>NW_026643160.1:0-2400000 GCF_028828155.1 Penicillium subrubescens | reverse complement strand
AGAAACACCCATCCAACAGTGGGTGTTGTGCGGTCGAGAAGAATGGAACAACCGGATGCGAGCATGGTTAATGCCCATCCCCCAGAGGTGATGTATTTGGAACATTGCGGTTCACTTGCAAGCACGATTCCTACCACGGCTGCAGGTGTAAGTGCTAACCCAGTGAGTGCCAGAAGTGCCAGTCCTGCAACCGTGGGAGAATAGTACTTGGTCGCCAGGAAGTAGAGGGAAAAGTACTGCATCTGACATAGAATCTAGATTTTGATGTTAGACTTGTCAACTGCACACAGGAAAAATTTATCACTCACCACAAAGCCATGACAGAAGCAACCAACATAGGTCATGATCGCTGCCGGAGATCTGAATATTCTCGCACCGAATTGTGGGTGCAATGCCCACATCGACTCATACAACACCAGCGCAATGAGTGTCGCAACACCAACAGCGATAGGCATCAAAGCCTGCCACTCAAGCCACCGATACAAGATGCCGCTCCAGCCCAGCCCGATCAGAATACTAGATGGGCCCAACAACGCCATCGTGGCCCCAGACCAATCCAAGATACGCAGCTTCCGGAGCGGAATGTTCTTCGAAACGCGCAAATCCACGGAGAGGGGAATCAACAACAAACCTAGTCCGCAGAAAACAAAGTTGAAATAACAAGCCCAAGTCCAATTGCCCTTGTCGATGAAAAGCCCGCCCACGGCCGGGCCCAGCATTGATCCAATGAGTCGTGTCAACAAGATATAGCATGAGTATCGTGAGTGGATGGACTCTGGGGTTGTATCTGCCATTATCACCCAGCAAAGCGCCGTTGCACCACCTCCGCCAATGCCCTGGACCAAGCGGCCGATGATAAGCTCGGTCAGGCTCATCGAGCCACCGCATACACCAGAGCCGATCGTGCTCAGCACACCTGCGATAATCCACAACGGTCCGTGGCTGAAAACATCGCACATCATCGTGAAGAATAGTTGGCTGGCAGCGCTGATAACGAGATACACGGTGTTGACCCAGAGAGTGCTGACGAGGGGTTTGTCGAAGGTATTGGCCAGTTCCTTCAACTCAACATATCAGCATCATCATTGCAAAAAATCTAGGGAGATGTATGGCTTACCGGCAGAACTGGCATCATCACCGTCGCATCAAAAGTGTCCATCATCGCAAGGATGAGTATGTTGATGAAGACCAACCAGTCTCGCAGATCGGGCGTCCATTGCTGCTCCTCGGATGAAGGCTGGGTCTCGAATAGATGGAGTCTGCTCTCCTGCGCCGGGATGGGCGTTACATCATCGACACTATTCCGGAGATCGAGAGTTGTTTTCGACTCATAGCCAAAGGTATCTTGAGATATGTCTGGGAGTCCCATTGGTTTGTAGATAGAACTGAACTGGTAGGCTGTGGATTCGCTGACTATGCCTTCGTACTGTTCAGGCGGCGTGTTGGCGTGGAATCATTGCTGGGTTCGACACGAGACTTTTTCCCTACAACGGGGGACTAATCGCTTAAGAATTTAGCGAGGTATCGACTAACAATTTTCATTGCAAAGGGAGGACTTTGATTCAGGAGATTGTGAGCCTTGAAAGGGTGTCTGTGCCCTATGGAATTCCTGAGGCTTAAGGGATGCTTGTTCTATCAAGGGATGGTCCCCGGAAGGTCACAACAAGGGGCTTATGGTATACCAAGGACTTATCTACAACAGATGCTATTGGATGAATATTAGCTCAGAGCGCTGTTCTCAATTGAAGGTTGCATGGCTCCCGGTGTCACGCAGGCATGTGCTCCACACAACGGGAGGCATTGTGGGAATATGATCCCTGATTGTGAGAGATGCCGATGCCCCCGAGAAAGGGTTGGCCGCGGAGCGGGTTAGCGTTAGTTTGGGGGCGAACCTTCTGGCTGAGCTTATCAATTTTTCCAGTCGTTTCGATTGAAAATGTTTCCAAAAAGAGTGGACGTGATCGCAAAAGGCCAGCAGGGCCCCCGAGTTTAGGGGCAGCCACTGGCTGGACAAAACCACAAGTGGGTTTTGATTACATTCCACAATGCTCTTCCGAGAAGACTTTCAGATAAAGCAAGAATATTCTACAGTACATATAATAATTTGAATGCGGGTTCAAGTCCTAAGGGGAATTGAAGGATAAGAAACAGGGAGGTTATCAAGCACTGGGATACTCTACCCCCTCTTATGATGCTCCTTAAGGGGCGTTGGAATGCTATGACGTAAGGTACGTTCTTGACCCCGATAAATATAGACCAAAGTATTCGATGAGAATATAGTATCTCTCAGGATTCAAATAGTGGGTAGGAATACTTAGTACCCTGGCGTTCAGGCTTGGGGCTTAGAAAGCTGGCTTCTGGGATGTGGTTTAGTGACTGGAGGTTGCGGTTGATTAGAGTCTAAATATCAAATTTCCAAATCTGTAAAAAAATTTTGATTGAACGTAATTTGATTAAATTCTTAGTTGCCTCATTGGTCTGTGGTCTTATTTTTGCTCACGTGCCCAGTATCAACAGCATGGTTACGAAGTTTCCATTTCGCTTCTTTTATCAAGTTCTATCAAGCGGAGGATGTGGGCCCACTATTTCCAAGTGTGGGTGGATATGCACTTGCACAGTGACAAATCTCGGCCAACGCATCTCAAATTCAAGACTCAAAATAGACGGTGAGGGAAAAGGACAGAAATAGTGCAAACAGGGCTGAATCCTGAGTAACTGCTTATACATCCCGCGATCGCAATAATAGGGCTAGTGCACTAAAATTTGAATCTGCATCGGGAGAACTTCCAATGAACATTATGAACGTTTATACCAATTTCCTAAAATGAAAAGAAAAAGGTGACAAATCGCGCTAGCGGCCGATAAGTTCACTATCTATCCGTGTTCTCTAAGCCCAAAAACACACAAAGAGATATCGTAAGGTTCTGAAAACCGTATCCTGACTTGAGGCTGCTGCAGAACGTCCTTTTTGGGGGCCAAAAACGAAGCTGACAGGCTTTTCTCGCTGGGCCACTAGATTAATGTCCGCTTGTTATTATTCAAGTTCCAGGCTCTAAGCGCCCCGGTTGCATTGGTTAGATGATTAGCGGGCCCACGTGGCGGAGACCCGATGCTCCGGCCCCCGAGTAAAGAGCGACTGCCTTTATAATCTTAACCTAAGGCATTCCATGCGCCGGCCCCCAACTCAGTGGCGTCCCAAGGTTCGTCTAGCTCGTTTGTATAGCTTCAAAGAGTACACAGTGTCACATGTGCATCTGGAATAGACCAAAGCAATGACAAAGGCCTGATTAATTCCAAATATCTGGATGAACAAGCATTTTATAGAGGAATTAGGTTGAGTCAGAATATTCAAATCTCACTCAATTACTAATCGGTTCTATGTGGGATGACATCAGACTGCGATTGCCTCCTAGGAATCTTCCAGCTTGATATCGCAGGTCTTAGAGCGCTGGATGAAGCTTACCAACAGCAAATATTGGGGCCATATGCAGAGATCATGGAATTCTGCAGTAAGATTTTAACTTCTTCCATGATGCTAGTAGCAGCCACGTGTATTTTAAGGTGTGCTGGGGTATCATCAGATGGGGGCCCTTTTTGGGTCTTAGCGACTTACCACCTGAATACTAAATAAATAGCTCGTGGTTGAACTCAATTCTGCTTAGTTGTCTGTTGAAATAATTTTACAATCAAATTTCGGCGAATGTTTTGAAAATGCAGGCGGAAAAGCGGACTCGACGCAAGCCTATCAAGTCTTGCTTGGAGTGCAATCGAAGGAAGCAAAAGGCATGATAATGACTTGATATCCCACAAAAGAAAGCACAATCACTGACCGGTTTCTAGTGCAATCGACAGAAGCCTTGTAATCACTGCACAGGTCGTGCAGTAGAGCACCTTTGTATCTACACCAATGCTCCTCCACAGAAGAGCATTAGCAGTGATTACAATGGCTATCCACCTACTCGCAGACCAAGCTCTGTGCTTGACAACAGTGAAGAACGGGAAACTTCTGCCACGCTGTCTTCTTATGATTCTGACTCCAATGACATGAGCCTAGAAGCTCTGGGTCATATAACACAAGGATTAAGCTTTCTTCCTATCACTTATGAATCACTGTTTGTTTCTGACCCCATGACGTATTCAATAATGACAACGGCACTAATTTCAACAAAATAGTGACCACGTCGAGTCATCGAGGCCGCGGAGAACCTGGCCAGATCGTTCAATCACGGACTTTCTAGTTTGCATGTTCTTACAAGAAATCAACCGAGTATACGAAATAATTCATCCCCCGTCGTTCCAGTCAAGATACGATATGTGGTGCAAATCACAGGAGACCAACGACCACTCGGGACAAGCCATCTCAGAAGATGATATCAACTTCGGGGTCCTCGTTCTCCGAGTCAGCCTTCTCAGTATCCAGAATCTGCCGCATTCAAAATATCCTACCGCTGGAGTATTGAGTACTCATCTCGATCACTTGGAGCATTGGTTTGTTACGCTCGCCGACGAACTCGGGAATTTTCAAGCACTTGAAAGAAAACCGTCGATTGTCACAGTTCAGCATAGATTCTACCATGTGTGTTACTTGCAGAATTACGCCAAGGTTCGGCCTAGTTGGGCGGTCTTGAGTGCTGCTGTCAAGGATGCACGTGAGCTGGGCCTACATATGAAAGATCCGGGTATCTCCTTGAGTGATTTGGATATGGAGCTTCGACGCAGAACGTTTTGGAACCTTTATGTCTGGGATCGGTACGTATAGATTCTATTGATTTTTAGATTGATTCAATTTCACGCTGACACACTATGCACCAGATATATGTGCACCTTCTTTGGCCTTTGGCCTCTCATCCCCGAGGGTTATTTCGATATCGACCCACCCCACGATGATCTACAAGCATTGACTATCACGCCCTATATCCTCACTCCATTCACCGACCGGGTGTTCCATATCAAATTGGCTCGGTACCTCACCGCATTTATGAGCCCACCTTCTTGGAAAGACGATCAACATGCACCAGCGGTGGTAGCCGAATTCGCACAGCGGTTTCAAGAAGTGATCATTGACCCGCTACCACCCGCATATTGGCTTGAGAATCCAGATACGACTTGGGATGTTGCTGACACGGCAATTCCTTGTAAGAGAGAATATCTTCATCTATCCATCCACAGTACGAAGGCTTCGCTCTACAGGGCCTTTGCAGATCCATGCAATCATCTCCACCGGGAGACGAATACACCACTCAAGCATGGCACTGACTTGCTCACCCTTTCCCACCGTCGAGCACTCATGGATGCTACATGTAAAGCGATCTCCTCTATTACCAAGCTCTATGCATTGACGGGCGACGAAGAGGGCGGAGCTGCAGAAAGGCTTTTTATGCTGCCAACCTGGCTGGTCGACGCTTTGGCTTGCCTTGGAGTCTGCTTACTTTCTGTTCAAGCCGATGAGGGAAAACTCGCAGAAAAGGGCTTGCAGATCAATCTCGACCAAGGACTACGATCCAGTTTCGCCATCTTCTTCAATGGTTTTGCTCTACTCTGCCAGCAAGCTCCTCAGTATGGCTTGGCTAAGAGGGGTATGAAAGTTCTGGAGAGTTTGCATGACATTCTACATGCTTCACCCAGTCGTGCAGTTCGGCTTGATGCGAATGATGGCGAGACAATCCCTCTAGGAGCCTTTAGTATAGGCCAAGCTGGAGGGACAAGCTTCCAGCTCGAGCATGCACTGGTGTCCCTGCATAGTCGTGGCGGTGAGAAATCTCATGGTCGCAATTCGACGGCCCTGCCAGAGTGGCTGCCCAGTTTCTTGGAATCGCCTGGTCGATCCTGGCTATTCCAGGATGGTGCGTTTTTTGGAAATCTGTTAGCCTAGCACGATGTTCGCGGCGAAAGGGAAGGGTAGAGGGATACCCCGCACTCCATTGCGTGTTCATGCTAATGCTAGCGGCATGATTGGAGTTGTTTATATTTAGGTTTGAGGGGCAATGGTGTTTCCTGTCAAATAGCCAGTCGTATGATAGATATGTGATATGAGAAAGGTTGAAACCCGAATTGTGTTCCGTTTGTCTCATTGTCGAGGCAAAGTAGGGTGGACGCGCAATGCGCCGCAAAGGTTATTCTATATTTGTTATGCTGTATGCACGTTAACCGAAAGGTGTAAGACGGATAGGCCCGCCAAAGCCTCCACGGTGATGATGACATTTAGGGCCATGCATCTTGTCAGACTGGGCGTGCCGATCGGTTGCTTTTTTGGGATGACTGCGCGGGAGTTGCCCGGTAAAGGCATCCTTGGCTGGCATCATTCGCTGGCATAAATTGTAGCAGCTTGTGTGTAGGGCAGACAGGGTGCTTCGGTAGTTCGATTAGCTATTTTTGCAGTAGATTTTACCGGCCGCGACAGGACATAAGACCATCCTTCCACCGCAATGTTTGCGCCGCGAGGGCTAAAGAGATCGAGTGTGTCTAAAAGGGGAACATCGGCTGGATGCAATGGAAGACATCCCTGTTTTGTGGAACGATATCTTCATTTGACACTCCATCCAGCAGGGCAAGCATTATTCATCTACGACTGCGTACATTAGTCCAAAGGGTCCATCCGTTCTACCTTGATGTATTCAACCCCGCCAGCAGGGCTTTGTAGTTTGCAAGTAGATCGATCGCACTGGTATGGCATACCCAAGGACTACTATTGGCAAGAATTCTAGCAGACGGGTATAAAGTTCCTCTAATGTCTAAAGAACAAGGAATCAACTTTGATAATTATGCCTAGCGCTCGTTTTTGGTAAACATTTCTGTCGAATCTAGATTTGTCTCGGGCAATTCCCCGAACTCGAGATCATAGATTGCGGTCGGCCCTCCCTCGAGACTTTCACCTCAAAGTATCGTTAGCTCCACCCACGTCAAGCAGTTAGCTTGAACCCTGTGAGACCCAGGTTTTAGAACCAATTTCAAGTATCATTTCCTGTTCCGGAACGCCAAACTCGACGAGAAACTTGGTTCTACACGGGATGTGGCTGCCTGAGGCAACATTCCTGGAAGCCGAGTGGAAAAACTCAAAAAAAAAAAGGGCGTGGCCACGGAGGACATTCCTGACTCGAAGCTATCATCTATACAAAAAAAGGAAGTACAGACTCAATTAGCTCTGGGTTATTGCGTCTTAAAAGGAGGGGGAACAAGACCTCAATCCCGACGCTTGCAGCCGTTACCTGCGCGACCCTCGTCGACGTCATTCGGGCCGAACGGAGAAAAATAGCGCCAAGCAGAGACGAAGAGCATCGACCTTTGCAACCAACCGACAAGAGAGTTGACCTTCTCAGCCTTATCGCCGTCATCCATTTCTTGGATCGTCTCCCCTCCCAAGACAAATCTTATTTAATTTTATTCTTGCGACTCCTACCCGTGTCTTCCGAAGAGCTCTTCTGTTCTCCCTCCTCCACATCTCTGCGCGTCGGCGCGTTCTGTTCCTTGAGGATTTGAGCTAAAACCGCCCCCCCCCCCGGTGAAATCCGAGACATTGCCCCCAAACCACCACTCCGGACCCCTCTCCATGGCATTCAAAGCGACTGTGACTAGTGTCTCTTGGTTCTCATAGACACCCTCGCATTATCATCGCCAACGGCCTCCGGTTGCGACCGGTGATCGTGGATGATGCGCCCGGGGTTGGATAAACCGGGCGCGCTCCCTCTCCTGGCGCTGATTGTCTTCTCATTGTTGACTCTCGTGCCATCGCTGTCGAGTATCTACAATATCAAGTTTGCAGACTTCAGTTACTTTACTGGCGGAGCTCGCAGTGCGTCCATTGACCTTGATTTCGTCGAGAAAAGCTCGTGTTTATGCTAATCGTTGGTACCTACAGAGCTTCCCCTGATTCAAGATGGCGTCGCCGCATTCCCCCCGGATACACCTCCTATTGAACCCCAAAAGTCATGGGTTATGACTGCGCAGTATCGCACGCGTGGAAGTCGGATATCACGCTCCTCGCGATCCAATACCGCGCCGATAGTCTCTGGCGATGTCACCCCGATCGAGAATAAAAGTCGACTCTCCTATATCGCTCCCGAGTCATCATCATCATTCATGTTCAGTCGACGCGCTCGCGCATTTCGAACATATTTCATCCAACAATTAGACGACTATCAACTCTTTACCTCCTTTTCCAACCGAAGTTTTTCGGCCGCGCCCACGATCATCAACCCCCCTATCACGCCTTCTAATGCCTCTCCTCTACCCACCCCAACTGACGACATCCGCTCCGAAACTACGCCTTATCCCGATAATAACTCTTCGCCTCCATATACATCTTTCCGAGAAGAAACGGGACTGCAGATCCCGGCCTTGTGCAACCAGTGGCAGCAGGCCTGCCGCAGAGCGATTGGCCTTTGGGAAAATGCCAAGCACACTGCATCTGTCTCTCGGGTGCAACCCCTAATTCAGCTAGGATCCAAATACCTGGAATCAATGCTTACACCCCAAAACGCGACTGGCGAGCAATCAATAACATCAGCCCGTTCTGCAAAGGATACGTCACTTGCGACCAACGCTAGTTCTGGTTCTACAGTCCAGACGCAAAAACTACACACAACATCGAGCAATCAGACCACAGACGCTGCTGTCCACACAGCAGAACTGCGGGGCAGCTGCATGGCTGTGGTCATTGGTCTGGTGGCAGGAATCATGTGGTTCTAACCAGATGTACTTTTTCTTGTCCATTATCTTCAGTCGACGTCTCATGATTTGTTGGCAAATGTGAGGCGTGCGAAGTTCTACTTGTATCACCTGCTTTCTCTTTGCGAGGGATGGCGTTTGGACTTGGATGTTTTGATCGCCGGTATAGTAATTGTGTATGCTGGCGCTCTGACGAGTATGCTGTCGGGTTCGTCTGGCCCTGATATGTGCTGGTTGGGACTTTGTATGGACGGCTCTGGTTTAGCCTCCAGTGGATCTTAATAATGATATCTACATCTCTCTTTAGATAGTAACACTCTGATAGAGCGTATTGAGAATAATCTTCTGGCCTGTTCGACCTAATCCTGCTAAATTTAGTAATCATGCGTAGTCGGGGTTGCAGCTTAAAATGTGGGTATGAGCCGTTGTCCACCTCTATGCCCTCAGCAAAGTGCATCTTGGTCGTGGGAATGTACATTTTGTGAGCCATGGTTCTGGATCTGGCTGAGTTGCTTATAATTAGAGCTGGTGCCACGCCACAGTCGCGTCTGAATCGGCACTTTGGGCCTTCAGCTGGTGAACCTTCAGCTGGGGCTTGATGTTGAGCAGAAGCTTACAACATGGTTCATTCTCACCCTCGCTATTCTTCTTTGGCATGTCCAAAACGATACCTGACAGCCCTTGAGACTTGACTCGATCAGACTGGACGTGGAACCTCAAAAATATTGACAAGAAAGCCCAGACGAATCGTTATCTTTATCTTGAGTAAGATTCGTACACAATAGCCGACCTCGGGCTCAATGCGCCAGCAGGTCATTTCAAGCCTCAATGACTTGGCAGGTGGGGGCCACTCAGTCTCACTTCGATTCGGTCGCCAATCTCCAGTCTTCTCCTGCTCATGTTCACACGCGATTTCCAGCATCTGGATAACCAGGGCTTTGCCGAGTACGATCAGAGTATCAGTCTGTCCGATTACTAGGATCCATGGCGCAAACAGTGCCAACCATTACTCTTACCCCATCACCCCCGCTTTCTACTGGCGCCACTATCGGAACAGGCGTTGCGCTACCGATAATTCAAAAGAATCAAAGTCTATGGGACAACGCAGTACAGACAGTTCCCGAGGCTGAACTCTCTTTGATCGACTTCAAGAATCCGGAGAAACGAGGCATTCTTGAGGATGTTCTCGCCCTGGCGCAGCAGCGAAGGGAAGAATGCTTGCGCAAAAGATGGCGCATCAGGCGCAAGAACGGTTCTATTATCATCCTCCGAGACGTCTTTGAGAAAGTGATTGTCTGGGTCAATAAATTCAAGGAAGTCGGGGATATTGCAGTGCAATACGACCCGACTCATGCATCGCTGCCCTGGGCTGGTATCCGGATGATCCTCCAACTGACAATAAACGACTCTAGTATTTTCGGTGCTATGCTGCAGGGTGTTGATGCCATCGCGAAGATGATAACCCGATACGCCATTTTTGAGGGTATCTACCTTGCATCGCATGTACTCACTCCAGCCGAGACACAGCTGGCACAATCGCTTACCAAGTTGTATACTTCAATCTTGGTCTTTCTTGGGAAAGCACTCCACTATTATTCCAAGAATACTGCGATGCGCTTAGCTAAGAGCGCGGTCTCGTTTTCAGATAACAATATCGACGATCTTTTGAGTGAGGTCTATACAGCAGAGAAGTTTGTCAGTCAAGATGCACACCTAGTCGACGCTGATCGACACCAGGCTATGGCTAGTATCATAAAACACACGGAGGCGATGGCAATCGACATGAGACAAACTGCGCAATTCATGTCAGGGGTGCATCCAATGCTAGATCGTACATCTCAGACGCAGATGCAAAATTTGACGTCAGCGCTTCAGGGTCTGGAGCAACCCATTATCCGAATGTCCGGGCTGTTGGTCGACTGGCAAGACAAACTTAATGCTACCAACCGATCAGATGTTCTGAATTGGATATCAAATGTTCCTTATAAGCACCATCATCGAGCGGTTCGAAAAGGCCGTCTTGAAGACACTTGTCTATGGCTGTTGGAGAAACCAGTGTTCTCCGCCTGGCAGACAACGAGCTACTCCTCTATTCTCTGGCTACATGGTATTCCAGGCTCGGGAAAGACAAAGCTGATGTAAGTTCTATTTAGACTTGCTGGAGGCATGATCTCATTAACGTATCACACTAGATCTTTGGTGGTGGACGACCTCATTGCTCAAGGAGAAAAAGATTCATCATCGGCCCCGATCGCATATTTCTACTGCGCCAGAAACCAAATGGAGCCTGAACGTTCGGATCCAGAGCATATTCTTTGCAGTATTGCACGGCAACTTGTCTGCAAATCAGTGGAGCAGCCGATACACCAGGCTGCATTGAAGAAGCACAAGGAATTTGTCAAGGACAGCCCACAGCCAATGAAGCTGTCGACCGAGGATGCGATTGAAATGATCTTGGGCGTGTTGGACGAGGTCCCGGCTACTATCGTCATCGACGCTATGGATGAAGCGGATGCCACAAGACGGCACGAGCTCCTAGATGGCCTTGAAACTATCATTCAGCAGTCTTCGAATGTGGTGAAGATATTCGTCTCCAGCCGCGATGAAATAGATATTGTCTGGAGACTTGAGCAATCTCCGAATCTATATGTGCATGCAGCCGATAATTCGGATGACATCGAAAGGTTTGTGATAACCGAGGTTGACGTGGCTATGCGCTCTCGTCGGCTGCTAGGAGGTGTGGTATCTGATAACTTGCGAGAGCTGATCATCACTCGTCTGACCTACGAAGCTCATGGAATGTAAGTTTTTTAGTGAAATTCTGATGGATCGTCTAGCTAATATTCACCAGGTTTCGATGGGTGACCCTGCAGCTGCAGAATCTTTGCGACTCACGTCGAATCAAATGCGAAGAGGACGTACTTCAAGAGCTGGGGAGACTACCAGCATCTCTTGCCGAGACATACGATATGATTTACAACCAGATCACACAATCAGGAGCGCGTAGCAAGGCCGTTGGTGAGCGGGTTCTCAAATGGTTGATGGCCACGCAACGACCCCTAAAGATTCAGGAATTGCGAGCAGCAGTCTCGGTCGAGGATGACGGACATTACAGCCCGCTCACTACTCGCGATATACTCGCAATGACTTGCAACTTGGTTGTCGAAGATACTGAATTGGGAATATTCCGTTACGCACATACCTCTGTGCTCGAATACCTGGAAAAACGGCCTGAGTTTGACACATCGCAGGTGAATGTGCTTCTGCTAGCGCGGTGCATGGATGTGCTCTTACATTCCCCCATTTCCGAACACTCACAGTGTCTAGGGGATTCTGAGGTTTGTATGGAAAGCTTATTTGAAGACTATGCTTCTGAGTTCTGGTTACAGCACTGTGTCAGCTGCAGTGATCAGGACCGACAACGAGGGGCTTCGTCCAAGATCAAAGCCTTTCTTTACAACGGTCTTCAAAAATCGGAAGCTCTCTACAATTGGGAGAAACGAATCCGATACTGGCGTTTATGCGACCAGAGAGGTAGTGTTGAATGGATCGTTAGTCTACTCTATCGTGAGAGTAGGCGAGGTCTGAAAAAATCCCACGCATTGGTATCTCACCTGTACCATTGGCTTAACTGAGATCATTGAGGAAATGTCTATCTCTGAGATCAATACTCTCAACGTGAATCTACGCTTTTCCAAATCCGACGGGGAACTCAATCTCGAACTCTACCAAACAAAGGGCTTAGGGATGAATGGCCTCCACATGGCTATTCTAGGCTCGAATGAGGCGACTGTTTATGCTCTCCTCCGGAAAGGTGTGAGTATTTCACAGCGTACTGACAGCAATGCGACATGTTTGAGTCTCGCGACAACCCGGAACAACTCCGTAGTTGTCGACCTCCTCTGCGCTGCTGGAGCTGACCCCAACGAGAGCTGTCCCGTTAAGATGAAGAATACCGTGAATATGATCAATCAGGTTCTCCTCGACATAAAACCGAGTGATTCCGGTCGAAGACCCCCAACTGCAATGGGGTTCCGTCAGAATACACGAACAGTTCTTCTAGATGAAGATATTGAAACACCGCTTCATTCCGCTGCATTTTTCGGCAAGAAGCGCGCCGTCATGGCCTTGCTGAAATGGGGTGCTGATATCAATGCTCGGAGCTGCCTAGGGTCTACTGTGCTGCACAAGGCGATGGAAGGAGATCACCAACGTGTGGCGATACATTTGATCAAGGCTGGTGCAGATGCATCCACGCCATTACTCTATGGTCGAACACCATTACATCTGGCTGCGGCTATGGGTCAATCCAAATTGGCGGAATGTATTCTGCAACATGGCGGAAATGCGCTGGCCCGTGATCATTTCGGAAAGACTGCACTGGAAATTGCTCGGCGGTATGGCCATCATAGTATTGTCGAGATACTGGAACACGCTGCTGCGAATATGTCGGCCGATGAGGTTCCAGGATCTTCGTACTTTCTCGGTGCAACGATGGAAGAGTTTGAGGCTGCTGAGCGGGAGGAACGAGCGCTCAGCCAGGCGTACCTCGGGAATCATGAACCTGAGCTCTCAGATACGGAAGAGACTGTTGAGTATTCAATACTGAGATCGGAAGCCATAACAAATAAGTCTAGTAGCTAATAAATGTCTCTGGAATGGACAATCGAGAGGGGCCAGAATCTCAAACTATCGACACGCGTTGCAATATTTCATTGGTTTAGCAATAGCATTGAATATTGAATATAGATATATGGCAATGTTCTGACTGTTGACGCTCCGAGTATCAGTTGCTCTGGTACTGCCGTATTTCAATGAATGGTTCCATTCCCAGCCCCTAGTTTGAGTTGAGAATTTTGCTAACGGATAACACTCGCAACACTTTCCGAGGCACTGTGATCAACTAACAATGTTCTAAAAATCCTTGAAAACAAATGGCATTCAAAACAATAATAACGAATGCATTCTAGTATCCTAATTCACAAACGCCATATTCTGGAACAATAAAAAAGAAAGAACCCAACCATCTTGTCTGAACTAAGCCATCGTGGCCATCGGTCGTGGCTCATATTCCATCAAAGGAACCTGCCCGGAATTTCTATCCCCCGCTAAAGGCTGACTGAAGTCGATGACCTTCTTCGCCCGGCGCGTCTTCTTGATAAGCAGACCTGGATGATAGATGACCAAAACAAGCATAGTCAAGAACATAAGGAAAGCATCAAAGACGTAGATATACGCCTCTTTCGTATTGATATCCGCTGTCCGATTGGCGCCGAATTGAACCGTCCGAACAAGATTTCGAACCATCAGCGCAGCACAAGCAACATATAGCGTCCACATATACCGCTTCCATGTAAGATCCGGATTCATTGTGAGAATAGGCGTGGGCATATTCTGAAGTCGACGATGAAAAGTCACCGCGATAGCCACGAAAAACGCGAAGACGAACAACGAGAAGATCAATCCGGCCAGGACAACTTTCTTGCCGATATCCATGATATTAGCGTCTCCGGTAACTTGGACTCCTGCACCGCCGAGTTGTGTGCAGAAACATAGGACGTCGTTCATGACGAATACGAATGTAAGCCATTTGGGGCGCATGCTGGAGAGGTGTTCGGCATCGAAGGCGCGGATCATGCGGCCGAGGACCATGTATACTGTTGCCGCGACGAGAGGTGGTGCACATAGAATGAGCATTTCCTGTAGGGCCCAAGATTTAATCTCCGTTCGGGATTGATGGGACCATGCTCTGCCGTAGTAACCGAATGTTTCACCTGGTCGGTCTTTTTAGCCAAGGCTCTTAGGAGTTGAGATGAGAAATAACGTACAGATGCCTCCTAATACTAGAGGTATGAAGTATGCAGCACGGAACGGACACATCAAAACGAGATGAACGACTGTCGCGATTCCAAAGATTGCCATGAAGGCATACCCGGCTGTTGCAGAAGGTGTATATGGGTAAAACTCAACCCAGGGATCCGAGCCATTGGTGCCATTGTGATAAACGATGTCCATGATGGAGTCTTGGTCAGAAAAAAGGTGAATGCTTAATTTTTGAAAGACAATGCTGCCATATTTATTCTCAAGCCCATCTGAGTGGCACCCTGACGATCTATTCCTGATTACCGGATTGGGAAATATCAAGAACGAATACGTGTGGGTCCAGTGGGTCGTTTGATGATAGAACCGCGCTTGAGTACTGATGCCAACAATTTCTTTCTGCTTCGTGCCAATAGTACCCTGGAAATTGGGTGTATTCAGGCAGATAGATACTTATTTTTAGGATATCCGTTGAAATTTCTATATAGCAGCTCCACGTGTGATGTAAAGAAGCTCCATTCAAAGCAAAGTTTAATCCTAGCATACATTTACGTTTTACCGCCATGCAAGCGTCACCCAATTCACCAGGCTACAATATACTAATCTGTTCTTTCAGAGTAGACTTGCATGATTACATAGTGTAACATATCATTCAATTTGGGTATCATAGGTAATCAACTATCCTGTCTTACCCCGCAAAGGCCACTCAATCCAAGGGCGATACCCTGGTTGAAGATACCCCGATATTCCCGACAATACATGCTCAGACCATCCCTTCATAAACCAGACACTATCCATGTACTTCAACATGACAGCCCAGTACGCTAATATAACAAGAGCACGCGGCTCTTTCTGTTCCAATAGGCTGACCAACTCCTCCGGCAAACGATATAGCCAACCAATCAGCAGATGCATCAAGCCCACACCCGGATCTCCGATTGATCGTTTTTCGTAGACTTCTCGCATGATAATCAGCAGGTCACTGATTGCCTTTGTGTACATAGCGCGATCGGCTTCGTCTGTTGTCTCTTGCTCGATGAGTCGCTGTAAGGCTTCCACGTGGATGGTATGCTCATGAAGCTCGATGCTCATAGAATCACTCAAGACGGGTTCTTTTTCGTCGACGTTTGGCTCCAAGATGCCACTAAATACCTTGGCATGATAGGACATGACAATGGTTTTCACCCCCCACATGAGAACCTGCCATTCACCTGCGCCGGCATCGCTGAAGATAAGATATTCGCCTGGCCGAGGTCCACGGCCAAAGTAATTGAAACAGATCAGAACGGCCGCCATGTAAATCTTTTGACAATTATCGGCATTGAGTTGTGACAGGACACTCGTGACCGTTCGAACGCCGAATGTGAAGTGATCATCGGCTTGTTGGATATATTTCTCGCGCGACTCGGGATTCTTGTATGCGAGATGGAGAGCGGAGAGAGCCAGGATGAGATGTAAGATTGACGGGAATTCCATGCCCCATTGGACGATGTGATTCTGCCAAATCCCATTCCTGTCGACGTCTTCCACCATGGTCTGATAGGTTGAGATGGTATAGTTATGGAATAGATGTAAATCGGCCAGCGATATTGATTTGAAGGGTAAGAATTCGACTGGTGGCTCTGTTGGTTCGACTGGTGATTGAGGTTGATCTTTGGGCTTAGATAATTTGAATGTCTGCTTTAGTCCTCCGTTGGAGTATGGATATGGTCGGAACCGTCGAGAAAGCGGTTGGGTATTTTGTTCAGGCGATGTTTCGGATATAGTTGCACTAGGAGACAGTGTTTCCGAAGCTGGAGGAGTCGGAGCGACCAGTGAGAATGAGCATTCAACGCCATGATTATCGCAGTTGGTGCAAATTGGCTTCTTCTCGTCGCACTGTGACAGGTTGTCCTCGTCGTCAGTTTGGCCAATTGATGTAATCCAAGGCTTTCGCCGAGGGAAGCAGAATACAGCACGCAGAATGTTCAACATGATTGACAAGAATGAAAAGACCTGAGATCATGCCAAGTCATAGGAGGAAACACAGGGCGTGATATAGGCTTACCTTAATACGCCGCTTCTTACAGTTCGCACAACCGAGTCGCGACTTCCGGTGCGTCCGCCGGGATCTAAAGGGCTTTCCTCCCGAGAGATCCATATCTCGCGTAGTTTAAGAGATGGTCGTATTCGTTCCTTTTAATGCCGTTAAAGGCTGCAGCCTGCTGACAACCTTAAAGCATCAATCCAGGGATTGTAACAACTAGTGTTAAATTAGAATGATTAGACAAGGGTCGAGACAGCGATCGACAAGCTTTTCGTTGAACTATTTTGGTTTCTCCTGGTCTCATAGGTGGATGCCAAGGGAGAAGGGGGATACGGATACGCAGAAATTTCCTCTTTGAACGTGGTTGCGAGGTTGGACGGACAACGGATGGTGATTGGTTGGAAGGGTACTGTGGGTGGGGTCCTCTAACATTTCCATTATGTACCGCTTTGAAGCTGGCTTATACCTTCGAATTCATGTATCAACTCCCCAAAATAGGTAATTCAGTCTGCTTTCGAATGTCCCTCTAAATCCCTCTTCCTCCCCTTCTACATTTCTTTGTTCGTCTCTTTCCACGTCGCTTTCCACGTCTCTTTCCAGACCTCTTTCCAGACCTCAGCTAATCCGCCAGTTCCGGCAGGCCCTCCGAGCAGAGAGCCCGGAGACTTGCACCCTTTGTCGAGGGACATGGTGTCGCATGGGTCTTCAAAATAATATCTGTCGATGATGTCGCCAATGTGACAAGGGCCAAGAAATCCGTAAATTCGGGGGAAATAATTCTATGATCCCCCGGCAGAGGCCATCACATCTGCCCGATCTAACCCCTATCGAGGAACTGCTCATTAACAAGGTCCACCTTACAATCCGGATATATCAGGTCCGTGGGAGCCGGTTCCAGCGCTGGTACCGTGGCCACATCGTTCACTTCGTGCAGAACGTGGCCGAAACATATATAGCGCTACCACTACTCCCAGAAGAGCTTCTTCAGGTCATCGTACTCCGACCAAAACAGACAGAGAACGACCCCCAACTCCGGCGAGGAATTTCGTGTGCGGCGCAACGTTGTGAAGAAGTGGCTAGACTTTCACATCCAGAACCATCCAGGATCTCCTGAGGTTCAAATTCGACCGGACGCACTGGAGAGACTACCAGACGATAAGACGGTTATTGATGACCTCTTTCTAGACCTCTTTTTAGTTCTGTCTCTACTAGCTTTAAAGACAAGGAGGGACTAAACTGAATTCAAGCATGGAAAGTGACCGATATAGAAGAAAAATAAACAGGCTAATTCATTATTCACAATCATCGTTATTCAAATTGAGATACATAAGGTAAGCAGAAGGTAGTGCTTGTCCAAAAATTTAACATATCATCAACATCAAGGCATTTCAACATTTACAGACGAGCCCGGCCCTGGCTGCCAGAGTAAACCACATCAAAGCGGTCCAGGTTCATGACCTTATCCCAAGCAGACACAAAGTCGCGCACGAACTTAGTCTGGCCATCATAAGAGCCGTACAACTCAGCCAGAGCACGCAGCTCAGCGTGGTGACCGAAAATGAGATCGACGCGGGTAGCCTCCCACTTCTTGGCACCAGTCTTGCGGTCGACACCCTCGAAGAGCTCGTTGTTGTCGTCGGTGGGCTGCCAGACAGTGTTCATGTCGAGCAGGTTGACGAAGAAGTCGTTTGTCAGCTGGCCGGGGCGCTGGGTGAAGACACCCAGGTTGGAGCGGTCGAAGTTGCCGTTCAGGACACGCAGACCACCGACCAGGACGGTCATCTCGGGAGCGGTCAGGGTGAGGAGCTGAGCGCGGTCAACGAGCATGTGCTCGCTGCGGACGCGGAGAGAGGACTTGCCGTAGTTGCGGAAACCGTCGGCGACGGGCTCGAGGAAGCTGAAGGAGTCGACGTCGGTCTGCTCCTCGGTGGCGTCCATGCGGCCGGGGGTGAAGGGGACAGGGATACCGGCGGCCTTCTCCAGGGCGGCGCAACCGGCCAGGACGATGAGATCGGCCAGGGAAACGCGCTTGTTGCCGGTCTGGGAGCTGTTGTACTTGCGCTGGATATCCTCGAGGACGGTCAGGACCTCGCGCAGCTGGGCGGGGTTGTTGACCTTCCAGTTGTTCATGGGAGCCAGGCGGATGCGGGCACCGTTGGCACCACCACGCTTGTCACCGCCGCGGAAAGTGGAGGCAGAGGCCCAGGCGGTAGAGATGAACTTGGTGGGCTCAACGCCCGAGTTCAGGATGTGACGCTTCAGCTCAGCAGCATCCTCGGTGTCGATCAGAGGGTGATTGACAGCGGGAATGGGGTCCTCCCAGAGGAGAGTCTCCTTGGGGACCTCAGGGCCGAGCCAGCGGGCACGGGGACCCATGTCACGGTGGAGAAGCTTGAACCAGGCGCGAGCGAAGGCGTCGGCAAACTCGTCAGGGTTGGCCAGGAAGCGGCGAGAGATCTTCTCGTAGGCAGGGTCGTAGCGCAGAGACAGATCGGTGGTCAGCATCCTAGGCTTCTGCGTCTTGTTGGCGTCAAAGGCATCGGGGATGGGCTCGTCGTTGGTCTTGGCAACCCACTGGTTGGCACCAGCGGGGGACTTTGTGAGCTCCCAGTCGTACTTGAAGAGATACTCCAAGAACTGGTTGCTCCACTTGGTGGGAGTGCGGGTCCAGGTCACCTCCAGGCCGGAGGTGATAGCGTGAGGACCCTTACCAGTGCCGTGGGCGTTGGTCCAGCCAAGGCCCTGCTGCTCAATACCGGCCGCCTCGGGCTCCTTGCCGACATTGTCAGCGGCGGCAGCACCGTGAGTCTTACCGAAGGTGTGGCCACCGGCAATCAAAGCGACGGTCTCCTCGTCGTTCATGGCCATGCGGCCAAAGGTGACGCGGATATCACGGGCCGCAGCAACGGGGTCGGGGTTGCCATCGGGACCCTCGGGATTAACGTAGATGAGACCCATGATGACAGCAGCGAGGGGGTCCTCGAGATCACGAGTGCTGATGTCGCTCTGCTTAGCAGCATCTTGCTCGGTCTCGGCCTTGTAACGGATGTTATTGGTGAACCACTCGACTTCACTACCCCAGTAGACGGACTCATCGGCCTCCCAGACATCGGCACGGCCACCGGCGAAGCCGAAGGTCTTGAAGCCCATGGACTCCAGGGCAACGTTACCAGTCAAGAGCAGCAGATCAGCCCAAGAGATCTTGTCACCGTACTTCTGCTTGATGGGCCACAACAGGCGGCGAGCCTTGTCGAGGGAGACGTTATCAGGCCAGCTGTTAAGGGGAGCAAATCGCTGCTGGCCCTGGCCACCACCACCACGACCATCGAAGACACGGTAGGTACCAGCACTGTGCCACGCCATACGAATGAAGAGACCACCATAGTGGCCAAAGTCAGCGGGCCACCACTCCTGAGAGTCAGTCATCAGCTCTTGCAGGTCCTTCTTGACGGCATAGTAGTCGAGGCTCTTGAAAGCAGTAGCATAATCAAAGTCCTTGTGCAATGGGTTGGTTGCTTCGGTGTGCTGGCGCAGAATGTTAAGCTTCAGATTCTCGGGCCACCAGTCGCGGTTGCGAGTGCCGTGGCCAGCCACGTTGGCAGACTTGTGTACTGGGCATTCACCCATATTGATGTATATTTTATGTGGAGGGAGGGTGAGGAGGAGGTTGACAGAAAGGGATGGTTTATTTTTGGATAAAGAAATTGAGAAAAGAGGAAAGGTCGTCCGGCAGCCGAGGGAAGTCCCCGCACTTTATAAAGTGAGCCGATCCCAAAGTTCCGTCGTAGTACCAGTGAACCATTGGTTACCACCTCAACCACGGAGCGAATGGCGGGAAACACATTACCGTGAGAGAAGTCTCAATCTGGGCAAATCCTCGGGAAAAGGCCCCTCTTTGTCAGCTCTTTAGTTCTGGGCCACTGCTGATTCCTAAGCTCGCGACCGCGATTGGGCCAGACCGCCGCTGCCGGAATGTGGAGAGCGGGGAGAGACTCACTTAGTAACTTAGTCACTCTGGACGCCTGCGGGGAACCGCGCTTGCGAATCAAATGCCCGGAGATCCCCGTGTTTTTCCTCTTTACATACTGCCGTTGCAGTTTCCAAGTCTTTTGAATTGACTATTATCAACTCTGCCAATACTAAGACTCTCTATTAGCCCTGTGAAGATCCTTGCATATTCCGAGCCCTTCTCACTGGGTAGTGACCCCTCACGGGGGACCTCGGAAGTTGCTATGGCCCCCTGTTCCGGGCTCAAACACCCTCGCACGAGCAAATGGAATCTCCTGGAATCTTTCTGGGACATCTTTTCTGGAAACAGACGATGCTCGAGCCAGGTGGCGGTCGTCCGTGTCATGGTTTTAAGGTGCTAGCTATTCGCAATACTCGTTCCTTATTTCAACATCCTGCTGGTCGCATCTGAGCATCGGACAGATGGAGAGATATAGATCGATACAGCTATATCGAGTAGCTATGCTCACTCTCTTCCCATGCATCCATCATACGATCTTCTAGAATATTACTGCTTGCGTCTTACCCCAGCATCATTGACGCTGCGATCGAGAGAGACTCAGATGGCACGATTGGACAATGACGTCAGCATATACGTAGGTACTGTGGTAAATCTTATTATCTTTGATAGAATCCCCAGAGTTCAAATGCGGCTCATAAAAAGAGTACTTCGAGAAAGATGCGTGGAAGATAGACTGTTACACAATATCCACGAATACTGCAAGTAAAAAAGTACACATCTGAGCTTGGTATGTACAGTACTAAGTGTCCATGGAGCTTGCCGCATACACTGGACCGTTTAGGCAGTCCGTTCCGAGCACAAAACCAGCGAAACGGGACCCGATCACGTTGAGAGTGGGGACGGCCTCAACCAATTTCTGCTTCCGTTCTGGTTCCGATCGAGTAATCAGATTACTTCGAGATCATCATTGCGACGGGACCCGCGGGCCTGGACATCGATGCCGAATCTCATAGTTAATCAACGGCTATGAATAATAATATTTATAGTATTAATCATTGGACCTGGCCAGCCCTAAGATATCAACTATGTGATTCCTAATCCATCAAAGCTGGATGAACCCTAAATCCTTGCCTGCGGAAGCTATCATTCATTCCGAGTACAGTACTTGATCATATTGCTCGCCTTGTACCTACGTAACGCAATGAATGGTCACTCATTTTCATCCATTTCCTGTCCTTCATCCTCCTTTCCACGTTTATCATACGTTGAGACAAACAAAGCAGACACTAATCCGGCAGTAGCAAAGGCTAATGCGAGCTGGAAAGCTCCATGCAGAGCATCTAGATAACACGGATCTCCCTCCTGGCAGCTAGACCCGTTGTTCAGCATGTTCTGGTTCATCCGATGGTAGAACATTGTACTGGCAGCTGAAAGCCCCACGGTCGCTCCAGTCGACCGAAAAGCATACAAGGCAGACGTGGCAGTAGCATGTCTCTCATGCGGTACGGAATGCAGCAGGGCCAATATCAGCATCGTCAGAGCTCCGCCCATGCCAAAGCCTTTGCATAACAGATACACCTCTGGAAGAATCCACGGCGTGTTAACCGAGATCAAGGCATAGCCCATCGATGCTAGCACTAGCAGAAGAGTCACGGTATACCGGAAAACACCGTATCTGCCTGTCACTCGGATGACCAGTCCAACCAGGAAAGACCCGAGTCCAGCACCAATCGAGTCAGGTAGAAGACGCAGTCCGATTTGGCTCGTGGAATGGCCCAGCATCTTCATGTACAGCGGCACATAAAATGTGAGCGCATAGAAGGCCATCGACATGAACCAAGCAGTCAGACAGGCGGCCACAACCGTCCGTTGACGGAAGAGCGACAGTGGAATGATTGGCTCTCTGGCCCATCGCCACTCAATCAACACAAAGCCAGCGAGGAGAAGTAACCCCAGCGGAACAGTAATCGCGAACAGGCCAGTGACAAGCTCAGGCCCGTCATGGTTCAGGCCAACGAGGAGCAGTATCAAAGACGCGACCAATGTCGCAGCACCAGCAAAGTCAACACGACTCAATAACTCCCGCCAACCCTGTGTATCGTCGGTATAACCCGGTACAAACATCGCAACTCCAATCCCAGCAAGCAATGAAACAGGCGCAATCCCAAGAAACGCCCATCTCCACCCAACCGCATCATTAACAGCACCCCCAATCACAGCCCCAAGCCCCATCCCTGCCGTATAAACCACAGCCCCAGTTCCCTGCCATATCCCACGTCTCTTGAGGGGAATATTATCCGATGCGATAAACGTAGCAATCGAGATAGATCCCCCACCGCCGATACCAGTAACAACGCGCGCAGTGATGAGAACCATTTTCGACCCGGCGAGTCCACAAACAAGATTACCGATGGTAAACATGCAACAAGCGCAGCAAAAACTAGCCCGCCGACCGAAGATATCGCTTAATTTCCCGCTGAGTGGTTGTGTTGCTGTCAGGCCGATTAGGTATCCGGAGCCGAGCCATGATATGATGCTGAGGG
The DNA here is from genome assembly GCF_028828155.1 of Penicillium subrubescens. NCBI lineage: Eukaryota > Fungi > Ascomycota > Eurotiomycetes > Eurotiales > Aspergillaceae > Penicillium > Penicillium subrubescens. The sequence goes on along the minus strand of NW_026643160.1, from coordinate 2,376,977 downwards.
AGTCGAATTCGTTGGCGATTGTGGCGGAGAGAGTTGATGTGATGGTGCTGTCGGCGGCTGCGAGGAAGGTTGCGATCCAGGTTGAGATTATGCCGGCTATGATGGTTGGTCTGAGTGGTGTGTCGTCGTCGTGGAGGGGTTGATATCCTGCTGTCGACGCCATGGTTCTTTCATGTCTGGGGCGCGTGTGGAGGGTTTGTGTGTGGCGGCGTCATTTTGGGGTCTTGATGCAGGACTCCGGCAGGGGGGCTGAAGAGGTTCTTTGGGAGTGATCTGCATAAGGGATAAGGGACAACTCATGCGTCGAACGCGAATCCTGAAGTGCCCAATCGGAGTCCTTCGGTTTATTCTACTACCCGATTGCACTTTTTTGCCCTGTGTTTACACCGTGCCATTGGCCGACACCATTGATATTGCTTGTTTCTATGGTGCATATAGTGCATTGGGGTATTCCATATGCAGCGCCATTGCAGGAAAATCAATTATTGATCGCCTTCGGAGCCACCGGCTGCCCTCTGATTGGTTTCATAGACTTGAGGCACAGGCACTTTCTGATCAGGCGTTTCGAAGGCCAATTTCACTTGTGTTGACATTCGAAGAGCATGCGTGAGGTTCACCCTCCTTGTTTGTGACTGTATTTGAATTTCATTTTTAATCTTCCTCTAGAGCACTTTTTAAAGGCCGTTGCAAATTATACATGGATGGTTCGCCGGAATCTGTTTGATGATGATATAATCGAAGTGAACTTCATCAATAAACTATCTGTTTTGCCTCCTATCCTCGGCAGAAAATATTTAGATCGGGTTTACTCAGCACAATTATTGACACACGCAATAACGGTCTTTTCTGGTCCTAACCGAGGTTTGAATGAGTCGTAGTATCATTAAAAAATTCCCCTGTGCATGATGTCAGAATACTGAGCCTCAGTTGATGAGCTTGTTCTGTGGGCCGAAATTGATGACAGTCCGCTAGCCTAATCGGGTAATGTAGTTGTGGGACCTACATCGTGATTGGTTCGACAATAAGGCAACACAAGCAATGCCGATATTGTTTCTTCACATCTTAACTTTAAATTGGTTCTTCACGATAGATGACAAGGCGCTAGCTCAATGAGGCATAATTGTGAGATTGATTCGGAGTTTGAGATTAGTGGCTCCATTATTTTCGGAGTTACGGCCTCCATTAAGTCCAACACCCATGATTGTGCGATCTCAAAGAAAGATATAAGAATGGTGCTCGATGTCCATTGATCTCTTTCATAACAAGATTCTCTTTATATCAATTCACTGAAGCAATCTATCCGATTTCAATCTTATCAGCTGCAATGTCTGTCCCGCAACTCCTTCGCTCCGAGGTCGTTCTGGAGAAGTACGGCAAATCGCTTGCGGGCAAAACAGGTAACCTTCGATTAACTTACTCCCGTGGTTGATCTGAACTAATTCATCGGTTACCAACAGTCTTGATCACTGGTGTCTCCGAGCAGTCCATTGCAGGTGAACTTGCCATCCAGCTAGCCGCCGCCGATCCGAAGCTCTTGATCCTGAGTGCACGTAACGAGCCAAATGCAACCCCAATCATCAAACAGATCAAGGAGTCCAAGCCCAATGTCGAGACACGCTTTCTCAACATGGATCTCGGCGACTTGAGCAAAATTCGCCAAGCAGTCAAAGAGGGTCTCGCAGATGTGCCCAGGATTGATCATGCGGTCTTTGTAGCCGGTGTGATGGCCTGTCCTTTCTCCAAAACCAAGGATGGCTTTGAGATGCAGTTCGGCGTGAATTATCTTGCGAACTTCCTCCTGGTGAAGCTCCTCCTGCCAAAAGTCCAGGCAGCTGGCCCGGAGTCATCGATTATCATTACGTCGAGCGCTGTGATGAGACAAGGCAAGGTTCATTTCGACGACCTTGGTTTCAGCGTGAGTCCTGAGCAATGTTTCCCATTTAGAAAGAAAATCTAAAATCTGAGCCTCTTCATAGGACGGAAAGATCTATGAGCCATGGGCCGCGTACGGTCAGTCCAATGCCGCGCGCACCATGTTCGCAAAAAGGCTTGGTGAAAAGTTGAAGAGCCAAGGTATCCGTGTCTTCAGCATTGATCCTGGCTGTACGTTTATCACTTCAATATCACGTACTTTACTAGAAGACTAACTTCCCTAGCTGTCAACTCCGGCTTGCAAAGACACTGCCCTCCAGGTTTCATGGAAATGGTCAAGGAATGGGAAAAACCTGGCTGTAAGTCATTAGATCTTGCGCGATACGAGGATCCTTACTCATTTTTGAACAGCCCTTGTGGATGCCGATGGAAACAAATTTGACATGCAACCTTGGGCAACTCAGTCAGAAGGAGCAGCGACTATCATCACAGGAATGATTGATTCTACAATCTCAGGTCAGTACTAACCAGATCTTATTCGAAGCATCTTGCTGACGCATTTGGCTTTTAGTCGTTGACTATAACGGATCGTTCTTGAGCCAAAACGCCGTGGCAAACGATCATATGCACTCGCATGTCCGAGACGAACGGAATATTACGCGTCTTTGGGAGATAAGTGAGGAGATGATCCAGGAGAAGTATACATGGTAGAATCTTTTGCCATAGATAGTATTTTTCTTACTCTCTTATCATTCAATTTCATGTATGAAGTGATCGTTTGGCTCGAAAAATTTCAAGGGCTTCTCCCCTCGCCTCCTCCTCCAATAATTTGTAGATATAAGGAGCTCTGGAGAGTCCTTCAGCATCCAGCTCCATTTCCTCACCACTTCTTCTGATAGTTCGTAAGCAAATGGGTCCCACGATTCGCCCCAAACTATCAACCCAACTTTTCCAGTAGAGCTACTCAGGCCATAAAGATCTCCACAAAGTTCCTCATCGTCGTATTCTGCCATTCTCACGATCAAACTATTTCGAAAGGATTGAACAGGGAGGAGGTCAATCCATGGATGATGAATGATTTGCTTTTGTGTCGAGCTTGGCTGTAAGCTGGGCGGTAGATTAAATGTGATCGGACCGGCAATATTGAATGATGACGCGATATCTTCACTTAAAATATCCATCGTAAGGTCCATGGTGGCGGCATTTTGGAACATGGCTCGCATGATGTTGAATTGTGTCACGGAGTGAATAAGACCAGGTGAAGGCGATAATTTGCCAGCGGCTTGGACAAGTTCCCTCTTTAATTGATTAAAATATCGCACCGGCGAAAGTTGAGAGGTGCCACATGTGAACGGGCTCGTTTGGTCTTGACTTATTGGTGAGTTTTTTGGTGTTGGACTTGATTCTGGCGTCTCTTTGGCGCGAACATCTTCTCTCACAGAAGGAACATTGGCCTCATTGGTATAGATAATCCAACGCTGTTGTCGCTCCTCTTTTTGTTTTTCTGCCTGCTTTCTCTTACCTACACGTGTGTGAGCCAGCTGTCAGGGTGGGAGGAGAGTCTGTGCCACTTACGGCTGGCACGTTGGTTGAGGCGGTTCTGTAGCCTTCGTCTAGAAACAGGATCTAATTTCTCTGTAGATTCACTTGTTTCAGGCTGTTTAGAGGGCTGTTCTTGAGTCATGTTACGCGATACTAGATAGATCCTAGTTCATTGCAGGATGAAGGAAGGTTCTGGGGGAGGCGGCAGTGCAGAAATGGCGCATCGGAAATAAGCTCCTAAAGCCGCGAGCCTTGTATTGATCTGAACCAAACTTAAGACGGGGTACTCGTCAAAGTACTGATCGCAGTGTTCTACAAAAATAAGATAAACCAAAAGTACGGCAGCGATTGCTGACCCAGGTAATAGCTCCGCGAGAATGCCTGTACAATAGAATATGAGCTTCAATGGCGATCTTTAGAGTGTGTTGAATTCCTCTACGGAACCCAAGCCGAAAATCCCGGTAGTTCGAATGTATCTAAACGTATGTTCAAAAGGTGTTCCAAATAGAGCTTACTTGAATGTGCGTGAGGGAATTTACAAAACCATTGCGACTGATATAAAAAGGCATCTCTTCTTAAATCTACCTTCATACAAGTAAATCATCCACTCATATTCCTACGATGGCTTCAAGATGCCGTGCATCGTTCTGGGGCAACACTAATCCAGAAAATCCACAATGGTCGAGGGACACTGATTTCTATATTGGATTGGTTGTGACGAAAGAGAATCGAATTTGTGTAAATACATAAGAACGAGATACTTAAATAATAAGTCCTTTCTAGAAACACTCTCCTAGATTCCTTTTCTTCAAAAGAAACGGCTTTGGTTAAGCGAAGTTCCGCGATTCCGATTCGACCCTCGGTCGGCGATATCATCACAACCTAATCACTTTCAACCTACGCATATCATTCTATCCCTTTTTCATCCCTCTCTCAATTCTTCCCCCTGCTGTAATGGCCCAGCAATAAATCTGTTTCTGGAATAACTCCCTCCTTTATGAAATGGCGCCTCAACATTTCGCTCGGTTGACCCTGTTCACCCGTGCCGGCTGTGGCCTATGCGACACCGCCAAGCACACTGTGATGCAACTCCAGAAACGACGGCCCTTCGAATACGTTGAGAAGGACATTATGGACGCCAAAAACAAGATTTGGAAGGATGTATACGAGTTTGATGTCCCTGTTTTACACGCCCAGGCTGTCAAGAATGGGCTACCTAGGGAGGCCGAGCTTTCCGACGCGCGGAAGCTATTTCATCGATGGACCGAGCAGGAGGTCGAGAAGTTGGTTGACGATGCAGAAAAGTGAACCTAACGGTCGCTCTATCCAGATTACCGAGAGTTCCCATTCAACGCTTGTTCCCTAGGGTCTCAAATGCCTTGATCTCCCCAGCATAATCTGTATCACGACTATCAACCCACTTGTATTTAACTAGAGTTTGTCAGCGTTCCGACCGCGACATAACATTGTGTTGACCACAAAATATATATTTCAACACCGTTGGCTTTCGTCGCAACTCTGTTATGCTACAATGTGTCGCAGCCTGGTTCCAGATTTACCTAGTCAAGCTCTGAAAGATGTAGCCCTGCGAGACTTGAGGAAATTATACAACGGATGCATATGTATTGCAGCTATTGAGTTCGTGCACAGTATTGATCTGGCTCGTAGAGATGGAGTACGCGTAAGGAGACTTGACGGGTCAGTGCATCATGCTACCTATATATATCGCCTTCTCAGAGGAGTGAAAAGAGATCAAGGACTCCTAGCTCACCTGTGCTACCGAGGCCAGGGGTAGATAGACACGATAGGTCTCTAGTGTGTGAATGTAGATATGCGTGTGTATGCGAATCGGTTGACAGTGGCAGCAATCGAGACAGAAACGGAGGGTTTAACTTGATCCGGCGGCGGCCTATAGTGGAATATACGGCGGTAACCATTTTTATTTATGTTTTAGAGGAGCGAGATCAGAGAGGAAATGTATATGAAGAGCAGGATCTATAAGGGTATGTATGTATGAACGTCTAAGAAAGGAATGACTATGCCTGATTTGCGAATAGCTAACTAACTAATGGGGGACGGACCTAAACCACTCGGGAATTGATGGCAGAATTAGAGCGGTGAAGCTAGTTCCACGGTACGGACCAAAACTCCCAAGGCTTGCTCCACCATGGGTGAGTAGGGTCAACTGAACGAGATATTGACCAAATATGTAATAATAGGAGTTATTTCGAGAGTAATATGATTCTAGAAGCTATTAGAGAAGAAAAAAAATAATCTAAAAAGTAATAAAGTAGTTTACGTTGGTGGGGTAGGCGGAGACGTGGTGATATCATCACACCATGTTACAAAAACTTCACTACACACCTACGGGGGTTCGAACCCCGGATCTTCGCTTAACCAAAGCCGTTTCTTTGAAAGAAAGGGTAGTTAGGAGAGCGACGCCTTACCACTGGGCCATAGGTGCAAGTTATTGCATCAAAAATCCTTGTAGACAATATCAATATTTTGATATCAACCAACGTAATTGATGGAAGTGCAGAGAGTGTGGTTAATAACACCGACCGGTCGCAGACTGACACTACATTAGTAATGCCGTTCGCTAAAGACATACTGTAGCACATGAATTAAAGATCCACTTTTTGGCTAATATGTGGTAAATAAATCGTAGTGGTAGCGTGGTGGTGACCATCCTCAAATCCTGGCTGTTTGATTTTTGTCCTTGATTAGTCTCGTCATCTTTTCTTGCCTAACAGAATTTCTAGCTGCCTGAGGCTCGTTGATTCATGGTTCGCAAATATATTGGCCATCAAGGAATCACTCACTAGCCGAACTAACAATGTTTAAGGTATATATGTAGTAGCGCCCAGTTTAAGGCGTAAGCATTTGAGCTAAGTAGGCAAGAACCTAGTTCGGACAATATATCATTGCCGCTATCTTGGCTATCTTGACTGTCTTATGTTGCATTTGACGCAGGGAAGTACCGTTCTCATAGATTCACAACCAAGCCTAACTGTCTAGCATTCAATCTTGATCGGCTTCAATGATAGTCAAGCGGGAGGGTGTAAATCTTGCCCGGATATCATTCTGGGCAAAGAGTTCATTCAAATCCTCCAGAGACAGCCCTAGAGTATGGTTAGCCATGCCCCTTTGTCTCTGTAATATGTAATGCTCGCCATTTGTTTCTGAACGAAGAATCAGGTGAAAATTACCACGACAAAACAGAATGATCCATAGACAAAGTAAGTTCCGAAGTCTTTTTACCCCAAGTGTTGCGAACATGCTGGGCGTGGCCGTTGCGGCAACAAATTGGATAACCACTGCTTAGCTGTAGCCTCCCCATTTGCAGAGTTCGCATGCGCGCAGCGGGTATTCCTAATGAGCTTTGTGAGCTTTTGTGAGAACTTCCTTTCGATGATCAGGGAAGAGAATTTACTGAGCACCACGTCCATACAACAGGACTCCAGCCAGATTGATAGATGGCGGCAAATATATAGATGGCCACTAAAGCGACGTACCCAGCAGGATCTAGATTGCTTACTTCCACAGGTGGATCGAATAGAATATAAAACCCCACGAGATACAATGCTAGACCCTGTTTTGGTATTAGACAGGAACAGAATGCATCCGAAGTCTCGATAATGGCTTACCTGAACAATTCCAGTACACAAAGGTCCCTTCCTCCGGTCCAAAGAGTCGGTCAAAAAGAAAACGCAGGCAATAAACCTCACAATACCATAGATGCCGGTAGCGAACTGACTGACCGAAGAGCCAGAAAGTCCCGCAGTTTTGAAGATAGTAGGGCTGTAGTCGGTCATAGCCTTGGTGCCAGTCAAGTTGCTCCACATCATCAGCTTGATGCACAAGAAAGTACGAGGAAAATAAGACTTCACGGTGAAGGCTTCTTTGATTAGTGTAAGCCACGAAGTGCTAGATACTAGAGATCGTTCCTCTTTGAGTCCGACGAGAATACCTTGCATCTCATTTCGCACATATGGGTGGTCAAAGGGTAGCTCTCTCAGCTTAGAGAGCACTATGAGTGCTTTGTCTGGCGTTTTAATGGCGAGAAACCGGGGTGACTCGTTGGCCAAAATCATACCTACTAACAGGATCACTGCTGGGAGGGTTTGAAGAGACAGAGGGATGATGTACTGGGGGTTTCAGGCTGTGCTTTATTAACGCGGGTCTGGGTGTGGGTGCGAGGGCTGGATTGAGTTTGAGTATGAGTGCTTTGGATTTTCCAGACTCGACGATGGCAAGTGCAGATGCAAGGCATATCTATGAAGCTCTCGACGCAGCCGAGTTTTTACTACGAGTTTTCCCAAGGGAATTCTAGGAGCGCCAACTAAGATCTCTGCCAATGGTGTTTTACCAGCAACCCTCCCTTCAATCCTTATTCAAAATACCTCCCTCCCTCTAAAACGAATATACTAACCCCTAAGTTCTAACTACCCCCAGCTACGAAATCCCCTCCTCAGTCTCCTTCTTCAAAGCCCACTCCTCCAGCGTAATATCCCAGTCCCGCTCCAGCCACACAACAACCCTAATCCAGCGCTTCATCACACTCCTCCAAAACATCGCAATCGACGAACAACATCTCGCATCGCAATATGCGTGGCTCTTACACCAACTCTGGTTTCAACGTCCGCATGGCGCCACAGAGAATGTCGTGCCGGACAGGTCCAGGTTCGGTGTCGGAGTGGAAGCGCGCGATGCGCCTGGGGCGGGTGGTGGGTTGAATGTGGATGGTGGTTTTGGGGGAGGGACTGGGACTGGGTCTTTGTTTGAGGATGTTGGATCTGGGATGTTGTCGGTTTTTCCATATGATCTTTCGGTGTTTTTTAGGTAGGTTGGGATGATATATAAGAGGAGAGATTAGTATGAGGCTGTTGTTGTTTTAGGCCGTCTTTTTACTAATCGATCTCGAGACTACATATAGACAGACCTCCAGGTCTGGTTATTGGTCCCATGCAGGTAGTGCGGGGTGCCTCTCCACGGTCTCTCGCCAAGATATAGTAAGACACAGGCAGAAAGATTCAGTAACATGATAACCCCAAAACTCCAGATCCAAAAGATACTAGAAAGAAAAATTCCAACACTAAAGATATTATCATTAACCTAGCTAATCAACTCAGTGGCTCCATGTATTGCTATATCTTCAGCGGGCTAGATCAAAAGTCAAATAGCGACACAAGCCAGCAGTATGTGCAGTGCAATAAAGACAGAATAACAAGCGATGAAGATAGACAGAAATAACCATGGAGGCAAAAACAACAACAACGACAACAACAACAAAAGATCGATAGTTAAAAAACGATAACCATAATTTTAAAAGGAGCCCAACACCGTCGTTGAAAGACCACAAATGACGTCGCAATACATATGCGCCTGCAGCGGGCCTCTTCCGCTCCACTCAAGCACGTGGTTGCCCTATACCGCAATCATTGGCTCTGCCGACATCGGGATGAGATGGCAGCAGCGCAACATGACAACAGCACGACACCGCTAAGCGCGACTAGATACACCAGTACTCTCCGCCAGGTGGAGAGCGATGATGTAGACAGTTGGCGTCATCGCGGGCAGCTAGTCTCGGCGCGAGGCGAGAGACTAGAGGACCGCTGGGCCAGGGGTGGCCCAGCGGCAAAAAGCCGTGCGTCAAGTTGCCCGGGCCTTATGCAGGTCGTGACAAGAGTCGAAAGCGAAGGTTTGTGGGGCGTGGCGAGCGAAAGAGGCCTACTGCGGGTGGGCGTATGTGCCGCTGGGCCAGGTGGGATGAAGATGCAAATGCGAAATGCAGAATGCGAGGAGGAGAATATGTGAGAGAGATAAGTCGTCAAATCAGGGGGGATGCCTGCAAATGCTGTGGAGAGGGAGCGAGGAGAGGAGGGGCGAGAGGGGTGGAGCGAGAGAGGAGCAAGGGACAAGTCAGGCCACTTCGGGGAGATGGAGGGGTCATGTCAGGCCTCATGCCTCATGCCTCCTGCGCCCAGCGCTTCTCACGGAGGGGCATCTCCTCGCCGGCCTGCTTTCTGCTGCCATCGACCTCACGCTTCCACGCCCAGTATTCGCCCAGTCGCTGCTCGGCATAGTCGGCATAATCAAAGTCAATCTGCGAGATTTGGGCCTGGATCAGAGCCCAGACACCCCTGTGAACGAGAACAGCGTTAGCACGCGTAGCTTTCATCGGTTCCCGTAGGTGGGAAATTCCAAGGGTCTTAAAGTTGTCCACTTACCAGTAGAGTCCAGGGATACCGCGGAACCGGTCCACGTCCTGGTAGAGGCGGTCGACGATCTCGGCCTGCGAAGAAGCGTCGAGTCCGCGGTGCTCGCAGTAGCTCTTGGTATACTCGGTGAGGAATTGACGGCGAACCGACTGAGTGGGGATCATATTGTAGTCACAGTCGTAGCCGATCCACTCGGCCAAGTGGTTGGCAATGTCGAAGGCCGCCGGGGCGGGAACGGCGTACTCGTAATCGATGAAGTTGACCGGGGCAATGCCATCCTCGGTCTGCACACCCGCGTCATCGGGCAGGACGATCACATTGGCGCATAGAAGATCGCAGTGAGAGAAGACAAGCTATACAGGTAGAAAAAAAAGTTAGTGGTGCTGTGCAACGGAGGGAAAACGGGAAACCCAGGGTTGGGTCTGCGGGAGGGAGGGGGGGGTTTGGCGTACGCCGTCTTCACCAATGCCTACACCGTCGTCCAGCTGGCCCACCACCCATTCGAGTTCCTTCTGCAAAGTCAACCGACGGGTCCGCTGCTCGGGAGTGGCCACGGGCAGAGCGAGAACCCATCGCTGGAGGACCTCCCACATGGAGGAGCCTGCCCGGCGCGGTTGAATTGGTGTAATGTCGGCATCGTGCTTGTCAACTCCATTTGTAGATGATGAGGCAGCGCTCGTGTTGGGAAGCACAGCGTGCCATTGTGCGAGCTTACGCGCAACACCGCGGAAGATAGGAGGGGTGACCAAGTCTTCGTGGCCACAGGGCTTGCCGCGAATGAAGCGGTAAAGGAGGCCGTTGTTGAAGCGGGCAAGGAGAGGAGGGGCCAGGCCACGGCTAGCAAGAAGGGCATGGGAAGTGGTTTCTCCTAGAGAGAGGGATTTACTTTAGCGAATGTCGCACTGGGCAATGGAGAGCCAGAGGGCCATGGAGTTTGTCGCATGGGGCCAGAGTCGGGGGCAAAGGGGGAGGGCCTTGGGAGGCAGTCCTGGGAGTCTCATACTTTCACGGTCTATAAGGATCTCTGTGCCATTTCCATACGCGCGCATCAGTACGGCATCATTGTCTATCTCCTCATCCGTCAGGCCAGCCTTGCGGTTGATAATTTTCAGGAGCTGCAAGGTCGAGGTCAGTGATTGTATGACGGAGAGGGGGTTCGGTACGGACGCACAGTGTTGGTAATGCCATCGGTGAATCGCACAAACTCGATCTTGTTGCCGGGGCCCTCCCAGTGGGGGAAGAGGGTCAAGATCAAGCGCAATGCGGAGGCCTGGGAGTCGGCCGGGGTATAGGTGAGGGGGATGTAGCGCAGGGCGGGAGCACCGTTGGTGGTGTCGGAGGAACCCATGGTGGGCAGCAGAGAGGAGAGGAGATTGAGGGGACAGTCGGAGGAGTGTTCGCAAGTGGTGGTCGAAGTGGAAGTCGTAACAGTCGGTGGTAGGAATGTGCCAACAGGAGGTGGACTGGGACAGGGGGGAGGGTCACTTGGGGTGGGGAGGACGCCTTTAAGAGCGAGAAAAAAAGTCAGGGTCTGGTGGGGACTTTTACAGCGTTAGGCTCAGATTATGAGACAACAAGTCGTAGCCTCAACAATTATAATTCTCTGTAGCCTGGTGAAAAGACAGAAAGATGGAAACGGGAGATCTGCAGAGTAGATGGAGGGGAAGGCAGAGACTAAATATGGCAGGATCTAAGTACCCAGTACATACTCCGTAGTTCAAAGGATCAAGATGGGATGAGGTTTGTGAATTCTGATTTGTTCTATGGGGAAAGAGGTCGCATGGGAAGGGTCCAAAAGGGGACACGGGGTGGATTTGGGGGCAAAAAGCTAGTTTCGATAGGTGCACGAAATGTTACGAGGCAAACGGTGGTTCAGTCAAACGGAAGAATAATGAGACAAAGCGATCGACTGGTCTCGTGCTTTCGTACCTTGATTGGAAGAAGAGCGGGCCTAAGGTTACAAGGTTACAGCCTGATTCGATGGAAGCCATCTGGAAAAGGCTAAGGCTCTTGCCCCTGTCACCTGTCCACACATTCCATCCGGTTTAGGGAGTATCAGGTACCTTAAGGGCATTGTCATAGATGTAACATGAAAACGGGGAATATCTAGGGTGGAAATAAAAGATATTATTTAGTACAATTTACATGCCAGTACTGTAGTACCGTAGTAGGACTCTGTATCGCTCTCAAGAATGGACTCGATCTGGAACAAGCCCGTTGAGTTCTTGACCGCTCCAATTTCCTTGTAGACCGCCATCGAATTCAGGCGGCAACCAAGGCTAAGGCGACTAAGCCAACTTGGCTTTGCTGGACTCTCCAAGCGGACACTTCCACATGCAATTTCCACCAGCTTAAGACACCATATCACCTGAGCCCCACAAGCCCTAGTCATTGCCAGCCCTACTTTCCCCATTCAGCTAGTTCAAAGTCAAATTTTCACGGACCCCGGCTCCTCAATATTCCGGCCGACCCAATCCGCACTAGCGCGTTTGCCAATTTTTGTCTTTAAATACAGCTTCCGCCCGCCGCCCTTTGCTTGTTTTTTTCTTTTCTTCTCTATCATCAGTAGAGGTTTACTATATCTACAATATATGTAAACAATCCCGTGGCTCCATCACAGATGGCTTGCTGAGGGTTATCCTTGTGGCTTTTGCTCTATGGGTTTCCTTCCGTTCCCGGCTCCGGAGAATAGTTCGTCTCTCTTTTTCCCTTCCACATATGGCTAGGCAAGGGTTCCCTCACGGGAGCCTCATGCGCTTCAGCTGTGGAGGGGGCGGTACATTCCTTTTTTCATCATTTCCTTTGGGTTTGGTGGTGTGGTCGTTGGTGTGTGGGTGTTGGTTCGTGTTAAACCGATGGGGATCAAGATCCTCTCGGCACTTGCACGCGTAGCTTTGTAAACATTTTAAGCCGCAAATCTCGATCACGCAAATTTGCTTTGCGAGGGTCGAGACGCGCTCTTGGCATTGGACTATTGATGTCTGCATAGTCACCTGGTTCATCACGTATGCTTGATTCCGGAGCACCATTGTGTTGCCTAATAATGCTCGCGAATCATGGCTCGCTGTTTGCTTCAACGGTGTCGCTCAGAGCCTCTGCATCGTTAAGTCTTCACGGCAGTCGACGACAAAGAAGCTTGGACCTTTTAAGCTTTATGTGGCTAGAACTTGGGCTACGAACCAAGCAGCCTTGGCTGTAATTCTCTCCATGGCTACCTAGGTAGCTAAGCTAGTCTGAGCAATCCACTGCAGGTGTAGGCCCTGGATTCTTCATGAATCAGAGCTCGAACTGACAAATGGATTGTCTATATCAACTCTCATGGTAGGACGTGGCCAAACACAGGATTCCAACCTTGAATATCTACGTACGGAGTAGAATCGGCTCGTTTGTGTTGAAATATGTATCTCGCGCACAGGCTCCATCTACGAGTGAAAACACCTCGAATCGGGGATATATATTCCCAGCCATTCTGAGTAACAAAATAGAGCAGATTGAGATCATGGATACGTATCGAAAATTAAAACTTGAGCCCTGGGATAATCCAAAAGAGCTAGGCTAATTCCACACTCGTAGAAATTCCAGTTTGAGGCATAGCTCAACCAATCATTCCGCGAGAATTCTCAAGATCCATGAAGAGGTCGTCGATAGGTATCGTGTCAAAGAAAGAACAGAGGGAACCTCCATTTCGACCGGGCACTCTCCATCACCAATCCTCACATCCAAAACCACTCAGATCTTCACTGCTACAAATCGAGGTAAAAGCCGCCGTCAGTTTTCCAATACTGTCAGGCTTAACCATTGACTTCACCCGACCACTCTTAACAAGCATCTCGATAATCAGTGACCCCATGGCCCCGAAAGCAGCGAAGAAGTCGAGCATCTCAGGATTCTCAACATGTTCCTCAATATGCATGTAGATAACTGCGAGAATGACATCCTGTAACTTTGTTTCATGACGGGCGGCAACCTTTTTCCATGACGTCTCGAGCGACTTTGGGGACCACGGGGGAATTGGCGTTTGCGGCACCCATTCCAAAGACTTGAGTTCTGCGAGAGATTTAATTGGAGGAATTGCGAACCTCTCGGCTGCGAGGAAGACGTTCATGTTGTTTAGGACGATTTCCCGTGCTGGACCGGTGTGCTTGGACTTGGTCTCTTGCTTGACTGCGTCAGAGCCATCAGAGGGGGCGGTGGTAGATCGGAAGTGTAGGTCTTGTCCGACATCATCGTAGTCTCCCCGGTAGAGGTAAGCTAGGACTCGCGCCAGGTTCTCTGGGGTATCTCCCTGGATGTTGATGACCGGTTGCTCAGTAGATTCCTGGAGAAGTCAGCGACTGAGATGGAGGGATCTTCCCCCCGAGCGCTCCTTGAGTTTACCTTGGAACCACTTTGGATTATGTTGTTGAAGAAGGCTGACTGGGTGCAAAAAATGGACCGATGAGCTTTGAATTCAACACCTCGACACTTGATTATCAGGTCGGAGAAGTGTCCGTGTAGGAACAGTTCGCGTGCTCAGTCCTTTGTTTCTGGTAGTGTCGACATGACGATGTCTTGATGAAATAGGCTTCGATAGAGAACCGAGGAAGGAGATGTTGAGTGAACAGGAGTGATGTAAATCTTGATGGCTGGAGATACTTACCGGCATCAAAGGGAAATATGTGAAGATGAGGTAGTGGCAGGAAGAGGAAGAGAAGCAATGAACCCCCAAAGCCATCCTTTTGTGGCGAGGAAGTACATGATATCGAGGCAATCAGGGGGAACTTCCATGCTTGGCAGGGCAATCGCGATACCTACGAACTTGGATTACAGTCACATCTGTGTGTCGCGAAGACATGTTCATTCATATTATTCAATAGGCCTTCGACTCGACCCTAGTCATCAATGCATCACCATCATGAAACGGCATCAGTAGGAAATCACAACCAAACCTCAGCTTTGGAATCCACCTCCTCTACTCAAGGTATATGCCGACCTAGTCTAGCTCCCCTCACGCCCGGCCTGCATTACCAATCTGAATGCGCTCCCCAGACCACTTGTCGTCGCTGCGCAAAACCGGCCAGCTAGTGCCATCAGCCTTGACCAATGCCAGCTCCAGCTTAGTGCCCAGTACGCGGAACGACGATTTCTCCGGGTGAATGGGTGCGAATAGATTGTATGTGTCTTGGAAGCGCTTATTGTCAGAGGTTGGAAGGTCGAAGGTGATGGACTTTTCGGCGAGGTCAACGCGTGCGCGTTCCTTGTCGATCTTCTTCAGGTAGAGGGAGACGTTCACGGAGGAGGCAGTCTGGTAGAAATCGTTTCTAAAAGAAGTCGATGTTAGCGTAGTCATCGCAATTGCGGTCAACAAAATCTTACCGAACAGACTCGACCTTCTCCTCGCCAGCCGGCTTTGCCTTGCCCACAAACATATGCCTGACCTTCTCCGTGCAGCCAGGGATCTTCAAGAATTGATCAAATTCCAGCACCCGCCGCTTACAGCAGGACCATCCCTTGCTACCTTCATGGAAAACGGGCGCTCCGGGGTGGTGGACACATTTCACATCACGAGAGGCCGAGGGAGTATATGTAGCACCGCAACCCTTCCGGCGACATGTCGCATTCTCAGGGATCACTGCATCAGGATCATCCGAGTCAGTCTCCTCGACGACTAGCTGTTCGGGAGCGTTGGCAGGGCGCTCTGGTAGCTTCGTCTCCACAGGCACTGGTGCGGGCGCGGGCGCAGTCGCGGGAGCAGGCGCAGCTGGTTCCTCGGTAGCCTGTACAGGTTCTGGGGCAGGTGTATCGTCAACGGTGGAGTGTTTTCCCGTGGTGCAGGGTGGAATGGCGAGGAATTCTTCAAAGGTCAGGACGCGGGGTTTGCAGCATTTCCAGCCTAAGCAAAGTTAGCTTTAGTCTCAGCCTTAAATGAACGGGGTAGCACCAAGGTCCTTACCCTTTTGACCCTCGTGGAACACTGGTGGACCTGGATGATACACGCAGGCTTCCTCGGGATCCGCAAAAGTCTTCCCACATCCCTTGTGAACGCATTTACTAGCCATGGTGTGTAACTGGTCAGAGAGAGTGACGCGAGAGCGTTGTGGAGGGTCTGTGAGGAAGATCGGGGTCGTGGTTCCCGCGAAAAGAGACGGTAGGACCTGTAGGAAGTATAGTGGAATGGACTTAAGGTGTCAAGATCAGTGCGAATGCCGAATAAAAGCAGGACCCGCGCGATTCAGCCGGGGTGAAGCTCGAAGGTTCCATCAATTGCTTCCATGACTTCGGAGAACGGAGAAGGTGGGGCGATGACCCAATCAGACAACAGTTGAGATCCCCGCCAATTTTGAATTGGGAGAAGTCACCATTAACGCCGTTGAAAATCGAGGTTGAGATATTGATTTGATTCAAGTCCTAGATTGTCATGTATCTGGCTTAGAATTTGGAGAAATCCGAGGCTGCAAAGATTGCACCCACTTTCTGGATTTAATTAAGCAACGAAGGGTCCTGTCTGGACTAGGACCGACAGGAACCCTAACTAGATGTGGTTGAATCACTACTCGAGTGCTTTCTGTCCACCCATAGCGCTAACTGGGTAACACCGTAATGGCATTGTGTCTTTGATGTGGAGTTGCCATACGAAGAAAGATATATTGAAAGACGTCTAGAAAGACGTATCAAAGGCACACATGAAATTATGTAGGAAGACTCATTGCATATGTAATATTTTCTAACAAGAATACCCAGATGACTACCTAACTCCTTGACATCCTCAACTCGAGTGGGCCAGTGGATATCTTCCGAGAACTTTCCTAAAGTAATACGTAGGGCGAAATGTCCATGGAGATCATGCGCTTTATAGAGAGCACTTGCCACACCTCTTCCTTCAAAATGCACTTGACGAATTCTCCCCTCTTCCTTTGTAACGATATCGAGTTGCATGGCCATGAATAGTGATATTGGCCATGGCTTGAACTCATTCGCACGATCATACTAATACACATTCCACGCGTGGACTCTCTGCAGAGAACCAAACAGCAGGGTTCCTTGCAGTTAGGGAGTCACGCTGTAGTAAGGTTGACGGTGAGGGGGAATCTCTATTGCTACTCACGCTAGTAAGTCTTGCGTGCTCGTGATGACAACGGCATTAATGAACTTGGATAAGAATGCTACCGTGAACGATACTTCCCCGTTGAAACACGTAATCGTGGCTGCAGGGTCTTGTAGGTTAGCCAGTAATTCAGAGCGTCTATATGCTGCTAGGCAGCGTTTTAGTGGCCGACACAAACGTAAATGCTTCTTCAATCTTCGCATCCAATTAATCCAATAAAAAAGGCCAGGCAATGCGGTTTTCTCTACATCAAGTCTGTAGGGCAGGAAGTCTATGAGAATAAAGAAGATGTTAGGCTAAACCCTACTGTTCTTGATTGTGAGTAGAGAATTAAAAGAGACAGGGAAAGGAAGAAAGAGATGAAAGGAGGAGAGGAAGGGAGGGAAGGGAAAATAGAGTAGGAGACACAGAAAACTAATGAATACAACGAGTATCGGACACAGAAAAAAAGGGAAAAAAAAGGAGGAAAAGAGCGAAAGGAGAGAGTAGCGAAGGAGGGAAGAGGAAAGGAGGAAAGGGAAGAGAAGAGGGACGAAAAGGGGAGGTAAAAGGGCTGCAACCCCTAATCTAGGTCCGGTTGGTGTCATCAGGCCGGGTGCTATCTTTCGTTAGTCCATGGGAGTCGCCAGGGAGAGAAATACCGTAAAGAACCGTGAACAGGGACGAAAGGCAAGATATACAGGCAGGCTATCACGGGCAAAGGCTAGTACAAGAAGCTGTGCACGTGAAGTCAAGGAGCGAATGGCATTTCTCAAGAATTATCACTTACATTCGGCTCTCGAGCGAGCGCTCGGTGTAGGCCCCTTGGGCCGGAGCATCTCCTGACTCGGAGGCGTCAGGGCCCTTGGGGGCGACGGTGCCAGTGGCAGCGACAGAGGCGATAAACGTGGAGGACGCAGAGTGGTTGCTCGTAAGGGTCAAGGGGGGATTCCGAGGCTATCCATGGTCAGAGGACCAGACAGTTTCAGTGATGGGTATATTAAAAGAACGAAATCAGCTGGCGTCATGCCCTGTAACCATGTGAGTACAGCTTCGGAAGCACTAGTGGTCATGGAAAGGATGACTAGTATCAAGCTAGAATAAACTTACAGCGGCCTGCATTTGCTGGAGGATAGTTGCCATTCAGGTAGAGGGGCAATTGGCCGTGAAGTGGCCACGCTGGTGACAAACATCGCACTTGCGT
This sequence comes from Penicillium subrubescens, assembly GCF_028828155.1. Classification (NCBI taxonomy): domain Eukaryota; kingdom Fungi; phylum Ascomycota; class Eurotiomycetes; order Eurotiales; family Aspergillaceae; genus Penicillium; species Penicillium subrubescens. The sequence goes on along the minus strand of NW_026643160.1, from coordinate 2,359,075 downwards.
GCGCGGTTCGTGATGTTCTGTTACATCCCAACTCATTAGTCTAGGTACGGTACATCATAGCCATCGTGCGTCGGCAACAAGCAGACCTGGAAGTTGCTCAGCAGGATGGGAGGTAAATTCTCAGTACAATACCTTATTAATGCCCTTGGGGCCAGACTTCTTTCAGCCATTTCCAGCGGGAGCTCCTTGAGGCCCTGTTCAGGCATTTTGGAAACTAAACTTCTTATTGAGATATGAGAATTTTGCTTGTATTGGTAATACGGAAGGTAGGCACACGCGCAGCAAAGGTTTCGAGGTTTCGAGGAGGAGAGGATGAGAGGAGAAGTGGGAGAAGGGAAAAAGGAAGACACGAGATAATCCGGGGACGGGCGACGACGACCATTACTTGCTCATTTAGGAAGGCACGACCCCACGTCCACATGATCAGAGGGTAGGCATAGTGAGAAATGACTACCTCTCGTTTCATTTCTCATTTCATCTCCCACGTCGTCACACCTTGCTTCAGGAAATCCTTTCACGGATTATAAAGATCACCATGAACTTGCAAAACGCAATCGTCGTCTTTGTTGCTCGAGCCGAGCCAGCACGGCTGATGACCCAACACGCTAAAAGAGATTGGCTGCTCAAATCCCTTGAGCCTGTCAAGGAGTTTCGCGAGACCATACTCCCTGGTCTCGTTGAAACATTCGTGTTCATCTTGCAGTCGAACTCGCCATTCAGACCAGCAGGAGAGGTGATCCTATACTTCACCGATCTTTTCAAGGAGGCTCAGCAACAGGATCGGGATATCTTGCTTGTTGTGCGTGGTTGGGATGGTCTCACGACCAACCAAGGAGCGTTTCAGAAGCTTTTCGCGCTTCGACCGGAGAGTGTCTTAGGTCTGCTGGTTTGTGGATTTTATCTGTGGATCTTGATCATCGGAAGGAAGCAGTTCCTCCTCCTAATTTATATGACGCGGATCCCAAACAGGTATGCCCCATCTGGGCGGGAGGCCTTGACCCGGAGGATCCAAAGGAGCATCCAAACACCAAATTGAACTGGCCGACTAAATCACATCTCGAGTGGGGTCCCGCTATTACAGCATCCAAGTATAGGCTGTCAAACGACTTCAAACTGGTGAGTGCTTCCTTCAGTAGAGACCTTGCCTAACAGAGAACCTACCCGACTTACGGTGGCTAAATTGATGTTGATCGCAGCTTCGTGATTTCACCTTCGAACGCAACACGCACCGGTGGGCGAAAGGCCCTATCCATGAATGGGGTTTCGAAGGGTGTGGTGCAGCCTGCTATCTCGAGATACATCGGTCGAGAACCCACGGGGTGTTAGAGACCGAGGAGGCAAAGCAAGCAGACAGCGAGTCGAAAAAATGTCGTTATTGCGGGAAAACATATGCTCGGAAATATTCCAGGGATCGACATGAGAAGACTTGCTTGGACAATCCGGACCATGAAACTCGTCCGAAAGGCCAGCCTTTTGCCATCAGCAAACGCCGAGAGACGACCGACCCACAGAGCGTGCCGATGATACACGCGGGCGTCAAGAAAGTTTGGCTGGTGAGGAGGCCTTGGATTTGACGAGAATTGACGTTCACGCAACCACACCCACCCTCTATCCCGGCGAACGTTTCTGTCGTGATCCGGGGTGCACTGATACGAGAATCGGGCAAAATGGCGCGAGATAGATTGCGATAGATCAGCGTGTGTTAATGGATCTTGTGTCTTTCCCGGGACTTAGAGATTCCACTTTATACTAGCGCCGTTAGCATCCCAGTTCAGTCAACGAAATCTATCGATATAGACTTTAGACTGTCGAAACATGCTCTGTGATCCGAAGAATCTGACCGAGTGATGATGCAGTACTCACATCGAATCTTTCTCTTCGATCTCATAAAGGAAGTATTGTCAATCATTGGTAGTCGAGGCTCTTCTTGGCTTCATCCCAATGCAGGGACTATTGGACTCCAGCACCACGTTGAGCCGAGAGCCATCGGCGCTGGAGGTCTAAGAATTTCAGCATATCAACAAAAGACCTTACCAATGAGACTGCGTTTTGATAAAATATTCTCGCTTCGGCAAACGCTAAGAAAATAATCATTCGCTCGCAAGCGAAAGATCAAGACAATCAACATTTCTGCGGCGGTAGACTTAGCTCTGGTCAGGAGGAGCTAACGGCCGGAGGATCGATCCCATTCTAGCATCTTACTGTGTCCAGGATAATTCAGCACTACGTCAAATACGCTGCTAGATTGGAACGCTGTGTTCCCTCACCACCGAGGAGCCTTTGACAGTATATCCCCGTTGACGGCGGCTCTCGCCTAATGTGCTTACCGGGCTAATAAAGAAGACGCTATCGTGAACGAGCGTTTTGAAGCACTTCTATTTTTTATGAATAAAATGTGACTCAGAAAATTTTCCAGCGAAAGTACTTTCTCGTCTCTCCCCCTCCTCTTCCCGCACTCCTGTCAACGAATCCGAATCGATGGACGAGCTGATCGACGTCACTCATTAACACATCATGCCTCCGAGTTCAAGATGTCCAATATTGGAAAGCTGTAGAAACATAGGCGCCAATCCTCATTTCTTGATAGCAGCCTCGGTAGCCTCTTTGAGCTTAGAACCGAGATCCTTATCAACACGGGAGAAGAGAGCTAAAATCACTAATTAGCGGAACCCTGCTAGATCATTTCCAAGGGAAATACCAACCATATACTTCGTTCCTCAAACCGGCCGATTTTACCCCCTTCAGACTAGACACAATGTTTGCAATAAGGCGGTCTTGGTGTCCTGATTCCCGGCCAATGACCTTCCACAGAGCAGCAGGTTGAACAAAGTCGTCGTCCGTGATATGACTGGTGTAAGTGACCACTTCTCCGACCCACTTCTCATGCTCTGTGTGCAGGCTGACTGCCTGAGGCTTGACTCCCTTGACTTCGGGGTAGAACTTGGTAGGCTTGAGTGTGGAATTGACGTAGTTGGGGTCTCCGCCGTAGTTGTCATCGAATCTCATCTTGCCGTCTCTCTGGAATGGGCAGTACACGGGGACCTTCGCAGCGTTGGTTGGGAGTTGCTGGTAGTTGACGCCGAGGCGGTAGCGGGCGGCGTCGGGGTAGGCGAATAGTCTTGCTTGGAGAACTAAAGGTGGATTAGCTGGGATAGGTCTATGGTATTGTTTGAAGGGGTTGACATACTTGGATCAGCGGATGCAGCAAAGCCGGGCACCATGGTTGACGGGGAGAAAGCCGCCTGCTCGATATCGGCGAAATAGTTCCCGGGCTAGAGTCTATCAGTATCCAGAAAATCTGGTCATGCTTGGCTCTCAAGATCTCAACTTACGTTGCGGTTCAGGGTGAGCTGGCCGATCTTTCTCAACGGGAAGTCACTATGAGGCCAGACTTTGGTCATGTCAAAGATATTCCACCGATACGTCTCAGCCTCGGATGGGTCCATGACTTGAACAAAGACATCCCACTTGGGATAGTCTCCTCGCTCAATAGCCTCGAACATGTCCCTGATCATGTAGTCTGGGTCTTCACCCGCAATTCGAGTAGCCTCCTCTGCGGTGAAGTTCTTGACGCCTTGCTGAGACTTGATGTGAATTTTGATGTACTTGAACGAGCCATCCTAGGATAGGTTAGTAACTAGCTCTACATTTCTGGTGGTTTACTTGCCTCTTTGGTGAATTTGTAGGTATGTCCACTGTAGGAGTTCAGGAATCGGATTGACTGAGGGGTTCCGCGATCGCTGAAGAGATGCAGCAGCTGATGAATGCCTTCTGGGTTACCCACATGGAAGCTAAGAAGGAGTCAGTACAGGCTATTGAATGATACTAATGCACGTACTCCCAGAACTAAGGATAAAATCAGCTTTTGTAGATGAAATCACAGATTACTAGTCTTTACTTACCATGTTTGCATCAGGAAGGTGAGTCTGCGGGTGTCTTTTGTGTGACCGATTCATGGAAGGGAACTTGATAGGATCCCGAATGAAGAAGACAGGCTTCCGACTTGTTAGTAACGAACTGAAATAATAATGTAAGGTATAATAATCCATACCGTATTGTTGAAGACCCAGTCCAAATTACCTTCATCGGTATAAAGCTTCATTCCCCAGCCATGCACATCCCGAGATGTATCAGCCGAGCCTGACTCTGGGCCAACAGTAGACACGCGCAAGAGAACTGGGGTCTTCTTGCCAGCCTTGTTGAGGAAACTAGCTGAGGTGATATCTGAGCAATCGGCAGTCGCTTCAAACTCGCCATATGCACTAGAGGTGAGATGTTAGATAAAATAAAATCAAGCCAGATTGCAACATGAAAATTGAGAGATTCTAATAATTACTACTTTGCGTAGTATTAATCCTTAGAAATTTTTTCACTCACCCAACAGCTTTGGCATGGACGACTCTGTAATACAAGACTTATCAGCTTAACATGCGTTTATTTGGGATGACATTTAGCATACCGCTCCGGAATTCTCTCACGAGAGAAATGGGCCAGGGTCTCGATAAGCTGAGTATCCTGGAGAAGACCAAGACCACCACCCTGCTGGCCACGCATGAGAACAGCAGTGCTGCTGCTTGCGAAGGGACATCCTTGTTGCAATCAGCTGATTGTCAGCCATAAAATTGCGATGAACTCACCTTCCGCGAGGGTATAGTATCTCTGATCCGACATTGTGAAATTCAAGTTAAATCGATCGTAAGTCAGAAATTGGAAGTCGAATCCGTTTAGAAATGAATTTGTGCCACTAATGAAGAAATCGACCCATATATGAACACTTCTTCTATCCGCTGATTTATTTTCTTTATCGTAGTCAATTACATCAGAGATAGGCGGGGGATACATGGGTTAGAAACATGAGAGAATCGATTGGTTTTTTTAGTATGTCCCAAAATGGAAGGGGTAGCATTCTTAAACTGTAAATCTCGTCGTGACGTCATCCGGTCTTCCACGGAAGCATCTCTTTGAAGATTCAATTTTATTCTTGTAATTCTAATGGGTTATAATTCTAATGGGTTATACTGTCTCTAGGAACGGAAAAAGCATCATGTGATGTGCTGATCCTGGTTGAAACGGGCGTGTCTTGAGAGGGGGAATTTGTTAAATTGACGCTACTAGGCCACATTTGTTAGGATGATATGTCCGGGGACCATCCACTTTAGCAGAGTGTCGTCAGCATACCCATGTCAGATTCTTTTGGAAATGATATCAAGGAAGGAGTTGACAGACAACCTTAATCAATGCAAACTACTATTGTCTTCAAGCCGAAAAATCATGTTTGTCGACGGCAGATTACTCTTATCTTCGCAGCAATTCGATCCCATTTAACTTGGGACTGACCCCACGACTCATCCACACAATTTATACGAGGGGGGTGCCAGCTGGCTAGATCATTCCACGATTAGAAGGCAAATCGGTCATTCCATTTGTGGTAACTACAGCTGCAGTCGTGAGTCATGTCCATAAGCTTGAGACCCGACCGTTATGACTGGTGGATCACGGCTCAGCTTCTGCTTTAGGTAGCACCCGAAAATGCGGTGTGAACTTTCTAATAATGCCTGAACATACCTGTAACATAAAGCGAGTCAGCCGTTTGACCGAAGTCATTGCGCAACTATAATAGTTAAAATCTCGATCCGATCAATCCGTATGGTCTATGCAGTCTATGCTCAAATAGTTTATTGTAGTAGCAGTAGCTATTAATGCCGATCATGAAAATATAAAAATATGTACAGGCCTCATATCGACATGAGATGCAAAACATTTAATACCAGCCATCCCCACCCATCATTTACAGACGGTGCTGGACAATCGAATCCGGCTCCGCAAGACACTCCGGAATAGAAACGGTGTTCTTCTCCACCTGACCATCCCACTGCAGCACACGACCCATCTTATAATAAGACTCGATTCCACGACGAGCATGCTCAGCAGGAGTAAACGGATCAGGATCAGCAAGGGTGCGGCTAAACAGCTCCAAAGACACCCAGCCACGGAAACCAAGGTCCTCGAAGAATACCCGGGCAATGTCCAGGATGGGCAGGTATCCGCCGCGGTTCTCCTCGAAGGGGAATAGACGGGCATTGCGAGACCAGTTCATGCGGACGGGTTGGCCGGCAACGTGGAAGGGGTGCTCCTCGTTTAGAGGGGCAGTGAGGCGCTCACCATCGACGAGCTGGACGTAGAAGATCTTGGCAGGGTCGATGTTGGCTGTGCGCAGGCGCTGGAGAGAAGCAGCCAGGTCGGCAGCCGCATTAGGCGTTTTGCCCGATGGTGAGGCAGGGTCTGCATATACACGACCAGCAATGTTAAACGAGTCCAGGCACAGGCCGAAATTGGCGCGGTCGACATCGCGGACAACCTCCCACGAGGCCTCCCAGGTATCGACGTGGTCGCCCCAGCAGAGAGCCTCGTACACGAAACGGAAACCAGCTCCAGCGCCGAGATCAGCCAGACGCTGGAGATCACGGACGATGACTGTGCGATCGCCCGTTGTCCTGGGGGCGCCGGTGGTAGGATCGGGGCCGAGGAAGTTGGATGGCACCTGGATCATGTCGGTTCCCAGCGCCCGCGCCAGAGTGAACCATTTGGGCAGTTTCTCATTGATCAAGCGATCGGACTCAGCGCGATCGATCAGGCCTTCGTACATGGAGAAGGGCTGCAGGCAGATGATGGTCATCCCGAGTCTTTCGCAGAGACGCCGTGTTTGACGGGCGGCTTCCATGTGGTCGCCATTAAATGTGCGCTGCGCATAGCAGTCTAGATCGTCGAAGAAGAGCTCGATGCCCTCGAAGCCGTGGGCAGCGGCTTGCATCAACTTGCCAGGGAGGTCGTGGATCCAAGGTCTACCTAGAGACATGGAGGCAATACCGGGGCGGTTGAACATCTTGGCGGTCGGATGAGGATTAACCGTCCCGACGGTGTTGAGTGTATCCGAGGAGAAATGAAAAGGGAAGGTGTAAGAAGGATAGAGATATAAAGTATGAAGTGCTCAATATACCCCCCGGGATGTTTTCAAGGAGTTGTTCTGATGCAATAGTAAGAAAAATGCAAAAGATGTACAAAAGTCAAAGGGACCAAACGACTACAAGATATCAAGATGCGAAATAGACAGACGGGTGTCCACGGGTCTACTTTTTTTCTAGCAATAGACAGAATGGCGAGAAAACATTATCCCCTGACCCCATATCCCCCAAGAATCGCATTTTCATATGGTGATTAGCAGGAGAATTTAGTTTCTCGCCATCAGGACGAATGACGAGTGTCTGCCATTGACCCGCCAGATGATAGCGGGTAAACGAAAAGAAGAAATGAATTAGGAGTGACATTCCAGATCTATACTGTAAGCAGTTAGTACGGTAATAGTAATACAATGAAAAACTCTCTTCCGTCTATTCAAAGTGTCTGTCTTATGTATCTCTAGTATCATATATACCAAACTAACTCGAAATAGTATACCCCAAGCCAGATACTGCATGTTGTTTCGTTTACCCGGGCCAATAATAATCGGTCTTCACCTCTTTTCCAGAAAGAACCACTCCACTCGTCTCGTCTCCATCGGCGGCACCTGAAAAGCCCATTGCCAGAAATGTCTGACCAGCTCGCCAAATATAATCCCCACGGGTCCCGGTTATTTCTATAACGCTGACTCTTGTACGGCAAGAACTTTTTCCTTGTCATGCCAAGACCCTCCTTCAACCGAGGTGCCCAATAACTATGACTGTCATGTTGGGGTCTCCGGATTCAACATATCCGAATGATTCATGCATGCCACCCTGAGACTCCACAAGAGCAATTGTTCTGAATTCCTTCAAAAATCGGCAGAACAAGAATTGCCATTGTCTACATCTTCAATTTTGGACATCCACTCATGTCTCTCAAAATTGCCATCATCGGTGCCGGCCTCATCGGTCCCCGCCATGCTCAATCCGTCATCGCCAATCCAGCCACCGAGCTGATTGCCCTCGTCGACCCAGCACCAACAGGCCAAGAAACAGCAACCAAGTTAAACACCAACTTCTATTCCTCCGTGGCAGACCTCCTGTCCTCACCACACAAACCCGACGCAGCAATCGTATGCACACCAAACCACACCCACGTCCCCGTCGCCAAAGAGCTCCTCGCCGGCAACGTCCACGTCCTCCTCGAGAAACCCGTCAGCGACACTCTCGAAACAGGCCGTTCCCTTCTCTCTTTCGCTCGAGCCCCAGAACACGCCCACCTCAAACTCCTAGTTGGCCACCACCGCCGCTTCAACCCCTACGTCCGGGCTACAAAGTCCGTCCTCGACTCCGGCTCCCTAGGCCGAACAATCGCCGTCAACGGACTATGGACCCTCTACAAACCAGACTCATACTTCGCCGCACCGACAGACTGGCGTGCCTCGGGTTCTCGCGGCGGAGGCGTAATCCCCATTAACCTCGTCCACGACATCGACCTAATGCACCACCTCTTCGGACCGATAACCCGCATCCAAGCTGAAAAAACCCTCCCGCAACGGCCCAGTCCACCACACGACGCAGACGAAGGCGTAGCGCTAACAATGCGTTTCGCCTGCGGCGTCGTCGGCACATTCCTCGTCTGCGACGCAACCCCCTCCGCGCATAACTTTGAGTCCGGCACGGGTGAAAACCCCATGATCCCCCGTGCGACTGAAGCAGCCGACTTCTACCGTATTTTCGGCTCGGATGCGTCGCTGAGTGTGCCGGATTTGACGCAGTGGAGTTATGGGGATGCGGGGAAGAGTTGGGCGAATCAGTTGGTTGCGGAAAAGATTGCGTTGCCGGATGAGGAGGCGCCGTTTGATTTGCAGTTGGCTCATTTTGTGGATGTTATAAGGGGCGAGGTTGAGCCGAGTTGTTCGGGGGATGAGGGGCTGAGGGCATTGATTGTTTGTAAGGCTGTGCAGACGGCGATGCAGACGGGGTTGCCTGTGGATATTCCGGTTGATCCTTTGGCGGAATGTGAGTGAGTGAGTTGAGTTGAGTTGATGGTTTTAACAGGCCGAGAGAGACAGTAGTGGTGAGCTGAATATGATGAATTATTCTTGTGTATGCAACGTGTGAAATGACTACCTGAATGATTTAGCTAGGGATTAAGGTTGGGCTGTGATAACCAATTGAACTTCTTTTTCCTTTCCAAAAGTTCCTTCTCTCGTGTTCTCTCTATCTTGATGTGCAAAGACGGATTTGCGCATCTCACAAGGTTTTCGTCGTTACTGGAAGTTCTTTCCGTCTTGGCCATTGCAATCGCTCTCAACAAGACCAGGTTTTCTACTTGTATGGAAAACAGATGAATATTGGACATTCCGATCATCAAATTAGGTTCATTCAAGATATATCAACAATATAGGGACACACCCTATTCAATCTGACTCAACAGATCAAAAACCCATCCCCAATTCTACAATAGCAAGACAAACACCAGAGAGACGTTCCCGACATCAAATTATACACCGCGCATCTCATCAAACATACGAAGTCTTGGGCTGCTCAGTAGCAGTATCCTCAACCTGCTGGGCATTCAACTTAGCTTCAGCAAGACCAGACTCCTGGACATCGTGACGGAAGCGCTCCTCGTCCTCGCGCAGAGTTTCCAGAATCTGGCCGTGAGCACGCCAGATAGGCTTGACCTCGAACAGAGGGTCCATGCTCTCGAGGGGAATACCCTTGGTCTCGGGGATTAGGAAGAAGACGAAGAAGATGGAGCAGATCATCAGCGAGGCGAAGAAGAAGTACACGCCGTATCCCATGGCAGTGAACATTTGTGGGGTGAAGCGCGAGATGAGGAAGTTCCACAGCCAGTTGGAGGCGGCGGCGCAGGCCTGGGCCAGAGAACGCATGTTGGGGTCGAACATTTCTGAGTTGAGAACCCAGGGAGTACCGTTCCAGGTGGGGGTGTAGAAGACGGTCCACAGGTAGAAGAAGAACATGGCGGCAATACCGCCACCGTCCATGGTGGCCTTGGGGTGCTTGGCCGGCTCGGCGATCTTGATGTATGCACCGACGATCCACAGGCAGACGGAGCCACCGGCGGCACCGATGAGGAGTAGGTTACGACGACCGACGCGGTCAATGAGGTACAGCAGCCAGATGAAGGTGACAACAGTCTTGACAACACCGAAGATCCCAGTGGTCAGGAGAGAAGTGTTGGTACCGGTGACACCGATACTCTGCAGAAGGGGGTTAGTATGTTGGATTCTTGCAAAAAGGAGGTTCTCATGCTGGTGTAACTAACCTTGAAGACAGTCGGGGAGTAGTAGTTAATGGCGTTGATACCGGAGCCATTCTGCCAGAAGAAGAGCATGCTACCCAGGAACAGACGGTACATGACACGCTTGTTGGTACCAGCGGCTTGGAATGGCTTCCAGAAGCCAACACCAATGGTAGCGCGCTGCTCCTCCAGAGCGGAGTCAATAGCACCAATCTCCTCAATCATGTAGATATCGTCCTCGGGCAGCTGACGGATCCAGCAAAGGTTCTTAATAGCTTCCTCGCGACGGCCGCGGGAGAACAACCAACGGGGTGACTCGCGGATGAAGGAACCACCAATCAACAGGAGACCGGCAGGGATCAGCTGGACGGCGAAGGGGATCAACCACTGCTTGTGGCTAGGAGCCAGGGTCTCGGAGACACCATACTAAAACAAACAGATTAGCAAACAGTAAGGTAGACGGTTTTCTTTGTTGGGAAACTCACGTTAATCCAGAAACCAACAAGACCACCAATCTGCCATCCGAGTTCGTAGACACCAACCAGGCGGCCTCGAATAGCAGGGGGTGACAATTCGGAAATGTAGATAGGGGTAATATTGGAGCCCGCACCGACGCCCAGACCAGCCAGGACACGTCCAGCGTAGATCAAACCCAAACCACGGTCGCCGTTAGCACCCAACATGAGACCAGCACCAAGAATGAAAACCAGACCAGCTGCCAGCAGACCGATACGACGACCCCAGAAGTGACCAATAGGGTATGCGAAGAAGGCACCGAAGAAGGCACCGGCTTGGTAGCAGGAGACGATATTGGCACTGATCAGGTTCTTGGTAGCGGTGGACATGGTGTTGAAGTGGAACTCGGACTTGAACGAGTCCAAGGCCAGAGTAGTACCGATGAAGGCACTGTCATAACCGATCATGCAGGATGTGCATGATGCAACGGCGGCCAGAAGGTAGACCCTCCAGTTATATACGGCCTTTGGCGTCGGCCGATCCTCGACCAGCTTGAGGATAGACATGATGATGTTCTCAATACAATGACAATGATCAAAAAGGGGGTATAAAAGACAAAATAGGTGTAGAGCTCTATGCCCTTGAGTCCAGAGGAAGTCGGATCAATCCGTTCCAAGGAAGAGGCAAGCAACTTGCGCCCTGACGGGGTATCAAGTTGGAGATAATGGGCAAGGGATGGGAAAATCCGGGGTATGGAGAAGAAGAGAAGAGAAAGAGTCTCTTGCTGCAGATGAAAAAAGAGGAATATGCGAGATCTAAATAGCCACGCGATCCCCAGGCCACTAGTTTCAAGGTTTGACTGGGGAAGAAGGAAAGAAAGTATCCGGGGCGACTGGGGAGCGAAAGGAAATCGTGGAGACGCTGGGCCACGCGGAGAAGAGTATAACTCAACCTTTTTTTCGCAAACCCAAAAAGCCACTCCGGCAAAACGATATAAAACAGTTTTAGCGAACAAAGCGCAAAGGTTAAAGGCAAAGGCTTGCACCAAAGGTTTTTGGTGCAGGAATTGACGACACAACAAGCCCAAGGCTGGGCAGGAGGTGTGGGATTGGTCCAATTGGGCTGGAAAATTCTGCTGCACTGCTGGGCTGCTTGGCTGGGGCGTGAAATTGTGGGGAGCTCCGATATCGCGGAGTGGAACCAGTAACCATGGGGGATAACACGTCTAGATTTAGTCTCGACGGCCGCATGGGCATTGTTAATTTCTCCACGGGGAAGAAGGGGGCATGGACTCTGGGGAGCCGACCGGTGAACGCTCCAATGAACAACGCAGCCTGCATACCGGGTCGGTAGTAAACAGCTGGCTTTTTGATTCGTCGGGATGGTCGGCTCGCATGAAGGGCATGGACATTCGGCCCAATGATATCGGGTGGCCAAAGGGATGATCCATGATCCAGTGGGTAACCGAAGTGGCTTGGAAAAGCGATCCTCCGGGGATGGTTTGGCTGTATAGAGTAACTGTGGTAGCTTTGTGCCCAGCCTGGAGGAAATGTCAATCGAAATTTCGACTCATCTGGTCCCCATTGGCGGAGTTTATTAGCCGATGTGAATTCTGAGGAATTTTGGGCAGCCCTTGTCACGGAGTAAGAAATGTCCTTGTGTTGGTTGTGTTGGTGGGAGGGAATGAGAATCTCGGCTGGAGATGTGCGGAAGAGGCTCACCATCACGTGAATCAAGACAACTATATGGAGTAGTGATTACTATCTAGTTGTATTGTACGGTCTATAGATATAGACTCCGTATCCACGACAGAAATGATAGTCTTTTACACTCGAATGTTAAACAGCCTCAGCCGGGCTCAATCCAACCTTGAATGGATGGTAGGCGCCGATCTTCTCCAACATCGCCACTACGCCTACGACTAGCTACCTTGGGACAGGACGCCGCTCTTTGGATGTCTGAAAAGCCGGAAATAGTGTACACCACTTTGGCTTCGGAACGTTGACTTCGCCTTTCTGGAATGAGGAGACTGGCTAAGAAGAATGGAAATTACCGATAGGTCGACCACGTTACAAACCAAGGTCGAATCGCTTCTGCTCTTCATAGTAGATAGAAAGAGATACAGAACCAGGCAAAAAATGAAAAAAATTCCTGACTAAAGCCTCATGAATTGTTTCATTTGTATATGGATTTAGCTACCGCCTCGTGGCGATGAGTCTCTAGAGGAGAGTGTCCGGGCTTTCTGGGTGGAAATTGGAAAGGAAATGCGGAGTTCTGTTAGTTAAGCCGAGTCGAGTGCCACTAAAATTTACTAATTTACTTCCGTCTGCTGCGGAATTGACGGCAGATCTCTTAGCCTAGCCCCAGTTTTTCATGTCTTGCCGCGGGACACAGGACTTGGGAAGTTTGTATCGTGTATAATAATATCTCCAATCTCCTCAACATTTCACATTCCCCTCCCCCTCCCCCAATCCATCCCACCTACACACCTACCCCCTCTCTCTCACACACATCCAAAATGGCCGCCCCAGCAGTCGAAGCCACCACTCCTCAAACAAGACCCGAGGAGCCCATCACCAGCCCCTCCCACCTCGACGGCGTGGCCTATCTCTACGGCCACCCACTCCTCAACTCGCTCTCCCCACCCCTCCACCAAACCGTCTACAATGCCCTGGGCCTGAACTGGCAGCAAATCCCGCTGTCCAGCGTAACCGGCACCTCAGCCACCTACCCACCACCCTACACCCTCTCGCCGCCCATCAACACCTTCCTCGCGTCTATCAAGGCCAACCCCAAATTCGTCGGCTCCTCCGTCACAATGCCCCACAAGGTCGCCATCATGCCTCACCTGGACGATCTAACCGAGCACGCCCGCCAGGCTGGTGCTTGCAACACGATCTTCCTCCGCGAGGATCCCGTCACCGGAAAGACCCAGTACGTCGGTACTAACACCGACTGCGATGGTATCCGCGAAGCGTTGATCCAGAACGCGCCCGATGCGTCGCGGTTCCGTGGCCGTCCGGCTTTGATCATCGGTGGTGGTGGTACCGCCCGCACGGCGATTTACGTGATGCGTCGCTGGCTCGGATCTAGCAAGATTTACATTGTTAACCGTGATGCCGCCGAGGTCGCGACGATCATGGAGGAGGATCGCGCCCGCAACCCGGATCCTACTGCCCAGGCTCCCCTTGTGCACGTTACAGACCCCGCGGAGGCTGCTCGTCTCGAGGCCCCCGCTGCCATCGTCTCTGGTATCCCGAACTACCCGCCCAAGACGGCGGAGGAGTTGAATGCCCGCGCTGTTATCCAGGCGTTCCTGGGTACGGAGGCGGAAGCGGCGAAGCAGCAGGGTGTTATCCTGGAGATGTGCTACCACCCCGTTCCTTGGACGGAGATTGCCCAGCTTGCGTCGGCTGGTGGGTGGAAGGTCATCCTTGGTTCTGAGGCGCTGATTTGGCAGGGTCTTGAGCAGGCCCGTCTTTGGACGGGTAAGGATGTTATTGGTACACCTGGTGTTGTTGATGCTGTCAAGGCTGTTGTTAACGGCTCTGTTGCTGAGCGGGCGGCTCAAGCCAAGAAGACCTCCAGCTTGTAAAGTGTGGAGTCTGCGGACTTGTATTGTCCATCCTGATGTCTTCTTTTTTGCATTTTCCTTTCTCCTTTTCTTTTTTTTTTTTTTTTCATTCTCATGTCCGTTTGACGATTGTATAGAGCTAAAAATCCTTGCATGTGATATATAGATAGGTGGCGTCAGTTGTGGAATCATGACTTTGAATATACGGAACATTTTAAATAGTCCTGATTGTGAATAAATGTAGACACCCATGGTATATACATACGACTGATACCTTGTAGTCTGTCATCTTAAGGTCATGTCCGACGCAAATCATTATCTACGCACCCGGACGAGAGTACGACAGCTGGCGGACCCGCCGCCAGACCTCACGCACTGTCCGCTCTTGAGATTCGCGGCCAGTCTCGGTAGCTGACGGGCCAGCGGGTCTAAAAAGATGTTAGCTGAGAGCTGATATAATAAAAGGGAAGATTGCTCACCTAATGGCTAGATAAAGTCGACTCCCCAGTCGCACATCTCCAATCGGTGCTGTATCCGGGTTCTCGGGCGGATTGGCCGTAGTAACCAATCCACCAGCCTCAAGAAGAATAGCAATACCAGCAGCCACATCCCTGCAAAGTCAAAAGTCAGTCAATACCCAACTCATCCCCTTCTAACAAGAAATCAAACATACCACTCCCAACAACCCCCCTCCCACCAAATATCAAAAGACCCCATGGCAGTATACGCCAAATCCAACGTCGCACTCCCCCAAACTCCTCATACCATGCACCATACCCCCCTTCCCATCCCTCGCCCCAATCTCCGCCGCCATATTCACAAAGCTCTCAATCTTGCGATGCATATTGCCGTCGGGAATATCGCGGCGGTCTTTACCCCACTCGCAGGAGAAAATGCATTGGGACGGGGCATTGGCTGGCATGGGCGGGATGGGGTTATGGAGTAGTGGGAGGCGGCGCTTCTCGTTTAGCCAGGCGCCGCGGTTGATGCAGGCGGAGAAGAGTTGGTCTTGGAAGGGGGCGTAGATTACGCCGATTATGGGGCGGTGTTGGACGATGAAGCCGATGGAGACGCAGAACATGGGGAAGATGTGGGTGTAGTTTACGGTTCCTGAGTGGATTAGTATGTGGGGTTTAGGCTGGATTGGAGTATAAGTGGGAGGGGTTTTGTACCATCTAGAGGGTCGATGCACCAGGTTGGTTGTTCGTCGATTAGATAGTCGCGTGATGCGCCCTTGGCGTAGGATTCCTCGCCGAGGAATCTGGGAAGTTTTAATCATGTGTGGTATTAATGGGTGGAGGGATCAGACGTACTGGTGTGAGGGGTATTTGCTATGAATGGCGTTCCGGATGAAGACCTCGACATCTAGTCATGCTAGTCAGTCCAATCTGATTCTGATAAACCAGACATCTCTTTGCATAGCTTACCCTCATCAGTCTGAGTCACGATATCAACCGCATTCTCCTTCTCCTCAAACGTCTGCGGGCCATTACTACCAGAGATACGCTGCTCAACACGTTCCATCAACATGTCGCCCGCCTTACGGCCTAGGTCAATCGCAAAGGCGTATATCTCGTCGAGCTCATCCTGAGAGAGCTGTCCCACAGCCATGGCGGGAGTGGTATCGGAGTCGATCTAGAGGTTGAAGAGGTTGAAGCTGGCAAGAGCTCCGGTCGGATGAGTTCTCAAGGTGCTTTCTGACAAAATTAGGAGAGATGAGAGGAAGCATGAAGTGTCAGACGGTTGACTCATGGGAGACCGGTGAAAAAAAGGTCGAAATAACCGTCAGTAGCCGGTTTGCCTTATCAATGGTTCTGTTCTCCACCGCGGGGTGGAGTCCGACGTGGAGGCTGGCTGGTTATGTGCTCGCATGACCGTTCAGCTTGGGCCCGAATAAGTAGTGATAAGCCTCTATTGATTATTGAGGAGATGGGTATTGATAGATAAAATCAATTCAAGCTATGGTGATTGAATTGATGAAAGCTTTCTAGAGGGGTTTTGGTGTCGTGACATCATACTCTTCTAGCGATAAACAAGGCAATCTACTGGGGTTATTGGGACTAGAGTCTATAATCTGGCATCGGGCTTTACGTTTTATGATAACAAAACGAAGACATTAGACTGATACTGGCTATAATGAAACAAGCCCCTTCTGAAATATCATGGCTATGTTAGGACATGGATTGCATTGGTATCTAGAGAAATAGGGAATGGTATTAGGGGTAAGAACAGGGTAAGACAACGTCTGCAGCTATTTGAAAATTCAAACCAGAATCATAGTGATGAGCGATCATGATAGTTGACTCTACTACCAATATTTGGACAAGGTATGCATAATCCAATTCAGGTTGGCTGGAATCGGGGGAGAGCTTTTTCCGTGGCGCCGGTAAGAGAAGATGTGGGATACAACTACCACATACAGTGGACTCATGACCATAGCCATTACGGAGTACTAACCGCCAGCAATCCTCATATTCTGTCAAGACGAGTAGCACTAACTGGTTACCGCAGTCTGTTTACCCCGCAGTGTCACCTCGCCTCGGACAATTCTCAAAACTCCTCAAAATCCCCGGGCACCGGGCACCAGGCGAACAAAAAAAAGCACCGGATCCGTGCATCGCCGGCAAAGCGCTCAACCGGGCGAAGTCCAAATTGCGGGGAGAAACACCACCCGCGAATCAGAATGGCCATGATGAGCCCAATGCCGAACATCCCCCACCATCCAAATAATCCCGCCATCGACAATCCTCCTATTGAACTATTCTCACAACTAACCCTCTCTCCCAATTGCAATTGCAAGTACCACCCATACCCTCATCCTCTTCAATCACATCCACAACCACCCAAAATGGTCAAATCAATCCTCCTAATCAACGGTCCAAACCTCAACCTCCTCGGCACCCGGGAGCCACACATCTACGGCCACACCACGCTCGCCGACGTCGAAAACGACAGCCGGACCATCGCCTCCAAACACGGCTGCACCTTCGACGCCTTCCAATCCAACCACGAGGGCGCAATCGTCGACCGCATCCAAGCCGCCCGCGGCAACATCGACGGCATCGTCATCAACCCGGGCGCCTACACACATACCTCGGTGGCGATCCGGGATGCGCTGCTCGGTGTGGGAATCCCCTTTATCGAGTTGCATGTGAGCAATGTGCATGCGCGCGAGCCGTGGCGCCATCACTCGTATTTTAGTGATAAGGCGGCGGGGATTATTGTGGGGTTGGGCGTTTATGGGTATAAGGTTGCTGTTGAGCATGTTGCGGTGAATTTTAAGGAGTTGGAGAAGGAGAGTAAGGCTGCTCTTTGAATGAGGGGGATTTGCTAGAAGGTTAAAACTGGTTCGCGTATATACTTTGGTTGTACATTTTATGTAGGGCAATTGGGAATTTCAGATGTTGGGATTGTGGGCTTAAAATGGATGTCCGCGGAATGTCTTTTATGTGTCCCTCCAATTGAGATACTTTCCTTAGTATCTTCCTAGGAATGTAACAAATTTTTAGGGCACCCACAGTAACATTGACCTCAAAGAAATGAATGTTCGTAGTGGCTACGAGATTCGGAATATCGGGATGCGCTGTAAGCTGGGTAGACAAGCTTTAATGCAGGCCCCTCCGAAGACCGCATGCCCTATTATAGACTAGCTATACTATTTATCACCGGCTAATTGTCAATGTACAATCGCTTGTCCAACCATCAACACATATGTCACGACGTGGTCCTCCTGGAGCCATCTCTCCTGAAAGCCTTCTCCGCGGCGGGTGGAGTGCCGACCAGCGGCTTTGACAGACAACCAAACATCCAAGCTCCCACGGATACATCATCTCTTAGGAGTTCCTGAAATGCTAAGAGACTCTTGTCGCACTGAAGAAGGAGGCGCGGTACCCGGTAATTGCTGCGTTTGCGCCAGCAAGAACGGCTCAATCTGGCTGGAGAAGGAATATAGTTCTGGAACTCCATTTTCAGCAACAAAGCCGAGGTTCTGCATGAACTCGGATTGATTGTCAGGTCTGGTATGAGATTAGTACTTGGTCTGTAGGGAATAGTACATGTCAGTTATCAACTCACTTTTCAGCGCCGTCCAGCGACGCAAGCTCGTCAAACAACGCATCCAGATCTGGTGCGATTCGCTGCGGTTGTTGACGGCGCGCTGGCCCGTAGCCATCCATGTCGACAAAGGGAGGAATGTTGAGGGAAGGGTCTTGATAGGTAGAGTACTGCCCGCCGGAGGGAAAAGACGGCGGGAAATCGGGAATCATGCTTTGAGATTTGGAAGGGGCAGACGTGCTGGACTGTCGAAGTCCGCCTAGTTGACCTTGCTGTGCTGAGACTTCTGAGGCGCCACCGACAGTAGTCATTGATGGTGTGGGCGTATGGATAAGTGCGCCACCATCGTCAATGCCTTGTGTGGCACGGAGCCATGGAGTGGAGAGGAAAGGTTCGGATGGTGGAAGATGAGTTTCATTTTGAGTCGGCTGTAGGTCGGCGGAAGAGATGAGATGGCGAGGAGTAGATACTGGCATGATATGGTGCTGCAATGTTGGGGTTTCAATGGGAGGAGGAATTTCCAGCTGTTGTGGTTGAGTCCTTGGCAGGGACGTTTGACCTGCTAGGGATCGATCTTGCGTGATCCATAGCTGTCTTAGGTTAGACGCCAACGGTTCAATCTGAGCCCGGAGGCCCATTTCCATATCGGACACGAGGCTCCGAGAGACTGAGCTTGGAAGACAATATCCAAGAATCATCCCGAATGTCGGTGCTGTCGCTGAATAACTGTAGGTCTCTATGAAGACGTGAACAAGATGGAGTAGACGTTTGGAGCTTTCAATGGCCTTGCCCTTGTGGGGTATTTCGGGGAGGTGTTGGTCACTCTCCCGCGAAGCGATCTGATGACTCAGTGCAGCAACGATACTTTGGTATGTCATTTCAAGTCCGAAGATGTGAGGTGAGGGCAGCTTCACTGGACGATTTTCCAAATTAACTCGATAACTCTTTGGAAGCGCCGAGACCCATCGCTGCAGCTGCAGCTCAAGTGATTCCAGTTGCGAACGAGAGATCGTCGGGTCTTGCTTGTAATAGCAGAGATCATTCAGAATCGAGACCAGAGAGACAAGGCGGTTAAAAGTGCTCAGTGCATGAAGAGGGCCGCGCTGCATGGAAGCACGAGCAGACTGGGTTGGACGAAAAGCAGTCTGATCCTCCCATGGGTGCCATTCCTCCAGCCCATCCTCGCCGATAGCCCCAACCCTAGCCAGATCATCCTTACGCAGTGACGGACATTGTGAGGTGTGCTCCGCAATCAGAGTTTCCAGCACAAAGCACCCCAGGAAGACGTGCTTGGCTCGCCCCAACTGCTTCTCTGGGGATCTGGATGGAGCTGTGAACGATGGCCGGTCCAGCCCCAATGTTTGGGCAATCCGAACAGCATGCCCCACAAGCATCCACGCAGCAGTCCATTGTTGCTGGCCAAACTTGATCAAAGACAAGATGAGCAGTGCTTGGACATGACCGAGTTCATACGGACCGATCTCAGAGGGGATAAGTTCTCGAGCTGTGTTATACATTCGCGAAGGGTTGATATGAGGATCGGCTTGGGGACCGGATAGGTGGGTGGCATTGGTTGAATCTTCTTGAAAAGAGGCCAGAGCCAGAACAGCCCATAAAGCAGCATGATCCCCTGAACCAGGCGCTGTACGTGACATGGAGACATCACCTTCGGCGTATTGATAGGCGGTGCGGAGTATGTCATGTTTTTCCAAGATGGGGAACCAACATTGTGTGTATGAAAAGTAAATATCAAGAAGAGGCCATGCGTTGGAGGGAAGCTGGAGAAGGTTGCGACTGGAAATCATTTGAGAATCACCGGCGTTGAGGGAGATGGCGAGTGTAGGTGAATGTGCGTCGTCGGGGATAGTTTGCACACCAGATTCCCGGGTCCGGTACCCAGGGGGTCTCGGTGCAGAGCTAATCATGGACGTGCGTGAGGGCGATATCCCTGTGAATGGCGTCTCTCGATATTCGAGTCCTTCTGGTATCTGCCATTCATTTGCCTCGGATGAGGCAAGGACCGCATCGACGTCCAGGGGTGTGTCGCCATCACCATATGCTTGAAGACTTCGTTCCCTCTCCTCCTCCGGCTGCTCCAGGACCACCAACATCCGCTCGATATCCCTCAACACGGTACTATTCTTGAACGATGACAGCAGTGTATCCGATCCTTCTGCTTCCTTGCCCATCGTTGCGAGATGGCTCGGTAGGTTGATCGATCTCATCAACGCGCGCATCACATCTTCGCTGCCTTGAATTTTCTGAAATACCAGCCCCCAGAGCAATTCCAGCGACCGAATATACCCTGTGGGAAGTCCCCGCTTCTTGGGATTGGCTTTGTAGGTGCATGGTCGGCCTAGCGATGCACATGTCGAGCAGACTGGTTGTTTTCCGTCGCATTTGTCCTTTTTCGACCGGCAACTGTCGCAGGCCCGTGATACCCGCTGCCGCTTGGGTTGGGCAGGGTCGTCTTGTGCATTTGCCTTGCCTTCGTCGTCTGGATCCGCCAATCGTCGCTTTGCCTTACCGCTAGCCCCGGTGGCTTGGCGAGGTTCGGAGCTCATGGTGATTGCGAGAATCCGCTAGTCGGGTCCAGCCGCATGTTCCTGCGATGCGATCCAGCGATGGTGGGAGTTGAATCTTTTGCCGACGGCAGCTTGCGCTGCGCAGACTAGTGGTGGCGGTCTAGTCCATGGACAACTGTCACCGCAATGGAGAGGGATAGTGCGAGAGCCAATTGGACCAGATGTAGAAGATGATAGGTATAGCGAGAGCTGTTTGCGCACGAGAAAAAAGAAGCCCACCACCCGAGTCACCGAGTTTCGCAGAAGAGGGCTTTCGCTCGTTCCGGGGAAGAAGAGGAGCAGCGCGGCAGAAAGGTGGCCCGCAAATCCCCACCGACCGGGGCCCCTCGCTTTTCGTGCGGTTCCCTCACTGGTCACTGGTCACCCAATTTCCAATCCGTCGTCGCCTGGCTCACGAACCTTCAGCTCCCTTTCTGCAACCCCATACCCCGACTTTCCCAGGTTGCAACTTTTCCTTATCCTGTTCACCACCGAGGATTTTGGTCCCCGCTCCATGTGGTAATGGGCTTTCGCATTCCTTTGTGAACCGGCTCCCCGCGACACCATGTCCCTCCTCGAGACGAAGCGCAAACTGGAGGGCGACCACAATGAACAGCCCCGGAAGTATGGCTCTGGGGGAACGGGGTCTTGGCTGCCGGCGATACGGTCGCAACCAAGTTCACGACGGGCGAGTGAACAGGTAGAGGGTTATGGCGACCCCTATACGATCGCAACTTCGTTGCGGGAATTGCAGTCTAACCGCGGCTCACCGGTTCTCTTCGACAATGGGCTTTTGCAGACCCCCCGCAACTTCACTCCCAAGTCATCGATCGTCCTTATCGGTATTCGAGGCACCGGAAAGTCCAGCCTGGCCGTTATTCTTGCGGCTACCTCTGGCCGCCGCCTGATCGACTCCGATCGATATTTTCACCAGGTCACTGGGTGTTCCCGCGCTGCGTTCAAGAGGGATAACGATCATGCGGTGTACAGACAACAGGAAGCGCGGGTGTTCGAGTCAATGCTTTCAGATAATCAGGAAGGATGTGTTATTGCTTGCGGAGCAGGGTCAATGGAGCGCAGTGGCCAGAGGCTGCTGAGGGAATATGCGCAGACACATCCTGTCATTCACGTCATCCGAGATCCACAAAGCATTCAGACCTATCTCAAAGCGTGGGATATTCAAAAAGTGCGACACTTCCTGGAGCTATCTGGACCGATCTATCGAGGCTGTTCAAATCTGGAATTTTTCAACCTCTCGGAGACCATCAACCGCAGCGCTGGACAAATGGTCAAGGACGGCTATGAGCCATCACCGGAACCCAAAAACGACTCGCGCGCGCAAACGCCGACACCTTTCCTGACTCTGAAAAGAGTACAGCGTGATTTCCTTAGCTTCATCGCTTTTGTGACTGGCGATCGTACAGAGATGAGCCGCCAGCATGCCTCGTTCCCGTTGTCATTATTGCCTGTCGAGACTCGACGAAATACATTGGCGCTTTCAGTCCCATTTTCCGCTCTTTATGAGCGGGACTTGGATATTGAAGAGCTTGAATTTACTGTGGATGCCTTTGAACTCGTCATTGATGTTACAAGCCCCTCCGGTCAGCCTGGCGCTGATTCGAACCTGGCTGATAGGATCAGTCAGGTGGCGGCAACGATACGTCGCAATATCATTGTGCCGTTGATGTACCACGTCGAAAGCTATATCACACCTGGAGGTTCTCTCTCGCCTGGTCAGAAAATTCGCATGAGCGATGAGAATTATCTTACCCTTGTCCGACATGGCTTGCGGCTTGGTCCCAGTTTCCTGTCTGTTGACCTGACTCGTGACGATACCTTGCTATCTCAAGTCATCAGGTGTAGGGGAACAACCAAGATAATTGGCCATTTCGAGGCTTTCCAACCTCTTCCTGGTGGCTGGGATGGAGTAGAATACATGAACATCTACGAGAGAGCGAAACGGCTCGGATGCAATGTGGTGCGAATATGCCAGCCAGCCGAAACAATGGAAGACAACTCGGCTGTGCAAAGATTCCGACATCGAATCGAGAACCTTCCAGTGGCCAACCTTCCACTCATCGCCTACAACACCGGCCCTCTTGGTCGTATGTCTCGCTGCTTCAATCCCATCCTCACACCCGTCACACACCCGTCCTTCATGTCCGAAACACCCACCCAACTATGCCCTACTATCACCGCCCGTGACGCACAACAAGCACTTTTCAGTTCCTTTGCCTTGGATCCAATGCAGTACTTTCTCTTTGGCGCCAATGTCAACTACAGTATGTCACCTGCGATGCACAACACCGCATTCCGGGTCTGCGGGATGCCCCATCGCTATACGATCTTCCAATGTCCCGAATTACGCGGCTTGAATGAGCTGGTGGAAAATCCGTACTTTGGAGGCTCCAGTGTCAGTCTTCCTTACAAGACAGAGGTTATCCCACTCCTTCATTCCATGTCACCACATGCCCGAGCAATCGGCGCCGTCAACACACTCATCCCTATCCGCAACAACGATATCTCTGATCCCCGCCTCTCGGAGGAATCCTCTATCCACCTCGAAAAAACCCGTGCTGGCCCAGTCAAAGGTCTACATGGAGACAACACTGATTGGATTGGAATCTGCAATTGTATTCGCCGTGGACTTTCTCCAGCAAACGCCGTGCGCCCATCCTCTACTGGCCTTGTCATTGGATCTGGTGGTATGGCTCGTGCTGCTATCTACTCCATGATTCACCTTGGCGTGCAAAATATCCTTGTCTATAACCGGACACTTGCCAATGCCAAGAAGCTGGCCGATCATTACAACCGGCAAAACTTGGTGTCTAATGAACGAAGCCCAGGTCGACACCCACGAGTCAGCACACTCGATTCGTTGGATGAGCCATGGCCAGTGGCCTATAAGCAACCAACGATTATTGTGTCCGGTATTCCAGCTCACAGTCTTGGTGGTGAACCCGCGCCTAACTTTAATGTACCAACGCAATGGCTCGAGAGTCCGACAGGTGGTGTCGTCGTCGATGTATGTCTTCACAATCACGAGGGACAGTTCCAATCCCGTCACTGTCCTCGGTTTCCCCAACATCGAGATAAACGTTTCTGAAACTAATTCATCTTTTCCAGCTGGCCTATAAACCCCTGAACACACCCCTCATGAAACAGATTCGAGCCCTGTCCCACCGGGGCTGGGTAGCATTGGACGGTCTCGATGTTCTCCCCGAGCAAGGCTTTGCCCAATTTGAGCTGTTTACTGGCCGCCGTGCGCCCCGCCGACTCATGCGTACCATTGTGCTTCAAGAATATGAGGATGATGAAGCACATGATGACCGCAATGCCATCCAATACAGACTACGGAACCTTGATGGGCAACCTACTTGAAGGTAAATACCTCCCAAGCACCTGGCAAATACAAGACATGCCCCTGCTCTTTCGGGACTCTGCGAAGCCACTGTGGATCCCATAGAGAGATCTGCAGCCGGAGCATCGATGCTGAATTGGTGCATCACCTCGTATATAACCCCGCTTTGGGGTTCTCCCCGACTACTGTATCGGCACCATCGGCGGGTCTCATGGCAGTGGGGTCGTTGATCCTCGTCGATCGAAGATCAACAATGGATCCATCGGCGCGATCCGAATCCGTCTGTCTGCTGCTGGCCAATCATTGTGGGATTAGGCTCCCCTTGATGAGCAATGACTATGAGAACTATAACCTAGCTGTTAGGAATGATGAACGACTCAAAAAAATAGAAAACTATAACTGTGACACAAATATTAAGCCCGGCCTTCATGAGTGATTGTCAATTAAACTTTTTCCCCGGCAATACAGCCCGGCATGGCACTACGCTGCTAGAGAATGCCCGTCGAAATGTCTCTCCCTTGCAGATACTCCGCGTCTGAAAGATAAGCCTAGAACATCCATCCCGCGCTCCACTCTTCAATATACTCCAAACGATCTGCACGGCCCCAGGCTTGGCCAAGAACATGGCCATGCAAAAAGCATTTATGGTGGCGGGAAGTATGTACTATGGTCGTGTTTCAGCTGGTAACGCTGAGACAGCTAGTTCGCTATTTCAGACTAGTCAAAATCGCCAGATAGATCTTCCCTGTCTGGCCTAGCTTAACCGTCCCATGCCTCTTCAGTATGACGTTTTTTGAAACAGAATATCTACTTCTGAATCAGGGTCCAACCAGGGCCTGCACGACATGTGGCGCAGGGCTGCATCAAAGCTGATAGGCGACGATAGATGGATTAGCCCTGATCGAACTAACGCAGTTTGTTTGCCATGCAAGGCTAAGTAGGATTTCCACCCCAAACTTTCATAGAAGACACCCACGGTGGCCTAGTTGGTCAAACAACTAGGTCGTCGTAAACCTCCGGCGGTGGGAGGTTCGAATCCGGGTGGTATCAATGCACTTGCAGAATTGTGCCACTCTCCCCATGATCGTCTAGTTACCTGATTACCTGACGGCCAGTGGGGCGGAGTTAGCGGCCCCGGGAACCGGGCTGGGCGGCGCGGATTCGGTCTTCACTCTTTGTTGGTAATCTAGGTGACGGTAAAACTGCCGCCTCGCGATATGCTCGGCTCCCGGAGCACAGACTGAGTTAATTATCTCGCCCCCTGCGCAGCTCACGGAGCGAATATGAGCAGCTCCCTAAGGAACCTAATCGCTTACCCTAACGCTTAGGCCGATTAGCTTATTCAGTCTTATTATACCCCTCCGCTCTATAATATCTCCGATGCTAGCCGTACTGCTTATTGTCTCTTCTAGGGCCCCTCCTATCTTTACGCTATATTAACCGCACTTTATTTTCTAAACCGGTAATATAATTCCCGTTTTTTTTTCTTTTCTGATGACTGGGGGTTTCCTGCCAGGTCCAGGTCTGTTCGTTCCCTTTGTGCTTTAGGCCTTTATAGGCCTTCTTCCTTTCCTGTCTTCTTCTTCTTCTCTTAGTCGTCTTCGTCTTCCTGTTCTAGATAGACCAATTTGACTCAGTCTCCCTCTCTTCTCTCTTCGCTTCCTGTGCCAGCAGTGCCGTGGGCATTGTCAGATATCCTTCCATAGAACGACTCAAGATTCCATCATTCTCATTCGATCAAGATTCCAGCTTGCCAAACATGCTATGTTCAGAAGAAACGTTGCGTCTACACTGAGCGCCATCGTTGTACAAACTGCATCAGAGTGGACCAGGTTTGTCTGCCTTGGCCACGTCGAGCACGGTATCAC
Organism: Penicillium subrubescens; assembly: GCF_028828155.1. Classification (NCBI taxonomy): domain Eukaryota; kingdom Fungi; phylum Ascomycota; class Eurotiomycetes; order Eurotiales; family Aspergillaceae; genus Penicillium; species Penicillium subrubescens. The sequence continues at coordinate 2,332,990 of NW_026643160.1, read as the reverse complement.
TAAATCTCTTGTCTTCTATGTCATTGAAATTAATTCGATATATCTACTGCGGCTTGCTGATTTAATTGTACTTTTTGCAGTGCATCCACTGCGCATACGTCAAAGTATGCCTGCAGAAATCCTCATCCCGCACTCCGACTCTCAGCACCCAGCAGCGTGGGCGGTAACGTACCGCGCTGGATCCAGCGTGATGCATTCGCTACTGTCCGAGATAGTATGATTTATACCTCCCACGGGAGCTATACACAATCCGAATGTCCCCCGGGAGTCCGCGGAGATGATCGATTGTGAAGACCCTTGCAGCCAAACAAGTCCATCAACATCCCTGTCGGAGCTGATTGATCTGCCCATTCGCATACATACTGAAGATTGGCTACAATCCCAAAGAAGACCTTTGCACGAACGAAGAGGCTGAACCTTTTGCCTAAAGTAGTGCGCTCGAAGCTTGAATCGGGTGATTCCAACGTTCCTCCAGAGTCTACGTGTCCAGAGTCTACGGAATTGAGATCCACAACGAAACACCCCTGGGGTTCCTTGGAGGAATTTGATGCTCTGTTGAAATTTTAAGCTTCATATGTTCTTGCCCAATGAAATGATTTGAATTCGACCCTTTCTTCCCACTCAATTTGAGATTGAAATTAGACGTCTGAGTAGCGCTAAGTATTTACCTGAGCCCAAAGGAAGAAGCAAGAACGAGATTTTGCAATAACATTTGTCACATCATGCGTCCGAGCCGACAGAACACCGGTAGGGGTAGATAATCTCTGAGAATTGAAACTCTGGCGGTACCGGTCGAATGCAGACGGACATCATCGATCGACTAGGTGGTTTGTGAGAGAGAGGGCTGGGTTCGGTTTGACCAACTCCATCACGGAGCGCTCGTATTGACTACAATCTTACAGCGGGATCTTTTGACCAGTTCCTTTAGCCACTACTGGAGGTCCGGTGGTTCTCGGGCCAAGGGGTGGGAAATGCTGCTCATTATCAGTTCTTCTGTCCTTGTAGCTGACCGGGTATACAAAAATAAAAGTCGAAATTTGCTAAAGTCAACTTGGAAGTGGCGCTTTAGTACCAGGATGAGGGCTTGATTCCTATTCTGTCTCAAGATCATGAACAGTCAAGAGTCTAATTGGATAACACTTCAGGCTTTGCTTGGGTTAGCATACAATCGGCCAAGTGTAACACCCTTAGTGAGCCTATCCAGTCCCTTAGCAATATCCGCAAAGGGGATCTCTTCCAAAATTGGCCGAATCTTCCCATCGGCAATCAATTCAAGCACCTTGGCTACCTCATCAACCGACGAACCGGCAGAACCTTTGAGGGAAACCCCTCGAGCTACCAGCTCGTAAGTGTTCAACGTTGTCTCTTTGGCTGCGAGCCCAACAAGAACAATTCGTCCTCCGGGTTTCACGGCAGTCACAGCAGCTGCAGTAGTGGTGCCTGTGCCTGCAAAATCCACAATTGCATCGAACTTAATTCCAGGTAGCTTGTCGAGGCTTTTGACACATACCAATGCCCCGGAATCTAGAGCAGGGAGGTATTTGTTGAGGCTAATGTCGATTCCATACACCTTCGCACCCATGTAAGACGCAAGTTGGACTCCTGAAAGGCCCAAGCCACCAAGGCCTATGATAGCAATGGTTGAGGATGGCGACGCCTGGGCTTCGACAACAACAGCATGGTAGGCAGTGGCGACAGCATCGGTAGCCACAGCAGCTTGAGCAAAAGTGACACCATCTGGGATTCGTACTGCTTTTTCAATGTTTATGACAACATATTCTGCATAGCCCCCGTCGTAGCCAATACCGGCTGTTGTCAAAACCTCTTGCAGTGTCACAGGATGACTGATCGCTATGGCAGAGACAATTCTTTCGTCGATACTGAAATTGGTGACATCTGGTCCAAGCTCAACAATTACCCCCGCAATCTCATGGCCCAGCGTAACAGGCCGTTTCGACAAGAGCATGTCATCTTTGCCGGAAATCACATTGCAGTCGGTGTGGCAGAGCCCAGTGGCTATAACTTGAACGAGCACTTGGCCCTTCCCTGGCTTGGGAATTGGGACATCCGTGACTTGAAGTCCCGTCGAGACATCCGCAAATTGAAAAGCTCTCATCGTAGAGTTGAAGAGCAGCTCTGATAATTAGATAGGTGTGTCGTTGCGTGTACGGTTATGAAGAGGAGGATTGTTTCGGCTGAAAGGGGGCTTGTGCTGAAGTCTACCTCCGAATGGATGGGAGTTTTATCGGGCAGAGATTCCAAAGGCTTCAATAGGAGCACGTATCGATCCTACTTAAGGTCCTCGGCAAGTTTTATACAGGCTGAAATATCAGCTTGCTGTTATATCTTGCGGCTAGCGTGGATCAGAAAGTTTCCAAGTTGCATGCGAAGGTGCCCGAGGTTGGATTGCTCTTCGGTACTCTGGGGCCGAACTTTAGATTGTGAGCGATTCCCAAGGTCCCGCAAAAAACCCGTGGGGGATTCTACTCGACCGGGACCCAGAGACTTTCTGGGACTGACTTCCGGAGTTTATCTTTTGATACTGTCATGAGAATAGGAGGTGGCCGAGGTCAGTCGGCCAAGGGGCCCGATCTCCAGTTCTTCCAAAGATGATTAGCGCAATATGGTTTGCCAAACACTAGATGCAGGGTGAACTTGATCTAATCTAATGCGTGGTTTTGCATCCCGGGTATCTTGGCTCAGCGGTAGATAGTAGATAACTAAGCAATCCGAGAACCAGAAAGAGGCTTCGGTGGAGCGGGCACTCGACTGAATTCTGGTACGTGGTCTATCTCTTTTCACACCTCACAACTCGGTGACATGCTTTGTATTGACCGAATCAGTTGAGGTACAAAATGCTATTTCCCATCTCGCCGATGACTGAGCACCTCCATTAGAGCCCTATGAGTTCAATGCCTCGGCCTATTCAAAGTCCCTCGGACGGAAAACGGGGAAGTCGATTACGCCGATTCCTAAACTACGAAATTCTGGCCATCCATCTTCAGCTCAGGCACTCATTTCAATAAGGCGTTATGGGCATGGGTAGCCTTCCAGTCCATTGATTGCTTTCTCTGATTCTTCGACCTACTTCCTATGCATCCAATTGCCTTGACTCCTTGTGGAGAGAAAACCAGACCCATCATTTGTAAAATCTAGCACATGATGACTTTTGGAGGCCGGGCTTTGCGTTAGCCCAAGCTAATGATGCTCAGTTGGGAAAAAGATAGCTAAACACGCCTAAAGATCCTCCGATACACCTTGGAATGGCAACGCTTGGAATAGCCATATCGTATTTCTGCCCCTTCAATATTCCAACATTTACTTTGACGCCATACGATACTGATGAAGTAAATCAACATACTTCAAAGCCACACGGGATTTCAAACAATACTGGCTATCATTATATATTTGGCGACGTGGGTCGATGACGCCGTTAGGTACACAAGCTATAAGGAGGTAGTCGTACACAGACTACCTTATGAAATGTATGTATCATTCAGTCAGTCAAGTGTGGACCAATTCTCACGGTCCATGTACTCCTTCAACGTGGCCGTCTTGGCCCCAGGCAACATATCCTGTAAATTGCAACACACATCTGGATCGCCGCCCGTATATCCGAATTCAATGATGTATTTCAATGATTCCTGGAATTCTCTCCTTAAAAGCTCCGGCAAGGGTTGAAAAAACTCTTCCACACTGACAACTTGAATATCGAGCTTGACGCCCCGGTTCTCCGCCCAAAGTGTCCAAAATTCTCGCCAAGAGGCCATTTGAGACACTCCTAGAATCTGCTTTCGTGGAGAACTTTCTAGCAGTGCCTCCACGAAGATGCCAACGTCGCGATCAACATAAATCCATGGAAGCTGAACTTCCCCTATATCTGGGATTTGCACGAGAAATGCTCCGTCTTTTTGCTTCGTAGGCCGTCCCATCCCTCCCTTCCAGTTGCTTGCATACATTCCAACCTGGATAATGCTCAACTTTTCAGCCAAACCAGGCAGCTCCTTCTTGATTCGGTTGACAACCGCCGCTTTGCCATCAAAGTGGTAGTTCCAAGTGTACTTGCCGTTCGACCAGTGCTTGGTATCGCTCAGGCTGCTGAAGATGAAATGCGTGAGTGTGGCCGCAACGGCAGGAGAACTCGCAGCGGTGGCTATATTCATTCCTCGCTTGGTCTCAAGATTGCAGGCATATTCATTGGGGGTAATTCTGGCTGCTTGTGCAGCTGCAAAATTGGCAGGATCGAGCATAAGGCTGTAGAAGTCGGTGACTGCGAAAACTGCAGAAGCGCCACGAAAGGCGTTCTCGAGGGAGCCGATGTCATCAAGGTCTGCTTTCACAAGTTCGACGCCTTTTGAAATCCATTGTTGAGCAGCATCTGAAGATATGTTCCGGCTGATGCCACGAATGCGCCAGTCTGGAAGCTTGAGGATAGCTCTCGCAACAGAAGATCCTTGGTTTCCAGTGATGCCGATCACGACTAGAAGTTTGAAGGCCGTCATATTTCCTCGATCAGATATTGAGACAAAAATATGTTATGCTTTAAGGTTTGGGGTTTCCTCTCAATAAATCAGGTGGATGGAACCTGTCGTAGCCCGGAAGTCTCCCTCTTGAATGCATGAGACGTGACGGCCGTATTTCCGCTGATGATTGTTAAGCACTGCTGACGGAGGTGCTATCAATGGGCTGGTTACGTCTTTGCTCCATTTTTCTCATCCATGATGAGTGATCGGAAGGGTAAGAATGATTAACCAAGGTTCAGCCTGACCCACCAGCGATCGGGGGTAATGACTAATTTGTCCATAGGGGCCCGAAACGCCTGGTTTGGTCAGCGGGTGGCATTGTGAATGCCTACTCCAGACTTGTAAATTATTCCAGCGACCGACCACCTATATATAGGTCCACAGGCAGATTGATCCGACTCGTAGGTAGCAGGCTAGTAGATTGAAGTAAATACAGTGGATTAAGGGCACATTATATCTGACTCTTCGCTCATAAGGATACCTGACACAGACAGTAATTGGGACCTTCGAAAAATGAAATTGGGTAAGCGTTAGGTTAAGTGCTTATCAAGACTGGTAGAATGCATATCGATTTTCACTACGAGGGTCAGGGTAAATGAAATCATCCATCCATCCATCTGACTGGAAGCAGCGGAATACTGTATGACATTGTACGGTGGCCGTGTCAAGGTCGCTTGCATTCAAGCGAGGGTCATAATGGTGTAGGGTTGGTCTTTTTACTATATGTTCCGTGGCTAGCTGGTGTTTTTCTTGACATAAATGAAAGCTGTCTGAGCTGGTCGCCGCAGATTCGGCGTAGAGGCATGGAGGTGACTATGGCGTCGGCGCCCGGCTTTACAGGATCTGTCTGATTCGATACAGCTACCACACAGGATGTATTCCTTAGTCTTAGTTAGCGTCCTGGCTTCCCTCGAGGCACGAATCTTTTGTTGGGCGTGCCTCATTGCAAGACGAGAAGACACGACCTGGTGTATCAAGTTAATAAGAAGAGACTATTCGTGCAACAAAAGAAGCAATAAATATTATACTACGCTTTTACGCGTTGGAAAAGGTCATGACTACACTCACTCCCCCTATTTGAGCGGACCGGTTCAATGTACGGTCTCAACTTTGCCATCGAAGTGGCGGATATGGCAGTGAATTCATTTTCTCAGGACCACCGATCGAGCCAGTGAATCAACCTTGGGATCTGGCTCGGTGGACGATCGCAACCGCTCTGTCCATGTTGCCTATATAGCAATATTAATGAGGCTCTTGATAGCAGAAGGTTGTGCAGGGAGAAATTGGCAAGTTCATTTCAAGGAATTGTGAAGCCTTAACATCCTACGCAAGCAAGAGTGATTTTGCGTCGCGTCTGTTTAGCCCAGCCTGATGTAGCTTATAAGAACTGTATTATACGCTTATCCTCTGCTTGGAGAAGCGTACGGAAGGCCTTGATCTTCCCTTATCTAGATTGAGCTCTATGTTAAATAACACTAAAGGTTGCGACTAGGCTAGCTTTTAGAAAAACTGTTAGGGGAATGAGTATGTGTCTTAAGAACTGAGGGGTAATGTAAGAATATATTCAGGGTAGAGGCCTGTCAACTAGGAATGAAAAAAGGACCAATTCAGGTTGTCCAAAGAAGTCAAAGACTGTTTCTTGAGAAGCGTAAAAATTCCTCATTAGGACTCAACTTATATACAGTCTGATGGTTCCAAACAGGAAGGAGATTCATTCTAAGACATAGAAGGGAAGCGAGATAAATACGAGGCTTTGTTTCACCTTCCTACAGGGATCTCCCCTACAGGAACATACTCAGGTCTTGAAAACGGAGAGCCGGCGGGTTGCTGCCGAGAGACTGCCAATCTGTCAGCCGGAAGCCCAAAGCACCCAAATGTGAATAACCTCATGCCAGATATATCGTAACATGTAAAATGGAAGAAGAAATTTTCAATTTCCTACCTATACATGACGTTTTTTTTTTCCACTGGAAAAGTACCGTACCCAATATAGCAAACAAATGACGAACTATAGAGATTTACTATAGCTCTATCCCATAGTAGTATTGGCTAGCTCGTCCAAGGAGCTCGAAAAACTCGCTCGTATCCTATGTACAATTACCTAGCAGCGTGAAGGGCTGAAGCAATACTTGATTTAATCTAAGTTGGTCAACATGCTGCTTACAAAAAAGCTTAAGGAGAAGAAGCGATGGTTGGTTAGCTAGAAGAAGAGACTGACTAACGTCGCCTGATAGCCCAAAAATTGGTTTCAGTAGACAGGTGGTGTCGAGAAAAAAGAGAAGTGATCCTATCCTAGGAGAAGACCGAGTACTGTGAAGGCAAGGTTAAACTTCGGCTCGGTGTGATCACTCATCATTCCGTCTAATGATGCAACGAATGAATTCAGGACTAGTCCCGTCCAAATATAGAGTGAGGACTTGGTAGGGGCACATCCACCCTTGTTCAGGACAACTAATTAAAACTAAGTTGATAGAACTTTTCATTCATCAACATGACAAGAGGATTGGCCACCGACCGTGAACGTACTGTAATACGACTGAAATTCTCGAATTACGAATCCCAGAACTCAATAACCGTGGCTCGGGTATCATGCAATATCCACAATCTTGGTTTTAGTTCAGTGACACTTTATTAGTCCTAAAAACACGAGCTCATACGATACTGTGGAATGCCATTCATCTAGAGTTACGGGATGGCCCGTCGTCCAAGCATGTGCTGTTGAACCTCAACATGATCCGAATCTTCCGGATCCCCATTCCGAAAACGAGGGCCGACCAGGTCTCCCACGCATATTTCATGCATTTTCAGCGCTGTCACAGCTAAGGGACAGGGTTCACATTCATCCAAAACCCCACGGGGCTGTATTTCACCTGGAAGGTCATACGCTAAGGGCTTTCAACATTACCAATCACGGCTCATGTTGTTGAAGAATTATGAGACGTTTGGCCAATCGTGAAAACAGAACTAGCCCTCTCATATGGACCATAGCACTATTCATTATCCATTTTATGGATGTTATTCTATGCAGCCCACGAGTGGACATTAATGCATCGGGTGGTCATCGCCGGACTCCTCTTATGTACGCCATCGCAGTAGCCAGTCAGCAAAATGTAGCGAAGCTATTGACTTACGATGGCATTAACCTGAATTTGCGTGATGATGCAGGCAGGACTGCCGTCTTTTACGCTGCACAGGATGGGGATCTAATCATCACAAAATTGCTTGCTGATAGTCCAGGGGTATACAACATATTCGAAATTTAAACAACGAAGTTGCCCTGCACTGTACACAAGCATGTGGGCATGATAATACTCAACCTCGGGAGCCTGAAATGCAAGTCTGAGCCCAAGTAGTCTGCCTCACTGTTCAGTCAATAGCGCTATCTAAACTTGTCATTATCATGTTCCTGTGTGCGGCCTTTTCACTACTTTCAACGTAGCCGAAGCGTTCTAATATATTCAATAGTGGATAACTAGGGGAAACGCGTCCAAGTATGTTCAATTTTACGCTCTTCATACGTAAGCTGACGGGTAGAACGGGAAGAGGTTGGTAGGGTGAAATCTTTTCGTGAAAATCTGTGGGTGTTGTCTCGTCCTCGTTAGAGACATAACACTTGACGGAGTGGACTCTTGGTAGTCGGCTTAATTAATGCGGCATCCAGTTCTAGGAGCAAAGGCCTCGCAAATCAATCCCGAGGTTTTCCATCCAGAACAGTACGTGGTTTGTATAATATGTAACAGCGCGGGTTAGGACCTCAGCCGGATCGCTTTATGGATTCCATAGGTCGAAATCGTCCTAATATCGTACTTGCGGTTGAACACTGAATCGCCTCACACCCCGACCGTAATTTACCTCACGCATGCTCGTCTCTTACGCCATTTCAAGGCCACACAGGTCCATTGTATCATAAGCCGCAGCTACATTCCAGCTTTTCATAGTAATTCGAGCTTTCCATTAACTTGGATGTTATAACCAGACAAGACTGAGGTTATTTCAACCTGCCCCATGACATAGTTCCGTCTTTAACCAAGCTATTCATCCGAGAGATTTTCTGGTTGATTCCATTTCGACCACAGTTGTCCGATCGAATTTCTAACGGGTCGCTCGTATAATTATCTCTAGTATCCAGAAACGCAGCTGCTAGAAGTTCCTCATAGTCCTCCGCTGCCCCCGCCTGCCTGCCCCCGATTTTCAACACAAGTGATTTTCCCGCCTATAAATAAAATTCCTCCCCTGATAGGAATTTCCACCTTAATTAGATTTCGCCTTTTCTGTTATTTTCGCCCCCACCGGGTGCTAGCGTGCTGGCTTCCAGCCCGCCCCGACGTTTTTCAACTTCCATGCTGCCTGAGATGTAGCTCCTTCTTACTCCGTGGTCAGTCCGACTCGGCCAGTATTTGTTTTATCAGTCAACCCCGTATAAAGACTTGGAAAAGATGATCTCCGTCGAATCTTCGCTACTTTCTTGTCCATGCTGTTGCCTTTTCGAATAGCACAAGTCTAAACATCATGGTCCAGATCACTATCCCCGAGAACTACGATGAGTGTTCTCTTTGTTCTCGACTCACCCTTTCGTCCTGAGCCTCCTACCGTGCAGCTGGATCCCCCCTCTTGGGCTTCAGCGGCTGACTGGTTGATTAGATGACAAGGGTAACACTCAACGTAGTTCTCAGAGATAGTGATCTGGACCATGGTGTTTATATTTGTACTATTCAGATGGACAGTTAATAATGAATAAAAAAGTCTATTGAAGCTCTGTCAAATGGGGAATTCTTGGAACGCCATCGTCAAGCTGCAACCTGCATAACTTTCTTGAACTCGGAGCTGAATTCCCAATCGTTATATCCTTTGGGGTCTTTTGGAAGGTATAGAACACTCCTATCGTGCGGGGTGAGAGCCAAATTCTCCTTGACTCGGAATGGTAAGTCTGGGTTCGAGGTAAACGGTCGACCGAAAGCAACGATCACATTGTGATCCTTGTACTTGTAGTCAACCGCCTCCCTCGCCAAGACAGGTTGGAATCCACCGGCGACCACCACCGGTCCAGCACCGTGATAGGCTTTTAGGAAAAAGTCTAACTCGTTCGTGGTCTCAACAATCTCGGCGCCGTCAACACGGCCCTCAACCAAGTGCACATATGCCAGCTTCAAGGGAGCTAGCTCGCGTGCCAGATAGGCGAACTGTGGATGTGGATCATTCATCTTCATACCCTGGAAGGTGTTGTACGGACTAAAGCGAATAGCTGTGCGGTCCGACCCAATAGCCTCCGTGATGGCGCGGGTCACCTCGAGAGCGAAACGGGCACGATTTTCGACGCAACCGCCCCACTTATCGGTTCGCTTGTTGGTGACATCTTGGATGAACTGGTCAATGAGATAGCCGTTGGCGCCGTGGATCTCAACACCGTCGAACCCAGCTGCAATGGCATTGTGTGCGGCCTGTACGAAGTGCTGGATATATGACTGAATTTGATTCTCGGTTAGGGGCCTTGGAGTGGGCGCCTCTGCTGTGACGGGAATATCACTGGCACCGACGAGATCGAATCCGGAGGCATTAAGCATTTCTGCATTTGCTACACGACCCAATGCCCACAGCTGCATGTAGATGTAGGAGCCTTTGGCGTGTACAGCATCCGTAACTTCCTTCCAAGCTTCTATCTGGGCATCGTTCCAGATGCCAGGCACATTCGGATAACCGCCTGCTTGAGGGGTGATGATGGTTCCTTCGGTAATGAGAAGCGTTCCTGGCACAGAGGCTCGCTGGGCGTAGTGCTCCTTGACCAAGGGAAGAGGAATATGGGTATCGTCGACACGAAAGCGGGTCAGAGGGGCCATTGCAATGCGGTTGGACAGCTCCATGCGCCCAACACGCAAAGGCGTAAACAGCCTGGTCATAATGAAAGTATTATCGAGGACACTGCTTTTCGTTGATTGGCTCGAGTTATCAAACGCCCGGCAAGGATCTGCCAGGTGAGGAACTGCTGTAATATTCAAATGAGGGTTTCTATCATGAATTTCCCTCACAACATTACAGTTGTTATATAGTTGGTGTCGTCTGGTAATACCGAGCCCCAAGAACTTGATTTCTAATGATGCAATTTGTCATCGGCAATCAACAACAGACAAAAGGCCTAAGATAGTGATCATGCCCGACTATTGCTAATAGAGACCGGTAGTAGTGAGTATTGGATCAATTTGCCTTCAGCCCTTCACATTACGCCCGCCTTCTTTCCGCCGTTTTCCACGCGCAAGTGCGACTATCTACTGGGATCGCCTAATAAAACGTGACTAAGATGAATAATCCCAAAATAAAAGCCGGCATTGATTTGTCAATATCACTGCGTACCGAGGTTTCTGTCGACCATTGGGAATTGATCTAATTCAGCGACGCCATTGGCTGCAGGAATTGAAATATCACGCAATATGAACCAGTAACATATCGCATGGACAGGAGTTTACACTAAATGACCCACTTTGTTGGTGTTTTTTTGGTAAAGTGTCCGAACAAGCTCAGATAGTATGGGCTATTAATCCTGTTGAGCTAACAGGCGATGAGGTAAGAGCAAGCGGAACCAATTCGTGATGACTGGGTTGATTGATGAAAGAAAAGAACGACCATCATGGGGCAGGTTGAAATGCCCCCCATATCCGACTGAGATACACGGAGCATATCGCATATCTGTGGGTCAAATTTGCCGTGCAATTTCGAGCGTTACTGAGGCGAAACCTCTCTGTCCTCAATACATTGTCTTATGGAATAGGGGGTCAGAATTCCTATAATGACATTGTGAAGACCCTGTTTATACAATCCAGATACATCGCATGCTGTAACCCGGGGGGGGGAAGCTCACGTGCGATTTCGCGCAATTTTGTGGGCGTCGATAGGCGTTACGATACAAAACGGAAGGAAAGGTGGGTCACTCAGTTTGGAAGTATCGATGACAGTTCTGCTTGATTTGAAATCAATTCGGGCTCGCAGACAATTTGATCTTGCCCTTATCGTGGACATCCTCAGCCACGGAAGCAAACTTTTAGGCAAAGGCCTATTCCGCAGGGACCTGGTTAGGGGCTTCGCGTTCAGACAGACTAGCACCGATTAGGTGGCAACAAATAATCAATGTCGACCGCATTCCTACGGGGGAAAGGACGAGAACGACGTTGGTAATCAATCCTTTTTCAAAAATCTATTTAAGTAGACTGACCGACCTTCTGACCTTATACTTTGCTAAAGCTCTCCCATTAGAATTATTGCCACCCGACCTAATCACCATGTCTGCTCCCCTTATTTTCATCACCGGTGCCACTGGTTTTATTGGCAGCGCCACCGCGGTCGAGGCTCTGAAGGCGGGATATCGACTTCGAATCGGCGTCCGCAAGAGGTCAGAGAAGCTCGAAGAAGTATTGTCAAGCTACTTCGACCGGCTGGAATATATCACTATCCCCGACCTGACTGATGAAGCTGCCTTTAGAGGCAAGCTTGATGGAGTGGACTTTGTTCTGCATTTAGCATCACCTCTTGCCCGTGGCACAGATCAGGATGCGATTTTCACCCCTGCAGTGGAGGGAACCCTGGCCTTGCTCAAGGAGGCAGCTAAAGCGCCAAGCATCAAAAAGGTCGTGATTACTTCGTCCATCGCGGCGTTGATTCCTATTACCGGAGTACCCGAAGGTGGTATCATTAAAGGTAACATGAATGCTTCATCGGCCACATTACTGTACGAAACAGAAAAGCAAAATGCTGACGTCTTGCTAAGAGGAAAACGACTGGAATTTCAACGTGGACCCAATGGCCGATTTCGTTGATCCTAACAATCCCGATGCAACACCGATGACGTTGTACCGAGCATCCAAACTGCTTGCAAACAACGCTACCTGGAGATTTTGGGAAACCGACAAACCACATTTCTCATTGGTCACTATTCATCCAGCATTTGTTTTTGGTACCAATCTCATGCAAACTTCCGCCCAGGAAGTCCAAACAGGATCCAACGGAATTCTCTGGGGTAGTTTGATGGGGGGCGTTCCGCTCGGCGGTATTAACGGTGTGCACGTCCAGGATGTTGCTGAAGCTCATATCAAGGCTTTAGACCAGAAGATTAAGGACGGCTCAAAGTATCTGCTTTCCGGTCCCCCAACAACTTGGAAAGAAGTGGCCAAGGTGGCACTCAAAGCCTACCCCCATATTGGCATGAAGATCACTGAGGAGGTTGAAAGTATTCCTTCCATGCCTACTGATACGACCAAAGCAGAGGTTGAGCTTGGAATGAGATGGAGATCATGGGATGAGATGGTGCGTGATGTGATAGATCAGCAGCTGGGCTTCTTGCAAGGCTGAGTTAGCCATGCTGTGTTTCCTTTATTCGCTCGGATTATCCATTTCCGTTGGCAATTTCTCGGCGTGGGCCTTGTCTTCTGGCTCAGCAGAATCATGAGGACAGGAATACTGCCGAATTTCAAAATCAGATTCCCCAGCTTATGCTCACAGACTGTGTTTCCAGACGTAGCCTGAAGCACGCTAGTCTATTTTAAGTTTCGTTGCAGATCCCTCTAATGCTTGAAATAGATCGGGAATTGATAGGGACACTACAGGTTTTACTAGAGACACTGCAATGAACTTAATTCCCGGCCGATCTGGCCACCCACCACAACGCAAAATTTCAAGTACAGGATACTGTAGACAGAACTCATCAATTAACACTAAACTAGCGGCTATTACATTTATTGATCTTATTCCCAATTTTCCCGCATCCACTGCATCTAGGCGGGGCCCTCTTGCGTGGCTGATCCTGCTGAGAAGGTACATCGCCCAGTTCATGTGAAACTACCTCATCAGCTTCTACAGGCTGAATTGGCTGCTAAACTAGCCATAGGCCCTCTTCGATTGATAGGCTCCCTTGCTGAGCAATCTGCTAGTCGATCGAGTACGCTTTTGACGTTTGTTTTCGTTCGCTGTGCGTATATCAGCCTTCTCATTCACAACTAGCCCAGGGTGATGTAGCGCTTGAGAGAAGCCCTTGATAATCTGATCAAGCATAACTTTTGACGGTGTAGACGGGCTATTCGATCGCTGTTTAAGAAAATTTGCAATATAGAATATTTCTCTTCTAGCTGAATCGCTTTTCTCGGCGTTTTTGGTGTGAATTAGATTTGCTGCTTGGTCGGCTGCTTGGTGGTGAAGGCGTTCGGGAAGAGATACTAAGCCTAGAAAGCACCCTTTCTGCATTAAGTGGTACTATACTAGTCGCCGCGAAGCTGCTTCAAACGAGATTCGGCTGGAAAGCTTTTAGCCGTGCGCGAGGATAATCTAATTGAAAATCAAGCTTGTCGGTGTGATTATAGCTAGTCCGGGCGGAATCGCTTACGAATCGACCGTACGCACGCTTTAGGTAGTGAAACACTTAACATTAAGGGGTTGTAAAAGAAATTTAGAATTCGAAGGCATATATAGCAGTATAAAATCATTTTCGGCGTAGATTCGATTGAATTAAGGAGTTATGTGGCTACCATGGCTGTCAAGAATTAATAGCTAAAAGCGCCCCTGTATACCCGAATTAGAGGACGGAATAAACATATTTTGTAGCTAGCGTAGGCTAATTTTATCAATATTCTAGCCTGTTGAGATGAGGGATAGGATCTAGGAGGAGCGATATCATATGCCGACCAAAAAGTAATATGGAAGATGTCTTAACTGAGACGACCCCTGAGCCGGAGTGTGCTATTCACACATCCCGAATGCCACGATACCGTATAAGGTTGGTAGGCATCAGCGAGGCTAACCTACTATCTATTAAGGCCTCAGCGGCATTGAAGACTGCTGAAACCTCAACATGGCTATTATTCGATACTACAATCCACCGGAAGAACCGTGACCAGTCCAGACACCCTGAGCGAATGTCAATCATTACGCTGCTTCTAGTCGCGAATTGGGGAAAAATTACCTTTCTTAGCCCATAGACGGCTTGTAACTAGTGCAAAAAGACTTTAATATCTTTCTCTTGTCGATACTCATTGGGTGGTCAGCACTCGTTAATGCAAAGGTATAATGTATACTGAAGACAAGGTAATTGAGAGTCTCCACGCTTTATCCAAATATACCTCATACCTATTAAACTAAGTAGATAGAGGAAGCCGTAAGAGTAACCTCTAACTAAATTATCCGCGAAGAGATCTATAAAGAAAAGATTCCTACAGGAAGAGTTTCCTAACACTCTTGTGTTGCCCCATTGATATTTCGGGTTTCTACTAAGTTTTTCTGTGATCTTCTGTCATGTGCCTAAAGATATAAATACTGCCCGTTTTCCATAGCTAAATTGAACAAGTTTAACCTCCTGATTTTCCTGTCATAAAGTTATTATCGGATTACGCGGTCGGCATAAATCCTCGGGAAGTGCACGAAGCGTTCGTGCACATGTGTGGTAGAGAGAGGGAGGTCGGCAGTATTAGACAGAACGGTTGAACAGTGGCATGTCAACACTTGCTATGGTCAGGTAGACCTTAAGCTATACTCGTGAATGAAAGAGATGTCAAACTTGTTCAATTTACCTAAGGAAACAGGCAGTATTCATAGCTTTGAGTACATAGCAGAATGTCACAGGAAAAGACTGATAAAAACCCGAAATAACATGGGGGCATACGAGAGTGTTAGGAAACTCGTTGCTTTTCCATCTGATGTGATGGTTGATAATTATCATCGAAGCGGTCTACCGGTAATGAAATATCATAGATCCGATAGCCATTAGCGTGTAAAAGCATCTGCACACTTAATGCGGGGTAATCGCACACACACACATGTTGACACACCCCCTCAGCTCTCGATATAAGATCAAAGTGAAAGCTGACTGAGATAAAACAGAAAGAAGAAGGGATAAAAGATTATATTAGGTAGCAGGTAAGCATTTCGAGAGGCGTTCGGGTGCTTTTGTATAATGCCTTTCTCTATTTATCGACAGCGTCGGCGATAACACTTAGGACTATAAGGCCGTCTTTTGCCTTTCGTGAATAAATTAGGAATAGATAGTTTCTTGAATAACGGTCTTTTCAAGCAGAGGGGAATTGCAGGGCAAGAGAAGAGGGATATGATGTTAAAGAGAAGGAACGAATAATAAAAGAAGCGGTAAAGACGGAAGCCTAGAGAAAATCTAGTAGCTAGAGAGACAACAAATTAGACTACCCTTAAACGAGGGGTACAGTAAACAGGAGCTACGGTTAATAGGGTATAGCCTCTTTAAGTATTAAAAGAGAGGACTTAAGCATAACCTAGCGTATAACAGAAGGACCTTCCTATTTTTGCAATTAATAGCTACAATCGGATAACATAAATAAACAGACATAACTATATGCCTGACTGCCTACCCTAAACATCCTGAGTGAAGGGTGAGATAATCCCTAAGCAACCCTGAGCCACTATGAGTGCTCAGGGAGCAAATCACGATCACTCAAGGAGCATACGAAAATAGTGGGCGGAAAAGATCACGTAAAAGCCTGGTGACTAATATTATGGTAAAAGGGACGCTTCAAACAGCGTCAAAGGGAGCCGTTTTCGGCGTCGAATTCACCGTCACCTAGCATTGTGGTATAATTTTGGGTTTGTTGTTCATTGTGATTGATCTAATTTTCCTATGCTTCTTCGTCTTCGTGATCACCACTCTAACTAGAACCGAATTGCTTGGGTTGTTTATCGGATGTGCGGGAGGAGATGATCCCGCGACGATCTTGCAGGTCCACTCTGATGTCGATCAAAACACATAGTACCTCAGGCAACTAACTACTTAGTCTTGATAGAGTTGGATAGTCACTTATTTTGTAAACATCAGGAGATTTATTACTATATTACTAGGCGAGATCTTTCTTTAAGTTTATTTGCACGATTTCGCTTTCCCTACAAAGGGACTCCGGTAATGGGTGTCTGCATTCTGCAACTTCACATCCTGATATTGGTTTCTCTAATCTCCTCGAGCGTTATCCGGCTCATTCTCTCCACAAGCTTTGCCTACAGCTTCTTAATTCCGGACAACTTCATAGTTCCTTAAGGACTGATTTCTAGGCTCCTACGTTATAAAGGCAGAAAGGGCCCCACTATACCATGATCTCCACTTCCAGGGTTTTTAGTCCCATTCAGCCTTGTCCAACAGGCAACCCACTTTCAACCAGGGTGAAGACTTGCTCCTTACATCCTTCAACAGCACGCGTCCATAAATGAGCCACGCGGAAAATCTGGAGACAGAAAAGGCCGTGTCAAACCTCGACAGCGCCAAGCTGGCCCACATGACCGACAACACAGCCGAGGGAGACATCCTCGAGCCCCTGCAATTCCTCTTAGCTGCCCGCCGTGGCGTTCATCAGGACCCTTGTTTTGCCAATAGCCATGTCCCCGATGACCGGGCCATCACCTTCAGAGGTCCGTCTGGGGTTAAGGCAGCCCCGGACCGATCGTCTCGATGGAGTCGGTTCGTCCGCCACGTCGGTTATCTTCCGACAATGTGAGTAGATTTGAGACCCGGACCATGAGCAGAATAATAAGAACAAATTAACAGTGGAAATTCCGTTACAGGTCTCGCATTGTAGTAACTTGGACCGCTTTCTACGCAGCCGCATACCTCGGCACCTTCATCACAGAAACCAAAGACGAAAAGACAGGTAAAACAAAAGGAAACATCTACTACGGCATGAAACTAGGACTCTGTTTCTCAGCAATTGTCCTCGCTTTCCTCATCGCCGCTGGCCGATCTGCACGCAAACAAACGATCGCAGCTATCCCACCCGAATTCGATCAAGCATCTTACCAATGTCGCTTATTGAACGCGATGCACCAACGTGGATATCACTACCAGGAGATCAAGGTTATAAGTCTGGAGAAGAAGATGAAATATTGGAGCCAGGATCCGGGTCATCGGGAGTGTTTCACTATCAAGGGACTTGTGGATTCGGGGAGTCCTGCTGGTGCTAGTGGGGTTTATGATGTTGTGGTGAATTTTTGGAAGGATGGGAGGCTTAATTTGCGGTTTTGTCCGATGGAGGAGAATAGTAATGAAGATGCGTCTGCTGGGAAGCCGGGGTTGATTCTGGAGTGTCAGGGGAAGGATAATGTTTAGATGGATCATCCTATGTCAATTCATGCCCTATACATATATAGCATGAGCTAGGTACTGTCCCTGATACTTTTTCGTTCGAGAACCTTTGATCTTTGACAGGTAGGTTCTCGAGCTTTGAACTATCTTTAAGATTGAATTGACGCTTCGCTAGTGTGCGACATACTTGCTTGTGCAGCCCAACTCCAATGGCATCAAGGGTGATATTGTAATGGAGAAGCAGTTGTGCCAGATCTTGATCGGCCATGCGGTTCGTTCTCGTATTCAATGGGAGCTAGTGTAGATCGAGGATCAGCAGAGATAACCATACATACCTACACCAGCCTATCTACACCAGCCTACTGTATCAAGTCCGATCTAAAGAATGTACAAGGGTCAATTCGCTCTTTCTGGGCTATTGTGATGGATATATGAGTCCGAGAGTGTTCAGATAATCGAGTTGCAACCTCAACTCAATAACCTATAATCAAAGAACAGGTGTGCAGGTCTCGCCCCAATCTTTATCGTATGGATGTGACGTGGATGGGGGCCTGACTGGGCCTGAGACCAGGGGCAATGCTGGTCCGCCACGTGACACTGCAGGTGTTTCAGAGTGGCGCTGAAACGAGGCGGTCCGAGCTGAAATAGTTAGTTACTGTTAGTTATTTAAGTAATTAGTCTAGAGTTTCGCTTGGACCAGGGGATTGAAAGAGAAAACGAGACATATCAGTGTGATCGGAATACGAATTAATATGACTGCAACCTTAGACACTCCGACCAAATATGTACTGTGCTGCTTTCAGGGGAGAAAGCGGGGGGAACCAGGATGGTTGATGTTGGGAGGACTGGCCAATCAGAAATCCCAACTGGGGACTTTTGTTTGAGACAGACGAGCCCGTTCCATGGACACAGACTAACAGTCTCATACTGCTCATGTTTGGTCCGAAATAGCACCGGAGCAGACTGCCCTTTTACGAGTCCAAGTGCCGTGATGCTACGATCTGAATTTCGGGACTTGTATGCAGGGTGATCTCCCTCCTTTGATAGTAAAAGTGTATGTAGACACTTTCACAACTGCTTCATCGATTCGGAGCTAATCTGGCTGTGGTGGTGGTCTAATTAAATCCTAACGCCCCTGGGGCTTGGGCGATCCAATTGGGCCGTGCGGGCTGCTCATGGGGAGCAATGCGGCCCGCACGTTCTCGCGCGTCGTCAGTTCTGAGTGTATCCACGTAGGCCGGGATATGGATGTATGTATGTATGTATGTATGTATGTATGTATGGAGTAGTTAGTCGTCGGGTAATCTCGAGTGAAATTGAAGGAGGATGCAAAGAGGATGAGTTAGTTGGAAGTGGGAGGAATCAAAATTAAGTATGATTAAGTTAGACAGGCTGACATTTCTGTCACGGCCCTACTGTCCTGTCGTAAAATTATCAACTTTCATCTCGGCCTCCTTTCCTTCTCCTCCTGATGCCCCCCCCCCCCTGTGCTGCGCTCCTCCAACATCTCTCTTCTCTCTCTTTTCTTTTTTTTCCATTCCTAATTCGAACCTCTTCATCACCTTTTCACCTTCACGACCAATTCTTCCCCACGAGCGGGGTTTCTTTTCTTTTTTGCGATTCCTCATCCAATCCTCCCCTCCCCTCTCCCCTCCCCTCCCCAGTACTTTGACGTTCCTCCAATTGCCTACCGTTACACTTCCGCGAGGGGCAACCAACCTTCACTTCGCCTGAAGCGCTTGTCACAACACCCGCGCTTGTCTACCTGAAACATCGTGTAGCATTTAGCCCGCCGGTGCCGTCTCTAGTATGTACGATCATTTCCACTCATCCCTTGGGGCTAGTTGGAGTTCCTCCGTGATGCGAGTGATACGGGTCCTGAGCCATTTCAGCCAGAACCGCGGTCGTGGTCGACCTCGCTCCCCTCAGCACTGCGTCGGTCTCTTTGCCGCCCAGGGGGCTAACTTGTCTCACGCTTAACCAGACCCTGGGTCGACTTGTTGGCTAACGCCTCAGCTCGCTCTGCTTCAGCCACGCCTTTCTTTCACCAGCCCGCCCGCCCACCCCTGTCGCATTCCCCTCTTCTCTCCGATCCTGTGTTTTCTCGACATCGACTTCTGCCGTGCCATCTTTGACCCTTCTCCATACTCTCGACGACTGACCCTCGATTCGTCCGACGGAGCGCGATCGCATGTTCACACGGCGCGTGTGTGCATCTCCTCCCCCGCAATAGTGACTCGCCTTGCTACTGCGCTGAACTGCCAAACAAACCCGCGATCTACGGCTACAACCGAGAGCGTAGGCTCTGACAACCACCGGACAACCTCGAAAGTGGCGTTCAGGAGGAATCATTAAAAAATGGAATCACCGGCTATTCACCCGGAGTCTCCTATGGAGCAGGATGAGGTCCCCTTCCCGTGTATGGGTTGCGGAGAGGTACGCATCGTGTTGACAAGAATTACAAATGTCGCGGACTAACCCTCGATCAGATATTGGAAGAAGGAAAGGCCTTTGAGCTCTGTATGTTTCCCACAGCTTTATCCATGATGCTTTCTATCGACTGCTGGTGCTAACCCCCTTCAAGCTGGACAGAGATGGCACATCGACTGTTTCCGATGCAGCACTTGCGGCACCCTTCTAGACTCGGACGCACACCTCCTTCTCCTCGGTGACGGCTCACTCATCTGCAGCAGTTGTACCTACAGCTGTAATTCCTGTGGTAACAAGATTGAAGATCTGGCGATTCTCACAGGCGACCAGGCTTTCTGCGCCCAGTGTTTCCGTTGCCGCAACTGTAAAAAGAAAATCGAGAACTTGCGCTATGCCCGGACTTCCCAAGGAATCTTCTGTATGGACTGTCACGAATCTCTTATGCAACGAAGACGAAAGAAAAAAGCAAGTGCCGTGGGGAAACGACCGGGGGGACCAGGGATAAAACTGGACAAGTCGTTGCCCTCGCTTCCCCCAAGCATGGAGGAAACTCGTTCCATTGATGAGGCCGCCAGCGAGACATACGCGGAGGTCCCAGAGCCCTCCCACGGAAGGTCAGACGGCCATGGCGATCATTCACGAACTGAGAGTTCGCCCACGCGCCAGCCGGCTGCCACAGGTAAGGAAACTACGACCCTCTCATCTGTACCGAGATCCAGAGAACTGATCAATTGACCATCTCATCATATTCAGATAACCTCATCCTCCCATCGAGCACTTACCGAAGCAGTCGTCAATTGGGCGGACCGCGCGATAACGACGCAGACGGAGGCGGCGAATTCCTCATTCCTCTCACCTTCGACCCCTCCGAGGCCCTTCGCTCATCCTCCAATGCACAATCCCAGCAAGAGCTTCCCCGGGATTACTTTGGCCAGATGGGATCGGGTGATTCGTCTCTCAGAACCTCTCGCGACGGCCGTGATTACACTCTTGAACCTCCCTCCCGTGCCTCATCAGAGCAACCATCGCCCCATATTGCATACCAGGAGAAAGGTCGGGAAGCCCGTGAGACCGAGTCCAGTCGACGTGACATGGATTCCCGCAACGGGTGGCCGGAGAAGCCTTCCACATCACAATCGGAAAGAGCTAGGCTTGGCATGTCGGAGTCTGCTCGCAGCTCTCGGTCTGATTTGCCATTGGCGCTGCGAGAGACGAGTGCTTTCTCTGGAGCGACTAGCCCTGAGAGCAGCCGCTCGAAGGAAGCCACTGGGCTGGATGGGATGACCCCAGGCTCTGCGCGTCCCTCAACCGAACTTCGCAGACCCCACGAGCACGCAACTGGGGACTCGACCCGTTCTCAACCTACGAACATGGCATACCCACCAAAGCGGGGCGATTCGCTCGAGGGCAAGCACCATATCCCACGGAAGGAGGTCAGCTCACCCGCATCCTCTGCTTATGGTGGATCTCCCAGACTGCCTGATAGCATCACCGAGCAGCACAAGCAAAACATGACCTCGGTCAACACTACAATGGACGGCGCGGGCTCGCCATCTCAAACGCGCTACAACGGCAGTGAATTTTCCCCAGATGATGAGCAAAATAGCGAATCGTTCCTCCGACGCATGTCCAATTCCGTCCGTCATGGCCGAAGCTTCAGTGACAAGAGTATTCGCCTAGGGAAAGACGGGAAATATCCCCGCTCGCCTGCTAATGGCAGCTCGATTGGAACGGACATTGGTAGCCCTACAGCCAGCACTGCCCAGGCCGAGGAAATTTCCTGGCTTCGCAACGAGCTGCGCAAGGAGCGTCTGCGTGTGTCGGAGCTGGAGGCTGCTGTTCGCGCCACCGCCGATGTGAAGCAAGTCAATACTGAGCTCTCGGAGAAGCGATCCACCATGGTGGTCCTGGATGCACAGAGAGAAATCGTTCTGCGTGAGCTCACGGTACTGACGGACCATTTGGAGGCTGAGAAACGCGGTGCTGCCGGTGGACCTTTGGACCTCGGAAAGCTTTCCAACCGTGTTCTTCGCGAACTTGCCGAGTCAATTCACAAGCTCAAGGAGACCTACACTCCGCAAATTGAAGAACTCATTCAACAGCGAAATGATTTGACAGAGGAGCTCGCCAATCTTAACCGCCAGAAGGAAAAGACCTTCTCAGAATTCGAGCAGCTTTCGTCCAAAAACGCTCAGCTGGCCGAGTTGAACAATACATTGGTGCACCAAATCCAGGAGCTCTACAAGAACAGCTCTGACGGCCCACGTGGTCCTAACGGACTTGGAATTGTATCACACAGCAAGGACAGATCCATTGGTTCGCTCGAGACTCTCAAGCCTACCATTGATAGCCTTGGACCGTCGATCTCCACTGCCCATATTTCCGACGACATGGAAACCCAGACTGCCACAGCTACAATTGTCCCTGGTCCTCAAGTTGTCAACCTCCGCAAGGGCAAGTTCATGAACTGGAAGAAGGGCGGTCAGAATGTCGCCAAGGGCGTTAAGGGTCTCAAGGGCGCCTTCATGTCCAGCGAAAATGCAGAGGGAGGCGGTGGTCTTCCCCGTTCTCAGACTCAAGATCCCAGCCGACAGGGCTTTGGGTTCTTTGGAAACCAACGCAGTAAGCAAGGCGGCAAGATGTCGCAGGCTGACAGCGTGCCAGTTTTGACCGAGGTTGTTGGAGGTGGTAAGTTTTTATCTATCAATCTCTTTGGATCACAGCTAATGCTCTCTCAGGTCTCTTCGGTACCGATCTGGAGGCACGGATGGAGCATGAAAAGAGCATCATTCCGGCCATTGTTACCCGTTGTATCCAGGAGGTTGAACTGCGAGGTATGTGTTTTGTTCTTTTATCGTAACATAATCGTATTCGTCTAACTCTCTCTAGGAATGGACATGGAGGGCATCTACCGCAAATCAGGTGCTGCCTCCGCCATTCAGGGCATTCGTGATGGCTTCGAGCGCTCTCCATTCGACTATGACATTTCTGATCCCGACCTTGACATTCATGCTGTCACTTCTGCTCTTAAGCAGTACTTCCGCAAGCTACCAATGCCATTGATCACATACGACATTTACGACAAGATCATCGATTCAGCTGAGATTACACACACCCCTGCACGAGTTGAGCTTCTAGTAAAGCATCTGTCTGAGTTGCCTCGTGTGCACCGCGACGTGCTCGAGTTCCTGGTATTCCATCTGAAACGTGTGGTTGAGCGCCAAGATGAGAATTTGATGACCAGCCAGAACATCGCCGTCGTTTTCGCGCCGACCATCATGCGGCCTGAGAGCTTGGCCCGCGAAATGACAGATGTGCAAAAGAAGAACGATATTCTCAAGTTCCTGGTTGAGAACTGCCAGGACGTCTTCATGGGCATGCAGAACTGATCTTGGACTTCCGAGGTCGTTTTCCCTTTACCTTGATCATTTACACTGTTTGATGTCTCCCTTTTGATGTCCATTTCTTATCTTTGGCTGCTCCTTTTCTGTACAGATGTACAGAAACCCGACCAAATCTTTCCTTGGTCTCTTGTTCCTCGCCCAATCCCATTATCCCCTCCCCTCTTCTGCCTCATTCCACACTGCTCTGTTTACGATCAGCGCTGCACGCTCGATACAGATACCCGGTCACGTCATTGTTTGATTCTGCGTTCTCTGCTTCCCCTCTGCGCTTCTCTTTACATATTCCGCAGGTTCGAAGCTAGTCCTTTTTCTCCTCCTCATTCTCCCTCGGTCCTACCTCGTTGGCCTCGTCTTGCAACAAAAGTCGCCTGTCTGGTGTCTTGCGGGGGCTATTATCTTCAAAAATTCTTGTTTTTGCTTGGGTGGCTTTTGTGGTGACTCTGCCCTTGTCCAGATTCTTACTTTTTATTTTTGGTTGTAGTGATCACACTTTGCCTCTTTTTTGATTCACACCCCCGTGTTGAGCGAGCATTGGATAGTGTCTCTAGCGTTATGCATTTTTTATCGCCGGCCGAAATCGGATTTTTGTGTAGATTGATATGTTTTTGTCTTGGAGAGTTTCCTCGTATGGGAGATAGTGGTGTTGTCGAAGTAAATTAGCGTTACCTCTTCGGTTCCTCGAGTCGTGGCTGTTGTCGAGTCAGTCAGTCAAGAGGTCCGGCGGCAGAATCCGCCTTCCTGAGATGTCGACCAATAAGCATATGAGATCCCCCGAGGGCGGTCTAAAATAATTTCTAACATGAAATCTGCACATTCAAATCAACCATATTTTTCTCCTGGCACTACACATATATACAGTATCTGTGACATATATGTGGTGAAGTGATGTCCAATTCCGGCAAAAAAATCCTTGAACAAGGCTACAGTTCACTTTGACCCGGTCAACCTAGTTGTGGCTCGCTTGTGTCTGTATTGTCCGTCTTGTCGGTCACAAAAAGATTGTGCAAAAGATGCAAAATGCCAGCCGTCGGATTCGAACCGACGACCCCCTGAGGGAGTGCATCTTAAGTGCACCGCCTTAACCAAACTCGGCCAGACTGGCATTCTTTCGTGTTCTGCTCGGGAATATGATATGTGTGGTAGGCAAAATGAGTCCTTAATGAGACATGCGTGACGGAGTCTACGTCTTCCCGAGAATAGACTCCCTTACAATGAATTCTACGAAAGGGTCCTTTTTAAGATTTTTGGATGGTTTGTTGCTTATTGAAAGGAGGAAATATACGACTAAGCTTTTAGTAGGGTTTATACAATTTACTAAGTACATACTTTCATTGCTGTGTTGCTATCTTCATTCTTCTTTCTCGTGTCTTATCTCGCTCCCTACCTTAATGCCTCAGGCACCCATTATCTAGGAACTATACTCCCACTTCACTACTGTTCATCACCCTTCTCGTTCATCTTTCAAATACTCCCCATATCTAACAGCCTCCTCCCTCTCCATCCACTCCTTCCAAACCCCCTCCTCCCTCACCGGCGGAACCATCCCATTAACCCGCCAATTATCAGCAGGATGTTCATAGATATTATACTCCCATTTCACACCCTTAGGACCCAGAACAGGCTCCACAATCTTATTCACGCTATCGATAAAAGCCAACCGAACTTCCTCGCTAGGAAATGCCGAGCTGGATGGTTAAGCGCGAAGAACACCGTGTTTGCTGGTGTTTTGCCCCCGCTGCAGAAGGTGCCGATTCGGTTTTCGTGGAAGAAGACATTTACTAGGAATGCGGGGATGTTGAGTTAAACGTAGTTTTTTGTGATGGATGAGGCCTAGGATATAAGGTGAATATATCCTGGCGTTGGAGTTGTGCTAGGCTACCTCTCGTCTAGGATATAGAGCTAGTGTTATTTGTCGGATTTACGCCGTATGCATAAACCCTGGGGTGTGCTTACAGGCGCACACAAGTCGATCGAATACCACGATTATGGAAGAGAGACGAGAGTGCAATAGAGGTGGGTCGGCAGCGAACAGGTTGAACAGTGGAAGGTCAACACAGTTTAATCAGAATTTGCCTTGAGCTCTATTCGTGGGTGAAAATGGTGTCAACTTATGACATTGTCGTCAAACTTATTCAATTTAACTAGGGAAACAAGCAGTATTTATAACTTTAGGTACATGGCAGAATGTCACAGGAAAGGACTGATAAAGATCTCAGAATAACATGGGGGCATACAAGAGTGTTAGGAAACATATTGTTCTTTGCGTTATGTGTGATAGTTGATATCTTTTTATCGTATTGTATAGTCGTGCTCTGGGGTGTTTATCCGATTGGTCCGATGTGTATTGCGTATCAACACGCTTAGTGCGGGGTATCGCACATCCACATGTTGACAACCTATTCACGATTTCCTGGCTGCAAAAGACGTCTCCGACAGTAGAATTCAGCTCGTGTAACTACCTTCTGCGAAGATATAAGGCCTATTGCGAAGCCTGTCTTTTCAAAGTTGTAGATATCCTCCGGTTGTATCCCGTTCTCGTCAATCACGCGTTGGACGGTCGCAAACTAGGCTTGTAGGGCTTTTGGGTCTTCGTTTAATGCGCGTTGGTAGTCGTATCGCACCAAGAAGCGTGTTCGAAGCTTATCGCGACGTTTAATAAATTCTGATGGCCAATTTTTACTAACGGTAGGCGGAGGTTAGCTACCGCGTGCAGCTAGTAGTATATTCGCTATCTCTCTAATATTAGCCGGTCTAGGCGCTGCTCTACGTGTATCTATAGAGACTATCTATTCAGTAAGCGCATCCTCTTCTAATTGAGTCAATTTATAGCGATTTGGGCGCATATCAACGCGTCCAATTCGGCCGACAGCGCGATGTTGCAGTGGTGAACGTGGGATTGCGTATAGAGTAGCTGCTGCGCGAATAAATTTGATGCGGCCATTTTTAAGATCTTCAAGGGCTAATAGGATCCTGCCCTCCTGATTGACCAACTTCTGCGAGGATTCAGAGTGAATTGGTGGCATGATAGGTGGTTGAAGTTAGTATGTAGGTGGGAAGACGTGATTTTCGATGGGGTGGCTCGGTCACGCGGGAATTACGTTACCTAGCGGATGCTTGAAGAACGAGATCGACAGAGCTATGCTAAGCACGGAGCTTCCGGAGAGCCACCTACCTAGAAAGAGGTATACTTTAATGCGTTGTCGTAGGTTCTATAAGCTAGGCCCGTAATGCTGGCAGGATCCTTATAGAAAGAAACACTATACGGTGATTCTCGAAATCGCCTTGACCAACAAACACTGAGAGACTCTTTCCTGGCCCCACCGCCAAGGCCCCGTTCCGTTGGCGAAGTCAAGATCCAGCACATCGGGATCCATGACTCACCGCCTAACCTGGCAACTGAACCTGTTGAAATTCCCTTCAGATCTTAGCTTCCTCCTTTGTACATATCTCTAAATAGATCGTTTTCAGCGTGTACTTCTGTACTTCGTCTCTTAGGTCCCCCCCAACAATAGAAAAGGCGCATTCCAACAGCAGTGGTGATACAGAGAACCACAACCTTAAAGTACACCATGGGTACACTTAGTGGTCGAGATGATGGCATTCGACTTGAACAGATGCCGCGCGGCAACAACCAGGATCAGCGCATGACAGATCCAGGTGAAGGGCCGACTCAGTTTAACCAGATCTGTCCAGAGGATGACTGGGATAAGAAAGAAGGCTGGCCTGTCGTTGGAGCTGGCTCAGCCATATTCTTCGTGTACCTTGGCTTGATATATTCCTATGGCATCGTACAGCTTCACCTTACCGAATCACGTCTTGCAAGTGTCTCGACTTTGTCCTTCATCGGGTCAGTTGCGGCAGCAATTGGCCCTCTCACTGGCACGATAGTAGCGCGGATCATTAGGCGTATTGGCTACAGAGCTACTGCATTTACTGGAAGTATATTTCTTGGTCTCGGAGAGTTTACCGCGGGTTGGTCTACAAAATCGGTGCCTGCTATGTTTGTCACTCAAGGGATTTTGTTTGGTGTCGGAGCTTCCTTGCTCTTCTTGGTATATATTCTTCCCTTTTCTATGGTTATGTTACTCTGATGCTGATCGTGTTCGCAGCCGGCTGCCACGGTTCCATCCTTATGGTTCAAGAACAAACGAGGATTAGCAACTGGTATTGTTTATGGAGGTGCTGGTGTTGGCTCTGCTGTGATCGCCCTTTCGTTAGAGAGGCTGATTGCTGTAGTTGGACTTGAGGCATCTTTAAAGATTCTCGGAGCGTCAGCATGGGCTATTTGTCTTGCCGCATCATACTTTCTTAAGGCACCTGTAGGACGTGGACGTGCAATGTCGGGTGTGCAATGGTAGGCTTTTGAAATTTGTGCAGTGAAACTTTGTCTTGCTGACGATATGACACAGGCGTCTTTTCCGAAGTCTCAAATTCGATATCATGCTCATCATGGGAGCAATTGCAACATTTCCTCTCTTCGTCCCTCCCTTCTTGCTCCCGCTTTATACTACTTCAATTGGTCTCTCTGGCCAGGTCAGTGCTGCCATTCTTGCATCATGGAACCTCGCCTCTGCTCTCGGTCGTATCACTATGGGACTTGGGGCAGATGCCTTTCTGGGTCCTGTAAACAGTATGCTTGTCTCGCTCACGGTGTTCGGAATGAGTGCAATTGCAATCTGGCCGTTCTCAACCTCGCTGGGGCTGCTTATTTTCTTCGCCATCCTGAATGGAATGAGCTCTGGAGGCTTCTTCAGTCTAATGCCGCTTGTCGTAGGCGCAGTTTTTGGAGATGGTCATCTCGCTAACATTATGTCTATGCTGACGACATCATGGACCTTTGGGTACTTTATGGTGAGAGGCAAAGTCTACAGACTAATTCTTTGATGGAGAGAACGCTAATATACGATAAAGGGCGCGCCTATCGCGGGATACCTGTTAGAAGCGTATGGCGGCACGGAAGCAGGACTTGCAGCATTTCGACCGGCATTTTTCTACGCTGGCGCTTTGACGCTAGCGAGTGCGGGTTTGATTTTAGCAATACGTCTGATGATTAAACAAGAGGTGTTTGCTAGAGTCTAGTAACAACACTAGGTATGTTCTTCAGCATCAATCAACAACCGTTGGATCCTTGCGGCCCAAACCAAGTTGTCGAGACATGGAACAGTAAATTACCGCTTGGATAGAGGTTATGCTGAATGGCCCACTCTCCTATGTGTTTTTGTAGTAATCTGGTACCCTTGGCCTTACGGTCGTATATGCACTGTGTATCTGAGCCATATCTGGGGTATTTCAGACTGACCCATGATATTCATTCTTTCAATCAATCAGCCTTTGCATCCAAGATTGGTCCCACTTGAGCCTACCCTCTGCCTCATTCGCTTATGGGATTACCAGCCTATCAGCTTGCTCCGACACAAGTTGTATTTGTAGGATTTTCGGTCCTAGGTGCCTGAGGACGGCAACTGCCTGAGGGGCAACCAAGAACTCCCGGGCACCGTACATTAGCGCCATCACGTGCAGTTCCTATTGTAACACCCAAACATGCCCCAAACTGGGAGCCAGAATCGGCCTGCGGCTAGCCGTGACAACGGATAGTACGAAACACATAAATATGCTAAGACCTTCCGAACTAGGACTATCTTATACATACTTATGTAGAGCGCGGTCGAAAATAGGTTATTTGGTTTTCAGCAATACCAAGGTTGGGTCTAAAGTTGGGTTTTGCGGAAGTCTACGGCAGGTCATTAATTCCTTAGCACAAGGTGGCCTTCCCTACATAATTTGCAGGGATTCCACTAGAGAATCATAAAATTCTACGGGCTCTCTTTTCATACGCATAACTAGTAAAAGCTGCGGTGTCCCTAGTGATTCCCCCTTCTTTTCTGGGCTTGTAGATCGCCCGGTCTGTTTCGGCGAGGCCTCTGGTGGAGCCGTTAACACAGGCTCTACCCTCCTTGAGATGACAGAGGTAGCGTCGCGCCTCATTCTATTATTTCCGTTTTGAAGTGGCATTCTGTGAATGCTGTTTTCATTCAAGTTGACAGGGAAGGAAAACAGTTGAAGTGGGCATTCGGCCTCGTCGGCAATAGACTCTCGGCAGCTGGGATGATCACTCATCATGGCGACACTCGCCCACAGAGTGAAGCATGCGATTGCAGGCCATTGAGGTGAGAAACCAGGCCTCGGTTGCGTTCTTTGATCACTTTCAATATACAAATCCAGTAGTCAATTGTATAGCTATGTGATTCACGAAGATGAATAAAAAGTAACAATCATTCAATATTTACAGTCAATCACAGACAGTCTCTAAATCCATTATGGCGCCCCGAACACCTTCCAACCCATCATCACCACGATGGACGACATCAAAACTGCCCAGAAACGACGCAGTATCTACCTTCGCCCTTTCCTCCTCTTTTGGCTTAATTCACTGTTCGCCGAAATTATTTTCCTCGCTGTCGGCATCTTCATCATGACCGGCACCCGAGACCTCTTCTACAAAGTCATGTGGACTCTTGTCTTCTGCCCGTTAGGAATGGGCGGGGCAATGGGTGGATTGATAAATTGCTTTATTGTTGATCACTACTATGGGAAAAATGCCGCTCATTTCACCGGCATCCCTGCGCTACTGGTTCTCAGCGCATGTAACTATCTTTGTTACAACCTCGACAGGCATTTTGGATGGTTTAGGGCTGCGGAGCATCCGATGTGGTTCCATTGGCGGTATCCGATGATTTGGGCGGTCGGTTATGGGAACGGGATACTCTTGTTTATAGACAAGGGACAGGAAAAACTGGCGAGGATGGGGCTTTGATTTTTTTTCGTGGACATTCTGTCGGGGTTTGGACTTGGTCTATTTGACTGGGGGGCTCGGAACTTGAAGTGTGAGCCTTGAAATTTCAATAGATACCTATGGTCTCCTAGGTATTGTGCCCTAAGGGGATTATGTGGAAGTTTGCGATGTAAATAATCAGTAAGGGCCGAAGCATTCAGCACTGTGGTCAGGTATTTTCATGAGAGAAGAATGAACCATGTGAATTCTACAGCAGTTAGTTTCGTAGATAATACATTTCAACCTACCTTCGAAGCCAAAAATCCACTTGAAGCCTCGGCAGATCAGTTGAATACTAATCAAGCTGGAAAGAAGATTCCGGAGCTTGAGGCCTACGGCTAATGCTTACTTGAGGTTCCTATTCCAAGCACCTATACAGAATCGTGAATGGGAAGGTACCGTGGCAGTTCAAAATTGAATTTGAAGACTAGACAAACATTCACATCCTATATAATTCAGCGTCGTGTTTATCAGAAAATATTCCGAATTCGATTTCAAAATTCCGTGTTGATATATCTCAGGCATCCCATCATAGTCTATTCTTCAACTGATGTTGTGATTTCAAGTCTTGTAGGCGTCTCAAACTCGCGGAACTGCACTGTGGTTGTCTATGGAAGGTTCAAGATATTTACCTTGCGGCATTGGATCTCATTCCATTTGTTTAAAATCAGAGTATTCGTTTAAAATGCCCACAGTTCAATTCGAGTAACTGTTTTGGCTTTCCAGTTTGCTTGAAAATGGCAATAGCATTTGAGGTTTGCACTGGCATGTCCGCCGCAAATGAGAAGCAGGCGGGACAATAGCAACCAAAGCCATCGATCTTTATGATGCCCTCGAAACTCATCCATATATTTTTCATAAGAAATTTTGTTTTCAAAGCGATGGGAAGATAGGAGATACAGATCATCAAGTAGTCTTTTTTATTTCAAAAGTTCTAACAGTAATGATGATTAGGAAATATTCTTGGAGAAACACGATCAGCTATAAGCTGCTGGCTGGTCATGGTATGTTTAGCAGCATTTGACAACGAAGATAGGAGATGAATAGACCCATAGATTGAACTTAAGAAAGAAACAGAAAAATCCAATCCCATTAGTCTACCTGACTGCAAACTATGTAGTAGCGACAGTGTCCGTAGATAGTGTGTCCATGACTCCATACTGTGGCCTCGTCCCGCACCAATCACCGCCCGACCGCCTACGACATCACCTCGCCAGCTTCCCGCAGCTCCTGTTACGACCAACCCTCCAACTCCTGCCCCGCCTCGAGGGCTCCCTTTTAACCATATCGTGTCTTCCAGTCCCTATTGTCACGATGTCCCAGCCCGGCCGGTACCTACTCGTCTCCCTCCCGACCTCCATCGTCCCCTCGCACCACCGCGATGACGCCCTCGAAGCCGTATCGACCACCGTCTCCCCCGAGAATGGCTCCGTAGCCTCCTTCCCAATCCCGGAATTCAAGATCGGCACGCTAGATGCGTTGGTACAGCAGGCCGACGAGCTAGCTAAGCTGGAGACCTCCTGCCAGGCTGTGGTGGCTAAGGTCGGCGATGCGTTGAAGAATATCCTCGAGGGTGATGAGGCGCAGATTGATCGCATGAAGGTCGTGAATGATAGTACGTGTCAGGAGTGGAGCGGAGAATGGTGCTGATGTTCTGGACTGACAATATGCAGAGCCTGTTGATCAGTACTTGCGAACGTTCTCGTGGAATAAGGTCAAGTATCGCGCGGATAAGCCGCTGGCGGAGTTGATCGATCTGCTGCACAAGGTGGGTTGCAGAGCGATTCAAGCATTAGAGCGTATAATGTGGGACTTGAGCTAATATACTCTCTAGGAAGCTGCTAGCATCGACAATGATATCCGGTCCAAGTACTCGCAATATAACCAAGTTAAGAACACGCTGGCTACGCTCCAGCGGAAACAAACGTGCGAACCCACAGCTATTCTATCGCCAAACCTTGGACCAAGCTAACCATTCAATCAACATGCAGAGGCAACCTCTCCACAAAATCCCTCGCCTCCGTCATCGACCCCCGATCCATCGTCCAAGACTCCGAATACATCGAGACCCACCTGATCGCCGTACCCTCCCAGCTAGTCAAGGACTTCCTCAAGACCTACGAGACCGTCGCCCCGATGGTCGTGCCCCGATCTGCACAATTGCTCGCCGAGGACAGCGAATTCTCTCTGTACGCCGTGACGAGCTTCAAGAAGCACAGTGTCGAGTTTGTGCACAAGTGCCGTGAGCAGAAATGGATTCCGCGCGACTTCAAGTACGTCGAGGGTGGTAAGGAGGAAGAGCGGAAGGAAGTTGAGCGTGTTGGAGGCGATGAGCGCAAGCTTTGGGGCGAGACGCTGCGTCTAGGCCGGACTGCTTGGAGTGAGGCGGTTATGGTCTGGATTCATATCCTGGTGTTGCGGGTGTTTGTGGAGACTGTTCTACGGTATGGTCTTCCGTTGGACTTTGTCTGTGGTTTGATTCGGGTATGTTTTTTTTTCGTGTGGTTCTTGAAGGTGGCTCTTATTGTGGCGTCATTGACTAACATTGCTCTTCTTTTTCTAGACCCCGTCCTCGAAGCAAGCAGACAAGGCCAAGAGCAACCTTGAAGAGAAGTACTCGTATCTTGCGGGTAACGCATTTGGACGAGACAAGAAGGGCCGCGTTAAACGGGATGACCCGAACGAGATGCACATGGGCGCCGAGGGAAGCGCAGAGTACACACCATATGTTTACTACGAATTCGAGTTCCAGTGAACACCCCATCTGTTTAATTGGGCTTGTCGCTGCGGGGAAAGGGGAATCGCGTACATATACCAGTTCGGTACATTGAGCACAAACTAGCCTGTTTTCTTTCTATTGTCTTGTTTTAGGTTGGGTATTGATTGTTCTACATCTACCGAATACACAGTCTCGATCGGGGCTCTCAGTGGTTCCGAAGACCAAATTCTTTGCAAAGCGATCTATATTTGTCCAGTATATACAGCGCCTGTATGCGGGGAATCAAGACAAAAACAACCATTCCAGATCCACACCACAGTATGCGACTGCTCCTCCCATAAAGCCTCACAAAGGCCCATTTTCAGCTCGTACACATCAAAACATTCATGAGACCAGGAAAAGTAAAAACCAGTTTACTCCTGCTTGGGGGGCAGATAGCCCTTAGAGTCGAGGTAATCAATGATCTGCTTAACAGCATCGGGGATAGCCAGATCCACGTTCTTGATGTACACCTCCGGCTTCTCCGGAGCCTCATACGGGGCACTGATACCAGTGAACTCCTTAATAATACCCTCGCGAGCCTTCTTGTACAGACCCTTGGGATCACGCTGCTCAGCAACCTCAACGGGGACATCGACATGGACCTCGACGAAAGGCAGACCAGTCTCCTCGCCGGGGGTGGGCACCTCGTGCAGCTGGCGGGCGGTCTCGCGGTCCTTGCGGTAAGGCGAGATGAAAGAGGTAATCGCGACGGCGGAGGAATCAGCGAACAACTTGGCGACCTCGGCGATACGGCGGATGTTCTCGTTGCGGTCGGCCTCGCTGAAACCAAGGTCCTTGTTCAGACCGAAGCGGATGTTGTCGCCGTCCAGACGGTAGGCGTGCACGCCGCGGTCTCGCAGGAGCTGGTGCTCCAGCTCAACGGCTAGCGTTGACTTGCCCGAGGCGGACAGGCCGGTCAGCCAGATTGTCAGGCCTTGCTGCTTGCGCAGGTCGGTGCGCTCCTTGCGGGTGAGGGCGGCGGCGTGGAAGGTGATGTTGCTGTGAAGAAGGTGGGGTTAGTATAGTTGCCTCTTGTGGGTCTGTCGGTGGTTTGATGGAGGGGATTCTGGGATCTCGAGGGCTTCAATTGGACTTACGTGGCCATTGTGAAGGTATGTGTATGTGCAAAAGGGAAGAGGGATGAAGGAGAGTCCAAGAATTTAATCCAGGAGGGGAAAAGAGACGGTGAAACGGGCCGCGTAAGAGTGGAAACGAGTGATGATCGCGGGGTTTTCTGCGGGCTTGGCGGAGTTTGATACGAATTGCCGGTTATATACGAATTGCGCCATCGATGACAACTTTAATTGGGGTCTGGGAAGTATACAGAACCAATGATAATATGCAGTCAAAATTCTATGCTATACATAATCCAATCGTGTCCGACAGGAATACAAAATGCTCTCTAGAAAACAAATCACAAAAGAAATTAAGATAAGAGAAAAAAGAATGAAAGTCGAAAAATCGAATCGCCCGTACGCCAGGAACCAGGAACAAAGTTGATCACGTCAGAGAAATTTCTTTCAATCGCTGACGCCACGGTACAAGCCGGACAGCGCCTGAGGTACCAAACCAGTTAGCCACAGTTTCGCCACAACGCAAAGTTTAAAGTTGGAGATTCCAAAGAATTAGGAAAACTTACAGCAGCCTGCTTAGGCTCGATAAACAGTGCCTTGGCCTCGACCAGCACCACGGGCTCCTTGCCGTCTTCAGGGAGAGTCTCAATGCGACCCTCAACCCACGCCTTCCGACCCTCCACCTTGACAGTCTCCGCCCGGAGAACCACGTAAGAGTTGGCCATGGCCGGCGCCCGGTAGTCAATGTTCAAGTTGGCGGTAACACCGACCTTGTTCGGCAACGCCGGGAAACAGCAACGAGCCAAACCCTCGTCCAACAACGTAGCCAGCATACCACCGTGAATGATACCGGGGTGACCGCAGATATCAGAGCCTAGGTACATGAACGAAGCCAGATTCTTGCCCTCGCGCTGAGAGA
The DNA here is from genome assembly GCF_028828155.1 of Penicillium subrubescens. Taxonomy (NCBI): domain Eukaryota; kingdom Fungi; phylum Ascomycota; class Eurotiomycetes; order Eurotiales; family Aspergillaceae; genus Penicillium; species Penicillium subrubescens. The sequence goes on along the minus strand of NW_026643160.1, from coordinate 2,297,982 downwards.
ACACGAACGGGGGAACGACGAGCTTGTTGGGTCCCGACAGAGCGCCGGCCGTCAGACTGCGCGCGCGCATGCCCTCTGGGAACCGAAGATGCGGGCGCGACTCCTGGTAATCGGGGTCTGCGCGAAGCTTCTCGGCTTCGGGGTGTGTGCGGAGATACTCATTGACTTCCTCGGCCTGAGCATCCACGGGCACGAAGGCCGTCAGGGTCTCGGCGTCGGAGATAATAGCGGTCGCCATGAGTCGTGATACGGTACGTTGAGTCTGATATAGAAGGCCGGCAGAAAAGGCAAGAACTGCGATCGAAGTGAAGCCTAGGAAGCGGCGGAATCGCGATCGCGGAGGCGGAGGAGGTGTTTGCGGATGAACGGAAGGGTTCGGTTCTGCGACAGCCGACGGTTTAGAAACTTTTCCACCTGGAGATATGATGCCGTTGATGCATCTGGATCTAGATCGTAGCACAGGGCTTACCGGTAGAATAGAGTCGACGGCGAGTATACCGCGGAGACGCGAAAGAGTGCCGATGTGATGAGGGGGCTGCGCGGCGCTGGAGGAGAAGCCGAGATGGAAATGGCGTCAATCGGGCTGTTGAGGAGATGGAGGAGGAAAGAGAGGAGAAAGAGGAAGCAGCAAAAGATGATGGACGGAGCATTATCCAAACCCGACCCGTTCAAGGTCGTCAGTGTCGAGTTGTTGGGAGGCAAAGGTTGGTTGAGGACGGAGAGTGGACTCCGAGCGGCTGACTTACCTCGGCATCCTGTCCTTCTTGGGCGTTTTCCGGGTTTTTCGTCACTTATCCAGGTTGCCTGAAAATTTGATGTGGTGGCTAAGCCTAGATTTTTTCAAATTTATGCTTTTCATGAGTGGATAGACAGTATTACTGCTACATGGACCCTTTTCACGAACTTTGAGGATTTCCAACTTGTCTGCTTTAAGTTTGGCATGACCGTTTGGATCGCCGTTGCATACACATCTCCACAACTCGCTCCACTACTCCGTACATACTTGTAGCATGTACACGGAGTAAATACCGACAGCGGCTATTGAGATTGGCTTTCAGAACTATTGCGTATTGATTATGTCCTTGATGTACTTTTTTCAAATAACAGAAGGTAGAAACATTGCAAGCCGAGTGGATGCCTAGCATGAACATGGCCGTGCTGCCCATGCTTACAGCCATCTAACAACAAAGGCCCCAGATATAGCCGTAGGATGAGCTCATTCCCTCCGATTTGAGCTTCATCAAGTTGGAAACATGGTAGTCACGTATTCTGACAACATTTTCTGGCGCTTCTTGATCATGGAGATCCAGTAGACCACCGCCGCGGGTAGACAATTGTGTCAATAGAAATAACACCTTGAAAGATGTCGTTACCATGGACTCCAATTTGGCACCGCGAAGCATATCCGAATCTTGGTTGGGAAAATTACGACGTACGGAGACACCGTCGTCGCCGTCGCCGTCGCCGTCGCCGTCGCCGCCGTCGGCTGATAGGCCTCGTCGCTTGGTCTAACAGAAACAAGCGGTAACTATTTCAAAAATCGTAATATCATGATGGAACAAAGATGTGAGAGCATATTCACGCAAGATATCCACCATGAAAAGCTCGCAAAGCCGTAGGAGCCTCTGGTATAGTTCGAGATCCGGCGGAGAAAGTCGCCTGAATTTTCAGGCGAAAGTACATTACACGTGACCAGCACGTGACCCTCACAGACCCTAACCGAAGTATAAAATATCGGGCAAGTAGAGAAGCAATATCACCCCTCCACATCGCAGCTTTAGAGGTTATTGGGCCTTCAGGTATTCAATAAATGCTGTAGTTGGATTGAGCTCATATGGGAGCCCTTGATCTAGGGGATTGCCGTAGATCTGGCCCGGATTGCGGAGTCGGAGGAAGATATTGACTTGAAATAGGAGGAAATCACGAGGATAACACAAGGTAATAGCGGCCTGGTTCTATTATGATAACTTAAGTTAGCTATTAGTTGCTGGAGCATGCTGGATCTTGAACATTGAGGCGAAATACACGGTATTGGGTGAATGGTAGCTGATTATGGGCTCACCATGGCTGTCGAGGCTGAAAATGACATGGCAAGATCCTTGCAAAGGAAGCATTAGAAAAGAATAGTCAGATGAGGTAGATATAAGAGAACACTAGACTGTTTGCACTATCTCACTTGGCAAGAAGTTCACATGAACTCCTTGTTTAGATGGGTGCTTCGACATTTTCCTTCCTGACATCTCCCCACCATTCCTTCTTCACCTCCCAAAACACTCTACCGACGCAAATTTCAAATATCCTTTCCCTCCAGGATATTTTCCATATTTCCAAACCTTTTGTTCGCTCTAAAATAGCTCAAATCACTTATTCAGATGTTTCCATCGAGGATATAATGCACGCAAGCAAGCACGATCATGAGGCGTTCACTTCGAATATTCCTAATCCGAGCTCCTTGGACTTGGAACCAGAGAGTCGAGAGTCGTCTATTCTCGTCTCAGGCTGTGCCTTCTGTCTAGAGCAGTCAGGAGAACTCTATGATTGTGGTCACTGTCGTGCCTTTACATACTGCTGCAAGGACCACTTTTTACGGGACAGAGCATCTCACGGTCCATTCTGCGACCTCATCGAGGAGGGCCGCTTGACAGCCGAGGGTTTAAAACATGAGCTAGTTGTGATACGGCCAATGCGCGAGTTGGTGCTCACGGCCGCAGTAAAATGTCACCTTGCATCTGGCGCAGCGAAGGAGGTCTTCGGTCTCCACCTCACAGTATTCACATTCCGTAGAGGGAGCACGAGCGAGAGGAGTAGAGAATAGCTTATAAATGAGGAATTTGTCGGAATAGGCGGATCGGGTCGTTGACGGCGGAATCCATGTTGGAGGTGACGTGTGGAGGGCGTGGATGGTGCGGTTGATGTGAGTCAAAAGAGGATGAGAAAGTTGAGATGGTTCCAATCAGAAAGAATAGATGAAAGTGATGGGTAACGGTGGAGACTGAGGAAGGCGAGATGGAGGTAGGGAAAAATGGTGAAGGAAGACTGCGAGAGAGAAAGAAGGAAGAGAGAAGAAGAGCCCCGCGACTTCATAGTCCTACGCAGCGGGCCCACGTTGTAAAGCGGAGCCTTGACTGCTGCCGTAAATGTTTGATACGTAAATCTGCATTCTCGAGAACAATCTGTCTTCACGTGGCCAGGTTAAGCAAACGTAAACGGTGGGAAGAGAGACGCGTCCCGTCAGGGTGCGGCTTGATAAGAATAGAAATCTATATTAGTTATGGATAATCTCTATAATTCTTTTAATCCTAAGCAAGGATGAATGAGGAGGAAGCTATTCGATGCGGTGCCTAACTCAAGCAACTGTAACTATCATCATTACTTCACTAATAGGTCTGATTATGATAGGATGTGAAAAATTCTTGCCATCTCCGCAATCACAATTCAAAATGCGAATATCACAGATTCCAATGTTTCCGTATTTTGATTGGTCCACACTTACTCTTGAGATTCACACAAGCATGTCAACTTTGGAAGCTCAAAGTTGCTGGGAAACACTATTACCCGCTCTGTTTGCTCTTCTATCTGATGAATGGCTTTTTCTTTTAGGTCTTCTCCGTCTATCAATGTAGGGTGACCGGTATTCAATATGATATTCCAATATCTTTACCTTCATTCGCGCGCTGAGAATGAGGGTAATGTCTACTGTGTGTGGCTTTAACTGGGACAGACTTAGCTACGTGTGCCTTCCTGGGAGAGATTCATGAAGTCCGGTGATTTTGGCTTGTGAGTTTACCTACGGCAGCAATTCATTTCCCCAAACACGCGGAAGTCGGAGACGACTAGAGTTTAGTGATTACACAGAGGTAAACAGGTGAGTCTGTTCCAGACCATATTCCAAAAAATCTATCCTGGAGATTCGGAAACAGTATACATGTTTATACATAGTTGACCTAAATGAAACGGATAGATTCTTCCCTCATCGGATATTATTCTGAATACCTTCAGACAATTAGAACATATTTGAAGGAAAAAAAACACAGATGAAAAAAACCCGATGGGAATAGGAGATGGTCTATAAGGAAGATTCTATGTTGAGGTTCTCTGTATACTTTGTCAAGTAACTACCTGCCGAGCCTAAGGATGTTAGTATGCTGATAGACAAGGATAGTGTCTTCAGTAAACTTACATTCATGGGATCGAACATGCAAGCCACAATCACATTCTTGACGGAAATATCCGCTGTCTCTTTTTACAGATGAGATTGTAGCGTAAGGGTTGTGGCATGAAAGGGGCTCAAGACCCCAGGCCAATCAGCCGACTCACAAATCGGCCCGCCTGATCGCCACGGGCGACCGTACCAGCTGCTCATCTACCAGCTTTGATGATCGTGTCATCTACCACACAGGACTAGCGCGCAGTAACGTGCATGGAGTGTTGCAAATAATTCAGGGTCTCGATGCAACACCGCGACGCGGGGATGATCGACAGGGGTGTAGAGGATGCATGCCGGCGGGCAGCCGCGATCCCCTACGCAGGGGCATCGCAATCCTCCTAAATACCGGCCTTCCTGCTTTCCGAGCGAGATGCTGGCTTTTCTACCTTACACTCTTTTGCAATCATGCTATCACAGCATTTGATTGTGTCGCTCTTTCTTGCCAGCAGTCACGCGCTGGTCCATACCGCCCAGTCCCCGTTAGTGGAGGAGTACGATGTACTCCAGTATATTGACCCGCTGATCGGCAGCACCAACGGAGGTAAGTTGAAAGCCACTCAATGTCTTTTTTTCGTTCTTTTTTATCTAACGAGACCGTTTCATACCATAGGAAATGTCTTCCCCGGTGCTTCGCTGCCCTATGGCATGGCCAAGGCGGGCGCTGATACCAATTCCGACAGCAACCAGGGCGGTTTCGCATACGATGGCAGCAATGTGACTGGGTTCTCGAGCATGCACGACTCGGGTACAGGTGGCAGTCCGTCTCTCGGCAATTTTCCCTTGTTTCCTTACGCACAATGCAAGGATGACGACGTGAATGGCTGCGTCTATCCGAAGAAAGCTCGAGCAACTCCTTATACTCCGGACTCGGTCAAGGCCAGTCCGGGCTACTTTGCGCTTTCATTGGAGTCGGGGGTCCATGTTGAAATGACCGCCGCTCATCATACTTCACTCTTTCGATTTACGTTCCCTGAGAAAAGTAATCCGCTGATCCTGTTGGATCTCTCGGATTTGTCCGACTCTCGGCAGGACAATGCGACCATCTCCATTGATGAATCTAGTGGCCGCATGACGGGTAGTGGCAGGTTCCTGCCAAGCTTTGGGAGTGGAGCGTATACTCTCCACTTCTGTGCCGATTTCCAAAGCTCTGGCTGGTTGAGGGATAGTGGCATTTTTGTCGATGGTCGAGCTAGTACCGAAGTCCATGACCTGACCATTTCTCGGAGTATCAATGGCTATCCACTTCCGGTAAGCATGCATATGGTGCCTCTGATAGTACAAAATTCTGAGCTAGATCGATTTCTAGGGAGGAGGATTTATTCGTCATGAGACCCCATCAGATGGCATAGTCCAAGCTCGTGTGGGCGTGAGCTTCATTAGCATCGAGCAGGCATGTTTACATGCGGAAGCGGAGATCAGCAACTTCGACTTTGAATCCACGCGTCAAGCTGCTGTTGATCAATGGACCGAGAAACTCCGACCAATTCGTGTCTCACGGAACGGTGTACAGGAGTCCGTTCTCACTAATTTCTACAGTGGTATCTACCGAACCATGATCAACCCCCAGAACTATACGGGCGAGAACCCGCTGTGGACAAGCTCCGAGCCATATTTTGACTCTTTCTATTGGTTTGTCAGCTTCGATGGATGATGAGACTAGTCGCTAACCATAATCAGTCTTTGGGATTCTTTCCGCTCTCAAATCCCCTTCCTGACAATCTTCGACCCGAACTCCGTCGCCCAGATGGTGCGGTCTCTTATTGATACCCAGCGCCATTTGGGGTGGCTGCCGGACTGTCGGATGTCACTATGCAAGGGTACGTCAAACAATGTATTTAAATCAAATTTGGCGCTGTTCATTAACATTGCCATTCAGGTTTCACACAGGGTGGCTCAAACGCCGACAACATCTTGGTCGACGCCTATGTCAAGGGTCTCAATAACGGAATTGACTGGGATGCTGGATATGCAGCAGTGCAGAAGGACGCTGAAGAGGAGCCATACGACTGGTCCAATGAGGGTCGTGGAGGTCTTCAGAGCTGGAAAGAGCTTCACTATATTCCCGTGGAAGACTTCGACTACTTAGGCTTTGGTACAATGACACGCAGTATCTCGCGCACTCTTGAGTACTCATACAACGATTTTGCTATCGCACAGATGGCCCGGGGTCTCAACAAGACTGGGGACGCTGAGAAATATAAGAAGCGCTCCGAGTCATGGAAGAACTTGTTCAAAGAGGACCAGACATCATTCAACAATGGGACAGACACTGGCTTTACTGGATTCTTCCAGCCCAAATACCTGAATCAAACCTGGGGACACCAGGATCCTCTCAAATGCTCAAATATTGATAACAGCGGAAGTGTTTGTTCGCTTCAAAATACTGCTGCAGAAACTTTTGAGTCCAGTATCTGGGAATACCAATTGTATGTTACTTTATCATTGCTACTTGTTGTCTACAACTGACTGATACTACGAAGCTTTGTTCCTCACGACATGGCAGCTCTGATTCCCATGCTCGGTGGTCCTTCCAGCTTTGTCAAGCGCCTCGACTACCTCCACGATCAGAATATCACCTATATCGGAAATGAACCTGCCTTCCTCACCGTCTTCCAATATCATTACGCCGGTCGTCCCGCTAAATCCACTGCTCGGGTTCGCACATACATTCCAGACTACTTCTCTCCGACTCCCGCCGGACTCCCTGGCAACGACGATTCCGGTGCCATGGGCTCATTTGTTGCGATGTCCATGATGGGTCTTTTCCCAAACCCAGGACAGAGCGTTTATCTTATTACAGTTCCATTCTTTGAATCAGTCAGCATCGTCTCGCCTCTCACGGGCAATACGGCGACTATACGCGTTGCGAATTGGAGTAAGTTCAACTCGCTCAACAACACCGGAGCTACTGGTTTTATCCAGTCGGCTACATTGAATGGAAGACCGTATACCCGTAATTGGGTCGACCATGACTTCTTCAATCAGGGTCAAGACTTGGTTCTCATTTTAGGTCGCAATGAAAGTGCTTGGGGGACTGGGCCTGGTGATCTTCCACCTTCTTTGTCTGATAGCACATCGTCGAGGGTGATGGGTCGCTCATTCGGTGGCATTGTTGACGAACTGGATCGACTCGAGAGACCAATTGTTGGCGGTCGCAGAAATCATGCTAGACATGCTGCACATTTGAATCATCATGCTCAAATTGTCACTGGACCACAATGGCAGAAGGGTTGGTAAACTTGGAGAGCAGAGAGTTTTGTATTATCATTATGTTCTGTACAATGCATTCCTTAGTTCACTTCAACATTTTCCATATCCTTCCTCAGACAGCAAATAGAAATATCTCCACAGAGATACCTCATTACTCCGTCCACGAGATACTAAGGGTCTCCAGACTTCCGGAGCCACTGTACTGAAGCTGATCAGAAGGTTCACATCAACTCTCTCAATGACGTGTGCAGCAACTCGATGATTTTTGATCATGTTACAAGCGGCCTTGTTTGATGGCCAGCGAGTAATCTGGTGCTCACTTCCGTAGTAGGGAATCACTCTGTATCTGGGACATCGGAGGAGGTTATCTAACACTCGGCCTTGTGGGATGGCCAGTGAGCAGTTTGGTGCTCACGGCAGCAGTAGAATGTCATCTTGCATCTGGCACATCGGAGAAGGTCTTCGGTCCCTATCCCACAGTATTCACATCCAGTGGTAGGGGCAAGAGCGAGAGTGTCTCAGAACAATTTTGAAATCAGGGGATTGGTCTGAATAGGTGGGTCTGGGTCGTTGGTGATGGAATCCATATTAGAGGCCATGATTTAACGCAATTAATGCGATTAGCGTGAATGGCGTGGATGGCGTGAATGGCGTGGATGGCGTGGATGGCGTGGATGGCGTGGATGGCGTGGATGGCGTGGATGGCGTGAATGGCGCGAATGCGTATTTTTTTCTCCGTGGCCTCGAAAGCAACCTTATATCACACACCCATGATGTAAGAGCTGCTTTCTGAAGCCCAGCGCACTCAAGTCCACCATGTGGCTGTGGGATTGACGGACATTAGGAATCTAAAAAATAGGTTCAGCATGCTACCGTCACCATTGGAAGGAGAATTGCGCACCTGCGAGCCATGTCGGGGATCGGCCCTGACATGCCGAGAAATTCGGGCATAAGTAATTGGTAGTTCTTGGTCACCGGACAGGTAAACCTGAATGCGAGGAAGTCACAGAAACACGTTAGGACACACGAGCAACCTGCAATCCCATTTGAGTTAGTAAAGTAGAGAAAGCGCAAGCCAGCCAGTAAAAGAAAGCAATCTCGATAGAAATACTCACGAAAAGACATAGATCTTTGAATTGTTCCAATTCTGATCATTCCTTGCTCTTTGATTACGAGGAACTCTGCTGAAAGCACCTCGTTCTCTCGACTTCCACACAAGGGCGGATGTCATATGTACACGGATGGCACGTTCAACACAACGCCATGGCTCTTAAAGCGGAGAGTTTCATTGTCGCCTCGTAATTTCGTGTTTGTCTCGACAGTGCCTCATCAAACAGCCAGTTTGTCAATCATGCTGGGGCCATCAAAACTATGACCACAGAGAGAGCGCGTAGGACGTCAGTTTCTCATCGTCACTGGAAAACATCATGCAAGGCCCAACGTTGCTGTGATGTCTGAATGCCGTTCCAAGAGTAATGCTACCACACTCCGAAAGTGGGTTCTGTCGTGTTGTTCTGTCGTGTTGTTCTGTTCTCAAATGATAGTGGGGTCGCTATGAATGAGCCTTATCAGCCATCCACGCGGGCCGCTATGGTAGAGATGTGCTTAGAAAGGAGACAAGTCACTTATATATCCATAGGCCAATATGTCCATATGAATACTCCAAAGGATTCTTCATCGCCTGGTCAGCGGGTTCGGCCTGTTGATATGATCCACGGGTTAACTTGACGAGAAAATATCCGCGGTAGCGCCTGCAAAAGGAAAGAACTTACCATACCTTCAGCTGTACATGTGTTCATTTCACAATAGAGATAGTAGACAAGCTTACGTGGTCCTCGTCCCGAAGCCTGAGCCCAGCCTTCTCGTTCTGGAAGATGCCTGGTTGGAAGACATAGGCCTATAGAATGGACAGCTCATGCCCGTCATGAATTCTACTGATAATTTTCATCCGGAAGGGCGTCGGGGTACCGCTTGAGATAGTAGTAGCACCCTTGAATTAGGTGAAGTCGGAGCATCAGGGCCGGTGAGATATCCAGCAAGTCGCCATCTTGAAATCGGAATCCACCCAAGAGCTCCATCACTCGAGTGAGTTGGATAGCGACCGAGTTGGTCGTGTTGATTTGAGCAAGATCACCAAGGTAGTTCAATACCTTATTAGCTCGTTGACGAAAAACAAGGGTCTCCGGGCTTCCGACAGAATTGCTGAGGATCCTCTCTGAACCAGGTAGATGCCTTTTCATGAAAGAATGCATGAAATTATTCAGTGGCAGTGTGGGTATATTAAAACCTGGATTTCTTGAGGAGAGCGTAAGTAACAATTTCGATTGAATCTTCCCTGGAAGCTGCCAAGCTAATACCCTTAACTACCATCCATGCTCCATGTCCAGCATCACTCGGAGCAATTCAGCGATGAACTGAACTCCCATAAGCCTCGACTTCCTTCCGGGGAGTACCCTCAGCATGAAATGGCAAAGGACACAGGAGTATGTTGCGATCTTCCAGATATTGCTGATATGCGGTTATGATGTCCTGTTGAACCTGAAGCGTGAAGCTCCGGGGAGTCTTGGATATCTCTTTCTGGGTCTGGGATTACGTGAGAGGAGAGCATGTACTTCAACTTCAGCTTCGTTGGAAGCCATTTTGGCCTTGTAACTGTCGGGTTTTTATCCTTTGATTCATCAGAGAAGGTTGAACCCCCAAGGGCATTCATCAGCGCAAGATATTTTGGCAGCGTGCCCGAGAGAAAAATCACAAGCGATATTCGTCGAACATACTGGGGGACCAGTAGCTCTTGTAGTACTTGAAAATGAACTGCGGCCCTGTTTGTCTGGGGAAGCGTAGCAAGAATCATGAATCGCAGTAACCGATTGGCCATCGCAAAGTGCCATGATATCCCGACATTTGTGAGTGGTACTGGCTCGCACAGCCGCATTCATATGTGCCTTTCTTGATCCGTGGAAGGCAAGGAGTTTTGTCAATCCATTGACGAAATGGTGCGCAAGGAGCCCATTAGACTCAAAGAGACCAAGAGAGAGTATTCAAAAGTGACGGGGTTTGTGAAAAGGCCTCCCGACGCACCCAAAGGAGTGTTGCAGTCATTATTAACACGAGTCTCCGGTAGGACGTCGTGGGTGTATCGAGATATTTTCCACATATTTCTGGTTATTATATAGGACACTACGGAGTATACGTAACATTTTTCCTATGCCAGGTGGGGCTTTCCTCTTTTAGCTGCCGCCGCTTTTATGAGGGCGCTCAGAGTCAGACTCACTGAGCTGCTTAGTCCCATCACGTGATTATCAGTGAGGTCCAATGAGCGCTCAGTGAGTCTGATTAGCTGCTCACTGAGCCATCACCGATTACTCAGATGTTCACCATAGGCATCTATTGAGCACCCAGTCGACGCTCAGCCTATACCCAAAGGAGCGCTTTACCCTACAGTTCTGTGTATCTTCCGATCTAATTTTTGATGGACCTCCATTTTTATCGTGCCCGTGTCTCTTGAGATACTCGATTATACAATCTCTTTTCCTTCTCAAGAAATAACGAACCGGGCCCTGGTGACGCAAAAATAGAGGGCTTCGACCGCCTGCTATACTCTAGCGTGGAGAAAAGTGTTCTGCTCTTATCAGACACTAAGATCTGTGTTTAAGTCGTGAAGTACAAATTGCAGCTATATCCCTTTATTTCAACCTACGGAACAGATTTTCTTTATTCTGTATTTTAATATTTACTTTATTTTATCCTCTTTAGCGTTTGTCGGCATACTTTCAGTTATAGGCCAAAAGACCTTCTTTGCTCAGCAGGACGAGGCTACTAAGGAACTGGCAAAGAGCAGTAAACGGGGGGGTTTGCGCTAATAGCAGTCTGGTCGGAACGGACAGGTCGAGGCACGAATGGAATAGATTCTCAGCAGAAGATGAGATAGGGGGCCATAGCCACAGACGAGGTTAATACCACCTCAATGGACGATTGAGGGCAAGCATTTCCGGTTCCCCAGAAATGCTTCAGCAATGCTTCACCAGGATAGGTAGTGAGATCAGTAGTCGTGGACGATTAAATCAGAAAAATCTAAGAGAGGAATGAATCCACAATGATGTATGTAATGACTGTTCAGTTGTGTGTCTTATTTTCATCGTCTACATGAGGCTTTTCATCCTTTTTCGAAATCCCGAAAACAAACAGACCAAATAGTAAAGATCAGATAAAATAAGCAAACAAACAAACATGCAACTACACCAACCTCCACGGCATAGAATCAGAACAGCTGCCACCAATCTATCTCCGCCGAAACTTCTCTCACATATCTGTCAGCAGTTCCCCCACTACGCTATCGAAAGTAGGTAATTCGTAGTGTTTGTTAGACCTTTAAGGTATAGCAAGACTAGCTTAATATTAATCCTCGAGAGATTCTACAATCCGCTCTATAGCACTATTTTCCTTAACAGCGAGGATATCAGCTCTATCAATCTAACCTTATAAGTTACTATAGATCTTTATTATTAGTAGCCTAAGAGCTACGACTGTTCGAAGGCACTATCTGTAATAATATCACTCTCGGACTCAAGGACTCGGAGTACAAAAAGAAGAATTAACTTAAGTATATATTAACACCGAAATTCACGATTTTATTACCTCCCTGTTAGAAGGATACTACACAGACCTAGGAATCAAAGCCTAGCAATCCTTAGCAGAGGCTAGCGCCAGCGCCTGTGTATTACGTATACACTACTCCGCAAACTATCTCTGCTCCTCTTAGATAAGGCAATATTAAGTCTGGACTCGCAGTCCGAGAAACTAGTTTAAGCCGCTCTTAAAAGATTAGCTAGCAGCGGAGTATAACTATTATCGCTGTTGTACACAGACTAGCGACTATTTAGAAGGCAGATATTACGGGGAAAGTCAGAATAGAAAGGGGTCGCGGGTTGTCGAACGGGGCTTGTATCAGGAGTTGCTTCAGAATCGGGGGATTTATTAGCAGATGGTTTGTATCATATTTTTGACTTCTTTCTCTCGGGTTGGAAACAGGTTTGCTGACCGAGCTTCAATGCAATAGTGCCAGGCAAATGGGCTCGATCGATGAATCTGTTCCGTGATTCCATCTTATCGCATCTCTCGGCTCATACCATATTGTACAATAGATCATAGAGAAAAACCATTTCACGCATACCACGTTCCTGTTCGATGAAGTGATACAGGGCTGCTCGAAATTAGCTTCATGTTTTTCTTTCTCTTTAATTTGTTTTTGAGCTTTATCTTGCATCATACTATGCCTACTCTAGTTAGTCTACCCCTGACTCCGTGTTTGGCTGTAATCTAATACCGTTTTAAATAAATGTATAAAAATAGGCCAGTATTGTCTTGTATGAATTATTCGTTCTAGAACCTACTCCTAACAAACAAATTAAACATGTCAAGAAGAAGGGGTAGTTGGTTGTCTGGCAACCACTTTTGCCACTCGCATTCCCACCTTCGGTCAACTGTTCTCAACTCACCCAGACAGGATTTGTCGAATGGGTGGGAATTCGTGCGCAAGTAGAAAAAATTAATCATCTGGTGGGCTGCTGCTTCGTCGCCGGCCGACGCGAGTTGAGGAAGCTCTGACAACTCCGAACAGGCGCAGATTATCGCGAATATTGATGATTGAGCGCTCGCTGCATTCAGCGGCTTCAGCCATCTGTGACGTAGTCAATGATCTGCTATGTATCATGTCTCAAACAATCGTAAGCTTGGATGGAGGGAGCCGAGGCGCCATTTTTGGGGGGGACGGTGGAAGGTAGCAAAGAGCGTCGTTGACGCACCCTACAGAAAGCATTTCCTCCGCGCTCACCATGCTCACCCCTCTGCTCAGTGTGCGGATGAAATGTTTGTTTCAAAAGGTCTTGGGGAGCGCTGGGCTATTGGGAGATGCACGTACCTTTGCGATCTGAAAAATGCGGGCATTGATCAGTGCTAACATCGAGGAACGGATCCATATTCTCAGCCACATAAATGGCAGTTCTTGCGTCTCATCTCTCAGAGATGGGTAAATCTTGACTGTCGTAGGTGTATACGAGATGATTCAAGGGCTTGCTAAATCGGGCCAGTACGTTGGAAGGACACATGGATTTCAATAACGTAGATGCTGGCACGACACCCGAAAGAGGTTTTCTCGAGAGAGGGCAAGAAATATGACACGGCCTGATGAACAGCTAATTGCCACAGTTGTTGAAAACATAGCAAATAGAGAAGGGGAAGACGGCCGATACTCCGCAGGTAGCCAAAGGAGGTTGGCTCCATTGTAGGTTACCCAGGAAAAATCCTCGTTCAGGCCAAAGCCAGTCTTTTGAGGGAACGAGGTTGAATCATGCGTAGTAGGCGTTGAGCCTACACTAAATGTGCCAATACCCGTATGTAGACGGTTGATGTTCAGTTTGTCAAATTGAACAGTGCCAACTGAGCTGATATGGACTGTTGACATGCATTGGCCGGTGGCCGAGTCCCAGATCTTGACGGTGTTGTCATCTGATGCTGAAACGAGCCGGCTTCCGTCATCCGACCATGCAATTGAGTAGATCAGATTATTGTGCCCCTCGAGGATCAACACACACTCGCCGGTGGAAGGATCAAAGAGTCTGACTGTGTTATCCGAAGATGCTAACGCAAGGCGGCTTCCATCCTGCGACCATGCAAGCGACCTAAACCATCCGCTATTCCTTTCGATGGTCAATATACACTGGCCGGCAATCGGATCCCAAATCCTCACTGTATTATCGAAGGAAGTTGATACAAGTCGGCTGCCGTCTTTTGACCAGGCAACAGAGTTGATCTGCTGACGATGTCCCTCGAGGGTTGACATGCTCTGGCCGGTTACTGGATTCCAAATGCCGACTGTCTTGTCATCCGACCCTGACGCGAGGAGGCGCCCATCTTGAGACCAGGCAATTGAATATACCGGACCACTATGACCTCGGATGGTCAATATACACTGACCGGTAGCAGGATCCCAGATCCTGACTGTCCTGTCGAATGACGCTGATGCTAGTCGGCTTCCGTCCTGTGACCACACAATTGATATAACTTCATCTCTATGTCTCTCAAAGACGTATGCGAGGTGGCCGGTGTCCGGATTCCAGATCCTGATTGTCTTATCAAAAGACGATGATGCGAGTCGGCGTCCATCCTGCGGCCAGCAAATTGAGCTAATCGGAGCACTATGCCCCTCGAGAGTCGACATGACCTTGCCATTTAAAGGATCCCAGATCTTGACAGTATTATCCCAGGACGCCGATGCGAGCCGACTCCCATCTTGCGACCAGGCAAGCAAGTTGACCTGCTGAGTATGCCCCTCAAGGGTAAATTTGCACTGACCAGTAGTCGGATCCCAGATCCTAACTGTCTTATCATGTGATGCTGATGCAAGTTGGCTTCCATCTTGCGACCATGCCATTGATTTGATCCAGCTTTTATGACCCTCGAGGGTTAATATGCATTTTCCCGTGGCCAAATCCCAAATCCCGACCCTCATTTTAACCGATACTAATGCGAGTCGACTTTCGTTTGGCAACCAGGCAATTGACATGACAGGATAACCATCCCCCTCGCCGTCGCCACCCTCGATTGTGAATAGACACTCGCCGGTGTCCGTATCCCAGATCCTGACTTCTTTATCAATGGACAACGATGCAAGATTGCGTCCATAATTCTGCCAGTAAATGGAATAAACAGGAGCCGTGTGCCCTCGAAAATTGAACACGCAGTTGCCATTAACGGGGTCCCAAATCCTGACTGTATTGTCCCAAGACGCCGATGCGAGCAAGCTTCCGTCTCGCGACCAGACAGCTGAGTTGACCTGTTCACTATGCCCCTCGAAGACTGACACGCACTGACCAGTGGCAGGATCCCAAATTCTTACCGTCTTATCATGTGACGATGACACAAGTCGGCTTCCATCTTGCGACCAGCAAACCGAGTTGACCGAACCACTGTGCCCTTTTAAGGTCGACGCACACTGGCCAGTGACTGAATCCCAAATCTTGACCGTGTTATCAAGCGATGCTGACGCGAGTCGGCTTCCATCTTTGGACCAGGTAATAGAGTTCACCTGAAGACCATGTCCCTCGAAGGTATGGAGACATGTACTCCAGTTTGTATCTACTCCTGGGCTGTTCAATATCCAATCTGGCTTCTCATTTTGATAGCACGTCCTCGTAGTACTTTTAGTTGGACTAAAGATGAGGCCCGAACTGTATACTTGAAGGGGGCTGTTCTCGATTGCCTCTCTGTAGTATCGAATGAACTGGGACGCATCTTGAGCCCGGTATAGCAGGGCCTCTGAGTTTTCATTGTTCTAAAAAGGGGTGCCGATTTAGAATTTTGGTTAATTTTGTATTTGAAGCGATCACTCACTTGAAGTAAGCCCTCCAGCTTCAGCATAGCCGTTATGCCTTGTGGCACGCTTCCTAAAATCCCAAGACTTTCCAGCCAGTGAAGATAGTTTTGCTGCAGAAAACGATCCACGTATCCTCCATCATCAAGGCTGTGATCCTTATCCTTACCACACCAACCGTCCTGAAGGTGGTCAATCCAATACCGACACGCGTATTTTGCGGTTGCTAGAGGATTCGGACTAGGCTGTGTGAATTCATCGGTTGAAATTCCAACAAACGGAATGTCGAAGATATTACGTCGAAGTGTCTTGAACATAATTTGCAGAGATCGCGAGAAAATTTGAAGATGTTCAGCTTCTTTGCCTCTTGGGAACACCTCGATTCGCACTTTTTCGAGTAGGAATTCCTTTGCTGATTGGTGGACGAAAACAATAACGTTCTCACGTACAGTCAGGAACGAGCCACAAATAGAGATAATCTGCAAGAACGCTTCATAGTCATTAGGGAGATCATCAGGTAGTTTAACTAGCGCGGTGAGTTCGTCAAGTGTGATAGGCTGGTACACAATTGACATAACAGCTAGTATTCGCTTGCAGAGCTCAGCATCGTCCGACTTTCGAACTTGATCGATCATTCGACTATATAAAGCATTCAGCCCAGGAGGAAACGCTTTAAGCTTCCTAAGGACATGTATACGCAAAGTTCTATGAAGATCTTGACAAACCAGGGCCACCCACAGGAAAGTGCCTTGCGAGTTTGAGGATAAGTGACGGTGAACAGTATCACGGATCTCATCCGTATACTTTTTGACCTCTGTCAATTGCTGGACTTTATGCCTAATAAACTTGCGGATAGCGTCAGACACAGACGACTCATTTAGCTCCAATGATATCAGCGTTCTCTGGGTTGCAGTGTCCAGACGCTCTTCGATATCAGGCCAGTTACGGCTCGAAACAATCCACTTCACGTGGGAATAGGCGGATGATTCCTGGACAACCAAGTCCAGAAGGAAAGGGAGATCTGTTGTGCACTCGTCAAGAGCATCAATCACGAAATAGGTATTTTGCAAGGTCGGATCTTTCAAAATATCCTTGAAGATCTTTGACAGGGCGCTCAATGCGTTTATGTCCTCAAACAAGGCTTTGCCAGCTTGGTTGTACCGGCTCTGCACATGGAAGAGAAGAGATGGCTGCTTCTCAACCAGTGAATATATCAAGCCACGGAGAACGGCAGTGGTATTATTGATTCGCACATCGGTAGCTTGGCAGAAAAAAAAGGCGATGTTTGCATTATACCCAATCAAACGAGTTAATTCGTCGATAACACCGCACAGAAGCATTGTCTTGCCCTTTCCAGGATCACCTTTGATCCAGAGGAGACGGCTGCTCCGGTTGTCTTGCCAATGTTTGAACTGCTGGTTGTCTAAGATCCAGCAATATAAGTCTTTAAGCAACCCTCCGTTCGTTCTTTCGATGCGGTCCTTATCATCATGGGGACTAGTCGTTCGCAGATCCCGTAGGCACGCTTGATTCGACGACAGTTCCGATTGTGCTGAGGGAAGCACACTAATTAGTTATATTCTGTTAGAGTGATAGTTCCTGCACCTACAGAACTGTGCAGTAATATGGCCATAGTTCTGTCCGACTTGGAACCCCGAATTAGGGCCGCCATATGATATATTAGTTGCCATGATACTTGCATCGTGCAGATGCTTGGTGGCAGAAAGCTGGCACTACCAATATGGCAGTGTACCCCGCAATCAGGTGATTGATCAAGTTCACCGAGGAGCCAACCTTCGCGATCTCCTGTTATATCTACAGAGCTAGATGTTACGTTGCTTGCCTGGATGTTCAAGAGGGGTGGCTATGCTGCTCCAGCGTATTTTGCTCTTACCCGTTCCCGTGGAAAGGTTGCCTATGATGATCAATTATCCTAGGCCTGGGGAAGTCAAGGAATGTATTGTGTATTAAAATCATGTGACTTTCTCTGAAAGTATGTTTCACGTTCTTACGATAAGCTAAATTAAAAATAGACTAGCGTGTTTCAGAATAGAGTTCAAGAAATAATCGAAAAGAACAAAGAGGTGAAACTGATTTCGAGCGGCCCTATATTTATGCTGTAGATTGCCATTTATCCAGATAGTGTGGGGCGTGTTCTATATAAAGACTTTTGCCTCTAGTACGACTTTTTCCAGTTGAGATGGGCATGCTGATTGAAAGCCTGCCCCTATGCAACGCTCCTAATTGAGATATAGCATCGGAGATATATATCAGCTGACGACACTAAAAATCTCCGGGTGTGGTAGGTAAGTGTTGATCATGTTTTGATCTCGAAGGGGACATCGTGTCCATTCCGAATAGGGTAACAAGCACATATTCAAGTGAAATTTCAAACATGGGACCGAGACACCAAGAATCTACTCTGTATTCCATTTAGTTTTGGACGGAGCCTATTCAAAAGTCCACAGTTTGAGGCGAGAATCGGTCCAACGGGCCGAGGTGCATATTTCTCTTCCGCAAGATCTTTCGAAAGTTCAATTAAACCACTTTCTTGAATTTGCAGATATGAAGTGTCATTCTACCATTTACATGGCTAGGTTAATGGTAGAGATATTTTTATCGGGATTTCAAACTTGTTACTCGCTTGTATATATTTCAGCCGTAGCCACGATAGCCCAACTTGACTAAGCGAATGAGTCGGTACAACCATCGTCGTTCATAGTACCCGTATACGACAAGATCCCTGTAAATAAGGAACACGTTTTAGATCCGTTAGCCAATCAGGGGTGATGTGAGTAACTGGAACTAATTCAGCGAGGTCCCTGAGAAACACAAGGTTACATATAGATAGTCAACGAGACCCCTCTGACTTAAACACAATTTTGGAACTCTTTTTGTATTACCTTATTGGCTAGAGCACCTAGGCCACTTTTATCCACTACGGGAGAATCTTTATGCAAGACCATGGAGCCGTTGATAATCGTCGGTGCCGGGATCAGAGGGCTTTCGGCGGCGGATTTTCTTCGGCGTCAAGGGCACAAAGTTCTGGTAAGGACTGATATATTCCCCGCGGTTTCTGTCTGTTAATGAGGCAAAGATATTTTGAGCGATCTAAATTTTCCGCGGAGGTTAGCGCGGTGATTTATGCTGCTCCAAACTGTTAGCGACTTTTAACGCGCCTCGGACTATCAACGGCTGACTATAGGGGAACTCCTCTGGAAAGAGTTGGTGATATCCTGTTTATATTCCTTTTCGAGATTTAGATTTCAGAATAACGTTACTTTTTCTGCAAAGTTCACTCTATATACACACACAGGGGAGAGAGGAATATAACGATATCTCTAGCAGAAAACATTAAGAAAGCCGGTGCTGTAGGTGAACGACAGAGTTATCGAAGGTAGAAGTATATTTTACTGGTATCTTAAGCAGGGCTGGGATCTAATTTACTAAGTAGGCCGTTATTCGGCGCTTCGAAATCTCGTAGTGTTGTCTAAGGGAGCGGGCATACCGGTCTAGCTATTTCTTAACTCTAAAATCATTAGATTAGATATCACGAAGGTAACTCTGACGCTCGCAGACGGCCGATTATTTACTAGTGACCTAGTCCTTAGTGCTAATAGTGTTTATATTTGTAATATCTTTCTACCTTATATTACAAGATTATACGAACTAACTCCGTGCTATATAGTCTTAGACTCGTTCCTTCGTCGCCTTAGAGTTATAACCGCTATTCCTGCAGGGGAAGATTTACTTTCAGTGGCTTATCCTATATAAAGAGCTAGAGAAGGAGCTGCAGAGCGACGATAGAAACACTATATATAAGTGGACTAGCCTAGATAGAAGAATTATCGGCTACTCTTGCTCTAATTATTCGATTACGAATTTCGGCGCTTTTGTACCTACTACTAAAGTGACAAACTCTAATTAAGGTAACACTCTGCCGTAAATAAGGATATTAGTTACTAGTCCTAACGAATATTAATAGATTAAAGTAACCGGGCAAGTAGAGAGGAGCTACTCCGGTGCTTTGAAACCTTTAAATCCTCTATTCAGCGGATATTAAATTAAGCACTAGAGAACGTGTCAACATATATCTGTGCCCTCCATGATATTGCGGCCCACCCACCGCTTCCGCTTATGGGTGCGCCCTAAATCCCCGTCACCCCTAAATCCCCGTCACATTTTTACCATTCGATTTCAACTCCCTTTCCCAACCACCCAATATGCCTAAATACTCCAATTTTGACGAGGATCGCCTGCAGAAGGCCTGTAAAGCCGTTCTACACCAAAAAAAGCCGAATATCGCTAAAACTGCGCGTGAATTTAGCGTGTCTCGAACTACCCTTGCCGATCGCGTCAAGAAGGCCCGATCGCCCTTTTCTACCACTGAATCGCGCAAGAATGCGCTTACATCACATCAGGAGAAGGCTTTGACTGCTTGGATAGTCAAAATGTGCGATTGGAACCTACCGCCTACTGCAAAGCTTATAGAAGCGTGGGCAAATCAGGCCCTTACGCGCGCTGATGCGGGTCGGCAGCCGGTTGGCAAGAATTGGGCATACTACTTTATATCACGCCTTCCAAAGCACCTATCCCTCGCTCCAGTGAAGCAGAATCTAAAGGAATCAAAGCGCATTCAAGCCGAAGATGCAGGGGCTCTCTCTTTCTGGTATGATCAGCTTGCAACCCTGCTAAAGGATATCCCTGCAAGGCTAGTCTATAACTTCGATGAGTGTGGTTTCCAACCTGGCCAGGGCCAGTCTCGTAAGGTTATTAATGGTAGATTGCACTGCCCTGACCTTGCTGAAGCTGAGCGAGGCGAAACTATCACTGCACTCGAATGTATTGCTGCTGACGGCTGGCAAATGGATCCGCTATTTATCTTTAAAAGCGGCGGGGTCTTTATGGAGAGCTGGTTCCATAATAGTGAGGATTTACCTCTAAACACACTTACTGCTACCTCACCGAATGGCTGGATTTCTGATGAAATTGCTTCTGAATGGCTATATCATTTTATTTCAGCTACTGCTACACCCGACCGTCTAAAAAAGGGTGAAAAGCGCTTCCTACTCTTTGATGGCCACGGAGCACATCTTACCCTCGAATTCCTTGAGATATGCGAGTTAGCTGATATTATACCATTCGGCTTTATACCTCATTCAACACATCTCTGTCAGCCACTTGATGGTAAGCCATTTTTGAGCTATAAGCAGCAATTTCGGCTTATGAATAATGAGCTATCTTTCTGGGGTGGTCAGCCATGTGGTAAACCGGATTTTCTACGGGTAATTGGGCCTGTACGAGCGAAGGCATTTAACCAACGAATTATTCGGCAATCCTTCAAAGATCGTGGTATTTGGCCAGTCAACGGCCAAAATATAGTGGATAAACTAGCTAGCCAGCTAGAATTTACTCCTCTTCACGCACCTGATCTTCGCGCTCATGGAGAACCCCGAACTCCATCACCGGAGCCTACAAATTTACTATCATCAAGCGTGGAGAATACCCCTCCGAAGTCAATTGAAGCGCTAGAGAAGAATCAGAAGAAGATATCAAAGAAGGTGGCTACCTTTGACCCGAAGGTTCAGCGAGATATTGCAATGCTTCACAATCACCACAGGATAATCTACGAGCGGCTTATGATGGCGGAAGCGACTGTTTCGCGAATTAGGGCCGCTCAGGAGCCCTTGAGGCGCCCAATTACCAAGCGCCAGGTTAAACCGCTTAGCCAAACTGGTATACTAAGCGTTCGCGATGCGAATCGGTCAATCAAGACTAGAAAGGAGAAAGAGGCTGCTGCGGAGGAGAGGAAGCTTGCGAAGCAGTATAAGCAGGCTACTGGTTTGGATATGCCAAAGAGGCCCCAGGAGGATATTGATAGGTCTACCGAATCGGCTAGAGTAGCCCTGGAGCGAGGAGATCTTTTTTATTTAGGCTAGTTATCTAATTTGATGGTTTTTTTAGACGCATGGTAAAAATGTGACGGGGATTTAGGGGTGACGGGGATTTAGGGCGCACCCATAAGCGGAAGCGGTGGGTGGGCCGCAATATCATGGAGGGCACAGATATGTGTGCATATCCCTGCAATAAGCGAGCGCATGCATGCATACGCGCGCTAATCAATCGGATGCATAAATGTGTGTCCCCATACACCGCTTCATGATATACGATGCTGATTATCAACTATTGCATCGGATGGAAAGAGCAACGAGTTTCCTCACACTCTCGTATGCCCCTATGTTATTTTGGATTTTCATGACTCTTTCCTGTGACATTCTGCCATGTACCTCATGTTATAAATACTGCCTGTTTCCCTAGCAGAATAAAATAAGTTTGACACCCTTTTCACTCACGAATAGAGCTCAAGGCAATTCTGATTAAACTGTGTTGACTTCACACTATTTAACCCGTTCGCTGCCGACCCACCTCTATTGAACTTTCGTTATCCTTCCATAATCGTAGTATTCGATCGACCTGTGTGCGCCTCTAAGCACCCCCCCCAGGGTTTATGCACACTGCGTAAATCCGACAGAACGAACCCAAGATTTAGGAGCTATTCGACATAGATAATCTTCTAAATTGGGTGACTAGCTCTTGCGCCCTTTTAGGTAATACAGCGTATCTATTCCTCCCCTGTAAGCAACATAATAACTAATCTATGTCCTGACTCTATCCCTAGTTAATACTACTCCTACTAACATACATAACAATTAGTTATAGCCTAAAAAGGAGCAATAGCAATCGAAGATAGCGCGTTGCTCGGCGCTCTTCTCCTATTCGGAACAACTAGAGCAGATATACTATCTCGATCACAATTGTATGAAAAATATCGCAATGAGCGGGTAGAAATAATCCAAGATTTTACTCGTCGTAGTGGACGGAACAACAATAGCATTGAAGCTTTCCGTCCTAGTAGTAAGCTTGCTTCCTAGATTATCCCTTTTGCTGGATTCACTCTAAACGGGCAATTCTTTGTAGGCGAGGAAATTGCAAACTTCGCACCTTTTTGTATAGAATATGAGGAGTAGGAGAATTCGTCTACGATTCTGGCTAGACACATTGGGGCTTGAATTTCATATATATGGATTGTATTTAAGCCTTTATATATTATGCTCTCTTGCTCTCTGTTCCATCAATATCGAGTTAATACATTATTAGACACAGGGTGTAGAGAACAGGTCTTCCCGTCCGCTTAGCTGTCCTTAATGTATATACTCTTATTAGTGCTTTCTTGATGAGCCCTAGGAGTAGTTCACTATCTTGAAATAATAACTCTAGAGAAAGAGGGTAAGTATGGGTGATTTTGGCGCGCAGATCCCCTCTGGAGTTACTGTGCTTATGGTGCTGTAATATATGATTCCTGTATATATTTTAAAAGGGGAAATTTTGTTATCTATGGTATATCTGGGTAGTAAGATAATAGGCATTTGCAAAGTAATATACCCATTTTGGATGAATAGGAAGAAACATGTTTGCGCTAACGTATCTATGGAAGCTGGTCATGCGGGCGGCGGCCAACACCGAGGGTTTGGATCTGGTCTTGCCGCCGAAACGGCGCCCCACTGGTGAGCGGCCTATCTGGAATGGCTCATGGCCAATGGATTTGCAGTTGGAGGCTGCCGGCATTTACCCGGAAGATATGGCTGAGATTGAGGAGGCCGAGACAAGGGGGAGTAGAACTATTTCTGGTGAACGCCCGTCTATGATGTCCTTATTGTGTTAGAAGTGATACAATACTCGTGATGCTATACATCTACATGGAACTATTGTATGAACAGAAACCGTAATAATTCAACCCTAGTGAACGAGGCTGCACCTACGGCGTCAGACATCCGTCTCCTCAATCGAATCCCATCCGTAGATCGGCCCAACACAATACGTCACCCCCGTCTGCAACAACCCGAACAGCTCTCCACGCCATCCCCGGCAATGCTAGGGTTCACTGCCCTGAAGAGATCAATGGTGATTCTATTCTGCAGGCAAACGCTGGCACACGACGCCTCCGCGTCGGACACTTCAAACCACCGTCCACAGTACGGCGTGGTCCCATTCGCAACCGTCGCGTTGGCCGGGGCAGGAATCACTTGACTGGTGTACCCGGTGCTCGATCCCGGCGCGACGACTACCCCCGGGATAGGGTCCGTGGTGTTGAAGATGCCTCCCTGGGGGCTCAGGCAGAGAGTATGTCCGTGGATCCAAGTGGTCGTCTGAAGGTTATCGCACCAGTAGTCGATCCAGGAGTTATACTTTTTCACGGTGCCCAGATTTAGGTTTTGCTTGATCTCGATAGACAGACAGGTGTCATTGGCCTGCAGGATGTAGAGAGTGTCGCAGGTGAGCGGGATGCAGAGATCGAGTCCCGGGGTGACGTCTGTGCAATTGTATAGCGAGTCGGGGTTCCCCATTTGGAGGAACGCGGACGAGACGGAGTGCTTCTGCGCAATGGGATCACACGTGTCACCGGCTTTGGTGGTATAAATCGAGTCTGTAAAGCAAGAAAGGGACTCCTTGGGTGGTTGAGCAATTGGAAGGGGGCGGATGGCAGTCGGGCCTGATGCACCGGGACAGGTGGCGTAGATATACTCCAGGCGGTCCCGGTAGAACTGGTCTCGTTGGTAAACGGAATAAGGAGACGACTGCATAACCCGATGCTTCTCGATGTAGCAGTACGAGCAGAGTTCTGACTGCGGCATGTCCTGGTATGTGTCCACCAGCCTAAACTTATCAATGATATCTGAACAAGCCACATTAGCCCTAGTCTGATGAAGCAACCTTTCGAATCAAAAAGATAGCAGGAAATTGACTCACCATTGCAGTATTGATGACTCGTGCTGTCCTTGATGCAAGTCTCGTTATACCCGGCCCAAATCGTTGCGCCGGCCTTTGTGGCGAGACTGCTGGCGCTGACATTTTGTCCGACACACGCGGCACTGACACCATCAAACCAATTCCGCAGCGATTTTCCGCATCCCGCATCACAGATCGTATCCGTTAGGTTTCTGTCTCCGACAGAGCCATGGTACGATGGGGTCTGCCACGCGGAGAGCGAGTCATGGCATTGGATAGATTTTTCGAAACTGGTATATTCAGGTATGTTGGTGGTTAAAATATAGTCTGGGTTAGAGCCGTGGCGTATGTACTACTCACTTTGTCCAGCTGTTTGGAGCCTTGCTTGTGCACGCGGAAACCTGTAAAGTTGCGCTCACCAAAGACGGCGTCTGGCGACACGCGGACCCAGGCTAAGAAGGAAGAGAGGAAGCCATTGCGATTGTCGGCTGCTAGAGTGATGAGCTCACCCACCGGTGTCACTATCTCAACAATAGCCTTGGTGCAGAGATTGTAGATCCAAATGTCAGTACTCTGCTCAATGTGGAAGCCTCTTTGCTGGCAGTTCTCAGTGTTCAAACAGCTTTGACTGTAGTCCTTGAAGAAACTATAAAGACCTAAAGCCATGGGTTAGTCACCTATACGAAATCAACCCAATACTCAACCCTGATCTGGCACACCTACCTGCTCTAAGTAGATAGATTGTTTCAGAATCAATGATGCGCACTGCTTAGGAAGAGGCGCAGGGGGTAGAACCTGAACCGCTGGGACAGTTATCAAATGTTGGATCGTCAGCGAACAGGCCAGGAGTGAAGGGGTGTGGAGCTTTAGGGACAGGCTGATAATATGGCGACTCAGTTTGAGTTATGCCCAGAAGTATATTTTTAGCCCGTGAAAGCTGATATTGATAGAGGGCACAATGTTCAGAAGCCTTGCCGTACAGCCAGGTTGGACCCTGACTCTCAATCAACACACCGCGTGCGACATAAACGTCGATCTGATCCTGAGTGACGACATCTAGGTCATGATCCGCCACCCAGACCCAAACATTCTCTATGTAGGCAGACGACTTAGGCGTCAGATAGAGAAGCAGTGATGCTGCAGCGCATTTAGGGTTCACCGAGCCACTTAATTTTGGACAGTCATTCTTCTGGAGGTTAGATCTAATGGCACCTCCCACTCGGAAATGGGAATCTAGAAATTAGTCGTCAGCCGGTGTCACCGTAAGCGTCTAGTAATTTCTCTAGATACTTACCCTATAGGCCAGCAGAGCCCTGTGTCGACTTATGGACGTTCTATTCTATTAGGACTGCAACTGCTGTATTTCAGACACCGTGAAAAGTATGTCTTGAATTTCGACGATACCGACATCCCCCTCATTACCGACTTTTATAGCAACTCGGGGATACAGCTTATCCTGGAATTTACTGTCACTGGCTATGATCTGAGACTATGCTTGTCCGATGATCCGGCTGCCCACGGGAACCTTCAACGTATCTTTGATAATATAGATACCAAAAGGAAAGTAGACAATCGAGGATATGTTGGCTGCGTTCTGCAGGATTGCATTCAAAACCGGCGTGTCATCGGTTACACCGTTACCCTTGGCACCTATAGCCTTGACGTCTATAATCATAGAGAAGCCAGTATCATAGTACTTTGGGCGTCTTCGAGTAAAGTAGTTGTTTCGATATAGCCAGTGGGCGCCAAAAGGGAGGCTGTCCGGTTCATCACTGGGATATTTTGTCCGTTCACGAACTCACTGGTGCCAGATGCAGTGGACATCATGCCGAAGCCCTAGTTATCCAGGAAGACCTCATCACCACCAGCAACCAGGGTCTTAGAGACGACGTTGTCAATGATTGCGTTCTTGATGTTGAAGAATCCGGTGTTTTGCACAAGGAATGAGGTGGAGTTCTCCGTATATAAGGAGGTCACAATACCAGTTGGAGTGTTTGCAATTAACGCGTCCGTCAAAAGCAAGGACCCGACCGGCTGGCTATTGCTTATAGGGCCTCTAGCCTAGATACCGGATGTTATGGTTAGTTGTTTGATTTATGTTCGGAAGAAACAAGCCCTTACTCTACCGACGATGACGATATCCTGCATGGTCTATGCCCAGTCCTAATGGATTTGAAGGGCCGTGTTATAGTTAACGAAGACTAGATGACTTGAGGTAAACTGCTAGTTGCCAAGGTAGGCACTGCATTGGAGAAGGTGATGACTGCCAGCAAAAGTGGCATTGAAGATAGTCAGATTGGGAAATGCTCTGATGTCTTACCCAAAGTTACCTCCGACAAAGGTCAGATCGCTAAGAAAGCCACCGCTGCGACTGGATTCTATCAAAAAAAGCTTTAGCGTATAAACAATTTATATTTCGATAGTGCTCTATATGATTATATATCCCGGCTAATTTATCGCCGATAGTAGTAGACATAGAAGAACCCCTAGTATTCACCGCTTTACCTAAACACTTAGCTCGGTTTATATTATCCGCTGCTTCTTATAATAATCCGTGGTTTATAGATCCTATGTTACAGGACTAATTAAGACGCTTTCCCATCCGGTACATAAGCGGGTTATAAGCTTCGAGAGTAAAATCGATGCAAGAAATAAAAGAGAGGTCAAAAAGCTTTGCATGCAAAACATGTTATTTAAAGAACACACTTAGAAGCTCGCTTGCAAATGGGTTCTACGACTGGGCGGCTGGTTCATTATCCCCAAACTACGGAATTTTCGTTATTCCATACGGGGATAACCCAAGGAAAACTCCACTTGGTTAGCAAACACATGCCTTGTAGCACGGAAAATTATATTGGATATCTATGCTACCTCAAAATACCTTCGCAAGATGCAAAACAGGGACATGACCAATTCCCAAGATGGCCAAGGGAGCTTTGGGTTACCTCACAGGTCCATTTCATCATCATCCCATCCCAACTGCTCGTAAATCGACTTTGTCTGTGGCTTTTCCGGGGTGACCGGCACAAGAGTAGCGCTTTTAACCGGCGATCCAATGACAGCTGGATAGAGTGGTACTTGCGATGTGCTGGGGGCGAACAAGGGCACAGATCTGGGTACGAGCATGGGATTTGTGCCCTGCTGCTTAGGAGGTGTTTCCGTAATCATCGACGACCTAGGCCCTTGCGAAGACCTTCCAGGATTGGGGGATGAGTCGGGAGCAAGGATATTATTTTTGCGGCGAGATGACACGGGTGTAGTTGGAGCCATGACTTGAGGGTATGAGAATGGATCGGTATGGTCTGGCCAAGGTGCAGGGAGATCCGGCACTCGAAAGAGGCCCATGCCTTTAGCAGAAGACATGGACGGTCGATGTGCTAGATCTGTGCTCTGGCTATTGAAGTGTAATTGAGACGGAGGTCGGGTCGGTGTTTCTTGAATCGAACCGAGTTCAGTTGGCTGGGTTTGTGCCTCGCGCGGCCGTTTCCCCGAGGCGCGTTGAGAGCCAAAGGGTGTTGAATCAGCACCGGAGAATGAGATAGCCCGTCGAGTTGACGACGGGATCATGACAGGGGACTCTGCGAGAGAGTGATCCTCCATTTCTCCCGCAAAAGACCGCGAAGGGGCTAGACTGCGCGGTAGAGGGGGTAATCCAACTATTGCATCCTTCCTGCGATTCCCACGTGGCGTTGCCATGACCTGCACACCCTCACCAAGTGGATTTCGAACAGGATTCTTTGACTTTCGAGAGCTTCCTCCTCCTGTAGACATTCTTTTGGTGGCATCCTCGGCAATATCCCGAGCAACAACTTCTCTGTTCGGCTTGCGAAGAGTTTGAATGGCGTTATCGAGTTCTTTCTTCTGATCAGCCAACATCTGTACCTTGCGCAACTTGCTCTCGTGTTGCCTGGCAGCCGCGTTAAGATCGATCTCGCGATTCTCCACTCGTTTGACCTGGATACCACCACGGACACTACCACCCATGACCGTTGGCAGCATAGGCTCCATGGAATCACGCTTTGTATCATGCTGAGTCGGGGCAGTTTTAGACCGACTTAACGATGGATGGCGAGGAAGCGAGGCCGCTCTTTCGTCTGTTAGAACTCGCTGTAGTGATCGTCTAGGCTTTTGCGCTGGGGGTTCTCGCTTGATCTCAGACCCTGGTTCCGGACGGCGGGACTTTTGGGTCTTCTTGGCAGTAGGAGAAATGCCACCAGACACGCCGAACTTGCGAGTGATCAGCTTGCATTTGTCGGGAAGTCGAGATGCATAGAACGGGATGATGACTTCAGTGCAAAAGTCACGCACAGCGTCACTTTCAACCTTCTTGCCAGAGTTATGGCCGTCCGTGAAGGACGAGGCCTTTGCCGAGTCAGCAGCGCTTGATTCCTCCATGCTTACGGCATGCCAGATACACAGGCGATCCAGATGCAATTCAAGAAGGACATTGAGATCTTGATGTTTCTTCGTCCTCTTCTTGGGAGTGCTTGTCTCTTCGCCTATCGGCTTGATGCCGTTTGAATCTTTCTTCACAATGAGAGTCGACTCCAAAGCCATGACTTCCAGGATCAACAAGATCTGTAATTGTGTCTCGCGCAGTCGCAGATCGGAAATGTGCCTTCTCGTTTCCGCCTCACGGGAGCCTGCTTGAGTCGAAGCATCCACCATGTTTCGGTCTTTCCACCATTTGCGGACAAATTCATCCTCTTCGGGGTAAAGACCATTCTTGCCTAGCTTCTTCTTCTTAGTCTTGCGCTTCTTGGTTACAGCAGCCTCATCGTCTGAGACAGCAAGCACTGCTTCGCGGACCGATGCGGGTAGTGACTCGCGATATTTGAGGTCCATCTTCTTAGCTGCCAAAATAGCCTCCCGGTAAAAGTCAATGAATTGGTCAGGCCTTTGAGTCTGCTCGGAGTCGCAGTTTTGGAAAGCGGTTCGACAGCGGGTCAATGGTCCCTTGGCAAAATAGGCAAGGGAGGTCTGGAGAAACATGTCAGAGATAGACTGACACCAATGATTACTAGTATCCATACCTTGGAGATATATAGAGCTTGTAAATAATGCTCTCGCATCCCGTTGAGTAGCTCTTCCGGAGATTGCTTCATACCCGGGGCGGCATCAATATCCATGGAGTCTGAAGCACCAAGGACTTGCGAATCACCAAGCCCGAACGAACTATTCATCTGGGAATCATCCCCGATCACATTTGGGGCAAGAGACTGGCCTCGGTGCTCAAGTACATCCACGAAAGATGTCTGCAGATTCGGATCATCCATGCCCGACGATCCAAACACCACATCCACCTGCAACCCGGCGAACTCCTCGCCCAGGCACAGATCAGAAGGCGGCTCCTCAATCTGCGCATTCTGCCACCAGTTCATGCCATCCAGTGCTGCGTATAATTTGTCCTCGATGTCGACTTCCATGACGACAACTCTCGACCCTTGCCATCCCTTGACCGCGACGACAACGTCGCCTTCCTGCACCCATCGTGCCAGCCTTGAAAGAGAGTAAATGCCCCGCTTGACTCGCTCAACAACATAAAGTCCTCCACTTGCG
Organism: Penicillium subrubescens; assembly: GCF_028828155.1. Lineage (NCBI taxonomy): Eukaryota > Fungi > Ascomycota > Eurotiomycetes > Eurotiales > Aspergillaceae > Penicillium > Penicillium subrubescens. Next base: position 2,267,851 of record NW_026643160.1, on the reverse strand, counting down.
GCCAATCGGACTGCTAGCACCGTCGGTTCAGCGCAAGCCCGCAAGTCCCTTTCAAGAGCGGGGATGTCGGCTCCGAATAAGCCGCCAGGTTGCGCATCCGAGCGCGACCACGACGCGTCTTCAAGCCAAGATAGCGGAAACCGAGATCGAGGGAGTAGGCAGATTGGTTCGAGGATTAGAGGTTCATCTGATAAGGACGCAGCATGGGCCTGGACAGGTCGACAAACGGTTAATTAGAGAGGGGTCTTCCTGGCTCGATTTACACCAAACCCGAGAAACCACTCACCCGAATGACAATTGAAGTTGTTGAGAGCTGACCGGCAGCATTTTCGGCTCCGATCTTGCGTTTTTTTGTGGGTGGTTGGGTTTCGTGCAGCTTGTTCAGCGATGAAGAACTGAGGGGATCCAGGGCGCTGGGAGTTGCGCGTGTGGTCATGGTCACGTTTAAAAGGGCGTGTACATTGTGTCGTGGGGACCAGTGGACGGAAGTATAAAAGCAGTAGTGGAATGAAAGAACCGATCGCAAGAAAAAAACGCTATGCAATTGCCCGTATGCTTGAATGCTCGAATGTCAAATGTCCAGTGGATGGTGGTGGAGCGTGAGTCTTTGCTTGGCGTTTCTGGCGTCACGCGTCGAGGCCCAAGCGTTTTTCGTCTCCGCTTTCTCCAGCCTTAAAAGTGATACTACAGTATGGAGCAATTAGACGATAAGAGATTATTGAAAGAACTCAGCTAGTGGAAATAATTTGTCTAAACCAGTAAAATTCTATGCCCTTCTGGCATTTCTTTGTGAAAGTCAAGCATACTAGAGACACGAGTCTGGTTCAAACATGATTAATTGACAGTAGATCTTAGCGAGGCAATTAAAACAGAAGAAGATATAGACCAGGCAGTTTGAGGTGTTTTGTAACCTTCAGTGAAGTATCTTGCGCGGATAGGACCAACCTTGAAGATTCAACTAGCTTTAATCCTGATATGTCGGAATACTATATCCAACTATCAAACTTAAATCGGGTCAATGTCCAAAGGAAACTCAAGGTTATCACCGATTTCCAGGTCAAACAATCAACTCCCCCCCCCTCCGATGGCCTAGTTGGTACCCACCATAAATTGGTGAGCCATAGGTGTGCCCCGGAGGACTGGGCAGACAAAAAAAGAAGATAAAAAAATACTGGGCCAGTGTTGACGCTTCGAGTTCAACCGACGGCCGCACCCCTAGGCAGAGGGAGTTTCTCTTTTTTGGAGATTTTTTTGTGACATTATTTTTGCAATGTATTATAGGATGTTATATTATATTAATATAATTATTTAATGGCATTTTTGATAATGTTAGAGGGTGAAAAGGCGGGTGCCGTTTATTGGCTGCAGTACTTAGGTTGGATGGCGATGTTCTTTGGTGTCGGTGGATGACGATGCAGTAACAAGGGCAAAGTATTTAGGGGAGAGCAAGGTTGGGGGTTCGATTCATGGGAAGGACGCCTCCTTTTCATTTCGAATTTTCTATCGAAGATGGATCGAGAAGGTTCACATGGCAGCACATGCGAGAGATTTCTGCGAAGATCCGCACCGACAGAAGAACTAAATGAAGGAACGATAAGTGTATTGACAACAACAGCCACCTAGTATCATCTCAGAAATGGGTCACTTCCTCACTAACCGGACACATTTCTAGGTACCCTCGTGGACTTAAGGTAGTACAATATCCGTCAACTCTACAACGGCCCCACCCCGAAGTTCTGTGGCTCATCCGAAAGTCTTCGCAGTCAACAACGTCATCGCATTTGGCCACAGCCACAATATCGTCTCAAATGTAACCTATAAATTGCACGCGATGGCCGCGCAGTTTGTTAATACACAATCATCGAAGAAATTCAATACATTACAAATCTATTTCCACCATGTCCGAAACAATCAAGTCCGTCACTATCCCCAACATTGCGTGGGATATCGCTGCCGACATCCACTTCCCGCCCAACTTTGACGAGAAGAAGAAGTACCCAGCAGTGGTATCCGCCCACCCCATCGGTTCATGCAAAGAGCAGACCTCGGGAAATGTCTATGGCAAGGCCATGGCCGAAGCAGGCTTTGTAGTTGTCGCTTTTGATGCGTCTTTCCAAGGCGGTTCAGGCGGAAAGCCTCGCTTTGTCGAGAACCCCGAGTTTCGAGTCTCCGACTTCCGCTACGTTGTCGACTACATCCAGACACTCCGATATGTCGACGCAGAGCGCATTGGCGTACTTGGGATTTGTGGCGGCGGTGGCTACGCTTTCAATGCAGCCATGACCGACTACCGCTTCAAATGCTGCGTCGGCATCACGCCCGCTAACTTTGGCCGTCTCGTTCGGGAATCTTTCGGCGGCTTTGATCCAGCCGGCTCACTCGAGAAAATGGCCAAACAGCGCACCCTTGAGGCCCAGGGTGCCGACCGTTTTGTTATCGATTTCCTCCCTCCCTCAGTCGACGAGGCCAAGAAGATGACCACCGACCCCGATACCATCGAAGCGACTGAATACTATAAGACTGACCGTGGAAAAGCGCCATGCGGTGCTACTAGCGGTCTTTTCTCCTTTAACAGCGCTGCTCTGGCGTGGGATGCTTTCAACCATGCGGAGGTCCTTATGACACGGCCCTTCATTGCCGTTGTTGGCGGAGTTCCTGGAGGATTCGGTGCCTACCGTGATGCCCATGAAATTCATGGTCGTGCCGGTTCCAAGGAAAAGGAAATAGTTGTGCTCCCTGGTGTGTCGCACTATATGCTATACGATGAGCCTAAGGCTGTGAAGGCTGCGCTCGACCGAGTCCTCCCATTCCTTAACAAACACCTCGGAGTTGCGGAATAAATACTGTTGCGGTTGCAAGGGATCTGTTTCAATAGCTCCTTTTGTCAAATGTTGTATCTACATTGAAAAATGAAAGACCAAGAGCAAAATCTGTCTTTATTCCCCTACATTATCTCTCTTGGCTATACTGTCCTACACTTGGTTTCAACATTTGAGATGTGGTCTGTGTGTACCTTCAAGCCAAGCTGTGGCTGAAAATGTTTAATCAAAGGTTGGATGAACCTCTTAAATCCATGCTCTCGTGTGACCATAGCGCAATCTGGTTGCTCAGAAAACGGACATTAACCACCGGCTGCATAGCCGCTCCGTCGTGGTACAGGTTCCCAACCTGGCCACCTACCGAATCGGGGAAGTTTGGTATCTATGTACCTCCCTCACCTATTCAGGAAGGCGTAGTATGTTTAATAATCAGGGTACAGATCTATGAATTTTCTAATCTCGCATAAAAAGGAATGTCTAAGAAATATCCCTGGTATTTAAACTTACACAACGCTAATGCACCTTTGAATCCTTCTACTATGGTAGAGTTCGGAGATAGGGGTTATTTGAAGATACAAAGTCCGATAAATAATAATATTATTATATACTATAATTGGTTTGTTTAATTTAAATTTATCTTTTTATATGCATGCAAGGTGGGGGCTTGACCCTACAATAGTCCTTCCCGAATAAGGATAGAGCGGGTGAACAAATGCAAATTCCGTGTGCATTTTTGACAGCCCTACCAGACATCCGACAATGCCAGACGTCGCTTGTTCCTGTTAGTCCACACCTCATGGCCCTGTCAGCCTAATAACCGTTTAATAATCACCATTTAAGAACTGCGCAGAGCTCAGTAGAGGATTCAGACCAGCTAGCAGTGTACCTGAATGCACATCTAGTTTAGCTTTGTACCTAACTGCGGTGTAAGAACCTTCCATGAAGGTTAGGAACATGGTCGGAGAGGTCTTCCAGGACCAATCAGGACTCTGTAATTTTCCGAGGAACCTTAGGCTTTGATCGGGGGATCTCGAGATCATCGGCGCCCCGCTTGCATTCATCCACCACGGTGAGGAGAGACCAATTGATAATGCCAGCGTCCTCAGTCTCGCACCAATTGGTATTCGCCCGCAGAGTCACGGCACGGTGACCATAAAGTGTCGGGATGTCTTTGATGCACGTAAGTTATTATCACCACAACTGCATATCATAGTATCAAGAGACTAACCAGCAATTAACATCAGCAATCCTCGACCCAAAATACCTCTCCGACGAAGGCGACAACGACCAAACGTTCTCCTAATCGGCCTCCGAGTCTGTCTACGACTAATGCGCAGCCCCGCCTTCAAAGACTATTTCGATCCCGTCCTCACAAACGACCATCCTAGTTCATACTGGTGGCCCGACTCAAGCAGTGACGTTGCAAATATCACCGACGAGCAACTCCTGCACTTCATGGATGAGAAGGCGTTTACTTTGCATCACCCCGTTGGCTCGGCGCGTATGGGCCCGTCTCCAGCCACCAGCGTTGTTGATCTGGATTGCCGCGTGCATGGCGTCAAGGGTCTGCGTATCATGGATGCTAGCATTTTCCCGGAACAGGCCAGTGGGCATCCTCCTGCACCTGTTGCTGCTATGGCGGCAAAGTTGAGTGCGATCATTATCGACGAGAATACTGCGAGTACTCGGGTTGGAGCGAATTTGTGAGAGTAGAATACGCTTTATAGCGATGTGTTTCTTTTTCTTTGGCGTGGTGTGATGGAATATTTGATTGTCTACTCTGTTACTCTACTCCGTACATTAGGTAGTTAGATGTTGTAAGCTGAGTAAATCCTTATATGATAAACTTCATTCTCTCGACAGGTCCTCTTGTATTGTACTTTTTTGTGAAAAAAAGCAATTATCTGAACGCACCATAAAGGGAAAGGATGAACAGGGTAATTGCCAGCGTAGTGTGCAGTTGCACACGAACTCTGTAAATCAATCAGCTTCCCAATCTAGTCCTTGTTAAAGGGCTTACATAGACCATTGAACGCCTCGAGTGTATGCCGCTCAAGTCTTCTCGTAAAGCCCATCTGCCAAGGTATTATTAGCAAGATAGCCAGCGAAAAGCCATCAGAAGGAAACAAGTACATAATAACACTGTCTGGTCGAACGTTTTTCTGATTGCCCCCCTAAACATTCGATAAACCCACCCGTACTGCAGATACAGCAGCCACCTCAATATACATCACATTCTATCTTCAAGGGCCACATTTAGACCATACAATCCCTCCACCTTAGCCAAATTAAGTTCCTGGATCATACAGATCAAACCAGATCATACCGATTCGCTTAGAGCATACAAAATCTCCAAGATCGCCCAGATCACATACCGGTAGATTACTACAATAAGTAGCCTTTGGCACATTTACAACTCCTAATGACTGTATCACTCTTCGACTCCTCTATCGCCAAAGTTATGAAATCACCAGACCCTACGGCTTACCCACAAAGTAGTACAGGGAATTCCTCGATCAACCTTTCCCGCACCACCTGTCAGTTTCGCGCATTCGCTGGATTGGTTTTGATCGAATTCACGCGTTTATTACAGGTTCGGCGACTCCCCGACGAATGACCTTTACTTGTGTCACATGTGGTAGAGGTTATGGGGTTACCTTACTCTTCCCGTACCCTAGGTCGATTTACAAAGGCAAATAGGTTTCACTGGTATAACCGTTCCCACAGGCTATTTATAAAGCGGCGTAGGATAGTTACGTGAAGATTAAGGTAGCTCTATAAGCTCGACTATAGTAGTGGAGGTCATTCGTCGAGTAGTAGGCGAACTTGTAATAAACACGTGAATTTCATCAAAATCAAGGCTACCGAATACGCGAGACCAAGAGATTCATGAAAATTATGCGTAAATTTCTCGTCGAGTAATATTCTATACTGTTTTGTAGGTAAGCCGTAAGGCCCAGCGATCTCATAACTTTGACGATAGAGGATTCGAATAGTGATACGCTCATCAGGAGTTGTGATGCATGCAATGAATGATCGAGGCTAGATGGAAATAGTTATCTTAATGGCGTTTGGAGATAAAAGATTGTACGGAGTAAATCGGGGTAACGCCGAAAAGGCCATGGTTGTGTGCGGACTTTAGCCAGAGGGATCATCGAGTAAATCGATCTTGGAATCTTCTATTGGGGTTAGGTGCCGCTCGACCGTGTGTGTGTCGTTCGGCCGTGAATTACATGTCCTGATTAGTTTTAGGTTGCCTCAGGTGACCCCACACTCTGTGGAGAACTGAAATCTTGACTCTTTTAGGAATGACGACTGCAAAACACGCCTGATATTCTCCCCGCCCGACTGAGATCTTCACCGTTTCCGGAAAGGCGGCGCCAAAGCCAGAAAATCTCTATCAAAACTGAGATCTCAACCACATTAGGCCATCATCACGAGGGGAAAAAACATACATAGCCGTCCACTACTCCAAGCCACTAAAATTACGTATATAAATTGTCCAAGGGGAAATTAGGGGTGCCATTCGTGTTAAATATTTAAACAGATTCCCTCGCACATCTTGGATTCATATGACAGCTTCTAATTTCGAAACGTTCAAGACCAGCACAACCGCCCGAAAATTTCAACGCCAATCAATACAGTTTCCATGGGTATCGACGACGCGCTCCCTAGGAAGCTTCGCAGGAAGCTTCGAGAAGACTTTATGGCCGCTCGTGACGATTTTGTGCGCGACATTCCCAAAGTTGAGCTTCATGTGCATATCGAAGGGACCCTGACCCCTGAGCTGAGATGGAAGCTGGCGCAGAGAAACGGCCTCAAGGTCAAATTCGGCAAGAGTCCGGAACTACACAGTATGGAGGAGCTGAGATATGCCATGAACAGCGCGGAACCTAAGACTGAAGATGAAGAGCGTGAATTCTTCTTCGAGTCATACTACGGAGCATTTGACACGTTAAAGTCCAAACAGGATTATTTCGACCTGGCAATGAACTACTTCGAGCATGTTGCAACCATGAATGTTCGGTACTGTGAGATCTTCTTTGATCCCCAGGGGCATACAAGCCGTGGTATCGCCTGGGATGTTATGATGGGAGGCTTTAAAGAGGCTCAGATCAAAGCCCAGAGCGAGCTCAACGTAAGTAATGCACTGTCATATATTCAAAGAAGATTCAAGCATGACAAAACAATTAGGTCCGTTCTTCATGGATCATGTGTTTACTACGCGATCTGTCAACCGAGGACGCAATGGATCATTACAAGGCTGCGCTGCTATATCGCGACATGATAGTCGGTATTGGTCTTGATTCAAACGAATACAATCGACCTCCTTTACTATTTCAGGAGGTATTCACACTGGCCCGACGGGATGGCTTCCGGATCACGATGCATTGCGACGTGGGACAGGACAATACCCACGAGCATATCCGACAAGTCGCTTCCGAGATTGGCGAATATGGGGCTGATAGAATCGATCATGGCCTCAATGCTGCCGATAAACCAGAGCTGATGGATCTGATCCTGAAGCGAGACATAGGCATGACTATCTGCCCGTGGGCATACATGCGATATCAAACCTACGCCGAGCTCGGACCGAAGATGCGCCTTCTTTTCGATGCAGGGATCAGAATCACAGTCAATAGTGATGACCCGGCTTTCATGGATGACGCTTGGATTCTGCACAATCTTTTACTCACAAAACACTTTGGCTTTACCGACAAGGAAATCGCAATGTTGGCCCGAAACGCGGTCACAGTCTCCTGGGCAACACAATCGACCAAGGAGAAGATTCTTCGGGAAATCGATGCTGTCTATGAACGCTTCTATCCAGATTGAAGGAATTGGCAATCCGTGTCTGTTAGTCTTGCATTTTAAAGTCCTTGAACTTCAAGCAATACCTTGCTATGGAGTTTAGAGTGTGACCAAAGACGGGGTATAAAGCCATAGACCATCATTATCTTCTTTCATGAGTTGATATTCTATGATTAGGACTTTGTTTAAGGTGGAGTATTTGTCAACGTGTCAATTTGGATCCTCGGTGACTAAAATAGTAACTTCTGCGAATCAAGAATCTTCGTATCGCCGGTCTGCCAAACCTGTTCTAACACATCGATTGCAAGCTTTGGATTGCAACATCCAAGTGTCGCAAAATGGGTTGCGAATTCTTTTCGCAACGATTGTTTCCGTTCGTGATCTTCCTGATGTAGACCTAAACCTGCTTGAAACAACGGCCATGACGTTGAGAACTTCCGATTCGTCTCTGAAGATAGTCTTTCGGCCCGCCGAAAGACATCGTCTAGTAAATCAGAAGTATCGAATGTCTCCTCCGATAGCTGGAATAAGCGAACGAGATAGAGCAAGACCCCGCGTCTCCAGATTTCGATCATGTCTCCTCGTCGATCGGATAGGAAATCAGATCCATTCCACGTCCAAGCAGCATTGCCAAGGACGATGGCTTTTCTCAAGGCCTCATCGGATGATATTTGTGAAGAGATGTGCAGCTTATGCAATACAGTAATGTCTGCAATATACTCAAATAGATCGATAGGGCAGTCGAAAACGTCAAATCCCCATTTGCGACCGGAAGGGGTTTTGAACTTGTTCAAGGCGGCTTTGACATGCTCAGGCTTCAGGTGCGGCATTCGGGAAGATGTTGTCGCACCCATGATATCTAGCCTAACAAAATGTCAGCGTTGCATAGAATGCAGCTACGAAGAAAAGACGTTACCATGCAAGACGTTGTTCGAAAAAGCCTCGCTCAGTTCTGTCCGAGCCATGTCGCTTCACGATGTCACTCGCTGCTTTTAAGTGAGTTCCAAACTCCAGGCAGTCCCCAGAACAGAGCTGTCACCTCTGTTAGAGTAGCCTTGAAGAGATATCTGAGTACGTACATCGAGCTGGGCCAGTAACACCATACAGGCAATATTAGAAATGTCTGTTTCCTCCATATCATTTCTCAATTGCTGTCTGAGCGCCTGTATGGCCTCCAGCCGCAAATGGAGACTCTGCAATTTCAACTTGTGGTCTTGAAGTCTGTTGCCAATATGGCAAGACGCCGTCGCCCCCACAGCATACCGAATACAGGGGACATTCCTGGCCATTGGTAGTATATGCTGCGTATAGGGAGTTCGCGCAGGGCCATGGCCCAGATAGAAGGCTGTACTTATTTCGCGTGCGTCTAGAAGCCATGAGTGATAGCCAGATTTCACCATGAAGAGCTCTCCTTACAGTAGTTGATGAAGACCTGCACACTATCAGGAGGAAGTAAGGTGGCGGGCATCATCCATGTAGGTCGGCGCGGTGAGGTAACAAGGTGTAAATTGGTCCCATCGCCGCGTGAAGTTGAACTGGCTGAGTGGCTGTACAAAGACTCTCTCTCCAAGACTCTGGCGGCGTTCAGCCGCTGTGGCAGTACGCATCTGACGTAGGGGTCGTTATTTTTCGAAGATAATCCGACGGAGGCTTGCTCCTTTCGCGGAGTCGGGTCATTGGCTGCGGACTGGTTTATCCAACGTAGAGTGTAACCCTCGCATTCAACGCCGCGCTGATGGCAGCTCGTACACTTGGGCACGGTTCGATCGCACTTGCGCCCTCTTCGACGACATGTCTTGCAGGCAATACCGAATCGGGACTTTGCAGTCATCATCCGGAAAAGGTATTGTTCTACTTGTAGGAGATAGATGTGTTGCGGTAACAATAAAAAAGATTAGCCGAAGTAGACTAGCGATGAATAAGAACGCGAGATCCGGGCAACCTCAGGTAGAGGCTTGCATAACTCGAAGGGGGAAAGTAAGCTACAGTACTCCGTACTCACTCCACTCCACTCTTAACTCTCAGCAGTTTGGCGAGGCGCGAGAGCTAATAATCAAACGGGGGTGGGGAGCAGGCGTCAGGCTAGTCCGGAATAAGGTAAAGTCTCAGTCTTTCATGCTAGAAAATAACATGTGCCATTGTTCATCCCGCAATGACGCTGCCTCTTGAGGACATTGAAAATAATCATTTTCTATGTCGCATTGTCTCCAATACTTCGAGGTCTGCTGCGGCGTTCTGACGATTCTCCACACCCTATGGTGGAATGAGCTAAACGTGTACTCGCGGGGAATCATACAGAAATCAGAGCGAAAATGAAGTGGAGCTATATGATGCTAGAGCCTATCGCAGGTTACTACTGCTGTTTTCAAAATCAGATTCCACCGTGTTCATTCACGCAGCGGACTAAGGACAGAATCGCCTCATATCGAGCATAATCGTGAGAGCTTGGTAGAAACGCGGGGCAGGGTGAGTTAACGCAGCGGAGACCAGGTAAGACGGACCGGAAGTCTGTAAAGGGCCGGCTGATTCACAGTAGCGGTACAGGTGGTGGCGAAACCCGGTGGTCCAGATCAATGGCAAACATGCCTCGCTCGCAGGGTGCACACGAGGAACGGAAAGGGCAGAAGGGCAAAAACAGCTCGATGTTGAAGCGGCCATGTATGGGACTTTAATTGAAACACGCACAGCGATAGTCAAGAGCATAGATGTGCTGAACCTGAACAGGCACGCTAAACTATTTTGCGCAATTCACCGTCACCCAAGACTACGGAGTACAATGGGCCTAGTCTCGAATCCTTTGGGCAGAGAGTGTATCGTTCGCTCAATTATTGCAAGCACGTAATACCCAGTCACACCAATCAGCCTGGCTCTTGCATAATAGTATGCAGAGAAACCGGGCTACGAGAGGATGATGACAGATGGCTTCTACATACTACTGCAGGACCCCCTGTCCTCGTATACGCAGGTTTGGCTTTTGTGTGACGGAACCAGATAGAACCAAGGAGATCCTATTGAAGAGATTAAGTCGGTCCAATGAGCACATGTCGAGGAATCAATACTAGGACGCAAAATATGGACGAAGTAGTTGCAATGAATCTGCTACGTGGGAGTATCAATAGACTTTTAAGATATCTACGAGATAAGAACTGTTCTTCAATCAACTAAATCGTTGAAATGGTGTGAATATTATTTCTATTTGCTAATGTTTAGATTAGCAGCAGACCCACGGATCAGAAGGAAGCCACAAATGTTGAGAAGAACAAAAATAAGAAGCAACGAGGCTCCCTTCTGACCCGCACCCCCGGACTCCGAGAACTGATCCCCGCACGCAGGTCAATGCAATACTCGGTAGCAAGCAGAGGGGCTGGTCGAGTTGGTGAAAAGGTGGTATGGTTGTTGAAGACTTTCGCTCCGCAAAAACGCCAAAAACTTCCCGTTCCCAGCCGATGAATAGTGGTATCATGTTGAATTTTGTCTTCGCCGTAAGGCCCGTCTTTTGGGGCGACCATGCAGAATAATGAAACAAGGAAAAGGAAAAAAGAGAAAAAGAGAATGGCTTCTCCAAAAACGGGGGAGGAAACCAAACTTTTTTGTCACGTAAAAAGGGGGTTTGTGGGGTTTTAAAAATATGTCTATGCACGTGCTTCGAGTTGTTGAAAACAAAGCATACTCATCACAGTCGTCACAACGTCTCCGAGTTCACCGGACGGAGGGATCCGTTTAGAACTTGAGGGCCTTGGGCTTCTCCCAGGAGAAGCTCTGGTTGGTGAAGTGACCGTTCTTGGCGGTCTGGATGTAGATGGGCTTGGCCAGGTCAAGGTCCTTGACGATCACACCGGGGCGGAGATCGAAGTTGTTGCGGATGATCTGGACCAGCTCGTCAGAAGTCTTGGAGCTAGTGCCATAGGTCTCAACAAAGATGGAGAGGGGCTCAGCGACACCAATGGCGTAGGAGAGCTGGACAAGGGCACGGCGGGCAAGACCGGCGTTGACCAGAGACTTGGCGATCCAGCGCGCAACGTAGGCGGCCGAGCGATCGACCTTGGAGTAGTCCTTTCCGGAGAAAGCACCACCACCGTGGGCACCCCAACCACCGTAGGTGTCGACGATGATCTTACGGCCAGTGAGGCCGGCATCACCCTGAGGACCACCGATGACGAAGCGGCCGGAGGGCTGCATGTGGTAGACGGTGCGGTCATCGAGGAGGTTAGCGGGGATGACCTTGCGGACGATCTTCTCCTTGAGGACAGTGCGGAGCTCCTCAGTGGAGACATCGTCGGTGTGCTGGGCAGAGATGACGACGGTGTCAACGCGCAGGGGCTTGACGGCACCGTTGTCGTGGGCGTACTCAATGGTGACCTGAGTCTTGGTGTCGGGGAGCAACCAGGGGATGGAGCCATCGTTACGGGCGGCCTTCATGGCAGCGTTAAGCTTGTGAGAGAGCAGGATGGTGAGGGGGAGGAGCTCGGGGGTCTCGTCGGTGGCATAACCGAACATGATACCCTGGTCACCAGCACCGAGCTTCTCGAGGGCCTCATCGTAGTGAAGACCCTGAGCGATATCGGGGGACTGCTGCTCAATGGCTACGAGGACGTTGCAAGTCTTGTAGTCGAAGCCCTTCTCGGAGGCATCGTAACCGATGTCCTTGATAGCGCCACGGATGACCTTCTGGTAGTCCAGCTGGGCCTTGGTGGTAATCTCACCGAAGACCATGATCATACCTGGTGGGCATGCATGTCAGATCTGAGGGGGGCCAATTTGGAGGGGTTACGGGGTCAGACGGTATCCCCGAGAGGATACCCGAGAGCAACCCCGAGAGTGAGAAAAAACCTACCAGTCTTGGTGGCAGTCTCGCAAGCAACCTTGGAGAGGGGGTCTTCAGCCAAGCAGGCATCGAGGATGGCATCGGAGACCTGGTCGCTATAGGAGAGGGGGAAGGTTAGGATTGTCGTGGAGAGCATTGAGGTTTTTTCCCTCAGGGGCAAAAAAAAAACTCACGCAATCTTATCGGGGTGACCCTCACCGACGGACTCGGAGGTGAAGAGGAAGGTGCCGGACTGCGAACCGTTTGCAAGGGAACCCATTGTGTCGGATTGTGTGTGACTAAAGAAAGTCTTTAGGGAGAAAAAAAAGAGGGATGAAGAGGAATGAAGAAGGAAGAAAGAGGGAGAAAGGAAGAGAGAAGAGGGAAAGCAGAATAAGAAGAGGGGGAAAAAGCAGGTGGGGTTTTTCCTGCGGCCCAGTGGCAGAATAAATGTACTCGACGAGTACGCCGCTCGCCAATGGTGGTGTGGTGGTGCACGTGGGTACAGCCGAAGTCACTAGTCATTCAGTTGAACCAGTGATGAGTGGCCACCATGGTCGATTGTTGCCAATGTCCGATTGTTCCTCGTACTTTCTGTCCCGCTGGCTCACCCACACTTTGTCAATCCTACGCCGTGGGGCTGGGTCCTTCACCGCCCTGCACCTGTCAGCCCCCTCGATTGCGCCATTCCCGTGAACAAAGTTGATCTGCCGGGCGGTGATTGATGGCAGATCTGAGCCCCTCCGGCAAGTGCAAATTTCTTGTTACCGGGGTCGATAAGCTGATATGAAAAGCTGCCCAGGTTTTACCAATCTGAAAGCGCACCAGCAGAAGCTGCACCAGCAGTACCACCAGCCTACGCTACCATGTCCAAATTCGGTGTCCTAGTAATGGGCCCTGCCGGTGCCGGCAAAACCACCTTCAGCAACTCCCTCATCCAGCACCTGCAAAGCACCCGCCGCAGCTGCTTCTACGTCAACCTCGACCCAGCCGCCGAGAACTTTACCTACCAGCCCGACCTCGACATCCGCGAGCTGATCACCCTCGAAGATGTGATGGAAGAACTGGGTCTCGGCCCTAACGGTGGTCTCATCTACTGCTTCGAGTTCCTCCTCCAGAATCTCGAGTTCCTAACTGAAGCCCTCGATCCGCTCAGCGAGGAATACCTAATCATCTTCGACATGCCCGGCCAGATCGAGCTGTACACACATATTCCTCTCCTCCCGTCATTAACTCAATTCCTTTCCCGACAAGGACCATTGAATATCAACCTCTGCGCCGCATACCTCCTCGAAAGTACCTTTGTCGTCGATAAAGCCAAGTTTTTCGCCGGGACCCTCAGCGCCATGTCCGCCATGCTGATGCTGGAGATTCCCCATGTGAACATCCTCAGCAAGATGGATCAAGTGAATGACATGGTGTCTCGTCGGGAATTGCGGCGCTTCGCCAATGTGGATGTACAGCTTCTACAAAAGGATGAAGAGGACGTGGCCGCCAGCGCGAACCCTATGGAGAAGGAGGCCTTAATGAGCGGTGGCTCATTCAACCAGCTTAACCGGGCAGTGGCACAATTGATTGACGACTTCAGCATGGTCTCATTCTTGCAGCTGGATGTTTCGGATGAGGACAGTGTTGCGGGTGTTCTGAGCCATATTGATGATGCCATTCAATACCACGAGGCTCAAGAGCCTAGGGAACCCAAGGACGAGCATGAGGTGAACTACGAGGAATCATAAATTTGGGGACTACAGTGGTCATACTCAACACTTCGAACACTTCGACATCAACCCCAATCCTTGTCACGAAACCTTCCCCGCAAGTCTCAAACGGTTATACTCGGTGTACTTGCCTACGACAAGTACGACGAGTCCGAGATATTCCGTGGCCCGGTCTAACTCAGACTATATCCACTGTTGATATTACCAGCTCCCTCTCAGCCTATTAACTGCTACGGCGTGTCGCAATCCCGCTCCTGGTGACGAATTCCGGGTCCCCATGCGCTGCCCGCAGCTACGGATGTGGGGCAGATTGTACCAGAGACAACATCTCACTAAGCATTTGTTTGGAGTTTCTTTCTGGAGTTTCTTTGTGGTTTTCATCTTAACTCATGTTTGCCATTTCTTTGTCTCTGTGACTGTGCTTAAAAAAGAAAAAGTCGTTGTGAGAATAACTATTTAATCCATAGACACCGACAATCAACACCTCATGACTGATGACATATGTAAGGTCCTGGAATTCCAATTTCCCATTTAACCTTGAGAATAAACAGGAGCAGCAAAGAAGTAGGAATAAAATGAGCTTTATAGCCCTTAGACCGGGAGACCACCAATTCAAGGTCCCCGCAATATCCAACGCCCCCAAGCAATATCAAATAATCTCCAAAAAACAGAACCAGTTTCTCTTTCTTCTTCCCTCCATCTTACCACCAAGCACTCGAACTCCCCCTCCCTTTACTACCGCCCCCTCCAAACCCGCCATCCCCTCCTCAAAAAACCCCATAACAAACCCCCAAATCCTCCCCGCATCCTTAAACGCCTGTTCCCCCCCAACATTCCAAACATAAACCCCGACCACCACAACACTCCCCCAAAATACCACCCGCACAATAAACCTCACCCACCACATGACCCACCACACCACAAACCGGCGCATATAATCCAGAATAATCAGCGAGACGACCAGCAGGCCCGCCAGAAACAGCACGCTCATAAGATCCGGCATGTCGAGCGTTGTGGCGAGCAGGTGCGAGAGCGGCGTGAGGACGTAGGGCGTTATGACGGTTGTGCGAAGCGTGGATAGGTGAGTGCTTATTTGGGAGTGGGCGGTTGAGCGGAGGTAGGTGTATGTTGCGTTTGTGAGGATTGTTTGGAGGGGTTCTGGGAGGGTGGTTAGAATTTCGGTTATGGTTGGGTGGAGGGTTGGTTGGGGTTTTGTGAGGGTGGTTAGGAACTTGTTGAGCGTACCTGGGAGGTGTTCCATGGCTTTTGTTTTTGGTTTTGCTTGTTGGATGAGAGTAGAGTCAATGTCTTGTGGGAGGGATTGTTTGAGGGCTCGAGGGGTTTAAGAGTGATTCGGATGGTGGGTTGAGGTGCGAGATGGAGGTAGATATGGGTGATCGCGAGACAAAGAAGCTTCGTTTGCGACGGTGTTTGGTGGTCGCTCTATTTTGAGGCCGAGGTGTAGACACGGTGCCTTTGGTTGAGAGGCGACAAAGAGAAGATAAAGAGTAAAGGGGGTGTATATACCAATGCGACGGTAGACAAAGGTGAAAGATGGAGAGTTGAAAGGTGAAGGTTGGAGATCAAATCCGCACAGCTTCGGAGATAAGCACGGTGCAAAACAAACAAACAGACCTGCGCCGCAATAAAGGCTCAAGTCCATCAATCCTACAATCAAGTCAAAGAAATGTGAAAGGCATTCAAAAAGTGAAAGAAAATAATACAAGTCTTCCCAGATATAGGAAGTACTGTACAGTTGATGATTATATACCAAGTAAGCAAAAATAAGTGGTGATCTGTATATACAAGCGCAAGTGGGATCATCCCAGAAAGAAGAGGACTTGACCCAATCTCGCAAAATGGACAACCATTGCTCTTCCCAATTCGAGCAACAGTCTCCGCGGTACCACGCCCACGGATAGCGGTCCAAACAAACCAAATCCCAAAGCAAAGTCAAAAATCAAAAGGAGTCGACCAAAAGATCAACTGAAAGTGTAACACGCTGGATAAACCCAAAACTCCCAGACACCCGACTTCCCCAACCGTGGAGCTGAAGGTAAGTACCGATGCAGATGCAGATGAGGTGGTATAGGTAACGAGAGCAGTAAAATGTAAATAAAAAATAAAAGGCCACAGAAGAAAGCTCGATATAGCTCTCCAGATATCAGACATCAAGTGTCAGACATCAAATTCAAGTAAAAGTGTTGGCCCATTACATCAAAGACCGGAGAGTTTCTCTCTCGGCTTGAATGTCCGCCTGCAAGCGGCGAGTCTGACGGAGAGCCTCATCCCTGTAAGAAGAACCAACCGGGTTAGCCTAACGCCCCAAAACACGATGTATCTCGTATCCGAGCCGGGATGGGATCGGAACCATTATCCGCGGAATTAATTTTGAAAAGAGAGAGAAAAAAAAACTGTCAACGTACCTGTCAGATTGAAGCTGGGCCACATCGACCTGGGCGCGGTTCATTCGTCCCACTGCTTCTTCCATCTCCATGTCTACATCACGGATGGCCCGCTCCAGTGCCTTGACGTGCTTCTCCAATACTTCGGCGCGGACAACGGTCGCCAGGGGGACGCCCTCGCCGCTGGTGGTCTTGTCCAGGCGCGGAGACCGGCCGGCGAAGGGTGTGTTAGGTGGGCGTGGGGAAAGAGTGGCGGGCGTGCGAGACCCGTTCTTCATGCGCAGGAGCTGCGCATTTTGGTTGTCCTTCAGCAGGCGGATTTCTTCCTCGTGCTTGCTGAGTTCCTCTTCGGAATGGTTTTGGGCGACCAGGAGGTTCTCTTCGAGCTCCTTCATCCGGTTTTGGAGGGTGTTGATGCGCTCGACGGAGATTCGCTGGTCGCGCTCGCCCTTGTCGATGGCCGTTGCCAGACGGCCGCGAAGGGAGCTGTTGACTTGCAGTTGCTGGTGGACGTAGCCGGCGAGTTCGTTGCTGCGCATGTTGATCGCCTCCATGTCGGCCGATTGGCCGTTGGCCTCGGCTTGTTGCCGGTCGGCTTGGAGTTGTTGGAAGGCAGATTCCAGTGAAGATGAGGTGGCCATCACCTTAGCAAAGCTTTCTTGGTCCGCCTCCAGCCATTCGGGCACCTCCGTATCGTGTTCTTGGAGAAGCACCCGAAGAGAGCTAGTCTCTTGCTCAGCACGGTCAAGATCCATCTTCAGACCCGCCAAGTTCTTCTCGCACTGCCACTTGCCATCCAGCGCATCCTCTGCGCGCAAGCGGAGGTGATTGACCTCTTCTCGCAGGCTGCGAACCTCCCGCTCATAGCCCAATTTACGTGGAGGGCCAGCTTCCTGGGCGCGCACAATCTCAGCCTCCAGTTGGCGAGTGTGCTTCATAAACTCGCGCTCCTGGTGTGCGTGACGGCTCAAGAGGCTTCTCAATGTACGGTGGAGAGCATCTCGCTGGGTCTCGATATCCTTGACCTTGTCGACCAGCGACTCGGGCGTCTCCCGATCCTTATTACCAGATACCGAGTTGGAGCGGGACAGGGAACCCGATCGCGCCAGGCCACTGGTGGGCTTGCGGGCTAGCGAGTTGGATCGTGAGAGACCAAATGCCGAATTGCGATTTCCTACACCATCCTCTTCGGCAATGGATGCGAATCGTCCGCCTTGCAGTTGTGCTAGAGACGCATTCTCGATCTTCAATGCCTCGATCTCTTCGATCAATCGTTGCATCTCTGCCGCGGGAGGCTGAATCTCTGGGACGGGAGGTGCTTTACCTTCCCGGAGGATATCACGCTCGTTCCGCAACTGTTCTAGTTCCACGCGCATGGCTGTGAGTAGATCTTCAAAGTTATCCTTTGACTGGCGTTCTTCGAGCAGCTTCCGCCGCGTGTTCTCCAAAGCAGTCTCCAACTCTTTCGTTTTAGATGACAGATCTGATAGATCCGTTCGTTCTCGCCGAAGCTAGCAAACACTGTCAGTCAAGAAGCCCCTCGAATACGATTCGAAAGTCCGAAACCTACCTGCTGGACCTGATTCTCCAGTATTTGAACATGCGATTCAGACGCAGTCCTCTGCATCCGCTCTTCCTGGAGCCTCAACGAAAACTCAGCCTTCAATTGCGCTCGTTCTTGCTCCGCACCCCGACGGATCTTTTCAATATCTTCCTGTCGGTCCGGGCCGTATCGAATCGAACTAGTGCCAGAGTCCGAGAAATAATCACTCGTCCGACGACTGATTTCCGGCCCTTCTGTTTGAAGGCGTTCGATCAGGTCTTCCAGTTCCATTTCCCGACGAATCGACCCCGCCAATTCGGAACTGATTTCGCGCAATTCATTCTCAAGGTCGGCTAGCTTGGACGCGTATACGGTGTCGTGGGCACTAAGTGTCCCTAATGATGGTGTTCGTGCAGGTGGGCCAAAGCCATTGGCTTTGGTATCGTATGAAGAAGGGGGCCGCATGGGGACATTGGCTAGTGGTGGCATTGGAGAAGGCATTGGTGATCGGCCACCGTCGGAGATCTCAGTACTAGAAGACTCCGCGCCGGGTGACGTTGCGGTGTTCGCTTTCCAGCCAAAGAAGGAGCTGATTTTGTTTCCGGGCGTTTTGGGTTGTCTGGGGTCGGATTGGCCCATGGACATGGATCGTGGATCGACATCAATTTGCAAAGGAGGTGGGCGATTCATCGGAGGGTGCAAGGCCATACTCGTCGCGCGGCGCTGAGTAGGGGGTGGCGAGTTGAGGATGGGAATAAATGGCTCGCTCACTAGACGACTGTGGAGGGGGGTTCCAAAGCCGGTTCCATTCGAAAACTGGTGTTCGTAATCTTCGTCAAAATAGTCGGCGCTTTCGTCGTCGTCGTCGTCTTCGTCCTCGACCACGGATCTGAGAAACGCGGCTGTTGGGGCGGTATCTATACGGAGGGATTTTGCAGGTTGTCGGCCACGAGAATATCTGAAGAAGGGCGAGGAAGGTGAGCGATGATAGGTCTTCCAGGTCTTAGGGAAGCGGGATAGCATGGATTGGCCATGTCAATCGAGATCCCCCCTGAACACACGCCCGACTCCAGCTTGGCAATGGTGGGTGTGTTCTCGTTGTCACAAAGAAGTTGCAATGGAGAGCAGCCATAGGCCAGTGAGATGGGTGGTGGGTATTATTAGGTAGGGTTCGTGCGGTGTCCGGGGGGAGGGGGATATAGGATGGGAAGATAAGAGCGGAACGGTGGTGGAACAATGAGGTCGCATACCTATTAGAATTCCTTGGCGCTAATATAAAGGAGTCGCCTCCCTCGACCGACGAAGGGGATATAGAACCAGCAGCAGGATGAGGAATGGGAGGGGGTTATTCTTAATCGAAAGGGGAGAGGATAGGTGGACAGGGTCGATCACTGGACTGGCATGCTGGTCCTGCTCCGGCAGCGGGACAGGCTTTCGGTGCAACGATGCTCGTACTTGTGCTTGCGCAAGTACTGGCGATTGATCGTAATGGTGACTTGAAATTGAGATCGAACGGTGGTGGTCGTGGAGTTGCGACGAAAGGGGTGGTGGTGGGGAGTTGTGGGAGTAGTAGTCCAAGCCGGAGGAAGAAGAAGAACTGGCTCTGGAAGCAACGGAATAGCGACTAGTCGGAGTATCTGGGGGAGGAGTGATAGCCGCCGTCGTCACAGTAGTAATAGTAGTAGTAGTAGAGGTAGTAGCACTCGTTGTCGCAGACGTGGGATGAGGAATGGGATCTGAGGGCCGTGAAGCGGGAGAGCCGCCCCAGGTGGGAGCGACAGGAGGAGACGCCATGAAACCAGCCTAGTTCAGATCAAAAAATAGCCCAGGATCGACAGTCCATGCCGATTCACACGGGACAAAGAATGGAGATTGGACTATTAGGGGATTAGGGGATTAGGGGGTGGTGGTGAAAGAGGGGAAAGAATTGGGCACGCGCTCAAGTGAATGGCTCAAAGGGGAAAGGATTGAGTTGGTGGTGGTTTGTTCGAGACTATCAAAAGATAATCATCCCAAATAATGAAAGACTGAAAGTTGGAGACATAAAAAAAAGGTAAAAAAAGAAAAAAAAGATAGAAAAAGGAGAGAGAGGAAGAGTAACGGAGTCCAACTGTAAGTTACTTAGCGCTTTTCCAGAGAAAGACGGGCGATTAGCGCTACGGCCAAGTAGCCCGTGGGCTGATAACAGACTAAACAGTTGTGTAGCCAGCAATTGGCGGTCTCTCTCTGCCACCTGCTTGTCTCTTGTCCTCCCAGCTGGTTCCCAGGGGTAAGAGAAAAAAAGAGGCAGGGAGAAGAAAGCAGTCTAGCGTGCACAATTTAGCGCCCTTGACCAGGAGGAGTAAGCCTCGGTGGAGTAACCGCCCCTCTCGAACGGGCGAACGGGGCCAGTCTGCATGGATGGATTGCATCTGATTGGCACTGCAATACAATCAACGCGCTGAGAGCGGCTTGCCAAGGTGCGCTCTGGCCGGCGGTGATCGACAATGCTTGCCGATGAACGTGTTGAAGGGAAATTGGGGGGATGTTGATTGTCACCAAGTTGGAGGTCCATATGGAGAGGTTCCGGCCACACCGAGTGTATACTGCCATGATAAACTCCTCTCTATCTAACCCATAACCACTTCTTAAATTCAATGATAATCCCTCGCAGAATTATTCGGTTACTTCGGTACTTGGATACTGAAAATAGAAACGGGATTTCACTAGTCGCAACTGCCAATTGACCCCTTGAGTCGTGGATCTCGAGAAGGGAGAGGTTGGATGCTGGGTCCGACCCGCGCTAGTGCTGGGGGGGGAGGGGCGCTCGATTTCAGGGGTAGACTCAAGTTGCAGAAAGGTACCCTGTAGGTACTTTTGATACGTGTGATATATTAAAATACTACTTCTGCAGTACCTTTCCGCAACTCCTGCCCCGGGTCCAAGGTTCCTGGGCCACGCAAGGCTGGTTCCAATGCCAATCGACCATGATGAATGGCAATGCGTTCGACTGCGTAATCCGTATCGTGGAGAAGCCATCAACTGGAGGCTTTATGCCTTGTGCCCTATCATTGAACCATATTCTATGCCGGTCGGATATAACCTGCGAGGCATCTGAACACACGCTTCTCTACAAAGTACCATTCTACAAGACTAATTATCAGTAAATCTGTAGTTTAGACATTTTACCTGCTTTATTTACTATGCGAAGTCTCAAACACGATATATTGACTTCCATAAACACTACTATACTTGCACCTTCTTACGTACCTACCAAGCGATATAAATTTGCACCTATCCTCCCGTCTGCTCGATATAGATTAAGGGGGTTCTCCATATTTCTCCAACGATCCTCGCCCTCCGAACCTTGAACCTTTCCAGACCCAGAACTCCCCTCCGATCGATAACCATCGTGGAAATCCCCCTCCTAGGTGGATCAAAAGATCCTTGCCCCTTTATTCCTGATCCAGTGAGAGACACCTACGCGCATGAGTTACTCTCTTCAGCCCGTGCATACTGTACATCTCAAGTCATCCTTGGGCCCCTCTTCCACGCTCAGCCAGCCGTTCCTTTCCTGATCAATTGTACGGAGCAAAATGTAACGATATGAACCTACGAGACCAAAGAACCATGAGTGAACGTGCTCCCGTCCTGCAGGGCTAACCGTAGCGCCAGCGGGCGCGGTCTACCACCCAATCATCCACCCTCACCAAACACTCGGGCCAACGCCTAGCCGGCGTGGACTTCTTCAATGAGCCTGGTCTTGTTCCTGCGCCAGCAGGTCAGGTCAGCCCGGCCAATTGAGCGGCAGAACGGGGAGGTCCCTGAGGGGTGTGAGAGGGGAGGGGGACGTGGGCGTCAACTGTTCGGTTTGGCCCCGTGCTTAAGTCGGTGAGGCATGAAGGCATGATTGAACAGAATCAGATATTACTAGTCCTAGAGTGGGAATTCGACTTTGGGCATTTTTCATGTTCGAGATTATCGGCTGCTGATTGTCTGACTTATTGAAGCTGAACAGTGTCTGTTCGGCCAGCCACGAAGTGTGTATCTGTGATGTAAAACCCCAGTTTCAACCAACCACTTGCTGTATACAGAGTTCATCTGGTGTCTAGGATGTTGGATCTAGACTTTCACTTCCCAGCGTCTGACAACGCCCCTGATTTTGAGGATTCAGGCAGATATGGGGTACATGAACGAGGACATGGATAGGCGCCAGCCATGTCTTGGAACATGTCAAGGTTCCAAGGGCTGGACTCTGGAGTATGTACTTTGGTCGTGTGTTTGATCCAAGCTTCAAGTCTGGACCTGTCGACGCATCTTTTCTTTTTATATACGGAACTTTCTCAAAAGATTTCCTCAGGATTATTCGCAGGGAGAGATTTTTATTTTTACCAAGTGGTCCCATCGTCAGATCCACTGTAGTAGTTTGACAGCACAGTGTCCAGTTAATTCTCGGCTCTCCTCACGCCGAAGCGGGAAACCCGACCGTAGCTAGACCAGACCCAACTCCCGACCTCAGACGGGATGTCGTACAGTCCCACCACACGTCCTCGGAATGTTTGAGGAATTATTAGTGAATGTTCCGGGTGGTGACGTTCCAGTGCCTTGCTTTATTGTTACACCATGCGTGTCTATTGACGCCCTTTATTTGTTTAAACCTGCGTAGGGCTGCTGGCCAGCCTGTTTTTTTTTTATTTTTTTTTTTGCTTTGTCTTTAAGGGGTGACGGGTGCGTTAGGGTCCACGCAAGATATTTATATATCGAAGCTATAACCGACAACGAGGTTTCACCGTTTAACAGGATTTTGTTTCGGTGTCTCCATTACTTACTTCAATAAATTGCTGAAGCTCTTAATTTACATATATAGCGGTGGAGGTATTTTTTCTGGGCTGGTCTCGAATCAATATCTGTGCGACCTCCAAACATTTAATCCGGATGACCCATTATTGCCTTCATCGATGGATGAGGCCATTCTTAGCCACAGGGAGAAGCCGAATAGGTACTGATGGCTATCAATACCTACGAATTTTTGGAAAAGGATTTTTGAAACACCATTTGCACATATATCTCTGTACCTGACCTGATATTTCCTGGCTAGTTAGCTGCATTCAATAGCAAGTCTGCATTAAACACCTGCCCAGAACTGGAAATAGTTAGCCAAGTCACTGAAGTCAAAGATGTCAACCGACTCAACTCAAACCCGGGAACAGGACCTATTTCGAAAGCATATTGATGAAATGCTTGTGTCAACAGCTGACTTCCATCTTGTGACGGAACTAATCGCTTCCAAGCCTGAATCAATCGCCGGGGCCATCCAGACTACCAAATCCGTCTATCATAATACCGATAGCTATTCTAGAAGCCCGGACCCATAATGGTCGAAATTTATAATCAGATACCCTCGGAATATTCGTAGCCGCATACAAGCCAGACGGCAATCTCAGGTTACTCCTCGGATCATTCGCGATACCCTCCGGCAATGAATGATGTTGCGATAAGGAAAGACTTTTGTAACAGACATATCTCTCGCCTGGATTCTCTGAATATTCCAGATTGAAGGACATATCGAAATCGAGTGGATTGCAACACATACCTGCCGACTATAGCAGGCACTCTTTCCTTCTAATTGCTTCTCTGGCCACTCCACCTCAATAATCAAGCCCATAAATCACACCAAAATGTCATTTCAGTGCCTTCATCAATAGTATCCACTCAAATCGGAGGGCTGGGCACATTGGATGGATTCCACTATGCCAAAGGAGTGGAGCAATATTGCGGTATTCCCTACGCCTCATTATCAAAGCGATGGACGCGCTCTGTGCTGAGAACATCATGGGAAAATGACTACCACAACGAGGCTCAACTGGGGTGAGATAACCGGTCCTTTAAAGACGAATTGAACCATCTCTAACTCACAGCTAATACCGCAGGAATAATATGCCACGACCACAAGGTCCAGGCTACGATACAACAAATATTTTCATACCAGTCCCTCCAAACCCCAACTTCCCCCGTCAGCCAGAAGTAGATGAAAAGACCGCTTTGGTCATGAATATAGTCGTTCTACAACACCCAAGCCTCAAAGGAGAGAAATCCCCCGTACTCGCATGGATTCACGGCGGATCTTTGCTCTTCGGTAGTGCAAACTACGGCATCTACGATGCCGTGAACCTTGTCTCCCATAGTGTCGAGATCGGTAGGCCCGTCGTAGTAGCGAGTTTTAATTACCGACTGGGCCTGGGTGGATTCCTTGCTAGCTCGAAGATTAGCAACGAGCTGAGAGAAGACGGGTTCGAGGGGAACGGAAACTTTGGCTTGACGGATCAGCAAGTCGCCATGGACTGGATTCAGAAATACATCGGCCAGATTGGAGGGGATCCGAACAACATGACGGTCTTTGGTCAGTCGGCAGGTGGTGTCTCGATTGGCCATCAGATCGCAGCGAACAATCCGATGAAGTTTGATCGGGCGATTTGCATGTCCGGCCTGGGGATTACTCTTGCATGATTGGATTTGGATGAGCATGAGGCATTGTTTCACGCAACGTGTCGCTACTTTCCTATTGATCCCTGTGCTTCAGATGTTCTTGATCAGCTCAGAAAAGTGCCAGAACAGGAAATGGCGAATGCGGACCACATTATCCAAGGAGTTCCATCTGGGACTGGCAATCCTTGTAATGATGGGTGGTTTTATAAATTTGACCCACGACTTCAGTCAAAGACCGAGGCACCAAGTTGGTTGAAGTCATTCATGATAGGTGGCGTGTACGACGAGGGCGTGATTTTCACGACGAATGTCATGAATGACACGTACGAAACTTTTCGGCAGACACTACTGGCAAGCATACAAGATGAGGTTTACGTCAACAGAACCCTTCACGAATTTGACAGCACCCAAAATATCCCTGGCCCAGAGCTCGTTGAGAAGGGGTGTACTGTGAGCGGGGAAGCTGTCTTCAAGATCCCGAACTATTTAACAGCGAATGTCAACGAGCGGTTGCGCGGTGAGAAAGCCATTTTCAAATACCATTTTGACCAACGCTCCCGTCTGGAAAATCTCTTGAACGGGAGGGCATACCACTTTGACGTGGTGTACTTATTTGGCAATCTTGACAACAAGCTTTATGCCAGGGAACGTGCAATGGGACATGACATAGCCTCTGCTTGGATCAAATTTGCCTGGGGCCAAGAGCCGTGGTGAACTGACTTTTGGGAGGTCTGGGGTCCTGATTCGCTGGGTAAATTGGAGATGGAGGAGGAAGATGAACATGTGCCCTTTTTTACAAGGTTTAAGCGTCTGCTGGGCTAGGGCTCCGAGGGCCTGTGGGAGAAGTATCTTGTCGGACTGGACCGTTTATTGATGAAGCGGCGCAAATTGACACAAAAGGCATGATGATGACGCTGATCAAAAGTACGGATCTAGACTGGCTTGAGAAAGATTCTAATCAAGGGCACGATTTGGAATTGTATCCAGAACAACATAAACTATACTAAAGAGTACATCAACCATTTAATCTCAGCGGGCCTTCTGCTGCTTTGCACGAGTGATGAGATACCCACCAAGTGCTAAGACACCAGCCGCACCGGCAAGAAGAGATGTATTGCTGAAGTAAGGCTCTTCATGAACTCGTCCCAG
This sequence comes from Penicillium subrubescens, assembly GCF_028828155.1. Lineage (NCBI taxonomy): Eukaryota > Fungi > Ascomycota > Eurotiomycetes > Eurotiales > Aspergillaceae > Penicillium > Penicillium subrubescens. The sequence continues at coordinate 2,242,136 of NW_026643160.1, read as the reverse complement.
CTGAGTAGCTCTCTTGTTCTTAACAAGATCACTACCGGAACCTTTGACAATGTAATCCTCCCACTGCACTTTTGAAAGATTTTTCTGGTAATCCACGACAGTACCGGACCAGTTATTGGTGATGACTCCATCGTCCCTCTTGTACCAGCTGTTGCACTTGGGATCTGCAAAGCTACTACTCCGCAGCAGAGCTTGTATCTTGTCATTGTAGTCTTTCATCACTTCTGGTGTTGGCATGAGGGCAAGTGTCTTTCCTAGGTGGCGTGAACGAATTACCTCACCAACCAAGGCATTCAGATAACGCGACTGGGCTTCGATCATGAGAATGATAGAGTTGTGACCTGTATTTGCGTTAGAACAGCCCGATCAAATCGCCCGAAAGACGCTTTTACTGACCGAGATTAGTGTTCGGACCATAGAACATTCCAAAATTAGGCAAGTCCTCCACAGTCACACCGTAGTAAGCCTTTGCCCCATCCTTCCAAATATCTGCAACCGATCGACCCTTCGTACCAAAGACTTGAATCGGGTACATAAAGTCGACCGTTTTAAATCCCGTTGCCAGCACGATAAAGTCATATTCTTGCTCGCCAACGCCCTCAATCTCAATTCCCTTGGTCGTAATGCGCTCGATACGTCTTGTCTCTAGATCCACATTGTCACGAGCTAACGCAGGATAGTAATCATCAGACAGGATAACCCTCTTGCACCCAGGCGCATAGTCAGGTGTCAAGGTCTCCCAGAGCTCGGGCTTGTTGGCTAACTGAGCTTTGAGCATACCCGTGCACCAGTCTCGAATCGTCTGCGCATACTCGGAGTTGTCATCGAAGATAGCAGCATGGAAATCCTCACGGAATTCCATCTGGACCGCACGTTTGCGCCAGCGGATAGGTGGCACGTATTTTAATAGTGCCTTTTGGAAAGCGGACACGGGAGCGTCCATGCGAGGAACTAGCCAGTTTGGCGTCCGCTGGAATACTGTCAGATGAGAAGCAGTTGGTGCAATTTCCGGGATGATTTGGGCCGCCGTTGCTCCTGTGATTATTGTTAGAACCGCTAAATGAGTTGCAGAAGGGTTAGAGAGAAGATAACACACCATTTCCAATGATCGCAATCTTCTTCCCCTTGAAATCGTAGCTCCAGTCCCATCGGGCGGAGTGCATCAGTTTCCCTTCGAAGTCATCAATGCCCGGAATATCAGGGTATCTGGGCAAGTTGAGCTGGCCGACGGCAGAGACGAGGAAATCGGAGGCAATGACATAGGAGGACCCAAACTCGCTGTCTTTCTGTCCTGATATATTGACAGTAACTTTCCATTTCAATTCTTCGTCATCCCAGCGAGCTTCTTCCACGGCTGAATTGAATCGGAGATGTTTGTAAAGACCCCATTTTTCTGCGATTCCGACGAGGTATGCCTACGGTAAACGAGAGAACAACGAGTCAGTTTCAATCTTGGCCATGCAATTGTCAGAGGATAGCTGCCAGCTTACGTAGATTTCCTCCTGGCCTGGGTACTCGCGAGACCAGTTGGGGTTTTGCTCGAAGGAATAGCTGTACAATGAACTCCAAACTGATTTCGATTAACAACACGAAAACTGTTTTGAAGTAACAGGGGACATACCATCGCAGCAGCATCCGGGGTACTTTTGATCATTCCATGTTCCGCCGATGTTACTACTCTTCTCGAGGATGACAAAGTTGCGACAGTTGTTCCGTTTGATGAGGTCTATCGCCATGTTCATGCCTTGATACGAGATCGGTTAGTTTGAAACAGCCTCTCTAGTCGTGAATAACCAACATACCGGATATTCCGGCTCCAATGATAATGACAGTTGCATTTGTAAAGTCTTTGTTTCCTACTGGAAGACGGGTACTGGAGGGAACAGGCATCTTGACTCCCGGAAGAAAGTGTCTTGAACTCAGGGCGGAACAGAATAGTAGGCTACACCTTGCGGGGGTACCAATCATGGATATATAGGATGTCTAGCAGAGTTCCACAAATAGGTACCTTTGAGTACCTTAAAACTTGCATTTGTTACCGAAACCCCTCATCTGTCACCTGCGTCTATCTGAGTCTCGGCATAGCCTAAAGAGGTTCAAGCCCTCGCATCAGGTCACAACGTCAATCCACTTAATGTAGTACACAAGAGATAGCTTTATTTTAACTAATTTCTAGACTTGAATGATGAAAAACACTCAAGTAGCTCTTATGTTACACTACAAATTTTGCATTATGACAATCGGGGATTGGCACATACTCGGCAATGCGGAGCGAGATGTGCGGGGAAACTGGCTAGACACCGAGGTAGCATAAAAGCAAACGTTCGGTTGCTGCAGAACCTTGTTTCAGCGGGGATTTTGATGACAAGTTAATTTCATGGTAGCTCGATTCCCTCCCTCTCTGCTGTCTGCAAAATGTACTGCTTGACCTGGTGATTGAGAAGATAAACCATTAGAAACACTGACAATCTGAATGCAAAACAATAGACGAATGCATTAAATCAAAAGAAGCAGCCGAGAACAAACTTACTTTATCATCTGGGACCAGATCAATTGCTAGCCGCCCATCAGCATCTCGCTTTTCAGCTTCTGCGCCTGACTTCAAGAGTAGAATTGCAGCATCACCATGACCCTCCGAGATGGCATGATGCAGTGCCGTCAGTCCGTCATTATCGGTCGCGTTAACAGGGCTCTTGCCTTCCTCTAGAAGCATCTTGATAATAGGAACAGAGCCAACCGCAGCGGCTCGGTGAAGAGGTAGTTGGCCACGAACGTCTTTTACCCGAGCACTACATTTATGCGCTAGCAGACTTCGGACCGTGGAAATGTTGGATTTGGAGCTTGCGAAGTGCAGAGCATTCTATTGACCGTTAGCCAAAAGTCACTCCAAGTTCTCAATAATGATCACTAACCTGGCCAGAATTACTCTTCATGGTGACATCGGCCTCTTTGCGTAGAAGTAAGTCGATGATTTTATCACCCTCAGCATCTTTGAGACTGGCAGCGATCATGAGCGGAGTCCATCCAGATCCATCCTATTATATATTATGTTGATTTAGCTTTATCCCTTAAATAGGACGTAAGTTTTCAGTTCAAGCTGAGAATCTCACCTCAACATCGGGATCGAAATTCTTCATGCCAACTAGCAGCTCCACAATAGGCAGTCGATTGTAGGCCACGGCCCAATGAATAGGAAGACGTTCATCGTCATCTTTGACAAGCGCAGCTTTGGGATTTGCCTGAAAAGCTTCATTAGTCCAAATTTCACGCCATGGCTGAGGAGTTATGTTGTAGACCCGGCATGCCCGGCCGCAAAGTGTGGGTTCTGCGGGGCAGCTCGAAGCTCTACAGATGGCGATCACTCACGTTCAGCAGCGATTCAGCAATTTGAGCTGTCTCATATTGTCAGCGTAGCTTCCGAAATCAGCCATCAATAGCACATACTCTTGCCCTCACGGGCAGCCTCATGAAGAGGAAACTTGGCGCTCTGATCAGGATCCATGACGATGGTAAAGTGGAGGATCATACGATAAGAGCTGCGATAAGTGAAGAGATGATTGACACCTGATGATTGACACCTCAGGCAGCAAGGCCGATGAACTTCCCAGCAGAAGATTCACGTCCGCATCCACCACACCTCAAACTCCAATCGCCCTTCTCACCATTGCATTATTGGAGCCGACCGCCAGTATCACTCGGGAATACGGAGCTTTATTGCGATACACGAATTGAATTGCGATCCGAACAAAGGTTTTCCGCCGCCCACATAACCTTTCGAGGCTCAAAGCCTCTGCGCGTGGACTTCTTTCGCGACACTCCACCTCCCCCAACCGCGAACATACCTATCTACAGCCCTTATCTCGTCACAAAAATGGAATCCCTACCTTCTCAAACGGCCAATGAGGCTGTACGCACCTCCGCGAAGCGCACCGCCGATCTTTTCGGTACAGAATACCTCATGGTCACACCCTCGACCCTCGCAGACGGCACAATCGGCGTGTCCTACCGGCGAAAGGCAGAATACCAAGATGTGATGGAATTGCCCCCAGTGCTGGCAGAAAAACAGGCCAAGGCTGCGTCGGGACGCACAAAACGACCCAAGATCCAGCCAGCCCAATCCCAAGGCTCCGGCGATGGCAGCGGTGCCTCCATGGCCCTTGTCAGGAGACCTGCGGGCGTGGGCGCAGGCGCTGCTGGTGGCGAGGACCAGCCTAAGAGTTTGATTCAGAGACCATCCGCGACGAAGCAGGCACGGCCGGATTGGCATGCGCCATGGAAGTTGATGCGTGTGATCTCCGGACATTTGGGTTGGGTGCGAGCATTGGCGGTCGAGCCGAATAACGAGTGGTTTGCCAGTGGTGCCGGCGATCGAACAATTAAGATTTGGAATATGGCTACGGGTGCTTTGCGACTTACCCTGACGGGTCACATCTCGACTGTGCGCGGTCTGGCGGTTTCACCCCGGCATCCATACCTCTTCTCGTGTGGCGAGGATAAAATGGTTAAGTGCTGGGATTTGGAGACGAATAAGGTTATTCGCCACTACCACGGCCATCTGAGTGGTGTCTACACATTGGCGCTGCACCCTCGCCTGGATCTACTGGTTACCGGTGGTCGCGATGGTGTATGCCGAGTCTGGGACATGCGCACACGAAGCAACGTTCACGTTCTTTCCGGACACAAGGGCACTGTTGCCGATATTCAGTGCCAAGAAGCAGACCCTCAGGTCATCTCTGGCTCACTGGACGCTACGGTCCGGCTGTGGGATCTCGCAGCTGGCAAGTCTATGGGCGTTCTGACGCACCACAAGAAGGGTGTTCGTGCGCTCGCGACCCACCCTACCGAGTTTACTTTTGCCAGTGCTAGTACTGGCAGCATCAAGCAGTGGAAGTGCCCCGAGGGTGACTTTATGCAGAACTTCGACGGTCAAAATGCCATCATCAACACTCTTTCCGTCAACGACGAGAACGTCATGTTCTCTGGCGGTGATAATGGATCCATGTCATTCTGGGACTGGAAGACCGGATACCAGTTCCAGTCTATCGATACTATGGCCCAGCCCGGTTCCCTCGATGCCGAGACGGGTATCATGGCGTCAACCTTCGATCGGACTGGTCTGCGTCTCATTACCGGTGAGGCTGACAAGACTATCAAGATCTGGAAGGAGGATGAGAATGCCACGCCGGAGACGCACCCTGTTACATGGGCTCCTACTCTCGGCAGACAGCGGTATTAGAGTTTCGTTGGGCCATCTGTTCTCAGTTGTTAATACCCTTCTCATCTGCTTGGTCTTTCTTGTTACTGCAGTGGGTGGCGTTCAAGGTGGTTCATGTGCTTGCCCTGTAATTTTGAAGTCAGGGAGGGCAGTCGGTGAAATTCGTTTTTGGAGAAAAGGTTCCATGCTTCAGGATAGAATCATGTTCTGTACAAGTATTATTTACTCATTTGGCTCCAATTGAGTGCCATTGACAAAAATTACTTCCCAAATTTACCCGTGAGTAGGGCATCACACGCAACAGCTAAGGGTTGAGGAAGAGTATGGATAAAAGGGTATCATATGCCGTGCTAATTGCCTACAGCTTGGTTCAGTAAAATGTTGTACAAAATGCAGGACGGGGAACTCCAACAATGCTTGTAAAAAACGATGCGATCCACGGAAGAGAGAACTACTGCTCAATCCCCATACCAAAGCCCTTGGCTTCCACATCCTCCCGGAATGCAAGCTTGACATCCTCCGGTGCGACACGAAGCCGAATCTTGCTGCTCCGGTCACCACGAGCAGGAATTGTAGAGCCGCCAAGCATGTTCTTCGTGCCGGAGCCTTGCTCCAACGCCAGGACGCCAGAATTCATAAGCTCCATGGCAGCGAAGCCGAGAGCTCGCACTCGGGATGCGGCACCTCCTCCAAGTAGGAAGTCCTTGACGCCCGCTCCGGCTGCACCGGCGACGGCAACGGCCGCATCAGCGATACGGCGTGCCTCGTCGAGGACGTCGCCGAATGTGGACTCGGTGATCCCAGTGCGTTGAACGCGTGCAAGGAGGGCGGCAAGGAAGAGCTTGCCCGAAATAGGCAGGCAGCGCAGTGATTGCTGGAGTGGGGTGGAAGTTGCTTCCTGGATTGCTTGCTTGATAGTTGCAATAGTAACACGACCAGGTTGACCTTTACCGGAGGCCGGTTTCGGGGCCGGTGAATCACCTGCTCCCTTCTCGGTGAGCGCTTTGTTGCGTCGCGCAGGAGTCTTGCTCGGGGTTGGAGGAATATCATCCGCAGCGTCGTTGCTTGCTGACTCTGCGTTGGCAGCTTCATCGGCTTCTTGCTCAGCGATTTCAACGGCACGACGGCAGATATCCAGGGCGCGACGCGCATCACCGCTGACAGCAGCAACTTTACGACTAGCAAATTGAATAGCATCTGGATCGACGATGTTGCCCGGGACACTGGCTAGACGAGTGCTGATGATCTCCATGAGATCTGTGTGTCGGTATCCGGGAAATGTGATACGGGTGAGACCGAGACGACTAGAAATCTTGTTGCTCAGGGTACGTTCAGGCAAATCCATAGTATTCGCCACGGCCAAGACGATAAGCCGGGAGTGACGAAGAGCGGGCCAATTGAAGAAGTTGTACATCACTGACTGGTTCTTGGTGACCAGCTGATCCAGCTCGTCCATGAGCACGACGCAGGAGACTCTGCGAGGCGAAGGATTGGAGAATTCTTGTTCGAGCAGGTCAAGCGCATGAGAAGGAGAAACTCGGTCTCCCTTCAATGCCTCCCAGAGGAGAGAGTAAGATTGATGCGGGTCGGTGACTTTCATGCCGTTGATCTCCACGAAAATGAAATCGTCCATCTCCTCTGCCAGCACGGCACCATTGAGTTGGGCGACGACTTCTCGCACAGTTGCGGTTTTACCTGTACCCGGGGTACCTGAGATGTAGATACAAGCTCCGGTGCCTTCCATGATAGCAGCACTGAGGTGGTTGTAGACGGTATTGAACTCGGTTTTTCGACAAGGAAGGGATTCTGGGACTGTTGAAACATGTAGTAATGTGCGTGCTTGCCGGTAGGGCGAGGCAAAATGAGATGGTTCGAGGACGCGAGTGCCCAGCGGCGTGAATTCAAGAGGCTTCTTTACGACGATCCTAGAGGCTCTGTTAGTTCACTGATATACCAAGATTGCCATAGCCATGATAGCGTACCGTTTGTTCGAGGGTGTCGTCAAAGCCTTCTTGCGCTGTGATTTTGGTGTAGTGTTGGTTGCGGCCAGTCTTTGTCGTTTCCTCGGGGTGGATGGAGCGGCAGTCTCGTCCTTGGTGTCGACATACTGAAAACTGAGGTCAGTTTGTGCTAGCTCGAGCAGTAGAGAACGATGGGGGACTTACCTCGTCGTCAGCCGCTTTCCTCTTGCGCGCCGCTTTCAAGCCGTCCTTCACCATGCTGATGAGTTGATGAACGTTGCGATCTCCGTAGACTTGCTCCCAGTTAAACTCATCGGTGTATCGACCTTGCACTTGGTTGACGCCCCGGCGACACACGATGCACTTGCTGAATTCGGCACGTTGTGTTTTGTCCTTTGGCGGAGCTCCGTTCGGGTATTTTGCGTAGAATGCGTCCTTCGACATGACCGTTGCCTTGCCGTTGATCGATGTGAGTGGGTTGATGTTGAAATCCGCTGTGAGATACTGCTCATTGGGCAGTGCATCCGTTCTCTGCTTGTTCCTTGTGGACATGAACTCGTCCGGCGACGCAAACCACATGATGTTGACCGACTTGATCACCCCCTCTTCCTCATCCTCGTCTTCCTCCTCTAGGAACTCGGTGATGATTCCGACCCAGTCCTTGCCATTCTCGGGAGACTTAAGGAGCACGACCTCGCCCAGTCTGCACTCGAACGAACCCATTCGTGCGCCCACAATTGCCGGGCCCTTCTTCGCAGGGCGGGATGATCGTCGCCGGCGAGATTTTTCAGGGCTCGCCTTGCTCGTCTCTGGATCTTCCTTGACCTCAGCCTCTTCGGTAGCATAGACCCAGTCCCAAGGGTGGTCCTCGTCGCCCATTTCATCATCGGAGTCCTCGTGCACCAGGGCCCCCTTGGTCATCCATTGCTGGGCGCGCTTTCGTACATTGCGGCGCTTCTCGGAGCCCTCGTCGCTCGAGTGATCTGTGTCAACTGCCATTATGCCCGATCGCCCAGGTTTCAATGGGAGTAGACCGTAGGCTTGACGATGACGGAAGCTTTGCAGAGAAATAATGAAATCGCGTTGCAAACACGCGTTGTCCACTTTACTCCCCTTTTGGCTTAGCGTCGTTAATTGACCCGCCAATCATGCAGTAGAATGTGGATCCCGATCATCAATGCTGTTTCCATAGATTAACACCTGCTCTGTACTTTGCTACATATTAGGTAGTTCAGTCAATCAATCAAAGCAATGATAAGTAGGCTAATTTAATGTCAGAATTGGCAGCTACATTATAAGCGCACGTCAGATAGTAGCAGTCTTCATCCTCATTTCTTATTACATTCAAGGGTCAAAGAATCTACACAGGAGTCCTGAAAACAATCAACAATAGTCCTCACAGCAGAGTGATACAACTTGAGGATAGCATGATCCTCATTTCTCTCTTGTTGCAGACTTTTGTTACCCTAAGGGCAAACAATGGATCTACCTAGAAAATCCATTCCTGTTTAGACTGGCCCTTTATACAAGGTTTCATTCAGTATCGCAAGTCTTTCGGAACTTTCCAATCGCATAGGTACTTCCCATGAGGCTGTTTTGTGCTATTTCACATAGTTAAATATTCTATTCCCTGGATAGTTTCTTAACTGTATATTGAGGCTCTGTTTTCTGCATCTCTACGCTCTTCCTCCACTCCTTTTTCCTCTTTTTTTCCCATCTCCACTATTTTGGTAACTTATCCTGTACTTCTTCCCACATTCAAATTCTCCCTCATACTCCACTGACCAAATTTTTTCCTTTCCAAATTTGGTCTCGGTAGATGCTTCTCGATACCAATCTACCCCCCATGCTTTTCTAAGTCCGCCAAATCCACATTCGAAAACCACCCCGACCGAATCAATCCATCTATCTATGGATCTGTGAGTCTCTTTCATGAGTCTATGATCTACTCAATACAGCTCAAATTACTAATCTCCTCGCAGAGATCACTTAGCTCGTGAGGCTGCCCGGGGTATGTCACCCTTTATGTCGAATTTGCCTGGCTGGTAGGGCCTCGTTGCCCTACAGTAACTAATTCAAGAGATAGGCCGTGCTCCAGGACACAGCCCGGACCCCTATTCCAATATCAATGGAGGGATAAATCATCGAGAATGGAGTGACTACTCGGCCTTTAAAGTCCTTTCACAGTCTAAACATGGAGTTCCAGAAGGAAACCTCATCGAGCTCGACAGTCCTCCTGCAACACCTAAATTGATTAAAAAGGAACCCTCAGAACCCAGGATCAAGCCACCTACATATAAACCGTCAGCCAAGCCAGTGATTGAAACTTTTCCTGTGACCCACCAGGCAGCCTATCCTATATTGCCTCAAGGCCAGAGGGGATATCGCTACCCATCGTCTGGCGCCATCCCACATAGATCTAAGACAAGAAGCACTCCTCCACCCTCGCGTCCTCTTTCAGCAAGATCTAAATGGCTTACTGATATGAAGCCTGACTGTAAGAAACCTATGTACTACGTCGAGAGTTCAGCACTAATCCTAATCACTAGGTGTCGTGCAGCTAGGCGATTACAATGCGTAAGGCCTTTCTATCTATGATTTTCCAGCTCGGGTTGGCTAATCTATCAATAAGCACCGACGATGCCTCCATAGCCTCACTGTTTGGCAGGACCACGGCCCGCCCTGGGAGAACAGAGATATTCAATGACGTTTGCAAGAAGACTGGCGCTTTTATCCAGCCTCCTGTGGAGAGTGACACGGTATGATATCAAACTCAATCCAAAGTTCACAATCACATCGTTGACTGTTTGAAGCAACTTTTCATTTGGGGCAACGAGACTCAGGTGGAGAATGCCAAAACAGAGCTTCAACATTTAGTGATTCGACACCGTGACCGGCAATTGGCGGAAATGGAGAGGAGGTCATCCCCAGGATCCAGAACATCTCGAACTCGCCAAAAATCAGCCCAGCGACTTATGAGACCTGGACGCCATTTGTCTGGCAATGCACGCAAACCTTTGGCATGGGACAAGATCGGTCCTTATCACAGCATCGAACAAATGAAACGCAAGCAAGAGCACATGGCATTGGAATAACTTCGAAGAGAGCCTGAAGGCTTTGAGTGTACCGTATGAGACACAGACACAAGAAAGGCCGCGGTGGATATTCTGAATGCTAATCTTTTCATATAGAACAAACTGGTCTTCACTTGGCCTACTGATGGTCCTTCACCCCAGGAATGCTTGGGAGCGGCTCTTGAGAAGATGGATGGTATCCGTACTGAGCTTCAGGTCTATGCTTACTTAGACCCCGAGAATCCGGCACACATCATCGTTTCCAACAATGAAGGTTTCGACTCTGTATCCGTTGTCAAATTCCTTCGGGCAGCCTGGGTGGAAGGAATGGGAAGGACTGACTTGCACATCAAGAAGCTCATGCTTGCGCCACTCCCCGTTGAGTCCTCGATGTACGCCGTCACCCTCCTAAGGCATAACCTTGTTGCGAAACCATACCTTCACCAAGTTGAACGTCAAGATGCGTATACTGGCCGTCAGGTCTTCGCCCATAAGATGAACGCCATGCACACCGCGAATTTCAAAGAGATTCTGCAGGATATGCGAACATCGCTTTCCATGGTGAACTACTTCAATGGCAACCTGAGGATGAGATTCCACTTCGGGACCTTGATTCTAGACAGATTCATGTCCCCTAAAACCAATGAAACTGCAGTCAACCTGTTCGACTTCGCGGACATGATTGGACATGACCAGTGTCGAGGACGAGTAGTGCCTGGGTATGTCCTCGAAAATCCCTGTGCAATATTGAATTGAACTAACAATTTGGATAGACAGAAGATCAGCATGGAGACCTTGTTGAACAGATTTCGCGACGCGGATGACCTCCTTGAGCCCATCGGCCAGACGCGGCCTCTCAGTGAGCTGGAGCTCATGGAGCCAACCCACTCGGCCACTATCGAGTTTCTAGGAAGTCCCGGCTCTGATTTCCGTCTGGAGCTTTACCTCAAACGGATTGCGCGTGCTGGTGAAGTTGAAATCAAGGGTCATCGCTGGTTCAAAGCGCGTCATGGCGAAGATAAGACCCTGAGGATGCCACTGCAGCTCGCCATGGTGGACTTTGGAAGGTAACCCAACTTCTTAACATTATGATGAGCCCACACTGAAATTGTCTCATAGGGCTGACTGGCAATGCGACATTGAGTTCTTCGAGGTCGCCGCGGAGAGACTTCTGAGCAAATCCCAGCGCGAGCTCGCGTCCAGTATCCGTTTCACTAGCAATGGTGACAACCATCACTTCGTCTCCCATGCCGCCATGAACATTTGGATCCCTAGAGACACACCCGACGCCCACATTGTGAAAAAGTCCGCAATTCGGTTCAAGGTCAAGAGAACTAACTTGGTACTGGAGCTCGCTCGATTCGATATCTATAGACGGACCAAATTCATCAAGTCATACGCAAGTGCCTCACTCTACGACCCGAATTGGGATTCGCTCTTGGGAGGAGAGATTGGAGTTGGCGGTGCCCAGATTCAACCGCACGGAGCGGGTCTGGAGGCTTTCTTCCCGTCAAGCCTAGACAGTAATGCAGTGGAAGGGGCTGGCTTGATAGAGGTCCTCTATGTTGTCCAGAAAATTGCGGAGCTGCTGGGTGGCTCTGCAATTGGCTTGAATCAGCCGCCCAAGGATGAGAATGTGGCTGCTTGGATGGACGTGGAGCTTGGGACACTGTTTTGAGAGGGGAATCCTGATCCTGTATGATCACCATGTCTTTCTGCGTCTTCCAAGGCTTTGATTGTAACGTACTAACTATGGGATATGTCGACCTCGCGTTTTGAAGAGAAAAGATTGTTCAGTGAACTCGAGTCAGCTATTTACCCGACTGGTGCCCACTCTAACGGGCCCAAATTCTGTGCTGTTTAAGATTCTTGACTCAGGAGTCTCCCAATTGTAGGATCGATGTCACATCGAGAATAGAATGTACTCTTACTGCAGACCTTCGAAGTGAAACAATGACGCCTTTCATAGACCGACTCAGACCTAGTCTTACTTGACTAGATAAAGATTTTTCGCATTCGACTTCAAGATTGGGGTGAATGTATAACTTTTCGAGATTTTTGGTATTTCTAGGACATCTTCGCACTCATAAACTGCGCGTGGATGTTTATCATGCAGCCGTATCAGCAGTCTGCGCTGGCGCCTCGCCGCTAAGCATCTTCTGTCGGAGGACTGAGAACAAGTCAGTAAATAGCTCAACGATCCGGATACATAGCCTCGAATACAAGCATCCGTGGCCAAGGAAATACTCACCCTCCTCAACAATTCGCAACTGCTGGTTCTTGCCCTGTACAATCTTCTCCAGCTCCTGTAGATTCGCATCCAGACCCTTGACCTTGTCATTATAGAAAGCAACTGCCTTCTCAGAAGTCTAACCCAATTATCAGTAACTGTCCGAATCTCTCCAATGCGCGTCCCTGTTTCCTGAAACCATACCTTCTCAACGTAGAAACCAGTTCCAACATCAACAAGGACCTTCTCCCGATCCGTCAATCGACCCTTCACATACAGCGAGCTGGTCAGAGGCACTAGAATCTCATCCCGGCCATCGGTACCCTTCTTCGCTGAGCCAGTCACACCGTCGTTGATCGAATTCACACAGTCCCGAAACTTGGCCTGCGCGGCGCGCAGCTTCGCGTGTGAGGTCGTCAGGTGCTCGAGCTCGGAGGTGAGACGGGTCTGCAGGGAGCGGAGTTGGGGCACGGAAAGGGAGGCGAGATTGACTTTTGATACCGAGTAGGATTTTGTTAGCTAGCTGGCCATTGGGGTTGTGGTGATGCTGGCTTTGCGGGTTGCGGGCGTACCTGAGCCCGGGGGAGCTCCGCCGGAGGAGCTGTCTGAGGAAGCCATTGTGGGCTGTGTGATGTAGCTTGATTCGGGCGAGCCGAATTGTAGGAATTCGAGGTTGGAATCTTATGCGCCAGTGGTGGACTCTGTGCGCATACAATATGCGGGCGGAGGTGGGGGGTTGACAGCTTGGAGGAAAACGAAGGTAACCAGGATGTGGAAATAGTGCGGGTAGGCAATTCACAGTCTGGTTGTAGAGTGGGATGGAGTAAGTGCACGCACCTCTGTCCCGCTGTAGACCCTCTTGACGGTCCTCTCCTTGATTTATAAAAAGGTTGAAGCGAATAACTACTAGCATGATGGGATAGGAAATTTCAAGAATATTCAAAGAAAATAGATGGTGGTAAATTCGCTATGTTACAATGGCAACGTCCATTTTGCGCCTTGATCAATAGAGTACAATATGCTACAGGCTCATATCCCGCGATCGCCTCATAGCTGGGAAAGCAGATTCTGAACAAACGTGGGAAGTGTCTCAAGAGAAACGTCTTCTTTGACACCTAGACGGCGGCACTGTACCTCCAGGGTCTGGTTCTTCTTCCAGCCATTGCCAACTACCACAATAACGGGGTAGCCGATCAGGTCAGCATCACCCAGTTTCCAGCCCATGCCCTTATCACGGTCATCCAAAAGGGTGTCCACAGGTTTCGAATTGCCTGAAGTGAGGCTATCATAGACTTGTTCAGCCATCGAGTCCAGTCCCTTACCTGGGACAACGACAACCTCATAAGGAGCGATAGCACAAGGCCAGTTCAATCCCTTGTCATCTGCCAACCGGTTCACAACTGCTGAGATCATACGTGAAACTCCAATTCCGTGGCAGCCCATCTGCATGGGAACAATCAGTTCTTTACCAGACTTGCCCCCTGATTCGGCAGATCCATCAAGAACCGCCGAGTTGACAGACACAGAGGCATTGAGCACTTCGCTGTAGCGTGTGCCGAGGTGGAAAGTGTGACCGAGCTCGACAGCAGGATTACTAGTCAAGATTCCCTCCTCGCACTGCGAGCACCGGTCTCCGTCGTGGACTCGGACGAGGCTAAGCTTGTTCGAGGTCCCAGGGAAACGGTCCAGCATGGTGTATTCGATGTCTGCAGCGGTGCAGCCAGACTGTTGGAGCAGATCACTGAGCGGGGGCGCTGGTATACACGCACTTGCGAGTCATACAAGTCTAGGACACGCGGCTTGTCCGACGATTTGCGAGACTTGACACGGGCCACCCACTTCTCCAATGGATTCTCCACACTGAGGTCAAGGTCGACACCTGCTGCCGTTGCAACTGCTTTGGCAGCATGGGAGTTGACGTGACGCTCCTCCGGTTCCGTGGAACTATTCTGCATCGAGAATTTGGGGAACCAGCCCCGGAGAAGAGTATGCCCATCATGCGAAATGGCCATCCACATACCGGTTGAGACTGTTGAGCCTCCTTCAAGAGAGACGCCCTCCTCGGTCTGGAAACCAGGCACGCCAGCCTTCCCTGATTCTTCGGGGAAGCTGTGGCTCTTGCCGTCTGCAAGCTCTTCATTGTACACATGGTCACAGTTTGAGCAGCTAATCACGCGGTCTTCACCCTTGGCACTGATGAAGTGGAACTCGTGGCTGAGATTGCCACCCATATTTCCCGAGTCTGCTGCCGCGACAAGGTATGGAATCTTTAATTCGTCAAATAGCTGTGTATAGGCATGTTTCACAGCGTTATACGTCTTGAGGGCCTGTTCCACATTGTAGTCGAATGTGTAGAGGTCCTTCATGACAAACTCACGACCGCGGAGAAGACCTTGCCTCGGTCGGGCTTCGTCGCGATATTTCCTCGCTTCAGAACAGTCAGCACAAAATATTTGATGACGGGGCTGGGCAAATCTAACTTATTTGGTACACTCGCAGAGGAAGGCTCTTATAGGATGTCGTTAAATTACCAACCAGAGTAGTGATCTCTTCCTCGTGAGTCGGAGCAAGAATAAAACGAGCGCCTTTTCGATCTTCGAATCGGAATACCTTGGCTAATGTTAATGGTTGGTCTGTAGAAGATCCAAAAAAAGCATACCTCGTCGGAGCCTGCGGTCAATCGACCAGTTTGCTCCCAGAGCTCCTGGGAAGAGATTGAGGAAAGCGAAACTTTTGATGCGCCTATTTAGATGTAAGTATTTGCATCAAATCCTTTTGAAGGCGGGATATTCACCAAGAGAGCGCATATGCTTGTCGATGAGACTCTCAAGCTTGTCCTGGACTCGCAAGCCAAGAGGTAGGAGGTGAAATACTCCAGAATAAGCCTACCAAATTAGTCAGGATGATAAATTAGATAAAGAGAAGTTCTACTTGGCTCACCTGGCGTAAGAATCCTCCCCTAATCAAGAGGTCATTCGCATCTTCTATCGCTTAGTTAGCATTTGTTGGTTGAATAGTTCCTTGTCACAATCGGCGTACCCTTCTCTCCACTGACGGGTTTCTTGGAAATACCGCCGGTGGGAATCCAAAAGTTGGATACTCGAGTCCGCCCATCGTGCTGTAGCCTGTTAGCGGCTGCAATTGCATGATGAAGCTGGCAGCGCTGGGCACGAAGTCCCAG
Organism: Penicillium subrubescens; assembly: GCF_028828155.1. Lineage (NCBI taxonomy): Eukaryota > Fungi > Ascomycota > Eurotiomycetes > Eurotiales > Aspergillaceae > Penicillium > Penicillium subrubescens. The sequence continues at coordinate 2,226,475 of NW_026643160.1, read as the reverse complement.
CGCCACATGCCTCCCAGATAAGCGACTGGGTACGGGGCGTATTCCAGGGATCATTGAGGAATATAGATCCCAAATAAACAGCCTTATTTCTTCAAAACTCCCGACTGACGGGCGTCCAACACGAGTCTCAAGGAAAGTGTTGCGCAGTTGCCCTTGGGGGGAGTGTTTCTTATCGGGTGGTCCGAGCGTTCTGATAAGTCCGCCGCAAAAGATTTCTCCGTCCAATTTTCTCTCCGTCAAGAAAAAGTCACCCCAAGCCTTGAATTCACAACCATGGCGAAAGGGAAAGGCAAGCGCTCTTCGGGCGCAAATGAGACCCTCGCCGATGCAGGTGTCTCAGTTTCCCAACCCGAATCCGCACCCGAAATGCAGATGCCCCAGATAGACGAGGGCGCCTTCGCTGGCCTCCGACAAAAGATCGAGCAACGGTTGAAGGATCAGAGCTCTGGCAAGGGAAAGTCAAAGAAAAATGACAAACCCAATGCTTCTGCCCAGAAGATACCCGCGACGAACGACAAGCAGGCTACTCCCAAGGCCGACAAGAAGCGAGAAGGCTCCGCACAAGGCAAGAAGCGGGATCGCAACGGGGATGTGATTGCGAGAGATGAGAAGAAGGGAGGGAAGAACAAGCAGGACAGGCTTGCCGCCGCAGGTGTTAAGAAGGACAACAGCAACGACACTTTGCGCCAGGAGATTTTGGCACTGGGCGGTACTGAGGAGGACCTTGAACTACTTGCCGATGTCGACTCGGAGTCTGAAGTTGAAGGCACATCCACTAAGTCCAAGGTTAAGGGTGGCGACGATGACCTGCGCAAGGAGCTTCTCCAAGATGCTAGAAGCTGCGGGCCATGTTGTCCCGGAGGATCTAGCAGAGGACGAAGTAGAGGAGGAGGGTGAAGAAGTTGAGGAAGAAGCCGAGGCCGAGGATGATGACTTGGAGGAGGAAGAGGCACAAGACGAAGACTCGGAAGGCGATATTGAAGAGACTAGTGAACCCGAGGATGATGTTTCTGAGGCCTTTGATATCGAGGAAGCACCCCCCGCACCCAAGGAGATCAAGAAGAAGGAGCCCGAAGTCGTTATTCCCAAGGAATTCGCGAAGCTTGTATGTCAAGCCCTTTTACTTGCTAGCTTTGCTATTCATACTAATCTGGATACTCTCAGGCCATTCTACCTCGTTCCGATTGGTATGCCATTCCCCTGCCTCCGGTCGGCAGTGCAAAGCAAATGAACGCCCTTCCCCGTCACCTTATCGATCGCATCCACGAGCTCGCCAATTCCCTCCTCCAGGCGGAAAATGATGAATACGCCAAAGCCCAGTCGGCCTCGGCATCTTCGTCGCACAAGTTCTACACGACCATCATGGCTTCCGGTACTCTCAGCGATAAGATCTCGGCCCTAACACTTGCCGTGCAAGAGTCGCCTCTGCACAACACCAAGTCTCTCGAGACTCTCATCGGACTTGGAGGCAAGCGCAGCCGTGCGCAGGCCGTCGAGGTTCTTCGGTCTCTGAAGGATATGTTTGCCCAGGGTACTCTCTTGCCCGCAGACCGTCGCTTGAAGTCATTTGCCAACCAGCCTGGCCTTGTCGCTGCATTCCAGGGTGCTGGTGGACGATGGACGGAGCGTGACCCTCTCCCTGGTGGCCTGCAGAAGAGCCACCTGATTGTCTGGGCGTTTGAAGACTTCTTGAAGGAGCAGTACTTTGCGATCCTCAAGATTCTGGAAGTATGGTGCAATGACGAGATTGAGTTCTCACGATCTCGCGCTGTCAGCTACGTCTACGAGCTGCTCAAGGAGAAGCCCGAGCAAGAGGCAAACTTGCTGCGCCTTCTTGTGAACAAGCTTGGTGACCCCGGAAAGAAGATTGCTTCGCGTGCTTCCTATCTGCTCTTGCAGCTTGAGCAGACACATCCTATGATGAAGCCTCTCATCATCAAGGCTGTTGAGGAGTTGCTGTTCCGACCTGGTCAGAGCCAGCACGCCAAGTACTACGCTATCATCACCCTGAACCAGACGGTTCTCAGCTTGAAGGAGGAGAAGGTTGCCATGCAGCTGCTGGACATCTACTTCGGCATGTTCGTTTCTCTTCTGAAGCCTGCCCAGCCCGGTAAGCCCGGTCCTCAGGGTAAGCCCCAGGGTAAAAAGGGACCGAAGGGCAAGGGCCGCAACCAACCCGCCAAGGGAGAAGCCCAGGATGATGAGATGCGTGAGAAGTTGACCTCCGGTGTCTTGACCGGTGTCAATCGCGCCTGGCCATTCACCGACGCCGACTCCGACCGGTATGACCTCCACTCCCATGAAGTGTGATCTCCAATATACTAACATTACTTCTAGACTCTCAAAACACATCGATACCCTTTTCCGCATCACCCACTCGTCAAACTTCAACACCAGTATTCAGGCTCTCATGCTGATCCAGCAAATTACTGGATCAACTCAGGTCGCCAGCGACCGTTTCTACCGAACGCTGTACGAATCTCTCTTGGATCCTCGTGTTGCCACCTCGTCAAAGCAGTCGCTTTACCTGAACCTGCTGTTCAAGGCCCTCAAGAACGATTTGAATGTCCGCCGTGTCAAGGCGTTTGTTAAGCGTATTGTTCAGGTGCTCGGAATGCACCAACCCGCGTTTATCTGCGGTGTCTTTTACCTGGTCCGCGAGTTGGAGAAGACATTCACTGGCCTCCAGTCTCTGTTTGACCAGCCCGAGGACAATGAGAGCGATGGTGAAGAGGTCTTCCGCGACGTGCCCGACGAGGACGACGAGGAGCTAGCACCTGCCCCTGTTGAGACCAAGCCGAAGCAGAACAACGGATACGACCCTCGCAAGCGTGATCCGGAGCACAGCAATGCCGACAAGACCTGTCTCTGGGAATTGGTATGTAGTCCTTGGCTTATTACGGTCTTTTTACGCCCGCTAATGCATTCTAGCTTCCTTACATCTCCCACTTCCACCCCTCTGTCTCCGTCAATGCTTCCCGTCTCTTGGACCACGAGGTGATGAGCGGCAAGCCTGACATGACCATCCACACTCTCACGCACTTCCTTGACCGCTTCGTCTACCGTACTCCCAAGGCCAATGCTACTTCCCGTGGTACTTCCATCATGCAGCCTCTCGCTGGTGGTGAGGCTTCAGATCGCCTGGTGGATGCTGGCAAGTCTGCGTCGCAGGGCCAGCCTCTCAACTCGGAGAACTTCTGGAAGAAGAAGGCCGACGAGGTTGCTGCGGAGGATGTCTTCTTCCACGAGTACTTCAACCGTGTTAACAAGGACAAGACCAAGGCTAAGAAGGGCAAGGGTGACGAGGACGCTACAGAGCGCGACGAGGATGCCGCCGGTCTCAGCGACAACGAGTCTGAGATTTGGAAGGCTCTCGTCGACTCCCGGCCTGAGCTGGAGGCTGATGATGACGATGACGATGATCTGGATATGGACGACCTGGACTCTGAGTTTGACGAGGATGAGGATGAAGAGGACGAGGAGGCCGCAGGCAGCGACGATGAGGTCATCTTCAACGACGAGTCAGACGTCCCATCCGACGAGGATATGGACGAGGCTAGCGACTTCGGTATGGAGGAAGAGGTCGCTCCTCCGGTGTCGAAGAAGGCTGCCAAGAAGGAAACCAAGAAGGCTGCCAAGGTGGAGAAGGAGGAGGACTCCGACGACTTCGACATGGACGTCTCGGACGACGAGGCATTCTTCAACAGCGACGACGACCTGCCTTCCGACATGGAGCTTGGTGGTGTGGAGCTGGAGCCCAAGGCCGAGGCCTCGGACAACAAGAAGAAGCGCCGCAAGCTCAAGCACCTGCCGACGTTTGCCTCTGCCGACGATTATGCGGCACTGCTGGCGGACGAGGACGAGGGTATGTAGGGGGTGTTTATGTCGTCTGTTTAACTGTATACTTGGACATACGCTGTTTTCTTTGCATCAAAAATATCTATTACGGAGGGTAGTTCTGTGTTGGGTTTCTATAGTTCTATATCAATGGGGCCTCGATGTAGGGCCCTTGAGGATGAAAATCAATGCGGTTTTAGACTTGCACTTATCTGTCGTCCCGTCTCAATCATATCCATACGTAAATGTAACTGTCAGGATTAGAGTCTCCCAAATTTCAACGTATCGGAGTCCCCGAGATGCTGTAGCGGGGCCAAAATCGAAGGAGGCAAATGGTCATCACGCAAGTATGCGCCTTGCCCGTGTAATTATTTAGGGCCAGCTTTAAGTACTGTAGGAGGTAGTAGAAGTGTGGATAGCACAGGGCGCCCCGGATACTGAGCCGAGCGGCACCTCCCAGAACGCCTCCGGGACTTAGCACGCCACCATACCCTAGTGTACGGAGTACTCCGTATTTGAAATTGAAATTTCTCAAAGATTAACCTTTAGATGTGCCAGCCAAACAGACTCACGGGATCTCAGGGAGAAATATAAGATGCCGAGTGTGTATGTGGACTCGGGATGAGGCCATCGTGGAGGACGAGCACGCAAGAGGCTGGAACATGGCCATGCCGCGGAAACTGGGTTAGTCCTGGGAGATTTGGTCAGGTTGGCTGGGTAATAATGGAGAAGGAATGTGAATGAAGGATGGTGGCATATCTTGGCTGGTACATTGTGGTAATAGACGTATTGATTTAATTTACTGTTCTTGTGTCAATATTGTAGTGCTAACTACAGAGTACTGTAGATGATTGTTGACCCTTCATCAATGCTTGTTGAAAGCCTTACTGCCTGACTGCCTGAGGCTAACAATGCTGAGTCAGACAGCACATGGCCATGGTACTGTCAGGAGAATACCGCACTTTCCGCTTTGGGAGACTTCACTTTCTCGGATTGTCTCTCTCACAAAACTTTCATTTCTTATCACCTTCATAGGCTAGCTCACTGCACATCCACAATTCCAATGCCCTTTCAGGCTTCTCAGGGGGGCCGATACTGTTGATCCCCCACTTATAACCCAGAGGTTTCATTGCTCAGTGGCCGGTAGACCAAGACTAAAGCCAAGACCCTCCCCCATAGCGCCAAAGCACCCAAACCAGCACCGGCCGAGCCCCCCTCTGGGCCTCTCAGGCTACTCCCCCAAGGAACTCCAACACCGCATCCGGGTTTAGAACCGTCCACAAAAATGACTGTCACGAATCAGCACGGCCACAATGACCACTGTACCAGCATTCCATGTTTTCAGGGCTAATGCACGGGTTTTCTGATTTCCGACCGGGGCCTTACGGGGCCTGCGGGGCGGGCTTTCAAGCCTTCATTCGATTATAACCGCTTGCGGGGCGGACTCGGGCCCACTTCGGCAGGTCGTGGCTTGATGATATGATGTGCGGGCGCAACACCATTTCTTGCCCTGGGTACGTACGTGAGTTACGTTCGTTATTCAAGGCTTTTTTTGGGTGGTATTTCTTGGCTCGTATGCAAGGCTGGGGCAAAAACGAGTTACTGTTGTTGGGATCTCGGGTCTCGGACTGGCCGTGAACCATGCCACGCGAGTTGAGAGTCTTTTTTTATCCGAAGTTTACTACTGCTGCTGCACTGGCATGAGACTGATGCAGACTGCAGATTACAGACGTATATTCTTCCCTTCTTACTCGGCACAGACTCACCATTTAGCCTCTGGACGAGTCAGATGCACAGGGATTATTCTCTTCCTCCCCCAGGGATAGTCCACGATGGGTCCTCGGATCTGACGTTTCCTCTCGGGGGCGGCGCATTTAGTCTTCGCCGCTTGGCTTGACTAGGCTTTCCTGGGCTTCAGCTTAGCCCCTTCGTAACCGCGTTGTACCTTCAGTTGCCCTGACTTCCCTGGACTTCAACCACCGGATCCCATCCAACGTTCCTTTCATCACTCCGCCGTGGCTTGACAGGTTCGCCTATTGCGGCTGACGTCCTACCCTCCATCACGTCATCTTATGGGCAAGATCGACGAGATTTTTCCATTCCGGCAACAGAATCAAGAGTGGGGTATGGGAAATTCTAAAATGACCGTATTCAAGCAATACCCAGATTCATACCCGATTTGCCCTTTAAATTACACCTGTGCCGCTACGATCGCAACAGTGCGTAGTCCCCAGGTATAGGAAAATACCAGAGATACCAAGATACCAATTTGGCCCTTCTTGGCCTTTTTCTTTTCATTTTTTTTAATTATTGCGATTCTTGTTTCACTCGCTTCTCTTCTCTTCCTTTTCTTGCGACTTCTGCTTCTTGTCGTGACTGAACTTCACTCATTCGGCCATTGCGATCTTGCAGTCTATCCCCGGGTCTCTTTGTAGATCCCGTTTACCCTGGTTGCGCCCCCAGAACTCTACCATCACCTCCCCGAATGGTGAAGAGATCTATTTGATTTCAAGCACCAAGAGAACAGCACGAGGCTAGAAGGAAATACCAAACTTGTCCTCTACGCAACCCAAAGTCTCAAACCCGTTGGACCCCAACCTCAAACTGTACCCTCCCCCCGCGGACAGGTACATGTATCCGAAGGTCTTCGGTACCGTTTCACTCTCGACTCGTTAAGCTTAAAATGGCTCGGCCAGAAGACACCGCAGCAATGGACACTCATGAGGGCGACAGCGATCGCTCCCCCGACCTGAATGACAAGTTGGAACAGAATCAGAAGTTGAAGGATCTGGAACAGGGCCAGGGCCGCCGGCTGTCGCATCACCAAGTTACGGCGATTGACTCTTCGTCTACTAGCGAGAGTGTGGGCCGGCAGATTGAGATGGAGTCGGAGAATACTATTAAGTATCGGACTTGTAGTTGGCAAAAGGTGAGATTGGTGTCTATGCGATATGGCTTATGAACGTGGTTGTTGGGAAGATGGGGAAAGAAAGACTGGTGCTAACTTGCAATATTAGACTGCCGCCCTACTTTTCTCCGAGTACATTTGTCTGGCTATCATGTCATTCCCCTGGTCGTACTCCGTTCTGGGCCTCGTGCCTGGTCTGATCCTGACCATCGTGATTGCGGGTATAGTGCTGTACACCTCATTGATTGTCTGGTACGTTCCATATATTTTCCTATAGTATATAGCCGCCCACAGCTGACACATGTACCTCTACAGGCGATTCTGTCTGCGACACCCCGAGATCCGTGACGTCTGCGATCTTGGCCAGTATCTCTTCTGGGATTCCAAGATCGCCTGGTGGGCCACTGCGGTCATGTTCCTACTGAACAACACCTTCATTCAGGGCCTGCACTGCATGGTCGGTGCCGAGTACCTCAACACCATGTCCGGAGGCGCAGTCTGCACAGTCGTCTTTTCCCTTATCGTTGCGATAGTCTCATTTTTCTTCTCTCTGCCTCGCACATTCAGCGCGTTGTCCCGAGTGGCCACATTTTCTGCCTTCTTTACTTTTATCTCTGTCCTTCTGGCAACGATCTTTGCTGCCATTGAAGATCATCCCGCCGGGTACCCCGAAAAGGGAAACCCTATTGTTCTGGCGATTCCCGCCAAGGGCACGACGTTTATTTCGGGCATGAGTGCATTCCTGAACATCAGCTACACTTTCATTGGCCAGATCACTCTGCCCAGTTTCATCGCTGAGATGAAGGAGCCGCGTGACTTCTGGAAGTCCGTCACAGCCGTGACGATCGCCGAGGTGATTGTCTTCAGTCTAGTCGGGGCTATCGTGTATGCCTACACGGGCACCCAATACGTGAAGGCACCCGCCTTCGGTTCTCTCTCGGATGAAGTCTACAAGAAGGTCTCATTCTCCTTCATGATCCCCACAATCATTTTCCTGGGCGTTCTGTACGCATCCGTATCAGCCCGTTTCGTTTTCTTCCGCTTGTTCGAAGGAACCCGCCACAAGGGTAACAACACTGTGGTGGGCTGGGCTGCTTGGGCAGGTATCTTGGCCGTCCTGTGGATTATGGCCTGGATCATTGCTGAAGTGATTCCCTTCTTCACGGATTTGTTGTCGATTATGAGTTCCCTGTTTGATTCCTTCTTTGGTTTCATTTTCTGGGGCGTGGCGTACATTCGCATGCGGGCTGCTGATCATGGACCGAATTTCTATAAGACTCGTGGTCTGCGTGGTTGGTGTGGGTTCATTTTTAATGTCTTTTTGATCTTTGTGGGTCTTTTCTTCTTGGGACCTGGTACCTACGTAAGTTTTGTCTGTCTGATAGACGGCCCTTTTATCCCATTTTTACCCATGCTAACGTTGCTTTTTTTTTCTTCCGCAGGCCTCTGTCATGTCTGTGGTCCAAAGTTACCAGTCTGGCACCGTCGGTGGTGTCTTTACTTGCGCCAGCAACGCACTTTGATCTATTCCCGCAGGGCGGGGAGTGTGTTGTCTCGCACTATGGTTTCTCTCCTGCAGCGATCTCTCCGGGCAGGTCTAGCTCATCGAGGAGAGGTCTAATGACTTGATGATTGGGAACAAGAATGGCCAAATGCTTGCAATCTGGTCTAGGATTTTGCATGGTATTTTCTCGTTATTCGCTTGGCAAATGTTGCTACTGGTCCAGGTAGGAACGGTCTATTTGTGGAAGTGATTTGTATCATTTATTACTTTGGTCTGTTGGATCTCTGAGATTTTGTGATCTTTGCCTTTACTATAACGCCGTGCCAGCATTCCTTGCACATAAGAACCCCGCGGCCTTGAATGGAATCCGGGCGACTGGCATCGGAGCAGCTTTCTGTGTTGCTTTCCGAGTGATTATATCGCCGTCGTCACAAGCACTTACCTCGCCTTTTGTGAACCTCCTTTATTTACCAGCCCTATATATACCACGGAGTAGGTATCACTATCATCACACATTGTAGCTTCCCCGAGGAGTGGCGCCTGCCCAATGGGGGAATCAGCTCCTCTTCGTTCACCCCGAGGTCTCCCTATCACCACGTGATTTTCCCGCTGTGCTTCTCCGACGGCGGAGGACACCACTTTCTCGACAACCTTTTTTTCTCTACTTCCTTTCCTTCTCTCCTGTCAATTCAATTTCCAAAAGCATTGAACCACCATGTCTAGCGTTCGCTCCTTCAAGAAGAGTGTCGACCTCGTCGCCGTGAGGGCTGCTGCCTTCAACGCACCCCGCGCCTCTGTCGGCTCCACAGTTCTGCGGAGGGAGCTTTCCTCCGCGGTGCGGGCAGCTCCCCGCAGGCCGGTTGCCAGAATCACCTCACGAGCTGCGATTCCCCAGGTGAACAACCAGGTTGCTCGCTATGCGTCTAGCTCTGGCGAGCCGCTGGCTAAGACTCAATTGTATGATCTGCACGAGGCTCATGGCGCCAAGATGGTGCCTTTTGCCGGATTCTCTATGCCGCTGCAGTATGCGGACTTGAGCCATGTCGAGAGCCATGCCTGGACTCGCGAGAAGGCTAGTCTGTTTGATGTTAGCCACATGTACGTCTATTGCATCGAATTGCCAGCAGAAAACACGTTCGATGGATAGTCAGACCTAATCAATTGCTTTCTATAGGGTTCAGCACCATCTGAGCGGCCCCGGTGCCCTCCCGCTGCTGATGAAGATCACTCCCTCGTCGCTCGACAAGCTCACCCCGAATACTTCAACCCTGTCCTGCCTCTTGGAGGAGGAGACCGGCGGCATCATTGATGACACCGTTATCACCCGCCGCGGGGAGGATTCCTTCTACTTCGTCACTAATGCCGGCCGCCGCGCTGAGGACTTGGAGTTCCTCCGTGCTGAGATCGATTCCTACCGCTTCCGCTACGGTATGGATAGCATCAAGTGGGAGATTCTCGAGGACCGCGCGCTGGTCGCGCTGCAGGGCCCCCTCGCTGTCAGCGCTCTCCAGCCCCTCATCAACACCTCTGCTTCCACCACCGACACCGACTTGAACACCCTCTACTTCGGCCAATGCCGTGAGTTGTACATCACTTTGGCCGATGGTTCAGCCTCTCCTTCGCCTCTGCTCATTTCCCGCACTGGCTACACCGGCGAGGACGGTTTCGAGATCTCTATCCCCACCTCCGGCGCCGCAGACCTCCCCCAGCAGGTCGTCAACCTCCTCCTCAAGGACAGCAACACCGTCCGTCTTGCTGGTCTTGCTGCTCGTGACTCCCTCCGTCTCGAGGCTGGCATGTGTCTCTACGGCCACGACATCTCTACCGCCCAGACTCCCCCCGACGCCGCTCTGGGCTGGGTCGTCGGTCGTGACCGTCGTGACCAGACCAACCCTTCTTTCAACGGTGCCTCCGTCATCCTTTCCCAGCTCGCCAGCCCCAAGTCTCTCAAGCAGCGCCGTGTCGGTCTGACCGTTGAGAAGGGCTCCCCCGCTCGCGAGGGCGCCATCGTCGTCGACCTTGCCGACCCCGCCAACCCCGTCGAGGTCGGTGTTGTCACCTCTGGTCTGCCCAGCCCCACGCTTGGCGGAGCCAACATCGCCATGGCGTATGTCAAGAACGGTCTGCACAAGAAGGGCACCGAGCTTGGTGTTAAGGTGCGCAACAAGGTCCGCAAGGCTACCGTTGTGGGTATGCCTTGGATCGAGAGCAAGTTCCACCGCCCATCCTAGATGGTGCTAGGGAGAACTCTTGTTTCTTTTTCCATTATATTGAATTACTAAACGATTAAGTCATGATATATTTGGTTGCTCTTGTACATACAGTTTTTCTTTCGCAGCAGCTTTTTCCTTTTTCCTGTTTGAGATACTCGGTTTTGCATGTTCTACTTCAACAATAGAGCGATTTTTTTCAAACGTTTTCAAATTTTCCTTCTTATTCGGCAATGATAGGCCTCATATCTTCTCAAGACCCTAACCATGATCACGCGCTCAGATTCCTCGCCTCTATGAGGCAGCCTGTCGAATATTAAGAGCCATATCGTATCCTTGGTCTTTTCTCATCGGGTTATCCGAGCCCAGGTCCAGGGGTAAGTATAGCATGGGTTGATTAATCTACAAAAATCATAATATAAATTCTACAAAATTTATTCCTTAATTCTCAATAGAATATTTTCATGAGCACCCTTCTGACAATAGACGTACAAATCTTCAATGGGAAGTCATCGATTATTCGGGCACTATATCCCTCCATGAATCTCACTACCAGAACCCTGCATTCCGCTGCCAATTCTCATCATACCCAGACGTCGTCCCAAAAATATTCGTCGTCACATAGTGCCCATTTGTACTAGTTGTATGCGTGATTCCAGCCATACATCCTATCACAGTGTGGAAGAAGCCGGTTATGGCACCGTAGACGGCTCCGGCGGCGGCGGCGACGTTGTAGGCGCAGATATCGTGTCCTGTTCATGCGTGGAGAACGGTTAGTATTTTCATATATTCAAGGAAGAGGGGAACGGAAGTATACCTTCGTTATGGGCCATTCGAGCAAAGACGTAGCCTCCTAGCGCGTCGAGGCCCATGATGAAGATTTGGGCTTGGGGTTTACCGCCTGTTAAACCTCCAGCCGCTATACATGAATGGATAGAGTTAGTGATTTTTTTTTTGATAGGCTTTGTTATCCATTTTCCCGGGATGCATGACAGACTCACATTGGTATATCCCAATACATTCTCCACCTAACGGAATAGCAGCAACAACAGCCGCAATCAACAAGCCACTCGGCGCTGCAAGAAAAGAACAGTTTCTATTAGCGTCTTCCCTAGCCACCATTCACATATCCTAGAAATATCATATCCAATACTATACTTACTCTCTCCAAGAACAAGGTTACTAATCTCCGCCGTAACCAAAACACAGATCCCAAAACTACTGGCCAGCAAAATAAGAAGCATCCATGCCGGAGCCGGGATACCCGCGTATGCGACGAATTCAACGAATGCCAGAACACCGGACTTTGTGACGCCGGCTAGGGCGCCTAATTGTAGTGCTCGTGCGGTGAGCACGCCGCCGCTCACATGGACAGCTGTTGCGACGGCGGCGGGACCAGCGGCTGCGTTTGCGGCGATGTCAAGGGCGGCGAGGGCGACGAATGTCCATACTAAGAGTGAAGATTATGTTAGGTGGGTTTGGTGGACTTTTGAGGGAACAGAGGTGATTTACTATTGATAGCGGGGAGAGGGCGATCGTCGTTCATGGTGGGATATGTTAGCTGTGTTCAGCTTTAGATGTGAGAAAAAGGAATGTGTTAGGCGTCTTTGCGATGGATTGAGTGGACCTTTTATTAAGGTCTATGCATTTCATGCAGGACATCAACTACTCTTATAAAATGCAGTAGTCAGCCGGCGCACACCCCATGACGGAATACGAAGCCCTGATCATCATCGCTTCGGCGAGTCACCACCGAGACAGCGCCAAGCGGGAGGCTGAATACAGTCAAGGAACATTTCACTGGTCAGGTAACTGGACACTTGAACAGGGAAAAAACAAAGCCGGGGGGAACTAACCGATGTAGTTCACCAGCAGCCAATGATAGACACGCATTACCGAGACTAGTCCAGGGCGACGGGCTTGGCCCGTGAGCTTCTGCAGTCAGCATCGCCCTGCGCCACAGAATCACCGGGCAACGCGATGCGATCCAATGGCGGCCCAAGGCAGACCTGTCGGGAACTTGTAGGGTTGTGATTTGGGTGATGTCTTTGGACTGATTCTGCAGGTTCTCGGGTTGGGCTGTGGCGCAATGACTCGGCTTAGCCACGCTTGAAGACTGGGTATATGGTGGGCATTTGCGCTCGGAGCTCGTGGAGGCTGAAGGGTCTTTTGCTGCCAAAAGTTTGAAGCGTGAAGAGTCAGATAAACGGGCGATTTGGCTACCTCGCTGGTCCTGGACATATTAGTACGTGAGTGCACTGTTCCCAAGGTCTCTGGGCTTCTACTCTGCCATATCAACAATGAACTCGACAATCTGTGTTATCGAGGCCAATCCAGATGTATCTGGCACTGGAGTAAGTTTCCCTGCATATTATTGGGGATCAGAGTGACCTTGACTGATCCCATTCTCCAGATCCGAGCATCTATTTACGCCCTCTGCCTCGGCGGTACGCTCGTGAGCTACTTCCTCCGAGTCTTCTCTCCAGGTGAAGATGAAGAAGAGTTTTCTCGCGGCGTATCTTCAGCGCTGGGCATGCAAGGTCTGGCACTGCTCTGTACAGCAATTTACCAGACTTTCCGCAGCGAGTTGACCCTTTTCCATGCCATCTGTGTGGTCCACCTACTTGCCCTGCTGGGTCTCAATCTCATCAGTAAAGGCCGATATGCCGGATTTGGCCCCTGGCGTCTGTGGTGCTTTGTCGCAATCCAAGTCATCGCGCTGGGGGCATTCATCGCGTTCAACGTATATCTCTGGGTGACGGCACCTCATTTCGGCAGCCAGCCTGCTTGCAACCCGGACACAGTATATGTTGTGTTTGGCGTGAGTATTTCGGCAACGTCCCCCGTATTTCGATATATTATTCTTGGCACGCTAGGCGCCAGTGCTGCGGGCTTTATTCTTGTCTTCACCTGCTTGCTGCCGTGTCTTTGTGGAGCGTGGATTCGTCGAAGACGGGATCCGCTGGCTGGCCGCAACGTCGGCACGGGTCGCCATGGAAATTGTACCTGGAACTGGTTTGTGCAGACGTCGACGAGTACCGATGACCAGGGCAATTCTCAACGAGAGGAGCTCTCCGGCCAGGCCCTGCTCAACTTCACCCTCAATAGGGCTGCGTACTGTGGACTTTGCATTTATCTAATTGTGTCGCTGGAACAGACGATCCAGCGGAATACCCTTGATCCTCAGGAGAAGGGATGGACTTTTGGACAGGTCATTGCGATTTTCTTGCTGCTTGGAGTTGCGAATGAACTGCTGAATGTTGTGCTGGCGAGCTGGGACCGCCGCATTGGCCATGAAGCTGGGGCTCAAGAGTTGGTACAGGTTAGGCCTGCGTCAAGCAGCACGGCCTCGAGAAATTCGCTTTGTTAGTTCGCCATGATTGTTTTCAGATGATTGTTAAATTCAGCTCATGTAAATAACAAGAGAATCATCATAATGTCACGAAATCCAAACGCTAAAGCCAAGCAAAATATGTACTCCAAAGGGTCCTCCTGCCGCCATTGCGCCTGTGGCTGGCTGATATCAAACGGAAATAAATAGGTCAAAATATCCAGACATCAGTCTGGGAACGTCAATCGTAGCACATGATGCATATTGCCAAGGACTCCCATGCCTTAGTAAGGGATGAAGTCAATTCTCATCCGATCTAGGCAAAATTGTTAGCGGGGACCTTGAGATAACAGGATGAGCTTTGATTTACATACCCAAGAAATGACTCCAATCCTCGTCCTCGCCGAGCTGATTCGCCCAATACTGTTCGAGGAACTTCAAAGATTGCAACACATTCGGCACCCGAATAGTATCATGTAATGATGCCAACAGCTGCCGCACCGTATCGCGATCTTCCCCGCGTGCCTCACAGCCCGCAATAAATAAGGGAGTCGTCAACATTACCCACGGGCTCAGACCAGCCGATGGTCCAATCTGAGCAGTACACTCCAAAATTCGATGCACTGACTGCTGCACGAGGACTGACGTGGTCGGTGTCTTTCGAAGTCGTTTATGAATCTGGATCAAAGCGCTGTGTTGGAATGCCTCGTTACAGAGAGCGAGGTGCTGTACACTCTCTGCGGACAGCCCTTCTGCCACTCCAGGGTAAAACGAGGGTAGCGAAGTCGCGCCTCGATCCATAAGTTCTCGTATTGAGGACTCCAACGCAGCAGCTTCATCTTCGGCATTACCATCAATCTCACCCGCGACAAAGCCTTGGCTCTGGAATTCCTTCTCAGCTTGGTGGGTTCTCCAGGCAGCAGCTCCAATCTGTCTGAAAACAGCTGCCAGGTCGACTGTGAACCCCCAATAGTCATCCAGATAGTCTGGCGACTCTCTTTGCCCTGCCAAATCTGAAGGCGCAAAGTCCGAGGTATCCCCGATGGGCGGACCATTCCCTGTCAACGCTGTCAGCGACACGATTGACCAGTACCAACGGTCCAAGTATCGGCGGAAACCGCTCTCCGTTCGAAGCGAATTTTCTCCCGTCGTCCCCAATGTCTTCATCAATGCCCTTGCACCCTCAATATGGGCTCGCCATGAATTAGGATTGATTGCGCCGGAATGAATCTCTGCCAAACAGAGAGTTCGGGCTGTCGCTACCAGCGCCTCCGAGTCCTTGGACGATGGATTCTGTAACTCTTTCCGGAAGTGTTCCAGGCTGAGCGCCATCAGACGGGCTATGTCTGGCGCCGATTTGACGCTTTCGGACTGGTTCTGAAGGGCTTGGATGTGTATTGCGGACAATGCGGTGGTGGCGTAGAGTAAGGATGGGGTCTGAAGGGCCATGGGCACAATCATCCGACAGATGTCTTGCTGCATGCCCGAGTGGCTCGCGGTGATTTGGGACGCATCGTTGATGAAATGGTGTAAAAGGGCTTTTTGGTCGGGCGAGAGGGAGGAAAAGGGATCGACGGGCTTGATTAAGGTCAATTCTGAGGCAGCCTGAGCTTGAGCCTGTGCTTGCGCTTGTGCTTGTGCTTGCGCCTGCGCCGACTTGGTGGTATAGATGAACTCCCCAGGTGAGTACTCTATCGGGTTAAGTTAGCATGTGGATATCCAGTCAAGTAACCTCCGGCATCATACCCAGTCTCTGCATGTTTCCTGTGTCCACGCAGGCCCCGAATCGCGATCTCGAAAACGCACGTCCTCCCCACTGCAGCTGCATGGCGTACTTGCATTGGACGCCAGCGGACTGGCAGCGCCCACATATGGGTCTTTGCTCGTCACATTTCTGGCGCCGCGCTTTACATCTTGTGCAGCCGGTAAAGGATCTCGACATGAGTGCTGGGGGTGGGTGTTCGTGGGTGGTGTGGAGAGAGAAATTATTCTGCGGGGAATGCACGATCTCCGGTCGGTCGAGTCCCGCGTGGCGAATCCGAGACGGCGTTTCTCGGGGAGTAAATAAGAACAGATTCTTTGCTTCTATCAAGGAGAGATGAGGGGTTTGAAGAAGAGAAGAATTATCAAATTAAACTTGATCTCTGGTTCCTCTTATCGGGGATTACTCTTCATGATTTGGATCCCAAATGTTCTAACAGTCTAGCGGCCAATCCTCATGAGGATCCACTGATCAGCGGGGCTTTATCAGTACAGTCCAACAGTGTACTGGACTGCTAGTTATTCAAGCCTCACTGAGCCGACTACTACAAAAGACACTGTAAATCATGTAGACAAAAGCTGGTCCGAGAAAGAAAAAGGACAAATGTGCGCTATGGCAGAGAATACACAGTACATGCCACCAGAGTATATGTTCATCCCAACTCAGGGAACCCACGAAATCCCCGACTGGAATATAAGAAAAAGAAAAAAGCCAGCGTCTTTGTATCTCCCTTCTTCAACCATCAAATGTATACCGGAGCCATTCACCCACTGCCCGAAGACTCTCCCATCGCACCGATTCGTCCTTATCGGCCATCAGCTCCATGACTCGCGTCTTCAAGCCGGTTCGTTCGAGTTGAGTGCGACGCTCGGGCAGCTCCTTCACCAAATGCCCCACGTCGTTACAGGCAATGGCCAAAACTTGCTTGTCATTCTCCCAGTCTTTGGAAAGAATCTCTGCCAGCTTCTTGGGCAATGCGCCATTTCCTTCATCCAGGATTCGGCGAGCATTTTCCTTCCAGAAGGTCGGGTTCTTATGTGGGGGCGACCAGCGCAGGTGACCGGACTGGACTTCGGCGGCGTATTGATCGAAGGTAGTCTGGGTCTTTGTGTATTCGTCTAGCATGGTAGAAAGTCCGTTCAGGTCTTCGAGGAGATCAGGATCCGTCAGGTGACGACCGGCGAGGTTAGTCAGCAGAGCTGGCAGTCGAACAAACACAGCGACCGGCAGGAGGGTCGTCCGGTTGCTGACACACAGGTTGTAGAGAGTGGCGAGGAGAAGGCGGGTCGTCTTTTCTTTTGGTGAAAGGCGGAGGAGCTGGGTGTAGAGTTGAATAATTTCGTAGCTCCTGCAGAACGTCAGTGGCCAGGTCCGAGGTTACATTCCTTCCTCCCGCCTTGGATATATCACTTACTCTTGGAGCTCGTCACCAACGAGCGAACTCTCAAATGTGAGCTGCCAAATCACCAAAAGAACGCGGTATAGCAGCTGAAGACCCACGCCTCCAGCAAGACCAGGCTCAATGCCACGTGTGCTGCTTCCCGTAGTACTACCGTTATCCTTAGTCCCCGCCGCGGCGCGGAGTGTCTCGATCAATGGGTCCAGAGTTTCCTTTCGGTGGTTCCAAAAGATCTCGCGAGAGTGCTTCTTCCGCAGAAGCTCGGAGAATCCTTGGACACCAATATCCTGCAGCCCGCTGTCATGGTTCTTGGTCAGGGTAGAGAGATAAAGGTATAATTGAGGTAGGGCCTCCTCATCCCGCTGAGCGGGTTTGGATGAGGTCACAAGGCTGTGTGACACGAGAGCCGTGAGGAAGGTAGATGTGAGCAGCGGGATCGGGTCTTCGGCGTTGGTAGAGATCTGGAAGAATGGAAGGAATGGCTTGTAGGGCTCGGGGTGCGAGACGAGTGAGTCGGCCAGCGCAGGGACATCTTTTGAAGTAAAATTGTTAGTAGGAAAAGAGGGAAGCTCCTTCAAATGTAACACATACCCTGAATCAAGTCTGATGCTAGCACCAAGATGTACTGCACGATATCGGTTCTCCGAGAGGCCAACTCCAGAACACTCTTGCCCTGTGAGCCACCAGCCAGCAAGCTTGTATACCCAGCAAGATCTGCCTCTATCGTCTGAATGCGCTGCTCCTTGCGCACTTTATCCACAGCCTTGATCTTCTTGAGGTGGTCATCCGTGATGTTGCCCGCACGGACGGCGCCCTCCCATGGAATTGGCCGAGCGCGGATGTTATTCTGCAGGGAGCTGAGGTATGTGGGCGGCTCCAGCGACATGGTGATCAAGTGGTACACCGGGCCAGAGGAAAGGAGTGCAGGCCGGAGTTGTAGTGGAGGTTGGTGATCGAGAAGGGAGGAGCTTGGGGGGGTGGAGATGACGGAAGCTGGCGACGCCAAGACCACATGTCGGCCCTCCCAACGGATCGTGGCTCATCGTTCCATCGTCAACTCTAAACTATTTCCTCTCGTCTCTTGACAACCTTTCGTCCAGGAACACCGTATTACGGACAAAAGCCACTCTGTGTGCGCTTGTCGTTTCCGCTCGCTTTTTGTGCCAGGGCTTCTTGTGCGACGTCCTTCTTGCAACGGGGTTGCTGGCTTGTACTTCGACTTTCACATTGGATCGTACTCCAAGTCGTTCGTTTACACACTCGCTGATCCCGCAGAGTTCCCTTTCTTTGACTTAGACTGCCCTCTCGAACTTCCGAGTCTAACGCATCGCAATCGCCGAGAACACCTTTGTCTGAGCACAGCCCCCACCGGACCTATGCAAACTGAACACGAGGCATTTGCTGCCTAGAAGCCGCGCCGCCCTCTGACAACACACTCTCCAACATGGCGCAAAACTCGCAGGCCCCCAAGTCCAAATGGGGCGTGGGAAATTTCTTCCAGCAAGCCGTTGCGGGCGTGGAATCTCGGTTGGACAATATATTGATGGACCAGGAGGAAGCACAAAAGGCCTCAAATACGAAACTCAAGGAAGCGGAACCCACAGCGTCGCCAATTTCAAGATCGCCCGCTGGCTGTAAGGCGCACCTCAAGACTACCCAATTTGGTATTAGCTAACAAAGGAAATTAGCAATTTCGCGAAGTTCGTCCAATGCGCGGAGAAATGATCGACTCCAAGAGCGCCTGGCACGAGCCGTGGTCAAGTCGAATACTGCGAACCGGAATTCACAGTCTTCACCCGGTCAGGCTTCCTCGACCGCGGGTAGTCCAGCGCCGAGCAATGGTGCACGATCAAGTATGGACATTGATATTAGTCTTGCAGCCGCTTCGAGCGTCACAGATGATCTGAAGAGCCCTCCGCCAGATGGTGAAAGCGTCACGAGTCATGCAAGTGCGGCTAGAACAAGCTACTATTCGGAAAGATCTATACGCAAATCTACCGAAATCTCCGGGACAGAATCCTTGCCTCGGGCTTCGAATGAGGTAGATGAGCAGGGTTCAAAATTAGGTAGACCGAGCTTGGATCTACCTAGTTCGCAACGAAGTGACGTATCAGTTAGACGTGCATCCGGAGAAAGTACTCGCTTAAGCGTCGATATTCCGTCTGAGTCTCGAACGAGTGAAGAAAATGGAGCTGAATCCCTGTGGCAACAAGAGAGATATGAGTATATGGCACGGATTGATGAGCTCCAGAGAAATCTAGAGAACCTGGCGGGAGAAGCTGCCAAGTCTGCAAAGGATGCCGCCGCCGCCGCTTCTCCGGGGAGCCGCGAGAAAGAGCTCGAAGAAATCAGGCAGAAGTACGCTTTACTGATGAAAGAAGGTCAAAAGCTCGAATCAGAGGCGTCGAATTCCCGTACTGCTGTTAGGAGATTGAGGCAACAACTTGCGGAAAATTCGAAATCACAGATCGAGATGAAGAAAAAGACCGAAAAGTTGGAGAGAGATCTGCTCAACACCGAAAGCAGAGCCAAGCGGGCTGAGGCGGCAGAGAAGCGAGCAAATGATTCATTATCAACGCATACCAAGACGGCTAAAGACCTAGAGGCCGTGACGAATGAGCGTGATGCCTTGAGCCAAACCGTTCGCGAGATGAAGGCACAAATTGGCCGAGCGATTGCGCGCGCCGAAGCTGCTGAAGCCAAGGCCCACTCAGATGCCTTGGAAAAGGAGAAGGGCAGAGCAGATGAGCTTGATGAGGAGTTGTCAAACACCAAAATCGAGCTTGATATCATTCAGGCAAAGTCGAAGAAAGAAATTGCCGATCTGAAGGAAAAGGTTGACCAGGAGAAAGAAAGGGCTCGCTTGCTTGAAACTGAGTTGAAGGGAGAGCAATCTGCCTTGGAAAGCAAAATGGAAAGCTTGCGCGCCCGTGCGGAGGAGGCCTCTTCTGGAGCCACTGGAGAGACGCAGGCGAAGTTGCTACGCCAAGTCGAGACCTTGCAGACTCAATATTCAGTCGCCAGCGAGAATTGGCACACCCTGGAAGGCTCCTACATCTCCCGGCTCGACGCCGCGGAGAAGGAACGCGACCAGGCTGGAGACAGAGAAAAGGAGCTGCGAAAGAAACTTCGGGAAATGGTATGGCTTCAAAGAACACCCTTGGAAAGACACCTCGGCTAACAGGATTGTCTCCCAGAGTCTCAAAGTTAAAGAGCTTGAAGAAGAATTAGAGAATGCCAAGGAGGCTGAGCATGACCTGGAAAGTCAGCTTGAGGCGCGCGTTCAAGAGCTTCAGAAGGTGCAGCAAAAACTCGAGCATGCAACGGACGAGGTCTCCTCTGCGCAAAAGGAGCTCGTCGAGCAGAAGAAGGTGTGGGACGCAAACTGGGCGCAAAAGCTCGAGGAGGAACGTGCCCGTTGGAGAGAGCAACTTAATACCTTGCAACAGCCTCGTGGAATCTCTCCCGTTCCATCCACTCGCCGGTCAAGCAACCTCGACGCTCTACCCTCTATTTTGTCAGACTACCGCCCTGGCAGCCGGCGCTCGTCTACACTTCCCCCAGGTTCGCCGGACATCGGCACACCACCGCGCCAGAATTCTTACCCAACTTCAATTGCTCAAGGGACTCTCTCCCCTCCCCCGATTAGCACCACCATGGGTCCTCCATCCATGATTCTGGAGACCCCTTCAATCACCTTTGAACCAGATGAGTTCTTCAGCTCTGGCGACCCTGCCACACCATCCGCCTATGGAGGCACACAAGCAGGTCCTCCTCGCGGTATCAACGACATCATTTCCGAATCAACTGTCGGTGCTGGTCCATCTGTACAGTTGGTTGAGCGCATGAGTGCTACTGTCCGCCGACTGGAGAGCGAGCGCGCTGGGTCCAAAGACGAACTTGCACGCGTCACAACTCAACGTGATGAGTCCAGACAGCAGGTCGTCGACCTCATGCGCGAGCTCGAAGAGAAGAAGACCGCTGATTCTCGAGTGGAGGAGCTCGAGGCTAAGCTTGCTGATATCGACCAGCGGTACTTGACAACTCTTGAAATGCTCGGCGAAAAGAGTGAACAGGTCGAGGAACTTCAGGCCGATATCGCTGATCTAAAGAAGATCTATCGGGAGCTGGTCGATAGCACGATGAAATGAGTGTATAGATTTTTTCACCCCTTTGTATATAGAGAACTTCATTGCTAGTGAATTGTTTAGAACGCAACCCAGAATAATACCCCGAAAGATAATTGGCTACGCATGCTATGGAGTGCCTTGCAAATTTTGATGTTATTGTTATGGCCTAGCTTATGAGCTTAGATGATGTGGTTTGAACGTGGGCTGGAATTTGCCGGTAAACTTCAAGTACAATGTAACCAAAAGACAGGAAACCAGACAGAAACTCAATAGCCCTCTCCAACTTCAATCTGTTCTGAGTGGCTCGTTCTATATGAATATCCGTTACTATTTCTCAAGTCAGTATATTCTTGCCCAGGTTTAAAGTGCCTTCTCAAATGCTTACATTTGGATGCTGGGGGAATTGCCCCTTTGGTGAGCGCTGCTCGCTCTGCGGGAGGGAGTTGGGCTTCTCGATGGAGAAGTCAAATGAGAGTCTATTCCCAATTCTTCGTTAGCCTGTGCCTATGCAAGTGTATCTCAGATATTCATAACACTACCTACCAACAACAGATGCCCGGCCC
Source organism: Penicillium subrubescens (assembly GCF_028828155.1). Classification (NCBI taxonomy): domain Eukaryota; kingdom Fungi; phylum Ascomycota; class Eurotiomycetes; order Eurotiales; family Aspergillaceae; genus Penicillium; species Penicillium subrubescens. The sequence goes on along the minus strand of NW_026643160.1, from coordinate 2,204,831 downwards.
AAAGCAAAAGTACCGAGTGTTCGCATGCCAGCTTCTAGCTTCTTCAATTCTCCGCTCAATCGGTCGCGCTCTTCTCGAACTTCCTGGGATTCTCCGGCAAGCTTTTCGATCTCTTTGTCATCCATGTCGTTGATGACTTGGTTGGAAAAGATGTGTTCCAGGGGACGAAGTAGACAATTCTCGATTGCAAGAATTGCAACATTGTCGATGAAGATCACAATGGCAATCTAGATCGAGATTATTAGCATGTATTCCAGTATGAGGCCCAATGTTCAAATCTTTTGAATGTTTTAAACTTACTTCGTAGTATGCCTGCATCTGAATGACTATGTCAGTAACTGCAAATTGACCGTGCGACGTCTGAATTTGGTTGGCAGCCCTTTCCAAGTCCTGAAAAGTAAATTTTGCTTGGTCCCAGTCACTCGAGTTCTCGAAGATAGTGTTTTCCATGACCAGATTTCTTTGTAAGTTCTCCAGTTGGTTTTCAGCCCGACGCTGCTGAACTCTTTCAAGAAATGCTCTCCCCACGGGCAGAGGATGGCCAGTTGTCGTATAAGAGAGCAATTCATCAAGCTTTTTGTTCAATGAATCTCTAAGTTTCTCCAATTCTGGATGGATAATCCCGACCAATAGTGCATTCTTGGTACTATCATCGGTAAGATACCCAAAGGCCAGTTGGACAAAGTCGTCGACTGACTGCCAGGCTTGGTTCAGATGATGCTGGGCGATATGTTTCCACGGCACTACCTGATCTCGGAATAGCTCTCCAACGAGCAGCTGGTTGGGATTTCCTGGAAATTCAATGCCACGATTATTTGCCGCTTGTCTCATCAAGTGCTTCATCAGATCGTCTGCAGTGACCTTTTCCGGCACCCACTGGCTTAAGTAGGATTGGAACTTCGGGTTTGTCGAGTCCGAGAGGGGCTCCGAGACATTTTGTGCGAGATCTCGGCGGAAACCGCGTGTCGACATGGCATCTGCGAAATATTCATTCAGTTCGCGGATGACGGCGCGTAGTCGACGAGGATCTCCGCTTTCCGGGGTCTCATCGCTCAGCCCACCAAAGAAATCCTTGGAGCCTATGCCATTTAAAGCTTCGGCGGTAATTCGCTGGAATTTGGAGCTAATATTGAGTAAAAAGCCTCGCTGATCCCTGGTGGTTGGGCGTGCCGTTCCAAGCTTATCCAGGCTTTGTTTCCGATCATTAATTTTTTGTTCAATATCCTTGATCAACGTAGGCAGGCTGCCAGCGACATGTTTGAGTAAAATGGTACTCAGGCGATGTCGGAGACGGTCAATTCCGACGTGTGCCCGTGGAAGGGAGGCCCATCGCCCCTTCGCAAAGTGGTTTCTCTCTTCCTCATCACGCTCAGCATCAGAGACGTTGCGTGTCTTATGTGAGCGGTTGCGTAGAGCGTGCCATCCCAGCTTCAGCTTTATGCCTTCGTTTCTGATGTAGTGTAGCCATCGCTCTTCCTCATCCGAACCCTCGTCAAGTTTATCGGTTTGAGTGACGATGGCAAGAACCCTTTCATACTCCGGATCATAACCCTTTGCTATATTCAGGACTTCTTGTATGTGATAGTCCACCTTTGCACTAATGACAGCAAGGATAATACTGCGGTCTTTGGCCATGTATCTTTCCGTCAATTGTCGAACAATTTGAATTCCCTCTATGCTCTGTTCCTCACTCGGAGTATTATACAGACCGGGCAGATCCACAAGGGTAAGCTCCGGCTTATCTGGTCCAGAAATTTCAATCTTGAGAACGTCGTCGCAGAATCCGGCATCTTGGGCAACGTTATCACTGATTCCCATGCAAGCTCTGGCTTGATCGATCAGGTCCTGGAGATTGTTGTCACTCGAGAAGGCCTCCGAAGTGAAGTCTCGAAGTCTCTGTCTTTCCTGCTCATTCGTTCTCGAGTCTCCAGGCTCGATCGAAACTTTCACTCTTGTCTGCGGCTTCCGACGGAGGATGACCTCAGTCGCAAATCGCGTGCAGAGAGTGCTTTTTGTCGGAAAGCGTACTCTGGAGATGGCTTCAAGCACTGAGCTCTTGCCACTGGACTGACTACCACAAACGATGAGTTGAGGAAGCTCGACAAGACCGCCAACTCCGATACCACGTAGCTCATCAATCTTGTCAAGCAACTCAGATTGTTGAGACTGCAGCTGATGCATGGCCTTGTCTTCTGGCTTCGAAGGCATGATGAATTGTAGTTGTTGAGACAAGCAGGACGGGGTTTAATAAAAAGAAGATATCTTGTTGTTGATAAAAAATGTCTCTCGTAGCCGGCCTACGTCCACGTATTTAAGCACTTTTCCAACATCGCCTCGTCTCTCTGGCCCCCTGTACACAGGGCCCAGGTATAGTACTTTTTGACCGCATTAGCTTCCTGCCGCAGCACCGCAGCACCGCAGTTGCCTCTCACTGAACTAATGATGCACAGCCGGAAAAGCTGCTATTAGGTAGTCTCCTCTTGTTGGGAGATATTTTTATCCTGCCTTAGCCCTCTTTTCGTCTTGACTCGGATGATACCTGAACAGTTTTGAGTGCCTCGGTTTTATGATAATTGAAGTGCGTTGATAGATATCGCATCCTAAGTGCTTTTATTTATATAGATGCAGATACTTCGTGGTCGAATCAATTGTGGGCAGCCGAAACAATCTTGAGAGATCTGTAACTAGGTCCGCAGCCAGCGCCTCCTGACACATGGTACACATGTTTACCTCACGGGCCGGGCCTTTCGATCAACCTTGTCGGCAAAGTGATGAACTACATATGCCAAGACACTAAATCTATCAAATGACTGGGGCTATGCTAATGAGAAGATGCATGTCAATCTTGAGTGGGGAAATATGTCGGAGATTCAAAGCGCTTAGCTGCATGGCCCCTAAGCTTAGCGAACATGGTTAGATGGATGGGGCGGAACACCACAAAGCAAGGGCATGTCAGAGACCCAACACCTAGGGGAGTGATTGATTGGCGTAAATTTCAACTGACTCGAGTCATGCACATTGCGCAAGTTTGTGGCGTAATACTTAGTTAGCTGTGCTCGAGGTGGCTAATACCTATGTAAGGCACTCCGCAAGGCATCTAGACTATGTACGCCCAATACAGGACAACTTCGATTGAATTTAGTGGCAAGTTTACTGCGGGTTGCCTCCTAAATTGGTGTCATTGAGGACCTGAGTCGGCTGAATGATTTTAAGTTCGTTGGAATGGGTGCCCTCGATCCTATCTTTTCATTGTATGTGTAATAGAAGAGAAGCGCTACCAGGTGCGTTGTTCGGCTTTGCAATGTCAAGATGCTTCTGAGGACCATAGAAACTCGGTCAATGAGTATAGATGTACATACTTAAGGCTTCGTCCTCTTGAGACTTGCTTCCCTAGGTTTGATTCCAATTTCCTCCTTCTCTCTATTGGATTATTTCTCAGCCCCATCCCATTCACTATCTGGGTTCAAGCTCGAGAACCACGAAGTAAAAGAGAGTCACTCCAATTCCGATTAGGAAATTTCGAGACCAATTTGCCAAAAGAGGTCATATTACTTCAATAGACATGTCAAGTGGAGCGGTGACCCCCCACGTCACGTACCGCGTTGCCCCTGAAGGACGCGTCGCGCAAAATTCAGTCACTGCCATTGATCCAACCTACACACACCACCATGCCTCAAGGTCCTAGTACGCTTCATGGCCGCGTCGCTAAGACCTTTGCAAATCCCAAATCATTGAATGTGTCCAACATCGTCGCCCTGAAACGAGAGATCAATACATGTTCCCGTGGCCAGTTGCAACAAGCGAACAACACCCTGCCTGGCTCGACTGCTTACAATGCGCCTCGTGGTCTCCCAAAGGACGCGATTATCCAGTGGATTGGAGAAGTAACAGAGCTATGTGGTCTTCTGACGGACCGCGAGCGACCCCAAGAGGGTTCTTTGGCAGACCTGGGCTTCCCAGTGTCACAAACGACTCCTAGAGGACTTAGAGTCACCGCAATTACCCAAAAAATCGCGCCTTGATACATCTGATATCAAGACCTTGCAGCATTGGTTCGGACTTTTAAGGGCTTTGATGGCCGACATCCCCCCAGCAAAGATTTATAGTGCTGGTGAGACCATCTTCCAGACCGGCCGGGCGACTGAACCGCCAGTGCCTGTCACCGCAAACCCTGGCCTACCGACCTCTTCAAACACAAATCACGTCAATGGATAACCTCGCTCGAATGCATTGCTGCCGACGGATCCGATACCAAGGGACCAATCTTTGTTCAAGATTACAAGGTTGAGTACAATACGCTTGCCATCGTGCTTGGCCGTAGAATAACTTACCAGGCTCGTTTCATCAGCGCCCCCGGCTGGTCGACTTACTGAGGAGCATGGGTTAGATTGGCTGCAACGCTTCGACGACAGGACTGATCATAATCTTCCATACGGTCAATCACGTCTCCTGCTCGTCGAAGCCCATCCCGCTTTCTTGACTTTCGAGTGCCTTGAATTTTGTGAAAGTCGCCGAATCATTCCATTCTGCTTTCCACCTGATATCGGGCATCTCATGCAGCCCTTCGATGTGGAACATTTTCAGGATTACAAGACTTTTAAACCACAGCACGACTGTCTCGAGCAGAAGAAGAAGCACTAACTCTATTATCATTATGGTCCTACCCGCAAGAAAAGCTTTACGCGTCCAATTATCAAGCAGGCATTTGCCGACCGGGGCATATTTCCATTCGATCCGTATAGATTGATTCAACCGCTACAGGAAGAGATGGCATCCCATCCTGCAGTTGATGAGGATGGCGAATGATAAATTATTACGCCGATATTCCATGCAGGTAGCATCAGCCAGGATGGACATTTTGCACGAATGGTCAAAATTTGGGGGAATAAGCTTGGCGCAATCAAGGACGGGCTAGGGTCAGGTACGAATTTGAGTTTCTGTAAATACTATTCTCTGTATAATCTTGAACTTGATCTCTGAAAATTAAAGAATGTCTAGAATCAGGGAGCTGGACTCCCAGATCATCGGGGGAAAGGGTCCCGACTAGTTGAGGAGTAAACAGCTTCAATACGACGCTGCGGAGGAAGTGTGGGGTAAGTGATCAACATCCCTAACAAGAAAGTAATTCTCCGCTGGAGTTTTCCCATCAATGACGATGCCTTAGATTGTCTGTGTCCGGTGGGAAAAGACTATTTCGCTGTCAGTGTGGTTTTAAAGATGAAGCTTTTGCCGAGGGGGCTATCCACGATTTGTGGATGATCAAACAAACCCCCGAAACTGGTCATATATCTGATCATGAAGTTGTGGAGGCAGATTTCTATTATTCTGTTTGCCCTTGTGGTAAATGGACAAAATGACACTCTCGGTCTCAGCAATGGGTACACATCAGTATCAACAGCCAATTTCGATATCAAGTTTGTCAAGGATTCGCAGATTCTTGCTTCGCTGAAACCGACAGGCGATGGCTTTGATTTCTTGCCATTCGATTATATCACCTACCGAGCTTCCAATGGTCAATATCATAATGGCGACATCACATTCCGCTATCGTATTGCTGGCGCTACCAAATGGGTCTCAGCCGACTCCTCGACAGCGAGGAAACAAGTCAAGAGCGTCAAAGGTGGTCTCGCCGCTGCAGACCTTTCTGCTACGTTACCATCAAGTTCACCCATTCGTGTGGTCCGAAAATGGTCCGATGTCGATGGAGACTTGGGACTGGCATTCACTCTTACAAACACAGCCAAGCAAAGTCTGGAAATAGGTAGCCTTGGGTTTCCTACGGAGTTCAACAGCATCTTTACCAATCGCGCCGCAGAAGAAATGGCGGCAAAGTGTTCTCTTACAGACCCTTATATCGGAATGGATGCTGGCTATCTCCAAGTTACTCCGACATCTGGAACGGGAGCTGCATTGATTGTGACACCTCTCGTCAATACTAGTACGCCACTCGAGGCGTGGAGAAATCTCGATGAGCCCAGTACTGATCCTCTTTACTATGGGAGTCAGACTTTTGAAGGCTTTTATGAATGGCAGACCCATAGCAAGGCGTATGCGAACAACGAATGGACCGGTGTTACACCTTGGAATGAACCAAGCTCCAAGACTTTAAAGCCCGGCGAGTCGGTTACCTATGGTCTGCGATTCTCCATTGTTAAAGACGGCATACGTGGTATTCAAAAGGCTGTTCAATCAACAAATACACCTCTTACCATCGGCATTCCTGGTTATGTCGTTCCTGTTGACTTGACGGCTCAACTTTACGTGTTCCACGGGGATATCTCCGAGGTTGTATCCGATAACAATGCATTCAAGATCTCGCAAGTCTCGAAAGGCACCCTCAGCTTGACTCCCACCGGATCTGTCTGGGGTCGGACCAAGGTGACAATCACATATACCAATGGCAAGGTCCAGACAGTGCACTATTTCATCACCGATTCTGCGCCAGCAGTCATCAGTAAGCTTGGTAAATTCTCAACCACTTCTATGTGGTTTGACGATACCTCTGATCCCTTCGGCCGCGCACCCTCAGTCATGACTTGGGATCATTCAACCGGAGCACAGGCTTTACAAGACCCGCGAGTCTGGATCTCAGGACTCAGCGACGAAGGCGGCGTGATTTACCTAGCAACTGCAATGAAACAATCCGGTCTCAGCAATGCCGCGGAAATAGCCAAGCTGGAAACTTTCGCGAGAGATGTGCTTTCAGAGAAGATCCAGAACCCAGACTTCACTGTTCGCAAGAGTATCTTCTTCTATGAACCTGATCTAGTTCCTGGGTACCAGTACAGCCAATCTATTAATTGGGGCAACTGGTGGTCGTGGAATAGAGATGCAGCTTATGCGACAGATCGGGCCTACGATTATATCCATGTCATTGGGGCATATTGGGCACTGTATCGCGCAGGACGAGCGGATGAGTCGCTTCTCAAGGTCAACAATTGGCAGTGGTACCTTGGTCAGGCGTACAATACAACAATCACCTGTTTTGCAACCGACTCGAATGGCAATGGTTTGATCGGGTACTCGCGGCTGGGACTAATGGGAGAAAGTGTTGTTGGAGAGCTGCTAGCTGATCTTCGTCGGGAGAGCTGGATTGGTGAGGCCAATGCTGTAGAAGCTGCCATGAAGCTCCGAGCAGATGCGTGGGACACTGAAGCCGTGCCCTACGGAAGCGAGATGGCATGGGATTCGACGGGCCAAGAGGGAATTTATTACTGGAGCAAGTAAGTTCTTCTTTCTCGAAAAGTGACCAATAGATCCTAACCAACAATTTACTGTCAGTTACTTCAATCTCGCCCAGACGGCAACGAAGACGATCAACAGTATCATCGGGTACATGCCTACCGTTTCTCACTGGGGCTGGAATGGTAATGCCCGAAGATATTGGGACTTCATGTAAGCTCTCCTCCGATCAACAGTTCAACCCTTTTCTCATCATCCATAATCTAGCTACGGTGGCAAACTACAAAGAATCGAACGCATGATTCACCACTATGGCTCCGGCCTCAATTCACTCCCACTCCTTTCCCAATTCCGCCAAACCCCCAACGACACTTATCTTCTACGCGTTGGATACGGCGGTATAACAGGCCCACTAAGCAACATCCGACAAGACGGATCCATGTACAATGCCTTCCACTCGTTCCCGGATACCCTTCGCGGCGACGATTATTCGGGAGACTACGGGCCGAACTTCCTCGGCATGATGATCGGATCTGGTGTGTATGTTGTGCACGATCCGGATGTTGGCCTGGTGACTTATGGTGGAAATATGGATGTGTCGGGTAATTCTGTCACGGTTCAGCCGAGGGATGCTATTCGTCGTCGTGTCTATATTGCGCAGTTGGGTGTTTATGTGACGATCAGCGCGGGGCAGATTGAGGAGTTTACGTTTGATACGTCTGATTTGACCTCTTTGAAGCTGACTGCCGTACCTGGTCCGGCAAAGGCGTCATCTACTATTGTTTGGGTGGAGACACCTGGTACCACTAATAATTATGTTGTTTCTGGGAAGGCCGTGAAGCAGAGAGGTGGATGGGCGATTGAGCTAGGTACTGCAGGCGCCGATGTGACCATCTCCAAGGCGTAAAGTGCCTTGCCGCCATATCGATTTCTTCTACCCTGGTCAATCAAGGCTACTTTATTATTTCCATCATTCATAAGGCTTGGACTCGATTTCGCAAGATATGTGCGTACGCATTCAATCCTCTCGAGATTCCCAAGATAGCAGTTTCGAGCAACATCCCGACCATAGCAAGAATCAATCCAAACATCAGACATCATTGAAACGACATCATCGCTCAATTGTACTTTTTTCAATCAATGTGAAAATACCCATGCCAGAACAATAGGCCTTGAACTCGGATGCTATCCCAGCCAATGAATAGTAGTTTTCGTTCACGCTAACGGCCAGGATCTGGGGAAATGATGCAGCGTGGAGAGCTTGGACCTGTGCATTGGAGAGTCAAAAGTACTGTTATCTACTCTATCACAATAGAAAACTGGTATTCAATGAAATAATTAAATTCACTTGGCAAGGACTGGGGTGTCTTTGCCGCTAATGATGAGTAGAACAATAACCTTATCTAATTCGCAGGCGGCGGATGCCGGACGACCTTCAGTTGCATGATTGCGGGGTTCGCAATATGTCATAATAGAAGACTATCTGAGTATAATTTCATCAGGGCTCTAAAACTATCGCTTCTCAATAAAGAAAACATGACGGGCATGATGACATCCGTCGGGATCGGCGGTCGCCACTGCCCTGGCGGTACTGCGGATGCCAGCCATACCCAGTTACACAATAATCTTAGTACTGGGCAGCTTCGTGGAGGATCCACTGTTATCCGTTATCCGTATTTCTTGGTTCCTTCCAGAATGAGTCCCCATGTATGACATTGTTAAATTGGCCACGGACGATCGTTCGCTATGTTAGTGGCGAGCCCTAATCAGCCACGTGATGTGGAACTGAGTCACGAGTTGCCGAATATTTCCGCGAGATGGCTGAGAAATTAACGGCGAGAATTGTAGGCAATGATTAAATCATTGGTTTAGTTGCTGCATTTTCTGTTACAAGAAACAATAAAGATTGGCCAGCCAAAAGCTTTGTCATTATGATAGTGTGTGTAGCTATGTACAGGATTTGGTTTGATTGTATTGTCATGGTCGTCGTTGCATCGTAAGTCATCATGTCGGTTTGGAGATGGTTAAGATGAGTGTCGGAAGAGTAGAGTAGGAGGTGAAAATGGTAATATGGTGGTGGTGAGAGTAATCGAAATGAGACTGATCCCAGTTTAACCTGCAATGGGAGAAACAGAGATGCAGTAGAGGTTATTTTTTGAGGTCATTTCAATGCAGTGGCTCTGATCTGGGAATAGCCCATTATCGAGAGGTAGTTGAGATGATTGAGATGTGCCAATGTCCATGTCAATGGGTGTCTCAGTTGCTTCGACTCGGACAAAGGCATTTTTTGTCTCGGGTATCTTGATTTCGGGAAGGTCGTTCTCATCTTCTTCGTCCGTCTCCTCAAAGTCGAAGGAGCTAATGCGAGACTTCATATCATTCTCAGTCCAGAGGACAGATCCACAATGTAACCGGAAGTGAGCCACGCAGCGGCGGAGGTCGGGATCAGGCGCGGTGGCCTCCCGAGTGAGCTTCTCCTTGGAGATGACGGTGAGCTTATATGGAAGAGCGTTTCGGTTTGCCATGGGGGGCCACCGCTTGTTGGTGTTCTTTGTGAAATTGGGCACAGCAGGTACAGGCTTAGGAGTGGCAGGAGTTTGGAGGCCGCGAGCAACTGTCATTCTCGTCTGATCTGTGGCGAAGAGTGGTGTGACAGTGGAAGTATTTTGGATGGTTTGGTAATTGAGGCGTCGGCCGAAGATTGTGGATGAAGATTATGTTTCTTAATTGTAGTTGATATCGGGATAGTGTATTTCGTTTAGAGATCGATTGGACGGGAAAAGAGAGGGTAGAAAAAAAGAGGGAGGAGTCCAAGCGAGTCTTATACGGGACCGATCTGCAGGTATGGGGAACCTGGCCCAAGCACCCACTTTCAACTTTGTAAGAACGGCGCTAAGGGCTTCCCTAAAGCCTCTAAGGGGCCCTAACGACCGCCAACACTGTTGGCAAAAAGTCTGCCGTGCGACCCAGTGGTGTTAAGTCCCTCCACTTCCCTCCACTCTCTTGGTCACCACCGGTTCTAGACCTGCCCGCTCTGAAGGCGTGCTTTGTTGGCCTTTGCTGCATGGTCCATTCTCCGGTGCTTTCGGCCTTTCATGCGCTGACCAACTGGCAACCCTTGTCTTGCGTTAGGTGAGTCAACTACTAGAGGATATTTTCTTCCGACAGTTATTATTCGGAAATCAATGATGTTATGATCTCTATAATGATTCATCACTACGCTGGAATTTGCCATCCAGTGATCTATTCCATATTATAACAAAATATTTTCATTTTCATTCATAGACTTAGTGTTAAAAAGTACACAATAATTTCCAGTGTCTTTGTTCAACTACAGATCAGTCTACGTTCACGGTCAATTTTGTTGTACCGTGTGGTGGGCCGGGTAATCGGGCCAGAAAAGAGTGGAGATTTTTGATCAGTTGATGCTTCGAATTTTTTTTCTGTGGAGACCCTGCGGCGCAGCTTATCTTCCTTTATTCAACACTGCCAAATTGCTGGCAAACCACAATCCTCCATCCACCGGGCACACTCACGATCTTCGCGGATTACCTATCCAGGAAATCCGAACATCCTCAACATCGTGACGAACCCCCGCCGGGCTCCACGATAGTAATCAATCACACAAGCATTACTAAGAGAATAGTCGGTCGCATTTGAGCTGTTCTTTCTAACATTCTCATTGCATCTAAATCGCTATACACTCATGATCTTTACTTAAATCAAAGCCTTCTATCATACCACTCGACTGTCTAGGGATTCTCTCTTTGACTAATGGCGAATCCTCACCCTTAGGACTGAAGAGGCCCCGCCTTACATTCCTGCCGAGGCTTCACCTACTCCTTCGAGTGTTTCCGTAGGCCAAGGTCCACGGCGGAGACATCGTGACTTTTAACTGATTCTAACTTGTCAAACCCCCCAAACTACTACTGTCAAACAGTTGTCAATTGCGCCCCAAAGAACACACGTTACACAAAAGCACATGATTTCTGGAAAAACTCGCCCGATAACAGCAACTGGCCTCTTTGTTTTCGGACTTACGCCTCCCCGTAGATCTTCTCGCCACTGCCGCCCACTACCCCCACTTTCCCTTGTGTCCACTGTGTTCCGAATTCGCAACACCTTGCAGTCACGATCTTTTTTTGGATATGAGAGTCTCCTACACTTTTAGCACCGAAGACATGTGATCCTCTACCTTTATTTTTTTGCAATCAGTAGTAAATCAAACGGTCTCTTCGGAATTTGCTTGATGTTTTGCTTGATTTTTGCTTCAGAGTGAAAATAAGTAGAACTGTATCTGAGAAATTCTCAAACCCAGATGCCGGTTATATCTTCTGTTAAGTCCGTAATACTCGGTAGTGATATTTCTACTTAAAAGTGGATGTTAATCAGTAGCAGACCTCATTCAGCAGTTCTATTTCTTTCATCATTAATCTGCAAACGTGCTGGACCTACTATGAGCATGAAGAGAGAGAGAAATAAAAAGGCGGAGGCGGTTGTATAAACATTAAAGACTGAATAAACAAATGCGGTTCATCTAATACCTCCGCTACTTCAAGCCAAAGCCATATGTGATTTCTGCAGGGTACCAAGGACAAACTAACGGAAGGGAGAATGAAAAGATAGCAACCAGAACGTAGAGCAGTCCCTAAGTCCAAAAAATGGATTATTTGATCCGCTTGACTTTCCATCATTGAAGCTTCTCCATCCCGGATCATAAGGGCTGAAGGAGTAAGCTTGAATAACAACTTGTCGATTTGAATTGTCGTATGACACCGTTTAAGGTAAAGGGAAGTATATGTGTTTGATAAAGTCTTAACTAGCTAATTTTCAGTCAATATCTAGCCAGTCTACGAGGAATTTTAATTGCTACAACACTTTACTCCAGATTTGAATGTTATTGGGCCAAAGTCTTGCTCGTTTTTGAAGCCCTTACATAGTGGTTCATCGCCTTTCACAAGGCAAACATGAATGGAATGCCAATTGCCTTTAACTGACGCATACAGCATTTCTGCCTCAATCTGACTGATATAAATTTCCAGTTTTCAGTCGTTTTCGTATTATCAATCGAAAATTCCCCGCCCCGATTGATGCCCAGCTGACAGCAACCAACAAAAACAACGGGCATCTACAATTCAGCTTGTCTTTGGTTTTTCACTCTTTTATCCTTTCATCTCCCGGGAGACTGTCGATCTTGAAATCCAGCTAATTATTCCAGCGGGAACTACTGCACGATCGCGGATGACTCGGTTTAGGTCGCAACGCTGCGGATTCCGATCTATCGGTCATGGGTTCTGCCCCGCGCGCAACGTCTGGCACTGGCTCATCCTTCTGCAGTCTGAAACATGCCTGGCTTCGACTAATGCAAGAGTACGACCGACAATACCATAGGGCAGTCCCCAAGGATGACCTGAATCTATAACAGGCATTAATCTACATACTACATCGTAACCTTCATTCAAAGTTCTTTTGATCGGCGTTTCAATCTAGATACTCCGCTTCTCGCCTTCCATGATTTTCTTCCCTGCTATGGCCTGTCCCGTCATACTCATTACTCAAACATCTCCCTTCTATCCTTGGAGGTAAGCATTCAAACCCAATCCACGTATTCGGACCGCGGCGGTCCAGGCCGCCCGTCACTGGGTTTATCGTTACATTCGAGGAATGGAAAGACAACGCCACTGTGACGGCTGTTTCGACTGATGTCTATCACTGTGAAAGGTTTCCCAAAGTTAACAGAGAGAGTTGTATTGATCTACATGCTGTCAAGGCTGATTGGGTCCTCGCACCCTATGGAGCCTAGTGAAAATGTCTCAGAATGTAAGATGTCAGTCAAACACCCCCGCAATGCAGGGTTCAAACTCGGCAGTCGAGCCTGTTCCATCCCTCAGAACAGCAATCAACGAGCGAGATGTGATGAATCAGCGGCTATTGTCCATCACTGCCTGGGTTCGGATTCGGATTCGCTATTCTTCAAAAGGCACGCTGTGCAACGCGTGGCTTCCCCCCCGACACACAACGCTCCGAGTAATCAGGCTTCCTCGTTATGGAAACAAAGAAAGAAGATCGGGCTAGACTTGACCGATTCGCGACTTAGGTGCGCGTGATGCGCATGTCCACATGCCTCAGCTGTGCAGCCGCTTTGTCTGATGCTGGTCGAATCAGGGCTGAGCCTGCTCCTTACACATACCGCCCACAGTATATCAGACGCTTAGGATAGGCTGGATTTTGGCGCCTTGAATGTTGTTGTAAATAGAGATCTAGCTCTTCAGAGCAGTGCGTTCGGGAAGGAAGATATGATCCCCATTTTCATGTTGAGATCTAGGTGATGAACTCCCCGGTGCTGCCGTCGTATTCAAAGAGCAGATTTCCAAAGCTCACGTTGAGGTTGAATCAGAAGAGGTCGAGAAAAGATGTTGTGTTTGGCGGCTGTCAACCCATCACCGCTCATTATACCGAGCTGACGAATGTGGCTGACCGTTGTCTTTGTTCGTCAGTTGAAGACTCAGCGCAAGTCTTGGAAGAGATTTCCTGATTCTAGAGATTGGGCATACCGTTATGACGGATCTGCCAATCAGAGCCAGGTCTCAACTTGGTCTGGAGATTACAGCCATTTGATATGTTCTTTTTCCAGAGCAGAAATAGGATAAAGGCAAGGACATCCATTATACTTTATGATCAAGCAACTGCTGTATACAAAATAGCCAACGAATAGCAAACCTTCTAAACTGTACGCGCGTGCAGAACTATCCTATCAGTAGCGCGGACTATGCAGCAATACGTATTCCAACGTCCTGATCCGTCCATCAGAAATCCCCACATCAGATAATGCGTCTGACATGGTGTTCTAACATACAAGTTGCATCCAAACCCGGGAGACGCGTTGGGCTGCCTTGATGCCAAACTGGACATAGAGCCCCTCGCACTGCTATATCCCCACCATAGCCCGAATAGGAGCTGTAGAACCGTGCCTCATTGTTCATTGTAGTCCATTGTTGCGCCTCGCTCGTTCTGTGTGACCAAGACAAGGCAGAGAAAGTGGCTATCGAGTTCGAGCGTGTAAATGGCAACATAGCACTCCGTCCTGCTGTGAGACCTGGTAGAAGCCTACTTTGGGACCATTAGGCTCGCTTTCCATTTTGGACGGCGTACATTGTGTCCTGGCCCTGTTAAAGTGGGCCTGTAGTCGGTATTGTGCAACTCTGTACATCGCCGCCCTTGTACAGCCGTCGAGGAAGGGATTCTGCTCTTTCTTCTCAAGGCATATCAGACCCAAGGACGATCGCGCGTCAGTGGTATTTTGGGATATTTGGAATATGGAGATTGAGGCGAATGGGCCGTTGATCTTCTCAAGTGATCGGGTCTGGGTCATTATTCCAAGGTCATCTGCTCTGATCTGAGGAGAACCCACTTGAACCCACTCAGCCCGGCGGGGCTCCCGTGCAGATTACGAACAGGACTATCTCATCCCATAGAGCCTGTAAGGCATATATCTAGTTACAGTATTGATTGATTTTCTTACCTCTTTTATATAAAGTTTGATTCAGATCTATATACCAAGGGTCGCAAGTCTCAAACGCTCGATCAAATAAAAATCCCATCTGTACCCCGCGACTCGAGCCTCTTGAATCTCGACGGCATCGGAGCGCACGAGCATCATATCATGTTCATTCGTAACCCGCTAGGTCTAAAACGTTGTTAGCTCGTCTCGTCCGGCTGACAAGATGCGGCCTGAGCTCTTATGACTACTCGGCCCTTTTCAGTCCATGAATCTAATCAGCCTAGAACCCCTCATTGCCTATTTTTTCCGATGAATTTCGGCCAGCCAGGAAGAAAGGGTCGGTGCAGAAAACAAGACATATGCTTCGAGGACTTCACCTGAGGAAATTAAGTCCCCTAGTTATAGCGCCAGGACGTTGATATGCTAGATTCGCCGTTGGGTCCGATATAATCCGATTTGCATGTCGATGTCTCGACTGGCTATTGGCTGTAACTCTTAGCGCTGTTCTGCAGAGATGAGGCTGGATTTATGTATATCTTATCGCTTTTTGTTGTGAATATGCATGGCTAGCAGGATAAGGACATTGTATTCAGTTCCCATGGGACCGTAGCTTTCTCTGCCAGAACAGTATTCAGAGTCACCAACTATATCACAGCCCCCTTGTGACTCTAGAGCCTCTTTTTCTATCCATGCCTCTTCACTGAACTCGATTCGTGGCTAGGGGTATTGTTCTAAGACACCTCAAGTTACACAATTCAAACCGACCGGGCACGATCAAAGAAATCTAGAAGGCCTATCAGATCAAGCTCATTCTCTCACTGTGTGATGAAGGTGTGAAGGGACAGGGCAACTCGAAGAAAGGCAAGGAAATTTATAGACCATGATCTATTCAAGACCTGGGATGATTTCTAGCTCTCTGATATTTAGTAGCCAATTTCGTAGCGTTTTTCTATCTTATATCTCATAATACACAGTACGGAATTTCCATGCTTGTATCCCATTCTCCCCCTCCATTCGAGGATCTCGTGATAAGCCCCGCGAATTCAATTTGAAATCCAACTTGTACGACTATTACTTTTGCTTCTTTCCCCCTTTCTACACCTTATTTCTCTACCTCAATAACACTAGAATATGCTAAGTGCATAACTGTATGCAATCTTTGTCCACGCTGTTCGTGCCTATTCACGCAGGGTCTGCTATCTTACCATCCCCATCGATCACTGTACTACCTCGGGAAAATCGCCTTCCGCTCGAGCCATTTGCTGCAGGAGCGCGAGAGCAAGTTATCCACCGCAAAGCCTCTCATTTGTCTCTCTCGCCACCAATCCTGGGAGCCCCCAACCCCTGCCCGCGCCGTATCCGCGACGCCCCTCCCTAAGAGGATCAAAAAGAACTTTCAGTCCTTTTCCCGTCAGGCCTCCCCTCCTCGATCTGATCCCTCACCGTTGGACTATATCCGATCTTCACTATAATTCGAGGAATTCCACAGCGGACAGCGCACTGTGGCCTATAGAGTTCTCCGATGCTCAAATGATCTTCTAGGCCGATTATCATTATTCTATCCCTTCTCCATTTTATAGCCTATGCATTGCGGCCCCACGGCAGATCCCGAGCCGGAGAACTACAGTGTTTGTTATCATCGGCAAGGTTCCATCCATACTACTTTTTTACGATTATTCTCTTTTCGGCTCAAGATATCTCTTCCTGCTTTATATTGGATTATCCTTCTAATTTGATTCGGCTGATTCACATTTATCGTTTATGGTCCTCGATTATGATTGACTGATCATAATCTTGGGTTATTATTACTTTCCTGGTCGAATTTCTCTCCGACAATTGGCTTTATACCTCCCCGGTCTGTCCATTCCCGTGACTAATCACGCGACGCTGCATTCCACTTGCACTTGCGCATCTCACCTTCTCCCCCCTTGCCCCAAATCCCGTCATCCATTTTCCTACACCCCCTTGAGACCCGTCGTCCTGGGTCAACCGTCATTGTCTGGCTTTCTGGATTTGTGGATTTCTGGGCTTTTATTATCTCGTCACTTATCTGATTTGGGTGGTGTAGTTTGGCGCCTGTTGATCACCTATCAACCGACTTACTCCGGTCCACCCTTTGGGGAGTCCTGCATAGCGCCATCACGTGGCAGTTGTGGTCCTGATCCCTCAGGCGACACACAGTTGAACGATACTACGGTCAAAAATCAGGCACCAACCAGGCAGACAAACACTAGGCACCATTCAGGCATCCAAATCCATCACCCTACAACTTGGCTCACCGCCTCGCCCCTCTCGCAACTCCCAGCGCATCCCGACTCCCGAAGCTCCATCGTTCGACCACATCTAACCCAACCATTCCCGCCGATCGACCTCAGAGGCCCGACTCACCCCCCATCTGCATGCAAGCCTAGCATACCCGCCCACTTGCGCCACCGACTTCTTGTCGCAACTCGTTCGCGACTCGATCTCAACCTAACCCCCCGGGCGCGTTCCCTTGACGCGCCATTTCGCGGCCTCGCCGTTGGATCGCTTGACGATGTATGGCACGCCTCACTCTCACGCGACAATGAACGGACTAGGCGAGGTGGTCGATGGCTCGGGGACCATCGACCCGGCAAACCTCAGCAACTCGGGTATGTCTGAATTTTTCTTGTCTCGCCGTCTTTCTCTCGGTCGCATGGTTATCATTTCGTCGCTTTTTTTATGTTCCTTGCGCTTGCGCAATGTGTGTTTGCTGGCTATCCCGGTTGCACCTCTCGTCTTGTTGCGCAACTTGGCGCATGACGAGTTTGGTATCTTGCGACCGGTCGCTAATGGCACTCGACATTTCCTCTTCCCTTTCTTCATCCGCTCTGTCACACTCCTAATCACCTTCCTGTAAACTAATACCCCTCCTAGTCTCTACTATGCCGGCACCATCCACTGCTGAGCCAAGTCCCCGTGGTGTCAAGCGTAGTCGCACTCCAGATCACAGTGGGAATGGACTTGCAGATGGAGATCAAGATGATGGTACGTGCGCGATAAGAGGTGGAAGAAGAGGGACGGACTCTGGTCATCCTTGTGTCTTTTCGCCTGTTTCCTCACGGAGGTTACCTATGTTTCCTTCGCTCCGCTTGCGCCATCTTTTCTTCCAATCGCACCTGCGTTGTGCTTTGTTTCCTGCAGTTAGCTAACCTCTTTCGAACTTGATTGTAGAGGACCAAGGTCGTCGCAAACGCGGTCGTCCCCCCAAAACCCCTCGGGCCAGTTCCAACGACCATCCAGCAGGTACCCCGGTTCAAACGCCTCAAATGCAAACCCGGCCTCTTCCTCATCAGGGCGCCGGGTCCCCGCCGCTTGCATCACCGCCCGACAAACCCACTCCAACAAAGACGCTCGTCAAAGCGCTCCCCACTGTCAGGGACCATACATCTGATCAATTGAATGATGAGGGTGATGAATACATCCCTAAGGAGTTTGATGATGCTGGGGAAACAAAGGTGGATTCTATGGGTTATCCCCTAGGTGGCCGCGAATACAAATGCCGCACTTTCCGTGTCCCTCATCGAGGCACCAAGCTGTTCATGCTGGCGACAGAGTGCGCGAGAGTGTTGAATTATCGTGACTCGTACCTGCTTTTCAACAAGAATCGCTCTTTGCACAAGATTATTGCTTCTCAGGTCGAGAAGGACGACCTTATCCAGCAAGACATTCTCCCATACTCCTACCGCTCCCGCCAAATCGCCATCGTCTCCGCCAGGTCTATGTTCCGTCAATTTGGCAGTCGTGTGATAGTCAACGGCAGACGGGTTCGAGACGATTATTGGGAGAGCAAGGCCAGAAAACAGGGCTTTACCGAGGAAGACATGGCCGGGGAGAAACGTCCAGGAGCCGCCAAGGCTCGAGACCCTCCGGTAGAGACTCAGTCTTCGACTTTGCTGCCACTTCCTCACAACGATGTCATCTTTAGCAGTGCGGTGGAGCCTCTGCCGCCTGGTTTGTCTTTGGATGTTACGGATTCTACATCGCTGGCTCAACTCCCGATGATTCATATGGCGACGACAGACGATCCTCGGCTGCGGGATTACAACTCTATGCCGCGCTCACGCCAAGAGCTGACCGGTCAACCGTACCAGGACAATACGCGAACTAGCACTGGAGCCGAAATCATTCATCAGGCTCAGACCGCTGCCGATTTCAACAAGGCGTTGAATGCTCAAAGAAGCTTCCGTCTCAAGGGACTGGATGAGTTCTATGCTAAACCTCGAGAGGTACCTGAAATTGAGGGACAGGCCACTACTGCCCTCGATTCCGGCTTGTCCGTATCACAGCCTATCCAGCCCGTCCAAATACCACCAGCCGGAATGGCAACCTCTTCCCACACTCAACACATGATTCCTCCTCAACCTATGGTGCCTGGACAACAAGGTTTCCCTCAGCAGCCGCATCAGCAATCAATTGGACAGTCCCCCGTCAGAGGAATTCCTGCCGGCATGCAACCCAACCTCATGCACCAGCGATCCAACCCATCCATGTCGGCTGGTGTGCCCCAGGCTTCTTACGCGTATCCTTCTCAGCAGCCACAGCAGATGTGGGGTCAACCACCACCACAGCCCCAGCCGTCGCCTTTGTCCTCTTCGGGACCGCAAGGGGTCGGGATGCCTCAGTACGGTCAGCAAATGCCAGCGAACCCGCAACAAGCACCTTCGCCACTGCACCACGGTCAGCAGCCCCAGCAGTCTCCTCGCCAACATCGCCCTTCGGTGCCCCAAATTCCCCAGCAATTCCAGCAAATGCAACAGCATCCCCAGATGCAGCAACAAATGCAACAGCAAATGCAATATGCAGCAGCAGCTGGTTCTCCCGCTGGGTACCCTGCCATGGCACGGGCAATGTACCCCTCCCCGCAAGGCCCTGGCGGTCAACCTTTCATGGCAGGCAATCCCCAGCAAGCGGGTATGACGATGAGTATGGGTGCCGGCGGTATGCCTGGCTGGCCCGCGGGCGCCGGTGCCCCGATGCAACCTGGTCAACCTCAGCCAGGTCAGTCTGGCAGCCCATTGGGAGGATGGTCAGGCTACTAGATCGTGGTTTGGCGTTAACTAGAGTGGCGTTTATGGGACTCATTTTGCAGCATCAGAGACGCCATTTCCTTCTTTTCGTTTGTCGCTTTCTTGAGGTCCTCACAACTCTTTTCCGCTCTTCTTTCTGCTCCCTCCATTTCATGTTACGGTGACCAATCTGTTTTAACCTCTCACCCCTTGCATCTCGTGTCTGCTTGTGTGACAACCCCTCATCGAGGGGTTTTCGATAATGTTAATCTGGGCCAGCCTCCCTATACCCTTTGTTGTACTTGGTTCGGCTCGGGTCTTGATTGATGTCTTTGTGTGCTATTTTTTTTTTTGATTTTGATTCTCCTATCATGTTCATTTCAGTGGTTCGGGGCTCTCCCGGCGTTTCTTATTGCTTGGCTTTCCCGGCGTTGATGCTGCAGCCGCTTTATTATTTGTCATTACCGTCTATGAGTATGTATGCTTTTTCATCTTTCTCCACTATTCTTCCCCATACATGGTCGATAGAGAAGTTATTTCACTGCCGAGCTTTTCGGCGGACTTTTTTTCCAGGGGATTGAGATTTTATCTTCTATATTTCTATCTTGCGTCGTCTGTTCCTCTCCAATCATGCTTCTTCCTATGGAGCGTATCCGACAGCTGCCTTTGTGAGATTCCACCTTGCGTGTCTGTTCTGCTTCTTTTGCCTGTATTACCGTCTGCAATTTTTTTCTCAAGGGTTCTCCTCGGATTCCCCCTTTCTTGCTTTGCTGTCTATTTCCATTTGACCGACTTATGTGAATGACAATATTGATTTTGGATTATCCTTCATCTCCAATTCTGCTGTTCATATTTTTACAATGTGTTATCTTCTTTCCGGCGAGTTTGGTTTGTTCTATTTTTGCTCTCGATGTGCTTTCATATTCCCCTCTCTTGCTATGGGTAGCTTCAAATTGACAATGATACCTTGCTCTGCCATCTTTGGTTTCCATATCTTGTTTTACTAATTTGGTATCATCTCATTGGCTTGATGTGTTTGTTAGTGTAATGTCTGAACCGCTTGCATGGAGACTATTCCAGATAATGCAGGCATTTGAAGAAAGGCTTATCTCTGCGTTGATGTACTAAGTAAGACTTTCGACAAAGCAAATCATGTCTAGGAGGCAATAATAAGTATCCACCTTGCGTTTGTTGGGCGGGTATTTCATTTTCATACACAATTTGTTCAGACAATGGAGGCAACCTCCTTTCCCACAAAACAAATTTATCACCGCCTATTCATCTCGACTTCCCCTCGACTTGTGAAATCTTCTTCCTCGTCGTATTCTTAGTTCAATGATTAAAAATACACCCCCAATGAACCTCCAAAACTAGCAAAAAGCTATGAGCTCCGTCCCCGGGAAGGCTCGAACTTCCAACCTCCTGATTAACAGTCAGACGCGCTAACCAATTGCGCCACGGAGACGATTCATGGAATGTGGCTTGACTCTTGAAAATATATTGTAATCTAGATTTTTCTGCCATAATTTTGGGAAGTTTTGTTTGAGGGGCAGGTCAATTGCTCAAGTGATCCGATAGGTATTGACTCCGTACGTAGGACATACTTAGTTAAGTTACCATTCATTTGCATATTTTTGAGAGCAAAGGTATTTTCCTATCTTATTGCATGACGAATGCGCTAAGAATTTTGCGGAATGTTTAACCCCATTGTCTTCTATCGGTCGGGTCATACGCATGCTTGGTTAAGGTTAAGATGATATATTTCAGGTCAGGTTGCTTCCATGTCAGCCCGAATCCATCTCAACGACTTCACGGCATCGGGGCTGACCAAGGCTACCGCCCCAAATACTCGTAGATAATAAAACCCACAGATACCCCCAAGCTTCACAATAGGTAGTGTATCCCACCCAGAGCATAGCAACGAGACCAAAAAAGAAGAAGGGAAAGGTGAGTCAAGCCCAAGCACAGAATGAATAAATCCAAGCCGACCTAGTACCCCGAATAAGCGCGTATAGCGAGGACCAGCTTACATAGATCTTCCGAAATTTCTTGTATCGCCAGGCGAGCAACTGGTAGTCTCGTCAACCTCGACCGGCCAGTTCTATTACCTCCAAAGAGTACCGAGGACTGGGTCCTTCGTCGACAACTTCTAGAAGCCCATCAAACCCGTTTCTTCCCCCGAGACGTGAGAGTCATCTATTCTTCTTCTGCCTATGAAACAATAAAAAAGTCCAGAGACCAAGGTGATGCTTACTCCATACCGTAAATGAACGGTAGCAGTGCCTGGTCAATAGATCCAGATCAAAGAAAGACAGGTGCTTTTAATCCTACGCCGCCGTCAACGCCAATCATATAGACCGAATGTACAGGCCTCTCCCCAATAGTTGACATGAAGGATTCGATATAAACTCGAACTCTAGTTGATTCTAGTTTACGATTGATCACAAATCTATCCGGAACCAATTGATTTGGTGGCATGAACGACCCAAAACTGATTTTCTTCCATTTCCACAAAAGAAATTGAGGTTTTCCAACCGCGGTCCCCACCCACAACGCAAAGATTGTGCCTGTCAGCAACCACCTTCAAGTTTTTATGAATTTAGAGAGCAATTAGACTCCAAAAAGACAAAAAGAGACGTCCCCGGGAAGGCTCGAACTTCCAACCTCCTGATTAACAGTCAGACGCGCTAGCCGATTGCGCCACGGAGACCCGCTTGTGGCAAACGAGGTGAAATTAGTGTGCTATGGTACAGCATCCAGGGGATAGAGTCAGGTCGGACTAGACACATATGTACCATAGTAGTATGATAACCAAATTGAAGAGAAAAGGCCAATTGATCAGGCACGAATAGGGAAAAGTCTTTCCGGCGTCAAGCTCGTTTAGTTTTGTTAGAACCACCAAAGGGCCCTCGCTTCTATGAGTATTTGATAGCCAACCTTTACGCTAAGGACTCATTTTGAAATCAAGGATGTCACTCAGATCTCTCTGGACTAGATATCAGATCGATAGGAACGAGATTCACATATGCCCTTACCCTAGGATGTAGTAGAATAGAATAGAACAATTCCTTGTAAAGGAGCAAAGTAGCAAGTCCTCACGATCTTCATTGATCTGGTATTAACTACTCACGACTCACGTCATTGAATATAGAGAACGACCTAACGGCTTCCACAATTGGCGGACACGGTGACACCGAATGAAGAAAAATCCTGATGACGCCCCGGAGAATGTGTCGTAGAGATAGCGGGAAGAAGTAATTCATCAAAGTTTCGCCCCAGCACTTTATCGAGCATTTCGAATGATATTAGCCTAGGACATATGTGCTCGACACATTTTTGGTATGATGTGGAGAGAAGTGTACTGGCCTCGTAGGAGATATCAGCAAAATCTCTTCTAGTAATCTCAGTACTGTTTCCGTCCATAGATCTCATAATAGTGTCTTTAGACGTAGTGTAATGCATCTTTTGCCTCACGGATGCACTGTTCGGCGACCTAGATCGCTTCTACCCAGCCTTGATCATTATGGTACTCACTCAGATATTAAATTTCGTCTCATCTGCAAACTAATAGCCGTCAAATAATCTCGTTCTGGCTGGCTCTGAGCTCTGACTGTGTCAGTGTCACCAAGCAAATGAAGCTGGAAAATTTATACACCTATATCACATATAAATTTAGCGGAGACATGTCTACTATCTTCGTGGATAAAACCTCTACGGCCGAGGGCTATGATAATACCCTCAGTGATTTACCGGAGACGGAATACCGATACGTGGTAGTAAATCTTAATTACGAGAACAACGGGCCAAGACAAGAAAATTATCTTTATAGTCTGGTAGGTTCTTTAATCGTTATCAATCCCTCTTGGCCACTTAGTAGCTATTGAGTACAAGGAGAAGCTATCAATCACATTATTAAATGCACAATACCAATGATCTCATTGTATATGTGAATTATGGAGTATTTCAGGTACCTGTTATACCTCAAAAGAGTCAGAGAATCTAAGCCTGGTCCTCATTCAGCACAAAACCAAACCGTCGTATTCAACAAATACGAGATGATCAGCGCTCTTGGCAATCTTGGCCGTAAACCTTCAGCGCTTGGTGGCCGTTGATTGGCAGATAGGAACGGAAAAAAAGACTCCAAGATCCAGCCCCAGCAGTCGGTGGTCACAGTGCCAAGTTGCAAACCCTTATAAGCTAGCTAGCCTTAAAACAATACAACCACCCTAGCAAAATGGAAGAATTAAATTCGCCCCTGTCACTCAGGAGCCTGTTTCCGGCCCCCGGCCTCACTGCAAACATCAAATATTTGAGGATAGCAAGTCGGCTCACGTATCATAAGGGGCTGCCCATAATGCTCATAAAGCGTGTATACAGCCTTGGGAGGATATGCATCCTAGGCCAGTGGTTTTTTACCTTCTGGGTACTGGGCGTAACAGCCCAGTCGCTCCGTCTGTCGAATGGGCTGCCCTCTATTGTCCCGATGCTCGGATATGCTGTGTCCAGCGTAAGTAGTGAATTCCTGCAGACGGGCGACATAGAAGACACTTCTACCCGAAGAGGAGGCTGAGAACTACGAAATGTTTCACCCGAGAGCTAATATGAAAGCTCCTCTAGGCCGCCATCCACGTCGTTCTGACTTACTTTTTCATAAAAACCACAAAACCAGCTCCATCTACGGAGTCTCGACCGTCTTTATGGTATATTCTCACCTACGCTGTATCATCTCTCATGTGGTTTGCCACCATGGCCTGTGTGGTCCTTGTACTAGTCAGAACCATGCCATTTGCGGATGAGAAAGATAGGGAAGGGGGCCTCAAGAATTGCGGCACTAAGTATAACCATCATAAATGCTACTATTCCACGGGCAACGCGCAGTTAAACACCCTTGCAAAGATGAACACGGCGGTTACCGGCTTTATAGTGTAAGTTTAGTCGAAAGGCCCCCAGTACCTTCTACGAAGACCTAGAAAGAGCCTTTATACTAACCTGTAGCGAATACATCAAGAATTTTCATTTTAGTTCACTGGTTTGAGATATACAAGCTCTGGTGGCAGGAATTTACACTGGAAGAGTCTGAGGAAGCCTATGCT
Organism: Penicillium subrubescens; assembly: GCF_028828155.1. NCBI lineage: Eukaryota > Fungi > Ascomycota > Eurotiomycetes > Eurotiales > Aspergillaceae > Penicillium > Penicillium subrubescens. The sequence continues at coordinate 2,180,025 of NW_026643160.1, read as the reverse complement.
TTGAACGGCCGATCATTAGTCGATTCTTGATGATCACCAAGGGAGTCCCGGGATGTTTGAGTCGGTACACATGTCTCTGCCCTGCACCTAATGCTATCGAAGAAAAGAGGTTCTGATCAAGGTTCAAATGAATTATCGGTGGAGATCTACTTGAAATGTTCCATAACGGATCCTGGAGGTGACCTTTACTCTTGGTTATCTGATTCCAACCTTTGAAGCAACTAGTTGAGGACTTCATCATCTGAAGATTATCCTGAACTGCCCATGCATGAGGTCCAGTGCCAGTGAGTGTAAACTTAAGGTGCGGCTCAACACTGGTACAAGCAACAGTACAGTACCCTTCTAATGCCAAGATGGATTCACCAGTCTACGTCTACATCAGGGGGTGCATACCGTAATCCCTCAGTACCTGTTTACTGTACCAGTATCAGAACAGCACGTTTCCTCAACATAATATGTACGTGACTATTTGCGGAAACTTGCGGAATTCTGGAACGGAGCAAGAGGCATTTCCCCAGGCGTCAGCCGTCAATGCATACAAAGCGTCTTCCGCCGCCTCGACTGCAGTTCTACTGGCCCAACAATTCCAGGACTTTAACCCCAGCTTATGATCTGGGTGTGCTCTACTATAACCAAGATAGGATCGACGAGGCGATACCGCTAATAGACCGAGCCCTGGAGGGATATGAACGAACGCGAGGTGACGAGGACAAGGTGACGATCCACGCATTGGAGAATTTAGTGACAGTGTATGCGTCAAAGGGGCAATATCCGGCGGCTGAAGCAATCTTGAAGCGAGTGGTGCAAGGCTACGAGAAGCTCCATTGTATCGGACCATGATGGGGTATCTCGAAAGAAAGGAAACCTAGCCAAGAGTTATGCGCGACAAGAAGGCTGCCCGAGGCAGTGCAAGATACATTTTGGTGGTAGAAACACCTGCTACGCTAGGATTGCTCTACGCCAAAAATAGATTGAACATGGCGGAATTTATGTCGGAGACGCCTGTGCGAGGTTTCGAGGACACCAAAGGACTGAATCATCCATCAACACTAGGCCAGCTGCACTACCTGGGACGTGCATATAAGATGCAGAGGAAAGTATTGAGCGAGCATTTGAAAGGGTGATGTGAACTTTGGGCCCGGATGGTCCTATAGGTCGAGATCTAGCCCTCCTGTACCGGAATCTCGGGAAAATGGAGAAGGTGATGCAAGTCCACGAGCGGCTTACGAGCTGACCTCGAAGTAACGGTATAACACTTGATATTTTAGCCTTTTGACTCCATTAGCCTATGTAAGCGAATCTGCACAACTGTGCTATGTAGGATCATAGATTGGCCCGTCATCGGTCGCTCCAAAGCTCCAAAAGCCGAGAGTCCGAGAATTGTACATTCTTCATAATCCATTCATTAATAATGCTTGGTAATAAACAATGCTTCGTCATTTGATTAGTAAATCTCATAAAAGGTCTTGTACACTCGATGTCAATATGGCTTCATGTGCGGTATAGTACTTTCTACTCGATGATATAATGCTAGACAAATTCCAGCCATTGAACATTACTTTCAATTCCATCAAGTCTTCTAATATTTACGCTTTGAACCTTCCAGTTCAATTTAGTTCCCCCTAATGGCATCCAATATCCTTCCAATAAAAGTGTGGGGTAAAGGTGGTCCCAACCCACCTAAGGTAGCCATTATCCTTGAGGAACTCGATCTCCCCTATGAGTTCCAGCCTATCACAATCGCCGATGTCAAAAAGCCCGAGTACCTAGCTATCAACCCAAACGGTCGTCTCCCCGCCATCTACGATCCAAACACCGACTTGACCCTCTGGGAATCCGGCGCGATCGTCGAGTACTTGGTCGAGCGTTACGATACAAGTCGCAAGATCAGCTTCGAGCCGGGATCCAACGAATCTCAGCTTGCGCGACAGTGGCTCCTTTTCCAAGCCTCCGGTCAAGGCCCGTATTATGGACAAGCGGTTTGGTTCAAGAGGTTCCATCCCGAAAGCGTGCCTAGTGCAGTGGAGCGCTATGTGAATGAGATGAAGCGAGTGTCGGGAGTTGTGAATGATTTTTTGAGCAAGCAGGACGTTGGACAAGGAGGTCCGTGGTTGGTTGGGGGTCGAATTTCGTTTGCGGATTTGGCATGGGTTAGTTGGTCGCTTACTGTCGGCATGTTTATCAAGGAGGAGGATGGGTATGATGTTAATGAATTTTCCTATTTGAAGAACTGGCTGGATAGGATGATGGCCAGAGAGCCGGTGAGAAAGGTTATCGATGAGGGCCGGAAGGTGATTGAGGAGGCTCAGAAACTGTGAGATGTCAGACTGCCTATTAATTTCTGTTTTCTCGAGGCTCGATGAATTGATTTTTGGTGTGGGTTCGTACAACTCATGACTATACAAGAATGACGTGAAATGGTCCAGGATACTTTCTCAGCCCGATACTATTATTTCTCTCGTAATCAAATCTTCTAGGCAGTGTTGAAATGGTTTCGATATACAAGAGGGGCTGAAAACGCGAACTGGCTATCTGATCAAGAACCCCGCCATCAGCAACAATTAGTGTCGGCAATGAACTAGCTCGGAACTGGAACGGACAGCTGGTAAGACAGTCAATACCGAAGTCGTTCGCCTATGTTTGATTCCATTGACAGGGGGCGGTAGGTGGATCCAATCAGGATTCAAAGATCACCTTGTTAGTCTACGTGAGATGGTAATGTTGGTCAGCGCTACCTGGCCTGGTATAAGCACCAGCGGCTGATTCCGGCACCACTGGTGGTAATTTTCCTCCTCACTTGTTTTTAATGTTTCTGACTTTGTATCATCAATTACTGATTATTTCCAATTGGATTTATTCTGGGGTGTACCAGACCATATATTGTAATGCAACTCTCCGATTTACTCAGTATCTAGGATCTTATTATGGAATAACTATAAAACAATTTCCCCCTGCAACTGAAGAATCAGATCGTTCTGAAAGATCATCCATTGATCATTGCTTAGCCCACCATGACTTTCGACTTGCAGGCACTCATCTCTGAGTATTCCTCATGGCCACCAGCGACCGCCTGGAAGGTTGTTCCGCCCTTTACTCTCCTGTGGGCTGCTTATCACATCAACCAGTATCTCAACACCCGTGCTCTCAATAATGGTGTTCAAGCCACCTTCGATTGGAAAAAGGAAATTGTGCTTGTGACTGGGGGCTCAGATGGAATCGGGGCAGCGACGGTCCTGAAGTTGGCTGAGCGCGGGACTGCTGTGATTGTGCTCGACATCCGGCCGTTGAAGTTTGATGCTCGTAAGGAAATTGATGCCCAATCTAAGACTCTTCATATCGGAGGTGCCGCTTACTGATTCCACGATCCAGCAAAAAATGTGCACTATTATCGATGCGACTTGACAAACCAGTCAGAGCTAAAATCGGTCGCTGAGACTCTCCGTCGGTAGGATTCATTCGCCTATTCATTTTATTTTAAAATTACAAGAATTAACTTCTCTCTAGAGAGGTTGGTACGCCCACCTGCGTCGTGGCTAACGCAGGCATTTGTCGCGGCAAACCATTGCTCCACGCCACACCACGAGACATTGAATTGTAAATTGCTTTTAACCAAAACCACCAAAGCTGGAGACTTACGTTTTTCTGTAGAACATTTGCGGTGAACAATCTGGGTCTGGTTTGGGCGGCGCAGACTTTCCTTCCCGATATGGTCGCGCAAAACCATGGCCACTTCCTGATCATGGCATCACAGACAGCCCATCTAGCCACGGCCGGAGTGGTAGACTACGCTGCAACAAAATCCGCCGCGCTGGCAATCTACGAGGGTCTTCAAACTGAATTACGCCATATCTACCGTGCACCTGCGGTGCGAGTTTCTTGTGTCGCTCCCTCGGCCGTGCAGACCAAGATGTTCCGTGGCATTCAGACACCTGCCTCTGTCACGCTGTTGAAGCCTTCTGATGTTGGCTCACTTGTTGCGGAGATTCTTTGGAGCGGAAGAGCGCAGAATAGGATGACACCTGCCTTGGCTTATATTTCGCCCCCGACCAGAGCACTTCCAGATTGGATGCGGGTGGCATTTCAGGATCTTGGGAAGGATGTCATGTCGACTCTTTCTCCCCACCAGCCGATGGATGAGGAATAGTTTGGCTGCAAGATAGAAGCTTGTCATTTCTTTTATCATTTCTATCATATCTGTAAATCACGCTATGGAGCTCAGAATATAAATCAAATGCTGAGAAAATATTTATCACCAATACTCCCCTCCCCATTCCCTAGTCCCTGACAGTAAGTCACACTCGACGAAATTGCACTCGTAGTCCTCCCTTGGGCCGAGATGTCAATCCTGTCTCGATGAATATCTCAGACTCCTCGGCCAGCGTCATCTCGAACGTACCTGCCAGTGCTGCGAGTAGACTGGCAAACTCACCACGAGCGAAGCCCTGTCCAATACAAGAACGCGGACCTAAGAAACGAAATGAGCGGGACTCAATGATTAGAAATATCTCATTGTACTCACCATGAAGGAATGTCATGAAGGAGAAGTTAGTCAGGCCGCCACCAGTGTTGGCTTGACTCGGCTTGAGCCATCGGTTTGGATTGAAGATGCCCGCATCAGGGCCCCAAAGTTCCTGCGACACGTTCAGGGCACGCGGAGAGATCACGATCTCAGTACCCTTGGGGATGAATTGGCCCAGGATTGAAGTATTCTTCACTGCCACTCGTCGCGTAAGCCCTGCAGGGGGATATATACGGAAGACTTCGTTGCACACGGCATGCAGGTATGGCAGACTATCCAGAAGCTCGGCCGTCATCGGTGCCGCTGAGGCTTCGTCAAGAATATGCGACAGCCGGCTGCGAATTTCATCACGCAGCTTTTTTTGGACATCTGGATATAAGCACAATGCGTAAAGAGCCCATGTCATTGACGTGGCTGTTGTTTCGTGTCCCGCAGCCAGAAAAGTCAAGAGATGGTTCTCAAGCATAGAATCCGTAAAGCTGTCCGATGCCAGTGCAACGGAGATAATATCAAGACCTCCACCTTCAGATTCTTCGGTGCTGACTTTGGCCCTTTTGCCGGCAATCAATCGGCGTGCTACCCCAGTCAGAGTCTTCGTGGCCGCGGAGATGCTATCATTGCGTGGTAGACGGAGCGCCGTTGTGAGTGCCTCGCGTAATAAGAAGAGACCCATAGCCAGAATACCTTTAGGAGGTTTTTGCTCAAACACATTTCGATACGCACTGCATATCTCATTATCCGGATTATGGAGCGTGTCAAACTCCTCGCCAAGTCCAGCTGCGCCTAAGATATCCAGTGTCGCCCGCGCCAGCCAGTCTGCTACATCGAAGACCTTGGTCGATTGGCCCACATTTTGCGTGATACTCTCTTCCAAAACTCTGGCTAGTGCGACTGACTTGTCCCAGAATATGGGGTAGAGGTTCTTGATATGTCGATGTGAAAAGGCAGGCATCAGGAGTTTGCGTTGTCTCTGTGAGTATGGTCAGATCCCGTCTCTTCACTCCCCACCAGCAGATAAAAAGGGCATACCTTGTGCTCGTTACCCTCAGCAACAATTAGCCCAACTCCCAGAATGCGCCCCAGTCCGAGTCGCAACTTCGCAGGTTTTGCGAACTCATAGCTCTTCTGAACCAGAACCTCCGACAGGCCCTTGGGATTGGTGACAAAAATCACCTCCTTGTTGAATCGCATACGATATCTGATCAAACCCGAGTTTGGTACCTCATTGATCCAATCCTGTAGGGGCATGCCCGATCGTTCGTTTGGAACCAGTTTCACATGGCCGCGCAAACGGTGGCCACCCTAGTATATTCATCAGCATTTTTAGTTTTGGATCCCCTCACTTCACGCAACAGCAAACTAACCGGTGGCTCAGGCAAGTTGCGCAGAGGACTGAACCACAATGGCCACAAATAAAGCTTCCAGGTGGCCAGAAGGAAGAGAGAAGTGACCACCGACCAGCCTGCTATCACGGCTGTCGACTGAGAGGGATACAGCCGGCAGAGAATTGACGTCTGCAAAACGCAGCTCAATAGCGCCACCTCTGCGGCAGACATGACAGAAATTGGAGATTCGCTGTCCCTCAAATTTTTCTCCCCTGCTCCTCCCTTTTGAAGGCAGTGACTATCCTCTGCAAGTCACCGCAAAAGTCCATGGCGCATGCATTTACATGTTTGATCTCCACTGCGGGGCTACGGTATGGTGTGGTATCACTCCGATATTTCCGTGTATTACATACATTGCGACACTATGTATTTATGGGGATGGCGTCGCGCTGTTTATCCTTTCCTAGTCGTTGCATTGATCCCCGCATGGATCAGGAATCATATCTGTCAATGCATGGCCCCCACGAAGGTGGGCTCGGTTACATCGCTCGAGATATGGACCCATTGATTTTACTCACACCTGATCTAGAAATAAGCACACGATGAGACGAAACGCTTTAGTGTCACCCGCTGCAAGAAGGATGACCGTAGTTGGCTTTTACTAATCCAGAAATACTAATTCATCATAGAATGGGAACATTTCGTGCCCAATTTCTCATAGAGTAATATACTAGCTTATCTCACGTCTGTTTAGGAAAATCCTTCAATCTGTTGGTGACGTACCCCGCCACTCACCCCTAGCCTGGTCAAAGGCCCCAAAGATGCCGTAGTCCTATCTGACAGGATACTCACTCTCGTGCCGTGATTCTGACTTTCAAGGGAATTTTCTCCCACGATGTATAGATGTATTGATCCCTCGGCCAATTTTGACACTCGGGCATCAGTTCGAAATCGTAATGCCAGAGCATCTTTGCCAGGATCAATCTAAGCTCGATGTTTGCCAAACTAGAGAAATAGGACCTCGTAAGCACAATTCTGCTTCAATAATTAAATATAGTATATGAGGGAATCCGTACTTCCGGCCAATGCAGTTTCGAGGTCCAAAAGAAAAGGGCTGGAGAGCCTCCCGCCTATCGTTGACATATGGACCATCCGTATCCAGCCATCGCTCTGGGAGGTAGAGCTCCGGGTCTTTGAAGTTGGCAGGAGAACGGAAAACGGCATACTGGGCCATGCCCATCGAGGTCTGTAGCCTCCGTGTTAGATAAAATTGGCTGAAGGAAGGAGAGATTGATTGCATACATTACCGGGCAGCCACTTTCCCATGATCTTGGCCCCCTCGGGCGGCGTGATACGTGGGTGGCTGCCTGCAGCTGGTGGATAGAGACGGAAGGACTCGTCAATAACGGCATTGATGTACTTCAGTCCACTGATTCGCGCGATGTTGATCTCATCACTCGAGTCAAAAGAGGTGCGGACCTCGGCGAGTAGCTTTTGCATTACACGCGGATGAGTGCAAAGGTAGTAAACAGTGCCTGATAGAATTGTCGCTGTCGTCTCGCTACCGGCAATCACCATGAGATTTGCATTGGCCACGAGGTCAGGAGTTGTCAATTTGCCCTTCTCCTCAGCCTGGATAAGGTGGCTCATGAAATCGATGTAATCAGGATGCTGTTGTTTACGGCGCATGACCTTTTCTTCAACCAGGCCGATATGCCATTTGCGTCGCTCAACAATCCGCTTGGGTAAGATAGCCAAGATGATTGAGCGGACGTCGATGAATCGCTGGAAGGTCCGAATATAGTGCACGTACATGATTGCGTTGAAAATCATAGACATCCACGGGTGGTATTCTGTGTTTTTGAGACAATCGAACGATTCATAGAAGGCCAGATGTCCGATGATGTCGAAAGTCACATACTATTGCATGGTCAGGGATATGCTCTCAATAGATCAAGAAACAAAACGTACGTTGAACCATTTCACGATGTCGACTGGCTCCCCCTTATCCACCACCTCCTGCAGCCGAGTCACGAGAAGATCGATGTAGTGCAGTAAAACAGGCTCTTGGCCCTTCAGCACTTTATCAGAAAAGGCATTGGACAGTAACTTGCGCAAGTCACCATGGGTCTTGCGATCAGCATTAATGATCGTTGGATGCCTTTTGTCGGCGTCTGTGTTCTCGCCCGGGTCCTTTCGATTTTCAGGCAGGCCACTGCGGAATCCATAGATTTCCTTCCAGGCATCCGCCCCCGTGAATGACAGCTCGCTGGGGGCGATTCGCACAATTTCACCATATTTCAGGTGGAGTTCATGCACAGTCAAGGGGAATTTACCGCGCACCTGGTGCCATGTCCACCATAGACGGGTGGCAGCTGCCAGTTTGGGGCCTGGATACTTTGAGAGCGGATGAAAATAGATTCGATAGATCGCCACACCAAGCACATAGCTAGTGATCTATATTCAGAGTTAGATTTGGAATATCAGTCAACATTTATGCACATCTTGGGCGACTTACCACGCCTAGAAACAGCAGAGCTGTCTGAAGCAAAGATAGACTGAATATCCACGACAGAGCCATCATGTAAGTGATACGTCCTCTATCACTTCCCGACTTTTGAAAGGATGATAGGTTAATCCGTGATAATTTCTTGGACACGGCAAAGTAGAGTTCAACGCTGCAGGCCCACGTGGACTTCGGCTTGTATCTCAACAATCAGAGCGTGTTTAAAGTAAGACTCGCCAGGATTCCGGGGCTCTTCTATCTTCCGAACAATGACCGACTGAAAGCGAATACGATGAAACTCTACGAGAGAATTATAAACCCCGGTTCTGATGCAGATACACTTTCCCTCGGTGACCTTTTCAGTAAATGATCAAGGCCGGTGTGAAATCCTAGCCGGATCACACCTTTCCGTCGTCTCTGGTCCAATCGCTAAGTGAGTCTACTGCAGCCGTCAGCAATCTTGGGATCACTCAGACCGGGAATTCTTGAAGTTTCACGGGAGTTGGGCATCCCTGAAGATGGAGTTTGACGAATGGCAAGGTTCACGGAATAGTTAGCGAATTTCATGACCAAAAGACCACGTAAATACCAAACGATACACTGAATATAGCGTATGACAGATGGTGGATGGGGCATGTCTTAATTGTCTCTTGGCGCATTGCTTATCGCTTATGGCTTACTTGCAGGTCAGCACGCCTGGATGCAACCACAAAATCCCCGAATAGATGCGGCCAAATATCGGGACTCTCCAGGGAGTCTAGATGATTAGTGGGGGCCAACTTCCATGATTTACTCGATTTGGGAATGGGTGAAATACCACGAGTAAGTGCGGGGGACCCTCAAGTCGAATCCAACTTGGAATAAATCGTATAAATGTTTAAGTAGTAATTTCCGGGATTTCAGAATAGAATAGGACCCGTCTTCTGTCTCTGGGAGATCTGCCTGCCATACGATGGACTCTAAACTTCTACACCGTTCGGCGGAGGTGTTGCTTGATCAATTAACAGAACATCTGGAAGATCCCCATGGACTGGGCTTTATGAGCCCTGCTATTTACGACACTGCATGGGTTTCAATGATTCAGAAGGATGTGGGTGAGCAAAAGACGTGGTTGTTCCCTGAGTGCTTCGGATATCTTCTGCAAAACCAGCTCGAGGATGGGAGTTGGATCACATACGCCTCGCAGATTGACGGCATTCTTAACACTGCCGCTTCTCTGTTGGCAATGAAGCGTCACTTTACAACACCACTTCATATCAGTACCATCTCACAGGATGCTCTTTCAATGCGCATTGATCGAGCCACAAATGCCTTGCAGCAGCTACTACACGACTGGGATGTAGAATCTACCCTACATGTGGGGTTTGAGATTCTCGTCCCTGCGCTGCTAGGTTATTTGGCGGAGGAGAGCATCACCTTTGAGTTTCCTGGACGTGATCTGTTATTTTCCATACGCGACCAGAAATTGGCTCGATTCAAAGCCGAGTTTCTCTATGCGCCAGTCCAAACCACGGCCTTGCATTCTCTAGAGGCTTTCATCGGACTTATCAACTTTGATCTCGTTCTTCATCACAAAGTGAATGGCTCATATATGGCATCGCCATCGTCCACAGCTGCGGTGATGATGCATGCCACTGTATGGGACGACGAATGCGAGGAATATATCCGCCATGTTATCCAACATGCATCTGGAAAGAACTCTGGGGGTGTCCCTAGCGCCTTTCCTTCCACTATTTTTGAGATCACCTGGACGCTCTCTACCCTCCTCAAGGCCGGGTTCGACTTGGACGCAAAGTCTCTACCATCCGTTGAGAAGGCCCGTGCATACCTCTACGATGCGCTCATTGCGGACAAAGGAACCGTCGGGTTCACGCCTCGGGTTTGTGCCGATGCCGATGACACAGCCAAGTCCCTTCTCATACTGAACTTGCTACAATCCCACATATCGCCAGATGCAATGCTGGCAGCGTTTGAGGCCGAAAATCATTTCAAGACCTACCCCTTTGAGCGCGATCCCAGCTTCTCAGCCAACTGCAATGTTTTGCTGGCACTGCTCCACGCAGAAGACCCGTCTCAGTATTCGTCGCAAATCGAGAAAGCCTCGAGGTTTTTGCACAAACATTTCCGGGAGTCGCCCGGCCTCAAAGTTCAGGACAAATGGAACCTATCCCCCTTATACTCTTGGATGCTCATGACCCAGGCCATTGCCCGTTTGTACCATCTATACCAGAGCTCCCAATTGCCCTCTCTCCGAGACTTCCTCGAGGAAGAGCTCTCAGTGCTCCTAAAAGACATGGCGATCTCTATTCTACACCAACAAAATCCAAATGGTTCTTGGGGTACCAGAAGCTCCAAGGAAGAAACTGCCTATGCTGTTCTCATGCTCACATATGCGGCGCAATGTGAGCGACCCGACGTATCGCATCAAGAAATAAAAGCGGCCGCTCAAAAAGGCTGCATTTTCCTTCGCTCGGATACAACAGTGGGCTCGGAACGTCTGTGGGTGGAGAAAGTCACTTATGAGTCGGAAATTTTATCGCAAGCCTATATCTTGTCAGCACTGAACAACGCGGCGGGCTTGCAAACAGAGGTAGAGACTGATCCTCAACCAGTCTCTACCAACGGTGTCAATGGACATCATACCGAAAATGGTGAGAAAACCAATGGCACAAATGGAATACACACCAATGGTCACAGTCAGGGAGTGGCCGCAACAAATGAAATCGAAATCGTTGAGCCCGAGTCACTGGCGCCTATTCCTGAGGTAATGCCAATTCCCGAAGTGGTCATTTTGGATCACCAAAAGAACGGGAACGGCCATGAAAAGACCTTGGAGTCCACGCCAACTCGTACCAATCATGGTTCCAACCTCCGCAAACGACGCGAATGGACCAAGGAACAAGAGCAGATTGTCCTGGGACCTTTCGACTATCTCGAAAGTCTACCGGGGAAGAACATGCGATCCAAATTCATCCAGGCTTTCAACACCTGGCTCCAAGTACCGCAGGAGCACCTTGAAGTTGTCGAAAGGGTAATCACAATGCTGCACAATGCATCGCTTCTCGTCGACGATATTGAAGATAGCTCGGTACTTCGCCGGGGTCAGCCAGTAGCCCACAGCATTTTCGGCGTGGCGCAAACATTCAATTCTGGCAATTACGTCTATTTTCTGGCACTACGAGAGATTCAGAAACTGAACAACCCACGGGCAATCGATATATACGTCAATGCCCTCATTCAACTGCATCGTGGTCAAGGCATGGATGTTTTCTGGCGCGATTCACTCATCTGTCCCACAGAAGAGGAGTACTTAGACATGGTCGCTAACAAGACGGGCGCACTGTTCTGTCTTGCCATCGACTTGCTACAACTCGGTAGCAGAGTCCAGGTGGACTTGAACCCTCTCGTCCAACAATTTGGGATGATCTTCCAAATTTGTGACGATTATCTGAACTTGAAGTCGACGAGCTATCTGGAGAAGAAAGGCCTCTGTGAGGATCTTACGGAGGGCAAATTCTCATTCCCCATCATTCACAGCATCCGGTCAAATCCTGGCAACAGGCAACTGATCAATGTCTTGAAGCAGAAGTCCCAGGATGAGGATCTTAAACGGTTTGCAGTTTCATACATGGAAACAACCAAGACGTTCGAGTACATTCGACGCTTTGTGAAAAGCCTCACACTTGAAGCCTTGGATATGATTGGGGACTTGGAGAAGCAGGGATTGGGCGAGAACATTCACGTGCGAAAAATTCTGGCTCGGATGTCACTGGATGATCAATGAAGTATTCTTGAGTTTGGAAGGCGTTACACTATACTGGCTCCTGGGTTGCTATTTGAGATTATGGATATATGAGTTTCTATAAATCGCATTTTAGTTCAGAAGGTTCTCAATTCTAGCCGTGAATCGTTTCCACTACTTTCTATCAAACTTCTACCATTCCTCTATTTAGTAGTCTTTGGTACCACAAGCTTGGTGATAACCCGATCGACTTCGCCTTCCGGTAGTCCGCAGAGGTTGACGAAGTAGTTCCGAGCACCTCCAAATTCCCCTTCCACTACATTGCTCAAAAACGCCTTCATGTCTCTCGGGTCACTGCTGATTATGGCTTCGGCTTGTTCCTTGGTTGTGGCCTCCCCTCTCTGCAAGAGCCGTTGAATCAAATGCTCCCGCCACACACCTAAGCCTTGCGTGGTGAGTGCATAATCAGCGACAATGTCCTCATCGGCCACCCCGCACAGCTTGAGGATCAAAGCCGAAAAGACCCCTGTCCGGTCCTTGCCCACCGTGCAGTGGAAAAGTACCGGGCCGGCCGAATCCTGCAGAATGTGCTGTATGATTGCACGGAAGCTGCCCGCTTGAGCCGCGTTGCGCGCAATGGCCTCGTAGGCCTTGACGAATCCCGGTCTAAAGGACTGATCATTCGTGGATTCGTCCGCGGTGACTCCATACCGTTTTGCCAGTGAGATGGGAGAGTAATCACCTTCTTGGAAGACCGGTACTGCATGGCGAGTTGTCCCGGGAATATCGAGGAGGGAGTCTGGATAGCGCTTAGACACAAGCTGAATCTCACTCTCTGACCGAAAGTCAAAGATGGCTTGGATAGCAAGGGTCTTTTTCAGGATCTCAATCCCTGCAGGGGTGATTTGGGATGGCTGTGCCGCGCGGAAGACGAATCCTGGCCGAATGCACCACTGTTTCTCTGGGGTTTCGTCGACATTCGAGGGCAAGGAGGATAAACCAGCGGGATTCCGGCATACATAGCCTCCGATATCGCGGAAGTTGACGACTCCATCCACCGAGATGAATGGCTGCATAGCTGAGGCAAATGAAGTGATTGCAGACTTCTTCAGGTTTGATGGGATCGTCAGATCCAGCGGTTGGCAAATATAATTAGTTCAAAAAGAACTAAACAGGGACCTCCGTTATTTCCCTACGATGAGAGATATCTGGTATTCAAGGTTGCATTGCAGCAGTGCAGGATTCCTGTAGGCTTTGACCTTGCAACATGATCAAGGTCATATTCCTCAATTTCTCCGCAGATATGGAGATCTCCACATACTCATCTTGCTTGATCGGGACATTCTTCTCCGTCGTGGTAAGCACTAAGTTGGCTGCATATGCATACGCCCCGTTAGCCTACAAGCTCCGGTATCTTTTGGAGCCGAAGCCAATCCGAGCTCTCTCGGGAAGAACCTATCAACAAAGCTTACCGTGGGGTGGCTGAGGTGGGGCGGAAAAGTTGTCGACAATGTTTGATCAGCGATCTCCGCATCAGCTTCATCGGGTATAAGCAAATTGATGCGCGCAGAATTGGCTGAGTGGTAATAACAGGTAAGAACAGTGTTCGAACCGGTTTAAAACAATACGGAAATACAATGACCGCAATTCCTTCCGTACAAAACTAGCTAATCATGAGGGGTAAGCTATCGATTAATTGATGACAAGTCAGTAGCTGCAAGATGCTAACCTCGAATTTAGTGATGATTTCTTTTCTGTTCCTCTCCTCCACATAGCTCCTATCCAAGTGTGGTGTTATCTCGAATTTTATTCGGCACGATGGGTAGAGCAGACGACGGATATGAGAGCGTCGAAGAAATCAAAGCATTCCATTCCACGCTTGTGAGCACGTTTCGAACGGGTAAAACCAAGGATATCGCCTGGCGCAAATGGCAACTCAAGCAGCTCTGGTGGCTAGTCGACGAAAATGAACAGGCTATCGTGGACGCCATCAAAAGCGATCTGAATCGACCTGGTTTCGAAACCTATCTCACCGACCTCGCCGGCATTCGGAAGGATATCTTATACCACCTTGAGAACATAGACGCCTGGGCAGCAGACGAGCCTCTGGGTGACAGTTTTGTCGCAAGACGACTGGGTGTGGCACGAATCCGAAAAGAGCCTCTTGGCGTGGTTCTCATCATCGGTGCATGGAACTTTCCCGTTCTACTTGTGCTGCAACCTCTCATCGCGGCTATCACCGCAGGTTGCTGCGCTATAATCAAGCCATCGGAACTAACAACAGCTTGTCAAACTCTTCTTCGAGAACTTTTCACACAATATCTCGATTCATCTGCAATCAGGGTGGTCTGCGGTGGCGTTGACGAGACGACGAAGCTACTTGAATTTCCCTTCAACCACATCTTCTTTACTGGCTCTGCGAGTGTTGGTCGACACATCAGTGCTGCTGCAGCAAAACATCTGACCCCTGTGACTTTGGAACTAGGCGGCCAGTCTCCCGCGATCATAGGTAAATCAGCGGATCTAGACCGTGCAGCCAAAACTATCGCATTTTCCAAGTTCCTAAATGCCGGTCAAATTTGTTTAGCTGTCAACCATGTATTTGTGGATCCGGCGGTACATGATACATTTGTAGAGAGGTTGAAACACTGGAGCAGTCAATTCCTACATGGGGAGCGAAAAATCACCACTGCCATCGTCAATCAGCGACATTGGGATCGGCTCTCTGGCCTTTTGAAGCAGACAAAAGGGACAGTAGTCTGTGGTGGAGGTGAAAGTGATGAACTCTGTCGGATGAAGCCAACTGTGGTTACAGACCTTGATATAGACGGTAAATTACCCTCAACAACTCCTTGGTTCGGATAGTCCTAACAAACGTCGCTAGACCCGTTACTCGCAGAAGAAATCTTCGGACCAATCTGCCCCGTTCTGAGATCAGACGTCCGCCAAGCGTGTCAAACAATCAATGAGTGAGTCTTCTATTTCTGCTACTTGAAACACCAAGCTTACTAGCGGATAGGAAAGACAATCCATTAGCTCTCTACATATTCAGCTCCGATAAATCAGAAATCCAAGAGAGTATGTACGCTCATCAGCCCTTTCAATTCAAGATAGTTTCACTGACGAGAAGGAAACAGTACTTGACAACATTAATTCAGGAGGAGTGACAATCAACGATGTCATTCTTCACGCCGGTTTCCCAGGTGCCCCATTTGGTGGAGTCGGAGGGAGTGGACATGGCTACTATCACGGTCCATACGGATTCCAGACCTTCTCGCACCTGAGGACTATCATGAGTCCACCGAAGTGGTTCGATCGTCTACTGGCTTTCAGATACCCGCCGTATAGTGCGGCCAACAAAGCTAAGATGCCGAAGACAAAGGCAACGTTCAAACGGAATGAAACAATACAGGATCAACGAGTTAAGAAGTCTAGATTCCTGGGGCTCAAAATTGCGACTGGTGTGGCTCTGCTCGGGATTTTCTGGTATTCTCGCTCTTACGTTAATGAGAGCTTATATGCCTTCAAAATCTAGGCAGGCCAGCAGTCAAATAAATGCATGAGACTATTTTCTTCTTTCCGTTACTCATGATAGCAATCTTTCTAGGATACTAGGAGACAAACGTCTAGCAAATCATATTACAAAATATCCAATGCATAATTTCATTCTAGATCATTGGAAGGCAATTCTCGTCAATAAATTAGATAAAGTATGAGTATGAGTATCTTTGAAGACACCAAATGGACTTCATCACAAATCTCATGTTGTTGCAGCGTTAGAGTAGTCTTACAAAGTCCGTCAGGAAATTCACAACCCTCACTTAGCGGAAACTTCCAATGTAGCAAAATCCTGGAAAAATACTAAGCATGTTCCACTGCTGCGATATGCATCTGGTATCTTGTTGAGTATCCCCTCACTCAGATCAGAGCTATGGGTTGAATTACTCAATAAATCACTCCAATTGGATATCTTCGGGGTAAGACAACTCCAACCGAAAGAACCAGGCGGACACTTCAGCGGTTCGGTTTCTCGAAAATCAACCGCTAGCTGCAGCTTATTATCGGCCTAAAAGCAAACAAAATGTAATTGCATCGTTTGAACCCCAGATTTACCAACAACTTTTGAATTCGGTTCACCGAGTGTCTTGAACTAGTATTATGGCGAGCGAAGGATCAAACTCTAGATACTAAGCCTGATCCCCCAAACATCCGCGGGCTAGTGCTGACTGAGGGGTTGGTCAAGGCTACAATTGCTGACACTCTGCATATCAAGACCCTTAATCAGTAAGATCCCGCGGAGTGAGACGCTTGTCACGATGTTACAGCCGCCCCCGGCCCCGCCCCCAACAACACCAAGCCTTCTGAATACATTACCTTACAAGCCAAACACCAAATACTCTTCTTGGCTTAGGCTTAGAGCTAGCAGCATTTTCGGGGCGCTGGCAGTGCCAGCTGTTCGTCATCAATCTTGAAGGGTTTGATCGGCTATTGAATACACGGCGCCATAGTACATCATCCGGGCTAGTTAGTGCTGACGTCGCTCATCGAGTGAGTTGTTAAATCTTGATCCAACCTCAAAAAGCGCCTAGTTGTCCGATAATTGTCCGGTCTCACTTTCAAGGCACTGATCGGGAATGAGGAACAACACCGATGAAAACAAGACAAATTAATATGTGTTATCAAAACATCGCACTTCGTTCCGGTCTTCGGCGTGGAGATCTGTGCGCAGGGTAATGTCTACCCGATAATACCCTGGTTTTTACGTTGAAATCAAGTTAACAATTCATTCCCTGGAGGAAATGAATCGTTCCCATATACATGCTTGCATTGACGAAGCCTACTCTATAAAGGGCCTGAATAGAGACGCCATTTATAGAGATCGCGCAGTGCCTCAGACATTGCGGAGTGAGGACCATCATACGGCATCTACCGTCGATCAAATAAGCAAAGTGAAGATCTCCAACGCTATCTGTACGTCTCAGATCTGTGACGACGCATGTAGGTGATACAGCAGATATGTTGATGCCTGGTTCCGCAGGCATCATTTGGAGATTTGGGGTTTCCTGTCTCACGCGACTTCTTCTTCCCCGTGCTGGGTATGTCTTCCGTAACCGAGCCGTGACAATAATCAGTTCTTAAACGTGGTTTGAAAGATACTTTGGACTGCAATAAGTTGAGCCATACCCATCATTACAATGAAACTTCAAATTTAGGTATACCTTGTGGAGGTCCACCGGCCCATGAAGAGATACTACGAGTGAAGACATCTTGGAAGTTGAATATGTGTATTTACTATATATATAACGCCCGAGTGCCAATTTATATCCGATGGGGTATTCGTAAGGAAAGAGACGTGATGTATAGGCAACTCTAGGGAAGAGCTCGTCCTAGAAGCACCGCGTCTAGTCCATCGTGGTCATTATACGCCATTTCGTTTCGTTGATTGGTCGACTTAGTGCTTAGCGGCCTCTGTGACTTATATTAGAACCTATGCAAACGTAGATGAGAACACATGTATGGCTTACCCTTGTGGACATCGGCCTTGGTGTTGTGGACGTGCTCGTCCTTCTTGTCACCGAGGGCGTCAACGGCAGCGTTGGCGCGAGTGCCGAGGCTGGCGTCAGAGTCCTTGGCGACCTCCTTGTTGGCGGTCTTGGAGGCCTGGGCACCAGTACCCTGGACGGTCTCAGAGACGTAGTTGGCGGCGTTCTATTTGCAGGTATGTTAGCATGCTGTGTATAGGGAGAATGAGAGAAGGTCTAATCGATAGTCACGAACCTTGATGGTCTCCATTGTGAATTTGAAGATTGAAAGTGTTTGGAAAAGTTTGTTTGTTTGGTAGTTTGGTTATTGAGATTGTTGATGAAGAAGAAAAGTGTTCGAGGGCGATTCATGGGCTATTTAACCTCGAATTCATCGCCTTGGACATGCTGTGATGCACTACGTCATGGCCATCTAGACCCTCAGTGACGATTGCGGTCTTGATTTAGTTATTGTGGAGAAGTGTTCCGGGGTTTTTTGAGTTCAGGAGAATCAAGATTCTGCTAGCGCCAAGCCTCCAGGCCTAGTTCTCGCAGGGATTGAAGTTCTAGACAAGGCCCGTCCATATCGCGGAACAAGCTTTCTAAACAGTATGTAGATGAAACGCCTGCTACGGATTCAAACACAAGTGCTTGCATCTTGTTTTATTTTATTTATTTCGAATTTTATTGTGCAGTAACTAATTCGAAAGATCTAGATAGAATGTTCAATGTCCGGACTAAGTTAGGTGGGAGGGGTTTATTTCGGGAGGCTCCGGGGTTTTCTTTTTTCAGGAGAGCGGCGATACAGTACTACATACTATTGGGTTTACTACGGTACTCTTCAGATCTATGATCTACCGATCTACTAGGCACGTGCATCTGTTGCCTGTCTAACCTAGGAGGTGAACCAGGTTGGCGGGGCAGGGGAAGAGGATCTCCATGTACGTCATTCTCGCCTCAGTCGCCCACTGGTTTGAATCACAATGCAAGCCTTGGCAGCGACAGAGGAAACTGGGTCAGTTCATGTCGTAGGTGTTGGAAATGGTGACTGTTGACGTAGCTTGTGCCACTTAGCTACGTCTACGCGTACGGAGTACATCTCGGACAGGAGCCATATGGATAGTTGTGCATGTGAACAGAAGGCCTAACGTTGTGAAGCTGACTACTAGGAATATATACTCTTTGCACATATATTTCTTGGGTCCGACTAGCTAGCTATGTTCTAGGTACATTCTTACTTACCTAAGGTGATGCCGCCACCTCAGGCATGCTAAGCGCCTAGTTCACTGCCAACTTTGCTCGGTTGGTTTTGCTCATTTGCTGAATTATTCATATAGCATTAAGTGGAGCATAGTTCCAAGTAGTTGTCTCCGTGGCGCAATCGGCTAGCGCGTCTGACTGTTAATCAGGAGGTTGGAAGTTCGAGCCTTCCCGGGGACGCTTGACTTAACTTTTTGCAACTTTTTGTTGACGTAGTGTAGTTATTCACTGTTACCTATTTTTCACTAAGTTACCGACTTATTATCTTAGCTTAGCTATATATCAATTTGGTATTAGGGATGTACCCTATTCTATTTAATCTCATGAATTAAGATCATTTCTTTTGTACCTTATAGGTATGGGTTGTTGGACTTTCCCATCAATATTAGTCAAAATATATTTTCGGACCTGTTAGGTTACCCGCTCCCTCGATCTGCGCGCATTTCACGAAAAATAAGATCAGATTCAAGGCCTCATAGATAAGAAAATCATCCGAGTCACGGGAATACACAAAATCGCAAGTGGTAGGTAGGTACTTGACGATATCTACCTCTACTAAGTGGACATATGGTCATTTCCAGATACAGTCTTCGGGCATTCCTTCAACAGAAGTTGTAAGGATCTTCCATTCGCACATTTGTAAGAGGAAGAGAGAAACCACAGGGAAGTGAAGATTGACGGCAGAGTAAAGAGCATGGTTCAGAATATCACGAAGTAGACCTCTTCCACACCCACGCCCCTTACAAGCCTATTCAGATTAAACATCCCAAAGTACACCCTGTTCCCTACATGGCAACATCATCTGCCACAGATCGGCCTCGTCTATGTCTCCGAGTGAACAAGGGTCAATTCAGCATCACCGTAATCTTCAACACCATCCTTCTTCATAGTCATATGAATCTTATCGCCCGTAACGGTCCCAACGAACCTGAATTAAGGAATTTGCATTAGTGATATAAAAAACAAATAAGGACAACAGACAACATCGTCCCTGGAATTATTCATAGTATGTAGTACGTAGGAGCAAGACTCACCAGTAATACTGATTTTCACCCAGGAATAGCTGGAACCTATCATCACTAACATCGGTGATGGTACCAACCATGGAAAAGTTCGTCTTGGGATGACCGGTATAGGACACGGTGAATTGACCGGTTACAACGGCTGTTGAGCCAGTTCGGAAACCGCCGTTGGTGATCAGTGTGATCACTTCATCTTTGGTAGCGTAGCTGGTGTGAGTGTTGAGTTTGCCCTTGTAGACGCGCATTGTGGTGGAAAATTGTAAGTGATAGAATAGCGAAGGCGGGGACAGACGGATATTATTGTTGATTCTGAGCAAAGAATTGAGCAATGAAGGGAAGATATATTTGAGAGAATAGGATTGTTGACTTTATATGCCTTTTTTCAATAGCTTTTTCCCGTTGTCATGGACGTTCTTTCCATAAATGTCAACTGGACCAAAGCCGCTTGCCTATTTCTACATGCGGAGTCGCCGAAGGACTTTTCGAGATACAGTAGTCGCATACCAAAACGACTTCTTCAGCTCAGAGTGGATCTGAGGAGAACAAATAGTAACCTTCTTACAACGCCACGTTGGCGTTTTCACGACGAACTAGTCTGTCAAACCTGCCTATTTAGCTCCGATCTAAGGAGATTCTCAGTTTTCGACTGAATCTTAACCCCCGTACGCACTCGAGTCGAGTATATCACTGGAGTATATCGTATACTTAAGCGTCTAGTAGCTACATAGTCAGTCGCTAGGAAACCCATCTACCTGTGATGTAAATCCATCTACTTGCAGTGTACTCTCTCTCATCCGTGGACCCACTGTACTTAAGACAGGCGAAGAAGCCAACTCAATCTGCATGACAGCATGCAAATGTCTATCCAATGCGGGGTTGACAAAGTTGCAAGACATGGATCCTCTTCAGCTAGCCATGTCCACCTAGCTTCATGTCTAGAAACAAACCGCCAGCGCCACACATATTCTCAGCTAGCCATATCTATTAATCCAGAATTCCGATCAGAGACCGCTATTGCTTCATGCGTAGAGAAAATATAGTCCCAACAGCCTAATCTCTCAACCCCTCTCTGCAATGCCTGATAAAGGTTGGAACGCAGCGCTCTATTCAGCAAGGATATGAAAAGGCTTGTTGTTTTAACAACGGAAGACCTCGACTTTCCCGAGTAATGTTCATGTAACATGCGCGAATTCAACTGCACATACAAGATTCGGGGTACATACTACATACGTGGCGTGGCGTACTAACAGTGGAAATCTCTGCAACCACATCATTTCGCAGGCAGGATAGGTAGTTTCTTACTGGCCCAATCAGTGATGGGTTTATACATCACCCAGCCATAGCTCTCAGAACTCGAGCTGAGCTTTTGACGCACATTGAATACTCAGGCAGCCACACTGATCCATCAACACTAAGGAGTCCTATAGCTACACACAAGAACGCCATATTCATACACAGAAATATTAGAACCAACCACCCCCCTCCTCAATTAAAAATTACATAATCTAAACATCTGTCACCAAAGGGGTGGTAACAGGCGCCGCACTCGACGGGCAAACACAAGCCGTAACACTGGTCACAGGCGGCACGGTGCAGTGAGGGCTAGCAGTCCACGACACAGTAGTGGTAGTAGAAGTAGCACCCTTGACCTTCTCGGCCTTAACAAGCACAGGGATAACAGCACCAGTCTTCAGACTGAAAGAGCGGTGTCCCAGAACACGCAGTATAGACGAAATCTCGCCGGAGTGGCTAGTCACACTAACAAAGGCCTCCTCCTTGGTGCTCTTCGCGAAGAAAACCTCACCCAGCGCGGTAGCACTGCGAGCGTCCTGAGCTCCGCTGGTCTCGGCGGTGACGCCGTTCCACAACTCGTCGTCCTCGGTGAAACCCTTCTCGATGGGCCAGCCGGGGAACAGGTTCTTGATGTAGCTCTTGCTGCGGCGGTGGTCGCAGGTGTGGATGCTGATGCCCTCGCGGAAGAGCTCCTTGACCAGGGGTCTGAACTTCGCGGCATTGTGGGGCAGGTTCAGGCCGTTGAAGGTGTAGTTGGCGGTTTGGAGGGAGCGGGTCAGCGGGGAGGTGAAGTAGTTGTCTGGGGTGTGGATGTTCTGCTCGTCGATCTGCTTCTGCCAGAAGTTGTGGGCGATGAGCGCTTGGTTGACGCCGTTGGCGGTCAGGGCAGCGTCGTGCCAGGTGGAGGTGCCGTTGCCGTCGAGCTCGGCCCAGTAGCACTGGATGCGGGAAGGTTCATGGTTAGCTGGGTGGTTCGTGGGAGATGCTGAGAGAGTAAGTGTAGACTCACGTTCCAGGCAGGAGTGCCGTAGTAGGTCTCCGCGGCGTTGTGGTAACCCTCACCATGGCGGCCAAGGAAAAGCACCTTGTACTCGACATCATTGTCAGAGTCGGTGTTCAGCTTCTGGACCTGGTGGTAGAAGCGCTCCCACTGGGAGAGGTCCTTGCCCTGGTGCTTAAGCACCTGGTCAGCGGGGTAGGTGCGGTTGATGAGGCCGAAGTTGACAGCAGTCTATACGCCAAAGCCAAGAGTTAGATCATGATCATTGAATTTCCCCGTGAATCATAGCAAAGTCCAGTCACATACGTAGTCAAAAGTCGACGCATCAGTCGCAGTCTCATCCTGCAGGAAATATCCCGTCACGGTAGAGTACTGGATCGAAGATGCGACAGCAGCGGCCTGCGCGGACGCAACAAGACCCAAAAGGGCCGGGCTCAGAGCGGAAACCTTCATGATGCGGATCACTTATAATTCCACGATACCGAAGATGCCGGGAAGGTTGTCAGCGAGTGAAATCCCGAAAAGATCGGCAGAGCCATCGCTTTTTATACCACACGAGCGTGGGATGGCAAGAACGTTGAAGCTTTCCGCAGTGGATCGAGCAAACGGGCAACGGAAGAGCGACGGCCAACGGAGCGGCGCACGTGGCAGGGCAACACTATACGGGCAAACTCCGGAAGAATTCGGCTGGCCACTAACAACAAGCTAAACGTACACTAATCGGCTACTAACCATATCAACAATACTCACCATCGGCTAATTAGGAAGCGACGCCGAATTAGTCGTCGATTTAAGACTCGATTGCGTCGCCGTTCCTGAGGTGCGGCCAATCGCGATGGCCGGCAGACGTCGTGCGTCGGCAAAACAGCCTTTGGCTCATCTGTAAGCGCAGGGTTGGTCGGAAATGACATGCGAATGAAGAAAATTTCTCGAGAGATACTATATTGCAAGTTGAACCATGGCAGACACTAAGCCCCCCTTTTGATTATGTGACAGCCCTGGAGCTAGAGAGAAAGAGTAGGTATAGAAAGATAGGTACATTTCAGTATGTATCAGATAGCCAGTTGCTGCCAAATATGCAAGTCCAAAACCCATGTCCAAAAAAAAAAAAAAAAGATCCCAACCCATCCGCAAAAGAACAATAGGTGGTGTAAGAATAAACGGAGATAAAAAGGTAACAGGTGATCCAATAGGCCACAGAGAAGGTAGAAAGGTCTCGAGCATCGACGGCTCGGAAGAATTAAAAAAGTCATATCAGACACCCAAATAGAATATTCCAAGCCAATAACACAAATGCACAAGATGCTCCAAGTATGTAAAACCCCCCGGTGGGGCAACACCGAATAATAGAGAGACAGAAGAAGAAAAAGAAGATATGTAAGAGACAGCTTTCAACAGTGCCTGGTTTTCCACGCGTGGAGGCGGGATTTGAAGATAAACAGGGACCGCCCGTAGGTGGGAAAAGGTGATGATCAAAGCGGAAAAAATCAAGGTGGAAAACAAGTCGCGCGTGAGACGAAAAGGTGCGTAGCGGATCGTCCCAGACCAACAAAAGCATATTTATAGCAGCACATTTCTCATTCGTAGTCAACCGCCCCTGGTGTAAGGGAAGGAAGGCGGTGAAGGGAGTCAACCCCATCATTGAGGGTATTGACCCTGGGTCGTATTGTTTGCAAACGTGTAGGCCTTCGCCTTGTGCCCCATGTGGTGGGCGGCAAAGCGAGGGTCGTGCTGCTCGTAGTCGTGCATCATAAACTCAGGCTGCTTCCGCTCAATGGTGTCTGCCGAGCCCGTCAGATCCGCATCTTCAACCGAGTAGATCAAGGATGGGGAGCCAGACACGGACTCCGTCACCATCCTGTACGGGTGTCCAGAGTGGTCAACCGCTGACTCAAAGCCAATGGGCGAGACTGTACTCGAATGAGACACCTGGAGACCACTCTGGAAATCGGGGGAGGAAATTGGAGCAGTGTCTGCCCAGCTCCGAGCGGTCATGGGCACCGGGTCACAGGTCACATACTCAGGGAATGTAGAAACCTGTGCCGGAGCTGACATGGGAGGGGCGACTTGCTGGTACGGGAAGGGAGAATAGATATCCAATGGCGTGGTTGGAGGCGACGCGATGTTCACTTGCATCGGCTGAGAGGAAGGGAAGAACTGAGTAGTGGAGTGCGCAGACAAGCAGTAGT
This sequence comes from Penicillium subrubescens, assembly GCF_028828155.1. Lineage (NCBI taxonomy): Eukaryota > Fungi > Ascomycota > Eurotiomycetes > Eurotiales > Aspergillaceae > Penicillium > Penicillium subrubescens. The sequence continues at coordinate 2,155,647 of NW_026643160.1, read as the reverse complement.
TGCTCTCCGTCGGCGAGGCGGGCAAGAAGTGCTGGAAGTCCTGGGGAGTCAACGGAGTTGGCGGAGCCAGGGTCGACGAAGACACGGACGGACGCAGCATCTCGGCCTTGCTGGCCTTCATGGACCCGGATTCGGCGAATGTGAAGTTCAGAGGAGAGCGCTGGGCAGCGGATGCCTTGCGGACACCGGCATACCGGGTGTTCAGACATTGGGCGGACTTGGAGTGCCTCATCGAGTTACCGGGACCGGCAGAGCTTGGGACGCGACTCGTGGGGGAAAGGGAAGACATGGAAGTGGAAGCAGCCAGAGAGCGAGTGTTGGAGGTGCCAATGGCGGCAGGACGGGGGCGCTTGCGACGTGCGGCAAGATCAAGCTCCTTTCCAGCCTCCTTCCACGAAGCTCCTCCGACACGGCCCAGGGATTGCGGCATCCCAGACTCACCAGTGTGAATCCCGATGCCGTCCAGGGCAGTGAGAGCACCACATGACTCGCGTCGAGTGACGGAGATATCTGGGGTCTGCAGGGCCATTGGGTACTGCATGTTACCATAGTCAAGGCTGCCATGTCTATGCTGATTCTTTGAATGTTCCGCCCATTCCTCGTGCTGACCAGGGTACTGAGCACCAGCAAAGGCGTCCATATTCTGCGATATGGAGTGCGAGGAGCTAGGCACCTCGGAAATCGTTTGGCATGACGACGACACTTCGTTGTTCTGCCACTCTGAGGAGCCAGTACCGTAGGCGGTTTGAGCCTTGCCCTCTGACTTGAAAGTAGTGCTAGGAGGGGCCATGGAGGTGGGAGAAATGGCCTCGTCCTCGTGCGTCGACTCCTGCTTGCTGCCTCGTCGGCCTGTGAAGCGGTCTCGGGCAGCGCATGCAGCATTCAAAGCCCGTTGCAGGGATGCGAAAGTTGCTTCCCGGGCTGTTTCACTATTTGTCTTCTGGTGCTTCTTTGTCTTGGTATCCTTCTTGCTGTTCTCCGATGTGGAAGGGGTGGCTGCGGACTCGGTGGTGGTAGTCTCTGGCTTGGGGGTTGTGGACTCCTCCGACTCCTCCGGCTCCTCCTTGACGGCTGACGCCTGGCGAGACTCGGACAGTTGATCGATAGTCTCTGACTTTTGTCGTGCAGCTTCCTCGGCCTCAGCCTTGGCTTTCTGCATCTTCTCAAACTCCTCCTGGCGTTTTTGTTGCTTGGCCTTGGCGCGTCGATTTTGGAACCAGTTCTAAGACAGAGATTAGCATTGGAGTCCATTCTACCGTGACCACCAACGAGATTAACACAGCTAAGACATACCGCAACTCGGGGAAGGCTCAGGTTGGTTTGAGCCGCCAATTGCCGCTTGACGTTGCTGCTGGGCTTGGGGTGAGCCTGGAACTGAGTTTCCAAGGTCTCGACCTGCTCCTTGGTCAAGCGAGGACGTGAGAGGTTCTCTGTGTATTCGTCGTAGTCCATGATGGGTTGGTGGTAGTAGTCGAGCATCTCCATGGGCGGATGGGGGTAAAGATAGCCGTCAATGGGGTGGTGGTGCATCATGGGCGGCGGCACCATGGTCGGGTCATAGGCCATGGCGTGGTCCATTGGGAGACCCGGGTGGGCTTGGTAGTTCCATGAGGGGTGGTGGATGTAGCTCATGGCTGTGAATGAGAGACAGGTAGAGAGAAGAGGAGGGAGGTGTTGTTGTAGGAGGTGGAGGTGGAGGGAGATGAATGAAGAGGGCGAACGGGGAGTTCTAAAGGAATGAAGGTCGCTGCACGAGGAGGGGGAGTGCAGGTACAATTGAGGAAGGCTATATCAGGTACAGCACCAAGTGTGATGAGTGGCAAGCTTGGAAGGAGTGTGGGTTGAAGTAGATAGAAAAAGAAAAGAGCCAAGTGAAGGCATACACGGTTGTTTAAGGAGAGACGCAGGCCTAGAAGGAGCGAGGCCGAGAATAGTAAATCAGAAAAAGGAAATAAGAAAGAATGTATAGGGGGGAGAATTAAAGAAAGTAGTAGTGTAGTGGGGAGGGAGTGATGGAGGAGGAGGAGAGAGGAGAGGAGAAGAGGGAGAGCAAAGTGATGGAGTGATGGAGCAGCGATCGGGGCTCAGCCAGAGGAGGAGGGTCGAAAATGAATTCCGGAGCATTGGCGTATGGTGGTGTTGTGGTAACTGGTAAGGGGCGGTACGCAAAGACTGGGGGAGCTGCGGTACGAGATCTGGTACGATCTGGTACACGTATTTTTATTTTATTCAGGTACACAGCAGAACAGATATCTCATTATCTTAGACTATGATACTATTTTCTACTATCTTTTTTCTGAATTTCCCTTTAAACAATCCTCTTGTTAGCTTCCACGCCATCTACAGCCAACGCTTCGTACGCCACTCCTCTGTTTAATCTATACGATCCACCACTATCCGGCACAGCTCATTACTCGTGTTCGTGAACCGCCAGGTGCCGGTATTGACGGAAGTTAAGCCGGCGCTCGAGCATTTCACACGGCACAAGGCCAAGCGATCGTCTCCAACCACCAGTCAAAGACAGTCATGAAGTTCCGGTCCCACCCAGCAGGCGGTAATAGGTAATATATGTCCGTAATACTAGAACCACAAGGTTCCAAACTCTCCTTTGCACTCGTATTTCCCCCGTTTTCTCGTGATGGGCCCTCAACTGGGCTGAAAAACCGAATATAACCCCCCTCCCCACTTGCTAACTTCGTGGAGTCCGCGCTACCACCCGCGCGGTTTCTAGGGGGTGGCGGCCTTGCTGGCTGCCGGAGGTACTCGGCGGTCTTGCAACTGCTTGATGCGGGCTGCGAAAGGTCACACACACGGATATCCACACACCTCATCGGGGGTCCAGAGTGAAAATTCCGATCTGGCCTGGGCCCTTGAACGGACTGGTGAGCGTGTACTGCACATAAGTCTTGACAGCGCTAGTTCGTAGGACATCATGTATAGAGCATAAACAGGGTATCCAGTACATAGCAGAAGTATAAAAACCTTGAATATAGTTTGGGGAATTCTGAACAACATCCCATTTAGGGTAGACAACTAAGTTAAAGACTGGGAGACCACAGCTAATCACCATGACAGATTTTCTTCAAAAAAGTGGACTTTTCTCCTCCCCGAGTATCGGGGTCTATCGGCAAGCCCTTAGCAACAAAAATGGAGAGATCCAAAATGAATCGCTGGCACCAATCAGCAGAGAGGGTCCGATCAACCGCTGTTTGAGGTTTAGGCTCCACAATGATGCGCTGCCCAGCCTGAACTCGGTATTGACGTATGGACGTATTTTGCAAGGCCACGGTATTTTATATCTTACGCTCTGTATTTCTCCATATAGGAGAATTTCATGATTTGTTCCCCGTACACTACTGGAGTGGATGTCAACCTAAATCAATAGTTAAATTTGTTCAGATTTTGGCTGGTGAAGAACAAGTAGTTAATCTTAGTTAATCTACAGCCATTCTGTCTATTCAAAAGGGGGCTTGGCGCTAAATTAGATAGGAAGAATAAGGGACACCCGTGACCATGCATTTTAGTCAGGCACAAGGTTTCCAAGTAAACAAACGATCCATGGTTCCAGTGTGGAGGAATGATAACCTCGACGGGTAGCGTTCCGTGGGTCTTTTTCACGAGTCAGGCTTGTATGGCGATATCTACATATGTACTCCGAAAAGTAAATTGTACCCATCGAAGCCTGAAGAAATGCCCATTCTGTTTATCCAGCCTATCCGAGTTGATACTCGAATCCTGCATGAACGGGAAGAACTCAAGGATACACTTGGAACTTATCTGGGTAAATTTGAGAACATCCGGTATCAAAAAATACCATGTCCGCTCCAGACCGAACCAGCCGCCTGTTGGACAGTTCCTGCATTAGCGCCATGTCTGATCCCCCAAAGTGGCTCATCGTGGAGCCAAGAATCATTACAAGGGATGAAATGGTACCCCAGTAACGAGGTATCGAAGAGACTGGATCACAGCTTTTAGATTCTAGAGTAGTATTGAAATACGTAGTGCTATCTCCGACAGTATTCTGCATAGAATGTAGCTTCATAGAGATTGTGACACACGTATAAACCCCGAAGTAATCGAGATTAGAGACGCGATACTTTTTGACGAGACAACCAGATAAGAATGCAACTACTGCTTTTGACTTGTCTGCCAAGATAAGCCCCGCAAATCCTTCTCTTCAAAGGCTCTTAGTTCAACTTTTGAACATGGGCTGCCATCAGCTTGGTGGTCCTGAGTACAGAGTACAGTATACAGAGTACTGGAGATACGAAGCAGAGATACTTGGCCATGCAGACTTGCAGGACGAAAGGGCGCATCCACACAGCCAAGACAGGCTCTTTGCCAGTGTTTCGAGATATTTCCTCATCCCGGACCAGCCTGTTGGGTCGGGTGATCGGACTATGCTCCCCGGTACTCGATTTGTACTACTTCATTCACTACACTATAACCGTGCCTCTCGAGTCTCGAGTCTCTCCAGTGCTTGGCGGAGACAGCATGTCCTCCACGTGACAAATTGGATGGGAGCTGGAAAGGGGAGAGGGGAACCAATTCTCACGATAATGCACCCTGACGATGTCGTCAACGCACTATTGAGATCTGAAGCTGGCCCTGCGAGTTTGTTATTCGAGCTGTGGCAGCCCCCTCTCAAGCCTCAAGACCCACTCTTCTCCCCCAAAAACATGCTAGCGAGGCAGACATGGGCAGGTCCCCGCCAAGACCAGCTAAACATCAATAGTCAACCGATCATGTCGATCATTCAGGATCTGCCGAGCTTTGTTTTCTGCTTCTTTCTCCGAGTGAGAGAAAATCCACAAATCCACAAATCCGCCTCGAGGCTTGGAGAACTGGAGTAATCACAATTCCTCACTAGCAGTCAGGACTCAGAACAGGCTCCAGTCATTGTTGAACGATACACCCATTCGCACCGCCTCCCGAGACCCTGGTTGGCCCTGGTCGCGGCGCTAAACGTCCTGGTCAGAGAGGCTCCATGCACCGCGGATCACGAGGCTGACGCCTCAAATCCACCCCCTTTGCTTCGTTTTCCTCGTCAACTCGTTGGCTCTCCGCCGATTTAGGCAGGACTCGGAAACATCTCTTTTCCCCAGACGATCGGGAGATCAGAGGATCGGAGGATCGAAGCTGTTTGGATTCGGGGGATCTCCTGATCCTCAACTTGCAGGCGCGCACGTCCGAGCTTGCAGCTGTCCTCCGGGTGACTCGGAAAGTACAGATCTTGACCTGCCCAGAGCTTTGCTGCGAGACTGACCGGAGAATCTGGCTCTGGAACAAGCTGCCGCTGAGGCTGCCAGTGTCTGCTGCACAGTACTGCACCACCCGTATCAAATGCCTTCTAAGCTTGAGGCGCCAAAACGCTCGAATCTGCAGCATCGCAGACATTCAAACTACAAAATCTACTACATCGTTCTTACCGGATGATCTTTTTTGACACCTGCATACTCCATCTTCTCCTCCCCATTCTTCAGACTAAAGCATACGGAGTACATACGCCCAAAAATCCCCAGCTGTTCCTGAAAGTGAGGGGAGATGCCTTTTGCCAAGGGTACCAATGCCTCCTCTACGCCGCCACGCAGGATGATGTTCTTGAAGGAGCATCCAGACTCCGGACAACGAGTCATGCCATCGAAGCCAAAACGTTTCACAGGCGATCCCTGCTGGCAAACCCTAAGTTATGGGGTCCTTCTCGTTCCAGAAACACATGCCTATCTCAAAAACTTTGATACCGTCGTACGGACGCCCTCTGTCCCCGCCCTGGCTCTCAAAAATCGTCCCAAGGCGTCTCCGTACTCCATAGATACTGGCTATCCACATCGCCACGAGCAGGCTAATCAGAAGAACACTTCCGGACCACCGGAAGAAACTCTCGCTCTCGTTCTCTAACTTCTCTGCCCAAGCCCCAGGCGTGGCACCCCTCTATCCAAGTATTCATCCCACTTCGCGCAGTGATCGACGAAGCACATTGCCCTGTTGAGCACAGGATCTGACTCGACTGCGGCAGGGATGTCCAACGCTTCAAGATTTCCGGGCGATCCCCTTTCTTGAGACAGTGAGGATCTACTCTGGGGACCTGCAAGTGGAGAGCAGGGACCCCCCAATCAGCCTTCTTTCGCTCAATCGCCGGAGATATGTAATTGTCATTGCGTAGCGTGGCCGGCCCAGCAATGAGAGGATTGACAATGGGGGCCTAATAGCGTGGGACATGGACCACGACTGAGTTCTCCGGACGAACCGCTACGTACTTCTGTGTAGGCTGGAGACGGGATCTACAGACTAGGGCAGTTCAGGCTCCGCACTCACGTCAATCGTCCTACAACGTGGCGTGCTTCTGCACCCGACAAACCTTGTTATCCTGTACGGGCGATCGTGGATCTGAATAAGTGAGGACCTTGTTAGACATACGATACGGTCTGTCACTGTCAGGTAGAAACCCCCAAAAATGCCGCGTCTGGCCTGGTGGTTATGCGGTGCTGATCGTGTGTCATGTCATCACCACCGTCATCACCAGCCAAGGTTTTCGTGATGAACTGAAAAGCTTCACGTGCATCAAGGCGCTTATCGGGGCCGCCAATCACGAGTTGCGTTCCTGTCTATTTGACTCTGTTCATTTTGGACCGTGGAAACTGGAAACACAGTTCTTCTGGGTCGGCAGCTATGGAGGTGGTCTCCACCGCATCCACAGCGCACATGGCGAGAACCAAGAAAAGAGGGAACGGAACAGTTGTGGGAAAAACTACTGTATCAGGCGTCGATAGTTACACTCTAACTATTGGTTTCAGCCAAGCCGAGAATCATCCGAGAAGCTCGAGTTCCTTCGCCTTGCCCACATGTTCGTGGAATTCCCCCATGTGATGCACAGTGCCACAGAGGAGTAGATTTACTAGATCTACTAGTATTGACTATGGATAACGCCAGTCCAAGACGGGATGGTCCAGGATACTTAGTTAGACTTGGATATGGCGCGCATGGGACCAATTGCACCCGGAACGGGGCCGACTATGATCTCCGTCATCTCCGTAATACTGGTAACTAACGTTAAGTTGAATAATACTCTCACGATGTCAGAAACTGGGGTGCAAATCAGTCAGGAGTTAGTCAATCGTACTGTAGTTCAAGGCCAAGCACGAAATGATCGACAGTGACAGTCCAATTTTGGGCCTAACTCGACTTGGTCAAGTTCCCCCCATTTTATGATTTTAGTGCTCTCCTTTTGTTTCTCCGTGCCTTGTGTAATCCCTCCTATTCTCCGTCCTTCACCCGCCAAAAGGTGATGGGTGAAATATCCCTCCCTCATTGGTTGATTGAGCAATGCTTCAACTTGGAGAGATCTGCAACGCCTCGCACGGATCCCTTAGCCTCCATCCGACTATTGATTCGATCTGGCGTGAACCGTTGTGCCGGAACGAAACAAAATCTCAAATCATTTCTAATACACTGTTTCTCAAATATACACACCTCTAAACCTCCGTATACATACCATACAGCACACTAAACAGTAACACTTGTATGGTATGTATTTCTATCGGCAAAAAAACTGACAACAGAAGAAGCACACACCATCATCATCACCAGAAAATTCCCCGATTTTTCGGGTTACTTACTGATCGACGTGTGACGGAAGCCACAGAACTGTATAGTACCTTTTTTTTTTTTCGTCTTCCTGTCGCTCCATCACTTCTCTCCACTATCTGCCCCCCCCTCCCCCTCTCCTTAGATCGTGTGTCTCAAGCGCGCTGGGCTTGGCTTGGTGCCTGGGCATATGGCTGAACCCAAGGGGATCTGAAGATCGACGTCCCACCAGAGAATGAGGAGATCCTCTAGGTCCCCGCGTAACACCTGGAGTACACCCCCTGGATCTCCAGACATTGTGTCATAGACTCATAAGCCTTCAAGCCTGGTGGCTCTGCAGGTGGACCCTGACTCGTCAGGACGAGTAACCACCCCCCTGCGCTCAATGCTCATGCGATGCAAGAGCGGACTCGGAGAGTTTCGGTGTACCCAGACTGGCAGACTGTTCTCGCTGGCAAGAGAGAAGAAAGGAGTGAGAAGGAAGATGGTGGCTGACTGAGGCTGAGAGACATGTCCCGTCTAGCAGGTCTAGAGACGCATCGAAGCCACAAATGGCCCTCGAAATGTGACTGGTATGCTGTTGTAGTTCAGGGCCTGAACCTACACCTTCTCCAGTATCGATTCTGCCTGACGATCTCCCCCTTCTACTTGGTGTGGCACGGCAACTTTCAAGCTTAATCTGTGGCGGTGCGTGATGCCCAGAATCCATCCTGCAGGCAGAAATTATGACACAGGACGCTAAGTTATTTGTCAAGGACGTGGACCAATAGTTGCCAATTCAGGGCTTGGGCGAAGTGCAAGGAATCCTTCAACGGGGACAAGGTAATCTGGTCTTGAGACTTGAAGGGTCTGCATGTAACAGCTTGAAATGATCGACCCAGGGTTTCTTTCTTTTCTGCTGCTCTGAAACAGGCAAGAGGAGAAAGACCCGCCACGCCACTGTCGGGAGCACCATCATGCATGCATCGCGCGAGGATCAGGGGAGGGTTGCTGTCGTACCGTTCGATCCAGCACGTCCCGATGCTGTGGTCGAGATCGGAACCAGGGCCAGCTGCAACAAGAAGGAAAAAGAAAAGAAAAGCACAACTCGGCCGCCGTACTCGCCCTATCAGTATCTCGGCCTCGAGTCTTCATGTACGTGCTGATATTGCATAGCCGCCACTCTCGCCGTCACATATCCCCAGGACTAAGTTGGGACCTTTGAATCAAGCACGATCGAGAGGAGTTAGCCTCCTCTCATTCGTGCTGCTTGGACTCACGAGCACTCATCCCAGTCCCAAGCTGTTTCCCGGGCTCTTGGATCGTGATGCGAGCTCTGACCCGCGCACTGGATCTGACAAGGTACCCAGATACCCCCCTTGCAGGATTTGCACACCGGGACTCGCTGCAGCAATCCTATAGAGGAAGCTTGATCGCATGCATCTACCTCTCTTTCCCACCCGGCGGCTGTTCAGCCCTTGATGTGACCTGGGCAAGCTAGTCCCAACTTGTCTCCGGCTTTCTCGGCCGGACCAGTAGCCCTGTCTTGTACTACATACTCGGCAGCTTGATCTAGATCTGCAACGAATATCAAGTTGCGATTAGTTAATGTCAATCGGACAATACGCTCCCTTGCCAAAGGTAATCCCCCTCGTGAGCTCGCGCCCTGTCACAGTTGCAGCCGTGCAGAAAACCGGGTGCACGATGCAGCTTGCTCGCTTTGTTTGGTAGCTGTACTGCACTCGCCCTTTGCCTCAGACAGTGTCACAAGTCCCCCTCTCTACTTTGTCATATGGTCTCTCGCAACACGTCTAGATCTTAACATCGGGGGATGGATCCTGGCAAAATTGTTCCTTGGACTGGACCCGCGTGCAGCTGTGGCCAAATTTGCATGAACTGCTGTTCGCAGCAATTGGCCGGGGTTGGTTGGTTGCCGGGTGGGTTTGCTTGGCTAGACGTTGCAGCTAGATACTGCTGCACATACATACAGTACATCCAGTACTGTATGTATGTAGTAAGCATTAACAACACTCCAGAGCTACAGCAACTGGCCACGACCAATTCCCCATCCATAGCAATCGGGCAACCGCCACTGGTGGTCCATCCTGCAAGGATCATGGCCCCTGCTGCTGCTGCTGCTGTTGCTGTTGCTGCTGCTGCTGCGCGCCACCCGACTCCTCGCCCGCGACGTTGTTTCAAGGGTCTCGATTGAAATTGACTCACGGCGAAGAAACTCCGAGCCTTAGTCGGACCCTGGTCTAGTATCACGTACAGTAGAGTCCAGGGTCCAGGGTCCAGGGTCCAGGGCTGACACGTCGTCATCATGTGCGGAGTAGTAAGTACTATGGCATATATAGTATAGCATGGCTATGATTATGCGGCATTTGTAGAATTACGTCTGTCGGGGTGTCCGGTTGGGACGGGACTCTTGCCTATGAGGGTAGGAGGGATTCAGCGCGCCCTTTGTGAGGACTGCATTTCTTTCAGCTGAATCGTGTTCGTGACGGTGTTGGAGGATGTTATTGGCAGGGTGTGGAGATGTATAGAGTCGGACGAGCTCGGGCTTGATCTCGGGAGGCATTGAAGGGTCGGTCCCCGGTGTGTGAAGGGCGTAGTCGTCGTGCTACCCTCTGACCTGACGGGTTGGAATGAAATACATCGTAGGTTTGGTTAGAGGTGAGTGATGCGAGTTCCTAACTAAGAGATATTCTAGGGTCTGTGTAGGGGAAGAACATTTTACGAAGGCTGAGGAAACCCAACCTCGCAATTCGAAGTGGCCATCTGTAGGGGGCTTGTTCTCTATCATGAATTGTGCTCGCTTTAGCCTGTATAGTATGTTCAGAAGTGTTGACACAGAATCAAGCCGAAAGCACAAGATAAAGAAGGCAAGGCCAAGTAGGGTACTGTGCAATATCGTCCACGAGAGAGACCATAGATAGAAAATGTAGGTACTGTGCAAGTGTTGAGAGATACCAACGTCCAGAGACTCGGTAACATGCCAAAAAGAAACAGCACAGCTGCTGTGCAACCTGCTGCGCACGCTTATCTCAAGCCAAAAGCATCATCTCCTGCTGTACAACTCACTCAGCAGCAACCCAATCTCCCTGGTCCCTGCATCTGTATCCCCAATACAACCCCAAAACCACTCTATACCTATTGCAGCGCATTCCGAATCTCAATCTGAACCTGCCCATCCACAACACCCTTGACCGAGACGCTGCGCAAGTCCTCAACAATCCAGTCTGCGCCAGCTTCCCGGATCTTCGCGATAGAATGCGTCGTAGCCAGTGCAATCACCTTGTATCCCGCCGCCTTACCAGCCTTGATTCCACTCGGCGCATCCTCCAGCACGACAATATTCGTCGAGCCCTCTAGTCCGATCTTCTTCGCTCCGAGCTGGTAGCACCGGGGGTCCGGCTTGCCCAGCTCGACGTCCTCGGCGACGACGAGGTACTTCGGGTGTGTGAGGCCCAGAACGCCGAGCCAGCCGTCAATCAGGGCGCGAGTACCGGATGTCACGACACCCCATTTCGCGGAGGAGCTGTCGAGGGCGTTGAGGAGGTCGCGGCCGCCGGGGATTTCGACGGCGTCGGAGCCCCACGTTTGGGGGATGCGGCCTTCGATGTAGTTGACGTCTATCAGAAAGGTGTTAGAAGACATATAGGCCGGATGGTTCGGGCAGGCGTGAGAGGGAGTGAAAGCGTACAGTCCCAGTTGGCCTTGGTCTTGTCGTATAGTCCCATAACATCAATGCTGCGACGACCGTGGGAGGTGGCTAGGATAGTCTTGGGGTCGACGCCCAGTTCGGCACCGATTCTGGCTGGAGTATTAGGGAAATTCATTTTGTGTAGATATCGGCAATTGTTGGCGATTGACTCACTGGTGCCAGTGCTTCACGATTGCTGTTCGGGAAAATATAGTTAGCCTCTGTGTCGCAATGGGGATTGTAGCCATGAGTAGAGATTGTCATACCATCTGTAGAGTCAACAATGGTACCATCAAAATCAGAGAGAAGGCCATCAAAGGTGTGTACCTCTGCAGGGGCAGAGAATGTTTCTGTCGCAGACATGGCGGGGGAGGGGTTCTGCGGGGAGATGAATCGGAGAGATTGGTGTTGAGAAGAGAGAGTTCGAGAAAGAGGTCGAACAGCAGATGTGATAATTGTAGTGTATGAAGCGTAATCAGAAGAAGCCAAAAGAAAGAAATCTATGTCTATGTGATTAGAAGAAAGGGAATGAACGAGAAAGATGATTTCCAGTCTCTCTAATCTGAGGCGGTTCCCCTACCGAATGGCGTAGTGGTCCCGCCGCCGCGGATCGGTGATCGGCATTAGTGTTTATCCGCTTATCGAAATCTTGGCGCTCAACTTTTTCGACTCAAGTTTGCGGAGCACTAGACACTGTCCCGGTGTGCCCTTTTTCGTCTCTAGTCAGTGAGAACAGGTATACAGGCAAAATGACCAAGCTCGGTAAGTCTCCTACCTCACTGAAAGAGTATTGGACTCTTGGATCATGCTTCTAACGTCTCACAGGCAAAAGTTCTAAGCGGGTTCCCGTTCGCTTGAGACACAAGATTGAGAAGGCTGCTGTTGCGAAGCAAAGGAAGCAGAAGAAGCTTGCGAAGAAGGTAATTGAACCATACATCTTTTTATCCCCTGGAATATTTGCCTGGCAAATTTCTGCACCTGGAAGCGATACTTACACTTCTTTTCCTCTTTACACAGAACCCCGAATGGCGGTCTAAGATTAAGAAGGACCCGGGTATCCCCAACCTTTTCCCGTTCAAGGATAAGCTCCTCCATGACATTGAAGAGAAGAAGCGTCTGAAGGCCGAGGAGCAAGAGCGCATGCGTGAGGAGGCCCGCGCTCGCAAGGTCGAGGCCAAGCAGACTTCAGGTGGCCCCCAGGCCGCCGTCGAGATTATGGAGGGTGATTTGCTGGACGATGATATGGACGCCGATGGCGACGACTCAAACCCCATGGCTGCGCTGCTTGCTTCTGCCCGGGCTCGTGCTCAGGAGTACGACGACGAGAACGAGAGCGAGGACGAGGAGATGGACGAGGACGACGACGATGAGATGGATGAGGACGAAGAGGAGGGCGGTGTGACATTCGAGGACGCTGCCACGCTTGGCAGCGCACAGAACACTACCAAGGAGAGCTCACGGCGTCAATTCGACAAGGTTTTCAAGACGGTTACGGATGCAGCTGATGTGGTGTTGTACGTGCTCGATGCACGCGACCCCGAAGGCACCCGGTCGAAGGAGATTGAGCGGGAGATCATGGCTGCCGACGCTGGTAACAAGCGTCTGATTCTCATCCTGAACAAGATCGATCTCGTTCCTCCACCAGTTCTCAAGGCCTGGTTGATTCACCTGCGCCGTTACTTCCCTACCCTCCCACTGAAGGCTTCCAATGGCGCCCCCAATGCCCACAGCTTCGACCACAAGCAATTGTCCGTCAAGGGTACCTCGGAGACCCTCTTCCGCGCGCTCAAGTCCTACGCCCACAGCAAGCAATTGAAGCGATCCATCTCCGTCGGTGTCATCGGCTACCCCAACGTCGGCAAGTCCTCCGTGATCAACGCCCTGACCGCTCGTCTCAACAAGGGCTCCAGCAATGCTTGCCCTACAGGTGCCGAGGCTGGTGTCACCACCTCTTTGCGCAGCGTCAAGCTCGACAACAAGCTCAAGCTGATCGACTCCCCCGGTATCGTCTTCCCCAGCGCTGCCGGCAAGACCAAGAAGTCCAAGGAGAACGAGCAGGCCCGTCTGGTCCTCCTCAACGCCATCCCTCCCAAGCAGATCGAGGACCCCGTTGCCGCTGTCAACCTGCTGATCAAGCGTCTTTCGTCCTCGGAGGCCCTGATTAACAAGATGCTTGAGGTGTACGGCATCACCACCCTCTTCCCGACCGGTGACAAGACCACCGATTTCCTGGTCCAGGTAGCCCGTAAGCGCGGTCGTCTCGGCAAGCGTGGTGTCCCCAATGTCGAGAGCGCCGCGATGACCGTCATCAACGACTGGCGCGACGGCCGCATCCAGGGCTGGGCTAATGCCCCTGTCCTGCCCGTTGCCGGGTCTGCGGCTGAGACTGCGGAGCCTTCCACCGGTCCTGTGGACAATGTGCAGGTTGTTACGGAGTGGGCCAAGGAATTCCAGATCGAGGGCCTTTGGGGTAATGGCGAGGGTGATGACGAGGAGATGGCCGAGTAAAAAGAGGTCGTCTGCTACTGGATGTTGCGAGACCCCCGCGTCACTGCTCCTGTTACGAAGTCCTCCGTTCTCGTTTTAGAATTCATGGATACCAAAAAGTGGGCGTTTAATCTTCCTGGATGATGGATGGTCTTTTTTTGTTTTCTGTCATTGTTTCTTTGTCGTTTGTCCTTGTCGCAGTTCAGGCATTTTTCCATACTCTATCTATGAGAGAAGTAGCGAATTCATGACAACTATTCCTATTCTACCTGCTGTGATAGGCTTATGAGCCCTGGCACGTTTCTAGTCGCAGACTAGTAAGCAGCCACTTGAAATAAAGCCAACATTCATTTACTGACTATCTGATGAATCCTTTCTCACTCCCCCACCGTAAGCCATCTAGACTTCCATAGAGACATCATGGTCCGAAGAGACATAGTCCGCGGTCACAACGATGCAACATACGACATTGTACCTAAACAAGATCAACTCTTTAATGTCGAGTTCCTCGAGATTGCGCCAACGCCTATCATCGCGTAAGATCCCCTAATACAACACTTAATGCCATCCTCCTAACATCGCAAAGCGACCGCGTCTTTTTCGTCTACCTACGCGGCTATCTACCCGAATCTACTAACACCCTCGCACTCTACGACAAGGGCCTCGTCGACGCAACCCTCACAGTGAGCGGCTCTGTCATCTACCCGGATGGTCGCTACGAGGACCCAAGGTCCCTTACAATACCATGAAAAACAACGCCCGTCAATGATTTAGCACATCTCGTAATTCGCGATGCCAGTGGCGCCCAGACTGACTACCTACCGAGTACCGGCCGCGGCGACGTATTACTGGATTTCCAGATTCCTACGGTGTTTTTGAGGAGTGGGATGTGGACTTTTAAGGTTGATGCGAGACTTGGAGATGAAGATAATACGTGTCTGTTGGCTATGTCGTTGACTCAATGGTTAGAGGGGGGCTGTGATATTGACTGTAGGGTATTGGTTTCTTATAATGGGTGTATATCAATACATACATGGGCATTTCACAAAGGGTTATTCTAGAAGTCAATGTACTAATCTACTACTTGCGAAGGCCCTTTCGTATGTGGATTAGCCAAATGCAGTTTCTGTGTCTAATGTTAGAGGTGATTTATGATAGTCCCTATACGGAGTACAGTATTCTAGTTGCAGTCCCCACACCGCGCTCCCCCGAACCTGCAACTCGCGTCACGGATTTCGCGTTCTCATCAACCCGCCACCCATCTAACCACCTCACAACTCAACACACCAAGTCAATACAATCCCAGCGACTATCGGGGACTACCTAATCCCTGCCCGACCTGGGCACAGATCCAGTGCGACATATATTCAATTCCAATCCCAAGAAACCAACAGCCACGATTGATCCACATCACTACCTACAAAGTCAGGCTCGACCAGCCCAAAAAAAAGGACACAACGTCCACTCCACAGCCAAATCACCATGCCACCACGCAAATCTACTTCCTCGGTGACACCGGCTGAAACAGATGAGCCGTCACAGCTATCCCCGCAAGCGCAGAGTACCGTCGACAAGCCCATTACCGCGACGGAGCAGCAGATCAAGGCGCGGGCAGAGTTGGGCGTCAGCGTTGATGTGAGCAGGTTTATACCCTTGCCTCGAGTCTTTCGGAAGAAAAAAAGAATGAGGTATTGTTTTGGAGGCAGCAGACTGACATGAATCCTCTCTTCGATGTATAGGACTACCTCCTCCCTCGCTCACTGACAATCCGACTGGCGAAAGCGGTGCTCCCGCCCAACACGACGATTCAAAAGGATGCAGTCCTGGCTATCCAGAAGGCAGCTACCGTTTTTATCTCCTACCTCTCGTCACAGTACGTACACTCCAGCCAGTTCAATCACGCCTATTGCCTTTCTACACCTACAATGTCATACGTCCTTGATCGAATGGACAAAGGAATTCTACAACCTACCCCATCTACGATTCCAACAAAGAATCAACCCCAAGCTAACCCATCTCCTCCCTCCCCTAGCGCCAACGACGCAACCCTCAAACGTACCGTCGCCCCCGCAGACGTCTTCAACGCCCTCTCCGAACTAGAATTCGACTCCTTCCGCCCTCGCCTCGAACAAGAACTCGAAGCCTTCACGGAAATCAAAGCCGGCAAGCGCAAGACCAAGAAGACAGATGCCAACGGTAATGCCGGGGAGGGTGATTCCACCGCTGCAGCGGGTGGCTCTGCATCTCGCGGCGAAGACGAGGATGTCGAGATGGTGGATAACCCTGCGAAGCGGGTGAAGCGTGATGGTGATGAGGTCGGTGCTGCTAGCGCGCAGGTTGATGGGGATGAGACGCAGGAGGAGGATGAGGAGGAGGAGGCTGAAGAGGAAGAGGAAGAGGGGGAGAGCGAGGAGGACGATGAGGAGGACGAGGAAGATGATGGGCGTAGGGGTGATGAGGATGTTGATCGGGTGGAGGATTTGGATGCGGCGCCTAGACGGATGGATCCTGATGCTGATGAGACGGATGATGATGATGGGCCTGCGAGTCAGCTGCGGGATGATCTGGAACTTGGATAAAGAAGCCCGAGGGAGAGGGATTGTTGAGATGTGAGGGTTGTTGGGTCTGGGTGTGTCTTGTTTGGACTTGGTGGTGATGTCTTTTGGCACTGTGGGCGAAGTCTTTGGAGAGCTTCGCCGTTGCTATAGAGGTGGATATACATAATGACGAATTGATTCATGCATTTTGCTTTGAAGGCTGGATTATCTATTTGTCAGTATATGAACGGTGTAGATATGCCTAACTATAGCGAGAAAGGTGACTGCTGGGCATTGAACTTGACCTGGGCCTGGATGGCCAAGTGAAAGCCTATATCTCTCCTGTATAACATGAATGGATCGATCGTGATCGTGGGTGCCGAAGCGAGTATACGACACATACATGCCTCACTTCAAACTTACGAGAAAATGTATCCAGATCAACTAGAGAAAATCGGAGCATTCGAGCTCACATGTATTGTCACAGACGAAGACTACCTCGTAATGCATACAATAAAAAGGAACAGGCATCTCCCACAACCCCGATGCCCGAAGAAAAGCACCACCTGAGTAGGATATGCTAGCTCCACAGCAACAGCAGCACATCATGAGAACATCCCACGGCTACCTAATGCACCCGGTAAACATAAATAAAACAAGTCAAGTGACCTCCAGACTGAAAACGCCAACGCCACCTCATGCAACTAATCCGTAGTCTATCGTTGGTATCTTCGCGAAGGACGGATGAATGGTAAAATAAAAAAGGACCGCTCAGCTGGTCCCGGTGGACGAAAAGAGCGGTCTAAGAAGGAAAACCCCACAGCGAAGGTGGGAGAAGAAGGTCAACACCAGGGCGCCATTCATTATGCATCCGATGACGCTGAGAAAAATAGAGGGTGGAAGAAGAATAAAAAGTCGATCAGAGTCGAAGAAGATGTAAAGATTAGGAAGATCCGGTGGTGGCTTCCTCGAATTGGTGTGTTTCCACGCCGGCTTTGAGTCCAGGGAAGAGAGGACCTGGTTTGGCCGAGCCATTGCCTCGAGCAGCACCAAGTGGCAGAGAGCGCGTTAGCTTGGCCGGGTCAGAATTCTTGTCGACAGTGACGGTGACCTTGTTTGCCTTGCTGACGGTGGCGAAGGAGGAAATCGGCTTCATAGCCGCAGGTGCTGTCTTGGGCTTGGTAGCACGCTTCCTGGGAACGGCGGGTTTCGCCGCAGGCTTGCGGCCACCCTTGGCTGGTGCGGTCGGCTTGCTGTCCGAACTCTTGAGTAAGCTGTTGATACTCTTACCGCTGCTGGCTGGGTTGATGATCTTTCGTTGGGTGAGCTTCTTAACCACGGGTTTCTCGTCGTGAGAGGAAGAAGGTGTCATCAAGCCAGTGTCGCTGCGAGGACGCTTCTTCGGTGTGGAGGTGATAACCACAGCCACCTTCTGCTCGGAGTCTGATGCGGAGAGCTCCTCGTCGGAGGCAGGCTTGATTCCAAAGACAGGCTCTGGCAGCGGCATGGCGTATGGCTCCGGGTCCTGCCAGCTCTTGAGCTTGACTAGATCGGCTACCTCGTCCGTAGAACCTTGTACAATCAGATCGAAACAGTTGTCAAACTCCTTGCCGGCGGGCGGCTCGTTGTTGATAAACATAGTCACGCCGTCCTTGCGGCTACGAATAACCGTACACAAACTCTTTACAAGACGTCGAACACCGGGAATCTTCAAACTCGTACCAGCAACCACTAGAACGCGAGGGCGGGACTTGATATCGGCATTCATGACGGAGGTGATCGCCTCCTCGTCGGGGTTGTGTTCGTTATAGAGGACGATCCGCGGGCGCATACGCCCGACGCCGTGACTCCGTTGACCAGCTACAAAGCGAGCCTTGTCGTTGTCCGCACATTCGTCACAATCGGGCGGGTCAGCTTCACAGAACTGCTCTGGATCTAGGTTCTTGAGATAACGACACTTTTGGCAGACCATCTTGGTGATACTGCCGTGGAGTTGGATTGTGACAGGCCAGCGACCCTTGACGCTGAGGGGGATCTCGGTCTCTAGGGGCTTCATGGAAGTTTCGAGGCCGTCGATGTTCTGGGTATACAATCGCTTGAGCCGGTTCTCCTTGCCGAGACTGGCCAGCATTTCGTGAAATTTGGTAGGCTGGCACTTGGCCGCCTCAACCGACAGCGACCGCACCAATTCATGGAAGGGGCCAGTTAGGGCATCATCTTGATAGACAGCAGCATCGAACAGCAGCTTTCCAGAAGCCCTGAGGTTGTGCTTCTTCTGCAAAGACTTAAATAAACCATCGGTGGAGCGGAAATCGGGAACTATCCAGGGCTGTTAGCTTAGGTTTTGGACGAGGTGAAACTCGGGTATCGGGGCAAAATGGGTGAAAAACTTACTACCCGCCGATGTGGAGATGCCCGCACCGGTGATAGCGACAATGTCCTTTTGGTGGCGGAGAGTGTCGACGAGCAATTTCACCTGATCTGGTTGCTCATAGGAAGACTTGGACAGATACAGATACTGCGTGGTGCGTTCTTTGGGCAGGGGATTGCGTCTCCGCTTCTTCGCGGGAGGCGGGCAGTCTTGGCGCGTCGAATCCTCAGAGTCCTGAGATGACGGCGTCAGGTACCGTTCAGGCGATGACCGCAGTGACGGGGGCGCGGAGCTCAGCTCCGTGAGCTCCGAGGTGTCAGACAGATCATTAGGATCTAGAGGTTCCATGACGGAGAGGGTTGTGAGTCTCCGTCTTGGAAGTAGGACGAAGTGGTAGGAGGAAAGAGAAAAAAAGGGTTGGGTGATGCCCGCCCTAGGGGAATTGGAACAGCTGGACAAAATCGGAAGAGGGGGGGCCAGAAGGGAGTGCGGATGGAAGGGATCAGGCCGCTCTTCAGAACACACAGATCGGAGTAATTGAGACAGAGAGAATCATGTAGAGATTTTAGAATCATGCACACGATCAATGGAGAGAATTCAGGAGACAGCGAGAGGTTGGGAGGTTGGTGGTAGAATGAAGAAGGGGAAGAGGGTAGAAAAGGGAGAAGTTGCAGCAGCAGACGATGAGGTCAGCTGTCGGTGCTCGATGATACTGAGGGAGTATCAGGAAATAGCGAAAAGATGGGGTAGGGGAAGGGAAAAAAAGGAAATGGAACACGGGCCCGTCGAGAACCACGAAAAAATTCCCTTCCTCTCTTTATTTTGGGACGGAAGAGTCGTACTGGTAGTTGGGAGCGGGGAGCAGTTGTGGAATGTGGTTGTTGCGAAGGAAAAGAAGATCACGGAGATTTGATTAAGAGAAAATGGCCCGGGATGGGCCAGTTGATGTTGGTTGTTGGTATGTGCTCACTACGACAGTACTACTACTCCTCCGGCGGGGACTCGATGATGCGCGCTTGTTTTGATGCACAGGCACATCGAACTGCTGGGGCTCGGGACGGGACTAGGAATATGACAGTGTTTCGGAGATTGGGGAGGATCAAGTCTCGGGGATCTTGGAGCCTGGTTGAATGAGATGCATATATAGATTATTATAGGAGATATACTTCGGATTTCCATTTGTTTTACATTTCCAGCCATCGATTGAAAGATTTCTATTTCTGGTCTGCATTTTCATTGATTTTTTGGCTGTGGTTTGTTTGTCGGGCGGCTCTTGTGTTTTCACTGCGTTGCTTTGTGCTTCGCCCGGCAGTTTTCATGTTGCAGACTGCTGATTGGCCTAACTGGATGTGGGTCTTATAGTCACTCTTGATTGGACAGAACTGGTTGGCAGGGCTACCATGATAGTCACGTGCTAAGTAGGTTACTTGGACCCGCCCGAATCTCGCTGAGTCAGCAGTAAAAGCCCGGCCGAGTCACGGGAGAGTCACGGGGAGGGTCACCACCCAAAATGGGCAGCAGCAGTGTGATGCTTCAAAGTCGATCAATACCAATCGGATCTGTACATCATCATCAGTCTACCTTGAGGAAACAGTCTCAATCTCCTCACTATAGATCTCAAACCTTACGCAGCCCTTGCCTGTGAGGGTCAATTGGGATCACTGTGGTCGGTCCCTGGCTACGCTTATTGATCCCGGTCCTCGCCATATCAACACCGACAACGGTCCCCGCAAGATATCGACATTCCCAGCATTGATCCCCTCTGCCATGCAGGGTGGGCTCCAGTGGCCCTCTGCATGATAGCTAGATCCTCTATAGTGGACCTTTTCCAAGTCTGAGAAATGCCATTGATCATGGAGGACGCTATCAATGTCGACGACCTCTTCGGTGAGGCCCATTCCTTGGATCTGGGGTTACCCCCGGCACCCGCCCCGCCCACCAAAGGGCTGGCCCAATGTCTCGACGAGATGCGCCTGCTGGGTTGTCGCCAGTAAGTGACTATCTGATGTATCTTTTGATAATCTTATCATCCAAAACTAATCATGTCTGCCCCTTCGCAGAAAGGTGGCCTGGTCCCGGCTAGGAGGCATAGCTTACATCGCCTCCGATGGAGTTCGAGTATTTGTGCGGAACCTTCAATCTCGTTCCTCAAATGGAAAATGGGTCTTGAGTGATGAGTTTCCACTGGGACCAGTCACTGAAGCTCACGGTGGCAATCAGCTGGTCCATCTTTCCTGGAATGATGCCGGGTCGGAGCTGGCTGTGGTCGACTGCCTGGGGCGAGTATCTATATATTCGGTCTTTATGGCCTTGAATAATATTACAGGCCTGCGTCAGGCAACGTATGACTCCAGTGATGATAGTAATCAGATTGTCGGTCTGATGTGGCTCAACCCTGGTCGTCAGGTATGTTCTGCTACTCGACGCTGATAAGCCCCTAGATGATCGGAATTATGTATTGACAGGTTCCAAATAGGTTCATGCTTTCCAACAGGCAGCAAAATTGAACAACAGATGGGCATATTCACCATTCCGATGGCGCCCAACCCATCCCTCTCATCCTGCCGGGAAAAGTTCACTCATTTCTGTCACCCGAGCAGGCCAGATTAAACTGATGTACCAAAATATGGATGGCAAGTGGGCAGAAGTCCCTGCAGAACTAAAAAATACCGGATATTCAGATCGGTTATTGACACATGCAGCCATGGTCGCCACACAAGGTTGGTCTCTCACGGTTTCTCCAGACCTTGACATACATGGAATGGCTAATAGATCCCACCTAGGAACCATTTTGCTGGCCACGTACTCTGTATGCCAGAAGATGTGCCTATACCGAGTGGAAGTCTCTTGGAATCCCAACAAATGGGACCCCGCCGCGATCAGAAGCCCTAATAAATGGCCGATCCCTTCCCTCCGCCTCCTCCATTACAAAATTGATATGCCGAGCTGCATCTTCAACGTCAACCCCGGTTCTGAAGAGCACTCAGATCACCCATTGCCATTCCCAAACTCTGTCTACACATTGACTCACCTCCAAGTCATCCCAGGACAGGTTGATAGTCCTACGGGCCCAACTACCACTAGTCCTTGGATTCTGGGAGTCTTCTCCAAACCCCTCCATGCCACTCCAGAACATCCAGACCAGCAAGGCCCTCTCAGTGTGATTGTTCGATGGCAATTAGATTCGGCACAGCAGACATTTCACCCCAAGTTCGACGAGGTTGCATCAAAAAAGATTAACGCACAGGCTAAGGTATGATACAAATATTACATTTTCTTGTGGTGAAATATACTAATAATCCTGATAGCCGAAAATTGAGATGCGTCGACTTGAAGACATTCATCTGCATAAATATATTATCTCGGTGGACCTGATGGAGCATGTTACGGCTCCTGCCCTGGCACTCACTCATGATGATAGTTCTGTTACCTTCTACGAGACAAAGACCATGACCATGTTCAATGGATTGGACGATGCCAACACGGTCAACTGCTTGGCCCAGGCGGGATTCCAATACCCAATGGATACACCAGGTATGTCCCCGCTTAGAACCAAGGCTCGTTTCACAGAATCTAAAGTTGATTTATATAGGACTTGCTATCGCGTTCTCTCCAAACTCCTGCGCTGCAGTGGCACTAGACAGCGAAGGACAGCCTCGATTGAGATGGATGGAACATACGTTTGGATCCAGTGGTGGTCTATACGATGAGAGTATGCAATTTCTATCGCCATCCACCGGGATCAAGTCTGACCAGGTACTTACAGGTAAATTCTCCGCCGCGATTGCGGCATTGACTCTGGCTTTCAGTCGAGGCTCTGGCAGTGATGCCAACACTGACGACATTCTGATGATCGTCCTGGGCCAGCTTTCTCCTGGTAATTTATGACACAATCCACCGAGATGGGCAGCCGAACAATCTTCTAACAGTGTCGACAGAAAACCAATCCACATTCCTCGGCGAAGTATATCGTGCATTGTCGGTCAACTGCAACTTCACTGTCGAACAGGAAAAGCTTTTGACGCATGCATATATCCCGCGAGCATTGAGCCTACAAGCGAGTCTGGGCTTCAAGGGAAGAAGCCATCCCCGAAATCTTTCCTCGGCTATTTCTTGGGCTATCCTGCAGCTCCGACATTCTTCAGTGCTCTATGCAGCCTATTTCCAGAACAGCAAGAACGTGCCCGCCGAGGCACATGATTCAGGTAAGCTAGGATCTAAGTTAATATCAATTGTACCGTCAAGTGTTAATATCACCTCTAGGAATTCTACATGCCCTCCTCGGAAACACGAGATGGGCTCTCGATTTCTCCCATTACATCCTAAGCGAGATCTTCGATCTAGCAGACGATTTCGAAAGTGTCCTACATGACTCGGAAGCATTCACTCAAAAGCGTAAGTCTCATACATCCCAAACCCCTTTATCTCTTCTATCTATCATCCCCAGTTCTCAACTAAAACCCCTCCTCTCCTTGTCCAGTGAAAACAACAACATCCCTCCCCCTCCTCATCCTCCTCTCCAGCATGTCCCGCGCCTTCATGCGCTTCATCTGCCGCGGCCTCCGCGGCGTCCGCAACGGCTTCGAACAACTAAACCCCGCCATGCTCGAACCCGAATCCCGCTTCTACTACATCGACATATGCCAAGCCCTCGAAACCTCTCCGGTGCGAGTAGACATCTACGAAAAATTCCTCGCAGGCGTCGACTCCGCCGTCAAACACGCCTACCAAGGCTCCGGCTTCGGCGACGCCGAACGACCAAGTCCCGAGAAAGAACTCCTCGTTAACGCGCGTATTCCGCCCGTGCTCATTTCCGCTGTGGAAACACTGCTCAGTCAAACTGTGCCTTCGATTCGAGCGGAGATTAATCGGAAGGATATCGTGCTTGGTGATTATACTTGGCTTGGGTTTGGGAATGATCCGCGGACGGCGGCGTATCGGAAGAGGAAGGATGTTGATATTTTGATGAAAATTCCGTTAAGGCCTGTGGCGCCTGGAGGGGATGCTTCGGGTGGTAGTGGTGGTGGTGGTGCGCAAATTTTGAGGAGACGGCGGTGTGTGCGTTGTTGTGAGGTTTCTGGGGATGGAGGAAGGCCTAGGACAGGGCCTTGGACGAAGATGATGCATCGGCTTAATTTGTTGAGGGCTTGTGCTTGTGGTGGTGCGTGGGTTATGGAGGTTCCTGAGCCTGGTGTTGAGGGTGGTCAGGGTAGGTAGGCCCCGGGTTGGGGTAGGGTTTACTTTTGGTAGACAGTAATAGAACAGTTAGTTTATGACCAGTTACGGAATCTTTGTGACTATTTCATGGGAGAATGTTACGATAATAGGTGTGGTGACACGATATAGAGATCACCTCTTGCATAGCCCTTAATTGAGGGTGTGTATCCTTGGACGGATAGGTAGGCACAACTAGGAGCCCGCCACGGGGACCCCCATAGTATACGACAATCCATTGTCAAGACAAGTCTAGACCAAATGGACCAGGGGAAAGAAAATTCAAGGCATCGAAGAGTCGGGGTACACCATTTTATACAGCCTCTACTCATTCACCGTACAGCAATTCCAGAACTGACCATCACAGCCCGGGGGAAACGAGAAAGACGTCTAAAGTGTCATGTCATGTCAAGAGTCGATTTGCATCGTTTTTTAAGATACACAATCAAGTTCCATTTTTTGGATGTAAAAAAAAGAGAAAATCGACCCTGCTCAGGTCCACACATCACACATCCTGCTTAATGTGTCCAAGGGCAAGCAACGTCTTTCCCCACCCACAAAACTCCAGATCCGATAAAGTTCTGCACTTAAGCCTGTTGATTGCCGAATGTTAGCGGAATATTCTGCGGATCACTGGCGTTCTTGATAAGGTGCAGTTGTGTCGAGTGTAGAATAGGCAGTGCACACTCCGTATCTGGGATGGATAGAAACCATCCATCCAGACAGGTAACAAAACCCACTCCACACTCGTCAACCACCGCCCGGATGTTCCTCATACCTTGACGGCGTACTTCCGCTGGGGGAAGTGGATCTGGCGCTTGCGCTGGCGCTCGGTGGTCCGGGTAGCCTCGAACTTGGTGAGACGGCGGCGGAGGTCACGGGTGAGCTTGGGGCGGAGGTCCAGAGGGATGTACTTCTTGTTCTTGTAGAACAAACGCAGCTGAGCGCGCTGGTTGGCGTTGATGACGGTGAGAACGCGAGCGATCGACTTGCGAACTTCGGAGCTGTAAATGAAAAAGAAATCACGGGTCAGTGTACGATCTTGAAAATTTTCGATGTTTTCCGTGGAGGCGAATTGCGATGGATTTTTTCTGTTTCTGCGACGTAGTTCCCGAGAGATGTGTGGTTGGTCGATGCGATTGTGTCGTCGGTGATTTTGGGCGTCTCGTGGAAATTTTCGTCGTGATCGTTCGTTGCCTTGATTCCTCCCAAATCCCGGTCGCTCGTCGCAGAAACCCATCCGTATAAAGTGTAGTGGTGTAGGGATGTCGATTATCGTTGTACGCACATTCTCTGGGTCTTGGTAGAAGCGCCGTTGGCGATCTTCTGGACGCGGAGCTGGTTAAGCTCGGTCTTCAACTCCTCGAGCTGCTTGGAGAGCTCCTCCTTGTTCTTGCCCCAGAGCTGAACAGCCTTGACCTTGGACGACTAGAGACGTAGATTCCATCAGCGCGAGTTTCACAGGGAGCGGTCGTAGTCGAACATACCATGGTGGCGTGTTGTGTGTGCTGGTTGTCGGCGTTGAGAATTGAAGATGTCCGATGGACCAAATTGTGGTTGTGGGACTAGGGCTAAGCGACTTGGTCGCACTAAGCGGGCACGTGATGATGGGCGAAAGTTGAAAAATTGTGTCGATGTCTGATTTTCAAGGCATAAACTTTGTGGCCCCTGGTGTTAAGGTGTCGAGGTGTTAAGGTGTCACGGCAGCCAGCCCCTTACCGGATTGGGTTAGCTCGCTGGCGGTGCACTTACGTCGACTGGCAGCGGGACCTTGTTCTGGCATGTCCGGGGTTTAAATGGGCGAGATAGAACGAGTGAATTAAGACGGTGTCGTTTTGATAGATTCCGTTTCACCATCTACCATCAAGACATCATGACGTCCACAGGTTCAGGATGGGCACAGCTCCGACAGCAGGCCCGATCGCTCGAAACTCAGGTACCGAATACCTCACCGAGGTTATGATCATATACACAAGATACGCAATACTAACATGAAATGCTATGACTAGACTGAGCAGCTCTTTCATACATACGCACAATTCAGCTCTCTCACTAAGCCACCACCATCTCCCACGGAGGAAGAGCTAAGGCTCGAATCCCAGTTGAAAGATCTCCTTGAACGAGTACGTCACACACCAGGCATCCCCCAAAGTCCAACTCCCTAAGAAGCGACCACGAAGTACCAGCGCTAACAATCTCGCACAGCGCGACTCCCTCATCTCACAACTCTCCCGCCTCCTCGACTCTGAAGCTACCCTCACCTCCTCCGCCCTCAAACAGAACAACCTCGCCCGCCACCGCGAGGTCCTAGCCGACCACCGCCGTGAACTCCAACGGTTGACATCCGCCATCGCCGAGTCGCGCGACCGCGCCAATCTACTCTCCAACGTGCGCTCCGACATCGATGCCTACCGCGCATCCAACCCCGACGCCGCCGAGGCAGACTACATGCTCGAAGAGCGGGGGCGCGTCGAGAACAGTCACAATATGATGGACGGCGTGCTCAGCCAGGCATATGCCATCAACGAGAACTTTGGAATTCAACGCGAAACCCTCGCCAGCATCAACCGGCGCATCGTCGGCGCTGCCAGCCAGGTACCCGGTATGAACTACTTGATTGGAAAGATTGGGACCAAGAAGCGGCGAGATGCTATCATCCTGGGTTGCTTTATTGGATTCTGCTTTTTGATGCTGGTGTTCTTCCGGTAGGCGGGCTGGGCTCGTCTTATGATTTCCTTCGTTGTCATTGCGCTGCTCTTCGTTTTCATTTTCATATATCTCTTGCGCGTCCTGCAGCCCGTACAGCGACTGTGTTTTATTTCTTGTGGTTTCATTGCGGCGTTTGAGGGTTGGGGCATCTCCTTGAGGACTCCCATGTTACAACGGGAATGAAGATAATACTTGCGCTTGGCTTTGCGGTGGCGTCTATGTTCTTTCTATTATACACATTCTCTATATATTATGTACAAATCCAATTTTTGAGAGGAGACTCCGTATCATACAGTGGTCCTTCGGGGCGTGAGCCCTGTTTGGAGGTCGGCTTCGGTTTCCGATTGTTGTTCGGTTGTTTTACTTGCGGCCGGCCATTTCAGCTTCATAAATGGCCTTTCTCTCCGCAATAAGCTTCTGCAACCCCGAGTTGAGTGTCTCCATTTCCGCTGGCTCGGCATTACCACTTCCAGCCCAGCGGATACGACACTCCGAATCCACAAGGTACACATAACCAACCTTGGAATTCATCATACCGACAGCTTCCTTGAGCGTCTCGGTAAAGCCCTTCTGCACGAGGAAGTACCGAGAGTGCTGCTGCTCGGGCAACTTGCGGCGCATGCTCCACATGAACATCTTCACCAGCGCCGCCTTCATCCGGTTCTCTTCCAGATTGATATCCACCATCTGTGCGAACTGCGGGTTCTTGGCCAGAGTCTCTGCCAGTCGGGGGTTCTGCGTGGGGCCTGTGAATGTTCCTACTTGGGTCTCTGCCCAGACGCTGGAGAACAATTTCACGACACTGATCTTGCCATACAGGGTTGATGTCGTGTGTTGCTTGTCTTTTGGCTCGGCGAGTGTAACGCCGGACATGTTGGGGAAGTATAAGGCCTTGTCGCCTTTGAAGAGTCGGGGGTTCGACAGGAATGTTTTACCTTCCAGGAATCGCAGGTTTGACCATTCTCGGAAGTAGGGTTTGGCGACTTGGCGAGTCCTATGAATTGGTTGGACTTATGATTAGCTTTCGAGTACCAATTCCGCATGCCCGGGGTAATAGACGAGAACGTACAATTCTTTCCGCCGCTCAAGATGCCGATCATAATCCACAAACTCGTCTCGTCTCTGCTTCAATGAACGTTTGTCCACTCCTGTATTCTGGCCCGCCATTGGAGGAGTGTTCGTTCCAATGGGACGGTCCAGCATCGGCGGTTTGAAGTCCGCATCCCCCGGCTGGGGCTTCATGTCCGGGTTTTGTTGGAACTGGGTGCCGCGCCGCACGGGCTGGGGCTCTCTGCGCGGCGGGGAGGTTATTGTCGCCTCGGAAGTGCTATTGCCGAGCTTCGATTCTTTTGCTCCAGTTGTAGAGGCATAGTGGCGTATCGCGGAGGTCTTCGCGCGGAGATGCGAAAGTGCTGCGTTGCTTCGGAATTGGCAGCTTAGACAGCGGCCACTGCGGAGGAGCGGGAGCTCAGACAGCATGTAGGTTGGCAATAATGACTTCCACATCTTGGTGGGTGTATGTGAGAGGATGTCTTGGTGCGACAGTTGAGTTCGGGCAAAAGCAGTCTTCGCCGGGTTCGTTTCATGATCTTCAAAATTGCCCGAATGGGGATGTTCAGGTCACATGACCTGTGTCTAATCCTGGGGTTGGACATGATCCAGACAGATTTTGAGAGCTGATGATGTAGCATTTTCAATCATGGATAGACATGGAGATTCAGTCAAATGCTGTAATCTATGTAATACATTCCTCATTGTCGAACTAAACCCTACGGATGAAATACATTAGGTATTGATGTTCACCGTGCATGCAAGCCGCTTGCTGAAATATATGTCGAAGGTATGAATGGAGTCTTCAGGTAGCCCCTACAACAACCAGGTATGTAATCTTGCTTAATTTCTAGTCAGCAAGTCTTAGCATGCAATCCAACTTGAAATAGATGCGTCTTCGCTATTTCTAATAATCCCGTTGCTCAATCAAATTCGGTTATATGGGCAGTCCCGTGACTTGGCGGCGTTTTCGCGCAACGCCGCGTCCACGGGTGCCTCAACTGTGGCTCCAGTACTTCACCCTGACAACTGCGTTGTCGGAGTTGCCTGAAGTAACACGGTAACTCTACCAATCCCACCAGACCTTGTACTTCCCTGCCAACTGCGATGACCCCTCTGTGGATCACACGCTGCTTTCGCTCTCGGGTGCCAGACTAGCCCGCCATCATGTCGGGAATGAGAAGCAAAGCAAGCTTCTTCCGCGCGCTTGATGACTTGGATCGCTCCGATGACTCCCAGGATGATGAAGACTCCCTGGAGCATCTTCTAGCTCGCGCAAAGCCCGCTGAAATTCCAAACTCGACTGCTGCCTTATCTAACACGGAGCGCATCACGCTTACCCGAGCAAATACGGCGCCCTCGCCCTCGTATACGGACAAAGAACTCCAAGAAGCCGTTGCTCAGGATGCCCATTCCAGAAGGCGACCACAGCCTTCTGAATCGAACCTGAGGACAGTGAAGCGCTCTCAAACTACCGGCACTATGCCCAGCACCACGTCAGGCCATAAGAGAGGAGGAGGCCCTGCTCTTAAGAAGAGGAGAACCAACAGTATAATCAAGCTGGTTCCCGAAGAGCAGCAGATATTCAAAGACCTCGTCTTCTGTGAGAAGCCTCTTTTTTATCAGCCCGACCTCACTTTGCTCCCTTACTAACCTCTTATACCAGTCTTTTTCCCAAATAACGATGTCTCTCCCTCTCGCCGACTGCGCATCCAGCGAGCCCGGGAATACGGTGCTCACTGGGCGCTAGATTGGACCGAGAACATCACGCATGTGGTTGTGGATAAGGATCTACAGTATTCGGATCTCATCAAACACCTCAACCTCGAGCCTTTTCCTGTTAGTTCGCTTCACCAGTGCCTATCTCAGCTCAGCTGATGCTGAACGTGGCTCTAGGACAATGTGGCTCTTGTCAACGAGACTTATCCCGCGGAATGCATCCGATTTCGCTCCATTTTGAGTCCATCCCAAGTGCGATTCCGCGTGGAAGGATCCACGACATTTGGACAGACAGATGCCCCGACTCCGGCTCCGGCAACCGTGCCAGCTTCGGCCGACTCACTACCATTGAAGGCACCAAGAAAAGAAAAGCAACAGACACCAGAGCTATCGCAGTCACCGATTCGGCAGGTTATACATGATAGTGAGCCTGCACCTGCGCCAGAGGTGGTTTCTACTCCTGCTGTCCCTGAGAACAGCTCCGAAGTGACTCGACAACGTGACGCCCTAGATGAGATAATCGCCGAGGCGAAAGCAACCAGTCTTTTGGTGAGTAGGACGCAATTTCCGCGAGTTTCATGATTCTCTAACGAGCTGGTCTAGCCGCTTGATCTGATCGATTCCTCCGACGAGGAACCTGGCGATTCTGATAGCGAGTCAGAATCATCAGACCCTGTCCCATCCCGATCAAAGCAAGAACCGCGAGGAGAGCCTGTCGTGGAGACATGGGCGCGCAATTTTGCCTGCATCCAAAAGTTCGACCCCAATAATAAGCACGACAATCCGAACAATCATACCATTGAAGTCTTGCAACAAATGCTGGACTACTACACGCGAACCGGAGATCTCTGGCGGACGCTGGCTTACCGCAAGGGCATCAACGCCCTGCGGAGGCAGACCAAGAAGGTCACGTCCAAAACTGAGGCACGATCTATTCCAGGCATTGGAGAACGGCTGGCGGACAAGATCGAAGAAATTGTGCTGACAGACCACCTGCGCCGACTGGACCATACCAACGAGACCGAAGCTGACAAAATTATCCAGGAGTTCCTTGGGATCTATGGGTGTGGCCTTGCCCAGGCATCCAAATGGGTGGCGCAAGGGTACCGCAGTCTCAGCGACCTTCGTGAGCGGGCACCATTGACCAAAAATCAGCGCATCGGCCTGGAGCGCTACCGCGACTTTGCACAGCGGATCCCGCGCAAGGAGGTAGAAGCCCACGGGGCAGTTGTGCGAAAGGCTATCCAGGCGGTGGACAAGGCTATGCAGGTGATCATTGGAGGTTCTTACCGCCGCGGGGCTCTGGACTCAGGTGATATTGACCTGCTCATCACCAAGCCAGATGCTACCCTGGAGCAGATCCGGTCGCTAATCCTGGATACCGTCGTGCCACAGCTGTTCCAAGACGGTTTCCTGCAGGTTGGTCTCCAGACCTCTCGCCGGAATGGAGACGGTTCTAAATGGCAAGGGGCATCTGTGATCCCAGGAAGCACGGTATGGCGGCGTCTCGATCTGTTGTTTGTTCCTGGAGCTGAATTTGGAGCCGCGATGGTATACTTCACGGGCAATGATATCTTCAATCGCAGTATGCGATTGCTTGCTCGTAAGAAAGGGATGTGCTTAAACCAGCGCGGGCTTTTCACGGATGTGCTGCGTAATGCACAGGTTAAGGTGAATCCAGGTCGACTGGTTGAGGGACGTGATGAGCGTCGGATCTTCGCATTGCTGGGGGTGCCTTGGAGACCTCCCGAGCAGCGGATTTGCTAGAAAGGAGAAAATTGCAGAATTATTATTCCTTAATATTCGGCATCACCGTTCTATGAAGCCACTAGAAAAGAAAGAAATTTAGGTGATTATGCATGTATGTAGACAATGGGATTGTATGAGGCAGCCAAAGTCAAATACCTACACTCCCAATAGAATGTACATAGTGTAGTTGCAAGGTTGCTGGAAGGTGCCGCCAGTCCGAGTGGTGACCTCCTGGGCAATTTTGACTTCTATCATCTTCCGTTGTTTTCTAATTCCTCCCCCTCGTCGCGGTGCCTTTTTCTATCTCCAGGTCCTCTTCGTTGCCTGGCTCTTCCCCTTTCTGCCTAGCTCCGTTTTTTTCCCTCCCGGTACTTTTAAACTTTTACAGACCCCGCCTTGTTCCATCACCGCCTTTCTTTTCTCCTCTCTTTTCCCACCGCCTTCGACTTCCCACAATTCCTCTTCCATACCATTTTCTCTTCACCGCCATCATCCCCATCAACCATCCTCACCGCCATCACCTTGCCCATCCCTCCATCCCCTTTTCATCATCTCCACCGCCTTTTCCATCCTCATCCATCACCGCCTTTCCCTCGCATCACCGCCTCGGGTGCGGTGAAGCCTCATCACCTTCTTTTCCCCCCTGCGACCGTGCAGACCGCCCTCTACTACTGCCCCCCCCTCAGTTTTGCCCGCATATCAAAAAAGACGACAACATCTGTAGGTCCCAAGTCGTTCTCGACGCCGACGACGACTCTGCACCTCGACTTGGGCTGTGCCTGGTTCCTTGGCCTGCCCTCGCCTGTCGAGGTCGTCGCCCCGCCACGTCGACCTGACGTGTTGTTGTGATCAGCTGGGTTTCTGCCTTTCCCCCTCTGATTCGTCCGGACCGCGTGCTGCTCTGTGGCCGAGGTCATCGCGCGTGTTACTCGATCACTGACGAGGACTCGAACGTGCCAACAAGGCAATTGGAGTCGTCGGTGAACGCTGGAAACTCACGCGTCTACGAACCTCATCTTTACCGCCCTCCACACCACATTCACCCAGTGACCACTCACAGTCACTCTTCAAAATGGGTCGCAAGCCCAATCAACTCATTCTCGAATTTTTTACTCGAGGTCCTAAGCTAGAGGACTCGAGCAACCGATACCAGCACACTTGCAAGGCCTGTGGCGAAAAGTTCCCCAAGGGTCGTATCGACAGTCTCACCAACCACCTGGTCAAGAAATGCCAGGCAATTCCACTTCGTGACCGCCAGCGCGTGCTCCTGCGCCTTCACGAACTTCCCGATCTTACAGAAGGCGAAGCCAACAAGGATCCAAATGCGCCTGCTGGAAAGAAGGGTGACGGTTCGTTCGGGAACCGCCCTAACTTCGATGGTCTCAACGTGCTTGCA
Source organism: Penicillium subrubescens (assembly GCF_028828155.1). Lineage (NCBI taxonomy): Eukaryota > Fungi > Ascomycota > Eurotiomycetes > Eurotiales > Aspergillaceae > Penicillium > Penicillium subrubescens. The sequence goes on along the minus strand of NW_026643160.1, from coordinate 2,123,146 downwards.
GAGGCGTCCCGCCAGGTGGGTGCCTCGGATCATACCAAACGAGGCCCGGCATATACTCAGTCCGTGACTTCTGGTGGAAAGACCGTCGTAGTTGATCCAGCATTGGAAGCCGAGTTCACCGTCCAGTCTGACGTGAAGGAAGAGGACGAGAATGCACAGGGTAAGTGGCCATCAGGTCCTGGTTCGACTTACGACCAAAGATCACTCACTGACAAATGTTGTTCGCTAGGCAATGCTCAGCCTTCGGGTACTCCTACAATTCCTGCTCTGCCCAGCCATACCTCTGATCACCCTACCTCAATGTCGCCTCCCCTCGACCACTCCATGACCCCCGATTCGACCTCCAATGCGCGCCAGTCACAGCTCTCGATGATTGCCGCGTCAGCAAACGAGATGGTCCCTCAGGGGTTGACTATGGATGATGACGGAATGAAGATGGGTCAATGGAATCAGCAGCTGTCGACCCAGGAGCAGCTCTTGTTCGACAGTTTGCAGGAGCATGACCCGTCCCTGACCGCGGCCACACAGCGGGCTGCATCCTTCCCTCGACCCATTGCAATGAACCCCAATACCCAGGCCAAGGGATTCGTCAACGAATTTGGCAATTCCACCAAGCCTGCTAAGCCCAAGGTCCGGGGCCGCTTCTCTGCTGAGCGTCGCCGTGAGGTCCAAGAAGTTCGCAAGCGCGGAGCCTGCATTCGTTGTCGCATGCTTAAGAAACCAGTACGAAACCCCCTCTTTCAAACCCCCTGGTCTTTTCGAGAATATACTGACATTTCTTTCAGTGCTCTGGTGAGACCCCTTGTACCACCTGTGCTAGCGTCGAGAGTGCTCGTCTTTGGAAGCATCCTTGTATTCGGACTCGCCTGTCTGAAGAATTTGAACTTTACAACGCGAGTAAGTTTCGTCTCCTTCGGTATCTATTTGTTGACGTGATGACTGACTTGCAAAGACCTCCATGCCACTCTTGCATTCCATGACACCAATGCTATCAAGAGTCAGGTCAATTTTGAGCACTACGCTGGCCGCATTGAGGTCACCCACCTCGAGGAGACCATGGTCTATGTCACCATCAGCGGGCTGCAGGGCCACCGTGCCTCTGTCTCGGCTCTCGACCCGCAGCTTCAGGGCCTCGGTGACGACCAATTCTCTGCTCCTGCCCAGGAGATTTACCTCCTGGATCACGATGCCGATGACGTTCCAAGCAAGCTGGAACTGTACATCAAGAAGACTGCCCCTTTCTTCTTTGAGCGCGAGGAGTCCAATTTCATGAAGTCCACCCTGCAGCTGGCCTCGGAGCTGGGCCAGTCTAAGAAGGACACCCTGCTTGAGCGCGCTGTGGAGCTCTGGGTTGCTACTCACATCCTGGTTGACAATGAGCTTACTTGGAAGACTTTCTGCAACCCAACTCTTCCTCCCGCCTCGATGCACTCCCTGTCTCAGCCATCGGATGAGGGTCGTCTCCCCATCGAGGAAGCCTCGGACCCTGAGTCCTACGCCCTGCTGTGCAGCCAGCTGCGCGCTGCCACGGAGAAGCGTGCAATGCAGCTGAGCAAGTCTGTGATCAATGACCTCGAGCGTCGTCTCCTGCAGCGCCAGAAGTCTGGCTGGTTTGAAACCTTCCTCGTGGCCGTTGTCCTCCTGAACTGCATTGAGCGTACCTGCTGGCTGTTCCGGTCGTGGGATAACGAAACATTTGCGCAGCGTGTAAGTTTTGATCAACCTTCCTGGATTTGAGTATTCATTTGCTAACGTCTCACAGTGGCCCCTTGAGAAGCGTCCCCCATATTTCTACAGCCAGTCCGAGCGCTTTTCCGATATCCTGCACATGCTCCTCCGCATGCGCAGCCTTCCTCCCAAGTCCAATGTTCGCCCAGACAATGGCACCCTCAAGGCCGTCGATGGTAGCGAAGAGAACGCCATCCGCTGGTTCGATATGATCCAGGTCACCCCCTACTACCTCGAGGAGCGCACCAATGCTATCTTCGACCCCCAAGATTCGCGCTCGCTTGACCTTCGTCACAGCGCTGCCTTGCTCCTGCCACACAACGCCTAAACGCAAGAGCCAAACATCCAAGTTCGTCGCCAAGCACCTTGACAGGCGAGAACCTTGAGAATTGCCATGAGTGACAATGACTCGCTGACATTGTATGATTCAAGGAAATGGGAGGAGAATTGTAGAGGTGTTTTCGATTTTTGACACTGGTGGAATCCTCTACCGAGGGCTCTACCGAGGAGAAAATACCACCCGAAAAGAAAAAATAAAAATAAAAAAAGCGAAATTCATGTGTACGGATTCTGAGCGAGGAAGCGAATTTTGTGCTTTTCGAAATGGTGTCTCTGGGATGCAGGCGGTGTTTTGGGTTCGGGGGCGAATTTTGTTTGCCTAGGTTTCCTGTTATCTCTTGCTTCCTAGGATTATTTATTAGAATTAAATGTCCGATTTTTCAAACACGTTCTCCTGCAATTGATGATCGTAGGTCGTAAATTCTGGAAGAGATGGTGGCGTGTAAGGGCGTTTTGAGGGCATCTGGTATCACGTGATCTGATGTGCACCTACACCAGGAAAAACAAGCTGAGCATGGGAAGTGCTAAAACGACGATACAAGATGGTTGATCACACGATACACACCTATTTGGGGTTTAGTGCAGTAACTATATTACAATCTTCTAAGTAGGATATCCTGATAGTTGTTTAAAAGTACCAGTCTAGAAACCAGAGAAACGGACCAACTAGACATGCTTCAATTACTCTTTTTTGAAAGGTTTTCTAAATGTCTTTCGAATCATCTTTCTTAAGAGCATAGATACCGTTCAACTCGTTAGTGTAAGATGATTTTGAAAATTTGTTGGGATTTCAAACTAATGGAACCCCAATGTGGAAGAATGTAATACTATTACTACGCTCAACCAGAATAAGAGTTGTATCGTCGAATTAGCAATCGTGTATCATCGTTTTAGCAATTCCCGCTGAGCATCAAAGTTCTTGAGTTAAGTGATCGCGAGATTTCGAGTGGTATCAAATGCAACTATGCTAAAAATTGCAGGCGTTATATAAGGACGAAGCCGCCATTCAAATCCATCAACGCTATATCCTCATCCAGAGTCCCCAAAGTTGGAGACAGATGGTGTTCCTAGAACCGTCTATCCTGGATAAGTCCAAAACCCCAAAAACTCATAATAAAAAAAAAAAAAAAAAACCAGAAATGGGTATAGAAACTCCCAAGCCAAAACGAAAAACTCCGTGTCAAATGCACCACCAGTCCGTAAGTCACCGACTCCTCCCCGAATCGCTAATTGCTCATGTGCGGTTATCACCGTGGCCACGATAACGAAATCGCGAACGCGAGTCGCAGTGATGGCGCCCATTCTTCGACGATTCATGCCCAAGGCCCCGGCAGACCCGCTTTCTTCGACCATGGCTCGCTTCATCCTTCTTTGAAGATTTGGGAGTGCTGCGGCTCGACATGGAATTGGTATCCGAGCCCGAGCCCGATCCCGCGTTGCCTCGGGTACTCCAACCGCCAGAGGTAAAGCTTGTTGCACTCGATCCCCCCCTGGAACTACCCGGCCCGAATCCCAGCTGCTCCCCGAGTCCGATGACCTGGAACTTCCCGAAGTCGAAGACCTGGCGTGACTGCCGTTGAAGCTACCTCCGCTTGTGGTGGAAGAAGCCTCAGACGAGGAATGATTGAGCTCGACAAGGACCATGGCCTGATCGGTGTACCTATCTTGCCAGGTTTGCAAGAACTCACTAGATAATTGTTAGTGACATCAATGAAAATTTCGCATAAGAAGGAAGGAGGAGGGAAATAAAGATTCACAAGCCGTAGAAAGGACCGGATTCATTGTCCAACTTCTGGTCAATGGCTTCCATGAGAGCGGGTTGCATCAAGAGCATGTTGACCAAGCCAGAGTCAGCAGCGCGCGAATTGCGGGGCCATCTTTCGCCGGGGCTGTTGGTCAGGATATACTCGTCAAAGTCGTGGTCGTAGTTGGAGAAAGGCAGTCGGATGGACCGCATGGTGAGGGTTACTTGCGGAGACCTGGTGATCTGTGGCAGTGTTAAAAAATGTTGGAAAGTGATCAGTGGTGTAGGAAAGATTATAATGAGATCTTAGGGGATGTATGATGAGAAGGTAAGAGAGAGGTGAAGGATGATAAGTTTGATGGATGAGGAAGATGAAGCTTGATGAAGGTAGAAGATTGATGGAGGAAGAAGCTTGACGAAGGAAGAAGTTTGACCAAGGAAGGAACGAGAAGTTCGAAACCATTCCGGCTCCTGCCTTCTGGAAGTTTGCTGATATTCACATCCCACCATTCCATCTTCCTTTCTCTCCTCTCCTTCTCCTCCACTCTCAATTCTCATCCCATACGCCCTCCTCACATACCACCATATACACGTAAGAGACCATCTCATTACCTTACAACCTCGATTCTGACCTCTTAAGTCGAAAAGAATGAAGGCCCGCACCAACCAGCGTGGGGCCCTGACGACCCAGTCTCTCAACGAGAGCAGCAGTGAGACCGATACCAGCATGGACACCGACTCCTCCCAAAGCATCACGGAGAGTGTGGTTTGCTCTGTTGAGCCACCTTGCCCCAGTCATGGACGAAGGGCTCAAGCTGCCTCAAGGCAGTACCTCGGCCTCCACAGAGGATGTCGACTCCATGATCACCCTTTTCTCATCAAAGGCGGCTGAGCTACTTCAAAATACCCAGAGCCAAATTCTCGAGGTGAAGGAACTGCGTGACGAGATGAAAGACCTGGAAAACCGGGCTGAGGTCCAGGATCTTAAACTCAAAATCATAAGTTACAAGATCGACGCACACAATGCCTAGCTGGAGGCTCACCGTATGAAGCTCGAGGCACAGGGTGCCCAGTTGCGGACTCAGCAGTTCAAACTGGATACCCAGACTGCCCAGCTGGAGATGCAGAGTGCTCAGATCGCGCTCAGAATGCCCAGCTGGAGCTTCAGAACATGAAGCTGGATGCACAGAATGTCAAGCTGCAGGACCAGAAGAGCGAGATCACCGAACTGCATGGAATCGTCTTCCGCCTTGAGACCCGAGTTGACTCCCTGACCGAAGATTCCATCAAATGCTATAAGATGAGAATCCGTAACTTCCTCAGCTATGTAAAGGCCAAGAACATGACGCTCGATCGTGACTGCTTTTTGCAATTGAACCTCCTCAACCGCTTGGTCCATGGAGCGGACAGCGTCATTGATTCCAAGGCCATGCTGGAGCTCTACTTGCTCTCCGCGGAACCCGAGATGTCGGCCTTCATCCAGGTCTATGGACGAGTGTCTCATACCATCCTTGACATTCGTAAGTTGATACCCTACTTCTTCGATACCCTTCCCTTCTTCGATACCCTTCCCTTCTTCGATACCCTTCCCTTCTTCGATACCCTTCCCTTCTTCGATACCCTTCCCTTCTTCGATACCCTTCCCTTCTTCGATACCCTTCCCTTCTTCGATACCCTTCCCTTCTCCGATACCCTCCTCTTCTTTGATAACCCCACCCTTCTGCGTTTACTGGGGGCATAAGCTAAGATAATCTTGTTGGCGGAATGCTGCTCGACAGCAACGGCGGCGGGAACTACCTCTTTTGTTCTCCCGAAAAGTTGGACGCCGAAGAGATCAACATCCACAAGGAGATGCGCGACCTCGACTTTGGAAAGAGTAACCACGAGGCGATCAACAAGATGTGCAAGAAGTACTTCGGTGAACGAGTCTAATGTCGGTCATTAACTAGGGATAATCAATCCTTCAGTTTTGGTTCTGACTCTCGATTAAAAAGACATTTAGAAAGACATCTCAAATAACAGGAAGTGGAAGGATATCTAGTTAGGCCGTTTCTCTGGTCTCTAGATTGAGACTTTTGTACTGTCATAAACAGTGATAATATCTGAATAGTCAATATTTGCGCCAGAACTCAAATCTGTGAAATAGGAGATCGTACAGTCTTTATTCGCATGAATAATAAGACAAGAAAAAATGCATAATACAAAACCAGCCCTTCATAACCCGGATTCTAATCCCAATCGTAATTCCTATGTCTATGCCTACTTCCTCACGGCGACACAGTACCCAATTCCATCGTCCCTTGCCCCTGTACCTGCCCCGGCACAAAAGTCTGTTCCAAAACAACCGCATAGAACTTTCCTTCCTCGGATGTATCATGATAACGACCGGCCGAGAGAACAGCCCTACCAGCCAAGTAGAAGACTTGCGTTAGCTTGACGAAAAGATAGCAATGAAAGTAGCCCCCCGTATTAATGGAAGGAAAGGGAATATCCATGGATGTTGAACGTACCACCCCTTATACTTAGGCTGATTAAAAATATCCGTAAAAACCTTCAAGACACGCAACGGCAATTCCAAAATCGAGGGTTGATCTGGCCCATCGCCGCAGATGGGGAGTCCCAGTTTGTTGACGGGGAGGTAGACCACTTCGGCTGTGTTGTGCGGGTTACGCGCCTCCTGGAAGATGAGGAGGCGGCGGGATGGTTGGGGTTGGGATTTGGACATTGTGGTGATGGTGATGTATGATGAAAGATTGTCTCTAGGACAATATTGGATATTGGATATTGGATATCGGATATCAAATATCCCAGGTGGATGGATGTTGCGCGCTTTTCGATGTTTTTTTTTCTAGCGTCGGAAGTAGGTATTTCGCGCCTCGCGCTGGAGAGACTGGTTTATCTGTGAGATTTGTTAGTATATTCAAACAAAGCATCAACTATTTCATTTCTTCCTTATATCCTACCTTGATATCCGCAAACCCAACTGCCAGTCTCGTCGTTCAGAATCGCGATTCAATTCGCGACGAAGTTCTGCTTATCGCGTGGGATCGGCGTGGAGGGGAAAAACTGCGGGGCAAAAAAAAGGGGGCACAACAATGTAGTTTAATCTGCGCCACCACGAGGGAGGGGGTTTGGATAGATCGCGAGTAGATAATTTGGATCGCGGGGGGATGGAGAGATATTGTATGTGCTGTTGATGAGTCTCGAATTATGGGGGGCTGCTGGTGGACTGGTGCTGTGCTGCTGCTGCTGTTCATTTGCTGTACGCGTTTTATGGTGGTGGGGCTCCAGGGGGAGGGGGATATCCGCTATGAGCGCATGGATTCATTGATTGATTCGAGAGTGATTAGTAGAATAGGTTTCATATGATTTGGATCTTATATGCTGTGTGTATGCTGTTTACTAAAGCTCATCTGGAACACTGATTTTGATAGGGTATTATTGTGATACAGCCAGAGACGGAGATTCAAAGAAGTAGCTTCGACACAAATCGTTTAGTAGATAGAGAATACTATGGGTATGGATCAACCATGAATGAAAAAGAAAGAAAGAAAACCTGATAGATAGAAGAGAGAGGCATTGGGTATCATGGAAGGAAAAGAAGGTATCATGAAGGAAAGCAACAAGAAGATAACAAAAAAAGAATGGAACCCAAGTAAAATGTACAGAAGGGAGGGCTGCCAAACATCAGAAAAAAAGAAAGAAGAAACCTCAACACAGACAGTAATTACATAGCAGACATTATACTAAGATTAGATTAGTGTAAATCAAGCATCAAGCTCACCATCAAGAACTCTCCGTGCCGCATCCAGACGGCGCCGGAGTACACGCGCAGCCTTCAAATCTGGATCGGGTGAGGTCGTGATAGCTTGAAGATCGGTGCAGACTTGGCCAAGACTGGCAAAGAGTTGTTCCAGCATCTGGGTGTCGTCGTCGTTGATTCCACCGGAAGTGGGTGTTGCAGAGCCTGGGTGTGGACTGGATGCTGCACGTACTGTAGAGACAAGTGAAGAGACAAGAGATGTTGGCGTCGCAGAGCCGGCAGTAGAGCGGCTGTTCAAGTCGATACTTCGTGCGGGGGATTGCAAGACTCCAACTGGAGTGGCATTGCCATCTTCGCGTGGAACACGTGGTGTTGCAGAGCGGTCTTCGGCGACAGCATTGGCCTGGTGGCTATGGTGGCGGTGACGCAGTTCATGGTTGAACTTGCGATCCCAGTATAGAATATCGTCCTCGTCCTCGGGCATGGACTCGCCCTCAGTAGCCGTAGCAAATGTGGCATCCGTCGAGGCGGAAAGAGAGCTGTTGGTGCGCGAGTGTCGTACCGACTGGGTGGGTCGCGTCGTCTCAACGGAGCCATGGGAGCTAACACTGACACGACGCATTTGCTGCGAGAAGTTGCCCAGGGCACTGTGAAGAATGAAATGTTCATAGTCAAAGGCGTCTTCGCGTTCTTCATGGGGCGTGGCTAGGTCTGCATCGAGCGGTTCGCGTAGAATTTCATCCAGTGCTTCCCGATCAATATCCCCATCGTAATAGTAGTCGCCCTCTTCGGCATCCTCGTACATGGTCTCCGCAGCAGACTGGCGACCATCGTACTCGTTATGCTCATGTCCCTGCCATGATTCGCTCGTGTCATGCGAAAGGTTAGGGCTTTGCTCCACGGGGCTGTCATCCGCACGCTCTGGATTATAATGCCCATTCCGATCTTTCGAGTTTGTCTCCGTATACTGTCGAGACTGGGTCTCACGTGCATATTCCGCGCTCCCGTCCCGTCGAGGATTCGATCCACGACTGCTGCGGCCGTCGCGGACCTCCAGTCCATTCTGATACCAAGGGTCTGCGGCAGTCAAAGGACTAGGCGTCCGCAGGCTTTGCAAGCTGCGCCGCCGAAGATTGTCCTCTTGTGTCCGCACCTTAAGCGAGGAGATCTTGATGTGAAGACCCTTCATCTGGTACTGAAGGTCACGTACCTGCAGCTGTGACTGTGCACGGCTGGGCGGGCCGTACGAGCTGTAGACGGGGCTAAAGTCGCCCCCGTTAGATTTGGACTCGTCCTCCTCCGAAATGCCCAAGCCTCTTGGCGAAGAGCAGGACGAGCTATCTTCCCGGATCACGGGAGACTGGAGAACCGGAGATCCAACAGAGACTGGAGACTGTCCCGGCTGAGGCGATTGCATGTTTTGTAAATGCGGGGGTCGTATGGACGAGATCGATGCTCGATGCGTGAGGTATGACCGTGTAGGTTCATATTGGAAAGACCGGTCGTCATTGTGGAAATTGGAGCTACTTGATCCCATTGCCGACACCGATCGAGACACTCGCTTCGTATCACTCGACAAGCTTGATTCAGCCGGGAAATTGGTCTCGCTGTGCACGCGAGAATGCCGGTTGTTCGAGGAATCCTGCGCCGAGATGAAGGACTGGCGTCGTAGAGCGGATCCCTTGCGATCGGTTTTGGAAATCGACCGATACAGTCCGCCAGGGTGTAGACCCATGGGCGAAGTGCTGCCCGGCGCTGACGGCGAAGGCGAAGGTGTAAGTCGCACCGACGAGCGAGCACGATTCAAATTGCCTTCCATCAACTGCGAAACAAGTTAGCTTCTACTGGAACATTTCCAATGCTTCACCTCTATCTGGCGTGGGGTCTCTATATACCGTCAGACGCTTCTTTGCATTCTCAAGAATTCTCTCCGCCTCACTGCTCAAGATCGCAGACGAGAACTCCTCTCCAGGACCCTTGCCCTTGGCGGCAGACGCGACAATGCTACTATCAGGCACTCCCTTACCAACCTTAACCCCATCCCCACTACCACTCTTGCTTCCACCATCGACCGCATTGGAATTCGGCGACGACTCCGGCGCAGTCTGCGGCGAGGACGCCCCGGCCGAGGTGCGCCCGCTTCGCGCACTCACCGTCGAGCTCGAGCTACTACTCCACGCCGCATTGCCCGAATCCTGCTTCCCCGGCACAGCCAATTGATTCCTCGGCAAGGGTGACCCTGTCGACCCCTGCCTCTGCTGGAACTGATGCTGGCGCTGGTGCCGCGAAGCCTCAACATCAACATCGTCAAACTTCTCAGATCGCGCGGGCGACATCTCCTCCCCAATGTCCGACAGCCGTCGACTGGCATTCATATCGTCATGGGCGCGATGGCGGGAAAAATTTTTCTTGGGCCGACCAGAGCCAGCTTGGGGGTCGGCGGTGTTGTAGCGGGCGTTCAGGTTGGTCAAGTAGACGAGTTGGGAGGGTGGGGAGGGAGTTTGGGATTCGCGTTCGCTGCCGTCATACGGCAGGATCATGTCCGGGTCGGTCAGAGTGAGGGAGGGCATGCGTGATGATCTGGGTAAGGCCCGGGGCCTTCCTTTGGTTTCCAGTTGATAGGTGGGAGAGAGGAGAGAAGAGGGAAAAGGAGAAGAGAGAGAGGATATTCCCAGACTGGTTAATTATGAGTTAGTCTGTCGAGGCGGTTCGTTTGTTTGGTGGTACCCTGAAAAAGTGCCCCTAACGGGCGTGGTGGATGCGGTTTAGCGTGCTGTGATCATTGCCCGTTCGGGAAGAGTGCGTTTGAAGATATTCGTGTGCCGTTGGCTGAGACAGTTGGAAAGTCGGGTTTTTGGTGTAGATTGATGTGTTCGAAAAGCAGAATGGTTGGTGGGAGACGCAGATTAGGTTGTAAACAAGTACAGTTTGTAGTCGGCGGTGTGGTGGAGGGAAGGAGTAAGTATACAAGTCACTTTTTGGCCCAAAGTCAACCAAGTGAACAAGGCACTTGTGTTCGTGCAAGACTGTAAGAAGCTCATAGAGTTCTTAGCTCGTCCGGTGTTTAATTACACCTACCGAATAGAAGGCTAGGGAGTCTAGAGCGCCCGTGCTCTGCCTACAGTGGCCAATAGCAAATTGGAGTAGAAAGTGGTCATACCCCAGCTTCATACATGAGTAGCTCATTTATGGACTCAGGCCACAGTTGTACAAGGGGCGCTGCACGATGAACACCGCTTTACAGCTGCATACATGTTCCAAAAGCAAGGATTCTCTCTGTTTCAGTCATTGCTGGGCTCAATCTTCGGGCCGAAGAGATAATAACAACAATTGAATTTGATGGAACGAACCCCTGAGATCCCGCGGCTGCCATTCCACGGGAATCCACCAAGAAGTGGAGACTAATTTCATCGGGAATGATTGGAGGAACGAAAGGAAATGAACTACAGTTTTAAAACAGTGTCGTCCTGTCGGATATCATCAGAAGAGAAATGCTTTTATGATTTTGATTCGCGACTCCCTTTGTACATATTACAAAATAACATCATCCATGGAGAGAACAAAACGCCCTTCAAAACTGTAAATAAAAAGAGACATCATCAAGCAATGCCCAATGCCCAGACATATCTATAGCTTCTCAAGCAGCAGCTTAGCACCGCTAGCCGCAGGACCGGCCTTCTTCTCACCCTTACCAGACTCCGCGGCCTTGGTCAGAGCCTTCTTGTTTTTCTTCAGTGTCTTGAGCAGCTCAGCCTTGCCCTTGAAGTCATCGGACTCGGTCATGGCGACAATGACAAAGGTGTTGGGGCCAGTGGCCCATTCCACAACCTCGTCACGGATCTGCTCATACAGCAGATCGTGGAAGTTCAATGGTGGGGAGGTCTTCTCCACAGACTTGGTAGCTGGGTTATAACGACCGCCCTGCACCAGGGACTTGAGGAGGCGACCGAAGGCGGCAGAGTCACGCTGCTCGGACTGGGTCTTGGCGGCGTTGGCAACGGCCTCCAGGGCAGCGGTCTTGTCGCCGGTAGATTCGAACAGAATCTCACCGATAGCCTGGCAGCCGAAGGTGGTCTCTAGAAGAGTCTCCGCACGGGCGGCGATCAAGGCGAGGAGAGTGGGCGAGGCGACGGCAGCCAGCTCGCTGCGTCGAGTAGCGGGTTCCTTCTTCGAGGTCTCTTTCCGGATCTCACGAATCTCCTTCAACACCTCCACGTCGACCTCGGGCAGAAGCCACTTGACGCGGTCGCCGGCGAAGGGGAACAGGACAGCGACACGAGCGACCAGATCGTTCAGCTGGAGAAGCAGCTCTTCATTGCGAGCCTCCTCGCTGTCGTTCTGGTTAAGAAGTTCCGGGAAGATCGACTTGCCGCTCAGTTTTGTGTCGTCAATAACTTCGTATGCAGCGAGGATCACCATGTGACCGTTCACGTCACCAGCCATCGCCTTGATGGTATCTCTGTAGAATCGCAGAAGCAGCTTACGGTCCTTGGCGTTGGCATAAGCCAGACTCAGGGACATCAAGCGAGAGCCAGACGCAGTGAAAGCCAAGTTCTTCACCAAATCACCCTCCTCGTCACCCTTGAGCAGCTCGATGAACTCATTCGCCTCGGTGCTACCAGGCTTTGTGCTGAGGAAGTATTGCAACATGGCATCGTGCAAGAGAGTGAAACCGGTGGTCTTCTTCTGGACCATGTGGTTGATGAGCTCATGCAAGAAGTGCATGATAGGTCCGCGCTTCTCGGGGTGAGCCTCCAAGATCTTGGGCAGATCCGAAGTCTCCTTCTCATCCTCGAAGATGGCAAACTCGGGACCGTACCACTCACGCAGAATTCGTCGGCGCTGCTCCTTGGACGCCACTGTGCGGTAGATATCGTCGAGAATCCATGATGCCTCAGGGTGGCGGATCAGACGCTTGACGTGTCCGTAGAACTCGGGAATGATCATGTCGCGGGTCTCAGCATCACCGTGCACAATCAACTTGCCAACCAAGAACTTTGCGTAGCGGCTCTGCGCCAACTCCTTGTAGCTACCCTTCAACTCCTGCGCAATCAGCTTGCGCTGTTCCAGGTTACCGTACTTCAGAGCGGTCTGAACGACTCGCACGGAGTCGTGCTTGAAGACGAAATCACTGACACGACCGGTGATAATCTCAAACAGCTCCTTGATGAGCTTCTTACGTTGTTCCAGAGGGACGTGGGACTTGCGGCGGAGCTGCTCCCAGAGCTTCTTGGACCGGGCGATGGTGTCGGCGTTGGGCTTGGCGGCCTTGCGCTCCTGCTGGAGGATCTTTTGCTTTGCGTGGGATTCGCGAGAGTTGTTGTTATTGCCTATTCAGATAATGCGTGTTAGTCTCGTCCCAGTTCATTGCAGCAAGCATAACCTGTGAAGAAACATACTTTTCGCCTCCTCGCCATTTTGTTGCTTGCCATCCTTCTTGTCCGACTTGGCGCTCTTCTTCTCCTCAACCTCTTCACTGTCCTCGTCATCATCGCTCACATCATCCATATCAACATCATCGGGTGTGGCATCCAAGGTATCGAAGTCGTCGTCTCCAGAAGCCGAAGAAAGATCGTCCATATCAAAGTCGTCCTCGTCATCTTCAGACTCCTCCTGTTGAACCTTCTTCTTAGAGACCTTCTTATCGGACTTGCCAGATCTGGAGTCCTTTTTAGAAGAAGAAGCAGCACTCTTCTTGACCGGCGCAGCAGTGTTTGACTTCTTCACAGGTGCGGAGACCTGGCTCTTGCTCCGCTTTCCATTGCGGTCCTCAGCGGCGTCGACACGACGCTTAACACCAGCCATTCTCAATATAGATCACAGCGACTCTGTTTCAATCTCTGGGCCGGGTAGGGATTAAAAGGTGCGTGGGTTTCCGAGCTGCAGATGCTCGGCGTGCTGGTGGATAATTTTTTTGATTTGCAGGCGGAGGGAGATTTTTTGCCCGTTGTTTGCAGAGTTTGCACCGATAAGAGCCAACCACCGATTAGGCGGAATGAACATCAACCTTAGACATGAACAATTAATATTTGGGGAAATACTTTCTAAACTACACAACAACGCTGGGTAACTAGACAACGGTAGATTTGGCATCGAGAACGGCAAAACTTGACGCCATTGTAAGTGTTTTAAACCAAAATCTTGATCCTCGATCTCACACGTGATCTATCTCGGCCACTATTTCCGTTAAAGTGGTGATGAGAATTAACTGGACAGGCCATGACTACATGGGCATGAAAAAGTCAGGAACCCCCCAGTATTCTTCTTTATAAAAGACATTGATGGATGATTACATAGATACTAGCAATATCACCAACATAACTAGCTTGCTTACAGATCACGTTACTAAAAGTGCTAAAAGTAAGTCAGTCGCTCTAGTAAATATCCACCTTAGCACTCTCTGGATCGCGTCCCAGATGAAATCCTGAGGCTCATCTGCCTCTATGTACGTCGCCATGCAGTCAAATAGCTCGCCTTCATATAAATGCTGACTGATAATAATTAGCTTCGAGGCTCTGGACATGGCTCACGCAAAGACCTGTCGTCCTTCAGCCGGGTAAACCGCATCTGCTACAAGGCGGCGGCCCCAATTCTCTATCGGAATCTCACTCTCAAATTCTGGGACATGGAAAGCCTGCAGGTGGCCGTTTCGGAAGTGATACAGAATCCTTAAGGATGCTGTCTCACAGAACACGCCAGGAGATTATACATTATTTGTCTCATCAAAGGGGAGGGAAAGGGGCAGGAAAAGGCCTTTCAGTGGAAGTTAGAACCATGTGCACCCAGTCTAATCATCGACACGGAGCCGGCTACAAGAGATGGCTTTTTGGATTATTGGCTAACCACTTGCAATCCCTGTACAGGCGAGGCAGTTCTAGTCAACAACTCTGGTGGTCTTCGTTTCGACGAGAGAAACTGGGCACCAGTTGAGTCTCTTATCTCTCGATTGAGCCGCTTGGAACAGCTTCGCTTTGTCACGAGTAACGAGTCCACAAGTGGCCTACAGCAATCCATATTCAATCATCATCCTGATTGCAGGGTGAATATCGACTGGCGTCAGGAGGTGGCATATGGTGTGCTCGATAGAGCAGTTAAACACCAACTCCGCCCACATAACTATTGGGGTGAATATAATGCATTCGATGCCAAGATCCATCAACGACCGGGTCTCCATTCTCTCGCTGTTCAGCTAGTCTATCACGAAAGCCGATCAGCTGGACGTGAATATCTCGACGAGATGTTGCCTTTTCTCGTCAATGCCCAAGGGTTGAAGCATCTCGACTTACAGGACATAACTAGCACCTCTAGATTTCTAATATCTCGGTTAAGGGAAGAATGGCAGAACCTTACTCGCCTATCCCCGCAAATATCTTCACTAGAATCAGTTACGATTTCTGGCTGTGCACCGCATGAGAAAATCCTTTTTAAGTTAGCCGCCGCTGGCAATCTTTCTAACCTCCGCACACTCGTCCTTGCGCATGTCCATGATCCAGCGGGCTTAATGAAAATCGCGAGACTGATTCCTAACCTTGAGCGACTCTTCATACAGCCCAGTCCCAACGGTCGACCCTGGATGCATCTCAAAACCGATCACGACGACTCAATTGCCGCTATACGAGCATTTCCACCCTTGAGATACCTTTGTCTTCATAGTCTTTGTAGCGCTGGAAGCTTGCTTCGAATTGTCGAGCAGCACGGCCCGTCATTAAAGGGGCTCATTGTAGAGCCGTCTGGTCGGGCTCTGTCGGAATACCCTATACTCGATGTATCCGACATCTTCCAGCTAGCAGCTCACTGTGCGAACTTTGGAAGAGCTACGTCTCCAAATAAAGAAGTCAATGGGCAGCCGAGCAGAGTGTGAGCTATGCAACGCTCTTGGAAAGCTTACGAACCTACACAGCCTTGTGCTAGATCTTCATTTTGACGCGCGATCCGAGCCAGCACTGCGCCATGCCGACACGCCGGATCTAGTAGCTCTGCGGAAGATTTTCATCAATGCGGCCACTGATGATAACCTTGCCCTTGGGATTTGGAATCAAATCAAATACAATAAGTCTTCGTGCATGCAGTATCTTCGTATTGTGCCATTTGGAAAGGGATGGTTCTCTCGTGAAGAGAGTTGGCTTCTTGACTGTTTTGCGCGGTCAATTCTAGTCACACGATATAACTTTCAAAATCCTGGGTTACCAAATGTTGAGGAAATCGGAAAGAGGGCACGAGAGATACGACGGAATCAATTTGGATCGGTGAGACTTCCTGAGACTTACCCTGCTTCTCCATGATATTTGGCCACAACCACCGGGGAGAAACAACTGGTGGTGCTGTTGGACTAGCTATCCGCTTGAGGCAGAATCAATGTAAATGGGAGAACTCATCTTCTATCGCGAAGAGCTATATTATAGATAACTATTTTCACAATAATTAACTGCATAATCCATGTGGAAATGTATATAGCTTTCTAAACAAAATGGGGTGGAACGAGAGAACAAGGTCTTGCAGTACCGCCAGTATTCCCAGTCCTCGATCGATGAAGGAATCAAAAAAAAGATAGAATATACAAAGAAAGAACAAAACAACAAACGAGAGCTGTGTATCATCTCCCTCGATAGATACTTGCATCCATCAAGAACAGCCGCGTGCCCAGTGGTGAAACAAAGGAACATGGCGTGAGTCGATCACGCCGCCCGAATAACCTAAAACGCCCCGAGCGAACCATACCCATTGTCGAACCCAAAAAAAAGAAATCGTTTCATCATGCATGTTCAAGTCGTCCATTATTCACCATTCTCGAGAGCGGGCGCTACTGTAGTCGTCGGCGTCTTGACGGCGCCCAACTCCGATCCAACCCCACTCTGCCCACGCTTCCTACCGGGCATGTGGAACCCGAAGGATGTAGACGACTTGTTGGTGGATTGTTGCGTTTCATTGTATGAATCGCCGAACCGGGCAAAAATACTCTTTTTCTTCGGTTTGGCTTCGTCATTGAGACCGACATCCTCAAAAGCTTCTTCTTCCATGCGTTCGGGCCGGTCAAAACTGGTGGATCGCATAGAGGGGGAGTTCAGGCGGCAGAAGCGGGAGTCGAGGGATGTCCGGGAGGGCGCGGCTTCGGCGTATATGACTGGGGAGCGCGCAGAGATGTCCTGCAAGGAATTAGAATGGGTTTTGTATTCCGGGAATGGTCATGGGGAGCGTGTACAAAGGACCGGCGGTAGGAATCGAATGATTCGCGGGATATAGAGAAGGGCTCATTCTCATCGACCAGGTCACGATGGTTTGCTGATCGGGCTGAGCCGGGGTATCGGTGCCAGAAGCTTTGTTTTTCAGGGGGCGAGGGCTATGTGCTGTCAGTCGGTGTCTCTCTTCTACTTGGGTCTTGGTCCCATTGTTCGTGTCCGAGGAGGACTATACCGGAAGATAAACGCCGCTATCGTTCACGACTATAGGACCAGTAAAGATTAGCATGCAATTCTACCTGAGAGCATTGTTTGCTATCGCATAACGGAATCGGTATCCCATCGAGACGTACTACTCAATTTGTACTCGGGAGGCTGTTGGTCGTCACAACTCCGGCGCATCGTAATGGGAGCGGGCCGCGGGCGGTCATTCGGGGATAAATGGGCCTCGTTGAAGGCATCAGTGTCGAGGCCATTGGGCTGGGACTTGCGACCGAGAAGATTTCGAAAGGGAGGCATTGTGAAAACAGCACAAATCGGTTAAAGGAGGAAAGGGAAAAAAAGGAGGGAACCTAACCAGAGAATCGAGAGTCAGGGAACCCCGGAAAGAGAAGAGAAAGTGGAGGGGACCAACTGGACCAACTACCAACTGGAGACTGGCGGATTTCACATGATCTGCCC
This sequence comes from Penicillium subrubescens, assembly GCF_028828155.1. Lineage (NCBI taxonomy): Eukaryota > Fungi > Ascomycota > Eurotiomycetes > Eurotiales > Aspergillaceae > Penicillium > Penicillium subrubescens. The sequence continues at coordinate 2,105,715 of NW_026643160.1, read as the reverse complement.
ATCTGCCCGCCCCGATTTCTTGTCCCCAACGACGTCATGGCTGATCGTTCGTTTCCTTCTTCATTCGGCACTTGTGGATTTTTCTCCAACGAACCAGACTGCTTCTCTCATCATCCCCCGGTAATGATCGCAAATCAGCCAATCCGCGTGCAACTGGCTGTTCCTATCTTATCCCTGCTGTGGTCCGATGCCTCTACAATCCAGTTCCTGACTCCACCTTGTCTGTATGTACTCAGTACCTCCCCTCCTCCCCCACGATCCCCGATGAGGCAGTGCCCGCGTGAGCAACTGCTGATGCAATGCATTAAAGCTACGCTCAGGGCCGACTTCTAGTTCCTCTGAATGGCCAACTGAAAACTAGGCAAAAAAAGCAATTTGAGTAGTGAACTCCTAGCCAGTCTTAGCCTGATTGCTCCTACCAGGAAATCTCCCGACTTACAGGTACGTTCCCGGCGGGCAAAAACACTGAATTTTGTCCATATACGTAGTTGATCTGCTCCTCTACTTGATCGCATATATGTGAACTCGATTGCACTGCCCCAGTTGTTATTCTCAGGATCGTGACATCCTGAAGTATCCGGCGTTCGGTCGTGGGCACCTCGGCATGGTATTTGATCAACCGATGGATAAGCATTGAGGAGTCAATACAAAGCTCTGTGATAGTGTAGAGGCGCAAAATGTACTTTTACTTGACTCGGAAAATGCTATGGAGAAAAATGCTTCAGAAAAGCCTTTGCCCTGTATACTTCCGACATCGTCATAGTGTGAATGGTCGGATTCGTGGTAACCTCGTCCTTGGATACTGACAAGAGTGCTTAGTTCGAGGGAGAATATCTTAGGACATTCTATCTTGTTCTCATATTCCTGGAGGTCGATGGGCCTTCTACGACAAGAAGACCAGTACCTATAGCAGGGTTTGTTTTCCTTGCTTGAGAAGGAAAAGCTGTACGCGGTCTGTGGAATCAATAGCAGATTAATAGATTTTCTCTAGCCTAACTGGTGATGTAAACCATACCACTTCTATTCCTTTCCTAGAAGCAAAATCGCATGTATTAGGCAAGAACATGAGGCAGATGCACACCCCGACGCCCAATTCGTCTCGGAAAGGGGTATGAAGCCATGGATCTATATTCGGCTACGACCTCTTCTCATGATGAAAGCCTTTCCTTCCCAAGTACTCATAATTCTTCCACTCAACGTCAATATCTGATAGTCCTACTGTCAGTCCATTCACATTGAAAAGACAAAATGTGCGGAATAATCATGATGGATAACTCGATCGGTATACCTTTCAAAAGATTCTGGCAGGAGCTTAACACTGCACTCGCTAACCTAGAGATTTGTTAGACCAAGATCGTTTCAACCCTCCACCGTACCAACCACCCTCATATCCTCCATCCTACAAGTCCCGACCTTCCACGAGCAACTTACATGATACGCCCATGACTCAAGGAGCCACAGTCATTGATATCCCCACTGTTGAACCCCAGATCGTCACTGCCTTGGACTATGCTGAAACCAGGGGAAACCAAGGAGACGGTACATGTGCGATAATATTCTGTGGGCTGGGAAGATTCGTATGGAAAATTGTATCATTGCCGTGGAAGTTGCTCAAGGCATTGGGGAGGGTGTCATGTAGTGCATGGGTAGTGATCGTTATCATTGTTTTGTTCATCGGGGGAATAGGATTTGCGCTTCTGATGGTGGGATGTTTGTCGGCACTAAGTATCGTTCCCGTCGATCAATTCTCAGCGCCTGCTGCTCGTATGTGCCTGGTCAAGTCGGAACCAGTCGCAGAGGCAGTACCCAGCACAGAAGTTCAAACCGTCGAGGTCGAGGTCGTGCTCGTTGCTGAAGTGCCTGTTCCAAAAGTCCAAGAGGAAACTCCGAAGGCTCACGAAGAAGCTCCGAGCGCCGGCGAACAGGTTCCAATCGCACAGTAGCAAGAGCCTGTACAAGGAGAAGTACAGGAAGAAGACGAAGCTCAAATCACGCCAGGGCCCCCGCAAGATTGCTAAGTGTGCTTTACAACCTCGTGGGAAGTGTTTCCCACAGCACTTTTGGGTGAATACTCCATGATTATAGCTATATCTTGTTGACACCGCGACTAGCTTTGAGAAGTCTTCGCGATGCTTTGTACTATGAATTACGTTCCAGTTTGATTACTATGCCGTGTTGAAAATCCCGTTTTTGTAGTCTGCTCGGCAAATTAATTTAAAAAGACTGCTGGTTCTTTGGACCAACTTCCATTTACAAATTCAAAACCAAGCATGGAGACAAAGTCACAATGTAGAGTTCTAACGGTATCAATTCCCCAGCTTTTCCTGTCAAGGAATAGACATTTGACTGCATACCTGGGTTTTTGCTGATGTAGAGCATAATCAGACTGCCAATCGAATAGGGATGAGCAAACCCCTGCAGGTCTTCCACCGTATCCACCCTGTTCGCAGCCTCCATCGTACAAACCCAGAGACTCTACGCGCGGCTCGGTTATTTCATTATTTCACCCGTCAACCGAGGAACACACGGTCATTAAGATGCCCACTGTTGAGCCTCAAGCTACCACTGAACTCGAGCACGATGAGCAAAAAGCAGGTAGCTCCAATGAAGTGCTATGGGTCGACGTAATAGGGCCCATTTTTTGGAACCATTCTGGTCCTCGGAGTGCTGGGGTTTATAATTTATAAGATCGTGGAGGAGACCAATACCTATCCAGTCACGGAAGGATCCTCACTGTTCTTTAGTTTCATAACCATCATTTGGACATCCGATTGAGTATTTGAAAAGCATGGCTATATATCATTGACATCTCGATTCGCTGCTTCAGGAATCTCCCCCGGGATTGGCTTGTATAATGAAATGCGTCTCAAATTGATTGCTCTAAAATTCCAGTCTATATAGTCGATCCCAAAAAATTACATTCCAACTAAGCAGACTTCTGCTTCTTAGAACCAAAGTTCCACTTCTTGACACGGAAGCAGTAGTATAGTGCAACCGCAGCGGCAATGTCAAATACAATGTACACCCAGAAAATGCCGAAGTTACGCCATCGCTCATCCCAAACCATCCGCACAGAGCCCAGGTATTGGTCAGCCGTGGAAAGAGAGCAGTAGGCACAGGACTGGGTTGCATTGGGGTTCTCCAGATAACCCGGTGCCACGGAGAGATACTTCTGGAGGTATTGGCCACAGGTCACGCCAGACGGGGGGTTGAAAATTGACATCTCCGTGTCGCTGCACTTGATCTCCCGTCCATGCATTTGGTTGGCAGCGACACCGCCGACCCAGTATGTGAATGGGGAGGCGCGGTACATGAACTTCCAGAAGCCAGGGAGGGCGTCGGGGGTTTGCATGACACCGTTGAAAGTCAAGGCCATGGAGAACAAAAGAGTGACGATGGCGCCTGCGGTTTCAGCATCGGGTAAGGCTGCGATGACCATGTCTGCGAACGTGCCGGAATATACGAAGAATTGCAGGAAAAAGAGGAGAGCCAGTCCTTGTCGGGACGAGCTCTGTACACCATCCACGGCATAGTAGTAGCATGCATAAACGAGAATACCCATGATGATCTGGTATGGGATTTCAACCAGAATGGAGGAGGTCATGAAAGCGACCCAGGAGTACGTCTTTGAGGGACGTTCGCGGACTTCATATAGTGCACGCTGAGTGATGAACAGTGGAATGATTTGCTGGACCAAGGAAGAGAAGATTGCACAAATCATGAAAAGAGAGAAAATCTGGTTCTGCATACCCTGCTGGGAATGATCGGGTCTGAAAAAGGAGAAGCCGATGAAGAGGCCGGAGCAGAGACCCAGCATGATTTTCGCCATCACGTAGTCTGGCATACGCCAGTATTGCTGGAAAACTCTGGTGAAGACAATGGGCATTTGCTTCATGAGCGGCATGGCAAACTCAGACTGTTCCCTTGGGTCTGGGAGCTGATCCGGGTCGTGGGCAGGCTGGTTCTTCTTGCTCTCGTGAATACGATCAATTTCCTTTTGCACACCCGCGGCTTCGGCACTTCCATTCCAAAGGTCGAACCAGGTCTTACCTTCTGGGTTGGTGCCTGCATTGACAATTTCGAGCATATACTCGGCCGGGTTTTCGTCATCGGCACAGGTACGGGCTCCATGGTTTTCGAAGTAGTCGAGGAGAGTGCGAGAGTTGTCACCAATAGGTCCGAAATACACGGTCTTACCACCGCGAGCCAGGAACAGCAGCTGATCGAACTGTTCGAATAGAATGGCACTGGGTTGATGGATGGTGCACAGGATTGCTTGACCGGCGTCGGCGAGTTTGCGAAGGAAGTTACAGATTGCCCAAGAGCTTTGAGAGTCCAGACCACTAGATCCGGTTAGCAAGTCATTTCGAATGGAAGAAAAAGGTGGTCATACCTAGTTGGTTCGTCAAGGAAAAGCAGCAGCTTTGGTTTAGCAGCCAATTCAACACCAATAGTCAACAATTTTCTCTGTTCCACGTTGAGACCCTGACCCGGTACACCCACAACCGCTTCGGCGAATTCTTCCATGTTCAGCATTGAGATGACCTCTTCAACGTAGGCATACTTCTCTTCCTTTGAAACGGAAGCTGGTTGACGAAGCATTGCACTGAACCGAAGACTCTCACGCACTGTAGCGGTTTCAAGATGAAGATCCTGTTGCTGGACGTATCCAGTTTTCCGTTGGAAACTGGAGTCAAGAGGCTTTCCGTTGACGAACATATCACCAGTGATGACACCCATGGTGGTGCGGTGGGCTAGGACGTCCAGCAACGTAGTCTTGCCAGCACCACTGACACCCATCAGGGCAGTCAGTGTGCCCGGTTTGACCCAGCCGGAGACGTTGTCAAGTAACCTTCTGGGCTCGCCCTTGATCTTGATGTCATAAACCACATCACGCCAGGTGAAGAGATCTCGCTGCGGAGGCAGGTTTGGCAGATTGTATTCAGCCTTCTCATTAGCTGCCACGACCGATGTACCATTTGTGTCTTCTTCATCGACCCCACCGTCCTTCAAAGCCTTGGGCTCGTGTCCGCGCCGGAACACCAACACTTCAGCGGTACTCGTGGTCGATGAGTTGAGCTCCGTGCAGACGAAGTAGATTGCGAGGAATCCAATCAAGAAGGCAATCAGAATTCCAAAGTTACGCCAGACATGCGTGTAGGAATAGTGATAAGAATCCCAAATATACGCATCACCACTGACAGTAGTTTGACCAGCGATGGCACCTTTCGAGGAGCAGATAAATGTATCACCCTGCATGTTGGGGTATGCTGGGATCATCGAGGAACAGGCGAAATCGCGACCATGAAACTCGTTGGCCACTAGAATCTCAAATGCGTAGTAGATGGGGTTGAGATAGTGGATCCAACCAAACCAGGGATGCATGTATGGTACCGGCACGACGAATCCTGTGTAGATGACCAGTGCCAGAATCAGAATACCAGCGAGAGTCATGGCCTGGGAAACGGTTTTGGTGATGGCAGCCATAGTCCGGAAGACCGCACTCATGACAAACATGATGATGAAGTTGATTAGAAAGTAAATGAAAAATTGTGAGGGCTCTCGACGGAGATTGCTGAGGAAGTATAGAATGACGTTGAATGCGACCGCGAGCAAGAATTTGACGGGAATATCGCTCAGAATACCAGCGATGGCTTCAGTGAATGGATGGTAGAAAGCATACGTGTTATGCTTCTCGACAATCGGTCGCTGTGAGTATAGACTGTTGATTTCGGTCATGGCGGTCAAGGCGTTAAGAAGAACTGCATAGAAAAGCACGGCGCCTTTCTGGTAGAAGTTGCTCGTCTCCGACGGGGTGCCGTAGAAGACAGATCCGACAATCAATGCAATAATGCAATTTCCAATGAAACTGGTGATGGTGGATGTGCGCTCATTCCAGACACGCTGGTACGCACGCTTGGTGTTCATCTTAATCTGCATTGGAACACTAAGCAGATAGGGCGAAGCTGAACGAGTGTGATCTGCCTGCGCCTGAACCTTCTGCTCCTTGAGTTGGCGGACGTTGTTTTCCGAGTTCGAGGTGACTTCATCATTGTGCTCCTTCATCATGCGCTGAAGCTCTTGATATTCAGGGGAGCGATGCCAGTACGTCTCGAATTCATCTGGAGTTCGCGGGACTTGGCTCTCCATACCTTCGCGCGCTTGCCGCTCCACAGGGTTGGTGACAGAGGTTAGGAAATCGCCGGTTGTTTGACGGGACGGGCAGTACCAGCCTTGTCGCTCGAAGAAAGCCTTTGCAGCATTTGCAGGACCGAAATAGATTTGACGTCCTTCGTATAGAACCACGGTCTTGTCGAAGAGGTCATAGATAGCTTGACTAGCCTGGTAAATAGCCACAGCATGGGCCGAGTCGTCGATGTCTGCGGCAAGTCGTAGTGATTGAACGAAGCGCAAAGCAGTCGCCGAATCCAGGCCACGAGTTGAGTTATCCCATGCAGCGAGCGGAGCCCTCGCCAAGGCCATCTCTGCAATACTCACCCGCTTTCGCTCGCCACCAGATACACCTCGCACAGTGTCGTTGCCCACTTTGGTGTTGTAAGTATGAGAAAGTCCAAAGACTGCCATCATCACCTTGGTGAACGATCGGGCATATTCTTCGCGAGACAATCCCTCTCGACGAGCAGAGGGAGTGCGGGCGGCAGCAGCGAATTCAAGAGTCTGACCAACAGTCAAGTGAGGGAAATGCTTGTCTACCTCCTGATTGTAAACCATCTCACCCTTGAACTCCTTCTGCATTGTCTGCTGCGGAATGCCACTGTAGTGAACCTCGGAGGCCTCGTCCAGCTCCAAGCCATGCAACTCGCCGCATAGAGTCTTGAGGAAAGTACTACAGCCAGACCCCGGTCTTCCAAGCACAATGAGGAGCTCTCCACTGTCAAGAATGCCATCGAATTGCTTCAGGATCTGCTTCGGAGGTTTGGAGCCGATACTGAATGTCTCACGAGGGCGAAGAAGAGACGTGAAAATCCCGTCCACGGTCTGTTGAAGCTGCAAAGCAGCGCCTGTACCAGTGACATGGACATTGCGAAAATATACACTGGCTTTGGAATGAAGAATGCCTTCGTGATTCAGCTGACGCACAATATGGCGTAACCAGAGAGAGAGGTCGAAATCTTTGTTCTCGGGATCGAGTGCGGGATTATCGGCACCAATGACTCGAGATGCAATTTGAGATAGTTGCTGATCACAGCTCACCATTTGAGTGATAAATGCAGCATCAGCTGGGTCGATTTCGCCCCGTGGGCTAGTAGGAGATGCTAGGGTATCGGAAGAGGCTGAAGAAGAGGGCATATTGTGATGACCTTTTTCATTGTTGAGATGATGAGAAGCCCCCTCATGGGAGTCTTCCTCTTGCACGGCGTGCATGGTGAGGGAAAAGAGTGACGTAGGTTAGGAGTTCGGTAGAGAGTGAATGGAAATCTGCGTTCGGATGGGATATATTCGTGACTATATGGCCCGCGGGGTCCGCAACACTGGGATGCCTCGAATCCACTTTAAAACTATTGATATCCACCTGCCAGAGCTCTAGAAGGCTAGAAGGAATTGAGAAGGCCGATAATGGTGGCCTTGGATGCCTATTTAGTGCAGGGCGGATCCATATCACAATCCATGGCAAGAATTGGGAGCTTTAATTGACGCGGAACGGAAGGTAATCTTGACCCGAGCCGGAAGCCTTGAGGGGACGTGAATCACATCAAAACTTCTGTCATCATAATCATCGTAGATGTCAGCGAATTGCGTCGTCTGCCTCGTGGTATCAAAGCCATCTCGCAAGGTGTGGGCCGGACTAAAACTGGTCCATCCAATCGGAGACACGGGCTATCCACCGGTAGGATAACTTACTTGACCCGGCAAGGAACGATCGGTCTTGGAATAAATGGCCTTGGCAGCTGAGAAAACCTCGGCTTTCGGGTGAATAGTAATTTTCTCATAGTCGGATAACGTTAGCTTATTCACTAAACTAGATTGATGCATCACTATCTGCATAATAACTATCGTGAATAAATTGGGCTGACTAACAAATCTATGTCCGCCATGTTGGTCCTCAGTCGATGGGTCAATCGGGCTGATAATTGCTCCGTCGGCCAGACTCCACTAGAATTTTTCTCTGGGCATCCATGAATTATGACACTCAACAGATGTTAATTGATTATGCGCTCGCCACTGGTGCTTACCTGACGATATTTGCACCATAATTTAGGCTCAATCTCGCATCTTTGCATTTTTAGAGTTTAAATTTCGGGATCGGCTCTAGGATCTGCGCCTCTGAATATCATAACAATCGGCCGAAATTCGTCCGGAGCTGAATTTCCAATCAAAGTACATTAAACAGTCTGTCATTAGTAAAGCGCTTAGTTAACACAAATGCATAACTTGCGACATGTCTTGGCTATGCTCTCTAATCATGTATATCTGCACTTCTATCAGTACCGCCGTTTCAAGAAATCTTGTCGCATTCGGCTTTGAGACAAAGCTCTTGACGGGGTGCTTTCACAAGGAAGCCTTCGGTGGAATCGGATATGGCCGGGGTTCGAGCTTGCTCCGATCTCTGTATGATCTACGCTAGGTATTCAGCGTTCTATCGGCAGTGCCAAAGGTTGCCCGACAATCCGACTTTTTGAGCGAGGCGGGCCGAGACACATGGCCCAGACTCGAGTACATTCTCAGGCCGACAGCGAAGCCCCATATACGCAATCATTATCTTTAATCTTCAATCTCAGAGATAAAATGTAAGCCGAGGAAAGTTGTGCGTCCTTTTTGAATTTCGATAGGTAATAATAACCAATAAACTTGCCATCCTTTCTTGAATCAATGTCATGATAGTTGAAAAACGAAATGAGTCATTCAATTGGTTTGAGAATTTTGGGCAGTTCAGGATGTAGGCAGCTCTTCGAGCTACGGTAAAAGACATGCCCTTTAAGACAAGAGTTACATGTGATAGTGGGACCATAAGGGGCTGACGAAGATCTAAGGGAGACAACGTGCCCACCTTAATCTTGGCGATATCCTTGGCGAACAGTCCCACTGAATTATTTAGTCGGTCTAGGCGAGGTAACAGTGTACATACTCTGTTAGAAACACGCGGTTGACTTCGCCTATCATGAGAAGTTTATGATATGACTCCAAGAGACTGGATAGTCATGAAATAATAGCAAAGTGAGCTCTCGCGGTGCAGCCTATTGCCCATGTGATATTGAGACAACATCTGCTTTGGTATCTGATGGATTTTAAGAAAGAAATCGGTATTTTGTGCAGTCCGATATTCTTCCTCATTTTCCTCGGTCGGAGCATTCGTCTCATAAACAGAAGTCGGACTAACACCTCATAGATGATGCCAGGCTCTCGATTTGGGTAATACTAAGCCCAGATTAGATATTGCAACATTAATTTCCCAAGCGCAATGAATACGCAGCAAAAAGAAGCAGCATTAATGGGCTGATACTTTCTCACTATCGATAGGCTTTTGGTGTCCAATCGACCTACGTATCTAGCCCAAAGCAATAGTTGAGATGATTGAAAATCTGTGATTACTTTCTGCAATCCCGACATACTCCCATGATTCAAGTGACTTGAGGGTGACTTCCAAGATTGTATTGGAGTGGTACGAGATAGGAAAAGCTTTGTCCCTTTTGGGAAAGGCAAAAGCATCATGACCGTGGTTGTTGTGTCGAGTCCGTAAATGGACGCGGCCATGCCTATGATTCCCACGCTCTTTCTACAATCATTTCCCACTTGCAACCATCCAGGTTCCTCTCTGCGACCATACAAATTCCTCGTTGCTCCCAATTTCTGTGAGATTTATCGACCATGACCAACGAAAACAGTATGTTTGAGAAGCAAATGCCTCTTCCTTTCACTCGTTTCAAACGCTGATGTAGTATAAGGTATCGTCGACCTCGAGGCCGGAAATCCTCCACCACAGGAGTCGGCAGACGAGACTATCTTCGATATTGAGCATTGTTCAGACTTGGACGAAGAGAAGCGTACTTCACCTGGTGGCTTGATAGCATGCTCTATCTTCACCTGCACCGTTCTTTCAATTATCGCTGTCTTGGTTTGGGCAGTGGTCACCTCAATCCCCAAAGCAGATTCTGAGGGATCTGTTGAGCCAGCTGCGGCTGCTATGTACAATGTCACCACAAACATCTCCGATTCGACCCCAAACATGGTTGCGGGCGGAATTGGAAATAACTCTGCTACCAACTCCATGTTGAGCTTTGCCGGTACGGCAAATGTTACCACTTTCTCTTCTCCTGAGACGAGAGCCTTACCACCGACACGTTATTGTGACATCAATAAAGATTGCGACTGGGGCCATGTTTGCTCCGACGGAGTCTGCCAGCCCGGTTGCGATAACCAAGATGACTGCCGCCCTGGGCACCGTTGTAAGAAAGGGCTGTGTTATCGCCGAGCTTATTGCTTTCCCCGTAAATGTGAAAAGGAATGTTCCAAGCATTTCCATATCTGCAAGAAAAACCGGGAGTGCTGTTCGGGAATGTGTATGCGCAGTACCCGGGACAAAAGGTTTAAGTTGTGTCAGATAGGAACTCGTCGGGGCCGCAGGGAGGGAGTTGATGCCGAGGAGCAGGAGGAAGAGGGAGAACAGGTTGAGTGAGTGAGTGAGTATGTATGATTCGTTGTGTTTAGGTGTTTAGGTGCTGGAGTGTTGCTGTCTCGAGGCTGGCTTAGCTGTCTTCGGACATACTCTCTGTTATATTGTCAGGACTTATTGCTATTTTCAAGGGGTTTCGTTGCTCATATTTGTCTGTGTTGATTTGCTGTGATCGATTATTGTGGAAAATGAACATTATATGTTGCTGTGATGCGATCTCACCGGGTAGCCTCTACGGAATATATCGGCATGGGCTTTAACAGTACGTTGGAGATAATCAGTAAAAACGGGAAATCGTTTTAAAAGTGGCGTGAAATTCGAAGAACTAAATGATTTTGAAGTATTAACAGAGGAGATTCCCGAGACTATGTATACGAAGGGGATCATAAATAAACCAGTGGTGGTAGCCGGGTTCGAACCGGTGCCACTGAGATACCGGGGTAGGGGGTATAAAGGCAAACAATTTCTGAAACTCTTAATCTGTCATGGATAACCTAGTGGGAGGCCCACCGCCAAGCTAGCGACCTTGCTTCGACCTTCGGTCAGCGGGTACGCGTGCCCGGTACGAACCCTGGGGTCGCCGCCACACTCGTGCGAGTAATCCACGACGCTGTGAGGCGCTAAGCAATGGAAGTGAACCTTGAGGGAAGCAATTCTGCAGAGACACTTCCACCCTGGGGTGGCGTCGCCGGAATACATCGTCCCGTTACAGGGAAGCTGGCTGCTTGGTGAGACGACTGCACCTTTTTTTTCTTTTCTTTCATCATTTATAACCATATCTATCTCCCGGTTCCAGCGGTAAAATATTTTGACACAAATGTCTTTTACCTCTCTGCCATGTTTGTACTCATCGTGATCTTTCCACGGAGTGACATCACCGACGACCGATCGGTTTTTCATAATTCTCTATTTCTAACAAGTCATGTTCTGGCCTCTGCAGAGTGGAGAGCTAGTTTTTGGGGGCTGTAAGCTTCGTTGGTAAACAATCCTTGCAAGCCACAATTTTGAATGCTACACTCCTGAACAATTGTAAATGTAACATAAGTGGTATTCGCATTTATCTGAAAAAACAAAACTGCATTCAAAACGAACAGGGGCTGTTTTCAAAGCGAAAAACGTGAGGAGGGCTAGAAAATATATGCGACCGAGGTGCGTGTGCAGTAAATAAAAGATCGACGGGGCGTCTAGACCCACAGGCTTACAAGGCAATATGTATCATCATCCTCACAGACCGAGCTGATGGTGTCTGGCCTCGATGTCAGAGTCCAGTGCAACTCAAACGGCCTCTGCACGAGCCTTAAGATCTCTGTTGAACTCAGCAAAATGGGCCGCCATCTTCTTGCCCAGCAATGATGGGCCCATCAAGAATGCCAAGGGACCCTTGAGATCCTCCGACTGCGTGAAGATGGTGGCTGCTCCGTCCTTGGTGGGCTCGATACGGAACTGATGCAGGCCAGCGACGGTCAAGACGGGAGGACCCTGCCATGAGAACATGCCTTCGGAGTTTTCCTTTGCAAGAGAAGAGTCGTTAGCATTGGGTTGAAGCTGGAATAGTTAAACAACAATACGGCGCCAGGGCGGGTACCCACCCTGATCTCGGCGATGAATTTCCATCCTTCAATGTTGCACTCGACCTTGTCTCCATGGACGAGAGATTCGGATGTCTTGGACTCATCCTGGATCTTGATGCCCTTGATGAAATCGGTGTGCCATTCTGGGTAAGCGGAGAAGTTGAGGAGCTGTTACATGTATCAGTACCCAGGCTGTGGTCGCGTCGGATGGAAGACCTGGTGACAACGACGTACCACTTCTCGCACTTTGGCGGGTGGCGCAGATATCTCAATCTTGCTCTCGTTTCGAGGCATTTTGTCTAGGATCTGGAGTGAATGAGATGAGGTTGAGGGGGAGAAGGGGAGCTTCTGAAATTATTTGGAGAGAGGTGCGTATGCGGAAGGCGCGTTGCTTATCCAGTCCCACTCTCTAACTGTGATGGGCATCGAGCAGCGCTGATCGCAGCCTTTTTTATTGTCCAAATTGTTAGTCCATTTACCTATTTAGGCTATGCCGCCGGATTTACACTTTCGTTTCAGCAATTCTCACAATTTTTGACTTGCTGCAACTTTCCTGATTCCAAAGACATTTCGATTATGTCTATTGTATGATGTATTGCTCTCACTGAAGCTGCTGCTAATGCGCTACCATGATCAAAAAGCAAGATTTATGGAAATTTTCCAAACCCCCAACTTCAAAGCCGAGACTTGGATTTCGCTATCAGAAATAATTAGCCGGTGGACTGCACCAAAACATTATATTGTCATACCTTCAAGTTCAGCTTTCTTCGCTCGGAATCGCGCAGCTGGCGCTCCACTCGCAAGCCTCTCCGCAAGAGCATCGGTCGCATTGTAAACGGCCAAGATGCGCTCGCTTCTAAGAGGGAGATTTTGCAATCGCTTGGTCTCCATCATACTAATCCCATCGTTGACCTCGAGCTGCTTCTCCAAGAACTCAATGACCGAGTTATGGAAGCCTTCGACAGGGAAAACTCGGTTGACTAGCCCCCAATTCTCCAGTTCCTGGACTGTGAGCTTGCGACCAAACATTAAGAAGTCGTTTGCGCGATGAACGCCCATGTGTCTGGCTAGGTTGGTAGCCGATCCTGCTTCGGGAACCAAGGCCAATGAATTGAATGGGACTTGCAGATATGTGGTCTCAGATGCAAGGATGATATCGGCGAGGCCCTGGAACCAGGCTGCTCCTCCACCGACTCCGGGACCGTTCATGGCCAGGACAAACACCTTTTTGTGGTCGATGAGCGATTTCATTAATTCCATCACTGTCATAAGTTAGCTGATACCATGCTTCATTAGGAACGAGAGTCCACCTACTTGTAGTGAAGCGAGCCAAGTGGAGAAGCTTGAGTTGGATCTGCGTGAGATCGGCCATACCCTCGTCCAGTGGCCGCGAACCTACACTCCAATATTCAGCGACAGTGCCTCATAATTCTGGAACTATACTTTTGAACGAGGCTCAAACTGACCTCGCACATCAGCCCCGGCTGAAAAGAAACGCCCTTCACCCGTTAATACGGTGAAGACGGTATCGGGGTTTTCATCGAGTTCTTTCACAGCATGTAGAGTATCGACAAGCAGGTTCCCGCCAAATGAATTGAGTGATTTGGGTCGATTAAACTAATCCTCTGGTTAGTCACGATTACGAACGGGATCAAATAATTATCGACCTACTTTGATAACACCAATTTGACCCTTCATCTCCACTTTGATATCGGTATACTGGTAGGACGGCATGATGGTCTTGGTTCTATCAAAGTCTCATATCTTTCAACGCAAGGTATTCAGCCGCGATCTTATGTGATCTTGTAATCGGGATCACTCTGCGGGGCGCTGTGCTGTTTGCGGGTTATCAAATCGCATCGCAGGCTGGGTGACCCCGCACTACGGCCGTACCCGCAAGGCGTTTGGGGTTCACCTCGGGTGGTCCATTACAATATACTGCCGAGGTAAATATCCGATTAACAGTGACTAGGGAGTAGGAGAGAAAAAAACCAGGCGACTTGAATCGCCCATCATAAAGTCTTCTCGCTGGTACCGAGGGAAATGCTGTGAATTGCTCTCTCGCCTCTAGAGGCTGGCCGCTAGAAACAAGTGGTTACCTTTAGGTGGGCGAAGACTTTATTGTATATTGTATTCCCTTGATGTTAACAGGGAAGAAAAACTGAAGCCATAAGTGAGATAATTTGAATACGATGTGCATATTTATTCATGATAAGAACTGCGCGAAGTGGTGCTAGAGTAGATTATTTGACAGCATGATCACTGATAGAAAGCAAAAGTCGTCGCCCCAAGGCAATCCCAAATTCGATCAATGTGGCAAAAGTCTCAGATTAACCCAAGTTAAGTGGAGACACACAGGAGAACGAGGTCAACTGCGGAATCTTGAAGGCATCGACCAGACCTATTACAAAGAGTTAGAACTACGGAGAGAGGACTTTCAGCACAAAACACAACTTACCAACAATGGCTGCGTACATGCCTAGTCCACTCATGGCAAGAGCCGCTAAGAAGTATATAATGTGCCAGATGTTGATAGCCACTTGAAACGGGCCACCGGCCATGAATCCTCGGATCCAGCGTCTGGAGGCGGTATCAATCCTGGAAACGCGTCCAGTCACGGGATCGAACCCTTCGCCATCGGACCCCCGGAGAGCATTCTTCTGAATGTCAAAGCACAAGGCAAACAAGGGAGGAAAAGCGTATGTTAGGTTCAAAAGCATTGAAGCTGCGACAACACTGACAAATCCAAAGAAATCAGGAATGGCTGCAGCGATGATAAAAGCGATGATCCACCAAAGAGGAACCAAAGCAGCATAGATGAACTTTCCACGTGTAGTGGTAAGAGGAGGGACCTTGAAAATATCAAGCAAAACATTGTTGTAAAAAACCTTGATGCCAATGTTACCGTAAAGACCTCCTGAGATCAGAGCAGCCAGAAGGGAGACCATGTTACCCACAGTCTGCCATGCGTAAATGCTGACCCCTTGATAGCTCGGGTTGTAACTGTACTGTCCTTGAAGGTGATACACCACACAGCCAGACATAAGGTATACGGCATAAATAAAGAATTGAGCACCCCACATTGCCTTGATGAAGTCTCGGGGCCGTTTCATCTCAGCCAAAAACTCCACGAACAATTGGGCACCGGCATAGGCTGTCACACCAGAAAGCATGCCGTTGACAGCACCGATCAGCCCATCGGATGGGATGGTATTGTAGTGCATGATGGGAGGATAATTGCCCGCCTTGTCTGGCTTGATGGTTTCCGGATCAACTGCGCTACCGGCAGAGCCCAGGGTGGAGATGTGATAGTTGGGAGGCGAGTTGGCCATGACACCTATCGACATAAATATGACGAATAGATTCATAATATCCCTACCATAGAGGTACGACGAAGATGTGTCGCATCTAGCAGCCGAGTTCGCCATGGTTGTTGCTGATGCAGTTGTCTTCCGTTCAGGGTATGTGTAAGCGTTCTGTACATAACGCATACCTCGCTCATTGACCTCCGACATACTCACTAATATCAATGTGAGAAGGCACATATTTATGCTCCCCGTCGACGTTCTGGCATTGACATTCCAGATCAGTATGGCCTCGAAGACTGCAATTGATGCAAGATTCGGCAAAATTTACGCTGCTTTTGGGTTAGAGTTATAATGGCAGCAGCTATGCCGGGCTTTTGCTCACGCAACGATTGAGTGCCAATTCGGGGTCTTTGGGGGTTCTTGAGGGGAAGAGGAATAGTGGGGGTCATTCACGTAGATACGCTCGTTACGAAGATAGATCCTAGATCATGAACTGAATAATATGACAAGAATATGGCCTTGAACACATAGATTCAAACTCTAGAACTATCATGAGCTACGTATAGACGTGAGTATACTCGCATTTAAAAATGGTATTGTGATCCCGATCAACAGGCTCTGAAGCACCTTAGATGTAGGATTTATTAATTTACAAATGGGTGGGGGCACTGCTTGCTACTTAAGGTAAGCGTGAACCAGAAAGAAGTCATGACAGATAAGAGAAAATGCTATTGGAGACAAGCCTGTAACATTATACTGGAATAGGACGATGCAACCCAAATCTGCGGAGGTCATTCTGTGCCTCGAACATGGCCAATTGAGTGTAGTTAATTTTCCGCCACGTAAACCTCCCCGTTCTTAGCACGTTTTAAGCAGCCTGGGCGTTTTTAGTGTAGCTTTAGCGGCTAGACTGAGGTTTGGCTTTACTTCGGCATTGCCGAGCATAATTGCGCCATTCTCATTTGTCAAATCAGTGCACGATAACCAATCCATGCAGTTGAAAATGGCTGCGAGTCCCCAGTGTTCCAGTCTGCTTCGTTGGATTGGCGGCAAACTTTTCATCGCTAACGGAATAATGCGACCCGAGACAAAGCGACCGCTGTTAACTCACCATTGATGTTACAGATCGCATCATGACGCCTCAGAATAGCCGAGCCGAGTTGATCCATAGCAGACTAGATAAACTATAGAGCAGTCTCCTACGATGGGGATTTTTGTCACAAAAGATCCTGGGAGATTTCCTCCCAACTCATACCCCGCACCACCTGGCACATAGCTTAATTCGAGGCTTGGCTGGCGCTATTTGGCCCAAGCTCCCTTCGCAGACAGTCTCAGGCTTCCCGTCTGCAACATGTCAATTTCTGTGGAGGACAGCTCTGACAGGAGCGAAGTGCTGCAAAGCTCGGAAGGGAGTAAAACTGATGCCCTCACCAAAGACGCCTCAGTAACAGTGGGAGAAAAGCAGCGAGCCTCCTCACCTGATGAAGCAGAAGGTGATGGTTCTGCTGGACCTCAGGATGAAGCTGAAACCGTCTACGTCAATGGCCACCCTGTGATTGAAAATGGTATGACTACTACCGTGCTCAATAAATGATTCTTGCTTTCAGTTGCTGATCCAGGGAGAATAGGAGATGATGTTTCGAAATTCCTGATCTCCGATCGAGATGACGGCGATCCTTCGTTCACGTTTCGCTCGATAGTTTTGGGCACAGCTTTCACAGCCCTTTCTAGTGTCATCACCATGATCTACATCTTCAAGCCGACCATGATGCAAGTTTCGGCAGTTTTCCTCCAGCGTAAGCTAATCGCAAGCAAATATCCGGTGGCCTCTCATCTAACTCTATCTAAGTGCTGGTCTACGTCTTTGGCGAAGCGTGGGCAAGGTTCACCCCTCGACCTGACCGATTCAAACAGGGATGGGTGCAGAAAATACTTCGATTCCTTAACTCTGGACAGCCATTTGGAATCAAAGAACACGTTGTCGCGTCACTGATCGCTTCGTCAGGTAACAATGGTCTTTCCGGAGTCGAGGTCTATGCTGTTGAGCGACTCTTTTACGACCGAAGCGTTTCCGCGTCTACTGCTGTGCTAGCTACTTTCTCCATCTCCCTTTGTGGGTTTGTTGTGGCGGGTGTATTGCGACCACTCATCGTATACCCTGCAGAAATGGTGTACTGGAGCACTTTGCCACAAGTGGTGTTGTTCCAAAATCTCCACTTCGATGTCCGCGCGAACCGAGGCCGACTTATCAAGTTCGGCTGGGCCCTTGCTCTTGCTGCCATTTGGGAGTTCTTCCCATCATATATCATTACTTGGTTCAGTGGACTTTCCATCGTTTGCCTGGCGTCAATGAATGCCCCGACCAAGACTAGAACTATTCTCTCCACAATTTTCGGGGGTGCGTCATCCAACCAGGGATTGGGTCTGCTCAATTTCTCTCTGGATTGGCAATATATTCAGAGCACGTATCTATCCTTGCCCTTCAAGCAACAGGTGAACACTTGGATTGCGTATGTGATCTGGTACCCTGTCATGCTAGGTCTCTACTACAGCAACGCCTGGAATGCCAAAACCTTTCCATTCATGTCGAGCTCTCTGTTCAAGAGTGATGGGACCAAGCTAACCACGACTACAATCTTGAACGACGAGGGATTGATTGATGACGCCAAGCTTGCCAAAATTGGGCTGCCCTACTTGACTTCCAGCACCGTCTGGGGATATTTCACGCAGAATCTTGCAATTGGAGCTTTGATTACTCATGTTATTATCTTCTTTGGCAAAGATATGGTACTGGCATGGAAGCAGGCGCGAAGCAAGACTCAACCTGATCTACACTATCGGGCAATGCTCAAATACAAAGAGGTTCCAATGTGGTGGTACTTAGTTCTGTTCGTTCTCTGCTTCATTGCGGGAATCATCGTGACTGCCCGCGGCGAGACAACCCTTCCTGTTTGGGGTTATATTATCGCTCTTCTCCTTGGAGCATTCATTGCACCATTCTCATGTATTCTGTACGGACTCTATGGGTCTGGAGTTGGAACGAATCAAATCTCAAAGATGGTTGCAGGAGCAGTTCATCCGGGTCGGCCCTTGGCCAATCTTTACTTTGCTAGCTGGTCTCACCAAGTCATCCTGCTTGCAGTCAATTTGGCAAACTGGTTGAAGGTTGGACAGTACACAAAGGTGCCGCATCGGGTCATGTTTGGCACTCAAATATACGCAACTCTTCTGGGAGCTGGCCTGAACTACGCTGTTATGACCACCATCGTGACAAACCAGCGCGATATTCTTCTTGATCCTGAAGGTAACAGTGTTTGGAGTGGCTCTTTCGTGCAAAGTCTCAATTCTCAAGCCATTACCTGGGCTCTGGCCAAGGATATGTACGGTGCTAAGAGCCGATACTTCATTGTTCCCCTTGGTATTGTCATCGGTCTAGCTCTTCCAATTATCCACTGGGGCGTGGGTAGGATCTTCCCGCGAATTCGCAGGTGGCCTATCAACACTCCAATCATTGCTTTATATTCGGGCTACACTTATTATGGAAACACCTCCTGGATTTGGTCGTCGATTGCAGTGGGAGTCCTTTCTCAATTCTGGCTTCGCCGCAGACTGCCCCGAATCTACAACAAGTACAACTACCTCATCGGAGCTGCTATGGATGGAGGCTCTCAGATTGTCATTTTCATTCTGTCGTTTGCGGTCTTCGGAGCCAGTGGAACAGAACACCCATTCCCGACGTGGTGGGGATCGCCTTCTGGTAACCCAGATCACTGCTTATAGGCGAAAGCAAAATTCAGATGGATGGATTGAGATAAGTGTGAATGTTTGGGATAGCAATGCAGAGCCAATATGTTCGCTATGACGCGCTGTTCCGACTCGGCATAAACGAAAAGTCACTGTAGGTCGATGGCTGTCATGCTGGGTGATGGGAGTAGTGTTTCATCTGGCTCCAAATTACGAGCTGATCATAGTTCAAGACTTGGGTAAAGACTTTATTGAGAAATCAAGACACAGAAATAGGTTTAGTGCAATCGAGTCTATGTTCTCATGGCGATTCAACAGACAAGTATGGTATATGCAATCCAACCGAACTATAGATTCGGCGTACTCATCACATTGCAGGTCTCAGTAGTCTCGCTACCGT
Organism: Penicillium subrubescens; assembly: GCF_028828155.1. Classification (NCBI taxonomy): domain Eukaryota; kingdom Fungi; phylum Ascomycota; class Eurotiomycetes; order Eurotiales; family Aspergillaceae; genus Penicillium; species Penicillium subrubescens. The sequence continues at coordinate 2,086,059 of NW_026643160.1, read as the reverse complement.
AGTTGTAAAAGCCTTCCCCATTCTTGACACCTAAGCGCCCATTCTGAATCATGTTCTGGAGGTACGCTCTCGGCTCGGCAGGGATACCCGCCCGGGAGTCGGCGTAGTGATTTTCAATGTCCAACACCACGTCGAGGCCAACAACATCCATCTGTTCACATGGGCCCTTGGGTGTCTTCAGAACATCCTTGAAGATTGCGTCAATCTCGCGAGGTGTGCAAACCCCTTCGGAAAGTGCTAGTAGCGTCTCACGCTTGATAGCGGCCCAAATTCTGTAAATCGAAATCAGTAAGCCTTGAACAAAAACCGGAATAAGCCCGGGTCATCTCAAAATTTTTCGTATTACCTGTTATAAATGTAACCAATAGAGTCTTTCTTCACATGGAATGGTGAGAAGCCATGAGCTCTGCATTGCTCCAAGAGTAGGGAAATTGCGGCAGGATCAGTGTTTTGATGTCCCATGATTTCGATTGCTGATAATTTCAACATTAGTCCTATGATATCCTGTTTGAATGAACTGCAACCCAGATTGATTTACCTGATGTCTCTGGAGGCCAGTCTGCATGAAATTGACACGTTAGTAAACATATTTCTAGCAAGTCGAGAAAATAGCGGGTCTCGTACAGCAATGTGCGCTCAATATCCTGTTTTTGTGCTTCAGATCTAGCCCCTCGATAATCTCGGAGATTCCATAACTGCTAGAGTTGGAAGCAATAATCGTATGTGCTGGAGCCAAATTGTCAAGCTGAGTGATGACTTTCTGCTTCAATGCCCAATTTTCGGGCACACACTTTTTTGCAAATGATGTTAGATCACCTTCACGGCGCAGGAAAACTTGAAAGGAAGGTTAATACCTCGACTACCAGCCATGCGTCCTGAAGAATGGATTCCAGAGAGTCAGGTTGGGAAACTGTGACATCACCCCAATTTCTGTCATGATCGACTGCTGCATTGCGAAGCTGATGCACATAACTTAGACCATCTTGCAATTGCTGCTCCTGGAGATCGACAAGACAAACAGAGCCACCTCTTCCCGACCACTTCGCATTGTTAGCCGAATGTGGCTGTTGGCAGGATTCGAAATATCTACTCACCATGAATGCAAGTCGTCTCCCTTGAGTTCCAGCACCGATAATGACCACAGACCCGGAGGGCCTTTGAGTAATGTCAATCGTCATCTTTTCACGGTAGAGCTTCTGCCAATTGACAAGGAAGAAGTCGGGTATCAAGCTTGTTTCGTTTGTTGGCAAAGAGAATTTGAAATAAGGGAAATTGCACTCCTCGCGTATCTATAACATGCGGCTAAATGTAGAATTCTTCAACACAACCGACCGAATGAAATTGCCGGCAACGGAGACAGATATAACATGACGGGCCGGTGACTCGGATCCGGTTTTTCCAAAAGTAGCATTTCGATCTGCAACTAACGACACGCCCTTAACCAGCTTTTGTCCGGCTTTGAACCCCTATGGGATGCTTAAGTCTCCACGCCATCTCTGTGTCGGCTCTGAGCCGAGGGACACAAACGTCTCTTCCTTTATCCAGCGAAAGGACTGGTTATTGGTGGAGATTGTACCCACATCGGATCAGAAGCGATGCCAAGGACAAGGGGCGCGTCATGACTGGGGATCTTGCGCTACCCCGGATCGTTTTCTAACTAATACACTCAAGACTTCTAGAAATAATGGATGAATGATAATCGACCAAAATCCCCGAGCAATAGGTACCGCATTCAAGATAGAAGTGGTGAACCCATATATGTCGTCGATTTTTCCCAAGCGGTCGCCGGTCGCTAGACAGGAGAACTAGATCTTCTGATAACATACAAATTAGGCATTGCAGCAGTGTCGACTCCATCTACTATCTATGAGCGCGATGGGCAGGCCCTACCTACTGACTGGCCAGGGACTAGAAGTTAAAATGCTTCTTATGGCTCCGCGAAGATGAGTAGAGGAGATCTCGCTGGTGAAGAGGAACAGAACAACAAGGACCCTAGGACGTGGACAATTAATAGAGGATTGAAGAAATACAAGAAGACCCAGTTGGCCTTGAGACCTGCAAGGTCTCCGAGGAGAAGTCCAGAATCCTCGCGATCAGATAAAGTGCACTAACAAGGAATCTGTTCTAAATAAACTTCTGGCGCCCTAACAGTCAAGGCATGGCCGTGTGCGCCTATCACCATTGTAAGCTGCAATGCTTCCACCAATTTGCCGAGCGTTTTGTGACTGAATTTAAGGTAGCTTAGTTAATGATGAAACTGGATAATCAACATCTTGGATGCTGGTGGGCCAAGACAGTGGAATTGGATGGCAAAGCCAGCTCTTGAAGATATTTGCTGAGTTCTGTCCGGAAAATCATACTAACCATGACATGATACTTCAGGCCTGAAAGTTCAAGTGTTAGATGGCATTCTCCTAGGGAGATATTGGGCGTGGTGGAGATACTAGACTGGGTTGACCGTGGTAGGGGAGAAGATATATGTAACCTCATAAAGTCAGTCTTGGTTAGGCGCTCTTCTTAGAGGCTTCCCCAGATTTCCAATCCCCCAGATTCTTTTCTTGCATGGAACAAATGAACTGTGGCATCTAGAGATCCGAGCGGGGAAGCTCGAAACGTCTCTATCGACACGGTGTGCCCAATGCCCATTCGTCCAACAGCCCGTGGCTCAGTGCCACTCGGTTAGCCTGCGGGGATGAGACCCTGACCCAGCCAATGCTCATATTACAGGGATGATTCCTCCCCCACAGCTGTATTCGACTTGCACTTTATCAAGCCATATTCATAATGCACACTGATCGGGTTCATCGACGCAAACAGTTTTCCAGCTGCGATGCATGTCGCAAGTCTCGCGTTGCCTGCGACGCTTTGCGAAGACGCTCTGCGACCGGAGAGTCGAGTGTCGCCACTTGTAGCCGCTGTGCGGCTCGGAACCGACACTGCAGCTTTGAGGTGCGGATAGTTGCTTTCACTGCGGTTGACTGCATATTTTAGGAGAGAAGCTGACCCAATATTTGTATAGTGGATGAAAAAGGTCGTTTCCAGAGCAGATGGGTCCAGTCCTTCATCAGATCGCTGGAATCCGCTTCTTTCCCCGCCGCCGTCGTATGGCAGGAGCCAGGAGGACGGATTCAATCTGTCTCCACATTTCAACGACCCTGGGGTAGATTCGCCTCGAACTGGGTAAGACTGTTCCCGCCATATTTTGCTTGTTTGTGATATTTATCGATTCTTGTTCATATTTCTAGTGTGGATGAGAGTCCAGTACCCGGCGACCATGGGACCCCTACACCCTCCGCCCGCTCCTCACTGATCAGTCTGGAAGTCTCGGACTGGCTTCGGTCAATGTATGAGGATGTATTTGAGCAGGTCTTTGGGTCTTGGCTGGGCAACTACAGCTGTCCATTCTCGTGAGTGACAAGCAGATCCTGAGACCGCGTAACATTTGTGTCGCCCGGGTACTAACCCAGGTCAGGTTCGGGGAGAACGGTCACTTAGAAGGCGGCGCAAGCGATCATCCAGGATTATCTCTATCAGTCAGCATTTCATCGCTGTGTAGACAATTCGACCAGTTGATGAAGGACCTGGAAAAGCAAGGGCCGACGGGTGCGAGGTCACACCCTCCAACACAAGCCGAATTGGTAAAGGAATGGCAGATCGAGACCACGCTGAACCAAGCAATTCAGACCTTTTCAGCCCGATGGCTTCCCTTGACATTTCACTCGACTGATCAAAAATTGGCGCAAACACCATTGATTCAGTCCCTCTGGAGGGAACTGAGACAAAACCTTCTCAAGTCCATGAATCGACCCTGTTATCGGTCTATGCTGAGCTTATACCTTTTTGCTATGGTCCCCGTACCGGTCGGAATACCCGAAGAAGAGGAGGAAAGTGGTGTACCGGCTCAAATATGCGTTCAAGCTGCTTTACAACAAGTGCAGTATCTTCGTGCGCGGCAAAGAAGTCTGGAATTCAATGGTTCGAAGGTCTCTCTTCTATCAGATCAAGCGACACCTATATCCACCCCGGAGCAGATTCGATCCGAGTTTATGCACATTGAAAGTATGATATACTGGGCTGCCATGACGTTTGATACTTCGTCGGCCTTGACTTTTAATACTAAGTCTGTCCTTTCCTCCGGCCTTTTGGGCTGGGAAGCGGAGTCCTCGTGGAGGATGGTCCAGACCTGCACGAACATATTCCATGAACAGTCTGAGAGATGGCGTACTCATGGAGTATTGGTCAATGAAGAAACAGCAAACCAAATCATTGGTGCAGCTCATTGCTGGAAGCTCCGTGTGTGGAAAATGGGCACAATTCTGAAGGAGGCGCTTCGCGAAGGTCATGGCGAAGACGCCGTATACCACGCACATACCTCCGCCGCAGAGGCAATCAGACAATTTAATGTCACTTATCGCCCCTTGCTGGCGGCGTGCGAGAGGCGACTTCAATTTTTGTCGCAGCATACAAAGCTTCGCTGGTGTGAGTTTATTCTCAGAAATCCAATCTGACCATGTAAACTGATGATACTAATTTGCAAAAACAGACGAGCTGATGGTGCATCACCACTTGAGCATCCTCATTATGATTGATGCCATTGAGATTGCTTCAAGAGAAGACATACTCGAGAAGATGAGTGTCACAAAGTCAGACGCACAGGGCAGTCTCCTCAACTGCCTCCAGTTCGGTCTCAGTAATCACTTCACGATTCCCACACGACAAGGCCAGGCCAGCAGTGCTGGCTCGTTCCCACTAGTGGCCATCGATCCTTATCCCCATCACCTTCTTGCTGGTGTCCAGCTATTGTGGAAAGGGATTGAACGAGACTTTGATGATGGTCAGATGGATCAGATGACGTGCGAGAATCTGCAGTCAATTCTTCTTCAAACGCTTGAACTTCTCCCACAGACGTCTAAGTCGGTTCGGAAAGGTACTGAGCAGGCTCAGCTGGCGTTCCTACGACGAGGACGATGAAGTTCATAGTCGAATAATAATTTAATTCTATAAGACCACTACTACTATCATCTTCAATGCCCGTCTAAGTCGAACCTGTATTTGTGTCGCAAAGAAAAAGACCCACCTGTTTCCAAAGAAAAAAGGAAACAAAACCGGAGCGGCCCATGACACCACAACCGAGGATGAACAGAACACATCCGTCGACAAATGAGTCTATGCGTTCCATTTGCAGTCAAACTTCCCTCATGATTAATCTCCACCACACTTGAAGATACGGTATATCCGCTTATGCTGCTCCAGTGCCACCAAGGTCGCAATGGTCTGGGGACCCAATCGCACAAAGCTAGGTGCCCAACCACGGAACACCCACCGATAACCCTCAGAGCGAGTCAAATCAGTCACAATCCTCAAAACCGACACTCGTTTGGAAGCACTCATCAGCTGCGTACGAATCACATCCATAGGACTAGAAATCGAAGTTGCAACGAGACTGGCCAATAACGAAGCAGAGATGTGAATGACCGGACTCTCTGCACTGACACTCGTCCATTTTCGCAGCAATGTCTTGAACGTATCATAAGATGCCAACTGACTTGCAGTCATGATTCCGCAGCGGAAGCAGTTTGGCCATAGCCCCTGGGTAAAAGATCTCCAACCTTCGTGGCGCTTCATTTGGACCCAGGCATCCAACACATGCTTGTAGTTCCGGCGATGTTGAATAGGTAAAGACCTGTCGTTTTGCATCCTGATATTGGCAATATCTGACGGTGTGCCGAATAGAGCTCCTACGAATCCCGACGCCGCTGCCATCATGGTTAGCATTGGTGTAGTGACAGGCTTCTCTGATTTCTTTGCTGAATATTTGAGCTCTTCGTATAGGGCGATACGAGAGGCTCCATATGTCACTGCGAGAATGTAAGGTTATTGTTTGAAGTCTAGATTTCTTAGTACTCACAAGATCTCATCAATCCAGCAGAAAGCTTAAATCGGTGTTAGTTTAGATGTATGCAAGTTCTAAATGTCACCACAGTAGATACTCACGCCGTGATAGAGACCTCTAACACCCTCATTCTGGATAATTTGTACTCCCGTTCGAACTGAGCCTTGTTTCGCACCGTCTGCGACAGTTTGCATGCGGACCTTAACTGCAGCAATTTTGCGTTAAATTGTCGTCTTCCTGAGATCTTGCCGAGTCAACACTTACTCAGATCAAACGGATGCGACACCATTACCGCCATGCAAGATGCCGAGCCACCGAACCATCTTGGGTAGCTGATTTCTGCTTGCTTTGAATTGGCTGGAGTGATGCGAGGCGCGGACAATGGAACTATCTTTGTTTCGGCCATGTGGTGCTGAATTATCTTGACGAATTCTGTTCGTAGAAAGGGAGCTCCTCTACTTATAACTCGGCAATTGCCGAGTGCTACTCTTATATCCGACTGCCGACCTTTAGCTGGCTGGTGATTACCCCAACTTTTGAGCTTCGGCGTGGGCTTTAAGAGCCCGAGGTGCTATTCTGCAGGTTTCGGGATAATCCTCAAGCGAGTTAATTGTCACCGTGATTCTTCGCTACCTTGGAACGGTTTACGTTATCAAGGACAATCTTCTTGCAAATGTTAGTCCTTATTTGGTCGATAAACAGAAACTAGGGAAGTTGCTCTATAGCTATCTAATCATATGAATCAATGGCCCTCCTGGTTGATCGTCCTCGCGGGGTCGCCAAGACGGCTATATGGTTACTTAACAAGCTTGGTTTAGTCCACAATATTCTCTCAGTCACTTGTCGCCTGAACTCATGTTCGATTTATTAGGCTGTTAGGGAGGATGCAAGATTTCGTTTTACACTTGAATACATCATCTATTTCTAGCCAAGTTTGAAATCAATCCCGACCGAATAGCATCGAAGATGTGCGCTGAAGGCCGATGAGGCCGATGCTGCTCCCCTAACTGAAGCTTGTCCAATTATCACAAAGCCAGAGTTGAACAGGATGGCTCTTTGCATCGCTATCATAGGAACATTTGGGTTTTGAGTTTAACAATATCCTCTAGAATATGCACGAATGCTTAGAGCAAGCCGCGAATTTTGGAAACTCCCGTCTGATGACCGAAGCCATTCCAACGATAGCGCATGCATGGAACAGCGATCCCACTTACAAAACAGCCTTGAAGAACGCAATGATCCCACTTCGAAGGAGAAATTTGTCCCAAGGGAGAATCATTTATGCATGAATAGAAATCGTGGCAGCCGCAAGGTGAAGAACGGAAAAATTTGACAGGACGCGCGCCAGCCAATCAGCATTTTTCCGACGGGTATTTACAGCGGAGAGATCCGCCGTTTACCTTGCTGTGTTGCTGTGTTGTCTCCTCGGCCTCAAGTCGGCTCGCGTCCAAAATGCAACCTACTGCCTAGGACCCAGAGGTCTATCGGATAAATGGCTAAGATTCGTAATGGGGGTAATGGGGGCAGCCTCATGGTTGCATTATTTGAATACATCGCACAATTCCCCGCGCTCTCCACGAAGCTTTCTACCACTCTTGTATAGTTTTCGCACAGACAAGTTCTCAGGATGAGTGTTGCCCAAGCCTCAACACCTTTATCGCATCTACTCCCTCCGCTCATTCTGGGTGGCGCTGGATTCAGTCACCAAATATACCGGAACCCCAACTCGGCACAGGCTCTGGAAGTTCTCAAGCGTGCTTTTCAATTAGGACTACGCGCCATCGACACCTCTGCGTATTATCATCCTTCGGAAATACTTCTTGGTGAAGCGTTGTCACATCCCGATATTGTGAGCCAGTACTCTCGCGACCAGTATCTGTTGATGACCAAAGTTGGTCGAATTACGGCGACACAGTTCGACTATTCTCCAACATGGGTTCGACAGTCAGTTTTGCGTTCACTCCAACGATTACACACGCGCTATTTAGATGTTGTGTTTTGCCATGACGTCGAGTTCGTCCCGGAAGAAGAGGTGATGGGGGCCATCGGGGTCTTACTCGAGATGGTACGCGAGGGCCATATCAGATACGTCGGTATCTCGGGGTACCGAATAGACATCCTCGCCCGAATTGCTCGCCGCGTTCAAATTCAATATTCTCGACCCCTTGATATTATCCAGAATTGGGCCCAGATGACTCTGCAGAATGACCGTCTTGCCCAAGAAGGCTTGGATGCCTTCCGGGAAGCTGGTGTTTCTTGTGTCTGTAACTCAAGTCCACTGGCTATTGGTCTTCTTCGCGCAAACAGCGTGCCAGTGGGAGATCTGGGGGACTGGCATCCGGCGCCTCCGGGTCTACGAAGTGCCGCTAAAGAAGCGGCCGACTATGTCGCAGAACAGGGAGAGTCTATGGCAGCGCTAGCGCTCCGGTATTCTATTCGCCGGGGCCAGTCTCTCTCAACTCCCGAGTTTCGTATTACAACCATCATGGGGATAACTTCCATATCTGAGCTGGAAGACAATATTGCAGCTGCTCGGCAGGTTCTACTCGTATCGACTGAGCCTCGCTGGCTTTGGGCAGACACTGGTTCGTCTACGGAGGTCAGCGTACGCAGAGCCAAGGAGGACGACCGACTCCGTGCCGCTGTTCACAACATTTTGGGGCCATGGTACGGTTACTGCTTCCCAAGCCCGGGTGATGACTGGGACGTGGCCACGAAACAGCCAGCTGCTGCTAGACTATGAGGCTAAATGCCATGAATCATGACGCCGATCACCCACAATAATACATGACTACCTGGACTCGTCCATCATTGCAAAGGCGCTAGTGGCAGAATTGGTTCAACGGATTTCTCCGAATTGCCTCAACTATCTGACTGGAGGTAACCTCAGTCTTCTCCGGCGCTTGCAAGGGATAGCTGTAAGTACATCTCCAATCAGTGGTAAATCAGCGTCCATGATTTCTTCCAGACGACAATATAATCAGTTGTAAAATGCTCGCAGGTCCAATTTAGGCAAAAAAGGTCGTAGATCTCTTAGTAAAGCCTGCAAGGGCAGGGTCGTAGTCTCGGATTAAAACGGTCATTGGCTGAGACGATCGGGGATTTAGCCTGTTGGTCGTGAGAATCCACCATATCTCCCCGCATTTTTGGTCTCCGCACTCGCGGCCCATTTTCAATCACTCCTGATTATCTGCAATGACAAGCCTCAACATGGCCCACCGGAGCCAAACTAGGGTCCTACGAGCTTGCGACTCGTGCACATACTCCAAACAAAGATGCGATGGGCAGCGACCATGGTAAGTGGACCAAGAGGGGGGATGTTTAGGCTTGTGCTAATTAGCCACGTCACATAAAGCCGTCGTTGCGCAGGTACAGAACAGATCTTTGGTCCATGTTCAAATTTGACCCACTGACCGATATTCTCAGAGCGCAAAGAAGAATGTCATTACACCAAGGCTGTCCGAAAGCGTGGTCGCCGTCCAAGGACAGATCCCGGTCGGAACCTGCAACGAGAGGACCAGGACTTTGGGAACAGTTCGCCTCAGAATCAGTCAAGGAGTCCTGGAGATACCGTGATTTCGAGTAATACTTCAAATCAGGATGCACCTTCGGTTATTTCTTCTTTGGAGAACAGATCGTACGGGCTCGATGCAAATGCAAATGCAAATGACACGGGGCATAACACAAGCCCTTCTAGTGCAGAGAAATTTGCGACCAACAATCCGCCATTCTCTGCGCAGAAAGATTCATTAAATACGCTTTTCCAGACTCCACTGAGCAATGTACGACTTGAAACAAGTCAAACAGCAATGTCCCCGAGTCGTGTAAGCCAAAACTCTTCTGGTTCTTGACTAGCATTCTGAGAATTCGAGCCGGCTAATCTTCGTTCAAAGATGTCACTCGATCATCGCGGTTCATTGGCAGGTCTTCATCAGAATCTCTTTGATGAAGTCCCCGGGTCAATGACGGACCAAATTTCAATGAAACCACCTTACCGCTGCCTCGATTCGATCCTCCCGCACTTGAATGGACTCCTGTCAGCAGAGGAGGCTTCAGAGATGCTCGAAATTTACTTCAATGAGAAGCACAATTCCATGTTCAAGTCAACCTCTCCCTACCTGCTTGCCCATGTCCTACACCCATCATCGGTCCTTCACCCTACTGATCCTCGGCCAACATCATCGGCTCTTCTCGCTGTGATTCTATTTTGTGTTGCGCAGACGGCCGACATGAAGATATTTGACACACCAGGAGCCCGAGAGCGCATGAGCGTGGATCTCTATCGTCTTTCATTAGACCTGCTTCAACCTGAAGATCCAGATAATTACTTTCGCACATCGGGTAAGCATTTTATGCACAGAAACAACGCAAAAGCACCTGCTGACTCGCAACAGACGGTTGGCAATTCCACCCCCATCCCAGCGGTGGCACACCAAGTAATTCACATTCAGCCCCAGATCGACAAGCGAGCGGCAAGGCTTTACTACCACGACAGCTAGGCTCCACCGATACGATTCTGGCCGTCACGATCCTGACGATAGTAATATCGGGTGGTCACTATAAAGCCGACTCGCTTAAATGGCGCGACAAGTTAATTCGGCTAGTGCGGGCTAGTGGACTCAGCATGGAGGACCAAGACATTGATCTCGGCCCTGTTTTCTATGGTCTATACAATGGTGATGCTACTTTCCGAAGATGGCTGGTCGCAAAGGAAGAGCGCAGGCGTCTGTTTTGGCTGGTCTACTGCCTAGACCGACATTTGGCTCTGTCTTTCAATATGCGAATAAGTATTGCTGAAGGCACTTTTTGCGTGCGAACGCCCCTGCCGGAGAAGCTTTGGCAATCACTTGATACGGCAGATCTGAACTGTATCCCGGCCTGTTCGTTGGGGCCTCCTACTCAAATATCGGGCTCTGGATTCTTTGAATATTTTCTGCCTTTGGCGAGAGTACTGGGCCATATCATCGATTTGCATCATGTTCGGGCCCATCCCACACTTGGACAGTTCATTCCCCATGAAGCTGTGCACCGTATAGAGACAATGATAGCACAGCGAGAGCAAGAGCTCGTTGACTTGGATGGTCAAGCGGAATCATATCTCGCCAATGACGGCGCCCTTCATTCTTTCTCTGGACAATCCAATGGAGGGCCCTCCCAGGGCGTGGACCAATTCGGTTCTCCCACGACAGGGACATCAAAGGATCCAAAGCTCCAACTTGTAAAGATCTACAGTACCTACCTACTGCATGTCTTCTACATATTGTTACATGGAAAATGGGACCCCATCTCAATGATCGAAGACAGAGACGACTGGATCACCTCCGAAAGCTTCTTAACCTGTGCCTCGCACGCCTTGAGTGCATCCGGGGTTGTTTCGCAAATTCTGACCATCGACCCGGAAATGACATTCATGCCTTACTTATTCGGAATTTACCTTCTCCAGGGCAGTTTCATCCTCCTTCTATTTGTGGATCGAATGCCAGAGCTTGGTCCAAATCGATCGGTGGAAGAGGTGTGCGAAACAATTATCAGAGCTCACGAGGTTAGCGTTGTTACTCTCGATACTACTTTCCAAGTAAGTTGATTTCTTGATCGCGGGTGGTTTGAGTCAAAGCTTATCATTTTCTGTAGAAAAACTTCCGCAAGGTATTCAGGTCGATGTTGTATGATGCCCAGCAGGCTGGGCCGCATTCTTGGGATGAGCATAAGGCTCGACGAAGAGAGTTGCTTTCTCTTTATCGCTGGACACCCTTGGCTCAGGGTTTGACCTATTGAAAAGAAAAATAATTTAATTGCCCAAGTAATACACCCCTGCAGATAATTTTGAAGCCTTTCACATAACGCCATGAAAATCGAAATGTACAATCAATCTCGCGTAAACAGTTCAGCCTTGAAAGATCATAAACGCGACCTCGCTCATCATAAACTCAAATAAAGAAGTCATATATACAATCAAGCACGCGCATGATAAGGGTATCTCAGTTTCGTTATTCCGTCAATCTCACTCAACGTGACTCAGGTAATTCGTGAACGAAGTTCTTCGACTGAGGATACCCTTCCGGTCTCTCAATTGTTGCAGGTAATTCCGCCGTGTACGATTTCCCTCGATAAGCCGATGGATCTAGGTTGAGACGTAAGCCAATGGCATTTCCGATCTCGGATTTCCCGCAACTATACATACCTATATTTTGCTGCGGATGATGGAAATCGGCAGGCAACTCTGCAGCGAAGCTCTTGCCTTCACCATACTGTGGCGGTGCAAGAGGGTGCTTTGATTGCGACGCCCCCGGCACAGAGCCCTGTCGCGAAGACACCGTCGGCGAACGAGGCAATTGGTAAGAATTGAGCGAGATTGTATCAGACTGTCTCCGGGATGCCAACGAGTCCGACCGGGCCATACTCGATAGATCGGCGGGATTAATCGTCTTAAGTCTCCCATCCTCCATAATCGCCTGCAAAACACCCGCATCAAGTAGCTCAGCCTTTTTAATCAGACGATCCACCAGCACCTTCGAAGCGGCCTTGAGCTGACTCTTGACGAAGGAGATCAACGTGATATTGCAGTTGATTTCGATATCTTCTTGGAGATACAGTCCGTTCTCGGGGGCTGCATCGTGGCGGAATTCATTGAATTTACGTTGTTCATCGGGTTGGTTGCCTGCAATGCGCCATTTGCTTTTAATATCGATTCCTAGCGGAACGAACGTATGCGTCTCCAGTCCCCATTCGGTATCGTGGAAACAGCCCTTGAAGCTGACCTTGCCTGATCCCATCTTGCCTAGACCCGGCAGATACTGGACGCGCTCGATGATCTCATACCACGTGGAGTAGTATTCATCTGCGGCGGCATCTCGTGGGGCCCTGATAGCGTGATATGAGAGCACGAGCGGGTTAAGCGTGATGATTTCGCCGTGGCTATGGAGAATGTCCAGGGCCAGTTGGCGGGGCACATTTGAGGGGATGGGTGTGATGTTGGTATAAGTTTCTTTCTTGCGCATCATCTTCGGGGATTTAAGTTAGGGTCAATCGGGGAATAAAAACAAGGATAGGTTGCAGTAGTGTGCAAAAAAGAGAGGAGGGGTGAGCGTCCGAGTGGATATCAAGATGGGATGATCAGGAAATAAGGACGATCATATCGGGAGTCGGGACTTTCAGTATTTCAGCTCTGCTTACGGGCGGGATGCTGACGCTATGACCAGAAAAAAGTATAATTGACCCCAGCAAGTTCCTAAAATAAAGTGAATTTGGAATTCACCGCTAAGTTCACCGCCTATCATTCGAGTGGCTGTGCACTGCCTGCTTTCATTATTCCCCAGAATATCAAAAGAGAGTTTGCACGTGGAGAGCAGTGCCGCATACACAGCCTTATACCGTTTTCTTTTTGGAAGCCTGGCGCTTGCTTACTATAAATATGCTCATGTCCTCACCACAATAAACTCAAGGTTGCTCGAGTTATCGAGCACCTAGACTCAAATCCAAAGGAATGGACTAGCCCCCTCACGTCAGCCTTGACTTGAAGGTCAAGATACTTCCTGGTGTTGTATAGTGGGGGGTTTAGGCGATGCTTAGACTTCAGGCGCCAAACCCAGCATCATCCTAGCCAATTTATGCAAAGGATGAATATTAATAAGATCAATCGTAATCCCCATCAGCATCAGTGGAACACAAATTGAGCAGTTGAAACCAGGATAGATTAAGTGCATCATCAGCACGATCCACGTGGCTCGGCTGCTTCAAGAGCCCTAAGCGTAGATAGCAAAAAGAAAAACCAAAGAGCTCGCTTTGATACCAGAATATTCACCCAATCAAGTATTAGCACCCCATCCCATGGTGAACCTCCAATCCTGTCCCACTTCGCTAATGCCGCGGGCCAATCCCACGACATTGTCGACAAAGCCACCTTCACCTCTGGCGACACGTCCCCGCCGCTCAAGCTCTGCCTCAGATTCCCGAGGGCGGAAGTTAATCAACTGCTCCGTGCTCATTCCCATCATCCGCTCAGCATCCAACCTCGTAACGAGATTATTGTCGCCAGACCGGCGCGTCCATGCAGCCTGCTTGACAGCTGGAGCCCACCATTCAGCCAGGGCTGACTCGTTGCGATGCTGCGCGTAGCACTTGACCAAGCTAGAGTCGGCTTGCGGGTCCAGCGAGGCGTTCCAACGCGCGAAGGCGATTTCGTATCGCTTTTCCATCAACCAGATAACTGGCCAGGTGATGATCCAGAGCTGAAGGAGGACCACAATCCACCAGATATACTTGTTGGTGCGTGCCCGGTTGATCCAGTGTGGGGAGTAGACGGTGACAGAGCTGTGGGCCTGTGTGAAATGCTGCTTGATGGTGCCACGATAGTTGAGCTCGCGGATGTGAGAGTCAAGGATATTCCGCATGGCCTGGTGATCGAAGCCCCTCAGCTCTCGGTAGATAGTGAAACTAGGAGTTTCCAGAAGTGTTAGTCAAGAATTGTAGAAATCCGAATTGGAGGATTCGGATGAGAGAGGAAGCCATACGATTTCACATGCGCTGGGTCGAGACAGAACCGCTCACACCAGAGCTTGAGGTTACCGCGGGCGCTCAGAACGGCCTCGCTTTCCTCCTCCTCTTCCTCCTCACCATCAAAATCAATGCCAGCCTCAGTATCCGGACCGAGAAGGGCAGCATCGCTATCCACGGCATGATCAAGAACCCGACGCGCCTTTGGAGCCTTGTACGCGCGCGACCGCAGAATCCCACCCCGGAACGCAGAAACTCCGTCTTCATCCCGGATCACATCGACTTCCATCCAATTTATATGCATGGGGCCGCCCTCCCATCCCGTCAGCATGGTCTCTGCAAGATCCAGGCGGAACTCAAAGTCGGTCACAGTGTTGCTCTTCTTCTGCTTGCCATCGTTGGAGGACTCGGAATGGGTGCCTTGGATGAGCAGCATGGGCCGCACAGGCAGATTCAACTGCCTGCGGATAACTTCGAAGAGCTCATCCTTATTGCTGGAGAGGTTCGGCGCGAGAGTCACGACACGCTTGTCGTAGGAGTGGATGCCCTTGGTGCCGGGGATCGCATAGGCTGCGTCGACGATGCGGAGGGGCCGGAATGTACCGGTCGGACGGGAAGAGGATGCGGCGATAGCACTGGAAGCAGGAACAGGATCAAGATCGGGCTCATCGGTGTAAGGAGGGGGCAGCTCGTCATCGTCGGCGATGGAATGCAGCGAGTGCGACGAGGCGGCGTCCGCGAGATCGTCGCGGTGGAGGCGGCCCATAGTTAATCCACGACGTAAATGGTAAAACGCAAACAAATACTCCAGGGACTCTTTGTAAGTAGATGGATATCAACTTTTCGGGTCTTCGAATGGGTAAAGGGGTTCCTGTGACGGAGTGAGATTTAGGAGAAGATAATTCTGGGGGCAGTGCCACAGTTGAGGCTCTAGGCTGACCCTCGTATCTCGTTTCGTATCCATCAGGCTAGATCAACTGTGGACCCTCGACTAGTAGACTAAGGGACTAGTCTGCCCAGCATCGGTTACAATTACCGGATGGTGCCATCGAAATAGACGGGACTAGTATAGAATATAACTGTCATCCAATATGCCA
Organism: Penicillium subrubescens; assembly: GCF_028828155.1. Classification (NCBI taxonomy): domain Eukaryota; kingdom Fungi; phylum Ascomycota; class Eurotiomycetes; order Eurotiales; family Aspergillaceae; genus Penicillium; species Penicillium subrubescens. Next base: position 2,070,576 of record NW_026643160.1, on the reverse strand, counting down.
TTGGTAGCAGGTAGATGTTGAATTGAGAATTGTATGGGATACGCGAAGCTGGACTAGACAAACGAGTTATGTCCGACAAGTTGGATACTTCTTTCTACAGACGCAATTAGCTTCAAATATTGAGTACAGTATGATCCATATAAGGACAAGCAGGTTGCAATCATGTTTTCGATAACTATTTTACTCAATTGCACTTCCTTTCTAAATCAATTCCCCAGAGCTAGACTTTGGTCATCTCTACCCACCAAGACAGGAGGACCGGAGACCCCAAAAGGGCAAGAAGGCGATTTTTCGACGCTTCAAGTAGAAATCAACACCCTTCATGTTTGAATGCCTGGCAGTAAGCATATTCAGTGCAACAGTGAAACGTCTTTCGTTGGAAAATCCCAGGCTTCTCGTTTGTCTCTTCCACAAACGCTCTTCAGTCATCCTCCTCTCCTCCCCCTCGCCAAGTTTCTTATTTCACCACTCAACACCCTTGTTTTCTTCCTTTCCAACCTTCTGCGCTTTGCAACGTCCGTCTACCCCAACTTCCACCTCTCCACACTCCCTGACTCCCGAACCAACCTCTTAAAATGGGTCGATGGGGATACCGTACGTCCCCCAACTAGCCCCCTTCTCATATCTCGAGCATCACTAACCTAGCTTCCCTCATTTCCCCAGGCCTCTTTGAGGGCGATATGGACATCGACCTTGCGTTCGATCTAGTCTCAAGTCTTGGAGTCAACACCAAGAAATGGGAATACCGCCCCGCCCAAACCGTCAACCAAACTGACATGCTCGCCCCACAAGACGCCCTCGCCCGCTACAAGACCGCGGACTATGCCAAGCATCTAGCCGATGTGATCATTCCCTCTGTCCGTGCCAATTTCGACAAGAACAATCTTGGCGAGCGTCTCAAGGCCAAGTCTCGAACCAAAGAGGGTAAACTAAATTGGGACAACCTCACCTCCGGCGAGTACAAGACCATCATTTTTGGTGCGCTCCTCATGGGTGTTGGAGCCAAGATCAAGGAAAAGGATCTTCAGCATTTCCGGGACTTGGTCCCTCAGGTTGTCTGTATTCCTGGAACGACCTGGGCCCTTGAGGATACTGGTTTCCGCAGCCCGGGTCAGGCTCAGTTCCTTGCTGCTCTTGACGCATATGAGCCTGGCAAGCCGCGTAAATCTTTTACGGAATATCCTTACGATGCATTCGGAATATCAAACCCAAAGGTATGGAACCTTTGAAGTCTGGTGGATTATCACTTAATCCTTTTAGAGAATCAAGGTTTTATCTTCAATTTCATTGCTTCCTATCTGCCCTATTTGCCTAGTCTCGCTCCAGGGAGCCACCGTTCCAGTCCATAGTTCATATAGGCTCAGTCCAATGCATCTCCATCGCGGATTCTCTTGTACCAAATCCATCCATCGACCTTGTAAGCATCCCGCCATTTAATTCCCATCGACTCAGCCTCTCCATCAATTCCAATACGAAACTCCACCGCAGCAAATTTATGCATCGATAGGGTCGGTGCATCCATCAAATCCATGTACATGATCCACTTCTCCGCAGACGCATGGAGGAAGTCGCACTTGATTCAGAATTTGGTGTCAGTCTTCTTTGCCTGAATTTCGGTAGCGAATCTCGCAGTCGCCGACTCAATGGTCACGATCTTCAAGTATTTGTATCCGGGGTGATAATACAGCCCGGCGTACTTTGACAGCCGAAGAGTAGGCTGTATGGGCCTCTCAGGACTCGTAGAACGTTGAATGGATTCCGTTCAGACCATTGCGGACCTTATGCTCAATTTTCTTCGCAAAGTTTGTCCACCTGGAGTGAGAACTTGGCGTTAGCAAGTCTTCAGGCTGCATTCTAAGATTGTATATGCGTACTTTTTCGTCCAGTCGAATCTTTCCCTGGGAGAAACACCAAGTCTGTTGTTAACCAAATGCCACGTTAGTATCTCAGCGACCGCATTGGTCGTCCAGGCCGTGTTCCCCATAATGGCGATCCCAAAGTCCAGTTCGGGGGAAAAGATGATCAATGCTCCAAAAGCATCCGTGCCTCCGCGCTTGGTCCAAAAGCGATGTCCTCGATAAGAAGAAGTGTTCCATGCTTGAGCACACATAATCGGCGTATCATAAGGGGTCGGATCTTCCTCTTGGATCACAATCCGTGGACGGCGAAGATTCCAGTGCGCTTCTGGGGTCAGTGGCTTCTCCTAAGGCAGAACAGGAAGGGAGAAGCAGAGGCCTCTTACAGGCTGACAGAACTGGACAAACAGGGAATCAGCCAGCCATCACGAGGGAATCTCCATCATAAACTCTCTATGTTTACCGGAATTATTAGGACTCTAACAAGATTATCCAAGGGTAGGTAAAGTTAACTAAACTCTTTTCTTCTTTTTTTCGCCTTTTCCTTTAACTCCGCAATGTTAAAAGGCCGGAGTCGTGGTGGGTGGCTTTGCATGCGGGAACAAGCTAACATTCATTTGGAAAGTGGGTATGGTTCGCAAATGACAAGAAACGAGAATCGAACACAAATTAAAACTCATGATGTTCACTAACAGCTTTCGAGCTCGTGGATGGAAATAAAAACTAGTGGCTTTGATTGCCCAAAAGCTCATCTCACGTTCTGGATGCCTTGATGGATTAGAAAGAAGCAGGTTATAGATCTGAGATACAGCACTAGCTCTCCTCTGGCTTCATTTGATCGGCTACGACTTTCTATAGGCAAAAGTCTTTTCAGATATGAAATTGAGGAGACTTTTGCCTCCTGTGATCTAAGTTGAGATAAGGACCCTGAGTGGGTAGGTAGTGGATGGCGAGAACCGTTGCAGACCAAGCTGTGGGTTCGAGCCAACACGCCAAATAATGAGAATCGCGATTAACAACGAAACCGCGTATTTTTTTTGGACTTCTCTTTTGCCAATTTTGAGATCGCATCATCAAGTCTTAGGTAAATTTGCGACCCTGTTTTCGGATTCATGATTCGCTTTTTGAATAATCCCTCGTGCTTTAGCCAACTCTCCCACTCGGCAAAGTTTCCCTTTGACTTTTTGGAAAAGCGGGCCGAAAGTATCTCAGACGGGCCGAGTGGGAACCGATCTTCGGGTGTGGCAGGGTACATATGGAGAACCCGTAGGGCGAAAGTCCATTTATTGCGGGTCTGAAATATTTGGCATGCATATTGCCACCGAGACCAGAGATTTGCAGCTCAATTTTTAGAGATAAGTGATGGGGGCAGGTCTGCCATAGGGCCACAGGGTGGTCTAGACAGTTCAGATTGGTCCAGTTCAGGGTGCACAAGCTTATCTGGATGGGTCGCGGTCGTGGTCGTGGGTCCAGCTCACCATTGACTTTATCTCCACTACGGGCACTTAGCAGTATCTGGCAGTACAATTCAATTTTTCATTCGTTACAGTGTGCAATGAACTTGTCGCGATTGTAATCAGGATCTATCCGTCATAAAAAGTGCCATAACCTCATTATCCAAACCAAAAACAACGCAGTCTAGTCTAAAATTGAATCAAAAACGCCAGTTGAGAATAGTTGCTAATGGTATTACAGGGCCACGGGGCCGCCAATCCTGTCCTTTGGACCAATTCCCCGTCGTCGGACGGCAATGAGCCCAATAATGAGACCAAGACCGGCAAGCCCGGTAGAGCACCAAAGTCCGGTAGAGTATTGCTGCGCGATGCCGTGCCCTTTTTCGATGTCGACTGCCTCTGTGGTGGCAGCAGAGATGGCCAACGCGACACCGGAGCCGATCTGGAATGCAGTGTTCAACTAAAGATGTGTCAGTTAACCAAGTTCAGCGATTCACAAGCAAAAATCGCTCACCATTCCACCACACAAACTTTTGACCTCGACTGGAACTGTCGTCAGAATTGTCGTGCTTGTCGTAACAAAAATAAGAGACACAGCAGAGATACTGATAAGTGACGTGGCAAGAACATTCACCCAACTGTTGAGGTTAGTTTCAAAAAGGAATGAAAGTCGGTTTGATGCACATACAAGTCGGTTGTTGAAGTCACAGTCAAAGCGCTCGGGATTGGGGCCACGACGGTGAGGATGAGTCCTGCTAAAAGCAAGTATTTTCCGTTCATGTACTCGAGAAGCTTTCCAGTACCAAGGGATACGATGAATCCAATAACACCCATCGGCAAGAATCGAAGCGCAGTATCTCCAGCGGATAGCTTATCCACTTGCTGGGCTGCCAGTACAATATAGTAAATGACGTTCTGATAACTTCCGTAGCAGGCTATGGTTTGTTAGTGAGATCCTCAATAAGTGTATAGAGACAACTTACTGAAGCCTGCGACCCAAAGACCAGCGAAGTTGCGAATCTTCCAGAGCGAAAGCGGCATCAACGGATTGCTGATGTATTTTTCCAGCAGGACGAACCCAACAAGCATGGCAACGGCAAGTATCAAAAGGACAATGATGAATGGCTGATCCCAACCATAGATACCTCCGCCAGAGAGAACAAACTGGAGCAAGATGAGTCCAGCTGTGGAAAGAACGGCCCCGAGGTAATCCATTCTAGCTCTCGCTTTGGTATTCACGCGATCGCGAGGCAGAACAATAAGACCTAACGTCCCCAAAGAGCCGGTGATGATGACAATGATGTAGAAGATATACCTCCATCCCAAAGACGACGTCAGGAAGCCACCAAAGATGAGGCCCGCACAAAAGCCTAAAGTACCAGAAGCGGCATAGATTGAGAGTGCCCGGGTACGGTCAACACCAGTGAAATAAGAACTGATGATCCCAATTGCGGATGGAACAGTCATTGCGGCGCCAATTCCCTGGATTCCACGGAAGACTGTGAGTTGAAAGAATGACTGTCCAAACCCAATGGCCAGTGTCCACACTGATAACCAGAATAAACCCAGACAAAGGATCCTCTTTCTGCCATAGCTACAGGAGGAAAGTCAGTTCTTGCTTCAGCATCATTGTCCGGGTTAGAAAACTCACCGATCCGACAAAGCTCCCGCCAACAAGAGGAAACCGCCAAATGTCAAGGTGTACGCAGAAATCATCCATTGCAAGTTGGAGCTAGTCACGTCGAATTCTTCTTGAATCGACGCCAGCGCCATGTTAGAACTCGTCATGAAAACGTTGTCAAGAAATTGGGAGCCTGAAGTCACCAGCAAGATCAAGGAGCCTCTCCAAGATGCCAGTCGGCCAAACTCCTCTGGAAGCTTCCCCAAAACTAAGGTTTGTTCACTCCCAGTAGGAGAAGCCACCGCAGTATTAGGAGTTTCTGGGAATGGTGTACTGGGACACGATGTTCCAGGAACAGAGAATACTGCGGGCTCAATAGTTTTGGGAAGAACATCCTTCGAAAAGTAGTCCTCGTCAGCCCGAGAGGCCTGTTGGCCACCGAATTGACGAAGCCAGCTGAAGATGGCCATTTCGAGTCTTGAATTCTTGTTCGATTGAAAGAAGTAACGATAGCATTTTAAACATTTATAGGATTCTTAGAAGGAATCTTAGGAAAAAAATCTGAACTATGGAGCAGGTCCAGTTTAAAAAGTGGGTGCGATTTTCTTCGGGTAGCGCCCACAGGTGGACCGGTTATCGCACGCAATGATCGAGACTTTTGAAGACACATGCAGTCACATATTTGAGGTTATCCTTGATTAAATTTGTCTTCTCTGGAGAATGTGCTGCATGAAAATGAGGTGGATTTAGGTATGGTAAGCAATATGCGCCTCGGGAGGGCAAAAACGCCGAAGTCCTACCACCAAGAGGCGAGGGGTATACCCATGAAAGATAAGCACCGTCTACTTAAACACGTGCGAGACGGCATTCTGATCTTCTCGGGATTCCTATTTGGGAATTTGAGACCCACGGTAGGGTCTCAGCGATTCTTAGTCGTAGATCCGAGCTCATCCCCGCAGAAAAATCTATTGAAAGGCTAGGAGTTCAATGTGAGTAGACCAATTTAGAATCTCTTATTCTGATCCACTACGGTATTACTTGGACTATCTCTATTCGATTGCATCGCAGTCCCAACTTTATATTGCGTTTTTATTCATCTATTGTTCTTCAAACGAAGCTCGGACATGTGTAGTGAGATTTTGGACGTCAGGACACATAAGTATCTTGGCTTTGGTGACCCAACTTGTGCATTGCTGTACTTGCTGAGAATCTTGTCTCGAGTTCTAGAAGGTACTGTTGAACACAGTTGAAATCCATCACTATCTACTGCTATACTGCTGTCGGTCCCAACTAAATCAAGGTGATGACGAGCTTTCTATCCCTGCGTGGCGTTCATCCACTGCGCTACCTTCCTCGAGCCCCAAGGATGTACTACCATATTCCCGGTACTAGTCTCCATGGCACTTTTGTAGAGTATGCCTCCCAGTATTTCCCATATTTCTTGGAGCATTTCGCCTCATCGCACAGACAGCGGTGGGTCAGTACAGCCGTCATAAGGATTGCATAGGATCACGGCAAGACATGGTTTAGACCACAGGTTGCGCACATGGCATACGACAGAAGCAGATCATCTAGATAATTGGGGTGTCGCGGAGATCCCCACCATCCTGATGATTTGGATATTTAAGTTACATCAAATCCTGTACACAAGGAGGCAGTGAGGTAACAAACCCGAGCATAGAAGAATTGCCTGGTGTATCTGCCCGCCCGCTGTTGTGTAAGAACACTTGATCACGTTCGATTCGTTCTATTTACCCCCTGATTTCCGAATGTTGCCTTTCTGGTTGTTGGCTGACCGGAATATTGCGTATCCTCCAATTCCTAGCCCAAAAATCAACACAACTGAAACAGGGTGTAGTTCCAGCGGAGACCGTACCAGGTATTGCGCTTGCAGCATGTACATAGTTGGCAGGATTTACGCAGCGGATCCCCAGGCAAGATAGAAACCGAAGTGGTCATGGGCGATATCGATAGTCCGGAGATACCATTCTCCGCATTAGTAAAGGGCGCCTAGAGGTCTCGATAACAGGGACGGTCATCTTTTCAAACAGTGCTTATGGTAGTGATGGTAAAGACTAGAACTGAGAAGCAAACTGGCTATTGCGCAGGATCAGAAAAGAGAAACAAGTTCCATCAGTGGAAAACAGCTACCAATAAAGATTCAGGATGTCAGTCTAACCAATCAGAAGCAACTAAATACTGGATTCAAAATCCCGTATATTACTGTAGTCCATACTGTATTTAACAAGAGATTTGCTACATATGCATGCATCACACAGACCTAAGATTGATCTGGTCACTGAGATACACATGGCAATATTGGACGCCACGATGGATATATCAATAAATCTGTGGCCACTGGCCAGGGACAGTATGTAAGATTTTGAAAGATTCATCGATTAATGAATAATCTCATCCAAAGGTGGATCAGTCTGCGAAGTTTAGCTCAAGATTCAAGTTTTCACACCGCTTGTTTGAAAAACTACAAATCTCGACTGATTCCACTTTTTGATCTGCACTAGCTATGTATCTACTGTAGTCCCTTCCCTGGCCTTAGAGGATGATCTCCCGATAAAATACCATATTTTGGACCCGCTTGAATCCCAGTTACCAGATCTATCTTACCGCTCTATGATGAATAGTAGACCCGCTGTCAAGTACGGGAAATCAAATTTTCAATTAAGCAACGCTATGCAGTGCACTGTGGAGTTATTGTATTTTTTGGCCAGAGAGGTTACAACTATACATGTATAGCGCATGATTTAACATATGACTGTACCTAGATCGAAGCAATAAACTGAATCAGGGTCTGACGTGAAGTCCATGTGACCCTTCTTAGGATTATATTAACCTTGTTAGAATCCTCCCTTTTGTCTCTGGTCCTTTCATACACTTAAACTTCTACCTCCGTTTCCGACCATGCGTTTCGAGCTTCCACTGCTCACGCTGTTAATTGCAGGATGTGAGGTTATAGCTAGTCCTCTGCTTGCACGTAGCGCCTGCTCAAAAGGAGCACTCGCATGCTGTGAAGGCGAAGCCTCCAATGGCCAAATTGATAGCAGTTTCTGTCAATTTAACGATGACCAAAGTCAATGTTACGGGATATCTGCATGTTGCCAAGGCTCTGAGGAGAGTCTAATCAGCTGCTAATTAGTAGAGGAAGATACCTAACGCTCTAGTAGGGCCAAATCAACACGGACGTCTTTTGCGATGTCATCTCTTGATTTTGTTCCGATACTTATCAGCCTTGTCGGGTAACATGGTCATTTCTCCATATTAATATCGCATTTGACCAAGATTTGGTCTCTATTTAGTGTACTTCCTACCCACAGATTGCAGAGCTACGTAAGGGATTGAGGACTGAGAGCCGAGGAGTAAATCGAAACGTTTGCACCGCAAACGCGAATTATCCTCGATTCCCATTTTGAGAGGAGACTGAGGCCACATTGCTCTGAATATCTTGAAGATTCAGTTTTGGTGCCCAGGACCCACTATGTTCTGGAATCTATCTTTTTTCTCGCCTGATCAAATGAACTCCCTGACTTGTAGATCCATAATAGCTGGGTAGCCATCTGATATCCAAGTTCAACCTGTGATCATCATACTGTGTCGATCTGTTCCAAAGAGGAACTTAAAGCGCCAGAAACAAGGTCGACGGCGTCTGTTGAGGCATAAGCTTCCGGGAAACATGCCTTTCATATCAAATGGGAATGAGTGAAGGGCATACTATCAGACCCTTCGCCGATTCTACCGTTGATTGGCCCATCGCTCTATACTCTTTACAAGTTTGTCATTACACATCAAGATATCAGTCCACGAAACCTGATCTTAAATCAACATGAAAATATGTGGTTGGTTGACAGGGCATATTCTGGGGCATATCCTCCTGGCTTTTAAAGTGTAGCATTGTTAATCCAACCGTCTTTCACTGATTTTAACGAAGCGGTATTATCCCTTATTCCACGTCACCGTGAGGAAGAAAGGCAACTTTTTCCATTGGATATAGGTTAACCACCGCGGCATTGGCATAATGGAGGCTAAAATGGAACCTTGGGCGCAAGTTTTTTGCACTCGTGGCGACGAAAATAGTTTGCTGGGGAATTTTCAGTTGGAAAACGATGATTATAAACTTTACCTCTTCGAAGAGGTCAAGTTCCTCGCGCACTCCGATATATGCTCATGATTTCAACTGACCCGGATATATATTTCGACAAAAAGAAAATGAATTATCGGCAAAACCACATTTGAGAAATATATATAGCACTCAAAAGGAATTATTTCCATTGAGGAAAAGGGTCCATTAAAGGGTTCTGCTCAGCGAAATTGACAAACGCTAAGATAAGTAGACAACAAGCTTCCAGTTTGGCATGAACAAAGTGAGATCTCCTGTTGGCCAAGAGACGACCGTATGAGTCAGGGTCATAAATTTAAAATCTGCGAATTCTTACACAGCACCAAGTGGTCGAGCGGTAACTCGGCTAATGTCTTCCTTGGTCTAGTGGTCATGATTTCCGCTTGTCATTAACACCGATAAGCGCGGGAGACCGGGGTTCGATTCCCCGAGGGAGAGTTTCTTTTTGTCCCTCTTTTTTGGGGAGGGGGCGCGTTGGGGGGCATTTCCTCGCTTGCCTTATCTTTTATTGTCCATTTTTGTCGTTCCCATATATGTACTGCCTGCCCATCTTCTAGAATTGAAACACCTCTGAATTGCCTGTCAATTTCAAACTGCGATCCGAAATGAACAAGGGTATCCAGAGTGGATGGTGAATGAGGCACTCAAACAAAAGGCAAACCGACGCCGGGGTTTGGCAAACAAAGACCGATTCTAGCATTGATGACATCACGATTAAATGCAAATTGTTTGCACCGTTATGGTCGACGGCTGAGGCAGTGGCCTTTGGTTGGGATATTTCCAAATCAGGCAGGCACTCCCTGCCATCAATCTCAAACCCTCACTATACCCATGAGTCCACATCAATCCTTCCCCAACAACGTAGCTACTCTCCTGAGACCTTTTTGGCATACACTTGCAGGCCATCAAAACCTCTTCCAAGTCCACACATTCTCCAGCATCACATTCCTTTTGGGGACGGGTAGTCCCTCAAGCTGCCATGGCGTTCTGGGTTGGCTGGGCGTTGTGGGAGCAGTTGAGCTTTGTATGTCGCCTGACGCCTGACTCCTTGGACTTCGTCTGCATGCTGACATTTGTTATGAAAAAGGTCCTGGCCCTTTTGATTGTGCGACAAGACCCGCTACTACGAAGAGATGGAGGGCAGACAGCTGACGGGGATACAGGTTGTTGTATTCATATATGCCTCTTTTGTTCTCGCATTCAACACCTGGATGACCCGCCGATATGCCAATGCCGAGTCGCGTCAGAAGGACCCAGAGGCAGAGCTTTACCCCATGCTATCGAAAGACGATGTGCCGTTTGGTGCCAAGGCTCTTGAACGAGGCGTGCAGGTCGAGGGCATCTGGGTCTCTAAAAACAACACTCCGCATTCGAGCACTGTCCATCCAGAAACCCCAATTACAGACCAACCACTCAGCCCTGACCTGAGAAAGTCCCCAGTTGCCCCCCCCTTTCCGGCCTCTCTGATGGCCATGGAGAGCGCAAAAAGAGAGAACCCTCTACGGGCAGATACTCCAAATACATTGAGTACCGAGGCAAGCCTTGTCACAGCTGACAAGTACGAAGAGAAACTTCATACCCCCGCTGAAGTCTACACTCCTCCGATGTCGTCCGAGGCCCCGAGCTTGCCCAGTACCTTCAACCGCCACAGCGAGGGCTTCGTTGGCGACAAGAAGAACCAGAAGCGTGCCAGTTTTCATTCCCGAATCTGGCATGCTGGCCACATCTTCGACACCAAGCCAGTGGCAAGTAACCGTGACCGAGATGAGTTGGGTTTAGCCCAAGCTGGCAATGTACCTGTTGCCCATTCACTAGACGAGCGGCGCCGGGCTTCACGGATCTCCAGTAAGTGCAAACCGCAGCCGGTACTAAGTCACTGGTCTAGTTGACCAACTCTGCAATCACAGGAGTTCTTCGCAAGCGGTCCTCCGAGGAGTTCCGACGAAAGATGAGCGCCATCTTCAACGAGCGAATCCACATGAACGAGCCGTCTGAGCGACTTGAGATTGATCCGATGTTTCAGAACACCCAAAGCCGAAACAAACGGAAGTCGATCCTCACGTAATCTCGTTCGTGGGACCATTGAGTTGCAGAGGATCAGAGCCGAGAGAAAAACGGGCGGGTTGAGGTTCTAGTTGTCATTCACGACATGATGGTTACTACCGGGAGATTTTGAGTGCATTATTGTTTTCGAGCGAAGGATGATGAAATTGCCTTGGGATCATGGTGGGCTGGAACGGAATGCTTTTGTTATACGTCATTTTCTGAGCGAGGTCGGTCATTAAGAAGTCTGGAGATTCGGGAAACACTCAGTAGATACTGAAATGCAAGCAGACATGTATTTATTATACCCCTGAAGATTAGCATTAGCACTGCCGTTCTTTGGAATGTCCCAATAATTAGCTTTCCGTATCAGACTTATCCTCATAGTTGTTTATGATTGTGTTGTCTCGAGCAACAGGCATCCCACTACTGCTTAGCCTGCTGTTGCCTGGTCCCTTTCAGTCGATGGGTGCCACGTGACCGCGCGACAGCCTCGACGCGTCTGGCACGAAGTCAAATGTTGACTTGTTGGAATAACACGGGTTTTGCCACAAACAAATCCAATTTGCAAGCCAGAGATTCCAGTGACTCATTACCTCCAAACCTTTGCTTCTTCGCCTTTCTGATTATCGGAAAGCACGGGAGCTGTGAGGGCCGTCATATCGAAACCGAACGCGTGCTGTCGTGTTGACAGAACCTCGCAAATCAAGACATTGCTTCGAAGAGCCTTGCGCTGCTAAAGGAAGACCGTTTCACTTGGAAATATGACCGCCGACACAGAGACCCAAGGCGAGTATGATGATGGTGGTTTGACTGGTCCTGGGGCTCCCACCCCGCTCTCTGCTCTGGAGGTGAGTAAGACCGAGATGTGAACTTGAACTACGGGCTTGATTTGGTATGGAGGGCTAATCTCACATCGCAGGGTATGGCCGGCTTGACTGCTCGAGATATCAAGTTGTTCCTGGATGCCGGATACCACACTGTCGAGCGAATTGCTTTCACGTACGTGTCGAGTCTTTCCTCCGCTCCTGCAGCCATTGCAACCGCATCAACAAATCCCTCATTCTTTGAATTGAAACGAGCTAACGCATGAAAAAATTACAGACCAAAGCGTCAGTTGGAGCAGATTAAGGGGATCTCAGAGCAAAAGGCTAGCAAGATCTTGGGCGAGGGTGAGTCACTGTCTGTGATGCTATGGGGCCCCCAACTCAGGATGAAAATGCTGACACTCTTCGTTGATTAGCCAACAAACTCGTTCCCCTTGGATTCACAACGGCCACCGAGATGCACGCCCGACGAAGTGAGCTTATCTCCATCACAACTGGATCCAAACAACTAGACACACTGCTTGGGGGTGGTATCGAAACGGGGTCAATCACGGAGATTTTTGGAGAATTCCGAACAGGAAAGAGTCAGATTTGCCATACTCTTGCAGTAACTTGCCAACTGCCCTTTGATATGGGCGGAGGCGAGGGCAAGTGTCTCTACATCGATACCGAGGGAACCTTCCGACCAGTTCGACTACTGGCAGTTGCCCAGCGATACGGGCTCGTCGGAGAGGAAGTCCTCGACAATGTGGCCTATGCTCGAGCTTACAATTCCGACCATCAGCTACAGCTGCTTAACCAGGCTTCCCAGATGATGTGTGAAACCCGATTCTCACTGCTGATCGTGGACTCGGCGACCTCGCTCTACCGTACAGACTTCAATGGACGTGGTGAGCTTGCATCACGGCAGACCCATCTGGCAAAGTTCTTGCGCACGTTGCAGCATCTTGCGGATGAGTTTGGCATCGCAGTCGTCATCACCAACCAGGTTGTCGCCCAAGTCGACGGTGGCCCCAGTGCTATGTTCAACCCCGACCCTAAGAAACCCATTGGAGGCAACATCATTGCCCATGCTAGCACAACACGGCTCAGCTTGAAGAAGGGCCGTGGTGAGACCCGTATTTGCAAGATCTATGACAGCCCTTGCCTGCCCGAAAGCGACTGTCTCTTTGCTATTAATGAGGATGGCATTGGTGATCCCAGTGAGAAGGATCTGGAGAAGGACTAAGCTCCTCCTCCAATTACTTATTCTTGACACGATGTTAGTGACGTTATGAGCCTGAATTGACCTGCTGTTTTAACCAATATCCTTCTTGTGGCTACTGTGGTAGCGAGCTATGTCTGAAATCCAGTTGTGAATTCTCTTGTTCATATGGTAGAATAATATCACTCAGCTCCAATTGTGTCCATTGAACAATCATTCTTGCCTAGACTTTCCAATACAGGTAATCGATGGTGGGGTGTTGTGTATTTTGTAGGTCCGAGGCGCTAGCAAACTGCCGTAGCTGGGTGAAAGAAGGTCGAAAGGTCGCGCGCCCGCGCCAAGACTTTGTTTTTTGAAGCTCCAGCTCTCCGCCCTGCAACCTTCCCGTCTGCCATCAGCCATGGAACTCTGAGTCGGCCCTGAATCTCGTACAGGCTTCGCAGTTGTTCACCATGGCGAAGATTTACAAAGACACAAGGGTCGACCTCCGGCCATTCTCGCCGGCCACGGTCGCCAACATCCAGGTCTCACCTCACGAGAGCGCGCCCCGTCGGACTCGCTTTTCGATCTCCTCCGCCACCGACCAGCCCGAAATTCCGATCGCGAAAGATGAAGACGAATTCGCCAGACGGTATCTTGCCACACAGGGCACAGTCTACTTCCGCAAACGCAAGCCTTACCCGAGGACCTTCGTGTGGAGGGTGGTCAATGACAACAAGGTGCTGGAGATCCAATGCGCGGACTTGACGAAAAGTGGAACTGAGCGCTTCGAATACAATGTCACCCTGCGACTGCACTTCCCAGAGCAAATTCTTCCATCTGGCGTGGCGCTGGCAGATGCGGAGGAGCATGAGATTCTCAGCGTCTTTGTCATTACGGCGTCCAAGCAGCTCCATACACTCTCACTTCGACCAGAGTTCTTCCGGAGGACAGAGTCAATCGATGACAATGTGAGCGAATGGTGCAAGACGTGCATTCCTGCACCTCTTTCTTTCTCGACCCCCCACAGACTTCACGCGAGCAGCCCGCAAGAGCTGTTCATCTCCCTTGATAACGGAGCGCTTCTGCGGTTGACCCGCCGAGCTGGAGATGATGGTAAGACCCTTGAAAAGATCTCGACAGTACTGAGATACAGGCTGACTTTGAAATTGAAACAGGCTCGCACTGGACACCCCTTACCTTCGACGAACGAACATGGGGCGCCTCCATTCGGGGCCTCGTAAAGTGGCACGCAACCTCCTCGATCAAGCACAATGGACGCAGTCTTGACTTGAATGTCGCCAATGCCATCGCTACAACCTCCGACGAGACCTACGTCTTCGCTATTTGCTTGAATCACACCTTGAAAATCTGGAACCTTGCTACGAACAAGCTTGCGGCGACAAAGGATCTTTTGGGCCGTCCAATGGACCCCGATGCGGTACCATATACCTTGAATCCTGCTGAAACCTCATTCATCCGGGTATTCAATGCAGAAAGGGCTATGGATGGTGGTCACCGGTTCTACGTCGTCACATACTCTCCATTCGAGGAAGGACGCTTTAAATTCTGGGCTGTCAAGGGTGGTTTGACGTCTGATCTTGTTATTGAGGACCTCTTTGCCGATGCAGTCTTCCGACCTGTTGACCCAGATGTGACGGGCAACATGTTCTGGAGCATTGCGGACTTCCAGGTCAAGCCGGTGGAGGAAGGAAAGGGAATGGAGTTGTGGGTATTATGGAGAAACCATGGTCTCTATCAACTTTATACCCTTCACTTTGATTTGCAAACCCTGGTGGCGGACTGGTCCAACAACTGGGTTTCAACAGCATTTGAAACTCACCGACAAGAGCCACTACCCGCGCCAACCCTTGAAGATGTCGAGGATCCGACAGAGAAGTGGCTTGCCTACCTCTTGCACCCAACTCGATACCTACCCGAAGTTCTCGAGACTGCTTTGGCGGTCTATCAGGAGGCGCTCAGGCCGTTGTCTTCAACCTCATCTGGAGTCCTGAAGAAGGATGTACCGCTGGCGGAGAGGCTTTGCTCTACCATTGCAGCGACCGTCTCCCTTCGCAAATACACCGAGGATGAGATGGACTATGCTCGATTCCGGATGGACACAGATGCCAAGTGGCGTCAATTCTGGCAAGTTGCCGAAGACCTCAACAAGCGCAGATTCGAACCTGTTTCCCTTGCTTACGACTCATTCAACGAAATGCCTTGGCTTCTTCTCTCCGATTCCTGCGCAGTGGTACGAGAGTGCAATACTGCCGAATTGCTCCTACACAACTCTAGCTCTGACCTACGCGAGGAAGCTCCCAAGATCGTGGATCGATGGAGACACCGCAATCTTCATACTGAGCTTGGCAACCTATATGAACAAGCTTCTTCATTGATGAAGGTGGCTGCGGAGTTCAGAAAGAAGTTCTCTGCGGAGCTCGATGCCGCATGCCGGGCTGCCCTCGAAGTCGAAATTTTCAGCGAACCCTCGTCATCTATTGTCGACCGCATGGATAGTTTCCGAGAGCGCTGCGAATTTGGTGACCGGATTTCCAACAAGACTTTTGAAGGTCTAGTTGCAGCGCTGAATGAGTACCTAGATGCTGAGAATTTGTCAGGGGACCCCTTCTATGCTATCATCGACACTATTCCTTCTGGGTTCAGTGCCAAGGACTCAGGACTTCTCTCCACATATTTCGGTTCTCGTGTCGCCGTGAGCGGTGCACTCGAGACAGTTGTGCTCACGCGTCAGATCCTCTATGAGTTGTTGATCTTGGTCACCTTTGTGGACGGCGAGATTGAACAGGGTGAACGCTCAAACTTCGACGCTGCCGATCTGTTTTCCACACTCATTCATTCACTCCGAGAGTACGAAATGATTTATTGGCTCATCTCGAACGTCCGGAAATGCCCGGACCGTGCCGCCAATACGGGCGCGGAGGCGTCGACCCCGGTCTTCTCTCTGAAGGAAAAGAAGTCAAACCAGAACAAAAATTTGCGGACGGCGACCATTTTGGAAGACCTCTTCGTCACAG
Source organism: Penicillium subrubescens (assembly GCF_028828155.1). Lineage (NCBI taxonomy): Eukaryota > Fungi > Ascomycota > Eurotiomycetes > Eurotiales > Aspergillaceae > Penicillium > Penicillium subrubescens. The sequence continues at coordinate 2,054,422 of NW_026643160.1, read as the reverse complement.
ACATCAAGCCACGTCAAGCGATTGGCGTGCCGCAGAGTTATACCCTGACTCTCGGGATCAGGGATGTCCTGGCTTGGGTTACGAGACCTGGTGAAGTGGCTTATCCGAACGCGTTGGCCTACATTCAGTGCGACCTTATTGCTAAGAACGATATTGATCTCGCATGGGACTTCCTGCGTTTCCAGGCAAGCACATCCTGGGCAACCTATGTCAAGGGCCGCCTGCATGTGGCGATGGCCGAGTTTGACATTGCAGCCATTTACTTCCGCAAGGCGGCTTATCTTCTGTGTAAGTTGAACTCCCTGGACCTGAACATGGATATTCCCCTTACTAACACTCCCTTTGTAGCTTGTGGCAAGCCCTTAGGTAACCTGCACGAAATGTCATCAACCCTCCTGGACCTTGTTTCCGTGAACTGCTTCCACAATGGTATCCCGAAGTATTACCAGCACATCCTTTCAGTCTTTGAGCAAGTACGCTCGTTCTCCCATGTCGCGGAATTTGCTAGCCTGGCGCTGCAGGCCCTCGATTCGGAGGCCTGGGCCGAGCACGACCCCGAGTACACGAGCATGCGAACCGATTTGCTCTCCCGCCTCTTCCACGCATCCATCAAGACCTGTCAGTTCGACCAGGCCTACTCCGCTCTGGCCCGGTACCAGGACCTTGCCCTACAGAGGTCCGCTCTAAGTTCTCTCATCACCAGCATTCTTGCCGTGTCTGGACCCGGCGCTGCTGGAATCAAGCAGATCCTCCGTTTCCCTACTGCGCTTGTGCCCAACATTGCTTCTCATGTTGATGAGGTTCTCGTCTCTCTTGCCCACAAGCAGATCGCTTTCACCTCGTGGACCGATATAGACAACAACGAGGTTGACGCCTCATCCACCGACTACACCCGCATCTTGCAAGCATATCGCATCGCGCGCAATGACTATCGCGGTGCTGCTGAGATTGCTTACCGGAACGTACAACGTCTGCGCAAGGCAAGAGACGCACCTTCATCCGCTCTTGTCCGCACAAGCAGGAGAGAAGTCGAGGTCACCGGTGTACCCGAAGATGACCTTGAGAGTAAGGAGATCCGCCACGAGCTACTGTCGCTGATCAACCTGCTCGCCTCCGTTGACAAGGGCGAAGCCTACATTCTTGTCGAAACTGGCCCACTCGCATCATTCTCTGCAGGCACGCCATCTCCACAGCAAAATCGCCGACAGGCAGATGATGACGGCAACGTCTTCATGGAAGATGCGGATGTGGCATCCCCCACTCCCTTTGAAGCTAGACGCAGATCCTCAAGCGGAGCCTCAATCAGACCCACCGTTCGCAGAGACAGTCGCTCCTCAATCAGCGGCAGACGCCCCAGCGTATCCTTCAAACCTCAAGTCGAGCCCCCCAAGAAAGGGTCATTGTTACCCTCGACCACCTTCGTCGCGAGTATCAATCCGAGCTCGACCGTGTCAGCCGTATAGAGCGCGGTGACTGGGAGTTTGGCCTTTTGGGGCGATGAAGACGAGGAAGTCGATAATGATGACACGATGGTTCTGTCATAGCGTTGACGGGGACCGCTAGGAGATTCTTTCCCATTTGTACTCTCTTTTCCTTTTTTGTCTTTTCGTGGCGGGAGGTCGAGGAGGAGTTTAGCGGGCATCATGCCTGATTAGTTTTTTGATCTTTTCTTCCATAGGGTAGTCTCATCTATACGGATGTGGTGCAAAATAGGATCTGGACTGTTTTCCCATCTTAGTTTTCTGTCTTGCCTGCCTAAATTTTTAAATATTTTACGCTAATGATTGAAGTATTCCTGCACCTACTGGTCTCCTAGGAGTCCTACCCAATAGGTAGCTCGGAGGTATTCGCCAAACCTTTTGGGTTAATTCCATCGAATGGAGATCCATCGAATGGAGATCCATCGAATGGAGATCCATCGAATGGAGATCCATTCCCATTTAGGTAGAGGCTGGTCGAGACTCGAGGCGGAATGCTAGTCTGTAGCCCTACGTCGGTAAGTAGCAGGGCTAGCCCATGTCTATCAAAATGCCATTTTCGCATTAGACATAAAAGTACATACGTTTAGACTGCTTCAATGGTACCCTGGTCCCTGGTGTTTGATAACCTGTGGGTCGATCCACTTAGATCGATTCCATGTGGTCTCAGTGGTAATGTGGTTGTGATGAGCCTGCATCCATGGTTCTGGTGCAAGATATATATCCCGGTGGTTCGGCAATACAGCTGAAGGCAGAGTGCCGAGTCCCCAAGCAACCAACATATTCTAGTTGAATGACCAGATAGTCAAAGAAACAAAAGCCTATAGGTAGAGGAGTCATCTTAATTCAACAACGAGAGAATTAATTTTTTTTCGACAGCTTTCTTGGCCAGCAGACTGAAAGCCTCATCCGTTGAAATTTGAAAATTGCAACCAAAAATTCCAAGACTACATCCACGTTGAGCTTAGACGTTTAGGAGATAGAACTTGAGTCGAATAATTTATTTGACATTCAAATTACTCCTTTGATTATCATTAAGAGTAAGAGGGCATGAGCATAATTATGCCTAATACAACGACAAACCACCCAATTCTATCCATCCGCCGTAGGTACGGCCCAAGTAAAAAATCAATAGGAGTCAAGGAGAGTAAGAAGTAACCAGACTTGCAACTGGGATGAACGAGAGTCAAGAAAAGGATCAAAATGATAGAAATCAAAAATAAGAGCATATAATCAAAAAGGCCTGGCAAACAAAATTCGTATGTTGAAGTCGATATGTACCATGAAGGATTGGAATTCGATAAGCGCGCCAGGGCAAACTTGGCCTTGGTCAATCAATGCCAAATGCTCAAACTGTGCAATGCAATGGGATAAAAGAGAGTAGACAGAAACAAAATAAACACAAGCCGAGGACGACTATCATTGGATCTACTTATTATGTGTCCTCGGTCGTAATAGAGCTGGCATATAGTCGACCGAAATGCGATTTCGGATCTGTGAGCAACGCGTATGGCTCTCCGGTCTCGACGATCCGGCCGGCATCTAGCACCACAACGCGGTCATAGTCGAGGATAGTGTCGAGCTTGTGCGCGACCGCGATGATGGTGTGGTTGCAGAACTTCTCGCGAATAACGCGTTGCATGATATCATCTGTTTTGGTGTCGATGCTGTTTGAAATTGACTTGTTAGTAAATTTCTTGGGTACCTGATGTGGCGTTGTTGTAAGGCTGCAAGGGGTGATCAAGGTACGTGTGCTCGACTCGTCGTCTCTTGGGTAGCGCGCCGTATAGTCGATCCGAGCGTAATGTGGCGCTCGGATCAGGCCGCTTATGCAGGGGGAGTGACAGGAGTGAAAAAAGAAAACAAGAAAAAAAATTCCGAAAAAAAGAAACAAGGTAGAGATGAGTCGATGCGAGGGAACCACGTCAGGGGGAAGATCAACAAATGGGATTTGTACTCACTTGCTGGTCGCCTCGTCGAGGATCAGGATGTTGCCCTGGCGAAGGAGCGCGCGGGCAAGACAGAATAGTTGTTTTTGCCCATGTGACAGGTAGATCTCATCCATGTCCGAGTCGAGGTCGCCCTTTTCGAGGATCACAGGGAGAAGTTGTACGCTCTTGAGCGCGTTGCGAATGTCTCGGTCGGTGCGCGAGCCTGTGGGGTCGGCATTGAGGCGAACACTGCCCTTGAAAAGCAGTGAGTCTTGCGAGACTCCGTTGATGCGTGAGCGTATTTCGCGACGAGGGAGGCTGGTGATGTCAACGCCGTCTACGGTGATAATGCCGCTTGTTAGTTCGATCATCCGGAAGAGGCTCATGATCATAGACGTTTTGCCGCTATAGTTTTGGTATAGTTAGGATGAGACAAATCGTGACTAATAGTGAGTAGAGGCTTCTTACCTTCCAGTTCGTCCACAAATTCCAACTTTCTCTCCTGCGGCGACGGATAGCGATACGTCATTAAGGACAGGCTCCGAGGGTCTAGATGAGCTGTTAGCATGATCGGATCTGACGAGAAAATTATGATGGAAAGCGTACCTGTAAGCCGCAGATACCGAATGGAAAGACACTGCTCCATTCGATGGCCAGTCGGGAGGGATATCACCGTCCTCTCCAGGCTGATCCTCGGAATCGACATTCTGAGTGAACTCTTTCACACGCATAATAGAGCCAATGTGGGTCTCCAAGTTGGTCCAGAAGGTCACCATCAGCTTGATGCTTTGACTGAACTGGATGACGTTGAGCAGGGCAACACCAACGGATCCAGCGCCTAGACTGGTTCCACGGAGGACAACCACCAAAACAATCAGCAGCACCGCAATACCGGCAACGACAAGATCCAAAGATAGTGTCAACCAGCGCTGGATCGCAAACATGAAGTAGAACGGCCGTTGCGAGTAATCCAGGAGCTCGATGTTTTTCATCTCCATGCCATGCTGCCAGCCAAAGGCTCGAAGTGTAACCAGGCCCTGCAGACAATCGGTGAAATGGGAGTACAAAGGCGCCTTAGCCTCAAGATCCAAGTAACGCAATTGCCGAGAAGTGCGCAGATACATCTTCTGGATGAGAAACAGAAGTCCAAGGACGAAGGGGAACGAGATCGCAGCATATTTAGAGCCGACGCCAATAAGGGCCATCTGAGCAAGACAGAGGAAGAAAGTGGCGACCGTATTGATGGCAGCAATCGGAAGTTCCATGTCGATCAGTTGCAGGTCCTGGCTGAATCGGTTGAGAATATTACCACTATCTGTTGTTGAGAAGAACAGCATCGGTGCGCTGAGAACAGTCTTCAACAACTTGCGGTGGAAGCTTTCACCAGACTTGGGAACCATGGTAATGATCATTTGCCAGCAGCCCACAATCAAAGCAATCATGGCGACACAGCCGAGCATAACGTAGATACCAAGGTAGAACCCAATGTGTTGCTTGGGCTCTGCAGTGTCGGAGTTGGCCCACCACTTCAGCCAGATGCTGGGGAACGAGATGCAGAAGACAAAGATGGCCATGGCAACCATGAAGACAAAAGCAGGTAGCCACCCAATTGCGTCGATGTAGTAAGTATAGATGGATAGATCGCCTCCACTGTCACGATGCTCAGGCTCAGGGATGATGGCCTCCTTCTCCTTCTCAACAGAGTCGACAGTGCTATAGCTCGGGGACGCGGAGAACCTCTTGGGCTTGTAGTCCCAGTCCGGTGCACCCAAGTCAAAGCTGGAGACGTATCCACCGGACTTGTTGAGTGCGCTGAAGCTGCCTTGCTCAGAGATGCGACCGGTCTTGTCCAATACAACGATGTGATCAGCATAGGGCAGACGCTTGACAGAAGATGAAGCGACGATCACAGAAGTACCGATCTCTCTCAAGAGACCCATGTTTCCGAACAGATGGTGGAAAATGTGACTCTCAGTCATGGCGTCAAGACCACTAAGAGCGTCATCCAAAATAATAATCTTTCTTCGGGCATAGACCGCACGGGCAAGCGCAATACGTTGGCTTTGGCCACCACTGAGAGCAACACCTTTGCTTCCAATGACACTTCGGTCACCACGAGGGAATTGTGAGAGATCTTCTTCCAGCGCACATGCTTGGATGACGGATGAGTACCACTTTGGATCGTATTCTGACATGGAGACAATACTGTCCTTGATAGTGCCGTTCATGTGCCAGGGCGTCTGGTCGCAGAAGGCCACGCTTGATGAAGTCAATTCCACCTTGCCTTCTTTACAACGGATCTCTCCCAGAAGGGCTTTCAGAAGCGTTGATTTACCACAGCCAGAAGGCCCAATGAGGATAGTGAAGCTGCCACGAGGAAGAGTCAAGTTAATGTCCTTCAAAATAGCCTCCTTTTCAGCATCCCATCCGAAGGTGGCATTTTGGATTATAGCGGCATTAGACGAGAAGGAAGAAGTGGAGCCGCGCTTCAAGGACTCAACTGAGCCGGAGTTGCTTGAAACCAAATCCAGATCACCAGATTTGGAAAGGAGCTTGGCATCGCCAAGATCTTCGAGAGATGGGATTTGAGGAGTATTGCGTCGCTGGTCAGAATGATCCTCCTTGTCGAGGAACTCCTGGATTCGAGCGAATGATCCAACTGAGCCTGCAAACGACATCAAGGCCATGACAAGCGTAAGAAGGGGATCAGACAGGAGTGAAAAGAGCGATAAGGAGGTGAAAACTCGAGAAACATTCAATGTAGAATCCGAGATGGCAACATACACGGCAAAGGTGAAGATCGGGGCGAAGATGCGAGTCAACCACGCGAAGCCCATGTTGTACACCAAAAGAGTACGGAACTTCTTCGAGATCTCCAGCTCGTCAATGCGAAGGCCGTGTACAAATTTCATGAATGAATCCTGCAGGCCGAGCATCTTGACGCCTTTGATGGAACCCAACATGCCCGAAGTAGACGAAATGCGCCGTTCGATGGCTTCGAGCCACTTGGCTTGTCGAGATACCACGAAAGACATTCCAATGAGAGATCCGACTAGTGCCACCAGAGCGACACAGACTGGAACAATGCAAGAAATTCCAAGTTGTCGCTCTAGCAGATAAATAGCCAGACCAATCTCAGCGGAGTTGGCCCAAATCTCGTGCATGGTCTGCCAGCCCTGAGTAATTCGTTCCACATCAGCGCTCATCAAAGTGAGAGAGCTGGCTGGGTCAGCTTCGTTGAGGTTCAGGCTGCTAGCTTTCTTGTAAAGCATCGTGACAAGGATACCACGGACCATGGTGATGCCTCGATACGTGTTGTGTTGGTATTGACCCATAGAGACCTTTTCATACTGTTAAGAACTGTCTATGAAGTGTTCGGACAGATAATACTCACAGCTAAGCCAGTGTAGACCAAGACGTAGGCGCCGATGAGCCCATATCCAACATTGTTGGTGGCGTTGTTCAAGGGCTCATCAAAGAAAGAGAGTGATCGAGCCAGAAGCAATGGCTGACAGAAGTTGAAAGCAACGACACATGCGCGAGCCGGAACAGCTGCCAAAAGGGGCGACTTGGCAGCCTTGAACGATTCGAATTGCAAGGTGTTTGGAGATTTGGATTTCACTGGAGACGGTTAGCCCACTTTGAATGATGAAATGTATCGATAGTCATATTGTCATTACCTTTGCTCCATCTCTCCTCAAACATAGCCAGAAGTCTCTCGGAGCTCAACTCCTTGTCCAGAACGAAAAGGTCTTCCACAGAAAGAATGTTGCTGAAGCCGTTCTTGAAGAGCGGGTTCAACCACCAAAAGAGCGATCGGTTGTAGAAGCCAGCTGTAGCTTCTGGTGGGTAACCGGCAAACTCAGTCTTCAGAATATGACGCTTCTCAATAGCTTCCAGAATTCCAAGAAGCAATTTGCATCCTACCGCAACGGTAGTGACAATTGCGATGACTTCATTAAACCCATCCGCAGCCCTGAGCCATAGCGTTCTGGCCCGCGCGATATCGAAAAGCAGACTGCAGAGCAGGTACGTATTTAAAATGAATGATGGTCGGACAGACCGCGTGTGCTCCGCATAAGAGAGAGTGCAGAGCATCAACGCCCCAACGGTGAGCACAGCATTAGTCGCAATGGAAGCTTTGCTTTTATCGGCGGTGGGCAAAGCCCACAGGACGGTTTGCGCAATTCCGAGTCCAACAAAAAACACCCAAGCGGCCTGCGACAAAGATCTCGTTAGAAATGCAATAAATCTCTAGATTGACCGCCACAAAGTTTGTAGGCGTTATAGTCTCAACCGGAATCAACAAGAGGCCGACTTACAAGTTTGATTGGAAGCAACCATGAGCCCACAACTTTACGTCGTTTCTGCGAAAGCTGCCATACTCGCAATGGAACCAGAATTGAGATCAATGCGATGGGAAGAAGACTGAGGATGGCCTCCTCGAACAAAAGCGAAAAGTCAAATCCCCCGCGACATGAACCCGCATCCACGCGCATTGTGTTGTCTAGATCGCGGCACGAAGGCCTCGAAGAACTAGAGGTGGCCATGACTATACCCTCCAGCTACCATCAATGCAGTCAAGAAGATGGGGGTTGGAGAGAAAGTAGTCAAAAAAGAGGGCCACGAATGTCGAGTAGTTAGATTAGTAGGATGGATGTTGGGTTGGAGAGATCATGACATTAGGGGGGTGAACTCGGGGAATCTTGGGGTCAAGATTTGATTCATCCAAAAAGGTGCTTTCTTAGGCACGGCATATGTACATAGGGACGGGCCAAGGTGCCAGGTCTTTGCTAGTACGCATCCCTCTGTGCAGGAGGAGCTTACTACTGCATCCAGGAGAATGGGTATACCTACGCTCCTGAGCTCCTATGGACCTTTCATCTCCCCTCCGCTCCTGTCTCGTCCTGGGTACCACTGGGTCCCTGCAAGCAAGTGGGCTTGTCCAGATGCAACCCTCTTACAATGTTGTTACTGGGCATGCCCTATGAGAGTCTCGAGGGTCTGGTCCCTCTGGTCGAAATCCGTGCCACCGATGGCATGGTTCCTACTTCTAATTTCCTTTTTTTACAATGGTGTAGTGCGTAATTCCATGTTATTTTCGCAGAAAACACCCGAGTGGGTAACCATTGGGTGTTTTTCTCATGCTAAATCATTCAAAGAACCAAGGTACTACTTTGATTTTATTTTTTTACCTTGATTTTATTTTTCCCATCTTGATTTTTTTTATATCATTTCGGGCAGCTAGTTCTGACCTTTCCCCTTTAGGGATGTGGGGGATGTAGCACCCTCAATAGAGCTTCGCCCCCTGGAGTCAAGTGAAAGCCCTCGCGACGCACCAGAGCGGATCGATCGACCGACCAACACGAGGGACAGACTGTGTAACATTACAGGGACAAATATACATAGAACAGAGCCAATGGCCTTAAAACGACTGTAAAGACGGTGAAATCTTTTTTTTCTACTTTAATTCTATTCTCCCTTTCGGGTTTACCCCCCAGGACCTACTGCTCCTCAGGCTCAAATGAGAACCTACCTTCATGCGAGGGCGCCTCCCATCTGTATGATGGAGGATCCCTGGGAAATGACTCTTGAAAGATGACTGCTGACGCGAATTTTTTTGAAACACTGCAGCTGACGGAAAATGATTCTTTTGTGAACCTTCCTTGACCGCATGGACTTGGAAGGGGAAGTCAGATAGAATGATGCCCAAGGCCATGGATCTGGCTGTCTGGCTGTACAACCGGTGAGAGACTTAGAGCTCATCTGAGATGGATATATCTTAGACTGCACAACGACAACTTCAGCCCTCGGGTAACTCGCAGACACGACATCTTGGACATGTAGGTCTCTCCTTGAAGGATAGTCTGGATAGGGTGGCATGTACGATATATTCTGGTAGTAATATGTTTGTTGAGAAACAACATTCCCGGCCAATGTCAGACTAGAATAATCATTGGCCTGTGGTAGTTTGCGGATACTGTCGTTATGTTGACGTCGGCCTCGCCTTCTACCATGCCTTCGTGCACAAATGAACTATACTTTAGTAGTGTATGCCCTCGGATCGTGTCCGGGCGCGTCTCCACTGGCCATCTCCACCTGTCATGTCCGGGTTTTGCTTTTGTCGCGACGGGAGAACTGACCACTATTTACTGGTTTTCATCCTCGAAGATTGGAGCCTCGTTGTGGGTTTTGCTATTTTAGTGTGAATATCGATGGATATAGCTCAATCGAAATGTTTTGCTGCTCGGCCACGGATCAACTCCTACTAGTCCAAATGCCTCCGGACAAGACCGTCGGACGAAAATTAAACCTGATCCATTTCAATGTCAACCGGCATGACGAGCGCCATGATTTCCTGACGACGTGGGAGGTTCCCCGTGGCAGTTCCCCGTGGAAAGTCAGCCCGCTGTGCATGTTCCAGGGCCTGTACCTACAGCAACCGTGCCGGAAGCAACCTGGCAAAGCGAGGGTTATGCAGCATGACCAGGATGAGCCGGTTTTTCTCGACAAGCAGCGAGGTTGATGGAGTGGCGAGGCTGGAAGTGGGTGCAGCTTCGTACTTTTTTTTTCATCCCAGAGGCCCAGAAAAAGACCCACCAGACACAGGAAATTCCAAATCTGCAATCCACAGCTTGCCCCTGACCCAGATTTTCTGATACCCTTTGAACAATGGAACAATATAAAGAAGGCTCTTGACCTATTTACCGAGTCCGCGAACAAGTTCATCTAATCAATAGCCGATAGCTTTAGCTCGGGTCGCGAACCGAGCGATAGATAGATCGGAGATGACCTGTCATGCTGGCGTGCCTCAGTCGATCATCATAACAATAGCATTTAGCGTCGGGCGCCTGCTGTCCTGTGCAAATTGTGGTGGTGCGCGACTAGTCTCTAGCTTGACTGGGATTCAGAGGCATTATTGGAGGAGCCCAACCGGTTGACGGGCATTAGACTCGTTAGTGGCGGGAGAGTCGGTCTAGTTGGCTTAGCTGGCGTTGGCCCTGGTCAGGGCTCGTCAAATTTGTTCTCTTTCCGTTTAGTTCGATCGTAGAGCCGGTGCCTCCACCGGAAATCCTCATCTTGAGTGGTTCATTCGATCTTGACGATTCACCACTAATGTCGGCGCTATCCTGGCTTAGCCCCCGGCAGCCACCATGGCACCCTCAGTGACTATCTCCACTTCTTCAGACAGTTCTTGAGTTTATCCGGTTGATGAGCGGACCCAGTGGATCGTGTTTGACCTGGCTCGGTTGTTCATCCACCGTCAAACGGCCAACCTGGCTATCCTTAGACGGTCGGCGTGTCTTCCCGGACAGGGGTTGGCCACTTTGCGGGAGGTAAATGGGGCTGGCATCGTTGAAGCCAATCATAGGATTCACAAGTGGGCGTTCTGGAACATCGGACCTTGTTTGCTTCATCGACGATCACACGAAGCGGGAAATTAGATCGTGAAAAACAAGGAAGCATGATCGATCAACCGGCAAACGATGGCCAAAAAGAAATACAAAACTACCGGCTGCCACACACATGGACGGAGAAATTTGCAGCGTATGACATTCTCTCCACTACTGAACCATGCTTTTGTCGCGTCTCTCGGAATGTTACGTGAAGAAGCAAAAACGATGGATCCCTGGTAAGCGAGGTGTTGCGACCGGGGAGAAGAACTCCTAGCTGCCCCGAGCTGTTGGGGCGGTATTGCTAGTGAGTCTTTAGCTGAATTAATCCTAAAGGTTTCACTGTTTACACAGTCCTCATAGGCTTACTCATGGGAAAATTTAAATTATAACTAATTGTAATGGACTATGGATCGTAGTGTGTGTATACATGTCCATTGTTCTGCTGTCATTTAGATCCCTTCACTAAAATGCACTATCGATTGATGGATAATCTGATAATCTGACGTGTAGTCCAAGGAGACCAGGAGAAACCATAATGCTAAAAAAGGGGGAACTTAGGCGTTATTGACAGACAGAAATCATGCGAGTCACTAATAATAATAATCATACTGTAAGTAAATGGTGCAAATTGATCGCAACTCAACAACAGCTTTCTCCACCACCCGAAGGTACAGTACTTGCTGCTTCCCCTTCGTCGACAAGTTTAGCATCCCTATCTGATAGGTCGATCCAAGCGGGTGGCCCCCATCGGATCGACCCGCGATCCTCCCTGTCTTGCCTTGACGAGCCCTTTTTTTGCTTTTTTCCCCTTGACCTCTTCCTTGGAAAATATCCCTTGCAGAATTCTCAACTGGGAAAGACTGGGCGCCACTGAGCAGTGAGCAGAGTCAGTGGCTTGAATACCTCCTCGTTTATGTCCGTTGGCGCCATGAATTTCGCCCTCATCTCCACCACAAAGCCTCGAGTCCATTGAGATACTACGAAAGAGACATGGAGACCTTGAAAGGCACAGGCGGTCGATATGCTTGAGAACAGTTGTATGAATCTAGATTTATGCTTTGTACTTCATTTGGTGGGACTAGCCCTCCACTCTGCCTTGGCACTGCGGCCAATCGCATTCATTGCTTGGCTTATGGTTACTTCATCCTGAATCTGATATCCTCCCAGGCTGGCTACATTATCCGAGTAATGTCCCGACTTGCTCGCCAACCACTAGTGTTGCCCCGAACCCGCTTTTGTTAGGGGCAAAAGAAAACATTACTGGATTTCGGCACTCGCTTTTCAACCCAAAGGAATAGACTTAGATCATTCAGAGTAACACTCCACTTAAAAATATCAGATTGCATCGCCGTATCGTATGTATGGTTCAGAAACACCCTAAAATAGAGAATTTTCATCAAGATTACAACCAAAGCCACGTACAAATCATCTCATCTAAGCGATTACAGCTCATGCTTACCGACTATCCACCGGTTTTCAGTCCGCACTGCAATTTCTCAGGCAGAAAGGGGAGGGAATGCGAGACAAAACGGAGACATAGCACGGAGCTCCCGATCGTGATCACCATCAGCCCCTCTTAACCCCGAGGCGCGGTGTGCGGAGTAGTAGTTCCTGAAATGCGCGGTAAATCGTTTGGTCAGTCTCCCCGTCCGGGCTCGAACCTTGCCGATTCTGATGAGCCTTATGCTTCGTGTACTGCACAGGCTGCAGCCGCAGCCACAGCAACTCTTGGGCCTGAAAGTCGCAGCTAAATTACTAATAAGCAAGTGAATGAGAGATCTCTGAGTTGGTGGAGGTTCGCCATGTGTGCAGGAATGCATCTTGGGCGCTTCCACCCAGTCGGTGTAACTTCAAGGGTCCAGGTAATAACCTCACGAGAACTCGTGAGGCCTCCCAGTGGACCCACGGACTGCAATGCAAAGTCTATATCAGACCCTGCTGATCGGGACAGGATGAGGTTATCCCGTCTCAATCTCGATCTCGAAGGAATGCTCTCCACGCTCAATGCCATGCACTAGCCGGTCTGTCATCATCCCTATGCGATCATCATCTGGCTGGCAATTACCGAAGTGGAATGAGCGAAGCACCCCTCAATTGCAAGGAAAATTTACCGATTCAGTAGAACATGCGGAGGGAATATTGCATCACAAATACCGCGCCCTTTGACATCAATTTTACGAGGCGGGTCCAATGGAGAGCGCGGCTTTGATGGCCTGGCAGAGCCACCTTGCTGAACCACGTTGGAGCGCCGTATTTAGGGCATCTGAATCGGGAAATTGCATATTGAATATAACTAATTGGAACATATTGGTGGCCAAAAGGATCGTAAAAAGGAACAAAAGTGTTCAGCGATGGTAGTAATCAGATCAGAGCCTGGCCCATGAAAAGAAGGCAGAACGTTCGCTAAACGGAACAGATGGAACTGTCCGTGTATTTTGCTTCTTTGGGCTATACTTCGGTATCATTTTCTCGGTGTAGGGCAAAGGCTGTCACTGGTAGTAGCAGTACGACCAAAAAGCAACCAGAGAAAACTTGTCACAAAAAATTCTCCTTGAAAAAAGAAAGAGAAGGCCGAGAGGATTCGTTCTGGTAGTGTCTGACCTGGTTCCACAGGGGGGGCCCAGCAGGATGAGATCCACTCAGCGTGGCGTCTCCAACCCTTCATCATCTAGATCCGAACCCATGCAAGGAAGATACATGGGGGATCCCGAAATTGCCAGTTGCCCACCCAGCGGTGTCATGCTATTGGGGGCTAATGAGAGTGATGTCTTGTCTGTATTACTGTAATGTTGCCCTCCCTTCGAGGCAATGTGCCCAACATGCACTGTATCTATTGGTACCTATGGTACCTGTACATCCGTAGACTGCGTAGCGACGTTTGTGAACGAGCTGGAGCATGGCCATGCATCTGTAGTCCCGATGACTGATGGCGTAACTATTTTGGTTGGCAGGCTGGGAAAAATACACCCGTCTGCTCTTTTAAAATATCTGAGACTATCCGACTTCGTGGGCCACTCAGTGCGAGATACCCTTCTTCCTCTTACTTGGATTTTTTTCTTAATTGATTCCTTCCCTAATTCCAATCTTAATTGAAGGCTCTCCACACGATTCCGTGTGTCTTTGTCCGTCCGTCTCTCGTTCTTGATCGAGCCACCGCGACGAACCTCCCTTTATACAGCGCTATCGTACAGCCAAAAGTCCAGACCGACCTTTAGCATTTTTCTTTCCCACACTCGCATTATTCTATCCGACAGCATAGCATCCAGCATTTATTTCTACGACTACCAAAAACCATCATTATGGCTAATTCTTCTCACTGCTATCTGCCTCGCTTCACTCCGGCGATCGACGGGCCAAAACGCCCGATTTCGATGAAGACGAGACCGACGCCTTCGCAACATGCGCAGTTATTAACCGCATGGCACGAAGGGCGACTGGAATCGCTATTGCAGACCACTTGGGCCCTGGTATTGCACTACTATATCCGCTCCGAGGATATCTGCTTCGGCTATCAACACATCGACGGCGACTCTATTTCTTCTCGACACCCTGTACAGCGGTCGAGTATCGCCAATCTGTTAGCTTTCCGGCTGGCCATCAACGAGAACGACTCCATTCAGGAAATTGTAGATAAAGTGCGAGACCACGATGGAGTCGACTCGCAGCGTGGGGGTGCGGGAAGCGATGAGGGCGCTTCTGAGGGAGGCTACTTGCCTTTCAACACCATCCTGATGCTGCGCACATATCGCAAGGCGAACGATACACCCTCATCGCCACTTTCCCAACAACCAATTTTGGCAACCGCTCTCCCCGACCAGGTTCGTTTGTATCTCTTTGTTTTTGATTGCTCATTTCGTGGTCGGCTTCCTGCATATGCTGGTCCGATATCGTACCGCTCCGATTCTGTATGCTGCATGTCAAGAGATCATATTTGCTAATCTTCGGTTGAATCGGGTGCAGTGCCAAGTTCGCCTCCATGTTAAGGTGTTGCGCCGCGACATCAGCCTCTTCCTGGAATGGCGGAACGGGGATATGTCTGGGGAGCAGATGAAAAGCGTTGCCAACATCTTTGAGCAGATGCTTGCGCAAGTGCTTTCACCTGGGAACACCGCTATTAGCCAGCTTAATTTGTTCTCGGAGAACGACTTGCAGCGCATCCGCCACTGGAATTCGCATACTCCAAAGCTGTACGATCGAACCATTCACGATGCCATTCATGACCAGGCCCTGAGCGGCCCTGATAGAGAGGCTGTGAGTGCGTGGGATGGAAGTTTGACGTTCTCAGAGCTCGATGGGTTGGCTTCGAAGCTCGCGTGCCATCTCCGCATGCAGGGTGTTGGCCCTGAAGTGCGTGTTGCGCTTTGCTTTGATAAATCGGTGAGTTCTGCCTTGGTTTTATCATCGTCGTTGTCATTGTCCCAAAGATCCCATGCAGGTCCGTCCAGAAGTACACAATGGGCTATGTGGGGGGAATATGTGTGTGATTGTGTGATGACTCGGGCGCTGACAGCTGCAAGAAATGGAACATCGTTGCGATGCTTGGCGTGATGAAGGCGGGCGGCGCCTTCGTCCCATTGGATCCGACCCACCCAACCTCGCGTTTGCAACGTTTAATTGAGTCTGTTAAGGCGGCAGTGGTTTTGTGTTCACCATCGCGCGCCGAGGCTCTTCGACCTATTGCGAACACTCTAATTCCACTCTGCGCTGATACTCTGGAAGGACTATCGGACCCTGCGGAGGGCGTCGACCTTGCATCGGGTGTTACCAGCCAGAATGCCGCCTATGTTTTGTTCACTTCCGGGTCAACGGGAGAGCCCAAGGTATGTTTTCAACTGGTTTCAGATATGGAACAGGATAACAAGATGCGCAGACCTCGTGAGAAGGTACATTTTTGAGGAACGCGAGCACTGACTTTGGCTTTGCAGGGCACCTTGTTGGAGCACCGCGCGTTCTTGTCAAGCGCAATGGTGCATGGCCCTGGTCTGCGTGTCTTCCGTGAGACACGAGCCCTCCAATTTGCGGCTCATACTTTCGACGCCAGTTTGGCTGAGTCGCTGACACCCCTGATCCACGGTGCATGTGTCTGCATTCCTAGCGAGGAACAACGATTGAATGACATTGTGGGGTTCATAAATGAGCACCGGGTCACTCAAGCATGCTTTACCCCGTCATTCATCGGCTTTATTGAAATCGACAGCGTGCCCGGATTGCAGAGTCTCGTTTTGGCCGGCGAGGCAATGTCCCAGTCCCAACTGGCGACATGGTCCAGAATCAAATTGGTCAATGGTTACGGCCCTACCGAGGCCAGTGTCGCATCCGTGCTGAACTCGAATGTCACACCTACCACCGATTGTAAAGATATCGGCCTACCCATCGGAGTTCGCTCATGGGTGGTCAATCCTGAAAACCATGATGAACTTGTGCCAGTGGGCTGTCCTGGAGAACTACTTCTTGAAGGGCCGACGCTCGCTCGTTGCTACGTGAACAGCCCCGAGAAAACGAACGACTCTTTCATCTACGATCCTGCCTGGGTGAAGCTTGATGCTGGAAGAGGGTCTAACCGCAGATTCTACAAGACCGGAGATTTGGTGAGGTACAACTCCGACACGGGTGCGCTCAACTACGTCGGTCGCAAAGACACCCAGGTGAAGGTTCATGGTCAACGAATCGAACTGGGCGAAATTGAGAATCAATTGAACAAGGACACTCTCGTGACGCATTGTTCTGTTTTCTTTCCCAAGTCCGGTTTCTCCAAGGGCAGGCTCGCAGCTGTCATTTCCTCGGTGGGGCTCCTTGCAGAACAATCGGACTCAGATTTAGAGCCCTTGCGTTTGCTATCATTGACACAGAAATCGAAAATCGTGCCGGAAATTCGCGAACGACTGTCTGCACGTCTACCTACGTATATGGTGCCCTCGGTCTGGCTCTGTGTCGAAGCCATGCCTTTGCTACCATCTGGCAAGCTTGATCGAAAGGGCATTGCAGGCTGGGTGGCCGAAATGGAGCAGGATCCCGATATTGCGCAGGCTGGTTCTGCGCCTCAACATCGAGGAGAATTATCTCAACCTTCTAATGAGAATGAAGAGGCTTTGGTCGCTGTCTACAGCCGCGTTCTCAATATCCCCCAGAATCACGTCAGCCTAGAAGAGAGCTTCCTCGCCATGGGTGGTGACTCGATTGCTGCCATGACTTGTATTGGAATGTGCAAGAAACGCGGCCTTGCTCTTTCAGTTCAAGAAGTTTTGCGCAGCAAGTCGATTCGGGATCTGGCGTCGCGGGCTCGAGCCATTGATCATGCGACCACATACCAGGAGGCTGTCGACCAACCATTTGAACTCTCTCCCATCCAGGTCCTGCATTTTGGTGTGCGGAAAGAAGGTCAGGGTCACTTCAACCAAGGCATTATCACTCGTCTCAATAAGCCTGTTGATGAACATACCCTACGCCAGGCGATTGAAACACTTGTCTCCCGTCACTCCATGCTCCGCGCTCGGTTCGATGATTCGGGTTCCGCAACGGCTTCAAAGCAGCGCATTACCCAAGACGTGAAGGGTTCCTTCCGTCTCCGAACTAATAGCGTCAACACCATTGAAGAGACAAAGACCTTCATTGCAAGCAGTCAAGGTTGCATCAACGCGTTTTCTGGGCCCCTATTGGCCGCTGATTACTTCCGCGTCAAGGGTCAGGAGAAGTGCCATGTATTGTCTTTGACTGCTCATCATCTTGTGGTCGACATCGTGTCATGGAGAATTATCCTAGAAGATCTGGAAGACTTCCTCGTCAATCCTGGAAAGGCCTCGAGCGAGAACGGATCTCTGCCTTTCCAGACTTGGTGCAAATTGCAGGAGGAACATTGCAAGGACTTGATCAAGGAGAGAAAGGCGGCAATCGATCAGCTGCCGGCTATCGACTTTGGATACTGGGGGTTGAAGAATAGCCAGACGACCTATGGCGATGTGGACTGCGCATCTTTCGAGATTGATGCTGTCCACTCAAACTCGATCATTATGGAATGCCACAAAGCCTTGAACACTGAGCCACTTGATCTGTTCCTGGCCGCGATGCTCCACTCATTTGGCAAGTCTTTCAACGATCGATCCTTGCCAACAATTTACAATGAAGGACATGGCAGAGAAGTCTGGGATCCCTCAATCGACATCTCTCACACTGTTGGCTGGTTCACTATTCTTCATCCGATCTTCATCTCGGATTACAAGCCGGATAGTGTAATCGACACTCTCATCCAGGTCAAGGACCTTCGCCGACGTGTCTCCGACAATGGCCGGGCGGAATTTGCTAGCCGTGTGCTTCAACTCGAAGGCAAGAAGAGTGGTCGCCACCCACACCCATTCGAGATGTCTTTCAACTATGTCGGCCAGCACCGTGACCTCCAGCGTACCGATGGGCTATTCCAGCTTGTGGATCAAATGGCCGGTGAAGCGGGTCAAGGTAGTGATGCTGCCGATTTCGGAAAGGACACGCCCCGGTTCGGTTTGTTTGAAATCTCAGCCATGGTTGTTGCTGGCAAGATTCGCTTCACCTTCTCTTTCAACAAGTTCATGCAGCACCAGAACCGCATCCATGATTGGGTCTCCAACTGCCAGCAGCAACTGGTTTCGCTGGCAGAGCAACTCACAGCAATGGCGCCTCATTTGACGCTGAGCTCTTTCCCAATGCTGTCTATGAACTACGAGAGCTTGGATAAGTTGCTGAACCAAAAGTTGCCTGCAATTGGTATCACTTCCCCAGATATGATGGAAGACATCTATCCTTGCTCTCGCATGCAGCAGGGTATACTCCTTGGTCGCACTAGGGACAGCTCTTACTATGCTGTGCATGATACATTCGAGATCCGTGGCAGCGGAGCAACTAAGCCAAACATGGATCGTCTGCTGGAGGCATGGCGACATGTCGTCTCCCACCACGCAATGCTCCGGACCATCTTTGCTGAGAACCTTACTCCTCGGGATCCCTTCTGCCAAGTCGTGCTGAAAGAGTATGATATTTCTCCAGTCATTCTCCAGTCTTCCAGCGAGAAGGATGTTTTGGCTACCTTCGATGCTCAGACACCCAAGGATTACAGTGAGATTTCCCCTGCATACAGGTTCAGTATTTGTCAGACCCCCTGTGGCAAGCTCTTCTGCCGCATTGAACTCAGCCATGCTGCCATGGATGGCAATTCGATTTCTATCCTGATGCGCGACCTGCAGCTGGCTTATTCTGGCAGGCTTGAGGAAAGCAGACGGCCATTGTTCAAGGGCTACATGCAATATCTGCTCGATGCGCCACAGGAAGCTAGCATTGATTACTGGCGCTCGTACCTTTCCGACGCCAAGCCGTGTCTATTCCCTGTTCTCACGGATGGCGAGAAGCCTGTCGAGAAGAGCCTCCGATCCGTTCCTGTTAACTTTGGCTCTCTGACTCAGTTGCAAAGCCTTTGTGAGAAGAAGGGAATCACGCTGTCCAATGTATTCAATGCGGCCTGGGGTGTCACCCTGCGTCTGTTCTGTGGCTCGGATGATGTTAGCTTCAGCTACATGGCTTCTCTTCGTGATGTGCCAGCCGATGGCGTTCAGTGGGTCGTTGGCCCTGTCATTAATCTCATGGTCTGTCGCATGAAAGTTTCCGGCGACTCCCTCCTCACGGATGTCCTGGAGCAAATCCAGAATGACTACATGGAGAGCCTCCCATACCGACACACTTCCCTCATCGACATCCAGCATGCACTTAAGCTGTCAGATGCGAACCTGTTCAACTCTGGCGTCTCATATCGCCGTCTACCTGGTGCCAAGGATGCTGTCAGCAGCGACATTGAGTGTGTGGAGATTGGCTCCATCCACGATCCAGCTGAGTTCCCGGTTTTCATCAACATTGAGGCGATGGACACCAATGCTCGGATTGACCTGAATTACTGGACTACCAATCTCTCCGATGCCCAAGCCAGCAATGTTGCGAACACATACCTCCGCTGCCTTGAGAGCATTTTGACCAATTCTGAGAGCCAGATCGGCCAACTCGACTGCGTCAGTGACTCCAACAAGGCTCAAATCCAGGCATGGAACAAGAAGACTCCCAAATACGTTGATCGGTGTACGTATGAAGTCATCCATAAGGTAGCTAAGCAAAAGCCGGACTCTTTGGCTGTCGCCGCTTGGGATGGAAATCTCACTTATTCCAAGTTGGACCAGTACTCGTCCAGACTGGCCAGCTATCTTGTGACCTTTGGAGTTGGTCCCGGAAGTCTGATCCCTACATGCTTTGAGAAATCTGTCTGGAATACTGTTGCCATGCTGGCTGTCATGAAGGCGGGTGGTGGGTGCATTCCTGTGGACGACATAAAGACCATGGGTCTCATCGAGAAGTGGGTTCTTGACAATGCTGTTCAAGTTGCTCTCGCCTCCCCTGAGAAGGCTCAGATTCTCGAGGAGACTATTCCATATGTCATCCCTGTCAGTGAGTCTCTTCTGGAGTATCTCAATGATGAGCCACTCCCTGTGACAGCTGGTTCGTCTGATCCGGGCTATGTTGCCTTCACCTCGGGCACTTCGCGCCGTGCTCGTGGCGTTGTGCTCGAGCATTGCACCATTATGACCCGCGCAGAGGCATTTGCATCTTGCCTCAACCTCTCGGATTCCTCACGGACCCTGCAGTTTGCTGCCCATAC
Organism: Penicillium subrubescens; assembly: GCF_028828155.1. Lineage (NCBI taxonomy): Eukaryota > Fungi > Ascomycota > Eurotiomycetes > Eurotiales > Aspergillaceae > Penicillium > Penicillium subrubescens. The sequence goes on along the minus strand of NW_026643160.1, from coordinate 2,033,952 downwards.
CTCAGATTTGTTCTTGCTTGAAACCATGGGAACTTTGAGCCGCGGCGGTTGTCTGTGCATCCCCGCCGATGTTGAGCCAGCCAACCTCGCTGCTTCTATGAGTGTTCTACATACCAACGTGGCTTGCATCACTCCAACTGTCGCCAATTTCATGACCCCGAAAGATGTTCCCAGTCTCAACACCGTGGCCTTTGTTGGAGAAGCAGCACCCGAAAGACTCTTGCAGAACTGGACGTCAGTAAGTCTCCGGGTCCATCTTCTGTATGGCAATACCGAAGCTTCAACGGCATCCATGCACTGCAAGGTTGTCGGCCAGGTGACAGAGGCTTGCATTGGATCGGCAATCTCTAGTGTCTCCTGGGTTGTTGATCCGACTAACCATAATGCCCTTGTTCCCATCGGTGCAATGGGCGAACTGGCTATCGAGGGCTCCGTTGTTGCTCGCGGCTACCTAGCTGGCACCAAGGATGGAGAGTCCGAGTTTTTCGAGAAGCCTGCATGGATTTCTGATTTCCCTGGTGCCAAGAACCGTAAGTTCCTCAAGACCGGTGACCTTGTCAGGTACAATGCCGATGGCTCTTTGGTCTTCCTTGGTCGAAAGAGTCCTCGCAGCATGTGTTCCGATCGCATGGTCACACAGCAAATTGTGGATGAATTCCTGGGACCAAAACGAACGTGTGCCGTGGACATCATGAGACTATCAGGAGATTCTTCAGACAGCATTGTCGCCTTCATCGGATCATTGCGATCCGCGACTGGGGCTCCTGATGAGGAACTCATCCCCAAGTCCGCGCCTGAGTTGAAGTCCATCATCGCCTCGCTGCATTCCCATCTGGCCAGCAAGCTCCCAGCCAGCAAGGTTCCAAGTGCCTATGTCCCTGTTTCCACCCTTCCCTTGACTGCATTTGGCAAGCTAAACTACCAGGCTCTGAGGGCTTCGCTTCAAGCTCTTCCCGACAGCGTGCTGCGATCATTCAGCATCAAACACTGGGCCGGCGTCAGGGCCGCAAACCGTGCATCCTTTGGTTCCGGCATCTCGAATAACCACATCAACTTCTGGAAAGAGTATCTCGCTGATGTCGAGCCGTGCAACTTCCCGCCCATCTCCCACGACACGACGGAATTAGAACGCTCAACCCGGACTCTCAACAAGCAGACGCAGAAGTTGCATGCATTCAGCAAAATGTCCGGTGTTCCTGTTCAAACATTGTTCCAGACTGCCTGGGGTATTGTCTTGCGATGCTACACCGGCTGTGACGATGTCTGCTTTGGCTTCTCCACGGAATCGGACGCACAATGCATCTCGGTCTGCCGTCTCATGCTGAGCAACGACCGTAAATTGGAAGAGACACTCCAGCAGTCCAAGGCCCAATTCGAGAAGGGTCGCGAGAACTTCGCTGATCTTGCTGTCATCAAGCATCACCTCGGTCTTGACGATGCTAGTCTTTTCAACACTCTCCTCACCTACCGCACTGCATCCTCCCTCCCCCAAGGCGATCCGGGCGACTCGGACACAATCAAGGATTTCAAGATCGCTGTAGCGGCTGTTGTTTCCACTACTGTTGCTGAGATCCATTTCACCTACTCCTCCGATACTCTCACCTCTGCCCAAATCACACACATTATTGATGCTTTCGACCACATTTTGAATGGCATGATGTCTTCCAGCCCCCGTTACCGCACCATCGGCGATCTGGATTTGTTCCCCGAAAGGTCCTGCCGTCAAATTCGTGACTGGAATGCTACTCTTCCACCTAGAATGGATAGGTGTGCGGACGAGCTCATCCAGCAGCAAGCTCTCCTTCATCCCCGCGCTGAAGCCGTTTGCTCCTGGGACAAAAACTTCACCTATGGCCAATTGGAAATAGTTGCTAGTCGTCTTGGACGCTTTTTGACAAACTCGGGAGTCAAGCCTGAAGTCTTTGTTGTTTTGTGTTTCGAGAAGTCGGCGTGGGCTGTTGTCGCTCAACTGGCTGTTCTGAAGGCTGGCGGTGCTTTTGTCTCTATTGATCCTTCTCACCCTGACTGTCGTTTGCAAATGTTGATCGATGAGATTGGCGCCGATCTCGTTCTCTGCTCCTCATCTCTTCAGCCAAAGCTTGCTAAGCTGTGCAAGAAGGCATTTGGCGTCTCCCAAAACTCCATCTCCCAGCTTCCCGAATCCCCTCTTGCTCTTTCTGGTGTCCGACCCACCCCCCAAAATGCCGCCTATGCTATCTTCACATCCGGTACCACCGGAAAGCCGAAAGCGACTGTGGTCGAGCATGTTGCCTTGAGTACGACCGCGATTGCCATGATGGACGCTCTTCACATGAACTCTGGCACTCGTGCACTTCAATTCTCCAACTATACCTTCGACGTCAGCGTTCTTGAGATTATAATGACTTTGATGACCGGTGGTTGTGTTTGTGTGCCCAGCGAGGAAGAACGGATGAACAACCTTGGTGGTGCCATTCGGCGCATGGAAGCCAACTACATGTCTTCACCTCCTGCAATCGTCAATACCTTGGAGCCGAAGACTGTCCCCACCTTGAAGACGATCATCACTGGTGGTGAAAAGATGCCCGCAAACCACATTGACCGCTGGCATGATCGGTTTGTTATCAACGCATACGGTCCATCTGAAGCCACTGTTGTCGCCACAGTCGGTGTCAAGGTCGATTGGGAGGGTAAACGCGTCAACGATGACCCAACCTCCATTGGTACCGCCGCTAACTGCAGAGTGTGGATTGTCGATCCCAACAACTACAACCGTCTGCTTCCCGTTGGTGCCGTCGGTGAGATGCTCCTTGAAGGAAGTAACATCGCTCGAGAATACCTTGGCAACCCAGAAAAGACCAAAGCCGCATTTGTGGATGATCCGACCTGGAGCCACCACAACGGGCTACTAGGGCTGTTTAAGCGCAAAGATCGCATGTACCGTACTGGTGATCTGGTCCGATACAATAGTGATGGTACTATTGCCTTCATCTCCCGCAAGGACACTCAGATCAAGTTCAATGGACAGCGCATCGAGTTGGAGGAGATTGAACACCAGTGTGTTCGCTGCCTGCCTGAGGGCTCTCAAGTTGCCGTTGACGTTGTTATTCCCCAGGAGCGAACCGTCGCTAAGGGTCTTGCAGCCTTCTTCACCATTCATGACCAAGATTCTTTCCAAGGTGGCAGCACCGATCAGTTCACTCCCACCATATCTGGCGATGATCCCCTCCTTCTGCCCATCTCCGTTTCCAACATGGATGCTATTCAGAAGTTGAAGAGCTCTTTGCCAGATCTTTTGCCTCAGAGTATGATGCCTCGCCTCTTCTTCCCTCTGCGAAACCTTCCGTTCACTTCGTCTGCCAAGATCGACCGCCGCAGACTGCGTGCCATGGTGCAGACCTTGTCCAAGGACACTCTCAAGTCATACATTACTTTCAATGCCTCCACCAGCCAAGAAGGGACCTCCACGGACGGTATCGACGCCAAGCTCCGCGACCTTTGGGAGAAGACCCTCGACCTTGAGGCCGGGTCTGTTACTAATGAAGACAGCTTCTTTGCTCTGGGTGGAGACTCCTTCTCTGCCATGAACCTCGTTGGTGCTGCCCAGGCGCAGGGAATTTCTCTCAACGTTGCCACTATTTTCAAGTCACCAGTTTTGATCGACATGGCAAAGAGCTGCTCTGAAACAACTCAAGCCCCTGTCCCCAAACCAGTTGCTCTTCAGCCCTTCTCACTTCTCCCATCATCTATCGACATCGACAGTCTCTTGGACGAAGTGACAGAGAACTGCGCCGTGTCAAGGGATACAATTTGTGATGTGTATCCATGCAGCGCTGTGCAGGAAGGTCTATTGACAATGTCTATTAAACACCACGGTGCGTACGTTGCGCAGCCAGTATTCCGCCTTGCCGATGGTGCCGACATCAACCGCTTCAAGGCTGCTTGGCAGCAGACGGTCGCAGATCTGGACATTCTTCGGACTCGAATCGTCCACACTGAAGCGATGAATTTTGCACAGGTCATTGTCAAGGAAACGCCCATCGAGTGGGTACATGCCGAGTCTTTTGATGAATTGCCCCACGATACCACTGAGCTTCCCAAGCACAACGGTGCTCCTCTGGCAGGATATGCAATAGTTCAGCCTCGAGGATCTTCAACTTGCTTCTTTGTTTGGTCAGTCCACCACGCGTTGTACGATGGCTGGAGTATTCCCCTTATCTACCGTAGGCTCGAGGAGAACTACACCGCCTCACAGAACAAGATGCCTGCAACTTCCTATGGCCTCTTCATCGAGTACATCAACAAGAAAGATATGGAGGAATCTGACGCATTTTGGAAGAATCACTTGGCGAGCATGTCGGCCACTCCTTTCCCTCAGAATAAGAACTCCGTGCCTGATGCTATTCGGGCTGGAAATACTCAACACCACTCCGTGGAGATTTCGCGACCAGCCAACAGTGTCGACTTCACTCTTCCAGTTCTTCTCCGCGCAGCTTGGGCCATCGTGGTCTCAACCCATACTGGCACCGGCGATGTATGCTTTGGTGAGACTTTGTCCGGTCGCAATATCGATCTGCCTGGGGTTGGTGACATTGCCGGACCCGTACTTTCAACCGTTCCTACTCGCATCATGGTTGACCAGGAGATGTCCATCGTCAAGTACCTCGACCAGATTCATCAATCTACTACCGACATGATTCCACATCTGCATGCTGGTCTTCAGCGTATCCGCTCGCTGAACAATGACGCCTCTGCTGGCTGCGATTTCCAGAACCTGTTGGTTATCCAGCCGACCGAAGGTGAGCTGAACAGCAAGATTTGGATTGATGAAAAACGTGAAACCAGCGAAGACTTTTTCACCCACCCACTGGTCATTGAATGTGGCATTTACAAGACACAAATTTCGTTCACTGTTCACCATGATGAGCTCGTCATCAATGGATGGCAGAGCAAGCACCTCACGGAGCAATTCGGTCATGTGCTGCGCCAGCTCATGGCAACCCCCAAGACCAGCACCGGCAAGCTTGCAGATTTGGAAGTTGTCAGCCCCGAGGACAAGATGGAGATTGCTCGCTGGAATCAACGTGAGATTCCGTCAGTTGACCGCTGTGTCCATGACTTCATCGAGGAGAAATGTCTGGCGACACCAAATGCGCCCGCAGTTTGTGCGTGGGATGGCGAGCTCACCTACAAGGAATTCTGGAGCCTGGCCTCTTCTTTCGGCAAATACCTTGTTTCTCGCGGTGTTGGCCCGGAGGTGTTCGTCCCTGTTTGTCTTGACAAATCTGCCTGGGCGATGGTGACCCTCATCAGTATCCTGATCGCTGGTGGTGGCTACGTTCCCTTGGATCCTCATCACCCCGTTTCTCGACATGAGGAGATCTTGAAAGATGTTGGTGCCAACATGATACTTTGCACGCCAAACTACACTAATCGGTACACTCGAGTGGTGAGAACAGTGATTCCAATCAGCAAGGACACTCTGAAGGCGTATGGCTCTCTCAATGTTCCAGCCAAAAACCGCACCAAGGTCCAGCCTTCCAATATGGCTTATACACTTTTCACTTCTGGATCGACTGGACGCGCAAAGGGTATCGTTGTTGAGCATCGCAACGCAGTCAGCAGTATCATGGCCTTTGCTCCAATGACTTTGATGGGACCCCATTCGCGGGTTTTCCAATTCGCTTCTCTGACTTTCGACGCCGCCATCATGGAAACATTGGCAATTTTGATGATGGGCGGTTGCATTTGTGTTCCAAGTGAGGATGAGCGGCTCAACGACGTGGCTGGTGCTATTCGCCGGTTGAATGTTACATGGACCTTCCTCACTCCATCGATTGCAAGCATCATTGAACCATCTTCGGTGCCTTCACTGGAAATTCTCATTGTGGGAGGTGAGAAGATGTCGCAGGAGGTCATTACCAAGTGGGCTAATGTCCTTCACTTGATGAATGGCTACGGTCCTACAGAGACTGTCGTGTTCGCTGTGGTTGATACTGCTGTCGCCGCCAGTCGTGATCCAGCTCGCATCGGTTATGGTATCCCCTGCACCTTGACTTGGATTGTCGATGCTGAGAACCACGACCGCCTCGCACCACTTGGCGCCGTTGGAGAGCTTGCGCTTGAAGGTCCAGCCTTGGCCCGGGAATACCTCAAGAATCCCGAGAAGAATGCAGAGTGTTTCATTCAGGATCCTGCCTGGGTCAAGGACTTCAAGTCCTCAATTCCATCGCCCCGACGAATCTACAAGACAGGCGATCTCTGCTATTACAACCCCGACGGCTCCATTGAGTACATCAGCCGCAAGGATCACCAAGTTAAACTACACGGACAGCGCATGGAGCTCGGCGAGATCGAGCACAGGCTTTCTGAACACGATGCCGTTCGCCACGCAGTTGTCATTCTGCCCAAGACTGGTCCTCTGAAGCAGCGCCTTGTAACTGTCATGTCCGCCAACAAGATCGCCGCTGACAACAAGTTGATCTCCGACAAACCCTGCGAGCTCCTTGACGAGGAAGAATTTGACAACAAGGGCCTGCCTATTCTTGTTGAGGTTCAGAAGACCCTTGAAGCCCAACTCCCTGTCTACATGGTTCCTCAGACATGGGCTCTGGTCAAGAAGCTTCCCATGCTCGTTTCTGGAAAACTGGATCGGAAGAAGATCTCCGCCTGGCTCGAGAACATTGATGAAGATTCATACGAGCGCATCATGCAAGATTTCGACCGGATGAAGCGTGGCGTTATCGAAAAGCCACAGCCAGAGCAGGACAAGACTGGCTCCCTCAAGATCATTCGTGAGATCTTTGCGCAGGTTCTCAACATCTCCCTGCAAAAGGTCAATGTGGATCGCTCTTTTGTCAGCCTGGGTAAGTTTCCAACCTGCATGCCCAAGTCCCAATCCAAATCGTGATTGACACTAACAAATTCATCCAGGCGGAGACAGTATTACCGGAATGGCCGTGATATCGAGAGCGCGAAAGCAGGGCCTGATTGTCACCCTGAATGATATCTTGCAGTCCAAGTCTGTCAAGGAACTGGCCCAGACTGCCACTTCAAAGACCCCAGCTGCCAGTCAGCGAGAGGAGAAGTCTGGGGAGGGCTTTGGGCTTTCGCCTGTTCAAAAGCTCTACATGCAGTCCTCAACATCTCTCATGGGTGCAGCTCGATTCAACCAGAGCATCACTGTGCGCGTCGCCCGGCCAGTTGAAGGCGAAGTGCTCCGCAGGGCAATTCAGGCTGTGACTAGCCAACATTCCATGCTGCAAGCCCGTTTCAGTAAAGGGAAGAACGCAATTTGGCAACAGAAAACCGTCGGAGTACGTACACCATCTTTCTCGCACCATTCCCAAGATACTTACAATACACAGGAGGTTGATGGATCTTACCGCTTCCGCGTGCACTCCGTGACCGACAGTCGTGCAATGGTCCCCAAGATTGCTGAAAGCCAGTCCTGCCTGGATCCGCTCAATGGACCTATCTTTGCAGCCGATCTGTTCAATCTCCGCAGTGGTGGCCAGGTTCTCTTCCTGGTTGCTCATCATCTGTGTGTTGACATGGTTTCTTGGCGAATCATCCTCCAGGACCTTGAGGAGCTCGTCGTCTCTGGATCCCTGTCTGATGAGAAGGCTTTGTCTTTCCAGAGCTGGTGCGCCATGCAGTTTGAGCGCGCAAAGACTCATGATTCCGATTTCTCTTTACCTTTCACCCCAGAGAAGCCAAACTTGGGCTACTGGGGCATGACCAATACAGCCAACCAATATGGTGACCTCAAAATCGAGTCTTTCAGCTTGAGTGAGGATACCACAAAATTCCTTCTTAACGACTGCCATGAGGTCTTCGGAACCGAGACTGTTGACATCCTGCTTGCTGCCATTGTTCACTCTTTCGGTCTGATTTTTACTGATCGCAATCTCCCTACCATTTACAATGAAGGCCACGGTCGCGAGCCTTGGGATGCAAGCATTGACCTTTCCAGAACCGTTGGCTGGTTCACAACCATGACTCCGCTTCTTGTCGACGGAAAACAAGGTGGGTGTTGTTCCATTTCCGACTCTAGACTTGCAGAATGCAGTTGCTCACAGATCTTGACAGGAACCGTTCTTGACACCATCAAGCGTGTCAAAGACACACGTCGCAAGATCACGGAAAACGGCCGCCCCTACTTTGCCAAGAGCCTTCTTGCATCCGATCAGCAGTCGTCTGATGATTTTGATGTCCCCTTGGAAATACTATTCAACTACCTCGGAAAGCTGCAGCAGCTTGAGCGGGCGGATTCTCTCTTCCGCCACCAGGGCAGCGTCTTTGACAGCTCGGACTTTGCTGTCGCTGGAGACATGGGGCCCGAGACAGACCGATTCGCTCTCTTTGAGCTCTCCGCTATCGTTGTGAAGGAGCGGCTCAACGTTTCATTTGCCTACAATCGCAAGATGTCCCGAGAGCCCCAAATCCGCCGCTGGATCCTGCAGTGCAAGCAGACGCTTGAAAAGGAGATGTCTGTCCTCAGAAATACCACCCCAGAGCCCACTCTCAGTGACTACCCTCTGCTGCCTATCAATTACAATGGGCTACAAATCCTCGCCACGAATACCTTCCGAAAGCTCAGCATTCGCAGCAAGAGGGAAGTGGAGGATATTTATCCTTGCTCGCCAATGCAAGAAGGTCTTTTGCTCAGCCAGCTCCGCGATCCCACCGCCTACATGTTCCACACTGTCTTTGAAATCACGGATACCCGCTCCGGAAGGGTTGATCCCGGCAGGCTTGCTCGCTCATGGCAAATGCTTGTGGATCGCCACCCAGTTCTTCGGACTGTCTTCATTGACAGCAATTATAGCGGCGGATCCTTCGACCAGCTTGTTTTCCAGAAACTGTCTGACAACGTTCTTCGTGTTGAGTGCCTCGATTCACAAGTCGAAGAGAAGTTGAAGGGCATCTCACTCCGGGATATAAACGCCATGCGACCAGCCAAGTTGTCACATCAGCTCACCGTCTGCAAAACTACCAGTGGGCGTGTGCTGGTTAAACTTGAAATCAACCACGCCATCATCGACGGTGGCGGCGTGGATGTTCTGCTCCGTGATTTGACTCTGGCTTATGATCGACGTCTTGCTGAGGGTTCAGGGCCCAAATTTAGCGAGTATATTCGCTACATCAGAACCCAGAGCCAGCATGCCGCCCTCGATCACTGGATGGAGTATCTTGGTGGTGTCCACCCATGCCACATTACTCCCGCGGCTGGTCTTCAAGCCAAGCGTGAGCTCAAGGGCGTTTTGATGGACTTCACGCGATACCCAGAACTCCTGAGCTTCTGCGAGCAGGCCTCGGTCACTCTGGCCAATCTGACTTTGTCGGCTTGGGCCATCGTTCTCCGAGAGGTCACCTGCTCCGACGATGTATGCTTTGGATACTTGTCCGCCGGACGCGATGCGCCCGTCAACGGAATCCAGGACATGGTCGGTATCTTCATCAACATGCTCTGCTGCAGAGTCAAATTTTCGGGTCATCAGACCCTCGCTGATGTCTCGAAGAGGGTCAACGGGGATTATATCCGCAGTATACCTCACCAGAGCTGCTCCCTCGCCAGCATCCAACATGCGCTTGGCTGGCAGGGCCAGTCTCTTTTCAACACTACCCTCTCCATTCAGAACCACACGGTCGCCGGTGGGAACAAGGAGAAAGGTCTGTCCTTTGAACTACAACATGCTCATGACCCTAGTGAGGTAAGTTTCGTCCCGGTTTCCTCTTTTCATCAATGCATTCCGCTGATTTTATTACAAAAGTATGCCGTTACAGTCAATGTGGACATCTCCCGAGGCGCCGAGGGTATCATGTTGCGCTACTGGAATGACATGGTGAGCGATGACCAAGCGCAGGGCTTGGTTGATAGCATTGCCAAGGTTTTCACCAGCTTTATCGAGTCGCCATCTGGAAGTCTTTCATCCTTGAAGCTCGGGAGCAGTCTTGTGGAGGAACAAAAGTCGGAATGGGCCAAGTCTCAGTCTACACTGAACGAGAAAGTGAAGTCGGGCATTGAAGGTTTGGACAGTGCTGCAATTCAGAAAATTATTGACAGCCGGGTGCATGAGATCATCGGTCAGATGTTAAGAGATGGAAAGTTGATGGTGCCGCATATGCAACCAGAGAGTTTGTCGCGCTATGGGCACCCTGATAATGGAGTTGATTCACCGTACCCATTGGAGGGTATTCAAGGAGCGGATGATTCTGGTGTTTGCTCTGCGACGTCGCGATCCAGTGAGGACGGATTTTTGGTGGATCTTGAGAGAAGATTATGGACTCTTTGGAGCACTGCCCTAGGCATCTCGCCGAACGTTGTCAGACATCAGGACAGTTTCTTCAAATTAGGTGGTGACAGTATCACTGCGATGAAGATGGTCAGCGCTGCCCGCGAGGACGGTTTGGTTCTTACTGTTGCAGATGTTTTCAACAACCCTGTTTTCGAGGACATGCTTGCGACCGTTCGTGCATCCAATGTCACTCAGCAAATCTTGGATGTCGATCTGAAGCCTCCTCACAAGGACGTCGATTCTTTCACCGACAGCAAACCCACCACATTGGCGCCAACTCCGTCTTCTGAAAGTATCTCCGTCCTGCGGCCGATGAGGGCTTTCGATGATGCTTCGGTGCAGACTGGTATCTGTCCAAAGATCGGTGTCTTCAAAGGTGGTATTGCAGATGTCCTGCCAGTCACCGATTTCCAGGCCATGTCCTTGACTGCAACTCTGTTCAAGTCGCGATGGATGTTGAACTATTTCTTCCTGGAAGGCAACGGACCTTTGGACCTGCGACGTCTCCGCGAGAGCTGCTTGAAGGTCGTTGACGCGTTCGATATCCTACGAACCGTCTTCGTTTGCTTCCACGACCAATTCTTCCAGGTCGTGCTTCGCAAGATTCGTCCCAGTATCTTTGTCTACGAGACTGACCGTGGAATGGACGAGTTTACGATGAACTTGCAGCAGCGTGACCGTGAATATGGTCCTCGCGAGGGAGAGCAGTACGTACAATTCTACGTCGTCAAGAAGAAGAACAGTGATGAGCACCGCATCATGATTCGCCTTTCTCACACCCAGTACGATGGTGTGTGTCTTTCAAAGATCATGTCCGCCATCAAGCTTGGATATGAAGGCAGCCCCCTCCCTCCTGTGACACCCTATGCTAGTTATCTGCGCCAACTTCCAGGTACAATCGGACCGGACCATTACAACCACTGGTCAAACCTCTTGAAGGACTCGCAAATGACGCAGGTTGTGCGTCGCAAGGGAACTTCCATGTTCCAGAATGTGGGTGCTTTCACTGAAATTCGCAAGAACATTGAGATTCCTCCCACCGCTCTTGGAAATGTCACTGTCGCAACTGTCATGCAGGCTGCTTGGGCTATCACCTTAGCCAAGCTGTCCGCCCAGTCTGATGTGGTCTTTGGCCTGACAATCAGCGGTCGCAACGCTACCGTTCCAGGCATTGAGACTACTGTTGGGCCCTGCGTCAACGTCATTCCAGTACGCGTCAAGTTTGATGAAAAATGGAATGGTCTTGAACTTTTCCGCTACCTTCAGGATCAGCAAGTTTCAAACATGCCGTTTGAGTCCCTTGGCTTCCGGGAGATTATCAAGCAGTGCACAGACTGGCCTGCATGGACGTATTTCACCACATCGGTGTTCCATCAGAACGTTGACTATGAGGGCTCCCTCGAGCTCGACAGCACAAAGTATCGCATGGGTGGTGCCGGAGTCAACGACAACTTTGCAGACTTGACTCTGGTTTCTCGTCCTGCAGACGATCGCAGCCTCAGCGTCACTCTTGGATACTCCGAGAAGGGTCCCATCATTCCAGCCTTTGCGAACAAGGTTCTCGACATGGTCTGCGAGATTGCACAGTCTCTAGTCGCAAACCCCTCCACTGCCCTGCCATCGCCAAGCATGTTGCGCTCTCTGCCCCCTCAGATTGTGGATGACCTACCACGGTCCTCGGATGAACACTTCCTCAGCGCTCACCTCAAGTCACGCTCCATTGCCGAGTTGCTTGTACACTCAGACATCTTGTCACGCTCATGGCATCAAGTTCTTCCCAGCCGTGCATCCACTATCACAGCGGATCCCGATGCTGGTGACAAACCCAATCACCAGGCTGCCTTCCAACTTGACTCATCATTCTTCGATCTTGGCGGTGACATCTTCAACATGGCTCAGCTCACATGGCTTCTCGAGCAAGAAGGTCTCAAAGTCCGACTCGAAGACCTTCTTGAGCATCCTTCATTCCTTGGCCAGATGGCTGTACTAGCACTACACAATGTAAAGCACCAGGATGACTTCCCTCCTGAGTTTGCTGCTAACGCAAACTCGCCTGACCCAGTCGCCAATACTCGTGGTGAAAAGAAGAAGACTTGGGAGAAAGCCATGATGCTCGCTCGCAAGCTGACGCGGCGAAACAACATGGTCTCAAGCCATGCCTGATACCATCGCACAACTTGGAATTCCTTCCAAAAAAGCGTTCCACATCCATTCCAACCAAAACACACAAACAAAAAAAGAAAGAAAAAAACAGCATCCTCCCACGGAAGGATCGCATATACAAAACAAAAAGTCCATCGTTGGATATCTCCTATTTCCTTTGTCTCTCTACGGCTCAATGTCTTTCCATATTTCCTTTGTCCTCAATTGGAGCTAATCAGGATATACGAATCTCGGTTAGATGTTCATGTCTTCTTGTATACTAATGTCATTGTGGTTGTCTTACCAGCCATCTCTCTTTCACTACCCACGCTCCCTCTCATGTTGTCATGTCGTGTTATCTAGTATAATGGAACTTGTCTGTACCAAACCCCATTCTTCCAGTCTCGCAGTAAGACGTAGTCATAATATCAAAGTAATCTCTTAAGCCGATACCTACCCTGCTTTAGGCCAGATTGTGTAAATTCCTCAGGTGGAAATTATTGTCTGCTTTCTCTAATCTTGAGCTCCCAATCAACCAACCAATCTCCCAACAGCAAACATTCAATTTCAAAGACGTGAGCTACGCAGTGGCTTCTGACCAACAACTCTCATCAATCTCAAAGGTGGAGAGTTTCCTTCATCACAGAGACGACGATGCTCCTCAATCAACTTCTTAGCTCGTAATGACGCCGTATCCTCATCAACCACCTGCCCGGATCGCAACAATAGACTTGCATAGAGGGTTTCAATGATCGCCGTCAGTCGTAGCTCTGTGTCAACACGGAGACTCATATTGGCGTCAGAGCTATATGCCCGTCGGATCACATCCAAGAACCCGGCTGCGATGCATTCGTCACGGACCTTGGCTGATGCTTGGAAACATTTACCCTCGGCTTTGAGTGATGAATTGAAGCATCTTCGGATCTCCCAAATGACGGGGTTGTTATTTGATATGTACGTTTCTTCGTCGATTTCTTCCCATTCAAGATAGCCTCCTGGCTCTGGAGGGGTGTTAGGATAGAAATACGATACAACGATATGGTGGACTTACTTAAAATCGAGTAGACGTTGGCTATGGCAGCTGGGTAACGCGTTTCATCGATAGCTGCGACCAGTAGCCTCACGTGGACCAGATCATACCGGTTCAAGTGTTCTTTTGGAAACGGCTTCGTGATATCATGAACAGAGAACTGGACGCGGCCCGAGTCTTTGGGGAATTGATCGGGTGAGATGTCAAACCCATGGTAATAACGCTGGATTTGGTTTGATTTTTCCAATTCCCGTGCGACATCTTTGAGCCAGATGCTTGTCGAATTGATCCGTTAGCTCTTTAGGAGATTATACGAGAGACACAGGCCACTGGCTTACCCAGTTCCCGTCGCTAAATCTGCAACCGAGATGATGTTCTCTTTAGGGATCGATGGGTGAATTAGGGTGTTTTGTGTTATTTTCGTTAGTAGATCGTGCTGCTTGTCGAGTCTGCATGTTGTGACGATCTGTTGATTAGATTTGTATCCTTTGCTTCTTTATTCATAATTTATGAATTGTGCTTACCGTTCTGTTTCCTTCGGACTTCTACCGAAAACGTATTTCTCATGAGTATGGAGCATGTTGAAAGTGGTTTCTGAATAATAGAGTAACGAAGTCGAAAGGTCTTGTAGTAGGCAGCTTCCAGATCTGGCGCGAATTCCAAAGCAGTAGCATAGAACCCGGACAGAAAGGCTGGGAGTGCTTATAAAATATCCAGGGCATCATAACAGGCTTCAAACCCCAGCAGAAATCATCCAGAGAAAATTGATGAGTTGGCATCCCCACCTCTTTCCAACGCTCAGGTCTTCTGAAAGGTGCCGAGAAGCCTTCTCGACTCCCATCTCTCAGAGGCAAGGGTCAGCTCCATCGGTGCATCCGAGCCAATGAGAGATGGACACTCAGCTGACAACTACCTTGCTCAAATATCATGATTTCACACTGTAGCAGATTACGGTGCTACTCGTGGAAGGAATCCCCCTCAAGCATCGGATATACCCCGTATACTCTTCAGCTTCTCGGTGCGACGCCACACCTACGCTCTTTGGCTAGCTTTGTTGCACCGCATTATGTACATAATGCAGGCTAGCCAGCCACATCAAGTTTTTCATCGGGTTTAGTTTCCATTCCCGGTGGCGTTCGTCAGTCAGATTTATCCTGGTTGATAGATTGAGAGGTGATTGGGCTGTTTGGTCGGGAATATTAACACGTAACGTGGGCTGCTGGTGTGTGGAAGAACTAGCATGCAGCACTTATTTGCGAGGATTAGCTTCAATGTACGGAGGTCCACGTGAAAAGAAATGAGCAGCGCATTGACAAGCAAAATTTTATCACTAGTCTTTTACCAAGCGAATACACACAATCTCTCTTATTCTCTCTCATCTCATTGCTTTTTCTACTACTACTACTACTACTACTACTACTACTACTACTACTACTACTACTACTACTACTACTACTACTACTACTACAGTACTACACGTCAATAATACTGCAAAGCAATCCACAATTGCTAAGCGCGCAACGGTAGTTGCCTTGAAATCCTACACTACCAAATGGTGTACCGAGATCACTATCCTAACAGAGCTATCCGTCCCCTCTGTGAATCGAATCTATGCAAAAGCAATCAAGCGAGGATTCGATCCGCATCGTACGGTGGTTGATAACGAATTCGTTGAAGATAAACCTCGTTCTGGTAAGCCTACCAAGCAAGATCCTTCTACGATTGATATTATCCTATCGAAGGTGCGCCTAGATCGATACGGTCGAGAAAAGACGTGCGCTGATCTAGCTAGCGATCTTAGCAAGCTAGAAATCAATATCTCTGCTTCCACGGTGCGCCGTATACTAAAGAAAGCTGGCTTTCGGAAGACGAAGCCGACGAGGAAGCCTGGATTAACGAAGAAGATGCGTGCTGAGCGTCTAGCTTAGTGTCTTGCACACGAGCTACGGAGGCTTAGAGCGGCCACCTCAGGAAATAATAATTATGAGCCGCCTTAACTACCGCCTATAGACGCCCTACATATCAAGCACGTCACTTCTTAATCGGGATATCCAGGCTGATTTAAAACAGTCACATTTTTCATCCCCTAAAATTAGCCTAAGGGGAAAGCTTGCTGATATTTATTATGTCTCACTGTTAATGTTACTAATATTGTTGCTTCTACTATCTCCAAGTAGGGTATCAATTGCAACTTATAAAGTAGTCGTTGATTCTTGTTAGTGATCCTGATTAGAAAATGGGCTAATTAGAAAACGGGCGGCGGTGTTATGATATACCCTGCATGAGGTTATTCCCAAGTGTTGGTGCCTCAGGCTTCCCGGACCTGATAAGCCGGCAGGCTTTCTGTGGAGGTTCGCTGGGGCTTCGTCATCAGTACGTGTACGAACTTCTGCAGGGAACACCCTTGACAGAGGTTACACAAGACCCCGCTCCTATCCTTCTACCAAGGATACATCTCCTTCCTGTTTGAGCGATGAGACTGTATATAAATTGACCCATGTTGAAGAGGTTTTACAATCCTCAAGAAACAGTCTTTGACCTTTCTACACTATTGACTTGGCTCCATTTCTCCTACCTGATTGACAGGCCTCTATCCTGACTTATAGAGTATATCCTTACAGAAACGAATATAAAGAGGGCAGGGAGAAGAAGCAGCAGGAGAGCGAGCAGGGTGATTGGGAGGATATGTAAGGTAACTAGTAGGGATTGGAAACCTCTAATACAGTATTTTAAATATTGCTGGTCAATGCGCTGCTCATTTCTTTTGACGTGGACCTCCGTACTGTGGTCAAAACGTTAGAAATCAAGATAACTTTTCTCATAAATCGCGTATATGCAGAAATGCTGATATAGTCACAGTCCAAATCGATTCTTCCAGCAAAAGGTGTCATGATGAAAGGCTTGGCAGTAATCAGTGAGAGGAAGGGAAACGTCCCGCACGTGACAAAAAAACTATAAAGTCTCGCGACCCAACAGACTGCCAAAAGTCCATACAAATTTGTGGCGAAATTCGTCCAAAATGACGATGATTGGCTTGTGTTATTCCCTATGATTGGATTTTGCGTTACTGTCTGATTGGTTCTACCTTGGCTTCACGCGCAAGTTTCCTTGCTTTCAGCCAAAGTTGGTGTGAGGATTGTTCTTCACTGCCATTGGCTTACTGAACCTGCCTTACTCTTACGTCGAAGATATTTTACTCTGGACTAATGTCGTGTGAGGTTGGGCCTACTTCCGTACTACTCACTAGCGCGGTGACTACTACCTTGTATAATCCTTCATCTGCTATGACGACGAACTAATAGTGATATGCTGTACTCCTCACTTACTATATTCACAACCTCGTATCAAGTTCGTGTCCTGTACGCTAACGATGCTCTATGTGCTTATATACCCTCTGGCTGTGAACATCTTATATTAAAGCTTCGTATTGCTCGTAACCTCTTAACTTTCATTTTCCACATCCTTATTTAATCTGTTGCCATCATGCCATCTCAGGCCAACTTGCCGGCTATTCTTCACTTAAGGGACTTTATAAACAGCGTGGGAACTAACACTTCTAACCCAACCAGGGACTTACTCTACAAATTGAGGCTTCCTTACACCCTCCGTTTCAAACGAACCTCTACTCCGACGATGTTGAATTGTCTGAGCTCTGACGACCATACATTTCTTTGCCTCGCCGGGGAATCCTCAACCCTACGGACCAGACAGATTCATATATGGTTGGGGCTCATTCTTAACTTCTGTCGATCAGGATGGGTCTCTACGTCTAATCTTGCACGCCCATGAAGTTGACTGGTACGATACGAATCATAACGACATCCTTGGTTCTCCGCTGCTAAATGATTCCTTAGCCATCCGGGCGACAATTCTGATTCTTATACGTATGAAATGCACTGACTAGAGGCCGCTCTCCCTACTGTTAGTTTACTAGGAATTGTCCGAAGCGGAGGGGGCCAGTTGAATAGTAGGTCTAATCTATTGCATTACGACCTCGAGACGAATGTCTATAACGTTTCCAACAAGGTATCTGTGACATTTACAGTTTCCATTTACTTCCGGAATGGCAACCGTTGGACAAATTTTCCCGTTCTTGCAAGGCAGTCCCGCATATTTATCACCGGACGCATTCTTGGTATCACAGCTGACACACCTCCACTGGCAATTGGCGTGGACGATGTTTACTTCATTCCAAATCTCGGCTCTATTACGACATCTCTAGTGACACCTACCTCTTCGGCGGGAACGCAGAAGCAAGCAGTCCGATGGAACAGTCGAGCTAACCCATTAACTCCAATGAAGAGACCACGGACGCCAACCTCCATCTCTGATAGCGAGCCACTAGACAACGGGCGCCAAACCTGTCCCTCTAATAGGTCCCACGCATCAGCAACGAATAGAAGCGGCAGTAGAAAGCAGGAACCATGGGCAACACAAACGAGAACCATATTGGCCTACCAGGGTTAGTCCTCTGCAACAATAGCACAGGCTTTGTCACGGAAGGTGCAAATGAAGATATTGAGTAATATGCTTATTCCTTTCTGAGTCCAAAGGAGCGTGGAAAAGTAATGAGAAAGCGTCGAAGCACGGGGTGAGATTGCACAGTAAGTGCATTGAAGTGCCATGAAGTGCCAGTTGTCATGAACCCAAAACTTTCCAAGTCCACATTCCGTCCCCATATTTTCCCACAAGCGATGCTGAATCCTGGGCCTTATAATTGAGCATCACAATGCCACGATCGCGACGAATAGCAACGACACCAACTATATACGGTACAAAATCGGAAGGCGGGAGTCATGCCATTTTAATTGGAAATTCTTGGGCGGTAGCTGAGTGTCGCGCCTTAATAGAGGCTCTGTTGTGGCGCGTATGGTATGCAGGTCGGTGGTTGAGCCCCTCTATTTCTGCAAGGTAAGTTCATAGGGCGAAAAATTTCCTATAGTAGGCGAGCACTAGGGAGTTCCCGCGCCCCCACCCATAATAGAGTTTATAGTTTCGAGCAGGCAGATCACATAATCACATCAATTTCACCGGAATTACGGAGTAGAAGTTTAAACAAGAAGTTGAGCTAACCGTGGTTCGCAGTCACGCAACACCTCCACTCCCAATAATTCGGTTCGGGTCACCCCGACTCAACCGTGCAGATCGTTTTACCGTCGATACGAGAGATCTGCCAAACCATTGGACAGATAAGTCTGATCCACGCTTCTAGCTAAATCATGGGATAACCCCAAAAATATTGCGTTCACTCCGAAAATGGGAGGGTATTCCACGGCAGCCCTAGATCCTACACAAAACAATGAGAGTGGGTCACTTAGTGTAACTCCATCTTCTTCCTACACGGCTGGAATACCTTTAAAAATGGGCTGGCCAGTGGTAATCACGTTTTCATGTTAGGTGGTTAATATAGCTAACTTTGTGATGTTTTGGAAATACGACGAAATGCGTGATGCGACCGAATGGTACATATGGCCAGATCTCAATCTGCTATGTAACTTCGAAGTCAACGATTCCACATAAGCGAGTTATAAAACCACGTACCCTGCGATCATCCTCATATTTTCTTACCGCGAACCGCGTGCCTATCACGTTTAGGGGCAAGGTCCATTTTGACCTAGAACCTTTTCAGTAATTGGCCCACAATTCAGCCACCAGCTCTGGGCCACGGCTGAATCACAAACTGCTCGACTCTGACACTAGTGGGGCACTTTTCTCTACATATGCTATTTTGAGCTAGTCAGTTGTAAGCATGCTAAGCTGACGCTGAACTAAGTAAACTAGTGAACTGGAACGCTTAAAGGAGACAATCAAGATCTGTATCCGGGGTTTAAAGGCTCACCCCATTCCCCAAACTTGTCGTCTATAGGAATTTCCTGATCTAAGAGCTCGCTATGATCGACATAACACAGCTCTTGATCCTCGGCGTTGTCGTAGCACTGAGGTACTTTTGTTTTTAATAGGTCGCAACACGATCCTCGTGAGCCACCGTTAGTTATTAGCGGTATTCCGATCCTAGGACACATATTTGGCATTTTGTGGCATGGAGTCGATCACAGGGGTAATCAGGCGTAGGTTTTCTCCGAGTTATCCGAAACGGTGGAGTTAGGATAATAACAGACGACTTGAACACCAAGGAAGATTGGATCGAGCTCGTCTGTATAGATATTATCCAATAGCCATCGCGTATTAAATACCGAGATCTAATAGATGAAGGCGTAAAAATGCTAGAATAGATTAATTTGCCGATTACTCTACGAATACATATTCGGAAACGGCTCCCCACTGCGCTGACCCGAGTTAACCCCCGTATACATCGCAAAACGACTACAATATATCGCGTTTAGTACGTGTTTTAGAGGTGGCCACTCGCTTGTGAAATACGTTATGTCATGACTATTTTCTTGAATTTTTGGGCAAAATTGCTTAACCGTCTTTCCTTTCTATCTGAACGTCCTGCTGCAAATCATTCTTTAACCTAAGTCATATTTCTGTTTTTCTCCCAAGCCTATATGCATCACCTCGGCTAGGATGTCCTATCCGCGATGTCGACACATTCCAAACCTTCCCTACATTGCCCGGTGTTCCTTCCGCCCTTCCAGTGCTGAAGACTTGCTATTGCTCTTCTGGCATTCTACAGTATTTCACGCACCGTAAAATCTATTGTGGCTTTAGAGAGTGCCCAGGCACACAAAAGGAACTATGTCAACACTAGACAACGATCCAAAACACAGCATCTGATTAGCCAAATGGCCAGCAATGGAATCTCTGAGCGACATGGGACAAGGTAGAGCGTCTCTGATGAATTTTCCCTAAATCGTATTTAATGCCCTCTGTGCCATACGCAAGCTCTGTCTATCCTCTGGAATCTAATTATCCACTCTGTCCCAATTTAACTGAGAACAAATCGCCTGGATTGACATCATTTCAAAACTGCGACAGTAGCTATGGCAGTTATATCTCTTCCCCCCGGTTTCCAGATCGAGCCGGTCCCATTCTTAGGGGAAGTGACTGCGCCTGAGCCACGATCGCGGCTAGGTGTGTTGGAGAACTTCAATGGAAGCTTTACTGGGTCAGGCTTCAACACAATCTTCCGCCCGCATAGCGGAACCAATACAACATTTCCCCGCGACAACATCTTGGAGCTAAATCTGATCGATGACGCCATAACGTTCTCCAAAGATTTTGGCGCCGTGCCGAACCGCGGGCTTATGTCGCAGAGCAACATCTTTCTGAATGGCATATCTTATGTACAGGCTGTCAGCGCTGTGACAAACGAGGAGACTGGGAAGGCTGATCATTCTCCCATTGGCATTCACTTCGAGACGGGATTGTGGATGAACGTCCCGCCCACGAACAATACTCCAGTTCTTGGTGAATCCCTTGTGCGCATGGGGTCCATTCCACATGGCACAACTATCAATGCTCAATGCCTGGCGCCTACTTCGAATACCTCAGGTCCACCCGAGATCCCACCAGCGAGTTTGGCGGTATTCCCTTTAAAGGGTGATGGTGGCGCAGTGCCGATTGATAGCGTAAATGCCTCAGTTATCTCCTCTCTTCGACGCCCGCAGGATCTCTCGAAATTCATTGCTGCCGGCACCATCACTCAAGAGATACTAGATGACCCGAACACCGTTTTGCGCAACGCCATCAAAGGACAGACTATTCTCCAGAACATCGCCTTCACAGTATCCACGGGGCCTCTGGTTCCGGTGTTCGGGGGTGGAACAGCGAACATCGCATTCTTAGAAGGCGACCCTGCTATCATGAATCCAAATGCTAATACAAGCCAAATGAATGCTACCTTCTGGATCGAAACGGTGCAACATAAGCTCCAAGTTCCAATCTTCAAGCGCGGACAAGCCCCGATGAAAATCTCCCCGGCTTCACCAGCACACCAGCCCGTGCCGGTGTTCCTCATTAGCCCACCGCATGACATCACTGTCCCCAAGACGATCACTGTCACTTCGATACAGATCCAGTACTCTCAAGTGGTTAATCTAGTATTCGACGGGTTGATCTGGCCGCATATATCAGTATCGACGCTGATTCCATCGGACCCAGTAACAGTACCAGACTCAGTCTGGAATTGAGAAACAATTGGAGCTGTAATGGGGATGTGAATTTTTGATAATTGTTGGATAGTGTTTTTGCTACGTATTAATACAAGATTTGTCGTCGTTGAATTGTGATGCTTTCACTGGCATTTGAACCACTTAACAAGCATACGACTACCCTACTGTCATATTCCCACGGGAAGGGTCGACCATTCCACGCTTTCCGTCCGTGCGCCCCATAATAGAGTTTTCGGTAGACTGCAGCGACCTGGTCTGCTATTACAGACGATTTTTCCGCGTCTCAACCAATCGGGGCGCTATATTTCCCGCTCTGCTATTCCGTACCATCTACTCCGTATTAACGAGAGCCTCTGGTCACAAGGTCGCGATCGCGTTCTCCCAAAAAAAAAAAGACGTCGCTTCATCCCCCGATGTTTTTTTCAATGATTTTGTATTCCCCAGCACTGGTGAAACAAGTTGAAAAGTCCACCTTGTCTTCCTTGTCGGACAATGTCGCTCGCTTACTCAGTACCTTCACCAAATGGCCTTCCCTTCCCATATATTTAGATTGGGGTGAACATGTTGTCATATGCACACGCTGCCAATACGCCATCTCCAGTGAAGGCTCCCAGCTGAGCCTTTACTTTCGAAAGAAACATGGCATTCCCCTCAGAGAAAGACAAGGGCTCGATCAATACCTTCATCGGCACCACTTCAAAAGCGGTAGCTTAGCATAGCCTCGGCCCAATGGATTCCTATGTCATTCTGCCCTTCGAATTCTCGACTAAGCTTATCCGTATCAGCTAGATCAGCATGAAACTTAGCTGCCTGAGGCTGTAAGGCATCAAATAGGCTATTAACTAGGGCTTTACTGCGGCAGAAGATAATCACCCTAGCCCTATCCCGCCGCCTAAAGGGCCGAAAGGCAGCCTTGAAGTCCTTAATAATTGCGTGAGGAAGCTAGGATAGTATACTCTATAGAGAGTCTCGTGACCACTTTCCCCGTGCTCGAATCCGCCTTCCATATGTATAGAACAGATATGGAATAGGAATCAGAGCAACGGAGATAAAGCCCAGAATACTAGCTGCCCAGGGTACACCAAGATTATGGAACATGGCGCTAGTGAACAGCGGGAAACAACCTGCGAAGACAGAGCGTAGAAAGGTGTTTGCAGCGATCGCACTGGCAGAAGCTTTCTGGAAGGTGTCAATCAGGTAGTTTAGTGCAGCCTGGAAGATAGTGAAGAAGCCGAAGCCCATCATGACGGCGCCGATGATAGGGCCTATCCAGTGTATATGCTTTGGGCTTGTCCAACCAAAGACAAACATGCCCGCGGCAAAGAGAACGGAACCGAGCATCATAGGTGGCAGTCTTGCCTCGGGGACTGGGCGGTTGTTGTTTGCCTTGAAGCGCTTGAGGTAGAAACGCTGGTTGGATAAGTTGATCACAGCGCCGATCAGGATGCCGACGAGGTAGGCGAGGAAAGGTAGTGCGCCGACAACCTGGTTCCATCCGCGGATTTCTTGGAAGACGATGGGGAATGCTGCTAGACTTAGGTAGAGGATACCGTAGACGAAGGAGGCATATAAGGCCACGAGGAAGCAGATTGGAGTGGCGAGGAGCTGGAAGGGTCGAATGAGATATTTGTTTCCCAGTTCTTTCAGGGTTACGTCCCACTCCTCGTGCCGGGCGTGGAGAGCCCAGTTGCCGCTTTCGAAACGAAGTCTTCGCGCCTTGTAGACGAGGAGGACGGGTGGGTAGCTCTCGTCGATGAAGATGAGGTCGAGTAGAAGGAAGAACATCATCATGATGCCGGTAATCTAGGAGTTATTAGAAGGAGAATGGAGATACAGAAGTAGAAGTTAGACGCACATATTCAGTCCATCGCCAGTGGAGGTAGCTCTGAACAATTGCACCGCCGACAATGGGACCTAGGACTGGTCCACCAACAACAGCCATAGCATATCCAACAATCGCAGCGCCCCGTTGCTCGGCTGTCCAAATATCGCTCAAAACACCACCAGTATTCGTCACAGGTGCTGAACCGAAGAAGCCCGTGAAGAATCGAGTCAACATGATCGTCTGCAGATCCTTTGCAGTTGCAGTACCGAACGACATGATCGCGGCAATGAAATAAGGAGCAAGCACAGCCGGCTTGCGACCATATACCTCCGACAGAGGTGCCCATACTAGGGGACCCAAGCCCAGACCGAAAAGTAGCAGTGAAGTTCCTAGAGTCGAAACCTCCAGGGAAACGCCGAAGTCATTGGAAATTTGTTGTTGGCCCGTGGAGTATCTATAGTTCCCTAATCAGTAAATTCTCACAGACACTCTTCCAAGTTCATGATAACTCTTACACAGAACTAGCCCACGTCGCACCTGCAATAGATGACTCCAATCAGTAAAGTCCTTGCACCTTTCGCCGCACGTAATTGGAGATAATGCCGGGGGAGTCCAATTCAACATACCCATCGTCGTCAACCCATACAACACCGTGGTCACAGCCTTCTTCCCAAAACTCCAATTCAACGGTCTATAGGGATCATCAGGACCCTCAAAATCAACAATCACATCTGGACTCGTCTTCGTATGCGTCAACGGATGCGTAAACTTGGCCGTCTGCCCTGGATCTCGACTGCGAATGCGCGATACAACCGATTGTGCGCGCTGCTCGAATACCGAAAGACCTGATGCCGCGGTACTTTGTTTCTCTAGCTGTGTAGAGGCCTGACCGATTTCCTCGTCAGCATGATGATGGTGCATATCGCGCGACTCGATGTCGTCCGTCGAGGTTGTAGAGTGATAATCGTGCTCTGGCTCGTGCTCTGGCTCGTGCTCGTGCTCTGTGTGCTCGGGCATGACTGCTGATTTCATGCGCACAAGTGCGACGAACTATGAGAATGTGGAAGATAGTTGTTTAAGAGTGAAAGGAATAGATTCTAGCTCCGACAGAAAAAAAAGTTGATTGCGACAAGAACTCCGAGCACCGAGCACGGGGATAAGGAATTGCCCGCCGATGAAGGACGCGGATTGGTACAAACTGGATCCGTGGGCCTGATTTAGACGTTTCAAAACGTCATGGGATCCATACACTAAGTCCACTGGAGATGCTTGGCTTGATGAGTCCACGAGATACGGGGCATATATGGAGAACTGGTTATTTTTTTTTTGTCGGGGTGGCGCCGATTGATTTGATCCTTTTTCTTTTGTAGACCTTTTAATCGGACGTCCGACGCCGACGAGCCGTCTTATCCGACGACGGAGCTGGTTCGACGAGATCGTGAGATGTGGGGCATCTTGACTCGGCGCTAGAGCCGAGCTCGGCGGTATAAAGTGTATGCCGAGAAGGGGAAGAGAGAGATTGCGGAGGACTGATGCTTATCTTGTAGATCTTGGGAGTGAAGATCGCGTTGTTGGATCTTCTGGTTGCAGTATCATCACTGTGCCATGACGAGCTACTGTCCTAGATTCTCATGAGCACCCAGAATGCTTGGCCAAGTCACTCTGCTGCTACTGTTATTACTACTCCGTGATTGACATCGTTGAAGAGAAGGTAAGAAAGAGGAGGATTCCATATGATCTTCCGCCCCATCTGCCAAAACGCCATTTAGTCTAATGGTTTTATGATACATCCCGCCTGGAGCTGCTATGAACAAATCAACGCCCCATATAAAACCCCCCATGAATAGCACCCTAGGCCGCAGGGTGCATATCCTCCCACTTCTGAACGGCCTCAAGAGCCGCAGTAACCTTCAATCCAATACGAGCATCAAGTTCGTAGCTCTCCCAACGCGCCGCATGATCCAGATGCTCCTTGCAAGTATGAACAAGCTTCCGGTCCTGCTCAGGCTTCTCAGAAACATCTGCCGAGAGCTTGTGCAGAGATTGGTACGTCGACCGCTCCATCCAGACATTCGCCGCCATTTCAAAGTGCGCAGCTGGAAGGACCCAGTCATCCTTCAGATTGCCCTTGAAGATGGACTTCTCATGGGTCAACACCTTGGTCTTGAGGATCTGTTTCGCGTCCTCGTGATTGTGCAGAGATCGTAGTACGGCGGCCCGGAGTAGCTCCAAGATAGCTTTCTCCTCTGGTCCCTCGCGAGACCAGGTTTTGTTCTCGCTGCTTTCACACCATGACAAGCAGCTTAGAGATTCTTCCAGCTGGCTGCGTGTCATGCGGCTATGTCCGTTCCAGAAGAAGATCATCTCCTCGATGGGGTCCACGCCAATCGCATCTACCAGCTCGACGTTCCATTCCTTGGCACGGGCTTCCCACTTGGCAATCTTGCGCGTGACGAACACGTCGAAGGGAAGTTGACGGGCCATGAAGCGCTTCTTGCCGGCCAAGGGAGGGGCTTTGCGGATATATTCTGCCGCCTTGCGCGCGTGCTCCTTTGCCTGTTTGGGGTCGTTCACGATAAATTGGCGGTAGAGCGCAACATGGCTGGAGCCGGCAATATAGTAGTACAGTGAGCGGGACCAGGAATTGAGATCCACGCACTGAGAAGTCAGCTTGGTACTGGGGCTGGTGCGGAGGGTAGAAGAAGCCGTGGACAAGAAACTTACCTCGATAAACGATGCCGAGCAAACGTCGTAATTGTGCAAGAACAGCGCATTCAAACTTCTCTCAAAAACGCACAGTGCCTCAACCTGCTTGAGAGCACTTTTGTTGTTTGAGCTAAGAAGGTTCAAAGCGCCTTCCAAATCCTTATTGGCACCCTTCATCCGCGACTCTTCCAAAAGCCAGAGACGACTATTCGGGAACCGGGATCGCATCTCGGTCAACAGTTCAGTCAACCTTTCTTGAGGGTAGCCCTCCACATCATCCTCGCCTGGAGATGGGTCAGGCATGATATCGCAATAACGTACAAACCCGTTATAATAGCCAAGCAATGCCAAGGCCGCCATGGCTCCGATAATATTGTGGAACTTGCTGGCTTGCCAGAGCATTCGCAGTCCGCGCTGCTTGTCGCCGTGGAATCCAATGATGGAGAGTAGCCTGCTGAAAGCAGGAGGGACCATGGAGATGAGGAGCAGAAGGATACCGAAGCAGAAGTTGGCGCCAGAGTGCACGAACACGTCGATCTCGTTCTGGAAGATGTCCGAGTCGGGGTCGTGGTTGATGATGTTGGAACCGCCGGGTGTGGAAGTACCAGATGCGAGCTCGGGCTCTGGACTCACTGTTAACCCGGATAATGATTTGGAGATATCCTTCTCATTGGGTATAACAGATTGAGCTGTCGCAGACGGAACCTTGTTGAGTACCTCGCTGGATGAGACTGGGGACTTGACGTCGGTGCTAGCACTACTAGCCGTGGAGAGGTCACTCGAGCTAGGAAGGAGAACTCGGCTAGGATCTCTCAATTCCATGAACTTCTCTTCCATCTTCAAAATAGCGTCCAGGGCAATATAAGCCTTGCGCAAGCGGTAAAAGGCCTTGATACTTTCCGTCAGACTCTCATTGAGGACACCCACAACGGCGCCCATCAGCTGTGCAATCGCCTGACATAGAGCATATTCACTACCCGCAGCATAAATCTCCGAGCGGAAGGCATTGGGGGCGTGGGAGTTATGTTGGGCGCGGTGTTGATCGCTGGCTGCTGAGGTTTCCGCTTCGCTCAATCGTTCGGAAGCTATGGACAGTTAGCGCGACGATCATCTCGCGATTCAATCAATTGTCTCAGACCTTGTCGCATAATCTCTTGTTCAAAGCCCAGCGTTGCCCGAACAAAAGCCACCATTCCTTTGCCCAGCTATTACTGATTGTCAGTATTGATTTCCTCATTCCTCCTGCGCTACGTCATCGCCTATGCCCGACACACGCACATTGTGGAAGGTAGAAGTTCCCTTGGCCAAGCCAGCTTCGGCGCTATCGACATCGTCGTTGAGGATGAACGTCGCCGCTGTTCAGATGATCATCCCATTAGTAAACGGCTCGGATAATCGAAGCTTTGGACATGGATAAGTTAGTTACCTTTCATCGCCTCATCCACTTTCCCGCTCGAAGAATTCACCGTCAGCACAAGGCACATCAAGGAAGAAGGGGCTGCGCCCGCACAGCCCATCTACCACATGGTATCTCCAAGTCCCATCCGCACTAGCAGGGTCCAACATACAGTCTTTCAACTCGGCCAGCGAGTCCAGCGATTGCGTCGAGGCATTGGCGGGCTTTTTGCCATACAACCAAGACCCCACTCGCAACATGATGATAGTCGCGCACCGCTAGGGTAGGTCGAAGAGGATTCACAAAGCCACAAAGACCTGGAAGATAATCGGAGTTGGCGCTATCGATATACTCTCCTCCGCCGCAACGACAGGCCAAAGCGATAGGGACGGATTGGGAAGAATGTCAACGATCCCATGCACGGAATCACAACGGATTACCGAGAACGGCCAGGTAGTGATAGCGCGGGGAGAAGGGAACCGGGGGAGGAAGAACGAGAGAAAGTGAGAGAGGAGAGAAGACGGAACTCCAGGATTGTCTCAGAATCAGGGAACCATGGTGATAACGAAATTGACCGTGGGGTAGAGAGAGCAAGACAAGTAATCGGTCGTGGAGTACTTGGCCCCAAAATCAGCAGTGTCGTTTCCATGGGCTTTTTCGTGGCGTGCCGATGGCTCCGGGAGGGGGGCGAAGCAGCCGCATAAAATGGGAGATATGCTCCTATGTTAAGGTCAAGGAGGAACTGGGAATAGCCGAAAAGGGTAGCATAATTAATGATAATACGAGAAGTAAACCCAAGCTCGTAAATCAACAACTAGTTAGTCTCATATTTATCGAATTAATATTTCATTGTCACGCTCTGTCTTCCACTGCGTAGTTATCTCCAATCACGCCGATGGCAGCCTGAGGCCGCCTCTCCGCCAAGGTGGGAAGCTCCCCATCCAGACAACAGCATCATCCATCACATTCCATCCTTCCCCCACTACTACCACCACCACCACGCTCTCCTCTCGTCTTCAACTCCCATCAATTCACGAGAGCATACAAATCCTCCAGGCAACCCGTGTCCTCCATCTTCTCTACACCCGCCCTCTCCATCCGCCACATACACCATGTCCAATTCCACCCAATCCCAGACCAAGGCCGATGCCTCCGAGCAG
This sequence comes from Penicillium subrubescens, assembly GCF_028828155.1. Lineage (NCBI taxonomy): Eukaryota > Fungi > Ascomycota > Eurotiomycetes > Eurotiales > Aspergillaceae > Penicillium > Penicillium subrubescens. Next base: position 2,005,338 of record NW_026643160.1, on the reverse strand, counting down.
CCCCAACAACAGCAGAAGCCCCAAGTGCTCGAGGAAGATGACGAGTTTGAGGATTTCCCCGTCGAGGGTAAGCTAGGCCCCTCTATCCTGGAGTTACAATTCCCATGACGTGACAGAAGATGTGGACATGCCCTGACCGTTTCCCCCGCTAGATTGGCCCCAGGAGGAAGCCGAGCAGAACGCCGGGTCAGCAGCGAACGGGGGCAACGAGCATCTGTGGGAGGAGAGCTGGGATGATGACGATGCTGCGGAGGACTTCTCCAAGCAGCTGAGGTATGTTACAATCTACCCTGTTGGTGGCAACTACACTACGCCAGACGTGAGATACCTGGGACCTTGTCCAGCGTCGGGATTACATTCTCGCCCTGGCTGTGAAATCAGGATTTTATTATTATGTTTTGGACTCTGTAGCTAACCCTCATCCGTGTCACAGGGAGGAACTCAAGAAGGTCGAAGCATCGCACTAGACAAGATAATACAATGGAAAACATAATATACGAAAAGACCATCCCGCGTTTCCACACATGACATACCCCCTCCGAATCCGCTGAACGCCTCTCACGCTACAAACACTATACCCCCCTTGGAACCGATGGAAGACGATGTTGAACACAGTGGGCCCCGACACAAGCAGAGACGCCCAGGACTGCGGAGTGAAGCCGGGTCAGGTGAGATGATTAGTCCGGCTACCAACGCATTTGGTTCTACCTGATGATGTGGTAGAAGCACGTTTATTCGAGCAGCTTGTTTCATTGATGTCTGCGTTGCACTTCTGGAACTCGGTTATGGGCAACTGGGCGGGTGTAATTCGTGAAATGTCGAATAGCAAGTCGGTCAGAATAATGCAATTGGACTCTTGCTACACATTCTACAGCTTCTGCGCTTGTACATGTAGTAGCTGTGGTCTTAATCGTATATCTCGTAAAGCTAAGCATTCCACTGCAGTTACCTGCCACCAAGGTCTCCCTACATACCCTCATCTCCAATATCTTGCGCCATCAAAGCTTCGGTCTCGTATCTGACCAGAAACAGAGCTTAGTTACCAGTCATACATCCAAAGACAAAAAAACCGCCAAATTGAACGTAAAAATTTTGTGAATTTATATCGGAAAGGAAAATCTTGGCTGTGTACATTACAGTTTCGTGAAAATGTCGCAACTTGACATTAAAGGGGGGAGACGCAATCTTATTCTCTCCTCCGCTAGTATGCCATCTACTTACTGGACAGAGCGGCAACACCGGGCAGCTCCTTGCCCTCGAGGAGCTCGAGGGAAGCACCGCCGCCAGTGGAGACGTGGGAGAGCTTGTCCTCGACGCCGTACTTGGCAGCCACGGTGGCAGTGTCACCACCACCGATGATAACGATGGAGCCAGACTGGGCAGCCTTGACAGCGGCGTTGAGGGTCTTCTCGGTACCGTTGGCGAAGGGCTTCAGCTCGAAGACACCGGGGGGACCGTTCCAGAGGATGGTCTTGGCCTGGCCGATGACCTCCTCGTACTTCTCGACGGACTTGGGGCCGACGTCCAGACCCATGTAGCCGTCGGGGATACCCTCGGAATCGGTGGCAGCACCGACGGTGGCGTCTGCGGAGAACTTGTCCGCGGTCACGTAGTCGACGGGCAGGACAATCTCGACGTTGTTCTTCTTGGCCTTCTCGACGATCTCGGCGACGATCTTGCTGCCGGCCTCGTCGAAGAGGGAGTTACCAATCTTAACGTTCTCGAGGGTCTTCTTGAAGGTGAAGGCCATGCCGCCGGTGATGATCAAGCTGTTGACCTTGGGGAGCAGGTTGTCGATCAGCTGGATCTTGTCGGAGACCTTGGCACCACCGAGGATGGCAAGGAAGGGGCGTTGGGGGTTCTCAAGAGCCTTGGCGAAGTACTCCAGCTCCTTCTTAACGAGGAAACCGGCGGCCTTCTGGGGGAGGTCGACGCCGACCATGGAGCTGTGGCCACGGTGGGCAGTGCCGAAGGCGTCGTCTGGAAGGAAATGGAAGTTAGTATAAGGACTCTAGAGTTCAGCTGAAAGGACAAATTCGTCGCTTACTGATGTAGATGTCACCGAGGGCAGTCAGGCCCTTGCGGAACTCAGCAACCTTCTCCTTGTCGGCCTTGACCTTGTTGCCCTCGGCATCCTTGGAGGAACCCTCCTCCTCGGCGTGGAAGCGCAGGTTCTCCAGGAGGATGACTTGGCCACCGGTAGCCTTGTTAACGGTCTCCTCAACCTTGGGACCAACACAGTCCTCAGTGAAGATGACGTCCTTGCCGCCCAGGAGCTTGGAGAGCTCAGCAACGACGGGCTTGAGGCTGTACTTGGCGTTGACCTTGCCGTCGGGGCGGCCAAGGTGGGACATCAAGATGACGGCCTTAGCGCCGTTGTCAATGGCATACTTGATGGTGGGCAGAGCACCGACAATGCGCTGGTTGTTGGTAATGTTCTTGTCCGCATCGAGAGGGACGTTGAAGTCGACCTATGGCGGGGTAAAATGAGCCATTGACATCCATGACAAAGGGATTAGCATATTTTAACATACCCGGATCAGGACACGCTTATCCTTGAGGTCGACATCGGTGATGTTGAGCTTGTTAGAGAGAGACATTGTCGGCAGGATTCTGTGTCTGTGATGTCAGCGGGGGTGTTCTCCAGCTCTCAAGAATGGTTCACGCAGCAGTACCTCGACAATTGAAGACGGTTGATGCGAAGCAGAGACAGAGCTAGAGAGAAGGAGGGGGAAATACAGACAAAGAGAATCAGGAGTCTTAATCAGGCCACGGTGAGTCGCGACAAGAAGGATGGAGGGGCTCGTGGAGGGACGTGGTGGGGCTCGCCGGTGAAGAGGGCGACTGCCGCATTGAGCTGGGTAACAACGGGGTACGTTCCGATGATGTCTTCGAGTGCTTCAAGTGACTTGAACGTTATACTGTTTTCGTACAGCTTCTAGGTACTCCTATAGCTCACTCTACTTTGATTTTAGGTAACCCGACATCCTCCGGGCACATAGATCGGGCTGATGCGGGACTGATGTCAGAGCTCCCCGTCAACACGGAACAGTCCGGGCGTCCTGGGGTCCTCGATAGCCTCGGAGTCGGGGGATTCTGGGGATATCGCTAGACAATGGTGCTCTACTCGGATTCTAATTGGCTGGGCTGGAATTGTCCATAGCCGCTACGCTGATGACCGCGGGTGTTGTGATACAATCAGTTCCACTTGTGAAAAACGAGAGCTTCGTTGCAAAGCCGAAGGATTAAACACGTCAATATATCCCTAAGAAGACCTCGTTTGGTGATTTCCAAACACCCGCCGACAACGACAAACGAAAGAAAGTACTGTAAATGAATACTCCCAATGCGCAAAAACAAACCCAGTGTCCTTTTTGAATGCAACCATGTCCTTCCTCCTCGCGAAACGTGATATCCCCTGTACACAAAGCCAGAAACGATGACCAACCGAGACCAGAACGCCTAGACAGATAGACAGCGAGCAAAGACAATTATGGTGGCAGGGCAAATCATTAACGTGATATTCGCTGTCATGAGCGTACTCAAGACTCCTCAGCGGAGTTAGTGAGTGAGAGGTATGCGGTCCACGCAATACCAATAGACGAAACAAAAGGCTGGTTTGGATTGTCAGTACTGGGAAACAGTCGAAGAGACTGAAGAGGGAGTTTGGAAGCTCACAATTTGGAATTGAATGGGAATGACTCGGAAGTTGAGAATCTGTACTGCCGGCCAAAGTACAAAGTTGGCCTTCAACGTCGGCAAGTATACATCCCGGAACTTCTGGGTCAAAGCTCTCTTGCCGCCTCCTTCTGCAATGGTCATGAAGGTAAAGAAGCACGCCAGACCTAGAGAAGGCAGTGTCAGTTCGAAATTCGACTGGGGCGGCCGACAGACAAATCCATACCAAAAGGCGCAAAGATCAACTGGTCAAAGGCAACACGCTTGAACACCGGAACACTAGGGTTCACCTTGGTGAGAGGGAATGCCCGAGACAAGAAGCCAAACCACTGGAATTGGACTGGAGCCATGAAGAAACCGTATGCCATGAACCTCGTGACACGCTCAAAGTCGAATGGCGCCGGGGAGTATGTTCCAGCCCCAATCTCTCCGATCACAGGTGGCCTTCCCTTATCGAAATCGGGAATTTCTATCGAAATGAAGTCGTTCTCGTGGGACCGTTGAGCATTTCGAGACCGGAAGGCGGTAATCAACTGTGCAACGGTATCGGCGACGCCACCAAGCACCTATATGAACCATCCACCGTCAATCGTCGGATCCAATCATAGAGTATCGTGGGTATCTCAGGAACAGGGCGGGCTTACAGCGTTGGTGACCATCGTCGTGAGAACTATCGTAAAAAATTGGTTAGCACTCAACGTACATACCCTCAGGACCCCACGGGGGGTTGACGCCTTACCTGGCTTCTCAGCATAGTAAGAGTTGAATTTCGTGGCAATCCGCGTAGCAACAGCCATCTCGATGAGGAATATGATCGTGTGCAGGAGTGGCTATCATTAACGGAGCGGGTCAGCGCGGGCGTCTTGGAAGAGGACACACAAGCAACAAGATAGCGAGAGAAAACCAACCACGCGACCGTAGATATATCTTCTATTCAGTCCATCGAGGACTTTCCGCTTTGCAGAGGTAATCATGGCGACGGAGGGCGGAGTTGGAACCGGTTTATGATGGATGGGGTTGAAGGCAACAATTCCGCCGGGGAGGTGCTATCTCGCGTATGTATGACGCAAACTTCAAGTGAGAACCTGAAACGATGTTGAACCTGGACCGCCCGCTAGCCTTAAGTGTCGGAATACCCCTGGAAATGCCGATGGAAGAGGCGCGGACGGAAATATATCTAGTGAAGATCGAGGTCTACCCCAGATTGAAAGTGGGCAATCTTGACTCCGCTATGGCTGGACGGGAGAGGTTCATGACTAACGGGAATGGGGCCGAAGTCACGGGCTGCGGCAGACAACGGAGTCTTCGGGGGCGGTGACGTTCGGGCGGACTCAGCCTTGCGCGGTTAACTTCCACCCTATCATCTGTCTACTATAGGGTTGTACATCTTACATTTTGTTTCGTTCTTTTTTTAGACACCGGCTCATGGATTTTTGGTTCTTCAACCTGAACTGATTGAATTACAGCATATCGTACTCACTATACATACATACAAACATACAAACATATTTTATGCCACGCTCAATACAGTCATGCAGATACTCGAGGCTGGTCATCGGCTAGAATGTCTGGCAGGTCTCGAATATCGGTCGTTTCATTCGTATTCACATCCACGAGGCGTACCGCTTCCAACTGAAGGGGACCAGTCGCAAGGGGTAGGAGCTTGAGTTCGGTTGAGTGACACGTTCCAGGCAAGAGGGGCCTAATCGAGGGTGTTAGTTGGAAGTCGATCATCAATGATATATGATATCAAGAGCAGGTTAATAGAACTCACCCGACACGGATGTCAGTGCTCAAACTGATAAGTTCAGCCTCCTGGCCAGCAACACTCTTCTGCATCGCGTGCACGATATTGTCATCTGTGACAGCCTCCGCTACATGATCCTCCTTCCGGCTCGAGATGGATGATGACGAGGGGCGAGCCATATGGCCCCTCGGATCCACACGTTTCCGTCGGGGAATCGCAATCAGGGCAAATTTACGTGGGATGTTGGAGCGGTTGACAATGAAGACGTCCCAAGAGAATGGCGATCCAACCTGCACACGGGAAGGACCAGAGAATGAGATGGTGACTCCCACGTCAGTAACTGAATAAGCTCGCTCTCGCAGGGAGGACCGATTGTTAGGGTTCGGTCCTGTTTGAGAAAAGCCCTGAGGCATGGCTAGACTTGTAGGGCGGTTGCTTCTCTGTAATGCCTGGCTGGGACCGCCAAATGTTGGGTTAAGGGGCAACGAGAAATCGACATTGGTTCGCCATTGCATTGTGATGCGAGGCTTGCAATCGTCGGATAGGAGAATGACTGCTCCTAGCGAGATGTCCAGCATGCTCATCATGGCAGTCGATGATGGGTTGGTCTCGGGACCATATTCGGGTGTAAGTTTGTACATTAGGGTCACATCGTCTCGAGGCCGGCAGCTTATTGGGAGCTCAAGTCCTTGTACGGCCGACAGAGGCTCAAGCGTGCCCTCGGACAACTTTACATCCGCCTTATCAAAACAGACCTCACACATCAAAAATGGTGTCACTTCGAAGTCCAGACTGGCAACTGTAGTGGGAAGACCAGTGTAGGAATTCAATCGTGAGTAGCGAATCCTGGCACTGGCTGCAGGAACCACGCGAAAGGGGTGACCATGTTGCTGCTGGACGTTGTAAATGGGGTCCTCCTGATATGTTGTAGGCACGACCCGCAACAACCTTGATGCTGGAAGGAAGGGCTCTTTATGGGCGAGGGCTTTGTCTCCAGACAAGGGCTGGAACATGTTCGTCGACGCAGGGACGAGTGGAGGTAGGTAGTCGTCTTCAGGGTCTTCCTGTCGGCTTGATTCCGAAGGATTTAGGCTCGCGGAGGCGATGAACAGGAGGGATGGGTTCGGGATACGGTTTCGAGGGCGCTCTGAGGAATATTAGCATATGAGGTTTCCTGCATCTTCATATCGCGAACGCACTAAGGAATGTCTCCATGCTCCATATGAGGTAGACATGGTTGCCTGTCCCATCTTCGCCTTCGAACTCATTGAAGATCACCAATGGTTCCTCCCTTGTGTCCACAACTCCGGAGAAAATGATATCTCTAGCTGGAGTCGGATTCTCCGCCACGGTCTCTGCAGGGTCGACTGCGAATACATCTAATCGAATTTCGAGACGGGGTAAATTATGCTTCAAAATGGTATCTGTGCAATCGGAGAGGCGCAGGACAACGCGGACGGGAAGAGACTCGTCTGGAATACTATTAGTCAATCAATCCGGGATCGCAAATGGAAGCACAGAACCTCTTGCGTACCGAAAAATAGAAGGGACCTTTGGGGAATAGAGGAAAGTACTGAGGGTAGATCGTCTGCTCCGTCCTCCAGGGCCGAGGTCAATGACCCTTCAATATCGATTGCCGGAGCATGAGGCACCACTGTATCGAGTACAGCATGTCGTAGGAACTCGCCCGGGATTTCCAGGCCAGGCATTGCGACAGAGATTGTCGCATGCAACAGTTGTCAACGGATTCCCGCGTTTGGCGTGTCTGCGGGCAATAAGGAGATAGGACCAGTGCCCTGATAAGCTGATCGGTGCAAACAGCACAAACACCTGAGCTTAATTCCACGCGGATCTCTTTTTCATCTTGTCGACTCTTCACCCTTCAACAAGCATCATGAATCCAATGCCTGGCCAGCCGGGTGCTCCTGTCCTATGGCAGGAAGCCCGAAATGCTGAAGGAAGGGTCTACTATTACAATGTGCAGACCAAAGTGACGCAATGGGCAAAGCCAATTGAGCTGATGACCCCCGTGGAGGTTTGTTCCCAACTACAATCAAGCACAACTTTGAACTAAACTAACAATACTCCGGTGATTCTTTAGCGTGCCCTTTCCAATCAACCGTGGAAGGAATATACGGCAGAAGGAGGGCGCAAATACTGGTACAACACGGAGACCAAGGCGAGCACGTGGGAGATCCCTGAGGTTTACAAGAATGCGCTCGCACAGGCTCCAGCTGCCCCAGTGCCCGCAGCGCCGGCTCCTCCTGTTGCGTAAGTGAAATTGACTACCTATCTAGAAATTTCAGAACTAACATCTTGTAGCGCCCCCGCTTTCGTTGCAGGTGGTTTCGCGCAACACCCACATCGTGAGCGTGAACGAGACCGAGACCGAGACCACCGAGACCGTGACTACCGCGACCGTGATCGCGATCGTGACCGTGACCGTGACCGTGACCGTGACCGCGACGACTATGACCGGGGATATGGCGACCGTCGTGGAGGATACGGTTCCTATGATCCAAGCGGAATGGCAGCCGCCTCAGCTTTGGCCACACAGGCCGACCCCGAGTATGGCTCCCTTGAAGAGGCAGAAAGTGCCTTCATGAAAATGCTCAAGCGAAATAACGTTCAGCCCGAGTGGTCCTGGGAGCAGACGATGCGCGCGACTATTAAAGATCCCCAGTATCGTGCTCTGAAGAATCCGATTGATCGCAAGACAGCTTTTGAGAAATACGCGGCCGAGGTTCGCATGCAGGAGAAGGACCGGGCGAAAGAACGATTCGCTAAGCTCCGCGCAGATTTCAATACCATGCTGAAGCGGCATCCTGAAATCAAACACTACAGTCGTTGGAAGACTATCCGGCCCATTATCGAGGGCGAGACGACTTTCCGAGCTACCGACGATGAGAATGAACGGCGCCAACTCTTCGAGGAGTACGTCGTTGAGCTCAAGAAAGCACACGCTGAACAAGAGTCCGCAACGCGCAAGGCGGCTATGGACGAGCTCGTGAACATTCTCAACTCTCTCAACCTTGAGCCATATACGCGCTGGTCGGAGGCTGAAGCGGTCATTGAATCCAACGATAAAGTCAAAGCTGATGATAAGTTCAAGACACTGACCAAGTCTGACATTCTGACTGCTTTTGAAAACCACATCAAGACTTTGGAGCGTGCGTTTAATGACGCTCGCCAACAGCAAAAGGCAGTCAGGGCCCGAAAGGATCGCCGTAACCGTGAAGGATACTTGGAGCTGTTGAAGGAGCTCAAGTCCCAGGGGAAAATCAAGGCGGGCAGCAAATGGATGGACATTCGTCCCATAATCCAAGATGACTCCCGGTACCAGGCAATCCTCGGCCAGTCTGGATCAACCCCTCTTGATCTCTTCTGGGATATGGTTGAGGAAGAGGAGCGTTCTCTGCGTGGCCCTCGTAATGACGTTCTGGACGTCCTTGACGTAAGTTTACCCAAAGTTGAAATTATTCTTCAGATACTCATAAGCCTTTAGGACAAACACTACGAGGTTACTGCCAAGACTACGCTTGAGGAATTCACCGAGATCATGCTTTCTGATCGACGCACTTCTAAGATTGATTCCGATATCTTGAGTCTTCTCTTCCAGCGCATTCAAGAGAAGGCCGTCCGCCGTGATGAGGAGGAGAAACATGCAGCAGATCGACACCAACGCCGCGCAGTTGATGCACTTCGCTCTCGGATTAAGCGTCTGGAGCCCCCTGTGCGTCTGGCAGATACCTGGGACGAGGTCAAATCCCGCCTCGAGAAGTACGAAGAGTACAAGGCTGTGGAATCTGATGAACTGCGTGAGTCCGCGTTCGAGAAGGTCATTCGCCGTCTTAAGGAGAAGGAGGAAGACGAGAAGGACCGTGATCTCCGTGATCGTGATCGTGACCGCGACCGCGACCACAGCCGCCGTCGCGATTATGACCGCGGTGATCGCGACTACCGCAGCAGCCGTGGTGAGCGACGTGGTGGCAGTCGAGTCAGCCGTACTCCCGAGGCCGATGCGTACGAGGCCGACCGCCGCAAAGCCCAGGCGGACCGTGAACGATCCTACCGCAAGGTCAGCGCATTCTCCCCCTCTCGTGAGCGCCGTGAGGATCGTGAGCGTGATAGAGGAGACCGCGAACGCGAGCGTTACCGTGAACGTGAACGTGATCGAGGAGACCGTGATTTTGAGCGCCGTCCTGGCGACCGACGAGAAGACGAACGCGAGCGCCTGTATCGCACTCGTGGAGATCCCCGTGGTGGTCGCGACGAGCTCGATTACGGTGAAACTCGCAGCACGGCCAGTACAGATCGTCGTCGCCGTCGGGAGAGTGACTCTGAGAGTGTGGCGAGTCGGTCAACGAAGCGATATCGCCGTGATAGCCGTGAGCGGGATCGTAGCAAGGGTCCTCGACGCAGTGGGCGGGAACGCTCTGCGATCCCAGAAGAGCAGAGCAAGAAGGATGAGAAGGCTATTCACTCTGGCAGCGAGGAGGGAGAGATTGAGGAGGATTGAATTGGGTAGTGTGTATATCGACAGACTAGTTGGACATTTTCCCCTTGGATATGGTCCAGTACAGTTCAAATCAACAAGTATTGCCCTGTCCATTCATCGGGGTCCATTGACTTTCTTCCATCCCATGGCACTTCTGTGCACAAGTATCCTGCGTGTTCACAAACAACATAAATCACAGTCAAAGTGGCCGGATATCGGATGTGGGAGTTGTCTGTATACGACTACGGACTAGCAGTTTCAGACGGAATAATATACTCCGGAGGCAAAGATCTCCGCCTTGTAGAAACCAACCAGGTGGACCGTCCCCACGCCATCGTCCTCCTGTGCAGAATAATTCCGAGACTAGACTCCTCGGATGTGGAGGCCCAAATCTTATTTTCAACCTTGGAAACCCCGGTTCCTGCCCTGTAAGGGTATGGTGAAACGTATAAGTCCTGAAGAGTCCCTGCGCTAACCTAGAATGTTCAGGCTGATGAACCAAACATCCTGGTCTCCAAGGCATGAGACCCCTTTTCTCTGCCGTCGATTTCTCCGTCATAATGCGCCCCACGGAGTGATTAATCCTCGACAAAGTGCGGAGAAGAACCCCGTTTGCCAGGATGAGCATGACGATGGGAAAACTGCCGATTGGAAGGCATTTGAGCATGCAGCACTATGTTGGACCCTTTCTGATCCTGTTCAGGAATAACGTCCGAAGCATCATTTAGCTTGTTTCTACCTATGGAGCTGAGGAGCTCATATAAAAGGGAGCTCTTTCGTCGGTGGAGAGTGTCAAGAACTCAATCAAGGCTTTGAACATCAAGAAAAGATTCTGGAAATCGACTTCACACCATCAGCATGCCTCAAATTGTCAACTATCTCGCTATCGCAGCTCTGGCAGCTTGCGCGGCGGCCACGCCTGTTGCGGAGCCGGCCATCACCGCTGCTCCCAGTCTTGAGAAGCGTGCCACCTGTACCTTCTCCGGCTCCAATGGTGCTGCTTCTGCCAGCGCTTCTCAGAAGTCCTGCGCGACTATTGTTCTCTCCAACGTGGCCGTCCCCTCGGGTGTCCCATTGGACCTGAGCAACCTGAATGATGGAACCCATGTAAGATCTTTTGATACTCCAATATCTCCTTTATTAGCACATGGACTCATTGTATTCGCTTTAGGTTATCTTTGAAGGTACCACTACTTGGGGCTACAAGGAGTGGACAGGTCCTATGCTACAGATCCAGGGCAAGGATATCACTGTCACCGGTGCAAGCGGCGCGAAGCTCAACCCCGACGGTGCGCGCTGGTGGGATGGCCAGGGAGGTAACGGTGGCAAGACCAAGCCTAAGTTCTTCGCTGCCCACAGTTTGACCGGCGCGTCCGTTATCAACAACCTTTACATCGAGAACACCCCCGTTCAGGCCGTCAGTATCAATGGCTGCGATGGATTGACCATCAATAGCATGACAATCGACAACAAGGCCGGTGACTCCGCAGGCGGCCACAATACCGATGGTTTCGATATCGGTAGCAGTTCCAACGTTGTTATTAACGGTGCTACCGTGTACAACCAGGACGATTGTGTTGCTGTCAACTCTGGAACTGTAAGACAAGACCTGGCGAGAGAAGAACTTTTTGGGCGTGTAATTTCTAACTACATCGCTAGGACATCACCTTCAGCGGTGGTTACTGCTCTGGTGGTCACGGTCTGTCCATTGGCAGTGTTGGCGGCCGCTCGGACAACACCGTTGACAACGTTACCTTCAAGGACTCTACTGTCACCAAGTCTGACAATGGTAAGCACCCCTTATCACTGCTATTACGCGTAGGCGTCGACTCCAGATCTAACGAGGTTTCTAGGTATCCGTGTCAAGGCTACCGAGGGCACCACCGGTACCATCAAGGGCGTTACCTACTCTGGCATCACGCTGTCCTCTATCGCCAAGTAAGCTACACAACGCCACGACCTACTCCTATTGAATCATCGAACTAACAATTATCGATAGGTACGGTATCCTGATCGAGCAGAACTACAAGGGCGGTGACCTTAAGGGTTCCCCGACCAGCGGTGTCCCCATCACCGGCCTTACTATCTCCGGCATTTCCGGCACCGGTGCTGTCGCCTCCAGCGGCTATGACATTGCCATCGTCTGCGGCAGTGGTGCCTGCTCTGGCTGGACCTGGAGTAACGTCAAGGTCACTGGTGGTAAGACCTATGGCAGCTGCCAGAACGTTCCTAGCCCGGCTAGCTGCTAGATATCTCGATTTTCATTAGTCTTTAGAGCTAGTGGGTCAGAGGCAGAAGGGTAGATGGGCGCTCGTTTATCGCTGATTTTTTGTACTATTTCTCGAGTTTGATTGCGTGTGTTACTTAGTTTGAAATTATTTGTAGGAAATTAAAAGGCGGGCTTTACCTTTTTCCACGAATGGAGCAGAAGAACAGTAGACCACATTCCATGCTGCAGTCTTCAATGTGAAATACGATCTCAATCTAATTACGCCATCATCAAACCATCCATTTCATTTGAATATTCGTACACAAGAGTCTCTACCTCCCGTAGCAACCACACACCGCAACCCCGTTGCAGCTCCGTCTTGAGCTTCCAGATTGGGAACCCAACGAATGCAACTAACAAACCTCCTATGCGTCTGCTCATCCGTCATTACCAATCTTGCATCCTGGGATAAATCCCAACACCGAACAGTACAATCATCACCCACGCTGAGCAAGTACCTCCCGCCCGGATGAAAAACAAGATCTTGAACCCAGCTATCATGGCCAACCAAAGTCTTGATCAACCTGCCTCTGATATTCCACAGTTTCACGGTCTTATCCCGACCACCTGTAGCCACAAATTCTGCATCCGTATTTTTTCCAGGTGATGAGCTGACTTTCACTCCACTCATTGCAGCCAAGGATTGATAACTCGCTGCTGGCGCAAAAGCACAACATTCGATATGATGATCATGACCGCGTACAAGTGCTTTAGCCTGACCAGATGCAACATCCCAGATGGTCGCAGCTTGATCCCGACCACCCGTAACCAGCAATTCCCCATTTACAGAGGGCGAAAGACCATATATCCAATCGCCGTGCGAGTATATCGTCTTGATGCAGTATCCCATTGTCACATTCCATATCCGAATCGATGCATCTCGACTAGCTGAGACGAGACGATTCTCACCAAATTTCAGAAATCGTACAGATGTAACGGGTAGATCATGGCCTGCAAGAGTTCGAATATTGGCGTAGTCGTTGCTGGGGTCCCAGATTTTGATTTTCAAGTCATCTGAGCTCGATGCAAGTAGTATTTTGTCCTTTTGGCCACCGAAGTCGAGGTCTGTCACGGTTTGTGAATGGCCCTTGAGTGTTCTTTCGAGTTCGCCGAATTCCCAGTCCCAGATTTTGATAGTGCAGTCTTCTGATCCGGATGCTAGGGATGAGTGGACTGGATGGAAAGCGATGCACGTGATGGCTTCTCGGTGGGACTCCAAGGTATAAGTTGGAGTGCTTGGAAGCCATTTGTTTGGATCTTGAGTTGGTCTTGTGATAGCTGTTGAAGGGGATAATAGCTCTGACTCTAGACGGGCCTTTTCTACTACCAGCTTCGCGATCTGATGAGAGCGGGTCAGTATAGATATCTTGTCACTGTCGTGGTATTTTCAATTCACCTGAGCGTTGAGCTTGGTGACGCATGTCCATTTTGACTCCAATACCCGCTCGTACTTTTTGATCGATTCGTCGGGAAAGCAATCTTGTAATTCTAGCTCTTTCCACAAGATTTCGACACATTTCGAGGCATCGATCAATGATAGGTAGCCTATCATCGCTTTATGGCTACAGACCATATTAGTAAAGCATCGGCAAAAGAGTTCGAAGCAAGTACAGTTCGGTAGCCTGTTTTTTAGCCAATACGCTCATGACAGCGATCAAACATATAGTTCATTGATACACTTTGGTTTGGATCGCGGAATGTCTCCTCATAAGAGACGCATCCCTTTGTTCCTCTGGATCAGTGCATGGACCTGAAGCGGCTGCATGGAATCACATGATTAAGAGGTACAATGCGAGGAGAGACATATTGTTGAGTCACGCTATTGGAATACCTGCAATGATAAAGTCCCACCTATACCTACCAGGGAAGTGAGATTCTATCTGACAGCTTGTCAGACTGGAACCTAGAATTCACCTGGTCGCCCCGACCCGGCTAGGTCTCTGAGGTGGTGCGGGCGATCAGGATGCACATCCTTTGATTGTGAAGAAGTCCAGATTACTTTCTATATTTCCTCAGAATCCCCGTCCTGTTTCGCCTGATAGGCGATTATGGGGCAGGCTACTAGAGATTCTATTGTCTCGGTGGTTCATTCGTGGAAATAATGATGCAGGATATATATCTAGGGGCGGGATCCGCTGCCTCTTGGTAACAACCTCCAACCTCAATTCTGGCAAAACCTGAACGTCGCGTTCAAAATGACCAGTACCTAACTAATTATCCAGACTAGGTAGGTAGTGAGAGTCCTCTTTGTTGCAGCCTGATTGAAAACGGGAATGTCTCCTAGAATCTGGCCGACCTCCAGTGTCTTAAGAAAGGTATCTAAGTCTAGCCAACCTTAGGTGAGCTTCCTAACGCCACTAGGGTGAAGTAGAGACATCCATGGATGGCATCAGCTTACAAAATGATGACTGGGGGATCGTTTTTCGAGGAAAGATAACAATAACAATTTGCAAAAAATACTAGCAGGTCTGAAAACCATGTACATGATGGATCGACCAGATGCAAGAAAAACCCCAGCTATTCAACAATGACCATCTTCCCTCCTACTTGGCCTTCAACCACAACCCAAGAAGATATCCACCTCTATCAATCATCAAGTCATAGAAAGCTTTTTGGTAACCGAACCCTCAGCCCAGAATACAAAAGAATTAACTCCGATGAAAACAACCATGCCAATCAAAAAAGTCCCCCGACCATGTTATCGTAAAGAAAAAGTGTTGGGCGAGATCAGATGGCTGGTGTTCCCGTCTAAACGCCAGAAACTTCGGACCTAAACCGAAATCCCCAGAGCCATGAAAACGGAGAAAGGGCGGACAGATGATGACGAGGTGAAATGATGGATGATCTCGGGATGCGGAGAAGTACAGTGGAGCGAAGACTAACGGAACATGCCACTGTCTCCTAACCAATGTTCTCGTTCACATCCAACCCTCCATCATCCATCATCGTCGTCTTCGACATTCAAAAAATCCTCTCCATTCCCAGTGGAAACCCTGACCGGGCGACGGAGCTTTCTACCCAGCCCCGTCAAGGTCCTGCAAAGACCGGGAAACGCCATTCGCCAACTGACTCTTCTGTTGCTGCGTCGCCAGTTGCGCCGCTGCTCAGAATCGCGGCCATCACCATCGTGATGCCGGCGTTGGTGCTTGTGAGGGATGCCCTCTTCAGTTCTCTTCCTCCAGGAAGTAGAAGTTGCCGGCCAACTTCTGCTCCTGATCCATCTGACTGTTGTACTTGTTGATACGGGGACGGTAGCTGTTGGGGTCACGACGGAAAGTGACATCCAGATTCTTCAAAAACTTGTTGCAGCCAGTAACCAGAGACTCGGGAGTGTTGGCGTGAGCGTCCACGGAGGGCTGTCCGTCGAAGACAATAACGCGGTCAGCCAGGTAGGTAGCCATGATGAAATCGTGCTCGACGATGAAAGCAGTCTTCTTGGTGTGCATAATGAAACGCTTGATGACACGGGCAGCAACAATACGCTGCTCGGAGTCCAGGTAGGCACTGGGCTCGTCAATCAGGTAGATATCGGCGGGGATACCAAGGGCAAGGACGATGGCAACACGCTGCAACTCACCACCAGACAGGTTCTGAACCTCCTGGTCAATGAAGTCATCGAGCTTGAGCGGCTTGTAGACATCGGTCTGGAACTGCGGGGAAAGGAAAGCAGCCTTGATACGCTTGAAGAAGAGCTGGCGCACGGTACCCTGGAACTTGGGAGTGATCTTCTGGGGCTTCATGCTGATGTTCATCTTGGGAACCGAGCGGTTACCGTCGGGCTTCTCGGCACCAGCCAGCATCTTACAGAAGGTGGTCTTTCCGGTTCCGTTCTCACCCATCATGACGATAATCTCAGAGTCGGTGAACTGGCCAGCCTCGATGCTGAGGTGGAAGTTGCCGAGAGTCTTCTCCATGGCAGGATAACCATATGCGTGGGCCTTGTCGGCAATGAAATCGTCACCAGCCTCGGCCAGGCGGAAAGTCAGGGACTCCTCACGGAAACGCAGGTTCTCAGTGGGGATGTGACCGTCGAGGAAGATGTTGATACCCTCACGAACGGAAGAAGGCAGAGTAACGACACCATAGACAGCAGGACGACCGTAGAGAACGCAAATGAAATCGGAAAGATAATCGAGGACCGAAAGATCGTGCTCAACGACAATGACGTAATCATCAGGACGGAGGAGGCCACGGATGGTACGGGCAGCAGCCAGACGCTGCTTGACATCGAGATAAGACGAGGGCTCGTCAAACATGTACCTATAATTTCGGTAAGGGGGCGGTCATAAGCACAACTGGGGGTTCTCGTAAACTTACACATCAGCCTTCTGGACACAAACAAGACCAATAGCGAAACGCTGCAGCTCACCACCGGAAAGGTGGCCAATGTCACGGTCCGCAACCTGGTTCAGCTCTAAAATTTTTGGATTAGTTGACGCTCTAAAGCAGAGGGAACTCGAAATCCATACCGAGCACATCCATGATCTCCTTCATGTTGTCCAGCTGGACACGGGCCTTGATGATGTCCTTGACACCCTGAACGGGGCCCTTGACAGCGCGGGGAATCTGATCGACATACTGAGGCTTGACAACAGCCTTCAGGTTATCCTCCAAGACCTTGGTGAAGTAGTCTAGTTGTTTGGTCAGTCATGGCCTTTCATTGATCACATTTGTTTAGTTTCACGCACTCTGCAGCTCGGAACCACGGAAGTACTTCAGAATCTCCTCCCAGTCAGGAGGGTTGTCGTAGCGGCCCAAGTTAGGCTTGAGCTTGCCACTCAGAATCTTCAACGCGGTACTCTTGCCGATACCGTTGGTTCCGACGAGACCGAGGACCTGGCCGGGGCGGGGCATGGGCAGACGGTGAAGCTTGAAGCTGTTGGCGGAGTAACGGTGGGTGACCTGGCTCTCGAGGTTGGTGGGCAGGTTGATAATGTTGATGGCACCGAAAGGACACTTCTTGGGGCAGATACCACAACCGATGCAAAGGCTCTCGGAGATGAAGGCGATCTTCGACTCGTTGGTCACTTCAATGCAAAGCTTACCCGTGCGGACCACAGGGCAAGACTTCTTGCACTCCTGACGACATTTCTAGAGCAGACCAAATCAGCCATTGGAACCAACTTCCGTTTAGTTATCCAGATTCATACCTTCGGTTTGCACTGTATATCGAGGACGTTTCAGGTAAGCCGGTCATGAACGAGAGGATTCGAAGCGCGAGAAATGCAGTTAGCGGGGTAGTTGGAGACGAACCTTGTCACTGTTGACAATGGCAATACTAGAGACAAGATCACGGTTAGCATGGCGCACATTTTCTTTGACGAAGCTATCCAAACGTACCGAGTAAGCTTGTCGGACATGGTGGCGGCTTTGGGTTTTGAAAAACCACAATCAGGTATCAAAGGCGGGTATCAAGAGTTTGACAGCGAAGGTTGTCGCGTGCAAGAGCCGTCAGGTCGGGCGGAGAAAACCGGCGCAGACAAGAGAGTTGGGCGCAAAGTAGCACCAAGTTACTGCGCAGGCTCGAACTGACGTGTGAATGACAGGACAATCGCGACGACGAGAGGGGCAGAATTGAACGCTTCCTTTCTTATTGTGGGCTGGGCTGCCTGAGGCCAGCTACGCATCGACCGCCCTGAATGGGCGCATTATTTCGCATGACGCTGATTGGTGGGGCATTTCGGAGTGGAAGAAAGGTTCCTCCGGGTTCAACTCGAGCTGGTCCGACAACGTGACTCGGGACGGTCACGGGACTGCCAGCTGGTCAAGAAGCGAAGGCGCTAGTACCAAAGAAGACGAGGCTTGCTGCCTGAGGGCCGAGGCCGCCGAGCCGATCGTTCTGCAAACCAAACCAAACCGAATCAAACCTCCCCCAACTCTTCTCCCTCACTCGTCGTTACCTTCCACACCCGCTCGCCGTCATCGCAGCTTCCCACCCACCATTTTCTTTCCCACGTTGATACGCTAGTCTCCCCTCTTGCGGGGTCACCACGCTATGGAGTGTAAGTGATTTTTATATGCTTTCCCTCAAAGCGCGGTTGTATTGCTTGACCGGGTTGCCCGCGTACTTCTCCGCGTTGCTCGACCCACTGTCAGAATCCCCGATTTCACTATTGTCTCTCGGGATCGAGGGCGTTTTTTGACTCGGTTGACGCACGTCGGATGGGATAGTTCTCTGAGAGTGGGTTGTCGGATTCAATCTCCTCGTGGCTGCCTCCTCAGTCCTGCTCATGCCCATCCCACCCCGTTATCAAAAAACCATCGATCTTCATCAATCTGTATATGCTACCTGACTCCACCGATATCAAGCTCAATTGCTCTGCGGTCTGAGTCGCGCATCATTTCTCTACCGTCTCCCGTCTCTTTGGCGTGTCTCCCTCACGGAATTGAGCTTCAATGCTGACTGCCCCTCTCGTCATAGCCTCCAGCATGGTGATCCCATCGGGTCAAGGACCTCTTACTTCCTCAACAGTGCCAAATGGCTACTCGCATTCCACGGCGGATGAAGACGCACCGGCCGAGTTCGATATCACCACCAAAAGCGAACCCAATCCGTCCGAACTCCTCGAGTCGCATCCCGTCTCCGAGTCATCGTCCGAAGCCGAAGCCGCAGACGACTCATACGAGGCCGAGTCACAAGCTTCAGATGGAGAAGATGAAGATGTTGTGATGGAAAACAGTGGTGATGAGTTCGGCCAGTCTAGCCGTGAAAATTCTTCAGCACAAGAACCAGACCGCGGCGTCAAGCGAAAATCGTCGCCGCCAGATGAGGTCGAGTTCATGCGCCAAAACCCCGATCTGTATGGCCTCCGTCGCAGTGGTCGCGCGCGCCAAACCCGTCATCTTGTCGACTCGTCTGATTCCGATTCCGATGTAGTCGCGCCTCGCTCTAAGCGCCGCCGCAAGGAGCCGTCCCAACAACCCTCCAAGACCTCGCGGTCGGCCACAAATTCGTCCTTCTCTGAAACTGATAGTGACGAATATGGTGGAAAGGGCGCCCGCGCAAACAAGGCACGACGGCGTCGTCTAAAGCAGGCTACAGCCACAGAACCCTCTTTTGCTGAAGTCCGCTTCTCCACGCGAAACGCCTCGAAGGTGTCCAATTACAATGAAGATGAAGATGACGGGATCTTTGAGGAAGATGCAGATGAAGTCATGGATAACTACTGGGCGCAGAGCTACGTGGAGGACACCCGCCCTGCAGTTGATGTCGTTCTGAACCATCGGCTAAAGGAAGGCGTGGATCCTAAAAACCCAGATGTCGATCGCCAAGACTTCGAGTTCTACATTAAGTGGCAGGACAAGTCTCACGTTCATGCCACCTGGGAATCAAACGAGTCCCTCGCCAACTATCGCAGCACGCGTCGCGTGGACAACTATGTCCGCAAGGTGCTCAATGAGGAGCTTCGCCTGCTCCATGACCCTGACGCACCTCCAGAGGACCGAGAGAAGTGGAACCTCGATCGGGAACGAGACGTTGAGGCCATTGAAGACTACAAACACGTTGAACGCGTCATCGGTGTCCGAGAAGGCGAGGACGGCACGACCGAGTACCTCGTCAAGTGGAAACGGTTGTTCTATGATTCATGCACCTGGGAGGCCGAAGATCTGGTCAGTGATATTGCTCAGAGCGAGATCGACCGTTACATCGACCGCTCAGCTCGCGTGCCTGTTTCCGACAAGAACGAGTCGAACCCAGCTACGCGCCGGCCGTTTGAGCGCATTCAATCCTCGCCAGACTTCTTGCAGAATGGTGAACTGAAGGATTTCCAGATTAAAGGTCTGAATTTCTTGGCGTTCAACTGGGTCAAAGACCGCAACGTTGTGCTGGCAGATGAGATGGGACTTGGAAAAACGGTACAGACAGTCTCTTTTATCAACTGGATGCGCCATGTTCGGCGACAGCAAGGCCCCTTCATTGTCATTGTGCCGCTGTCAACCATGCCGGCATGGGCTGACACCTTCGATAACTGGACGCCGGACTTGAATTATGTTGTCTACAATGGCAGCGAGAAGGCGCGCTCTGTACTACGCGATTACGAGTTGATGGTGGATGGCAATCCCAAGCGGCCAAAGTTCCATGTCCTTCTCACTACATACGAATACGCCATGAACGACTCTCCATTCCTGGGTCAGTTCAAGTGGCAGTTCATGGGTGTTGACGAAGCTCATCGTCTCAAGAACCGTGACTCGCAGCTTTACGTCAAGCTCAACGAGTGGAAGTGTCAGGCACGTCTTCTTATCACGGGTACTCCCATTCAGAACAATCTGGCCGAGCTGTCTGCTCTTATGGATTTCCTCAATCCCGGCATGGTCCATGTGGATGTTGACATGGATCTTAACTCGGAGCACGCGTCACAGAAGTTGGCTGAGCTAACCAACGCCATTCAACCATTCATGCTGCGCCGTAC
The DNA here is from genome assembly GCF_028828155.1 of Penicillium subrubescens. Taxonomy (NCBI): domain Eukaryota; kingdom Fungi; phylum Ascomycota; class Eurotiomycetes; order Eurotiales; family Aspergillaceae; genus Penicillium; species Penicillium subrubescens. The sequence continues at coordinate 1,984,735 of NW_026643160.1, read as the reverse complement.
CAAATCCAAGGTCGAGTCAGATCTTCCTCCAAAGACGGAGAAGATCATTCGTGTTGAACTTTCCGATATTCAGCTGGAATACTACAAGAATATTCTGACGAAGAACTACGCTGCCTTGAATGATGGTGCCAAAGGCGTGAAACAATCATTGTTGAACATCATGATGGAACTGAAGAAAGCGAGTAATCACCCGTTCATGTTCCCCAATGCAGAGGCGAGAATTCTGGAAGGTAGCACAAGGCGAGAGGACATCCTTCGTGCCATGATCACCAGCAGTGGCAAGATGATGCTGTTGGATCAACTACTCCGCAAGCTCAAGACTGACGGCCATCGTGTCCTCATTTTCTGCCAAATGGTCGGTATGCTCAATATTCTTAGTGAATACATGGAGTACCGTGGCTACAAGTATCAACGGCTCGATGGAACCATTCCTTCTGCTGCTCGTCGCCTGGCCATCGAACACTTCAATGCCCCGGAGAGTACCGATTTCGCTTTCCTCCTCTCCACGAGAGCCGGTGGTCTTGGAATCAACTTGATGACCGCTGACACCGTCGTTCTCTTCGATTCCGATTGGAACCCTCAAGCCGACTTGCAAGCCATGGCGCGAGCTCACCGAATTGGGCAAACCAGACCTGTCAGTGTCTACCGACTTGTATCCAAGGATACTATTGAGGAAGAAGTCATCGAGAGAGCTCGGAACAAGCTCATGCTGGAATTCATCACAATCCAGCGTGGTGTGACCGACAAGGAAGCATCCGAGATGCAGAACAAGATGGCTCGCGTGGTCAACGAACCCAACTCCACCGAAGACATATCTCGCATCCTCAAACGTCGTGGCCAGAGGATGTTCGAGCAAACTGATAACCAGAAGAAGCTTGAGCAGCTTGATATTGACTCCGTTCTTGCCAACGCTGAACTGCATCACACTGAGCAGGAGGAGTCGATCCAGGCGGACGGTGGTGAAGAATTCTTGAAAGCCTTTGACTTTGTCGACATCAAGGTCGATGATCTCACTTGGGATGACATTATCCCGCAAGAGCAGCTTGACGAGATCAAAGCGGAAGAGAAGCGCAAGGCTGATGAGAAATATCTCGCGGAGGTCATCGAGGAAAACCGTCCCCGAAAGCGCCACGCGCCCACTGAATCAAAAGAGACTCGCGGGGAGCGCCAAGCCAAGCGCCAGGCGAGGGCACAAGTCGCCATGGAAGATGATGAAGACGATAGCAGCTCCCTTGATCCAAAACGTCCACTCGAGGAGAAGGAATACCGCTCTCTTTCGCGAGCCTTCCTGCGTTACGGTGATTGGGCAGATTGCGAAGAGCTTATCGTCGAGGATGCCCGACTGCAAAATCGAGACCGGGACACGGTTTATGCGGCTCTCCGTGAAATCACAGGCAAGGCCGCCTCACTCGTTCAAGAGAATCTGGCCCAAATGGAAGCTATCAAGCAATCCGGCAAGAACTTGACGAAGAAAGAACAAAAGGCTGTCCTCTTTGACCATCACGGCGTCAAGCGCCTCAATGCCTGGACCATTGTCGACCGACCGCCCGATATGCGACTCGTGCGCAAAATCACAAGCGCTCTGCCCGATTTCAAGACTTTCCGTCTTCCAGAAGCTACCAAGTTGGCTGACTACAGCTGTCCATGGGGCGCTCGTGAGGATGGCATGCTTCTCGTCGGTATTGCACGCCATGGATTTGGTGCTTGGACTCAGATTCGCGATGACGTCGATCTGGGCCTTGGTGATAAGTTCTTCCTGGAGGAACACCGAGTGGAGCGAAAGACTCAGCGTGCTCAAGGAGAAGGGAAGACCACCAAATCCCCTGGGGCCGTTCATCTTGTCCGCCGCGCCGAATATCTGCTCTCTGTCATGAGGAACAAGCACAGCAATGGCAGCAATGTCAACGCGAAAAGGGCAGTTGAAAACCACCACCGGAACAACAAGCGGACATCGCGCGTTGGCAGTGGTAGTGTTTCTGCGTCTCCCGCTCCCTCTGCTCGCAAGGGTCACCGTGAGGCTGACCGGTCACGACCCCGCTCCTACACCCGTGATTCTGGTGACCGGCATCATACTCCAAGCCATGACCGGCACAGGTCAGGGCAGGATGGTGACCGTCCTCGGCACCGTCCCTCCGACGCTGCCGATGACCTTCGTCGCCGCAAGAGCCACGAGAATGGCAGCTCAAGCAAGGAGGACATGGCCAAGGTGTTCTTCCGGCCTATTGTGCCGAACCTCAAGCAGGTCTCCATGATTACCGCGAAGAACTATCCCAACAAGCATGAGCGAGCTCTTAAGCTCCGCAACACGATTGTGAAGATTGGGAAGTTCATTCGCAACACGCTTGAGGGGGAAGAATCCATGCCGTCCCTTGAGAGACGTCTATGGTAAGTATCAATTCATTCGATGTTGCTGGGTGTAAGATGCTGACATGGATTTAGGGACTATGTTTCCGCCAACTATTGGCCCAACAAGGAGGCCAGCGGATCCAAACTCCAGCTGATGTTCGACAAGGTCATGGAAGCCACCAACAAGGCCGAGAGCGAGAAGAAGGCTTCCAACGGGTCATGATCCTGAAAGATCCGGCCGCTCAACTACCTAGTTGGGCTTATCTCTTGTTTTGTTCGTGGATAGTGATACCACGATGAGCCTTCCGGCTCAAAATGAAGTGCATGTTCCCCCGGGCCCTCGATCTCTGGCACACCCGGGCCACCAGCTCCCTCCTTTCTCTCCCTTTCCCTCTCCCTCCCTCCCTCAGCTAGGTAGGCCGGTGTTAATCAACCAGATGAAATGTCAATGACCTCTCTTTTTGATTAAAAGTACAGTACATATGGATGCGAGGAGTTGCATGGCATTGCGACGGCGTCGGAATAGGTTGCCATTCGCGGAACCAAAAATGCTTACACGGCCCGAAAAGAAGATCTCCGATTTGACCTATCTGAATATGATTCAAACGTCAAGACGATGTTTTGCATGGCGTGCTTGGTGCTCTGTTTCTTCTAATTCCCTAGGAGTTGTTTCCTATTTCTTGTTTCTCACATTGCTTTCTGTTGGCAAATTACAGCCCACCCCCGACACGGTCTCTGCTGAGGTCTTGCTGAAACGGGTTAAACATGATCTGCCCTCAGTAATCTCTTAATTTCTTTTCTTTCTGGTTTCTGATTGTTCTCACATTTAAAGCATGGCCTGGTGCGCGTTTGAGGCGATGTTGTTATCGAGCCACGGCCGTTTCCTTTTCTTTTTCTGTTGCTTCTTTTTCTCATTTTCCAAGCACATGTATCCTATGAAGTGGCCGCCATGGCGTCGATTGACTTCTTTTATTTTAGCCTCTATAAGATCATTTAGCTGGTGGGAGCACTAGTCGTCTTTTACAGTTTGTTCATTGTCTTGTTAGATCAAATTGAATCGAGACTGGCTAGAGCCTTGCCGTTAGGTCTCGGCTTGAATTATCAACTCCTTCCTAGTTCTCTTCTAGATCTGGTGCTAGCATTCTAGTGTAGACTGGAAATGCGGCGGTTTGATTCAGTCATTAAGGAAATGCCCACTAAGTGACAGATAGAGCGAATTATATGGTCATTGGCATCGTATCCAAGAAAGATAAAACTTGACAAGTAAGAGTCCACGATCCAATGATTCACTAGAAAGCACATTCCCCGAAAGATATGGAGAGAAAATAAAGGATATATTCGTACAGATGTTCGTTCCGCTTTCCCTTCGCACTCCATTTTGAAACAGAAGCAGATATCAAAGGCTATCCTAACGCCAATCACGCCATAAGTAAAAGATTAAAAGAAATAGGAGACTCAGTCAGAGCCAGGAAGGTCAAGCAGCAGCATCGACATCACCTTCAGCAACCTCCGCCGACTTGGCCTGTAATTGCTCCTGCTGCTGCTTGAAGTGCAACTGCTGGTGTTGGAGCTTTTCCAAACTAGTAGCCAGGTTGCCAGGTACCGCTGAAGGACCGCTGATATCACCAACAATTGCGCTGAAGAGCCGCAGCTCAGCTTCAATCACATCGTCAAAGATAGCTTCCTTCTCCAGCCAGGCCTGTTCCCGCTTTGGTCGAAGCTCGTCCCACTCGGCCTTTAGCTGTGCGGTCTCCTTCTCTGCCCAGAAGATCTGGCGTCGCAGGAGCCGGTGTAGATCGCGTGGAGGAATGGCGAGCTCGCGTTCGTCGAAGCCGAGCTCAGGCCCGAACTCCGGCATGCTTGTGTCCTCGGTGTCATCGTGTGCGGTGATGGTCGTCAAGACGGGCTCATTGGGGTGCTCTGTTTCGCTGCCGGGTTCTCGTGCGGGCTGGGAGAGCTTGAGTCGGATGCGTTGGAGCTTCGAGGCTGGGGTACCGGTCACGCTGCCAACGGCCGCGGCCTTGACCTCGGTAGGGCGCAGGTTGTCGAGTTCATGGACAGAACGCATGTGCTTTGTGAGGGCGTCCGAGCGGGTGAAATTGCGGTCACACTCTATGAACGTATGTTAGAAAGTAGATACTAAAAAAAGGAGGTCATAGATCCCAGTCAGGAGGTGGTTGACGGTCACGTACCAGGTAGGGTACAGTAGAAAGGCTTCTCTCGAGTATGGCTCCTCATATGCGCACGCAAGGCATATGCGCTGGCATGCGTTTGACCTTTACGGGAGCAATCCATCCACTCGCACGAGTACCGCTTCTGCCGGGTCCCGATATGCTCGTTATGGATATGTTGCACCAAGCCATCCATATTGCCGAGGTCACCTGCCGTGCATCCATCCCACATACACACGGTTACTTGATCGCCGCTCTGGCCGCTGTAATCATCCTCTTGGGTGTTTCCGCCCAGCGCAGCACCAAAGAGGAGAGGCGAGTTCGGGATCTCACCGGAGGTATCGGAGGAGATGGAGGCTGTTGGTGAGGGTGGAGGAGGGATTTCATCTTGAAGAGAGGACATGGGGGTGTGCCGGTCCCAGGAAGCTACCCCTGTGCGACGGCGCTTTGATGGGGGCATAGTCGAAGCTGACGGCGATTGAGCGCGGCTCTCGTGCTTAACGGAGTCGTGATCTGAGTCGTCGGCGGTGCCGATGGAGGACAGGGGAGAAGCTTCACGGGATGCCATTGTGACGGTAGTTGACTGGAACCTTGTGTGTGTATAGCCAAGTCACCGACGGGAAGAGTCTAGCAATTGCTGCAACAATCGGGTGGAGAGAGTCGCGCAGGTTGTCGTCGCAAGGCGAGGGTCTGGCGATGGAAGATCACGTGAGGGTACTCCGAGCTCCAGTCGGTTTTCTTTTCTTGTTTCGTTTTCTCTTCTTCTTCTTTACCTCTCCTCCCCACAACAGGCCAATTGCCGGCAAAAATGGAGGAATCTCAACTAACATACTCAAATTGAGTCTAGGAGACTTTCTCCGAATATACTCTTATGGTAAGCCATCGCCTCCCTCGATCCTCCTTTTTCCCACAACCACCTCTCCTCTTAATGATGAACAACAAGAAGAATTCTGCAATGCAGACAATCTCCGTGCATTTCTCTCGGGTCTTGCTTTGTGAGATTGGTTGTTGACTCTTCTACACTTGATCTGACATATACAATACATACAATTGTATTCATGACATCAATCGCTATCGATTTTCAGAGCTAGAGCTGTTGGCTAACAAACTCTGAAGTATTTATTTATCCAATTAGGTCCTTCTCTTAATAGCGCGGCCCAGCAACCGTATGCCGCTTCAAGATGGCATCAATCTCAGCCATCTCCTCATCCGTGAGCTTGTCCACTCCAGTCATGTTCTGAACCAGCTTGTCAACAGTCGTACCGCCGGGAATGGGGATGATGGTGGGCATGCCGGGCTTGTTGCTGAGTGTGCGGATCCAAGCCAGGGCAATCTGGGAGGGAGCAACATTCTTGCGAGAAGCCAGGCTGTTGACCTCGCTGATAAGCATCAAGTTCTGCTGGAAGTTTATCTCTTGGAAGCGCGACATGTGTCGACGGATGTCACCCTCGGGAATGTCATCCAGCGAGGTCACTGCGCCTGTCAGGACACCGCGGCCAAGAGGCGAGTAGGCGACGATGGGGATGTTAAGCTCAGCACAGGTCTTTGCAACGTCATTCTCGAGAATGTCGGTTGACCAGAGGGACAATTCCACCTCGACAGCGGCAATAGGATGAACCTTGTGTCTAGACACGTAGTTAGCATATAGAAAATCCCCATCAGTAGAGCAAGATATTGCAACATACGCTCTCCGGATAGTCTCCGCATCCACTTCACTCAGACCAATGCCACCAATCTTGCCCTCCTTCACATACTGCGCAAGAACCCCGATGGTGTGTTCAACGGGATACTTGCTCTCTTGACGAGCGCACTCGAAAATATCAAGTTTCTTCTTTCCATCCAGCACACGCAAACTCTCGTCAACGCTGCGGCGGATATTCTCTTCCGAGCCATCCGGAATCAGCTGGCCGGGCTTCAATCCACCCTTGATGCTGAGAACGACCTTGTCTGCATTCTCAGGGTACATGGTGAAGTACTTGTTCAACAGGTGCAAGGAGTTGTACTCTGGTGTGCCGTACAGCTCACCACCGTTCCAGAAGTTAGCCCCGAGCTCGAGGGACTTGTTGAGAGTCTCGAAGCAGACTTCCTGGCTGGGCGGTTGAGCCTGCCAGGTCATTCCTAGAGTGATGTTAGTATGGACATACAATCTGATTCCCTGGAAGAGTCAATGGAAGCTGTGGAGGAAAAAGCCATACTCATAGTGCCATAGCCAGTGGGGCCGATCTCTTTTCCAACAAGGGTAGGCATTTTGTGCGTTGTAGGTGGTATTTAATGGTGTAAATCTAGTGAGGATCGAGGATGATAAACTTTGGCAGAGCTTGTTTTGTGGCGGGCGGGTCTCGTTTATACTTGAGAGTCAAGCTCTTCCCGACCCCACCCATGAACAAATAAGCACCTTAACCCCGTCTCCTGCAGAATCTCCGCTAGGGCCGTTCATATATCCCACCGGGGGAGAGATGAATATGCCCGTTCCGAATATGCTTTACGGGGTTATTCAGTGCGGTTTCTGCGACCATAGTGGGGACAAAGGTGACATATGTTATCGTAGATTGGTGCATCGGAGTTAAGATGGCGTAGACCGATGACTTCACCGACAGTTGAGCACCACCAGGGTGGGGATGCCGTCTAGATTTCAAATCCTGGGGACTACGGTGATAACCCTGTGGAAGTCGGCCTTTGCATCATCCGAGGAGAATATTGCTGACGATTCTTGAATCTTAGGGTGTTCTATACATAGCTGTCCTCAATCTTGCCGCTCAGATGGCTCGAGCTCAAATGACGTTCTTCTCTCGCTAGAAGCCAGTCTGATATTCTATCAAAAAGAACGTAGCGTAGGTGGACTAAACCAGCGACCATAAGGAGCTGATAAAATGGCTAAACCATCAAATATAACTTCTGTCAATGATTCAGAATGGCTAGGTACGCTACAGTAACTTCTCGTAATAAATCACATCCTATCATTTCCCTTTTCTTCCCTTTTCCCAATTCAAAAAGCAAATTCATCATCCAATCCAAGCTCATCCGAACTATCAATCACATCCCGCCATCGAGACGCAATCTCAGTCTCCACGGCAGCAAAAATAATCGGCAAGTCCGAGGCAGCCAGCTTCTTTCCACCATGATAACCTGATCCAATCTGGATGTTCTCAATAGGCTTCTGGTTTCCGTGCTTAATCGTAGCCGAGTAGGTAACACCACTGCCACTGACGACTGGCGTCGCGTCGACGTTTATCGGTTGCCCATGCTCGGCCTTGACAATGGGGCTGGGAACGCTAGTAGCAGAGGGTGTTTCTGAGGGTGTTTCTGAGGGTGTTTCTGAGGGTGTCTCTGTTGGTGTTGATTCTGTGGATTTTGGCTCTGTAACGCCCAGCAGATCGAAGACCTCGGAAAGGTAGTGTTCGGTATCGGGGATGAGTCTCTGTAGGCGAGAATCAGTATGCGCTGGGTATGATGCGAACAATAGGTCTAGGTTCAACACACCGGATCGCGAGGTAGTACAACAGGCATGGGTCGGGCTTGTTCTTCCATTGTCGACTCCTGGATTGGATGCGCGTAAACCGTGGAGATGGCTAGAAGTGCCATGACCCCAATGATTGACCAGGATGGCCTCAACGATGGTAGCGACATTTTGTAGAGTATTGATTTTTTTTTTCAGCCCTGATGCGCTTGAATTGTCTATTGATGAATCCTTTGGAGATGGGACGCGATGGAAGTACAGGACGGCTCGAGAGTCAAGTGGGATCTTCCGCACGCGAGGTAGATCAGGATCCACTAGTGATTCATATACCCTTATCCTTGAACCAGTGGAGCAATTTCCGTCCTCGTGTGGAATGAGGGCTTGCTACGCTAGGATGCCAATGTTCGGATAGTTTCACCAATTTCCAGCCCTGTGAATTTTGAACAAGCTCTGCTACTCCGTTTAATTCGCTGACTTGCCCTTAAAGTTTATCAACGCCTTTTTATTGTTACCATGGCATCTTCATCAGTTACTACATCTTGAGGGGGACATCTGCTCGATCTAGGGATGCCTCCGCGGGAGCGCGGATCCCTGGGAATGACAGTCTAACATTCCAGGAGTCAAACACGGCCCTGAATATAGATGGTCCTTGCTAGGTCATAATGACAAGGTTAGAAATGCATCAAGGGAAACTATTTTTGAAATGGCCAGAGTTCAAACAGACCAGGAATGATGGGGAGGCCCGCCTCTATGCGTGATGCAATCTTACCAGCAATAGGATAGACATCACGGCACAACGCCCCATGATTTTTCATCAAGACTTCATCGGCTGTGATTGCATTTAGAAATTATGGATTCCTGTGCGGCTGATATACTGAGCATCCTGATAAATGAATCTCCAATAGTAACATGTACAATCGTGTTTCTCCAAGCTATGAACTATTTGCCCTTATACACCATCATTGAAGCTGTAGTGGTTCATCCATCTCTGTGGTGGAGTCCTGTCAGTCACACTATAATGCAGTAAACACAAGCGGGAAGATTGTACCTCATCAAATGGCTTTGAGGAGTCGCAGAAACGAAGGTCAGTCGCCAGGCGAATCACATTATCAGGATCATGGTTGATAGTGGAAGCATGAATCTAGAACGTATATTTGTTAGCACAAGTCCAATCAAGCAATAGTTGACCTCCTAAAGTAGGATACATACCATATGAGGCTTGTGCAGAACAACATCACCAGCCTCATAGGCCGAGACCAGCCAGCGCCGGTCATGTTCCCGGGCAAACCCATCCGGGAACTCTGACAGCAGCCCCGTTGCCATCATGTTGGAGTTAAAAGCCGACCGTGCTTCCTCATCGGTTAACCCAGACTCCTTCGCCTTAGCGAAGAATGCTTCTTCCATCTCGACTCCGATGCGGTCACCTGTGGCACATAACTTAGAGACAGCCGGTAAATGCCAGGTTCAAAAGCGGAAACATACCATCTTCCAGATAGATCAGGCCTCCACCGTTTAGTTTAATGTCTCCCATGGGTACCCAGGCTGTAACACTGGTAGGGTCTCCATAGCGCAGGAAGATCTGGTCATAGTGTACGCCAATAGGCTTGGAGCCGGGGATGTTATTCCTCAAGAGAGTTCGGCGCAGATTGAGCGTGTTTTTGCCCCAGTCTGTGAATTTGGCGACGAAATCGTATAAAGCTGGGTGATTACAGAATTTCTCAGCATACCAATCTTGATAGTGGGCGTCCAGGGCAAGGTCGACGAAGGCTGCTGCACGATCACCTCCTGGCCTTCCGTTACCACCGATGTGTCCTGCGCCAATGCTGGGGTAATCTTCGTGAGACTTTGCTGGGTCAAAAACACCCTCCACGGGCTTGGTACCGGGCTTGAGAACACCGGTTGGCTCTAGGGAGGAGAAGTATGATTCACGGGCGGAGAGAACATCTTCGCGGGGGAGAACATGCTTGAGGAAGAGGTATCCGTCTTCGTCATATCTCTTGCGCAATTCTTCTAGGGGGAGTGAAGGGTCAGATGGGCGCAATAGAGCAGCATTCTCCGAGTTCAAAGGGCCGTCATAAACGGCTAGTTGATCTGCGATGATAGCGACCATATCTGGCAACTGTTCCAGGATACCAGGTTGGACAGATCTTGAAAATATTGACTGAAGTAGGAAAATATGTTGTAGGACACAGGGTCAAGAAATTTATATCTCGTCTGCGATCGGGTCTCTACGACGGCGGGGTAAACAAGGACCAATCTAGAGGCATGTCCAACCAAATCAACAAGATTGTCAGCTCTGCCCCGCATATCCAATATGTCCGGCATTGATCGTGGGCCCTGTGAAGCTCATGGGACATCTGATGACTGCATTATGTCTCGATGGTTGGAGACATTAGGCAAAAGTAGCAATATTCCCCGCATCTGGCGCGGAAAATATTTACCCTTTCGGGAGGAGTGGGGTGCAGAAGTTGGTCCACTTGCGGAAAAGAATACTCTTTCTCTTCTTGTAATGGCAAGAGGACACCCTGTGTGTAACGATAGCTCGAAGATTGTTTTTACTTGACCCCGTGATGATTGCGAAGTGTTATTAGCTTGTGTCGTGTTCCTGGCTACATAGGAGGTATATTGTGGATTGCATCCAGCCGGAAACCAGAATGGGAAGAAATGAATAGAATCATTGGAGTTGATATGAAGACTTTCGAGTGTAGTGATAAAGCGAAAACTTGTCTAAGGACATTGTAGTGGAATTAAGCTCTTTTATCTCTGTAACCCAATATGAGACTCATTATGGGCTAATACTAAGAAGGAAGTATGCCGAAGTCCATTCTCTACACCGAAAGGATAGAAATAGTTAGATTGCAGATTATGCTTTGATCATAAAATAAAATTTTTGCACACTTGCATTGCATCCAATCTTTAGATTCTCGTTCCTTTTGAAGGATATGGAGTTGAACAAGGACACGTCAGAAGCATGAAACTGTCTTGGGAGGTCTCTCAGCGTTCGTTCAATTGCGCAGCTTCCAACTCCATTCAAGATATCTGCAAATGTCGGCTCATTGATTCTGCTTTGTCAGTACATACCAACGAAGTGTCTATAAGATCAATACATTCAGAGGACTGTGTTGTATTCAGTACATCTGATTAGGACGTCTATGAATTTCAAACAAACAACTGCGGCAAATAAATAATGGCTCGATCGCTAACAAATGCAAATCAAATGGACTCAAAAAGACTACTTTCATGCGTGTCCATCTTTCCACTCGCCGATATGCCAAGACTTGACGCCATCCTCAATAACCAATTCCATCGTAGAAAAGACAATCGATTCATACAACTCCCTCGCCGCAGCTCTCGCCTTCGCATGCCAAGGTCCCCGACCCCCAAGTCTAGCGTCTTCTCTGGTGCGCCAAATGCCTATATCAAAATTAGCATCATTCTCCATCAAAATTCCCATTTCAATCAAGATAGGGAACACGTACAAGTTGCCAAATTTCGTCTCTCCTCATTCTTCGTACCGAACCAATACTTCAGCAAGCCCCCACTGGCAATAGCTTCCTGATGCGAATACGCGTCCAAAGCATGAAGATGACCATTATCCACGCCCGGCTGAAGTTTAGATCGGAAAGAGACAACATAGAACGACTGTCTCGTCCAGACATGACCCTCTGCTTGCGCAAAAGCTTTCACCAGGTCGAAGACCTCGTTCCAGTTGAATGACTCAAGATAATCACCCGTCGCATAGTCGTCTCGGACAGGTTTGAAAAATGACAGTGCTAGTGCTAGGAGACGACTCTGGGTGTCTAGGGTCTCTACATCTAGGAGATGGGGGGCGTCGTTGTATGGAGAGGCGATGAGTCGTGTATCTGCGATTGTTGAAGGGGTAGATAGCTGCTCTTCTTGTGACCATTGGAGTTGGAGGGATGCCGCGGCGTTGAATTTGAGGTCGTCGAAGTTTGATGAGATATGCGTGTGAGGTCGAAGGTGTTTAAGGTCCTTTTTCGTCTTTGATTGACCTTTGATAGGGCCGAAGTTGATGGATGCCTTGATGGCTGGAGTGACAGTCTCGACGGTCATGTTTGAAGAGGTGATAGAAAAGAACTGATTCTTCAAGAGTCTATCACAGTAATATGGACAGTTGGAAGTGGTGGCGCGATATGAGGGTATGCAATATAAAACAAGAAAGATTGCTGGATGCCAGGTACAGAATTGAATGCAGGGTACGTATGAAGTCAGGACCAAAAAATATCGAAAAAGCTCGCCACAGGATCAATCCTCTTTATAACATATATAAGAGCAAAGAAATTCGTGCTCACCGCTACCACGGTCTCTCCTTTTTGTACCACATTCCATCAGATTGCGAAAGAACCGCTGAGCAAAAGCTACGGCTGGAGCACGCCATATGGGACCGAGTGCCACCGCGGGCCCCCGAAGTTTGGGTCGAACAAAGATTTCGAAAAAAAAAAAAAGATAAGAAACTTAATGAACTCCGGGTCTCCATTGAAAATTGCCGGATACTCGACAGCATCGGAGGAAGATTGTACTCCGAACGATCTTTTTTAAAGTCAATTTCTCATTTTCAATAAATGAAGCCCACTTTCGTTGACGTGGTACTCCACGTGTATTGTTCATAGCGTGCAAACCCTAATTGAGATTGTGGCGCCGGGCGTGGATCAGGGGAATCGGTGTAGTATGAGGGTGATCCTGCAGGTCCAATGCTACGTCGATGGGTAAGCAGTTTCTTATATGAGCAAATATAATCCTGAATAGACTAAGAATGTTGTTTCATTTAGATTTGAATATCTTTGATTGGTCCTTTGTGGCCGATCTACTGTACAAGAAATGGTATCACGTGCTCGATGGAGTAAGGCAGCAAAATCTGCCTGAAAGCTGCTCTCCCCTGATCGTCACTCCCTTTTTAAACGCCCAAAATAAATGCTCAGACCAGCAAGTACATAGCAAAAATGAAAATCATGATGATGCACAATGAAACCCGCCTCACGGCTTGGGGGTTGGCCCCATCTTGCCATCCCCGGTGTCAACCTTCTTCTTAGGCGGAAGAGCGGGCACCTTGAATCCGTCGCGATCCTTTTGAATGTTGATGCTGCTCTGGCCGCCACCAACCTGGGTGAATGTTCCAGAGTTGAACCAGCGATCTTCATCGGCTTTGCGCTTGCGATTCATCTCAGCCTGCACCTTAGGATCGACAAGTTCCAGGCCTTGGACGGGAGTGAAAGCAATCGTACTGGCGGTACCTGCAGTGGCGGACAAGGATCCGACGCCTGATGAGCGGAGACCCTTAGATTGTAGCACACTAGCGGTGCCAGAGGGGCCACCCTGCCCAAAGCCACGCAGGGACGAGGCAGTGCCGCTGGAAGGGGTGGCAGTACCCCATCCCTTGTTGTTTTTGCTGAGTTTGGCACGGGTACGCTGGTCGATCTGTGTTGCGCGAATCCGGCCGTCGTTTTGTTGGCCGAGCATGCCCAGACCCACGGTACCTTCGCCAGTACCGTATCCAACTTCTGCCTCTTCCTTGCCAAAAGCAACACGATTCTGTGCCTTTCGTAGCTCGGTCATGGCGACGGCCTCCTTGGCCTTGCGTGCACGTCGTCCACCTCGTTTCCGAGATGGCTTGTCGTCTGGTGCAGGAAGTGCCTTGACTCCGGAGTTTGGTGCGGGCTCCGTAAGTTTCTCTAACCGCTTGAAACACTGCTCTTTAAGTTCCTCGCCCAGCGAGCCATCCTTGTTGTAGTTGGCAATATCCGCACGTGTGGCCAAAACCATCTTGGCAGCGACAATCCGAATAGCTTGTTTTTTCAGGTCGTTTGGCACCTCTTGGATAAGCGAAGAATCGTACAAGAAGCCCTGTGACCGAATGCCGATATTTGTAGCAAATCCAAGTCCTTCTTGCCTCCGTGAACCCTGCGCGCCCAAATTACACGCAGGAATCTTGGCAAGTTCGCGCAAACCACCGGTTTGATTTAGGAACTGCGCAGCCGTATGGGCCCCAATAAGCGCGGCCAAATTAGGTGCAATGGAGTTCACACGAGACCGAATGCTCTCCGTGAGAGCAGTGCGCTCGCGATCAAGCTTGAGAATCCTCTCACAGGTATCGAGGACAACCTTGAGCTCGGAGTCGGTCATCTCCCGGCCGCGAGTTGTTGTGCCCTCCACCGCAACGACCATGAGTGTAGGTCCATCCAACACAGACTTGAGTGGCTCGCCGGCCATATTGTCCGCCGAGTTCGAGATGGCTTTAATATCATCGAGGGGTCCATTTTTGAGGATGGCGACGGTTTTCGCATACTTGATCGAATTCGTGACGAGGGTTTCTAGTTCGGGGAATCGAATGGAATAGTGATCGCGCAAGACTTTGTGTAGACGGGTCAGTTCGTCGGCAGTCTCGACGGAGAGATCGAACTCGTTCGACGGCTTTGCGGCTTCTTGTGCGACTTGTTCCTCCAAGAGGTCTTCGTCCTGTTCGATCTGCTCGTCGTCCTGGAAGTCTTCTTCATCGTCCTCAAAGTCGCGCAGAAGCTCGTCAGCGGCGGACATGATGGCGGTAGCGTTTGATTATGAAGTAAATGCTGCGTTCACAAGATAGTGAAGTGTACCCAAGACGCCACCCGAGCCAGACGCAAGTTGGGATAATAATCGGAGCAACGACCGTGAAACTGCGGCAGAACAGCTGCGCTTAGTCATGGGAGAGCTTGAAAGTTTGCGGGTGGCGAGTTGGACCACAAGCGCAGGCCCGGCGATTTCATCGGCGACTCTTGGGACAATCGCCGCCGCAGCATCGATATCACTCAGTTCGGGTTGAGAGGGGCCATTGTGAGTTCTCTATCATTAGGAGCTTACCGTGACATTGTGCCCTCAAGATTCTTTTCTTGACTCTCACTGTCCCACCTCACGACTCAGTTCGGAAGCAAATCCCAGCTAAACCTCTCCAACACGATCTCCAAACTGCGGCACCTTTCTACGCAATCTTTCAAGTCGAGACACTCCAACAACAACCTTCACCATGGAGGCATCAAGAGGCCCTCCTCGGGTCAAAAACAAGGCCCCGGCGCCCATTCAAATCTCTGCAGAGCAGCTGCTGCGTGAGGCTGTTGATCGCCAGGAGCCCGGTCTTCAGGCGCCGACCCAGCGCTTCGCAGATCTCGAGGAATTGCACGAGTTCCAAGGCCGAAAGCGCAAGGAATTCGAGGACTATGTGCGGCGTAACCGCATTAACATGAACAACTGGATGCGCTATGCCGCCTGGGAATTGGAACAAAAGGAATTCCGTCGGGCGCGTTCGATCTTCGAGCGCGCACTGGACGTGGACTCGACCTCCGTCGTGCTATGGATTCGCTATATCGAAGCCGAGATGAAGACCCGCAACATCAATCATGCCCGCAACCTCCTCGACCGTGCCGTGACGATCCTACCCCGCGTGGACAAGCTTTGGTATAAGTATGTGTACATGGAGGAGACTTTGGGCAACATCCCCGGTACCCGACAGGTCTTTGAGCGGTGGATGTCATGGGAGCCCGAAGAGGGTGCGTGGAGTGCATATATCAAGCTGGAGAAGCGATACAATGAGTTTGAGCGAGCGCGCGCGATCTTCCAGCGCTTTACTATTGTTCATCCCGAGCCGAAGAATTGGATCAAGTGGGCTCGGTTTGAGGAGGAGTCTGGCACAAGCGATCTGGTCCGCGAAGTCTATGGGTTGGCCATTGAGACACTGGGAGAGGATTTCATGGATGAGAAGCTCTTCGTGGCTTATGCCAAGTTCGAGGCCAAGTTGAAGGAATATGAGCGTGCGCGGGCAATCTACAAATACGCCCTAGATCGTCTCCCACGGTCCAAGTCGATGACCCTACACAAGGCCTATACCACCTTTGAAAAGCAATTCGGTGATCGGGAAGGTGTGGAGGATGTCATTCTGTCCAAGCGCCGTGTTCATTATGAAGAGCAGCTCAAGGAGAACCCCCGCAATTACGATATCTGGTTCGACTTTGCACGACTTGAAGAAACGGCCGGCGACCCAGAGCGCGTACGTGACATTTACGAGCGAGCCATTGCTCAGATTCCACCATCACAAGAAAAGCGCCACTGGCGCCGATACATTTATCTTTGGATTTTCTACGCCATTTGGGAAGAGATGGAGGCCAAGGACATGGACCGCGCACGGCAGATCTACCAAGAATGCATCAAGCTGATCCCTCATAAGAAGTTCACCTTTGCCAAGGTGTGGCTCATGAAGGCCCAGTTTGAGATTCGGCAAATGGAGCTTCAGGCTGCGCGCAAGACGCTGGGCCAAGCGATCGGTATGTGTCCAAAGGATAAGCTCTTCCGCGGCTACATCGACCTCGAGCGACAATTGTTCGAGTTCGTGCGGTGCCGGACCCTGTACGAGAAGCAGATCGAGTGGAATTCCTCCAACAGCCAGGCCTGGATTCAGTATGCAGAACTTGAACGCGGGCTGGATGATTTGGAGCGGGCGCGGGGGCTCTTCGAACTCGGTGTCGAACAGCCGACGCTTGACATGCCTGAGCTTGTGTGGAAGTCCTACATTGAATTCGAGGAATACGAAGGCGAGTATGAACGTGTGCGCGCGCTATACGAACGCCTCCTCGCCAAGACCGACCATGTCAAGGTGTGGACCAACTATGCCAGATTCGAGATCAACATCCCCGAAGACGAGGAAGAGGAGGAAGAAGACGAAGAAACCCGGCCGGTCAGCGACGAAGCCAAGCGTCGGGCACGGGCAGTGTTCGAGCGGGCGCACAAGGTGTTCAAGGACAAGGAGCTCAAGGAAGAGGTATGTGCATTGCTACTCTATTTCAGTCATACATGCTATGATTCGTCTGGACTCAAGCTAACTTTTAACAACAGCGAGTGGAACTTCTCAATGCCTGGCGGTCCTTCGAGCACACGCACGGCTCACCCGAAGACATCGACAAGATCGAAAAACAGATGCCGCGGCGGGTCAAGAAGCGTCGCAAGTTGGAGGACGACCGGTACGAGGAATACATGGACTACGTGTTCCCGGCCGACGACAAATCCGCCGCGAACCTGTCTCGGCTGCTCCAACGGGCCCACCAGTGGAAGCAGACGCAGGGTTGAAGGGTGGAGGAGGGAATGGGTGTGTTTGTGTTTCGATATGGATGGTTGGATTTGGATCTGGGCCAGAATACTACTACTGTACTCGTTTGGTTCTGGGTTTGTCCTCCGTGTGTTATACCAAAGTAATTTCCGACTGCTTGGCAGTGCTTCAAAATTCGACGGGTTCTCCCGTGTTACCACTGCTTTGGATGAACGAGTATTTCCCTGGATTACTCTCTGCTTACCCCATGAATACCCTTCGTAGGATGATGGCTGTTCTCGATGACCATTTCTGAGGTTGCTTGGTCCCCTCTGAGATAGTAGTCTCCACCGGGGCAATTTAATCTGTCCTATGAGAGATACAGTAGTACTGCAGGGATAGTATGATGTCTATCCCCGCAACCCAGTCAAACTACGAGTACCATGCGTCAACACTATTTGCAGAATAGTACTGACTCGACTCGATCGTGATAGATGACCATCCGTTATCCTACAGTATTAATATGTATTAATATACCCTAGAAGGAAGGAATATGGACTACTGTACCGAGACCTTTGATCTCCACCTTCTACGTCGCGTAGCCCCCATGATCCATCCCCAAACGCCCGAACCGGGACCAAGTGGAGGCAACGAAACCCTTTTGAGGATGGGGCGAAACACGGGGGCTTGACTTCCATGAAAATTCTATGGGCCTAGGAAGTGCCGGGATAACATAGAAGATGATAATCGTTTACCTAGTTGACTATATCCCATCAAGTGACTATATAGCTCTCGTATGAGATTCAGCAATGGACGTATCTCGCACGCGATAGGACCGTATTTAGACGCTGCCTACAATATCATCATGTCAATTTCTTCAGCGTATCGAATGGAATTTCTCCGTTTCCCTTTTCGTCGGGCGATCGGCGCACAGGCCAAGTGTGATGGATTTGTTTCCCACTTTCCAAGGTTTCTGGCTCTCCACCGCGACCAACCGTGGATCGCGAGGGAGCGCAGAGGCTGGGAGAGAACTGGGAAAAGGGGGGAAAGAAGGGTTTGTTGACATTATTCAATGGATTGTGATTGATGTGTCTTCTGTGTATGTATTCCGTAAGGAGGGAGGAGGGTAAACCTTGCATTTGGATAACGTAGTTCCCGGCTTACCTGATAACCCGGTTAACCCGATAACCCCAAAACACCATACTAAATGGGATTTTTCATAATTTCATATTTCAACCCCAAAGGCCAAGAATGTCATCTTAGGGATACCGTAGTGTTTGATATACCATGCTAAGTATATTTATTAGGTCGAGAAATTTTTCCAAGTGGTATAATATTAATATATATATCTACATCACTGGACCGGAGTGTAATTTTGGTAATATAGGTAATTAACCCTTTTCAAAATATTTGAGTCATGCTACACCGTTTTTAGTGCTCAGAATTTATATGACACTAAAAATCAAAGAAAGAAATGCTTCTAGTTGTTGATATGCTATGACCTAAAAAATTGCATTTAGTATGGTGTTTTGGGGTTATCGGGTTAACCGGGTTATCAGGTAAGCCGGGAACTACGTTATCATTTCAGTCCAGAAAAGAAGAAGAAAAAAAAAGAGGGGAGCATGAGGCAGTTGGGCTGCTGTTGGTTCGATGGGTTGGTTCCTGCGCCCCACTAGACAAGGGGGCAAGAAGACAGGGGGGTTCGAGTCAGGAACAGGAACAGGAAATCAAACATACGAGTAATAGTATACGAGGTATACACTATACCGAGTATAAGAGATTAAGAATTTACCATAGCTATAGAGATTAATTAGATAGTAATTCTTCTATCTTATAGAAGTACTTGGATAGTATAGAATAAACAAACAATCATATCAACACAAATCCATTATTATTCACCATGAATCATGGTCGATCCATTCAAAAAGGAACTGAGCCCATGACGAAATGGGCGGGTTCAGGGGGGACGACAGTACGGAGTACTGTTAGTACAGTAGGTGTACTCCAGTACTGTACAGTGTAAAGTGACTTGGTGAACCTCCCGCCTGTTAGCCTGTTAGGGGGCTCAACGGGTGTCTTACCTGGTCTCCTGCTACGCTTCTCCCTCTCTTCCTGCTGCCCTTCCCTCCCCCCCCCCCCCCCCCCTCTCGATCCTGCTGGCCTTGTTGTTGTCATTGTTTTCAAATCTGTGCTGTGCACTCGTTCATTCGGTCAGTCTCTCCAGTTGTCTCTGATTTTCTGTGATGCTGTCCAATACTCATCCTCGTCCGACACAGCTTCCTGTTCGCCGCGACCTATCGCCTACCTCGTTCGCTACCACTCACTTTACTGTGCTTGCAACAGCTGATCTCCAATCATTCTCCCCCTCGACTATCGAAATCGCTTGTCCGATTCATTTCTGTGACTTTCGATTCCCATCAGTCGACATCATCCCGAAGCCAACAACCCAACCCACTCCAAGCCTCCCCCGACATTCCCGAGCTGGATGACTCGCGACAGCCCCGATATTTGACTTTAACCCCACAAACCACATTCTTGCACAAAGGAGTGACATCTATCGGATCTTTAACCAACATACCATACGTCAACTGCATTATCAGCCTCATTGGAATTGCGACCAACACTCACCGTTCCACTCCGGATGCCGGCATCTTCCAACGATTTTTCCCCAGCCGAAATGAGATAGTGCTCTGGTAGACACCCTCCATTCTCTACCCAGTGGTTCTTGGTTTGATTTAGGAATACCCTTCCTCTTCCCTGCCGGCTGGCCATCCGCCTTCTCTTGTTGGTCTGGTATCACCATTTTCGTTCATTTTCCTCACAACTTCGTCATGACCGTCCCCCAACCTCTAATCAACCTAGAGGGGCATTGCTCGGTGATTTCGGGTAACACACTTTACGTCTACACGCCCACTGGCTTTGTATCGATTGACCTAAAGGTCAATGGTACATGGAATCCGTTGCCCTCCGGCGTATCCGTCTCCAACCCGGTATGTCTGAAAGGCGGGATAGAGGGCAGCCAGAACGAAGACGAAGCCCTGTATGTGGTTGGCGGGACCACCACCAACTCAACCAGCCCATATACCGGCCTCCAGCGGTTTTCTTTCAAGGATTCAAAATGGGAAACTCTGGGATCTGGAACAACCTTGATGACCGACCTGACGGGCCATGGTGCTGGTTTTGTCGCGTCGAATTCTTCGATCATTATTTACGCTGGCACCACAGGCGCGAGCACCAGCACCGCGCTCTCTTCCCAAACCTATCTCATCTCGACTGTATCTCCCTATGTCTCGACTTCGGTGAACAACCAGGGAGCTCCATCGCTAAATAATCCCCAAATTCTCCACTGGAACTCGACTCACGTTGGCATGTTTAGTGGTAATGATGGCAGTGGCGGCAACAAAGCTGTCTGGACGTACAATCTCGCAACAGGATGGGAAAGCTCGCCTGTCAGCCTCCCGTCCGCCATTTCAACTTCCACTCCGCTCTCTCTCCTGTCTGGGTCCAGAGATAGCAAGGTGCTGCAATATTTCGACATGAATGCCTCTCCCAACTCTGTGACCAATCTCGAGCTCATCACCTCTGATGGAACGCCCGAAAGCCCTGCTGTGGCGGTCGGGTCTTCGTCGAAGAAGCGGAGCACGGGGAGTTATCCAACTTACAATGACACCCTTGCCCCCAGCTACAAGTGGTCAGATTATGGCCTGGCCCAGGGAAGCAATGGCCTGGTTGTTCTTTCCAGTGGCAAGAGCAATGACTCGCTCGCCATTTTCAACCAGACATCCAATAGCTGGGTGAATTCGACGGAATTGTTTTATGGCAAGAGTGTACAGCACGTTCTGACTACGAATACCACCACATCGACCACCATGACCCCTACGGCGACACCAACTCCTTCGACATCAACCAGCGCTACCCCTAGCTCGACTACCACTGCCGCTGCCGCTGCCGCTGGTGGTTCTGGCACGGACGTTAAAGTGATCATTGGTGCTGTCCTTGGTGCCGTGTGCGGTGTTGGTATCATCCTACTTCTGCTTCTCTGGCTGCTGAAACGCGAAAGAACAAAGAGAGAGCGAAACGGCCAGTCCCGTGGTATTGACAAGGACCGACTCAGCTTCCAGGACCAGGGTATAGAACCCCTGGCTGGTGGTGCGTACCCCATGGCAAAGAGTCCTGTTCCTGTTGCCTCGATGTCAGCCGATTCCCTCGCAATTATCTCAGGCAAGTATGCAGGAGAGAAGTCTCTCATGCCTCCTTCAAACTCTGGCTATGGCCTTTCTGCCACACCTCGCAAGAGCAGCCCGCTCTCACCGATTCCGTCCAGCGGTCTCGCGCCATCAAGCATGTACTCTGAAAGCGCGTACCGCGACAGCACCACCCCCTCGGAGCTGGGACATAAGCCTGGTGATCGCACCACCGATGAAGGCTGGGGCAAGTACTTCCAGGACAATAACACCACGAATCTCGGCGGAATGCCTGCGGACCGCTCCACCACCAGCTCGATTTACACGAAGTCCGACTACCGCGGCAGCGCCTGGCCCATGTCAAACCTGACACCGCTGAACCTCGGCTTCCTGGATCAGCCCAAGCCCCTGGGCCGTGTCTACAGCGGCAGCCCTACAACAGAGCACGCATCTTCGAGTCGCAGTCTCGCCATTCCAGAAGGGCAGAGCGCGCGGATCTCCAGCGCCGACTCGATCAGCGTGACCAGTGACGATGACCCACATGATACGAACTGGACTGGCGCGCATACCAGCTGGCTTGGCCGCCCGGCTAGCAGCAACTATAGTTTCTACAACAGTAGCTCGCGCGACTTGCCCAGTTCGAACCCGCAGTTCCCTCGACACTCGAAAGGCCGCCGCTCGAGCGTTGCGATAGCCGATGATATCGATGAATTGCCGATGCCGGGCCGCAGCACTAACGTCAACTCGGATATGAGCTGGTTGAATCTTCAAGCCGAGCGGTAACGCTAGGCCTGGCTATCTTGCATTGCATTGCATTGGCACACATCTCACTCTCTACACCATTCCCTACCTTGTCACTCATCCCCTCACCCTCCTTGATCTGTTCTACTCTCTCTACCATCTATTTTTCATTCCTTGCATGGCGTCCCGGCTACCGGTGTCTGTAAAAGTTGCGTGGCTTCGGGCGTTGCATCTCCTCTGCATATCGCTTTCTCATCCTCGCATCTATCGGACCAATATCTATCTCACCCCGCGTCTGTCTGTCAATCTTTTTCCTTGTCCTGTTCTGTTCGAGTGCAAGTCATTCTCATTCCCTAGCGTTGCCTCATTTTGGAATACCGTCTTGTCTTGTCTTGCTACGCGCTTGCGCTGTGCTTAGTTTGGCTTTGAAGCCGTCCTGTTTCGTCACTATTTCTATTGGACTCTTGTCTGTGACTTGCGAGTGCTTTTGTACATACTCCAATTTCATGGGTGCCTGGTTGCCCTGATCTCCGACCTTAAATCAGTGTTACTTCTTAGTTTATGGATGCTGGAGGCGAATTGGGTAAAATTGTAGAAATAAGGAACAATGACTACGGTCTAGACCGGCCTTTCTACCCGTCATCCACCTTGGCATCGTTCTGAACCCCAGAATCATGACTATGTCACGTGTTATGAGAAATGTCCAAAAACCGGTTACTGAGCCAGACAGACAAGGTGAGATTCTGTTTGCTCAGGAGGAATAAGAGGCTACGCGCCTTCACATAGCAGAAAATGGCATGCAGTATCCTTGATCCCAAGATATCCTTCTTCCCAAAGGCAGACGGGACAATCCTGCGATCAAAACATGTTGCACCGCCACCACTTTCACGCCCACAGACCGTTGGCCCGATCTTAGATCGGGACAATGTCGATCGACCGATCCAGGCCTGGTCGTCGAGCGTCAAATCAACATTTTACCCTAACACAGAGGCTAATGAACCCTCTGTGGTTCCGGAGAAGCCGCCTGATTTTGCGGAAAGATATGTACGCGCTTTTTTGGCGGAGCATGAGAGGCTGAGGCTTTCGGTGCTTTGGTATTATACTCGTGATGTGCTGCTAGAAGACGAGTTTTTGGCTGGGTTGCAGGAGAAAGCACAGTTGGCGCAGGAATCGACGGGTTGGGAGTTTGCGGTTATTGGCATTTTGGATGTGGATGTTTATGTGAGGTTGGCTACTGTTGGACTTGAGTTGGGGATTTTGCCAAGGGGGGAGACGCTTTGTGCGCATACGGTTACTCAACCTCCAGGTGTAAGTATAGGTAGTTCCTGTGCTGGGATATATCCATTTTGCTGATGATCCTGCGTCTAGGATGTGTTTCTCTTGCCAAGTCTTATGGAAGACTGGAGGTTTCAACAATGCCCCTATCTCGAGAGTGGTGGGCTCTATGCGTATGCTGGGGTACCGCTTCGCTTGAAAACAGAGTCCGGGCACACTGTTGGTCTTGGATCACTTTGTGTGGCTTCGAGTAAGAGCGAGGAACCATTGACGAAAGCACAGCATCAGGCGCTTGTTCGTCTGGCTGATTGGGTTGTTTCGGATCTCGTGCAATGTACGAGAGCGAGGCGGCAGCGAGAAAGACATCGGATGTCTGAGCTTCTTGCTAAAGCGCAGAAGGAGACTAATCAGGCCGTGGCTATGGAGCCAGTTCTCGAGATTTTGAAGACTATCTACCCCGATGCGATAATTCGTCTACAACCATCTAGAGCAACGCATGTCGAGTTTGAGGGATGCGATCCGATTCCGGTCTCTGAGCTTAGAGATGGTCTCTGGGAAGACGTGCAATACCTCGATGACTTTATTACGAATTCGAATCACCTCCCCACACCGACGAATAAACCAGTGCGCATCGTCGCTTCGCCATGCGAAAGTATATCAGGATCATCTCTACTGATAGTTGCAACAAAAGACTTCCACCTCGTCTTCGACGACGCAGATGCATGGTTCATTCAAGCCTGCGCAGACCTCATCTCCCAAATGTGGCGCCAAAGTCTTCTCGCAGAAGCAATGATAGCCAAAGAGAAATTCCTCCGCGCATTCTCGCATCACTACGAACTCCAATCCACGGCATCCTGGGTTCCGTGGAACTTCTAGCTGAAGAACTCAAATCACGGACCTTGAGCGAAGGAACCCTGCCTACGACTGTCATTGAAAAATCAGCAGCTGACTCGGAGATTAATTCGCGAGAGCCTTTCACGTACCTCAATATTATCAAGATGGCAGGTCGTGATCTCACGTCTATCATCAATAACCTGATTGCCCTTAACAAATGGTCTGATATTGCCATGGCAGAACGGCATTACGCTACGCATACCCTCGACGAACTGGAGACGGAAATTGGAAATGAGATTGCCAAGGTGACAATGGGTGATACGCGGTATAAATGTTCGATTTTCTTTACGCAAGACTCGGCACCTGTTTGCGAGAAGATTTGCATTGATATTGGTGTCCTTCGGGATACACTGCTTCCATTGGTGATTAACTCGATTCAGCATACCCCGCAGGGAAATGTGTCTGTTACCGCGTCGATTCAAGCAGATCGCAAGCAACTGATTGTTGATGTTGAAGATACGGGTCGTGGTATTCATGTCAATGATCAACAGCGCATCTTTGAGGCGTATGAGAAGGTTGATCCGCATTCGGCGGGTGCTGGATTGGGACTTACGCTTGCTTCGAAATTTGCGTCACTTATCCACGGCTCCGTTGAATTGGTTTCTTCGGAGATCGGTCGCGGTTCACATTTTAGAGCTATATTCCGTGAAGTCGAGTGTGATTTCTCGTCGCAACCGCCGCAGTCTCTAGCTGTGAAGTTCGATAGCCTTCCCTCGCGGCTCTTCAAGTTCCCAGCCGTGTCTGGTTCTTCCTCACTGAGTGACTATCTTGCATCGTTCCTAATTCGCAACGGCTTTACTCGCTCGGGAACAATAGAGAACAGCCTGGTCATTCTGGAAGCTGGACACGACATGGAAGAGCACCGTGAATCCCTCTCACAAATTCCGTCCGACCAAGTCGCCATCTGCCTCGTCCCAATATCAGAAGAGAAACACTTCCTCCAACAAACCGAGGATAACATCCTGTACATCAACGGTCCATTCTTAACGTCAACATTCCACTCCGCTCTCAAAAAAGTACACGACTTCCTCAAGAGTACCTCCAAACCACCTTTACACGAACCAAATGCACTCGAAAAACCCATCGTCACGCCAATAACGATACAAAAAAACCCAATTACAGACGAAAGCGCCGCACCAGTTTCATCAACTATCATCACGAATCATATCAGCACGAACACCACAAATTCACTAACACAAGCAGACATATCGGTTCCTGTCGAGATACAAATACCCAGCACATTACACCCACCGCTCCGGACCTCCCCACGACCAATGACATTGATAGTAGACGATAACGCTGTCAATCTGCGCGTGATGGAAACATACTGCACGAAACGAGGTCTACCCTATCTCTCCGCTATGAACGGCCGCCAAGCTGTTGAAATCTTTACTAAACATCAAAAACAATCAACCTCATCCTCAAACTCAAACTCAGCCTCAGACGAAATCACAGATTCCTCCATCCAACTAATCTTCATGGACCTCCAAATGCCCGTATGCGGCGGCATCGAGGCCACACAACAAATCCGGGCCCTTGAGAAATCTAACAATTGGCGAAATGCCTTCTTGTTCGTTATGACAGGCCAGGATAGTTCGGCGGATAGAAATGCTGCGGAAGAGGCGGGGGCTGATGAGTATTTTGTTAAACCGGTTGTTATTAAACAGTTGGATCGGGTTGTTAGGCAGTATTTTCCGGCTTTTGGGAGTGGGTAGGGGCAGTATGTATAGTGATAATGGTGTGTGTATAGCTGTGCTTGGCTTTTGACTTGCCGTACGCGTACTACCATGATAAATATTTACTGACTCTCATGAGTCGTTCGGCTTAGCGGTATTCCCGGAATATATACGATCGGATCCTCTTGTTTTCAACAATACTGTGTATTGCACTTGTAGATACCCTTGTAAATGCCAATGTTCTTGAAGGTCTTCATTTCCTGGATTCCCACACTACCAAAGGTCGGAAAGTCGAGGTCGTATGGGCCTGGGGATGCCAGTAGTGTAGCGAGTGACGGCTTTAGATGCCGAATTCTCATAGATGCCAGATTTAGAAAAACCTAACCGCATGTGTGTGAAGAATGAGGACTTTTGCCCAGATGCTTAGAGATGGTAGGAAGCGCTCCGCGCAAATAGCAATTTTTCAGACATCTCACGTCCAAGCAAATATTTGATAAATTCAGAAAATTCCATTGGCCTTCGCAATTCCGCGAAGCTGCGAGAGAATTGGACGGCGTCTGCGGCGAAAAGAAGTAATGCAGCCACGATCCCCCTGTGTCACTAACGTTGATGGTTCCTTGCTGCATCTGTGTAGATAATTGCTACAAAATTTCATTTCGGATTTCAAGCTCTAGCATAGCCTTCACTGCTGTGTAAGCTAGGATGGGTTCCGAGGGCTGAACGGTGTGAAGCATTTCTCGGTTATGGTTGATCCAAGTAATATAGCGCATCCAGTTTGAACCCGAGATATCATCTTCGGCATTGGTAACGTCATCAGCTCAGCGCACAAGGAGTGATACTTTCCATATGTAGGCCTGGGGCTGGGCTGAAGCAACAGTCTGGAGTCTTGCGGTCAAACTGGGTATGTCATGGACAAGAGATCCGGGGGAGGTTGATCCAGCAAGGGAGGGCGTGGTAGTAACATTTGAGGAAGCCATCGTGTTGACAGTGAGATGAGGATGAGATAATGAAGAGGCAGAGTGGAAGAAGAGAAAGAAAATATTGGGGGTGGAAAGTTGCGCTGGCGGTGGGAAAACAGCTTGCCTTCCTAAATGGGAAATTCCAGGATGGTCACGACACAGTCGTGTTCCGCCGTGTGTCATGTAGTTAACCCAGATGTTCTATCTCTTCCTTCGGAGATTCAGATAGACAGCTTGTGGAGTTGACAGTCAGCATGTCTGATATCACAACTCGTTCAAGGACCTCCGGGGTGTGGTGAAGAGAAGCCTTTATAGCTGTAATGGAGAGCAGTGGGTTCAAGGAGGAACACAGAGGAACATTCCGGAATGAATCTCAAGGTTATGACCGGTCAAAAACCTCCATTAATCAAATACAGCCACAGGTGGTGTAAGCTGGTAGCACGCTGGGTGTAACTCCCCGTTCGAGAGTCCCTCACTCGGAGACCCTTGAAACCCAACAGAGGTCCAGATTCGAATCCTGGCCTGAGGCGATTTCTTTTTTGTTCCTTTTTTGTTTATTCCCCTCTACACTTATATCCCAAATGTTTTTTTATACATCTCATCTCCAAGCTGGTTCCGTTGATCATCATGATTGCCCAGGCAGCTGATATATCAACCTTGCGAGTCTCCACTTTAAGCTGCGTGCGGGTGAGGGTCCACTGTGGTATAGAGATGAAATATCTGGATCGGTATTTTCTACATGGTGTAAGCAATGACTTGAGATGTCTAGGATCCTGACAGCGAAACTACGCTGCTACGCACAGGAAGCCAGAAAAGCGAGGGAACTTGATCATTCTTGGAATCTATAGGGATCTCTGGAGGAATCTTTTATGACGCAGAAGCAAAAGAAACAAGAAAGGGCCTTTTGAAGAGCCGATCCAGTAGAACAATCTAGAAAACAGGAGAACAACCAGGGAAATCCGGTCAACAATCTGCACGGAGGTCTTCTCGAGGGCGACCGAGGAATCTCCATCACAATGGTAGTATATTGAACATTGCTCCTACTTGAACCTCTCTAGTATCTGCCGACACTGACATACTCAGTACAGTAAGGTAGCATGGCTGATCTAGATACAGAGCGTATCCAGCTGAGTCCTCCCACAGAACTGGAAAACATAAGATTGTGCTACAGGATTTACACAAATAATCAAGTCAAGGTAGTCAAGGGCATCGATATAATAACATCTATCTAGCTATTAAGTAAATATAAATCGCCAAGGAAAAGGCAAAGAAGCGAAAAATCAAAAGCCAAAGCCAAAAAATGTCTTGTCAATCTCTACCTGTGAGGTCTAACAAAAATAATCCAACGCTAATTAACCAAAATCCAGTGCATCAGCACATTATACCCAATCTCAAGGGCATTATATCCTCCCAAGTTCCATCCAATATTCTAAACAGCAATCGCGGGGGCAAGGTTACTCGCCAACGACTCTTGCAAATTATCCGCATCCGCATAGGTGTCCATCCCCGTCCGGAACGTGATATCAGTCTCATCGACAGCCGCAGCATCAACGGAAACTGGTGGCTTGGCGGGCCAGATTTCATGGCCGGCGGCTTGCTCCTTGTTGAAGTGCTGGGTAACGACCTCGCGGACGGTGCTTTGGAAGTGCAGTGGGCCCTGCTCCATGTCTGGGTGGAGGAGACCGTTGACGAAGACGCCGGCGTTGAGGTTCTTCTGTGTGTGGATGCAGAGGTACTTGTCCTCGGACATGATGCGCTTGTACATGTCGCTGATGAGGGTGAAGGCCTCGTCGGTGGCGTCCTTGTGGCGGTAGACTTCGTAGCGCATGACGGACTTGGTTGGGCTGACAGGGGTGAAGCGCTGCATGAAGAAGAAGTTGGGACTGGAGGTGTGGGTTAGCTGATTATTCTTGATCAGAGTGGATAAATGTGTGGGAATACTCACGAGACGTTACAGGAAGCGTTGGGCCAGAAGTAGGTAGTGGCTATCCGGAAACCGTTGTCGATCTGGTCCTGGCGCTGGGCGCCGTAGTGCTGGATGTGGCCATCCTTGGTCTTGACGTAGTAGGAATTCAGGTCGGCGATGGTCGGGATATCGGGGTGTGCGACTAGGCAGTGGTAGCACTCGTTGTAGTTATCGGCCAGAATCTTCCAGTTGAAGTCACCCTCCATATCCCAAGTGTGGTCGAAGACGTATTCATCGAAATTGTAGTAGTCGAAACGGGGCTGTTCATCGACGCCATCAAAGTCGTCGGTCCAGGCGACCTCGGGGGTCTCGTTGGAGTCAAGGTTGACCCAGATGAAGCCATTGCGGTCGATGTGCACATGAACGGGAGAAAGGTTGTTGTCATGAAGGTAAGCCTTGATGTTTCCCTGCTCATCCTGGGAGACGATGAACTTGAAGCCAGCAGCATCGTACTCGACCCAGTCGCCGGCGTTGGGGACGCGGTGCTTGTGTGTAGTGAGGAGCCATTTGCGAGAGAAGATAGATCGTCGCTCAAGCTCGTACATGTCCTGGGAGGTATACCAAGAAGCAGGAAGGGCGCGAACAGGCGTCTTCTGTTCCTTCTGGACCTCAGGGGCCGTGGTGGTAGTGCCGAAGAAATTCCTCAGGAAAGACATTGTGAATACAAAGATATCTTGATAACCGGGGGTTATTAAGAAGAGATGAGAATGCTTAGAAAGTCTCTAAAAAGCTAGAATTCTTTGATCGTTGTCTGAGACCGATACCGACTACAAAGCTGGCGAAGGCAGCTTTTTTATGAAGCTATCGCGATCACCCCAACGCCACAGCTGACCACGGTTCACGGCGGACCCAAACCACGTCCGAACGATGTCAACGGGACGTAAACCTTCATGCCCGTTAGCCCACGATATTTTGGGAAGCACAACTACACAACTGCAAGCAGGTGGCCAACTGAAACAGGAAGTATACCTGGGGACCGGTCACCTGATCGGCTGGGCGTCCCCGTCGGGTCCGGATGGCTTCAAGCTTATCGACCTCACTATTCCGTAAATAGCTAAACAAACCAGCCTTCAGCCCGACCGCGTTTGTGGCAAGCTGACCAGCCAATGGTAGGTTCCACAGCAATCCACGTTCAGTCTAGAACACTGATATGTCTGAACCGTTCCAGACGATTCTTGAATTTGGGCTTTTCGAACCTGAATCCCTGAGAGGTGCTGGGCAAATAGGTCATACAAAACCGAGCCGACCCCAGAACCGACGGTGGAGTCGGTTATCAAGTCCGATATCTGGTCTCGATCCCCACCATCATTCACCCCGGATTTTGTAATTGAGAGGCGTTAAGCCCAGGTTCAATAGAATGGCCTTTACAGTTGTCACTATGACGTTGAGCAAGTTGGATATATGCTCGAGCTAACTAACTGCGTGAAAAGAGTCTGATCGGCGAAAATGATGAGAACCATTGTCCAATAGATAGCACGAGATGTCTGATTGAACGATATGTATATCACATGGTCGGCCCTGCACCACGATAGAACGGGGCCCGGGGTTGAACGGATAGATAAGTGGGTCGAGAACCCACCAGCTAGGCTGAAAATAGTTTGAAGCTCCTGATCTTATCACGAGGACGTTGTACAATTGAGCTTGTCGCGTTATTGAAACTAGTGGCGGTGGAAGTTCTCCGGCTGAGCGAAACCGAGAGCCTTTCACTCAAAACCACCCAGAGTCCCTCCGTCTCACCAAAGACTGATGGCTTGACACTTGACCAATGGGTGTGAGATAGGCAGCATGACCAGCGCCAATCAATAAAGGATGCCCCGGCGTGATATCTGAATCCAGTCCACCTGCCGGGGTTGCATCAAGCCGCTGAATTAACGCTCTTGGAGACACGGAATGCATGTAAATAGAGCGCAGCTTTTGGGTGATATCTCTCTGATCATGGCAATTGCTCCAATCTCAGATCATCTTCTAAAAGCCAATTCAGAGCGCTATTCACGATTGCCTCACCGCTCATGCCTCGACCATCTAGAAGTTGAGACAGGTCATTAAACTCCACTGCTGGATCCAGGGTAGGCTTGGTCCCGATAACCCCAGATTTGCCAGCAATTTCCATCTGGGAATCAGAGCTACTCCCAGATGGCACTCCGTCGTTGAGTCCAGATTGGTATGAAGATGGTTCATCAACACGGGCGGCGGGTGGATGAGCGCTGTTATCGCGCCTCTCCGAGAGCGCCGAGGAATGCTCGGTGAGGAATCGGGCCATCCAATTGTCCAGGACGAAGGCATCGGACATGGAGTCCCTACAATAATTCTGGAAGGATCGTAAATGAGTCACCTACAGAGTTAGCGATATTAGCAACGAAGGAAAGTTTGAGCTTATCTATGCGAAAAGCAAATGAAAACTTACATAATGTTCAACCACCGACCAGTAAGACTTCAGACCCATGAGAAACTGAAAGTTAAAAACAAGACGCTGTCGTGCCGAACTCAGATCTGATTGATCATCGCTGCAGAGGAGTGTATCCAGGTGGACACTAGAGCTGACGACCGCAATATGCCCATAAATGAAGTATTCCATCTTACACTGCGGTGTTGTTTGGGAATACTGTAGAATATCCGAAACAATAGTAGCGCTCTCCTTGCACTTGGCCGCTCGGTCCCGAGTAGTCCACCGTGCAAGTCGTGTGTCCAGGAATGGGAACAGGAGCATCTGTCGGAAATGATAATACCCGATATGCATGGACAAAAATGTTTTGCCAACTTTTTTGTCGATCATGAGCATGAAGTTGTCGTACGAATATGTCAAATTAGGCGGGAGATTTTTCGCCCACTGGTCAAGACCATGCTCCAGCACAGCAGCTTCCTTGCAAAATTCTTCGAAGGAGATTGCGTTCTGACTTAGACGCCGCAGTAAGACATTGATCCTCGTATATATATTCAGCGTCCGACCCATCTGGGCCCACATATCGCATCTTGAAGAAGGCGAAGTCCTCGACTCGACGAGCTGCTCAGGACCGAGCGTCTGAAAATCGGCGTCATCTATCTCTGGGAGAGGCGCCATGTCATGAAAGGGAGAGACAGGTTCTACTGCCATATCGGACGCAGACCAATGTACGGCAATGTAAATTGTGAGCCATGTCCGGCGACGTTCCTCTCGAAGAACCACCGTCGCAGTATCCGCAGGAGACAAGAGTTCGGCATGTAGGCGAGCCAGGCCTACGTATACATGCTTTCCTCGAATATCACCTTCGCCGCCAAAATAAAACCCGATTAAAAGAAAGCCTTGCACAGTTTCTAGGCCCCTGGCGACCATGTGCTGGTGGCATCGGCGGATTGCTTCTGTCGCATATATCTTCCCACGAGCGCATCGGGCAATGTTGTTGAATACCCGATTCTCGGAATATCTGCCAGCACGTCATTAGAGCTATTGGCCCAGAATAAAATAAAAGAAACTAACCGAGCAGCAAGCGCACACATCGCATAGACATGTGTCATAGATGCCTTGCCTTCATGAAGGCGATGCAGAAAACTCGGCTCATGAAAAATAGTGTGGGCAATGTTATGCACATATTGGAAATATAGGGGAACAAGTTCGAGCAGAACTTCCTGCGCGCCAAAAGCACCGAGTACATTCTCTTCGGCGCGTCGAACATTCTGTGTTGCTTCTTCTGGATTGGGCGTGGTCATGTTTACCCGCCGGCTAGGGCCTCGCCTTAGCGTGCATGGGATTGACAGTGCTTGACACAGCCGACATCCGTCCGATGTGGAAGATGGAATGCAACGCCTTTTGCGGGTGCTGGTAATATATCAGTACGATAATACATGATTGATCCTTTGAAGAAGCTTGACTCACCGACAAGCCGCACAGGCTCCAGCTCGCGCCCTTTTCGAGTCATTGGGTTTACTTGTCATAGGCGCCGGCAAATTGCCATGGAGTGGTGAGACCGTGAAATGTACTCCGAACGGTCGGGGAACCCCGGAAATATGGAGTATTGCACGTGACTGTCATAAGGTGGTTAGCCACAACGAATATCCTCAAGATGTATGATTAGGGGAGCCAGGATTCAAAGTAATCTATGGGCTACATTACCAACGAGTGCTTGGAATATGCAGAGAAGGATCACGGTGAGCGCTTATTAAGGCACTGGGGGGCCCAGGCTGACGTCAACTAACTAAGAAATGAATACAGTCATGGATGTCATTTAGAATGAAAAAGTGGCATGTTCCATCAAACATAGATATTAGTTACACATTAGTAGAGTTTCGCCAAAAAAGAAGATCGCTTCGAGACCCGACGAAATTCATCAATCGCCGGACTAATTGCCTTCATACTCCCACTCCCATCCTCAACCTCCATCTGTTCAGGCCCTTGATACGCCGTAGATCGAGCCTCCGTGTACGGGGTCTGTCCATCCTTTTTGGCTCGAATGTAATAGTGCGCATCAGCCTCGTCCATACCAATATACCATCTCTCCTTCATTTGTCGGCCGACAGGACCACCTCCACACGCCCCTTGCAACTGCGAAGACTGAGGGCTATTCACAGCGATCACGAACAGGTTCTGCGGCTCGGTGAAGTCTGTGATTTGATGGCCGCGCGCTTCGAAGATGACGAAACCCAGACAAATGAAAGAGGTCAGGAAGGCGAAGACGAGAATCACGTAGAACACCCCCTGCCAGCGCTCGGTACCGCCTGAAGCGTATCCTACTTCTTGCAGAGAGGCTGGGAAGTATTGATAGACCGGTTCGGGGAGAATGTCATCGGGAACAGTGTAATTGAAGTCGTGGATGAAGGGAGCGTTTTGGGAGGAAAGGACGAGGGTGCTGCCGGCCATTACGGCCAGAGCTTCACCGATGGAAGGAAGGGATGGATTCAGAGAATACGTTTTGGTTTGCGAGTCGTATGCGGGCATCATTTGCATGAGTAGACGCTCGTTGCTAGCTTGCGCGTTGGTAATGCCCGAGCCTAGACTGAGCGAGTTTGCCCATTCGCTGGCAACATTCTTCCAGTCCGCTTGCCAGACACCTTCAACGAAGTCTTTTTGCTTGCGGCTGTACTGAAGAAGATTCGTGCTATTCTCACAATTAGAGTTGAGGAATGCTCCGCTGGACGCTGCAACATAGCGTGTTGAGCATACTCCAGTCTGTTTGGCACGAATGGCACAGAGTACATATTCAGGATGCGACACGCTTGGTTTGCCGAGCAGGTAAAGTGAATTCGCTGGCCAGAGACCGGTCGTGTTCAAGATTGTATTGTTGGATCCCGGATACGTGCCGAAGATGGGAGGCCGCTGGCCATATTTCTCGCCAAATCCGAAGATGTCATCGACGACGGTGCGGTTGAGCCAGGATGGGGTTCGAGGAATGTCGTCTGGTGGTGTAGCACTCCATGTTGTGGCATTGAATTGCACATTTGGCCATGTAGAGTAGATCAAGGGTGAGAGCTCGGATTTATTCATGCCTACACAGAGAACGTTGACCGCGGGTGATGGCACTGAGGCCTCCAGACTGTATTTCCCCTCGCCCGAAGCATCCTGTGGTTGGCGGATATCATTATTCTCATCCATAGCCGCAATAGGTATTCCGCCATGTGGCATTGCCATTGTGATATTGTTGACCATACGGCCATGCTTCTGAGAAAGGTCGGTCAGGTTCATCGTTTCAATCCAGCTGCCTGTAATGGTGGTATTGTCCCACATCGAGCCGGTTGGCTTTGGCCGGGAGTCCAGACGATTCGACGTGTCGTTCCCACTGCCTATGAAATTTGTCCATGCAGTGATCCACTGCTCATAGTTGTGGTATGCTTGACCGACGTGAACCATTTGCAGGCAGGTCTCGTTGCGGGCCCAGGGGTCCATTGATTGTGGTATTGGGCTTTTGCAGTTCAACGAAAGATATTCAACGTTGCCAAAGCTGGTGTACACCTTACCCGAAAGAATGGTGTTCACTTTCGGGCCCATCGAGAGTTTTGGTGATACTATGGGGTAAAGGTCAGAACTGCAGAATCTTTTTATTTCTGCTCACAGACTTACCCAAAGCTTCAGCTGCCGTTGTGTAGAGCATTGCCACAAAGGTTGCAACCAACGCGATAGCGCCCAAGAAAGTCAAAGCCGAGTACCGAAGGGCCTCCCAATGCACGATCATTGATCCGGGCTGCATGATCCATGCTCTCATGTTCATGTCCGATATGCTGATTCCCCGCGAATCCTTCATCAAGGCCCGCCGGCTCAAAACCTGGCCTAAGAATGCGACACATATCGTAACATAGGCCAGTTCAATCGTTTTGGCAAAGAACGCGCACAGCAAATTAGCCGTCGAAGGGGCCAGGGATCCATCACTGCTGACATTGTTCCACCTCGGCTTCCGAATCGCGATGGCGAGGTATATGCCAGAGAAAACAGTCGCGTAGAAAGCCAGAACGAAGATAGTCACCGGGACCCACGAGAATCGGCTTTGAAGGACCGTCGCTCGAGTCGGGCAATTTCCCGGTTCATGGTGTGAATGTAAGATAGCTGGGGTTCCTTGAGGCGTTTTCAAGAAACCTGGAGTGGTTGTAGTAGTCTCGCTCTCAGCACTCGAGACTGAATCGCGTCTGCTTTGGGTAGGCAGCGTGTCGCCGGAGGGGTCCGTGATACCCAATCCCACCTCACGAAACACTTCCTCCGAGAAGCTTTCATGTGTGGAGGGTGGCGGAAGATAGGCGTACTCGCTGCTGATAGAGGCGCGACCGCCGAGTGGGTTCCACGAGCGCTGTGGTTTCGCAGTGACCAAGTCTTCCTCCGAGGGCAAAAGCGAGTGTTTTGACTCCCGCGACTCGGCCATGGTGGGGGCGATGAGAGACGGGGAGATCGTTGGGGAGAAGCTCGAAGGAGTAGGTGAAGCTGCCAGTCGCCATTGACTGGCTTTGACAAGGTGTGAAACTCGCCATGCTCCCCCGTCTACCGCGCGGATTTAAAAATAGGCCGAGGGTACAACACAGAGCGCGCTTCATCCCCTCATGCGGCTGTTGATTCTCTCAGCTCATTTTCCGAAGGGTGACAAGGGTCTGAGGGGCTGAGTAGTTAGGCCTAACCGCACTTCTTTGTCCTGCCCGCCGCTAAACCCTTAGCTGCTTTAGCGGCATACTTCGCCTACTGCGATTGGCGTTGCTCGGGCATGTTCATTAGTTCGTACGGCACTTCAGGGTAAAGCAGATCCACTCTCACAGGGTTCGCTGGCACAGGCTTGTGAGGTCGAATGGCCAGGGTCGTTGAGTGTTGGGGTACGAGAAGATCCAAATAAGGCTTGAATCTTGATGTGCCTATAATGCGCTCACCCGGCAGGAATCGCAAATACCATATAATAAGCACTAAAGCCGCGCTTATTTTCAAAGAACCAGACTCAAGTCCTATCGCGACCGAGTCATGGCGCCGACGGCCCCCACGGAAGCCCTGCAACGCTAGACAAGGATGCCACCTGGTCCCTGGTCGTAGGAATCGTTTTGATTGAGTGCTCTGGATTGAAAAGGACAAAGCTAAACAAGAAGAGATTACAACTACAGAGATGCCTTCAGATTGGCCAGTCATTTTCGCGCTATTCATAACGTTCAAATATGTGCAAATCACTTTTGTTCATACAAGCAAGGTCCATACTTGACTCCGGGGAGACGCGTGAAACACCTCGCTCGTGACGCGAGAGTCCAGCAAATAAAAAACAAGACGCGGGAATTATTCGAGAGATCGTTCGGGTAAATAGCAGAGGATCGGTAGAACCAATACCATGCTAATCGAGGTCATGACTATCACCCAGTTAATAGGAATGTAAAAATCGGTCCTGACGCTGAGAATTTACCTGGGACAGCCCTAAAGGCTTGGAAGAAACTGTCTTTCACCAGTGTTTGCAACGGTTCTGGCAAAGAAAATCCGAAGCGACTGTCACTCAACACATGATGGATGATCTACAGCATCAGATTGGCAATTAGCATCTTAGAGACCGGATATATCCAGGGAACCTCACCTGAATCGATCCGGCAAAGTCGGCAAGTTTCCGCTCAAGATATTCTTTGAATACCATCCGGCAGGTCACAGAGGTTGCGGTGATGCCCATCATCATTCCCAGCTGCTGCGCCAAGTAGTACACAGTCATCGCAGTGGCGGACATCTGATTGGGAATCGAGGCTGATAGTCCGACAAATGTTACGGAGAAGAACCCTCCCATGCCCACGCCTATGATGATGGTAAAGAGGATCTCCCAGTAATAAGGAGCTTGGGGCAGGCGGATTACTAAAAGCATATTTCCCAGGATCATGGCCATGCAGCATTTGATCGAGAGCGATTTGTATTTCCCCGTTCTGTGAGCCACGTTAATTGTCGATCCCACTATCTCGAACAGTGCAGCAACTTACCGACGAACAATGTTGCCGACTATCAGCCCACTCACGGTACTAGCCGCAGCCAGAGGAAGTATCGACAAGGCCGCTAGGCTAGCGGAGGCATTCTTGGTCCGGACCCAGAAGTCGGCGAAGTTACTGGAGAACTATAGCAATTGTCAGCTCGTGGGTATTCAACAAGCCGGAAGGCTCAAGGCAAAACTGACTCCACAGAAAGTGAACATCGCCAGGAACTGAGCGATATATGCAAGGCCGATGCCATTTGTCTTGAGGAGATACATCGGAACAAGAGCAGTTTTTGCCCAGTAGCGTTCGTTCAAGCCAAACAGAACTCCTCCGATGACGACTGTTGCGATTGCTAACGTCATGAGAATATCCTTTTGAGGCAGCTCTTCCGACAAAAGCTGGCATACTCCCATGATCGCGGCGATCACAGTACCCAACAGTGAGATGCCTGGCAAGTTGAGTTCTGGCTTCTCGTCGTCCACTTCCCCTCCTTCTTTCATGTCTGAATATCCATTGTTCGTAGCTGAAGGCAATCGCCATGCGGCCATAGCGAAGCAGAATAATCCCAGTGGGACTTTGATGAGGAAGGACCATCTCCAACCCAATAGATCGGTTAAGAGTCCACCGAGCGGCGATCCTACGGTGACACCAACAGTTCCAGACATCTGTATATAGCATCGAAGGACGGCGACTTCTCTCAACGGGGCCATTTCTGGAATAGGAACATCAGCAAACTTGATCTATCTGCACGCAGCGTTTAGTTTACCAGTGATAATCACGCTGATCAAATCGGTCATGCCAGCGCCACCGGCACCAGCAATAAATCGACCAGCGATTGCAACTCCGAGATAAGGCGCCAAGCCACTATGCAAAAGGTTAGTTGATTTCACTTGAAACCTTCTCAGGGTGGTGATAGGATACCTAATGACGCATCCAAGAGTAAATACAAGATAGGCTACCAACAAAGTCGTCTTGTAGCCATAAATCTCACAGACTCGTCCATACTGCGACTGTCAGCCTTCGAATCATTCAGCTTAGGGGAAACAAATCGCAACAAACCAGAGGAAGCGTGACAGAGTATCCCAGATTGTACGCCGTGATGAGCCAAGGTCCAAGGGAAAGACGGTGAAAGTCCGACGCGATATGGCCGCTGGTAGTGAAGACGAAGTATTCGTCGCCGATGGCAAGAAATACGCCTGACAATTTTCATATTAGTCGTGTCAGGACATCTGCATGATTGATGAGAGGCGCATTACCTAGAATAGCAATCACAAAGAAGACCATGTCTACTCCAGACTTGGTTTCGACTTTTGCCTCGGACAGCCTCTCGGGGTCATCCTCCGGTCGGCCGGACGACCTGATCAACGGTGTGCATTCATCCATGGCTGTCGGGTGCCGTCAAGATGTTAGAGAATCAGGGTCGTGGAATGCAGGCTGAGCGGAGAAATAAAGAGTCAGAAAAAAAGACTGCCAGTCTGCGCGAGAAAATTTCGGCAGTAGATCGATCGCATCGATCGCATGAACTATGATCGACATGGCAGGCCAGCCGCACAGGCTAGTGATGTATGGCTGGCTACGCCACTCGATGGAGCAATCTGTTCATACAATAACAATTACGGATCCTGCTTTCCGTCACCAATCATCACTGGCAGGCCTACCATATCGTGACTACTTTATTGATGGAATCAAGGCCATTTGGACCATCCTTGCATCGAGTGGATCGTGTTCTGCAAGTCGCCCCTTCTTTCTGTTTTGTTTCCCAGCGTGTAGGGTCGGGACGATCTCGGAGGGAGCGACCCCAGGACGGGGATTGCCTCCATATTGTCCCAATTGTATGGCAGCGATGCGTGGATCGTAATCATCGATCGTAAAAGTGGCAATTATTGGCCAATTTCCTGTCTCATTGGGGGGTTCCTCAGCTTCTCGTGGACCACGGCGCAGCTGGGTGTTGTTACACAACAGATCCCGCTAGTCCAAGTAGGTTAGGATCGTCAGCGCAGAGGTTTTGGTTGGAAAGAGATGACTGGCCAGTGAACTGGCCATGAACGATTCCAAGTATGGGCAGACAACCTTGCATTGTCATCACTCCAGGTTGCATCGATCCATGTGATGAGATTCCCTCTAGTTTTCGATTTGCATGCTTTCTTGCCTCCCGACTGGACGAACCCGTACGGGTCCACATTCTTATCCGAGGTTGTCATTCGTGTGTGCATCGGGGCCTTATATGTCGTGCTGGAGACATTGTGTAAAAATGCCCAATCGCTCGATTTTCCAGTGACTACATAGTATACCACTCGGCTTTTGATAGTTCCTCTCTCTACGAAGATCCTCAGTGGGGCATAGGCTAGTCAAGGGCTATCGGAGTGGTGGGGGTAGAAGGTGGGGACAGATCGTGGTCAGGCCTCCGAGCTCACGATGACATCCCTTGACAGGT
Source organism: Penicillium subrubescens (assembly GCF_028828155.1). NCBI lineage: Eukaryota > Fungi > Ascomycota > Eurotiomycetes > Eurotiales > Aspergillaceae > Penicillium > Penicillium subrubescens. The sequence continues at coordinate 1,945,195 of NW_026643160.1, read as the reverse complement.
CGCATCAGAGCTTATGGACTTGTGGCAAATTGGTGCAATCCAGGATTTCAAGTCACAAGACTTCATGCGCAACATAGGAAGATGTCTCAATTAAGCATACACATCTGCCTGTTCCAGGAAGCATAATTGACATGATTATTATTCTTTCTAGCGACTACCCCCTTCACTAATCCGCATCCAAGGTTCCCAACACGACTTAGGATATTGTCAACAGCACAGCAGAAGAGTCAGCAACACTGATCCGGAGTACCCCGTGATCTATGATGGCAGTATCCTCCTTCTCATCAACAACCACTGGCTTTCCCTCCAGGAGCTCATAATCGAACGAGACACCGCCGAAGGTAATGCTCTCCGCAGAATCGCTGCCTGGCGCAGACAGAATGTCTACTTTGGCATGCTTAAAGTGTTTCGGAACTTTGAACTCATACTCCCGACTGGGTCGGTTCCTCGACGCGGTCTGGTTGTAAGCACGGAGATTCAGGACCACAAGCTTGGATAGCACCTCTCCGTGATAAATTCCATATGCAGCCTCTGTGTCCTCGGTCAGTGGAATGTTCGCGATGCGAGTGTCTTGAGCGCTGCCAATCGCAGATGCGACCATGATCTGGCCGTAGTATGGCGCCCTTGTCTTCGGTGGTTGCCCCTTGCTGGCAATCGGTTGCCATGATGCATATCGATAGTTCAGACCTTGGTGGAAATGAAGGCGCTTGATGTTCTGTAGACCCATATTAGTGGTTTTTTTATACACTTGGTGTTGAAAATGAAGTCATACATTCGCGGCAGACCAAAGAGAAAAGTCAACAAGCCATAGAGCATCACCAAAGACATTGCTCTCCCCATTGCGGCCTTGGTTTGCGATCGAATTGGTCTCTCCAAGGGTATAGGGATGACCCAGGTAGGCAAGGTTCTTTGCACGCTGGATATGAGGTGCCAAGCTTTGCATAATATTCGTGTGGTTCATGAGGACGTCTAGTTCAGTTAGCTTTCATACACTCCAATTTTAGACAGAATGTGCCATACGTTGAAGGTCATAAGACACCGGAGCCAGGGGCGGTGCGAATACGCCCATATAGCTGCGAAATAAAAGGCGGTTAATCAGTATTCTGACAACATACCCAAAAGTGAGTAAATTGGCAGACTCACTTATGGAATGACAGATCCTTTGTCAGATTCTTCGGGTCATAACCAAGCTTGAAGAGTGCTTCAGCAGTCCAGTTGCTCTTGATTATATCCGCAATAACAAAGCTGGGTGACATGAAACCTAGGGAAGCACCCGGGCATGCCTTTTCGACAGCAGTCTTGATGGCTGCAGTCTTGTAATTCCATTCATTGACATAACTCTGAAGCGTATAGTTCGCAGGCCGATACTTTGGTGCCTCCATGTTGATCTCATTGCCCAATTCAAAAGAATCCAGGTTGGTACCCATTGAGCGGCAGGCAACCACGGCTGCATCCGTAAGTTGCTGGATAGTGCTATTTTGCTTCATGTTCAAGCCATGAATGTAATTCATGTCACCAAAGGCTTCGTATGACTCAAAGAACGCGGGGCCATAATTGATCTGGCTTGGCTGGTCGTCGGTTGGGTTTTTAAAGACAAGTTCAATACCGTCTTTTTGGTCAGAGACGTAGATAGAATTGTCTCTGCGATAAAGAAAAGAATAAGCAAATTTTCTTCCTAGTAATTGAAGGCAGTAGCTCATACTGGGAAGTACCCCCGACTCTGATCTTAGGGTAAACACCCGTAAGGTACTTGAAGTTTTCCATCAAGTTTTGAGAGAACACATTTGGAGAGGACTTGTTGCCAGCATAGTCTGGAAAGAACGCAAATTCCAAGGAGAAAGATTGCAGGTCCTTGGGAATAGGTTCACTGTTCTTCGCCGGCAGCGGAATAGCTATGGGATGGCTGGAACATTTGCCCACGGTGACATACAAGGCACTGGTGGCCAACAAAAGGGGGTAGGACCGCATATTTCCCAATACAGATCTTATTCTGCGATACTGATATCCAATCTAAAGTCCGGGGTCCTGTTCGATCTATTTATCCCATCCAAGTCATGGCTACCCCTATCATGTCGGCATTTGACCAGACTTTACGTGGAACCTAATATCGACAACAACACTCTCAGTCGACGCCAAAGCTATCTTCGCACACTCAGCGTGTAACGGCAATCGGTTCTCAAAAGCCGCCGACCTCTCGCCTGGCATACTAATGAAGCTATGATTCGTCTCTTAGTAGCCGATGTTATCCCGGTTCCCTGGACCCTGCCTCCACATTTCCCCCACGATACGTCCCCGCAAAAGGCCAAACTTTCTGGCTCCCCAATTCATTCAAAACACTGACAAGGCAATCTATAGCGCCCCTCCATTGATCGATCGGAAGACGTCTTAAGTTAGCTATCACAACCAAAGGTATAGTTAGAAATAGTTCAGGAGATCACTTTGACAGCTGATCGCAAGAATAATTAACGTGATCTAATGACTGTCGGGCTCCTATAGTGATGTATAGTCGCCGGGATGTGGTCCATCGAGTAAAGTCAGGCTCCTATAGTAATGTATAGTCGCCGGGATGTGGTCCATCGGGTAAAGTCTAGACTAACCAAACTAGGCCTCTTTCAACATGCAGACTTTTCGGGCTCCAACTACAGTGTGGGTAGAAGAGCACCCTGCTAACAAAGGGACTATGACGATGCTAATGTGTGCACACTAAAAAACCTACTGTATTTCCTATGCTGTTATGTCTCTCCATGACGTTTTTATACCCGCGCATCCCAACAAAACACGTTAGATCCCGCTCTGCTAGAATTATGTTCTAGGACAATCACTAGAGCCCTGGAGACAGCACTTGATTGAGTCGATGGGCAGGTAGAACCTAGGATGTTCCCAGAATCTATGTTCATTCGTGCATAATTAAAGATAGTGAGACCCTCGTCAGATTTCCCGACCATCTGTTGCTTTACATACAAACCTCGGCCTCCCCCGCATGGTGGAGCTTGGCTGAGACATCAAATGAACTCCACCTGGTCCGGGGCTAAGAGAATTTGTTGGCAGCATACTCAAATCTTAATGAGGCTGGAAATTTTTCAAAGGTGGAGATGAAGAGAGCAGTAGCGAGAAATGATCAATCAAATGGGCAAGTCGTGCCTTCTCTGGCATCATAATGCCTTCCTGGACAATCAATTAGGAGGGCGAAAATTATGCTCGAATTTGAGTTATGTCCCGCCCTCATTATGGCAGTTATGCGGTAGAAGGCGGTACAGTCTATGGAAGGCGGTAAAATAATAAACAGGCAGAATACTTCCATCGCTTGATAAGATAGTGCTTATCAGGGTGCTTTCAATCAGCCTGTCAACACTGTTCCACAACTCCTAACACCAAGTGCACCCGTTCGTTCAAGAAGTTGTGCAGGTTTGTCTATCTGTTTTCCAAGAAAAGGCTGCTCCATTCTACATGCTGACTTGGTAAAATTTGCTAGACACATCTCAATCAGGCTATTGTTAGCTACCGCGATGGATTCCAGCTCAGGGGACACGGAAACTTCCGCACCACCACCCGCACGCCTAAATCCTGCAGAGAAAACTTTCCATTCCCCTCAACTCGATGTCTTACAAGAAGAGGGTAAATCACACGGAGCATCCTGTTCCCGAAGAGCTCACAACGAAGCTTCTATCGCTCTTGAGAGCATGGACTATTCTGCGCTTCGAGGAATTCTCCAAACAGCTATTGAGACACATCCAGATATACGGGATCTAGTTAATACCATCGGGTTTCAAGCCGAGGGACAGAAATAGCTGACAGCGGTGGACTTCCCTCCTAGACCGGAGCTGATCGAAAAGCTGCGATCCTTGCCCAAACCCGGCACCCATTTCGAACAGGACAGCAAAGTGTCCAACGTCAGGCACGAGGTCCACGAGTACATTTCGACAATATTTGGGCAATGTTTAGAGCTCCCTAACCCGAAGACCCGTTCCGGTGCTCTACTCAGCCTATGTGATATCATCAGTGCATTGGCGCAGTCGCCAAATAACACGGTCGGACACCTGGCATGGGAACGGTTCGATGACAAGGATAAAATCGTTCTGATAATTTGGCATATCATCAGAGCCATGACCCCAAACGAGAAGAGTGAAATAATTCAAAGTTCCACAAACCCAGACTCTTTGATGTCGAAACTCCGACAGCTGGTTGAGCTCGGCCACCACTTCGACCCAGTACGACAGGCGCTGGAGGTTTTGAGGAACCTCAATCGGGATGAAGATCATGATGAATGGGATTCGTATGACTGGCAAGATTGGCGAGAATTCAATGAAAAGATCAGAGACAGAGAGACAGGTCCGATTTTGACCACCAATTCAGATCGACCTAGTTCCGACTCAACTCATACCTAGACAACACAGCGAGCGACTCCGAACTGTCCAGAAATGTTATTCAATTTCTGGAACATATTCAAGCAGCCATCAAGGCCATGGTGGCAAGGTGTGTGAAATTCCCAGTCCAAGGCACATTTTACGGTGCCCTCTCAACGCTCTGCAAGATTGGCGAGATGCTCGCAACCTCATCAAGTTCTTTGGTCCATGTTGCTGTGAGAAAGTGGTTCGCGTCCAACACCGTTCTCGAGCAGGCGATTTTTGACATCACCAACGCAATCGAGCTTCCTCAACTCGTACTGATCTTTGAGGACATGACTAACCAAGACGCTCTGGGACCCAGACTACGCGAGTTAGAGACTCTAGGAAGCAAGCACAACTTTTTCAGCGGCCTTGGGTCATTCCTGGATGGCGTGCTCAATGTCATGGATGGAGGTGCGATGGTGACCGTGCAAGTGATGGCGGAGAGGGAGGCTAGTTGATGGCATCTCGCTGCGTGAGATGCTATTCGCTAACCCGACACTTCTCCCCGAGGTTGTTGCTGGCTCACGTGTGAACTACAGTCCGGATACAAGCTGGCGAGGCTAGTTCCCATAGGCACCAAAACCAGTCACGTTCAATTTTTAGACTATCCTCTCCAGTGAACTAGTTATGGCCGACCATTGGTAAGATAAGAGGGGAAAAAAACAATGGCCATTTGATGAAATTCCGATTCCAAGCCCTCCTAGCAACATCCTGTCATGCCAGTCCTCTCATCACGGTTCGTCATGTATCGGAGTATCATCGTCGGTCGAGCTGCTTTGTCAACATGTCACGCTCGGTCATCTAGTTGTCATTTGGAAATTGATCAGACGCCGCGTGCATGATGGTAAGGAGAAGGCGAACAATGGCGATTTTCCGCTGGTCCCCTTCGCCCCGGCCCGGTAACCACCCTCTTCATCCTGCGCAGCATGTTAACTTTCCGCTTCGACAAACAGGTAAGCAAAGCCGTCTTCATACTCACTTCATGAATGCTTCAATTTTCATCGTCAGGTTCGTCGTCATCCGGCAGCGACGTGTCATGAAGGGCTTCAATCACCAAGTGCATGTTGTCGTAGAGCATACACCATCGGCCTTCATTTTGTAGCTCTTGGATCTTCGACAGCAGTGGGCTGTCATCCCATCGATCCACCCGCCCATTACAGATAGCCTGCTTTTCCACGGGGGTCATTTGGTCGACTACCCCCAGCATCGACCTTTCGAGTGCAGAGTTTCCATCAAAGTGGCCCCGCACTCGAAGGCCCAACTCGGTAGGCCCAGCCCATATGATCATATTTCCGATTTGGCGTAGGGCCGAGAGAGCTTGAAAGTGAGTCTCTGGGTTGGCATGTTCTTCACACAAAACGGGAATGATTCTGATGGTAGCCATGATTTCATTCGCGACTTCTTCGGCGAGCAGGAAATTTTCGTCAGAGCTGATGCCTTCCGATGGGCGGCCATGAATGGACTGCCAAACCGCGTTGATAAGATTGCGAAAGGGAGATGCGGATAGGCGGTTTCCCTCGACGCGGTGGATGGAGTGCAGGATCATGGCGCGGAGGTCAGGGTGGACCTCGTTTGCGCAGGCGATGAGGTATTCGAGGGCCATGTTGTCAAGACCGTGGATGCCGTCGAGGGCTTCCTGGCGATTCCGAGCTGCGGTGTAGTGAGCTTCCTCGCCACCAGGGTTTTCTGGAGCCTGTCCGTCGTATTGGGACGACATTTTCGGTGAGCAAAGGAGAATTTCGTAGATACTGGTGGAAATCTGAAGAGGATTGAGAAGAAACTGGTGGAAACCTGAGGAGGGCTAGTAGAGACTGGTGCAATGTAGGAGAGATGGCTGGTGAGCACGTCTCTAAGTGAGGTGCAGTGTGAAGAGGAAAAAAGAGTGGAGATGAAGTTGGAATGTATGAAGGCAGCCAGCAGGTTTTCAAGTGAGGTGTTGTGGGTGGAAAGAAAAGAAAGAGTGGAGGAGGAGTGTCAGAAACAAGAGAAGGCCGTAGACTTAGAACTCTGCCTATAGTGCATTTTTGCTCGAGCGGTATTTTGCCCCGGATTTGTTTGACAAGGAGAAATGGCCTAGGTGAGGCGTGCAAGACCGGAGCTACCTACGTGGCATAACGTCTTTCCTATTCTTCAACTAGATAACCTCTACCCAACAATGCCCGTTGTGAAATTTCATTGACCTGCGTCGTATATTAACTCTGAGGTTTGGCAGGAAGGTTATGCCGATATTCGTTACACATACCTCACTTCAGCTTCAATATCCAGCATCATCTGAGTGGTCGTTTAGGATGCATCCGATAGGTTTTGGAGTGCCTTTACCACCCAATGCATGTTATCGTAGAGTAGGCAATAGCGCCTTTCCTCCCTCAGCCGTAGTATTCTTGCCAGCACCGGGGGCTCATCTTCATAGATTGCGAGCTTTTCCTCTGGGCCCATCTCGTCCACGATCCTGAGCATCGCCCTCTCCAGTAGCGAATTGCAATCAAATTGCATCCGTACTTGCAAGCCCAGCTCGGTGGGTCCCGCCGACGAGATAACGTTGCCAATCTCTTCAAGAGCTGTGAGGCCTTCGAGTCGAGTCTCTGAACTGGGATGCTGTTGACAGATGATCGGGATCCATTTGATGATGGCCATGATTGCGTTGGCCACTGCCTCAGCGAGTTGGAATCTGGTCGGTATTCAGGTCTAGCGAGCCATACCCATGGATGAAGTGGTGAATCAGGTCGATGAGACGGTCGAAACGGAAGGCTGCCTGGTGCTCAGCAGCTGCCACATCGTGATTTTCATCACGGGCAGGGCTTGCAGGAATTTGTCTGTTGTGCGGAGGCGAGCGACATCTTCGGATTAGTTGCTGAGGATTGTGACTATGCAGAGACAGGTGGTATGCGTGGGGAGGATCAGCGGGCAGGTCTCTAGGTAAGTTGTGGTGGGATGAAAGGAGAGAGAGAGTTGTGAAGCAGGAAAAGAGCAGCGCAGATATAGGTGGGAAAACTTGAAGTAAGACGGAATGGGGAAGGAGAAGGAAGAAAGAAGCGGAAAGAGGATGGCAATTGGTTTGAGCCTATTCTAGGAACTTGTGGATGTGATAGAATGGCCGCGGGGTGGATCAGGCAAAGGACCGCAAGGCAAAAGCATCTTCTTCTACGAGCCTTGATCTTCTTTCCGTATATCCGTGGACCACGGAACAGTTCGTTGGAATCGGTTGAGTTCATTGCGGTAACTATCTGGACCGTTTTATTAATTTCCATGACGCATGCTCACATAACCATCTTCATGCCACCATTGGCGCAGACCAAGCTTCCTGTGCACCACTGGCCATCAGGAGTCGTCAACATGCCCACAACACCAGCAACCTCGCTGGTGAATGCCGGCCTCCGACCACCCATCTTCTCCTCGATCAATCGCTTCTGTTCATCGGTCAAGCGAGCCGTGGTCTCCGGGTCCGTCAAGTCCAGCTTGCTGCCAGGAGTATTATCCTGGAACCCTTGGATGTCCCGCCAGAAGTCCTCGCCCGCTGCAAAGTACATATCACCGACTACGGGGCCCGGGTTGACGGCGTTGACGGTAGCACGATCCGCCAGCTCGCGCGCCCAGGTGCGAGTCATTGACTCGAGCGCGGCCTTGGTACCACCATAGATCGACTGTCCCACGAAACCCATTTGAGACGAAACACTGGAGATATTGATGATGCGGCCGCTGCGATCGGTGGGCAGGTAGGGGGCGACGCCCTGTGTGAGGAGCAGTGGAGCAAGCACGTTGATCGTATAGATCCAGTTGAACTGCTCTGTACGGATAGGGCCGCGGACAGGGTCGTTCAGGTTGTTATCGCCTGCGACACCGGCGCAATTGATGAGAATATCGATTTGGAACTTGTTCGATGAGCTGAAGCTCTTCTTAGCCGCATCGAGAATGACCTGGGTAGCCTCCTCGGGCTTGCTCAGGTCGGCCTGGACATTATCGCAACGAATGCCATGTGTCGAGGCCAGCGAGGCGCTGAGCTCTTCTGTGTGTGCGCGCGAGGACTCGGATGTGTAATTCAGCAAGAGATTGCATCCCTTCGCAGCGAGATTGTGGGCAATGGCCTCGCCAATTCCTGTAAAAAGGGCGGTTGTTAGCGGATACTTTCTTATCGCAACCGAGGGGGTCTTCTTACCCCGCGATCCACCCGTGACAATGCCGAATTTGCCCTCCAACACACGATTTTGGTTTGCCATTTTGAAGGATATGTGAAGATGTCCTGGGAAGATGAAGAAGTGGAAGGAAAGCGCAAGCCTTTTTGTAACCACCTATGCTACGTTGTACTTCCAGAAGCAAAAGCTAATTTAGCCGACAGGCGACTTCGGAGATTCGGTCCTTTTTCTCCAGCTTGACTGCTTTCCCCCGCCGCTCCACTTGCGGACCAAACTTGCCCGTTGCGGCACAAATGGGGAAGCCCGGTTAAATAACTTGGGGCGCGTGACGTTGGATCATCCGGCAGTTCGTGGGGTTTGTCCCTGAGGGGAAAGAAAAGATCCCGATTGTTTACGCCTATCGCACCCTCAACCGCTTAAATTCCGCCCCATTCTCCTGGATTGCCATCTCCACTGGTAGCCGCTCTATACTGCTTGCTCCGAAGAATCCATGCACTCCTTTGGTTCTTGATAGAATATACTGCGCGTCTGATGGACGTACAATCGGCCCGCCATGGCAGAGCACCAGAATCTTTGGGTTAACACTGCATGCCGCATCACGAATCCTTTACCGACTAGTCTTCGCTCCAATCGAGCCAGAGGTTATGAAACCTGCATGAGCGACAACGATATCTGCGACAGCTTGGGCGATTTCGATGGCGTCTTTGGGAATGGAAACGGGCGGCGTGGCGACCTGCCCTTGCCGATGTGCGATCTTGATCGTTTCGACCTCCCGACAATAGCCCATATCTCTTTCTTCCAGGTGTTGGCGAAATTGATCACCGATCATACCAACAGTCGGGAAGTTCTGTATCCCGACAAAGCCGACTTTCTTCAATTCGGCAGGGAAGACAGGCAGGTCCCGGAAGGGATCGTTTCTGCAAACACCAGCGAGAACGTACAAGCCTCATGGAAGCCGACAAAATGAAGTTCCAGGCGATACGCCGACGATATGTATAGGCGGCTATGCATGTCGCGCGGCTAGACCAGGGGCAAGTACGTTCCCATCCATTGTATCCTTAGTAGGTATGAATTGAGCTAGGGCTAGAGAAACTGAGGTAGGACCTAAGCGCCGGGCGTGGCCTAGGTTTCAAAACACCAAGGGGATCTTCTGACAAACTATACAAAGCCTGTCCCAATCTTTTCCATCCGCGAATGACGCCCATGTCCCATTTACATAATTATGCTCTCCTGAAACTACTTGTCAAGAATCAGTTAGCGGATTTCAGGCCTTTGCCGCCGGCTTACAAAGTTCGTGTTTGTACCATAGATGGAGGCTCTATTCCAATGGAGAGAGGATCTGGGAGATATGAGTGAAGTTACCCTACCATGTCGAACTAATGTAAGAGCAGGGAGTTCGTGAGGGCCAATCTAACAGAATGACAAGTGATGAGAGGAAGCGCTGGACTATTTATTTGGTGTTACTTATTCCCACTTTTCTCATCCAAAATTTTCAATCGATCAATACCTAAACTCTCGAGATGGCCCAAATCTCGAATCTCATTCGTGACTCCCAACTAGACACTTATTTCCTTCCAGACTCGACCGTCCATACCTATTGCGAGTCCGACCCTACAGGTCAACAACGAGTCATCAATAGGTCAGAGCATTGGCAGCAGGAAAGGGAAGATAGTAGGAGGTGATTTTGGGGCCATTTGGTTGGGAAAATGCATCAGCGGCGGACAACCGGATGGCCCAATCCGAAACGGCAGCCTGCGAGCCGTGAAACAGATGACCGTGGACCAGCAATATGGACCCATTGACTATCGTCGTGAGCTGGAAGCCATTGCCAAGTTTTCGCACAAACGTGTTTGTCTCATGAAGGCACGATCTAATCAATTGACTTTACTGATTTGGATAGTATGAACGATGCTTCGTCAAGTCGTTTGGGTGGTACAAGGAAGGCGAGCAGCTGTATGTCGCCATGGCATGGCTTGAAGACCGCGATCATTTTACGTTCCTTTATAAAAACCGCACCTGCCAGAAGCCGAAGTGAAGGAAATTGCCTGCCAGATTCTCGAGGGATTGACCATGATGCACGAAAATGGGTTTGCCCATCGGGATGTAAAGCCTCACGTGAGTGTGATATTTTCTTAGCTGTTGGATGCGAGCAGTTGAACGAGAGAAAGAAAGGAAAGAAGCCTGCGAACTCTGACTTTCTGGAATTCATAGAACATTTTGATCAAGTCGCACCGTCCAAGCGGATGGTGGATCAAGATTACCGATTTTGGGATCTTGAGGCGTATTGAAAAAGGCAGTAGGTCTTCCATGACAACGTGCGGCACACAGGGATACATGGCCCCTGAGATCTACGGGCTTATCAAGCGAGAAAGTGTGTATACAACTGATATTTTGGCGCTTGGGGAGATCATATTTGAGCTTCTTACCAGAAAGCCAACATTCAAACACATTGGATCGCTTGCAAACTACGTGGCACATCCGGATACCTTTCCTTCTAATGGACTGGCAAATTTCAAAGTCAGCAGCCCGGCTGGGTATTGAGTTTGTCCTTGCACTTATGCATCCACAGCCTGCTGGGCGATTAACAGCCCCATCGGCATTGTCACACAGATGGGAAGAGAAATACAGAGACGGCAAACACATCTATGGTCAAGAGAAAGACAGAGACATCAAGCACGCCTAAAGCATTTGATATTCCACATACCAGCATGAGGGGAAAATCGGAGGTTTCCATAGGAGAGAGTTTTGCAGCTTGGAGCACAATTTCAATTCGCCGAAAAACAGAAAACACAGCTCCTGGCAAGAGGAAATAAAAGATGTTCTCGAATGGAAACAGCGCTGACAAAAGAGAAGTGCCCATACAGCGACTCATAGATGGCCTGAAACGGGAAGATTTTCGTTTGAAAATGAAATTCGAGACCCACGCACTCGGAGCTACATTTACACCAGATCGCACCTTGGTTGCAATTCCTGGGCCTAATCAAGATGTTCAGGTCAGGAGAGTTGAAGCTGGAAATTTACTCTATAAACCCAAGGAAACGTATTCCCCGGTATTTTCCCTGAATGGAAAATATCTGGCAGTCCTGAGCTCCAGCGCCGCACTGATCTTGCACCCTCGTAACGTGCCGCAGCGCAAGACCCTGCATTTCCCCCTCACTCATGCCAAATATCGCAGACCATGTCTGTACCTGACAGGCGTTGCCATTTCATAGCCTTCTCTCCGGGTGGTGAGCTTCTGGTGGCAGGCGGTTGGTCATCCCAGAACGATATACAGCTCTGGCACACCTCGACTGGCGAGGTATATACAAAGTTGGTACCCCGTTCAATAGTGCAATCACACGAGCACGATGAAATGGTCGGGCTGGCTTCCAGCTCTGACGCCTAACGGGTCTTGTGTGCCACGACATTTCATACATGGAGCTGGGATATTGCGACTGGCAACCTCGCCGACAAGCCTCCAACTAATGAAATGGGCAACCTGCTGAAGAAGGATACTTGCAAGTTCTCCTTGGATGGAGAGTCGATCGCCTTTGAAAGCCCGATAGGGTGTATTTACATTGGAAAAAGCTCAGGTGGCCGCATGACAAGATTGCAAGTCTGTGATAACCCGGGGCTTTGGGCATGGACGTTATCACCAGATGGAAGGGTTGTCGTAACCGTGACTTCCGCCGAAAGCAGGGAAAATATCCTCAAATTCTGGGATGCAATTTCTGGGAAAATTCTTTACTCGACCAACATGACCTCCGACTCTTTGATACGTGAAAATTGGTAGCTTCCCTTTGAAAACATCAAAGGCTTGTGTTTCTCGAACGACTCGCCATGGATGGCATTCTTTGGTCCTACTGGAGTCAGAATCGGTCCGCGTGGAGTAGAGGATTGTTGAAAGATCTGTATATATCACACCTGATGAACAGTGATCAGGAAATGTCATAATGCCTAGCTAGTCGTATCTCACTGTTAGTTCTGAATCATTTCTTGTTTGTGAGATATAGAGCAGAATGGTATTTTCATCGAACTACCAGTGTCCTTCAGGTGTTTGAACAAAGTCAGCTTTATATAGGTATTCGATTGAGGAGATATCACAACATAAGATCTCAACTACACCTTCGATGTCATTTCCCTATAGCATTTCCCATCATTGCTGTACCTACGAGCTCAGTATACATCGAGGATTTGAACTTATGGTTGTCTTGCTCAACAATGAGATTCTGCAAGAACTACAAACCTCCTCTTCAAATCTTGAAGCACCTCGCTTGGTTCTATGCGAGTGAAAAGCACGAAAGGAGTCACTCTCTGCGCAGAAACCGCTAGACCTAACTTAGCCCTATATCTTAAATTCACTCGAGATTAATCTAACAGTCCACGCAAAATGTGACATCCTTTATCGTATGAGATATCAGAAACTATTTATCTCTGCGTTCTCGGTCAGAGAAAGGTGATCGTTGTTTGCTCAAGTATAGCGGGTCTAATGCCTGTGACCCAGCACATATTGCCTCCACCCGCTATTCTGAGAAGCCCGCGCTGCTCGCATATGCAGGTCAACGGAAGTCCTCGAGACTTGCAACTCCCAATCTCGAATGTGCTTATGCGGTCCAATGTTCAAAACCTCTACCAGAAATGCAGAAATGCTCCGGTTTCCTATCCGGCAACTGTCCTGCCGCGAATAGCAGCCCCCATTCAAAGGCACACTCCACGTAATAGGCTTGTCGAAACCCTCACATCAATCCACTAAATATGCAGGGGCCAACCTATCAAGCCTATGGGTAATTTCCCACGGCTGGCGCTTAAATGATATATTGATGAATCGCGTGAAAGCCTGATAGTCCGACCCCCAATATGACGTTTCCGCTTACGCAGCCTTCATTCAGCACTGGACTCGAAAGAACTTTCGATTTGCCCAAACCACTCCCCACAGCGACTGGCCTAGACCATTGACAATAGCCTATTCGTCCATTTTGTTACGATTCAATTCAATATTGGGCCATTCGTGTTTTGTAAATTCCATGTCTGTATCTTTCAAGCTCCGTCAGTCCGTTTACATGCCTCGCCTTGCTCTTTTAATGAAACTTTACACTGACTCAGCCACATCCACCGAGTGGCCGTCCCAGATGGCTCTTGTTTGAAGGCTGGTGAAGTACGCACATGGCCTCGTCACCAGCTATATCCAGTTCCTGCTCTGCCACACAGGGTGCCGGGGGCGAAGTCTCTTCTTCCCAAACCTTCCACATCATCCCCACCTCCTCCACTTGAGCTTTGCTTCGGCCGGACCCTATAGGTGTTGGTTTAATCTGAAAGGACTCGTGGGCTCTTGGCATAGAATGATAGCAAATAGAGAGTGGATGCTCCAGAAGTCTACCAGTACCGAGGCAATTGTTGAAGGGACTGGAAGGCCTAATTTCCCTTCTTAGCCATACAAAGTGAGGAGTGCCCAGGCTAGCGATACATGGCTTGACCTTCTGATGAAACCAAAGCTGCGTATGTATCTGATAGCGCTTGGAGATCACTCGCTTCCAGCTCTTTGGCCCCACAAAAGACGTATGTATGTATTAGATCCAATCAATAGCTGGGTGCTTCCACAAAGTAAACTAGGGTCGTCGTACGTGGACGGTAACCCTGGGCCCATCAATGATGGCTGGCGATCCATTGTCTAAACGAGAATCAGGGCATGTCCTGCATCTGTCAGCGGCAAGCGTGGGTTTAGGGAAGGGTGCAATGCGCAATGCGTCGAACCAGGGACGGCGAAGCCCGAGTAGGTTCAACTATACAGTAATGCACCCTAGAAGGAAATGTTGCGCAGGGAAACAGATTAAAACACAACAGGTATGGGACGCATCTTCGATTTTGTCGTCAGCTCCTTGCAAAAACCCACAAAGCATATTATCGCCTAGCAAAGGGTCGTGAAACGTGCCACCGCGACGCAATCTGGCCGGCGGGAGCGATAGATTGATCCATTGACTAGTTAACCATAGCAACCTACGCAGTGCGAATACGTAGGCCGTCGAAAAAGCACTGACTTAAAAACGACAGGATCTTGATCGTGAACGAGATAGTAGGCGCCACGAGGAGATCGAGATTGAGTGGTGATGTATGCAGATACAGTAGTAAGAAGCTTGCATACGCAGGACGCCGTCTCATAAAAACCAATGTTTTGAAGGTCGGAGAGTCGGCTCCCGGATCGCCGATGGAGTCTCCAAAGTGCCGAGACACCTTGGCTTCAATAGTTTGGCGGGGTGTCTTCTAGAACTGCTAGGCAACACTGAAGAAAAGACGGGGCTGTGGCTGTGTCCGCTGTAATGCCATGCACAAAGCAGGATGAATGCTAGAGTATTGTGGGTGCCTAGAGAACGACTGGGGCTTAGCTAGTTAGTTGTGGATGATAGATCCAGTCGATGCAAGGCCTTTTATGCAGATTGTCGGTGATTGTTATCTCCGGTGTTGATGACAGCAGGATAGAAGGGTACGAATACGGAGTAAATAATACGTCGCTTGGCTAAAGGCAGCAGTAATTAGTGATGGAACCCCGACCATAGTACTGGATATTAGCAAGCTGGGTCCAAACTTCCACCACTACGGAGTACATAGCTACACCGAGGAGTCAGGCCAAATAGTCTCTGGACCCCAAACATTAAAAGGTCAGGATGACAAGTCAAAGGGCCATTCGATAAATCCCAAGCCACCTCGATCCTACCACAGAACGGTAGATAGCAAGCAAAAAGGCCGCGTGGGCTGGCGTGGCAAGTGCAGCGGTCGCAGCAGCCACAATTTAGTTGACCCCATCAGACTAGGCAGAATGAAGGTCTAGCGAGCGCCGGGACTAAGCAGTTGACGCCAAGCTAGGCTGCTCTGAGTATGCGGGAGGGGACTGGCCGCGAGTCCCTGCATTTTCAGGGTAAGATGGCTGAAATGGCGAAACCGAATCCGAGAAGGCGAGCTTCGGATTATCCGAACCAGAAGTTACAAGGAAATAGGCTCCGTGGGTAGGGATGTGCTCGCTAAAGGTGGCTGATTTACACACCAGAGGCCGACAACTCAAATACCAAAAAAAGAGTCGAAAGGGAAAGTAATCCAAAGAAACGAGGGAGAAAAAAAGGGTCCCGCCACCGCCGACCAGGAAAGTACACTAAGTCAAACCATAACCTTCCGTAGAAGTTAGACTAACTAAAACGAAACTACGGAGTAAAAAAAAAAGAAAAAAAGGGCCTTGAGTCCTGACAAGTTAAACATGTGGCATTAATCTCCCAGAGCCGGGCCATACGAAACCACGAATCAAAGGCCCCCGACCTAACCCTAGTTGAACCTAGTCAGGCTAAAGCCATGAAGCATAATCACTAGATCGGGCGCGGCTAGTCCCAGCGACGGAGTGGATATACGTAGACTGCATACGTATGCCCCGTCCCTCGTCGACGAAGAGCAAATCACCGCTCGGCTAGATACACCTTCCTTCCTTCTCTCTCACCTAAACGGTGCACGTCTTGAAAGGAGGGTCATGCACGAACCACAACCTTGCCGGTCAGGGTCGAGATCGGGATTACAGAAGCTTGGCTGATCGGCGTAGACTTCCATGTGTGGCTGGCTTATGGCTGATCGGGTGGTCAGCTTGACAGCCAAAGAAAACAGACTGTAACCACGGGATCCTGTTACAGTAGGAAGAGAGGGGAGGGGGCTGGCTGGCAGGAGAATAGAAAAATAAGAGTGGAGGCGGGTCTTATGGCGCTGTTCTGGGGCTTATTTCGAACATGGTAAAGCAGGCAGCGTTGGCTATAGACATAGGTTTGACTGGGGGCGTAGACGCTTTGTTCTTTCATACCATCATGGTGATGTTCTTTAAGGGGAGTGAACAGGGACGAGATGAAAAGCATCACTGATCATACGTTGCCCACTTACGTACGCTGGGCGGAGAGTCCCCGCGCGAGTTGATTTTCTCGGGGCGGGGCGGCATTGGACGCGTACGAGTACGAAGGGTTGCACGGGTGGCCCCCTGAGCCCTAAATAGTTTGTTGAGTTGTTGTTGGTATAACCATTGTAACTACGGAGTACAGTGTTATTGTTATGATCGATGATACAGAGGGATACAAGACGTAGGAGTATACGCCAGCAATATTAAGAGGACGCGGCAGGACTGGTATGTAACAGTTTTGTGGCTAGTACCGGGTGTATTCATACATTTAGCAGGGTTGGATTTGAGATTTATCTACAATTCTATCTTACAATAGTGTCAGAATCTAAATTTGTGTCCTAGTAGTGTGACCTTCAGAACTCGGTGCCGAAAGAGGTTTAAAGCAGATGCTGCGAAGATCGGGACGTAAGGGCGCCACGTTTTCTTGTCATCAAGCACATTTAGAGTTCCCTGGGCTGGACGGTCGAAAAAGGAAAAGAGATTAAGGGTTGCGAATTGAGGGGGAATAGTGCAGGGGACAGTCGACAAAGAGTACGGAGTAGTTGATCACTGGACGATCGATAATTGGGTATGTATTGAAACAGCTGATTTTATCTGATTTTTCCGACATTAGATTAATTCCTGATTTCTTGGCTTCTGATGCTGATTTGCGTGATCCTTCGCCCTACGGCCGCACGGCGATCTGGCCAAGGAGTCGTAATTAGAATACCAGAACAGAAACATACGTTGGCTCTGTATTATTACGCTTTTCACCACAGCCACAGGGGCTCTTAGGCTCTCAGGTATTTGTACCCTAAAGTACGGAGTATATCAATCTTCAATCAGTGGTTTATTACTCCCTGAATACTGACCATACCAACCAGTCATGACCTGTCAGTCATTAACAAAGGCCCTGCCAGAGCTCGTTCTTCGACGATTGAGAAATCAATTCTCCACCGCCTTAAGCTCGGAGCCGGAGGTTAGTTCCTAATGAGGCATAGCGACGAGCGCAACATCATCACTTACGTATGCCCCCAGACTCTGGCGCCTCGCCTTACGGCACTGGCCACAATTGATTCGACTGATAGATGGTTGACACTATTTACACGCCTTCATTTTCCAGTTGTATCGACGAGACTCGGTACAACGTATGTACCACGTCGAAGGTTCACGGGTTGATCAAGTGGCTAAAATATAGTCCGATCGAGTGGATTCCAAACAGGAAGTCCCTGCGCCGCTTAGTTAGCATTTCCTGGTTCTCAGGGTCCATGGATCCAGTGAGAAAAAAAAAGAAGTGGATGGTATAGACTAAATCATTTGCCCTGTAGAAGTTTGTCCGTAGTTTTACCGATAAGCTTGTTAGAGACAGGAAAATTTCTCTAGATTTTTTGCTTTTTTTTCACCATATCTTCCGGCTTCAGGTAGAGTGGAGTACATGTACAAGTTCGCTTTGGTCAACCGAAGCCCTAGTCACAGTGGTAATCCAGGTACATAGCTGGCCCAGTGGGAATTGGATACTGGCCGATTAATTGAAATAGGTAGCAAATGCCGTGCCAAGTAAAGTACAACGACGCGCTGCTCCAGAAGATTGCTTCAGCCACAATTCTCAGGTACCGCGTGGAGAGCGGAAAAAAAGATGAGGAGTAAAGGCTTGGATGGAGCGTCGTAAATCACTGGTTTCGAGGCATGAGATTACGAATAATACCAGACTAATTCCCTTTGTACCTCCATACAGAGCTCAGAACACGCCAGAGGAGATCTGGCTGACGAGTCTGTCCCCGCCAGGGTCGTGATGGGGCGGGCCGGAAGGAACGGAGCCCAAGAAAACGGGTCTGCACAGAAAACGCCGTAGTCCCAGGGGTGGATAGTCCGGTAGGGGTCCTCTTGGGATGTGAGCTCCGTATGGGGTGGGCACTGGGCCAGTGACTGGACTGATGGGACTTACGTGGTTTGTCGTTCACTAACAGTTTTATAAGATTGGATTTTTACAATTATTATTCTTGTGGCCATTGAGAGGGTCGGACTGCTGATGCTCATGAAGTGACTAATCGGAAGATTACAGTTCTGGGCGGTACATATACAGGTTTGGTACTCGGAGTACGGTACAGTATGTCTATAACGGAGTTAAGTACAGTTTATTCTCTTGATTCATGATTGATGGATTCAATTGCTTAATTAAATACCTCGTTGATATAAGTCTATCAGATATAACTCCAAGATGCTAGAATACAAGTAATGTACGGATCATAATCTCAATGACGCATTCATAATATCCAAGGAGAACTCAAAAATAATCCCAATAATACCCACGATGGAGTCGTGATAATAATAATTCTACGTGATCCGCCCGAGCTCCACTTCAACGGCTAGTACGATAGCCAACGCGGTATCGAATGGAAAATACCCTACGTCCTACACAGAGAGCTTGTGGGGAGCCTCGCCAGAGACAGACCCTGGAAGCTTGGCTTCGCATATTTAGTATGTATTCGTTCCTCAATCGGACTTGGCTGCGAAACTCGTCATCCTTTTTCTCCCCTTCTCTCTTCCTCAAATAACGTCCCATTTGTATTCTCTTATCTCTTAGGGTCTTTTCCCTCCAATCCCATCCTTTCCCATTTTCTCTTCAATTCTTCCCATCATTGAGGGCGCTCTTGAACTTTGCCTTCCAAACTCGACACGGGCTAAACTATCTCCCCTCCTGCCCCCCACCTGACGATCAATCATCTCTGTGCTCGCATCTCTTATCAAATATCGCATCATTTTCAGCCGGCTTTCACCAAATCGAGGAAAGGAGTTTAGATTCGACCTGGAACTCGCCAGCGACAAACCCCCTTTTACATTTGTTTAACAGGACCATACACAACAGTCCTGCCTTGTTCTCTGGAAGACGAGGTTACTAGTGTACCCGCAGAGAGTGGACGACCGGTGTTGAATTTCGACACACCACTCTACTTTCCCCTCCTTGGCCCCCTGGAAATTTCCCCAGTCCAGTTTGCAACTGTCGTAGACGATTGTGCTTCCCAAGTCGACTACTAAGAGCGCGGAACGAAGCACAGGAATTTCAGAAAGGAATGTTCTGAGAGGAACCAACGGTGTGGGAAGAACCGATTCGTCTCGAACCATTCAGCATCACTCCGACAAACCCTAGGGAGTCCCGAACCTTAAAGAGTCGTCTTCTTGATTATCGCCACTTTTTGAGGGGGCACAGGCTCGAGTCATCGGGCTTCTGGCAGATCTCTGGGCAAGTGCCAACTTAGGGTCTAATGTTGTCGACTTGTTACACAACGCGGGCGACAAACATCTTTCAAGAGCCGCTGGTACGTTTGCTGTACTATCCCTGGGGATGGACTGGAAGAGACCAGAGCTTTGTTCCTCTGTCTCTCTCTCCATTTTTCCTATTTTCCCCTTCTCTCTACACTTCAGGCCGTCACCCTCCCGGCTCAACACTACCCTATCAGCATGATCCCGCGGATCATTTCAAGCCTCTTCACCCAAAGCTGTAGGCAACCCAGACTGACCTGTGAACGTGCCCTTCTTAGTATAACTATCCAGCCTCGGTGACCGCATTTCGAGGCGTCGAGGAAATGTCTGGCGGTATGACGAGCATTGTATCAATCCTAAACAATGACGACCACCCGTCGTTTGCAGTCCGGTCCAATCCGAGACTGACCCGGACCAACACCTCGCCTTCGCATTACCACCAACAACAACATCCCCATCAACTTCCTCTCCCCATCAACGACCAGCAGTACGCCCGTCCGCATACTTCATCCAAGTCACCATCCGCATCACCACGAGGCACACAGCATCTCTTCAACCCTGTAGCAGAATCCGTACAGCCCACATCACCAGGCTCCTCGGACGGCTCAGCCTACGACTATCCTAGCAGCCAGCCCTCATCTTCAGCTTACCAGCCGTACGCCCGGCAGGACCTGCGACGGGATCCATTCCGCTACCCATCTCGCGGACCAGCCGGCCCACAAACACCACCTGAGATTCATGCAAGCACAGCAACCGACGCAAAGTCCTCGCACTCCCAGCCCGGTAACTCGCGCGGAACTGGGCGCAAGAACAAGTACCCCTGTCCATACGCCGCGAGCCATGGCTGCTCAGCGACATTCACGACATCCGGCCACGCAGCCCGCCACGGCAAGAAGCACACAGGCGAGAAGAGCGTATACTGCCCTATCTGCAAAAAGGCATTTACTCGCAAGGACAACATGAAGCAGCACATCCGCACTCACCGTACACATTCAGACGATATGCGATCTACACCTTCAGAGCCTGATGCCGAGTCTCGGTGGACACTGCCTCGACCTGATTCGGGTTATGCGCCCCAAGCTCATAGCCGGACGGTGAGCCAGTCTACAGACGCCAGTACGATAATACCTCATCCTAGCCGTGGGTCTCAAACGCCTTCGTGAAACGGGCAGGAAACGGAAAGCTGAAAACATTAAAACCAACTGGGCCCCCTCCGAGAGATGGGTACCACATGGTGGCAAATGCTTGCCGTAGCCCCGGAAACCTGTCTCTATATGACATGTCTCTTGTCTTGCATAGCGATGACCATTTCGATGACCCGCGCATGGCCCTGACCACTGCTGTGCAGTGAGCTGTATCATCATCAATTTTACAGCGCCCCATATTTTTGAGGAACCGTCGATACGACATGCACCAATGACCTGAATCAGGGCCATGGTATTGATACATCATGGCCCACCCCTCCGGATCCCATCTCAGAATTCGACGCGAGGTCGGCTCTAGGAGCCCTCAATCATACCATTTCATCCATGTCTTCTTTGTATTTTTTGCCATCATCCATGTTCTGTCTCTATCTGCATTTTCTTGTCTTCAGTTGTATACTCCCCCATGTATTAATGCACGTGCATGTCTTTGTTTTTTAAACTTAATCTTGCGAACGTCTTGGGTCAGGACCAAGACGTTTCGATATGGGGCGTGTCTGCCAAGTACCTACCTTTTTGTATAGTACTTAACTTGAGGAGGGATCTCCATGAATGGGATGACCTTGTGAATACTTCTGCTCTAAGTGTAGAGTTAAAGGGCGGTAGATATCCAAGTCAGGGCTGGTGGATGAAGCTGGGGGAACCCGTATAACGTGGCAGTTGCACGTTGCACATTACGTTGTAGATCTTATCAGACTTGCTGGTCCTGGGAATGGTAAGAGAAAAAGAGTTCTTGGGGCGACCTACACTCATCTCGTGTCTCTCTTGGCCCGCGGCGGTAATCATCATGGTGGTTTCATGTCAATTCCAATGTCAGTCACGCTCACCTCACTGAGTTTGGGGTATTCAAAATTTGTGCTCCATCGTATTATGTGGGTTTTATAGGGAACATTTGTGAGCCCGCGAGGCTCAATAAGCGAATGTTTATCCTTCTCATATCCATAGGAGTATATTTAAAATGAAATTACCGATCCTGTTGCCTATGGATACTCGAAATTCAATGTATTTTATACGTGATGTGAAATGTGATGAACATATGTGTGAGGCTTCATAAACTCCAAATTGTATGAAACCAGAGCTTTGCCTTTGGCCGAGTCTAGATCTATCAGTTTGAATCTAGAGCTGGTCACCGAGAAATTATTTCAGGGATCGGAGTGCGACTGTTCTTACAAGAAGTTTCAAGGCTACTGTTTCTGAGTTAAATACGGAAGGCAAATGTATCTCTCAATCGGGCCGGTCGAACACAGTCCGCGAGTGGAAGCTTCAAAGAGTGACTTGATCTTAACCAATTTCGTGAGACTAACATTCGCTCCATCATAGACCCCCATATAGAAACATCAGGGCCTCTCAGAGCTTGTTATCATGGCAAGGTATGCAAATTATTCCTCGCTGTGCACCATCGTTGCTCTGACTTAATTCTCTCATTTTACATGATCATTTAATCCAAAGGAGCATTTTTTCCGGGTATTCACTGAACCTCTAATGCGAGCACTTTTTATCTTGGAGATCAAATTGCATTCCTTTTAATTTTGGACTCCATCTCACTGATCAAAGTCCAGGGATGGTCAGGACCTCGTGGATGCCAGAAGTACTGCTTGCACTCTCCATGCGACGTTGGCTCCGCCTGGGATTTCGTTGGTGAATAAAGGCTACTTATGCCCCCTATGAACATGCTGTGTCAATTTTAATCATAAATAGTTAGTCTTACTATAGTCTTTTGTAAAATTCAACAATATTGTCAGAAGGAAAGGGAGCCCGGGTGGATAGTTGTGTTTTTTCAATCCACGTTGGTAATACTTCAGCTCATACTCGTTTGTTCGGTCCAGTCTGACACAACACCGAAAAGGTTTGGGGTTGGGTAGACATGTGGTTGTAAAGTCAAAACTTGCACCGCTAGAAAGCTACTGAGCGATTAAAAGGGGGAGGGGGGGGGGGGGGGGGGGGGTTGGTAATTTTGAGCCAATGCCCATAGGGCGTGCCATGCCAGATATAGTTTTCTATCCAGGCTCAAAGACTACGAATCAGTCAGTGAGGACAGCCACCGCCACCACCAGCCACCAAAGATAAATCGAAGAAGAAACAAACAAGAAAGATTGGCAGTGCTAGGGTATGGCTTGGTTGATGATCAGGCTGACCGTTCAAGGCTTGTTGGACTTTGGCATTGTAACTAAAGTCAGTCGTTAGTTGGTGTGCCTGAGCGGTCTCGGCCCGGCGATGAGTAAAGGTCCCGATCCATTCCATTCGATTTTCTGGGTTGGATGGAGACCAAAACCAAAACTCGACCCTGCCCAGCCCCGCGGGGCCAGCCGAGTCTTGACCCGTGGAACCTTTGTTGACTGTTGATATCAAGATGGAGAGAGCTGTCTTTCTAATAAAAATACACTCACTACCCTTCGACCGGGCATTGCAACCCCTCAGAATCATATCAGCGGTCAAGCGACCCTTCTCCGAAGGGTGCCAACGTGTGGCGTCTAGGCCCGGGCGCCCATGGTGGAGGGGTGGTGGAGGATACGTAGGGCTGGTCCCCTTTCCTTGATGGCCCATGCAACATGACGTCGGGCGCCATGACATGTTGATAGAACAATTCACGACTCGATCCGAGCGCTCCTCATTCGAGGGTAGAATTTCTCCCCCGGGGTTCCCTTGCGGACGCCAGCCTCTCCGGTCGTAACTCGTAAGTGGCACAACGTCATCGCGGAGACCCATACGGTTCATTATGGGGTAAAGAAGGCCAAAGGGTCAATATATTATAGAGGACATGGGCCCTGCGAGGGGAAGGGACTTTGCTGTAACCTTCTCCTTAACGATGGATGGAAGTTTGTCTTCAGCTCTCACCTCGTGTCTCTCAGCCACTGCCAAGTTGTCCTCAGCCTCACCAGATTCCTGCCTCTAACCATTCTAGTAATCGATTCTCTGCCTGTCTGTGTCTGTCAGTCGGTCCTCTGCTCTGCTCTGCTCCGCCCTTCTCGCCCCGTCGCCCGTCACCCAACGACGTCACGCCACCCTGCCCCGCCTCGCTCACTCCAGAAAGTCTCCCTGTTGCCTCATTACGATCTTTTCTTCTCCAACAACCTTCGTCCCCGTGAACGGTAGAAAGCTCACATAAGTCGACCTTTGATTTGATCTTTGCCTTTTACCTCCTCCCAACCTTTCATCGGTCTACGCTCCCATCCATTTCCCCCATCGCCCACGATGGCGTACTACGACGATCGTCGCCACTATGCGCCCCGCGACCGTGGCCGTCCAGCCGCCGGTTATGCTGCAGATTACTATGACGATCATCCACGGGGATTTAATGCAAGGAACGATCGAGAAGTCTACTCCCCTCGAGGGGGTGAGGGCTCGGTTGAGGAAATCCAGCGCGACTATCCCCCAGGCTCTGATTATGTCTATGAGCGCGGCTACGACTCTCGTCGCTCGCGACGCCCGGTCTATGAGAATGTGCGCCGCGCATCCTCTGTCGGTGGCTACGATCCGTACTACGATAATGGTTACTACCGTTCCCGAACCCGGCGAACCAGGCAGTCTGATGATCACCGTAAGTGGTCCTTCTTCCTCACGGAGGCTCTCGCCTCCTGTGCGACGCACTTCATCCTGGGGATACTAAACCCTGTCGCAGGCCCCCGTCGCTCTAGATACTCCTCTGCTTCTTCATCCAGCCCATCTCCATCCCGTCATAGACGCCGCAAGTCATTTGGCGAAACTGCCCTCGGCGCACTTGGCCTAGGCTCCGTTGCTTCCAGACAGTCAGACCGTACAGACCGCACAGATCGTGGCCGCGCCCGATCCTCTTCACGTCGCCGTGGTCGTGATTACTCGTCATCTCGATCTCGTAGCCGCAGTCGTGACCGTGATCGCAACCACCGTCAACGCAGTGAACAGCGCCTTGCTCAGGCCGCACGCGCTGCCTTGACAGCCGGTGCCGTGGAAGCCTTCAAGTCTCGCAAGGATCCGGGCGACTGGACTGGTGCCAAGGGTAAACGCATCCTCACTGCAGCTGTCACTGCGGCCGGTGCCGACGGTCTCATCGATAAGGACCCCAAAAAGCACTCTGGGCGTCACGTCGTGGAATCTACCCTCGCTGGTCTTGCCGCTAGCCATTTCGTCCGCGGTGGTTCCTCCTCCAAGGGACGTGATGGCCGTGGCCGTTCCGGCAGTGGCCTCAAAGACCTCGCCGCTACTGGCGCTCTTGCGGCTGCAGGCAAAGAGATCTATGACCGTATGTCGCGCTCGCGCTCTCGACCTCGCGGCCGAGATGATCGTGACCGAGACAGCGACGATGATCGACGTGGATCCAAGAAGCGCAGCAAGAGCGTTTCGGAGTACATTACCAAGGGCATGGCCGCCCTGGGCTTTGGAGAAGAAGCATCCGACCGTGGTCGCCACGACCGCAACCGTGATCGAGATGATGAGAGCCTGAATTATCGTTACGATCCTCGTCGGGAGCGGCGTCATCACCGGGACAGAGACTCACGATACGACTCCTATTCAGACTCAGACACAGAGACCGACTACCGCAGCAGGAATCACAGGCATGGCAGAGGCTCGAGAGATGTAGGTCGAAATCGTTCCTTGAACGGCAACAAAGCACCCCCCATTGCACCTACTAGTGCACCCCGTGGCGAGATGAAGGGCTTGGGATCTTCCAACCGGGGATCCCACTCTAGCTCCGAAAGTGATTCTGACTTGGGCGACAGTAGTGATGAAAAAGAAAAACGCAAGAAGCTGAAGCGGGACATGTTATTGACCTCTGGTCTGGCCACCGTGGCTACAATCCACGCCGCCCACGGAGTTTACGGCGGGATCCAGAAACGCAAAGAACGCATGCAACAGGTGAAGGATGGCGAGATTACACAGGAGGAGGCGCGCAAGCGGCGCATCAAGGCGAATACTATTGATGCGTTTAGCGTCGGGCTTGCGGCGCTGGGTATCAAGGGTGCGTACGGGGAGTGGAAAGAGGTTAATGAGAAACGCAAGGAAACGAAACACTTCCGGGATGAATGTGCGCAGCGTGCTATTAAACGGGAGATGCGTCGTTGTCGCAGTCAGGGTTCCGCTCCAAATAGTCGTCGCCGGTGGCCTGATGAGATTGAATACCCGGACTCTCATCATGGTCATGGCAGTGGTTTTTCTTATAATGATGGAAATCCTTATGGGGCAACGAGTGAGGCACCGGCGATCTCCTATTAGTGTTTTTTTTTTTTACCTACCCCTCCTGTTTTACCTTCATTCTTGTTTTTCGTACACTGGATGACATTTACGACTATTATGATGCATGATGATTCCCTTTCTCTATTCTCTCCTAGGATGGAAGTGTCTTATCTCCCTCTCCATTATTCTCTGCTTGTTGCTTATTACCGTCTCGGGGATCCTTTTCTAGCTAGACGGAGTTCCGATGGGGCCCGATGGGGCTGATCGGTTCTGCAGTGTTTGTTTTGCTGGGGCAATTATTGAAAGGGTGCAGTCTCCGTGATTTGATTCTTCATCGAAATAGAACTGAGCATATGAATGTGATATTACAGATGAGTGAATTGTTAAGTTCTCTCTCTTTCAGGGTCCTCAAGCATTCCCATCACCTCCAATCAATCTAGTCAACTCCTCCAAGGTCCCCGAGATGCGGCAACCGTAGACTGCCGATGATGATCTGACTAAGCGACCGAGTCCCACGCCCGACCCCGCTTACCCAAGATGACTAAGCCAGCCAGCACTGGCCGACCTGTGAAGTTGTGAGGTGGTGCACCGTGAAAGGCAGTAGGTGGGGCCAGAGACTTTTCCCCTCCTCAAAGATCTGCT
Organism: Penicillium subrubescens; assembly: GCF_028828155.1. Taxonomy (NCBI): domain Eukaryota; kingdom Fungi; phylum Ascomycota; class Eurotiomycetes; order Eurotiales; family Aspergillaceae; genus Penicillium; species Penicillium subrubescens. The sequence goes on along the minus strand of NW_026643160.1, from coordinate 1,918,545 downwards.
TCTCCCTCCTTTTCTTTTCCTCCTTCTCTCATCTCTCTTATACCCCCCCTTTGGTTCGTTTTCCTGATTTCATCTTCTACAATCTTCATCATCCTTCATACTGACCTTCCTCTGCACAGTCTCTCTAATCACTTCCATACACAATGGCTGCCCCCGCTCAGAAGTTCAAGGTCGCTGACATCGTATGTATTTCCACCAAAACTCCATTCTGGTCTTGATTTCCGTGGTCAATGGCTAACCTGTCTCCTTCTTTCTAGTCCCTGGCCGCCTTCGGTCGCCGGGAGATCGAGCTCTCCGAGGTTGAGATGCCTGGTCTCATGGCCATCCGTGCCAAGTACGGTGCTGACCAGCCCCTCGCCGGTGCCCGCATCGCCGGTTGCCTGCACATGAGTAAGCTCCATTGATACAGACCACGTATGAGCTTTTTCTGATCCTTTCAATAGCCATCCAGACCGCTGTCCTCATCGAGACCCTCGTTGCCCTCGGTGCTGAGGTCACCTGGACCTCCTGCAACATCTTCTCCACCCAGGATCACGCCGCTGCCGCCATTGCCGCTGTCGGTGTCCCTGTGTAAGCCAAAATCACCTTATCTTTGTACCTGGAATATGCTTTTCTGACTTGTTTTATTTACAGCTTCGCCTGGAAGGGTGAGACCGAGGAGGAGTACCAGTGGTGCCTTGAGCAGCAGCTGTTCGCCTTCAAGGATGACAAGAAGCTCAACCTCATCCTCGATGATGGTGGTGACCTGACCTCCCTCGTCCACGCCAAGTACCCCGAGATGCTCGAGGACTGCTACGGTGTATCCGAGGAGACCACCACCGGTGTCCACCACCTGTACAAGATGATGAAGGAGGGCAAGCTGAAGGTCCCCGCCATCAACGTCAACGACTGTGTCACCAAGTCCAAGTTCGACAACCTGTACGGTTGCCGTGAGTCCCTCATTGACGGTATCAAGCGTGCCACCGATGTCATGATCGCTGGTAAGATCGGTGTCGTCGCCGGTTACGGTGATGTCGGCAAGGGTTGCGCCCAGGCTCTCCACTCCATGGGTGCCCGCGTCCTCGTTACTGAGGTCGACCCCATCAACGCCCTCCAGGCTGCCGTCCAGGGTTTCGAGGTCGTTACCATGGATGAGGCTGCTTCCCTCGGTCAGATCTTCGTCACCACCACTGGCTGCCGTGACATCCTGGTTGGCCGCCACTTCGAGGCCATGCGCAACGACGCCATCGTCTGCAACATTGGTCACTTCGACATTGAGATCGACGTTGCCTGGCTCAAGGCCAACGCTCAGTCCGTCCAGAACATCAAGCCCCAGGTTGACCGCTACCTCCTGAACGGCAAGCACATCATCCTGCTCGCCGAGGGCCGTCTGGTTAACCTTGGCTGTGCCACTGGTCACTCTTCCTTCGTCATGTCCTGCTCTTTCTCCAACCAGGTCCTGGCTCAGATCGCCCTCTACAAGGCCGAGGACGTTGCCTTCGGCAACAAGTACATCGAGTTCGGCTCCTCTGGCAAGAAGCCCGTCGGTGTCTACGTTCTGCCCAAGCAGCTTGATGAGCAGGTCGCTCGCTGCCACTTGGAGCACGTCAACGCTAAGCTGACTGAGCTCACCCCCGTCCAGGCTGAGTACCTCAGCCTTGACGTTAACGGCCCCTACAAGAGCGAGATGTAAGATCTACCCCCTTTCTTTCACCCCTCTCTGAGAACAACCTTGCTAACTTTTATTTCACAGCTACCGCTACTAAACAAACCACTTAATCTCTTCTTTTCCAATTGCGTCCGATATTCCATGAGCTTTCTTCTTGAGAAATAGACTTTCAACATGATTCGACGATGTTACGATTGGCATTTCGGGTTCTTTATCAACTTTGAACCCTAAAAGTGGTTGTCCTTCAACGGCATAAAAGTGGTCTCCACACTGGGAGTGGAGAAGGTGTGCTTGATGTGTTTTTGTTTCACTGGCGTGGGTCGACCTGGAATCTGGTCTTGCATTCAACACTGCGTACGGATGGGAATTTCCTTTTTTATTTTCTACGATTCTATTCTTACTTGATACCTTATCTCTGTGCTGGCTCTGACCTGACCTTTTGCTTCCTTTTGGAATGGTTAATACTGTTCCTGGGGTTGAGTGGCTTGCGTCGGATGTCTATGTGTAGCTGCACAGTTACTAAAAATATAATGACGCCGGGCGCGAAATTTGCTCTGCATCTTGTGGCATTTAGTGTAGACTAATGGACTTTTTGAGTTCATTTCCTGCGAAGTACTTGCGGAACTCTCTTTGATTCAGCCTTCAAAAACGCTGTCCGCGGCATCCCGTCTCGGTCACCTTCCAGACGTTGAGTTCTGACGAGGACCCCTCCTGCTTTGCAGGCCATACTATTTATTTAGCACTGTATTCTAGCCTTCAGTTCAACGTACCGTCCCTCTCATTTGATCAGAGATGCCGCTTAAGGTCCAAGTCATTCATGTGGTCCACCTAGCACCCGAGACTGGGGACACCTTGAATGAAACATTTGTTGTTTTTATTATCAATGCTGTGTCTTCGGAAAACCTGTGTACTTTTGTGAATGGCTAGCTAAAGGCTAGATGAGTCAAGTTTTCTTTCTAAATGGTGAAGCGTACCTCAGGGTATCGGTCAATCTGCCGGGGATATATCAAGGAGTACCTCCCCAGATGGACACGGGTGAAAATCAGCGAGATCGATGAGGAACATAGACCTTTGTTGAATTTGTGAATACAATTGAGCATCATAATAGAAGCACCCAATGGCCAGACAGTGAAACAAGCCAAACGATATTTAATTCTCAACTCTAGATTTCAAAATAGCCAAACACAATTAAGCTTTGATCATGTGACCGTCTCTGCCAACACCCAAGGCAGCATCCCTTTCAATCTACAAAGCTTGATTAACAGCTTGGCACTCACAGTTCGTGCAGGTATTCTTGATTCCATATTATCCCTCAGCCATGAATTGGGACAATATCTGCTTCAACGCCGCAACACTGATCGCAGGCGTTTTCGTCCTCGACTACGGCGCCGACAAATTCCTCGACCACACCGTCATCGTGGGCCAACGATTAGGCATTTCACCAACTCTAATTGCACTTTTAACAGCCGGTGCCGAATATGAAGAGGTATGCATCTCTCCTCCTCCTGCCTTCCAGTATTAAAATCAAAATTCTCCCAAACTCCACCACTGACGCGTATGCCAAGCTTGCCGTTGTCGTCGCAGCAATTGCGCAAGGCCACAGTCCCCTCGCGTTAGGCAATGTAGTTGGATCTGCGATTTCGAATGTCCTGGGCGCTTTCTCATTGGGTATTCTTTTTCATCCCGGTGCGATGGAATTTGATCGGAGTGCGAAGATTTACGCGGCGCTTTTGCTTTTCATCACGACGCTTTTTGTTGTCTTGGCGTTTTTTGATCAGTTGAATGTGGTTACTGGTTGGCTTCTTATTGGCGGGTTTGTGGTTTATATACTCTCTATTGGGTATGCGATTTATAAGGGTGTTACTGAAGCGCCGCAATTGTCGGATAGTGAGAGTGACAGTGATAGTGATGATGATCTGCCTATCGCACGCGATGATCGTGCGGTTGGCCAGGACGGGATGTCGGAGAACTCTCCACTCTTGCATGATCCAAGCTCCGTCCTGGAAGGTCATACTGTGAAGCCTACGATGTCACTCTTCTACCACCTGTGTCAACTGCTCTTCGGGCTCCTCGCACTCTCTCTATCCGGGTACATCATCGCACATAGCGCAGGTGCCCTAACCCAGTCTTTGGGGCTATCCGGTACTGTCTTCGGTTTGACAGTAATCGCTTTTGCGACCACCCTGCCGGAGAAGTTCATCTCAGTGCTAAGTGGTTCCAGAGGACAGGGTGGCATTGTGGTTGCTACCACGGCAGGAAGTAACATTTTCTTGTTGACTATCTGCATGGGGGTTGTTGCTGTTACTGGAATACCGGTCAACCATGCAGATAACTTTGTTCTGTTTGAATTGGCGACGGTTTGGGTATCTGCGCTGTGTTTGGTTGGTATTGTCTTCCTTGGATCGAGTCGAATTGCGGGGTTGGCGCTTCTGGCTGCGTACATTGTGTTTATAGTTCTTGAGTTCACGGTGTATAAACGTTGATTTCGTGAATAGTCAAGGGGGAAGCCGAATTTATATCAAAAAGTGATGGATATCCTTCGCTAGAAATATATTGTTCATAGGCCATGACGCAGTAAAAATCACTCCTTTACCCGACGGCCAGAGATCCCAGAACTGCTAGGAATCAACGGCAGCGTTGGTTCAATCGGGTCGTCAAACGGCGAAGGTGGCGCCGTGCTACGTCGCACATTATAGATACTCCCATCATGTCCGTGGTCGATATTCCAGCGCGACTCCGAGGACATATTGTTGCTCAAATCCAAATGAAGTCCCGAGCTTGATTTCGCACTGCCACCTAAGGGTGAGTATGGACGCTGTTGCTGATGGTACTCTTCCGCCGTGGCCACCACTTCCTGAAGAGCGAGGAGTTCATCTGGTTGTCGATTCTCCATCTCGATCAGTCCTTTTGTGGATTGATAGGAGGCGCGATTGTCGTAGAAACGCTGGGATCCTGGATTCGGTTCCTTGAGCCGAACGGCGTAGAAGAGCCCAATCAGCAGGAAGATGGTGAGGATGAGGGTGAATATCGCATTGTAGAGGAAGAATAAGACGCCCATGATCCCGGTCATGAGATCTGGCTGGTTGAAGATGTCGGAAAAGACTAGGATGAAGATAGCGTTGACGAAGTTGATGGCAGCGGCGGTTATGGCGAAGGTGTTGGATTTCTTGTCCATGTATGGTCGGATGACTGCAGTGCTGGCGAGGAATCCAGCCTCGAAGATGAGAAGAACTATGGCCTGCACCATGGCGTTATGTTGTGCAAATGCGATGATCATGCCTTTCACGATCGTGTAGACTAGAAGAGGAATGATGAAGTAGTACGTCTCGGCCTTGTAATGGACGTACAGACAGCCCCATTTCGTGAGGCACGCCGGATCAAAATAGAGCGGGTAAGTAAGGGTTCCCGACAACCCTTTCGAAGACCGTACATGTTGGAACACTCTGAATGTTGAACTGCCGAGGATGATAGTCAAGACGAGCCATATGGTGATGGCGAGGACGACTTCGGCTGCAGAATCTCGTCGATATAGTTCCCACATGCTAAAGACACAGAATTGGGGATAGCTAAGATATGCGATTCGGCAGAGGTTCCCTCGCATAAAGTTCTGCCAGTCAACCTGGGCACCAAAGGTGTGACGGGACTTTACTCTATTCGTCTTCAAAATTGGAGGCAAACCGAACTTGAGAGCCATAGTTGCCAGGAGCATAACTAGAGCAATAAAATAAAAGACCAGATATCCGGTCATAAAGATGTTGGTAGACTCAATGCCTGCAACGTATCCCATGCGAATGATGCCATAAAGTAGGACTTCTGAACCACCATCTGTTGTTGGCTCGCTTCTCTTTACGAGCATTTTTGTGGACCGTTTGAGGAGACCGACCGAAATATCGCCGGCTTCGGAAAATAAATCCGCGGCTGTACCTCCTGTCGCACGCTGAAACCAAGTCGTGATAGTGTTCAGAAAGTCTGCATGTGCAATGCTCATAGTCCATTGAAAATTCTGGGTCCAATTCTGGACCAGCGGCTTGAACTCCACCGCAGTGAGACCCGCCATGGCTTGACTCTGCATGAAGCCCAGAAACAGTAATGTGCGGAACGAGATTTGTGTCGCGATGTTGGAATAGCCGATAATCGAGAGGATTGTGCTTGCAAAAAGGGCCAGCCCGGTGATAATCGCAAGTGTCCAGCTTACTCCGGCCTGGTAGACTGTTGTGCTGTTGATAACGCGGGCCTCAATACATGTGACACTTTCATTTGTTGATTTGGATAATATGGTAATTCGGGCGACGGCATCGAGATCGGGGATGCTATACGCGATACCTATTAAATTGGTGCGTGTTAGCCAGAGCATCTCCCCAAGAGGTAATATTCGCTTCTGAGATTCACGCCTGAATCAAGAAAGAGAGAGAAAAACTCACTGGGAATGTCTGAGATTGTACTGTTTGAAAGGGAGAGAGTCGCAGATGGCACTGTCATATTTTCTGGTACCAACGGACAAAACCCAGATAATGTGTTGTAGTTGCACGGATCTACTTGCGTAGTCAAGAAACTGTAGCCGTAGACTAACAAATCAACATTCATTATGATTTTTCCGGAGTAGTTAATCTCGCCGTCGAATTCGATCGCAAGGCTGTAATTATCCGGCGTCAGCGTCATCTTAAATTTGTTGGTTTTGATGATACTGCTATCGGAGCATGGAATAAGGGCGGTAGATTCGAGTAGCTTGACGGCACCGATAAGCCGGGCGAAGTAAAGAAAAAGCAAGCCATCTCAGAATCGGCATCTTTGATGGGCAAACACCTCACAGTCAAAGCAATGCCTGTGGTGGGATTTGATGCTGATAACCGTAGAGATGGAAAGGCCATGTCCCGCCAGGAGACGGCGCCCCGCAGAACAAGGCAACCTAATTATTTTTCTTACGACCGGATAAGGAAGGATAATGGATATAAGGGGGTGGGTACATAGCTTCGTCATGGAATACTTAGTTAATCCAGTCATATCTCAGGTTATTTTTGACACTGCCACGATGGGACCGCGTTTCAGAAAGCGCGAAATCTCAGATGTGACTCCCGCTTCTAGGGATGGCTGATTTTCGACAGTATACAGGTAGGTTGTCTGATAAAATTACGTTGACTGTCCAGATCAATCGCAAACTTGGCAGAGCATATACCAGATTTGTATCCTTCGCTTCATGTACTGTGCACTACTGAATCCCTAATGTAGCTAGCTACACGTAAGACTGGGTTTTCACTTACGCGGGACACGCGGCATTGGAAATTTTTTGTTCAAATTCTTCTCTGCGGTATTATCCCCCTGGTGCCATGAGCTTCGGGTATATAAGTCGCTACAACGGCTCGGACAATCTTCTCGGTATAAATATTTAAGTAATGTTGTTTTGACCTCAGTAGTCTATCTGCAAGGTGGTCACCTAAGTTGGCGCCTACAGTTCATCATCACGCGAAGCTAACTGGACGACCGTGTTTTTTTCTTCGGATGTGCGCGGCATTACAGTAGTACAATAGTACATAGATGGATGTAAGATGCAAGTCTATCTTACTCTGCATAACGCCCGTGAAGGAGACTTCGAGTTTCAATGTCGCCAGTTGAGAGAGAAAATCATCGACTGGATCCGCTGAGATTAGCTTTCGAGCTTTCCAATATTATAGAGTTAGTCATAAAAAGCTTCCAGAATTGAGGACAAGCAATCGGCGCCGAGAGCGAGGAACGCCGATCTAATCCACTCGGAATGGCCTTTGAGGGGCTCTAGACCAGACAAGACCGGCGATGTGCTCGCCCGACTTACGGCTAGGAGCCGGCGGCCGGAAGAGCAGAATGCCGATAGGTGACAAGCATTTGAGGATCCATGATTCGATAGTGTGAATTCTGAGCAATAACTGACTCGAATGAGCTCATTGTTGTAGGCGGCGTTCCAGCAGTGGAAAACCTGGGATGCGTAGAATCCCTACTTCTATTCGCAACCTTGCTGGATGGACCTCGAATGGGAGTTGCTGGTATGCAAAACGAAGCGCTTGACTGATGTTCGCCGCTCGAGGAAACGGACGGGAAGAGGCAGGTGCTCTCTTGATATGTGAAGAGACGCATGTCGACATGAAAGACTCGCATTTCCTCCCAATTGAAGCGCATTAAGTTCTACACATAAGGTTATGTTTTCCCCTTTGCAAACCGCGGCGGGGAAGTTTACGCGTCCCGCCAAGAAACAATTCTAATTGCTCAAGTACAAACCCATCCTACCAGTCAACAAGGGGCGACCTGCTTCTGCACCAATCTGGAAATCGTTAGATGCGCCTTTTACTCTGTCATGTCGCTATCGTCGCTTTCATTGACTTCCAAGTACAAGAAACTCATTTCGGTCATCTACCAAAATTTATTCTTGCCTTCCTTGTACCAAAAACGTCCATATTCCTAACGAGCATCATGAAAGCTACTTGAGGAAGCCAGCCAAAAAGTAAACACGGAACCAATGGTAGGAAGCATCTACGGCTTTAAACCGTCCGTGGCGACTGCCATCTTCTGTCATATAGTTTCACTTGTGTGAAGACTGCATACCTCATTCAGTACCCTCGACTTTCCTTCCCAACAATAATTAGAGAGGGAGGCTCTTTAAGAAAGAATATATATTCAAAGACGCTCAGGTACCACCAAAATTATCCTCTCGGCGAAGTGAGCCTCGGCAGTCGCTAATAGGTACAAACGAAATAGAACAGATCAATCACGCGGTTTAGAATGTCAAATACTGCTAATATCAGCCAATTCTCCGCTCCCTGCCCCTGGCCGCTCGCGAATACCTGAGCAGGCGATCTGCCCCACACTCTCGAAATCCTCACGGTCGGCGTCCTCGATTCATGAGACCCTACATCACTACCCCGCTGATGCGATTTCGAAAGGTTAAAATCTTCAATGCACGGTCACCAGTTAGTACTCGGCAACCTTGACAATAGAAATTCCTCGGCAAACCAGATCATCGCTTGAATCATGTTACATTCACAGCAGAATATATATCTACACTACTACGCTTGCTCCTGGACGGGTTTTCAGCTTCGGTGTGAAAAGGAATCCTGACACGGGATACTAAAACTAGTCACGACAATATTTTTTTACTCGCATGGAGTATGAAACCGACGAGAATGACCCTAGTAGAGCGGTATGATCGCCATCGAAGCAACCCAAGCTCAATGAATCAGGGATTTGGGGGCTGATAGCCTTCACAAGCGATGTCACATTTGACTACCGGCCACAACTCCGCTCCATTTACAGTAACCCCTCACTCAAACAACAATGTTGGCGGCTAGGCAGTTCTTTCATTTCGTATCGAGGTGTCAGAATTTAACTAAAGTCATTTTATCGAGGGGTTACAGGACTGTATCCTTCATTATTCTTGTCGGGAGGCGCTCCGCCCCCGTGGCACCTGCAGAAATGCATCAGCCAGTCAGCGTAATGCCCGCACTTTGTACAGAGATTAGAGCCACCCTGACCGGAGAGTTTACCTGCTCCAGCTTTAACTAGAGCACATTATTATGGGTGGTTGGCACTTAGTAATTACTAAGTCACAGAACTTAACCTACATACTAGCGGAAAACTTGAAGAATACTCTTCGGAGAACGCCGCATTGTACAGGACAAGTCAAATACTACTTACACTGCCAACAGGACCCGAGAGCAAGATCAAGTTAATCTTTGTATGATACCCGGTTCCCTGAATCAGTCAAGGTGACTTTAGCTTTTAATGTGAAACGCCTAAAATTGTATAGAACTAACAAGGTGGACAGATGATTTTACTAGCAACTGTATCATAAAAACTTTATAATCATTACGGGATTCGTCCCGTAGCAGTAATACCCGGATGATTAGGCTATGTAGATCCCTCGAGTATGAGGATGGCTATACTATTGCTTGGTAGTGAAGAACCGGTGGTACTTTTTGGACTAGTGGCAAAGGGGTTCCGACGAGCCCTTCTTCCCCGCCTATCACACAACAAACTTTACCCTGCAAGCCGGGTGAAGAATGCCGGCTCCTCGTTTTTGGTATATACGCTTACTGCTTTCGACCTCCCCGTGATGTATAGGGCTTGCTCGACCGTGGCAACCACCCCTGATGATCCTGGGGTAACTTACAGCCATCGAACTGCCGGTAGTAATAAAGTCTTTGTTACCGGTAGGGGGTGCATGATTTGAAGTAAACCGATAGGTTTAACGATAGTTGATAATTTAACCAGTCTTCCACTCTGACGTAGTAATACAGTTCATCTGAAGGATACCTCGAACTAAGTTAGCCTGAAGACTCTCCATGTTCCGCGCCATTTTGAGATGTTGTTCCGTGGCCATTGCAGCTTTGAGATCCAGTATCATCGGAGAACCGGGTGACACTCCCGTCACATTCTAGGTCTCGTACGTATATATTTCCTTCAGAATCTCCTCTTTGTTCCTCTAGCACTGCATCCCAGCATTCTCGAGACAACATCAGAAAACCAAAGCTTCAGTTAACATGCAGCGTACATCAGGTTGGGCCTTGTTGGTCCTGGCTCATATCGCCACTGCTCAGCAGACTCTCTGGGGACAATGTAAGGATTGCTATTGCTGATTCTCCTGGATATAACATGCTCATTGTTTCTCTAGGTGGCGGTAGTGGATACATGGGATCGACGGTCTGCACAGCATCGGCAACTTGCAGCACTCAGAACCCCTGTATGTATCTTGGTTCTTCTCTTTGACCCCCAAAACAGAGCACTGATCTCTTGAAAAGACTATGCCCAATGTATCCCTGCCACTGCAGGAGGTGCAAGCACTACGAGCACCACCAGCACATCGAAGACTACTATGGTGACTACCACAGCCACCGTGACCACCAAGACATCTACCGGAGTTACCACCACAGCCCCGACTACCACAGCCCCCACTGTTACCAACAGTGGCAATCCCTTCAGCGGCTATCAGCTCTATGCAAACCCCTACTACTCCTCCGAGGTTATCAGTCTGGCGGTTCCATCCCTGTCAAGCTCTCTGGCGGCCAAGGCTAGCGCCGTCGCTAAGGTCCCATCTTTTGTCTGGCTGTAGGTCTGGGTAATGGCTCCTATACACGCCTTTACTAATACCTTCGTTAGTGACACTGCTGCCAAGGTTCCAACCATGGGAACTTATCTTGCCGACATTGAGGCTAAGAACAAGGCCGGTGCTAGCCCGCCAATTGCTGGTATCTTTGTGGTTTATGACTTGCCAGACCGTGACTGTGCTGCGCTTGCCAGCAATGGCGAGTACTCTATCGCCAACAACGGTGTTGCAAACTACAAGGCCTACATTGACTCGATCAGGGCTCAACTTCTCAAGTACTCTGACGTACACACTATCCTGGTTATTGGTTGGTGCCCCATGCCTTGATTTAGAAACTCACCATGCTAACTTTCACCAGAGCCCGACAGTCTTGCCAACCTTGTTACCAACATGAATGTGGCTAAATGTGCTAATGCTCATGATGCCTATCTGGAGTGCACTAACTATGCATTGGTCCAGCTGAACTTGCCCAACGTGTCCATGTATCTTGACGCTGGTATGTTTTTCTCCCATGGAGATCTTGGTTATTGATGGATGCCAGAGGATATGCTAACTTGAGGTGTGTCTAGGACATGCCGGCTGGCTCGGCTGGTCGGCTAACCTCGGACCGGCCGCTACTCTCTTCGCCAATGTGTACAAGAACGCGTCTTCCCCTGCCGCTGTTCGTGGATTGGCCACCAACGTTGCCAACTATAATGCCTGGAGCATCAGCACCTGCCCATCCTATACCCAGGGTGACTCTAACTGCGACGAGAAGCGTTACGTCAATGCCATTGCTCCTCTGCTCTCGGCTGCAGGTTTCAATGCCCACTTTATCACCGATACCTGTAAGTACTACATCCTTTGTACTTTTGTCTCGCGTGTAGGTGAAATTGGGATGTACTAACCTCTTAATAGCCCGTAACGGTGTCCAGCCAACCAAGCAACAGGCCTGGGGTGATTGGTGCAACGTCATTGGCACTGGATTCGGTGTTCGTGCCACCACGAATACTGGCGATGCTCTCGAGGATGCCTTTGTTTGGGTCAAGCCTGGTGGAGAATGTGACGGTACTTCAGACACCTCCTCGGCACGTTATGACGCCCACTGCGGATACAGTGATGCCTTGCAGCCTGCTCCTGAAGCCGGAACTTGGTTCCAGGTGAGCTTGAACCCATGCCTCTTTTGATGGTTATCATAAATGTTCTGTTGCTGATACTTTACAGGCCTACTTCGAGCAGTTGCTTTTGAACGCCAATCCCTCTTTCTAATGAGGTTGATGGTAGTGAAAACCCTTCCTCTAATTGAGGAAAGTCTTTTATAAAGCTTGAAAAACGAGATATGTGCGTGGTACGGTCTATGTTTAGAACTGATCAGTTACTACTGTGACTTTTCTAGCTTCTTATACAGAGATCAGAGTTGAGATTGAAGCTCTTAGTGAAAGAATTATTGAATTAAATTCAATTTAGCCTTACAGCCCTGTTGAGACTGACCCTAGATCCTAGCTGTCTTTAAGTTTATAGAGCTTTCAACTAAGTAGAATAAACTAAAATGCAGAATGTGTAAGCGAATCTCATTGCCTATTCAGAGTTTGAGCGATATTTACGTCGTTTGACAAAGCTTCGGAATCTAGCTAATATTGCACAGATTTGCCGCGCAAGAGCAGTTACATGTCCCTTGGGCCCCACTATCAGATTAACTAAGCTTCGGTTTGCCAAAAGAGGCGGATCAAGTCATCCAGTCTATCTTCTGCCCAAGATAGCTGACCAATCACAAGCTGAAGCAATCTTAACCTTAAGGAGACAGGGAAAATCGCAGCCAATCAAAGTCAATTACTATCAGCCACAGAGGCGCTAAGCCCGATACGGAAAGGCACCTGCCATTATTCTGTAGCTGTGGTGCGCAGAAAAGGCATAGATAGTACACAGGCAAAGAACTTCCATCTCACCCTCTCCATATTTTCTCTCCCCTCAATCTCCATATCATCAACCCTCATCTCACTTTTTCTCCTTTAAACCTTACAGCTCTGCCTTATCAACATGGAATCGCCGCGGTCCCTTCTTGCCCGGAAACTCCCAAACTTGATCCAGCTTCGAGGCGCCGGGCCATCGGTTTCAATAAGACACTCTGTGCGAGCTATATGCACCAGTGGCCCGGTTTTGAATCCCAAGTGTTTGCGGCATTGAGCTCGTTGACCTTTTCGGCCGATATCAGCCTGACGGACGAAGCGGAAGGCGATCGATATTTTGTTGGGAGCGAGTTGAGATTGACCACTCGATTTGTCCGTCACGTGTGCGATCCAGTCGCCAAAGCCCTCTCAGTTTCGAACATGCCGCTTCCATTTGGTGATTTCCGGGCGATTCATCCATACCACTTCAGTGTTCCCGAACTGACTCTGACAATGTGTGAGCATGGGGACTCATCAGGTTCAGAATCGGCCACCCTCGTGGCCGCTGGGGAGCTAAAGCGTGGTGGACCGTGGACCTGGGGACCGTCATAGTGAGGTATGATTTAGACGGGCGTGCGTACCTAGAGCCATATATCGGTATGTGCAAAGTGTGCCGATGAAATTGAGTTCTTCTAATATACAACCAACCCTTCACTGCTCACTTTGTCTCCGAGGTGCATTGCGCCTCAAATTCTGCTTTCCAGCTGTGTTTACAATCTTCTTCTACTTAAATTCTCCAAAGGTCTCACTAGCGCATGCCAGAAGACCATCTAACAATCTCAAAGGCCAGGTTGTCTCGTACATGCGATTGTCAAAGCTTCGTTACGGGTTTATATCTACCTTCGAGCCCACTGTGTTTATCAAAAGAGACCAGAATTATGCCTTTCACCTCTCTATGCCTACTAGCAAGGATGCCTCAACTACATCCCCGAGGGAATGCTTTGCGGGCTTCGCATTTATTGCTGCCCATAACCCAAATAACGAAGAGAAAGTGGGAATCGATTTAAGACTGGTAAGTGTACGTTCTGTCAAAATTGTACAGAGAACAGACATTAATGCCAAAAAAACAGCTCCACTCCCGAATTGAACCTTTTTTCAACGCTTCTCAGCCACCTTCAGCATATCGGAGCAGGGTCGGCGACTCGACCAAGTCACTTATAAACATCCGCGGCCTCACAGAAGACACGATCATTTTTGGTGACAATGGGGTGGCAACTGGCTTTGTTACGTGCACAACCCGGCTTTCAACCTCTACTTTGCGGCGGCAGGGGAATGCCGTGTACGAAGTTCAATCTGGCCATTTCCGGTATGTCGCAAAATGCTGGTCTCGCAATCATGAAATGAGGTATGCCGCGTCCGTTATCCGAGGCTTTTGGGATACTGATAGGAGGTTTGCAAAAAATAGTTTGCAGTATACCAACGGCTCGACCAGCTTCGAGCGGACGAATCCGGGCTTTTCCTTCGGATTTGGAGAGCAGCTGTTCGTGTTATGGAAGAGCCTGCCTGACATCTGCCGAGAAATCCCACATCTACAGCGAGTGCTCAAGGGCGATCCGAATCCTACAATCCCTCTCTATTCACCTAGTGGATCCTGGCAAGCACAACGTGATGTACGATCGGGAGACGCGGGCGGTGACTTTGGTGGACTTTCAGGCAGTTGAAGAGGTGAAATCAAATGAGCTAGCTGTGTCCCTACAACCAGATTTTGGTGCGATATTTTGGCCGGCAGATCTTAAAGAGTTTAGCACTGACGGATACCCTGGCCGCTTGCAACACTTTGCTCACATGTTCATTACGAACATACTGCATTTGTCCATGATGGGGGCTACTCGCCGCCGTATTTGGTAAAGTACTATGGTAGTTCCTTTCTAGAGCAAAATCTAAATCTATAGCACGACAAAACTGTAAGAGAAATAAGAAGCTCACTGGCTCCCCCATGCCGAAAGAATGGACAATCCGCGGTCACCGTTCCCAGCTATGCATAAATATTGCTATACATTAACCCGTGGTTTCGTTAGGATACATATCACTAGAACTTCCTCACCGTCCCCTTTGGGAGCAGACTACTACTTAACTGGCTCACCTCCTTTGATGTCGGGATTGACTTGCTCTCGAAAACTATGAGCCCTCACCAAGCTCCCGCTTGTGCCGAGTAATTGATTGGCCCGCAGAGTAGCAATGAGAGGCATTGGGCACCCTTGCCAAGCCTTCGCTATGACAAGATTCATCTTGCTTATCCGGAACTCGCTACCTGGAACTAAAGTCGTCAATTTACACTCAGTTGGAGAATGAGAACCAAGTAACCGACGTCTAGAGCTCTGCTCCGTTCGTGATACAGATCGAGGCAGAACAAGTGTCGATAGACATGTTGTCTGGCGCTTGCTACTCTCATCAAGACACAATCCCGTCAAGAATCGGTGCCGGTACTTCGGTCCGTCAAAATTGTCTCCGGGCGGAATATTGAGATTCCACTCCTCTTGCTCGGATGCAATTCTTCCAACCGCAACCCGCGTATGTTCAAAAAGCGAAAGCTCTTCCTGATACCGATGATCTGACCCGAGATGCCCCATGAATTCATCAAATGAGTCAAATGCCGGGGTGTAGGAGATCATCCCTCGTTGCAGCAAAATATACAGCCGAAGGATACAGACGAGCCAGTGTCACCAACTGAGACTTGCCTCTTACACTTCAAATGAGACTTGGCCAGAAATAGCCAGCGGTATCGGATACCGGTAGATTTGTGCACGAAAGCTTCTTGGCTGTACCTGGGGCCATACCTGTCACCTGATTTACTTAGTGGCATAGTGAAATAGCAACCGGAGCACTGCCATCTTGATACCATATAATTATAACCGATTGGTTCACTTCGCACTTTGAAACTCCCTATTCCAATGCAGAGTTTATAGGCCCCTTTGCAAAAACCTGAGTAGTTGTTGTCAATACTTGGAGGCCAGTTGCATTTGCTAGAAGACTGCGTTGAGCTATTTATGCTCATCGATGACCTTAGAGAGCCCCATTTGCTAGTACGAGATGACGACACCGATGATGTGTCGAGAGAGGGACGAATGAACCCTTTGGTCTGTGACATGAAATAATTAGTCACGAGAGTTCTTTGTGGCAAAGATAAGGGGGCTTGAGTTCGTTCGATGGGTTCGCCCTGTATCAGACTTTCCGTCTTCAGTTCGTGCTCAACCTCAAATCGGCCCTCGGAATCAAGAATTCCACGGATTTTCAGTTTGTGACAACACTGTTTCATATTTTTCAACAGGAAGCTTTCCTTTTCGTGTATCTTCATCCTTAACCTGTTTGGATGTAGGATCTGATATCGCGGAGGGCTTTGCCGATGGCCGCACGGTTGGGAAGTCGTCCACAAGCCGTAAGATAGATTCAACTTCTCTCAAAATATCTTTAAAAAGCTGATGGGTCATTCTTACATGCAAATTGTCCACTGAGGATTCTCCCTCGGGAGGTGGGAATAAGTCGGCCTCGGAAAAATACTCGAGTCTGACCAAGGACCAGCTTCAACAGGCCAGTGCTTGGCATCTGTGACCTGTAAAAGGAGCCACCCTTGAATGGTTCGAATTTGATTCTCGATACTCGAAGAGAAGTTGCTAGCGGGCAGACTCGTGGACATATCAAAGGAACTCGGAGTGCTCAAAAGTGCCACCTGCTCGAGACGCAGGCACATGTCACTTATGACCTCGATTGCACGTTCACGGCTAATATCGAAGGCCACTTTCAAATATTGCATTTCGCATATTTATTTTCACGATCGGAGTTGTGTAGATAGTTTCTGAGCTCCAGCTGCAGTTGCATAACAACGGCTTTCATCTGTTTGCGGGCGATAGCATCCCCCCTCATCAACGCCGGATACCCTCCGACTAGCATTTGTCCCCTGGGTGAAATATCCCCGGACCCACGTATCAGAGTCCACTCAAGGTCGCGAATCGAAATGTTTCCTGAACCAGGGTCTTTAACGCTGTCTCTCTTACCAGTCATCATAAGACGGTGTACATGCGATAGAGGCAGATGACTGTAGAGGGTTTAGCTTCTGAGTAGACTCCTCATAGACGCAATGAACTTCCAACATCTACCTACTGGCTGCAACTGACGTGACGAAAAGGGTATCACCCGCACCCGACATTCTCAGCCCGAGTCTTGGTTGACAACCTTGGGAATGAGAAATGAGGTCGGTATAATCGCTCTCCAATAACACCAGCTGGCAGAAATCAGATAGTGGAAGGATGAAAGGATACCCCAATAGAATAATCATGATCGTAGGATGCAGCCGATGACTTGAATGTGGGGCAGTGCCTGCGCCCTCGACACAGCCATCACAAAAGCCATTCCCGTAGCCTCAGGTGCGACAGGGTTGTGATTGGGCCTTTTTCCTGTGGCGGTCAAACTGTGAGGCTGGCGGCACCCACCTGACTACCTGCCGCACATAAGCCACACACACGCTGGCCAGTTAGTAGAGGGCGACAGTCGCTTCATCCACGTGGAGCAGGACCACAGGAAGCTGGCGCTGTCGATGTCGTTGGTTTCGCGTGAGATGGATGAACCGATGTTTTGTGACTCGAAAGTTGGACCAGACTGCGACACCCATCGAACGCTCGTGGACTGACCAGTTAAAGGACATTCGTACTCGTCCTAGCAATGGAATCCACTGTCCATGTTGTGTAGTTGTCGGCCACAGAGAAATGAGAATTTCATTCAGGAATAGGAGATAGCATCAAACTTTGCAGCTAGTCCTGCATACTCAATAGCTATCCTATCCTACTGGAAGATGTTCACGAGGGTCGACGCCCGTTGCAAGGAAGAAGAAGTATTAACTCATCGGATATAGATCTGCGAGATTCTTCGTCCTTGTGTTTTCCGCAGAGAAATGGTTCGATCCCACCGTTATAGGCGCCTTCAACATCTCGCTAGTCAACTAGTTAAAGAAGTATCCAAACATTCTTCTTAGCCTCACTATGGAGCAGAGTAGACCAATCACATGTCATTGTACTGTACGCAAAAAAACAAAGAATGAAAGAGAAAGACAAACACCTCAAGTCTGAGCTACGTTCGTCTCAGCTAACCTTCTGGACTCCGACCTTACCTCCAATACCCTGAGCTGAAACCTAGGCAAGAGTTCATTATCTTGTGAGATCTGAAATGCCGTTGCCTTAGGTTGCTGAAATCTTTGCTTTCCTGCGATTGGTTCTTCGTGCTTCCTGGCGGGCTCGGCGAGAGGAAATGGCATTTTCTTCACTTTTCGCAGGTTGCATCTGTTCCTCACTCAGAGCAAAACCTGGCCGCAAAAGTTCCAATTCTCCGGCTTCGGAAATAAAAAATGCAGGCCATACGACAAAGTTAGTTTGCATCATACTCAGCTTCGCCTCAGCTTTTTTCGGGTCTGGATCTTGCGGGAATTCCACATTGTTATTCATCGCTCGCTTTGGAAACAGGAATAACTTCCAATCACCAGCATCGTCGTTCAACTCAAAGTCTGGCTCTACTGCTGCCTCCAACTCTTGGAATTGCATCCATTGCTCGGTAATTTTCTTGCAAACTACAAGAAGGGCATCTTCAAAGAGGACCTGTCTTTTGGCCGATAAAAGTGGTTTCGTAAGCTTCAAAACCTCGGCTACAAGCCTTTTGGTACGTTTAAGGCTGTTTTCCTTTTGCTCCGTGATGAGAGATCGAAGGAGAACCGATCGTAGGTAACTCCCTTGGTTCCAGTCGTAGGACTGTAGCGCATCGATGAGTTCGTGGAGTTGACTTCCGTCCAAAAGATAGGTAGATTGGAAGATGTGCCGCGACATTGCTTCTGCGCAAATTCCAATAAGAGCAGCTACTCGCATATCCTTCGCAGATGTTGTATTTGATAAAGGCAAAGGAACAATACGCTTCAAAAGATCGTGGTTGCGGAGGTTTTCCCAAGTGGTTTGGTCTTGAAAAGCCGGATTTTCCAAATCATGACCGAAGAATTCAACAATCAGGCTATGGACAAGCTTGAACATATCTTGCAATTGATCTCGTCTATGCTGGTTAGCAATGTCAGTTATATACTTTTGCATGCTTGAACATACATTATATCCCTGTCCGGTTTTCTTAAGTCGACGGTGAACTGATTCAAACATTGCAGCCTTTCCGAAAGAGTTGATATCTCTCTTTTCAGCAGCGTCAAATCATGCTCAGTGGCTATTCTCGCATCCTTCTCTGTTTTGGAGTTCTCTCTTTCTTTGTTAAGACATTGCTTGAAATTAGCAAGCTCCGTCTCTCTCTGCTTCAAGTTTGCTGCAAGCTTAGTGGTTGACTTTTTATTCTCACGCAACTCTTCGTCCTTGATCTTCATGTTTCCCTGAGCATTATTGAGTGCGATTTGTAAACGCTGAATTTCCTGGGTCAAACCATCGACTTGGGTAGAATACTCGGCAATTTGTTCGGTTGCAGTCTCCAAGTTTTGCTGCAAGTGCCCAAGCGTCTTGAGATTCTGTTCATTGGTGATGTTAAGGTCTCTTTCATGTTGTCTTAATATGGCGTTCTCCTTAACAATCAATAACAACTCGCTGTAAGCGTCGCTTGTCATGAGCCGTTGGAGCTGTTGGATGAGGTCTTCGCACGAAGAAGCGGAACTCAATGAATCCATGGCTTTCTTTGGTGAACAATTTCAAATTAAAATAATTGCAGTTTTGAAGGAATTGTGCCGCATGAATATTCCAAAGGATCGAAGATCTCTCAATTAATTTATATAGCTCTCCCCTGGAACAGGTTATCTTTTTATCTTATCACAGAATAGGTGGCTTTAATGGCCCCAGTCTCCCAGAAATGGCATACATAATGCAAATGTTTAGATTCTCAGCTTTGTAGAAATGATAGGTTGACGCATCACCACGTCACTATATTATGTGCGTCGTTGCAAGAAATCTGCGGGCCGTCAATCACGAGAGCTTCGTGCGGGGCTGGAACCAATCACAATCATATAACTAGTCCAGAACAACACTGCCACATATAACACACTAACTTGGCAAAAGCCAAGCGGGTCGGGACGGCGGTGTGGCACCTACAGTGGATGGAAGCAGGCAATTTTGAGCATCTCGGTTGAGGCTCCTTGACTCAGCCTGACGGACCATCAAGCACGGAGCGTAAGTACCACCAACTGGGTTGGCTGCCTCATTGAGGCATGTAGGAAAAGAGAACGTCTTGAGAAATGCCTCGATGAGGCGGAAAACCCCCAAATCCTTCCTCATTGTCTACATGGGTCAAAAATTTGCCGCCGTCCTGATAGGTTGCCTCAGCATTCAGAGCCTCCTGGTGTTTTTTGTAGAAGTTCGGCAGGCTACCCCCATGGATCATCTGATTATAAGTTTTGTTGAAGCAGGTTCAAATGTAACCAACGTTAAGTTGACTTGTGGCTCGAATGTAAGGCTGGTCCCAGATCTGGAAATTTTATTTATGCCATACACCCCTTCCCCAGAGTCACTGATTGGTAAACACACTAGCTTTGGGGACTCGCATACAGATCAATTTTCTAGATTAGTCTTGCCTTCAATAAGATTGGCTCAGTATATTGGAGCAAATGCTATGAATCTGATCATCTGTCTTTCGTGGTTTTCCCTATCTATTGCCTGTCCTCATTGCTGAACCGAAGACCATTGCTCTTCAGCCCTGCGTCCCCATTGAGTGGTTACTGGTGCTTCCCACCCGATCCACTATCGAAGCATACTAAACCCTATGACAACCAGGAATGCTTTGGAAATGATTCATGAACTGAAAACCAAATAAAATTATTGCAAATGGGATCCAATTAATACGAGTATTGGTGCATACAGTTTTCTTATCGCCTGTTCTGTTATCTTCCTACAAAGAAAGCTGACTGTTAGTCTTCTCTACGATGTTGTCAACTTCAGAGCGTCCACTAGTCTTGCATGAAAATTTGTTAATTATCGACTCCATCTTGTGAGGTCTGCAAGCATCATTAATGCGAGGTCTGTAGCCTCAATCCAAGGCAGCCTTTATCATTTCGCGCTATATTTCAGCGTATCTTTCTCTCCAATCTTCAATGAATGCCTTGGCTTGGGCCATCGTTCTAAAGGGTTTATGGCATGAGCCTTTCTCTTTAGTGACTTCTTTCTCGGAGCCACTTTGGCCCCTAAATCTTGTAAGGTATCCTGAACACACCTGCACATCAGGAGACTCGGAATTATCTACGGAAAAAAGGGATAGGTGCCTAGGCTTCCCCATTCGCAACAGCATAAAATCCCTCCCCACATAATAGAATAGTTTTTCCCGCTCTAGGCTTAATAACTTCCTTCACTTTAGCAACTCTCATTTGTTCCATACAGGTGTGTGCTTCTTGAAGGGTCCTACAGCCTTCCATTCTGATTCGCACCCGGTTATGCGAGGATGAGCATCTCCCCTGCCATCTTTGGCAGATCAAGCTCGGAATTGTTACAGTACCAGTGCGAGGTTGAATCACCACGACGAATAAATTGTGGGCTCCTTGACACGCCCTGTAACGATCGCGTAGTGCTCTTTGTTCCCTTTCTGTCCGGGCACAGCTCGATTTGCCTGCCTGAAGCGCCTTTCTGAGATATGTTTTCGATGAGTGAGGACACTCTTATAATGAAAATAGGTTGTTAGCGGTAGTGCCCCGATCGGGTCAAACCTGATTGAGATCAGCTTGCACTGATGCTATGTATGTAAGACTCACAGAGTCTGCAATGCATCCACCGGGATAATTTCCGGGGCTTTTCTCTACGCGACATTTAAAACTATGAAGCTCCGCCGCTGTCAACTTCAGACTCCTAGGCAATAGAGGAATTTTGGAGAGTGGAACCAAATCAGCGGTGTTCGTTAATACAAGGCAGGCTGACCAAGCAGAAGCCAGTGCGCCACTATCCTGATCGGAAAGCGGGAATCAGACCGCATATTCTCGCCATACCTTGGCATAGTACTACATTAGACTCTTCTATATTCAGGCTGACCTATTCAGAGGGTGAGGTCTCTTAACTCCAATTGATCTTGGTAAAATCCTCACTTGGTACTTCGAGGTATTTATCACCCGGCAGGCGCGTCTGCGAGTAATGACTGTATACTTGAGACTGAGATAATTGTTCTTATTGGCTCTCGGGCTTTTTGGGTATTCATGCATCTAAGTGAGGCAAGACGGGTCACGCGCGTTGAATATGTCTCTGTCATGTTTTTCAAAGAAAACTTCTTCCGCACTCATAGATATCCTTTCAGTGTCATACATCTGATTTATCGCTATTCTCAGTATGGAAAAGACTGATTATTTCATCCGTTTCCCAGCCTTCAAGAGAAGCCCCAAGGTGTGTTTGAGTTCCGAATTCCATCTTCTCGCACGTCAAATGCATTGGAAAACAGACTCGAGAAAGTATAGAAAGGAAATGTCATTATTTCTTGCTTCCGAGTTCAAAGTCCATTATGGTTCCCATGCCACAAAGCTAGAAAACTGGCAGGCACTATGCATTGAGCTGGATATTTGTCGCTCAATTGAGAGCATCTCTAAATGCCGCAAGGTATTGCATCTCGCCATGCGTACCCCACAATATTTTCTGTTTATATGTCTAACTTCATAGGCACTTGCCAATGTGCACGTCAATCTGGTTGACTTAGTTGATTCTCGGCGAATCGGCAAAAAAGTCGATCAGTATCCAAATGTTACAGCTCTTCGGAACTATACTAGGGAAACAAACAAAATTTTCCCTAGATCGGCTGCTAAAGAAGATGGATTCCTGAAGGCTCTATTACGTGTGATATACTAGTTCATCGTGTGCTCTCAAGAGCACTGGTGAGGGGAGGTACATTACAGTAACATCGGGCCTATTTCGCAATTTGACTTCTATGCAATGAACACAAAGACATTAAATTTTATCTTTAAATAAATATTGTTCCCCAAAGATATATAGGAGTATGCGTGAAATCCTTTATCCTATTTCCTCACGGAAGATATGCAGGATACAAAACTACATATCCGTGTATATACATATAGAGTGTTCTAGTTCCTGAAATCGAATTTAGACCCTCGCCAGGGCCTCGTAGCCTAAATGCCGGTCCTATTGTTAAGCTGCCCTCCTGACACGCAACCGCAAAACCTTTGTGACGCCTCAGCGAAGTCCCACACGATTTTGACCGTCCTGGCTCGCGAAACGGGGTCTGGTTTACCTCTCTCACCTTGTTTTGCGCCTCCTAGCAGACTCGACACTCTATTGAATGCGTCTCCAACTTCTCTTCGTAACTCCCTTCGAATATCCCTTAAATACGCTTAATCCACATCGGTCACTGTCTCTTGCGCGCTGTATACGCACTCGAGATCGTTACTGTAGCTAACCTTCTTGCGGTAGCTAGATAGCCAATTGTGGACTGTGCGCAACTGTATTAAGAGGTATACTCGGTTCCGCAGGTTCCTGTATAGCCTCCTTATGTAACTAGCTGGTAGTGTGTTGTCGACTTTCCGTAAGCGGTTACTTGGTGGACGATTTCTATTCTTGCTCCCACTAAGCGTACATGTTCCGACGGATAAGGGCCCTCTCTCTAGTGAGAAGCGGGCGGAATGGGTGGGTTTTGCCCGGGCTGGTGGCGTTCTTGGCTAGTTGGTCGGCAGCGTTATTTCTAGGGTCGTTATATAATCTTGCTGCGGACGCCTTCACCTTGCAACAGCGTGAAATTTTCTGTATGTCGCTATTTTAAATAGCCTTATGTCTATCCAAAATGAGGTTTGCTGGAAGTTCCTTTACTAAGATCTGTTGAAGCAGCGATGCATTTCGTATCTTGATTCACCGACGTTTGTTCAAGCTTCAACCCTGTATCAACGACTACTATTTCAACACTTGAAACGATTCGTAGCGGATCACCGGTTTACCTCGATAGCGTGCTCTATTATCACCATCATTTTAGTTCTAGCACTAGCTTTATAGTTTGAAACTGAGACTGATAAGCGCGTTGTATTCTGAGTAAGTCTACGTCAACCCGCCCTCACTTGTTGAGTACGGTCGCGCGTGGATCTAGTTACTATCCATAGAGTCACCTCTGAGTGCACCTGTACTATGTTGGCTGTACAGTAGAATTGAGGAACTTGAAAGCTCCACTCTTGATTTTCTCCTTCGCCGGAAAGCGTCGACTATCGAAGATGAAGGAGTTGTATAGCCAGAAATGAGACTCGACGTGACGATACCATAGAGATACATTCCGATATGTATAGGAGCCGGAGACCAAGACCCATACGAACGATGGACTTCGGTACCCCCTTCCTCGTTGCGAGCAAACTCTTCGTAGATTGGGGTGGAGCCCCACACTACTTTAGGAGCCCCAGGGCTCATCCAAACTTAGATTCCTCATAGCTTCAATATCATCCAATTTTCCTGCTACTGCTTCACATTAAGACAAACATCGACGCTCACAAAGGCCCCTTTCTTCGACCGAGATGCTGCTCTCTCCGGTATAGCCTCTCACCGTTACTCATTGCGAATGTTTGAGTGAACCCCGAAGCCTGACGCCCAATCTCTGCATAGCCCACCGCTCTATCTTTTTCTATACAAGGCGTAGGCTTGGAGAAGAGGGCAGACACTCAGATTTGTGGCTTCTGCGGCCGTGCGAATGGGAATTGATGAATTCAATCATAAAATAGGATAACCTATTTGCGGCACGGTCGGTTTTAGGATCATCTTAACTAGCCCCGGGAGCTGCAGCGGTCCGAGAACGCTCATTCAAGATCCCAGGGCCAGATTTTCGCTTTTGAGGATCTAGGTGAGGCATTCCTGCTGCGGGGATTTTTGATTTACGCGCAGGCTTCCGGCCCGAGTGCGTTACGAGACGAAGGATCCTGGGATCTCAATCAGTGATCCTGTGAATGACTGATCCGAATTTGGGAATGCAACCACTTACCCTAGGAGCTATGTTACTCTTGGGGCTCTCGAGCTAGATCGTGGAGCCACTGTTCTCGGTCCCGAGGCAGGGAATGTGCTTTCGGGGATTCAAATAGAACAACTAGGACAGGTACTTTAAATCCCCATCCCGGCTTCTACGAGATTTCTAATGATTTCCTTGTTATTATCATACATGAAGCCTACAGGGAGGATGGAGATATGATATACGTGGAACCCACATCGATCATATGGTGTTGGCCCCTGAATATTCTTGTACCTGATATCTCTGTTCGACCGTACATTATCTAGGGGGGCACCATTTTACGGGCCATCCTCGTCGCTAGAGAGCCCCGCTGCATTGATCCCTCGCTCGTCCTGGCTGTTCGATGTGTAAGTTCTTGTTCCTGTTCTTTTTCTTACTCAATCTGTTGCAGGTTTGCCAGCCTGAAATTGGTATTTTCTTTTATTCTTAGCACGGGGTGCAAGTTCTGAATCTGGCCCAGCTACGTCTAAACTCGGAATGAATGCCGCCGCATTGGTCACCACGTTTGGCCTTTTTGCAAAACTATAGGTAGATGATTAGAGCAAGGCTCTTGAGATCCCTTGCAACATGGAATCAATCATGATGGAGAGATCCCTTCGGTAGCCCCCGAGAGAATTATGCAGGGCCAGCATGCAGATTATCTGCAGCTTATCCTTTCGTGCAGATTGTTGGCTGGAAGGTTCCTTGTTGCAGATTGTGGGCCGAATTGTGCCTTTCGATTCCTAGATACGAGATCTTATCCTCTCAATCTCGCTCCCACTTTGCAAACCTCGCATCTCCCAATCTTTTTCTATTCTGCATCATCTTGATCACTATTCTTTCCTTACTTCTTTCCAATCAAGTTTCCCCTTACAGCTTTACCCTCATCTCAAATTCACGTCATCTGTCCTTCTCGTTTTCGTTGACAAACATCCAATCTGACCAACCATGGCGGTGTAAGCTACTGCGGTTTTCCCTGGCTGTCGTCATAAAAACTGAAGACTGACAGAACATAAGCAGAAATGCCTCTGGCTACGAGCCTTCCCCCACCTGCTACCAAAACCAACCCAGTCGTTCTCGAGCCGTAACTCACCCTACCTGCCTGCCCTCTGACTTCAAAACTAATCAAATAGGAGCGAAAAGCTGCCGTTGAAGACTTCATGGGATTAGCTACGGCCATCCCTGCCTTAAGCACCAGCTCTTCCCTGACCCCGGCCGGGCCATGGGCTACATCTGTGAAGCGGTACAGGTCCGATGTTGCAGAAATCAATCTACACTCCAATACACCCCTTCTAAGGGAGCTTTACAAAAGGCGCTCTCAGTGGGAACTGATGATCCGCGTCAAATATGCAATGGACTGGAACCCCGTCTCCTTGTAGAACAGATGACCCTATTCACTACCAGAATGGAGGCCAGCTTCATTCCAATCGTTAGAACGCCGCAGCCAATTTCTTGTACTTAGTGTGAATCTGAAAACGGTATTTTTGCCCACTGCATCAGGGACCCTGCCACACGCCGGTGTGACCCTGGATCAATGCTTGCGCGAAAATTTTGAGAAGCCGCTGTTTTTTCGGGCAGCTTTCGCAAAAGACCCTCTCATTCCCCACCCCGAAGTAGGCATCGATGATTTATAGGAACAAAGCCTGGAGGAGGAGAACCCAGAGCAGCTAGTTGACGTCTATGACTCCACAGAGGCAGACCTAGACAATGGCACTAGCCAATGGACTTTGCAACTGCACCTAGCTCGGACTTTCCTGCTCGTTGGACCCGGATTCCGCCCCAGTACCTCTCAAGCGGACACGCATGCGTCACATCTCATGGAAAGTGCTGAAAAGCATAATTGAACACTTTGAAAGGGTCAATAAATTACGTAGGGTCATTCGAGCCCAACGGCGCGGGCTTGTCGCGGAGCGTCGCCGGGTCTCACAGAGCAACTCCGCCACCTTCCAATGCATGGCCGCCCAAAATTCGATCAGCAAGCCATCGATCTTGAGCGCCGTTTCTCCAACTACGAGTAGCTGCAGCAGGAACTTGAGGTTCTCAACCAGCTTGTGGACGAGTCTACAGGCACCTTATTGCTGACCTCGATACGATCTAAGGGCCCAACCATGTTAAATCATCATCGGAGAAGAGAAATACAGCAGGGTCGAGATGCGTATCCTGGTGATCCTTAAAGATTGTTTCATCAATTTTGGTACTTCGCTAGAAATGTTTGCAAATTCCACCTATTGTTCCATGACGCCATCACAGAGATCTACTCGCAGTGAGCAGTCATAGTTCGCATCGCAGTCTGCCTGTCCTTCTTAAAATACAAAAAACCACATTATTATCACAATTCTTTCTACTATTAAACCATCACAAGTAACGAGCGAGCATCTAGGTAGACTTTCGGATGCTCACCCCTTACAGTGGATTCATACTCCCAATCGATACAAAGCGATAGGCGGTATAATTTACACGCAGTGTGGATTTTCTCTCCCCACTCGTTTTTCCAATCATCATCTTCATGTCGAGTTCTTTTAATTCAACTCTACTCTTAGGTAAAATTTCTATTCAATCTTCCACCCTTTCTGAAATTTCATATCGGCGTACCACGTCTTGACATACTCCTTTCCTGCATGCGGCCCATAAAGTTCGACGTCCCATTGAGGCGAAGGGGGAGCAAGCCCTGTCTCTTCAAGGCATCTTTCCCGCAACTTCTCGATACTTCCACCACGATCATAAATCGAAAGATTACCCGACTGAGCACGCTCAATCTGCATCCTGGCCCGGAGCTGTTCAGTTGCTGAGCAGTCCACTGTAAAGTCACTATTCACAACAACACCGTACCCGTGGCGCGCTCCATCCAACGTAACAAGCTTTCGATGGACTTCGAGTGCGACCTTTTCAGCAGGTCGTGTCAAAGGATCGCCCAGCCCGCCTCCACCCCAAGTAACCCACTCGAGGAGATCACCAATGTCAACGCGGATGTGGTCGCATTTCGATGGAAGAATCTCAATAGGTGGATTTTCAGCTGAATTTGAGTACCTGTATAAGGTCTTTCGTGATCTCTGGCCTGGTTTGCCACCTTTCAAACCCCATGGCTTGGTGAACCACCGATCGTCGTGGAGACTGAATTCACCACGGCACAAAAACCGATATTCAGTGCGTTGGGCATTTCCACCCCGGTAGAACCCAGGACCGCCACTGTCGGCGACGCTTTCATTTGCTTCGATACGCAATGGATAGTTGAGCTCGATGCTTTCCGTGGGGATGGACTTGATCGCAGGGAAAAGGCAATGGCAATCAGGACCATCACCAGCCTGTCGTGCGGGGACGCCCCCGAATCCGATCTGGTAAAGCTGGAACCATTCGCCGTCAGGCTTGAAGCCGGAATAGAAGAAGTGAGGGGAGTCGCTGAATCCTGCTGCGGCCTGATATGCTTCGTTCTTCTGGCCGATCAAGGCCTGGATAATGTCCAGGGTACGACCCATGAGATGAGTGCGACAAGAGATTGGCGCAGGCCGGACGGGCTTGAGCACAGTGCCTTCGGGAATATACACATCAATAAGGTCGTGGAATCCGTCATTGATCACAGTGCCCGGTGCAGCAGCCGCGATGAGATAATACCCAATGAACATTTTGAACATGGTCTCCGAGAGATAAAAGTTGATACTGTGTTGACTTTGCGGAGAAGTCCCGTTCCAGTCAAACCGTAGCCTGTGGCCGTCAATCTTTTTCATAGAGCAGCAGAGAGCCCAGGGTCCAACTCCGTGACCATCGTCGTCAACAAAGTCCGTGAACTTGCTCTCCTTGTCGTCGAACTGGCGTTCAATGATCTTTGCGAATCCAGCACGATTCCGGTGCAATAGCTCATCTGAGGCAGCTAGGTAGACCTCACAGCCAAACCGAGTAGCCAATTCGCAAACTCGTCTAGCGGCCATAGAGCATGCTGCGACAATTGCTGTTAGGTCAGAGCGATACCAGTCGGGCTGACGAGAATTCCTGCACAAAAGCTCTACTAGATCAGAGTTCATGACACCGCGACTGTAGAGCTTAAGGCAGGGAATCTGGACACCATCATCGAACACGGACGTGGCGTTGATAGACATGCTTCCGGGAACAATACCACCGACGTCCGTGAGATGACCAAACTGTGAAGCCCAGCCAATGATTCGATGCTCGTAAAAGATAGGCAACAAAACGATAACGTCATTTAGATGGCTAATGGCCCCCTGCACCTGGTAGGTATCATTGGTGATGAATACGTCTCCTTCCTCGATAGTCCCTTTCCAAACCTCGAGGAACTGGGTGATGAAACTGCCAAACTGGCCAACCAGCATCTGTCCTTTGCTGTTCGTTATGACATTGAATTCGTCTTGTTGCTCTCGAATGGCTGGCGACATGCTGCACCGTAGCATCATCTTATCCATCTCGCCTCGGATAGAGGCGAGGGCAGCAGAGATTAGGGTGGGAAGCAGGGGAGTACTTTTGACGAGATCACTAGCAGACTGGGTCGTATGACTGGTCGCATCCGAGGACTTCTCTAATGGATTGATCAAAATGTTCCCCACGCTGTCAATCTCTCCATAATAGCCGGGGAGAATCAATGTGTTGCTGTCCATCTCCGTGATGATGCATGGTCCTGTTACCCGGACACCCTCTTGGCTGATCTTTGAGCGATCCCACAATATAGATTTTTGCTGTTGGCCTTGCACGATAACGGTCTGCTCCCCAACTTTCGCTGTCGGGGGTGGGTCATTGGATAACGCCTTTGCAATTTGTGGAACATCAACGACTGGCGAGTCATCAATGAGAATAACTCCCAGCCGGATCAGTTCCAACTCAAAGTTCGGTAGGCAGTAAGTGAAAAGTTGCTGGTGCTGGCGGTCGAACTTCTCCCGGAGCACGTTATGCCACGCTTCAGTGCTGAGAGCTAACTCATCTGCCTCCAGATCGACCGTAATTGTCAACGCTTGGCCCTTGTACCTGAGGTCTGCCTGGTACTGTGTCTTCCATGTGATGGACCAAGATGTACTTGTTGATCTCCCAAGGGTTTCCCGACCCCGTTTCTCTAGCAGAGAATACTGATCTCGCGCTATGGCTGCGGTCGTTTCGGACACTAGGTGGATAAAGGTGGCGGATTTTTCAAGGGTCATCTTGGTAGTGACATCACCTTGGGCGCAGAGAATACCCGGTGAAGGAGGGATAATTACTGGCCATGCCCCCAGTAGTTCACCAACGGCATTCGCATGCAGAGGTCCCGCACCGCCGAAAGCCACCAGAGCAAATTCTCGAGGGTCATAACCCTGCTCCACGGAGACGAGGCGGAGTGCGCCGTAAATGGTCTCGTTAGTGAGAGCGATGATATCCTCTGCGACCTGTGAGACGGGAAGGTTCATTTGCGATGCGATGTTCTCCATGGCCGCAATTGCCGCCTTCATATTCAACATGAAGTCTCCTCCCAACAGCGTTTGGGGTAAATACCCCAGCACTAAATTTGCATCCGTTACCGTCGCGTGGTTCCCGTTGTTCCCATAGCAGGCAGGTCCTGGTGATGCGCCTGCACTTTCGGGGCCCACACGTAACGTCTCTGTGAGTTCCATATATGTCGCGATCGAGCCTCCACCGGCTCCGACAGTGTGGATATCCACGGCAGGAGAGCGAACAGAGATGTTGTCGATGGTGGTTTCCCGTCGTAGCTGAGGCTGACCGTTGTAAATTAAAGCGCAGTCTGTCGAGGTGCCACCCATATCCAGAGTGATCAGGTTCTTGTACGGCGTACCACGAGCCACCACGTCCGCCACTCCAGTCACTCCTCCAGCTGGTCCTGACATGAGAATAGTGACGGGTAATTCACCGGCCAGCACCAAGCTTGTTAAGCCACCATCGCTTTTGAGTACCCGGATAGTATCACTTTCCACGGTGAGCTTATCGACAAGATTCTGAAGATATGTCTGGACCACCGGCTTGACGAGCGCATTTGTGCAGGTTGTGACTGTGCGTTCGTACTCGCCCACCTCGGGCAACACATCCGCAGAACAAATAATAGCCACATCGGAGCCAAGCTCCTCGCGAATGATTTCCTGGACCACGCGTTCGTGGGAGGCATTACTGTGTGAATTCAACAGTGAAATAGCAATAGCTTCGGGATTTTGACCTTTCAACACTCGGAGGCTCTGTCGAAGATCCTCAACATCCACTGCCTTGACCGGCACTCCATGCACCGACATCCGCTCCTTGCATTGTACTACCCGTTCTAAAGGTACGATGGGTTCTGGTGGTGTAAAGTGTAACCAGGCACCGAGACCACCGGGGATTTGAGAGCGACGTAAAGCCAGGATATCTTTGTGACCAGCCGTGACTACCAGCGCGGTACGGGCGCCTTTGCCTTCTAGGACAGCATTGGTGCCTGTCGTAGTACCATGGTGAATAAACTGGAACTTTCCAGACCAGTTGAATTGGGCTTTGAGTGTTTCGCGTGCTTTCTTGATGCCATTTTGAATACCAATGCTTTGGTCTGGGGTTGTGGTTGGGACTTTGGCTCGGACGGTTTGACCGTGGGGAGTGAGGACATATACATCGGTGAAAGTACCACCAACGTCAACACCGAGTTGGTATCCTCGATTCATAGCGACCGACTTCTTCGATGTTTGATGAGGATAAGATGGTGCTAGCTATAAGTCAATAAAGGGTTGGGGACTGGGATTTGAAGAAAGGATGAGGGGTAACGACTGTAATGAATAGGGTAGGCCCGTTTATCAGCGTTTCATCAGTCTTCGACCCCCTCCACCCTGATGATGACATAACATGCTACCAGTTTGAGCATTGTCCTCCAGATTGATTATTCCTTAAAAGTATATCCTGTTTACTAAACTTAAGATATTATATGCCTAGATAAGCCGATCTCTGTTTCTCTAACATATATCTGTACTGCTTCATGATCCCTAGGTTTCGAGGACACAATCTACACAAAGTTCGCGGGTGACTGGAAAGATATGACCAAACCTAGTCTTAGGAAACATCACACCCCATATGCCAAAGATGCTAAGACGGGCCAAATCTAATTGTTAGATTTCTCCCGTTGGGGATACGTGGAAGGGCGCTGAAGGTACGGAGTACAAACACCTTCCCACGACGAGCAAAATCGGCGAACGAGAGGATCCAGGGGGAGAGTGGCGACAGTCATTAGCATCGGAACAAAAGGTGGAGTACCGTAGTGGAGGGTGTTAACTCTATCCATGCAAGTGCATGTAGCTAGCCCTCTTTGGGGCCGAACAACGAACAAATTCGGGCCACGCGGGCGATCCCGTCGACCACCAAAAAAACAAAGCCACAAACAAAGAAAAGAGTCGGGAAAAAAAGCAAGGCGAAAATTCCAAAGAAATGCCCCTTTCTCTACCAATTCATGAGCAACAGGCTATGATTCCAATTGGTGCATTGACGCATGCATGCACCCCACCTAATTCACATTGCGAACGCAGAGTTGTAGCTTCCCTCCCTGGTTCAGATTCAATCTGGAAATTGTTCTGGAATTCTCAAATCATCAAATAATGACCAACAAGGAGCAAAGAGGCCTTGATACCTCCGATGCGGAGCATGCAAGCATTGCGGACTCGGCTGAAGAGTTTGAAGTCTTCAAGAAGACCGCAGATGGTGTGAGTTTTCGCGATGTGGGTTGGTTCAAAGCCTGCATTCTGTTTGTGAAAGTTCTTTTTGCGACAGGTGTGCTCTCTCTGCCTTCAGCACTACTCTCCCTCGGTGCTGTGGGTGGTGCCATCAGCATTGTGGCCTGGGGCGTACTCAACACATATGCCTTTGTGATCCTTGGGAACTTTCGCCTGCGTCGCCCTCACTGTCACTCCATTGCAGACATGGCAGAGGTGGTGGGCGGCGTGGTCGGCAAAGAAATCACTGGCCTATTATTTATCATCGGCTACGTTTTGGTCACAGGCAGTGGAATTGTTGGGGTATCCACGGCCTTGAACGCCCTCTCACATCATGCCGCCTGTACTGTCTGGTGGTCATTTCTGGCCATGGTGGTAGTGATCGCGACAGCCTCAATTCGCAAACTTACTCATGTTGGATGGCTCACATATGCCGGCTTCATCTCAATCTATGCTGCTGTGCTGATTGTGGTCATCGGTGTCACCACACGAGACCGACCAGCTGCCGCTCCACAGACAGGCCCCTACGACCTTGGTTATGTGGCTATCAACAACCCAGGTTTTGCTGCCGGCATGGTCGCATCCAGCACAATTTTCGTCTCCTCTGCCGGCACAAGCGCCTTTTTGCCCGTTATCTCGGAGATGCGTAACCCAAAGGACTACAAGAAAGCGCTGTACCCTTGCATGGTGCTAGTCACCGCGTCATATCTTGCCTTTAGCTTGGTTGTTTACCGTTGGTGTGGCCAGTGGGTCGCCAGCCCTTCATTAGGGGTAGGTCACCTTCATCTACCCCCTGCTAATCCAATCTTCACTATGTGAACTGACGAGAATTTCTGTATAGAGTGCTGGTCAAACGATCAAGATGGTATCCTACGGAGTCGCCTTACTAGGACTGATTGTGAGCGCCACGATTTATCTTCATGTAAGAAAATCTCCATTCCCCTCTATATGGACATTTGAGCTAAATTTAGTATTTAGGTTGGAGCAAAATATCTCTTTGTTCGGATTCTAGGCAAAACTCGTCACTTACAGGCAAATTCGATGATCCATTGGGGGACTTGGCTTGCCTGTACGGTTGTTCTGGGCGCCATATCTTTCATCCTCGCTGAAGCTATTCCCATTTTCAATTACTTGATCGCATTAGTCGGATCTCTATGCTTTGCGCCGCTCGCTATATCCCTCCCCGGGCTACTCTGGCTACACGACCATGGTCACTACTTGAAGGGATCTCTTGTGCAGAAGGTCAAGTTCGTCCTCCATATAGGAATGATCCTTCTCGGTATATTTTTCCTTGTTGGTGCAACATACGGCGTCATCATTCAAATCAAGGCGGCCTACGCCGATGGAACAATCGGTATGTTAGACATCTGTGGAGCACCACGCCAATTGCTAATCAATATCTACTAAAGGCTCAACATTCTCCTGTGCCGACAACTCGAATTCCTCCTGAAATACAAAGGTGCCTCTAGCAAATGATTCGTCGATAGATTGATAGACTGAACTGCAATCTCACAGTGATAGTGTGATATTGTGATGATTACTCTAGAGTGGAATCAGCACGGAAGCATAAAGGGGAGGCAATATGATTGTAGACCGAATAGGCGCCGAAGCCGGCATGAATCGGTCATAGAAAACGCCAAGTCCGGTCATCCACATCTGGTAACTCAGAGCCCCTTCCATTGGCTATCGTCTCAGTTTAATGATAGCATATTTTCCGAATTCGAAAAGCGAGCTTCGGTTAGCACGAAGAAGACCATCGCATGCACAGAATTAACTTTTCTATCCCTGTTGTTAGCGGAGAAGCCGCGTGCGATGGAGACCCACGTTCGGCCCCTGCAGGGGTCTAATACTGGAACTTGATTGAAAGAAACTCTTAAAGCATGCACAGCAGGAACGCGTTGAGCATATTTCAGCTCAACTCCCACTCACTGTTTGACGCGATAGGCTAACGCTTAAGCTCGGACGGCTAAGGAGTAGGCAACTGCCTACTGGCTATCAGCAACGCTGGGCAGCATCGACCCGCATCGTTCCCACCGTTGACTCGATACAGGAACTTCTCTCCTCAGTGGGAATTGCTGCCACTGCATAATCACGATCAGTGTTGCTCCACCGGTGAAAAGGTAACATCCGCTGGAAATTTTCTAAGTAGTTCGCCAAAAACCGCCCTACAATTAATGTGCAGTGTGCAGTCAGTGAAAGTGAGATTCGATGGAAAACGTTGCTTCTTCAAGCCTTTATCTCTTCCCCAGCACTGCGCACACATTATAGCCACTCCTAATTAGGCCTTCGACCTCGGCACCGAATGTCCAAGGTCAGCGAGAATCTCATCACAAACGATGAACCTTTCAGCCCGCTGTGGGTCTCCGGTGGTAAACTTTTAGGGCAAGGCTCGCTCGGCTTCGCTCCGCCCCGGATGATCTTGGACCAAGCCAGGCTGCCAGCCCCACTGGCTAAATTTCGTGATTCCTTCGCTGAACTTAATTTTTGCCTTAGTGGTGTAGCTCTGGGCACTCATTCACCCTCCAATATGAACTGGGTTGTGGCATTTAGTCATGGCCGGCCGAGCTCAGCTGCATCCATCCACTTGCGACTCGATAAGTCCGTTGTTGGTGGATATATCTCCGTCAAATCAACATCTTCGGATTTTGCTTCGTGTTGGGTCGTTCTAAGTTGCTCCACTCCCGACAAGCAGCTCTGGTCATAGAAAATTATGAAACTACTGTCGCTTGTTCTCCGCTAGGAATGTAACAACAAACTTCTAGCCCGCTGTGGGTCTTCTCGAGTACATTCTATGCGGACAAGTCTCGCGCGGCTTCGCAACGCTCCGAACTCCGACGATCTTCGACCTAACTAGCCTCCAGCTGGTCAAGTTGATTCCTTCGCTGAACTTAATTTTTCTG
This sequence comes from Penicillium subrubescens, assembly GCF_028828155.1. Taxonomy (NCBI): domain Eukaryota; kingdom Fungi; phylum Ascomycota; class Eurotiomycetes; order Eurotiales; family Aspergillaceae; genus Penicillium; species Penicillium subrubescens. The sequence goes on along the minus strand of NW_026643160.1, from coordinate 1,883,464 downwards.
ATAGCACTGCAGAATTAGCAGATTCCTCCTTTATTGATCTTTATCACAGCCGGGGCCGCAGATATCACCCTCAAGATGGAGGAGCTCAAGACAATGATATCGGTATTTAGCATACTCCGACCTACTTTAAGTGACACCATGGACTATCGAAGCCAATTGTGAGTGGACCCACTACCTGGTCTTCTCTGGCTTCTCCCTGGCCTTAGTTTTTTCAGCTATTCTGAACTGCTAATTCAGTGTGGAAGCTTCAAGGCGGCGTCAGGGTATTACATTGCTCGATTACTTCTATAGTGAATAGCCGACAAAGCTCAACCTACCACAGAAATTGTGAACTACGCGAATGACACAGCGACCAGCCGTCCCGCCACCGGAGGGGCAGAGTTCTAACTTTGCACATCCTAAAGATGTCTTGCACACAGTGAATCTCGCGACTCAACTGTTGTGTATTGTGGTCGTCACGATATTCGTGGTTATACGGATATGGATCAAAGCCCAATATCATCGAAACCTCAATGCAGAAGACTGTAGGAGGAGTCTTTCATCACTTTGAAATCCGTTCTGATACTGACTATCCTCTAACAGATTTGACAGTTGCTGGATGGGTATGGCTTCCTTCAGCCTTCTGTTGGTCGGTTCTAGGGCTGACTACTTCTAAGGCGTTATTTATGGGGTTTTGCGCATGCATGCTTATACGTGCGGATTTATTTTCCACGTAAACGACGTCGTCATTGCTAATCATAATATAGTCAATTCCTACGGTGGTGGATATAATGCTTGGGATGTCCCTGAAACCGAGTTCATCAAGTTCCAAAAAGTCTGAATGAACCCCTTCACTATCGTTTCTGCTCGCTGACTAGAAAGGAAATCATTTCGAACTCAGGCTTCATACGCAACTACGCTGATTTATGTTCCGATGGTTTTCATCATCAAGGTCGCGCTGCTAGCTGTCATGGGAAGAGTTTTCGCTCCACATCGCCGGAAGATTAAAGTCATCTACATCAGCATTGTCATCATGCTGTGCTACTACATTCCAGCACTATTTATCAAGATCTTCTTCTGTGAACCTATCTCAGCATACTGGCTGGGTACACTCAACGGCGGCAAATGTCTCGACCAGCGGAAGGTTATTATAGCCGACTCTGTTATCAGCATCGCTGGCGATTTATGGATTTTAGTCTTGCCCGTCCCATTGATCTGGTCACTCCAGATGACATCGGCCAAAAAGATGCGAGTCATTGGAATTTTGGGTGCTGGGGGACTTGCTACGGGCTTCAGTATTTGGCGACTGGTGATCATGGTGGTGGAAAGCAACACGACGAACACAACATGGTTTTGGATTCACTGCGTTCTGACTGCGTAAGGATGATCTATTCTTTTCCCGATATTTCCTATCACAGAGTCACCACTAACCAAATAGTTTCAATAGTAACGCCGAAGCAGGTATCGGTTTAATCTGTGCCTGCCTACCTGCGATGAACCATTTCTTCACCGCTGTGAAAAACATGCGAAGCAACACCAACAATACCGATTGTTCTAAAAGCCATGAGCTGGGAAGCTGGCAAATGCATTCCGGTCGCTCTGCTGCCCAACGAACTCCCGAAAACTTCTTCCTGCCTAGCCAAAACGATCAAGCACATCTTATCTCCACTGCTGCTGGTCCCGAACACCGCCAGAACTCCATTTCTAGTGTACGCTCTGAGCCAACTAGCACCAAACTGGATGGAATCAGCAGGAACGTCACTGTATCGCAAGTATTTGAGATCGTGAGATAACGATACCCCGGGCAGTACCTGCGCGGACTTTTGTTGCTGTCGTTACCATTTCCTTGTATCTCATATCAGCCGATGGACTTACAAGGACATGGTTGGACCGGTGTTGAAATTTGTCAACTTCCCAAAGACGGTTGGGCTTGTTACTCAGCTCAAAATGTTCCAAGTATCGTCCCAGAAACTTCAAGGTCGCGACACTGTTCCTTACGCTATCCATAATTGCGAAACACTTTACATTCCTCTTTTTTAAACTGATCCGCCAGCGGAATTTGCTGTCGCCTGTGAGTCGAGTCCCCACCGAGAGTGGGTGTTGCGCGAATTGTCAAACCCAACACTCATTAATGAGAATTGAGGTGTTTGTCTCGAAATTAGCGATTTCGAATGCGTTTCTATGTTGCCTTTCTTATTGCAAGCGGCTCCCATACAAGTGCAGGATTAGGTCCTGGAGGGAACGCAAAGGTTTCTTCATGTTAACGACCACAAGCAGGGGTTGAGAAAATTTTTGATTCCGCCTATTTCGAGTCAATCGAGCTCTAAATCCATTTTCCACGTGCCATAATTGCGGCCCCTGAATCTCCTTTGTATTATGCCCTTCTCAGGGGTTTTTTGCGCTATGTTAGGTTTTGAGATAGCGTAGGTCCAAAATCAGGTCCCCAATGTGACCATATGATTCAAATTTCATATTGCTTATTCATGACCCTAGCCACCCAAGCGGCGGACGATAGGTGCCCTTCAAGCTGACAAGTAATCCCTGTATAAACTCAGGTCAGCTCACTCCGGCCTTGCCGAGCTTGGAATGTGACCGCTTGGGGTACCGCCCTTACTTTAACCTTAAATCATAAGCATCACAGTAGGTTCACCTTCCTGATTAGGAAACTCATGCTAACTTTGGCTTACTAGCTGAACGGCATCACAAGCTGGTCACAAACCTCTCCCCTCAATCTGACCTCACTCTACCAGTCATCAGCAAGGTATAGTCTAGATGGTTATCTTCACAATAGTACATTTTGTAGTGGTAACTGCTAACTTGCCAAATAGTACAAGTTCCGGGATCATGCAGAAGCGAGCTCGGTCCTAGCCTAAATTCCCCTCTTTTCGCCCAGTCTCTTTGTTCTTCCTTTTTCTTCGACTCTGTTCTTTCACTCTCCCACGAAATTTATTCTCCCATTCTGTGAATTGAGTAAAAGCCAAATTATCTGCGAAAATGGTGTCTGATGATTTGAAGAATGCGCCAATATACAACGATCATGAGGCTTCGGATTGTCCTTCTGTTCGCGACCGAGATAATCTCCAGCTTCAAAGGCTAGGTAAAAACCCAGTGTTAAAGGTACGTTTGACTCTTGTTAAGAGTTAAGGTGATGGTTAATTACTGATTATACTCGGTAGAGAACTTTCGGTATTCTCTCCATTTTGGGTTTCAGCTGTACAATTATAGGAACATGGGAAGGAATCCTCGAGTGAGATGATCAACGACCACAACGCTGTTTGTGCCTCTGAAAGCTAACTATTCTATAGCACGTTTATCATTGCTTTGACTAAGTTCGTGCTGTTTATTGTTACCCTTACATTTCATCGCTGACAGAGAATAGTGGCGGTTCCGCGGGCGCTATATATGCTTTTATCTTCGCCTGGGTAGGAACTATCTCTTGTTTCCTGCTGCTGTCGGAACTGTCCTCAATGTAAGTTTTCCCACACATCAAAATCATTTCTTGGCTGACCCTAGTCTAGGGCTCCCACGTCTGGAGGCCAATATCATTGGTGTGCGATGCTTTCACCACGCAGTACGATGAAGTTCACCAGCTATATTACCGGTAAGCGTCAGATAAAAGTCTTCACTTACCTCCATATTGATAGATTCCATAGGTTGGCTGGCTGTCATTGGATGGCAAGCGGCGTTTGCATCGACGGCTTACCTTTCCGGGACACAGATTCAAGGCGCTGCAATACTTGCACACAAATACTACAAACCTGAGGCCTGGCATGGTACACTTATCATGTGGGCCAGTCTCCTTCTTGCGCTTGCGGTAAACTTAGTCGGAGGCAGGTTTTTACCACGAGTCGAAAATCTCATCTTGGTCGTTCATATTCTGGGATTCTTCGGTATTCTCATCCCGTTGACAACTTTGTCGGATCACAAGACAAAGGAAGAAGTTTTCACAGAATTCCTCAATGGAGGTAACTTTGCTAGCCAAGGTCTGTCCTGGTTCGTGGGCATGACTGGCTGTGTTTTTGCTTTCTCTGGCGGAGATGCTGCGGTACATGTAAGTGATAAGATTCCAGAGGTCCACTTGGGCAAAGACTAATGGTATTATAGATGGCTGAAGAGGTTTCCAATGCTTCACGAGTAATTCCGCGCGCTATCATGCTCAGTGTAGCAATCAATGGGTCTCTCGGATTTGGCATGTTGATAGCAATGCTTTTCTGCCTCGGTAATATCGACGATGCATTGAACACTCCGACCGGCTACCCTTACATCGAAATTTTCTATCAAGCAACGAACTCTATACCCGGGGCTTTGGCTATGGTCTCGATCAATCTTATCATGGCCGTTTGTATAGTTGTTGGTATGCTCACTGCAACATCACGCCAATTTTGGTCGTTTGCGCGTGATCGAGGTGTCCCAGGGTGGCGATTGTGGAGTCGGGTGAGTAGGCGCAACTGAGCTATTAATTTGGCACCAACTAAACTTGTCTAAGGTCTCTTCCAAACACCTTCCCGCATACTCCGTCTATCTTACCATGACCGTCGCCTGGCTTCTCGGCCTGATCAACATCGGCTCAGCCGTTGCGTTGAATGATATAACCTCAATGGCCGTGTCTGGTCTCTATGCATCATATCTTATCGTTGCAGTCCTACTTCTCTATCGCCGTTGTCGAGGTAATATTACCGAGTATGGTGAGAGTGAGGTAACTTTGATCAATGTTCCAGGCGCACCACTAGTTTGGGGACCGTTCCGCATGCCGGGTCTCCTAGGTATTTTGGTGAACATCTATGCCTGCATTTACATGGTCATAATCATCTTCTTTAGTTTCTGGCCTCCGTTGATGAATCCAAGCCTCGAGAACGTGAATTTCAGCGTGGTAGGAACCGTTGGCGTTGTCATCTTCGCCATTGCGTATTATGTTTTACGGGCTCGGAATGTATACCAGGGCCCTATCATGGAAGTGGCGTTGTGAGAAATTCATAGAATATATAGGGATTGAGCCTGATCTATGTATGGAAAAATATCCAATATTCAGAATTGATCCCTTTCCACGCGACACTAGTACACATAGCGGAACTCCACATTCTTCAAATCTGTGGTATCCATCAACTCCCTCTGAGTTGCTCCGCCGTACTTCTCCTCGTTACCGGTAGCCACGGCACCCACGCTCTTCTTATCTCGCCGACCGTTCTCCCATCGCAGATAAAACAGCAAGGCAAGTCCAACGATGACGCAGATGACGAGGCAGATGATTATAGCCATGAACCCGCTCTATAATGAACTTAGTATGAACATTCAGTGCAAAAAATGAATTATTGCTGAAACATATGAACTTACCTGGTATTTTGGGGCCTCACGTGCGAAAAAGAGCTGCGGTCCGACGATATTGCCAGTGCAATACATGATGAAGTAGATAGCGCTGACGGTTGTTTTTTTCGTGAAGCCACCCACGTTAGAACTGATCATTGCCAATGATACAGGCATACTAGCGGAGTAAACGCCCATCAGAAGAAGACCAGCATAGCGTGTGGCAGTAGAAGTCCCAGCATAGACCAATGCGCTTCCAAGGATACTGATCATTATCATGCCAACCATGACTAGGCATCGACTGTTGGGTACTCTTGAGGAAACAATGCCCCTACAATGATTGATGAGTAATTCTCGTTGGCAGGAAATTATAGATAAACTTACCCCAGCAACACGAATACAAACACAATAAAACCCCCAGGAAGTCCGAGTAGCAGTGTATGGAAAGTGTCGAAGCCAAACCCTTGCAAGACCAATCCGCTGAACTGAGGTCTCTTAGATTTTGATCTGTAGAAATATCTGAGGCGTGTAAAGTCACTCACAGTTGTGAACCCGCCATTGGGAATATTGCAAGCAAGAATCAAGGCTGCAAGGAGCCAGGTCTTAATGTCTGTGAAAGCTTCAACAATCTGACGGCGATCAATTTGTGAGTTTTTATACCCGGTTTGGTTTGCTTTCATCCGCTCAATCGCTATCACCCTCTCTTCTTCCGTTAGGAATTTAGCATCTGTAGGTGAATCCGGAAGTCGGAAAAGCATCAGCGTGCCCCACAGAAAAGTAGCGAGCCCAAAGATGATAAAAAGCCACTACGAATGGAATCAGCAAAGTTCTCACGGTTTTGAAGAAGTATCAAACACACTTGCCATGCCTTGAGGCTATTCTTAATTTGCAAAATACCGACTGCGATGAGGTTCCCGAAAATAAGAGAAAGCGAGTTTCCACAGAACCAGATACCGGCACGAAGGGGCTGTTCAGATGTGCGATACCAGAGAGAGGTGATTAGAGTGAACCCTGGCGATAAGCTTGCTTCAGTACATCCAAGCAAAAACCGAGCTACCATCATAGTGGCAAAGTTCTTCGTAGTCGCATGACAAGCAAGAACTATGGCCCATAAGATACTGTCATTTGTTAGCAAAGTTCAAGGCAGGGCTATGGAGAGGACCAACAAGTTGACGGCCAAAAATTTTCCCAGAGGAAACTTGATCATGAGCAATGAGGCCGGATATCTATTGGACCATAAACGTCAGAAACCCGTGACCAGATGAGGAGTGTTAATGTTGACTCACGAGAAAAACAGATATCCGAAATAGAAGATTCCAGATGTCCAGCTATACTGATTTCCAATCAAGTGAAGATCCTTTCGAACCCCCATGAGCGCAGCATGGCTTAGCGTCTGTTTATCCAAGAAGGCCATCATATAGGCCACGAGCATGATCGGGAGAATTCTGTTAAAAAACAGTGTCAGTATAGATGGGATTTCGCAGGCTTCTAAGGTATAGGTACGAACGTGAAGTCAATCTTACGCACAAGTCTTCTCTCTGCAGCAGAGGAGAAATGGGGTGATGAGGATTGGAGTTGCTCAAGCGCTCCATTGTCAACGCTTTGTTGGTCCATTTCTCTACCGGAAATGCCAAATTCCTTCTTAGCGAGTGTTCCTGCCATTGTCTCAGTCAACTATTTCATGGAGTTTTGAACAAGATGAAAGACTTAATTTCTTCAAGGAACCTGGCTCCCAGGGCCTTATTTATACATCATTAAGCTTGGACAATCGGTATCTCCTCATACCAACGTGACCTTTTGCTTGGCTTCCAAGATAATCATAGAACCCCGCAAAGTCAATCCTTAGATAAAGGTCTGTGCTCATGACTGGTTTCCTCGGGTCCATCATCATTGGTTCGGTCGGCAAGGCTACTTGTGGCTTGGCGAGTTTAAAGCCATGGCGGCCACGCAGATAGGGAGAAATAGATAGTCTAGGCTAGTCGTTCTGATAAGTTGATGGGGTCTAACAGAATTTAAGCTGGTTTCCCCAGATAACAAGGGTGGGTCTTAGGTAGCTCAGGCGGCTCCATTTGATGGGATCTTTTCTCATGTCTGGATCCTTAGATCTGATTATCAGGACCTCGGCCGGAGGAAAACTTGCACTATCAATTTCATTTGTCTCAGATTATCGGCTACACAGCTACAGTAAGTTATCCTATCATTCACGCTGGAAATCCTTCTTGACTGCCTCGGCAAATTTGTCATCAACCAGCACCTGGCATCCGACAACGGCCATTCCAGCAGCACAGGCGATAGCCCTTTCAAATCCCTCCGGGGAGCCCGCCCCACTTGTGAACTCGGGGGTATGGTTGACGCCCTTGGCTGGGATACAGAAAACGCCATGGAAGCCAGGTACGACATACGATACATTGCCTAATGTGCTGTTAGCCGCGGTAAATCAGAAACCCGGGGGAAGGGGGTTGACGAACCCATATCAGTTGAACCCCCCGCGAGTGCGCCCTTCTGCTCAGAGTTATCAAGCAGAGTGTGGTGACCCATTGCCCGCATTGCTGAGACATAGCTCTCACAAATGGGCATATTGGCCTTCAGGTCATCATACCCAACGCCCCTTAAAATTTCTATTAGACGAATGATAGTTGCTGATGATGTGTGGAGTTCATACCATTCATATTCCACTTTGCAGCCTGTCGCAGTGGCTGCAGCCTCAAAGCATTGCATCACCTTCTCCGTCAAAGGCTTCAGGGTTTTCTTCGTTGGAGAACGAATGTAGTAATCCACAGATGCGGACATCGGGATGATGTTCGGGCGAGCACCTCCATTAACAATGACACCGTGGATCTTTTGAGATGGCAAGATCTGTTGTCGGAGAAGAGAAATGTTCACGTATGCTGAGACCACCGCATCAAGGGCGTTGATTCCTTCCCAGGGCGCCGCTGCTGCGTGCGACGGTTTTCCAGTATATGTAACTTTGACTTTGTCGTTGGCCAAATATCCTCCTTCAACGACGGTCGCAACACCATGCACGTCAGGGCGATTAGGTGACATTGGAACTGGGTGCACCATCAGGCAAGCGTCTACGTCCTTGTAGGCTCCGGCCTCGATCAATTTCACTTTACCACCGCCAGATTCTTCAGCTGGAGTACCCAGAAGACGGACGGTGAATCCCGAGATGCCGGAAGACTGTGCCTGTGCCTTCATCGCCTCGCATGTTGCAATAAAAGCTGCGATAGAGCTTGTTGCAATCAAGTTATGGCCGCAGGCATGACCAATGCCAGGGAGGGCATCTAACTTGTGTCAATATATATTGGCCTGTTTGGGATGTTGGTCCAAAGCTCCCTACCATATTCCGCATTGTACACAACAACACGTCCGCCACTTCCGTGAGTAAACTCAATCTCAAGAGCCGTCTCGAGACCGTATGCCTTGGGACGGACTTGATAGCCACTCGATTTGAGGCTGTTGAAGAGCTCACAGACGTGATCGTGAGCCTGGTATTCTTGGTAGGCAAGTTCAGGATTCGACCAAATCTAAACGAGGTTAACTGTCAGGTAAGTCTACTTCCTACTGGACTGCATACCTTGTGGTTGATATCTTTCAGCTGCTCATCGTAACGTCGAAGTGCTTCCTGAACACTCTCCAGGAAGGGTCGTTGCGCCTCGGGAACATGCATTTTGCGTACTTTGATCAAAGTTGACAGGGATGAGAGGTACGCGCAATGATAAGATTGCGGCGTATAATTTTATAGGAAGGAAATGCTGGACTTATCAGGGTCTCGCGTTTGACTTTACATAATTTGGTATCTTTGAGCTCACCATTTCCCCGCTTGGCAGTCCAGTTCCACTCGGCAACGGCAACGCTTCGCCTTTCTTGATATGGTTAGCGATCCGTAGCCGACACAGCCAATCGGCAGCGTTGGTTCGGCAACTCTCTTTCTTATCGTCGTTAATTTTCAAGTCTGGTTGCCTCCACTCGGCAGATAAGGCACAGCACTTCCCTGGCCTCTACTGGACCATTTCTCCTTCGACATCTCCTGAAAGTGCCAGTCACCCTCCACTTTGGCGATAGGCTCGCCTAAGCTCGCGCAACAGAATTACCCCAGACTACTGAGCTGCATACCCGATATTGCTGAACGGACCCATAAAGATCCTCTAGCACCAGATGGGGTCCGGACGGCTGTCATGGTCGGTACCCAGAAGATGCATACGCAGGGCAAGACACGTTCCAAGACCGGTAGGGATCCACACGCCGCTTATCCCTTGATTAACCTTGGAGATTGTCCTTTAGCGAAGGGTATAGCTGATAGATTTGGCTAGGGTGCCGAACATGTCGCATCCGTAAAGTGAAATGCGACGAGGAGAAGCATCCAGTCGAAGGCCAGGAGCCTCAGTGCCGACGATGCACAGCAGCACGCATCAAATGCGAGTGGAAAGGCGGACCTATTCCGCGCAAGACTTCCTCTCCTGCATCATCCTCGACTTTGAGAATCAACCCCGAGAAACCATCCCCGCGTGATGCTGGCCGGTCCGACAAAGCTGGTCGAAAACGACTTCCCCCGCAGCAATCTGTCAATTCCTGCCAAGCGCCACTTCTTCCGTTGCATAGAATAGGAAATGGGGACCGTAATCAAGTCCTACAAGCGGCAAACTCTTTGACTCTATCTGCCTTTGACCGAGATTGTCTCAGTTACCTCCAAAATTCAACCCTCGTCATCGTCCTCGGCAAGCATTGGCCATGGTCTACGATCTCGTACGCGTACCACCGAATCGCCGTCAATGAGCCTATGGTCATGAGTATGATGCTGGCGAGTACTGCAAGGGAGGTACATCGATCACGACTTTATGATCAGGAGGCGCTTTCTATCAGCAGTTTGAACTCAGGTTCCGGGGCTAATAATGAATCCTGTGAGCTCGACGGGCGGATGCATTACGGTCGAGCATTATCAAGCCTTCGTCAAGCCCTGAGATCCGGTGTCAAATCGCCACAGAAAATCGAGGCTATTTTCATTACTTTGTGGTTGATGATCGACTACGAGAATCGCTTTGGAAGCGGTGCTGCGGCGATCAACATCCATATCAGAGGCATTGAGAGCCTCCTTCACAATCATGTTGTCCCATTTCTCAGGGGCCGCGCTCAGCAGCACTACGAACACTCTGGACCCCTGCAGAAGTCATCTCCTGCCCTCACCTTCCATAATGGGACCTCTTCTGTCCGTCCACCAGCGGATCTTATATCGCCAGCCACCGGTGAACAAGCTGCTGAAGCCAGCTCTGGTCCACTTATTTCACAGCCAGATTCTGCCGAGGGGCTTGGATGTACCTCAGTACCTCTCTTTCTCCTCTGGACGTTATATTTCTTCACCCCAGCAGCATTATTTTTCGGGCCTACGACTGGGCGTCTGGACTCGGATATATTTCACTTTTTCCTGGGCAACGACACCGATGAAACAATACCCTTGACACTGGCAGAACTATATCGAATTAGTAGACAGTCACCTTCTCGATTCTGGGGCGAGACATACCCAATGTCTGCCCGATTGGATGACATGGAGAATCTTCCGGCACTGACCCTTTACCATCGGAGTCATGTCATGCAATTCAAGATCACTGAACAATTCAAGCGAGGCGCACCTACTGAGACAACAGTGGACGAAGTATCCCCCTACCAGAAAATCATCAATGAGATCAACGTCATCGCGCTGGTAGGTCACCACCGGGCCCACACACCTTTCTTCTTCAGCATCTAACCAGTGACAGGAATATGACACCGTCCTTACAACCGTCAGATCTTCTCAGTCCTGCGATATTGGTGAAGTTCGCCGGGTTTTGGAGACAAGCCACTGGGCTGCAATTACATTCTACAGCACCATTGTCCTCTTCCACCTTTGTTTCCAGGACATCATCAACAAACATCCGGGAACTCAGGTCCACACCAAACTGATACCTCTTTCTTCCGCAGTATCGCTGGTTCTCGAGTTGAGCCTAAAGCTACATCGCTCCAGGCCGCACCTGATTGTTCGCATTACATGGCCTTTATTCCTAGCTGGCATTGCAACATCAGACCGAATATACCAAGATTGGGTGTCGATCAGATTGAAAGAACTCGGTCGCTTTGGACAAAACTATACTCGAATCGGTCGCCGGTTTGATGAAATCATACAGGGCGGGCATCCGTATGTCTCTGAAAAGGATTTTCACTTTCTGGCGAATGCGGAATAGAAAATATTCATCTTACTGTATCTTTCTATGAATTTTCAGCACCCGTCTCTCAGTAACATACAACACGTTTACGTTGATTTATATTGTAGAGAAACTATTACATGACCCAGAAGAGGTCTATCAAAAAGTCACCTTTTGTGGTACGGTGCTCTCCGAGCAGTAACTGGGCGATTGAGAGATCGACCAGAACCAGACAGATTGCAAGCGCCCATGGTATCTTAGCGAGGGTGTTCATATTTAAGATTTTTATGTATTTCCCTATGCCACCTCGCCTTTGCCTGGGCAGCTTCATGATAGAAGCCTCAGTTATAAAGACTGGGCGAGAACCGGTGTGATAACAAGTTGAATATACCATGAATATGACTAATTTCCTATATTTTCCATTCCTAAAATATAGTGACATATACCTGCAGTGATGTATTGCAAAGCGTAGTGGCCGTATATTCTAATGAAATATATTACAGGGGAACCCAAAACAGAGCCCACAAGTCAGAGGATCTATTCTCCATCTGAATATGACACATTCGGATATCGAAACCAGATTGGCTTGCCTGAAAGGTATATAGCCCTCCCAGGCCGAATCCCATATACCGGGGACACACCATTCTCGATCGCCTTTTCACTCGTTGCATCAAACCCCAGATGCCGTCTCCCATCTCGGCCCAAATAGAGGCCGAAATGATATTTGCGCTTCGCAAGATGCACTTTCGAGACAAGGTGGATTTCACGGTCCGACGGGTCCTGGGCATAGAACTCGTTGCTGTTCATTATATGACTATCATAGCAGAGGGTCAAGAGCTCCGCTAGAGTGGGGATAATGATGAGGGTGCGATACTCCGGTGGCGGTCTAGAGAAAACGAGGGAGATGCAGTAGACGACCAGCACGGCAAATAGCGTGTAAAAGCTGGCTGGGGCGACGGTCATATGCCAGCCACCGGGCGCTTCCTTGGCTGTAAATGTGCCTGCGATGAGGATCGGCGGAAGGCTGGATAGGGTGGCGAGAAGGGTAAACCATGCCACGCGCCAATGTTTGTTCAGTGTGGCTGTTAGGGTGACACTGGCTGCGTTTGGACCAATATAGTCGAGTAACACGCTCTCCTCGGCTGGGACAGGGGTCTCCATGCTGGCTATAGGTTGTAGGCAGCGGTAGAAATAGGACGAGGCATACATTTCCATGGAGAATAAACTGAAAAGTACGGAAGGCAGGAAGGCGAAGAGGATTTCTCGCACCAGTGCAATGCCGGCCATGGGGGCTGGGGGTGTGAAAGTAAACCCATCTTGAATGATGCCTCGAGACATGCCGAAAATACAGATGACGACAAAAGCCAACCCAATGGCGAGTATCAATGCCAGTACACTATCGATGTGATTTAAGTAGACGGTTCTATAGCGAAAGCGCTCTGGGTGGTCAACGTAGTATCCATCGGCGTGAAGTGGCGCTTCTGTATATTGTGAGTTCAAAATTATTCATTATTTGTCCAGATCTGTACTCTGACCATCGATGTTACGGGAGAACGTGACATTGTAGTCCCCCAGAAATGGTGATGCACTTCCTCCTTCCTCGTGTGTCCCTCGCTGTTCCAAGGTTGGGGTTTCAGCTTCGTCTCGTGGAGTTGGAGGTTGTTCAACGACTGAAGATCTTATCAGCATCTTTCTACCATTAATGATCATCTGAGTGATTGCACCTTCTGGTTTGTAGAATCTGACACCATGCCATATCGTCTCTTCTCCGTTGCGGAGAACCATCCAGTAGCCGAGACGCAGCACGCCATACTCCACATGCCAGGATCCCGCAATTCTGTAGAGGTGACTAGGGTCCTCAAATTCCAGTCCATAGAAAGGTTCGTAAATGTTGGAACCCTGCACGAGCGCCAATTGAGAGGCAATTGAGCTAGCCTCCCACTTCAAACCTGTGCGCACCGACCACAGCCGCACCAGTATGCTGATGGTGGTTCCCATTAGCAGACTGTATACCGTGATAGCAATATAGGCGACTTTATTTGAAACGGTGATTGACCATCCCGCGGGGTCTTGCGTGGTTTGGAACAGGGCGTTTTTCAGCGGCGTGAGAAAAGGGATCACCAGAAACGACGTTGAGAAAGTGACCATGGTGAGGATATGGCGTTCCTTGATGAGACGGGCCAAAGCGGCTGGTGTTGGGAAAAAAGCCAATAGATTGCTCACAGAGCGCAAGGTGAGTAGGCCTTGCGGCGCTCGGCCACTAAGGCCAGTCGATGCAGATGCCATGGTGATGTATGGGATGAGGCGGAGGTAGGATCGAGCCACGGACCCCCACCACACTGTCGTGACGGTGCCTGCGGCTGCGGGCACGTAGCGAAAGGCGAGCCGGCTAGAGGTCTGGGCAACGTGCAGCATTTCGGGTGCGATATTGTTTAAACAGACGATAATTACCAGTCCGGTCATGCATGCCCCAAAAAAAGCGGTGGCCAAAAAAAGACACCAGTTTTGTAGGACGAGTGGTTTCCAGTCTAGCTCCGGATAACCTGAAGGAGTCTCTTCCAGCGGTATGAACTTTTCCTCTTCTTCCTGAAATGAAATCCGAGTGTTTGTCGCATCGGGTCGCTGGTACGCAGCGTCCGTCTCATCGGCCGGTGGAGTCTCTTCTATTTGAAGCGATTGCCTTGTATCGTTTTCTTCCCCATGATGACAGAGGTCTTCTTGACTTTGCGGTGTTGGGTCATGAGGTGAAGGGATTTCGGTGCTCTCCATTTCGGTAGAAAGTGAATAGCCATGGGTTACCCCTGAGTATGCCTAGGGTCCTTTCTTATACGTGACCTAACCTTAGTGATCGAGTCATGCTGACTCTTCTTGTTATATCAGCCTCATCTTTTGTGGTACAGACTTGCTGAGGTGCAGAAGCTCAGGTGCCGCGCAGCCTCTGGCACAAGATGTGTTGTCCCAATCAGAGGATCTCTGCAACAGGTTGTATGCAAAGGCTGAGACCGGGCGGCTAATCCCTTCAAGTCTTGAGATCCACTTTTTTTGCTCTTTGCTTTGTCTTTTGAGGTATAATCATCGTGGGTGATTCGCCGACCGCATCCCAGCTCCTCTCACTGCTACTCACAGCCTCACCCACTGCACACCCTCTGCACACCATCTGCACACCCTCGGATCACCTTCTCCAGGCCCTTGTCGATCGGCCATGTTGGTATTTGAAGATTGGACCCCATAAATAGGCAAGAATAGTAGCAGGTGACACTATACCAGTTGCGTTCTATATTTGGCTTCCCGACGCGCTCGAAGTTCGAACGCTCATGGTCTTCTCCATATAACCCCTTGATAGGGTATGTCGGAATTTGCTCGACAAAAGGATCAAATCCAAGAGATAGAATAGTGATAAGAGCACCGATAGTCACGACGGAGTCGCCTTTATGCTGAATCAATATATGGACACGTCCGCGCTTCAACGGGGTGCAGGGCGTTCAGGTACAGATACAGAATAGAATGGTTTGTGTTTCAGACCGCTCATTTTGAACGCACTGAAGGGACTGGAAGGATAGGGCAGCAAGGGCACCGAATCCAACGAGTAAAAAAAAAGATGAAGCTAGACAAACAGCCGCTTTGGTTCTATCGAACCTGCATCTCGTGTGGTGGCTGTGTGTAAGTGCCAAGACTGGAGACTGGTTTTTTTTAGAATGCACAAGGCGACCAAATAATAATAATAAGAGTTCAACTAAGAGGGTCAGTGCGGCGGTCACGGGACAAGTGGTGTGAGCGAGGGTGAGTGCACAATAGACAGGGTGAAATGAGGGGTGAGAGCGGGTGAGACTGGGTGAGACTCACCGTCTGTCGCGCGACCATATTAAGAATTGTGATTTGAGAACATCCTACATTGGCCTGGTATGCTGCATTTATCCCTTTACATGGCCTCAGAATGAACCCTAATTTCGTTCGGCCGCTAAAGTGTGTAAGCCCGCTCTGAAGGCATTCCCTAACACGCTAGTATAGGGCAGCTCGAAATCAAATTCCACCGCTTTGCTCTTAAAGATCCTTTTCTGGAACCCTCTTTGGAAACACATAATCATGCTGCAGTTAGACTGCCACTGACCTCATAGTCTTCTTGCGTGACAGCTCTGTCTCGTGTCTTTATCAACATGGTGTGACGCCGCTTTGTATGCAGAAAGATGTGCACGTGAATAGGTTGAGGATGAATTGCTCGGTGGTGAAGACAGGCAAAGGACTCTAGAGTTTTTGCGAAAGTTGTAGGGAAGCATATTGATGGAAGACCAGATTGGACATTAAGGATTACATCCTATGCGATGGCTTTTGAACGAGCTAGTCTTAAATATTCAACAGAACTTTACCAAGATTATTAGTACTATATATCGTCGCAGGAAACTATTCAGAAGTAGCTCCGAAACTACTATAGACAACGTGGTGATGATTGCTAACAGTGCCGCGGGGGCCGAGATACTTTGAATAGGGGCATTCGGGCCTGGCTCGGTAATCTCGGAGCCGTCCTGGGGAGTCATGGTATATTACATCCCCGTAAAGTCCATGAATCTTACACTGAAAACGATGGCCGACTTCTCAACCGAACTGCTCAGACAGAACAATAAGGGCGAAGGTGCCAGGATCTAGTACTGTATATTGGCTGAGTGACGCGACCGGATGTTCGGGCTGAGGGCTCGATCCTGATCGAATTCGCCAGCCCAGTCGTGGTCAACCGTGCTATCATCACCGGTGTGGTATAGGAGAAGTAAATCCACAATACGTGGCGCTTTTGCCGCGAAGGCCGGACGAAGCTTTGCAGGAAATACCAAAAGCCGGGGCATATCCAGTCACACTGTTCCAACGTCTTCAAATGTGGCCACTTTGCAGTCGAGCACCAAGGTATAATTTGCTTTTTCTACACCTGGTCTCGCCGAACGCATTTAAAGCTAACTGCATAAGCAAACACGCTTGCTTGGACTGGGTATAAGCTGCGCCGATCAAAATGTTGTGGCTTTCTTTTTACACCCAGTAGGTCTTGGCACAGGAACAACGAGGCAAGCTAATACACCACCGTATGATATTCTGGTTGCCTTCGAGCGCCTCAGCTGCCCAAGGCCGGAGAGAGACGTGTGATGCAGTAAGAATGCTGGTCTATTCAGTGCACATGTGTGGCGCAAGGCAGAGCGTACTTTAGGAACTGGCCCATAAATAGAAGTACCCATATGGAACGGGCCCTAGCCTGTACTATGTAGCACAGTGGGTATATTGATGGAATACTTGGGGTATATAATCCTCAAGTACATGCCGCTGACTTCGACTTTGAAAGCGCGCCCCTCCCCCACCCCCCTAAAGAGGATGACACGATGAACGCCGGCCGATATTATAGTAGCAATATTTCGGCCATTGGGCTGCGAGCACGCGAGCCAGCACACGAGGAGGACGCGCTCCTTGAGCCTCCCAACGAGCACATTTACCATGATACCGACCCAAGGCTGGTAAATCTAGCAGCAACCCAAGAGCAAAGAGAATCCATCAGTACAATAAACCCAGGCGAAGATGAAGGGCCCCATACCAATGAGTCTACCAAGGGTTCGAGCCCGCTTTGCTACAAATTCGCCAACAAAGCAATGCTTGGTCAATACATTCCCGAGCTTGACGAGGCATCACCGCGGTCCAAAACACGGAAGAACGAGGCATCAAAAAGAGCGAAAATGGTCCGAAACCAGTTGATCACGGCAGTCGCTGTCAGTATCACCAACATAGTTGTGCTTGTTTGTTTCTCTGTTCTTTTCCCTCCAGACTCACTGGGTGTGGGGACCTTGCGCATAGGTGACTGCACCGACATTCGAACAATCGATAGTTCTGCACACGTCTTTCTCAATATCCTATCATCTCTTTTTCTGGGTGCCGGGAGCTATTGCATGCAGATCTTGGTGGCTCCATCCCGACGGGAAATGGATGCCGCACATACTCGTGGAGTCTCGCTAGACATTGGAGTACCGAGTCTGCGAAACCTGAAATACATAACAAGGGGCCGCATTCTTCAGTGGCTTGGATTGGGGGTACTTTCAGTATGCTTGCATTTGTTGTGAGTTCTGCTTTGTGACGTTGGGTCAATGAAGACCGCTGACCTTGGGCGCGTGTTCACTTCCAGTTGGAACTCTGTCATCTTCACTTCGACACCCGTTGTTAGCTATGCCCGAGCCATTCTTACAAGTGACTTCAGAGAGGCAGGTAGAGACTGGTCTCTAGACCCTTTGCCAGCGGTTCTTAACGGTAAGAACTGGGCCTCAGTGCATGCTCTGTACGCTGAAATGGACAACTTCACGCGACTGGACAAGCAAGGTTGCATAGATGCCTACATCGATCCGCTCACTTCCAAAGGTTCACTGGTTATTGTCGCCGCCAATATCACATCCGCTCAAAATAACAACAACACTCTCCTCCACGGCTGGAATACCGGTTGGGATGTGTGGAGCCGAGCACCCTGGTGGATCTGCGAAGCTTATAACCGAGACGAGATGACTTTGTTGTGTACTAGCGAGTGGGCAAACACACTGGTAGATGATTGGACGGTTTTTGCATGGACACAACACAAGGATCCGGGTTGGCCGTTCAGGGTCCAGGTCGATTACTGCATAGTCGGTGCTCAGAGCGACATTAGTCAACAATGCGGCTTGCACTATGGAGTGCAAGTACTCGCTGTCGTGAGCGTGTGCACATTGATACAATGCTTTCTCATCTCCGTGGTCTGGTTGGCATCTCGCTCGACCTCAGGACGATCCAAAGTGGAAAGAACTATGGTTTTGATGGGTGATGCCGTTGCGGAATATCTAGAGCATCGCAGCGATCTATCAAACCACCGGTCTGTGTCCGTTTACCCACAAGTCTGGAACCCTCGGCATCGGATTTCGTGGTTCAAGAGTGTGAGCAAGAAGGTGTGGGCAGTATCACTGTTATTGTGAGTGCTATAGGATACCTTCGACACTGTATTAAAGAGCCTAAGCTGACTTTGGTAACGCTAGATTCATCATCGGAATACTCGCCCCTTTGGTAGTTCTCATCCAAGCGGTGGTATCATGGAAGGCACGAGGCGTTGACTTAACTCCGCTAACCATCGCCAAACAAGGCTTTGGCGTCAATGCTGGCTTCCTCGGGATGAACAGCGAGAAGGGAGACTACAGTCTAATCACATGCGTGTTCCTTGCCAACATTGTCCAGCTTCTCGTCAGTTTCCTCTACCTTCTTTACAACAATATCTTGACACGCCAGCTTGTCGCCGACCAGTGGGTACGCTTTCTGAGACCAGATGGGAAGAAGCCACTACGTGTGTCCTTGCCCAGTGGCATGCAACGATCGTCCTACATACTCTCACTACCATTGACCTACTCAATTACACTGATGATTATCATGATTGTCTTGCATTGGCTCGTGTCTCAAAGCCTCTTTGTGGTTCAGACCATCGGCTTCGACACTGCAGGCGAACTGGTGCATTTTCCATCCTTTAATGGCTCAGCTGTTGGTTACTCACCGCTTGGAATGGTCTTGGCAACCGCTTGTGGAGTCATCATGATTTTGGGTCTACTTATTAACTCCTTGGTGCGGGGGCATGAGAACGTGCCAGCCGAATTCCCAACCTGGGGATCCAGCAGCGCGCATATCGAAGTTATGTGCCAGAGACCAGATCAGGATATTGATGCCCACTTGTTTCCTGTTAGTATAGGTGTCGTTTCGGACACTTCGGCGGGCTCAGATTCAGATAGTCTATCTAGCCTATCCAGGATAGCATTCTCAACACAGGTTGGTTTGCGACCTCCTGAGGATAAAGAGACATATTTATTCCCTGTAGCCCATAGGCATATCTAGGTAGCTAGGGCTAGCCACTTTGATTCGAACTTCCTTGCTATTTCCTTAACAGATCAAGAAATATTTCTTCTTCATACTGACAGTCTTTTGACTATTCAGAACACAACACAGCCTTCTCATAATGTCTTCTAATGCTCAAAAGTCTTCTACTTTTAATAGCGATGGCCTTCGGAGCTTCTTTAAGCAGTTTGCTGTGCTGGTGTCAAGTCCTGAAACCAAAGCCACGTCTGTCATATTTGAAGAAATCGATCATCAGCATGTGCAAATCCACGCTAGAGATGAAGAGCTGAAGAAAGCTCAAAATGAAATCCTCGATCTGAAGGAGAAAAAGCGAGTCGCCATTGGGGGAATGTCCCCTTGGATTCACGTTTAGTGTATTCATGTTTAACATAACTTAACTAATAAAGTGGAGAAGCTCAAGGCAGCTTGGTCGGTACAGGCAGGTCGAGGCACGAGAGAGAATAAGGGACAAAAGCTAGCCAGAACAAAACAACCACCAACAGGAAGCTGCCGCGACAGGAATGACTCCAAATTTTGCTGTCAGGCCTTGAACTCTAGAATAGACCATCCAACTAATGCTGTAGCACAGTACCACTACTCGTAAATGTGGGCGTTGGACCTATATATCCTTCAAACTTTTGAGATGAGGGGATAGCATCTAGGAGGAGCGATGACATACATGGAGTAATATTGACGATGTCTAAAGTAATCCCTGAATAGAAGCGTGCTTTATACACATCCCTAACTGTCCACTTTACCATATAAGACTTAGTGCGTCTCAGGGAGGATAGCAAGATAGTCATTAGAGTCCCAGTGGCATTGAAGCCTGCTGACACAAACTTGACGAGCGCTTTTCGATTTTGCTGCTGCCAAGAACGAGCTACAAAGAAAATCTATAGACTTGGAATAAGTAAGCTCCTGATGCAATACACCAAGACGGTATAAGACGGTTTCTTAAGCGCCAGTCCAAATATACCTACTGCCGTGGGATCACATAGGCGCGGTAGTCCTGAACAATCTTCCACCTCCATCGCAAGCAAGCTTTATCGGCACGGTGCCTCTGCACTGTGCATCATGGGATGGCCATTACGAAGTCTTCGAGTCTTTGATCGATCGCGACGATGTCGGTGTTAACTGAGTCGACAATGAATGCGGGCTGGACACCTTTGATGTGGGCGGCCTGTAACGGGCATGATGACCATGTGAAGTTGCTCTTGGCGGAATCTCGCGTCGACATCAACGCTCGCGATCACCATGGGATTACAGCACTGAGAGAGAAATTTGATGGGAAATGTCAACGCCAAGAGCAGAGTACGAGTGGCTGCCATACAAAGTTTCGCTGGACTGTCAGCATCCACTGGGGTTCGACGGATGCCTCCGTATTTGAGGATTATCGACTATACGACAACTAAAAAGTGATCATGCATACACACACCTGCAGACGCTGCGAAGTCAATATTTGGTCGTGATGAAGAGGAGAAATTATCAGGTTCAAGATGTTGACTAGAAACTGCAGCGGTAAATACATATTTTCTCACGCCACAAACGCCTAGATGGGACGAAAATAAGAAATGGGAGAACGGGTAGTAGTATAGGATGGTAGTCCGCTTTGTATAATTGGTACACATGGTGTGCGTAGGAAATCGTATAAAGAGTTCAAAAAGAATCTGGATTGTCTGGGCCGTGGCTGACCAATTCCCATAGAATATATGGTGTAGGCAGACTATGAAGCGAAGTCTGCTTGAAGAATGTACAGAGTATTGCCGCTGCCGTTCCCTTCAAGAAGCCTGAAGGGCATTCGCGTAAAAGCCATCCTGAGCGTCCGCATCGGCTCCATGGTCTCTCAGCATTTGTGCAACCTTGTCGTGTGTTTCAGAACAAGCAGCCTGGAGCGCATTCCCGTACTCTCCACCTTGGGCGATGACGTCAGCTCCAGACTCCAGCAGCATTCGCACAATCTCGCCGTGTCCTTCAGAACACGCCGCCTGTAGCGCATTTCCGTAGTAACCACCCTGGATATTGACATCGGCTCCGCGCTCTAACAGTAGCTGGACGATTTCATAGTGCCCTCGTTCAGAGGCAGCTTGGAGGGCATTTCCATACCGTCCACCTTGGACGTTGACATCGGCTCCTTTCTCTAGCAGTAGCTGCACGATATCATCGACCCCTCCAGAAGAGGCAGCTTGGAGAGCACTTCCATACCATCCACCTTGGGCGTTGATGTCGGCTCCTTTCTCTAGCAGCAATTGCACAATCTCATCATGTCCTCCATAAGAGGCCGCTTGGAGAGCATTCCCATACTCTCCACCTTGGGTGTTGACATCGGCTCCTTTCTCCAGAAGCAACTGGACGATCTCATCGTTTCCTTCGTAAGAGGCGGCTTGGAGGGCATTTCCATAATATCCACCTTGAGCATTGACATCGGCTCCTTTCTCTAGCAGTAACTGCACGGTATCAGAGTGCCCTCGTTCAGAGGCAGCTTGGAGGGCGTTTCCGTACTCTCCGCCTCGGGCGTTGACATCGGCTCCTTTCTCTAGCAGCAGGTGAACAATATCATCGTCTCCGCCGGAAGAGGCAGATTGGAGAGCATTTCCAGACAATCCACATCGGGCGTTGACATCGGCTCCTTCCTCTAGCAGTAACTGCACGATCTCATCATGTCCTCCATAAGAGCCAGCTTGGAGAGCATTTCCATACGCTCCACCTTGGGCATTGACATCAGCTCCGCTCTCTAGCAGTAACTGAACGATCCCATCGTGTCCTTCATAACAAGCAGCTTGGAGGGCATGTCCGGACCATCCACCTTGAGCGTTGACATCGGCTCCTTTCTCTAGTAGTAACTGCACGATATCAGAGTGCCCTCGTTCAGAGGCAGCATGGAGGGCGTTTCCGTACTCTCCGCCTCGGGCGTTGACATCGGCTCCTTTCTCGAGCAGTAAGTGCACGATCTCATCGTCTCCTTCGTAACAGGCAGCTTGGAGGGCATTTCCAGACAATCCACATCGGGCGTTGACATCGGCTCCTTTCTCTAGCAGTAACTGAACGATCTTCTTGTGTCCTTCATAGCAGGCAGCTTGGAGAGTATTTCCATACTCCCTACCTTGGGCGTTGACATTGGCTCTATGCTCTAGCAGTAGCTGCACGATCTTATCATGTCCTCCATAAGAGCTAGCTAGGAGGGCATTTCCATACTCTCCACCTTGGGCATTGACGTCGGCTCCTTGCTCTAGCAGTAGCTGCACGATCCTTTCGTGTCCTTTGTAAGAGGCAGCCTGGAGTGCATTTCCATACTCTCCGCCTTGGGCGTTGACGTCTGCTCCATGCTCTAGCAGTAGCTGCACAATATCATCGTATCCTTCGTAGGAGGCAGCTTGGAGAGCATTTCCACAGCGTCCACCTTGGGCGTTGACGTCGGCTCCTTGCTCTAGCAGTAGCTGCACGATCCTTTCGTGTCCGTCGTACGAGGCGGCTTGGAGTGCATTTCCATACCGTCCACCTTGGGCGTTGACATCGGCTCTATGCTCTAGCAGTAGCTGCACGATCCTTTCGTGTCCTTTGTAAGAGGCAGCTTGGAGGGCATTTCCATACTCTCCGCCCTGGGTGTTGACGTCGGCTCCTTTCTCTAGCAGTAGTTGCACGATATCACAGTAACCTCGTTCAGAGGCAGCTTGGAGGGCACTTCCATACCATCCACCTTGGGCGTTGATGTCAGCTCCTTCGTTTAGCAGCAGTTGTACCATCTCACTGTGTCCTCGAAAAGAGGCAGCTTGGAGGGCATTTCCACACCGTCCACCTTGGGCGTTGACATCGACTCCTTCCTCTAGCAGTACCTGTACGATATCACAGTAACCTCGTTCAGAGGCAGCTTGGAGAGCATCTCCATACCGTCGACCTTGAGCGTTGGCATCGACTCCTTCCTCTAGCAGTAGCTGCACGATATCATAGTGACCTCCTTCAGAGGCAGCTTGGAGAGCATTTCCATGCCGTCCACCTTGAGCGTTGACGTCAGAGAGACGTGTAATGCAGTAAGAATGCCGGTTTATTCAGTGCACATGTGTGGCGCAAGGCAGAGCGTATTTTAGGAACTGGCCCATAAATAAAAGTACCTATATGGAACGGGCCCCAGCCTGTACTATGTGGCGCAGTAGGTATATTGATGGAACACTTAGTGTATATAATCCTGTAATTCTTGTCCACGTGCTGTAAGCTTTATGAACAATTTCAATTCGGGGAAACATCGCGTAGCTCTGAATAACGCGGGGACCAATCATGGAAGCAACGCTTAATTCAGTGGGAGATGAATGAAACATGAGACTGGCCAATGACATAAGGAAGGTCAAGGGTAGGTACCATTAAACGGCCCTTGTTCTAATTTAGCTTCGGCTTCGGCTCTTGGTTGACGGTCATCGGGGGACGTCGGCATGATTATGAACTTAGGGTCATTGTTGAGAAAGATAGAGTCCATCTCGTTAGTCCAAAAGACATCCATTTTTCCCCGCGAAGGAATCCTGAGACGCTTTTGCGCGAACCCATCTCGGCCGCGTTCCGGGCCGTCAGGCCGAATGATGGCCTTGTCAATCCATAGGTCATAGAATCGGTATTGGGTGTATTTCGCAACGTGGGGCTTCATAGTGCACGGGTGTCTCTCGGGCTATTATCGGGTAATTGACAGCCAACTACGCCGACGGTCCCCGTACTCTCGTTCCTCGTTCCCCGCATTTCTCAAGTAAGTGGAGCCTTTCTGGGGAAAATGATTTTGGAATGAGGGCTTGTGACACGAGTCCGAGACAAATCAAACAATTCGCGTCGATGAACATTGAGATTAACGCAAGTTCTAGGTATTAGGCGCTCTCCGCGATTATTCCTCACTGATCCCTGCGGCTCGGTATTTCACGTCTAAAAGCACAAAAAGCCGGATAATTTTCGGCACTCGATCACTCCACCCGCGCCCCCATATCGGCTCTTGCATGACCACACTTGAGGTGGTCGCTTCTCCTACTTTGGCAGATTGAAGGTACAAGAGGCATCCCCACTACCCCAGTTGCTATGTGGAAGCTAGGTGGTCAATCTGTGGTCGCATGGTAGGACAAGGGAATAATACAGCCCGATGCATTGTTGGTGGGCCCCGGTCCACAACGGAAGTTGTGCTCTGCCCCGACGTTCCCCGATATTTGGGCCTACCATATCTGTAACTTCTGTTGGCACATTCTCAGCAATTGAATGACATTCTGGTAAATTATCTAATCAAAGATTTAAACGTAGTCTGCCCTTCCAAGCGCATTTATCTTCTTTCAATAACGTTCTAGTCATTTGACTTTTCCTTGTTTGATCAAACATCTCCCATCGCTCGTTTACCACGACCGTCTCAACCGCCACCAAGGCCATGGCATACCCACGACCCGATTTCGAAAGGAAGAATCTGAACTGGGCCTCCCTGAATGGCGCATGGAACTTCATCTTCGATGATTCTGATCTCGGTTTGTCAGAACTCTGGCAACTGAAGGGAATCCCCTGGGAGGCGGAAGCTCACTCTAAACGGGAAATCCAAGTCCCTTATGCATTTCAGACCCCTGCATCAGGAATCGACATCCAGGAAGCCCATGAGGTCCTTTGGTACGAGCGCATGATCAAGGATATTCGAACGTCGGAGGAGAAGGATAAGGGAAATCGTCTGGTTCTGCGCTTCGGAGCAGTTGATTACGAGTGCTCTGTATGGGTAGACGGAGAGCTTGTCGGTAGTCACCAGGGCGGACATGTTCCGTTTGATCTGGACATCTCAGATGCAGTTGCCGGCAAACACGAATGTCGTTTGACTATGCGCGTCCGCGATTCACCTACCGACCTTACCCAACCGCGCGGAAAGCAATACTGGGGTCCTGTTCCAGAGTCGATCTACTATACCCCGACCAGTGGAATCTGGCTCCCTGTTTGGTTGGAGAGTGTGCCTATCACCCGGCTAGGTTGCGGTAGCTATGGCACTGTGCTTCGCTCGGATGATATCGAGAATGGCCAGCTTCATGCGCGGGTTGCAGTGGTGGGCAAAAAATGGTGCACGGCTACATACCGGGTTGAAATTAAAGCCAGCCTTTCTGGTGTCCTTGTTAGCCAGGCCACAAGCGACGTCCCCGCCGACAAGGACTCTGTGAACCTCGACCTTGATGTGAAGATCCCGGCGTCACTGAAGCAAGAATTGCCACATAATTCCGACAAGTATACGCGTGATGGTGTTGCCCTTTGGGGACCGGATCACCCAATCCTGTATGACTTGACGCTGCGTCTGTATATCGGCGATCAACTGGTCGATGAAGTTTGCACCACAACAGGCATGCGAAGCATCTCCTGGAGAGCAGGAAACGGTACATTCCAAATCAACGGGAAGCCTTTCTTCCAGGCTTTAGTCCTCGACCAAGGTTATTGGCCCGAAACTGGAATGACACCTCCAAGCCCGGACGCATTGAAAGCCGACATAGAGATGTCGATGGCGATGGGCTTCAATGGCTGCCGAAAACATCAAAAGGTGGAGGACCCCGTCTTCCTCTACTGGGCGGACAAGTTAGGCTATCTAGTGTGGGGAGAAATCGCGAACGCTTACGAGTTCACGAACCATGCCGACCTTTTCAATAACGAATGGATCGCTGCCGTAAAAAGAGACATCAACCACCCGTGCATTGTGACTTGGACTCCCGGCAATGAAAGCTGGGGTTACACTTCGCTGAAAGATAGCGTTGAGCAGCGCAATCACATGCGATCCATATATTACATGACGAAGTAAGTAAGCTACTTGGGATGATTTCCATTGCATGCTTTGTCAATTCTCGGAGCTGACTATGGCACTTAGGACTCTTGACCCCAGCCGCCCAATCAATGACAACTGCGGTTGGGAACATGTCATAACTGATCTTACCACATATCACGACTACGCAGACTCGCCAGAGCTAACCATGTCATGCGCCAAGATGGAAGGGGGTATCCTGGATCAGAAGGCGAAGCATGACATGTTTACCCCACCAATTTACGAGGGGTCGACTCTTATCGATGCCGGCACCCAGCATACGCCAGGTGCTCCAGTAATTTGTACCGAGTTTGGTGGTGTCAATATTGCACCCCCGGATGGTACAACTGCGGGTGAACGGGATTGGGGTTATACCACCGCCACTGACTCCAAGGATCTTCTCGATCGACTGGAGAAGTTGATCATGGCTGTTGTGCGCGGTGGCCATTCGTGTGGATTTGTGTACACTCAGCTGTAAGTTTTTTTTGGACTTCTCTCCAACCTCGTCGCACGCTAACATCTGAGCCAGGTATGATGTGGAACAAGAGGTGAACGGATTATACTCTTATGGTCGCAAGGCAAAGATTCCCGCCGAAAAGGTCAAAGTGATCATTGATGGCGCGCAAGCGTACTATTATGCGCACGTCGTGCCTAAAGAAGCTGCGTTGGAAAACGGACATTAAGACAGCATACAAGATAGACTTTGACACGCGATCGGAATACATTCAGTCATAGAGTTTCTACTTTTTTTGTGATTGGCCATAGCTTCGCCGAGACTAGGTAATGCAAATGCAACATCTCGCATTCTGCTAGTATAGTAAATTCTGTAGATATTAGAGCTTTCGACACCCTTGGCCCAAACAAGGTGATTTTGAGTGAGATAGTGCGGGTTACAGCGTGGCGTGGTTAAACTTCTGGCTAGTCACGAATTTTTTGCACCGTTTCTAACGATGCTCAGCTCTCTATGTCCACTGGAACGTGGTTGTGAATATTTTTCATTAATGATCTGGGTTAAACTGTACTTATGCAATTGGTCCTTCGAACTTTATTGATGCTTTTCACATACCAGTATCTAATATAGTTATGTCGATAATCATACAATAGAACTCTTTTTGTTTCATGTCTTTTTTTATTGATTAAAACTACAAAACTCCACTCGGTCGCATAATTATTTTATGTCTTACGTCTCGAATATGATCGGTACAGATGAAATAAACATTCTTTTACCGCTAACCAACTAACTTAAGCTTTCAATATGACTTGATAATCAAGGATTTCTGGGCGACCACGGTAGGATTAAAAATCTGATCGTGGTTAGAAAGATAACGCTAGATTTGTAAACAAGCAAAGGTGTGATCATGTTACGCCGTATCCCTAATAGTGTCACTAACTTTCAATTCCACCGAATCATAGAGCGACTTTGCTTGTTCTAGGGAATTTGCTCCCATCAAAATCCCCTAATACAACGTCCCTGTCTTCTGAGAATGCAGAAGCCTCTTCGCTTCCAAGTGTAATGTAGTATGTCCAAGATCTGCTCCCTAGGGCGTCTTCTCCAGATTCGCATCGGGGAACGTCGGTGGCGGGACGTGTCGGGGAACGTCGGTGGAAGGCTCCGAAGAGCTAATGTATGTCGGCTACCCCCTTGGCGCGCTAAAAACGCCTTCTTTTTCTAACCCGCCACTCTTTTGCTGCTTTTGATTAATCGGATACAACCGTACTTTGCAATCCTATGTACTGACCTTGCCGACTAATCGGCTAGCTTAACCGGCCGCTGGAATGAGATGGACCGTCCGACCATGGCAGGCTGGCAGCCAAACAAGCTCCAATGCCAGCCCCACCCCCGACCTCCCCGCAGTCTCGGTCCTGGGGAAAGCTAGATGGTTCAAGGGTTTTAAGTTATCACTGGGTCGCCTCATATAAAATCTCCCAGCTGGCTTCGTTTTCACCGGGCTCAGTACCTGCTCCACGTTCACACATTGGATATCCCTGACTGCCACCCATCAAAATGTCCACGGACATCCAGAATACCCCCGACTCTGAGTCGGTTCGGGGCGAAAAGCACCATGTTCTTCATTCTGAGAAAGTGACCACCTCGGATCTCATGGGCGACGCCTTCGACGGTGAAAATCGCGAGCATGAGATGGGCGTATGGGAGGCGGCCAAAAGCCACCCTTGGGCTTGCTTATGGGCATTCGTTATGTGCTTTACCATTGTCCGTTTCCCTTCCCAGCTTTCAGGTTTGTCTTGCAGGGATTCATACTGCATATCATGGACGAAATATATGACATGAGTAAGCGCTGACTCGTTGCAGGTCATGGAGTCGTTTGATATGTTCCTGAATGGCAACTTTGTCGCGCTTGGCGCATTTCAACGGAAATACGGTGTCTTGCTCGATGCGGCAACCGATACTTACGCCATTCCCACTCGATGGCAAAGTGCTCTCTTCCAGGCAGGTCAATGCGGAGCCTTTGTCGGTGTTTTGGCCGCTGGACCCATCACGGACCGTCTCGGCTATCGCTGGACTACATTGCTGGCATTGGTCCTCATGAATGCGACAATCTTCATCTCCTTCTTTGTAAGTAGGGCGAGGCACCTGATGTTCCGTGGGCGATTTTCTAACCCAACTTTTCTAGGCCGATTCACTGGCTGTTCTGACAGTCGGACAAGCATTAGAAGGCGTCCCATGGGGGTTCTTCATTGCCAACAGTCCAGCTTACGCCAGTGAGATTGTGCCTCTTGCTCTTCGAGGTGCTTGCACAGCGACTCTGCAAATGAGTTGGTCAATTGGTGGAATTATTGTTGCTGCTGCCACCTATGGTTATAACCAGCGGAACGATGAGTGGGCTTGGCGAGTGCCTCTTGCTTTGCAATGGATCTTCCCAGTAAGTGATTAATTGAACGGTCTAGTGTAAGGGGATCACAATCACTGACCCGTTTAGACCCCACTTATGATCCTAGTCTTCCTCGCTCCAGAATCTCCCTGGTGGCTGATTCGTCATGGACGCAAGGATGAGGCCCTTCGTTCTATCAAACGTCTCGGTACTGGTGACCCAGAGAAGGCCCAACAGACGTTTGCCATGGTTCAGCGAACCGTTGAAATTGAAGCTCAGATGGGCGGCAATGCGAAATTCTTCGACATGTTCAAGGGTACTGATTTACGGCGAACAATTATTATCTGCTTAATGTACGCGTCGCAGAATTTGGCTGGAAACCTCATTGCCAACCAGGCAACATTTTTCTTCGAGCGTGAGTAGAATCCTGTTGTGAATATAGCACAGATAACTGACTCCCTTCTAGAGGCTGGAATTTCGTCCAATCGCTCTTTCGAGCTCAGCCTGATTAACTCCTGTTTGGGATTCGTTGCCAACGTCTGTTCGTGGCCTATTACGGCCTGGTTTGGCCGTCGAACTATCTACCTTTGGGGCACAGCTGCCAACATCCTTCTGCTGATTATTCTCGGCATCTGTGCTTCAATTCCGCAGAATTCTTCGACTAACTACGCTCAAGCCTGCCTGGGTATCATCATATCTTTTGTGTTTGCCGGTACCCTCGGTCCTATCTCGTACACCGTGATTTCCGAGACCTCATCGGTCCGTCTTCGAGCTTTGAGTACCGGTCTTGGACGTGCCGCTTACTATGTCGTGGAAATCCCTATGATTTACCTGGCCTCGCAGATGCTTAACACTACTGGTTGGGATCTTGCTGGCAAGTGCGGTTACGTCTGGGCCGGTACTGCTTGCGTCTGTTGGGTCGGGGCCTACCTCGGTCTCCCTGAGCTGAAGCATCGCACTTATCGTGAAAGTGACATTTTGTTCAACCGCAATATTTCTGCCAGGAAGTTCAAGTCGACGGTCATCAGTGTTACGGAGAATGAGTAGAGAGGAAGAATTATATGGTGGAACGCTACAATATTGTAGTAGGAAAGCGGGGAAGAGGAGGAGCCTGTAGACTATTCTAATTATTGCAGAGACATACTATGACGTGATATCAATGCAGGATCTTTAACGAAGAAGTAGATATGACAGCATCTTAGCTGTAGCTTTAAAATCAAAGTACTGAATTACGTCGCTGATTTGTCCTTCTAAGTTCGGCCCAAATAATAGTTTCGGAAGTAGGACTAGAACCTTGCGAATAGTCTCTAGAGCTCTAAGCCTTAACTGTTACGCTTACCAGATCCTTGTCTCTGTTGATTCTCGCGTGGCTTGCTTAACTACTTATAGCTCGTACACCGAAAGTCTATTTGAACTTTATGCGTTCAAATTGTTTCTGCCTATGGCTTTTCTGGTTCCAACCTCCCTTTTTATTCTACATTAGGAAGATTTAACATGCTCGCCACCTCCAGTCCAGGCACGTTTTTATATCACGTGACGATGTTTCGTGCCACGGGTGGCCTCCGCAGTATTTAGTGCTGCAGTCTGTAGTTCCCCCGATGCCGTCTCGTTGGTCCACGTTTAGTCGGCCCCGCGGCCTCCGTCCCCGCTCCCCACGCGATGGGACGTGTTGCTCGGTGAAGGCATTCGGACTGAATCAAGCTCCACGTCTAATTTGTCTCCTGTCGTCTCCCCTGAGATGGAGGAAGCACGCTCTGGGCGGAAGCGCAAATCACCAGAGAATGGTATTCCTGCTCGAGTTGCCGGTTCATACCAGCGCACCAAAGCAGGCAATGCCTGCTTGATTTGCCGCGCTCGAAAGACCAAATGTGACAATGTTTGGCCTGTCTGCGGCTTTTGCAAAAAGACCGGTGGAGAGTGCACTTATACCCAGCCAAGTCCTCAAAGGCAAGAAGAGCTACAATAGACCCTCTCTTATGTTTTGACATACCTGCTGACTGAAATATAGGTTCGATCAGGCTAGTATTGAGATACTGAAACGATTAGACAGCCTGGAAAGAGCGGTCTCAAATCAATCCCATGACTGCTGCGCTCGTCAGCTTTTGGAGCATATTAGCCCTGAGCAATCTGGGAGCTTCGGCTCGAGTGTTCATCAATCTCAGACGACCCAGCATGATGTCGTATCGCCGGTACTGCTAGACCCTGTTTCAAATCACTCAGCTCATCATGAAAATCTCCCCATGCTTTCGACGACCTCAAATCGAACTTCGCCAGGATCTGGCTCCAAAAACTATGTAGCAAGCATTCAGTCATTGCTTGATGTCCCTCCCGGGCCGGACGTTATGTATCGGGCCACGGAAGAAATGGGAATCGAGGCTATGTTACGATGGCCTGTGTGCAAAGAATCTCTTGATCAGTTAGGGATCTCAACTTCTGCCACCCTGGTGGAAATGTTAGGTCAAGTGTCAACTCACATCGCGCCTGCTACGCTGGGCCACGATTCCCAGAGTTTCAAACGGCAGACTATTCTTCATTTGGTGGAGAATTTTCTGATACATAACAATGTCAAAAATCCCATTATTGACCCTGTGGAGCTTCGACGTGACGCTGAGGAACTCCTGGACTCCTCATATAGGCATGGGGGGAGATTCTGTCGTCTGGTGAGTAAAACACCAATCTGCATGGAGACGAATCCTGACGGCCTGCTATTACAAGCTCCTTGTCCTTGCTATCAGCAGTATCTCCATATCTCTCACAGACCATGCGCCTGCAGGCCAAGTTATGGTTCCACGCGACGCGCCAGAGTTTCGATCTGCGGATCTTTACTTTCAAGGGGCTCAGCATCACATGGGCGCTCTGTACTGTGAGAACTCTTTGATTTCCGTGCAGTGTGCCTTCATGTCAGGTGTCTACTTGATGTATACCATGCGCATCATGGCAGCATGGAAAGCATTCGTCCAAGCCAGTACCCAGTGCCTGGGTTACTTTGCCTGTCGGCGACGACTCGGGTTTTCATACGAGCCCAATGCAGAAAGTGGAAACGGGGCCTTCGAAAACGGCGAAGACACTTCCGCCAACATGAGGGCTTTGGAAGATTCACTTTATTGGAGTTGCTTGAAGAGTGAGATGTAAGTACACTATCGTGGTTGGTATAATGGTGCTTACTTTTCCTTTTCAGTGAAGTTCGCCTGGAATTGGGACTCCCAGGATCTGGTATCAGCGGTATCCAATATCCGAATATCTTCCCAACTGTTCCCAGTTTCGATTGCTCCGAAAATAGCGCTCAATTAGGCCAATCACCATCAGAAGCTGATAGAGGATTCCTAGTCAACGGATGGCTTTTTTATTTGGGGGAAATTGCGTTGAAGAGAATGCAATATCGAGTCCTCACTTACCGCTATGATCACAGTGATGGCGGCAATGGTCAAGTGAAAAATACATCTGATAGAAACTCTGCTCTCTGGCAGAGCGTCATCGAATTCGATCTGCAGCTGCAAGAATGGTAAATTAGTCTTCATTCAAACAGGCACAAGATGTACGCTAATCGAAGAGTATAGGTTGCGATGGTTACCTCCCTCCATGCGTTTCTCCCCAACGTCTACAGAGCCTCTGTACGACATCTTGCCCTGGGTTCTGCGTGGACATCATATCGATGTTATTGAAATACTCCGCTTCCCTGCCATTTCAGAAATCCTGAACAACCGCCACCCCAATCCTTCAGCGGTGATCCCAAACCTATCATCTGTGTCCTCCGAGCCCACCTCGCAATTGTCCAAAGAGTACCTCGAGAATGCAGTCCGTCGAATCGAGGCAAATACAGAGGGACTTCTCCACCGGCATCAAGGTAGTTGGTTAACAATACGCAGCTGCACGCGTAGTGCCTTGGCTTTATTAGCTATGAAGCTGCATTACCAATCAGAATCTCACTATGGAAACAATGTACCAGAGGACAACCGGGCATATCAATCGACGCCCTCACCAGGGTCTTTGCAGGCTGACTCTAACCTACCATCTCGATGGAGAGACGCTGTAATGCTTGTGATCTCAATGCTGAAGGGGTGGGAACCAGAAAGCCCTGATATTTACCAATTGCGGCTGGTGGTTGAAGGATTGCTGGGTCTTTGCCATGTGTGATTGGGGTCAAGGCCTGAGAAACTTAGTGTACATTTTTACCTGGTCGCAGGTTTGGTAACAGGCTTCAAGGGTTTGTTGTCTGATTCGGTCCAGTTGCAGCTATAATAATAGGTGAGTCTATTAACCAGACTGTTGAGCCTAAGGCTACAAATTATATTCCACTCAAGCTACATTCTTTATATTGTAATTGTCGGAACATTTGCATCTGATTTATTGCGTATATTATGTCGCTGTGGGTTCAGCCTTGGCAGGCTCACTAATTATGTACACTTCAAGATTTGTGCAGTCCGTCAATCCAAAACTGGACGCCACAGCCGAAGATTCTCAGTGGGTCCCTCGGATCTCGCTATCCCAGTTCTGACTTTGTGATTATTTTGATCATTTAAGGGAGAGCAGCGGGGGCATAGCTCTGGTCAGGAGTGACAACATTGCCACCAGCAAGCTGCTTGTCGGTATAGGCGGGCCAGATGATCTGGCGAGACTTGTTGTTGACAACGGACAGGGTAGTGAAGCCGTTGCCTGGGCCGAACTGGCCACTCCAGCCAGAAGTAACGGTGTAGTCGCCGCATGATGAAGGACCGCCATTGGCCTGGGAGGCAGTGTTGGCAGTCACGACGAGTTTGCAGGCAGTAGCATCGCCGGAGCCGGGGTAGATGCCGAAGGTCCAGGTGCAAGAGGAATCATTGGTAGCGCAGACGCGCTTCATGCTCTGGATAGTCCACTCGGGACTAGCAGCCATCATGGACACGCTGGAAGCGACCGGGGCAGCGAGGGCCGCGGGAGCGGCGAGGATGGTGGCCAGAAGGAGCTGAGAGAGTTGCATGGTTGCGATTTTGTGGTTTTGGGTTGGAAGGTAGAGAGGTTTGTAAAGGGTTTGAATGGGATGGAAGCTGTTCTGTGTTGATCTAATAATAATGGAACTCAGAGGAGGAAGTATTGAAGCTATTTAAGGTATTTCTTAACACTCTGAAGTCATTGATCTTGGCCTCATCCCAACCGATTCAGCTCGTCGATCATCAGAGATGTTGCTCAAAACGGATGTTCCCTAAATTAGCAAATGTAACTGTACAGCATGACCTGGTGGCCTGGTAAGAAGACCGGAAGCCTACTCCTCCTCGGTCTGTTGGGCATGTCTTAGATGTGTATGTGTAAGTGAGACATCACCTGAAGAAGTGTTCAGTTCGGTGGTGACAACCCCACATCTACATTTAAGACATTTTCGAGACCCGTCCAATCAGATCCCGCTTGCTGCAGGGCTCCCCGCGTTGTACGCCCCAAGATCCACGTGCTGCCGAAAGTTACCAGGTTCTACCGTTATACGAGGGATTGTGGGAAGACATTAGGCGGATAAATGATTCTGTTAACGTCATGCCACCGTAGCTCGAGAAATCGGATCAGGCAGGATACATCTCAAACAAGTCATCTATTCTCGGCATCTCTCCGCCAAGCACCACATCTTCTTAATGCTACCTAATCTAATTTTAGATGCCATTGAGATGCGACTTGGGAAGACCCTCGTAGTTACATACTGCAAGAAAGTAAGCAACTTCGAAAGGCAGCGATCTAAGAATTATGGTGAATGTCCAACATTTGTTCGCTACGTATCAGTGTTTTCTCTCTCTTTCTCAATACTATATTCAACTTAGTGATTAAATAGTTAACTAAGTTAACTATCAGATCTATAGTTTAGTCATACCGAGAAATAACCAGAAAACCGGTTATGGGCCCTGTAGATCCCAACAAGGTGTAACAGAGGGAATTCCAATTCCCGATAGGTCAAAACACGGCTATGAACTCTGGGTTCAGAGGCCCTTCCACATAATTCTGAAGTCAGACACAGCCAGAGAAAAGATATGTTGGTAGTTAATCCAGGTTGTTCATCCTTGAGAGTGATCATCTAACAGACTTTGGACCTTTTTGCTTCGGATTAGACGCCCGTATTCATAGAATATTCCATGATAAATATAAGGGAGCTATAGCAGGGTATGGCTGTGGAGGGCCGCCACCCGGGCGGGAAGGATCGTGGCTGTTCTAGACTGGGCTAGGAAACTGAGTATTTTAAGACTACTAGCATCGCACAAAGAAGCAACATATAATGCTCCTCATAATATAGGACCGTCTATGTGTAACTACACAAACCGATCACCGGTGAAACCTCTTCAGCTCCACCCATCGGAGCGGCGGGTACACCAGCATCGCCCAAGCGACACCAACCCAAATACCCATGTCCGAGCCATCCTCGCCAACCATCTTCGCAATCGGTCCAACATACCATACCTGGTCCATCGATACAATAGCCCCAACCCAACCAATCAAAAAGGCCAACAGTGCCGCAATGCCGATCGGCAGTTTGGCCGGATCTGCCCACGCATCCCAGTCAAATCCAACCGATCGGCGATAAATAAGATGTTCTTCCACGGCGATGACTAGATAAATAGTCACCCAGTATCCCATCAGCGCTAGCCAATCGTCGAAAACTTCGTATAAGTGATTCCGCCCACCGAGTGCGCATGCTGTGTAGATGACAACGCCGACACAAGAGTAGAACCATCGCGGAAGCCTTGCCAGATGACGGCCCATAATCTGGAAGCCTAGGGAAGCTGAGTATGTACCGGGGATGTTGTTTGCAATAAGGCCCAAAGCGACGAGGACGCCCATAAATTTTCCGAATCCGCCAAGGCCCTCATAACCAGCGAGGATCAAGGCCCCCGATGAAGTGCTGTAGGCGTCCCCCCATGATGCATGGGTCAGAGTGCCTGACGCGAGCCCGACCCCCATCACGTTAGCGATGGTAAGAGCCAGTCCCACGCCCAGGAATGTCATTAGAAAAGTTTTCCATTTTGACGTGGTAGGCGGGAAGTAGACGTAAAAGTCTGCGCCTGCAGGTGCCCAAGCCACAGAAGCTGAGAGACAAAGTGAAAAGAACGACAATCGGTTTCCAGCAATGGTTTGAGATGAGCCGGTCGAAACAATCGAAGTGTCAAACTTGGGACCCGCACTACCGACCAGTACAAATACAGCGATGATCTGTGGGATCCACGCCCATCGCTCGTAGACATGGAACAAGCGCATGCCGAACAAAACTACCACCCAGGTAACGACGGCAATGATTATGATGCCCACGATGACGGTCATACGACCCCCGGCAACGGCAGATAGAACTTGCCCACCCACTACACAATCTATCATGCCATAACCTAGCATGATGATGATGTTCAGAAGACAAGCAATCTTGCTTGGGTAGTAACCCATGAAGTATCGTGCCACAACCTATTTCTTGTCAGCTGATGATATTCTTCCTAGCCACTGATTAACTTACCATGGTCCGATTTCCACTAGCTGGTCCAAACGTGCCCATATAGGCCACACCCGCAGCCCCAAGCAACGCGCCAAACGTTGCACAGAGAGCAGAATCAACAAACCCCAACGAAAAACCCAGTGGGCCCAGCATCCCGAGAGCCATATTGTTCGCCGTAATATTAGTACTGAACCACAGCAGACTCATCTGCAGGTAATCAGAGGCCTTAACTTCATGGCGTTCATGAAGCGGCACACGCTCGATACCACGAGACTCGAACAAATTCAGCGCTGTAAGACGCTCATTCAGCCGGCTGAGTATATTGCCCGACTTGGATGCTGGGGGGTTTGGAATGGATGGATCTCCAGGCGCAATGTCCGATGAAGATGATTGTACATCTGGAGAGAATCGCACCCCCTTCTCCTCGTCTCCCAAAGGCTGGGCCATGGCTGTGTGAGACTCGACAGTGTCCAGGGAGGAAAAAAAATGATCTTCTGGTCTGATGGGCG
The DNA here is from genome assembly GCF_028828155.1 of Penicillium subrubescens. Classification (NCBI taxonomy): domain Eukaryota; kingdom Fungi; phylum Ascomycota; class Eurotiomycetes; order Eurotiales; family Aspergillaceae; genus Penicillium; species Penicillium subrubescens. The sequence continues at coordinate 1,846,604 of NW_026643160.1, read as the reverse complement.
GGAGTGCCTCCACTACCCGGCCAATCTTATCGGGTTCGGCATTGCTTGGCTTGCTTGTCTCGCGCTGGCGACCCACCCAATTGGACTGTTCGCTAATGCAAGGCGACCAACGCAATCAGTCGGTTGTTTGCCTGTCAATGGACCATTGATCAGGGAGGGGTTGAGATTGGTGCATATGGTGGGACTAGAAATCGAGTAAGCCGAGGACTCCAGGTCTAGCAATGCATTATCGTAAGTTTATCCGCGACGAACGCCGGCGTCAGGGGTTCCCGCGTTGGTTTGGCAGGGCGGGGAGCATCCACTAATCAAACCCACTTATCCACATGCAGTGCATATAGAGCCCGTCCTAAATCTGCAGCTCTCTTTCCCAGCGTTCAATTCATCTGGTATCACATATGATAGGGCGATTTGCTCAACCCAAGCGAGTACCGAAGTGAGCGGGAATACAGGGGTGGACACAGCCGCAGAGACACATACACCGCTCCACGGGCACACACCCGCCCATACACATTGATTGAATCGACACCACACCGAGTCTTACAAAATATTGAACCTACACAGCATCTGGTCGCAGCTTAAAAAGAGGTCATTAAGTACTGCGGGAGAAGAAACTTAATTATTTGATAAATAGGTAATGAAGCCCTGAGAGAGACCTCGGTGATACTTTGCTGCCTTCGCAGCCTAGTCTTGGACATGGTACTTATTTTCCAAAGTACTTAAGCTCCAAGTATCTCGCCGGGATATAGCTCAGTGCCGTCACCACAAATGTAAACTCATTAGCAACATCACCGCCATAGTCACCAATCAACTTGGCCAATGGTCCAATGAACCAAGTCTCATCCATTCCCACAACCCATGCGATGACACCGAGAGCAAATGCCACAGATGCACCGATACCCATCGGGAGTCGTGCCGGGTCATTCCATCCTTCCAAGTCATAATTTTCAAAGTTACCCTTGCGGAAAACAAAGTGCTCCTCGAACAGAATCACGGCGTAGCTGGTGCACCAATATCCCAGTAAGCTCAAGAAGTCTTGCAGGTACGTGTTCAGCTTCTGCCGACCGCCAATGGCCAGTGCGAGAATGCAGACGAAGCAGAAGATAGTCCAAATGAATCGAGGAACCCGAGCAAAGGGGCGCGAAAGTTGCTGGAACGAGATCGCGGAGCTGTAAATACTGATGACGTTGACGTTGATTCCAGACAGGACAAGAAGGGTGAGGAGGAATTTGGCAAATCCACGGGGGTAGAGCATATCTTGGATAAGATAGCCCAATCCCTCCTCGTATGAGCTGGACCATTCGGGCTTGCTGTTCAGAGCAGAGGCGACAACGCAACCGGCCACCATACCGATCGACGTAGGAATCGCAATGCCGAAAGTGGTCATGAGGAAGACCTTGACACGACTCACATCGGCAGGATAGTGAACATAGTAATCACTTGCCATAGTGCACCACGATGCGCTGGATCCGTAAACAATAGCGATCAAGCTGAGAACAGCACCGGCAAAATTGGCACCGGTGGCAGTGGCCGGAGCCGCGTTATCCGCATACTTGCCAGTCTGGCCGAAGATGATCATGAAAATCACAAAGAAAATGATCCAGGCCCATCTCTCGTAGAAGAGAATAGCCTTCAATCCCACGAAGGAGATGACCAGCGCCACGACAGCCAGGATAACGATGCCGAGAATCAACGAGACATGGCCGTCAGAAACAGCAGTGAGCGCAAGACCGCCCGTGATGCATGAGACGGCAGCCCATCCCATCTGCTGAATAGCATTGAGTAGAGCGACGAGCTTGTTGGGCCACCAACCAAAACTATATCGACTAACACTGATCTGGCGCAGACCAGTCACAGCTCCAAAAGTAGCGCAGAATCCGCTAAGCGTCGCAGCCAGAATCGAGGCAAAGATGGTGATCAAAATGGACTGCTTCAAGCTGAGACCAAATTCCCATCCAAGGAAACCAGTCGCAAAGCAAGACGTGTTCATTGTACCACTAGCCCAGAGCAACGCCATTGATAGTTCCTCAATCCAATGCACCTTTTTCTTATCCTCTGGGCGCTTGCGAACGATAGCCTCCGACTCGATACCAAGTCTCTTGTCCATCCTGGCCTCCAGCGCCCGACACTTGGCCATCATGCCGGTTTGGTGCGAAAGGGCGGCATCGTTGTCGACATCCAGCGAGCTTTGCTCTGCTTCGGGGTACTTGGTCTCGGCAAGACCTTTCTCGGGATCGTACGCCATGCTAGGCTATCCGGGAAGCGTATAGCTAGGGAGAAAAAGAAGAAAAGGGCGATCGGAACGACCAAAAGGTAAACGGTGGGGACACTGGGGATTTAAACAAGGCTGTGGGGAAAAGATAAGGCTTGTCTTGTCTTGGATTGAATTAGTTATTAGTCTTGAATTATTACCTCGGAAATTCGCATCGGATAAAATGATAGGCGGATTAGAAGCGTAGCGTATGTCCGGCCCTGCTGAAAAGGCTGAACCAGTATCTACTTTCCTGTTCAGGCGATGGATTCAACGCAAATACACGCCACGCGAAGAGCCCATTGGATGGCACCGGGGTATCTGCGGAGTCCGCCTCCTAAAAAGTTAAATAGTGTAAAAGCCCACGTGAGCCGGGGCTAGAAGAGAAGGATTCGAAGAATTCTCTCGCTATTACGGAGTAGAGTTTGAGGGAACCGTCTGGTGGTCAGATCTTGGTGCCACGCCGTTTGTACCGCAATCGAGTGTTAAAAGCCAAGGTTTGCCCAGAACGCTTGGAAGAAGCTTCTTCCCATGTCCAGCCGGACCCGGAAAATATCCATCACAAATTGCAATGAAAATATTGACCAACGCGTGTTATACATTCTAGGTTCCCTGTTAATTGCCACTCTCACCTTCACGAGAGGTATAAATACAAATCTGATGATTACAATTTCTCCCAGTGTGCGTTGTGCCCGGTCGGAAATTTCCGTTGCTGGAGTCGGACTGACCTTATGTAAAGTTAGGTGATCTGAACCCATAATCGAGATAAGAGTGTAGCACTGGTTCAAACCAAAGGAACGGGGCGCCGGTAGGAAATCCAGATTTGGGGGGGGACGGCCGGGGGGCTGGGACTGGTGATAAACTTAGGCGATTCCACTCTTAGGAGTGATTGGCTTTCTAGGGGACATTGAAGGCTCACAGGTGGTATCTCACCCGCCACCTGGGGCTGGCAGCTGACTGAGTTGCCACACAATCAGTTAGAAGCCGATTATCAAATGTGAGATGTCGTTATAGAGTACTCTACTCCATAGATTTGAGTACATTTTACCACGAAAAACTATACCGTTTTTTTCTTAAGTTGTTAGAGTTTCCAAACCCGTTTTGCAAGAGGCGGAGTTTAAACAGATGTGCTGAGACTCAAGGCTCTAGGAATCAAGTACCAAGTACCATAAGGGTCGAAAAGCATGAGTTTAATTTTGTCTACCCCGGTGCCCGTGATGTATGCTTTAATAACTTGAACCAAAATTATCACTTTCTACCCTGGAGGTGACCTAGGGCTAGAGTAAGAACAGAGGAGAACGGAGTAGGAATCAAAGAGATCATTCAAAAAACGATTAGCAACGACAGTAGCAACAATCCAGGCCTTTCCAGTATCCATAGATCAAGCTCAACATCGGTTTGCTTATCAACGCTTATCAGTACATATAGAAGAATATTACGGAGTATTTGGTAACTGTGAACGCTGTTTTTCCAGTCTCTCATTTAGGTCATTCTGGCCCCCACTCCCGAATTATGGGGGTATATTTCCCCTCAACTACCATAGCATTCGGGTAATTCTCACCATAGAGGCAAGGTTTCGTAGACTAAGCATTGTTCGCACCCCTACACACTCATACAATAGCCATGACCACCGAGCCAGCCTCCTCCCCGTTCCCTTCGGAGTTTGCCATCTCGACTTCACGCCTACGCATCCATCCTTTTGACCCTGACAACCTTTCCCACTGCGAATTCCTGGTTCAATTATGGAATACAGATGACTTTACCAAATCATGTGGTCGGACCGGCATCGACACTCCCGAGAAAGCTGCGGCCTTTATCCGATGGCGCGTTTTTGCAGACTATGCTCGTAACCGACATGGCCAGTTCCTCGTATCTCTCGTCGAAGCCTCTCAGGCCCCGAAGCTTATCGGATGTGTCTCTCTGATGAAGGGAGCTCCGCCTGGCCCGCATTATCTCGCTCCGGATATTGGATACACGATACTACCTGATGAGAGTGGGAAAGGGTATGCGACTGAGGCGGCCAAGGGGCTGCTTGAATACGCACGGGTCGAGCTAGACATCCATACTGCTTTTGGATTCTGTTCTGCGACGGATTTGCGTAGTCGCAGGGTCTTGGAGAAAATTGGCATGGACTATCGAGGGGTGGCTGCTTTGTGGGTCTTTGGTGGGAAGGAGAGTGCCGTGTATGCTCTTCCTGGGATGGACAAGGATCTAGGTATTTATAATCTTACGGAAGACCTTCGTGATAAATGAGGGAGTAGTAAAAGCTTCGAGCGATTCAGATACATACAGAGATGGCATTGTAGAGAGATCCCTTTTGGATCTCATTTCAGGATATATTGACATAATATGCCATAAAAGGTCAATATGGTAGTAACTAGGAGCCCAATGAGTCCAACTCGACCAAAGTTACCTGGAAGCAAACTGCAAATAATCCTTTTATAAGTAGCACGGGAGAGTCAAGGATGCGAAGCCTCCAGTATGGTCGACCCCAAGGCGGTCAACCTCCACCAGCCCCAATGCCTGCAGAAAACGGCCCACCGCCCAGCCCACACTTTATCGAACGGCGGGCACACTTTAACCTTCCCCTCGAATCAGCTGCTCATCCACCCCCACCTTCGTCCACCGAGGATCGACCGTGAATCTCTGCTTGTCGAGATAAAACTCAGCACCTGAATTGCCCAGCCGTGTTGCAATCGGGGCTTCCAGCACCCCGGGGTTGATCCGCCCGAATTTCGGCGCTGCCACCTACCCACCCTCCGAAAACGAGGAAGCAGCCTGAGCGGATCGCGTCCCGACATACCCTATGGTCAACATGATGGAGGACTTCAACAGTGAGACTGATAGTGATTACACAAGCTACTGGAGAGACTGGGTAGGTTGACCCCCTTCTTGGATATTGCGCGATGCGTCTTCCGCCACCCCCGCAGGACGGTCTACACGTGAAACTGCCTCGTCGCCAATTGTTCCTTCGATATATGGCTTGACCATGGATTCTCGGCGTCCGGTGTACCAGTGGAAACTATGAAATCGCATATTAATTGAAACATGGGATCATAATTTCGACTTTTAGAACACCGCTAATCTGTCATCTCTTATCGTTTAGTTTGTCTCGTCGCGGGGAAATGAATACTTCTGCGAAATCGATGAGGATTACCTGACAGACCGGTTCAACCTCACGGGCTTGAACACCGAGGTCGCCTACTACCAATATGCTCTAGACCTGGTGACCGACGTTTTCGACCTTGATGCCGACGATGACCTGCGGGAGCAAATCGAGAAATCGGCTCGTCATCTCTATGGCCTAGTCCATGCTCGATACATCGTTACTACACGCGGTCTTGCAAAGATGGTAAGATCTTCCGCCTCTAGAGACTAGCGACGAATGCTGCAGGACCTCAATTAACACCTCTCTAGCTTGACAAATACAAGAAATGCGACTTTGGCAAGTGTCCCCGCGTGCTTTGCGACGGACACCCTCTCTTGCCCATGGGCCAACATGACCTCCCCAACATGAGCACTGTCAAGCTCTACTGCCCTAAATGTGAAGACATCTACAACCCCAAATCCTCCCGCCACGCCTCCATCGACGGTGCTTACTTCGGCACGTCCTTCCACTCCATCCTATTCCAGGTGTACCCTGCCCTCAACCCTGAGAAGAGCCTGCGCCGCTATGAACCCAGGATCTACGGCTTCAAGGTCCACGCCGCAGCCGCTCTCGCGCGCTGGCAAGATTGCTGCCGCGAGGACATGCAAGACCGCCTCGCTGAATTCGGCATGGCCCACAAGTTCGTCGAAGAAAGCGACAGCGAGGAGGAGAACTTCGAGTATGGCGAGGAGAACGAGCCCGTCAAGACTGAGAAGATCGCTGGCGACGCGGCATCGGGTCGCATGGATCTGGGCAACTGATTAGCGGCCCCATCATACAGTGGTACTGGATCTTACACGAGCAAACATTTTGGCGTAACGAGGAAATTCTTTTTTCCTGTGCTTTGATCTTCCGTGGTATGCTTAACGATTAATGGCGTTTCCAAGGCCCATATGGCGTGCCTTGTAGTTGTTCTTCCCGACAATGTATCTACATCATTCCCCCTACTCTTCCGTGTAAGCTCCCTTGTGGAGATACGAAATAAAGGAAATAAAGGAACTAAACTCAGACGGTATCTTCAGTAGAGTTCAATGCTTCTAAATGCTATTCTATATCCGGAAAAGGTGCCAGCTTTGAGAGAGACTCGCCGCTGACAACCATGTAGGTCTGTACATGATTTAGGGATGCTTTAATCTCAATTATTGCCACCCAGTAACTGAGACTAAGGCGATAATCCCATCTTCCGCAGCTCCTCAAAGGCGCACCTAACCGCACGGGCAAGTTCCTCGCCCTTGGACCAGGCCTCATCATGCTCTCCAGTAAGTGAGAGGACTTGCACACGGCGATCATTCGAAGTCAACTCTTGTTTCGAAACCTGCGCCTTCCTGTCCTCCCATGCACGAAGCGCCTCCCGCATCGTCTCAAGCTGACCTTGATCCACCAACTCATCATCCTTTGAATGCGCCAGCACAACCAATCGCCCAGTCTTCCAACCACCCTCTACCCCCCTTGACCCAACCATCTGAGCCGGCGACACCGCATCCCAAAGCAACTCATCCGCTCCAAAAGCCCCCTCAACAAACCTACGGTACTCTGAGATATCCCGGTGTGTTTCAACGATCTGCCGTAAGTCATAGATACCCGCGACACCGACGATAGCTGTTGGGTGCGCAGACAGACGCGGCGGAAGGGGTTCTGGAGACGAAGTCACCGGCTCGGTTTCTTGGTCGCTCTCATCTGCACTCCCGTTGAATAATTGTTCCCGATGTCCTGCTACCGCGCCCATGACCGCCTGGAAAGCTAGTGTTGCGCCGCAGCTGTGTCCGACAAGGATGTACCGCTGCCCGAAGTTGTATGTATTCTGCAGGAAGGCTAGCGCTGCTTCCACATCGCGGATGTGATCGGGGTGTTTGGCATTGCGGTATTGTTCGGGGGGTGTTGTGGCTTTGTCTTGGGGGTGGTTTGGGTGTGCACTGAGTCGGTACTCGATCGAGGCCAAGCCTGTGATGGGGAGCTCCGGTGAGGCTTGGAGATTGGATTGGGTTGGTTCAATTGATTCTGCTGTGATGGTTGGATCACGCCAGGCGCCACCGTGGATATAGCTGGAGTATTGGTATTATTAATAGCTGTTGTCTTGTTTTCTGAGATTGGTTGATTGCGGTGCGGGGATCGGATTGGAGGTCATACATTACCCAGTAACCATCTTTATGTTGCTCGAGAGGTGTTGCGGTGATGGTCTGTAGGGAGCTATGCCGTCCGTAGGTCAACGTTCTTTTGCTTGTCTGGGTCGCCATGGTGGAGTGTGTAGTTGTGTTGAGAGTTCTATGATGAAGCTGGGCGATGGACGCTTTCTATCGGGTCGGGTCATATCGATAAGGCGGCTCGGAAGTGGGACGGTCTCCGCGATTTATTACCAGGAACAGTTGGGAGAGACAAGCCTATCAGAGTTGTTCTAAGAGAATTATTTCTAGTTAACTAAGTGAAAGTATAGCTCAAATTAGTATATGCCAACCCTTTCTACTAAGAAGAGTGATAATACAGTATGGGTTATGGTCAAAGATGTAAGACTGGTAAAACCATTGTATCTGCCCCTCGCCGCCACTATTATCACCATACAGTATTACCACATCATTCATACGACGCTAAACCTAAAAGGAAATTGTTCGACGGGCTCCTTTCACACAAACCGTGCATCCGCCCCATCTCCAAGTCTAACCTCACCCCCTCCACACGGTGCAACCACCTTTCAATATGGCCGAGTATGTGATTTCTGATCTCTATATTGTTATGCTAGTACTAATCTCTCAATAGAGCACAAGCCCCCATCGCGGCCGTCAAGGTCGAGGCCTTGGTACGATCTCCCCGAATCTTGAAAATCTTCCCTACCCTCGCCAGCGAGAAATACTCATGCCCGACGCTTTAGGTGGTGATGAAAATCATCAAGCACTGCTCCCAGACTTTCCCGACTACCGCGACCGGTTCCCTCGTCGGTATGGATGTCGACAACACCCTTGAGATCACCAACACTTTCCCTTTCCCCGTTGTTGAGACGCCCACCGAGTCGCACTTCGATAACGCCGCTCCCAACCCGGCCGCTGCTGCCCCCCGCGCCAAGTCCAACGCCGCTTACCAGGCTGAGATGGTTCGGATGCTTCGTGAGGTCAACATCGATGCCAACAACGCCGGATGGTACACCAGCGCCAACATGGGCAACTTTGTCAACATGAACGTGATCGAGAACCAGTTTTTCTACCAGAAGGAATTGAACGAGCGGACAGTCGCCTTGGTGCACGATGTGTCCCGCAGCGCTCAGGGCAGCCTGAGCCTGCGTGCTTTCCGCCTTTCGGCCAAGTTCATGGAGGCGTTCAAGGATAACAAGTTCAACTCCGAGGAGTACGTTGAAAAAGCGCGCCATATACAGATACTGGCCGGTTATAACTGACTCTTCTCTCTACAGGCTGCAAAAGTCCAACCTCCGCCACCAAGATATCTTCGAGGAGCTGCCTGTCGAGATCCACAACTCCCACCTGATCACTTCGTTCATCCACCAGCTCCAATGCCCTACCCCTGCGGCGCCCACCGAACTCCCTGCCTCGCTCAGCGCTCTCGAGGCCAGCCCCTTCTCCAAGTCCACCACTCTCACCCCCAACCTTGACAACCTGTCTCTCAGCATCGACCCCTTCCTGGAGAAGAACTGCGACCTCCTGCTGGATAGCATCGAGGCCCACAACACCGAGGTCAACAACTACCAGTACTACCAGCGTGTGCTCGGCCGTGAGCAGCAGAAGATCAACAACTGGAAGCAGAAGCGCGCCCAAGAGAACGCCACCCGCGCCACGCTCAAGCAGCCCCTCCTCCCCGAGGACGAGTGGCAGCGTCTGTTCAAGCTCCCCACCGAGCCCAGCCGGTTGGAGAGCATGCTCAACACCCGCCAGGTGGAGCAGTTCTCTCGCCAGGTCGACAACTTTGTCTCCGCCACGACTGGCAAGATGTTTGCTGTGAAGGGCAACCTGCTGCCCGGGGAGACCGCTAATTAAATTACCAACTTCTTGATTTGGGTAGTGTGAGTGTGAGACGGGAGGAGATGAACCCTGACCGACCTCAGGGCTTTTGGGTATTGCATGAAACCTTATTACGGCGTAGGGAGGGAAAATGTTCTCTGGGATGTTAATACGACTTCCTCTTTTGTTTTCTTTGTTATCCGTGACGAGGTCGAGTCCGTTATGTGGTCGAGATATGGACTCGCCATCCGCCCATAGAACACAATGACTTTTCTAGACACGACTTTGAAAATACGTTCTTCTTTATGCGAGTTCTTTGAGATCTATTTTACTGCTTGTTTCCTTCGTAGCTTCACTTGCATCTAAGCTGATCTGGACCTCTCCTTTATCTAGCCCTAATCAAGATAGGGCAGAATATATCACGTGCGTACTATATGACCTCATGGGCTCATCATGGCATCCCGATTATCAGTTGCAGATAAGATCGCATTCTGGGCAGCTGTATAGACTGAGAGCTTTCTAAAGGGTCATTCTGCATTATCATTTGCATATACCCGGTATTGCCTTGACTATACTCATGTACAACACTCATTCAGATATTTGGGTAGTAAGTCTTACCGAGCTATATATCTTACCGCTGGGCAAAGCCTGTAAGCAAGTTCATTGGATTTATCCCGAAAAGCTTTCGTCTGGTCAAATCATCACGTACAAAAGTAGTAACTAAAAGTATTTCTCCAGGCTGGCGCATTTGCTGCAGTTGTCGTCGACTTCATCGTCTACCCAGTAGACACACTCAAAACTCGCATCCAATCTCCGAACTATGAGAGGATCTTCAAAGATGCACGTACAGGCGCGGTGAGACAAGACGTTCTCTTTCGCGGATTATATCAAGGTGTTTGGAGCGTTGTATTTTCAACAATACCCTCTTGTCAGTTATTAGCCACTCACTGACTGACGTACTCCACGTCGGGCTCTGTCATGGATGTCTGGAAGCTAACATCCATCACAAAACCATAGCGGGAGCATTCTTCACCACATACGAAGCAATAAAATGCGCATTACACGATTCATCCACGAGAATAAAACCCACTAGCGGCAAATCAGAATATTTCACCCAATCCTCAAAGACAGGCTTCCATCTCCCATTCACGCACTCCCTCCCAAGCCCGATTATCAATGGAATCGCCTCTTCAACCGCCGAGGCTGTATCATGCTTCATGCTCACGCCCGCAGAAGTACTTAAGCAAAATGCGCAAATGGTCAGCACTAGCCAAAGTGACTCAAATGCCAAAACACAAGGTACTAGTGTAAGTGCCATGCGTCAGGTATTTGCCCGATTTAAGGGCCATCCGTGGAGATTGTGGAATGGGTATTTTGCGTTACTTGGACGGAACCTGCCTTTTACGGGTATTCAATTCCCGATGTTTGAGTATATCCGGTCACATGTTATTGAGAGGTATAGGAGGCGCAAAGCTGTCAAGGCTGGTGCTGGTGCTTCTGCTTCTGCTTCTGCTTCTGGTGCTGGTGGTAATAAGGATGCGTCGGGCCAAAGAGACCAGCTCATCGAGCGAGCTGGTTTAACCGGGCTTTCAGCGTCTGTATCTGGATCTATAGCATCGGTTATTACCACACCTATAGATGTGATTAAGACGCGCGTTATGTTGTCTGCGAGTGACAATACAGGCGCAGAGTCGGTGCGACGGGCTGTGAAAGACTCGAGGAAAGGTACTTGGGCTGTTGGGAAGCAGATTGTACGCGATGAGGGTGTTCGTGGTTTGTTTAGGGGTGGGATGATTCGGGGTGTTTGGACGGCTGTGTCGTTGAGTTTGTATCTTGGGTTGTATGAGGGTGGACGGTTTTATCTTGAGAATCGGCGGCGCAGTTTGGAAGAGGGTGCTGAGCGTTTATAGGAAGATAATAGCCAGGAACATGGAGGGCTATTTAGTTTCAGGTCTTTTCATAGATAATTGATCAAATTAAGTCTCGGTTCAACGTGATTCATTTCATTTAGTGAGGGAGGTCATATAGTCATATCTGTCGTCAGAGTAGAGTAGGTGTGCTGGAGCAATGCATGTGCAGAGCCCTGTAGACAAAGAGAAAATGTAAATAACATAGAACAAAACAAAACAAACAATAGACAACGCTCCAACCGTTTACAAGGACTCACCAACCAAGGAACAATCTCCCAGCTGAGAGGTTGGAGGAATCCGTCAAATCAAAATGGTCAAAATGCACCAAATCAACTAACCCACCAAACAATTACCAGGCACCATTTATCCATTCCCAGTAACTTAGAAACTCGTAAGCTTCTTAAACCAACTCGACTTCTTCGCCCCCGAACTCGGCGGCGCAGGAGCTCCACCATGCCGACTCCCATGCTGAGACCGCATCCCCCTCTCACGCTCATAATCCCCACTCCCAGAACTACTCTTCACACCCTCGCGGCGCGACTCACGACGTCTCGAGCGTACATCATCAACCACCTCCCCATCGGGCATATCACCATACTTAGCTCTCTGGCGAGCCCTCCTCCTCGCGGCACGGCGCGCTTCTTCGTCCGAGGATAGCGAGTGAGCGTTCTCGGCGGCTGTGGCTGCGTCCGGTGGCATGTCGATGACGGTGGGCATGATGGGCGGCGGCTCAGGGGGTTCTTCAGCTTGTGAGTAGACCCACGTGGAGATCTTGTCTTTCTTGGGCCCACCTGTATTCCCATGATTGAGGCCACCCGTCATCAACGGCGCCCGCGTCTGCTCTGCCGCAGGCATAGCCTTCGATCTCCGTCGGCGGGCCTTGTCATCCGTAGTACGAGAGCCGCGACGGCCGTCGGGCTGGTCATCTGGTGCGTAGCCGTATCCGTCGACCGGGGGTCGTCAGCGCGGGAACGGCGGCGTTTGACTTTGGCGGCCATTTCTTCTTCGCGCTGGCGGCGGCGTTCGCGGCGCTCCAAGGCTTTCGCTTCTTCGGCTGCGGCGGCTTCGCGGGCGGCTTGTTCCTCGCGGGCTTTGCGTTCTTCGCGTGCGGCGCGGCGGACTCGTCGCTCTTCTTCTCGGCGTTGTTCTTCTTCTTCGCGGGCTCGTTGCTCGCGTGCTTCGCGCTCGCGGATCTTCTCTTTACGTCTGGCGCGTCGCTCTTCGGCCTCGCGAGCTTCGGCTTCACGGACTTCAGCTTCTCGTGTCTCGGATGGGGCTTGTCGGGATGTGCGCTTCGCCCGACGAGCTGCCCTTCGAGCTTCGGCGTCTTCGGGCTCGGTTTCGCCGCCTGCGGCAGCGCCAGCGGCGTCCGTGGTGAATCCTTCAACATCAGTATCGGGTTTCACGGACCGCCGGCGTCGATCATCACGGTCACGGTCACGGCGCACTCGGCGATCATCACGCTCTGGCTCGGTCATGTGTCTGGCCTCTTCGTCACGGTAGGAGCGAGACTTGCGACGGTCTGGCATCTCCGGACGCGCCGGTTTTCGCAGTGAACCAAAAATACCCATGAACCCACCGGTGTCTTGCTTCTTGGGTGTACTAGGCGGCGGGCGTTTCAGACGTCTCTCTCGAGGAGGCGCATCGACGAAAGCCATATCATCTGGTCCTGAAAGAAGGTCTGGACCACCGCGAGCTAGGTCAGCATCGACCATGACGGCATCGTCCTCCTCGGGTTTTGTGCGAGACTATATTGAGAAGAAAGGTTAGTTTGCTCTGCAAGGTCCCGATATGTTTGAGCTGCATGCAACGTACCTCTCTTTTGGACTTGCGCTTTGACCCTCTCGAGCCCTCTTTGGGTGACTGGCCATCAGCAACTTCCATATCGACCAAGACCATATCATCATCATCAATCGCATATGGGTCGCGGGGAGCTACATCAATACACGGTTAGTCAATAGTTCGGGGGTGGATACATTGATGCCTGGTGTTTGTTGCTTACTAGACTTCCGGCGCTCAGCACGTGGGCGGTCGCGTTTGGATTTAGACGCGTTGATGCCCATCAACTTGGCTGCCTTATCGGTTACCTCGAGTGTTTCATCTGGAGGCGGCGACGGCATGGCAGCTTCATCTTCCGGGTCAATCGAAGGACGCCGGGATACCGGCTTGGAGGAAGGTCTTTTGGATGAGGACTCCGGCTTGCGGGATGACTTGCTTCTTGGCGGGGGCTGACCAAATACGAAGTTGGACAGGGTGGTCGCACGCTGCTGCTTAGAAGAGCGCGCTTCGCGCTCTCGCTCTCGTTCTCGCTCACGCCGCTTTTCCCGGTCAGACGAAGATTTCTCAACCTCAGCATCTGATTCTTTGGGACGCGATTTCGTAGATTTGGAACGAACGGCTGCTACAGGGGAGCGGTCGCGATCCCGTTCACGTTCACGTTCACGGTCGCGAGTTGATTCCTTTCGCTCCTCTTTCTCCCGTTTCTTGGGAGACTCAACTTCCTCTGCAGATTTGCTTTCCTTGTCCCGTTTCTTGGGAGACTCAGCTTCCTCGACCGCTTTGGTTTCCTTAACTTCCTTAATTTCCTTGCTCTCCTTGCTCTCCTTCTTGATGGACTTTTTCGGTGGAGGTGCTGCGCCCCAGAAACCCCAACCAGTGCCGCTAGCAGCACGATCCACACGAGGACGTTCCTTTTTAGAAGATTTTGGAAGTTCTTCCACGTCTGGTGGTGGTGTTGGAGGCGCACCAGCATCTTCTGGCTCAGCCTCAGGTACAGGCTCAGCTTCGGGTTTAGGTGCGGGTTGGGGCTCGGCTGGCTTTTCAGAAGGAAGTTCGAAGTCTTTTCCAGGAATAGGGAGGCCCTTCTGGATCAATTTCTTCTCGCGCTTCTTCCGGTCTTTAGAGGAGAGATCATGCCAGTTTTCGTATAGAGGATCGTCGTGCACGGGGGCAGGTTCGGGAATGGGCTCGGGTTCAGGTTCAGGTTCAGCTGGGACTTCGATCTCAGGTTCGTCAGGGAAACTCCCGGGAACGGAATCTCTAGAGATATGCTTTCCCGCCTCAGGTTCGGGCTCAGGCTGGGGTTCAAGTTCGGGTTCGGGCGGTTTATCAGATGGTAGCTCGAAATCCTTGCCAGGAATGGGAAGTCCCTTCTGAATCAGCTTCTTCTCTCGCCTCTTCCGGTCCTTAGATGATAGAGTATGCCAGCCGTCGTAGAGAGGATCATCGTGAACGGGGGCAGGTTCCGGTTCGGGCTCAGGCTGGGGCTCAGGTTCGGGTTCTGGTTCAGGTATAGGCTCAACTTCAGGTTCAGGTTGAGGTTCGGGCTCGGGCTCGGGTTCTTTGGTCTTTGACTTAGAGCTTGCTTTGGCCTCTTTAAGCTTTTCCTTCTTGTTCTGCTCGAGTGCCTTGATACGCTCAGCGACAGATAGTTTGGCCGTAGACTTCTTCGATGACTTCTCGGGGGGAGGTTCCTCTTTGACTGGCTCTGGTACAATTTCAGGCTCGGGCTCGGGTTCTGGCTGAGGTTCGGGTTCATTTGGAGGATCATCTCCAACGTCGATGAGAAGATCTTCCTCTTCTGCGAGCGGTTCTTCCTTCGATTTGGATTTCTCCTTTGTTGACTTCGTTTTGGCAGCAGAACCTCCGGTTAACGATGCCCAGAATCCCTTTGCGGCTGGCTTTTCTTCCTTGATCGATTCGATTGCCTTTGTCTTCTTAGTACTCTTAGACTTGGCACCCAGGTCAGCCCAGATATCATCAGCGTTATCGAGGATCTCGGGCTCCGGAGTAAGGCCTTGTGCTGGAGGAGTGGGCGCAGGTGGAGGTGGTTCTTCAATGCCCTTCTTCTTTTTCTTCTTATCCTTAGTCGTGCCCCAGACACCTCCCCAGGCGTCATCTTCTGGCTTTGGAGGTTCTGGCTCGGGCTCGGGCTCAGGAATAGGCTCGGGCTCAGGTTCAGGTTCGGGTTCAGGTTCAGGAGCTGGGGGTTCGGGTTCAGGTTCGGGCTCGGCTGGCTTGTTAGAAGGAAGTTCGAAATCCTTTCCAGGGATAGGGAGGCGGCCCTTCTGGACTAATTTCTTCTCGCGCTTCTTCCGGTCTTTGGACGAGAGGTTATGCCAGTTGTCATATAGAGGATCGTCATGCACGGGGGCAGGTTCAGGTTCGGGCTCAGGTTCGGGCTCGGGTTCAGGTTCAGGAACTGGTTCGGGTTCAGGTTCAGGTTCGGGTATGGGCTCGGGCTCTTTGCCCTTTTTCTTCTTCTTGTCCTTAGTAGCCACACCCCAGGCACCCCAGGTCTCTTCGGGCTCCTTAGCTTTAGGAGGTTCCGGTGCCGGTTCTTCAATGACTAGTTCGGGTTCTTTCTGGGATTTCTTATCTTTCTTACCAGCAGTACCCCAACTACCTGCCCAGTCATCCTCTGGTGGAGGGTCAGGTGCAGGTGCAGGTACAGGCTCGGGGTCTGCCAGCAGATCGATCTTTTCTTCTTCTTGTCCTTCTTCGAAGGAACAGCCCATCCCCAGTCATTATCAGCTTCGGGTTCGGGTTTTGGAGCAGGCGGATCTGGGGCAGGTGGAGCTTCGGCCTCTTCTCTGGCTTTCACTGCCTCGTCGTAGGCGGTTTGTTTGGCTGCGTTGGACTCGCGGACCTTGGCAAGCTCGTCTTCTGCGTCTTTCACCTTCTTCTCCCAGTCCTTTTTAGCCTTGCGCTGTTCCTTCTTGGAAAGACCGATGTACCAGGCTTCGGTAAGGATAGACCCAGGGACCTCGGGCTCGGGCTCGAGATCCAATTCAGGTAACGGCTCTAATTCAACAGGCGCAGGCGCAGGTTCAGGTTGTGCTTCAGGGTCGGGTTCGGCGGCAGGTTCAGGATTAAGCAAGCTTTTCTTCTTCTTATCCTTCGTTGCGACACCCCAAGTGCTCCAATCGTCATCTGCTTTAGTCTCCTCGGCTGGAGGGGATCCCAAATCGCCAAAGTCGAATCCGCCTGCGGTGGTCTTGGTCGATTTTTTCTTAGCGGCTCCCCAGGGGTTGTTGTCTTTGGGTTCCTCTTTCGGGGGTGATTCTCCGATGGCTCCGAGGCCCCATTTGCTGGCAGCTGGAGCACCTCCAGTGCTCCAGTCTTTGCCCCATCCACCGAAACTGAAGCCAGTTCCTCCGGTTTTGGGACCAGTTTCGAAATTGAGATCTAGCTGGGGAGCTCCGCTATCCAGGCTTATATCCTGAAACGCTCCTGGAGGTGCCTCATCCTGCAAGGTAGAATAAGTATAAGAAACTTTGTAGAATTTCCGGATATATATGTACTTACCTTGCCTTTCTTCTTCTTTCCTGCTGTGGTAAAACCATCCCAGTCGTCGCCGCCGCCATCTTCTGCATCATCAGCCCAGCTGAGAGTGTTTTTAGCAGCCGCAGACGCCTCGGCAGCTTTTCGCTCTTCCTCTTCCTCCTCCTCCTGCTTCTTTGTCTTTTTCTTGGTGCTGGCGACGGTTCCCCAAGTATTCCAGTCATCACCGCCGCCATCACCACCACCACCTCCTCCATTTCCACTATCATCCCCGCCTCCGTCTCCTCCGCCTGCATCACCACCGCTGTTTGCGTCACCGCTCGCCTGATCATCTGGAGCGTCGTTCGAACTGCCTCCAGTATCAGCCGGAGGTGGGGGTGCAGTGGGTTTCTTCGCCGCACCGGCTCCACCACCCTTTTTCTTCTTGTGCTCGCGAACCCCGACCGTGCTCTCAAAATCAACATAGACATCTAAAGACTGATCTTTAAACAGCGAGCGGGACTGACTTCGCGACTTCGTAGCAGGTGTCGGCGGCGCAGCAGGCGATAGCGCAGTCTTGCGCTCCGCGAGCGGAGGTAGTGCAGGGTATTCCGGAGGCAAATCGTTCACGGCATCGTCGTAGGAAGGCGGAGGTTCGATGTACCACGGGAGCGCGGGGCAAAGTAAACCCAATTTCTCAGCACGTTTGTCCTTGCACGTCGTATCGAAGCCCGTCCGGCCTTGAACGAGAACCGCCCAGACATCGTCAATCAACTTTTCCACGGCATGTTCCCAGCGCGCGGGGCGATAGGCGATTTCCTCGGCGATCTTATCCACGCAGGTATGACAGGCCACGGGCGCGAGAACCTCCATTGTAAAAGCGCATGCGCTGATTCCACGGCTGGCCCGATCAGAGACCCGTCCACTGAATTATGGGGAGAGAACACATGGGGTTGCGGGTTGGTATCGAACCCCCCGCAGGAGAACGTCGCTTGGAGGTCGTAAGTCGAGTATAGCCCCGCGGCAAAGCAGAGGGATTGCAAGATAATAAAGGCGTGAATCGCTTGAGGATCGAGTGGATGTTCCAAGCAATCAAGGCGTTGAAAAACAAATTAACCACCCAACACGACCGGCGCGATTTCGAGGGACTCGAGTAGTAGATTCGGGAGAGCGTAAAACGCGGGCGATAGGAACGGCGATTAGATGGTTCGAGGTGGGTTGCGTTCAGGGATTCTGTGAGACTCAGAGGTTCAAGTATAGTGAATCACAAATCCTTGGAGAGGGAGAAGAAGAAGAAAGGATCTAAAGGAAAAGGGATTAGCTGGTGGAGGCAGGGATGGGAAAAGCATGGGGCGGTGGAGGGTAATCACAGATCATCGGTGATCTTAGCCCGCACTTCTGCACTTCGTACTCTGTACTCCGTACATACTTCTGTTCTCCGGTTCCTCCCTTTGCTATTGAATGTTTTGCTCTATAATGTAGGAGCAGTCGCGCAGGATTCTCTCCCTTTCTTCAACCAGTTCTTCGCAATGGTAGTTCCAGTCACTCACTCACTCCTGTTCAAGGCGACCCGAGATAATACCAATACCGCGAGAAAGAAAAAAAAAAAAGCTGCCGAATCAGAGAAAAGAAAAAGGCTGGGACGAACGACAGCGGGTAATCCGTATACCTCGCAATTATTCCTCCCCCACGCAGAAGAAAAGAAGAGAAAACATAAAAGTTTTTAGAGCAGATTATGGTTTCTTATTTCGTGCAATTTTTACTGACCCATGTGCTCACCTATCGATCTCCTGCAACCACCAAAGCACCGCACATCCCACCAACCAGTTACAGTAGGCGATTAGGAGACCGTAGCGCACTGGCAGACTTGGTCACTCCTATAGTTCTGACTATGTACTCATGTACTGTACATCCCTTCCCCCATCATTCACTACGCACAGGCGGCGTTGCCCCCCCCCCAGCCTATCGATAACCCGAATCCCCCTCCACCAGCGCACGTCCAAAGCAGGGGGATCGGAGTCCCGCCTCGAGACTGGATGGTATACGCCTGCATCCTGCATTCTGCAACTCTTTTTTCCTTTACTCTGGGCATAGGGGTTGTACACTACCTAAGAGTAAACTCGAGGTACTCCGTACATCATATGCAAATATGCAAAACAAACAGTATTGTATTGATTGTGTACAAATTGCCCATTTCACGGCATCAAGCCAGGGATCAACTGGCCCCTCAATCCACGGTACACCTCGTGGGCTTGATGGGGAAAATCATACCATGACCATGGATGCCCGACGAACTAGTCCACGGGTAGGCCCGTCTGCATACAATCCAACTACAATGAGTGCAGCTTGCAGCCGAAATAGTGGAGAGAGCGAGGCTATTGTATAGAAATTAGGACTATGTATAGTCCCGTCGAATCTGGCGGCCCAACACACCTACATAGAAGTATCGCCACTTGAATACTTACAAATTTACATACAAAGTACTACATTACCACAATGTATTCACTGTACGTACTTCTAACCATCTGCACGGGACTAACATACCTCAGGCAGTCCCTCCTTCAACATATAAGAGCCGCTTCATGCTCTGGCAGCTGCAATCACAATTCCTTATTCCCAGAGCAACATATTTCTCCCCATAATAATCCTAGCATCCAGACTGGGCAGAAAACCAAGTTCAAACATTCTTTTACCCCCTAACCCCCCTCTGCAGGGAAAAAAGGGTCTGTTCTGTTTTGGCGCCCTGCACGCCAAAAAATGCATCGGTGGTTTTTCTCACCGCCACTTTGCACCGGAGGAAATCGTCCACCCAGTGCGGGGAGGGGGCTCCGCTGTGGAGGACTATGTGCCCTTGACTCATAAGCGTGACCATCGAGTTTGGGTAGAAGAGAGTGATGGAATGATCGAGAAGTTCCGGCCTAATTGTGGAGGAATACAGTGAATTGGTAGTGGTCGTGTCCACGTGAAGAGATGACTCAAGCCAATCATTCTCTGGTCTGCTGCCATCTACAATTGATAGGAAATTCTCGAATTGAGTGTGAAATGGGTGGCATTGGGTAAACAAACACAGTACAATGGCGCATGGACAATAAGCTACAATACAGTGACAAAGGAAAAGGGAATCGAGCGACATAGGGGGGATTTCGAAACAACACAAAGACATTGGAAGGCCATACCAATCCAGATCCAAACCCTTTTCCATCCCAACCAGTTCTAAACACCATGACCACTATCACAGAATACACAGGAGAGAGCTCCCTTAGGTATACACATGACTCGAGCATCTAGGTGGACGACGCCTTGGGCTTCGGCAGAGGTGCGTCCTCACCATACGCCTCTCGGTATTCCTCGCGATAGCGCTCTTGGTCACGCTCGGCCTTCTCAATGTAGGGCTGTAATTGTGGTCAGCCTGTCTCCTCCCTACAATCGTGCCATGCATTGAAGGATGAAAGGGAAATGCTTACCTGCTTCTCCAAATCGGTCAAACCCTTCCATTCCTCAGCGATCCGCAGCGCCGCATCCTTCACGGGGAGATGCTTGAAGTCGCTGCTATCATGGCGCTCCTTCAAGAAAAACATGTAGGTATTGAGGGGAGCCTTGACCAACCGCTCATCTTGGATACCATAGAACTTGGAATGGCCCAGTCGGCGGAGGTGTTTGCGAGCACTGTTTGCCTGTTTGATCTGAAGAGGCGTGTATTCCTTGAGCCATGCTGCATAGGAGGCTTCGTTGGCTGCTCGGTTTTCCTCGGCTTGGTTGACATATCGCTGTTGCAGTATATTAGCATGACATACTCCCAATTCAAAACATTCTGATTTGACATACGTCAGCCTCGGCCAGTCGCTGGGAGTTGACCAACTCAACAGCCTCCTTGAAAATCTCCGCCTGAGGGCGCGAAGGGTTCTGCTCCCGAACTTCCTTGAGCTTGGCCTGGGTAGCAATAGTGCGGGCCGTTTGGGCCAGCTTCTTTGGTGGTTGGAGAGCAGTCTCCTTGAGCTGTTTGACAAGCTCGCGGCTCTCCTTCTTCTCCTTGGCCTCCTTCTGCTTCTCCGTCAACCCGCGCTTGGGTTTCTTCTTCTCCGCTTTGGGCTTCTTGGTTGTTGACTTCTTGGTCGACTTTTTAGGACTAGCGGTTTCTGTCGCAAAGGATCGCGACTGTTGAGAAGTAACAGCAGAGATAGATCCGGCCAGCGGAGTCGAGAATCGGGAATTGGTGGCGAGAGAAAGACGGCGAAGCTGATTCTGCACTCCGATCACGCGAGTCTGGTGAGACAAGACATCGCCGAGGCGCAGGTGTCGCAGCACATTCGCGCGAGCGACCCGTTGGAGAGACATTGTCGGCGATTGTAAATTTAGCTGTATTGAAAGTACAAACAAAGAATTTGCCTGCTGATGTACTTGTAAATTGACCGAGGGAGAAGCACAGATGGAGGTGTGGAAGGGGTTCCTGACGCAAGCGGGTAGGGGAGGCTGGAGCCACTTGGGTACTTGGGCGGGCTAAACCAAACAGCCAAAACAGCGGGCGCAACAAGCATGTCTGAGCTTCGTTTGGGTCCTCGCCGTTTTGGGGTTAGTGCCATGTCAGGTGATATTTAAGATCCGCCCCCACGTGACAGCGATCACCCCAGTCGCAAAAAGCGTAGCACAGTAGGAGCCTCACTTCCAAGTTTCAGTGTATTATCTCCCGACGACCACGACGGTGCCACTGACCACTCTCGAACGAGATTTCATGGAAGCGCGGTGATCCTTTTTAGGCTCTTTGTGCTCTAACGTCCCGGTGCTCTTGAGTTTCAGTAATACTCACTCATCGTTGGCCTGTGACAATGGCTCGCCACGGGGATCCTCGCTCACCATCTCCTGTAGGCAGCACATACTCCTCGTCTCGCCGGAATCGCAGAGAGGATGATCGCTTCGACAGAAACAGACGGGATGAAGGACGGGGTTATCGCAGGTCCCGCAGCCCAGAGGTGGGTAACACTCGAACTTACAAGCTATCATCTTCAGCTTCATCTCTAACCCATTTCTCAACGATGCAGCGGCGTTATCGTGATCGCGACCACGGCCGTGACAGAGATGGCTATCGCCGCCGAGACCGATCGATAGACCGACGCGAAGAAGACAGTTACCGCCCCAACCGACGAGATCGGTCTCGCGAACGCCGACGGTCCAGAGACAGAGACGATGATCGCGATCATCGCCGCAGGAGTCGCGACAGAGATTATCGACCTAGGAAAGATGATTCACGCGACCGAGATCGCAGGCGCACAGATGATTCTGCTGATTTGAAGCACAAGGCTAGACGGGGTGACAGCCGTGACCGTGGCGCCATTGGACGGTCCAGATCCCGCACTCAAGAGGTACGTTCCCATGACCACCCCTTCACCAGCGGAACGCATGATGCTTATTACGTTCGGCAGCCATCCAAACCCACTACCCCTGCCCCGGCCCCCGCCGCCCAGACAGACGAGCAGAAAAAGGCCGAGCGACTGGCAAAACTTGAACTGTGGAAGGCGAAGCAAGCTGCTGAGCGGGAAAAGAAGCAACAAGAACAGGCCGCAGCCGGTGGTGGACGTGGCATTCTGGATGAGATTGATCGGAGATCTGGCTTGTCTCCTGCCGTGGGTTCGCCACAGGCTCCCGTGACACCGACCGACACGGCGTCCCCAGCACCTTATGCTGGCAAGTTCGACCCCAAGGCCATTGCGAAGAGTGCGGCCTCGAATGGGACGGCAGTCACACCAGCTGTACTTGGAATTGATGTCGCGGTTCCGCAGACCACAAAGGCTCCGGTGCGACCACTTGCAGCGCCTTCTGCCCCAGCATCCGCTCCCCTAAAAGCCAAAGGCAATGTGAGTGGATTTGGTCTCGGTTCCAAACTGGCTTTTGAGACCGATAAACCCTCGGCTACTCGAACTCTAGGCTTCGGTGAGGAAGAGTCAACTCGCAAGAAATTGGAGAGGCTTCCAACTCCCCCGCTCGATGACGGCAAGGACACCATTGTCGGTGCGGATGACGCCGGTGATGACGATGATGTCGATATGCAAGACGGTGACAACGAGGAAGAAGCTGCGGCTGCTGCGCGCGCAGCCGCCGAGCGACGCGAGGAGCGACTTCAAATTCAGCAATCCGAAATGAACGCCGATATCCACATGGAAGATGCTTCCAACCAGCAGGCCGAGTCTACCGAGATGGAGGTTGATGAAGATGTTGATCCTCTGGATGCATTCATGTCAGAGCTTGCAGATACCGCTCCCCCGAAAAAGAAGATTGGCGCAACTTACGCTAAGAAGAAGGCCACGCAACCCCAGGCAATGTTCAGCGACGATGACGATGTCGATCTCACAGCTGTCGGTGGCGAAGATGCAGACGACGTTCTCGCCATGGCAAGCAAGAAAAAGAAGAAGGAAATCCCGACAGTCGACCACGCAAAGGTCGAATACGAGCCATTCCGTAAAGACTTTTACAACGAGCCCTCACATCTTGCCGATATGACTGAAGAGGAAGTGGCAAATCTACGCCATGAGTTGGATGGCATCAAAGTACGTGGACAGGATATTCCCAAGCCTGTACAGAAATGGGCACAGTGCGGATTGGGCGTGCAAACCTTGGATGTTGTCGAGCGCCTGGGCTACGAGGGCCTCACATCTGTGCAAGCCCAAGCCATCCCCTGTATAATGTCCGGTCGTGACGTGATCGGTGTTGCCAAAACTGGTTCCGGAAAGACCATGGCCTTCCTTGTTCCCATGTTCCGGCATATTAAAGATCAACGGCCTCTGGGTAACATGGAAGGTCCTATTAGTCTGATCATGACACCGACTCGTGAGTTGGCTACGCAAATCCACAAAGATTGCAAGCCGTTCTTGAAGGCACTCGGTCTTCGCGCAGTCTGTGCCTACGGTGGTGCTCCCATCAAAGATCAAATTGCGGAGCTGAAGCGTGGCGCCGAGGTTGTTGTTTGCACTCCCGGTCGAATGATTGATCTACTCGCTGCAAACGGTGGCCGAGTAACGAATCTTCACCGTGTGACTTACGTGGTTCTCGACGAGGCTGACCGTATGTTCGACATGGGCTTCGAGCCTCAGGTCATGAAGATCTTGGCCAACGTTCGACCGGATCGCCAGACCGTTCTTTTCTCGGCTACATTCCCCCGTAACATGGAGGCATTGGCCAGAAAGTCACTCAAGAAGCCTATTGAGATTGTGGTCGGCGGCAGGAGTGTTGTTGCTCCTGAAATCACCCAGGTGGTTGAGGTGCGCAACGAAGATCAAAAATTCGTTCGCCTCTTGGAACTGCTGGGCAATCTGTACTCTGACGATGCAAATGAGGATGCGCGGGCGCTGATCTTTGTCGATCGTCAGGAGTCTGCCGATAACCTGCTGAAGGAGTTGATGCGAAAGGGCTACCCGTGCATGTCTATTCACGGCGGAAAGGATCAAATCGACCGTGATTCTACCATTGAAGACTTCAAGGCTGGTATCTTCCCCGTCCTTGTTGCCACCTCGGTTGCTGCCCGTGGTCTCGACGTGAAGCAGTTGAAGTTGGTTGTCAACTACGATGCACCAAATCACTTGGAAGACTACGTCCACCGCGCTGGTCGGACTGGCCGTGCCGGAAATACCGGTACTGCAGTAACGTTCCTCACAGACACCCAGGAGAGATACTCTGTGGACATCGCAAAGGCACTCAAGCAGAGTGGACAGGAGATTCCCGAGCCGGTTCAGAAGATGGTTGACAACTTCCTGGAGAAGGTCAAGGCTGGTAAAGAAAAGGCCAGCGCATCTGGCTTCGGTGGTAAAGGTCTGGAGCGTCTTGACCAGGAACGAGAGACTGCGCGTATGCGTGAGCGCCGAACATACAAGACGGGCGAGGAGGGTGAGGAAGATGAGGAGAAGGATGAGAAGGAGAAGAAGGCCGATGACGAACGCTTCAACAAGGCGCTCTCTGCGGTGCAGTCTGCCGCTGCTCCAGCACCAGCACTTCTCGTCGGTGTTCCCAAGGGTATTGATCTGGACGGCAAGATTACAGTTCACAAGACCGAGAAGGATCCCAATGCTGCCTCGAAGAACCCTCTGGACAAGGTTGGATCTGCCGTGGCCGATATCCACGCTCGTCTCAGTCGCGCCGGTGTGATGAGATCAGGTGTCCCCATCGACAATCGTGGACCAGATGCAGGCGCATTCCATGCTACATTGGAGATCAACGACTTTCCCCGTAAGTTTACTTTTACCCCTAAACTCCTGATTGTTCATGAACTCTTACTAACATTTTTTTCCATGAACAGAAAAAGCTCGTTGGGCCGTTACCAACCGCACGAATGTCGCCAAAATCCTGGAAGCCACGGCCACATCTATCACCACCAAGGGCAGTTTCTATGCCGCTGGCAAGGAGCCTGGTCCCAACGAGAACCCCAAGCTGTACATTCTGGTTGAGGGCGACACTGAGATTTCCGTCACCAACGCGATGCGTGAGCTCATGCGTCTGCTGAAGGAGGGTACCGTTGCCGCTGCTGATAGCGACGCGCGTGCGCCAGCCAGTGGACGTTACAGCGTTGTTTAGGACGAATTTCGGTGGGCAAGGATTAATGATTGCGCTTGTGGTAGCTTGTATGAGGCGGTTGTATCATAGCATGGAAATGTGAAGCTTCTTTCCGAAGGGTCTCTTTTCATTCCCAGATAGATAGACCAATGTGAAACAAGGGGCGCTGATAAAAAGCGTCCTCTGTCATGAACGAAATGGAAAAAATAAGATGTAATCCAAACTGATCAATATATGACCCTAAAAGCATCGCCAAGCTCAACGCTCAAGAAGAAAGGTCCCGTGAATATGCAAATCCCAAACGCCAGCAACAATTAAAGCGCCGACAGCTACAGCGCACAGGCATGTACTCAACATACTCAATTCCACTGTCTCGCCTCCTCCGCCCCATCCGCATCCCGCACGGCCCGCTCCGTCTGACTGACCTCATTCAAGGTCTGCGTCTGAGTCTTGGCCTTTTGCGCCGCGAGTTTAGTGCCCAGTTTCCCTTTGCTGGAGGCGGATGCAGCCTCAGCTCGTTTCTGCAAGAACTAGTTTTAGCCATTGATCCATTACAATACCAGTGTTCAAATCCATAGTTCTTAGAAGCACGACTCACCTGCGCAGCTATCGCAGCATTAGACCGCGCCTCATCACCACCCCCTTGTTGCGGGGAGGACTCGCCGAGTGTCCGCCCCGGACTACTTTGCCAATTCCCTTTGGCAGGAACTGAGGCGCGCGGTGCAGTCGATTGGCCAGCTGGCGGGGCACCGACGACTCGACCGGGGCCCGCGAAGGCCTCGGGCTCGTTGGAGGAGCGGGAGCAGATGTTACCCATGTTGCTTTTGTTTGTGAGTGGGGTAGGTAGGTATAATTAGATGCAGGCAGATAGCCTTTTGGTTTTAGTCTTGTGCGGGAAGATAGCAGGGCAGAAGAGGCCTCCGGAGGTAATTGCCGAGTTGTGGGCTTGAGGTGAGACCAGCTCTGGTATGCACCTGGCCAATTTAAAAGGTGGTTTGGTTGGGTTGGTGATTTGAACTGGCCAGCGCGGTGCATGTTGGAATTAGCGTTGCGATTGCGATAACGCGATAGCCGGGGATGATCCGGGGCACGTGGGGTTACGTCAGCATGTACTTTGTTTGCGACTGGGGAAATGGCCTAAGGTTAGACGTGAGTTGGGATAAATTTCATGTTAGTGTAGTCGCATTTCTCATGCGATAATCATCTCGCTTTTTCCGAGTCTTCAAATATTCTCACTGCTTTGATATGCCTTCATGCTAGGATACACCAAAGGCGGTATACACGGGCAGAGCTATGTGTGGGTCGAGGGGTCTTCCCTTAG
Source organism: Penicillium subrubescens (assembly GCF_028828155.1). Lineage (NCBI taxonomy): Eukaryota > Fungi > Ascomycota > Eurotiomycetes > Eurotiales > Aspergillaceae > Penicillium > Penicillium subrubescens. The sequence continues at coordinate 1,820,239 of NW_026643160.1, read as the reverse complement.
TCATCGACCAAATCGTCCAGATGGAAAACGAACAAAAAGAACAAACTTCCAATTCCACGGCCAGACCACATCGGAATGCTGGGGAATATCTTCTCTCGCGTGGTCCATTACCCCTCGGCCACAACTTGAATAAGCCCAGCTATGTTCCCAACGAGACCCGCCTTAACTGCTTGCCAACGAGCACATTACCATTCGCCGGCAGATCATGACGCCTAACCCCCAAGGTCCCCATCCTCCATCTGCGTCCCCAAAGGTCCTCACGAGAGTTCTGACCGTCCGCATAGGCTGCTAGCAAACCCCCCTAAACGAATCGCCCACATTTTCGACTCCCTCGCATATTCGCAAAGTCAAAATATTGCCTTGAATACATATCCTCGCCCGCGACATCTCACAAGGTCCTCGCTGCTCCCTGTTGAAATCTTGTGCTGCATGACGATCGTTCGCCAATTTCTCCGATTGCGTCGGTGATCCCCCGGTCAACGTTGTACACTCTCCTTGCCCACGGGCTTAGCATATGACACAATTGTGAGACTATTTGCAATTTACTGGCGCTTGGACCAGCGCTTGTGGAAATTCTACAGCGAAAACGGGTACTTCGTGGAGGGAATACGACGGCATTGAAACTTTTGCCGGTTACGTGATTTACTTTTGTCGAGGTAATATCGTTCTTGGCGGCCAACAAGTCTACCTGCGGTCGCATACTTTCCTAGGTCTCTCGGCTATTCCTCTTTGACCCTGGTTCCCCATCTCGGCGGGACGATATCGGATCCTGAGGTTTCTTTGCCGTACCAGAACGGACCCTTATCTTTCCTTTTTATTCCCCGTGGTCGTTCGCCCTGAACCGTGCCCAACATGACATCCCAACCCCAAGTAGGCGACTTCTGCCTTGAGTGCCGCTGGGAGGATTTACATATCGATACCAAGGCCCCTGAGGATTCCTCAGTCCCTCCATGCGAGCCCCAATGGGATTGCACTGATGTTGAGCATCATACATCGCTGGCTCGATGTGAGGTTGACGAGACCTGCTGTGATGAAGACGCCTGTGCCGATGACTGCCATATAGACTGTGGGTCAATCTGTGACGGCTTCGTGGATTGCGACGCCTCGACCGTGTGCTCCGTTGCGAATTGCGACGAAGACCATTGCGAGAGCACGGACCCCGTCTGCTTCGAGGATCACTGTTGTGACAGTACTGCCGACCAAGATTGCACGTTTGAGTCTATTTTCGGACTGACAACGCCGCTGTCGCTGGATACCTCTAGTATCCTACCGTCGGCCGCGATGGGCCATCATCCTGTCGGCGAACTCGGGAAACCCGCAGAATATACCTTGCCAAACATGATTGATCCATGCTATCAGTACGACTTCCTCTCCTCGTACCAGGCTCACGCAACCCATTGTGATGAGAATGTCCCCAACCACCTCGGATGTCAGGACTTCCGGAAAGATTGGGAGGGCATGCTCACGCATCAACACCAACCAATTCCTCAACCAGCAGATGTAAACCCAGCAGATGTCTTTCACATGCTTGGAATGTGCTCTGATTTTGCTGTCTGCCACGACCAAAACCTCCCCACACATCATCATCATCACCCACACCAACAACCTGACCTTAATACCATCGAGCAACCAAAAGAAGATCCTTTGAACTGTTTCCACACGGGGCACCATCATGTCCACAGCGAATTTAAAAACCCTAATGACCTCGACATTCACGTCCACGGCCCTCATCGGAACCACCACCGCTGCCGAGCCCATCACCACCACACTCATCCCTACTCCCCCTATTCGCGCCACTCCAGGTCCAGCGTTAGCTCGCACTTCATGTCAAGTCCGAGAGAGACACCTCCACCTCTAGAAAGAGACATCTCGTCAGTGTTGACCACACCAGAATTCTCTGCTGAGGATAACGAGTTGCACGTCTGCAAGTGGGTAACGTCGATTCACGGGATTCAAGCTCCCTGCGGCGCTACATTTGCGGATTCTGGCGCTCTTCAAGATCACCTTGTTTCCGCGCATATGAATACCGTTGATGGTGCGAAGGGTAATGGATACTATTGCTGCTGGCAAGGATGTCACCGTCCGGATGAACCTTTTTCACAAAAGTCGAAGCTTCAAGGCCATTTCCTGACACATAGTAATTGTGAGATTCCCACTGGTTATTCGAGAATTCGCATCACGCTAATCAATGATGAATTAGATAAAAACTTCAAGTGCTCTGTCTGTGGAAAGACCTTCGCCAGACAAGCAACCTTGGATCGCCACGAGCGCAGCCATCGTGGAGACAAACCATACAAGTGCAAAGACTGCGGGAAAACTTTCACCGATAGTAGCGAGCTGAGTATGTTCTTTCGCCCCTCTATATCTGTGTCGATTACTAATGACCTCAGAAACGCATTCGCGAACTCATACCGGCGAAAAGCCATTCAAATGCACTTATCCTGGATGCAAATTCGAGACTGGCGATGTGAGTATTCCAGATTGAAATTCTTGCGATAAGTTCGATCCCTAACAAACTCGACAGTCATCAAACATGTCCAGTCATAGGCTCACTCACGGCGAACGGAAACACAAATGTCATTACCCCGGCTGCACAAAAAGCTTTACTAGGCCTGGTATGTACGCCTGCTTGTTTCTCTAGTGACTTACGCTGACTCGCGTCTCCGCTTCAGACCAATTGAAACGCCACCAACGGACAACACACAAATCAGACATAACCTCAACACTCCCATCCCCTAGCCCCGACCATTTTACTCTATCTTCTTTCGCTGTTGTTTAACGAACCACCTGTCAAGAACTCGGATATTATACCCGACTATTATGTTTTTCACGACCTTGCGGCCTACGGCGGCGCTAAGGCGCAGCTCATCCTTCCTTGGATGGAAGGCAATTCAAAGGAAATTTGTGATGCCCCATGGAATTTCCCCCGGTGACTGGCGTTCTGATGATACGAAAATAAAACCAATCATTGATGCTGTCTGGACTCTGCTTCTCCGGACATATTATTACCAAATTTAATCTCTCACTGTTTAGTGCGGTGTGGCTCAGTGATGGTAGTTTATGGCTGAATCTAGTGCGGCGAGGAATTTCGCGCCTATCACTTCATTTTGATAGAATCATAATCGAATTGAATCCATGGTTAAAAACAATTCTAATTGTATTTACTGCAGTAGGATAATATTATCTTGACTATCTGACAGATGCTTGATAGCACTGAGTGATATATCAATCCGCCATCCATGGTAAACCCAAGTCTTAAACCCCCCCCTATGATACAAAACCCACATCTATCCCTCAACAACCCAGTAGGTACTCCCTACTCAGCATGAGCCCTCTCCTCAAGAACCTCAACCGCATTCCTCAACTCTCTAATCCGCTGCCCAACCCTCCTCCTAACCTCATCACGCACGTCTTTCCCAACATCCTCCGGATTAAAATTCGTCTCAACGACAGTTCTATCCTCCCCGGACCCATTCTCTCCCTCTCCTTCATTCCCAGCCAATCTAACACCACTATCAACATCCTCGCCCGGCCGAGCCGTGTACAAATGATACGCGGCGCAGAGCTGGTTCAACGCATCGCGCGCAGATTCGCGGTCCGACGCGGCGTAGATTGTTGCACCGTCTGTGCTGTCGGTGGCTATTTCGAATTCGTCTTTGGCGATTTCGTAGAGGTCTTGGATTTCTTCGATTAGGAGGTCTGCTGTTGGTTTGCGGGGTGTGCTTGAGTATGCTCTGGTCAGGAGTGGTTGTGGGTTTTGGATTGTGAGGGTTTGGAATTGAATAGAAGGGCGTGTAGTTTGGGCATTGCTTTTTCTGGTGCTATTTCTGCCAGTGTCCTTGGCCAGGGCGCTAGAAAGAGCGCGAGATGGTGCGGTGATGCGGGTAAATCGGGCTGATTGTAGGCTGCGGAGGCGGCGGAGGCACAGGGCAGGCGTGCCGGCGCGAAGAGAGATGTATACCATGTTTGAAAGGGTAGATATTTGCAATTGAGGAATAAAGACTGGGTATTAGAGAGCTGTTCAGTTTCTGCAAAGGTATTTGAGGAATGGACATCTCGGAGCATCTTGGTGGCCCCGGCCTCGGAGCTACCGATGACGTAGGGTCACGTGGCGATAAGAAGTATTGCTATATGGTTTGTACTGGCTGGGGTTTGTTTGAAAGTATCATTCGTTAATTTTGTGGAATAGAATAGTTGATTTGTTGGAGACTCGTTGAAATTGGTTTGGGTACATCAGTAAGAGTTTGCTCATTAACCTTATTGGAGAATTTCTGACGTTGCCTTCGAAGCTGTTAGTTAAATGAGCACAACATGGGATTCCATCTTCTCAATTGCTCAGTTGGTTTTTCAACTCTAGGATTGAGCTGTAGCAATCGTATGGCGGCTTTCAAATTTTCAGATCATAAAATAATTGTAATTTTGATCAAGATTAGAGTAAAGGGGGTAATAGTACAGAGTGACCCGCCCTCCTGCAGTGAGTCACAAAATTAGGTTCTTATAAACAGATGCGCTGCTCGTCAAGCAATGGAAAGACGTTCCATCGGAAGTAAAAGTATCATCTAGACCTTTGGAAGCGTAATGCGCAGCGCACGAGGAGTAACGCTGACCACATCACCCTCCTTGTTCAAATTGAACTCAAATTCCGGCATACCGACATTCCCATAGATATAGGAATCAAGCTCGAGCCAAGTAAGGCAGGCGGAAAGCATAGGTCCAGATGTTGTTTGTTCGCTCAGACCTTGAATGACTGCTGAAAATGAAACTCGGCCGGGACTTTTGAGACTGGTAGGTTGCAGACGCATACTAAGCAGAGAAGGGGTGTCCTGCAGCCCCGCTTTAGCTGCAAAGGCTTGACCCATGTTCACGGAATTGCTGATCCATTCTGTAATCTTCAATCCTGGTTCATCATCCGTAACAAGAGTGATTGACGAGTTGGAGATACCATCCTCCAGGGCATATGTCCCTGCGAACCTCTGGCCGGCCTGATTCTTGGCCATCTGCTCGAAGGCAGGAACCATAATGTCGACAACCTGCTCACTCAGCTTCAATGGTAATGAAAAGCTACCGTTGCCCGCGGTAAGAATCGCGAAGCCGGCATTGTGGTCTGGAGATAATGCCATGATGGAATTATACATTCCGATATTTCCAGCTTTGGTGTAGAGGTCGACAAGACGAGGCTCGTTAAAGGACATGATCTCCCATGGGTGTCCCACGGAGACTTGTAAAGATGCAGTATGGGTTGCCGGCTTCAGCCATCGTCTCGTCATGGCGGGGCTAACTAGAGTATTGGCTAGAATGGCGCGGCCAAGCGTGGAAATGTCTTTTGGTGAAGAGTAGATACCACCAGCGCTGATACTGCATTAGCAAGTCCTTACTCAGTTTTCTCAGAGAGAAAGGAAAATCCAGAACTTACGGAATTGCATCTCCAATATCCAGATTAAATTGACTGGAAGTCAGATCCGAGGGGACTACCGCCAAAGTTGGATTAGGCATGCTGTGACTAGAACGGGACAGGCTAAGGGGCTCGATAATACGCTCCCTGAGAATCTCATGGAAGGGCTTCTGAGCGATTGCTTCTAATGCATAGCCCAGAATCTGGTAGCCGGCATTTGAGTACAGCGGCGTAGAAGAAGTTGCCGCAATTGGCTGAGTATCAAGAATTCCGTTAAAAAACTCTGCATAGCTGTCAGTCAGCAAATCCATAGACACCATCTGACTCGATAAACTCACGTTGCCTGTTGCATGGTGGAAACGGAGCATTTCCACATGGTAGTCGCTCAGACTTGGGCAGCGATGGCAATCCCATTCTAGAAAGAGCCTGGGGAGGGGCCATTGCTGCCAAATCCATGAAAGCATCTGCAAGATACAGTCAGTAGAGAATTAGAAAAAATCAGATGGTGCGTAACCCACAATCCCTTGGAATACCAGCCTGGTGGCTAGCAAGTTCACCAATCGTTACTTCATCCCAGTTCACATATTCGATCTGATCAATCTGCTGGGAGCTGTTGTAGGGGCTTCGCAGCTCGGGCACATATTTGGATACTGGCTCTTCGAAATGTTTGGTGCCATTGAAGGTCATGTATAGCAACATGGTCCATAATTTCGAGATACTCCCAACACGAAATATAGTATTTTCGTCCACTTCCCGCACTCCGACGGATCCATTTCGCACCGAATGATCCGTGTGGGAAAGGCCATAAGCAGTGTATGAATCACTTCCACTGAATATTTGCACGGATATTGAGTTGCCAGCCAGTTCGCCAGATTCAATGGCTTGTTTTATTTGTGCAGTCAAATTTTGTGTTGCTGCGATGAATGTTGGGTCCCTGCCGATCTCTGTGGGAGCTGGGAAGGCTGGCCCGAGGATAGGACAGGCATTTGGTTTGGCCGTGACATACGCGCCCAAAGAAAGTAATGACAACAAGCATAAAGAATACATTGTTAAACTTCCGATATCTTCTGAAGTTTTTCAGAAGGAAGATTTCACCCAGACTCCTAATGAAGGGCCGAGTCGCGTACTTATAAGATAGCATTCCTAACCCTCTGGTCCCAAATTTTTGACAGCGGCATGGACATACGAGCCTTGAACGCGAAAAAGATCGCAAGAATCCAGTGACAGGTACATCTTAAGCTGTGAACCACATTTCCTTGGTTTGGCATATTACTTAGTGACTTGGCTCCCAAACTACATGCTCTCGACTGGGGCTCTGGTCTACAGCACCTCAACAGCGCTCAGGTACGTATACAGGTAATTTGCGTAACGTCCAATATTTTGAGAAACAACTCACCTTACCTCTAATTGAATAGTTCTTTTTCTCTCTAGTGGTGATTAACTAGGGATTTCGTAGTGTTTACGCCAGCCTTATTCCCAGACATCGAACTACGGCGAATTTTCACAATTCCTCACTCGGGCGCAACACGAAATCCATGTGGGTAAATCTCGGTCAACAAAATTTTTTTGCCTAGGTATCACGACCCTAGAAAGGCATTGATTATGCTCCTTCATCGTTGAATCCCTTGAGTGGAGAAACCGGCCAGTTGTTCGTGTTTCTGTGCCTACCCAGGGTTCAAGCGTTGGGATAATTGATCACTGATTTAACTACTCCCATTACTACGTCGATCCGTCTGATCAGTCAATCCCTTTTTGCAATGGATAGATATGGAAATCGAAAATATACCCTTACGGTTAGTGTACTCAACTGTCGGCAAAATTCAGGCTGAAATGGCAGGGACAAGAACCAGGGGGAGCACTTGTTAGAACTTGGCGCCCTTTCCCCCCTCTCTTCTCCTGCGGGGGATGCCATGCCAAGCGCGATATGGGGTTGAATAAACGTGTAAACATGTTATTTGTCCTCTCTAACCCTTGGGAAATTTCTACAAGCGCCTTTTTCATCTGTGTAGAATCTTGACGTTGATTGCTACACATGGGGTGTGCAGCGAGAACTATATAATCACTCGACCACGCTGAGGTTCAGGATAGGAGAATTCTTTCACCAGATGCAAAAATTACGGTACCTTCCAAATTTCTAACATTTGCTCTAGCATTGAAATGATCTACAGCCACAGCTTACAGAATTGTAATAGATGTCCTCTCTGAAAGTAGTTAGGTGGTGGACCCTGAGGCGGAAATGGGTGGATCTACTCCGTACGCGTTTTAAGGCGGCTAAATTCTTCAGGGGCATCCCGAAATGCGGGGGGAAGGAGAAGTAAACAGATCCTCGTTTCGGTCATTCCTCCATTCATCATGCTGAGACGCCTTTAGTCGGAGTATTGGCCCGTAATTTTTAAAGGATAGCGCATTTTTTTCCCTCGTGATGGGCCACTTGAAGACAGGCTCTATTCGAGCTAATGCCCCTTTTTCATTAACTTGAAACTGTCATCCAAAAGACTATTTACCCGCAAGCTAGAGGTTTAGCTATCGAAACCGTGCATTAGCCTCATATTCATCATCCATGATCTATATAATGATCTGAATTCTTCAACTCAAATCAACACTTCAATTATCCCCAATGCGATTAACATCATGACTCGAAGTCTTCTGGTCGCCGTCGCGGTCCTGGCCCAGCTAGCTGCTGCGCAACGAATTGGGTCAATTCCCGAAGTTCACCCGAAGCTGCAAACATGGAGATGCAGCACAAAAGGGGGCTGTGTGAAGCAAGATACCTCAGTCGTCTTGGATGCTTTATCGCACCCACTGCATCAAGTCGGAAACAGCAGCGTCTCTTGTGGAGACGGGAGTAATGGATTAAATCCAAACCTTTGCTCGACTGAAGAATCGTGCGCTAAAAACTGCGAGCTGGATGGAGTCGACTATGCATCTCACGGAGTGACTACCAAAGGGGATAATCTGATTCTCCATCAGTATTTGAAGTCCAATGGGGCTATCTCCTCCGTATCGCCTCGAGTGTACTTGCTCGACGAAAGTGGGAAGAACTATGACATGCTCAAACTCTTGAACCAAGAGCTGAGTTTTGACGTGGATGTGTCTTCCCTGGTGTGCGGAATGAATGGCGCCCTTTACCTCTCGGAGATGCTCAAATCTGGTGGTCGGAGCAAGCTCAACCCTGCTGGCGCACAATATGGTACAGGATACTGCGATGCACAGTGCTTTACGAACATCCCCTGGATCAACGGTGTGGCCAACGTTAATTCGTCTGGTACATGCTGCAACGAGATGGATATTTGGGAAGCCAATGCTCGTTCTACTAGCTATACGCCACACGCCTGCGATATCACTGGTCTCTATGAGTGCAGTGGCGATGAATGTGGGGGCAGTGGTGTCTGCGACAAGTCTGGTTGCAGTTTCAACTCATATGCACTGGGTGCACACGACTATTATGGATATCGGAAGAAGGTCGACACTACCAAGCGCTTCACCGTGGTGACACAATTTGTGACCGATGACAATACTTCGCGAGGCACACTGTCACAAATTCGAAGACTGTATGTGCAAAATGGAAAAGTGATTCAGAATGCCGTTGTCAACGTATCCGGCAGCGAGATCAATTCAATCACCGATGGGTACTGCGCAGAATCCGCCAGCTTTTTCCAGGAAAAGGGCGGCCTCAAGCAAATGGGCAAAGCGATTGGTCGTGGAATGGTTCTGATATTTAGTATTTGGAATGACTCCGGATCCTTCATGAACTGGTTGGATAGTGGGAGTGCCGGACCGTGCAATAGCACCGAAGGTGATCCCGCACTTATCCAGGCCCAGCATCCAGAGACTTCGGTGACTTTTTCGAATATCAAGTGGGGAGATATTGGATCTACCTACTCACGTTTGGACATCGATATTGAATGAAAACTGGTGGCATTTTCTTCGCAATGCTTTCTTTTAGCGATCAATAACTATTTCCCTCGCCATATTCCCAATTCCATTCCCATGCCAGAAGGTTTTCAACATTAATGAGCGTATGCAGTTCGGGTAATCATCAAAACATAAACATCAGCAACAGCATAAAAAGCATTAACAACCCCCACCCCCCACTGTCGTGTTCATCAAACTCAGTCTCCAGTCAATGTCATTCTTAATCAAGTCTCTGTTTGAAAATATATTCACTCCAACTTTTCATCAGTAGCATCGATGCCCTTGTCCTCGTGGTGATCCTTATTGTGGTGGTCATCATCATGGGCCTCATCGTTATAGTTTTCGACAGGGTTGGCCTGAGGGACATTGTGGTTCCAGCCATCGTTGTCGTTGTCGCTGTTGTTCCAGCTGTTATGATGCTGGGGGTAATTGCGAGCTACAACAGGACCGGGGAGCAGGGCAGAGGTAACGTCTTCAGCGGTTTCACGGTCCCCTTCATGCTCCTGGTGATGGTTTGCCTCCTCTTGCTCACAGTAGTTGTCATAGTGGTCAGGAGCGCCAACACCGGGAACGATATCGCGCTTCTGGTTCGCGTGCCACTGGTCATTGGCGTCAGTCCACCCACCCTGGTTTTGTTGTTCTGGTCGCTGTTGGAGTTCTTGTGCCACACACCATTTGCATCGGTCCAACCGCCTTGGTTGTTCTGATTAACCTGGTGCCATTGCCCGTTGGAATCAGTCCAGCAATCCTGGTTATTGTTTTGATCATAGGGCCAGTTGCGAGCATGAATGCCAGTACCGGGAATGTTCACATCAGGAGCACCGAAATTAGGATGACCGGATCCAAAGTTCCCGTACTTGCGAAGCTGATCGTCATTAAGAGATTGAGAAGGCAGAAAACGACGCTGCAAGTGGTTGTTGTTCTGACCATTGCGATTCCTGTCATTGTTCTGGTTCCACTGGCCATTTTGACCGTTCTGACCGTCTTGCCAGTTCTGACGATTCTGCTAGTTTTGACCGTTCTGGTAGTTCTGGCCGTTCTCATTCCCGCCAACTTGGTTACTGCCCTCCTCAGGGATGAAGTGGCCGTTTGAATCGTAGTGACCCTTTCGGTATTGGCCACTAGGATCCCACTGTCCACCTTGATTGTTGGGGTCGACAGGAAGTGCGAGGGACGTGAAAGGAGAAATGGCCAGAAGAAGAAGGCCGTTGATCAGAGTGTAGCGCATTTTGAGGATTGAACTTGAATGGAAAGGATGATTGAATATTCAGATTTGCCTTGAGCTCAAGATCTGTGAGTCTTTAGAGATGCTTTGGCTTGATGAAGAACAGTCAGAGAGGCTGCATTGAGCTGGTATTTCTATTCGAGCTGAGCTGAGCTCAAGAAGCTCCAAGACTGTGAGTTACGTATGCTACCAGAGCTCATCATGAAGCTCTCTCCAAGATTCTTGATTCTGATGTCTGATCGCGGCTTGTAAATGGCATCATTGAGCTTTGCTGAGGAGTATGTAGTCACTCATTGCAAGGGTCGATAGTCGAACGTGCAGTTCAGAATCGTTCTGCCTTGCGGTGGATAGAAAATCTCACGATGATTAACCCACAGTATGATTTCATTGATTCCGTGAAGATTGTATTTGTATGAGCGAAATTAAATTCCTTGCACGGGATCTTGACTAACCATGTCTCAACTAACCGCGCTTTGACTTCAGTCGGTGGATAAGACGAACCTCGCATGAAGCTGCATAAAATCGCCTGTCGGTCGATCATCCCTGGAAGCGGTTTAAGCGCATTCCAAGTGATCTTCTGTGCTGTGAGGTGGCTAGATCTCGCAGATCCTAGGGATTATGACACGATATTCTCTTGTCATTGCGAGTGTGAAAGTCGATTGTTCGCCCCGCGAATTTGCATGGCTGGCACCTCTCCGGGGGTGGCTTGCATCAACCACGCACCACGCTCTCGGCATGCACATGGGATCAAGAAAGAAAACGTGTAAGATATGCAGAACAAGATTGCGTCAACAGTGCTTGCAATGCTTGTGAGCTCCCAAGTGGATATTAGACATCAAGCTCAGCTGCACTGAGAATTGCGGTCTGGTAACTAGGATTTTTATGCAGAAATCAATGCACGGGTGATGTCCAGACACGGCTGCATTGATTGATGCTCCAGAGCGAACTGAAGATCATGGCCTTCTCAATCAATTCACCGCAAGGGCTCCCGTATCTACAGTAGAGATTCCTTTTACACTGAGAGAATATCAAGAGCGATGGCTTCTCATGAATTGTATGTAGCTCCCATTGATTCGAAGTTGTAACCAATATCCTCCCCCTCATCCCATCAATCCCTCCCAACCCCAACCCTATCACCCGCCTAGAAAGAGGGATTCGCATTCTCAACCAACTGCGCGAAATAAGCCTGCCCAAAAACCATTAGCAAAATTCAACTCACTCACACCCGTATTATCCAAGATTCTTTCTTCTCTTACCTGGAACCAAGTCCCCGCCTCAGGCGCCGGCTGAAGCGCATCACTATACCCACAATGCGCATCATACCTCGCCGAACTCGAATCCGAAGTCCCATCACTCTCACCACCGGGCTTCACCCACACAAAAGCGTCTTCGAGGGAGTCACCCGTGTCAGTGGTTGGTCTGACACCGAAACCGGTGCCTTTTACGTTGCACCAGTCTCCCCAGGCGGATTGTTGGGTTGGCTGGACGCCGTTTCGGCCTGGAACAGGAACATAAGCACACGTTAGTTTATCATCATGCTAGGGAAGAGTTTTTTGTGTAATGCGAGTCAAATCAAAAGATAGGGGGTTAGTGACGTACCGGTATCAGTAATAAAATGCGCATCCCAACCCGCACTCTTCAGCAAAGGGGCGATCGCATTGACGTATCTCTTTTCGTCACAGTTTGAATCACCGGATGTATATGACGGGCACGAAGACAGGGACCAGCCGTTGTAGTTTGCGACGTTGGTGGCTAGACCGCGGAGGGAGGCGGGTTGGGATGCGTTGTTGTAGACTTGGGCGAAGAGGGTTGCTGCAGGACTGAGGTTTGCGTCCCAGCCTAGCCAGCCGGCGTGTCCTAGGATGAGAATATTAGAATGGGGTGGAATCTAGCTTTAACAAGTGTCTGTAGGTATGATGTGTATGCTTACCGGCGTCAATGTACATAGCCACATTAGCAAGATTAAGTTGTGTCACGGCGTAATTGACGCCTTCGAGGTACGCGTCATGCGCATTTGCGCACTTAGCGACATTGAGGTTGGTGACTAGGTTAGCCAGACTGTCGGGTTCTATCATATATGTTAGAAAAGAAGATCTCCAACCGCAGGCAACGTTTAAATGTAATAAGATTCTCACCGATGACAAGAATAGTCTGAACATCAGAGTACTCCGTAAGAACAGCCTTAATACTATCAATATAAGCCTTATACTTCTCAACACCACCATCCGCAATCGAGTATTCGCCGTTACTCGCCAGCGCAGCACAGTCACGATCGGGGAGATCGTAGACCACGAATTGACCGGCGTACGGTGGACTTGCTCCCGCGGCGTTCTTGGATTGGATGTCAGCGAGGAATTCGCCCATGGTGGGGACTTTGGCGGCTGTGTCACTGCCATACAGAATCAGAATTAGCATAAAGCATGGGCTGGAGGCATTTCTATAGTAAAGGGTTATAGGGCATACAGCCAAAAGAAAGACGGAACAACAGCCGCCGAACTCGCAGCAGCCTGCGCCGCACCAGTCATAGATGGAATAGCAGAGGCATAAACCTCGGATGAATAGTAGGAGTTGGCGTAGAGTTGGTATCCAGAGAAGGGATTACCAGTTGACGCAGCAGCAGGGGCAGCAGTAACCGCTGCATTCGAGTCTGTTGCGCTTGCCCTCGCTTGGATTACTCCTGCTGCTGCCGAGTGGGCCAGCAGGGGTATCAAGGAGATGAAAGATTTCATGTTGGTGGTTGGACCGCCAGCGGAATGGATGAATGTACTGAAGGATTGTGTGTTTAGCTTCCAGGCCTGAGGCTGATGTGTTGAATGGAATGGATTTAAGGTGCTTTATATACTTCCACAATCCATCATGGCTTGACGCCATGCCGCCCGGTGGCCGACGCCCCCATGCCTAATTCAATCAGGGTTTAACGCCATGTACATCCATCCATATGTCTGGCTAAATTGAAATTGGGGTTAGATATCCTGCACAAGCATAGAACCTACATATTACTCAGGTACTCACATCTCATAAAACCCCCCTCTCCGAGACTAATAACTGAGCACGTTTCACGGACATACCTCCCCGCCGCAAAAGTGGACATATCCTGTCGATCTTCATCAGTTCTCTTGGCTACTGAAGAGGAGGACAAACATCAAGGCGGACAGGTGCATCAAGCACGGCGTATGGCCCGAACTGAGGAGAGTTTAGTCACGGAAAAACTCACAGTTATTGATTGTTTTTGTTTCAGGTTGTGTTCTACCTTAGATGTGACCATTCTATCTGCAGAGCGCCATGACTGCGTGGCTGGCGAAGTGGGGAAATCCGGGGAATTAGTTTCTTCAGGGACTTGAGGATATGGAGATTGCTTTGTACTGTACTGATTATTGGTGGGTCGTTACAGGGGAGATTTATTAGGAAAAGATAGGAAAGCTTTTGTAAATGTTTGGTATTTATCGATCACTGAGATAGACAGTTTAAAAAGAAAATATTCAAGGGAGTGGAGTGGTATCGCGCTACAGTATCATCAAGGGGGACCGGCCTAGCTTGAATCACAACAAAAAAACCAAGTAAAATGCAGTAAAGGCAGAAAGAAAAAGAAAGAAAGAAAAAACGGATGTAAAAACCCCAGACTCAAGTCTGAGTGTAGACCTCCTCAGCGTCGCGCACGTTCACATTCAGCCAGGAAATTGTAGATCCCCTCAACGTCATACTCCACCATAGCCTCCCGCTCCGGCAGACCCGCGCTAGAGATTTCTGGGAAGAACGGCCGATCCCCGAGCTCACTAATGTTAATGCTCGAGTAAGCAGAATGCGAGGATGTCCAGGGATTGCTGCCGAATAACTCCTTGTCTTCAAAACTGATCGCAGGTCCGGAGTCAAGGCCCGAATCTCCAGTGAAGGGGCTGCCGAATTCCGGTGTGAGCATGCCATGCCAGTCAATGTCATTGGATGGGTGGGTCTGCGGGTTGGAAGCCTTCTCAAAGAGATACTCTGTGTCTGAGGATGCGGCTACGCTGGGAGCGAAGGGGAATAGCAGTGCTAGATCAGCGCCAGTTCGAAGATTGAAGTCTTCGTCTTGGGTGATCCGGCCTCGTTGAACGCCGACTTCATCGCAAAGGCGTTCGACGGTCTCTGCATCGCAGCCTGGGAATCGGACTCGAATTGTTGAGCGATCGTGCAGGGAGATTGGCAAATCACCCAGCGTTGAGAGACGCTTCAAGTCGTTCAACACGGTAGCGAATTCCTTCAGAGCCCGCGCAAAATCAGCCGACAGCAGGTCCATGAGACAATCCGAGGTCAGCGTTTGAACAGCCTCAGATCCAGACTTCTTGTTCAAAGCGCTGAAAGCGCCGAACGCAGTGATGGTAGGGGAAAGCTGGAAATCAAGGCTGGAACCAGACACATTGCGAGGGACAGCGGTCATCTTGCGACCAGCCTGATCCTGCAAAACACTAACAGCCTTATACCGCTTCTCACCCGTGTTCGGATCAACCCCATCAAAGCGGACTTTCTGACCCGACAAGAAAAACGCACGAACACCCTGGGAAACATTCTGAATCACCTGAGCCGGGGCCGCAGGTCCATGAGAGAAATACCGGGCACC
Source organism: Penicillium subrubescens (assembly GCF_028828155.1). Lineage (NCBI taxonomy): Eukaryota > Fungi > Ascomycota > Eurotiomycetes > Eurotiales > Aspergillaceae > Penicillium > Penicillium subrubescens. The sequence goes on along the minus strand of NW_026643160.1, from coordinate 1,805,113 downwards.
ACCGAATCGCCCAGCCCCGATGGTATATCCACCCGCCGTACGACCCAGAGTTCCCCCCGTCAAGTTCGGACGAAGCGTAGACGCAAACGGAGCACGGCTGGTAATTTTGCTGATATTCGAAGCAACTCGGGTAGTCTTGTACGCATTGACATCGGCCTGGATACCAGATCGAATAGCAGAGACAAAGGCACCAGCGGCACGGGTCGAGAAGTACCGGCTGCGTGCCTGTCGGATAGCCGCGGCTCGATTGATGGGCTGGCGGGCATTGATGCGAGCATAGACAGGTTGGTATCGCAGTGAAGCATTTTGTGCCGGTTCTGGTAATTTGGCTCTTATAGCCTTGGAAGCCTTTTCATAGGCGAACCTGAAGAGAGTGATACGGTGTCAGCGGATGACTCAGATCGTCATCGGAGGGGTCCAGGGAGGGGTGAAGAACGTACCTTGCTGCTCTCCATATTTTGGGGAGCAACAGGTGCCCATTGGCAGGCGCCATACTGATGGTTTAATGATGGATGGACACGCTGGAGTGCGTGAAGAGGGATGGAAAGAGGAGATGCCTGATGACGAGGAGTCGGGGCTTATCAGGACGCCTCAGGCAGGATACCCCAGTGGCGGTGCATTGCCACACATGTGACCCCGCATGATTGGCGGAGTGGCTGGTGAGGATCCACTGTGGGTCAGCAGTATGGAATCTACGAAGGAGAGAATGTGGGAGTGAGATGAGGTTGGCGACTGATATCAGAGTTCCCATTAGAGGGTAAACTTGGAAAATGTGAGTTTGATGGGATTTACAGTTATTCAAGTTTACAATTCTCATCAAAATGGCAGGTTGTCGTTACCCGCAGACAGCCGTCAAGTCAAGTGTTTCTGTTATGAGGGACGAGATGAGAGCATTGACAGGTAAAAATCAAATCTCCTCGAGTCAATCTACTCTCGATACAAATTCAGACTGGTCTCAATTTTATGATAGTCAAAAGAAAGATCATTCATATCACATATCACGTATCAATACATTCCATAAGGGTTCACTAAAAAGGTAGACATTAAGTCATATCATTATTTCTCAGATAGATCATCTGCACCATATTCACAAAAATCCCCAACGCCATTATTTGAACGTATTATTAATCCTGACAACCTGTGTCCTAGGACTCCTCAACGTCGTAGTATCACAAGACTCCACTCGAGAAAACCCGCCATAATCCGTCAACTCATGGCCCAGTCCATTCGCGGCCCGAGGACTCGGACTCGGTGAGGGCTGCCAGTAGTCATCTGAAGTGACCTGATCAGGCCGAACCAGACAGATGAGGCGGTTGAGAACTGCAAACTCAAGTTTAAGTTTGATGCTATACACCAGCGACTTGAGCGCTGTTTGAATGGTGTAGCGATTGGTGAACTCCATGAGGAGGAGGACCACGTCCAAGAGGATGAGGAAGACGTTAATGGCCAGCACGTAGTAAAGCGTCTTGCGGTGGACCTTCTGGATGCGAGAATTTGGGGGTACGATGCGCAGGTTTCGAATGACCTGCACCACGTAGAGGTAAGAGATGACCATCTCTTGCACGGAAAAGCCGACGAGCTCGATGCGTTCCATGATGTCGTAAGCATGCTGCCAGACGGCATTATTTGATTTGGCGAAATTTGAGCCATAAGTGAGGATAGTGGTGGGGACGTGAAGAATAATGGCGTTTGTGATAATCATGATCAAGACGCGGCGCAAGACTCGAGGATCATTCACCAGTAGATTCAGCCGTGAGTAGAGCACGATGGCTTGGCCGGTGACCATGAAATACCAGCCGATAGTCGAAAGAGTCAGAGAAAACCATAGTGGCGCAAGGACGAGGTCTTTCAAGAGGAAGCTGACAGCCTGTGGAACCACGCCGAGCAAGCCGCTCAGCAGCAAACTCCAAAAGTACAGACCGTGCCAGTGTCGAAATGTGCAGAGGATGAGAATGACCAGCTCAATGGAGTTGTAGATGGCGAGACCGAGTAAAGTCACGATACTTAGGATCAGCACGAGATTTTGCCCCGAATAGGTGCCGACCCCATCATCGGCAAGTGGAGCGATGGGCATGGCGAGAGACGAACCAGGACGGTCGGATCCGATCAATGCCGAGTGACTGGGCGATTGGGCTCATGAGATGCGACGAGTCGAGATTTATCAAAGAAGCATATTTCGAGTCTGGGGGAGGGAAGGAGGGGGGTAAAAAGAAAAGCGCAACAGAGTAAGAAAAGAAGAAGCAGATGGCGCTAAAAAGGTGAAGGTTTAGAAAAATGGCCGCGTGTGAAAATACGGGGGGAGGGGAAGAGAGGACATAGTGGGATAGTGGGACAATAGTGGAATAATGGGGAAAGACTCAAGAGGGAATAGGGTCAGACCAGACTAGAAAGAATCAGAAAGTCCGAGACGGACCTTTCCACACGAAATGGGAAACTTGCCTCTTTGTTTTCCCTGTCAGGCCAGCTTCGAGATCTGACTCGCGCTGATGTCCTTTGCTTTTTCTCACTGCCTCTCTCACTTTGTCTCTGTCAGATCTGTGTAACCATTTCTCTATCCAGATACTGTACTGCATCTCTCTTCATGTTCCTCAAGAGTGTCAAATCCGATTTCCAATTCCCGCCTCGCTTCTTTTTGCTTTCGGGGACACTTCCATCCTAAACCAACAAAACCCCGCTTCCCTTCCCCAGCCGAGGCCTTTTAACTGGACGAGCGACCGACGGGGGGCGTTTAAATCGTCAAATCTCTGCGGCCGAAAACGTGTTCCCCCGCGAACCACGGGCCTCGTTTTAAATTTGCCATTCCCAGTTCCCAACCGCTGTGAACCAGATGTGGTTAGCCATTACCGTACCAGGTAGTTTAACAGAGTTTGCAACCCATATGGCCGCTTGTCAAAAGGGCTCTCCAAGCAACCGAGAGTCTAAGCGGATCCGGTGAGAGAGTTTCTTAGGCTCTCCGCATACCCGAGAAGGTCCGTGATGCAAAGGGATTCCTTAGTCTCTTCCCCTGAGACGGAAATCGGACATGACATCCAATCAGCAAGAGTATAACGAGCTCGCACTTACTTACCGAACGTGCTGAGGCTGGTTCTCCTTTCATGGATGTCAAGACCCCCATTTTTACCCCAGCTTCCCTTGCACGAGCAATCGTCTTGGCAAGTTTCGAACTCCAGACTAGTGATGCTATTTTCTTTTATCATCTGGGGAAGATCGCCTTTGTCTTTGACACAGACGCGACCAGGCGGAAAGAATGGCCCACTCTGACTCTGGGGGCTTGGGGGAAGCTCTGAGCTTTGAGCTTTGTCTAGACCTCCCCGATACTCCGCGATGCCGCTCGAGTCCTGTAGGCTGTAGCTCTCGTAACGATAATCCAATATGAAGGAGATGAGGCCGCGCATTGTCAGCCACTTGGTTCCCCCGCGCGAGTTTGTCATGTGAAATTGGCTTTTTGTTCACATTCCCTTTCTCATTTCACGGAAGTGTCTCCTGGAACAGTCACGCTAAAGGAAAGCCAAAAAAGGTTACATTAGTAATTGCTAATTGGGTGGATATTCCACGGTCGCATTCGCATCTTTAGTTCTTTTGGTCAGGTTCAAAGAGTTCAAACGCACTTCCCCCGTATTCTCGGGAGTCAGATCGATCCCGTTCAGTTGGTCCCTTGGCATTCCCTGACATTTGAGGATTTGGCCAGTATAGGTCCCGTGCATCACGGCATACATTCTACATCCTATGATATTGTAATCTCACTGGATGGACGGCCACGGTACCAGCCGGGCGAAAGCTCGGTACCCCTGGATCCACGTGGATTGGACAGACATCAGGGATGTGACTACGGAGTATTTTAATACAGCAGACCCTTCTAAGCAACTCAACGCACGGCGAATAATTCTAGTCTCAGCAACACCTCATGCGACTCGTTTGGTACATAACCTAGTGGCCCTATTCTGGTCCATTTGCCCATCCACTAATAAGTGACTAGCGCGAAAAAAAAAAGCTGAAAGCACATCCCGAGTTCCCTCCCCGGCCGATTCTATGGTCGGTGTTTTCATCCGAGAAGAATTGTTCACACTTGGCGACCCGTGTCTTACCCCCCGAGTCTTATAAGAAGGGAATCCAGCAATCTAGGCCGATGAAGACTACATTTTTCGCCACTCTCCCTACAACCGAGTCTCTATATCCTGGACATCGTGATGCATTATCAGCATGACCTTTGGCAAAATGGATCATTCGCCCAAGAACTAATCCTAATCCGGTAAAGTGCGGCCTGGTTTCTGGCATAAGTGGCGAGTAGCCGCAGTCGAGGCTTCGGCAGTCAGTCTATGTACAACAAGTTTGTATTTTTTTTTCTGAGTGTATATAGAATGATCCCAGAATCACCAGTAATGGAAATCTTTAGGGATTTGGATTTGGCTACGGCTCAGTCTTCGGGTCTCTGTCTCCTCCATTCCCCCATCCCCGATCCCCGCCTACCATGGCCGACGAATTCCAATTATTCCCTACTCTACCCTCCGAACTCCGCCGCATGATCTGGAAAGAATGTCTCCCGAAAACTCGCGTCTTCGACATCATGCTCCCATGCCTCGTCTATGAGGACTCCCGCTGTCACGGCAACAGCTGGGCATCACGGGAAAGTTGGAAACCACCTGTGGTCACGCGTGTATGTCGGGAATCCCGAGCCGTGGCCCATGAAACGGGCCGAGTGGTTTTCAAAGACGAGGACCCTAATGTCCCCGAGTACATTGAGAGTATGTGGTCTGATGCGAGCACGGATATTGTGGCGCAGTATTGGAGTCCGGGTCTTGATGATGTGATGTTTTGGGGTTTGGAGAATCCGGATCTGTATTTCTTTCATTATGCGGCGCAGTATCGGGGGGCGATGATTGCTGAGACGAGGTTGAGTAGTGCTTTGCGTTCTTCGTTGAGGGGTGATGATTGCGATTGGAAGATTCTTTCTCAATTGAGAGAGTGTTACGTTTGTCTGGAAGACCCCGTCATGATCCATCTATCCCGAAAAGAAATGCTTCTCTCAGGGTTATTCGGACACATCGGCGAAGAATATATCCAACTCGTCAATCCCACGGACACAGCCACACTCAAGAAATACGCTCACCTCGCCTTAACATCCAGCCAACAATTACCCGAAACACACACCTTCTTCGAACAACTCCACACATCAACATTCCAACACAAGATCCACAATTGGACCCGCGATACCATGACAAGATGGGTGTATCGGGAGTGGCTGAACGCCAAAGAGTCTAATTCTACATTCGCGGGGATCCCCCATCCAGAACGAATCTGGTTTGGGCCACGAGCTCCGGGGATAGATGGGAAACCGTTTGATCCGCTTGCGCCGGCGTCTTATAATAAGAGTAATTGGAAGAGTTTTGGCTTGGCTGTGGACCCGCTGCATTTCTCGTATAATGAGAAACATCCTTGGGTGGAGGAGAAGATTGCAACGGCGCCGAGGTTTTATCCGAGGATTATGATTCGGCCGTGTATTAGACGGTGTTGGATTCCGAGGACGCTGCCGAGACGGGGGAGACCGAGGGGGCATTACCGGGCTGGGTGGAGGTGAAAGATGTTGAAGTTTATGTTAATGCCGTCTCTCACGTGGGGTCGGAACACTCCACTGAGATGGAAATGCAAATAATGCCAATCATGTTTCATAAGACCTCTATCAAGTCCAGCACTTTGCTGTGCTGTTCATAATAGTCAGAGAGCATCTTCGTTGCTGAGGGGGATACTCGAATATAGAAACTCGAATATGTGGTGCTGTACAATGAAAGCCCCCAGGCCCGGTAAAAGCCACATGTATACACTTACACAGAATGCATCCAGGGGATAGCCTTTACCTTCCTTCTTCTATCTGGCAGTGAGCTATCTCTATCCAACTGGCCCCACACGCAAACATTCCAAAACTCAACCTGAATAAAATCCCCCTACATCCATGAATCAAACCGCCAACCTTGCCCTCCCCTATATACTTCACCTTGTTACTGCATCGCCATCCCCGCACATCGAAGAACATCGCCATCCACCCCAGTACCGCACTACAACCCACTTTCACCCTGTAATACTGCTTAATAAACTATTTACGAATAAGAATTAATATGTTATAATGGCCTTCGATACATCTTCCCATTAGAAAAATGGTATTACCGAAAAATCTCCAAAAAAATAAACTCCCCCCGCCTAGGGGTGTGCCCGGCCGTTCGTGGAGCTTCAAGCGTCAACACTGGCCCAGTAACTTTTCCTTCTTGTTTGCCCAATCCTCCAGGGCATACCAATGGTTCACCAATTTATGGTGGATACCAACTAGGCCATCGGAGGGGGGTTGATTGTTGGACCTGGAACCCGGTGATAACTTTGGGTATTGCCTAATTGGGATTCTGATATTAAGCTTGTACCTGATTCATTTCCTCCCTCTGTGTACTTGATTGTTCTAGTAGATCCTCTACTTCCTCTAATCCCTCTGTGTACTTGATTGTTCTAGTAGATCCTCTACTTCCTCTAATCCCTCTGTTTCTTCCACCTATCCTGGTGATTCGACCAATACTACACAATTGAAGATCATTAACCAAAGCTTTCTTCTATCAGAATCTCTTTTCATTCTCTATCATTCATAAAACCCATAATCAACACGTCTTATCCGCCCTCTTCTACTCTACTCATCATCCCCAAAGAAAACCTTAATAGGCAACCAAGCATCCCCACAAACCTTGAACCGATCCTTCAACCCATCCAACTGCTTCACCTCCTCCTCCTCCAAGCTCCACCCATCAATCTCAAAGTTCCCATCAATCCGTGCCTTGCTCACAGACTTGGGAATAACACTCCACCCCTTCTGAATACCCCACACCAGGAGCACCTGCTGCGGCGTCTTGCCCTTCTTCTCGGCAAGCGACAACAGCGTCGGATCCTTGTAGAGTGGGGAGTTGGTTGAGCCCAGGCAGGAGTAGCCGGTGGAGTGGATGCCCTTGGAGGTGTTGTAGGCGACTAGTTTGGGGGAGGGGTTGTTGGGGTGGAGCTCGATTTGGTTGACGGCGGGGATGATTTTGGTGGAGGGGTCGTTGAGGAGGATTTCGAGGTTTTTGATGCCGAAGTTGGAGACGCCGATGTTGCGGACTTTGCCTGTGGCGGGGAGTTTTTGGAGTTCTTGCCTGGAGGAAGGGGTTAGTGGCTGATTCATTTTGGTCTGTGTCAGGGAGACACCAATATGTGTTCGATGTATCTGTGTAGGAAGGGAGGTAGGTATTTACCATGTCTTGATAAAGTTCCAGTCAGGCAAATGCTTAGACTTATCCTCAGGATCAGTCGAGCTAGGCCAGTGCATCAAGTACAAATCGACATAATCAACACCCAAATCCTTAAGAGAAGACTCAATGCCCTTCTCAACCTGGTGGTGCCAAGTGTTGTCCAGCTTGGTGGTAAGCCAGATCTGTTCACGGGGCACGCCCGAGTCGCGAATACCAGCACCAACCTCGGCTTCGTTGCCGTAGGCCAGAGCTGTGTCGATGTGGCGGTAACCCTTCAGCAGGGCATTCTTGACAGCCTCGCGGACCTCATTGGGCTTGGATTGCCAAGTTCCCAGACCGATGGCGGGGATCTTGTCACCGGTGTTGAGGGTGTATGTCTTCCTGGAGAGGGGAAGAACGGGAAGGGTTAGCGATGGATCGCGTGAGCGGGGACTAGGATGATAACAGCGGAGAGAAGAGGGCTTACTTGGTGTGTTCGTTAGACATTATGGCGGTAATAGGTGGAATTGGGAGATTGGAGAGTAAAGTTGAAGGGAGGAGGTAGGAGGATCCATCGATGAATTTGCTGGCAAAGGGTCTTTTATGAGCAATGTATGGACCCTACAGCAGGTCAATCCGGGCATTGGTAAAGTGGGCAGGTCCAAGCCGCGATGATGTCGCAGTGGAGGGGCAGATCGCAGTCAATCACCGCAATCATATCAAATCAACGCGAGGCGTTGGTATCGGAGTGGGGAAGGGACTTGACCCATTTTGGATGCTTTTGGAGTATATTGCACGAATCAGACACGGGGTGTTAGGCGGGGAGTAGCGGGGATAACAGAGTAGGAAGGTGTGTAGTAGTATGACGATGGAATGGATTCGGTAGTTAGTTAGATTGAGAAGATTGATTACCAATATGAAGCATAATAACTAATGTAGGCTTTTTTTTATGCGTTCCACGTGTCTTATGAACTATACTGCTTAGCTATTACCATAATCATCTACTCCGTATGTATCCTCCAGTTAAGCCCGGGTAAATCCAGGGACCCAATCAACCCGATTCCGCCAAGATTCAATTGGCCCGACCTTCTCAACCTCTCGACAGTTGACACAATTCTGGAACAACCTCCACCATCCTCAGTCCCGACAAAGTTCAACTCCTCCTCCATCTTCTCTTCCCGAAATCACCTGACTCTCGGTCTCTCTCGGTCCAATACCTCCTCCCCGAATACACGCAACTCCCCACCGATCCTCCCCCGCCATTGCCTTGCGGATAATTCTTACGCGCGCTCCCCGAGCTCCCCCGACACATTATACCCGAGCTCAAGCTCAAGCTCAAGCTCCAGCTCACGCGCCCGGAGCCCCAAGCTCCTCCATCCCTCGGGAAATATACGAACGCAGATCAAATCAGATCAGATCAGATACCCCACACGCCACGCGCCCGCTCCCCTGCAAGTTCCCCGGCTTACTTTCCAGACCTCATCATGTCATCTGGTTTCGTGTCCGCCGGGACAAACGACGAGCCCGTGGAGCGCGATGATGCCTGGGTAAGAGCGCAGAAAGAGTTGGAGGAGGAGCGGCGGAAGAAGGCCGAGGCTGGGCAGCAGAAGGATGGGAAGAGTCTTTTTGAGGTGCTGCAGCAGAATAAAAGTGAGCTCGAACCTCTTCTTTGCTTCTCTTTTCTTGGCTCTCCGTGTGGCATTGGGAGTGGTGGTGCCCGGAAGCGACACTCTCGCCTACGGGTACGAGTCTTGGTCTACTGTACGGAGGAGTACCATGCCATCAGCTAGATGCTGGTCGAGGAGGAATGAACCGGAACCTTACACTAGGAACGCGCGGCTGACATGTCAGGATGACCTTCGTGATGGACAGTGGCGAAACAAGAACAATTCGAGGAGAAAATGCGATTGAAGAACCAATTCCGCGCGCTGGACGAGGACGAGGTGGACTTTCTAGATTCGGTCCTGGAATCGACTCGTGCACAGGAAGAGGCTGTGAAAAAGGATACAGCCGATCAACTGGAAGTCTTCCGGAAACAGCGCGAGGAGGCGGAGAAGGCCATGTTGGGGTCTACCACGTCGGAGTCGACACCTGCGCCTGCGGAGGAGGAGGATTGGGCGATTTCTGCAAGGAAGAGGAGGAGGGATAAGGGAAAGGATTTGTTGCTTCCGGGGAAGAAACGTAAGGCTTCGACTACGGAGGAGAGTGCCTCGCCGAAGACTGAGGGGGTAGCTACTAAGTCTACGTCTTCACCTGTGAATGATGCTCAAAGCGCGAAGGCGGCTGAAAACGCTGTCAAAAGTACATTGGCGACGCAGACACAGTCGAGTATACCGGATAAAACCACAGAGACCAAACAGCCAGGTAAACCAGCACCTGCAGGACTCGGACTGGTAGGATATGGATCAGACTCCGATTCAGATTGATTTGAAATATAATTCAATTAAACAACACTCTTATTCCATATATTAATCTCGTCAACCACAATCCAGACACCAACTCTCTCATTCCTTCCCTCCCCCTCATCAAGACCTCCACCTCAAACCTCAAACCCCAACAAAACAAACCCACCCTCATCTAATCATAATGCACCGCATTCTGCTTAACCTCCTGCTCCTCAACCTTCCTCTCCAAATCATGCGGCAAATAATCCTCCTTCTTACTCCCCGGCACAAACCAAGGCGCATGCGAGAACATATAATTCATCTCCTCAAGCGGCACCTTCTTGGTCTCCGGCAACAAGAAATAAAAGAACACCGCATTAGTAAAATTGCAAACCACAAACACAAAGTAATAATGATACTTGATATTCTCCATGGCGATAGGCGTAACCTGACCGATCATCGTGTTAAACGCAAACGAGATACCCGTCGCGATAGAAACACCCTTCGACCGAGTCCGCGTGTCGAATACTTCGGCCGGAATGATCCAGGACAGCGGACCGCAGGTTGCTGAGAAGGAGAAGTTGTAGAGCCAGGTCATGATGATGAAGCCCCAGTGGGCGCCGGAGTTGCTGGTTGTGGGGGGGAATTTGGCGAGGAGCACAGTGGCGATGATGAAGGTTACGCAGTTGCCGAGATTACCGCCGATAAGGGTCCAGCGACGGCCGAAGCGGTCGATGAAGAGGATGCAGAGGAATTGGGCGACGAGGGCGATGATGGAGTTGATGGCTTGGTAGCGGAGGGTGGCTTCGCCGGAGATGCCGATTTGCTTGTAGATGTCGACGGAGTAGTATCTAGGAGATGTTAGTGTTGTGTCTTGGGCGATAGGATGGACTAGGCATTGGTAGACTGGGATAGACTTACTGGATAGCAGAAACGCCGGTCATTTGCACGGAAGCCTGAATAGCACAGCAGAGGAAGAGTCGGCGGAAAGAAGAGCGGTTGGTGAACAGCTCAACGTAGGACTTGGCCTCGTTCTCGTGCTCAAAGGTGATGCTCTCCTGGATCTGGGCATACTCGGCCTGCACCCAGGGATCCAACTCGTTTCCGTGAGCGTGGAGCTTAGCAAGAGTCTTGAGACCCTCATCCGGGCGATTGTGGTCAATCAACCAACGGGGAGACTAGAAAGTGTTAGAGACTCGAGTATACATATACACGCTATGTAAAAAGGCAATTGATACATACCTCGGGGAAAACGACAATCAGCACACCCAGGCAGACAGCGGGGATAACCTGGATACCCAGGGGAACCTGCCACTGAGCATTGTTGGTGGAGGAGAACCCGATATAAGTGCCGTAGGAGATCCACGAAGCGCACAGGGCGCCGACACCGAGCATGAACTGCTGCAGCGCGGTGACTCGGCCACGGATCTTGGGGTGACAGATCTCAGCCTGGTACAGGGGAATAACCATGGTCAAGAAGCCGACACTGCGAAAGCAATTAGTTATGCTCATCCCCAAGATGAAAATATCCGATTGAAAGAAATGCTTACCCGAATCCAGCAAAGAATCGACCGCTGTAGAGATAAGGCAGGGTTCGGGCACCGGTTTGCAGAGCGCCTCCCAAGCAAAACATCAGACAACCCAAGGAGATGGTCTTGCGTCGTCCTAGGTAATCAGCACTGGGACCAGCGAAGCCAGCACCAAAGAAGGCACCGCAGGTAAACATGGAGACAACCAGACCACTGTTTGGATTGGTTAGTAGGAGGAATTGAGCAAAAGGGGTATACTGGAATCTGACCTCTGCGTAGAGTTGGCGGTGAACTTTTCAATGAAGGAGTCACAGGCGATGACCTCTGCAATAACACCGAGATCGTCTAGTTGGTGTGAGTATAGGATTTGACATGTATGGAGTGCGGAGGTACGTACATCCATAGAGGAATGAACCGAGGGAGGCGAACACGCCGACCAGGAACTAAATCATGAATTAGATCGTGGATAAAGATGATTGGAGATATAGTATGATCTCATACCTGGTACCACGACGGCGAGAGACGCATGTTGAACGACTTGCTCGTAGCACTTGATAGTCGAATAGTATAAATTCCACCAACACAAAGTAAAGACCCACGATCAGCAAGAAACCGGGGAGGGCAAAACAATCTGGGGAATCTCCACAGATAGCTCAAAGCTGAATCAACACTCCAAGAGGAGGGAAATAAGTCTACATATACTCACTCCTCTGCTCTGCCGCTCACCCGTTGCTCATCACATTGGGGAACTTCGGAAGAATCCCATCTTGCAAGCCACCATACTGATCCATCGCGTGGTCCACGCCCCCGACTAACCTCAACTAAAACCTCCGACCAACGACAACTAACCAAACCGCCGAACGTTTAATTCCTCAAACTCCCAAATTCACGAGTCATCGCCAAGGGTCTGGTCTGGGTCTCCAGATTCCCTCCAGTATCCCAAGAAACTGGGGCGGCTCGCTAACTCGGCTTTCCCGTACTTGTCTCTATGTGGGGAGGGGGAGGAAAGCACCAGCCAACAGCCCACTTCTACCACGCAATCACGCATGGTGATTGATGGGAAAAAACGCCCCGCCCCAATTCTACCATACAGATACCAGCCCTGCGAATTCAACTCATTGGCGAACATCCACCGTCTCTCGTTAAGCGTGGCTCTAAGCGGATTACTATTCCCGACCGGGTCTGGTGGTACAAGATGATATCCTCGGCATGATGGGGTCGAGACTCTGCCCCGCAGGAGATTTACTATTTCTAGGACTGCGAGCTCAAGGGCGTGAGATAAATTGGCAGCTGAGGTCGTGGGAAGCTTGGAACGAACTAGGACTTTTTGCTGTTTAGTTGTTCGACCAGTATTTCGCTTTGGCATTTTCGCCCTTTGACTCCAATTTCTCTTTTTAACCATAATCTAATCTCTCCTCGGGAGTGACAAAGTGAGTTGTTGGTTACTTTTTGCTATTTAACCGTTACAAGCGATCGGCTGGTTTTCTTTTTGGCTCTTGGCTCTTGGGGCGGGGCATTGGGTCTTGGTATTCGGGCCTTTAGCTTCGGTTGCTCTGTTGCTCGTTGCTCTATAAGTGGAAGCTAACCGGGGATTCGTGCTGTAAACCGGGACAAAAGATCCATTACTACTGAACGGACTTTTATTTTTTGTTCTCTCAAAGTAAAAAAGGATCGAAACTAAATTTTTCTACACATCTTCAAAGGATTCTCTCGTCTCGTCTGGCTTGGAATAGCTCTAGCCCCCCATCATCATCATGACTTCTTTCACTAAGCTCGGCGACCATGAGACCCCGGTCATCGCCGTTCATCCTTCTCGTCGCGTCTCGAAGATTAACCCCAATATCTATGCTGGCTTTACTGAGTGAGAATCTCCCTTGTCCTTTCTCAGAGTCTATATGGAGTAATGCTTGCTACTTGCTATGCTCTGCCGGAATTGATACTTCCTGGGTCCATTGGACAATGAACTAACTCTTTTACTCCATAGGCACATGGGCCGATGCATCTACGGCGGCATCTACGACCCCGGTAACCCACTGTCCGACGAGAATGGCTTCCGAAAGGACGTCATGGGTGCGCTGAAAGACCTCAACATTCCTGTTGTTCGGTATCCTGGAGGCAACTTCTGTGCTACCTATCACTGGCTCGATGGTGTTGGTCCTAAGGACCAGCGACCCTCGCGGTAAGATCCATGTCTATTGCTGCTTGATGGAAGGAAGGATAGCTGACCTATGATTAGCCCCGAGCTTGCCTGGCTGGGCACAGAGACCAACCAGTTTGGAACGGACGAGTTCATGAAGTGGTGCGAGGAGCTCGGCACTGAGCCCTATCTCTGCTTCAACTTTGGAACTGGTACTCTGGACGAAGGTATGCAGCTCTACAAGACACTCTCATCCTTCAACCTCCTTGAGAGATGTATAACTGATCATCAATATTGCAGCTCTTGCTTGGGTGGAATACTGCAACGGCACTGGCAACACATACTATGCCAACATGCGCCGCAAGAACGGCCGTGAGGAGCCATACAATGTATGTCATCCCCTATCATGAATCAGAGATCCCATCGTTAACCCACATATCAGGTCAAATACTGGGCCCTCGGAAACGAGGTTTGGGGTCCCTGGCAAGTCGAACAGATGACCAAGGAAGCATATGCCCACAAGGCACTGCAGTGGGCCAAAGGTGAGCCTCCTCCGTCTACACGATGCACCTATCTTTCGTTATATGCTAACCCATCTCTCTTCCAGCTCTCAAACTCCTCGACCCCAGCCTCATCCTCATCCTCTGCGGCCAAGACGGCACCGCAACCTGGGACTACTACACCCTAAAGCAATGCCTTCTCCCCGCGCACTCCGCCCTATCAACCAGCGCAGTCCCCCTCATCGACATGCACAGCATCCACATGTACACCTGCTCAAACAGCCACCTCCCCAACGCCACAGCCCCGCTGGCCGCCGAACGCGCCATCGAAATAACCTCCTCCCTCATCGACCTCGCCCGGATCGAAAACGGCGTACCCCCCTCCCAACCCCGCCCCACAATCTGCTTCGACGAATGGAACGTATGGGACCCCATCCGTGCCGAAGGCAGCCGCGGCGCCGAAGAAAGCTACACGCTCTCCGACGCACTCGCCGTCGCAATCTGGCTGAACGTATTCATCCGCAAATCCCGCGATGTAGGCATGGCTTGTATCGCGCAGACCGTGAATGTTATTTCCCCGCTTATGACTACTCCCGAGGGAATCGTTAAGCAGACGACTTGGTGGCCGTTGTATTTGTTTTCGCGGTTTATGCGTGGGTGGACGGTTGCTGCGCATGTTTCTTGTGGGACGTATGAGGGGGAGACGGCGCCTGTTTGGTTGAGGAGTGCGATGGAGACGCCTTGGTTAGATGTTAGTGCTTCGGTTGGGGAGGATGGGCATGCTAATCTTGTTGTTGTGAATATTCATGAGGAGAAGGGCTTTGAGACGAAGGTTGAGGGGGTTAGTGGGGAGGTCGAGGTGTTTACCGTTACTGGGGATGGGGTTGCCGCGACTAATATGAAGGGGAATGCGGAGGAGGTTGGTGTTAAGGAGTCGAAGTGGGATGGACAGGGGAACTATACTTTCCCTAAGTTGTCGATTACTTTGATGCGGTGGAAGGCCGAGTAGGGGATTACCTAGGTTTGGGCCTGATTGGGTTGTGGCTGGGGCAATTATAGAGGTTTCTGTGAATAGATTGAGATATTTTGAATATGTGAGGTTTTTGAGAGGATTATACATGGGTTCAATGAGTTTAATGAGTAAAATTCAAGAGTTATGCATTAGATCTAGATTATATTCTCGTAGCATCATGGATGTGGTCGAGATGAACAATTCTATGCCCAACGCTTAGCCGTAGGTCACATCTCGGACGGTGCCGTCGTGGTCAAGGTGGACATTCAATCTAGAAGATTTAGAACTCTCGTGTTAGATACCATCTCTGTCCAAAATATACTCCCAGGCTCTGCATACCTGTCAGGGTTATGATCCATCGTCTTCATATCATCGGGCTTCAGCACACGGTGGGACTTAGGAAGGTCTTTCTTCGCAAATGACTATTGAAAAGCAGAATCAGTGTTCAGTACACCCTGGACCTTTCTTGCTTCAAACAGAATCTCAAGACTTACCACCTCATCAGTTCCACCTTCGCTGATCTTCTTTCCCATCAGCTTATTGACCCACTCGGACTTATCGCCCATGGTAGAGTTGATACCGGGAACAACGAGAGGCATGGCGATCATTCAAAAAAGTCTAGATAATAAGAATAATTAAAAGTGATAATATGTTTGATGGTGTTGGAGCTTAGCAAGATGAATCTGCTACGTCAAGGTGGACAGGCAACTATATAAGCCCAGTTGGCCGATGACGTAGGTGTCCGATAAGGAAGATTAGTCAGTTTTGAACCTTTGGGACTGGAAGTGGAAGAGCCACTCAGAAACCGGGGGAGTTTATTTACAGATTAATGTACAGACGCATTAGCGGGGTATTCAATTGGTCTTACTGTGTCGTGTGCTCGGATTCTGGTTTCGGTCGTGCTTGCTCGTAAAAATGAGGCTGTGGCGCCACCATGCCTTATACTTCATACCTACCCTACGCAACACTCTGCACGTCATAATCGAAGATCGGGTCCATCGAGGGACGTACCTGCCATAACCATCTTTTATGTCAACATTGTCAGAAAACACACAACGGCAATCAGCTGAAGGAAGTTACAATGGGGCGCTATTTGCCGGAGCTGGGTAGGCAACTACCCTGCCATCGCTCTCGCTGCGCTGGTTTCCATGGCTGCCGCTCTTCCACCTTTGATTTCGTCAAGTCAATGCCTTGTACTTGATTCTCGAAATCACACCACAGGAGCTGTTGGTCTTGGATCACCAAGGACGGCACTGCAATGCCCCCGATCTTGCCCGCGCAGGCCTTGGCTAGGCCACAGCATCATGGAGTGTATTCAAAGATGGTGACCAAGATCGGGGTTGTTCTTAAAATCATCTGGCAGCCCGAGAAATCAGAACCGGACAAGACAAAAGAACCTGGAATCCACAATGGACAAGATGATCACCCCTTGAGCGAAAGAGCGTTCAAAGTCATCGCAGACCCGTCTTCGGCAAGAAACCCACCCTCAATCACCAGCAGATCCCCTTCGCTGTTCAACGGTAAACCCTCCATTGCCGCAGCCACCGTCCTGGGCGTCGTCACCTTTGCCGCACTACTCTTCCTCGCAATATGGTACATCCGACACAAAAGACGACACCGTCAACACAAATCCTGGAACCAAAACCAAGACTTCGGGCAGTCGGAGATAACTCTCGGCGAAGACACCAGCAAGACCTTGGACTATTTCCTCATGAAAGATATCCCGCACGAACGAACCTCGTTCATGTTCAGCCGCAGTGAGTCGCCGTCCATCACGTTTGTGGTTGAAGAGGCGGAGCGTTCGAGCTTGAACAAATGCTACAGTCCTTCGACCAATAGCTTGAGCAAGATCGAGACTATTACTCGGATCTCGACTGATGGAGCTCGGCCAAGTTTGCTTTCGTCGGAACTTACGGCGATGACTTCCTTGCAGAGTACAGCGGCGAACGACTCGTCGTCCAAACCGGCGTCGGCGACGCCCCGGACATCGATGTCCTCGTCGCAGCTGTGGACTACAATTACCAGCTCAACCGAGTGTCAGTCCCTGACTAGTCGGGAAACAACCGTACCGCCCACGGCTGAGTCGTCGCAGCTCTGGACAACAACTACCGGGTCAACTGAGACGGGCTCTGTTGCCAGTCGAGAGACCCAGTTTCGTTCGTCAAATGGCTCTCGGGCTTCCAGTCGACTGTCCGCGCAGGGACCAGCGCAAGCTGGTGTTAAGTTGAGTCAGGGTGATAACACCGGCTTGAGACGTTATCATGCTCGTGAGCGGAGCCAGTCTTCGCAGAGTACGGTTGTTGGGTCTCCAGTTGCTGAGTCGGGGTCTGACAGTTTGAGTTAGTTGCCTTCCGTTCAGTCGACTTCATCGGCTGTGTTTCGCTTGTTGGAGGGTTGATCGCTTTGGTTGGTGCTTTGGGGGTGTGTCTTTCCTCATTGATTATGGATGGTATGGTGTATTTTGGGAATCCCCTTCCAATGCCTAGCGATGCAGGATCGGTCGGGTTCGTGTTGTTCTTGGATGAAGGTTGTGAATGGGAGATATTGTATACACGGGTCAAAGTATATTTTCGATACTCGACCCTGCCAGTGACTGATTCTGTGTTTGTTAAGAGATAACCTATCATTGTCCAAACAAGGTATATTTCGTTTCATGTTCCTCTCCACTATCCAAGTATTGATGTCAGGTAAAAGAAGTAGAGTCATGAAATGTACAACGAAAAAAGCCAAGCACAAAGAAACCGATCAACCCACAACGAATCACGCTAAAAATGAAATATGAAAAGCACAAGTATCCATTGCAGATCTATCCAAACATGTCATGCCGAGAAGAAAAAACAAATAACCGCTTGGAAAAGACTCATGACTTCATCTCACGTACACTCCGCAAACAACGCTCAATTCTCTTCCCCCGCTCCCTTTCCCGAACAAGCGTATCCTTGACGAAAGCGCGGATCGCATCACGGCCAACCTTCTCCCGCCACGTCGTCCACCCAGCTAACTCGCCGACAACAACGTCCTTGTTCCAGGTGACTTCTTTCGCAAGACGAGAGGATTGGAGCTCGCCGTCACGGATCTTCTGTTCGAGATCGCGGACGGATTTTTGACGAGACTCTTCGAAGCCTGGGAGGTTGATGTTGAATTTGCGTGGGAGCGAGGATGAGAGGAGGGAAGAGCGGGAGCGGGAGATACTCCTGTTTGTGGAGGTAAGGGTGGACATGAGGGTAAGTGGGCGGGAGAGGGATGTGAGGATTGCGGCGGTGGTGTTGTCCATTGATGTGAGTGCGGCCAGGAATTGGAGGAGAGGGGAGGAGTCGGAGGTTGAGGTTGAGAGGTAGGAGCCGTAGCGGATAAAGGCATCTATGTAGGTCGAAGGAAGGGCGTTGGTAGGTTCTTTGAGGGTGGAGAGTACGCTCGAACAGAGAGTGACTGCATCCGCGAGGTCGGAGGCACTGTTTTGTAGTGCATGACCCCGTCGAATTAGGCTACGCGTGTTGACGTGTACACCGCGTACCATATCTTGGGCATGAGAGATGAACTGCTCTGTGTCGCGCATACCCTCGAGAGAAACGGGTGCGTACTCGTCGGCAATCGTCTCGGTGAGGACGGCTGCCTTGCGTCTGGATCGATCGGCCATCATCTCGGGTTGTAGCTCGGGGACTAGGAAGAACTCCCACAGCATTTCATGTGTGGAGAAGGTTGGATGGGTGAGGAGAATTTTCAGGAACCGATCTAGCTTTTCCTGAAGGTCGTGCAGGACGGAGCGAGATGGTTTTGAGTGGATTTGGAAGGGGTTGCGGAAATTCGACAGAGATGGCACATAGGAGGCAGGGTGCTCTACGGCAAGCCATTTGGCAAGATTCTCGAAATCGTTGAAGCTGCGACGACACGTGGTGACTGTGTATGTTGTCGAGCCTGGACGCGATGATGCTATTGATTCGGATGGTGGATAAGGTGCGCCAGACTTGAGGATAAAGCGTACCGTGGCATCTTCGACGAAGAATGATCGAACGACGGTAGTCACCCTGCCGGAAGGATCACCACATGCGGATGGCGGATGGGATAGCAGGATTAGATCATCGATGCGGTTCCGTACTTCATCATCCTTTGCCAGTTCGACGGCAGTCAATCCTCGGGCCTCCTTGACATGGACATCGACTCTGGGATCCATAAACAGTATGCGAACTTGATCCACTCGCCCGTATTTACTAGCCATCATCAATGGCGTGAACCTCTTGTCGTTAGTTGCATTCGGATCACAGTCGCTCTCTTGAAGAATCCGCGTTGTTACATCTGGATCGCCGACAATATGTAACAATGTGTTGCCTTTGGCGTCCACATGGTCATCGAGCTGAAGAGGTTTTCCATTTCCCTGGGCTCTCTGTGCTGCTGTCAAGCCGGCTTGAACCATCATTCTGTACTCGGGGTGGTCATATGACCGACAGAGAGCGAAGAGTGGAGTTTGGCCATGCTTATCACGCTGTCGCCAGGGAAGGAGTCTGCCAAGCCGGGATAGTAGAGAAGGCGTGCTGAACAAGTAATGACCCACTGTGCGACCATGGACATCAGATTTGGTCAGGTACTTGGCGACTACACTTTCGTCAGTCTTGCTGAAGAGAAAGTCGAGGATAACTTCAACACTCTCAGCATGAGCAAGCTGCACAGCTGCATTGAGAAGGGTTGTTCCATCCGCGTTTGTGTCTTCGAGAATGTCCTCCAAGGGGTAGAACTCTTCCAAACTGAGTAGATACTTCAACGACTCGGTCTGGCGGCTCTCCACTGCCATCATGGGAATTGAATCTCCGGCCGGATCCTGTGTTTTGGTCAGAGTCTCCAACGACGTATCGCCTTCGATGTTACTTGTCATCGATCCAATGGTGGGTGTTCTGGAAAGAAAAGAGACAGCCGATGACTCTGATAGACTGCGGAGATCCATAGAGACCTTCTTGATTGGCCGTTGGTAGTCCTTCGTAGGTGAGTCGCCACTCCACGTCTGGAAGGGGAAAACGTGGGCGAGAGGGGGCGCATCGGAGTCAATGGCCTCCTCCGGGATTTGTTGACCATTGGTGAAGAACGAGTGGCTGTACAGGGATGATGTCTCATGAGGTGATTCCTCTGGCTCTGACGAGCTATCAGTGCGGAAAAGCACAGACTTTCGCTCAGGCTCACGCGGGACAGCTTCGTCAATTGACTCATGATCTCCATTTGGTTCAAGGATGCTCCTCATATCAGATATGCGGCCTGCCTTGGTGGCTTGCCATAGCCGCCTATTTCGTGTACTCGCGCGATGCAGACCAGCCGAGTCGGTCACAAGGTACATCAAAACTGCTTCGAACGTGCTCAGTGCATACCCCATCTCACCACTATCCACATCGTCAATGTAGATGAAATGCTGCATGTACAGCAAACGAGCTTGAAGATGTCGAATCTGGGATCGAATGACCACAACTAGCAGCAACGAGACCAAGACATCAGCATTAATCGTCAGAGGAGATCGACCCTTCTCAGAGGCTGGCCCATCGACATTGTCATAGCTTCCGGGGTATGAGATCACTTTGACTGTCTCTAGCAGGGTATTAAGCATCTCATGAGGGCTCTTCGCATCAGCCATTTTGCGAAACTCTTCCACTCCACGTCCAAGCCGCCGGATGACTTCTCGTTTGCCTTGTTGTCCACCCTCCACTGAAATACCAACTTGGGTGACGTCAATGCTCTCCATATGCCGAATTCTAGAGTCCAGCTCTGAATCCTCCGGTTGTCGGAAAGCGCATAAGCGAGGGAAGAGAAGCGGTTCGTGTACTTGCTCTGCCACATATCGCTCAATGAGCCGCTCAACTAGAGGACCCGTAAGATCAGTAGTGGCTCCGAGAAGCGACAGTTGCTGTTTATCAACGAGCCTGAAGAGATCGATAGCGGCAGTCACTGCGGTCTCCAGGCTACGACGCATGAGATCCTCGTCATCCTCGAAATATTCTTCCGAATTGAAGGGCAGACGGCCTCGACGGGATGACCAGCTGCGGATAGACGAGCTTTCATCTTGTAGGGTGTGCACTCTGGACAGTCTAACTTCCGATTCGCTTCCGGATGCAGAAGGCGAGCGACATGGTGGTGGAGGTAACGGTTTGCCAAGCTCCTTGCCAAATTCGCGAAAAAGCCTTTCCAGCCCCGGCTGCATCTGCCTCGCAATCATCGGAAAGTTTGCAAGCAAATCACCAAATGACTTGATCTCCTGCTTCGGTGGCGTTATCGATCCTCCATTTGTCGCTCTCTTGTCGGAAGGGGTCGGTTCTATCTTCTTCACCATGGTCCCTGGTACTGCGGCCGGAATGACTCTGGCGGGATCGTACGACCCGACCAGTGGGCGCGAAATGTAGTAAATAAGCCATGGCCGGGACTCGCTTGACGAAGTATAGTACAGCGCATCCGAGAGAAGCTGGGCCTGGGTAAGGGACTTGAAGCCTGAAGAAAAATTGACTGTTAGCCAACACAATGATTTCCATGACGTCTCTATTCCGCTTATGCCCACCTTTGTTGCTGTAAACTGAGTTCTCTTTGATGATCACAGTCCTCCCATTAAACGTCGTCACTTGTTTGGCCTTCCCCCTGTTATCGCGCACATTGGATTCCTCCTTCCCATTTGTTGAGCCGGGGTTGATCGGGATGCGCAGCACATGGCTCCCTAGGAACTCCTCCGACGCGACAAGGTCCGAGTAGTACAGGCTGGACTCCCGGTCGCGTGAGCCGGTAAGGCATTCCGTCGTGGGAACGAGTAGAACCTAGGACACACATGTTAACATTAGTCGGCCACTCCGGTCGATCCGAAGGGGTGCAGGAGCTTGACTGACATGGTTCTCCACGGGTATACACTGCCCCGGAACAGTGCTTCGGAAGAAGGCACGGAGGAAAGGGTTTAGAGGGTGCATCCAAACGGTTTTGGACGGCCCGGTATAAGAGCTCCGGCAATCATCAAGTCGTGCGTATTAAAATGGAGTCGTGGGGGGAGATTGGTCTTCAATGTAGATGTTTCGCGGGGAAGAGCTCCGGCGCATTCAGCTGCAGGCAGCAATCCGGGGTAATCGAGGCGCCTGAATCTGCGGCTGACAAGTGGATGGGTGGCAATGCCGGTTTCTTGATGTCAATCGATAGCAGCAACGCAAGAAAAGACCACAGAAAGGAAATGCACGACAGCGGCGCAATGTGAATCGAGTAGAACAGGGAGTTCGAGAACGTGATCGCTGCGGGAGCTGGCAACGCTATGCCGTTTTAGGCAATACTAAGACATGTTCTATCAGCCAGGGTCTGGGCCTAGATGCCTTACAAACCGTAACGAATGAACATGGAAGAGATCAGAGAAATACATTTGGTATGCTTGTTGAGTAGTTAAACACATTTTGGCTATTGTACAGAGAATAATTCGGCAGACATGTATGCCGGTAAGACAATGGGGAAGACGATCCTCCGCATGCGATATACAGCGCTCCACATGAGAGATCAAAAAGAACAAGCCACACCTATCCCCTCCAATTCTGAAGAGATAAGAAGAACGGGAAAGAATTCCAATCAACCCAGTCTGCGAACCTTGCGGCTACGAGTACCACCAAACTTGATACGAGTCGAGTCGGTCACGCGGCTAACAAGACCCCGAATGTTGCGTCCCTCGTTACCAAGAAGCACCTTTGTGAATCCATCACGGCCCTTTCCAAAGCCCTGGAAGACAATCTCTAGCCGCTTGATATCCATCAGGAGGCCTCGCTCCTGGATTTGCGAAAGAACGTGGGAGGACAATTGGTATGCGGGATCGAAGCCAGCACGACCACCCTTGCGGAATCCAATCTGACCAGTTCCCATAGACAAGATAGGGTTGCCATTTGGCCGTGTCAGTGTGAGAATGGTATTGTGCTTGTGTGCGTAGACGTGGAGGTGGTGAGGAGGGGCGCGGTCGGCGTAGGGGTTCTTGATCATGTCGGCTTCCAGGCTTTCGGCCAGTCGAGCGTAGTCGGCACTGACACGCGAAGAGGAAGAGGATCGACCGCCAGTCATCATCTTGGAGATGGCAGAGAGGGGAGAAGAGTTCTCTGCAGATTCGGGCTGGCGATCAAGGATCTGGTTCTCAATTGTCCTGGTCTTCTCCTTCAGGCTGGAGGAGTCTTTCGGAGAGGAGGAGAAGGGTCGGATAGGACCCAGAGATGCAGTGCGCGGCTGACATTGTCGGCATACCGCTGGCAATGTCTTTGCGAGGGCGTTCATCGAGAAGGAGTTCATTGCGGCAACGGGGGCCGGTGCCGCGGCGAGGATGAGGCACGCGGAAGTAGGGACGCGGTGAAAGAATCGACCAGGAGTGTTCACTCCGGAAAGAAATATCACAATCGATTGAATTGATTCCGAATAAATCAATTGAGCAGAGTAAACGTCGTAGCCGGCCGGGAAATATCGCAAGAGCCGTGATCGGACCGACGTGGCGGAAAGGAAACACTGGAAGTTTTTCGAAAGTCTTGGCATTTCTCGACTTTTTCCCTTACTTCTCTCCTCGGTCCAACCTCCGCTTTTCAACTATCTCACCCCGAACATCCGGGCTAGGCTGGATATCTTTTGCTCTTCTTATTCCTGTTTTTCATATCCGTTTCCTTCGCGACAATTATTTCTAGAGCATGATTTCCGCCAAAATGTCCACCGCCGCGCGGGCGGCGACTTTGCGCTCCCAGGTCCCGGCCTTCAGAGCCGCCTCGCAAGGATCTCGGGCTCTTTCATATTCGGCATTGTCCGCTCAAACCTTGAAGCTGTCTGGTAACAGCCAAAGGAACGCTCTTCAGTTGACCCAGCTCGTCTCGCCTTTCGCCGCCATCCCCTTGACCCGATCTTTCCACGCCGCCACTCCCCTCTTCCAGCAACAGCAACAACCCAAGGACGAGAAGAAGACCGACGAATCCAAGTCCGAATCGCAAGGTGAGAAGGAAGAGTCAGGCAAGGACGAGGAGCAGAAGGAGAAGAAGGAAGAGGCGCCTCCACCACCCCATGGTGACAAGTCGCCCTGGCAAGTTTTCCGTGAGACCCTGAACTCCGAGTTCAAGGCCTCCAAGGAGTGGAACGAGTCCACCAAGGCACTGGCTTCCTCAGCACAAGAGTTCTCTGAAAATGAGAACATCAAGCGCGCACGTGCGGCTTACCAGGCCGCCTCGGGAGCCGCGACTAGCCGCACATCTGAAGCTCTCAAGACAACCGGTCAGGTAATTGGAAAGGGTGCTGCCTGGACTTGGAACACTCCTGTCGTCAAGGGTGTCCGCAAGGGTGTTAACGCTACTGGTGCTGGACTCGAGAAGGCCACCCGACCAGTGCGTGAGACCGAGGCCTTTAAGAGCGTGAAGGAGGCCATTGATGATGGCAGCAGCTCGCGCTACGGTGGATGGATTGAGAAAGAGGAGCGTCGCAAGCAGCGTCAACTCCGTGAGGAGATGGAGCTCAAGTCTGGCAAGCGCCCTCTGCAACCCATGGAGGAGGATCCCAAGTAAGTTTTGAATTATCATTAGACCCAGTTGATCTTTCACTAATCAATGATTCAACTAGTGCCGGTACCAACATTACTCTTCACAAGGATGCCGCTTGGAAGGAGTCATGGAACACTTTCCGCGACTCCAACCCTATGATGCAGAAACTCTTTGCCATGAGGGATGTCTACGATGAGTCTGAGAACCCGCTCATCAGCACTGCTCGCAGCATTACCGACCGGATTGGTGGATTCTTTGCTGAGAACGAGACTGCAATGGTTGTCAAGAAGTTCCGTGAGATTGATCCCAACTTCCAGATGGAGGAGTTCCTGCGTGAATTGCGTGAATACATACTTCCCGAGGTTCTGGATGCCTACGTGAAGGGTGATGTCGAGACTCTGAAGCTCTGGCTCTCTGATGCTCAGTTCTCCGTTTACGCCGCTCTTGCCAAGCAATACACTACTGCCGGTCTCAAATCTGACGGCCGTATTCTGGACATTCGCGGCGTCGACATTTCCAACGCCCGTCTGCTGGAGCCTGGCGAGATCCCCGTGTTCGTCGTCACTTGCCGTGCGCAGGAAGTCCACGTGTACCGCAATGTTAAGACCAGCGAGCTTGCCGCTGGTATGGAGGACAAGGTTCAGCTGGTTACCTACGCTATTGGTCTGACCCGTATACCCGAAGAAGTTAGCAACCCTGAGACCCGGGGTTGGAGATTGATCGAGCTGCAGAAGGCCGCTCGTGACTACATCTAAGCTTCTCCAGCGGATCTCCTCTCACTACGCGATTATCCGCCATTGTTCCTCCCAAGACTATATCCTCCAGTTGGGGCCATACCCTTTTCCCTACCACCTCTCACTTCTCGCCCTCTCGACTGTACAATATGACTGCTTGAAATCGAAACAGGCGGGATCTGGCGCTTGTTTACGGTTTGCCTGCCCACAGATGCCACGGTGTCGGCCATGTTCCCTTGCAGCCTTTTTTTCTCCCTCTTCATGTATTAATGTTCTTTTCTCCTTGTTTCATTATGTTTCATTACTATCTTGTGGACCTGTTGCTGTTACTGACCGAACGGATCTTGCAAGAAAAAAACACCCCTTCCATTTCCATAGACTCGGACTCGGCTGCGTTGGATTTTGAGCTGATCTGATGGGCATTTGGTCTTGAGGTGTTTTGTGGCGTCTTGTGCTTTTGCATTTTCACTCTCCCCTCGACACTGTTTGATTTGCATGTGGGCCATTCGGTTTGGCTGTTTAGGATTTCGTTGGCTGTATGCACTTGTACGTGATCTGTGATCTGGCGGGTGCAGAGATCAGCCAGATGGAGTTGCATCAAATTATGTGTAAATATCTCAAGGAAGAATATAATCTTCGCGACTGCCTATGATCAACAAAAAAATGTTGATTTTGTTTGTCTAGCGGGGTCCTGAGATTCTTGGCATGGAAGCTGGACTGGCCTCTTCTGATACTAGCCTGAAATACCATATCGTAAAGATCTCGTGACTAGCATGATCTTATACTACCAATGGCATGCTAGAGAGCCCGTGACTAGGAGTAATTTTATGTGGTATATTCAGAGTCCCCATGCTAGGAGAATGGCCTCGGCTGACCTACATGTGGCCTTTATCTGATTTCGTTGCTCTGCTTCATTCGCTCGCTTGAGCCTCTAACTTATCATCTATAACACTTTCTTACGACTTTTCGTATAAAACTTATCAAAATGCTATGCAAAGACCGCTACCTAACTAGATACTCTAGGAAAGCTAAGGCAAATCGCACGCCAACTTGTGCATTCGCATGACAGACTAATCTACTTTCGGATACGGTGGATAACAGGTGCACCAAGTACCTATATATTCTTATAATATCTACTAAGCCCTTCCCCGAAGCTATTAAAAATCAGTTCAAAAGACATGTAGAAAGACATTTAGAAAGACATTTAGAAAGACATTTAGAAAGACATTTAGAAAGACATTTAGAAAGATCTTTGATAAAAAGGCAAGTTAAAGTATGTATATTTACATTGTAATATTGGGACCTGTGACTTACTGAATCCGGTTAGTTTTGCCGTTCCCGGCCTAGCGACACACCCAGTCTTAAGTAGGAGATTCACTACCGCTGCTTGACTATGTTGAGCAGCTGCGAGCAGAGGTGTCTCACCTTTAGAGTCCCCGATATCCGCTTAAAGAAGTTCACTTTCTAGTAAAATTTGTACCACAGCCTCGTGGCCTTATATACAGCCCAGAACAGCGGTGCTCGGCCGTGAATATCAGTAACCTTAACATAACCTCTATTGTTTGATACTGATAACAGCTGTTGCCTCTATCCCCTGTTCGGCCGCCTATAGCAGAGCGGAACTTTCTTGGTTCAAGGCATTCTGCCGATAGAGAAAAGCGACGAGAGAGTTATAGCAGTAATTACAGGTCCGAGCTAACGAAGCGATATCCGTATCTACCTCCAGAAAGCTTGTAAGTAGCCGAAGTAATTCGTTCGGTAAATGAATCAATGTTACCGTATTCCCACTTTTGCTAGCCCGTGGTCGCGTGGTGAAGAGGAAATCTTGATTTATGATATAGTTCCTTAAAATCTATTTGCGAAGCGTCGACCGAAAGATTCTTGGAGACTTTATAATCGGGTTCTTAGATATCGGATGGGATGGTCTGGTAAGCGAAGAACTACGCCGGGTATAAGGAGATTACGCAACAAATCTTACTATCTAGCTTTGCCTATAAAATCTGGCCTGAGATAGACAACCAGGCAGCGCCAGTCCCTGCACTGAAGCAACTGAAAGAGGAGGAGAGAAGTTAGCGATTGCCAACGGTCGCCTAGATTGCTCAGTTTGTATAGAACCTAGTTGTACCGCCCTCTGGTGCTACAGTACATAGCATCTTGTATTCGTACCCGTATAAAGAAGGGTATTATTACTACGTACGTACGAAACACGAAACAAAGGCTTATAAATACTAACACCAAGCTGTCTTACACCTTTCCTTCACCCACCGTACACAAAAGTAGTCTCAACATTTGATCAGATCATCACATTTTTATATTCCATATCGCTACATGATTCAATTGGTTCATTGAGTGGCGAATCGACCCCGTCCTTTGCGTCTACTACTATAGCCTCTCGTCTCCACGGCCCAACCTCATCTACAGCCCGGCCGTCATGTCGTGATCTTGATCACCACCTTGCCCTTGGCATGCCTCGTCTCCACCTTGTCAAACGCCTTTTGGAAGTCCTCAAACTCTACGGCGCTGTCGATCCACGGCTTGCCTATACCCGCGTCGACTACCTTTGCGATCTCGGCGAGGTCGCTACCGCGCGGCTGGACGAGGAACCAGGTCGCCTTAGCGAGTTTCTTGGACGCCACGGACGCGGGCCTGACGCGGTCGGGCGAGTCGGAGACGCTGAGCAGCACGCCGCCCTCCCTGACGGCAGTCCAGCACCCGGCGAGAGAGTCGCCGCCGACGCAGTCGAGCGCCATGTCACACTGCGTCGAGGACGGGTCCTGGGCAGCCCAATCGGCGACCGACTGCTTAGTGTAGTCGATTATATCTGTGGCGCCGGCCTTGCGCACGTCGTCAACCTTGGAGGGCCCAGACATAGCGACGATAGCGCCAGCGCCTGCCGCGGCAGCGAGCTGCACAGCCCAGCTACCGACGCTGCCGCTCGCCGCCGTGATGAGTACCCTCACCTTGCCGTTAGCTTCACGAGCCTTAGCGTCGCCGCCCTGAGTGACGATAGCCCGTGGGTTGAGCAGGCCGTGCTCAAAGAGCCCCTGGTAGGCGGTCAGGGAGCTTAGCGGCGTGGCGGCGGCCTCGACCCAGCTCTGCGACTTAGGCTTGAGGGCGAGGCTGCTCTTATTGATAAGCGTGTAGTCGCTGAGGCAGCCACGGCGGTCGGCATGGTTGCGGAAGTAGACCTCATCGCCGGGCTTGAAGGGGGACCTAGCAGGGGCCGTGACGACGACGCCAGCGCCCTCGGTGCCGGGGACGCGCTCGCGGTCGGTGGTGAAGGCCTCCGGGAAGTAGCGCTCCCAAGTGAGCTCGCTGAGGCAGGGCGACGTAGCCTTGATCTGCACAAGGTGCTCTTCGGTGTCGCCTTCCTTGGGCATAGGGAGGGCCGTCTCGGTAAGGATAAGGGTGTCGACCTTAGGGTCCGGCTGGAGGACTGCTCTAACATTTTGGGGCAGGTTAGTAGCCATAGTTGCTTTGGTGTGGCCTTTTTGAGGGTGTTGGTGATATATCGCCGTTTGTTGTTCCGCCCGCCTCTACTGGTTGAGGTGGTCGATATGCTCGTCTGCGTGAGGATTGTTCCACTAATCCGGTCAACCCTTCCTTTCTATAGGAAAACAAGAAAAGCTCCAGGTCGGCCATCGGAGGTTACCATCACGCCGACGGTCCCGTTTTCGTCGTGTTTGGTAATAAAGACTGTGGCCGAACTGACAGCCATTACGGAGTATACGAGGCAAAGTCGGCGTTGTCGGAGGTCTGGACGCCGAGCTATACGGTAGTGACTACTCCGTACGGTCATACAGTTATTGACTACAAGTATTTGTACCGTAGTACATTTGCGTCCAGACCGCCCGATCTACACCGCCTACACACTATAGCGCGCTACGCATATAATTGATCTGGTTATACGAAGTATTTTATCAATCTACTGTAGCCTAAAGCTGTAAGGGGTTAGCCCGGAACTAAGATACGAAATAAGACCAGAAGCTGCCGTCCACTGACAGGTGATGCGATCACGAAAGAAATCTTACTGTCGAGCCTTAACTATCAAGATGACCTGAGATAAACACCCAAAGTTAGTCCACTATATTGCAGAACAACCCTCTTTCCCAGTTAGCTGCGTGGCGACGGATGATATGCTGCAGCGCGCCTTCATCTCCAGGGAGCATTACAGAAATGAAGAGGTAGTGTAGGATAAGCAACAGCTAATAGATCGTCCGCGGGACTAGACCTCGGCAGGAGTCGCGTGTTAGGATATACGCTATAAGTCAGGATAGAGGCCTGTCAATCAGGTAGGAGAAATGGGGCTAAGTCAATAGTGTGAGATAGTCAAAGACCGTTTCTTGAGGATCCTAAAACCTCTTCAACATGGGTCAATTTATATACAGTCTCATCGCTCAAACAGGAAGGAGATGTATCCTTGGTAGGGAAATGGGAGCGGGGTGAAACACGAGGCTTGTGTAACCTCTGTCAAGGGTGTTCCCTGCAGGAGTTCGTTCACATACTAATGACGAAGCCCCAGCGAACCTCCACAGAAAGCCTGCCGGCTTATCAGGTCCGGGAAGCCTGAGGCACTAACACTTAGGAATAACCTCATGCCAGGGTATATCATAACAACGAGAGAACATATCCGATAGGTACTGAAATTAAGGATAGTGGTAATACCTTGATACCAGCCGTGGGATTATATGATAAGCAGAGGTATCTCCGTGCGGACTAGTATTCATAAAAGCAATTGAATTGCTTAAGATGTGTGTAGGTGTAAGATCTATTGAGAGACTTCTAGTAGACTGCTAGGCTGTGTTACGACGCCGTACTTCTGAGATACTCCAGGGCGCTTTGCGGTTATTCTGCAGGGCCAGGCGAGATCCAGTATTACAATATCAAATGATACTATGCTACACATCACGTTCGAAAAGCTAAAGACAAACGTCTCTAAGAGCATGATCATTGTGGCTCCGAGATTCCTATGAGAGAACAGCAGAGGACGACATTACTTTAGTTATATTTAGTTTGTCTAAAGCTTAGCTGCCCTCTCCCTTTGGGAAGTGGGGGATATTGAAAATGGCGTCCATGGCTACCACACATTGTTTGCAGAGTTTGACTATCGCGCTGGCCACTTCTATACTACAGCATGATGTACTATGGAGCTATTGGTCAGGTACGGATCCATGGTATTCATCGTGACTATGATTTGCATTGTGGCACAGCGGCACAGGTTTAGTTTTCGAACTATCTTCTGGTGAAAGATTGAGTCTCTAGGTGTGGGAGAAATAAAATGGTTCAAGTTCTGCTTTGGGACGTTGCGTGGCGGAGATAGTCCCCTGGAAGTTCGGAATAGTGCTTCGAGGTCAACTATCCAGCTTTGGGAAGAAGTAGCAAGGGACACAACAACTTCCACGCCGAATCGAATTTTTGAAATATCTCAGGAACCACGCCAGTTGGCAACTTCTAAGCAACGGCAAATTCAATTTAACTCCCTGCGCTATCGTTTGATACCGGTCTCGAGCTTCCTCGACCGATATTGCCATGTTGCGCGCCTCCAGGGGGGTTGGGCCGGCCCCTGGGGCCTCCGGCGGTCCATTGAAAAATCTGCCATCGAACAGAGAGCGCGTACTGAACGTCAACCACGGCGCACGCGACCTTCTCAAAGAGCTGGGAAGGAGTCAGAATACTGCAAGACTAGCCCCTAAGGTCGTCAGCTTCCTCCGGCAGGTGGAAGATCTGACGAAGGACCTCCTGTCGACGCCATTGACGGATTGGCAGCAGGAGCTCGAGGCTCTACGCAGAGACCTCAAGCAGGAGATCACTACGGCCGTCAAAGCGGCTGTCGAGCCTCCAGCTAGACAGACGATTCGATCATTCGCCGAGGTAGCTGCGCGCGCGCCAGCGCCAGCGCACTTCCAATCCTCCTACAGCTCGTCGAGCAGCTCCCTAACGCGCCCGGCGGAGGTAGTACGTGACCGCGAGGTCGTGGTGTGTCTTGGCGATCGCTCGCAGGTCAGCGTATTCCGCCGTCTGACGAGCGCCGAGCTCACCAAGCGTGCGAACCAGGCCCGGGCGAAGGCGGCCAGAACCACAGATACGCCGGCCCTCGTATCGGTGAAGATCCTTGTATCGCGCCAGCTGAAATCAGGCGATCTCCGATTCACCGTGTGCGATGCGAAGGAAGCCGAGATCATGCGAATCTATCGAGAGAAATGGGCGAAGGGTCTCTGCAAAACGGCGTTCGTCCGTATGCCGACATAGGGTGATATTGTACACGATGTCAATGTGAGATCACTCGGTATCAATAAGGCCTCGGAGGAGATACTATAGGAGAGAGTCATCAAGGATCTCTTAGCGAACAACGTGCAGTCCTGGGGAGATAAGGCCGATATCGCGAAAGTTAGCTAGCTGCGTATCCCGTCCGGGAAGAGTGGCTTACTAGTCATCGAATTTACTTCTCTAGTGCTGGCTAACGTGGCGATTGATAAGGGGGTCCTCTGGGACTGTGATAACTTGGCGGTTGAGGTCTACGACCGATTAGCTTGTGTGCGGTAGTGCTTTAACTGTTAGCAATATAGACACATAGGAACCACCTGTGCTAACACCGTTAAATACGTGTACTGCGCTGAGGGCTATCAGTCTCGGGATTGCCCTCGCAAAGATACGTCGGAGAACAAGTGTGCTAATTGCGGGGGCGTATACGCTGCGTGGAGTACGGAGTGTGAGGCTCGTCAGCGAGAGGTGGAGCGTATGAGGGAACTATCGAAGTACCGTGGAAGATATTATTATGTCCCGGCCCTATACAGCATCGACTAACCGCAGCCGTCCTTATATTCCTCGTCCGCCAGCTCGTGGGGAACACCGAGGGATTTATCGAGCGAGGAGCTTACTAGCGGCGTCGAGAGTAGCGGTCTCGCGCCGGCCGCACGCCCTAGCAACGGGGGCAAGGGCACCGGCCCTACCACAAAAAGAACTGGGACTAGTATGCAGACTAGCCAGTATACAACTAACGAGAGCGATAAATCGGTGATAACAGCGTTATCCGGTAGGAAGAGAGGGAGACCACGAAAGGCACAGAGGTCTAAGCCTTAGCCGATAGAGACTAGCGAGGATAAAGCCTTACCGATAGAGGGCCGCTCCTAGAAGCAACCGATCGTCCTCGATTAACCGACAAGGGAAGATCAACCGATATTCCAATTTTCGACCGAACCGAGCGCGTTTCAATTCTCTGCAGGAAGCACCTTCGCCCTACTACCAACCGATACGATCAACTTCTAACCAGAAGGCTCCTAGGCTACTAGCAGTAGCACCCAGTCGAGAGCGGAAA
This sequence comes from Penicillium subrubescens, assembly GCF_028828155.1. Taxonomy (NCBI): domain Eukaryota; kingdom Fungi; phylum Ascomycota; class Eurotiomycetes; order Eurotiales; family Aspergillaceae; genus Penicillium; species Penicillium subrubescens. The sequence continues at coordinate 1,772,785 of NW_026643160.1, read as the reverse complement.
GGGCTAGGGCCCGCACTGCTAAGGCACGCGAGGCCAGAGCTAGGAATATCGCCGAAAGGAAGACTAGCAGCAGTGACAGCAATAAGTCAGCACGTATGACGGAACTAGCGGAAACAGCGAGCCAGGAACGGGTCGAATCAGAACTTAGCTCCGAGCTAGATGAGGTCAATATACGAGACCTTGAACGCTAGCTAGAAACCCACAAAAACGATTAAGACTACCAGCCATCGTCACCGCTAGCGCGGGCAGGGGATAGGAAGCGCAAGCAGCCTCACAGTGAGAATCTATCTCTTAATATTCGCGCCGGCGGAAGACGCAGGGTGTATAGCAGGAAATCTTCTAGATCGAACCGCTAATGAATTACTACGACCACCGCTAACACATACTAAGGAAACCGACGAGCCGCGAGCTTAAGATATACTAGTATAACGTACACAGGTCGAAGGACATGGTTATAGCGCAATTCCTGCGTAAAGAGGAGGTTATCAGCGCCGATATTATCGCTATCCAGGAGCCCTGGGAGAATCCCTTCCAGGACAACACCTACCACCCGCTGAAACAGACGTATGAGCTATTGTATCCGGCGGCTGCCGAAATAGGCGGCAGGGCGAGGGTGTGTATGTTTATTTCGAAGAAGATAGGCGAACACACTCACTTGGCACACTCTCGAGACTGCCAGGAGATCCGTATTAAGACCGAGCTATCCGGGGAGCTTCGAATCGTCAACGTCTATAACGATCAGCAGCAAGGAGTAGCTCTCCGCCTGCTACAGGAGACGCTACCACCTACACGCGAGCAAAAGGGGGTTTCTTACCTAGTTCTTGGCGATTTCAACCTATATCATCTAGCCTAGGGCGGCGATGATACACCACGCGATGTGGGAGCGGAGGATCTTCTAGATCTTATGGAGATAGCCGGTCTAGATAACTGGTTAACACCCAGCACTGTTATACGCGACTAAGCAGGCCATCAATCAACGATCGACCTCGTTCTGGCGTTATACTCGCTGCGAGAGCAGATAATAGCGTGCGAGGTTGATGATAGCGTACACGCTGATTCCGATTACCTTCCAATACTTACCTTGCTTAAAATTAACGTGCCACCGGCCGCAGACCCTGTTAAACGGAGGAATTGGAAGGCTATAGACGTAGAGAAATTCCTTGCCCTCGTGTCAGCGAACCTCTAGAACAAAGGCTAGATGCGTTAAACAACATCCCCTTATGATATTGATCGTGCTGTTGACCACCTTCTCGATATCATTCAACAGGCCGCCTAGGTATCAACACCCTGGGCAAAGCCGTCAGCGTAGGCCCGCTAAGGCTGGACCCCCGAGTGCACAGAGGCAATCGGGGCGTTACGCAGGTAATATCGGTATTATATGCGAACGCACAGCGAGGAAGACTGGGATGAATATAAGTTAGTGAGAAACGCGAAGGGCAGGGTGATCGGGAAGGCGATGAAGCAGGGCTTCCGCTAGTGGGTACGTGATACGATTAATAAAGGCCCCCGTGGCCTTTGGAAAGTGTCAAAATGGGCCTGAATAAGGGATCAGTTAACTAGCAGCAATATCCCTGCCTTATACGCACAGGAAGGCCTAGCAGAAACGAACTAGCAGAAGGTCGACCTGCTCCGTCGAGTCTTCTTCCTATAGCCCCCGCAAGCCGACCTCTCGGATATCGAATTAACCTTACCTCCGAATCAACTTACCTTCCCAGCGATCTCACAGCAAGAGGTTACCGATGCGATTAAGCGTGCGCTACCTGATAAAGCGCCTGGCGAGGATAGTATCCCTAACCGCGTGTGGAAGATACTAGCAGATAACTGTTACGACTTCGTGGCAGTTTTGACGGCTATCTTCGATGCGTATATGCGAACGGGCTACAATCCTCGTCACTTTTAGGCCTCTATCACGGTGACGCTTCGTAAGGGCGGCCTACGCGATTTTCGGCAGCCGAAGTCGTATAGGCTAGTTGCCCTACTGAATACCCTTGGCAAGATCCTTGAATCTATTACCGCTACGCGTATTGTATAGGCCGTTGAAGAGTACGGGTTACTGCTAAAAACCTACCTCGGCGGCCGAAAGGGGATATTAGTAGATCATACAATCTAGTTGATTCTCGACCGCGTGCACTGCGTATAGGGGCGAGGCAAGAAGGTGTCGATGCTACTACTCGACGTAGCGGGTGCCTATAATAACGTCTCACACGAACGGCTACTAAATAACATTAAGCAGCTCCGGCTAGGCTAGTTCGCGCTATAGATTGCATCGTTCCTTCGTAATAGAAGTATACGCATTAAGCTACTAGGATATCTCTCGGACAGCTTCCCTACGCCCACCGGTATCCCACAAGGATCGCTAATCTCGCTAATCCTGTTCTTACTATTTAATGCCCCTCTGATTACTGCGTGCGGCCTTAGAACAGGTATTGCGTAGTCTGCTGGCTTTAGCTAGGTAGACGACGTGGCTGTCCTAGTCGAGTCGGAGTTATACTACAACAACACTATAACACTAGAGAAAATACTCGGTAAGGCGAATCGATAGGCCAGACGCTATACAGCAAGATTCGCACCCGATAAGTTCGAATTAATTCACTTCACTAACCTGAATAAGAACGAGACAGCCTAGGGGCCGGCGGCTAATAATACAACCTATATTGGATCCGATATCCTCGACTACGCGACACAGCACCCCGAGGGTAACGACTAGATGCCTGTCCAGTACAACGAATTATCAATACAACCGACACAGTCTGCTAAGTACCTAGGGGTTTGGCTCGATAAACACCTCGATTTCGATATACACCGCCGAAAGTTACTCGATAAGGCTAACAGTAGCCTGGAAGCCCTCCGGGCGATGACAGGGTCGGTTTGGGGTGCCTCACTAGCGGTAATGCGAAAGGTCTACTAAGCAGTCGTAGTGCCACAGATGCTCTACGGAATATCTGTATGGTACTGCCCTGCGGCTAGATCTATGCCTGTATAGGAGATAAAACGTACAGTCAACGAATTTACTAAAGTTCAACGATATACAGCGATTCTTATCAGCGGTGCCTTCAAATCCACTAGTGCGGCAGCACTCAACGTGGAGCTCTTTATCACACCAATACACCTACTTATAGACCAAATCATCCAGGAAACGGCAATACGAATCTAAACAGGAGCCGCGTGGGCTTAGCTAGACTCCCTTCGCTGTGCCCCCCCGATCCTTACAGGAGCGTAAGAAAGGTGGATGGAGCCCTCTCGAAGCCCTTAGATGGAAGAAAGATAGTATTTTGGACCCTAAAGGAAGCGTGTGGGAATCACGTAAAGCGCTCGTTCTAGCGCTATGGGAGGCACGGATCCTATGCGTCATCGACAAGAATGCAGAGGCTGCGCGAGCCTTGTATGACAAGATTGAGATAGAATCTCTGTTCTAGCAAGCCGCACTAGACCGAACCCTGACGGTCTTATTCTTCACAGATGGAAGTGGATATGAGGGTATGGTGGGTGCCTCGGCTGTTACCCCGCGTGAAGGTATCTTTAACCGAAGGCACCTTGGAACAACCGACGAATCCACAGTGTACGTTGCCGAGCTCAACAGTATTGAAATAGCGATCGCTAAATTCGTCGAACAACAGCAAAACAATAACAACAGGCCTACAAAGCTTGTTATTTTCTCCGATTGCTAGGCCGCTATCTAGGCGGTGCAAAACCCAAAGCGATCGTCGGGCCAGTTCGTGCTCACTACAATATACGATCACGTACGGGCCCTTCGATCGCTAACGCCTACGTTCGATCAGATTCCTATCGAGATCCGTTGGATCCCCGCACACGTGGGCGTTCCTGGCAATGAGACTGCCGACGTTGAAGCAAAGTTGGCGGCAACGGGAGGTGTGGAGAACGGAGCGGAACAACCCTACCCCGAGGGGTCCGCCGGTCGAGTCCTTCTAGCAGCGACCGCAAAGCGTCGAGTGCGGCGGCGCATTAAAGAGAGATGGGCACAAGAGTGGGCAAAGGAGCGAACTGGCAAACCGAACTAGCGGCTAGTCAAAGCTCCAGACAAGAAGGTACTTCGGCTATTCGAATCCCTTTCGAAGCCTTATACTTCAATTTTGATTCAAATGCGATCAATGCGCATTGCACTGAATCACTTTCTGTTCAAAATCAAGGCGGTCGAATCAGATGAGTGTTACTGTGGAGAAGGGTCTCAAACCCTGAGACACATCTTGATGCAGTGCCTGTTGTACGCTGATTTGAGGCAGACCTTCCTTGACAAGATCCGGATGACCGATCTTGGGGATTCGACCGATTACGATGCAATTGTATCGCACTCGCAGGCCACCCGCTACGTGGCCGAATTTATGTTACAAACAGGCCTCTTAGGGCAGTTCCGGCACGTCGAAGTCGAGCCAGAGCCGCCGAATGGAGGCAACGAAAACGATCTACCAGGATGATCTGGTAACGGCACAGGGGGTGAAGACGCTGGGTAGGAGGAACGCCAAAACCACGGCCGACCGAGAGGTCGTGGAAGAATACATCCAACATCAACAACGAACGCCACCAATTGAGAACGAAGCAGGAGAGATACCGGGGATGGAGATACTGGGAAGACAACAGGCCAATGTGAGGGCGAATTGAGTGATATATCGTGGGACTGAGGGCTTGGAGGGCGTTCTGATACTGTTTTGGACTGATTTTTGGGCTGATTTCTATGGCAAGACGCCGTTTTCCTATGTATTTACTGTTTCATGCGCGGGTCTGGCGTTCGGATCACTCTTGCTTCCGCCGGAGGGAGCGCCTGCATAGCCATTACGCCACTAGTTAGGCTGCAACAGGTTAATAGAGTGTTGATTGATTGATTGATTGATTGAAGAAGTAGCAATATGTTCAATATGAATTCAATCCGAACCATGTTGAAAACGAATAGGCCTCTCTATTAGACTGCCCCAGCAGAAGCGTCACATGGACATGCTTCCTTATAGTTTCTAAGTTGCCATAAAGCAACGCAGCATTTGGAAGAGCCAGTTAGTAGTTATTTCTTGCCGGATTTTTCTTATATCGATCTTGGGGAATAATGATTGTCGGCCATTTGTGGGAATGATGACGAGCCTTATTGCTGATTGGCAGCAGCTCAGCTCTTGTCCTAGTCTCCATCGATCCGAGGAGTATGGATGCTAGTTTCCAGGGCCTACGTAGAACCCAGGAACTTGCACACAGCTTTTAGGAAGGCACAATCGTTTTCCAGGACCCCGGCTTATGTTCCTGGAGACGTCATCTACGCGCCTGGGAATATATCTGCTGGCCCTGGGGGCTTCTGGGAATCCCTGCCTTGCATCCCTGGGTTGTTATACCAGAGGATCTATTGGAACTTGAAGAGTTATGTATATAGCAGGCAGCTATAATAGAAGAACCTGCGATACCAGAGGCCTGCACCACTATACGAGGTTGTTTTGAAGACGAGGGGGTTCAGCAGTTTTCTCCCTGGCTTCCTTGCGCGATATCTTGTATACAGCAGGAAATATAGTTCTTGACTCTGATTATTCATTTTGATGCTACTGGCCTCTAACAGACAATACAGGAGGATTTCAGAAAAAATTTCTGCTCCTGAGAGGCGATGCATAGGTACCCTAAACTGTATTTAAGGGCCTCGACACAGAATTTAGCCTATTCCCGATAGGAAATTGATAAGGAAGGAACAAGACAGGGCACTTAGAGGACAAATTCTGCATACACTGCTAGGGTAGCCACAGAAGAGCGGCAATTTTCCTAGTTGGTTTAAGAACTCTGTTCAATATAGGCCAGTATGAATTAGGGCTGCAACTGCAAATTGAATACAAACAATTAAAGAAAAAGGGACAGAAAAGAGGAGACGAAGTTCAATAGGCGGCTAGACTTCATTCAGCAACGGATGCTGTAGATGACCAGAAGCCCTAACAATGATTTTTGCGCTTTCAAGGACCATGGCTTTGCTGTTGCCTCTGATCTCTTGTCCTAAGAAGGCACCATGGGTATCCTCGAAGTCAAGATCCTTGATGGCTTTCCAAATACCATATATCTCGTCTGGGGCAAGAGGTATCTGCAACATAATTAGCTACATGTAATGCGCGGGTGAAAGAGGACAACCCACATAATTTGGATAGGACCACATGAACGTAAAAGAAGAAGTACCGGGAAGGCGATCGGTATGGTAAAGTCCGCTTGGAACAATCAAAATCGTGTCGGCAATAAGTAACTTCTTCATAGACTTCCACCAGAGAACGGAACTTCCGGGAAAATGCCCTCCCGTTTTAATCACAATCAAGTCCGATCCATGTGATATATCCTGAGCACAAGGGATATGGAGTTTATCTCCTTTCCAAAGTTTTAGCCTGTTATTGTCACCCCTATTTCCAAGCCATTGCTCGTCCTCTGCAGATATAAATAGGTCACAATTGAAGACCTCGGCCCATTGAGCACTGGTCGAAAAGTAATGGGGATGCGAAATTACAATTGCTCGGATACCGCCTAGTGCTTGCAGGTGTTGAACGGTTTCCTCGTCAAGATAAGTAATACAGTCCCACAAAACATTCCCAGACGCAGCATCCCCGAGACATAGGAAGGCTCTTTGACCGATTGCAAGCTTTGGGACGGTATGTATAGTAATCAAGTTAGGGTGGCTTTGATCAGTAGAGAAGACATTCCGATATTTCTCCGTCGATGACTGTAAGCTCCTAAGTGATGTCCAAGATTGGCTGAGTTCTACATTAGCTCTGGAGTAAATGGCAAAGGCAAGACGTATTCACCCGTTTGGAGGAACGTATTGACGTGGATCGTCACAGATCTTGCATGAGTTCAACCCTGCGCTAACGTCATACTGAACACCACAAGTAGAGCAAATCAAAAGATCTAGCGTTGAGAATTTCATTGCCGAGAATTTTCCGACAGGATGCAATAGGCTTGTTTGCTCGGCGCGAAGCTCCTCATTTATACACGGTCATCACTTATAACGTTCGTCATCACGTAATAGATGTGAGTCACATGCTGACGAACTCTGTAACGTATACGGTCGCTGGGTCTAGATCTAGATAACGTTTAACCATTGGCTCATAAAATAGAGCCACTCCTCGTGTTCGGCTTTCTATACAGTCTACACTCTCACCTCCACAAAAGCCATTACCGACTAGCACGTGAGAGTGGGAAGAGGATTTGAAATATCCAGGCTTCGGTCTTCTGAGACTTTTCGTCGCAGCCGACCCTGGTGATGATCCTTAATACTACGCTAATTAAATACGAACCCGTCTATTAGCCGACCACCACTGGGTACTAGAGTATCGTATTTGTTATCGCAATTTCTGAAATATGGTTGCAAGGTATTAGAGCGGAGATGCCGTCAAGAGCACTTTAAATCTACAGGTTTCATGCTTATATGGTAAAGCAAAAGCCTCGCCATCGCTGTACAGTACACTTAGGAAGGATAGGTCAGGGTTATACCCGTGGCACTGACCACCCTACCCCTACCGGGTTAGGGTGGTCCAACTTCCAATGAAAAAAAATCTTCCCATTTCCCACAATTTTTCCCTTTTACCAACCACCAATATGACCGATTCGTACGCTGAACAAGAGGCTCGCATCAGTCGCGCTCCAGAATACTATACCAGCGGTAAAAATCATAATTTTGAATGTTAGACGCACTAGTCTCCAAATTACCGGAGTTTTCTCAACAAATGTTCATAGTGATGTGCGAATAGTACTATATGTGCTGTATCTACATTATTTATCCATTTGTTCCGTCGGCCCGACTCTGTTGTCTCCTGTGGCATACTTTAAATGGTTGCTTCACCGGTGACGTTGAGCCCTCATGCAACAGCGGCTGTCCCCCAGAATTCGACACGCTGGTAGAGCACAAAACTACAGAGATTTTAGACAAAATGTCAGATATGTGAATGCATATGTATAGGAACTCGCGAATAGAGAGGGGAAACACGAGTGAATTGTCTTCTAAGTAAAGAGTGGAATGCGAGCCGGCGCACAAGGACAAACTGAAAGCCGCAGTACCTGCGAGATACTGGACAGTGTTGTCGCAGGATGCCAAAGTTACATCCAGAAAAAGCATGGAGTTACAAGAAGCAAAGAAAGATGGGGAGACGGAACAACCGAAACAAGTTACCCGCAAGTATCGGCTCCATCCCCTTGACATGTGGGTGCTCGATGAATAAGCATGTTGCTAGTGGTAACTAAGATACCACTCCTAAGTTCGACAATTTTCTCTATGTAGAGCAGGGACCCGGTCACGTCTTTGCCTGGCCCTCTTTCCTAGGCCTCGACCATGGGAATCAGCCGATTGTTGGAAAAAACCACCTGATTGCAGACAACGCGGAAGCGCCCGTCGGCTCCCGGGACGGACAAGCTAGGCCTAGGAGCTTTGTTGCCTCTTGTTTTCATGCAACAGGTATAGCTCAGACTGGTATTGCTCAGGGGCCCGGTTGGCGCCAGAACGTCGGAGGTGCGAGAAATCCTCCATATCTGCCTCTCAGAGATCCTCGAGTTTTTGAATGTCGATCTCACTCTGCCCTTCTATTCTCAGTTCAGCCCGTATGTGTTCTCGCCCGTTCTCAAAGTGGATCAGAAAGTTGCGAATGTCGGTATCAATCCAGCCTAAACCGCGGAAGCTATCGCATATATTCTGCTGGAAAGGAGTCAAGTTGGAAAGATATGCGATGACCTCGGGGGATGTGACGACTCGATCCCTTTGACCTCAAAGGTTTGCAGGGTTTGTCGTCTTCTTTGGCCCTGCATAAAGCAGGCCGGTGATTTCCTGCCAGGTCTAGGCCTGTTCCTTTCCTTTGTGCTTCAGGGCCTTATAGACCCTATTCTGTTCCCTTCTGCTTCTTCTTCCTTTCCTAGTCGTCTTCGTCTTCCTGTTCCTAGATAGACCAATTGACTCAGTCTCCCTTCTCTCTTCGCTTCCTGTGCCAGCAGCGCCGTGGGCGCTGTCAGGTTTGCTGGAACCGGCTATATCATCAGGAGGGGTTCTAGCTTTACGATCCAGTTGCTCTTGGGAGACAAATTTGAGTTTGAGGTGATTTCCTCTGAGATTGGGGGCCTTAATTCCTCTATCTGGCTCCTTTGATTGAGCGTTGGGAGCATCTATAATGGAACTGTCGAAGGCTAGACCGTTGAGTTGAGGGATCTGACTAGGGACTCCCTATGTCACTACTTGCTTGAGAAACCGTTGAAGAGCTGTAGGAGTTGCTCAGACACCTCAAAATCGACGACTAGTTGTCGTCCAATACCGAGATCTGCAGCCGCATGATCGGAGAAATAAAAGTGTCCTTGAGAATCCGAAAAGGAGACCTGCTCTAGCCCTCTACAATAACCGTTGTTGAAATAGTCGTCTGTTGAAGGATCACCCTTCCACGGGTCTCCTGCAGAGTGTGTCCGCTGGAACGTCATCACCAAGCCGAACCGTAGGCCCCTTCAGCAAAAAATGCCTCGAGAACATCGTAATACTCGTCAACTTCGCCGCCAGTAACTTTTGCAAGTAGATGCATTGCGGTGAGGGTCCTGTATTCTGGAATTCTGATTTTATTCCTAACTTTCTTGCTGATTGTGAAGGAACATAGACCAGTAATTCTCAAAAGCCAGGAGAGTAGGAAAATCGGAGGCCAATTTTTGCTTCAAAAAGGGGAACTTAATTCAGCCTTTCCCATGACACGTATTCATTATTTATTCGGTTTGACTCGTATACGGCCTCGGATATAAACGTTCCTTGGATCCATTTCTAAATTAAAATCATTAAGAAGGGTCCCAAAACAACCACGAACAGCTTCCAAACAAAAGCAGATTTAGAGTGTCCAATTTCGAAGGAGTTTTTTCATCAGGGACAGGATGAGATTGTGCCGAGAGATCACCCAATTTAAATGTTCAGGACATTTACGGTACTAGCTAGGAACACATTCTGTATCACGGCAGGCCGCAGCTTGATGTCGCAGGCCCACTGAATGACGCCAAGGCTACTTGGCAGTTGGGGCCACGAAAGAAAGTCTCAGTTAAGTAACTTATCCGTGCCTTCCAGCGCACCCATCTGCTTATACGAAAGGTACATCTATTATGAAAAGGTGGTTATGAAGATCGTGTGGCGCAGGAAGTGTATGGGTGCGCTGGAAGGCATGGATAAGTTTCGAGTATCACGGCACTCATCAAATTGACGTGGAGCGTTTCCAACACCCAGCGCCCCAATGGCTTCGTGTCGGAACTGAAGGAAACCATGACTGCGCAGAACAGAACCAAACGAAGAAGGATCAATCTTATAGTTGGTGGTTTTCTTTTGTTAAGCTCCCATAGCTACTTGATGTTCAGATTTCTTAGATACCTATAGTCCTTCAATCATTAAATCCAGAGGAGACATAGAAACTTTTGCCCACGGCGGGGTGGGGCTTCCAGATATGGCCCGAACAGTAGCTCGCATCTTAAACTTTGACATATCTCTACTGTGACATTTATTTGATCTCTATTTCTCTATTCCTGCATTTCGAAGATCGCCCCTTCTTCGTGCTAAAATATCCACTCGATGTGGTATCTAAGCAGTAAGCACACAATTCCGATTTGTAATCAAAAACCTACCGACGATCATCCATTCAACGCATCTCAATCAAGGTATGACCTTCGATCTTTTCTACAGTGAATGTGTTTTGTTTTGTGGGGGAAACTGCATTCCAGTACCAATAAAGGTCGCCCATCAAGCTCTGAGCGCCATTCCATTACGATGGTCGGTCCCCAGAAGCCCGGTATAGGTAAGTCAAAGCCGCAAGCCTTCAACGCCTAGTGTCCCACCGCTAAAATATTTACTGGGAAGGAGACCAGTATCATTTCATCACCATACATGATCCGCATGACCGCACAGCGAGTCGTCTAGCTCGATCGTATGCTGTAGCCCGAGGTCTCGAGAATAAGCGAAAGGCGCAGTCAAAACTGGGTGACAATTTTCGCATAGTATCACCCAAAAACGATAGTGAACGACCTATAAAAAGACGGGAATCGGAACAAACTCTTGTGAATCAACCAGGCATTCCCTGCTCAGCCCCACCTAGCTTTTTCCATTGGCTAGCTGCGGAGTCACCGAAGCTAAATGAATTGCTAAATCGAGGTAAGACGAGCTTTGCAAACACTCAACTTACACATGTCAATATTAATAGACGATGTAGAAATAACCACACCAGCTGGAAACGCAGTATTGAGTGTTCTGGATGAGCTTGTGCTCCAGAATTTCCGTCCAATTCTTCGAACAGGGCCAGATGATGATGTTCTCCTGAATGCCATCATGCTCACATTTTCCTTCTCAATTGCCGCTGGTCACTTGAACAGGCAGTGTCTTGAGTATCAAAGTGCAGCTTTGAGTTCCGTTCGCAAAAGGATTAATTCTCCGAACAAGTCTACCATGGAGTCGACGATGGGTGCTATTCTACTTCTCGCTGGTGTAGAGGTAGGTTGGAACGTAAATCCATAACAAGCAACGACCAAGATTTCTAAATTCGATAGGCTCAAAAAGGAGTGCCACGTCAGGTACGGCTTCACATGGGGGCAATCTATCAACTTCTCGAAATATGCCAAAGAAAAGGCGTTTATCTGAGCGACGGCATCAAGCGTGCAATATTCTGGTCGGTAATTCAATACATACCTATGCTATACTTCATTAACATAAGTCCAGGTCGGACTTGAACTCTGCAGTTATAGCAGGTTCGAGCCGGGTTTTCGATCACACAACCTTCTCGGAGCTTCAGTGGAGAAGAGACCCTCTTTCCCCCAAATTCTTCACATTACCACCTGGCTTCCAACCCCTATCTCATTTACTAGACGAAAGCTTTTCCGAGATACTCAAGGATATCCATGCCTTGCAATGCATTCGGGATTCTGCCCTATTTGGCGCAGTGGATGTAATATCGATGGCCCATATCGATAACCATCAGGCTTCTATCCAGTCAAGGCTAATAGATTTGCCCGATGGCTCACCGATCTCGGATTGTTGCCATATCGCGGCATATCTCTGCTCAACGATGCTGCGCTGCAAGGTTTGGCGCACTTCGACTATTCCTGTATGTGAATCACCCCAGTTCCATTATATATTGCTCTTCTGACGTTGGTAGTCACACCTTTCCTTACAATTACTCAGCAAGCTTCAGAAAGCAAAAGAGGATCCAACATGGAATAATCTACGTGAGCTTCTTATCTGGCTTCTGCACATCGGCGGGGCTTTTGCCCCCACGGGATCAATACGAACTGCTTACAAGAAACTGTTACATCTGAGCCTCAGCACCAGACTCGCAGGCCTGTATACCTCTTGGGCAGAGCTGTGTGCTATTCTTCGGCAGTTCATCTGGTCAGATAAAGCATTCATGTCGCAGATTAGGGCATTTTGGGAGGAATGTATTGTCGAATATAGGTTGGAGCAGACAAGTCGCACGCCAGAAGGTTAATCAGGCCTCTCCTAGCTCTAAGATTGGCCGAAACTTGCTGTGATTACCATGATAAAAATTTCCCATCTTATTGTGCTCGATTTGGATGGTAACAGAGAGAGTGCAATCATAGAATTAGCATAGACCCGGTCAACTGCTTCATACTGAACTATTTGTAATCGCCCTTCTTGAGCCTCTGTACCCACTCACCTGAGCAAGCCGTGTTGTGATTGGCCACATACCTAGTTTCCTGTCCCAAAATGGAATAGCGTACTGAACTAACCTTAACTGGAAGCATCTCATTTCCATTCCGGGAATTATCTCTGTGCCCTAAATGTACAGAGCAATTTACCAAACATCAACCAGGTGCCGAGAGCTCCCGCTTTGCGTTTAATGATGGCTATAAATACTCAGTTCAACTCCTGGCTGAATGAAAAATACTTCGCTCTATATTCCACATTTGAGACCAACTATCTAAAGAACCCATCGACTATGACTCCTCAATCCTGTCTTTTCAAGCCCCTCAAGATAGGCGACATGGACGTCCAACATCGCATCGGGATGGCTCCACTCACTCGCTGCCGTGCAAGTCATGAACGAGTACCGACGCCATTGATGAAGGAGTACTACGCTCAACGGTGTGCAGTTCCCGGAACCCTGATCATCTCCGAGGGAACCTTCGTGTCTCCAAATTGTGGTGGCTTCCCTTCCGCACCGGGAATTTGGCGTGAAGATCAAGTCGCCGCTTGGAAAACAATCACTGATGAAGTCCACAGCCGTGGATGCTTCATATTCTGCCAGGTTTTCGCAATGGGTCGTGCTGCGGATATTGAAGTAGCCCGCAAAGAAGGCATCGAAATCGTAGCACCTAGTGCTATCCCGATTGAAGAAGGCGCTGCAGTACCCCGTGCTATGACCATTGATGAGATCCAACAAATGATTCGAGACTTCGTGGAGGCTTCGAAGAATGCTATTCGCGCGGGCTTTGACGGCGTCGAAATCCATGGTGCCAATGGGTATCTCCTGGATCAATTCATTCAAGATGTCAGCAACAAACGCCACGATGAATATGGAGGCAGTGTGGAGAACAGAACCCGTATCCTCGACGAAATTATCAAGGCTGTCGTCGGTGCTATTGGTCTCAAGCGTGTTGGGCTTCGCCTGAGCCCTTGGAGTACATTCCAAGGTATGAGGATGGATGATCCGATTCCGCAATTTAGGGACGTCATCAAGAAAGCGAGTCAGTCGGATATCGCATACCTTCATCTCGTGGAGTCTCGGACATCCGGCGCTATGGACTCTGATGCCCACGATTCACTGGATTTTGCATATGATCTCTGGAATGGTCCTCTTCTTGTTGCTGGTGGCTATACACCTCTAGAGGCACAAAAGCTTGTGGATGAGAGTTATCCAGAAAAGGACATTATCGTCATCTTTGGGCGATTGTTCATCTCAAATCCGGACCTCATTTTCAGGGTGAAGGAGGGCCTGAAGCTGAGTCCGTATAATAGGGAAACTTTCTATGTCATGCAGTCAGCGGTGGGCTATGTGGATTATCCCTTGAGTAAGGAGTACCTGTTTAATGGACAGGAAGTGGCTCACTGAGTTTCAGCATGGAGATGCTCGTGCTTTTTTGTGTCCATTAGTTCGTGATCAGTGCGGTGCAATTTCAGTATATCGGTCAGACTTCCTATTTTCTCGTCACGGGGCCCGGTAGTCATGTATGCATAGAGATCAATAGGTATCGTTATAAGATTCAGTATAAGAATAGTTCATTTCTAAAGAACGCTGCTGAAACTTGGCATCGCCACAATAGCATCAAGATCGTGTCTTTTATTTTCAAATGTCATCCATTGGTCGTCCAAGCCATAAATTACTGGCCACGGCCAGCACCACCAGCACCATCAGCACCACCACCGCCCATCATGTTGCGAGCCCTAAAACCATTCCATTAGCATACTGCGGAGTAAAAATTCACCACACAAGACCAAACTTACATCTCAGCAATGTTGGGGTCGCTCATGAGGCTGGACATGTCGGGCATGCCGCCACCCTGGCCGAAGCTCTCAGCCATCTGACGAAGGCGAGGGTTGCTCATCAAGTTGCCCAGCATATCAGGGTTGCTCATGAGGTTCTGGGCCATGCTGGCGAACATGGGGTTGCTCATCATGGAACCCAGGTCGGGCATACCACCGCCACCGGCACCACCGCCCATCATGCCCGCCAGCGAAGACAAGTCGGGCATACCGCCAGCACCACGGGAAGCACCAGGAGCAGTATCCAGATCCTCCGCTGGGGGTTCAGTAGCACGGCTGGCCTCCTCGATCTTCTTGTTGCAGGTCTCCAGACCACGCTTCATAGCCTCACTGCCGCCGGTGCCCTCCGCCTCAATACCCTTCTCGTAGGCCTCCTTCGCAGCGTGGTAATCGCCCAAGTCGAAGCGAGCAAGACCAAGACGGCTCCAGGCCTTCGAGTACTTGGGATCAACAGCAACGGCCACCTCGGCATCGTCGGCGGCCTTCTCGTGCTGGCCAGAGGCGGAGTAAGCGGCAGCGCGGTTGGAGAGGTAGATGGGGTTGGCCGGAGCAATCTCGAGGGCCTTGGAGTAGGCGTCAATGGCCGCAGCGTAATCCTTCTTGGCCATAAGAGAGTTGCCCTCGGACTTCAGCTTGTCGGACTCCGCAGTAGGCGCACCAGCCTTGGGCTTCTGTTCCTGTGATTCCTGGGTTCCCGCGTCAGCCGCCTGGGGGGTAGACTTGCTTCGCAGCTTCTCGTAGACGCTGTAGATGTTGGCCAAAGACTGGCCACCCACGGCCTCCTTCACGGCGGCCTCATCACTGGGGTCGACCTTGAATGTATCCGCGATGCAGGACTGCGCGATCTCAATGGACTCGGCATCGTCGGCGGTGAGAGTGCCGTCCTTCAGGCTGGAGCCGAGGAAGTCGATGATGGCCAGAGCCAGGCGCTTCTTGCTTTCTGTGGGGGCCTACGAGAGTATATCGGGTCAGCTTGAAAGGAGCGTATACAATACGGGTATGCGAGTCCTTACCATGATGGCAGTTGTCTATGAAGAAAGAACAGAATGAGAATGGAGGGGCTGTCTACATCTCAGGGGAGGAAAAATGACAATGCGGGGGAGAAGTTCCTGCACGTGATACAGCTTATCGTCCCCGTTGACCAGACTGATTGTCTGTTTGGGAACTGCTCCTTTAGATTGTCTTCTTACTTTACCTCCGCGCCGGTGGAGTCTGGCCTTGAATTGCGACGGTTTATGGAGCGCAATGACTCCATGTGAGCTTCAGCGCCGGTCTTAATTCTCCCTCCCCCTGCGAGCCGAGCCATGTACTGGCCTAATGGAGTGCCCCGGGTCTATGCGGTCAACGGCCCCAACATTGCCCATGTCTCGGACGACGTGAATCGCCAGGGCAATAGCAATCCCTTGGCGGAAGAGCAGAGCTCTACAGATTCCCAAGAACCAACAGATGGCGCTCGCGAACGGGAGAACCCAGAAGGCCGGGGTGATGATCTTAAACCCGAACAACCCCCGTCCCAAGAGGATGCTTCCCACTGGGAGCAAGAAGCAATTGGTGGCCTGTGTGTCTCTCGGTCAGGCCATATGTTTGCGACCATAACTGAATCTTCAATTTCATTATGGCAGACCAGGGTATGTCTTGCAAGATGTCCATTATAGCTTGAGGTATTCGATGTTAAACTCGGTACTAAACTCCTTCGGCAGCCCACGGCAGTAGTAGCCGCGGTAGCTCGGTCCGCATACTCCATGACAACCTACGGACCAAATGTGGCAGTCCTTATGCATCCCGACTCGACAATCCTTGTGGTACAAACCCTCAATGGATATCTCCTCACCTATTCGGTCGCTTCGGACCCTGCGACGCGAGTCTACCAGCAAAGGTTCGACCACTCCACACATCCCCGCCGGCAGCAACTGGCACATTTCTCGGCCGTGGAAGAGGCGAACGTGGTTGGGGATATCAGTATCAGGTTTCGAATGGCGATTAAGATTGAGTCGGGGATTGTCAAGGCATTAGCGCTGGACCAGGAGCTCATCGTTGCCACGGTGAAGCCCCCTGCGATTCAGTGCATTCGTTGGGCTCCAGAGGCCAGTGGAACACAGACAAAATCCGAGTTGCTGACCCGGATATTGAATGTACCAAAAAAGGTCTCACTAGTCGATATGGTCTATGACCGCGCCATGAACCTCTTGATCTGGCTCACCAGCAACGGTCAGGCATATGCTGTGCAACGAGCACCTGGGGGTCAAGAGGAGTCCGAGGCGCCTAAAAAGCTATTCCATGGCCACTGCTTCCATGACCCCAAGAGCGATGGGGAAGAGGCCCTCAAAGTAGCAGTCAATGCTCGGTTTTCCTTACTTACAGTCAGTTGCGCAAATGGCGAGGTCTTGGTTTACACTGCCAAAGATTATACAGGGAACGTGCCTCTTTCCCAGAAGCTGGACCTTCCAGCATCTCCTTCATCAACCGGAGCATTGACATTCATGAACTACTCTCCTGATGGATATTGCTTGTTCGCCGGCTACGAAAATGGTTGGACAACATGGAGCGTTTTCGGGAAGCCTGGTGGTAACAGCTTCTTTGTTGACCCCAATTTGGCAACTTCCAATGGAGAGAACTGGCTCACGGGTGTCTCAAATGGGTCCTGGATAGGTGGTGGTTCCGACATCATTCTATCAGCACGAAATGATCGACGTCTTTGGATCCTAGAGACGGCGCGCAGCGCGTTGACAGGATGTTTTTCCGCCGCGAATTTGGCTCGAGGGTTGCTACAAACAGGGACTGAGTTCATACTGTATCGTGGACATGACTTGCCTGATCTGATGACCATCTCTGGCAAGGACTCACTCTGGCATCATGCCCAGTATCCTCCCGCATACCTTCACTCGCAGTGGCCGATTCGATCCTGTGTGGTGTCTCAGGATGGACGCTATGTGGCAATCGCGGGTCGGCGTGGATTGGCACATTACAGCATCAACAGTGGCCGATGGAAAGTCTTTGAGGACTCTAAAGTGGAAAACTCATTTGCGGTGCGAGGAGGCATGTGCTGGTACGGGCATATCCTGATTGCGGCTGTTGAGAGCGATGGCTCCTACGAGGTTCGTTCATCAAAACTTCAGTTGCATCAATGAATCTAACGGGCATAACTAGCTGCGTCTTTACTCGCGCGAAGATGCGCTGACCAACAGCTCTATCATGCACATCGAATACCTCCCGTCACCAGTGGTGTTTATCGGTCCCTCGGGGGAAGACTCACTCTTGGTCTACACCTACGACAACATTCTCTACCACTATATCATCAACTCAATGCAGACACAGATAACTCTTGTTCCAGTCGGACAGATTGCCTTTAACGGAATTGTCAGGGCACCTACTCGAGTCCGAGCAATCAGCTGGGTCTTGCCCGAGGATCAGATGCGTGAGTCTTTTCGTCATACGGCCTTTTGGTCTACGCATTTGTATCTAACATATTGAACAGGGAATGGCGATCCCTCGCAGGACGTGAAGGTAGCGTCAGTACTCCTACTGGTCGACGGTAACCTGGTTCTCCTCCAACCCACCGTGACGGAAAGTGGCGATCTCAAATATGACATGCGTGTCATTTCCCATGACGTGGAGTACTACATCTTGATGCGAGACCAACTCTCCTTCAATTTCTCGTCTCAAGTCGACGAGTCTCTACCGTCCAGCCCGTCGGCCGAGATGGCCCTCGAGCCATCATACAGCAGCCTGTCACTTCGGGACTCCTTGTGGATGTTCCGAGGTAAGGATCTTCTGGCTTGGAATGACGTTCAGGACATTCTGCAGCAAGAGACGGTGCCGACTCCTCTCAATATCCCGTTGGACTTTTATCCTTTGTCTGTGATCTTGAATAAGGGTGTCGTACTCGGAGTGGAATCCGAAATGACACAACGGCGAGATGTCACCTTCACCAGCTTGAAATTCGCCATCCGAGTATGTTTCGCTTGTCTTCTGTCCTCCATTATCCACTAACCCGTGACAGACACATCTTTTCCTTCCATACTTCCTACAGTACTGTCTCGTCCACCTTGGAACACCAGCTGCGCTCTCCTTGTGTCGACACTTCTCTCACTTATCCTATTTCGCCCACGGCCTCGAAATTCTACTCCATCACGTCCTAGACGACGAGGTAGACAACGAAAGCCGTGCCAACAAGGCCGATGGCCCGATAATCCGCGAAGAACCCCTTCTCCCCACCGTCATTGCCTTCCTCCAGGCATCCCTCCCCACGCCTGAATACCTCGACATCGTCGTACAATGTACACGCAAGACAGAACTCCGATTCTGGCGCACCCTCTTCACATACCTCCCCCCACCAAAGGTCCTATTCGAGCAAGCCCTCAGACTCGACGCGCTCAAGACAGCCGTCGGTTATCTGCTCGTGCTCCAGGCCTTTGAAGACGAAGAAGAACTTGGCCACGATGGGCACATTGAAGAATACGTCGTTCGTCTCATCGGCCTAGCATCTCAGAAGGCAGACTGGGAGCTTTGCGGCGAGCTTGCCCGATTCTTGATTGCACTTGATTCATCTGGCGAAATGCTGCGGCGTGCAATTGGTCGTGTTGGCTTGCGGCCTAGTCCACGACCGTCGCCCAATGGTGGCCATTCAGGCTTAGGTTCGAGAACTGCGTCGGCGGCAAGTGTGAGGGGCTTGGGGCTAAGTCTTCCGGTGCGCACGCCGTCTTGGTCATCTCTTTCTCCGACCTCGTCGCTCTCGCCACGCCTGAATGGGCGTGATGGAGAGGTGTCTGATGAATACGCGCGGTCTGTGGACAGCCGCGAGGGCTCATGAGTTACTATCGAGCATAATATCCCATCACCATGTCCGTTGGACTCTTTTGTATATAATTTTAATCTAGCGCACTATTCTGTTCATATGCCAAGCTACCTACCTACCCATCATCTTAGCTTGACAATCGAAATCAAGAATGCAGCCCAAACGACTAATGGGATTTGTCTTGGACCCTAAGAGCTATTGCCCTTGACCAAACTACACAGAGCCGGCCTCCTCTCCGGCACTTCTAGACCCTATAACATTCTGCACCAAACACATAAGACAATCCAATAATTCATAGCTTTTCTCATTTCATACCAACATAAAATAATCATCACCATCGGGGGTATATTCAACCAACCGATCCCAAATCCCAAAAAGTCATAACACATCTCTCCCATCCCATCCCCATTCCTCTCCCACTCTTTAATCCAACTGCATCTTCCAAAGCCCATCCCCCAAATAATGCCCCTCATCCATAACAACCCCCTTCCCCTTACTCTTCATCTCCTCCGTGCCCACCTTGAGCGCACCAACAAGACAAACCTCCTCTTTGCCCTCGGCCTTAACAGCAACGACCTGTCCCGCCTCAAGCGCATGCTCTGCATCAGGCAGGCGGCCGCCCGGGGACGTCAGGCCGGGAGCCATGAGTGTGGCACCCGAGAGGACAAAGCGGATTGCGCCGCGGTCGATTTGGATGGTTGGGAGGGCGGTGGGGTAGGCGTGGATTAGGCGGAGGTGGGGGATTGGAGGGTCGTCGAAACGTTGGAAGAAGAGGGGGGTTGATTCTATTGTGTAGAGGGTTGCGCGTTCGGGGCTGGTTGGGGATTAGTTTGATTGTCTGGTTTGGTATTGGGTTTGGGGAGGGCGGGGAGGTTGCTGGTGTAGGTTGACAAGAAAGGCTTGAGAGTGAGGAGTGAAGGTGCAAGGGGGGCGTACAGCTTGACAGCTTCCAGAGAGGCCTTCTTGGGCATGATCTCTTCAATGTAGGGCTCGAAACCGGGGTAAGTCTCCAGCAGCTTTTGCCGCAAGGCGCGAGCTGCGGAGGACTTGACCTTGGAGCGGTTGCTTGGTGGGATACTGCGAGGGAAAAAAACATGTCAGTAAATATATTCATTCAATTATTGAGGGTAGGGTCTCAAAGCTGCACACGTCGAGCATGCATGTATCTCTGGTGTGCTGAATAGCTGTCTTCGGAGATTGTGCTCTTGTGTGAGAGCTCTGATATTCCATTGCTCTGCCTTAATGGGCGGGATAGAGTCCGTGGACAAGACTGTAGTAGCTCCGACAGGCTAAATCGGGCCTCAAAGGTACCACTTACTCTTTCTTGAACATGATGCTAGTTGTTGGAGATAATTGATTGCTCCGGGTGGGTGAAGTGGGATGCGCGGTGAGAGTCACGTGATGGTGTTTACTGAGCGGCGAGAGATTTCGAGGAAAGAGGGAGGATGAAGGAGATATTGGATACCGAGCAAGGAAAATGGCCAACTTAAATGCAGAGATTGTATTGCTTTATGTAAGACCGAGCAGCATGAGTGATCTACTAAGGAAGAATACTCTTTACAATGGAAGGACTCATGTAGTGATGTGTACAGTGAACAAGATATCATTTATTGAACTACTGAAAAGCACTTAGGACTTGGCAGCACCAGCCTTGATGAGCATGATGTCACCATCCTCAACGACGTAGTCCTTGCCCTTGGTCATGACCTTACCGGCAGCCTTGACAGCAGCCTCGTCGCCGAGTTCCTTCAGGGTGCTGTAGTTGTACACAACAGCCTGAATGAAGGTCTTCTCAAAGTCGGTGTGGATAACACCAGCAGCGCTGGGGGCCTTGATGCCCTTGCGGATAGTCCACTGGCGAACCTCATCGGTACCGGTAGTGAAGAAGGAGGCCAGGTTTAGAGCCTGACGCATGGTGGTGATGACCTTGGGCAGACCAGAGGCGGTACCAAGCTTCTTGCACTCCTCCTCAGCGGCAGCGTCATCACCCATCTGGGTCAGACGCTCCTCGAACTGGGCAGAGATGGGCAGAATGGGCGAGTTGGGGGACTTCTCCTTAACCCACTCGAACAGCTTGGGGAGGTACTTGTTCTTCTTGCGGATGAAGTCCTTCTCGCTCAGGTTGACGAGGTAGACGACAGGCTTGGCAGTCAGAAGGAACAGAGGGTTGATGACTTCGACCTGGAGTTCAATTCTTGTCAGTATGAAAGAACTGAAAAGCGATTGAGATGATTTTTGGTTGTAATCAAAAAAACTCCAATGTTTTTTTTCAGTGCAGTACTTTAATTTCAAGATGCCCTCGAACGTGATATAAAAATGAGGGATTCAACGAGCTGGGATTATCGCGCTAGGCGCTTATTCATCATAAAAACATTGGAGTTTTTTTTTTTTTTTGGGGGAAGGGGTGGATGTAAGATGTGGGAAGGAAAAGATTTTCAAACGTACCTCCTTGGGGCCCCATTCACCCTCACGGATGTCCTTGCCATCCTTAAGCCACTCGAGGACCTTAGCAGTAGTAGCCTCCTCCTCCTTGAGCTTCTTCATCTCCAGCGACTGACCACCACGGCGGGTCTGCTTGGACAGAGCCTCGAGAGCCTTCTCGACGAACTCGATATCCTTGATGCGCAGCTCCTCACTGATGATGGTCAGATCACGGACAGGGTCGACGTCACCCTCGACGTGGATAATCTCGGCATCATCGAAGCAACGAACGACCTGGAAGATGGCATCGACGGCGCGAATGTGCGACAAGAAGGAGTTACCCAGACCAGCACCAGTGGAGGCACCACGGGTCAGACCGGCAATATCGTACACAGTCAAATTGGCGGGCACCTGGGACTTGGGCTTGTAGTGTTGGCAGAGCCAGTCGAACCGCTCATCGGGGACGATGACGCGGGCCTCTTCGGGGTCAATTGTGGCATAGGGGAAGTTGGCCGGGTTACCCAGAGAGGACTTGGTGATAGATTGGAAGAGCGTCGACTTGCCGACGTTGGCAAGACCAACCTAGATAGATCACATGGTGAGTCTTGGTTGTTGTGTGGTTGGGAAAGTGTGAAGGGAGGGAAAGAAAAAGAGAAGGGGAAAAGGGCGGAAGGAGGATTAAATAGTTTTTCGTGGAATTAAAAAGTGGACTGTGCTGTGCGAAAAAAAAAAACGACCACAGGGGGAAAAAATAGAGGGTGGGGTCGCTGCTCACATACGATACCGCTCTTCAAGTTGTTGCCGGGACGGCCCAGCAGGACCTTCTCTTGAACTTGGGCCTTCTTGGGAGGCATTTTACTGGACTTCTTCTTCTTGCTGGAGTAGAAGCGACAGAAGAGAGGTGGGAGGTGGGGTGAAGAGGAGGAGGAGTAAAGGCGGAAGCGGGCGCAGGGATGGCGCGCGGCAAAAGCAGGACCAGCTGCGGATCGATCGACGATACGAAGGAAAAAAACGGAAGAAGATGAAAGAGACGTGATGGCGGCGCCCACAGGAATAGTGGGCAAGGTCAATTGGCTTGGAAAAGAGCTGGAAACAGCAACAAAATGTCGATTGATCGCGTGGAAAAGGAACAAGCTACAGCTATTCATCCAAGTTTTCTGCCGGTCTGATATTAATACCGCCCACGTGATAATTGAGCCCTGCCCTTTTTCAACGACGTCACTACATCAACTAAAAGCATAACGTGGAATAGGACATGTAGAATGAAGACACCACTGCTAGAACGAATTCATATATTTCCTTTTTGGTAGAAGCATCCAAGCCCATCAGGCGCAAAGGAATAGGTATAATAAAAATACATAGCCTAGCAAGAAAAAGCCCACCTCACGTCCTGCCAGTAGTGGTAGACGCCCAGTAGTGGGAAAGAAAACAATCATGCAGAACAAAGCCCACCACCGTATCCAACCCTCAGAGCCCTAAACAAATCCAAATATAAAACGCCAATGGCAACATAGAGCATCAAGGCAAAGACAGAACCACAGGACGAGACAAGGTAACGTTATAGATCCATCGCGTCGCCAGCTTCAGACACGGTATCAACCATGTCCAGAAGCTTAGCGTAGGGGACCGTGACCCGCTGAAGTTCGCGATATTTACCTGCAGACGTACGTTAGTAAGACAAATCACCAAAAGGATGCTATGCTGTACGCATCAAAATAAGGAAGAAACATACCAAGAGCAAGAATGACCTCCTTCAACAAAGTCTCCCGTGGCCAGCCACACAAGTCATCCGAACCCTCCCGCCAATTACGACCCTCGCGCTCATTAGCCTGCAACCTGGAGGCAGTCTCTGACCCATCCTCATCGTCAAACAATCCACCAATCAACCCCTTAAGTAACTCTTCAACCTTCCCCTTCAACCCTTCCGCACCAATACGCTTGGCATACATGTTCAGGTACAACCGGAACTCCTCCTTAGCACCTAGTGACAGAGCAGCCGCCATGCGGTTCTCAAGATGGGCAATGGACACGCTGGACTCGAATGTTTCGTAGCCCTCGCGCGAGAGTAAGACCTTGATAAGACGTTGGAGGAAGTACGCACGGCCACGTAGGAGGGTTTCGTTGGTAGTGTTGCGTTCCAGGAAGGGGATTATACCGGCGGAGACGGCTGCTTTGGCATCTTTGGTATCTTGGTTGGCTTCTCTGGCTTGGAGGTTGCCCACCGGCGCATCGGTGGAGTTCCAATATTGGCTGCCGACGGCCCACCAAGCTTCTGAGACGCGTTGCCATGTGTACATTGCTGGTGAGTAGGAGTAGCCTTCGCCGTTTGTCAGCGATACAACTATCCGACCTTCGGAGTTGATGCGCGCGTCTGTGACGGCGGGGCCTGCGGTAGGATTTCCGCCGAGTGTGTGAATGGCCGCATCAAGAACGGGTTGCAGGGATACAGGTGGGTGGGGAGAGGATAGGTGCTTCACGTTCCAGACATAACACATTCCAACCGAAGAAATGCAGAGAATCCAGGGACCATTGCACTCCAAAATAACCGGCTGTGCTTCCAGGACCAGCGCGCTTACCA
Organism: Penicillium subrubescens; assembly: GCF_028828155.1. NCBI lineage: Eukaryota > Fungi > Ascomycota > Eurotiomycetes > Eurotiales > Aspergillaceae > Penicillium > Penicillium subrubescens. Next base: position 1,748,545 of record NW_026643160.1, on the reverse strand, counting down.
AGCGGCGACCTGCCGGCGTCCACAGATAGATAGAGCCATCTTCGCAAGCAGCTGCCCACAAATTCTGGTTACCCGTGACAAGGAGCACAGATTTGGGCAAGAAGTCTTGCCACAATGGCTGCTCGCCGCGGAACAAGGTCAAACGAACAGGCTCACGGTCCACTGCCCGTCCAGTCAGACTAGCCGGCGAGGGATTCCGCGCTTCAAACACGACGTCAATGCGGCCTTTATCTTTAGCATTTGAGTCACCAGCTTGGGCCGGCGGTTCTGTAGGTTTTCCATTGGGATCAAGTGCGCGCAAAATATGACTGCGAATCTTGGGCACCGCCAGCCGGACCTGACTAATCGACATGCACGGGTTCGTAACTGCAGGTCGAATAAAATCAGGAGTTGGTTGTTGGCCAGTAGCTGGGGGTTGCACGACTGCTGGAAGCAGGCCATCGAGAGTGTTTGCCATGATGGGAGTAGCGCCATTCTGACTGGCAACAGCCACACGCTTCTCGACCTGCCCTTCTTCATCGCCTTCCAGCTGTGCAAGTTTGCGCTTGTTTCCGAAGAGTAGAGCAGTCAGACCACCCTTTGGTAGGCCATCAAATGGTTTGGAAAGGTCAACGAGTGACGTAGGAGTATCTGCCTTCACCTGACTACTGACGGAAGCCATCAGTCGAGCCTGGGGGAGTGATGATTCTCCAGCTCCAGCTCCGGAAACGAGCAAAGGCGCAATACGTTTCTTGCCCTCTTTCGTGTACGTCGGCCGTTGCTTCAACCTCTCCAACTTTGCTAGATAAGGGTCTGGTTTCGGCGCTTCTGTGGCCGGCGTGGAGGTTCCATTCGTCTGAGTCTTGGTCGAATCTGGAGCTGGCGATGGGACTCGAGCAGGCGTAGTGCCATTCGACGGTTGTGGAGCGGATACTCCATTCACAGCGGGCTCTGCATGGCCATCACCCATTAGCGCGCCCATGCGGCCCTCAACGCCCTTCAGTTCACCAGCCTTGCTCTTCTCTTCTAGAAGAAGCCCATCGGTAGTCTCTGTGATACCGGCACCCTTGCGATTCGTTCCGAACTTGGTGAGCGATTTCTCGTTCTCTTCCATCTCCGCAGCCCAGCCTAGCTCGCCATCCTCGAAACGCACCGCCACAATAGCGCCGTCCAGGGCCGTAGCGTAGAGACACTTTCCATCAGGACTCCATGCCAGATCCGAGATGGACTTGGCCGCCATCTCCTGTGCAACCACGATTGGGCGTGCATTGCTCGTGATCCAGACACTGAGTGACTTGTCTGCACCTGCGCACGCAATCACAGTGATATGGTGCTGTGCGGCGTGGTTGTCGGGCTGATTTTTATTCACCGGCTCACGAGAGTAGAGGCGAGGAGAAAATGAGCAAACCTCGACGGGGGCTTCGTGACCAATGAGGTTGATATCTCCATCCCAGGACCCACGATTAATGATGGCCACGGAGCTGACCGGACCGTTGACGGCATTCGCAGCAGCAATATGCATACCGTCCGGTGACCACGAGCAGCGGCGGAAGTATGCAGTCAAGGGAGAGTTGGCGAAGGGCGCGGTGATGGTATGTTCCAAGACGAAATTGTTCATTTGGTCGTGGGAGGTGGAGTTCGGGGCAGGGGAGGTGAATCGGAAGATGCGCACAGTGCGATCATCGCTTGCCGTCGCAAAGTACTTATTCGCCGGGTCGAATGTGATTCCCTTGACATGACTCTGGTGCACAGCTATCGTCTTCAGCTTCTCGAAAGTATGACCCGACCATACGACGACCTTCGAGTCGAGTCCGACAGAGACTAGAATCGAAGAGTCGTGCGACCACCCAAGATCCTGCACATCATTATCGTGTCCAATCAATCGCCGAATCGTGCGCCAGTTCTCAACTGGAGGTGCCTCGTCTGAACCTGTATTTTTCAGACTCCATTAGTGTTCTGCCTGCCAAAAATCTCGCCAACCGCAAAACCTACCGAATGTGGAGTGTGTGGGAGGATTCGAATCAAGCGTGTACACGCAGACAATCTTGTCATCCGCCCCTGAGGCAAGGTATTTCCCATTTGGCGAGAAGCGAACCGTATGAATCGTGCCGGAATGATTGCTCATCGAGGCAAGCTGCTTAGGCTTGCTCGCGAATTCCGGGTTTCCGGTGTTGTGAATAGCCTCCGTGGACCAAATACGAACGTATCCATCTAAAGTGCATCGAAAGCGAAATGGTTAGCATCAAGCCTCGTCCTTCCGCCACCTCTTCATATAGCTTTCGTCCGAAGATGTTCCTCGTCCATCAGATATCCGGTAAATCTCACCTCCAGCAGCGGTCACAAGCCTCTTCCCATCGGGCGACACATCGCAACTGTAGACCTCGAAATCTTTCCGTTCACCTATCGAAGCACACGAGTTAGTCCCCGTATTCTCAAAAACTCTCCCACGGACTAGCCTAGCGGTAGCTCAAGTCTACCACCTAGCCCTCCAAGCCATCTTTCTCATTCCAAATCCCAACGAAAACCGATTTCGCCGAAGAGACAATCGTACCTCCATGCGTGAGCCAGACAGGCTTGATAATATGCATTGCGCAACGCGGGCAGTCAGTGCTGCTCCCTTATATCGTATGAAAACAATCCAAGTACAAAAACACGGCTCGTTATCGAAGATCCCAGCTCCAGATGAGCGAGCGGCAGCGGAGAAGGGTCGGTTGCGGATTGGCGGCAGTGTAGGATGAGCGTTAGGTGTTTATCAGGCTGGACATCGCAGGGCAGTCGGACAGCACCAGCACAACCCCTGTGGTGTTGGATCCCGGGCGAAATTGGGATGTGGCGGTGTTCAAATTGGCGCGGCGTCCGCAGATACCTTCGGGGTGGGTGGGAGGGATGATGATGGAAGTTGAGGTCCAAGGAGAGCGCGCCCGTTCGAAAAGTCGCGATCTCCAGATTTGGCGCCGTGGCCCGAGCTCCCTTTCGCGTTTGACTTTAATTCGGGTACAGAATTATCCCGCGGAGGGCACTATCTTCACTACTGTAATTCTAAACAAAAGATAATAATGTCAAGAATTGATTTACACACTTATCATACACTGGCCTTGTTTTTTATTTTCCTCTTTGGCTTCCCTGTCAATGCCGCAATACAATATCCTTATGTACAAGTACAAAGACCAATCGGGTTATCCCGCAGCGCAGACCAGAGACATCAGTGCGATTTTTGACCCCATGGGAATATGCCAAACGATTCAAATAGGCAGGCCAGAAGAGGAATATTCAACTGAAGGGAGTAATACAGCGGTAAAAGAGAGCCGGTTGGGACAGGATGCAGAACACAAGGGAAGAATGATATTAGCATACATCAGGAGAAGAGGAAGAATGAAAGGTGGAGAGAGGGAGAGGGGGTTGATCGTTTCGTTTCAGATGCGCTTATTTATTTCTTCTTGCTGGCCTCATCGAATCCATCCAGCACGCTCTGCGCAACACCGTCTGGCGACAGCTCATCAGCGATGGCCAAATCGACATCACTCTCCACCTCCTCAAACTCGTCTGACTTCCTGCTAGGACGGTTCTGGCCGAGAGCCTTAGCAGCGAGGCCCTTTGCCTGGGTCTCGTTGATCTTGCCATAGACGGACATGGCCGAGGCAATCATGCCACCCATGTCACCAACGTTACCAGGAACCACAACGGCAGTACCCTCGCGAGCCAATTTGGAGAAGGCATCGACGTACTGCTCAGCCACACGCAGGCTAAGGGCACCCTGGGCACTCTCCTGGCCATCCTGAATGGCGCCGGCAACCACCTCGATTCCGCGGGCAGTGGCCTCGGCCTTGAGCTTGATCGCCTCGGCCTCACCAGCAGCGCGGTTGATCTGCTCGGCGCGCAGGGCTTCGGAGGCAAGAATCACGGATTGCTTACGACCCTCGGCGATGTTGATCGCGCTCTGGCGCTGACCCTCGGAGTCGAGAATCTCGGCACGCTTCGATCGCTCTGCAGTGACCTGACGGTGCATGGCAGCCACGACGCCGTCGGGTGCGTGGATATCCCTAATCTCGTAACGCAGGCAGACAACGCCCCAGTCCTGCGCGGCCTCGTTGATGGCCTGAGTGATGTTGGTGTTCAGCGTGGCACGCTCCTTCAAAACGTGGTCCAGTGTCAGTTGACCAATCTCGGAACGCATCGTCGTCTGCGCAAGCTGGGAGATGGCGTATTCCGCATCCTCGACGCCGTAGCTAGTTGGAGCAGAGGCATCGGTTAGTCAATGGCCCATAACATCCATCCATACAAGCCATTGTTCACTAGAGCTACTCACCTAGCCTTATACGCATCAAAAACCCTCGTGTATAGCACACCGTCCAACTCCAAGGTAACGTTATCCGCCGTAATAGCATTCTGACTCGGAATCTCAGTAGCCGACTCCTTCAAACTCTTAACATAGGCAATCCGATCCACAAACGGAATCAGAATAGCAAGACCCGGTTCCAAAATCCGATGGAACTTTCCCATGCGCTCAACAATCCACGCCGTCTGTTGCGGAACGAATCGTACGACCGTGTTGGCAGGAAGAGTCTGGCGGTTTGAGAAGTAGGTAGTAGGACCGAGACCGGATCCCTGCGAGCCACCAGCTGCAGCAAAGTTGCTAAAGATGGACTCTGGGGCGAGATTTCGCGGGGAATTCGAGACCGCGCGGGTCTGTGTCGGTGTCACGCATGGTGCGGTGGTTGATCGGGGAAGGCGGCGCTGTTGGGGGAGGAGGCTGGCACCGCGAGACCGGAGCAGCCTTGATGTCTGGCGGGATGCACCCTCCATCTTGAGAGGTGTGGGGTTCGGGACGGAGGAGTAGGTATAGTGGAGGGAAGGACGAAGAGTAAGCTGGTTACGTCGAGCTGTCCGGACCTTGGCGAGGTTCGGGCTTTGTCGTTGCTCCGAGTGGATGACCTGTGGAAGCCTGAGGCATCAAGGTCACCTCCACATTTGCAGCTTGCGGCCAGGCACAAAAGAGCACATATTACATACTGTAGTGGCCAGTATTCATACTTGCGAGGTAACAGTCCGTCCTCATTCGCATTTAATATTTGTCAACTAAAAAGACCTAAGGCTTTAAACCTCCTACGCTGAGCCATAAAATTTTGTACTTAGAAATCCACACAATGCATGTCACATTTATCACATTAACCCCAGACAAAAGAACGAAACAACCTGATTTTGCACGTGAATACCAAACACTCCACATAAAAGACCCAAGCAATCCCAGCAAAACTCAGTACCCAATAAAGATGCTATGAAGATATGAACCTTCATCGAAGAAGTAATCAACTGGTCCGTGTATGCACCAGCGGCAAACAGCACGCCCTCCATGCAAGAATCCCCCAACTGCAAACGCATCCACCCAGCTTTGACAGCAGGAATGGACCAATTTAGATCTCAGGAGGAAAAAACGGTTGACATCATACAAGACACTTTTTCATTGCTGTTCTCGACCATTGCATTTGCTCGGGGTCGTTGCACCGTCATGTTGATAATCGCTGAGATCCAGGACAGAAGAGCCAGGCACCACCGGTCTGGATCAAAAGAATAGAATGGGCGAGAAAAGATAACAATAAGAAGAAGAAGCACACAAAGAATCTCTATGATCAGAAAGAATAACGTCATTTTTTGAGCCCGGGGTACCGATGGTATCAGGCAAGAAAGAAAGGGGATATTTGCCCAGTAATATCATGCCCGGACTCCGGATAACCATTTTGGTGAGAAAAACGAAAAAAAAAAAAAAAGCCCCATGATTTCGAAGCAAACAGCACGGATAGAGAGGAGACTCGCGATAAGAATAATAGATGGAAGAGAAGAACTCCGAGGCTTCGCGGTGAACCAGGAAACCCAGGGCGCCGAATTTTGAAATGGGATATGGAACCATTCGGCACTTGCGAAAGGAAGTGGGCGACAATGCATGCAAGACCTTTTAATCACAACAATGCTGATCATAATCTGAGACGAAACGCGCAAGGGGATAAAATAAAAAGATAAACAATATGACCCCAGAAAAAAGATAAACGTATTTGGAAACGAACAAGGAGACCGAGGATGAATTTAAGCAGTGAAGTTCCTCCACGCCGGTCGGCTCTGGCCATACACCCCCTTGTAGTAGTAGCCAAGCCTGCGACAGTTCGTGTCCTCCATCGCACCACTTGCCATAGACGAGCAGAGGAGTTCGAAAACCTCGTTGTTAAGCTTCGTTGTTCTGTCATCAGACAAGTTGACAATGTCGGAAAGGACCAGGTCGGGAGTAGGCATGGGACTGAGAAGAGAGGCTTCGTAGAAACTCATTAGAGCGTTGAATCCATAGTCGGTGTGTCGTGTGAAAAGATCATCAAGGGCTGATCGCCTAAATTCATTGTACAGTTGCAGATTGAAATCGCGCAGGAGGTACTGTGACCAGGTACGATAAGGGGTGCCGGTCTCAGCAGAATTGGCTGCTGGGGACCATCCCCAAGGGTGGTAGAATTGGGACATGTCGGGGGAGTAGTAGAGAGGTGGAGAACTTTTAGGGTCATAAGATCGCGTATCCTTCGCTTTGAACGGCCAGGCCTTCCTCTTCGGAAGCTTAATCGCTGAATGGGCAACGGAACTGGATGGAGAGCCCCATTCCTTGTCCATGTCAAAGCTAAGAGAGGAAAGAATCAAAAAGTCAGCCAACATTTGGAGCGTGCCACTTGCATGAACAAAAAAATCAACTCACCTAGAGGAAGGCCACTCCGTTTCACACTGAGGGGGATGCGACGTTTCCGGGGGCGAACTTAGTCCGCACGCTGAGGGATGATTGTCAATAACTGGGTTATCCATGGGGGGAGTAGAAGAGCCTGTCCACTGGGTGCTCTCTTCGGCGAGGGAGGAATGATCCTTGGGGAGTCCTACATTGGCAATTTCATTCAGTGCCGGCTGGAACTCTGGGGCAGTAGACGAAAGCGGCGTCCGATTTCCGCGAGATGCGGTTCCGTTGGGGACAAACTGGCGAGGTCCGTTGTGAATCGAGCTATTCGGGGCACCTTCGTTATGGTTGATCGGAGCGTTATCGTCGTTCTTGGCGTGCTTAACGACCGGAGCACCCTCATGCTGAGCCGAGGGGTCCCGCTGGTCAACGGGAAGAACCCACTGGGCCCAGCTCTCCTTCGGGCGGAGACGATCCACGCCATCCTCACCAATCTGGTAGTCGACGTTGCGAAGGCCACGGGAAACGTGACGGAGCATCTCAAAGTCCTCAGTCATGGACTTGACACGCTTGAAGCTGGCGATGACACCCAGAGGCACAAAGCCCTGAGAGTCCATGTGACGACGCAGGAACATGTCCTTACACATGTTGTCAACCGAGAAGTAGTACTCGAGTTGCATGGACAGCATACTCATGAGGCTGAAAGGCTCCATGTACTGCTGGTATGGCATGGCGCTCATAGGACCAGGAGCCACATTGGCAGGGTAGGAGGGGTACATAGTGTTGATCTCGGCGGGGAACTGGTAGACATTGTTGTACATGCCAGCAGTCGCGGGCAATGACGGTGAGCGCAGAGGAATCCGGTTGTTCTGTTGCTGACCGTTCGGAACTCCGGTGTGAGATCGCTGGCGGTCGTTGAAGCTGAACTTGCCAGGCACGAAGTTGTTGGCCATGGCGAACTGAGGGTTCTGAGCAAAGTTGGAGTAGGCTCCACGGCCGCGGTTGGCATTGCGGCCGCCACGCTCAGCGCGGGAGTCACCACGCTCGCGGTTGAAGTCCTGGAAACCAGAAGCATCACGGTTCACGTCCGCAGACTTGGGGCCCGACTCGACACGGCGCTCGTTAGCACGAGCAGCAGCCTGAGAGTCAACACCCAGGTGAGCATTCTTCGAGTTGCGGTCACCAGCCCGAGCATCCTGGTTACGTGGGAACTGCTTGCCATCACGTTGGGAGCGAGGGAAATGCTCGCCGCCGTTGACCTGCTTGCCGTTCGTGGTGGCATCTTCGGCACCACGGGGTCCACGGCCACGCTCTGCGGCCTGGCCCTTACGAGCCTCCTGGTTGGCAACGTCAGCGCTGGTGGAGCGTCTGGCATGCGCGGGAAGAGAAGCTGCGCGACCGCTGCCAGTCTCGTTCCGACCACGCTCACCGGGGGCCTGCTTGGCGGGAGCAGCTTGTCCAGAAGCAGTCTTGTCACCGGCGGCAGCACCGGCACCATGAGCACCTCCTCGTCCACCGTCACGTCCACCACGAGTGGGTTTGCGGCCACCACGGCCAGCCGGTGTTGGGAGAGGGGTGTTGAACACAGCAGTAGGGACGTAGTTGACAGGCATCCACTTTTCCTTGCCGTGGGATCGAGAGGCGGGGCTCTTATCAGTTCGCTCGGGCTTATCCGTCTTCTCTTGGGCCTTCTTCTTCTCCTCACCCAGAGCAACCTGGGGAGTCGGCCATGATGAAGCGTCCGCAACAGAGGACAAAGCCTCGTCACGGCCCTTGCCGTCGGACTTCTTGCCCTTGGTACCCTCAGATGCACCATCGGTACCCTTCTTCTTCGAGCTAGCCTTGCCAGACTCTTGTTGTCCCTCCTCGGATTTACCCTTGCCAGCAGCAGGTGCCGGGGTAGTCTTGGCCTTGGCTTCCTGAGCCTCTTTTCGTTGCTGCCAGATGTTCACGGAGGGGAGAGGAGCAGCCTTCAGCTCCTTGGGAGGGGTGGCCTTCTCGGCCTTCTCAGATTTCTCGGGCTTTTCAGACTTCTCTTTAGAGGTCTCCGAGCCATTCTCAGTCTTGTCAGCCTTGGCATCAGACTGAGCCTGCTTCTCAGAGGAAGCGTCAGTGGTTCCATTGGAGGTATTAGAGGCATCACCCTCCTTCGATTGTGCGACATTTGACCGAACACTTGGGGACGAAGTCCGGGAGTTGGTGGCCTTGGATCGATGAGCGTGCTTGCTGGTGACGGTAGTAAACTCAGCATCATTGTTCACACTTGTCGTGGCAGTCTCGGGCTCCTGCGGCGTCTCGGTCTCGGAAGCAGTGGTCACAGACTCAGTCGGGGCAGGAACACTCTCGCTGGGCTCCTCAGTCTTGGAATCCGACTTCTCTGGTTCTGTTGATGTAGACTTGCTGGGCACCACAGGGGTGGCAGAAACGCCCTTGGCGGCTTGCGCGTAGGAAAATGTAGCGCTCATTGTGTCTTTTGATGGGACGAAAATCGTCGATTTTGTGGTTGTGAATGGATCCGTTAAAGAACGGAGGTTTCCTTCGGCAAGTGTGGAGGTCTCTTCACACGCCCACGCGCGAGACAAACTCCAGCACCAGTATCACTTAAAGGAATTTCTTCCACCAAACGGCAACTTCCCGCTCACTCAGTGTTTGTCCAACGCGATATCGGTGATGTCCGGCAAATGAGCAGGATGGGACGAAACGGTAGGCGGAGTTCGGATGAATTTGAGAAAGAACCGAATGAACCGTCTAAACCACAGATCGCATCAGTAGCGTCGTTGGTGATGTATGGTGGAAGGGAGAGTGGTTTGGCAACGGAATGCACAAGACCACAAGCGGCGGAGGGTGAGTGAGGTGTTGGAGAAAACAAAAAGTCTGCGACGGCGATGGGAAGGCGCGGCCCTGTCAATGTCGTAACGCAAGCAGTGAGATATCGAACCAGTAGGTCCGAAGAGTCAATGCGCGTGAGAAGACGTGAACTCTGCGAAATTGTTCCTCGTAACTTGTCCAGACACGTTCGGTTCCTCCGACTTGCGGACTAGACGAGGAGATCTCGGGAGTTCGAAGGTAGGTAGAGGGTCGTGCACAGGGATGCGAACTGCACGTCGAGGGTATCGAACGTCGCGTTTGACCGGAATCTGAACTCGGGTGAGGCCCCTTGTGAGGTTCACAAAGTGCGGGAAAGTGCGAGTAGCGTCCGAGAACGGAATTGCACGACGCGGCTTCAGCGACAGACGATGAAAAATGTCTGTCACTCCGTTTACTCTGAAATCAGCGAAGACGAAGAGGTGCCGAGCAACGTAGTCCGAGGAACTTGCACGTGTGGGAAAAATCGCAGGTCGCGGGAAGGACGTCAAATCCACGGAGCAAATCCCGAGGATAGACACACGGCTGCAGATCGATCAGGTAAGCGTTAGAAACGAAGAAAATACGGTGGGAGGAGGGGGTTTGGAGAGTGGTAACGAACAGGCGAGAAGAGGGGAGGGGTTGGAGGTAGTAAGAGAGGGGAGGAGTGAAGAAGAGGGTAAGAGGAGAGGAGGAGGGACGGAGAACGCAAAATTATTATTTGGGTAATAATCAGGGCCAGGGTGTGGTAGCGGGGTGAGTCGCCCGCCTATAGTCCAGAGTCTCTAAAAGAGAAAGACGGGGAAGGTATTAAGGTAATGAAGGGCACAACGTAAAGATAGGTAATGGGTAATATGTAATTAAACATTCATAGCCAAGAATGGTACTTACTTGGACTTGGGTTTTCCTTTCCAAAAACACCCTAAGAATCGCAAGGAGGAGGGACTTTACTCGAGGAATTTCACGAAGGAAAAAAAAATCTCAACTATGGAGACCTTGTGGAATCCCTCGGTGCCGTAGCCGTACGCCCGCACGGAAAGATTTGGTCTACACACACAAACCGACTGAGGGCCCGCATCAAACGCCAGTCGCACAATGTACTGCCCCCCAAAAGTATAAGAGAGTATCATGCAGTCGTCGGCCAGCACTGCGTCTCTCTTCTTTTGGTCTAGCGGTTTGCTTCTAACTAACTACGTATGAGCTATATATCCCTAGAACCCTACAAATCTAGTCTGTTGCATTTATTACCGCCTGTTACTGCCATGTTATATACTTACCTGCAATCCTTAGTATAGATTCATCCACCATAGCATGATATAAGATTCACCGAGTCTGCATAAATTCCTAATGCTCTAATACTATCATAATTAAGATCCTAAGGTCAACGGTGCCCTCGACTCTACAACGAATGATAGCCGAACTATATCCGACGTCCAACCCGTAAACTTACACATGAGCCTCAACAATGCACTGATCCAATGGCATTATGACAGTGCCTGGAAAATAGACTCGGGCGTTATAACTGATCATTGATCCTCCCTACTTTATTCCATATACGGAGTACTTGATCACAGATAATCTGTATATAACCATCAGAAGTTGACTGGATCGTCCGTCACCGTATGTACTGTACTAGTTAGTTAGACAAACCGTTGGTGTCTAAGCGGCTGGTATCCGCTAAGAAGGCCCGAAGAACACTGTACAGCGTCCACGTCAGACACAAGAATAATTAAGAATAAATAACTGTACGGAGTACATCCGAGATTAATACCTAAGAACAATTCTCCTCCCCGGCACATTTTTTTCCTCCTTAATTACCATTACCCAACACCTGCCAACCCTCGCGGGGTCCACCGGAGTCGTGCTGCCCGACTATTGGTTTTCTGGGCGACACACTCCAGTCTTCTCGTTGGTTTCGGTGCAACGGGGCATGGGTTCGTATGATATGTTTTGCAGGACTGTCTGTCTATAGATGCATATTTTAGATCTACAATAAACTCTAGGTGCTACTAGAAAGAATTATACACAAACCTATTACTATGATGACATTTCAACGCCCAGCCGGTAATCTTCACATGTCGTGGAGAATTCGATATACGCACCATGAAAAGGTTCCTTCCTTCCTCGGGTACCTGACGGGGCCGTGCAAGATGGTCTTACCGGGGCCGCGGTATTCGTATTACCAGTTTGAAGATGAAGAGTTCCCAAGGTGGTAAGATGCTCCTTCCTCAAGGCAATTCGAGTTTGAAATATGATTCGCAGTATAACACGTGAATCTCTTCTTTTCTATCTGAAAGCAGGGACAACCTACAGTACCAGACTCCCTTGCTACCCAAGCCCAGTCCAGCCATCCCCGTGGTTATTCTGTGCAACTGCGACCGAAGGAATGTAAATGGCCCTGGCTTGGGCCTAGACCACGTGATCTGTCTGGCCCCGGCGCTGTCCGCAGCAGATCCGGAGAGAATGACAATGAAGTACATAAACCTACTGTCCCTAGTCCAGTATCAAGTATCAGGCCGTGGCCGAAACATTGGCGCACGTCAGATACGGCAGGCGAGCGATTAGGGCTGAAGGAGGGCACACGGAATCCATCGGAAGATGGGTGGAGATGGTAATTAAATTACAATTTACATTGAGCCATCGGGGTTTTGGGACTGGCTGGCCTTGTATTTGTATTACCACCAGCGTGCATAAGAGTGGAAAGAATGAGTTCTTATAGTGTATGCCCGTATTAACACGATTGTGGCTCGAAGTCACGGCCAAATGGATTGTCTATAATGTCTAGAATACTCAATTTGAAAGTATTACATAGTGGAATTTTAAGTATCAAAAACCCTGAGTGAGATGGTATACACATAAAATCCACACAAAGTCCTACGCGCCGACGACAAAATCCCAAACACCTAGCCCTTAAACCTTCCATATTCGCAAAGCAACCTGAATTGAAGCCAAACACCCCCTACCAATGTCTCACGCCTATGAGCACCTGTTCACGCGGATCCGGCTCAATAGAAATACCAGGCCCAGTCACGAACCCCAGCCGCATAAGCACCTGCCACACCAACTTTCTCTTCAAACTCTCCCGCACAGAAATCTTCTCCAACGCATCATACCCATTAAAGTATTTCAAAAACACAGGCCAATACCTCTTCAGCACGCCCTGGAGCTCATTCGGCGCAATATCTGGACTGGCACCTTCCAGTCCTTGCAAAGAACCCGGCTGATCCGGGAATCGGGCGACGATCTCATCGAGCCAGCGTGACTCGAGCGGGGATGCGCGGTGCGGGGAGAGAATGAGCGATGAGAGGCGGAGGGCGGTAGATCGGTCGAGGAGTTTGTGGGAGATGCGTAGGCGGGCGTGGGGGTCGAGACGACTGCCTGGGCCTTGCATGGGTGTCTCGTCGCCGCTGCCGTGGCTTGCGAGGGAAGAGGATGAGGAGGAGTTTGCGTCTTCGTCGTCTGAAGATGAGGAGGAGGAGTCTTCGTTGTCGGCGACGGAACTGACGCTGCCTTTGGCGAGGTATCGGTCTACTTCTTCTTTTCGGAGGGCCATTTCTACGGCTAGTTTGATTTCGGGCGTGACTTTGATGCGGGCGAAGGTTCGTAGTTGGGTTACCCAGCCGCCGCGGAGCAACCAGGCTAGGATGGAGAAGTAGGTTTCCTTGTGATCTTTGCTGGGGATGAAGCTGCCGTAGGGTCGAGGTGTGCCACTAAGAGCGGAGAGCATCTTTGGGAGACTGGGTAGCGTGGGGAATGTTGTTTGGTAGGCGATTGTGGCGATTTCGAGCTTGCTCAGGTCACAGTTTGGAGACACGATGTAGGTGTCTCGTTGGTGGATTGGAGGAATGGCACGGGCGCGACGCCAGTATACCAGGTGGCTTGCCAACATCTGGATCGTCGATAGTGGGATCCCTGATGCAGCTGATATTTGTGCAAATGATTTTGTAGGCTTGGAGCAACGGATGTAATGGGCTAGAGCGGGTGCTAGAGTGCCCCCGGAGGCCTCGACATCCTTGATAATCGCTGCTTCGCTGTCCAGGAGAAGCAAGGCAAAGTGCTTCGCAAGTACTTGGTGAGGAGCATTGTTTTCGTCGGTTCCGATATCATCAACTGGAGTCGCACTGTCCGCAGTTGTCAACCAAAGGCCGGGATATGCTTTGTCGGTAGGCCCAGCCAAGTACGGGGTGGAAGTCAATGGAGGAATCTGAAGCGAGATGGAGACATCAGGGCTGAGTGAAACCGATGCAATCTTTGACGCAGAGATGCTGGTGTAGACTGTGTACATTGCTCTAGCCAAAGACGATTGGTTAATCAACTCTGAATAGAGGTTATGAACCGATGTTTCTGATAACCTGCTGTCAGTACAAAGCATAACTATAAGAATATGGACGGTAGGCATACTCGTTTCTCGCGCTTTCCTCCTAACCTGCAAGATATGCTGCGACTCCCTCCAAACATAGTCAGTTCGAGCTTGTTCCCACTTCAGCGCCTTGGCAAATTTCTTAATGATATTCTCGTAGATCTCCTTGACTCGCATCGAGTACTCTAGCAGAGGAGGATCCATCACAAATACCACATTAAACATAGTCATTTGGTCCTTATCCTCCGGATCAAGACTATCTTCTTGCTGCTTGCCAAACTTCCCGCTCGCCGCTGAGGCCCGTTTAACCTCAGTAGGTGAAGCTGTCAGCGTCAACTCGGTGATCGTAGCAACACTTCCACCCAGATCAGGCGACATGGCTGGGTCTTCTTCACCCTGACCATCTTCAGCATTCTCATTGTGGCCCAGTTCCCCGCCATCCCATTCAGCACGAGGCTTCTTTTTCTTCTTGCGGCGCTGCTTACGCCATGTCCCATCTTCGCGCACGAATACCGGCCATCCGATCAAGGCGAGATCATTAATCCCAACCTCAAAGCGTCTCTTATGCCAGGACCGAGACGGGCTGAGTAGTTTCTCCCACACGCTACCGGGTAGGCCTAGAAGTGACTCCCAAGGCGGCCGCGACCCTCCAGTAGTCCCATCCTCAGGCCGATCCGATCCAGCATCTTCCTCCGGATCCGAGCATGCGCCACCCCTTTTCCTTAGCGAAGAAGCCCTGCCGGACCCCAAAGACCCGGGCCGTTGTGAATCTGTCCCACCGGGTGACGCAGCGTCCGGCGTAAGCGTAAGTGAGTCGATGCCGAAGTTGCTCGCCCGGCGGCCTAGCCCAGCATTCAAGTTCACACTCAGATTTGCGTTCGCGACCGTGTTCCCACCAACATGAGGTTCCCGCTCATCCTCATCTTCATCAGAGCTAAGACCACTCTCATCACTCGAGCTCGAGTCGGTACTCTTGGAGCCTTGTCGGCTGCGTGTGCGGGAGATGCGCCGGCCGCCCTTGGTCGTGGACTTCAAGCGGTTCTCGCTAAGCGGGTTCGGAGGGTAATGGAAAACGAGGCGCGGACCGGTGCGCGACCGAACGATGAGGATGATCGCGACTAGACAGGGGTCTGGGGGGCGTGCGATCGACGACATCGAGTGCGTTAGCAGTCGGGTCGGGCGCGACGTTGGAGAAGCTTGGTGGGAATGGCTGGGCGGAACCGCTTTCCCCGCATGACACAATTCAAGCTTGGAGATTCGAAGGCATCACGCCACGTGCAAGAAAGATTAATTGGAGGTTAATGCATATTTAGAGATGGTCTATTGAATGATGAGAATGAAATTGGTATATAGTACAATTTTTTATGTGCAATGCCCTCGTTGAACGCCAATATGAGGCCCCCGACTTATTGTCGGTGGGCTGATGTCTTCGGTATCGTACAAAGCCCTTCCACTAACTCTGTCTGCCTCCAATCAGCCTTTCTTTTCTGTATTTTGTGCCTGCGCTGTACTCGTAGTGGCATCATTGCCTTTTGGTTGGTCATCTTTGAATACCAGTCCCAAATTCTGGAAGTTATCGGGGGCCATAAGGTTCCTGAAGATAGAAGAGACTCTTGGTCAGTACGGTAATCTTCGACAACTGCTCTTTCTCCTCTCTTGGGTTTCGAGGGAGCCATTGTAGATATAAACTCGCGCGGGAATCGGCTGTACGTACTTATCCATTCGACAGGTGAGATATTCCTTAGCAAGCTTGCGGCACGCCTCGTCATTGGTGCCTCGATTGGACTTGATGCATTTCAAGTAACCGGAAATAATGTGTTTGCACTCTCCTAGACAGTGAGATTGATTGTTAGTCTTGTTCAAGTTCTGTGAATTATGCATCTGTGGGATAAAGCTGGATGTGCTGGAGTAACAAGCATACCTTCATGATCAAGAGGGAAGCTACCACGCTCAGGACTATATTAGAAGCATCGTCTCATCAGCAAAATATCTATGTCACAGATCCACGGGGCGCATCGCCGTCAAGTGGCAGGATAAAGATCACGGCACTGGCAAAGACTCACGGTGTGGGCTTGTAATTGACCGATCCACCTCCGGGGGCTCCGAAACTCATCTTGGGCAGTGACTTGAGAGCACTTCTGACAGGTATCGTTATCTCCTTCGTCAAACACTGGATTGTGCAGCACAGACAATTGCAACGATGGCGGAGTTGGATAATGTCTGTCGAGGCGATCACCAAAGTCCGAAGACAAACAGAGCAAAAGAGACAAACACATGCGCCAGCCAACCAGCGGGCGCCGGGAACGCAGGATGCTGCCGATGATGTAGGTCAATGGTCAAGTATCAGGACTCAAGCCTCTCGAGAAAGACAGTTGAGTGGACTAAAGATAACCGGAGCTACAGTTAAAACCGATCATTTACCCGTTCTTATTGAGACCTGCATGATTTGGGATTTTGCACTATTTGCTTCTTACGCACCAAAAGTATATATATCCGTGCGAGGTTGCTGGAGAGAGTAGGTTTCACCAACTCGTTTGTCTTTCTCCCACAGCTTCTACGAAACCCACCAAGTTGATACATTGTTGAAAAGCACTCCGCAAAAGGCCAGTCTGAAGATATTTCGCCAATATGCCCATGTAAGTCTGTTCTAAGTTCCAAACACGAACCGCACTCTATTGTCCATGATCTCCCCGCATCGCAACGCTAATACTTTCCCCACAGGAAACTCGACGGAAGCTGCCAATGTGGCGGCGTTGAATTCACCCTCCAATCCCAAACCCCAGTACCCTACCAGCTATGTGCCTGCAGCATCTGTCGCAAAGTCGGCGGCTATCCTGGCAGTGTGAACTTGGGCGGCATCGCGGATAGCCTGAAGGTGCTGAAAGGCCAAGACCTGATCAAGTATGCACAACCGCTTTCCACCACCAACCAACATCCAGTCTCCATCCATCCAATGATCGCCTATTGCAAAGCAGATGCTAACTCACGCCCGTAGGAAATACAATGGAATCAAAGATCGCGGAACTCCAAACGAGGAACGCTGCTCTTCCGAGCGCAACTTCTGCTCTAATTGCAGTACTATGCTTTGGCTATGGGATCATCATTGGCCGGAATTGATTCATCCATTCGCATCAGCTATTGATACCGAGCTGCCGGAGCCGGCTGAGATGGTCTGTATTATGGAGAGTTCTAAGCCGACGTGGATGCGGTGGCCTGAGGGTAAGAAGAGTACGCATACTCTTTACAATAAGGAGAGCTTGGAGGAATGGCACAAGAAACATGGATATTTTGTTGAGTGAAGGATGAAATGTTGTTGTTGGGGGTGTCTTTGAGCAAGGTCTTGGGAGAGTAACGGGTTTACGGGCTAGAGACGGGTGGGAGGGACTGTGTGGCTACGTTCTTTGAATGACTTCTGCTGGTAATATTGAGATATGAGCAATAAGTCTTGAGAAAAATTGTTTTCATTCAAATGATCTAGGCTAAAGGGTATCATAAAACCTGCATTGCGAATTAGCAATAGATCACAACGTATACTTAGTGAGACATTTTGTAGACAAGAACATAGATCAGTTCTCCAAGGTGAATATAATTTTTTATCTTCAATATGTATTCAGAAAGAACACAGCGAATAATTGGTGCTCATCAGGTAATGGGGAGGTTGGGTAGAGGAAGAACGGTAAGAACTTACACAAACGAATAGGGGTATCTACTAGGCAAAGTCGAACCTAGATGATTGATCAAGCGAGTCAGCAATGGCATTCATGGAAAATGCAAGCGTGAACATCAAGATCAAAACATGGCAACTAAGTCAGGCTTGTAGAAGTCAGCAAGAAAATTCAATGGTGGAGAAAACGGGTTCTCGAGAGCAACTCACCTCATTAAATCAGATTTTTGTATAAATGTTCATTGCCAGAATACCGAAGCATCCAGCTCAAACAGTGTGAATAACACATTCATCATAATAGATATGACCATGTAGAAAGGGGGGCATGCAATCAAGCAAGAAGAGAGCAGGATAGAATACCTAACACAAGCACAGTCAGACCAGGTTGTTCAAAGATTATCATCCAAGGCAACGTCAATGAGGTATGACAGTGGGCAAAGTATCAGGTGACGAATTCTCAACAAGTATTCCACCTCCCAGACACCCACAGAGTTTGTACGCTCTGGGTTTGTAGGGTGAAGGGACGAAGATACGTTTTGTCCGCCCGTTCGTTCAAGATTTCTTCATGCAAGGGACATGCCGCGACAGAGGGGAAAAGATTGACGAGGGAAGTTGTTTGAATTTACCTAAACCCGCAGCTTGTTAGCATTGAATTCACACAGGCAGAAAGCTGGTAGTATGGCAAAAAGTGATTTTTTGGTGTAGTCAGACAAGGCTGAAACTTAATAGTTGACAGATTCCACATGATAACTTCAGATTGAGGAATGCCTTTGCATGTCGTAGGGTCATCATCCAAAGGGGGAGGGGAGGGGAGGGTGCGTGTAAGAGGAAAATATGGCTTTGAGCTTACCTTTTGGGAAAAAAAAATTCAAAAGCGAATTTATGTCGAGGACCGAATGGCAGCATTAAGCGATCAGGTCCTCGACAAACGGCAGCCCGTTCAACGAGACATGCTGATTAGACACAGCCAAAGCTGCTCGTGATAAAATTGAGAAGAAAAAGACAGAGAAGGAAGGCTCAAAGCCCCCTGCTGTTGGACAAAAAGTCGCAGATATGGGAGAAAGAAAAAAATTTGCGGGTGGAGCGCGAAAATATAAATGGAGCTCCCGAATACGGCAGGCGCGGTGAGCTCCAGACGCAGTTTGTCGAAATAGCAAACATCCGCCCCACTCTAAGCTTCGCTTCTTTTCTGCTTCCTTCCTAAACAGAGTGGAGTATGTAGTCGAGCTGAATCTGTGCCGAAATAGATCTGACAAGTCGTTATTTTCTCACATAAAAATGGGGTAAGTGGGTCAGAGATAGGTTGGATATCAATAGCGGAATAGAGGACATCCAGGAAAGCTTTTCGCAGCTCATCACCATACTTTGAAGGCAGCTTCGGTCCCATTGACGAAGTTGGAAGATAGTCTTACTTGTAAGCTGATGAACCCCATGCTAGGCTTATTTAGTTTAGGAAGTTAAATAAGCTTTGTATCGTGACAGAGACGCCATATATTGACTATGTACTACATATCTAGTTCCGTTTTGGAGCTTCGGGACTCCGAACAGCTTGTTTTGAGATTCAAAGATTGGTTGTTTGACGAAAATCTTATGAATATAGCCCAGAATGATCGTGTAAGCCTATCAGCTTAGCAAAAATCCAGAAATGTAACGTTCCTCATAAATCAATCGTAGAGACAGGTCGCGTATGGTTAGCTTGCAGAATGATTCCAAACGATGGTCTCCACTGGCCAGGGCTACGGCTAGAACTGCCATCCACGTCACACAAGGCTAGAGTTGCCATCCTTCGCGGCTGGTATGCTTCGCCTTCTCCTCTCTAAAACCAGATTCTTAAATCAAAATTGATAATCAACAGATCACATATAAGATCCCAGTGCGACCCCCGAGAATTTTCAAATTAGAACTCATTGAGATAAACTCACTGCGATAAATATGACATCTTCTGTTCAAGGGCTTCCGGCTCTACCTGAGGTTGGCATTGTGCCTCCTTCATCCCCTCTTGCACTGAAAGCTTTCGAGTATGCAAAGCAACACTGTACAGAGACCGTCTACAGCCATGCTATCCGATCAGGCTACTGGGCAACCATAATTGCCAAGAAGCTTCCTGAATTCCGCGACAACACCAATCTTAGTCTAGAGATGGTGTTCGTCAGTTGCATTCTCCACGACATGGGTTGGGCAAATACTCCGGAGCTGTTGTCGACCGACAAGCGCTTTGAAGTCGACGGTGCCAACATCGCCCGAGACTTTTTGTTGAACGAGAAACAACATACCGATGACGGAAATCTCAATCAGGCCACTATACAGCGTATATGGGACTCTATCGCTCTGCATACCACCGCTTCCATCGCTCGTTATGCCGCACCTGAGGTTGCTCTCACTCATCTGGGTATTACAGCCGATTTCTTTGGCCCGAATTTTCCCGGACCTGATGGGAAGCCCTTAATCTCGCCTGAGGAGTATCGTGCCGTTATGAGCATATTCCCTCGTGCTGGGTTCAATACAGAGGGCTTCAAGAAAATCATGTGTGGGCTCTGTCGTACAAAGCCCGCGACCACTTACGACAATTTTGTGAGCGTGATAGGAAGGAAGTATGGCCTTGACGGAAATGGAGATGGAAGGGAGGAATATACCAAGGCTTGGGAAGAGTCTCAGACTCAGCTGGATAGCTTTTTGGTGCTTGGATTGGATGCACTGGAAGCGGCGCATGACCCCAAATGAGGGGGTTAGGGACGGGCCGTATATTGAAAACTAGTGGCTACGACTAGTACTCCTTGGAGTTACATTTTCTGAATTGTGGATGCGTTCTCAGAGATCATAGTCGTGTTTTGCATTTATCTAACGAGAAGGACTATTGATGCTTTTCCAACGGCTTCTCGCTTGTCCCGCTTTGTAGCCCCTCTCATTCGTCCTTTGTAATTCGACCCTTGTCTACACTGAGAAACCAGGGCAAGAAAATCCTCTTTTGTATATAGCTGACCCTGGTAGACAGGGATGACGTGTCATAACATCACGGCGTTGTCTCCGTTGGTTAGCATGCGATTGAACCCAAGTAGCATTCAACGAAGGTAAGCCGGCGCTCTCGAAGATTGTGATATGCATGGCATTCGCTATGTTTCTGCCTCCAAATCTTCGTATTGTTTCTTGAAAAAGAGGAGGTAATTAGCCGCTATATTGACTCTAGCCCGCAACAAGGCAAACTTTCCCTTTACCATCAAGAGACCTCATTATTGAATGAACCCTGGAACCAAAAAAGAAAGAGCATTTTCCTCGGCTATTTGGTCTTTATATTTTCCCTGGCCTACAATATCCTCAAAATACTAGCAGTACAATATTGAGATGCTTATGGTTCGTGTGCTGCCAATGAGTACATGTCTATGATTCTATGAAGCAAGACCACTATGATCTACCCCGTAAACGATACCATAACTCGTGCCCGCAGCAAGCGCACCCACGAGTAGTGTTTGTGCAGCGCCGTATAGACCTGCGCGTTTGGTTTTGAGGATCGCGTAATTCTTGAGGAAACCAAAAGTGATGCATACGACGACGGTGATGCCGATCGAAATGAAGAGAGCGTGGTTAGTATTCTTCGTAGCGAAGTATGGGATCATAGGGAGGAGGCCACCTGTTGGAGAGATTGAACCCAAGTCAGTAATGCAGGATTCATCTGGCCGGGAGAAGAGAAAAAGATTTTGAAATACCAATGAAGTATGAAATGCCCATGGTAGCTGCTGATATCCATGCTCGTGAGACGTTGGGCTTCTCAAGTTTCAATTCAAAGTCCATCATAAACTGCATTTTTGTGTTAGTGACCGTGGTCATCGACAGTTCATTCAGGACTTACCCGAATCCACTGCTCATTGTCCCGAGTGAGGCACTCAACCACAGACTGGCTTGCTTCTCTGGAGATGCCATAGCCGTCGAGAATCTCATAACACTCTTCTTTTTCCGCCCCGGGCTTCGTGAGAACTTCTTCTCGCTCGCGCGCTTCCTCACTTTTGTAGTGATCTCGGTCGGTGACAGCTGCTAGATAAGCACCAAGTCCCATTGATATAGCACCGCTAAACAATTCTGCGAGGCCACCGATGATAACAATTTTTGAGGATCCAAGACTTGATAAACCGGCCGTAAGGGCAAAAGGGACGGTCATGCCATCAGCAAAGCCAATGGTCATGTCCCGAATGATTGCACCTGATTCGGAATGGCGCTCAGAGGCTGCATGAGTTGGGATAGGAGCCTCGCTCATCGGCTCTGCTATTGAGGTAGACATCATGTAAAAGAAAAGGGTTTTTTGTTCTCAATGAGAGGAAAAAAGGGAAATAACACTAAGGTCATGAACTACCTTGGCCTTTAAAACAAAAAGCTTCTATGTGTAAAGTCCTGCCATACAAACAATACTCATACTTGGAATCCATGCGTATAGTTACCTTCCACCAATCAGTCCACACCTATTAACAATCATCCCAATAGTAAGCTCGACTTGCGCGATCCAGTTGTTGAATTGATACAGCCCACAACTAAGTAGTGGGACCAGAAATCTACAACTAGCCACTAGTGACTGACAAATTTCCTGGATTGTTTGGCAATCCGCCAATGAAAGAGTCTCCATTACTCATCGAGGCGGGAGATGGCAGTGGTGACCCTGCGTGGCAACAAGAAACGGGGTGGCTCCAAGCGCCTGTCATTACAAGGGCAGTTGGCACTGGAATCAGTTGACCTCCGCTCAGACAACAAGAACTTATGACGGATACGCCGCTGAGGTATTCGATTACGATCGATCCAAAACAGCCTGTATGTGGCTTCGGAGAAATGAACTGGTCTTACGATGGAAAGATCGTAAGACTACAAGGTCATGTGGGGCTGACCGAATTAAAGCTCATTTAGCGTCGCTAAAAATCCCCGATCTCATAGGGTCTTCCCCGAGCAAGCCTTTCCAAGAACCCGGAACGAGGACCATGGAGAGGATCCGCATCTGGGTCTACCAGTTAAAAGATTTGCCCTTCTTGAAGACCTTGGTTGACAGTGCTACCCGCCCCATATGAGGTTACACTACGGCCGCCTACGTCCACGATGACGCGTGCAGGACGACAAACGCCCAACTGGAACATGTTGAACGAAACTTCTATATCTCCGATAGAAATCTAGTGTGGTTCTCTAGGACTTCTGACGATGAATAGCTACGTGATCTGACATCTCCCCTTGATTGCTCGCCGAGTCGCCGCAAGGTCGGATATTCCTGGGCTACCCACTGGCCGATTATTCTGGGTGTCACCCAATGAACAATTGGTTTTGCAGGCGACCATGAGACCTTGGCAAGATCTACGATGGTCGTTATTTCCAGGCTTTCGACCTACCTATGATAAACTACATGACGAAGAGCGTCTGGATCACGAATCCGACTCCGGGTCAAATCAGCGACATGAAAGCTCTTGTAATGCATGGCCGACGAAAGCAACCGGATGGCTTGTCTTATTGGTGGTCAACTTGGCAATTGTCCTGCTACTGCTGCATACTTTGGAGCCTTTGATCACTCTGCTCCGCCTGAATGAGCAACTTTTCAGCCCTAGAGTCACGTTGCCAAGCCCTAGTATCCTATCTCATGGAAATGGAACAGCTCGGTCGAGTCGGATTCCTCTGATTCTACACCAGACGACCGCAACCGAAGAAATTCCAGAACGTTGGATTCAGCCGCAGAAAAGTTGCAAGAAAGCTTATTCGGAATTTGAGTATAAGGTATGTTTTTTTAGGTTCATTGCCAGTCGTGATAATCTACAAAGAAGACAATCGTCATCTATGCTTAATCATATTCACAGATCACTGACAGATACTTCTAGCTATGGACTGACGAATCAGCGCGCAACTTTCTGTCCGAGCACTACTCATGGTTCATACCACTCTGGGACAATTATGCATTCCCAATCCAACGGGCCGACTCGATTCGCTATTTTGTATTATATCACTATGGAGGTATCTACCTAGACATGGATACAGTGTGCAACAACACTCTTCCTCTGCACAGACTTGGATCCCCTAAAGTGAAAGACTATGCTCTGTTCAAATCAACACATCCCACGGGTATCACAAATGACCTCCTGGTCGCGTCTGCGAGACACCCTATCTACGCATCGGCAATCTCAAAACTACCCGCCTACAATGCATTGACTCGAAGCTGGGCTCGACTGCAACCATACTGTGCTATCATGATATCTGCCGGACCGTTGTTTCTAACCATGGTAGTGAAGGACTACTTACTTGAATCTAGTGCACTTCATTCAAAGGCCGCGGGGGTCGTCAATCAAACCGAGTTGGCCCCTTACATCACTGATCTTCAGAGCAACTCGTGGCACCGAGCAGATGCACAAATGCTCATGTGGATTGGAGAACGACCGTGGTTATGGTTCACTATGGGAACGTTTGTCCTCCTGGCAGGTCTTTACGTTGTCGATCGTCTGTTACTGCTTTTCTATAGTCATTTTCGGAAAGTTCCATCGGATATCTATGGTACCAAGTTGGATAAGGAGGCATAACCGTGACGTGACTCCATATTTGTACAGTAAGATCTTTTTATGTATATTCTGGAAAACGTGAATGTTTGCTCCATCTCCCGAGCCAGATGCAAGTATGTTCGAGGACTCGGCGAACTGTACCAGTCTCACATGAGGTTTCTCGTAATTCTATGAGGTGCAGGGTCCCAACCTTGGAAGTTCCCCGAGATTAATTTCTTTATGGATACCTTGCTCTTGATCTCGAAGCTTTTCCAACTGTTATACATAATTAGTCGAAAGAATTGAGTCAGCTCGCTGGGTAAATCAAATGCGGGGCCCCGATGAGCCTAACAGGGGTTCTTCGGTACCCGCGGGGCCGAGCCAAGCCACGATCGAGTGTAACATGGACACCCAACCACCTACTTTATTCGATCATCTCTCCTAGAACACCACCGTTGTAAATATCTTATGGCATACCGAAGCCACCCAATTAAATATTACATCTAGTGCCCCTTGTGAAATTTTGCCACGATTCTTGAGATACAGAATGACTGCCTCCAAGAAGGTCTATGACGTGGTCGTCGTCGGGGCTGGCCTAAGTGGCCTGCAAGCAGCCGTTGTAATTCGAGCTGCGGGGTTCACCGTCTGTGTTTTAGAAGCCACTAATCGTGTCGGTGGGAAGACACTCACTGTCCAATCCACTGAGAAGGGATACAATGACCTGGGTGCAGCATGGATCAATGACACGAATCAAAGCGAGATGTTCAAGCTCTTCCAAAAGTACGGCTTTGATACCGAGGTTCAACGTGCATGCGGGGATACGATTATTCACCTCGCTGATGGTTCTTTGGAGAAAGTACCATACGGTCAACTCTCGGTAAGTAATTTTTGGATTTCGACTTGAAATTACGATTCTAATGGTTCGGGCTTTTGAAGGGAGACCCGGAATTTCTCTTGGAGCTCGTGGGAATTCTAAGGGACGAATCCTCGGGTGTAGATCTCAATGATCCCCTCAAATCACACAATGCCGCTGAGATCGACCAATTGACTCTCAAGGAGTTTTGTGTCCAAAGAACGAAGAATGAACAGGCAATTAGAATTGCTGATCTCATTTCAACTGCGCTACTTGGGGTAGAAAGTGATGAAGTTAGCGCTCTGTACATGCTGCATTATTTCAAGAGTGGCTTTGGCATTGATAATCTCTTGTCGGATGGAAAAGATGGAGGTCAATATCTGCGGAATCGACAAGGTATGCTTCTACATTCCATATCTTGTGTAATCTGATCGCATTCGCCTATTCCCTGGAACCATGCTGATGAACTAGGAAACCAAACCATCTCGAAGAAACTGGCAGAGGAGCTTGGTTGGAAGTCTGTCTTTTTATCAAAGCCGGTTGCCTCAGTGAGCCAATATGAAGGTGGCCACGGCGTTGTCGTCGTCACCCAGTCCGAGGAATCCTTCTACGGTCGAAAGGCAATCATTTCTGTCCCTACAACACTATACCCGACTATCACTTTCAACCCTCCATTGCCACCGAAGAAGACAGCACTAAGTGATAACACCGTCATGGGTTACTATAGCAAGACTGTATTCGTCTTCAAAGAGCCTTGGTGGCAAACGGCCGGCCTATCAGGAATCATTGACTCGGAGGTCGGACCGATCAGTTTCACAAGAGATACCAGTATACCAGCAGATGACCAGTGGTCTATCACCTGCTTTATTGTCGGCGAAAGGGGTCGGCAATGGTCAAAATTGTCTAGGGCGGCTCGTCACAAACAAGCCTGGGACCAATTCAGCCAGACGTTTGGCAAGTATGTGAATAACATCCCTGTGCCGACAAATTCGCTCGAAATGGAGTGGACCAAACAAGGGTTCTTCCTGGGAGCTCCTTGCCCAGTCATGACGCCGGGTATATTGACCACGGTGGGCACCGAGCTTGCGACGCCCTTCGGAGATGTCCATTTTGTGGGTACTGAGACGTCGACTGTATGGCGAGGATATATGGAAGGTGCTGTGCGATCGGGTCAAAGAGGAGGCACTGAAGTTGTGAAGGAGCTGGTGGATGAGCTTTCGGCCAGTTAAAGTGCTGCATACATCAGGTTTTTCCCACAGTCAGCCAGATACGGGATATGGGATGCAGCCAAGCCCTGGCAGCTGGCTGCCTTTACATACTTGCAACATCCATGAGACCATGATGGATATAGAGGGAAGCCTCTTATTGTATGAAGCTGGGCTCGGAACATATGCTTTAGTGCTTGATTAAATCCCCTTTGAAGGATTTAGTTACTCGCACGACACGAATGTCAAGTCGACAGTAGGCGCGATTGTCTAATGTGCCAATACCGTGATCTCATTGATAGCAGAACAGTATAAATAACACAGGAAGAGCCATACAGAACTTGAATCAAAGGGTATGGATTAAGTCTACGATTTTTGTATGTCGGAAGTCCCGATACATACTCCAGAAGGACGACAGGCGCCGTGTGGGTCAGGGTTCCTCCCTTAAACTCCCATTTCTCCACCAAACAGATCCCATATATCTTCGACTGTATAGAAGCTATGTTAGAAAAGATTCCTCTTTACCCTCGTCGGCTTTTTTTTCTGTTCTTCTCGTCCCTTATTCTTTGGCTCGCTCCATTGAAAGGCAGCATTTATTTTCATATTCATTTTACCAACTACAGTCCTTCCTTATCCCCACCATGCTCACGACAGCGATCGTGGGGCTTCTAGCCGCCGCTGGACCGGGGTAGGGGTACACCATGGTGAACTCTGGGTACACCATGCGCAAGAATATCGACTCAATTGTACTGCCGGGCAGGTACACCAGCCACGTGCACAGCTTCTTCGGTAACGACGCCGTCAACGCGACCACTTCCACCACCGAAGCGCTTCTCGATGGCTGTGCCACGAACAGCAATCCGAAAGATCTGTCCGTTCACTGTCCGTTCTATCCCCAGTGCCCAGAGCGATCACCATCGCCTGGAACATACTTATGCAATCGTGCGCAGGGCACCCGACTCTCTAGGCCAACAACGGCACCGCCCTCGTCCCGATCGAGGCCCGATATTTCAAGGCCGATTACAATAAAATTGACACCGCGGAGATTCCCTTCCCCACCGACTTCAAAGTGGTGGCTGGTAACGCCAGCGCGACGGCGGCCGAGCAGGTCGATGAACTGTGGAACATGACCTGGTGGTGCGAGTATGGATCAGAGACGACGCCCAACGCCAACGGATGGCCCGATGCATGATGCAACCTGGGCCGCCTGCAGACGCAGCTTCGGTTTCCCGATTGTGTCAACCCGACAACCCTGGAGAGCGGGCACTCCAGCCGCGCGTGGCTGGTGAACGCGAACCGATGCCCTGATGGGATGAAAACGCATCCCCCAGTTGCGGTTCTCGGTCCGCTTTCGACACGTCCGATGTCCTGCCCGACGGCTGGTCTGGCGATGCGCCGCTCCGGTTGTCCAGCGGGAATGCATAGAGCTTCCATGGCGATTTTATCAACGGCTGGCTTTCCGAGGCAGCCGAGAACATGCTGCTGGCTACCGACAAGAGGGAGTTTTAGGTCGTCACTGGCCCACTCGTCGGAGCTGGCAACATGTGTCCCGAAGGACGTCGATCCGGGCCACGGGACGAGCGACTATGAAGAGAGCCTTCGTTTGATGGCGGCGGCCGTGATATCTGATCCCTCCCACGATTAGTCAATGTCCCTGCTATTGAGGTTCCCTCCAGCATCCTGCTCAGCAGCCCTGGTGGCTCCCAGCACGATTTTTAGTACTGTAGACCTCCCCAGCGTGCATGGCATGTAATAGAGATGAGTGAACAAACTGTACGTATAGGGCGATCTTGGGATGCCCGCGAACAGTCTCCTAAGTGGTTATCTAGCGTTAGTAGCAGGCATATAATGCTGCTGTATCCTTCCTTCTACATGTAAGACCGTAGTGTCCTCTCCAGGACCTAGTCTTTGAATTGGATAGAACGAGGTTTTTTATTCGAGGAATATGAATACGATGCTGATTCCTCGACGCATGTAATGTGAAACTTTCCAGAGTTTCTCCTCCATATACCCCCGCTAGCAAGAATAATGTAGCTTCATATTAGAGTGATAGTTAAAATCATTGTCCTCGTTATAACCAATCCCAATATCCACTCCCACAATAATCTAGCACTGAAAACAGTAGCCAAGAATCAATAAGGCATATCGAGCATAAACAAGGGAGTAGATGAATTAGGGACACGGTTAGCATCAGAATCCCAATTAGGCAATAGCCAAGCTTATCACGGGATTCCAGGACAAACAATCACCCCCCCTCTCCGATGGCCTAGTTGGTATCCACCATAAATTGGTGAACCATAGGTGTGCCCTGGAGGATTGGGCAAACAGAAGAAAAAAGTACCGGGCCAGTGTTGACGCTTCGAGCTCCACGGACGGCCGGGCACACCGCTAGGCGGGGGGAGTTCGTTTTTTTGTCGAGTTTTTGTTAAGAATATTATGTTTTTAATGGGGGCCTGTCTTAGAGGTTTAAACTCTATTAATCTTCATTCTTTAATCGCCTTTTTGACTATCTTAGAGGGTGTAAAGGGGGTGTTGTATATCAGGGGTAGCACTGGCGATGTTCTTCGGTTTCCGGGGATGGCGATCCAGTAATACGGGCGAAGTATATAGGGAACACCAAGGTTGGCGGTTCGATTTATGGGACTGGGGACATTTTTGGTTTTATCGGGATAGGTCTACCCATGACGTCCGCCTTTTCAGAGTACAGAATCTCTGGCTTTGCTGATAGAACTTAGTTCGCTGGCCATGATATACAAAACTAGCTATCACTATGCATTTCCTAGTATAGGCTTTCCTCGTGCACCAAACAATGGTTCTCTACTATTTCTATATCTGCGCGTTGCATCGTTGCATAGGATGATTGATTCGAGGTCAGAAGTATGGAAAAATAGGGTGGTTGTAAATATCTATCTGTTTAAGCAAGAGGATCAAAACACCCCACACAAACCCACACTTTAGCTAAAGCTGTGCTTCCAAAGATCGACAGTCATCGAACACACTTAGCTATAGGGTGGGGAAGTTCTTGGGAAATGACCTTGAGCGCTACTTTAGGAAAAAGATGCTTCTTTTAAATGCATCCGCTGTTGTTTGTCGGAAGTTGATTTCGGCTGGTGAGGCAGAGCGCAGTGCATCGTGGAGTATTGGAAACTTCCTGCAATCGAATGCCAAGATGGCTCCGTCGATTGAGTTGATTGCCTAACAATACAATGTGGATACCCAAAATCGAATGCTTCAGAAATACTCTCCTGCTAGTAGTACTATACTAGCTTCCCTCTCGCCTTGCCTCGGGAAGAATCATCCTGTGCTTGTCCAGAACATGTGTTTGTATCGATGGATGGATAAACTCTCGATCTTTCAAATGAATGGCCCATTTGAAAGTCTCGTTCTTTCAATAAACCCAGAGCTAAGTAGATCGACTTGTATCTAGGGTAGGACCTCATCTGAACGTCATCCCAGCTGTCCAAACTCAACTGGAAATCAACCTCGTCAACCTGACGTTTCATGAGACCCCCACTTAATCCTCTCGTCTCAACTGTCACTTACAGCTCAAAAACATCTTGCTTGATTCTCTGTGAGATGAGGTCTGCCATCAATATGCCCACCAAGTTCAAACTCAACACTGGCGCGGAAATTCCAGGCATTGGCTTCGGGACATGGCAGGACGAGGCGGCCCAGGAAGACGCCGTGACCGAGGCGCTCAAAGCCGGTTATCGACACATTGATACTGCACGAGTGTGAGTAGCCCTCTTTGAAAGAAATATAGATGATCTATAGCTTTATTAACTAAGCAACAGATATCTCACCGAGAAACCGGTCGGCAAAGCAATCAAGAAAAGCGGAATTCCACGTGAAGAGCTTTTCATCACGACCAAATTATGGAACAACAAGCATCATCCAGATGATGTAGCGCCAGCACTGCGGCAATCACTCGATGATCTGGCAATGGAATATGTGGACTTGTATCTGATACATTGGCCGGTCGCTTGGAAACGCGGAGATGAGCTCTTCCCCAAGAGGAATGGTAATATGATTCTTGAGGATATCGATATCGTCGACGTAAGACATACATACCGCTCTGAATTTGATCTCTCTTTGAGTTCTGCTGACCTTCTTTTAGACGTACAAGGCCATGGAGAAGCTACTCAGCACCGGAAAAGTCAAAGCCATCGGCGTCTCAAATTTCTCCAAAGCCGAGATGGAGCGACTTCTACAGAATACCTCCGTCGTCCCGGCAGTTCACCAGATGGAGTGTCATCCCTGGCTCCAGCAGCGTGAATTCACAACATGGCACCGCAAGAAAGGTATCCATGTCACGCACTACTCTCCGTTCGGTAATCAGAATCAGTTCTACGGGGAGAAGGGCTCGATTGGAAAGTTGATTGATGAGCCTGTCCTCGCTGAAGTTGGCAAGCAGTACAATAAGAGTGCTCCTCAAGTCACACTAGGTGAGTGAAATGGTTCAAAGAAGGCATCGAAATTGTGCTAATATTGGATCTCGTTCAGCTTGGGGAATTACTCAGGGTCATTCCGTCCTTCCGAAGTCGAAAACGCCGTCGCGGATTCAGGCGAATCTTAAGGGCGACTTTAGATTGTCGCCTCGTGATATGGAGAAGATTCAGTATATCGACAAGAAGCTGCGCTTCAACGATAGTAGTGGAGAGTTTGGGCGAGAGTTCTTTACGGACCTGGAAGGGAAATAAGCTCGACTAGCTGAGAAGTCTGCTTTTTACACTCACCTGCATATCTTCTAGGGTACCCTTTTGTCCTCTTCTAAAGACCACGTTCCTAGACCAATCGATAATTAATTCTGTGACATGGGCGCATTTACCTGCGAATCATGCTGTTTGGTTTCGAAAAGTTAGCCTCTTGGGGCATAGCCTGTCGAATGCCGGATGTAGCCAACTACCTAAGTTGACAAGCAAAGTCGGGCTGAGCGCTGTCCTCACCGATCAAGTGTAGTACAGAATATCCTATGAAATCTCCATACACATCAGGTGGCGGTGCTGGGGACTTTATATTATGTACGGCCCATCTCAAAAATCAAAATAACATCCCAAATCATCCAATCTATTACCAAAGACTCAACCCCAACTCCAACATCTAATCCCACGCATCACCCCACCCATCATCCTCATCCGCATCTTTGGGTTTCGTATCAATCTTCTTAGCTGGCGCCACAACCCTAGGCTTAGCAACCGCTTTCGCGGCAGGCATACTCTTAGTCAACCCCTTCGGTAGAGGATTCTTCGACTTAGCCTGATTCTTAGCCGCCAACCAGCCAGCGAAATCAGGTTCACCGCCGTCATCGTAGGGGACAGCAGATGCTTTGCTTGCTGTCGGTTCTGGCGAGGAGGGATTGGGAGATGTCACGGCTGCGGTGAAGGGATCGACGCCTTTGTCGTCGTCTTCGTCAATGGCGCCCCATGCGTCGAAGACATCGTCTCCTTCTTCGGCGTCGTGCCATTCGTCCTGGACTATGGGCACAGGTCTATCGGATTGGGATCTGGAGAGAGGGTGCGCTGCTGCGCGGAGGATTTTGTTGGTAGGCTCGGGTTGAATGGAGGGGGAGGATGTGGTGGGGCGTGGGACGGAGGCTGGACGGGGAATGTTTTCGGATGGCTTGTTGGCGGTTACTGTGGGTGCGATCTCGCCGTCTGCGGCGGCGAGTTTGTTGGTAAATGAGGAGATAGCCCAGCCGGCCCAAGACTTGTCGTTTGAGTTCCCGATGCGGGCATCTGACTTGTTGGGTTCGGGGGTTGAGCTGGTAGGTGGTTGTATAACTGTGTCGGCCATCGTGCCGCCGAATTTACGGACTCGTTGGAGGTAGAGATCAAGTGTTTTATTCGCTTGGTCGCGGACCAGCCTGTTTTATGGTTAGAAGTGGCGGTTGGAGTGGTCATCGAAAGAGTACTCACTTCTCCTTGTCCAAGAGTGCTGGGCAAATAGCTGGCAGGATCTTGCCAGCGCAATCTTCCTCCGTAAATGTATCGATTGTGGCAGCTAATGCGAGCAAACCGGCATTTCGAGCATGCACGAACGGATCCCTGATGGATCTCGTAAAGGCAGCAATAAGCACCTTGGAGCGGGTCTGAAGGAAGGTTAGCACAGAGCCTTCACCATCCAAAGATTGAGACTTACGCCTGGTCCCAGGTTCTTCGCAATCTTGCCCAGACAAATGGTGGTGTTAGTACGAATACCAGGTTGCTCATCATTGGCTGTACGCGCTAGGAACTTCAGCAGCTCTCCATTGACAACTCTATCACTTAGTTTGTTAACGACAGACAGAACAGCCTTGACCGTCTGTTCTCGAACTACGGGAGCAATATCCGTAAAGCCAGAGGTCTAAATAATCGAGATTAGTCGGAACAAACAATAATCAAGGTGCTGGGCCACTTACCATCTGCGGGAAGATCTTGTCATTGACAATCTTCTGTGGCAGATTATCAATCATCAACGGCAGGTTATCCAACAGACACACTCGCAGCGCACGGTCAGGGTTGCCAAAGAGCCGTACGATTACAGGTGTCAATTTGGCATTGAACTCGTCTGCCGATAGCTTTGAGCCAATCTTCAATGTGGCACTGAGGACCTTAGGCCCACCACCGCCAAACTCGACGGACTTGAGAAGCTCGGGGAGAACTTTCATTTTGAAGAAGTCTTCAGGGAAATCATCGGAGAGATTATCAAGCTCACTTTAAACAAGGTTAGCATTGATGAAAAGAAGTGGAATGTGCCACCAAAAGGATCATACTTGATAAACTCCTCGCGCTCAGCATCATCTTTAAGTCCCAGGCTCTCCATATCTTCCGTCAAGCGGATTAAAGGTGTCTGGAAGAAGCCACCCTGCTTCTTCCCTTGCTCAACAAAATGCGCCGCACTAAGTCGCAGCTTAGGATTTGCTGTGCAGAGACGCTTGTAGCTCTGCTGCATGGAAGGCGGTATATTCGTTGTCTTGCCGACTTGATCCCCGCCAGAGAAATGACCATTAAAGACCTCAAAGATCAAGATGCCGAGTCCATATGCATCAACTGCCGCCAGTGGGTGGCGCTTAATAGCATCCCAGCCACCCTTGACGACTTCTGGAGGTGTGTAGCGAGCTGCATCGGGCACTAGACTTCCGTAGGTCTGCTTCTTATTTAGTATGTCGTTTTTATTGATCGAGAGCTTTCCACATATAACTTACATATATGATAGCATCGTCTTCTTTCATGGAGCTCAGAATATCGAACCCGCCCAGCTTCCACTCTCCACTTTCACTCGTGTAGACAGAGGATGCGCGCACAGCGCCGTGAACGGAGGACGCATCGTCGTTGATGAATTTAAGAGTAGACTAGACATTTATCCCATATTAATAAACGCTCATTACCCAACGCCCAGGAATAAGAATTCTTACCGACACCGTGTATAACCCCCACTTCGCAGTTTCCTCGCTCAAGCTCCGTCGCTTGACATGCCACTCGAGAGGGACGACTCGCTCAGTAACGATATAAAGGTTCGTCTCATTCTGACAGATATCAGCATCAACTATCCAAACCGTAAAACCTCATTTAGCATCTCCATATCGCTGCGCATACCTCGATCGTATCCAAAACCTTGATCACACCAGGATGTCTCAACGTCCTCGACTTGCGCACCGCATTCTTCGCTAAGGGAAGTCGAGACTTATTCGCCGCAATATCGAATGTGAAAACACTACACGCCGAGCCGTCTTCCTAAGTATAGTAAAAAAGACCATGTCAGCACCTTATTCAACGTGTCAAGTAGTAACATCCACATCCCCACCAGAAACCTAACAACAAAACCACAAGAACTAGTGACATACCCTTCTCGTCCCATTATGAAGTGTCCATATCGAATCGCCAATATCCACTCTATCACCCATAGAAACGGGAAACGAGCTCCCCTTCGCGATCGCGGACGCGACGGCCGACTTGAGAAAGTCCATCGTGGCGCTGCGCTGGCCACTTCGACTCCGAGGTTTGTTTGTGAATACCACGCGGGGGCTTTCAGACGCTCAATGGCCGGGGTGGAGGGTTTCAAAGGAAGGCGTTCGAGGTAGATCAACGGACACTACCTAGACCCTAGCGAATTTCTAGGATCCGATGCTTTGAAGTTGTTTGGAACTAGCTGAACGGGGGAATTGCGGTGATTAATGCGGCCCCGCCTTATCGCGGAAGCCCTGGGCGGCCTCAGGCCTAAAGGGGGTCCACCGCGTTTATTTGGTGTTCAGCTGCTGCCGGACCTTACTCTACTTCACACATCTCTGCCTGTCGTGGTCAAGATATGGACTCGCCATGGACGGATAGAATTTTGACATTCACACCCAATAGCTTCGCCGAAGCTTTACTCGGATACACTCGAAAGGTAGGTGATCTCTTTTCTCACTGCTACACCCCCACACCAACAGACAAGCGCAACGCGCTCTCTCCGATGATGCGAACCTGGTAAAAGGTCAGACCGCGCACCCTCGAAGCCAACAACCCCCTCGCCAGCAAAAGCCGAAGGTACTCGTCTCTCCAGCTCCAGCATCTCTCCATGAGCACCAGCCAAACCAGACATCGCCTTAAGCAACACGTCCCCGACCTTCATCACCTCAATCCAGCCATGTCCAGGTTCCCAACCTGACCTCCAGCTTCCCAGCTGGGGCACTCAACACCCATCCACTCGTTTCTCTGATCCTGTCGACGCTCGACACCCCGTTCCACTCGGACCTGAATCATCCCTCTTCCACGCAGACACACGGCCAAGGCAAGAAGGTCTAAGCCCAAGACTATGGCTTCCCCCACCACAGGGCACAACACTCTTTTCCCACCCACGGAATCGATACTGTTATGACCTTGGGAACAAAGATGCACATTGCTTCGGTAATTTGTATCACCCGTGTGCACATCTACGCAAAACTATGGCGAGCTAACCATGGCTTGCTATGGGTATGCGCGGCCGTCTTCTGGGGTTCCTGGGCTCGCTTTGCCTCCATGAGGGCCTACTAGGAACCAATGGCAACGGTCGAAAGTGGGAATTTGTCTACTGCTGCATTGGAAAGGGGGTGCTTTAGGGCCGGCGCGGGGTTTGGATTGGAGAGACTCTTATGAGTGGATTGGGTTTTGTTGGGTGTGGATGGGCGGAGAGAGTTGGGGGTCGTGTGGACGGGTGGCTTTTGGTGTGTTTGGCGCGGTTGGTGTGGGGGGTTGTTGTTGGAGGGTTTGAAGCACCGCGGTTGGGCGGGGAGTGGGTGTACTTTTGGGGTTTTGGATGACGACCAATTTGAAACTGAAAAGACCTGAGGAGATGTACTTTGTTTTTGGTTCCCTTGTTCAGATGATGCCTATCGGATATGATGCTGATGATTATCCTTTACAGAGATACCGAAGTCGAACAGAAGGTTCGATTTGTACTTGTTGGTTGATTTATACTCCAGGTCATGACGCCAAGGCTATGGCAGGTCCCAGCTGAGCGTCTCCTGTCGAAGTCATGTTTATTTATCTATTTAGCGCATAATAGAAAACTACGCTACAGGTTGGAACTTTGACATTGAGTATAATCATTCATTGCATCCCGTAGGACTGTAGCAAAGACCAATCACATATCGGCCACAACGTCTCACTCACCCACCCTCGCAACAACCTCTCCACCTCCATATCCGATCATCCGATCATTCACTCATGTCAGTTCCTGAAGCGTAGCCCATCACGATCCCATACCACCCTGAGGAGGCACAGACGGAAAATGGAAAAAAAAGAAGAGGGAAAAGAAGCAGATGAATCATCTGCAACCTTGAAGGCGCTTGATGTCACAATTGGTAGAAGGCAAAACAAATCTCGAGCACGGCAGTAGAAAAAAAGGGAAGATGGGAATTCTGACGGAGGGCCTCGTGTCCAGATGCTTGTCATATTGTTGCAAGTGGAAGGGAATGCCGGTTTAAGGAAGCTCCGTTGAGGAAATGTGACCGATGTGGCAGTTCATGGGACGTCTAGGACAGTGGCTAACAAACAGAAAATCCGAGGAATATGTTTGTCAGGTATATCGCCAAGCCCAGAGTAGAGTGGTCAAAGACATCTAAATATGTCCACTCCTCCATTTTACTATTCACATGGGTGAGTAAACCATGAAATTATTGATAGACCAGCTGGAGTCTTACCTGCCAAGTATCGTGCCGACATGTCGTTGACCAAACGGTACACTGGGGGATGAATACCCAATGATAGCGGAGAGGTGAAGGCAGAGATAGATCGCGAATCCCGGGGATCAGACAAATGACGAGAGTGCACGCAAAGCTGCAAATCTCGAGTCACGGCGCAGGAGAGCGAGAATCATCTACATCGTAAACAGAACAGGACGCGCGCTCCGTAAATTCATATACGAATTGTGGCGGCTCATTTGCCCTCGTCGGAAGGCTCAGCAGCGTGAGAGCCAGCTCCAGCGTTGGCCGGGGCGTTGGTCGACATTTGAGGAGGCATCTGAGGAGTTTGGTTATAGCCGTTGCTAGGCGTCCGGTGGTTAGGCGGGAAATGGTGTGCCTGGTGGGGACTAGACGAGAAGTGAGGTTGCTGCTGGGGGTAACCACCACGACCCGTGGGCACTAAGCGAGGAGGAGAATGAGCGACGAAGGCGATCCCGACTGAGTGGGGAGACTCACTGTGGCCCGGTTGAGTCCCGAATCCGGGTTGTCCTGGCTGACCCGGAGACATGAACATCATTGGCTGTGGTGGCTGACCAGACTGCGAGTTCTGGTGCATCATCATGGGGGCGCCACGGCTGGGGCTGGGATAGCCGCTGTGGGGCTGGGGTGGGGGCGCATGCTGGGGATAAGCATGGCCGGGGGAAGGTGAGTACATCTGCATCTGCGGGGTATAAGGAGACATGCCCTGAGGGACACCCATATAGGGTCCGTTGGAGGGGTTCTGCACCATCATGGGTGCTCCCATGTTACCTTGCGGCCCAGAAAATTGAGGACCATTCTGATAATGCCTCATATGTCCTGGCTGAGGACCCCCGTAGAACTGAGGCATCGGCTGTCCGAAAGCTAGCTGAGCGTGAGGAGCCATGGGTGAGGGATAACCGACGTGGCTCTGGCTCATGCGAGGCGAGGGGAAAACCTGCGACGAAGATGCAGACAGCTGCATGCGATGATGGTCTTCCATATGAGGGCCAGGACCATGAGGGCCCTGGTGGACATGAGGACCGTTGGGAGGTCCAGAGGAGGGAGGCATGCCAGGGTTTCCTTGCTGGAAGTGGAAGGGCAGCTGATGTTGCTGGGGCAGGTTTGGGTTGCTAGAAACAGACCGACCCTGAGGCGAGACGGATGGCACACCACCCGGCTGCTTGAACATCGCCTCGAAGTTTTTCTCTTCGTTTCCTTGAGGAACATCCCATGTAGGCGCCGTCTTGTAGGGAGGGGGGATGCCTCCGGTAGACGGATAAGGCTTGTTCTCTGCAACTTCAGCACTTTCCTTCTTCATCCGCTTGATTGGGTTGAATTGATCATCGATGGACGGGCGTTCCGAGGCTGACTGCGGTTTTCTGATGCCAAAGAACGCAGATGGGGTGGTTGCGCGAGACACGGAACGGTTTCGAGAGAATGAACTAGGGCTGGCCGCACTCACAGCGCTAGCAGCGGCAGCCGGGGCAGTAGGAGGTGCAGGAGCAGCACCGCCGGGGGTGAAGGTGCTGGCAGCTGGGTTAGGCTTGAACTCCATGGCACGGACGTTGAATTTCGAAGCTGCAGCAGTGGTGGGAGTTTGGCTCTTGATGGGGCTTGTCACACGAGGCTGCTCACTAGCAGGGCCAGTAGGAGGGGGTCCACGAGCATCCTGAATAGGGAGGGGGGCAGGAACAGGGCCCATGCCTGCACCCTTACGCTGCTGGAGATTGTCTGCCAAACGATGGCTGAGCATACCAGTTCCCGGGCGACCTGCCTGCATGGGTTGCTGGGGGTATCGGCCACCTGGACCAGCGAGGGGACCCGTCGGCAGATAGCCCTGGCGGCCACGAGGATAGTTCTGGCGATCAGATGGAGCTACAGGGGAAGTTGTGCCGGTTGGCCCAGCGGGGCGCACAGGTGCCTTCTGCTCAGGGACCTGCGCAGCAGCCTTCGGGGAAGGCTTGTCGTCAGACTGGTGAACTCGGCTGATGATTGCTTCTTGCTTGTGAGGATCCTTGGCCAGAATAGGCACCAAGTCCTTAGGCACTGGAGTTGAAAGCTTGAAGTTCTTTGAGAATTTCATCAGTTCGTTCAATTTGACTGTCCGATCATAAGACGCCTGGTTCCGGCGGCGTTCCTGCATCTTCAACTTTTCACTGTTGGCGAACTGACGGAAGTGGTCGAGCACCTCTGTCTCGACATTGGCAGTGGCATTCTCAGGAATCGTGCGCTGTGGCTTGGCGACAGGAGCAGTAAGAGCAGTGGGGGCGGGCTTAATAGACTCGACCTTTTGCTGAATCTCCGAAGCAGCTTTGGGAGCTGGCACAGGTTGTTGCTTCTCCGCCGGGGGGACCTCGTTGGCCTGAGCAGCAGCAGCAGCAGGAGTTGTCGAGGCCTGCTTGGCCGGGACATTAGGTTGAGCTCCAGCCTGGCGGCGACCAGGAGGAGTGTATTTGTTGGGTTGCCCAGACACCAAGGGCGGGAAGACCTTGTTCTCACGTTGCACACCACTGTACTTGTCTTCCTCGTCTTGATCACCGGTGTCTGGAGCGACCAGACCTCGCTCCTCACGCATGTGCGCATTGTCAACATCAGTGCCCTCAATTTCAGCCGCAATGCGAGCTGCCTCGACCTGCTTTTGGCGGTAGGTTGGGTCCGAACGATCAATGCGGGTTGTGTAAATGTGCTCGTCATAGCTGGTCTTTGCGCCGAACAGGCGCTCGTTTGTCTCGAATTGGTCCCACCCCTTCGAGTCGCCAGCCGCACTCTCCAGAGACATATCCACCTCATGCTCGGCCGGCTCCCAGCGCTTCAAAGTGCGCTCTCGCATCGCAAGATTTCCAGAGATATCAGCATCAGTTCTGAAACCAGCGCCTCCTGCAAAAGAAAGGGTTGTTAGCCAAAGATATCTCCGTCGATGACGAAGTGATCTGAGAGCATCTCTTACCGTTTGATTCCTTGACAGTGACCTCGGCCGGGACCACCTTCGGCACAAATATATCGGCCACATCCTTGATATCAAATGCCATGCCGTGCTCTGGAGCGGACCCAACGTATGGAGTCGTCGTGTCACTCACACCGTTGGTCTTTCCCTGGTTCTCTTGGGAGATGCGCTGCACCATCTTCAGAAGAAACGAGGAATCACTCGCTTCCAGGCTGGAGGAAGAAAAGATACCAGTGAACTTCTCCCCGCTCTTAGTGGTGATGGTAGTGTTCAGGCCCTGTACATCAAGATATCCAAATCAGCTCTGCATCCCCCCTCATTGCAAAATTTCCCGGGTAGTCCTTACAATGAAGCTGGCGAACAAGAATACCAGTCGGTCATGAGCATGGCTGTCGGGGGTGTTGGACTCCTTCTGGCCCGGTCGAGGGGAGCCAGTCTGTCGAGTCACATTGCCATTCGGAGAAGCGTACGAGGAACGTTGGGTAATGGGGTTGGTCCCTTGGGTCCAAGCCTTGTGGGAGTTTGTGCGCCTGTGCAGTATCACATTGCGTGGGTCAGTGAGGGGTCCAACCAAGTATCATGGAATAGAGATAAGAAGAGCGATTGCAGCAACCAAATCCGAGGAAAACAATTGGTCCTTTCTGGACACACGATTACAAGCACAGCTGCGCTCCAGCTCGCGCAGCTTGAATGCACGTGCGCCAAGTTTACACATTGGCTGGAGAGGAGTGCGGAAAGGACCAAAAGGCAAACATCGCCCAGCTCGAGTGCGAACCAGGAAGCATTGATCCAGGCGGTGGAATGAGATCGGGTTTTGGGGGGCAAAAGAAGAAGAGGAGCAAGATGAGGGGGGCAGTTGTGGTTGATGCATACCGTTGACCACCATCCACGGGACTGCCAGACTGTCGGCGACCGTCCCCCTTGGAGTTGGCGCTCGATCTCAAAGAAGGTCGGCCAGAGTTCTGTGCAGAGCTGTTGACCGCATTGCCAGCGGCGCTGTTTCCAGCTGGCACAGAATTCAAAGTGGAAGCCATTGATTGACTTGGTGTGCGTCAGTCAGGGCAGGCTGGTGTCGTGGAACTTACACGGCGGAAAGCCGCGAGGATGGGCACAACCACAACACACCGCCTGCACAAACAGGACGTGGGAGAGGATGAGGGGGGAGGAGGAGCCGTTGACTATCAGCACGCCGATAGACAGCTCAAGAGTCCCGGATCAGAGATCGGGGCGGAGAAAAGGGTAAATGAGAAAAGGAAAGGACGATGGGAGGTGGAGAGGAATCTTTTGAGGAGTTGAGGTTGGTGAAATGGGGGAAATTGTTTGGGGAAAGGTGGAAGTCGTCACGGGGGTGGAGGTTTCAAGTGGTAATCGTACGGTACCGTGTGCGACCCTTGGCTGGCTGGTGGTTGACAGGTGTTCTGGACTCTTTGATCGATCTACAACTCAAATAAGACTTGATCTAGACAATGGATATCTTGTTTAATCTGTCTAGAGAAAGGTTGATACTTGATCGGAGTGTTTTATCTTTTGATTTACAATGACTGTCCAGAAACATTCTGTCGATCAACTTCATCTGTATAAGTTGCTTGCCACTTTCTAATCCCATAGATCAAACTTCTTATGTTCTCACTATTTGGGCCTCCAACCCTGCCTCAGCCCGGTTGTAAATGTATTATCGGTACGACTGCGCCCACCGATCAGTATTGTGCGTTACTGTTGCACTCCGTGGGCGATTGTGTGTGGTGGAAACCTGACTATACCTCAAATCGAGTATCTACATACTACGATAGGGTCTACTACTAGTCTACTTTGTACACTAGGGATCTTGATGATCTGTGGGGCGGTTTTTATCCGAACACACGATGGATCCAGGGTCCTAGACTTTGTCCACCGTATTATTATCTATCAACTCTGGAAGAGCCATCAGAGAGCAGAAAAAGAAAATAATTGACACAGTTTCCGAGACAACGCTCATGATAAGTATTATATCAGATAGGCACCTCGCATCACAACCACCTTGATTCCATTGTGGATATACCTATTTCCTCAGTCACTAATTTGATCTATAGCGGGCGGGCTTCAAAGATGTACGGGCTGTACAACTACGTGTGGCAAGGGTGTAGTAGCGAACCTTCCTTATTACCGATACAGTTACAAAGCTATGAATGAATCAAAAAATTCAAATGACGAAGAGTCGGTCTAGCTAGGAGCTTTGCAAAATTTAGAGGCTTGTGAGACTAGAGACGGTGACGCCCAACGGCTTTGAGTCGAACCTTGAGTTTATCCAGGGTACCCTGAGTTCGTATAGGGCACGGTGAGATAGCTAAGGGCCACTCATGAGTTGGGTATAGCAGGATATATAATTTGGATATAACGTCAATCATGCACCAGACAAAAAATGGAGGCGGGAACAGCCGAGGGTGAGCAGGCAATAAGAAGGCTTGCAGAGGCGCTAGAGATGAAGGGGGCAATAATCAGACTGACCTCAAGACTAGGTGGTGCTGTAGTCTGGTACGGATCAAATAGCGTTGCATAGTCGTCCAGTAGTGAGCAGGTCCCGTGCTTGCTGCAGTCAGTGCCTAAGGCTTGAACTCCAGAGGCCTGAGGCTGTAAATGACAATACGGTTTTGCCGTTACTGCAGATCCCCGACCTCCCATCAGTTCAATGTCATTTCGCTGTCATTCCCTCCCTACTAAGCCCTGTATGGATGGTTATGACGATACACAGTCCAAAACGATACCCTCAGTTGGTGGTTCGCTACCCCCCTACCACACTTAAGCTAAGTCACTAATTAACGCGCTGGGAGGCTGGGCGTCATCTGTTTGCTT
The DNA here is from genome assembly GCF_028828155.1 of Penicillium subrubescens. NCBI lineage: Eukaryota > Fungi > Ascomycota > Eurotiomycetes > Eurotiales > Aspergillaceae > Penicillium > Penicillium subrubescens. The sequence continues at coordinate 1,706,544 of NW_026643160.1, read as the reverse complement.
GGCACCCAACTCTTCCCCCCATCACCTTCGCTTATCCACACTTCCATGCAGTCCCCTACAACTGCGCGGCCTCATCCACCCTTTGGAGACCCGGCCCTTTCTCCTCAACAATCCTCTACTGTCGCCAACTCTACCATGGCATCGGCTTCCGGTCGCAGTTCCTCCGCCGCCTCGGGGCGCTCCCAACCCGCCAAAAGTGTTGTAAGTCGTTTATCGGGGATCGTGGATTTGCTTCCAGAATATCCCTTCGCGAGCCAGTGTAACGCAAGTTGTCAACGCCCCGGACGCTAATGCTGTAACTCCTCTATAGCCCGATAAGCAAATATCTCAGATCGAAAAGAGTGTCACGCACCTCTTGGTAGCAACGAAACAACTCCTCGAAACCTTGACCCAGTGGTCGCGAAAGCAGGCCTCCGAGACCGACGTATCCGATGTTTATGTACGCCTAGGGTATGAGTTCAACTTGGCATGCCGGGCCTTTAATGCTATCGGTGTCGAAACTTCCGACCTCGGCCCCGTGCCCGACGTCCTGCGCAGCATCCTCGAGGACACTCTAAGCCAGGATGCATCCTCACAAAGCCTCGACCGGTACCTGCCGCAAATTCGGGATATCATTATCAACCTCCTACATGGCCTCAAGAAGAAGCAGGCTCGTCTACGGTCTCGACAGCAGCGGGAGGATGGTCGGGCTGGCATGCCGGGTCGACAGGCAAGCGCCGGAAGCTTGCCCAGCGGCCCATCAAATATTGGACAGTTATATGACGAGGCGGCTGCTTCGACGATACCTCAAAACACGGTGACTTCACCGAGGCGGTCGGCTCGTCGATATGGGAGTAACGGATCCCTCGAGGATACACCCGCGGGCCAGCGCGCCTCTCCTACGCATGAGCCACGGGGCACGAGTTACTCTGAGCGCGAGGCGTCCAGGCGGGAAACGCAACAGATTCTCTCTCAGCCGTCCCCCCAGGAAAGCGAACCGGCTCCACGACCCGCCGCATCTTCAGCCTCGTCAACTCCTACGGCCTTTCCCGCTCCACCACCACCCCCGAAGGAGGATGATGCGCTGGGCGCATTGCAGCGGAGCGGCGAGCTGGAACGCCGTGCATCTCGCCGATTCTCAGCTTATCAGATACAGAAACACCTAGGTACCTCTTCCAACGGAGTCCCTGTTCTCCCTACTCAGAACTCCCCCATTCCCAACAGGGGACGGGACGTTCGAGAGTCTCTCAACGCTGTTCGCCTCCGAGGCTCGTATACGCATACAAGGCAACGCTCCTCCAACCGTCCCCAGGAAAGTTCCAAAAGTGGTTCGTCGCAAGCAGCGGCAAATGTCCCCCAGGCGGTGGCAGAAGAACAAAGCACCCAAATTGAAACACCCGCGGCGGAACCCGAGAGCGTCCAACCACCAGCACCTTTGGCTGATCAACCTCCACCCCCCATTGAAAAGGAGCTGCCGGACGCACCGGCTACTATTGAACCAGCACCGGTCTTCCCGCAGCCGCCGAAGCGCCCTTCCCTTGGCGATGCCTTTGATCCCGAGAAAACTGCATCGCAAATTCCCATGCCGGTCCCGGAAACACCGAAAGGGGATCGCTTTGCCTCTGCCAATATCTCAACTCCCCCTTCTATCCCACACTTCCCTGTTGACCAGCCATCTCCCGGTAAGGAGTTGACCCTGTTCTTGCAGTACAAGAGCAAGATCAAGAAGTATGTGCTGCCCGAAGGTACGGCGGACCTGACTATTGGACGGTTGCAACTCGCTTTCATTGAAAAGTTCGCTTGGAATACTCACAACAACGGCGTCGACCTGCCTGAAATTTATATTCAAGATCCCATTTCTGGGATCCGACATGAGTTGGAGGACTTGAATGATGTTAAGGACCGTTCAGTCCTCGTTCTGAATGTCGACACTTTGGACGAAGTGAAGAAGCACTTTGATGAGAGCTTTGGTGGTGTGCGCAGTCTGGTGGAAGGTGTCAAGGAGGCCCTGGTGGGTCAAGGGACGGCCATCCAACGAGTTTCAGACCGTCAGCTTGAGGCTGCGAAGGAGATGGCTCGTCTCGCTGCTTCTCCGCCCGCATCTATTGCAGGCTCCGCCAGCGCCAGCGGCACCCCAAAGACCCCCATTGCTGGAAGTCGCACACAGATTGCCGAGCTTCAGAGTCTGCGCCGGGACCTTGCCGTACTTCGGCAGACCTATTCCAACTTTACGTCGGATATTACCAGTTCGATGACTGCCGTCCGCGCCAAGGCTACTAAGGTTAAGTCTGCCGCCGATACTGCCGCCAATGCTACCTATGAGGGCGATGCTGGCCGTGCGCGTGTTAACAAGGGCAAGAAGGAGCTTGCCGATGAGTCGGAGCGCCTTGTCTCTCGCGTCGATGACTTGCAGGATCTCGTTGAGGACCTTCGCAAGGATGTGGTCCAGCGTGGTGTTCGCCCCCTGCCACGCCAGCTGGAGGGTGTCAACCGCGATATCAGCACCGCTATGAAGGAGATCAAGAAGATGCAGGACTTCCTGGGTCGCGAGAAGCCCATCTGGACCAAGATCTGGGAGAAGGAACTCCAGCTGGTCTGCGAAGAGCGTGATCAGCTTACCATGCAGGAAGATCTCGCAGCCGACCTTCAGGATGATCTCGAGAAAGCTGCTCAGACTTTCGCACTGGTCGAGCAAGCTACCAAGGAGCAGGCTTTGGAGAAGGCTGCCAATCCAGGAGGAGTCACTTTGCGTGCTACCTCCCGCACTCTTGGTATTGACCCAACCATTGACCCTATGAAAGCCAAGGACAACCTCCTCGGTGAAGTGCGTGCACTGCAGCCAAACCACGAAAGCCGTCTTGAAGCCATCGAGCGAGCTGAGAAGAATCGTAAGAAAGAGCTTGAGACCCGGCGGATCGGCCTCTTCCAGAAGGAACTCGGCTCTTTCGTCCAAGAGGGGAAGCTGAAGAAGAGTGGTGGCGTGGAAGAGGCGGAGCGATTGCGCAACGCCAAGGATGATCGCATCCGAAAGGAGGTTTGGGATAGACAGCAAGCTCGCAATGCGGAGATGGAGAAGGCTGAGGCGGAAGCTGCCGCCGCCGCTGCTGCTGCTGCTGAAGAGAAGCCCGAAGGTGATGGAGCGGGTGATTCTACAGCGGCTCCGGATGCTGAAGCCGCTGCCACCCCCACCGAAGGGGAATCTCCCAAAGATGAAACCGCCTCGGCAGAAGTCGCGGAGAAGAAGGATGCCTCTCCTGACGAAGCCAGCTAATTCAACTGGTCCAGCCAGGCTCCATCTTCTATCGGCACGTCTCCCTCGAGACACCCCTCGACACAACCTCATGATGAAAGATTGACTGCTCTTCCCACTCGTGCGAATCGTTTTCAAATATCCTGCTATTTCTATTTCCCCTCACATGTCCCCCTATACCAATGTCCTGTTTTTCCTTACCATCTCTGTCTGTTTTTGCTTCGCTTTTGCACCTTGCATTCCGTATTTGATGGCACTTATTGACGATACCCTGCCACGATCTCTGCGGTGGCTTGTTTCCAGTTTCAATATGTCTTGCTTTTTGTCATATTTGATTCTATTTTGATTTTGTCCCTCGTTCTTTCTTGATCTCTCGCTTGCATATGTAGCATGGAGTTGGCCCGGGTAGGGTTGGACCATTAGGCAGTTGATAGCGATCTAGTCCTTTTTTTTTTCTTTTTGACCATTGCATTACTCAAGTTTTTGTATAGGATATTTAGAAGTAGATATTTTTTAGATTGTTAGAGAGGATGTAAGACTTGGGAATGGCTTTAAGGGTCCTTACAAACCGTGGGGAGATCAATCAGAACAAAGGTCGCTTTCGTTTGTCTCGGACGTCTCAGCCCCAGCCATCGCATTTAATCACAACACAACCTACCAACCTCCAACTTTCAACCTGTCACTCTTTTCCATTTCCATAAGTTATGATCGTCACGATCAAATCCCATTCAACGAAAATTCAAATAATTGTCGGGTTTACGTGAAAATACCAGTCGCAATAATTGGACTGTTTCAGCCTGCCACTATTCCGCCAGTCAGGCCCGCATCAGCCTCTCCAACTCGACTACCGACCCAGGACATTCAATTTAACCCACTCTTTGTACGACCCTGCTTGGGCCTTGCTGGTGCTTTATGCTGAGTGATTCAGCCCATGCTAATCAACTCCCAGGCCTCTACTCCGTATCTCGTTCCAGTAAAACCTCAGAGCAAACGACAGGTACTCTGGGAGACTTGCCAAAACATGCGGGTGTCTCAAGCGCTCGGGGCTTTGGCCTTGGCCTCACTCTCCACAGCTCTTGACCATGAAAACACAAATTCACAATCCGCCAACACCATTCAACGCCGCAATGCCGAGATCGAAGCGCGTCTCGCGGATGAGCCCGTCTACGGCGTGCGAAAGATGAGTACCGACCAAGGCGAAAAGTTTTACCTTGACTATTGGCATTTCGAAGATGCTGTGCAGGACGGGTTATCAGAGAGGCATCTCGCAGAGGTCAATACTACCACTGCGAGCGAAGGGAAAATTCAGAAGACACCCGTCGAGAATACGGGGACTGGATTTTCTCCGGCACAGTTCGTGGCTAGATCATACGCCTTTAATCCGTCCTTTGGACCTGCATTTGGAGTTCTTGGGAGTTCACTGGAATCGCGGGATTTCAAGTGTCCATCGGACACGATCGCGTGTACATCTATCAACCGATCTGATCGGTGTTGCAGCACGGGCGATACGTGTGTTATTGTGACGGACACGGGCTCTGGCGATGTCGGTTGCTGTCCCAAAGGGCAAACCTGCTCTGGCACGATAGGGTCTTGCCAGAGCGGATACACGACGTGTTCGAAGGCGTTGGGTGGTGGCTGTTGTATTCCCGGTTACGAATGTGTCGAAGGCGGATGTAAGTACCTTCTTCCCACCGAACAAACCATTTCCACATCTAATCGAATCCAAAATAGGTGCATATATCTCCGTGGTTACCGTGACGATTGACTCAACCGTGACCGTCTCTACAGTAACACACACTACATCCCAACAAACAACCCACTCTACATCATCCAGCTCGAGTCCCAGCTCCAGCAGCAGCTCAACATCAACTTCAAAAACCACTAGCACAGAAAGTCTCACCCCACCAGCCCGCGGAACAAGCATAACGACAACAACCCACTCATTAACAACTCGCGTCGACGTCTGCCCAACAGGATTCTACGCCTGCTCGGCCATCTACAACGGAGGCTGTTGTCAAACAAACCGAAACTGCGACACAACATCGTGTCCGGCGACGGCCTCGACGACTTTCACCTCTGATGGTAAAACGATAGCTATTCCCGTTACTACGGGATTGTCGGGGTCTTCTAGTCAGGCGGGGAAATGCCCGGGTGGTTGGTTTAGTTGTGCGGATACGGCGGGTGGGGGTTGTTGTCCGAGTGGGTATGTGTGTGGCGCGAGTATTTGTACTGCGACGGGGTCGGTGGCTACAACTGTTGCTAAGGAGGCGCCGACGAGTAATGGGGCTGGCGTTAATGGTGTTTCGGGGGTGATGCTTGGTGTTAGTCTGGTTGTTTTGATGTGGGGTTTGTGATCGAGTTACTTACCCCGGAGATGCATGAAATCTTATGGGTTATGTTGAATGAATTTATGAATGAATATGATATTCCAAATCAGTTCACTGAATGGATGTTGTTGATGTCAACTCTGATTTCAAGAAAAGGTGAGATTTATCTTTGCTAAGATTAGAACTAAATACACGATGTTAAACGTAGAAATACATGTAATACAAAGTCTCTCTGGCACTAGAACAAGACGCCAACATAAATACTGCACGTCTCTATCCCAAAGTCTCTCCGCCGAGCTCCCCAGATCATTATGGGAGATTCAATTCGGGATATTTTGGGAGACGCTCATCATGGTTATCGTAATCCCCTTTTTGGGACTGCGGGAAGAGTCCAGCGACCTTCGACACAGCCCAAATCAGATTATGCATAGCCCAAATGCCAAGTCGCGAAGATGGGAAGAGAGCCCCCATGGTCTTGGAAGAGAATTGCTGACACTTGTCAATGAAGGGCCGCATTTTTTCTTCATAGCATCTGAGCGCCCCCTCAACGTCGTTCCCCTGGCGTGCCAATTCTCCCGCAAGCACGTATGCACCCACGAGGCACAGGTTAGTCCCCAGGCCAGTGAAAGGACTGGGGCAGTATCCTGCATCTCCAAGAAGTACGACGCGGCCAGCGGATAGTCGGTCCAGTTTGATCTGCCCCAGCTCGTTTGCGTAAAAGTCATCGGAGTGCTTCAACCCACTAATGAACCGGTCGGTCTGCCAGTCCATATCCTTGAAGACCTCGACAAATGCCTCTCTTTGGTTTTCCACCGATTCTTTGTAAGATGCCTTCAATCTCGGCGATTCGTCCATGGTAAAAAGAAGTGCTCCCGTAACGGGACGATCGCTCGTCCGAGTGTAGATCATTTTTCTTCCTGGAGCTAGGTGACCTCTAGCCAAAGTGCCTTCCCCGTCAATTCGAGGAATGCTAAAGTATGCGGCGTGGACTCCAAGAGATTTGAACGCGGCATCGCTAACTTCCTGACCAAAGGCAAGTCGTCGAGTCCGCGAGTACTGTCCGTCGGCCCCAATGACGAGATCATATCGGTGCTCCCTTCCATCTGAGAAAGTAACGTCCACGCCCTGAGCGCTCTGGCCCAGACATGTGATAGTCTGGCCGAATAAATATGTTATCCCTTGGCCTGGACTCGCTTTGAAATCCGAGTTTTGCTTGATGCTGGCATCGTACAGGGCCCGTACTATATCCCCACGCATGATTTCATGCTCACTGGTCAAACCAATACGACGTTCGCCAGAGGCAGCGGCACCGAAGTAGGCTATTTGCTTCCCTGCGGAATCCACCACCTCAAGACCTGTTTCATTCACACAAAGTGCCTTGATCTCGTCTAACAGACCCATCTTCCTTAGGATATGGGGAGCTTGGTTCTTCAAGTCGATTTGCTGGCCTGTGGATCGTAACGTAGGAGAACGCTCCACAATCGTAATGTTGTGTTGTGGATTAGACCCTTGGAGAAGCATGGCGACAGCTGGGCCACAGACTCCAGCACCGACAATGAGCACATTGAGAGGCATTTTCTGTGATGGTAGAATTGACCGATTTGAGGAGCTGAGATTGCGTTTCAGGCCGTTGAAAGCTGAAGAGACTGTAAAAGGGTTTCCTAGATAGGATGGGTATTTTTCGAGTCGACGCAAGAGCATAACACAGGATCGAAATTATTGGCAGGGAAAAGAAATCGCCGTACAGCCAGGTAGACGTTGATTCTATTTTATAGAGGTTGAAGTATGGAACGGCTATATCGGGCGTATCGGGATATTCCTCGTTCGGCCCGAACCCGACCCAAAGCCTTCACTCTATTTGGACTCCCTCCCGCCAATCAACGTGGATTTCTGCCTCGGCCGTATCGGAGCAACCGCAGCTATCGGTCACGCCCGCTCCAAGGACTGCTTCGTCAATCAACCCCGTACTACTGATACAAGGCATCAGGGAACAACAGAAAGCCGAAATGGACTCTGAATTTCCTTCGGGTGTCCGAAAGCGCCGCCGTCCCGCCGTTTCTTGCATCGAATGCCGACGCCGCAAAGTCCGCTGTGACCGGGCAAAACCCTGTGGGCAGTGCACAGCTCACAATACGCCTTCGTGTACATATGAGGAACGTCCTCGTGCTTCCCAACATGCAGAACAATTCCCAGAAGTTAGTGAACGATGGCATAGAACTCCAGAACGAGCAATTCAGCCTAACGATGCCCTGTCTCGTACTTCCGCCGTCCCGACTCGGATTCACGGCGCCTTGAACAAGACTCGGGTTTTCGGCTACGGGCATTGGATGAACTCGATGTCTAAGGTATGATAAATATACAGATCTTGTTGGATCGTTCTCCCTCGCTAACAATTTAAACAGTTGGACGGTCTGCCGACACTAGAGCCTCTTTTGAAGTGCTATGGATCGATCTTTCACGGTGATGGCCACGGCGCACAAGATTCCGCTGCAAAAACTGTGGCTGAATGCAAGCAGTTGGCACGAGACGCGAAGAGGCAGCGTCCTAGTCGAAAGTGTCTCCCTCCTGACATCTACTCCTCGTTCCCTGACGGTGCGGTGATGGATGATCTGGTACGGTTATACTTTGCAACATTTGAATCCTGCTATCGCATTCTATACTACCCGTCTTTCATCGGAGAGTATAGGAGATATAAGGACGACCGGGAGAATGCAAAGAGTTCGTTCGTCGTTGAATTACTCCTCATCTTGTCTGTGACGGGTATATTGCATGCTGATGCTACCATCCGTGACGAACTCGCCACCAGATCGAGGGACTGGATTAATATTGCACAGACATGGCTCTCCGGTCCCTTGGAAAAGGATCGTCTCACTTTGAATGGAATCCAGATTCACTGTTTGCTCCTTCTTGCACGGCAGGTGATTCGGCTGGGGGCCGATCTGGTTTGGATCTCAGCGGGCTCTCTAATGCGCATGGCAATGCAGATGGGCTTACATCATGATCCGAACCGTATGGAGGAGATGAGTCTGCAAGAAAAGGAAATCCGAAGACGACTGTGGTACACTATCCTCGAAATGAATGTCCAGGCGGCGCTGGATTCCGGGATGTCGCCCATGATCTCAACAGGAGACTTCAATACCCTGCCACCATCCAGGATGAGCGACGAAGAGCTTGAGCTCGGAGGAACGCAGGTGGAAGCTCAGAGCGAAATACATGGGCCACCATCACAGAAACAACTTCTCCCTTTACTAGCCGCCTCTCTCCCTCTGAGACTAGATGTGACCAAGGTTATCAACAGCCTACAGGAGGAACCGTCATACGAAGAAGTCCTCCGTTTAGAAAAGGAACTAGCAACAGCCTGTCGCACTGCAACGACCGCCCTTGGCAGCACTCCGCCGCTCAATGTTATCTCGCACACCTCCCGATTTGCACTCAGTCACTTCACCCATCTCCTCCGCCGCTTCACACTCTGCCTCCACTTCCCTTACGCAATCCAAGCCAAGAAGAATCCACTCTACACCTACTCGCAAAAGCATTGCCTCGACGCTACCCAAGATATCGTCTCCATCATCGACGACGAACTATACGCTCGCCTTCTCCTCACCGGAGGTGGTATGTTCCGCGACCTGATCACCCGCGGCGCCTTCATCCTCTACCTAGAATTGACATCCGACATCGACGCAGATGCCTCCCTGGTCTCACGCAGCCGGAATCGCGCCCGGCAGGAGCCGATTCTTCGTGACGCTCGACGGGTAGCACAGTATGCAAAGGAGAGGATGCGCCATGGTGAGACCAATGTCAAAGGGTATGTGTTTATTAGTATGGCGACGGCGCAGGTTGAGGCCTTGTTTGATGGGTCGTCACCGGAGGAGGCGGCGATGAATGCGGCGAGGGAGAGTTTGGAAACGTGCCGTGAGATTTTGGAGGCGATGGCTGTGAAAGCTTCGGGTGTTGAAACTGAGTGTGGGGTGTCGGATGGGGCTACGCCTTTGTTTGGCGATCTAGATGGACAGTTTGACTTTTTGGATGATGGAAGTTGGGACTTTGATTTTGGGGAGTTTATTTTCTCTCATCATGGTGGGGAGGTTTCGTTGTAGTTATCGTTTCTTTCATTGGAGAGATCAAGTACAGCAGTACGTATATCATGTACTCGGGTATAGGATATTCATCGGTCATCTTCCTCCTGCTCTCGGTGCTTTTTATCTCCTAAGCTCGTACCTTAATTTTACCTTAATTTTCATAAAAGACACACTGAACTAGGACCCCGTTCAAGCTAGTGATATTAATCAAAACCAGTAGTGAAGGAGTCCTCGACTTTTGTAGACCCGTAAATTGAGGCCATGGAACGCTCCTTTCCCAGTCCATATTCAGCAACAATTCCAAAAACTCGTATATCAATCATCTATCATCATAATCAAAACCGAGATAACAAGACAACCGATCAATCAAAGAGGCGCTGTACATTTTGTAATGAACCTAAACTGATGCCCACCCCGCATAAACAACACTATGCCGAAAAGCGCCGAGGTCCGTCCACACACAATAGCCGACGGTCATCACGGTCTACCACTATTGATTTCCACATCACCTCTCGCCATCACGAGACAAGTCAAGTGCAACCATGAAAGAACGCATGGCCGTCACACGCCGGCCCACTCGGGGTATGACCCGAAAGCCCGGCGTCTTATCGACCTTCCCACTGGACAATCTAGTAACCGAAGTACATCGGTTATTAGGCCCGACGTGGGCCTTGCCTCCTTACAATAACATCTTACCATCCTACCTGCGCGAACCTTCTTCACGGCTGACTAAAGAAGATTTGGACTTCTTGGTGCTAAAGGGTGCTTTGGATATTCCGGACCCGGGGTTTGCAAGGGAGATTTTGAAGGGATATATTCGGCATATTCATCCACATATTCCGTTTTTGAATTTGGAGCTCTTTTCGAGGGCGATTTTTGATGATCAACATGACTCTCAAGGTTCGATTAGCTTGTTATTGTACCAGGCTGTTATGTTTGCGGGGGCGATCTTTGTGGACTTGAAGTTTCTTTATGCTGCTGGTTTTCTGTCGCGGCGACATGCATTGGAGACGCTCTTTCAACGCGTACGGGTGAGTAAAGCTTCTTGAGAAGAGGTTACAGAGGGCAAGGATGGAATGCTAATAATAGCAGGCACTCTACGACTTTGACGTCGAAGACGACAATCTCATCGTCATACAAAGCCTGCTACTCATGACATATTGGTACGAGGATCCCGACAGACACAAAGATGGCCGTCATTGGATTTCCGTGTGTATTTCCCTCGCATGCAAAACCGGTCTTCATCTCGACCATACCGAAGAGCCAAAACCAGACCATAAACTTCGAAACATGCTCTGGTGGAGCGTCTTCACCCGCGATCGACTAATAGCCCTGGGCCTCCAACAACCACCAGTAATCAAAGACGAAGTCCATTCACCAATACCCATGCTCACACTAGAAAACTTGGACATCACCACTCAGAAATACGCCAAAGCCTGTTATGGCATCAACGAGCGAAACCTTGCCCGCATCTTCCTTGAAAAAGTCAAACTTTGCCGATGCGTCAAAGACGACCTCTACTCATGGGACTGCCAACCAATCCACCACAACATACCCACCATCGCCCCAAAACCCCGCCAAACAAGTCTCTGGCTATCCAAACTCGAACTAGACGACTGGCTCCAAGATCTCCCTGAAACCATATCTTTCCGTCCAAAACCATTCCTCCCAGCGCACAACGCAGACCTGATATTCCACTCGCACTGCGCATGGCTGAAAATGGTTTATCTGGAAATATACTCCACAATCCACCGCCAACTAGACTTTCTTTCTGAAAAGTATAGCCCCAGTCAACCACTTTCACTAGACGGTCCCGAATGCCCCATTCTCCGCGCCGCCGTCGAAATCACCCTCATCCTGCAAGATCTCTACCAAAAACAGCTCATCTACTACCTACCCACAACGAGCGTGGCAATGATCCTGCGAGCGGGTATTATCCACATCCAAGAGATGTTCTCGGGGGATCCGCACGTTGGGGCGGCCAGTTTCCGCAGATTGTCGCAGTGTATCCTCGCACTCCAACAATTGGGGCGGAGGTATGGCTCGGCATTCTTTTTGGCGACGTTGTTGGGTGCGCCCAAGGGTTCTTCAGTCATAACTTGTTCTCCAGACGAGATTTTGGCGCATGTGGATATCGAGTCTTTGGATAAACTGACAGTGAGTTATGCTGAGTCTTCGGTTTCCACCATTTTGAAGATCCGGGAGCCGTATGATCGGGATATTATATCGGGATTGAAGTCGCGGAAGGTGGAGAGGGCTGGTGGTGACTGTGGGCAGAACGGATCTGGGACGGGGTCTAGTTTGAAATGTGATTCTTCCCCGGATGATCCTTTTGAGATTCGGGATCTGGACTTTGCGGACTACAGTCTGAAATAGAATGATAATGATAGAGTGAATGATGCTGCTCGCTTTGCATAAATTTCAGTTGATGATACGAGTAGCGTACAGTAACAACTAGGGCTACCCTTTAAAGGAAAGGAGGTAGAAATATCTCTGGCAGGGTGATAATGGCCACCCTTAATCCGCCACCTAATCACTTTGTAATTTTTGTTTGAAAGAAGTACCAAATCAGAAACCATAAAGGACGATGGTGATTGCTGATTCGTGAAGGGCAGGGTGCTTCCTGTCCAATCCTTTGGCGCCGTCCTCTTGAGCTGCATGAGATACTTGACTTCTATCCTAATGCACTGCCAGCACATACGCCGTGTGAGTGGCCCCTAACCCGCTGTAGTGTTCTCGACAGTTTAATACGACCACCCTTTCACCTCCTCGGACTCGCCATCTCTTCATTTTTGAGAGTCTTGTATTATCTTGAGTTAGAGATGGATAGGCCATCGCGTAAGGCCATTCATGAAGTTGCCAAGGTTGTTTAGGCATCTCATATTCTATCCTATTGGAATCCTTACACTACTCCCGTGTCAGATAAGCGGTTGCACCCCAAATATTCACCATCTGATGACGAGACAATCGATGACGACGAGGACGTTGATGATGACATCCCTGACATTAATAACACAAGTACAGACGCTGCAAATTTGGCACTTGGCGATGAATTCCTTCGGGAAAAGTTTCTAAATTGTATCAGTGAGCGACTTGCCCGCACAAAGCGCGGGAACCATGTTACTGCTGCCGGTTCAAGAGAGAAAGAGAATTCGACCGAAACACTGGTTTAGGTCCAAAGACGATGGTTATCTTTCCTTAATGACCAAGTTCCTTGCTAGGCGAGGCGAAAGTAAGTAATATATTACCGAGCAGTGAATTTATTGCAGGTTTTGACCAGCTGTCAAGGGGTTTCGCGTCAAAATGCCACGGATGACCACTATTTTCTGCGCGAAACGATAGTATATAATACTAGTCACTTGAAAGACAATATAGCAACGGCAGTGAAGCTTGTAAAAGGGTCACCGTTCCGTCCTATCTCTCGCTCATCTAGTAAAAGCCAGCCTAGAGATTCGACCTGTCTCCTTGGCTGCTGTTCCGAACCACACCCATTAGCCTTGACCGTGATTGAGCGTCTCATACCAGAGTTCCGTAATTTTGAGTCCAAATTGGTTCTATGAGAGACGGACGATGAACTACGTCAAATCGTGAAACTTGCAGCTCTCGCTCACACTGCACTCACCACAGCAAGAAACGATGTTTAAGCTGAAAGATATACTTCATTGGGCGAATCCACCTAAAGTCATGAAGACATGGCAAACTCTGGCAAGGATAGTGACTGATATTCGGATCCTATCTCACATTGCCCAGCTACTGCCTAGCCTTCGATCGGTCATCTTTATCAAATTGTCACCGCCAGATCCTGTCCGACTTGAAAAACGACATAAGCAAACGGTATTCCAAGCTTGGAATAAGCTTGAACTTCCGGATAATGATGGAAAGTTGCCCAAAGGTGTAGTTAAAAAGGATGACCAGTTAAAAAGTGATTGTTTTCTCCTTCCCTCAATTCACTGCGAAATACAGCTCCTGGCACGCTACGAGGCGGAACCTTCACTGACACCGATACGTTTGTACCTTGGGTGTAGCAAGAAGGCATGTTTTCTCTGTGAGCACTTTCTAGCTTTGTCGTCACTGAAGCTCAGAGTTCGTGGCTGTCACGGTCGGTGTCACCCTTCCTGGGGTATTCCCTTCCGCAGTTTAAGCATTATGCAACCGCGAATGAGGTCACTATGTGAGAGAATCAAGGAGAGAATAAAAGTACTTATGGAGCCAGCACGATGTCCGAAAACAGTTGCCGTCCAACAATCGTCAGCGGTCTCGGAGATGAAGTCTACCGATATGCTTGTGATCAGGCGGCAGCATAAATATAGAGAAAAATTCGAGAGACAAGGCCAGAAACTCCGGGAAGATATGCAGATACTGGATCGGCACCTATATTCTATGCTTTGAAGAGGGTACGCCTAACAGTGCTCCAGGCTAAATCCCAGATGTATCCGCGCACCGAAAATATTCTATCAAGACTTGAAGAGTCTTTGCGTTATTTGCAAAATGACCCGTCCCGAGGAGGGTTTGTGTTATCGCTGTTACTCTACCTGGTGCTGTTCCAAAAGATGTCGGGAACTGGACTGGCCAGCGCACAAGCTTTAGACAGTACCTTGACTTCCGAACTAACCGCCCATCAGACACGCACAAGATCGGCGTCTGGTTTCCTAGAGATGAAAAAGAGCCACTACTTGTATGGGTGCCTATCGTTTTGAAAATGGGCGAATACCATCCCGATTTCGATGCGTTTCTAGGCCCAAAGCATGCTGTCTTGTTCACCCTGCCGTTCGACGAAAATAAGAGGAGGGGTTTGATTTTGGACCACCTAATCACGATACACTATCAAGACTGGGACGAAAGACCACCTAAGTTCAACGAATCTATTCAGAATGCGGTAACAGCCTGCCACGGTATGCGAGTGCCTCAAAACCTCTGCGGTGATTATGTTGCATTGAGTGGCAGGCGTGGAGACCCACCATCTGGATATCTTGATCTAGACTGTGCCGATTTTCGACACATTCTCGATTCTTCAGCAGATATTTCGATGAAACTATCAGCGAGACACCCAGTGGCAGCTCTGTGTGGGCTGTCCAAATTAATTGCCCCCTTGAGCAGAAGCTCAAGAGCTGTGAACTGATTCAACCGGTTGTTGTCGATCGTGATTTCCCAAGCACTAGGATGGTTTCCGGCCTGTCCACGGTACTTAAAGATCCGGTATGGATATGTCACATCGATAATGATGAGCTGAAGGATGGAATCGCGCTACTGGATGAGCCGCCGAGGAATTCTTGGCGAAATATTCATGCTGAAATTCTAGCGACTGAGATGGATCCAGAATCTGACAGGTGGGGTACGTTTAAGAGTTCCCAATGATTCGACGGGAGCTTTATAGTGATGCGGCGATGTGGAAAGGATCTGGATGTCCAATGGGTGCAGCGTATATGCGCTTACTTTCTCGAGATTCTTCAACCACTCATTAAAAGGTCACTATTTGGGGAAGAACACGCGACGATGTCCTAGCAGAGGTTACACGTGAGAAGATAATGGCATGGAGACATTAGAAATGCATCATTCATTTATAGATATCAGGACACCACGTAAATCTTTTTGAAAGGTAGTGATGAGGGAAGAATTTAGGAACGTTTCGTATTATATGGAGGTTGTGCGTGGGATAGAAACGTCTGACGCAGGTGCTGAGTACCAGCTGCTTCTTCGAGTATTGCCCTCGGTATTCTCCCTCACTTAGGAGGTGACAATACGAACACGTTCTACATAGTATCCAGCAGTAAGGCCGCGAGCCAGGTCGAACCCGGAAAATCACGCTCGGTAATGCGGTAAATCATAAACCGGAGCACTAAAATACTAGGCAATTACCTCGCCGGTAGCATCTTGACTTCCAATGCCACAAACGAAGTCGTCCGGGGTGTGTTGAGCCCTGTGTCGCATCACACCAATAGTCTAGTTGCGGGCCTTCCTCTTTAGGTCATTCGCCACGGCATTCCATGTCATCCTCCCCAGGTTTTGTAAGATCTGAGAGTGGCGTTATATATCTGGCGTTGTCTAAAGCTGGATCAAGTGCCATGTACCGGACGTCGACGACCATGATCCCAATTGAAAAAGTTTCTGCCCCAATGATGATTTCCTTTTCTCCACCCAGCCCTTGCCCGGAACAAGAATGGGAAGCAACCATGACTGACCGCTGCAGTGATGTTCCCGTTGGAAAATAGCGATACATGCATCATAAAATTCACTAGGGCATAAAGAACTTCCGCCAACTCCCAAGGCAGAACCCGCACCTAGATCATACCTGCTGAGAGGTGCGGAGAATGTCACAGGCGACCTCACGGACGGTGTTTCCCGTTATCTTCTTCGAGCAGGCTGAGATACTCATAGAACTCGGCAGCTCCGTTCCACACCGGGGTTCCGGTAAGCCCAGTAGCCGGGACTTGGGTTGCGCGTGAGCAGGGCAATACGCTGGTGTTGCCTCGTTCGAATAGAATTGATGTATTGGCGCTCGTCGAGTACCACATGCTCAAACCAGTGGTCATAGACACTGTGATATTTCTGGAGGATCTTGGCCTTGAAATGTGTCACTTTGGCTTCAGGATTCTTGACGAACTCATCG
This sequence comes from Penicillium subrubescens, assembly GCF_028828155.1. Classification (NCBI taxonomy): domain Eukaryota; kingdom Fungi; phylum Ascomycota; class Eurotiomycetes; order Eurotiales; family Aspergillaceae; genus Penicillium; species Penicillium subrubescens. Next base: position 1,690,302 of record NW_026643160.1, on the reverse strand, counting down.
CCACCGGTTTATGAACGGATCCGGCATCATTGAGGAGATAGGCCGTTAGGGGTCACGCTTATACGCAAAAAGAAGCACATATAGCAGCAGGTATAAAAAGAGCGAGCTCTGATCTATGTTCTCCCGAGAGAGATAGAGAAGGGAAGAGCAGGAGAGAAGAGGAAGTATATCGTATAGACCACAAGAACAAATGTTTGCGGTAATCTGCATTGCAGCAAGCGGAAAATACCACCAAGTAGCTTGCAAGGCCAAGCAGAAAGAGAAAAGACGGAGCAATCCGCAGAGGGAGGCATCTCCAACACGGTCTTAATTCCGTTGTATCATTCAACAGACTGCATAATAAGCGAATCAAAGAGACCTAGGCATCTTGCTTAGTCCACACCCATCGAAAAGATTCAATCATGGAGTAGTCCGATATCGAGTTGACCGATCAGCCTTGCATGGCCGATGGTTGCCACGACTGTCGTCGCATCGAGGGGTCGATAGATCGGCAATAAAAAGCTCCATCCAAAACGTGAGCTGAAAGCACCACAGCGCCAAGTTTTGCTCAAGAATTGTATCGGCAAGAAATTTCCGGCTGTGAACATGGCCTCGACGCCTGCGTGGTTCAGGATAGGGTATCCGTTAGCAGTTGATATCAATGACGTCATATTTGATACACGAGCATGCATACCTTAAATCGACCAGTCACTTCTCTACCCCTTCCAAAACCAAAATCCAACATCCAATCGGTCTTGATATGGCAGCAGCCACGCATGGATTTGCTTTAGTGACGCCCGCGTCTCGCGGAATAGGCTTTGCTTTCGCGCAGCAACTACTCTCGCAAACCAATGTCCCTGTTGTGGCTACGGCGCGGAAGAACTGTGATGAACTCCGCGGAAAACTACTATCTGGCAAGGGGGTACCTTCAGATGCGGAGAAAAGACTGCGGATAATGGAGGTTGATGTTAAAGGTAAACAAATTTGATTCCCTCCTATAATTTTGATCCTACGTTTTTCTACTTCAGAACAATTGATCTAACGTGCTGCCGCAGACGAATCAACAATATCATCAATGGCGGATAAAATTCGCAAAGAATTACCGGAGACACCACTTCGTCTAGCTCTCACAATTCCGGGAATTTTGCATGTCGAGAAATCTCCATCTCAAATCGACGCCGCCAATGCACTTGATAGTTTCAAAGTGAACGCGCTAGGCCCACTCCTTCTCATGAAACACCTATCCCCATTCCTCCCAACCAAATCCGCGTCTGGATTCCCAATTTCGGAAGGAAATCTACAGCTACCATCCCACGCCATCTATGCCATGATGGCGGCACGCGTCGGATCTATTTCTGACAACGCGTCTGGCGGATGGTACTCGTACCGCGCGAGCAAAGCTTCCGTATATCAGATTGCCAAGACGTTTGATTTGTATCTGCGTGGCCGCTGTACTGAGAGGGCTATTGCGGTTGCATTGCATCCTGGTACTGTGAAGACGGATTTTACGAAGGAGTTTTGGAAGGGGAGGGATTTGCTGGAGCCGTTGGATGCGGCGGATAGACTTTTGAGGGTTATTGCGGGATTGCGACCGGATGTTGATGGTGGGAGGGGGAGGTGTTGGGATTGGAAGGGTAAAGAGGTTCTACCATAACGTGGAATAGAAAAGGGGAATTCCCGAAGCAGCAAGGATGTGCTGATCATGTCATTATACGTGTCTATCATCATTTCTCCATAGAGACTATATACAACTCACGGCAAACGCCGCTTACAACTTGATCCACCTACCCATCCAAGTCTCCACGATAGACTTGGCCTCATCAACAAGGCCAAGGTCAAGCAGCAGCTGAGTCGTTCCACGCACCGCGGAGTCAAGAGCCGAAAAGATCCAAGCATGTGTATAACTCGTGTGCTCACCGATGAAGATTGTCTTGAACTCTGTCTGATAGTACGCCGGCAGGTACAGCTCCTGCTGGCCAACAAGCGGATCCGCCCAAGCACCAGCCTGATGACGGTCAAACTCCCAGCACTGTCGATCGTAAATACCAGTGAACTGCTCAGCAGCAATATCACCATGCACTTCGACCATGGTACGCTGAATGAGAGCGACGTGCTCTTCGGGGTTGAGAGCTGCGGTCGAGCGCGCCGCTGTGCCGGAGATATACGAGGCGAGAATAACACCGGGTCCGGTGCCGTTCATGTTGTAGGAAGGATAGCAGACACTTCCTACGCCAGAAACATCGACAGAACCGCATCCACCAAAGATGGGATTCTCCATGTGTTCCCAAAATCGGGTCTTGTACAGCAGTGCCATTTTGCAAGCAGGATCGTAGTTCAGCGAGGAAATGGCACGACTCAACAGGGAGGAGTATCTGGGCAGATCCCAGAGCCGGACCTTGCTGAATGGTGCTGCAACGACTGCGTAATCAAATTCGGCTGTTTTGGGGATCATCTGCAGCGGGTCGTCTCTCCATGCGACAGAAATTTTCTCGGTCGTCTCGTTGTAGATAAGACTTTGAATGGTGCGGTTGAAAGTGACCTTGTCAGCGACATGAGGATAGAAAGCACGAGGCAGGGATTCAAGACCCTTGTCAATGGTGCGCCACTTGGTTGCGGCAAAGTAGACGTCGTCGTAAAAGTCACCCCAAATGGGAGAGTCGGTGGTTCCTGCAACATAATCGCTGATGTTTGCGTTGTAACCCAGGGCATAGCGCAGATACCCAGCTTCAGACCAGTGGAACATGCCATCTTCCACGGCTTTCTTGTGAGCTTGGTACATATTGGTTGCGATTGCTTGGATGGTGGCACGATCTTCCAGTTTGGTATAGTTTGCATACGCAGCCTCGGCATCAGCGACGGCAGTTGCATTAGATGATGCCGCTGTGTATACAAGAGACGAGTTGGCTTTGACTTCTGCTGCAGTGGGAATACGGCCATTTGGTAGGCGATTGCCACCTGATGAAGCGGGAACATTGGGACTACTTTGCACCCAAGGAATGAAGTTGACTTGCAGATCAGGTCGATCAGAGTTCATCTCGTTGAGCACGCCAGCCAGCTGGAAGACCATGCGGTGATCCATAATCTCGAGGGTCTCGTTGGTGTCTGCATAGTTGATGCTGACAGGGAAACGCATCGGTCCCATTTCCTGGTATTGGTATTGGTCCGGCCGAGTGTTGTTGAGGTATTTGGTGCGAATACGTCCGCCAACTCGCTCCGAGGACTCGAAGATGTGCCAGTTGTGGATGCCGACGGACTCTAGTAGGTGACTTGTCATGAGGCCAGACATGCCTCCGCCCAGGATAGCAACTGAGGTGTTCTTTGCCTTGGTGATAAAGGCCTTATTATTCTTCTTGGACTTCATATAGGCGACACCGTCGAACCAGGGACCCATTGCATCGGCCACATCGGCGATACTCTCGCGCTTGGCGATGGGCGAGGCCACGCTGACTGGTGAAGAACGACCAAGCAGGGTCGATCCAGAGAATGCATGGAGACAGTGCGCATGAGGCGCATCTTCGGGAGTTATCCAGACAAAACGGTCTGGCTTTGCCTCTCGTTTGATAAAGAGGCTGCCAATGTCATGGTGACTGTGCATGGGACTTTCCATGCCACAGTCTCCATATACCAGCTTCAAGTGTCCCTCAAAGGAGTCATCGAGGAATTCGACATGAATATTGTGCAGAGAGTCGGCTGTCACAGGGCCAAGATCATGAAACCGGACGATCTCGATATCGCGTTGTACGGCAGCTGTGAGGCCAAGACCCGAGATGCTTAGCCCGACTAGGGCGTGGCCAATAGAGCCTCGCATTGTGAGATTATGCAGGGGCCAATTACTTGGTTATAGTGAATGATTGATAGTCAATACCATATCCCATCGCTTCGTATTCAAGCCTTTTATACCACAACAGATCGCTATCTCGACAGCATTGGAAGCCCATTGGTATTCCGGTCCTCATTCCGGCACTATCATGCTCTTATCACAACCATAGCACTGAATAGAGGCCAAAATAGGCCGTAATCACGATCCTCAGGGTCCTCGCTAAGCCTACGCGACATCGTATACGAATCTATGGCTTGATAGTTACGTAAATGGGAACAAGCGAGAGAGCAAACAGCTATCGCAATCAACAATCGCGGCCGAGCAAAGGAGTCGATAGGACTTTGGATTCGTCCAGGCAGCCGATAAAAGTGTTATCAAGAGTGGGAGGAGGCTATCTTATCAACAAACGAGGGGTAGCTCGACCGAAGATGACCAAGCAGCTCGTCTCGCATTTCTTCACCAGAACTGGGGGAATGAATTCCGGGGTATACACGTTGCTGCGGGATCAACCGCGGCCTCCTTCCTGATCAGGTTAGTCCCAGCTACTAGGTCGATGCCACTCGGCAATTCTGCACCCGACAGATAAGTAGAGCAGATAATCTATCTTATCGTCAACGGCTTTAGTTTAACAGGCGCGCCCTACGGAGTACATCCTTATATACAAATGCGACCACGGCTCGGCTAGTCAGTCTTGGCGGGAGATTCTTATCGTAGAAGCTGTCGGGGCTCGGGATGTTGCGCTAACTACCGAGAAACGCTGACTAAGTACCGTGGTTGATCGTTGCTTGAATTTTGACAGTTTTATGGATTTGCCGGGGGGGGGGGTTTGTCCGGGTCTCGGGGAACGACGATATCCGACGGAGTTAAAATGGTGTTTAAACCCGAACATAAAGACTGTCGTATGCATGATGACACTTGTTGGCCAGTGGGTTGTGCTCGGATGCATACTTTATGTATATATCCGGCCACGGATTAGCTCCGCGGAGGTAGTAGCGGGCATGACTCTTTGGAAACTACTGGCATTGGAATATGGTCGAGGCCTTGATGCATTTATGTTAGGTAGCCATGACGCTTGGAAAACGGAGTTAACCCGAAACTTTTCTGCTTAGTTAAGATGATTTGGGATCAATAAACGGTCCATCGTTGTATCAACTTCCTTCCTTCTATCCTTTAGAAGAAAGAACTGTGTGTGAGTTTCCAATAATTCTTGATCGTTAGGCTGAGAATATGGTTTGAACTCCGTCGGGGCTTGAACCTAGGTGACGCCACTGTAGATTTCTCCTTCCAACCGGCTAAGCAGACCGAGGTCCCTTTTCACCAGATTAACGCCAAGATGCATAGTCAATGAAACGCAAACCAGTGCGGAATGCCAATCTGCAATTTCGAGCAAGGCATAACTCGGAGATATACATATCAGACCAGAATTGTGCACTCATACCCAACTTCCTGAGACAAAGTAAGCAAGGCAAAGCTTTTCAATAGACTTTCGCCCAGCGCCACAAAAGCCATGAAAAGTTTGGGCGCGTTGTAACCTTTTATACTTCCAAGCATCGAACCACTCACAGAGTCAATCTCCCCCTAGAAGCCGAGGCAGCTAACCATGCAGCCGATTTGGCCCCCGAATAACCCTGCATTTCCTCGGTTCTCCGGGGTGCTTTCGCGTGGGGAGACCCTCTTCGGGGGGCGAAGATGACTAGTCCCCGCAGTTTATCTCCGCAAAAAAACGTGTCCGGGACCCGCTTGCCTCTGGAGGCGGGCTGGCGCGCTGGTGTATTGTTGCACTAGCGAATGATAGTGCCCAATGGCCTCCTTTCTTGCTCCATAGATGACTCTGATGTAGGCTATGCAAGGCACTTTGGATTGGATCTGGATCTCGGTTTGACTCTCGGGGCTGGGGCCTAGTCTAGAGGTATTCCGAGATTGGAATAGCTAGGGGTCCCGATTTGGAGTCTGGGGTCAAGATTTTGTGGGGATGGAACACGGGGGAATCGAATTTGGAATTGTTGAGGGGAGCTGGGGTAATGCTGGAATGAAAACCTGGAATATAAGATCGGGGTTTCCCCGATGTTGATCATGATATAATTGGGATATTCCAGGCTTCTTCTCTACTTTTCTTCGTTGCTCTAATACGGGACCATTTTGCGGTCACCTTGATTAACCCTTTTCACATATATTCTTACATTGGATAAATATTTCTTCGCCCAGTATGTCGGACGAGAACATCAGCGAGAAGCATGACGCCGCGACTGTTGAGATGCTGCGTCGCTACCAAACAGCTGAGAGTGTATTGCTTCCGATTCCCCGCGATGCCTTTGAAAAGCTCTATCTGAGCCCCAAGACACCGGCGGCCGGTAACCTTCGTCGTACCTTTGGTAACCCGACTCCCATCTCGCTACTGGGCTTCTTGCTCGCTGCGACACCGGCTGCGATGTTGACTATGGGCTGGGGTAACTCGGGCGGAAATGGCGGCGCTATCCTGTGAGTTCTGAAAATGACAGTTGCCAAAGGGGGTTTGAATATTTTCTAACTATCTTTGATCTCTTTGACAGACCCGTCTATATTTTCTTCGGTGGTATGGTCCAGATCTTCGGAGCAGTGGGCGAGTGGATTCTCGGAAATACCTTCTCGAGCGCCCTCTTCTTCACATACGGTATGTTAGCAATGAACTTTCACAAGAAAGGAGGACAAAGCAAGTATTAATTGAAGTTATGCAGGAACCTTCTGGATTGTCCAGGGTACATCTCAAATTCCCTGGTACGGCGTTGGAACCAATTACTCCCCCACTGGCAATTCCCTTGAGGGCATGCAGACACCGGAATTTGCTGCAACCACCGGTTCGTCAATTCTTGTACTTTCTTTCCATGAGAATCAGTAACTAACAATATATACAGGTCTGTACTATGCTATCCTTGCCATCCTAACATTCGTCTACCTCATCTGTTCCATCCGAACAAACGTCTGCCTCTTCCTCGCCCTATTCCTGCTGGTCATCACATTTGCCTTGACCGCTGCGACATTTTTCCAGATGTCCGTGGGCAATCTCGCTCATGCCGCAACACTAGAGAAGGTATGGAATATTCAAGTCTATTAATGTCTGTTTGTACTTGCTAATTGTTTGAACAGACCGCCGGTGGTTTCAACTTTGCTCTGTGTCTACCAATCTGGTGGATCTTCATTGCTCAGATCTTTGAGGCTGTCGATTTCCCGATTACGATCCCGGTCGGTGACCTGAGCACGGTGATTCTCGGAAAGAGCCAGAAGGCGAAGAAACGTGAGGCTGAGGGCTAGTAGTTGAAGTTGGCTGATCAGAAGTTGGAATGGTTAGTTAATGTTATGACTAGCCCGCTGGCTGCTGGACATCTAGGGCAGTGTTTATGAAAAAGAAATAGTTTCAGGCAATGACATCCAGTATGAGAGTCTGGAAAAGACGAGCAACGTTTCAAGACTTGGCAATAAGCGTAGATTTGGCAACTGTGGACTCAGTCATAGAACTGTAGTTGAATATGATCGATCAGCTGCATGCCCTTAAAGAGCGTCTTCACCACATCCTGGTTAAACCCATACTCGGGAGACTGGAAACCCTGAATGACCACCCTGTCTAAAGATTTATTCCGTAGGTCTTATCGCCGGTACTCGAATTTGAGCTTCACACAGTCTCCTCAATACTTGATTCTCGCAAATATCATAGGGGAGAATTGTGTCGGCCGGTGGATAGGGGCATCTACCATGGACATTCCTGGTTACAACCCCTAGTCCGACGATTATGATTAGTTTGAAGTCCCGTAAGAACGTGTTTGGGATCCCGTTCAGGACTCTACTGTTCAGTGACATAGTAGTGTCCTGGTATATCCACGGTAAATATAGATTCGGAGGCAACACGGCGTTACCAGAGAGCGAGGAATGATGAATGGGTATATCAAAGTTTATACATGACTAGTCCAAATATTCAATCACCGCCAACCACCAACCCTCCCCTCATCCCACCGCGCCTTCGCCTCCTTCCTCGCCGCCAACTTCGACGCCTCCACCCTAATCCGTCTCACCCAATCCGTAATCTCCTTCTCCGTCGCCCGTCCATGATGATCCTCATCCAAGAAACTCTCCTCCACAGCCTGACAAACCGCCTCCTGTTCCGTAATCGCCGCACTAAGCCGTTGATACAACGCCTTGGGCGACCACGGCGCCAACGCAGCGTCCATCTCAGTCTGCTTCTTGCGCCAGGAGACTTCCAGAGACTGGTGCGTGAGGAGCATTGTTTCTGTTTGGCTGCGTAGGTCGGATACGTGGGATTGTAGCTCGAGGAGACGGGCTGCTAGGTCTTTGTTTACCTGGAGCAGGGATTCGAGGTTTTGTTGGCGGGTTGTGTGGGAGGGGTGTTGGGCTGAGAGGGCGGAGATGAGGGTTGGGTTTTGGAGGATTGATTGGAGGTCGGTTGTTCTGGGAGGATAGAGTTAGGAGGATTGTGTTGTGGGGGGGGAGGGAGGGGTGCGTCTTACGATTTGTCCTTTACGATGTCTGGTAGCCAGCCCTCTTCGATTGTAGGCGGTGCGGGGAGGGATAGTTGAGCGTTGACTTGATACTGCGCTTGTTGACTGTTTGCTGAATGAGGATCGGGTCGGTAGCCAGGCTGTGGTTGTTGCGGCGTCGGCATAGAGGACATGTTCTGAGGGGTGCCTCGTCGGCTGGCTTCATGGCTACTTGGCTTGGGTGGTGGTGGGGGGAGGTGTGTCGGGATTAATGGATGGGTTCATGATTGTCGTGGTCGAGTAGAAGGAGGATTGCGTGGGATATGGGGAGGCTGGTTGAGACATGATGCCGGTGAGGTGTAGAACGTGTAGTGTAAGAAGTGTGGGGTTAAGAGAAAGTTGGAGATGCGGGCACCTTAAGTTAAGCTTGGCGGCTCGTTGATTAGACTCCTGATAAGATTAAGACTAAGCTTATCGGATAAAAAGAATGATTGATAGATGAACATGGATCATAGAAAGGAGAATACTCGTTAGATATCTTCTATATTGTATTTATCATTCATCTCGTTATATTCATTCTTCCACTGAAGCCCAGCCTTGCGAATAGTGCTCCTCGCGAAGGCGGCTAACAACAGGCTCCTATGCCGGTCTGCAATCCGACGCTGCTCCTAGATCTCCAATTCGCCAAAACACGGTCACCAGGGACTGCGTATTTGGGCACAATGCCCCGAATCTCAGGAATCCGGTTGAGTGTGATAGAGATCTCGAAGGCATGTCGGGCCTTGCAGCATGGCTTCATGAATTGTGGAGGCTCAGCTCGCAGGTACAAGTCCTGACGGAACGGCACCAGGGTATAGGAAGTAAAACCATCAAAACAACATGCCCTCCATCTACTCCGTCCTCCTCCGAATTTCACGTTCCACAGTCTCAATGCTGGAACCAGAAATGGCATCCATGACCAATGCCCGCAATTGCTCTTGTGTAGCAGCGCTGTTGAAGTCTTCGCGAGCTGCCAACTCGTCGATACGGCGTTTGAACTCGGGATCAACCTCCATTTCACTAGCATTGACTTCTTGCTCTGACATTGTACCAATGTTCACCTGCATGTTGCCAGGAATGGGCGGCGGAGCGTTCAATGGCCCCTCCGGACCGTCTGCGGGCGCTGTGGCAGGAGCGCCGGCGACTTCACGGAGGTAGGCGACCACTTGAGGGAACTCTTCATCGGCCTCCATCTTCTCATAGGCCTTGAGGCCATCATCGTTGGTCTTGTTATAATCCACGCCGAGTTCCTCGACCAGGCATCGCGCGATCCTGGGAACCTCGGCCACGAACAGGCAGGTCTCGCCGTCTTCGTCGAGGAGGTTGACATCCACATTGAACTCCTTCACTAGCGCACGGAGGAGATCGACATGGCCGTATGAAGAGGCGGCGTGAAGCAGGGAGTACCCGTTTTCGTCTTGGGAAGAAGCGATCGCAGGATTGGCACGCAAGAGTTCGAGTAGCGCTGACGGGTTGTCGCAGGCCAACAGGTAAGGATTAGGCTGAGCCATGCTTGTGCCCCACAATGAGTCACTGAAAGTTGTAGGAAGGGGATAGAGTGACTAGAATTGACGGTTTGAGGCGAAGTAACGAGTGGGCTGAGCTTTAAAAAAAGTTGCCAGGCGGAGCTCGAAGAATTTTGGCGGGGAAAAAAAGAGCGATAAGGCTGGCCGCCTTACCGTTTTGGCTCCCCGCAGGTTGTGACTCTTCACGAATGACTCGCTTCTTTACGAGCTTGGAAGTTGCTTGTTCCACCGCTTCGAGGCTGGTGCGATCGACTTCTTTGTTTAAAATACCTTGTTTGCCAGCTACCAAGACCAAGACATAACCAGCGCTCTTTGTCCCTGCCCTTTTCCTGCCGTCCACCACACCCCACCTCGCGTGTCCCCCCTCCATCTCACCCTCGATTACGATTCCTCCTCACACAAATCGCAACCACGATAAAATTTTGATCATGGCGACGCAGGATCCGTCAGTGATCGCACAGCTTGTGCGCGACCTCGATGACGCCCGCAAGCAGTCTAAGAGCGAAAAGAAGCGAAGCTACACCTGCAAAAAGACCACTTTCGATGTCGCGGGCGCTAAGGGCGTCACCGTAGATTCTTGGAAGTTCATGGACTGGGATTACAAACGACCTGACCTGCCTACATATGCCCGTGGTCTGTTCACAACGCGGCGGAAAGACAACATCCCCGAGATTGCGGTGCGCGGCTACGACAAGTTCTTCAATGTCAACGAGACCACCGACACACAGTGGCGAAATATTGAGAACAAGACCCGGGGTCCCTATGAGCTGAGCGTGAAGGAAAATGGCTGCATTATCTTCATTTCCGCTCTCGAGGGAGACAAACTGCTAGTGTGTAGCAAGCACTCTACTGGCGTCCGCTCTGATACCAACATGAGCCATGCTCAGGCCGGTGAGCAGTGGGTGGAGCGACATGTTGCGACAGTCGGAAAGTCCTCCAAGGAATTGGCCCGCACATTGCGCGAGATGAATGTCACGGCAGTTGGAGAGCTTTGCGATGACAGCTTCGAGGAACATGTCTTGGCCTATGATGAGGCAGCCGCCGGCATCTACATTCACGGCCTGAACTACAACCAGCCGGAGTTTGCTACCATGTCAGGAGACAAGGTCCACGAATTTGCAGACGCCTGGGGCTTCAAAAAGGCAAAGTTTGTGGTTTACGATGACATTGAGTCTGTGAAGAAGTTCCTCGAGGGCTGCGCGGAAACTGGTACATGGGACGGCCGCGAGACTGAAGGGTTCGTGGTTCGATGCCAGATCAGTGACCGTGATAGCGGCTACCGGGACTGGTTTTTCAAGTACAAGTTTGAAGAGCCATACTTGATGTACCGGCAGTGGCGTGAATGCACCAAGGCAGTTATCTCTGGAAAGCTGCCCAAAATTAAGAAGCATCACAAGATCACAGAGGAGTATCTCCAGTTTGCACGAAGGGAGTTCATCAGGAATCCTAAGCTTACAACGGAGTACAATCACAACCATGGTATCATCTCTCTACGGGAGAAATTCTTGCAGGAGCGTGGTTTGAAGGGCTCTGAAATCATCGCCATGGAGGAGGCGAACGACAAAGTTAATGGGGCCACCAACAACATTATCATCGCCCCAATCGCCTCTTTGGGATGCGGAAAGACAACTATTGCGCTTGCCCTGGTTCATCTCTTTGGGTGGGGTCATGTTCAGAATGACAATATCCCCAAGCAGAAGGGTAAGCCGAAGCAGTTTGCCTTTGAGATCACTCAGGCCATGGCGATGCATCCCGTTGTAATTGCAGACCGCAACAACCACCAGCGTCGGGAGCGCAAGCAGCTCATGGAGGACATTTTCCCCGTCATTGCCGAGACTCAGTTTGTTGCTCTGCACTACGTTCATGAGCCTAAGGCTGAGCTTCTCCCTGCGATCCAGGAGGTTACTCGGAAGCGGGTTCTTGAACGCGGTGACAATCACCAGACAATTCGCGCCGGCTCCAAAAACAAACACGAAATCGTCGGCATCATGGACGGATTTCTACATCGTTTTGAGGGTGTTGATGTCGAACGGGATCCCGACATGCACTTCCAGCATGTTATCGATCTGGACGTGTGCGCCTCCTCCCGCCAGAACCTCGAGACCGTCGTTACTGCCTTGCATGCCGCCTACCCTCGTGTGATCCCCACTATGCCTACCTCAGAAGAGCTCGACGCTGCCATCGATGCCGCCATCAGCAACTACGAGGTCATGGAGGATCTGAGCAAAGGCTACAGCACCCACAAACCCAACAAGCAGAAGAACCTGCCCGTGGCTGTAGCCCAGCAGAAGCCCGGGCCAGTGGCGACTCCCGCCATGCTCGCCCGCAAGATCGAATACTTCAGCATCTCGGTCCCAACATCTGAAATCACCTCCACCCTTAAATCCCTCTTCACCAACACATCCCCCGAGACAGCCCGCCTGTACAACCAACTTCACAACTCACGCCGAATCCAGGCAGCCTTCCACGTCACGCTGATCCACCGCGCCGCATCCAAAGATAACACCGAGATCTGGGACCGGTACGCGAAGCAGTACATCGACGTGTTGACCGCTAACCCCGGCAACGACCCCATCGCTACCCCACCTAAGCTCGGCCCTGTACGAGTCCGTCTCGAACGACTAGTATGGGATAACCGGATCATGGCGTTCGTCGTGCGGATCGTACCCGCCGAAAGCGAAAACGAGGGTGCCGCGGACTCGACCTTCCCGTGCGCGAACGCTATCCCTCATATCACTGTCGGCACGGCCTCGCCGGATGTCAAGCCCAAGGAGAGCAATGATTTGTTGCAGCGGTGGCACGAGGTTGGATCGGGTGGGGAGACGGGGATCTTTGAGGCGGAGGTGCCGGGTGTTAAGCTTGTTGATGGGTTGGTTGGTGTTGTTATGATGCGGGGGAAGCATCAATGATGATGAAGTGTTTGCAGGTATTAGTGATCGGATGGCTTTTGTGGTTTGAGTTTATTTTTTGCATTAGCATTTTAGCTGCATGCTTGTAGCTGTTGAATAATAGCTTTGGATAGCTTCTACATGAAATTAACGAGAGAAATATTGCATACTTCTATCCAGGTTTAGTACTCAGCTATCCTTCTTTAGATTGAAGATAGATTCACAAATCAAGTCCGATAATGCATAGTGATTAGACGGGAGTATTCAATTCTATCTACCATCAACCTACATATACAATACACAAACTCAGAGGAGAGACTGATCAATCAACACTCCCAGCCACCTGAATAGAATAGGGAATCCGAATCCTACTTTGTAGCTCCCACGACGTATTTACCTCTTCGGTGTTCACCCACTAACCCAAGCAGAAACCCGGGACACACCGAAGCGACCCATGAATTGCAATCCCGTGCTGCCCATGGGGAAGTAACTGACGAGATACCAGACGAGGGCGGCGAGTTGGAAGATGGATGAGATGAGGGTTAGGAAGAGGTTTTGGAGCTGGGAGGGGTGTTAGTATGTTTCTTGAGAAAAGACGGGACAGCAATAGTAATAGCGCGACGGTAGAAAGTGCAGAAGGCAATAACGGGGTAGGGGTATAGGGGAAGGGATAGGCAGCTGAAGATATCCGGTCTAATCTGGATTATTGAGGATCAACCTCGACATCGCTATCGACATCAATATCAAGATCATACACCACCGGCGCAGACAGCAAGCATAGAAACACTGGCAGTATCAAAGTATCAGATGCGCAGGTACAGTGAAACCTGTCTCAGGAGTGTGGACAGTCCCGCCTTACAGACGTAGCACGGCGTTGTTGGGTGGTGAGCCCATTCCATATCAGTCTCGCGGCTGTAACGCAGAATCCTGATAACGTTGCACGGAAGAACGGCAAGGTGATCTTGCGCCAATTGCCGGCTCCTGCATGGGTCTCTTTTTGTCTTGATGCTGTCCTGCAGGTATCCCTTTTTCTGTTGCTGGGTGGAGGAGGGGGTGGTGGTTATCAAGCTCATCGGGGTGACGGGTATAGTCACGTCGTACTGCAAGATGGATTTGCAGGATGCAAGATTCCCCTTGCTTTTGCTTTTGCAAGCTTTTACGGTGCAACCATCGTACTAGGATGATGATAGGGCAAGTGGCGATAAGGGGAGGGGGAGGGTGGTGTGGAACAAGAGGAGGAGAGGGAGAGGGCGAAGATGATCGACAGCCCAACTCGACTCGACGATACCAGAAGCAGATAATGGGAATAGGTAAAACTTCGAAAAAACGAAACTTCGAGAAAAAATTGAAAGTACATACCCCGATAGCAAAGTATAATGTCAGGGCAATCGACCCGAAATAGGCGGCCGTAAACGGCAGCCGTGATCCCGAGACCAAATGTCTAGCGTAGGACCAGGGTCCCATGAGGACCGCCCATGATAACAAAAACAGGACTGAGCCGACAGACCATCTATGCGAAAGAAGAAGGGAAACAAGTTAGTAAACAAGTTCGATCGCGAAGTTGGATAGAGGACGCGCGCATCTTGCGTGGATTTTGGGGGCTTGGCTTAAGGCGTAGGTAGGCGTGATGGTTCGATGAAGGCGACGAATAGAATGCGTCAAGCGCGGCCACACGAACTTGCACATGGCCCGAGCGAGACGGCGCGAGTGACCGGGGTAAGGGTGTCGGGATTTGAATGGGAGGGGAGAAAGTGTGGCTATGCAGGACAGAACGCGAATGCGAGAGGGAAGAACATGGTGAGATGTATGGAATGTATGGAGGTAGAGAGGTAGAGGGTGGCGATTGGGGGAAGGGGGATGGAAGGCTAAAGCGAGGCTGAACTTGATAGCACTAAGGGTAGGGTAGGGCAGAGTTTGGCTGAAGTGTGGGAGGTGAAAAGGACTAGCACAGACACTTACAGGACGGCGAATTTGCGAGGCTTGAGCGTAAGCACTGGGAAGAGGAAGAAGCAAATCATGAAGCAAACGGCGGCGCCCAGGTTGCAGGCGCCGAAGATGAGCATTCGATCCCATCGACTCACTGTATTCAAATCGGTTAGCCTGTACTCTATAGTAACGATGTATGATCGTTGCTCCTGTCGGATGTCGACACTGTGGACAAGCATGGTGTAGGTAATGGTGGAATCCTTCCCGGCGCAGGAACTGCGCGCTCGTCACCTGCATCTCATGTACAGACATGCTCAACGGTAAGATCGGGGGATGGGGTCACGAGTCATGCTTGACTCATATCAAATCAAGGAACAGGAAGATAAATGACCAAGAACAAACACAACATCCAACTTACAAGCAAAGAAGCCCTCTTCCTCCTCGCGTCGAGTAGCCGCAGGTAGCGGTGCACCGGGGCCTTCATTATGCGTGGGAAGCTGAACGTATCCACCTTGACTGAATGGGTTCAACGACTGCAGACGCGAGAGGAACGGCGTCTCCGCAGAGCTATTGTTAGTGCGGACGGGAAAATCCGGGTCTCTACGCGACCAGCCCAGCGAGTTGACCGAGTCGCGGAACGAGTTGTTCGCCATAGTTTCCTCAAAACTACTGTGACTTTGGGCTAAGACTTGGATCAACGGGTTTCCAATCGACCGGGAAAGGAAAAGTAGAGAGTAGGCAACGACGAGCAGGCAAAGCGTGCACGGCCTCAATCTATCGGCAAGACAGGCCCGTGGCTGAGGAAAGACCTAGAAAGAACAAATGGCGAGGAGCTGTACGACACGGCTCTAGCCAAAAGAGAAAAAACGTCTGCAGGGACTATGCACGATGAAGTGCAGGATGATCTGCGCCAGATGATGCGCGGCGGTCTAGCAGATTGGCTAGACTGGGGAAGCTAGCGACTAGACCCAAGCCTGTGAGGAGCAGATGACGCGGATCCGGCTTCCGACCTATTCCCAGCGTTCTGGCACAGAGACTGACTCTGCCTAGCGGGAATCGCAGGTACCCAGAGGGGGAGGGTGCTCGTGCCGAGTGAATACGGGGGTCTGAACGACCAACGTCAACGTCCTTCGCAGTGCCGTGATAGGAGGGACCGATGCCGATACGATGTGTGGACTGGTAGTAGGCCGCGTAGCTGAAAAGCGATTATGCGCGAGCCGATCGAAAAACCTTCTTGGTGGGCGATCCTCCCGATCAGCTCGTGGTTAAGATTCCTGGACGGTTGCCTTGCCCGATGCCCCAGACTGGATGCCCTGTTTGGCGCCTGAGCTACTCGGATCTTTCAAAGCGAGTTTCCGGTTAGGGCTAGGCTTGTTAGGGCGAGCTGCGATACTGCTGAAGCGGGGGTTATGCAGGAGGGTTTCTTTCCGATGCGGCAGGGGCGGATCGAAGAGCGTACGACGTCAACAGAGGGATGGAGGCGGCTGGAATCGTCAAGCGGATAGACGTTGAACCTTCAACTTGGAAGAGGGATGGAGTGGGCGATCGTAGCTGAGACAGTGGTTTGAAGTGATTGGACCAGGAAGCGCTGGGCTAGGAATGGTCGAAGGTTGAAGAGGGGGGGGAGGAGGATGGAGGGCGGATGACGAGATGGCGTGAAGCTACCGATGCGACCAACCCTGATCGGCCTGTGGGGGAAAGACGAAGCTGTCAGATGACGGTATTATCGGACCGAGCCAGGCCCGGGCTTTGGTTGATTACCTTAGTGTAGATGTTAGTGGTTGGGTCCTAAGGTGCTGGTATCTCTTGACTATGCGGAGTTCGATGAGAGAATCCGGAGGTGATGAAGTTGGGTCCAGGGGGTCTAAGCCGAAGCGGGGCACAGACCACTCCGCATTTCCCATTATTGTTTTGGTATACTTCAAATCCAGAGATACTCTCTACTTTCTTGTTTAACCCTGGAATACTTCTCTCATGACTGCTTGTCTATGGGTCATGGATTTTTTCTACATTATTACTTATCATGAGAACAGACTCTTTTCCTTTTCATTGGCCTCATTCCCAACTAGCGTCAACAGTTCAAGCTCTACCTGGTCGAGTTGCTCATGCGGTATGCCCAGCTGGGACTTTCCGTGCCCTCCACCTAGATTAAACCAATCATAGTGTCCTTAGTATAGAGTACTAAATTATACATTGTATTGTATGCAATATGGGTATCCCACTATCGATTTCAAACCTATCACACCCTCTCCATGTCGATCCTCTGGCTGGTGCACACCCTGTGGCGATCGGTGGAAGAATCACCGATGCGATCAACTTTCTGTTAGTCTGCAGAAGTCCATCTTATCAATATATTGCATGGAAAAAGTATATTGCAAAGTATATTACCACGTATACTATCGTAGATTATCTTGCCTCGCCCCTCTTTTCTTTTTCTACTTCCCCTCTCCCCCCATTACGTCCACTCCTCCCCGCAACTTCCTCCACCCTCGTATCGGAAACACTCCCTGGTTCTGCCTAGCCCATTCATCTAGACGCAGAATACTAAAGTTTTAGTCGATGCGTAGCCGATGTGATGTTGCATAAGCCCGTCCTGTAGCTACCCGACCTGTGCAACACTGTCGAATTGTCCGATAGCCGAACAGGGCTTGCCCGCCGCGCCGCGCCGCCCTTGGGTAACATCCTGCCTTCTTGCTTGACTGCTAGCCTCATTCTTGATTTCTTGCTTTTTTCCGCATTTTTTTTTTTAACTTTTTTGGTGAGATGGAGGGGTGTGTGGTTTCCTGGGAATGGGGAAACGGCGATATTCCTCCGTAGTATGTCTGATGCACATGCAGCCGGAACTCTCGCCTAAAGGATGGACCTGCTTACAATTTGAAAGTATTATATTGTGGTAAAGTGGGAGAAGTAACTTGCTTCCACTGCATGAGCGGCAACACCCGGATGCTCTCGACGTCATCGTAGGGCTGTGTACAATCGATGCGGCCGCGTTTAGGACCGTGTGGATGTGGATTTGGAATGGGAGGACGATGATATGCCTACTATAGTATAGTAGTACTGACCACTACAAGTGCTATCTATACATGCATGTGCCCTGGAGTGGATATCATTTCCATGCTCCCTCATCTTTCTCATCCACGGTCGAGCACCGAGCACCTCCTTGCATTACCATGGGAGTACCGGCGATACCCTCCGAACCTTGACGGGACGGGACGTGAAGTGATCCACGGCCTTTCTGCTTGTAAAAAACGGAGATCCACCGTGTTTATCATGCAAGTTGACGATTTAGTTACAATAGAAACGGACATTATGACCTACTCAGGAATGAAGCAAGTGTGTTAGCATTGGAGCTAGTGTTTAGACCTCCCGCTTAGCATGAAAGTCCTCGGATACTACGGCTTCGATTATGATAAAACTGCCAAGTTATATCATCATCCTCCCGGGATGGCACTAGGGTGGCTTAGACACATTCCGATGATGCGCATGGTGCATGGGAATGTTCTCGCGTTCTCTTGTGGCTCAGTCTTTTGCAAGGAAGTAAAAGCCAGCCAACCGGTTTTTGTATCGAGCTGCACTAAAAGAGTTGAAAAGGTGTGGTTGACAGACGCCATCTATTGGCCGCTCATCTCAGACACATTCCATCCTGACCCCCCTCCTCCTTCTTCTTTTCTATCACGCCGCCACATTCTCGGTATTCATTTGTGCCCGACACACACCTAGAAATATGTATTTGTCAACTTCAGAGTCAGGATGAAGACGCGGCAGCTACGCAGTCATCTTGATTTTTTATCAGCCCTCTAGGGCCCACTAGTGCAGGAGACGACATATCATGTCTTTTATCGCGTCACTGGAGCCTGCAGGTCACGGACCACCGTTTTGCGGCGTCAGGCTTCGAAAGGGTCGGGGCTGGAGAGTCAAATGGGTGAAACGGGTGGAAATGGACAAATAGGGTTGGCGGGGTTGAAACTTCCACACCCCCTCCTTCTTCTTGATGCTCTCTTCTGCTTCTCCTCTTCATCATCAAAGCTCAAGGGCTCCTGCGCCGGGCTGCACCTGCACGGCTGCACGGTCCAAGCTCTCGTCGATCCGCGCCCGACATGATCGCCACCACTCTGCACTCTGCAGTCTGCACGACATCGTCGAGCAGACTCGCGCATTGACGACTTGTAATAGCGTTGGTTTTTGTTCTCGCTCTCGCTCTTCATCTTTGTCCCGATTATCTTCAGGACCCGATATCCCCGTGCCGTTGATATTCTCCGGTTGATATATGCCCCGTGCTCCGTATTCCGCGTATTCGATTCTATATGTTTCGCCCGTCACCCAGATATGTTTACACTACAAGCACGAAGGCATCGAACAAACAATATAACAGACGTCATATCATATTGTCGGCATCTGAATATGTACATGAATATCCCGCAAGTCCTCCTCTAAATAACCTGTCGATCCCCCCCCACCCCCCACATTTCCGGTACCCTACCCCAAATTCACTATCTACTATACTACTAACTCCTCCTACTACTCTCCCGCGCTCTAGCGTCTCTAGTGCCCTTTGGTACGGGTACATCTTCTGCATGCCTGCGGGCGATCGTCCTCATCGTCTCCATCCACCTTTGCCAACCCACATGGTCTCATTGGCGGATCTCTCATCTGATGTTCTCCCAGGATGGTCAACCCCCCTTTTCGCTGGCTCATCGCTGATGTCAACCCTGGAACCCTCGGGGACGCTAATGCACCTTCAACCTGCGAGATGGATCGAAATAGGGTTTCGTTTCCGCACCGGATGACGGACTACTGGTAGGTCTCAGTGTGGTAAGATGGGTAATAATGGGTTCGGAAAGGGTGTAAGATGTGAAAGATTTGTAAATAAAAAGAAGAAATGTAAACTTGTACCCTACAGTAGCTCGCGTTAACTCCCTCTGTGTCTTTCGCTCGTGTCGCGTTTTCTCTGGTATGTCTGTAACCCTAAACCGTTCCAGCGCGGTTGGGGTTGGCATCTGATACATTCCTCTGGCCTGTGCTGCCTTGACACTCTTACAAAGTTAGGTCCTGGTTTTTGGAGGTTTCTCCTTCTCGTCTTCTGAGTCATGACTCGTGCACAGGTGACAAACACAGACTTGGTAACTAATCATGGGATTAGCCCGTTTTACTAAATCCGGCTGTATCACCCTTCCCCCCTTTTTGCTGTTTGAATCTTTCACGGTCCTGGTCATTTTGGTGTCTTGGGTCATTTTTCGTGTTGAAATGATCTTTCCAGATTATACAGACTGTAGTCTGATTATTGTTTTTATCTTTTTGATATCATCGGAATGATTAGTATTATCTTTTCTAGTCCCATCGTCATCGTCTTTATCTCCTTGTGATGCTTTTCTTCTTTGCTAGATTGGAAGAGGCTCGGGGGTTAAACCGGTCGCCACTTTTCTACTATCCCTCTATCTAACCCTAACACAAGCCAGTACGATCTACATGTTTACATTGGACTCTACACAATTATACTTCTCCCCCCTCCCATCCACCAGAGAAGCCTAAAATAGATCAATGACACAGGCAGCAAAATCCCAAGCCCTAGAATTCCCAGTCAATAAATTACTAAATTATTCAGAATCAAATCACGCTTACCCAAAATGAACTATCCAACCCACACCATAGACACCCACACCCCTCTGCCTACACCTACACACACTACACACCACCACCATCTGATCAACGTCCCAGCAAAAACAGGAAACAAAAACTTAAAAATAAACACCCAAAGAGTCAAGGATAAGAATAAATCAAATAAAAATCATTATTTATATTCATATTCTACATTTTCTATCTAAAATAAATCCCCCACACCCCCCCTTAACCTCTCCCAAAACAAGCGTAGTATGTCCGATGCCGAAGGCCGGCAAGCCTCATCGATTCCCACCGATCGACGGGCTGCATGACCGATGTTGTAATATATCAAATGAGAGGTGCAGGACGAGAGTCTGTGGGAGCAGAGTTCTTAAAGTCTCCTTCCCTCGCAATCTGCAAGTGCTTTTTTTGAATTCTTTCCCCCCTCTCTACGCTTGCTGTGTTGGCACTGCATCACTGGTCCATCGAGAAATCATCCGCTCTTCTAGGGCTTCGAAGATTGTTCTGTGCTGTAAGCTTCGCTCGACTCGACTCGTTCCACGTCACCGTCACGGTTTTGTGTCGCGCCTCATGATTCGCATAGCTTGGCTTGTGGATCTTGTAGGTTGGCTTTTACCAAGAGGATCGTGAGATCTTCTTCGATTCTTCTATTGCAGGTACGTATGTGGATCCTCAGTTGGTGTTCCTTGCCTTGACCCTTTCCTTTCCTCTTTCCCCCTTTCCCCTTCTGGTGCTTGTTCCTGCATGGATGATTGCTGCCTGCACGAGCTGGCTGCCACGTGCTGGGGCTCTGCGGTTGTTGACGTGGTGATATGTCGATGGACTGCACTCTTGCTTCTTGTCTTGATGCTGTTTACTGTTGAATGCCTTTGTGTTGATGCGAGGCCATCACATCCTATTGCTCGATATACTTTGGTCCTTTACTTGCAACGGTTGGAGAAAATTTCTAACACTGTCCTAGTCTCGGTCTCTCCGACCAGCAGACTATTGCTCAGACCTTCAAACCAGCCTTGAGAACAAACCTTGGAAGGTTGTTCAGCTTGGTAAGCCTACATTTCTATACTTTACTACACTTTGCCTTTCTACCCGAGCACCATCCCCATTTGTCTGCCCCAGAAAATCAAAGAGCAAAGGAGAGGAGAGAAGACAGACGAAGAACTCGATTACGTGGATGGCTTCGTATTCTGCATTGCAAAGCGAACGGTGGGGCCTCTGCTGTAAGACGACTATTCGGGGCTTGAGACCCGGGGGCCCTCCTCGGGAGCTGTGATCCTGTGGAGAGGCTGAATGCGCAGGGTCAAGGCGCACTCAGACCGGCGCAAAGGACATTTTCAGCCGAGGAGAGAACAGACACACTTTGGTCAGATCCAAGTTGGCAGGTTCACAGAGTTTCCAGCTTGTCCAGTGGACTGGTAACTTGCCAAGTGTGATTTATTCTATACTTTCATACATACCAACAAGTGAAAGTGTCAACCAACTGGTGAATCATCCCAGTGATCGCCACCACTCACCGCCCGCCCTTTTTTCTTTCTCTCCACCGCTTGTTTCTCCCCCCCCCCGCCTCTCTCCACTCTTCGGGTCTCGGGCACATCAAACTATCAAGCTATCAAGACATCGAGTCTCCTTGGGGTCTTCCCTTTTTGGTGCAGAATTGATACCAGCTGTTGATCTGAGAGAGGCAGGATAGTCATCTATCTATCTGAACTCCTCTTTCACTTCACCCGGGCTTCGTTGCTGTTCCACTGCTCTTGCGACTCGAGGCTTGATTCTCTCCTGCGCTGTTCCCTTGAGGGCCCGCGCTTATCTGCACCCGCCCTTTTTCCCCCTCTCCCTTTCTTTTCTGACTCGCCACGTTTCCGCATCTCCTACCCATCTGCCCTGGGCCTTTGGTTGCTTACAATTGGTGTCTTCTCTATTTCTAGACTGCACTATCTTATTCTTCCATTTATCTTCTGCGCGATCGCCTCAGCGTGGTTGCGAATCCGCATTCCCCCCCCCCCCGATAATTCTCCCCGAGACTGTCGACTCATCCCACCGACCCTTGGCCTCGAACTTTTCCCCTCCTGTCAACGCGAGCGCATATCAACCATAGACATCTTGTCGCTTCTCCTCCGCTCTTGACTCGGAAGGTATGAATATTCCCGCATTCTTTCCGCTGATCTCATCCCCTCAAACCCTCGTGGCGGGCCACCTCGGTTGCCTCGTTGCGTCTGGCTGGATGAAGCGAGCCAGCGCATCTTATTTGCCGACCCGATCCTCGCTGCCACCTACCTCTCCTTTCAATCGCATGTCGAGCTAACATTTCTTTTCACCCTCGCAGATATCATCTTATCTCCGATACCATCCATACTTGCTTTATTAATCCCGCATTGACGGCTGCCTGACTGGGCCCATCACTACATCAGAGAGAGGGTCAGTAATAATTCAGCAAGACGACCTCGTCACCCTTCCTCGCCAATTCCACGTTCGTTCCCCACACTATCTACTGGGTTAAGGTCTAGTCTGCACAATGGCAGGAGCAAGTCTCTTCATCAAGCACGAATCTGACGATCACAGCAACCCTTTCATGATGTCTCACTCCGGTTACATGGGTAATCACTTCGGGAACCCCAATGAGGGGGTTGACCCATCCGACTTGACGATGCAGCAGAGCGGTTTCATGCCTTTCTCTTACGGCTCGCAGCAGAACATGTCCTCCAGCTTCAACTTCGGTAACTCCGGAATCGACACCGATGAACTACTGGATCTCGAGATCAGCGGCCAGAACGGAGTCCAGCGTGACAACAACATCAACTATCTCCAGGATCAGTCCGGAGGCATCGCCATGAGTCACCAAAGCCAAATGTCACAGATGTACTCGAATACCCCGGACAACGCCCCGATGGCTAGCCCTTTCGTCAACAGCAGTTTCAACTACGAGCAGTTCCGCATGAACCAGCAGAACCATAACCATCACTTGCAGAATGCGAGCTCCTTTGATCAGAACTACTTGAATGCCAAATCTCGCCCGAGCTTGGCCAACATGGATCGTACTTCATCTGACACACGAAGCCCGATGACCCCGAAGACACCCGCCTTGGGTTCCTTGACTCTGGGTACCCCGGAATCCGGCAGCTTCCCCGGCCAGCCGATCCGAACATCCGGGATTCAGCACCGCCACCAGAAGACACTCTCCAATCAATGGGACGGAACCCCCGGCAGTGCACACTCATATGTCGAGTCTCCGATTGGATCACCAAACCATCACGCACAGCAGCTTGGCATTTCGGAGATTCTCAAGTCGGGCAAGCATGCGTCATTGCCTGCCAAGGTTGACAATCACCTTCCTGGTAGCGCCCAGGATCTCGAGTCTCAAGAGGCCAAGCGCCGACGACGCCGTGCGTCACACAACCTAGTCGAGCGCCGTCGTCGCGACAACATCAATGAGCGTATCCAGGACCTCTCCCATCTCGTACCACAACACCGACTTGAAGATGACAAGGTCCGCAAGCAACTCGTCAACAACACCGCTCTCTCCATGGCCGGCGCCGGCAGCAATGCCGCAACCTCTCTTCTGGCTGGTGGCAATGGCCGCCGCGCCACACCCGGCAACATTACGTTGGGCCTGCCCATCGAAGAGAAAGAGAAGGGCCCGAACAAGGGTGATATTCTCAACGGTGCAGTCAGCTGGATGCGCGATTTGATGTGGGCCCTGCACGTCAAGTACCAACAAGAAGCGGAGCTCGCCGAGATGATCAGCAGCCTAGGTGGAACATGGCCATTCGAGCCTACAGAGGAAGAGAAGCGCATGCGCAGCGAGATCCTTGACGCCCTCGAGAAGAACGACCCCACCTCCTTCAGCTACACCCGCGGGCCGGGCAGTGGTCTCCGCGTTCCCAAGCACACCAACTTGGCTGGCGACCCCGTCCAGGGTGGCAGTGATGGCTTGACACCACCCGGCATGAGCCCCTCGTTCCATAGCGGAGCGAGCAGCGCTAATGGTGCGGGTCAACCCCAGTACTGGAATAGCGCCGGCCATGCGGCTATGAGCTTCAAGGAGGAGGATGAGTATGGCATGGAAATGAGCTAGACTAGACGTTTTGTCTGGTTCTATTGTGCTATGCTGTGCTGTGTTGTGGCCGGTTGGATTCCTGGCCTGCATTATGGAATGACTTCGATTTGCATACTCGGCGTCTGGAGGAACCGATTACTCGGCGTATCGGGAGTGAGAGGGATGTCGCCTCTTTTTTCATAGGGATTTATTGTTATAGTTTTTGCATTGTTGTCATTTGAATCGTCATTTGCTGTGTTTTATTCCCTCTGCCGTGCTCTGCGAATCGATGCCGTGGCTGGACCTGACGGACTTGGATGTCATCCATTTCCTGTCCCCGTTCTTCGATGACTCGATCCGATCTTTGTCTTTTACCTGGACTTTTTGCACTGATCTCGGCTCGGATATATTCCGCTTTGTTTTATGATTTACTTTTCTCATATTCCATCGATACCCTGTCTTTCTTTTTGGATTTTTGTTCTGCTTGTCTCCTATGATTGAATCTGAACTTGTTTTCACCTACCCACACTCCGTTCTTACACTTGCTATCACCGCGCTTCTGTCCGTGCTTCTGTCCGTGCTTCTGTCCGTGCTTCCGGCCTTTGGATCATCTCTTTACTTGATGATTCTCTCGGTTTGAGATTGCTCACTTGGGCTTGAATTTTCTCTCCCCCTCTCCCCCCTCTGGTGTCCGTGCCATGTATCTTGGTCCAAGATCAACTCTGCCCTTGTGCGTGTGTTTCGGGCGCTTGTTTCTTTCTTTCCCTTGCGCTCGGCCTTTTACACTAATACCCCTCTTCTTTTCACCATGTTCTCGCATTCTGTTTGGCAGTTACTTGGTTGGGTTTTTTTGGTTGGCTGTGCAGGTAGTAATTTACTGGCTATGCCACTTTCCTCTTGTGAACCGGGTCTTGGTCCGTTTCGAGGTTGTAATGTAGAACCCCTGCGCTCTTGCATGGTGGCGTCGACTTGTATATCTTTCTAAAGGTCCTTTGAATCGCCCTACATGGACGAGTCTGCCGGGGTGGATTATCTACCCGTTACAGTAGATCCGGAAATTGGGTAAAAATTATGTCCATTAACTCTAAATCGAGCAATTGAGATACAAATGTAATCAAATCATTTCTCTAGGATACTGATGACCGGTAACATTGGCAGTCCCTTAACCTACAATGCCAGAAGCAAACCCGCACCCAAGAGCCCAGGCAACAGATGGCCAGGATTGCTAGTCTGCACCGCAGCCCATCCCTTCGAGGTACTAGTAGCGGCGGCACCACCCTTCGCCGTCCCAGTCGCCGTCCCAGTGGCAGTCCCAGTGGCAGTCCCCGTCCCAGTAACATAAATCGTAGTCCCCGGCGCCGCAGCCGCACCCCCAGTAGCAACAGCCCCATTCCCCGTCGCCGAAGTAACAGGATCACGCATCAGGGTCGCACCAGGAACCGCATCAGATCCCGTCCCAATCTCAAGAATATCATCATCGCCCCCATCGTAGTTAGTATTCGCGAGCGAAATCTCATTATTGGCCAGATCGTACACGATATATGCGCTACGCATGAACGAATCACCCATCAGGTTCACGCCCGGTTGACTATATGTCAGACCCAAGATACAATTTCCCTTGGGAAAACCGGGTTGAGCGTAGCCATCGAGCACGAGTTCGCTGAGCGGGACATTGACCTTAGCGCCGGAGAAGGAGAATGTCACGTTATAATCGGGCGTGGGCTTTGTACAGTCGATATAAGCGACATCATCACTCTTGGAATATCCAGCGCCGACTTCTTTCAAAATCGGATCGATTATTTCTTGCGGGAGCGCGATGAAGGCACTTCCGTTATCGAGTGTTACGGCGATGGGAAGCCCGGTTGCGAAATCCTTGGTTCCGCTGGATGTTTTCACGGATATATCTGTGAGCGCGATGGCGAGGGAATAGTATTTGCCATAGAGAGGTAAGACGGGGACGGTCTGCAGTTCGCCCTGGTATCTTGCTTTGTTTACGCCGCCGAAGAGGAGGTTTCCGGTGCCGTCGAATTTGTTTAGCCAGAGGCTGTAGGCGGGGGATTTGATGGCGCCGCTGTTGACGAGTGCTTCGGGGAGGTTGGCGTAGTTGTGGCCTTGGCTGGTTGCGGCGTCGGTGTTAATTGCGTAGCCGATTCCGAGGATACCGTCTGTACGCGGTTCATGGTTAGCACGCTAAAACAGATGCCACATTCTCACAGCAAATCAATTAAAAACCCCGATTGAACGTACGAGGATTCTGACTCTCCTCAGCAACCGCAAACTCCATATCCTTCACCTTAACACCCCCAATAACCAACGTATCGGTCGCATAGTGACCCGCAGCCAAAAAGGCACTGACATAGGTCGCGTTCATCTTATAATCTAATTGCTTGAAAGTAGACGAGTCTTTGCTGTTGAATAAGCCGGTCGATGAGCAGGGATCGTCCTTTGCGGAGCAATAATCGGAGCTGGGGACATTGACCCAGATGTCACTGCTGCCGATGTCGAGACTCAGGGAGAGATTTTGGGGTGGGGTGCCTATGGTGATGTTCACCATATAGTACAGGTTTTGCTATTAGAAGTTTAGTTTATCTCTCTTTTTTAATCATGTGTTTTGCCATTTGCGGCTGCTTGTCTTTCTCTCATACCTCATTGTATAAATCCGTGCTGGCAACTTTAGAACTCCGTTTCTGTAAAGCTTGGGACCGTTCACTACGGGTAACTGGGAGCGCAAAGACAGCCGGATCATCCCGCTTGTGTAGTGTAATTGCATTGGCGCATGGCAGAGCAGCCAAGGTAGCCAGGGACAAGATTGAGGCTCCCCACATCGTTGCCGTCGTACAGATTGCCGATCGTCGTGAAATTCTCCGGATCGTCACGGATCTGCAGCAGGAGGAGTGAACAGTGAAGATCGTTCGTATGTAATTTTTCTAGATGTAGAAAAAGATGAACAGGAACAGGAACAGGGACGATAATAGGGGTAATAGGATAAATAATAAGCGACCCTTTTACCCTGCTTGATCAGCCTCCTGTCCGTGGCCTGCCTATTATTATTTCGGACTTGAGTCATTACTGGCGCTAACGGCTCTTCTAATGATCTTGATCCTACCTTTCAGCAACCCTCCAGTGAATTTGTGGAGTTCGATGTCGAATTATCCACCACTAAGCGCCAATCACCGTCTAGCATAATTTCCCACGCCACCCTAGAGGCAGACTAAGACTCTGGAAAGTTGGAAACCCAGGAACTGCACGGTCCGTGCAAAAGCTTTTCAGTGTTCGGACGATCCTTCCACCGGGTATAATGGATTTTAGATCTAAGTTTACATACAAAGTCTAGACTCTGGTGTCGTTCATGTGCTCAGAGAAAAGGAGTTCGGAAGGAAATCTAAAATACATTCCGGAGTCTGGATGTGTAGAACTCCGGGGAGCCTACCCTAGAGGAGGATGGTACCCGAGGGGGACCGGGGAGGCTGAGCGTGGGGGCGAAATCATCTACAGCCTCTTCTACTGTAATAGCGAGCGCATTATTTTGTGTCTTGGTATGCACTCCGTGCACCACGCTTAGATCTTGTGGCCAATTGTATTGATCTATTCTGGCTTACTTGATTAATCATGCCCCGCTACATGCAAAGGCATGGGAATAACCTATCATCGTCGTCTAGTTTATAGCTAAACTAACCGGGGATTAATCCCTCAGTACATATAACCCCTGTCCTAGCCGTAAGTTGCCGCTCCATGACTCGACTGTCCTCAACTAAGGAAAAGGGTTCGGCTACTTTTGGAGTCCGAGCCTCCCAGGCTGTCTCTCCCTTTGCCGCAAATCTTGACCTTGAAATTGGCTGGTTAAGGTATTGAACAATTAAGAGGGCCCTTATGGCCTACACAGATTACCACGGACGTGGTAGAGGGACGCTTCGAGAGATGTCTGCGTTTGAATTATGAGTAGCAGCGTGAGACATCTGCCTGTGCGTCCGGGATGACAGCCCTATCTCATTTATGTGGATGATATTCTCATCATGAGTCCACAAGGTGCCCCGGAAAAAAGAGACGCTGTTACCAAAGGCCTTGATTATGGTTGTGAAATGCACCTTGCGGAGGAATAATATTGTTTCTGAGGTATTCGTATCCTCGGGCCAAACCAAAAAGGTTAGTGTGGCTACGCGAGGATACTCATCTCTCAGCCATGGCACACCCATCCCATATAGTTTACCTACAAGTTCAGACTCAATGATTCCTGCGACTTACCAAACATCATGCCGATAGAACATACTTACTAACTAGTCACCTAATCGTAAATCTTTGATGCTTAACTAATTACGAACGGCCTCGGGTTGGATTATGTGCCCATCCCATAACCATATTTTCGTTCGCTTTAGATAATTGAGTCTCAATTACGACACAACTAGAACGGCAAAAATACGGATAACAAATCTGCTTTGATCAGCACATTGGGTGCCTTGGCATTAAATTTAGGCAAAATGGAATCCTATGAGTAGAGGTTATCTAATGATGGTCTGTGGCCAGGGCCTGGGGGTAAAGTCCTCGGCCCATTCGTAGGCCCTGGTTAGGTAGAACCAAACAGGACTTCGCGCGAAGCCTTCGCTCAACCGCTTTGAAACCACCTCCAATTTTGTGTAGACTGCTAAATGCATTGGATTTGGATTAACCAAGTATTGACTCAGGGAAGAGAATAGCATCTCTTCTCAGAGCCGCCCAGGAGATTGGAGTGCGTCTTCTCTGAGTGGCGCGAAAGGTCCAAAAAGAGTCCACACAAACAGACATCAGGACAAGAAATGAGCGGAACTTCTCGCTGAAATTTTCGAGGGCTATACAGCTTAGTCTCAACTGTCTCCTTCCTTACAGGTCTATAGTATATGCCCACTCGGTGATCTATAATTAACGTCCTGTTTGAGAGGTTTGAAGAATTTGGGTGGTTCCACAAGCGGAGGGAACGTGCGGCGTTAGAAGTTGTCTCAACAAACACCCTAAATCTGAAACGAAGTATAGCGATCGCGAGAATTCCGGAATTCTCACCTCCAGTTCTTGATAACATTACTCGACCGTGCATGTTCTGCTATGCTCTAGTATGTTGGTCGCAGCCTGTCTCATCCCGCTAATTCACGGATACTCATGATGTTTGGGTTATGTCGTTTGTCCGTGCTTGCAAAGGAATCCTAATAGGGTGAGATACTACTCCTAAATCTTTCTAGTTAGACGTGACTTCAACTTCTGTAGCCCATAATGTCCGGATACAGATCCCCAAAACTATGCATTGAAGCTCTATCTCCAACTTGAAGATCAATGAAGGCTGTGTCCATAGACTGCATCATCCACGGTAAGTCAATAATGCTCGTTAATGTTCTTGCACCTGCCGTGAGATGGATAAGACTAATGCCGGATGAACACTTGATCAGCGAGAGATCTACAATAAACCCATTTCTCCTTAATATGTCTCGAACACCATGACCACCTAAAAATAAGCATCTTCTGCATAAATTGAGTTTGTGATGAACGGTTCGGTGTTCGGGATGCTCAGGCACTAGGGCGAACAACCCCCAGGACCCACTCGGCTAAACACCCGAAACGCCTCATTTTTCGGTCCATCCTGAGGCTGATCTTCTCAATTATTTCCGTACACTATTCAAGAGATATTTTCTGGGCTATATGAAGACGATTCAGAAGGCATTTGGAGAAATCTTGTGAGAGATAGGAAGTTGAAGACTCAAACTTTGAGACTACTGACTATAGTATAAAGTACATCTACTCTAACGCTGTATAATTTTTGATTCAACTTATTTTGAATCCTAGGATGGAAGCATTATCTACGAATTCCGAGCCATGAGTTATTTAAAAATAACATGGAATGAAGAGACAATAGGGGAACCGGTTCTGCAAATCGCGGCAAAATTGATTTCCCAGGTTTGAGTGTGAGACCGCTGAGCTGCGAGCCGTAGTCTTCCCCGGTTGAATACAGGGTGCTGGCTCTCGAAACCGACTAGTTCCACGAATATGCACATAGGTTGGTGGGCCCATTTTTTAGCTTATGGGAGAAGGGTGCTAAGCCTGGTTTATGTTTATGTACCTTTGGATATGTATGCTACTAACGATGTTTACCTCAACCTTCATGTTTGTTTGCATAACTTCATGATGACATACTAGAGATCCAACCTCTGATGGATGAAATTGATCCTTTTCGTCAAGTACCATGTCACCTTCTGAATCCTCGGGTACAGGATGATCGGAGTGAACGGGAAAATATGTCAACCACGGTTCCTTGAAACAGGATGCCATGAGACATGGGGACATTCGTTTCACTAAATTAGCACGACACAAAATCAGTTTCTTCGACATCACGTACAGGCTTAGATTTCCGAGCCATCACGGAATCATCTCTCAGACCGGGCACTTCGAGAACTATAAAGATGGTCATCTATCCACGGTCAATTGTAATCATCATCACCAACCGTCTTTCGCTTCAGTTGACTGGCTCAACTTGACAATCTTTCAATTTCTTTCTTCTCATACCTTCTTTCATTCTTTTCGATCTCTCAGAGTTGACTCTCGCTCTCTTCCCCTCAAATTTTATCTTTCAATCAACATGAAAAATACCGTCATTCTCATGCTCGCGGGCACTGCCCTCGCGATGCCCGTCACCAAGACCCTCGAGGCTCGCAAGCCCTGCCTGTTCCTTGATGGACTCCTCAATGGTGAGGGTAGCGGCTCTGGAAGCGCTGAATCTTCCGCGAGCGGTGGCCTTAGCGGTGGCCTCAGCGGTCTTACGTCCATCTTCGGCGAAGGCAGTGCCTCTGGAAGTGGCTCGGCTGATTCTTCTGGTGAGGCGTCGGGCGAGGCCTCTGGCGAGGCTTCGGCTTCCGGCTCGGGATCTGGGTCTGCGAGTGCTGGACTCAGCGGTGGTCTGAGCGGACTTGGTGGACTTGGATGGGGTGGTTTCGGCAGTGGATCGTCAGGCCTGGGCGCTACCGGGACTGGTTCAGTTGGTGCTAGTGCAACTGGTGGTGCCTCGGGATCAGGCAGCGCTTCCGGCGGTATTTCTGGTGGCGCATCAGGTGGTTTAGGCGCTTCGGGTACTGGCTCTCTTGGTGCCTCGGGGTCGGGAGCTGCTTCTGGCGGTGCTTCTGGCGGCGCATCCGGTGGCATTTCTGGAGGATCTAGCGGCACTACTACCGGTGGTGCTTCGAGTACTGGTTCTCTTGGTGCTTCGGGATCAGGAACCGCCTCAGGCGGCGCATCCGGTGGTGTTTCCGGAGGAGCCAGTGGCACCACTTCGGGTGGCCTGGGTGCTTCGGGCAGTAGTTCTCTTGGTGCATCTGGATCAGGCACTGCTTCAGGCGGTATTTCTGGTGGCTCGTCCGGCGGTGCATCCGGTGGTGTTTCTGGTGGAGCCAGCGGCACTACTTCCGGTGGCCTAGGTGCTTCGGGTAGTGGCTCTCTTGGTGCCTCTGGTTCGGGAACTGCTTCAGGTGGTGTTTCTGGAGGGGCATCTGGCGAGGCATCTGGCGAAAACTCTGGTGAAGGCTCTGGTGAATCCGGAGTGAGCGCAACTGGTACAGGTGGTGCTGAGGGTAGCACATCTGACACTGGCTCTCTCGGCGCGAGTTCTTCGAGCACCTCCTCAACCTCGGACTCCACGGGCTCCGGTGATTCCACCTCGGGCTCTGCTGGCTCTGGCATTTCTGGCTCTGGCTCCACTGGTGTTAGCGGTTCCGGATCTGGTCAAACTGGCTCAAGCGTCTCTGGTAGTGTAGGCGCTGGAGCCGGCACTGGTACGGGCACTGCCCCGGAGACATGGAGCACCAGCATCAGCATTTCTTTCCCTGGCGTGACGGGCTCAATCAGTGGTTCGGCATCTGCACAGGCTGAGGCATCTGCTCAGGCTGAAGCTTCCGCTTCTGCCAATGCAAGTGCTAATGCGAGTGCCAACGCCTCTGCGAATGCCAACGCTTCGGGCTCGGCCTCTGCGGATGCTTCCGCGAATGCCTCCGCTAATGCATCTGCGTAAAATTCGCGATCTCGACGTGGATATGCAGCTGTTGGCTTGATAATAAATTATCTTCAAATGAAACAGGCCGCTGCTTGGTGGAAATGCCCTTGGCAATCGATCGACCTTGTCTTGGAAGAATGTTTTGGATTTCCTGTTGGTTTTGTCACCGTGTATTTAGTATCAGATATTCGGGTGCGATTGACGCACATATACGCTCATTATGTTTTGCAAGTCAGACTGAACTAGTCTGCTCAATTAATAAATCATCAATTTTCTTCTTTGAGCACTGTGTTTAGTAGGGATCGGACTAACAGAGGGTGGGTGGTTATGGAGTATGAGGATGTCAAAACAGGGTTGCGTGGATTGATTGGTTGATGGGTTCTAGAAGGGCGGTCTGGAGATCTCCTTCCAGCAAATCAACGATTGGCCAATCAGGTGCCACCTGAGCAACAGCGGAAATTTGACAGGCAATTCGGCTTGATATCTTTCAGAGGATATTTCTAAATAGCTCTGATATTATCCTCGGGCTATCAGTCTACTCGGGACAAGTGGAACGAGCTTGAAGTTTTGTTGTGACATCAAACTTCTGGGGTAATTCTGCCGGTCAAATTATGCTTATATCCACATGGAATAGATCATGTGACTTTACAGATATCGACAATCAAGACTCCAATAACCATGTGAACTGATGCAATCATGTTCAAATTTCGTTTAAATCTGCATTGGATAAGAGATATTTACATGAGATTAAATACCCTTCAAAATCTCTCGCTAATTGCTGAAGATCCCTTCTTATGGTGTTTTATTTGATTTCGGACACCGCCAAGGGTGGAAATTCTGCTGCCTTCGACTCCAATTCCCCCCTCCACGTTATCTTATCGTCTTACTACCGTTTGAGTCTCGCCCATCTCACTCGACTATGGAAGATCCGCTGTGATTGTCGGATGTTTCAAGATTCCCGGCTTCCTCACTTGCTTCTAATCTAACCTTGGTGTCTCTGCTTGATCGACAATCTAAAGAGAGGGCCCCCTCGCGCCTCTCGCGCAATGGACCAAGAGGAGGCTCCACCGCCTTACTCGGCCGTTGACCCGTTGCTGGCGCCTGCGAATAGTCGCAGTGGCAACCCCTCGGCACCTTTGCGTGGGAATGTTTCATCTTCGCCAGGTGCTGGCAGCTCCAGCGCTAGTCAATCTGTAGCACCATCCAGGCCAGCTGTTGTGCCTACCCACTTTACTTCCGCCGTGACTTATTTCGAGGAACGGCCGCCAACGGCTTTGGACGAGACTCGGGATCTCCTCCACCATCATATGACGATATACCCCCGCAGCTCAGCAAAAGATTTTCCTCGACGGCCTCGATGCTGGACCTCGGGCGTGGACGATGTTGCCCAGCAGGACTGGGACACCTTCCTGCGATATCTGTTTCCTCCACAATTAGGTTTGGCGGCTGCCTCGCAGCATCTTCCTCGACAGCTGCGCGCTGAGATTCAGCGAGATCGCAAGGACCGACCGCAAGAGACAGATGAGCAGCGACAAGCCCGGATTGCAGCCGTGGTAGAGGAATGGAATCAATGCTTTTTTGAACCACGCGCCGCTCGCATTGACTTTGTCTATGTCGGCGAATCTGATGCAGCGCCCTCATCTGCTCTTTGTCCTCGGTGCTACCCAGCTGCAACTAGGGCTACACAGAGTCCTAGCGCTGCTGGGGTTCTGGAAGGCCAACATGCGGCGAATCCGAATGCGCCGTCACCTGTGCCAGGGCAGCACACACCATCGCCGACTGCCTGGCCTGTCCCTCCAAACCAACACTACCCTTACCCCCCGATGCCGGGTCACTATGGGCCATTTGGAGTGATGCCTCCATTCCCAGCACATGGTCCACCTCCTAATCATCAGCCTCCTCAATACTATCCCCCTCCACCGCCGCCACCTCCAGGTGTTCCGCCATGGCAATGGAACCAGTGGGCTTATACTCAGCCGCAATATGGTAATTCTGGAACACAAAAGACGGGTGGTCCATTGGGGTGGATCTCTTCACTCACATCACAGGCGCAAAAGTACGGTGAACGTTTCGCCGAGCAGGCTCAGCATTATGGGGACCAAATAAGTACACAGGCCATGCACTATGGCCGACAGGTCGAGGAACAAGCATTGGCGCATGGACGCTGGCTTGAGGAGCAGGCACGGCTTCATGGACGCAAGCAAGGTGTACAACCGTCGGCCCCGTACACTTACCAGCAGCCTCCACAGAACCCGGGCCACGCCACAAGCCCTACGCAAAACACAACACCTCCAAACAATCCAAGCCCTCCGGCCCAGCCCCAAGGAAATCAATCTCCAGCCCAAACACCAAGCCAAACCACTTTTGGCACAAACTCAAATCAGACCCGCGACCAGTCCAGCAGTGAAACCAAGGCCGATAACAAAGATCCTATCGTTGGTCGCTCCCGTCGTGACTCCATCAGTTCCATCTCTTCCGAATCCTCACTCAGCTCCATCGACTCCATCTCAACAACTTCCGACCTCGGCCCCTCAGATCTAGCAACCGTTCGTACGCAATTACAAGATCTACACGATAGGCACGACCGCACATTATACGAAGCAGCAGTCGACCTCCGACGACAGCTAGACATCCTGCAAGAATCCCGCCGTGAGGCCAGGGCATCTGGCCGGCAGAACTGGCGCAGTGTTTTGTGCCGACAGCAACCGAACGCCACAGACAGCACTGACTGGGGTCGCTGGGAATCCCCCGAGCAACAAGAACGTCAATCGACAGAGCGCCGCGCCATGAAGGAAGAGATGCGCGCTACCAAGAAAGCATTCCGCGACATCGTGCGTCGCGCGCGTGATGAACAGCGTGATAGGAGGCGTGCGAAATGGAATCATCGGCGCCAGGCCCTGGCTAGCGCAGAGAACAATGCGAAAGATAACACCTTGCTAGACAACCGTATGGGAAATTTGGCGCTTGCCGATACACCCAACCCACTCCCAGTCCGCTCGCAGACGGAACCTGTTTCCTCGCAGATGTCGCAACGAAATCTACCTTCTCGGCCCAATCTAAGCTCGGATGTCAGTGCGCAGGGTACTGTGAATTCATCATCGTCTGCATCGCAGCCACAGTCGCAAATTAGTGTGAACGAATTTTCAGCCGAGCTTCCTGGCAGGAAGGCTAGGCCGCAAGATCGGTTTAAAGAGATGCTGAAGCCGCGGAGTGCGAAGAAGCAGCACAAGCCTTCGGATTCGAAAGATGGGAAGGATTCGAAGAAGGATCCTAGTGGTTGAGGTAGAGCTTTTTGGCCTGGGAATTAATACTTTCTATCTTTTGTATGTATATATTGAAGCATTCGGCGCATATTACGTTTTTACGAGGGTAGGTATCTCGTTGGATGAATTGGGGTGAATGATGTTACGAGTCCATGGCAGGCAGATTGGTATAATC
Organism: Penicillium subrubescens; assembly: GCF_028828155.1. Classification (NCBI taxonomy): domain Eukaryota; kingdom Fungi; phylum Ascomycota; class Eurotiomycetes; order Eurotiales; family Aspergillaceae; genus Penicillium; species Penicillium subrubescens. The sequence goes on along the minus strand of NW_026643160.1, from coordinate 1,654,572 downwards.
TTCATATTGCACATTCAGCATCATGTACTTCCATTTTTGTAATTTCAAGGTTCAGTGAGGTTCAGTGTCGCGGACATTGTATACCAGCACCATCCTAACTCCACACAAGCTCCCCATCATCCACAATAGATTCCCACACTCCAAGCCTATGACTGCTGACTCTCATTCCTCTCAACCAAATCACCAACACCCAACCCACGACCAACCTTAACCTTAACCAACTTCTCCCCCTCCTTGACATCCTCCTTCTTGCCCAACTCACCAACCTCATCACCCTCATCAGCGTTCTCGTCATCCTTGGCCTTGTCATTCTCCCGGTCCCGCTTTTCGATAGCCTTCCAGTCCAGCCACTGCTTCTGCAGGTCCAATTTCATGGCGTAGGCATCCTCGCCGTCGGCGTAGTACTTGCTCTCGACCTTTTCGACCTCGAAGCCCAGCGTGTCGCGGTATAGACGGAGGGCGGCGGTGTTGGAGACGCGCACGTGCAGGGAGACGTAGTTGGCGCGGTGGGATTCGGCCATTGCGCGCTCTGTGATGAATGTTAGTAAATCAAAATCAAATACCACTCGAAGATGATCTGAGATATGCACGATCAAGCTCGCAATAGCAATCGCAAGCCCCGCAACCCCAGACAAAAAAAAGGATCCGGAAAAAAACTCACGACTCATCCGCATCAACCTCTCCGCAATTCCCAACCTCCGATGCGTCCGCATAACCGACAAACTAGTAATATGCCCATGCTGCAACCCATCCGACGGTTCCTCCTCCATCTTCGCCAACACATACCCGACAACCTTAGGATACTGGCCAGAGATATCGCCCGCCATACCGGGCCCGGAGCCACCGCTCTTGTACCCATTCTTGGGCCGGACGACGGCGACAAAGCTCAGTTGCGGCCATGTCAGGGCGTGGTAGAGGTAGTATTTCAGGAAGTAGTTTTCGGGGAGGTTGGTGATGTTGCAAGTTTGGATGGAGGGGAGGAGGTCGATGTAGGAGGGGTAGGAGGAGAGGGGGACGATGTCGACCATCTTGGCGGTGGAGGTTTTTTGGTGCGTTGGACACGGGAGGGAGGGATTGGGTGTTGCGATTCCTCCCAGGTTGGTGGAGGGTGGCGGGGTGAGATTGAGGTTGGAGGGCAAGGGAGAGTAGGTGGTGTTGAATTGGAGGCTTTTGCGGTTTCGGTGGTGTTCCGATGGCCGCGGGATTATGGGGTCATGTGATTGGTGGGTGTGGGCTGAGCTTGTTACTGTAAGTAAGATAGGGTTGGATGGACAATACTTGGACTGTTTTAGCATTAATTTGATTTTCTTCTGAGAGTAAATTTTTGATTAGAAATGGGATATCCTGGACTAAATTCTAGAATATCATGAAATGGATCACCGGGTATCGTCTCAGGGGTAACAAATTTCAACCCGAGTCTATAAAAAAAATGCATCAAGTTCAGAGATATAACGCCTGGAATTAGTGACAGCTACAGCCGTCCATTAGTTGGGTGTCTCAAAATTTGCTCTCGTTATGGCAGAATCAAGATTTACTACGGAAAGCTTTGCAGTTATTGGGTTTATCCCGAGGAGGCTTCATCATGAAGTATGTATGTATCTTCTTTTGAGATCCATCATATTCACCAGATCCGGTGCCCCTACACATCAAAAAACGTAGCAATGGAGTCGATATAAAAAATTGGTCACCCGCAGGATTCGAACCTGCTCTCGCACCTGGCTAGTTCTCGGATCCTGCGTCAGGTACACCCGTCGCCGCAATGGCAGGAGCGCGCCTTTACCACTAGGCCAAGATTTGCTGAAAATACAGAGGTTTTGACCCCTTATAACCCCTCCCAGTTTCCTTGTTATGCTTCATCCTACCGAAGGAAGGACTAGAGCGGGTAAACTACACAGCACCTACCTCCAGGTGGAAGGGCCTAGACGAGACGAGACTGACAATGCTCCTTCCTGTATTGGAAGAATAAACGATAAGGTTGTACTGTAGTCGGTATGGCTTGAGGTAATATGATCGAACGATGGCTGCCACGCTAATTTCAAGTATGAATATGGTATGATTTTCTCTATGTATAGATCATGAATTTTGCACTTGGGTATGTATCTAAATGGAGTCATGAGAACTGAAGCCCATAAGAGGGCCGGCACGCTGTCAAACCTTGCTACCCAAAGAAAAACAAACATAAATCCAACCAAGAGGGAAATGGAATACACCAAACCTGACAAAACACTAATGGCAGACTCGACTGGGACATCACGTCGAGTCCGCAATTATGGACATGCACAAAAACCCCCAAGAATTAATCCCTAGTTATGGCGTGAGGCGCCTGAGCATCCACCGGTGTGTCAGAGGCACTGTGCTGCACAGAGCTCTTCTCCCGCAAATCAATACCCTGAGCCTTGAGCTGCCTCCGAGCCTTGTGACCACCACAGCACGCCGCACAGCAGGAGCCGAACTGAACGATGAATGCCACCAAGCTGAAGCCCGAGGCAATCCACATAAAAACCAGCATCTGCTTGCCGACGTGTGCCTTGATGTTGAGGCTGGGGTCGGCGTTGGTGAAGACGTTGGCGAAGATGATGAACATGACTGTTGCAACAGCGGAGGCGACGATAGTGACTAGCGCAGTGAAGAAAGCTAGAATTAGGAAGGGGAATGCTCGCAACAGGACGAATGTGCGACGTCGGTGGGGTGGGTTTCCTGAGGGTGTAACCTGGCCACCGGAGACCCATGACTTGATGGATTGCGGGGGTCGAGAGGAGACGGCGAAGGGACTGAGGAAAATCATGACAAAGTTTAAGACTGCTGCTGCAAGGAAGAGGCCGAACATCCAGTGTGATGCGACCTTTGCAAGGTGAAGAGGTTCTTGGATGTCGCTGGGCAGGGCGACTGTTGGAAGAGCGGTTAGCATCAATTGAACCTTTCAATCTCAAGATAGAAGATAGAAGTAAACATACTACTTGCGCCTGCCAGCAGCTCATTCAAAATAATATCAACCGGGTTAAATGCATACAGGGTCTTCGGTTTCGAGCAAGCAGTAATCCCCTCATCGTTATAGCCCTCGCAGAAACCCCACAGGCCAACCTGGTAGAAATCATGCAAGCCAATGGATCGGGCAATGGAATTGATCAAGACGGCATTGGGCACGGATAATGGGATAATGTTGGAAAGGTCGAGGTAGAGGAAGTATGTACTGCGCAAAACCGGCTTATTGGCGACATTGCCAATAACCACCAGCACCAGAAAGATCCAGGCGATTAGGTATAGCAGGGAACGTAAAGCGCGGTGCCAATGAACGGTAGATTGGCGTCGACGAGCCACGGGCCGATCTGGAGAGGCGCGACGGAAGAAAGGAAGGTGCCGTTTGCCATTGACGGGAGCATCCGTCCCGTCGGCCATGATTGAGTCGACTGAAGAGGACGGTGCGATGAAGAGCGAAAAGAAGAGAAGGGGGAGAGATTCAGGGAGAGTCTGCGATCGGTTAGGATAGTGGTAAAGAAGAAAAGAGGCAGTGATAAGAATGACGTTTAGGCACCCATAAACTTGGGAAAGCAAAAGAAGGTAAAGCGAAACAAAAAAGCCAGAGTCTGGGCCGGAGATTTTTACCAGATCGCAGCAGGCCAGCAGCCGCAGCTTCTGTATGGAGTCGAAAGTTTTTCACTGCCTTGCCAGCTTGCAGAGAAGAGGGCCCAGGTCGATCTGATCCGCAGCAAATCGTTACCCGTACGAGTACGGGTGTCGAGATCCACCAAATCCCTGAAGCCCAAAGCTCCCGTGGGATCGTCAGTGGCTTGTCGCTAGTCTCCGTATGCCCCGGCGATCATGCAAGCGTGTTTGCCGACCGGAGGCTATTTGGACCTTGTCGCAAGGACGTTGAATATGAATTGGCATAGAATCATAACAGAAATCGCTGGATCCAAATACGTCAGTAAGATTGACTCTGGGTAAACAGGGATTGCCGTACCTTTGGGTACCATTCACATGGATAATAACCCTTAACGCCGAGACCCCCAGAACATCTCCAAGGGAGCGTGTCTCAATGTCTCAATGCGCCGTGGTGGAGATCCGCAAGCCTCAACTCAATTGGCCCATCACCCAGCAACACTGGCTGGCAACGTCATCAAACACTGCGCCCTTCCCCACCAGACCCTGGTTGGGCCAAAAATTGGAGACTGGGTCGAGAGGGTTCCGCTGATAGTCCGGATTATTAGTTGTACTGATTGCACCTGGCAAGTTGTTGGAGGATCTGGGCGGAGAAAAGAATCAAGTCGGCACTTTCCTGCTCGCTAGGCAGAGAGACAAAAAAACATTGTCCATTGAAATCCTCCCACTCACTGGGAATATCACTCGCTTTCTTCTCTAGATACTTACCAAAACAATCCCTCCCCCTTCCGCCTCATTCTCGTCGTACACGCGACACCCTTCACCATGAGGTGGTCATCATTAGCCCTGGCCCTCCTCGCAGGAGTGGTCACTGCGGCCGACACAACAACTTCCGAATCATCTACTACCAGCAAGTCCGATTCTTCGACATCAATTGACCTCTCGAGTGCATCTACCGTGACCAACCCATCCACAGTCGCCTTGCCCTCTGGCAATTATATCACCTATAGCACCACAATTACCCTGGACAATGGCAATTCCTCCGTCCTGGTATCCACGACAGCCGCGCCGAATGCGACGACGACCTCGGGCAACCAAACCATGACTACCACATCCGACTCCCTCACAGTTCTGATAGGCGGCGGACACACAACAACCCTCGGCAATGGAACTATGAATGCGACGGCCACCGCGTCGTCCACCTCGACTCAGACACCAGTCGTCAATACTCGCCCGTGCAACAACTATGCCGAATTTTGCGCGCGCAACTATTCCAACATCACCATGGTCGCAGCTCACAACAGCCCATTCGTGCGCAAAGGCAATGCTGCCGCTAACCAGGAACTGGATGTGACGGCGCAACTCGACGATGGCATTCGCATGCGTAAGAATCCTCTCAAGAAAAGCTTCCCGACTTTCAGGAACTGCCCTTGCTAACATCTTCACAGTTCAATTCCAAACCCACTACCAAAACGGCACCATGATGCTCTGCCACACCTCCTGCGATATCCTCAACGTCGGCACCCTCGAAGCCTACCTCACAACCGTCGCCCAATGGATGCGCAAAAACCCCTACGACGTCGTCACCATCCTAATCGGAAATTACGACTACGTCTCCCCGCAAAACTTCACCGACCCAATCAAGAACTCCGGCCTCTACGATCTAGCCTACACGCCCCCCAAGATCCCAATGGGTCTGGACGACTGGCCCACCCTGTCAGAGATGATTCTCACCGGCAAGCGAGCCGTCTTCTTTATGGATTACCAGGCAAATCAAACAGCCGTCCCGTGGTTGATGGATGAATTCTCGCAGATTTGGGAGACGCCTTTTTCGCCGACGGATGCTAGCTTCCCGTGCACGGAACAGCGACCTCCTAATTTGTCGGAGAAGGATGCGAAGAGTCGCATGTATATGGCGAATCATAATTTGAATTTGGAGCTTAATTTGGGCTCGTTTAGCATGTTGATTCCTAACACTGCTACGATTAACCAGACTAATGCTGTGAATGGCAATGGAAGTCTGGGGTGGATGGCGAATAACTGTACCCGTGAGTCTCTCCGCCATCCTTCTTCTTCCATACACCCGTTCTTGAACCTGGTTTTTACTAACGCTGTTACAGGTGACTGGAACCGCCCACCCAACTTCCTACTCGTCGACTACTACAACTACGGCAACTTCAACGGCTCCGTTTTCGAAGTCGCCGCGGAGATGAATAACGTTACTTATAACCGTACTTGCTGTGGCCAAGAATCTGCCGCTGTGCCGGGTATGTCGACAGCTAGCTTCTCAACGATGTTGGCGATTGCGGCTGGTGTACAGATCTTCCTATCTGCATTCTGATCTTGGATGACCTTTTATGACATAATTTTTGTTTTCTTTGTGAATCTCATTTTTGGGTGGGATTGACTGCTCATTGGCGCTTGATTATGCTTTGGGACTGTGTAAATACATAATTTAGATTTGAATGTCGTGAATAACTTGGACTCGTCTTTTATTTTTTTCAATTGTGCCCAATAGGTATTAGGTTTAGCAGACCCAAGTCAACCGTTGTGGAGGCCATCCGAGATAGTTTTTGAGGACCTCGCTCTGGGTATGGCCGGAAAGAAACAGTGGCTGATTTGCAGGTGTGTTTGTTGAGTATGTAAATTCCCAAGGAAACTGACTGTCAATTGGATGAAGTAGGAATGGTGGTTTCATCCGTGGTTCCTGAAACGGGTAAGACCCATGGACGGACGAGATATGCACGTTCCCAAATGGGAGCTTAAAATAGGCAATGTGATTATGGGCCAACCTTATCTTCGATAACCTTATTACATTACCGCGCCGGTACCTAGTCTGTTGATAAAGATTCACTACATCAGCCATAGCAATTACTACGAGTGGCATATGCTGGACGCCCAAGTGTACCCACTGGTAGCCATGAGAGAGGACTGTGGGAGCACCCATATAAAACCAGTGGGTATAAGTCCGGGGTACACCAACCACCTCACGAACCACAATAAGAGCAACGACAATCCCTTACAAAGACTAATCAATATACAAAGTGAAGAAACAAAAAAAAAGAGACCCATCCAAATCCTCGAATGGCAAACCACTACCCCCTCAAAGAGGTGGCACCTGCAGGTAAACGTCGTGGCCCCAGGGACACTTGCGAACGGTCGTGGGGCCTTGTGCTATTAAGGTCTCGAATCCACGCCTACTTGGAAGGGATGATACATCAGGTACGTTAGGTATCAGCAAACCAAGCGCTCTCCCGTTCGAGCTTAGACTACTTGAGGGATTGGTTAGTATTTTGGGGGTTGTTGTATCGCTATTCTGTTTGATGATTGCTTATTTGGGAAGGGGTGTGTGTAAGACTCGATGTTTTGTGTTTTATGTAGGCCCTTAGGTCTAGCTTCGAGGGATGGGGGATTTGGGCCTATATTGAACTCAGGTTTTACCAGATATTGCTGATATTGTGGGTCGTAGGTAACGGCTATTGCTGTGAGATGTAATGGTAGCGCTGACGGTGAAGATGAGGCATATGTTGGGTTATTATCGCTGATTTTTCGCAAAGTATAGATCAAAGGTTCTAATCGATGGTACTACAAGCATAGTCTCAACATAATACTCAGGACCAGATGACTCGCAAAGTGACGGGATTGATTATTAGGTCGTTGTGCCCGCCAGAAGTGCACAACTATGGAGGATTTGCTATGATGCCCTTCCACCCTCTCTGTGCATCACGGTTGTCTTTTTGGTTTTTTTTTCCCCTTTGATCAAGCCTCCCTCCCACCCTCCCACCCTCCCAGCACAGCAAAACGATGACGAGCCTCCGACAGTATCCCTATCCCCCTCCCGCCCTCCATCCCTCTCTCCAGCCCGCTCCCCTCTCTTGTCTCCACCAGTCTCGACCCCTTCAAGCACCCCCCTACTCCGGCGTCTTGCCGCGGGCGAGGGACTCCTCCAGCATCCGAGCGAACTCATCAAAGTCATCGTCATCAGAGATGCTGTGTGGGGGAGTATCACTCTTGGCCTCGATGTCGGGGCAGGAAGGGCCCGAAGGGGGCGAGGTGGTGCTGTTGGCGGCGATACCCTCCTCCTCCGGGGTCTTGCCGCGGGCCAGGGGCTCCTCCAGCATCCGAGCGAACTCATCAAAGTCATCGTCATCGGTGATGCTGTGTGAGGGAGTATTGCCCTCGGCGGCAACCGGGGAAGAGGAGGGCACACAGGTGAGCGGGGACAACGGCCCCCCCAGGACCCAGCGCACGTGCTAGACAGAAAACATCTCAGGTTAATGCAACAAGATCAGACGAACACGGCGAACAGGACAAAAGTACCTTCTTGGCTTGGACGTGCCCGTAGCACTGTGCCCAGGTGGTCTCGACGAACTTCTTGCCGAGTTTGCGCTTGCGCTTGCGCGAATTGAGGGTTTTGCAGAGCGAGTCTGCAATCTCGTAGTCCTCGTCTTGGCTGTTGTTCTCATGGAGCCAGGTCAGCTTCTTCTTGCGGAAGCGGGGGCGGAAGTCGGTCAACGGGCTAGGGTCTTGGGTCAGCAGGGGGGTTGGAGATTGGGTATGGGATCCTTGGGGGCTCACTTCTGTGTCTGAGTCGCCGGTCAGGTCGATGACCACGATGTCCTTGGGAGGCACATTAGGAGCAGGCGGGGTGGCGGCGGTGGTGGTGGTGATGGCGGCGGTGGCAGGCGGCGAGGTGGTAGTCATGGTGGGGCCCGTTGCCTGATGAGAAGCAACAAGGTTCCGGGACGGCAGAAAGAAGGGGATGCCGGCCTGCTGTAGGAGGATGGCCGCTTCCTCAGGGGACATTGGCGGCAAGTAGCCGCGGGGGCTAGAGAGGATGGAGTTGGTGTAGTTGGTGGCCATTGTAGCGGGCTCACCAGGTGGAGAAGGAGCGGAAAGAGGTGTTGGAAGATTTGGTGGAAGGTCTTCCAAAAGAGTCGAGGGAAGATCTGTGGGACGATCTTCCATAAGAGTAGGTGGTGAGAGAAGAGGTGGCGCGTTGGTAGGTGGTGAGTGAGTAGGCGGCGCGAGAGTAGGTGATGAGACAGTAGGTGGTGCGGTAGGTGGTAAGCAGGTATGAGTAGGTGGTGAACAGGTATCCGAGTCAGGAGATTTTTCAGATTGTTCACAGTGGTAGGTAGGGGCTTTGAAGTTTTGGTTGCCAGATCTGAAGGTTTGGGTTGGAGAAGAGATGGAAAGAGGAGAAGACGGGGAGGGGATGGAAGTATTTGAGTTGGAGGGCCGGGTCGCTCGAAGGTAGGCAGCATACAAGACATTGAATGCCTGGGACAATTGCTCGTAGCTGCTTTGGATATTGTTTGGAGGTGAGGTGAAGGCAGCCGTGGGTACCTCTGGGGGTGCCTGTCCAGTGGAGGGTGGGGGGAACGTGGTCGCTTGAAGTGTTTGATAGTCCCGAATTAGGCAATTGTGAGTCGTTCCCAAGGCAGCGTATCTATCTTTCCACTCCTGAGCTTCTGCCTTGAGCTGGTCCATCCGATATCGATGATTCGAGGCCAGGCGACGCAACCGTAGGGCTTCTGACTCCAACTTTTGAACTCCCAGCATGCCAGTCTCAGGGTCTACCTGTTCGTACTTGAGCAAGGCATCACGGTACTTGTTCCGCTCGGCGATGACAACATTGAGGCGACGTCGGGAACTGTCCAGGCGGCTTTTGAGAGCTTCATTCGAGTCTGTCTCTCCACCAATCATGCAGTGTAGATTAGGTGTTGATGGATAATACCCGACAGGGGCATATGGCGAGATGTGCTTTGCACTCGACTTGCGTTGAGCGAAAGCCTCGACAGCTGCAACGCGAGCCAAACTCTCTTGGTTGAGTTTGAATGTATTCTTGATCGTAGAGCTAGCTGACGCAGGGGCTTCAGATGTAAGAAAAGGGGAATGGGATGGGATAGACGGAATGGAGCCTCGACTGGTGGGGTGAATATCGGGTGGCTGCGTGAACGTCTCTGCCGCCACCGAGACGTGCTGCTCCTGGTTCTGTCTCTTGCTTGGAGATAGCTCGATATCTCCTTCGAATGCCGCATCGCTGGTGCGCTTCTTCGAGGCATGTTTTGGATCTGTTTGGTGGGCGAGCTTACCAAAGTCGCTGAATGGGTCGAAGTCGTCATCCATCTCGAACAGGGAGGCTAGATCATCCACATCCTCCTCGTTGTTGTTGGAAAAGGGCACCGCCAGCTGAGGCTGAGACCCGGGGGAAAGTGTAAGCCCCAGATCATGATGTGGCTTGCTGGTGGGATCCAAGGAAATAGACTCACGAAGGCCCACGGTATTCTCCATCTTGAGGTAAGATCAAACAGGTGGCGCTGTAGCCGCCCGGCACGGTCTGATAATCAGAATGGTTGAAGGGTTGAATCAGAAGTTCATGAAGTTAAGAGAGGTCTTCAGGGTGGGTGTGTCTGAAAAAGTGTAGAGACGAGTAGGGATGTTATTGTGGTGAAGTTCATTAAGTCTAGCAGTTTGTCTAGAGGTAGGTTGCACTTGCCTGTAGTGATCTTTTTTGTTTACCTGCTCATGTTCTGCCAGCAAAAATGTTTACCGCCTTTACCGTTATCTATAGCACTAAATTGATGACTGGAGCTAGTTTTGAGGCATGATTCCTAAAACTAATGTAATGAACAGGGTTTCTCAATATAATACCATAGCTTGATCGTAGGCACATGATCTTGATAATATGAAGACCCTCGGCTTGCTTGGCAGCTCATACTTTTGTGAATTGTCGTGCTACGTGTATGGTGTATCTCCTTTTAACTGTCTAACCACGCCAACGCGGCACCACTGCCATCTAATATGATTTTACCTCAGCTATGCTACTACACTGCACCCGCCCTTTTTGGACTCATATCCCTTTAGCTACTTCCTATTTAGCTTACCGCCCACCTATTTAAACTGATTTTCTTTGGATCTGATCTTTTCCTCCTGCATCTACCTTACCGCCTCGCCGACCGCCTGCCCATCTAATCTCGGGCGCATTTTATCTAGTTTTATCTATACTATCTGCCCCACTCACCGCCTTCCACGCTTGGTCACGTGATCTCCTTGGCAAACATGGCCAACCCGGCAAAAAAAGGGCGGGATGTCCGCATGCTTGGTGGCTCGGCAAGTAACATCAGTTTCCCCGAGTCTGCTCCAACTCTCCAACCTCTCCACTCCCCACCTCCTGCTTCCGCTCCTTTCTTTGCCAGGCCTGCTCCGATTGACATTGTCACTCCTGCAGCCAACGCTCGTCAAGCCCGTCACCATTTGCCAGTGATTCCAGACCATATCCTTCGCAATACAGCTCCCTCCCGTCCTGATTCCGATTTCTACCTTCTTCCTCGTCGTCCAACCGAACCCTTCGACACCACCAAGCACTTCTACTCCCTCGTCGCGAGTGCTGTGGCTGCGACTGCTCCGATTCGTCGACCCGTCACTCCTGAACTCCCCGACGACCCGATCAAAGACCTTCTCGAGAAAACACCTCCAAAGTGCGAGGTGCCTTTCTGTCCCATCATGAGTGTCCTCCTTACTACCGGTAAGTTATCGCAACCGTATCCAGCGGACTTCACCTCCCCGCATTCCTTGCCGAATATTTGCTAATCCCTTGCGATCTGCAGCGGGGTACGACCATACCATCCGGTGAGTAATTGTTTGACAAGCTTACTGCTGCTACTCTTCGCCTCTCTCTCCTGTGCTTCAAAATTGTCACCTTTTACAGCAGCTAATCCGAGTTTGATCAAAACAGCTTCTGGGAAGCTCTCTCTGGCATCTGCTCCCGCACCATTCAACACCCGGACTCTCAGGTCAATCGACTCTGCATTACCCCCGACAAGAAGTACCTCGCCGTTGCGGGTCACCACAATGTCAAGCTGTTTGACGCCAAGTCGAGCAACCCGAACCCGCTCATGACTTTTGAGGGCCACACTGGCAACATCACCGGAGTCGCATTCCACTGTGAGGGCAAATGGATGGTCACTAGCTCTGAGGACTGCTCCATCAAGGTCTGGGACGTCCGCAGCGGCAGCCTTCAGCGCGACTACAGACACGAGTTCCCCGTCAATGACGTCGTTATCCACCCCAACCAAGCTGAACTGATCAGTGGTGATCGTGGTGGCATGGTTCGCGTCTGGGACCTGGGTGAGAGCAAATGCATTCACCAGCTGGAGCCTGAGGAGAACAGCTCTGTTACAAGTGTCAGTGTCGCAACCGATGGATCGTTGCTGTGCGCTGGAAGCAAGAAGGTATGATTCCTTTGGACATTGTTCGTCTGCGGGTCGAGTATTAACTAATCTCTCTCTCAAGGGAAATGTCTACATTTGGCGCATGGTCCAGACCGAAGAAAAGGCGCTGATGATCCCAATTGCGACCTTCCAAGCCCACATGGACTACCTCAATCGCGTCCTCCTGTCCCCCGATGTCAAGCACCTGGCTACCTGCTCCGCCGACCACACTGCCAAGGTGTGGAACCTTGACCCAGAATACCCTCCGGCCAAGGCCGCCCTCAAGGAGTGGAAGGAGAAGCAGGAGAAGCGGGCGCAGGCGGGTGAGACGGAGAACCCGAACGAAGCCCTGGCCGACGCAAATAGCAATGCCCACGACCTCCTCCGTGTCTTCGAGCAGGACCGTCACCTGCTACGCCTGACCGACAACGCGCCCCGAGAGGAGACCACGCAGCAGACCTTCGCTGCGCAGCCCGATGGTCCGCCCATGGACCCGGTCAACAACACCCTCTTCCTCGAGACCACCCTGGCTGGTCACCAGCGGTGGGTCTGGGACTGTGCGTTCTCGGCCGACTCGGCGTACCTGGTGACGGTGTCGAGCGACCACTATGCCCGCCTGTGGGAGCTGAGTACTGGCACCATCATCCGTCAGTACAGCGGCCACCACCGTGGCGCGGTGTGTGTGGCGCTCAACGACTACTCGGAGCCACGTTGAAGAGGTCTTTGTGGTACTGGGTTCGTTCTGGCTTTTGCCAGACCCTGGTTTTTCCATTTTTCTTTATTTTTGTTTTGTTTCGCGGCGTTTGGGGGGACATAGCGCGGCGTGGGACGGGCATTCGACATTTTTAGCATAGCGACTGGGCCCGGGTCGCCTTTTATGATTTATGGAGCGCATGAGAGATACCACTCAGTAGTGAATTCGCCGTTTGTCTCTTAAATCAATATCATTTACTCTCATGCATTGGTTACATTCCTCTCAACCTGGCCTTGAACGATCCTCTATCTTCGGGATTCGCTATCGCATCGAAAAATTGTTTAATTGTACCTCTCAAGTCTACGGCTCGCAGAATACTAAGCTCTTGTGAATGACTGCCTACATTAGACCAGACTAAGCAATTACTCAACGTTTGAAACAATCATAGACACAGCCCATCGCTCAAAAAGTTCACATGAAAACGATAAATCGGGTCTCAAAATACATCACAATAGAATCGGACCGATCACAGCAACTAACTCGAATCCATATCGGAGATACCCTTCCACTACCAAGAATAGAACGAGTTCTGCCGGTCCAACATCTGATCCAGCCTATACCCAATCCCTATACCATCCAATTTACCCATCAGTCTCACAAATTCAAATTCTCAAACCGCCAATAAAATTCAGAGTAAAAATGAAAACACATCTGCTTAGGCTTAGTTCACAGAAAACCACGTCACGCTAACAACGATATCCAATCCCCGCTCCTCAGCACCGGGGTACTTGAACGTCCACATGCCGTCACGGTTGACGTCCCAGAAAGCGCCGGAGGCGGAGTGCATACCGCGCTTGCCGGCGTTGCTCTGCGAGCCGTCTGCGGCGGCGGTCTTGTCGATGACGCCCTGCTGCACGATGGTGCTGTTCACGGTGAAGCGGTAGGGGGTGGGTTTGGTGGATTCGCTGGGGGCGGTGGCGGTGATGAGGGACTTGAGGACGCCGTTCTGGGGGTGGAGGGTGGTGTTAGTTTGAGATGGGAGGGAGATAAAGATGTGCGGGGGTGGTGTTGGTGTTGGGTTGGGTTTTAGGGGGAGGGGAGGGAGGGGAGTTTGCTTACGATGATTTGCGAGTTCCAGGTTCCGACGTTGTCGTGCTCGTACTCGGTGACGTCCTTCAGGGCGGCGTCGCAGGCCTATTTTATAGGTTAGTTAGGAACGGTCAGGTCATGGCTGGTGAGTGCAGGTCGGTCTGGATTGGGCGCATGGTCAGGGAGAAGAGACGTACATCAGTGATGATCTTGCTCAGCTCCGAGGTGGGAACAGGCTGAAAGTCGAGTTATATTAGCGAATGTTGTTCATAAGACTAGAAGTATCAAATTCGCAGCTGGACAGCCATAGTTTGCGACAGAATATCGGGTTCGCGTACGAAAACGGGAGAGGCCTCGACAGCCATTGTGCTTGATTCGTGGAGGGGTATTTATTTATAGTCTAGAAATATGAAGCCAGTCAGCTTTGAAAACACTGGTGGCATGTCTTGGTCAAGCCCAGTGCCCAATCGAGGCCGATATCGCGGCCAGGACATTCGTTGGCGAAGCGCGTTCCGGAGATAATGCGGGGGGTGTCGGGGGTGGAATGTAGGCGTAAGAGGCACGCAGCTTAGATAGACGACTGCCAAGAGGAGTGTAGCACTGACAGATGTGGTTATTTCTAGAAAGAGCTTCTTGAACTGGGAGAATGGGCGATCGTGACGACTGGCAGAGCGACTGATTGTTTTGGGAGAGTGGCATCATCGCGTGGGCGCAGTTGGCTCTGGTTGGTCGGGCCTTAGCGCAGTGCTTAGTAAGGGAGATACTGCACCGCGGTTATCGCGATAAACTTGTGACTTGGATGAGTAATCATGTTCATGTTGTGCTACAATTTTCTTGTGTCGAGGTAAGCAATGCATAAACTCTTATGGTCTAGAACAGTAACATTTCATTCTTCTACCGGGTGGTGGATGTAGCTTTTTAGCCTTAATCATGGAACGTGTTTATCTACTTCGATGTACTAGATGCTTATTTGGCGAGCTCTAATAAGCGCTGATTTAATTTTCGACCCAGGAATTCTTTGAAGAGTCCCATCAGAAATGAACATCCAGTTACTTTAGTATCCTTCGCAGGTTCTTCTGTTAAGCACGCATTTGTAGGTCAGAAGGTAATCAAGTACTTCGGATTTTGTAGGTAAGTAGCATTGTGGCGTAGAGGCGTAGACCCACTTCGTTCCAATACAAGCCAGTCTAACCGTACTAACTCGAGCAGACCAGACTGATTGCTACCACCAACATGAGAACACTTTCATCTCCTTACTCTTGGTTGACGAGATTCTCATGGAGATGACCTTGATCACATTTATAATTGTACCTTCATAGGGGATTCCGTCTCGAGATTGTTTCTACGATAATCTAATCCGTCCTGCTAAGTTCTAACACCAACTCGACCCCAAAGGCGTCAGTGAAATGCTATCAAACACAATATGCCCACTCGCTTCGATCGTAATGTCCTGCGACTCCTGGTACCGCGGATAGACACGCGCGCTAGTGACGACGCCATCGGACGAAAAAATCTCAAGCGTGCTACGGTCAAGGAAAATATCCAGCGACAACTTGCCGTCACTTCCGGGTACC
The DNA here is from genome assembly GCF_028828155.1 of Penicillium subrubescens. Lineage (NCBI taxonomy): Eukaryota > Fungi > Ascomycota > Eurotiomycetes > Eurotiales > Aspergillaceae > Penicillium > Penicillium subrubescens. Next base: position 1,639,399 of record NW_026643160.1, on the reverse strand, counting down.
ACCACAGGCTGCCACTGCCCTGTCTGACCGTAGCCGGCGTTGGAGGTGTCGAGGGTGAGGATCCTCGTGGCGAAGTTGTAGGACACGAGAACGAACTCAGCGGATGATGAGAACAGCCGAATAGAGAAGGAGGTCGCGGAAGCAGAAGGGACATCGACGGTGAGTCGGAGACGAGCGGTGGTGGTATGGCCCAGAACGATTGCGGTATCGCCGACGGTCTTCTGTGTCCAGGATTTGGCATTTCCTGACTGTTCGAGGCTAGCCAGCTCGGGGATCGGGCGACTGCCCAGGCCACCGTCGGGACGGATGAAGAGCTCGCGGGTGATTGACTGCTGTCCAGCCCAGCCGTTCAAGCGACTCGGCCACTTAGAGGTCGGCCAGTTGCCCAGCCAGGTGATGGCGAGGTTGCGGCCGGCGGCGTCTTGATACCACTGCATGGCGTAGCTGTCGGGGCCGGCGTCCAGTAGGCCGCGTGTCTCGCTGGTGAAAGAGGTACCATTGTAGGTTCCTACTTCGAACCAGCCAAGGCTGCGGCCACCGTAGAAGAGCACCCATTTGTTGCCCACCGGGAAGAAGTTCGGACACTCCCACATCGAGCCTGTGAAACCGTCACCCTCAAACAGCACCCCGACGTACGTCCATGACAGCAGGTCCGTCGACCGGTATAGATGCACCTTGCCTTGGCTACCATCACCAGAGCCCACCACTAGCTTCCAACTGTTATCCGTCGGGTCATGGAAGACCTTGGGGTCACGGAAACCGTTACCAGAGTTTGGGGGGACGGTACCGATGACGGGGTTTTGTGGGTATAGAGAGTAGGATGTACCGTCGCTGCTTGTCGCCGTTGAGACAACTTGTTCCGTGGCACCAGGGTGGAATGCAAGGTCGGTGAAGTCTGTGAAGACGAGATGAAGCCGGTTCTGGCTGTCGTTGACGGCGCTACCCGTCCAGCGGCCGCTGGTATCTTGTGGATTGTTTGGATATGGTGGATACAGCGCGGCAGGGAGCTCGGCCCAATGTACGGCGTCTGGGCTGGTAGCATGAGACCAGTGCATAGGGCCCCAGAGGGGGGCATCTGGGTAGAACTGGCTGAAGAGATGATGCTGGCCATTCCACTGGATGAGACCAGCTGGGTCATTGATCCAGCCCTGGTAGGGAGTATAATGGTATTGGGGACGCACGACATCGGCAGCGTAAAGGTTGCAGGAGGGCGAGCTGCCCGTGGCGGGCTGGTTGGCCTCGCCGAACACCGTAAAGGTAAGGCCATTGTCGTCCTGGAGGGCATTGCATCCAGTGCGGACATCATCGATGTTTATGTGAGCCCACGATGAGCCGCTGTTGTTGTCGTACACGAGCAGATGCACGTTCTGGCCGGCCCACGCCGAGGTGTCCCAGATGATTCGAATAAGTGCTTCATCGTTCATACCAGTTTGGCTAACCAGAAGGGCCCCGTCACTGTCGCGCACTAGGCCAACGTAGAGATTAACGGGGTCATAGCCGCCGCCAATGAGGAAGCTGAGATACGAGCTCGCACGAAAAGATTCAGACCGGAGCTGCCCAATGGCAGGGTCCCCAGAGGCGACGAAGCTATCGACAAAGTACTTCCCCTTCTGGTTGAAGGGGCCTCCCCAGTACGAGGTCAGAGCAGTGACGGAGCTATTGCCAAAGGCGGTGCCGCTCAGCACCTGCCATCCAGTGAGATCGCCTGTCTCAAAGCTGGGGTTACTAGGCCCAGGATGCTGAGCCTGAGTACACTTAGTGGTGCGAGAAATTGGTTTTCCAAACACCCCTGGTGGGACAAAGGACAGCGATAACGCAGGAAGGATATACGATAGAGAAGAAGAAGTTGGACGCTTCATCTTGGCAGGTTCTGCTGGAAGACACAATGAATTTGTGGTACATATTATCATTTGTGCTTCCACAAAACTCCCCCTCTTATATACTCCAGTTGGGATTCTCCTCTCATCCATCGTACTACAGCATACTTTACTCCACAATTGACTGCCGTTAGTGAATGCGGGGTGACAGGAAATGCCGCGTTTAGACTTTTGAAATTCTAGCAAAAGGAAGACATTCCTTCCTCAACGGACCCCACGAATTCGTTCTCCCTTCGACGGACAAACACCAGGACGGACTGTCGGACTTGGCCCGAGAACCTGCTTACAAGGGGTCTGTGGCTTCTCTGGACCTAGGAAGCGGCTGATGTATGGTATTTCACGCTCTTCTTCCATGCATGGCGCTCGTATCTAAGTGCACAATCAATCTTAATGCTGCATATGCAACGAAGGAATCCTCCATGATCGATCCACTTACTCCGCACTTCCTCCTTCTTCAGACCAGCTAATTGGCTACAGCTGTTCATATCACATTCAAAGTCTGAATCAATTTATTAACCAGCCCCTTATCGCTGGCTTTATGAGGTTGGCCCTGCATGGCGCCATAAGACATTCGGATCCGATTGTATATCCCTGTCGAGGGATATCGGATGCGAGAAACTCTGCACGAACACAACTCCGACGCGGACGGTAAGAGCGTGCAACAAAAGTTCCACTTTCCCTGGACTTCTCTCAGACCATACGAGAGTTGACCATACGTTGAGACTGAGGTGGAGACATCGATACCACCCAAAGCGTCTTTTACGTCGAGCCTTATGACGGAGCTTTTACCTGTCAATGGACCGCTTCGTGGTAAACAATCACTCTATCTAACTATCCGATCACCGTATAGAATGGCGAAGGTAGGAGGTCGAAATCAGAGAAGGGCAGAGAGAAGCCGAGCAGGGCTCGGGTCATGGATCTACATTGGCCATTACAGACAAGGATTACGCCGGAGCAGTCTCATCCGTGCCTACTGCATGACAGCTGGGCGAAGGAGATCAAGTGTTACCAATAGAGCAGAGATCAATTCGGTACACAATGCCCATTTCAGTATTGCGGCATCATTGGGCGGACATGGCGGGTCGATAGAGCGCCGGACTAGGGTTCTCACTGAAACGGCAAGAGAAGAACGATGTTTGGAGCCTGCGAATCATGCCCAAGATGAACGAAAAAGCCCTCGGGATGTACTGTAGGTCCGAGCCATATTTCGGACCGGGGGCTGAATAATCCCCCTTAGGACAAGTCGGGCCGGGGGTTTATCGGCAGGGGAATACTTCGGCGATTTCAGGGCGCCACCAAAGCTTCCTGTGACCGGTTCATAGTTCACAGTCATGATGGTCAGCGCTAAATGCATTCTCCATGATCCATTCTCGAGTTCTAGCAAATTCATGAGCTTGTATATCGTTGAGCTAACCTCAGCAGGAGTGTCGGGTCCGCCAGCAAAGCATGGTGCCTTGGAATATAGCAACTTTCTCATTCTCATTTGTTCCTGGACCACTAGTCAGTGGGCAGTTACTGTAAGAAACTTTGAGCTAAAATCTGAATGCGGGGAATGTGATTACTACCCTGCGAGTTCCTCGCTCAGGCCCCCTCCTCAATACTACATACCCCAAGGGCTCACCGGTCTTACTCCGTTACCCCATGGGGCGTCCACACGCAAGACGGTGAGTTTCTGAAGGATTCACAAGAGCAATTGTCCGTGTCTGTACGAGCCGCCGGAAGAGAAAGTCAATATTGCTAGTTGCGCGTGGAAGATAACGTCGTTGGCGTCTATGGTTTTCGACCGAACGAACAACAAGGAAGACGGCTGGCGAGTCAGCGTGGATTTGTATAAATACCGCTGTCCTGCTATCCCTCCCCCTCTATGCTAGGATACCCTTGAAAGTGTGGTCCACCCTCGATACACAACGACTCTCCCGCTACATCCCTACCACTACTGTCCAAGACAATGGGCTTTCTGATTCAGAAGCCAGAAGGCACGCCAGGATCGGCATGGCCGGCCATTGCCATTGGCCTCTTCGTAGCCTTTGGAGGTGTCCTGTTTGGGTACGCTTCTTTACTTCTCTTGTGGCATGATCGATGAAATGATACTCACTCTGACCAAACCATCTATTGTAGGTATGATACCGGAACCATCAGTGGCATTCTCGCCATGCCCTACTGGCAGGATACCTTCTCCACTGGCTATCGTGACAGTACGGGCCATCTCAACGTCTCTTCGTCGCAATCTGCCTCCATCGTCTCTATCCTCTCTGCTGGCACGTTCTTCGGCGCACTGGGTGCCGCCCCAATTGCCGACCGCATTGGCCGTCGTTGGAGCTTAATCGCTTCCACTCATGTCTTTATTCTGGGTGTAATTCTTCAAACGGCCGCGACTGCGATTCCAATGTTTCTCGCTGGGCGGTTCTTTGCTGGATTGGGCGTGGGGTTAGTTTCTGCCTTGAGTAAGTCTACTCTCGCGAACAAAATAAGAGACAGAAAGTGCCCACTTCTTACCTACTAAATAGTCCCCTTGTATCAGTCGGAGACTGCTCCCTCCTGGATCCGTGGTTCCATCGTTGGCTCCTACCAGCTATCTATTACTATCGGTCTTTTACTGGCCTCGATCGTCAACAACTCCACCCAGAACCGCAAAGACACCGGTAGCTACCGTATTCCTATTGCTATCCAGTTCGCCTGGGCCATCATACTTATCACTGGCATGCTCGTGCTGCCTGACACTCCGCGCTATCTTATACGCAAGGGTGATCGCGCCGCCGCGGCGCAGGCTCTCGGCCGCCTCCGCCGCCTACCAGCTGACGACTTGGCAGTGCAGGACGAGCTGGCTGAGATCCAGGCCAACCATGAGTATGAGCTGACCTTGGGCAAGTCGACATACCTCGAATGCTTTAAGGGCAACCTACTTAAGCGGCTGGCAACAGGCTGCGGCCTCCAGGCCCTACAGCAGCTAACCGGTATCAACTTTATCTTCTACTACGGCACCCAGTTCTTCAAGAACTCAGGCTTCCACAACTCCTTCGTCATCAGCCTAATAACCAACTGTGTCAATGTTGGCTCAACATTTCCTGGTCTCTGGGCCGTCGAGAAATGGGGCCGTCGGCCAGTCCTTTTATGGGGTGCCATCGGTATGTGCGTGTCGCAGTTCATTGTCGCCATACTTGGCACCACAACCACAGGCCAGGATACAGCCGGCAACATCGTTGTCCATAACGAGCCCGCTCAAAAGGCCGCGATTGCCTTTATCTGTTTCTATATCTTCTTCTTCGCTGCCAGTTGGGGGCCTTGTGCATGGGTTGTCACTGGCGAAATCTTCCCCCTTAAGGTCCGCGCCAAGTCTCTTTCCATGACCACCGCAACCAACTGGCTTCTTAATTGGGCGATTGCATACTCTACCCCCTACCTGGTTGACTACGGCCCAGGTAACGCCAACCTGCAGTCCAAAATCTTCTTTGTCTGGGGCGCCTGTTGCTTCCTTTGTATATCGTTCGTCTACTTCTTCATCTACGAGACTAAAGGGCTCTCCCTCGAGCAGGTCGATGAGCTCTATGCCGAGGTCAGCAGTGCTAGGCATTCCACCTCCTGGACCCCGACCATTACCTTCCTTGCTATCCAGGAAGGCAAGGCTACTGCTGCGCATGAGGAGAAGGCTGCCGAAGCTGCTTAAGTGTTCAACCTGGTTTTGTGTGGAAGGAATAGGTTATTCCTGTAGTTCGGATCCTGATTACTTTATTCATTGGCTGATGACTTAGATGTCCGTCTGATTGGGTTCTTGCAAAGCTCTGGTAAATTCACGTGTGACTGTACCCACAGAGATCGAGCGTTAAATTTGAAAGATGTGGTGCTTTTGCGAGCGGACACAAGCTGATACAGAACAAATAAAATCCCTCGATAGCAGATCTCTGTTTCTAGTCTTTCGGCTCCACAGGTGGCGACTATTTCTTGCACCAGAGGCTGTTATTTTCTGCATCAATCCCACAAGTTCCTATATTCCAGTTGCAAACATCAAGCTTACCTTTGTCTTATAATATCATTGTAATAGCGAGCATGCAGGGGAAGATGTCATATTGAAGTAGTGTGTGGAGGACGTTAAAAGTCATATCGAATCTCAAAACATTATCTAACTATTCGGGCCATACGAAGAGCCCTAGCGGATTTCAATATTTTATTTTTGAATTATGACTTGGTCGAACAAATAGCTTGCTGATGATTTCCCATGGGCTCTGGGTTGAGATAAACAAGGCATCATTGGAAAGCAAAAGGGAAACCTCGTTTCACAATCGAGATAACACCCTTGTCTATTTACCTATCCACAGCAGCTCCATATTTCATTCAACGCGGTGCTGATGAATTATTCTCGTAGGTAGCATTTACCATATCTAGTATAGCGACAAGATAGGCTCTTCATTGGGCTCGATTAGGTTGAAGCCACGAACCTATCCCTGCGCGACTGTGATCAGGCGAAGCCCGGCAGTTAATATTATAGGCTGGATCTTGTCTATGTTAGGGCTGAGAGGCTGAGAGGCTGAGCTGGGCGTTCCATTGCATGAATCACACCCTGACAGGGCTGCTAGGTCTAGAAGTTTTGAAGAACCCAACCAGGATATTTCCCAAGCTTTGTGGAATTTAACGCTAAACCATTCTCAGTGCATTCCGCGAGCTGTAGATGCGTATCATTGGCTGTTGATTTGGACCCGTAATAGTGGGGCCTATACTTGGCACTTGTGGGTCCGTTGATCGCTCGCGGATTACACCAAAAACGGTAATTCGACTGGAGGGGAGCTGCGCAAACGCGAGATGATGATTTTTGAGGTTTAGTGTATTAAGGATATAAAAGGTAGCATCTCTGAAGAAATAGAGATACTCAGTGGATTGTCTCCGGTACAAAGTTTATTTCTTCTTCGTTGCGCTAGAAAAGGAAATGTCAATGAACGGTGATAAACACAAGTTGGCCACAATGGAGGCTGCATCTCCTCAATATGTGGTTTCACCACCGCCATACGAGGAGAAGTTTCAATCTTCCAGAGGATACCCAACACAGCAGAGTCTACCACCCATACACCACCAGCAGTCGAACTATACACCCTTCCGGCCCCGCGCCTACCCTCATCCTCCCTATGATCAGCCGCAACATCCATCACAGCCCCAGCAATGGAACATTCAATCGGCTTATACCCACTATAATCCAATTCAGCAACACCCTCAGGATCAATGGCAGCCTGCGCCGTATGTTGCTCCCTCGAGCAGTCAGCCATATCTGCCACCATCCCAGCCAGATACCCAACAGCGATCTCCTAGACAACGGCCATGTGTTATTCCCCGTGAGATAGCCTTTTCCCCAACGAAACGATTCTAGCAAAACAAGAAGTTCTGACAGGGTACAGAAATCATGAGCGTCGGAGGAGGTGAATACATGAGCCCCTTTGTTCGCACTCGTGCACCCGAACTCGAAAAACAATACGGCCTTTCCTCATCCGAGTTACTCGCATTCATTGATGGCCTCAACGAAGCATTCATGGCCAATCCAGCCTTGAAAGTCACAGATGCTATCGGAACGATAGTGGGCTTTGTTCCCCTGCAGACCACCCAAATTGTCGGCGCCAGTCTCAACGTTGCTGCTGGCATAGGAACTGCCGGGGTGTCCATTGTCCGAACAAACCGGTACATGAAGAAGGCGAATGAAACCATTTTCAAGCCAAAGGGCCTACATGCGCAGATATGCAAGACGGAGCGGATGCTTACCCAGATTGGAATGGAAGGCGATACTGTTGTTTTTGCGAAGAGCCAGTTTCAGGCGATGATTGGTAGTTCGCAGGCTCAGGAGCCTAGTGGGAATACTATCGCAAGAAGGATGGAGTCTCTAGGCGATCGGGTTATGAAGTTGTCGTTTGATAGTATTGCGGCACCCGTGTCACCAGATAATTGGGCGAAGAAGCTTGGCTCATATGCTGCTCAACATGCGGAAAAGAAACAACTCAAGGAGCTTGAGAAGAAACAGACCAAGGCCCAAGAAAAAGCCGCTAAAGCTGAGCAGAAACTTACGAAAGCTGAGAAGAAGCATGGCGTTGATGATGGGCAGCTTGATAAGATCAGGCGGGATATGGAAGGCGTTCAGAACCAGATACAATATCTGGATCTGACCGAACGGCGCTATAAAAAACATCTTAAAGAGCTTCAGCGTGAACATGGGGAGCTCGAGCGAAAACTCAAACAGCTTGATGCGCAGAGATCTCGCAAAAGTGAGCGGGTGGAGAAAAGTACCCGGAAGCGAGACGCAAAGAATGCAAAGCGGGATGTCAAGGAGGCGAAGAAGATCAAAAAGATCTATTGGATTCTCATCACTACCGAGGAGGAAAGTCCACAGGGCGATGATGACTGGGCCGCGGATGACTCGAACGAAGAGTCAATCAACAGTGATACAAAGCGTTATGAGCTTTGATAGGCGAATTTTGTAACGTTAGAGTTGTGCTTATAGATAGCGTGTATCGTTAGATTTATGGTCTTAGAAATCCACCCTTCCCATATTTCTCGAGAAAAGGGAACGCACCTTCACACTTTGACGTGGCATATTCTCCCTCCGGCCAAGCTCAAAACCGTGCAAGTCTGCAACAACGGATATTACAGCCTCAAGCCACGGCTTAATCTGACCACTATCTTGACTCAAATGAAGATAGGCAACATTGAGTGGGAATATGAGCATAAATGCCCCGGAGCTCTGACGGAACGCGTGAAGATGATAGTCTGCCATTCGGCATATCTCGACGGCAACATCATGTCTGTTCCCTTCCATGGGCAGAAGGGGATCACTGATTGGGATATCGGAAGAAGGCATGTCAATTTGTACACCCACCACCTCAAGGGCTCTGGTAGCTATCAATCGGATCACGTTGTAACTCATCAGCTCTGCAGCACGATGGGGACTGGTAAACCAGATGATGCTTTTGAACGGGCTCGGGGGTAGACGCAGAGATGTCTCGTGGTCGAGGTCCGCGGGTGAGATCAGGGATGTGGAACTGGGAAATTTATGCTCCCAGTCCCAGCGCCAGGAATAGAGTGCTTCCAGTGTTGCAAGGACTCGCGAGCAGAAGGATCCCTTGAACTTTTCCATTCCCGACTCATTCGAGTTCCACTTTAATATCCTGTCGGCATCTTCCGTAATCCCAGGAAGATCGCACAGGAAATCGTGAAGCTCGTCTGAGGGCGTTCTGGTGGTTAAGTCGCACTTGGCCCAGGGGATGGTTTTCCATTCTGGAGATTCAAGAAAGCAATGCTTTCGTTCGACGAGGTATCCAACGGCCTGCAGTATTTAGTATAAGCTCCTTCAATCTCAAGCTCGACATCATTTGACTCACAAAACATGGCCTTAGAGTCGGAAGTAACGCCAATGAAACGCCCGATTGGTGACGATATGGGCCTCTCATGGCTGTCTGAATTAAGTTAGCAGATGTGAAAGAGCAAAGAAACATAAATGTTTACCAGTCGTGCCAAGCCCTTATAATGATGCAGCCACCCTGTGGGCTGCGTGAAAGTCACCATCTCGTAGATGGACATACAAATAATTGAAACTATCAAATCATCCTCTAAGACGAGATTCGGGTCTTCCAAATCTGAACGAAGAGCCCGGAGCGCTCTGGAGTAGAAGCCCGCGCCCTTTCGCATCAGTTCACTGTTGTGATTGACCTTTGCAAAATAGGTTGTAGCCAGTGCACGGACCGACGTAAAAGATAGTGCGGCTTGGTCTTCTGTGCGTGAAAACAGTCTTTCGATCCACGATGCCGCCTGTGATGAGCTTGCATCATCATGCCAGGTGAACAATCTGCTCACCAAATGCGATGTGAAGATACTGTGCTCGTTCCATGCTGGATTGACTGATATGGGCATCACCGGTAGCTCGAGGACTGAGCCTTCCGAGCTCGGGCTGGCAGTGCTAGCACTGGGACGTAGGCTGGGCCCATTATTCCTTTTAGGTTTCAGCGACTCTTTGCCTGTCAATTGGCTTGTTACATCGACAAACTCGGCAAACTGTACATAGCCTTCGCATTCATAGCCGGCTTTTCGACAGCGCTCGCAGCCTGGCTTTGCTTCGTCTAAGTCATGTCAGCACAGCTTGGAGACGAGGATGGGGCATAATATGATCGCACCGCATTTGACTCTTCGGCGCCGACAGGTCTTGCAGCCCTTGCTACGACCACCAACACCTACCATTTCCTCGTCAGCGTAAAGGCCGAGGCGGGTGGCTTGGTACTTGCAGAAGCATCGAGGGATACGAGATCGCGCATTGGGACAATCTGCTGGTGGGTCAAAGTGGGGGCGAATCATGGGCCTTCTAGATCGGCTACATCGGGCCCTGATAAGGTTAGATTCTTTATAAAGCATGGCAACAAGATGACTGAGATGAGGAGCTTTATCAAATGTGTTAGGCGGGGAGGAAAAGTTGAGAATTCGGTTACTGAGAAGCAAAAGTGGGCTGATAATTTGCAGTGTCGTGTTAGATGTTTGTGGCCACTATTCCTCACCTTACAAGGGCATCCAGAATCTTAGAGTAGTAAATGACTTTTTTTTACTCGAACAGGTTGATTGTGGTGTGTAGAATGAGGAAAGCCAGAATGAATACTTTCCCTTTGTGTAGAGGGAAATTCCAGACCCAGTGACCAACATCCTCCACCTTCTTTCCATGTTTCCTTCTGCCCACTTCCCTTCTCCTTCCCGAACTCTCTCACCCATCTCCATTTCCTGACTTCTCATTACCTTTTCTTCCAACACCCCAAACCTCAGCCACCTCGCAAAGTTCTTTGGGTCCTCCGCCTCTCCGCATTTCACTGACAGCTGTGGCTGAGAGGAAATCAAGGTGCAGCCAACGCAGCCGGGCCTTCCAGGCCTGACTCTCCCATTAGACTACACCCCTGACACCAAGGTAAGGTGGACTGACTGGTCATGCAATATGGGGGGATGTGTAGTTGACCGGCTTTTCTTCTCGAAAACAGATCATGTTTCTTAGTGGTGTCGACGCAATAATGGTGAAAGAAGGAGCTTGCAAGTATGTGGCTGGACTGAATGCCGCCCATCCTTGTTGTTAACTTGATGAATAGTCGGTTCCATACACTTCGAGAGCTAGTCATGATTAGATGGATCAACTCCATTGCCGAGAAGAAGAACTGGCATGAAAATGTTTGTACTCATACAGAACTACCACAAGACCTTGACCGAATCTCACACATCACTCTTTAAATCCAGATCTCAAACGCTACGTGGGTTCACCAGTCCAAACAGTCATTCAAAAGCAACGAGAAGGATGTTACTGAATCTATGATCAAATGGGTGATTGATGAATATCGCTAGCGGGCGTTTCTTTTCAAGCAGTCGGGACTCACGCTCGTTTTCGACGCTATCATAAAGTCCGACGCCGTGATTTCGAGCGAGCTTCACCAGAAGTTGTAGGCGCTGGCTCTACCACTCGAGGAAACGAGGGACATGAGCCAGTCATCCAACAGCCAGAAGATCGTTGATCCAGACAAGACACCCCTTGGCCTACGGCGTCACGAGAGTGGTTCAGAACGAGGTTATCAACATGGATGACTGCCTCAAATCGATCGGACGAGGAGCTCCTCTGTCCTTGCATGAGGCGGATCCTCTCGCCGCACCAGAATAAATTAATCAAAGATCCAAAACCACACCCGAATGTCCAGGACCACCACAACCACCACCGAGGGTCGACCCATGTGGCAGCCCACCGGAACTTTCGCCCTACAGGTGGTGTGATGAGAAGTTCAATTTCTACCCAGTGACTTGTCACTACACCAGGATCGATGGCGTATCACATCTTACGTCAATGACTTGCACCCCGCCCATCATCGAGAGCTCTATACCGTAATAGAAGAGATCATCAATCAGTGTGTGCAGCCATGGAATGAGTGTCTGGCAGGACCGCCAGATGGAGTCGCATTCCACTTCGACGAGTTGTATTCCAGCCTCCGTTGAGAAATGTAGGGTACCAGAAGGCTTCTTTGACAACAGGGCATTGGACTGGATTGAGTGGAAAGTTGACAGGTGGAGAAAACGTCGATCTATCAAGCTCCCCGAGCCCGCCGAATTCGATAGCTCCAAATTTCCCCGACCAAAGCTCGATCTGGTTCAGTAGTCTGGGCCCACTGAGATTCAAGTTCTCGTTCGGCTAGAAACTGTTTCTCTTAACCCAGCGAAAGTCGGAGCAAAATCACACCTGGTCATCAAGAAAGATTGGCATTTACAAGGGCACATGGTGTGTCTTGCAAACCGAGCTTCCTTCTGCATGGCTCTCGGCAACACTAACTCCGATAGAACGAGCATATCTGTGCAACTGCCGTTTACTGCTACGGTCATGAGGATGTTGAGTTCTATTGCCTGCAGTTTCGGCAGCGATCCGATGAAAAACAGGGACTGTTCTCAATAGCGAACATACGAGCATCAACCAATCTGGGCCGATATTTGCCGAGAGGTATTTTGGTATCAGATGAAGCAGCAAAAGATTACTGTCTTCAGCGCCTCGGAAATGTCCCACTTCATGAGGGCCGACTCTTGGCTTTCCCAAACACTTTGGAGATGCGAAGCCTATACTCCATAAAGGATCAATTAGAGCCCGGCTGCTGCAAGATTCTCACCCTTTCGCTCGTCGACCCACACATGCGCATCCTATCTACCGCCAACGTTCCTCCCTAGCAAGTGGAATGGTGGACACCCAGACAACGACTGATCAACGTGTTTCTGCAATCGAAGCTCCCCCAGGAACTCGTGGATATGGTGCAAAATTATCTCGTTGAGCCAAGAGATGGCCCTTTGTCTCCGGAGGAACACAGTTCGCTCATGAACGACTTTAAGGCAAGAAGAGTTGTGGAGACGAACCAACGGCAGAATTTTGGACTTCCCCAAACGCATAAGTGGTGGCGTGATTGGTGCGAGCCTGACGGGGAAGGTACTTGGGTCTTTTGATTCACTTTATCATGATATTTATCATGATATTGATATATGTACGCGTTCCGTCACACATTCTAACAACATCAATATGGCTATGTTATATGAGTCGTCACAGATATGGGATACAAGGCGATGATTTTCTAGACGAGAATTGTGGAGATTGATGGAATGATATTTCTTAGAATCCTCCCAGAAACAATATGACTTAACTCAATCCTCCAAATTGCATTTTCTGCCTTGTAGATGAGATCTGCTAACTAAATATACATTCTTACCTGAAATTCCAGTTCCGCACCCATTAGTACATGAGACAGCAAACGTGAAGAACTTCAACAGGCAGTATGAAGGTAGTACGACAAGACAATGATGCCACTACTCCCTATCCGTATCGAGTCTAAAGTCAGATCAAGTCAATTTGGGAAACGATATTCTTTGGCACCATAAACTGCTCAATAATCCAGGTCTCCTTCTTCACCAGTAAAATTCGGACCAACCTCCATCGCTTGTTGAAAATCTATAAACGCATCTGCCCGGGCTTCTCAGAGCCCTCCATCAATGACAGAAGCTTGTTGATCAAGTCCACGTCTCCTTCATACGAGGTACCCTCCAGATTGCCCCGACTCAAAACTTGCAAGAGCTCAAGTCTCGTCAAGTGCACAGTCAGATTCGCTTCACCGTGGATGCCCTCATTACTGTCAGCTTCTCTATAAGTCAAGGCTCCATTGCTAATATTCACCCGCCACCATCGCTGGTCGTCTGTCAGGTGGAAGTGAATGGAGAAACACTCTTCAGCTGCCTTGATTCCATCCAACCGAATGGACAACAAAGTGAGCCATTGTTCAACACTTTGCTCCGGTCTCAGTCCTGTACTCATGCTCTGTCGAGGGTCGGGTCTGTTTCCTGCAAGCAAGGCCAGAGCACCGGTGAGATAGAAATTGCGCCAAGTGCCATTCTCCGAGCCATGACCGAGTTTTGTGAAGACGGACGCTAATGCTGTCTTTGCACCAGTATGTGATGGGTCGAATGTGACGGCATGGTCCAACAGTGTCGCTGCGAATCGCATATCGCCGTCTTCGGCAAAGCTTTTTGCTTTTTGCACGACCTCTTCAATTCCGCCCATGCACTCGACATATCTTTTGGCACTTTGCTTTGGCGGATGTTCCCAGAGATGAGCGGGGTTCCCGTCAAACCAGCCCAGGTACCGTTGGTAAATGCCTTTGACATTGTGACTAACAGATCCATAGAATCCCTGCGCAAACCATGACTTCTGCAGTGAAGGTGGCAGACTTAGGTGCTCCGCGATTTCAATGCCTGTCATGCCGTGATTCATCAGTCGAACCGTTTGGTCGTGGATATAGGCATACAGGTCTCGCTGATCCCCGATAAACTTTGCGATATCTTCATGGCCCCAGGTCGGCCAAGCATGACCAGCCAGCATCACATCTGATTCCTTTCCAAAGAGAACTAGAGACTCATCCAGATATTGAGACCAAGCTTTCGCATCCCGGACTTGAGCTCCACGCAAGGTGATGATGTTGTGTAGAGAATGCACTGCGCATTCGGCGATGTACAAAGCTCGGTGATCCGGGAAATAAAAGTTCATCTCTGAAGGAGCTTCCGACTCGGGCACCATTTGGAATACGATTCGTACCCCATCGACCACACGTTCTTCGCCGGTTTTATAAATGATCGTGTTTGGTGGGACCAAGGAATTGACACCGCTAGGAACACACATTCCAAGCCCACAACCAATTTGCCCAGCTGGGCCCTTTGGAAGCCGATTACCATACATGTATCCGGCACGCCGACGCATTGCATTTCCAAGATACAGGTTTTCACTGGTTGCCTCCTCCATAAAGCCTTCGGGGGCGATCAGCGGAATAGAGTGGGACTTCGCGACCGGGAGTATCCCTTGAGCACCACCAAAGTGATCAATATGCGAGTGGGAATAGATGACCGCGGTCACTTTGCGATCACCACGGTGCTTTCTATACAGTGCCAGGGCCGCGGCAGCAGTTTCCACCGAGGTCAGAGGATCGATAACAATGACACCCTCCTTTCCTTCGACGATCGTCATGTTGGACAGATCTAATCCACGGACTTGGTAGATACCATTGGTCGACTTGAATAGTCCTTGAATGCTGAGCAATTGACCCTGTCGCCAGAGTTTCGAGTTGGCCGTTGGAGGACACTCTTCGGCGAGGAAGTTGTATTCATCATTATTCCACACGACCCGGCCGTCGGCAGAGCGAATGATGCAAGGATCAAGGGCGCCAATGAAACCCCGCTTTGCATTTTCAAAGTCGGTTGTGTCGGCGAAGGAAGGTTGGAATTGTTGGGTTGCCATGACTGGGTATGAGGTTTGTTAAGGATGTACTAAAGGTACGGGTCAAAGCAAGGAAGGTTGGCTACACTTATATATTTTCAGGCCAATGGACGGAGCATCATCGCCGACCTTCCGTTAATTCGCCATCGCGACATCTACTCCATTTTGCCTAGTTCATACGGGCTCCACTTAGTCTTTTATTCAAACCATGTACGCCATTATCCTAGGTCTCCGTCTACGTTTATTGGTAAACTCCGACTGCCGATGGGCGTGTGGCAGTGTGCTAGTCTCCATCAGCTAGCCTAAGCGGCTGCGGGGGCGAATTAACCTCTTTAGGAAGTGGTTTCGTGGTCAGCCGAGGTCACGCAAGAACAAACTATCTAAGAGTCCGAGGCAAAGCAAACTTCATTCTATTGAGGTCAATGTTTCGTGATTCTCAAAGTTAATTGTGGTTCACAGCCCGAGCGCAATCTCTCCGCCATCGTCTCCCTCCGCTAATTTAGTAGGTATACCTGAACCCTGGAAGGTTTGCAATGACGATCTCACCACGAGCCATCTTTCGGTTCAGAATATAGAAGCGAATTGACAAGAGCGAGACCAGAATGATTACCAGACAAGATAGTCCTACACAGGTCAGAATGCCCGGGTGGTAGAATGGCGCATCTTGCGATCGGTATACTAAAGATCCAGTCATGCCGCCTGAAGCACCCAATCCGACGAAAATAGCGCTGCAAATGGCTCGTTTCCATTGGCCTCGAATGTTGTTTGCCTAAAAATTCCACGTCAGACCGGGAAGCGTCTTCGTATGGCTTTTATAAACACTCACCTGGTATGCCATTGCCGCAGGGACGTTTGAATTCGCGCCCATGGTGGTCAAAAAGGCGCCCAATAGACGAGTCCCATTGTTGGTTGTGAATCCCTGGTTGAAAGTCAGCTCAGATACCCTTCTTTCGTTTTGAGACGACACTGACCATCAAGGGCAGACCAATTATGGTGAGTATCGCGTTAAAAATCAAAATTGGGCCACGGAGGTGATATTTATCTCCAATCCATGATGTGGCGAACATGAGAATTCCAGCTGCAGCATAGGGAGGCGCAAACAAACACAGCGAAGCCCCCATGGAGAAACCCATTCCCTGGCGATAAATAATTGGCAAGAAGTAGGATATGGCGTAGGCAGTGGTAGTGGTAGAATAATAGATGAAGCCGAAAGCCCAAATGTTTATGTCCAGCCCAGCACTGAGGTATTTCTTTAGGTTGAAGGGTTCAATGGTAACATCGGCTCGATCCTTGGTGATTCGTCGGATGATGAATTCGTATTCGCCCTCTGACAAGAACTTTTGCTTGTTGTTTTTCATGCGATCAGGGAAGTCGATGAGAACGAAATAGCCAATGATGGCCACGACACAGGTAAGAAGTCCCTGGATAACATAGATCCAACGCCACGCAGTGAGGCCTCCAAGTCCGTGCTGTAACATGTCAGCTCGTTCCGCGGTGATTTATGAGCTCACTACTTACCATGAAGGTGATACCATAGGACAGGATTCCGGTAAAGGCTGAAGCCACACATCCAAGAAGGTAGAAAATGGCATATCGCTTCTGAATGTCATATCTTGTGTACCAAGTGGATATCAAGTATACCGCCGCAGGGAAGAAGCCTGCCTCCAGAGCACCAATGATCACGCGGATACCTACCATTTCAGTCCATTTCTTGATAAAGCCCGCAGATAGCTAAATCTGTTAGTAGAGTGCCCCGGATTTTAAAGTGGATACTGTCAGACAGGACTTACCATGACAACTCCCCACAGAAAACAAACTCCCGAGAGATACCGGGTTGGACCGATCTTACGAACTAGAATGGGGCCGAATATCTGCAAACAGATGTAAGGAGGGAAAAAGGCTACCGCGATTGTGCTCTAGAATGATGTTAGTCTCGCCCTCGAGTGGAACTGTACCCAGCAAGCCTACATATTGCGTTCCCCTGAGCTTCAGCTCCTTTTCCATTCCAGCCACAGATGCAGTACCCAGGTTTCCCCGGTCGATAAGAGAAACCGTGTGGAGAAATCCAAGCATCACTATCAGACGAGCATCGATGCGACGAATAATCTTGCGCTGCTCCCGATAAGAGTAGACTGGGTCATCGTCGATGTTGTTCAACATCGGCTTCTGAGACTCGACAGGCTCAACCTGAGCCTCCGAGATCTTTGAGTCCTCTACTGTGGTCATAATGAAATCAAGAGTCAAAAATCACAAAAGAGTTTGATTCATTCAGAAAGATGAGATATGGTCCTCGACAGGTAAATATAGGGGACATCGCTTGCTATACTCAAGGCCAAGATGGTGAAAGACAAAGCGGTTATGTTGCAATACGTGCTCTTCGCCAACACAACCGATCTTAGCGAGAGTTGGTGTGGATTTTGCGGGGAAGTTGATGAAGCTATGAAGCTCCAAGCTTGGATTTAGATTATGATAGTTACCATTGGTTGATTGAAAGTCTATTGACCCGCACTGCGGCGGGGATGGCGTTTCGGCCCATCGGCGTTAAGCTTGCTCACAGTCAAAATTTCTGCTATCGCCGATTTCCCGCGCCGCTTGGCTCAATATGAGTTTGAGGATGGAATAATAGACATTTTCCTGGGGAAGTCAATTGAACACATGATTCTGGGGATCCGCAGGCCGTTCAATCCATTCGTCTACAAAGGCATAGGAGAGTCTCCCGCATCAATTCAAGAGCATACCTCGGCGGCAATGACACACAAAGGGAATATGTTCTCATGAGTCCTTCGAGCTGATCTTCTCTGATGTGGAGCAATTCGCCCAGCACTTCTGCGTAACGCCGAAAGCCCGAAGGGAGACAACCATCACGATCCACTACCTTTCTCTTTGCGCTTCAAGATAATAAAAAGCCATCAGATTCGCAATATGAAGGTCAACTCACGACATCAAGTTTGGCTCGAGATTCAACTTCTTCGGTGTCCTTTCCAATTGATATATTTAGAGTGATACTCCAGAGCACTTTTATCCGACAACACATTGACCAGTCACGATGCATCCTCCGGCACGTCAACACTCAACAGGCTCACTGGATCAATTTGATCCGGTGATGGTAACTCCGGTCATCGGAAACGAGTTTACCAAAGGGAGCTGCAACATTGTCGATGACATCCTGCGCGCTCCAGATGCCGACAAGCGCATTCGTGATTTGGCCATCATGAGTATGGAGCACTCAACCCCCTGATAACAAGACAGCTAATAACTGGAAACAAAAATCTAACAGTCGCTGAGCGAGGTGTTGTCTTCTTCCGCGCTCAAGACAACCTTACCAATGATCTCCAAAAGGAATTGGTCCTCCGCATGGGTCAATTGACTGGTCGCCCATCAGACCATGGCCTGCACATCCACCCAGTTACCAATGATGCTCGCGAGTTCGGTGACCCAGACCCTGCGATCAGCACCATCAACTCCGAAGGACGCAAGAAGTTGTACAAAGGATCCAACTACACCAAGATGGCAGCTGTTTGGCACAGCGATATTTCATTCGAGCCAGCCCCGGCTGACTTCTCGTCGCTGCGGCTAGTACAGTTGCCGAAGACTGGCGGTGACACCCTTTGGGCATCGGGATACGAGGTCTACGATCGAATCAGCAAGCCTTATCAGAAGTTCCTGGAAACTTTGACTGCGACTCACGACGGCGAGGGTTTCAGGCGCATGGCTCAGTCTGGTAAATTCCAGATCTATGATAAAGAGAGAGGATCGCCTAAGAATGTTGGTGGGGACCTTTATGCAGTTCACCCTGTGAGTTTATCTGATTTTTTACTTCGGAGTTGCTCGACTGATGGAAATGCAGGTTGTGCGAACCAACCCTATTACAGGCTGGAAATCCATTTTCCCAATTGGTAAATATTCACGTCTTCACACAACGAAGCCCGGACGCTGATCCACTTACTAGGCTCGTTCCCCTCTTGCATTAATGGTCTCAACCGACGAGAGAGCGCAAATATGCTGCAGTGGTTCCATGACCTTATCACTTATGGCCACGATCTCCAGGTCCGCTTCAAGTGGAACTCGCCTAACGACATAGGTAAGTACAAGTCTCTATCTCAAATGGATTTCAGCTAACGGCCACTAGCTATTTGGGACAACCGCAGTGTCTTCCACACCGCAACAGGCGACCACGAAGGCTTTGGACCACGCAGTGGAAACCGAGCGGTCGGTGTTGGCGAAGTTCCTTACTTTGATCCTGAGAGCAAGTCGCGTCGGGAGGACTTGGGTATCGTGGAGGACCTTGCTCCTTGCCATTTGTAGACAATACAAATCAGTTATAGGAGTCTTCGATATGAATGTAGGGAATCGAGAACTACCGTGATGATATAGCTTGAATTATTCAAATTTTTGGGACAAGATATCTGTAAAAGTGTAATTCGTGTCTTTTATGACTACCATTTTGATTAGAATTTGCTTCGCCAAGCCAGGTAGATCAAGACCGCCATCCAAAACCATCAAAGGTAGGCAGATTAAATGCATCAGCAGCCCAGAAATCCTCTGTGAAGATGCCATGAAAAGGAAGGACGCCATCCATATCATTGCCGCACATATCGCCTTGTAAGTTGAGAATTTCGTGAAGATCCGAGAACATGTCTGCGTTGATCGAGTCAAACCGCTGGGTAGTTGTCTCAGGGAGAGTATTATCTTGCAATGGCTGCGTCTGAGGGCCTGGTCCTGGAAGTGGTTCCGTAGAAATGGCTGTCTCTGGCATCAGTCCGTGGTCTGTTCTTGGTGTGGGCAATCCGCCTTGGTTTGCTTGTCGTGGTACAGAGGCCTCTTGAACGTAATCCATTGCTCGGTTAATGATTGTCTCGAGTCCATCGCGGTATGTTTTCAGACGCGGATTATGCTCTGCCATGAGAAATAGCGCCGAAGAGCAGGCACGTAAATCGTTGGATACCGCGGGTGTCCACAAACCTGGAGACCGGAATAAACAATAGCTTTTATCATATTAGCTTTCAATCGTCGTCTCTCAACCCATTTTAGGGCGACCTACCACATTGTGATGCCAGCCATGAAAACCGAGTTCACGAGTAGGAAGGAAGATCCAGAAGATGTCTCCCGCTGCCTAAGCTTCTTGAAGAACTGACACATTTGGCCCGATGCAAAGAGACAGGTTCCTATCAAGCTATCTTGTGGATGCAAGAAACTGAGGAACGGCTGAAGTAGAATTCGAATCGAGTTGTTCCAATGCATATGCAGAAAGTCGCCTTCGTCCACATCAAGCGCTGCTAACGTGGCTTTGAATTCTTGCAGTGATGACAGCAAGGGATGAATCTCTGAGGTAAGGGCAGAAATCTGTGCGTCAACGCGGTAGATGCGCGTGTGAATCCGAGACACGATCCTTTGCAACTGAATCGAAGCGATAAATCTTCCAAGCGTTCCCTTGTGCGGCCTCCCACGGCCAACCGCCCGGTTTTGTAGGATCCTTTCAATCGCGGTGTCATTGGTGATGGAATCATCGATATTGGAAGGAGGGGCCGCATCGATTTCCTCTTCTGCAACGCTGAATGGTCTGCCCAGAGACCACGCTGTATATCTCTCGATAATATAAACACTCCAGAAAAGACGTCGTCGCAATTCTGTCTCGTGTTGTGATAGTCTTCGATAGCTTGTTTCTCTATGAAACCCGAAGTCCAAGCAGGTTCTCATAGCCAGACCAATCATATACCAAACACTTGAGTTGGAGGTGGTTCGTAGATTGTATAAAACAAGTAGCAACATTGCCTCAATACTAGCGATAGAGATTGACTCTCTTAGAGTAGGATCAAAATCCAACGCAGTCAGAAGAAATTGATTCGGCAAAGTTGAGTTATCACCGTCTATCGTTTGACGAATTGCGCTTCCGATCGCATAAACCATGAATAATTTGAATCGTCCAAATTGCGCCTCGGGCGTATTATTAGGCGATTCATGCCTCTTCGCATGCAATTTCAGGATCTCCGTACGATCGAGAAACGGGAGTCTCACATGCATATTCAGGAAATAGGCATCGAGAATTTGGGACCCTATTGCATCGTCTGGTGGCGCGGCCTTGGCCTGCACGGTCTCTTGCAGTGCTTCTGGTTGTTGGTTGTTGCCAATGATTGGCAATAGCCTAGACCCGACCGAGTTATGGACAATTCGACTGACATTCTCAGCCATAGAAAGCCCTGACGATGGTCCCAGATATGCCGGTTCGCCATTTCCATCGTGACCCAGTGTAAGAAAGCGAACCACACCCTTGAGATGTGCCTTTCTCGCGATGGAGGCTTGTGGGCTCTTTTGTTGGGGCGCTGTAGGAACGCACCGGGGTTCCTCTCCAGTGTCAGGTACTGTTCCCTCCAACGCAGTGGCCAGCTGGGCTTCTAGAATCTCGATCCTATGGACAAGCGCCCCTTTCGACATACCATGGTGCCATGACGGCGCGCTTTCGGACCGCGAACAGGGTTGATTGGCTGATTCACAGTTTGAGCACGTGGGGGACCCGACACATTTCTGTTTACGTCGGTGGCAGCGCCTACACGACTTCGGGATGCGCTTGCGGATTCTGAATTCTGGATCCATAGAGTTGGTGCATGATAGACTAGGGGGATTTGGCGCGAAAATAAAGCTTTTTCATCTTCCCCGCATCTTCTTAGTTAGGGCCGAGGTTCGCTTTATGGGCTTTGTGGGATTCAGTAATTGCGTTTGCAAAGCACGCCATACTTTAATTAGTACGGATGAAAATGGTATATGAACCACCACAACTTGACAATTTTATAGAGCTATGTATATGATCTGTTCAGGGTTGCTCAGATCTCTACTCCATCCAAGCCTCAACTTTGTTATTATGTCACGCATCAAAGAATATCGAAACCGTCCCCTGGTACCCGCTCATGCACTGCTAGGGTAGGTTTCAAGCAGTAGAGGGAGGGGTAAACAAACCAAGCCTATCAAACCGTGAGATTTGCTTCTAGCGTTTTCTCCATTGCCTTAGTTTGGAATTGCCAAGAGAATGAAGAACAGAACGAGGACCTATAAGAGCCTTTCAACAGTTTAGAACTTGGGCTGGAAAGCCTCTAGTAGACTCGGACGACATCTCCGTTCTGATCACAGGCTAAACGCTATCAAGAAATGATCAGAACAGTCATAGAACCACCGAGACTCTTCTCACCACGGTGACCACGCATAGTTGGGCGGCGCCTGGACCGCAACGGATCCCAACGTCCAAATCGGCTGATCTAGCCGAGGCCTTGTACAGTATAGTTTCCACCCATTCCGCCAATAGCATAGCGTCAGTGGGGGCCCGCGACGGAAAGCAGGTTTTTGGGCGTTTTTGACAAGTCGACTCGCTTGTGGCACGTTTCTCCGGGAATTTATCTCCCCTTCTTTTTGTATACCCTTCAAACATTCCATCTCACTCCGCAGTGTCACTCCACACATCAAAAATATACACCACCCTCTTTTTGTAGGAATGCATGGGACTCCAAGTCATGGATCAGCCGGGCTCTCTCGCCTTTCATCCGTCCACATGTAGTACTGAGCGCGAGAGAATCCGGGAATTATCCAGGTGAGAGGGGTTTATTGATGTTGATCTCCCCGCCGGTTTATTATTCGCTGACCGCTGCCGGGTAGGTACTACTGTGCCTTAGATCGCCCATTGACACTATCGACCCCGACCAACGATGATGATGATGATGATGATGGATTCGAGTGTGCTCAAAATTCCCCGCGGGGAGACGAACAGCAGTCGGTCGGCAATCTTTCTACCGATATTACTTTGACGGCACTGGCGCAACTGGGAGTACATCGTTTAGCGTGCAATCGGTCGTTTGTCTCCATAATCGACGGCGGTAATCAACACATCATCGCGGAAGCTACAGGATCGATGTCTCTACGAGATAAAGACAAGCATCTGCCCAATGACGGAATCTACCTTGGAACGCGAAGTTTAGACTTGATATGGGGGATATGCCCACATGCAATCAGTCTTTTCACGGGACGAGACATGTCTTACGCCATCGATAACGACAACATGACCGCCAATCGTACCCGCTATATTATCCGAGATCTTAAGCAAGAGGAAATTTTCAAAGACCGACCGTACGTGCGAGCATGGCCATATATGCGATTCTATGCGGAGGTACCGCTGTATAGTCCCTCCGGTTTCGTCCTGGGATCATACTGTGTGATTGATGATAAGCCTCGGACGATATTCAGCGAAGATGAAGTGAACACATTGAGAGAGGTTGCAGATGCTGTGGCTCGGCATTTAGAGCATGTTCGCATAGTCCACTGTCACCGTCGATCCGAGCGTCTGATCAAGGGATTAACGAATTTTGTGAAAGACCATGCAGACTTTGACCCGCGCGAAGTGTCGAATGATCACCGACTCGAAGCAA
This sequence comes from Penicillium subrubescens, assembly GCF_028828155.1. Taxonomy (NCBI): domain Eukaryota; kingdom Fungi; phylum Ascomycota; class Eurotiomycetes; order Eurotiales; family Aspergillaceae; genus Penicillium; species Penicillium subrubescens. The sequence continues at coordinate 1,615,841 of NW_026643160.1, read as the reverse complement.
TGGCCGTCGCATCCAACGTCAATACCTCGCCGCCAGATGATAGCCCGAGCCCTATGGAAGCCACATTCGACCAGCAGTTCGGCTTCGTGACGTCTTCCTCCACCAGCCTCTCGGAACAACCATCTCCGATGTTCTTTGCTGGCCCTGCGTCGGGGTCAACCGAGCCGTCATCTCTCAATTCCGACCGTCGTTCCTCCCCCGGAGAAGAGAAGTCCATTGATGAGGTTCTCAAATCCGGTTCTCAGCCGCTAGACGAGGTATCAAACAATGCCTCTCAACTTTCTCTGGCGGAAAGTACATCGTTGGGAGAACGTATCGAACGCATCTTCCAGAGGGCCAGTGTCTTGCTTAGGAAGTCAATGGACCTTGACGGCGTAGTTTTCCTCGATGCTGCCCGTACCAACCCTTCATTGTGAGTAGTCACCATCTCTTCATTGACCTTCTTGAAGATTTTGCTGACATTTAAGTAGTTTGCCTGCTGACGATCAAACTGGCTGGGAGCCCTTGCCCAAGACCGCTGTTCCTGAGTTTCCCATTGCACCATATCCTAGTCCCCTAGGCCGTTCTCCAACATCATCAAAGACATCGGAGTTGTGTTGCGATGTGTTAAGCAAGTCTTTGAAAGTACGAAAAGGCGAGACACTCGATTCCAAGGCCGATATCACGTTCCGTGAGGACCTTCTCAACTTGCTGGTCACTTCCTTTCCACAGGGTCAAATCTTCAACCTGGACGACTCTGTGGACAGCGACGATTACTTGTCTTACGAGTCCGGCCTGAATGATTCGGAGACCCAGAATAAACTGATGCAGATGGCCACGCGACAGCTCAGCCAAATCCTACCTGCCGCTAATTCGGTTCTGTTTTTCCCACTATGGGATCACAATAAATCCCGTTGGATGGCAGGTACCCTTGTTTGGACGCAAGACAACCACCGAGCTCTTGGCATTGAGGAACTTCACTACTTCAAGATCTTCGGTGATTCTATAGTCTCTGAAGTTTCTCGAGCGCATTGGGCGACAACCGAGAAGTCCAAATTTGACTTCATATCTTCGATCAGTCATGAGCTTCGATCGCCGCTCCATGGAATTTTGGCTAGTGCGGAACTCTTGCAGGCAACTTCCCTAGAGCCCGCGCAGGAGGAAATGCTCAAGATGATCGAAGCATCTGGGTTGACTTTGTTGGACACCACTGATCATTTGTGAGTATGTCCCAAAGCATGTTTCCCAATAAGGTGCTAATCAATTCACAGGCTTGAATTCTGCAAGATCAACAACCTGACTCAAGTCAAGATGTCTCGAAAGAAGAAGAGCAAAAGTGAAGAGTCCAGTCTGGTCTCCGACTTCCATCTTGGACAGTTAGTAGAAGAGGTTGCCGACATTTTGTATACGGGACAAAACGCCTCCGAAATTGTCTCCCAGACAGTGCAGACCTCTTCGCCCGATCGTACACGGACAAATCCATTCCCCCACGACAACCCGACAGAGATGTCCGTGGTTGTCCGGATTGAGCAGCGCAATTCTTGGCTCATTCGATCCTTGCCTGGGGCATGGCGGAGAATCGTGATGAACCTTCTTGGCAATGCCATCAAATGGACAAAGTCAGGATTTGTCGAAGTATCTTTGTCAAGGATGAGAAACCCGATCGAGCCGCGTACGCCAATTGCACATCTGTCAGTCACCGACACCGGCAGCGGTATTGCGCCCGACTTCCTTCGACACAAGCTATTCTCTCCATTTTCTCAAGAAGATTCCCTTTCTGAGGGAGTTGGGCTGGGCCTCAGCATCGTTCGTCAACTAGTCGCTTCGTTCAATGGTCATGTCAATGTTAGGAGTGAGGTTGGTATCGGAACACAAGTCGACGTCTACATTCCAGTGGATCTTGTTGACAGCCCAGAAGCAAGCCCAGCATCCTCTCCATCCCCTTTGAGGGCCCAAGGCGGCTCAGGGCCACCGTTACGGGCGTGCTTGGTCGCATTCAATGGATATCCGGATTTGCAAGAAACGCCAACTGGAATGCTGAGTGTTGAGTCAAAGAGAAAATTATCCATACAGAGCACACTTGCCGATGTATTCATGGCCCATTTCGGTTGGACTGTGTCTTTGGCGGAGTCTCTCGGCAAGGGAAAGGGAGATATTGCAGTGATTGAGGAGGCGGTTTTGAGAAAGGAAGCAGAAGGTCTTGAATCACTGGATCAACTGGCGTCGATGCATGGTTTCAGGTTCTTCATTGTGTTGGGAAGCAACGCTTCCTTCTTCGAAACTTTCCTCGCGCCGAATTTTGTTTGGGTCTCGCAGCCGTATGTTATTATCCCCCCACGGTGATTTCTGGAGTTACTGACAAAACGAAAATAGATTTGGACCGCAGAAGATTCAAAGCGCTATTCAAAAGATCCTCGACTTGGGCCCTTCCCGCCTTGAGTCTGCGCCAACCGCCACACCTCCGACTTCAATACTCCTCGGACCTCTGCTTTCCCGTCCTGAAGCTCAACCTTCTCCGACCCGCGACAATTTCCCCATGGCGATGCCGGTCTCTCCAGTGGCACGTCGCAATCTCGCGCCCTCCCACGCCCTTCCGATTAGCCCATCTCACGAGCCGCAGGATATCCACGTTCTCGTCGTCGATGACAACAACATCAACCTCAAGATCCTGGCCACCTTCATGCGCAAAATCGGCTGCAGCTACGATACAGCCTCGAATGGCCTAATTGCCCTAGAGAAGTACAAAGCCTCGGAACGGCGATTCGACTTTGTTCTCATGGGTTAGTCAATCCTCATCACCCTAACCTCAGATCCCCGGGCTCCAGCTGACGCCATATTTTAGATATCTCAATGCCTGTCATGGACGGCCTAGTTTCCACGAGCAAGATCCGCCAACATGAGAAAGAAAACGGCCTCAAACCTTCTTGCATCATGGCCATCACTGGTGTCGCCTCGGACGCTATGCAACAACAAGCCCTCGCAGCAGGGATTAACGACTATTTGATCAAGCCCCTTTCACTTCAAGAGTTGAAGAAGATTATGAGCATTACATGATACCATTTTAGTGCGTTTAGCGAATTCTAAGATCTTGATTTGAGACTCGGTGTTTTGGTGTCTTTGAGTTTCTTTTTTTCGATTAGTATTAATTTATATTGTGATCCCACAAATTCTAATGAAGAGATGTGAGGTTTATCAGACCAACTGTTGGGACTGAAACCCGTGTATGTACTTTGATACATCTTTGATGTCCTCCCTCTTGCTCGTTTGCTGGTTGTTAGTGCTCGCCGTTTGCTATATTACATTTAACAACCGGAAGAGTCCTTCCTGCCTTCTAGAAAATTATTGATTCTCGGAGATCAATTCGCTGTTTCTAGGAATTGTGGTAGGTTCTGGTACGTCCGTGGTAGACTTCCTCCGGCTCAGGCAGGCAAAGAGTGCCGGAATATTGCAGGAATATATCACTGAGATTTCAGGTAAATTCCCCAACCTTGATTGTCCTTAGGTTGGTTTTCCCCTAAGGCAGTAGGTAAGCTCCTGACTCCCCTTCCGACAGGTTCTTTCTTTTCAGCTTAGTTTCTCTTAGTGATGACTTCTGCCTTCTAGATACGACCCTTCTGCCTAGACGCCACTTGACGCACGTCGATCATTGCCACTTTTGTCAAATCCCAAACAGGAGAGCGAACTGCCCCAACCAAGCCCTTGCTTGCTTCTCACCCGACGTCTATATCTTCAAAGTCAAGCTTGATTTTAGATTCTTCCCTCCTCAACTCCAAATATCGAATCCTTGACTGATTCTGTTTCGGTGACTGATCGTTGCGATTTGGCGCCAGTTTGAACTCGTTTCCCCGCGCCCGAGGGTGTTATCGACTCTCTACATCCGCTCCGCTATGGCGTCACAGGTACAAACCGGTGTCTTCCAAACCATCGAGACGGTCGACAAAAACAAAATCATTATCAGAGATGAGCTTTACGGAGAGCATGTCATAGCCGAGCCCGTGCTCATAGAACTCCTCCAAAGCCCAGAGCTGTCGCGTCTAAAAGGCGTCTGTCAACATGGAGTAACAGGTCTCCTTGGCTTTGGCCCCAAAGTCACCCGCTTCGAGCACTCAGTCGGTGCATTCTTGCTCGTACGAAAGGTCGGCGCAAGTGTTGAGGAGCAGGTGGCTGCCCTTCTGCATGATATCAGCCATACTAGTCTCAGTCATGTTGTCGATTACGCGTTGTCTCAGCCCGGAGAAGACAGTTACCACGAGGTCCACAAGTCTCGATATCTGAAGACTACTCAACTACCTCAGATTCTCACTCGACATGACTTTGGAGATCTCAAAGCCCTTGACGAGGAACTATTCCCGTTGGTAGAACAGCCGTCGCCTCATTTGTGTGCCGACCGGCTGGACTACTCGCTCCGTGACTCACTCGCTTTTGGAAAATTCAGTCTGAAGAAGATTCACCAGGTCTTTGATTCATTGAAGGCAGCTCCAGATCCCACCTCTTCCAATCGTCTACTTGTCTTGGATAACCCCCAGCTCGCATTAGCTCTTGCTCGCGCGTACCTGGCCACCGATCGAGACGTCTGGTCAAATCGATCGCATGCAAATATTTACAAGAGGACAGGCCGAGTTATCAAAGAGTTGGTTGAATCCGGGCGCGTTAAGGAAGAAGCACTCTGGACTCTATCAGACGCTGATTTTTGGGTCTTGATGCGCCAGGAGGCAACCCCGGAGATTCTGAGTGAATTGGATAGGCTCGAGACAGAAGGCCTACCTGACGAGAACAGGCTACGGCTTCCTCGAGAAACCAGGATTAGATCGTTGGATCCAGATATCTGCCAAGGCACTCAAGGTGAGCCCTTGCCTTTGTCGGTCGTTCTTCCCGAGTGGGCTGCCGAGCGCCAGCAGTACATTCTTAGCCGTGAATCAACAAGAGAATAGTTGTCGCACAGGCTCAGCCTGAGCATTGCAATCAACTGTGATGGCTCAAGATATTTTTAAATCACGCTTTGAACCTACAAAGAATAGAGATTCTTCGTTTTGCATTGCTTTCCGTGGAGACTTGGGAATTTGTTTGCGGAAGTGTCTGAATGAGGGCACGAAATTCAACATTGCAAGGTGCGAAGTCATATGGAGCAGATTTCTTGTATGGTAGCTCTGATAGTTTAGTTATGAAGACAAAACCATCATAAATTCCCAATTTTCCAATTGGTACACATGGTATGGTCGAGCTGTACCACGTTGAAGGCAAATTTTGAGGACCGGCTCATAGAACGTGTAGCGGATAAGATATCTGAAAACCCGATTGACGCACGACCTATCAATGTGATCTATTGATCCAAGTCGATTGACTTTCAAAAGGGATCAGGAAACTGGAAGACTTGGAGGGCTCGAATTCAGTATGGTATCTCCCGCCGCTCCATTCTGTTTGCCATAGATATCATATCATATGACCCATGCCTAGGCCCCCTAGACTCCAAGATTTTTCTACTCCCTTCGTTCCTTTTCCTTCCTTCTACAATTCAGTGGCCGGTGATTTTCGCGATAAGAGATCATCCTGACAGATGCACCCTCCTGGCGGTCTTTAGACCCCAGTGACGGACGCGCTCTCTTATACCTTCTTACCTTGTCTAGTATCTCCACCAAGATTCGAGTTTCCTTAACACATAGATGTTCAATTCTCTCCCTGTGGACAAGCTAGCCACTGGAGAGACTCTCCTGCATGTCAGCTTTGACCTAATCTACCCCATATATTATGATTGTCCTCGTTGTTTGGGCTCTTCGTTTAGGTTGTGGTAGTTCCTCTCGCATGAAATAGGCAGTAGCTGGGAGGCTCTGGCTTTCAAAGTCGGACATTTCTTCTTGGCGCGCACTGCAAAGCCTCATCCTGGCGGGTGTATCTACAGATGAACCAACCTCGGATGGCACCTGTCCAGGACACGTTCTCCTCCGTCGAATAACCCGGTTTCCTTTCTGTGGTGAGGGCCAAAGCTGGGTCTCATCGCAGCAGGAGTTAATCAACACATGCTCGGAGTTTTTCAATTCAGGCTGGGTTTTGCGCATCCAAAACCCAGGCCCCTGGTGGCCTGGTTCTCGTGAATATTACAAGGGGATTTATGGAGTAGCTCGTGGTGCGGAGGTACTATCCCAAAATTTAACTTGTGTCGAGTTCTACGGTGGGTTCTTGTTCTCTGAGTTTGAGTTTCTGCTTCCTGACTTCTTCGAAACCCAGATATCACAGACTTTGATATACCAGAGCCTATAGTTCCTCTTGTTCTGCGCTCCCAACCCAAGTTGGAGAGACTTCTAAAAAGAGGTGTCGATTTTCGAGCAGAACTTGAGCTCTACACTGTGTGGCTAGAAGGGCTTGCAACGCTCCTTCAAGCAGGGTATGAGGCTGATGGAAGGACTATGTGGAGCGCCCTGTGATCAGGCTCCTACGCCTCCGTCAAGCTTCTCCAGGATACTGGGAATCTGGATCCCGAACAATGCGTTCCTGATCTGGCAGCCTGTCATAATTCGGACGTCAGGGAGACATTATTCAAGAACTGGCCGAAAGGCGAAGAAATTATGGGCTGTTGCAATGACCCATTTACCCCGGGAGACGATTTTACCGCTCAAAGTTCGACCAGATACTCTGTTGGGGTACAAGGCCGCCCAGGTTCATGGGCTCTTGAAAGACAACGGCATTGAGACCGGCGATGTTGATTGTAAGCAGGGATGCCTCGTTTATGGAGCTGCAGCTCTTGATACAGAGCTTGCAGATCAGTTTTGGGATATCGGGTTTCAAGACGTGGATGACACGGATGACCAGGGCCTAACTGCTCTGATAAAACTCAGATACTCCACTGATCATTCAAGAACAACGCCTTTCGGTCACCTTGAGATGGCGTCGTGGCTCATTGACAAAGGTACTGATACTGCTCTCTGTCCCATCATATACGACTTCTTGGCGCTGCATCTTCTGGGCGCCACCCTCGGCTGGTCCATAGCTGAGTGGGCTGAGTCAAGTTCTCAACTTACGTCGAGCTACGAGGCCGTGGTGCATTCGATATTTTTGGCCGACTCTCACGATTCATGTGACTGTCATTGCTCCTCCGGTGGATGCACTCCCCTCACGACGTTTCTTGGTAGGCTTATCGATACAGATCGTGATGTTGACTTCATTAGAAGAAGGGCCATCACCGTCAAGGCAAATGTGTTTGCAACGCTGCGATCAAAAATCCCTGAAACTTTTGAGAGAAAGGTCGTTCAAGAGGTACTTCGATTCGTTGCATCCAGGGCCCTAGGACTCACCGATACGTGCGCCCATCCTGAATCTATAGACTCGGAGACACTTTTATTCCAGCCCTTCGACCCAGAAGAAGCCAGGGAAGTTCACGAAGAAGAGAGAGATTCGATTCAAGAACTGAAATGCCTTGTTTGAGACTTCATTTCCGACTACCAGAGACTGTCTCTACCATTTGAAACATTCCTACAAAAGCACTGGTGTGTTCGCATGCACGAAGTTCTTTCGAAGAAGAAACCCCTAAGCGAGGAAGAAAAGAACGAGAACCGTGAGATTGGGTTGATCTTTGAGCCCGAGAGTGAGGAATGACCCGACTCGGAGACCGAGGCCTATATTCAATGACTGTTTGATATGTAGTAGTGCAATTGATGGTCTTAAATCATTTTATCCGACAAGATACCTGTCAGTAACTATATGGGGAGTGATGGTAGTTGCGTCAACTTACATGTAGACTTGAATGCTACCTATGGTTTCAAGTTAGGAGGAGTCAAGGGACCTTTTTCATAGCTAGTCGCTATGAAGCCGTTCCTGTTCTTCATCATTCCCGTTTACATAGACCTTTCCCAGCCCTGGAAACATCACACACTAGAAATCCCCTGCTTAAACACCCCAGCCTCAAACAAACGCCTATCCATTCGAAGCCCTGGAGGACAGCCTAGAACTAGGGCTATCTCAATCTTGACTTAGGCAGATATCTTCTAATCGATACCAACAATACCTCTGACGTCGACCACAGAAACCAAAACGGGCCCTCACTAGCAAACGAACCATACAGAACTGTCCCACAGAAAGAACGCCCGACACTAGCGCATCGCGAAAAGCGGAAGAACTTAAGAAGCCCGCAAAATGCAGCAAATGCCAATGAAAAAGACTATTCCTTCCGCGAACTCCGTAAGGCTGACCACGCTACAACGGCCCTACAAGGCTCAAAGCAGATACTCCCAATAGAATATAGGAAAGATCTAAAGTCAATACATGACAAGGAAAGAGACGACTAGGAAAGTAAGCTACAAAAACCCCGCTATCCACGGGCATAATTCAGCAGTACGTGCACATCACAGTTGAGGATGATACAAAGAAGAAAGAAACGAAACACACCCAACCAGCTCAAACTCAGACCTATGTACAGACAGACAGAGAACAACTTGCGCAAAGAAGAGAAACTGGAGTAACAAAAACAAAACCAGGCGGAACTATTCAACTAGCACTAAACTAGCACTAAACTTAAACACACAGCACCCACCTAGCACGCAATAAGCATTTGGAAAGGAAAAGAAAAGAGAAGAGAATCTGGTGCGAGCGAAAAGCAAGCACGCAACAAGCCAAAGCGAAGAGTAATGACGAGCAGAGCATGCATCATAGCCTCGCCAGTCACTGCCGCTAACGGACGGTGCGGTGTGGGCAGGAGTGGTAGGCGGAGAAAGGTAGGAGGAGCAACGATTGGAAGGACGGTGGGTGGAATATTTGGAATTGAGGATGAACAGACGCGAGATGGAGAGGTGAGAATGAGAATGAGAAGAGAATGAGGAATCGCGTATGATGGATAAGGATGAGAGGATGAGACCAAGATTGGTGGTGGTGAGCGAGAGTTGAATTGGAGGGGTTGGGTATTGGAAGGAAGAAAGAAGAGAGTTACTAGAGCTAGGCAGGGATGCAAGACGAGGAAGAAGCCCGGAAAAGAATTTATCTGCATTGCATTGTACAGCGGCGCAGAACGTAGTTGCAGGTTGGGGGGTAGGGTATCATCTCTCTATTCCTGTCCGAATCCGAGTGTCTCCTCCACGGCGATGGACATCTTGTGCTCCAAGGCGTCATGGGTCTTGTACGGGGGCAGATCCAGACGGTTGAAGCAAGTGTGCGACTTCGGCAGAGCCGCAGGGTCACCCGACTTCTCAATGGTGAACCGTCTGGGTCCATCCGAACCCTGCAGATCCTTGAAGCCGTTGACGGGGATACGCGAGGTACCAGTCGTGAACTGAAGGAGACGCGACTTCTGCTCGGCGTCCCAGCTGCGGACAATCTTCCAGAAGTTCTGAATGACCTCGTCCTGCTCCTGGTAACCACGGTAGTCGGTGTGCTTCTTCCAGTCGTCGACATCGATATCGGCGATACCACCAATTAGCAGCTCCAGTTCACGCTCGTCGAAGACGTTCACAAGGTCAGCCGGGATCAACTCGTTGAATCCGGACATGAATGCGTTGAATTGCTCCTCGACCCGCTTCATGATCTTCCACTCTGTCACCAGCTCGATGTACTGCGGCTTGTTCTCGTTGGTGACGGGAATGTCCCGACCACCGGGTATCAAATCAATAGTGCGACGCTCGCCGAACTTCTCATCATCCACGGAGAAAGTGAGCTCAACAATTCCCTCAATATCATTATCCCTGCGCCAAAAGTCAGTACCATGTCAAGCGTCAAATGTGAAAGGCAGTAAAGCTTACAAGGTCCACGCCAAGTTGCGATGCAAATCCTCATCGACACCCTCCATGTCTTGGAGAGTCACCTTCTTCCGCAACATCATCTTGTAGAAAGCGCCGATGAAGAAAGAATCCAGGAAACGACGGTGGAAAATCGCGAGACCGACTACTCGGCCGATGAACTTGAAGTAGTTCAAATGCTCAGGGTTGACGCCAGAGTGAGGATTAATTTGCAGGGTGTAGTTGTCGTGAGCGGAGTATTCGAAGAGACAGTAGAAGGGATTGAACATTTCGTGGGAAAGGAGGAAGAAGAATTCACTGTGAAAGAGTTAGAAGTCACACAACCAAGGGAATGCAGATAATTGACATACCGAGAAAGACCACCGTAGTCGAGACCATCTTCACCGTCAAACTTGATCATCAGACGCTTCTTCAGGTCGGAAGCACTCTGGCGCATAATCTCGGCATACGAGTCCTCGAAAATGTTATTACGGCGGACCTTGACGTGGCACTGTCCAGACATAATCCGCAGGGCAGGCTGAGAGCGGAAGTAGATCAACTTGCGACGGAAGTCACGCTTGTACTGCGGAACACCCTGATCAAGCGACGAAGGCAAACGGGGATCATCCCAAGTAGTTGTCTTGGTATTGTGATCCACAAAGTACACCCGAGCAGTATTGGTGAGGCGCATTTCCCAGCCGCTGGGCAAAGGTCCGAGCTGGGAGACAGGCTGTTGCTGGATCGTGGTGTTGTTTCCACCCTGGTTCTGGTTCTGGCCGTACATGCGGATGTACTGCTGTCGGCGAGGATCAACCCAGGTCGTGGTTCGTGTATTATGATCAACAAAGTATGCTCGTCCTTCGGGTGTATGCCGTTGTTCCCATCCTGGGGGAAGCTCTCCGGTGCCCGCAGTGGTCGCTCCTGTAGCCATCATGGAAACCGCGTTGGCATGAGAGCCTGCACCGCCGGCAGCACCAGCAGCGGGTGCGGCAGCGGAGGGGACGGCGGCACCAGGTGGCGGCGTGGAAGGCTGTTGGCTATCAGACGGGTTGGGGGAGTTGGCACCGGTACGGTCCTCGGGTAGCATTCGACTCTGGTGAGCGCGACGTTCCAGCTGCATGTTCGCTTCACGCTGATTGCGTTGGGTCTGTTCGTTGTAGTTGGCGGAAGGTCGCGACCAGGTTGTGGTGCGCGTGTTGTGGTCCACGTAGTATGTCCGTCCTAAGTTATCCTCTCGCCGTTCCCACCCTGCAGGTAGTCGACCTTGACTGTCCTCGAATGAACTCAAGTTGGCGCGGGAAGGAGCGTTAGCACCAGGAGGCGCAGAGCCGTTGGGAGCTCCAGGCGGGGGTTGAATTGCGGAAGACCGGTTGTTGAGCGAAGAGCTAGAAGCAGCGGCAGGTGTATCCAGAAGGCTGGAGCCAGGTTGCGGGGTGGAGGATGAAGCCGCAACCTGCGGCACAAGACCACTTGAGGTAGAAGACTGTGCCTGCTGACGTTGGAGGCCGTTCTGGTTCTGGGTCGTCGCGGTGAGGTTGGTCGACAGGTTGATGATTAGTTTTCCATGGACGACGAGGTTGTCGTTTGATTTTTTGAGGTCCCGGGTGAGCATCTCTAGAGTGAAGCGAGAGAAGGAGTTAGCCTATGCGTGGGTCCAGCTCGAAGATAAGATCGAAGCAAACAAATCGTGCTAATCTGATCGTAAAGATCGGATCGTAACAATCGTATCGTGGATATGAGATCGAAGGATTGGTCCCAACTTACCATCACCGCCCATCTGAAGATCAATGACATCGCCAATGCGCACATTGATCACACCCAGGAAACCCTGGTCCTTCTTCTTGAATTTCTTTTGGTCGAAGATCTGAATCGCAAGAATACTGTCCTCGTTGACTCGGCTGTACCAAAACCCGTTAATCAACACGATCTTTCAATCCCCAAACGAAAAGCGGGGTCGTCCATCAACATACAGGTCGAAAGGCTCATTCCAGTATGGGTTCAAGGTCTTCTTAATCACAGAGGTCGTATGAGTTTGCTCGCCACCGACAGTAGCCACAGCGAAGGGATCGGGGAAACCTATGAGGAGGAGGTGGACTGGGTCAGCAATGCAAACCCGCCTGAGACCTTGAATCAAGGCGCTTTGAAAGGAAAACCACATACGGAAGACATCGCGCTTGTAAAGACCGTCTGCAGCGATAACTATATCAAGAAAACATAAGACGTTAATATCATGTTTCGAGGGTTGCCGGCTGCCAGCCCCGCAACCATCCCGCCATGGGATGCAGGGCGACAAGGGAACGAGGTAATCTTACTCGTGACTCGGAGATTTGGCTGGCTACAATTCGTGATAATCAGCATTGAGCTTGTGTGTATAATTTTCCGATCGGAAAATGAAACAATACTTGGTATACAAGTAAATAGGGATTGTTGTTGTGAGAAACGTACGCTGGCAGATTGGACGCCATGTTGCTTCACAGCACACCGTTCGGTGCGAAAGGCCGATCAATCAAGCCCAAGCCGAGAGACGCAAAGCGCACATCCACAAGCGGTGGAGTGGCGGGGATAGAGTCGCAGGTTTTGGATATTGCCCTGGAGGGAAAAAAAGGCGGTGATGTAGACGGAGAGGAGGAGAGAGAGAGGGGGTGAGAAAGTGCGTGTGCAGTGGTGATGTTTGATGAAGATCGAAGGAGGAGGAGGAGAGGGAGGCTTAGCTGCCAGTGACTGGTAAGTTCTGGTATGATTAGTCGTACTTTGGCGTATTCGAGGCGTCTATACGCTGTGATTAGCGGTCGTATTAGTGGTAAGGTATGGTAATTGATACCAGTCTCCCGCAGGTACTCCGCCTACACTCCGCCTACGTAACGACTATGAAATGCGGCCGTATGAGGTACTTGACGGGTACATCACTGAGTTTTCAGTTTGATTATGGAGAGTAAGAATTAGTCAGTTCGTTTACTTGATGCTATTTGATCACTTGTACAACTATTGGGGCTGAGCAACGAGCAACAGAGGAGACTCCTCGCTATCGGCTGGACCAAGTTGGGCATCTGTCGAGTCCCGACTAAGCCACAATTGAATGCGATCTCAGCCACTGATGTAGCATCAAGATATCGCATAGCATGTTCTATGCATATGGTGTCCATGTATAACTACCCAAAAAATTCAAGATACATTGACGAGAAGCCTCTATCTTGCCCTAATTCGATTCCAAAAGTCTACGTACTTTATTAGGCTTAGCCCGCGGTCAGATCAGGATTCAAGGGTCACATTGACCGAAACAGAAAGTATCTGGTAACTAAGCATTTAACAATCTCAAAAACCAACCCATAAACATACATCATGAAGCAAATACCAGTTCAGTCTTCCTACGTGGAAAAATCAGTTCCGACGGGTGCGTGCGGGAAGAGCCAGTGGCAAGTTCTGATAATAATAGAGCAAATGCCATCATACAACAAACGACTTCGGACTTTTTCTTGTATGTACGGAGTACCTGTTCGGGCACTAGTTCGAACATAACAACTGAGTCTAGGCAGCGAAATTAAATGCTGACTACGAAATACCTACCACATCTAGCAGGTACTACTGATGCTAAGCGCCTAGACCAATTACTAGGTACTAGTCTCTTAACACCGATGACATGCAGTTAGATACTCGACTGATGATGATATCCATGTCAGCAAGTCACTACCTAATGTACCGTGGTCTACTCCCCGTGTCTCTATCCACATCCAAGCACAATCTAATCTCAGCTGATATATCTGATTGTCAATTATCCGATGCCAGAAAATAATGATAGAGAGAAAAAAAAGAAAAATTCCCATGATTACAAAACCTGCCAGCCCTCCCCCTAACTAGAAGGGGGCTGCGCTTGATGTGCACCAGGCGGTTATTGTACATCCCATTTGACCCACAACTCCAAAGCCGCGCATACACAACTCAGATGTGACTGTACCCAGTGGCAGACAGAAACCAACCAAATTCGTGTTCCTTTTGGGAAAGGTAGGAGAAAAGAGAAATTCGGAAGCCAAGTGCCGCGGGACATTCGGAAGAGGGTTGTGGGGTTCGACACGCCCGCCCAATCCCCATTTACCCCTGCGGATTGACGGCATCGAGATGTGGACTTCTTCGAGAAAGATGCATTGCTGAGCCACCGCGCTTAGTACGGAGCAAAGCCACGACCCCGACCGCGATATCCACCACGGTAGCTGCCACGGGGACCACCACGCCCACGGCCGCCACGGAATCCACCCCGTCCACGACCGCGGGTCATACCAGGGACGTTGGTGCGCTTAGGGGTAACCTATGAAGAGAAGCAGATATATGTTAGTCTGATGAATCATGGCAGCGCGAGCATCGCCGAACTCACCTTCAAGTTGCGACCACGGAAGACACTCTCATTCAAGACCAAAGCCTGAGCAACAAGACTGGGCTCCGCAAATTCGACGTAGGCATAACTGTAGAGTAAGAAGATCAGCTTCTGCAGTCTTGATGTAGCGTCTTCAATCCGGGTATAAAACGCACCCCTTCGGCTGGCCCGAAAACTTATCCAGCAGAATAGTCACACGGTTGATAGAACCACAGCTCTGGAAGTGAGCCTGGATCTCCTCAGGCGAAGCACCATAGTCCACATTTCCGACGAATATACTCCGCGCATCAATATCCTCTTTGTTTTCCTGGAGACCCTCAGTCTGCTGGTCCAGCGTCTCTTGCATGTCGCGCAACTTGGCAGCCTCGGATTCCATCTCAGCGACTCGGCGCTTCATCGCGGCAATCTCCTCCTGTGAAACGAAAATATCCCATGTCAGCTCATGCTAAAAAGATGGGTTTTTTGTGACGGAAGCATGGAGCTTCGTTGCGCCGAAGCTGCTGCAGAGCGGCGCAGGTTCTTCACGTACCTCATCGTCGACACCCTCATCGTGAGGGGGGATCTGCTCCGGCTTCAGCTCTGTGCTCTCGGTAGCCATATTGGCGGCGGTTGTATATGTGGTGAGTGAGGTGTTAGCTCTGCTGAAGAAAGCTTCTCGGAGATGAGAGAAGCAGTCGGAGCTCTAGGATAAGGCGATCGAACGAATGCGCAAGAGCTGGACGAGAAATTTGGAGCGTAGTAAGAATAAGAGAATAGAGGCAGCTCTAAAATGGACTGAACAAAGGATTGTCGGGTACAAAGAAGATTCAATCAATGGAGATATTTGCGGGGCGGAAGGAGATATGAGGCGCGCGGTGAAATTGGGACTTGGACGATTACCGCATCGGGACTAGTGGGACTCTGCCTGCTCTGTGACGAACGCCTACCGGCACCTAATGTCTCCCGATGAAACCAAACATGATTGACTCGGGTTGTGTATAAGGTCAAGACATTGAGATAACTAGAATCTTTTGAGTTTCAATTTATGGAAAACTGTATCAATTACAACGATAAAACACAAAACGAGCTATTTCCTAAGCCTACCGGCGCATCTCATGACAAGGAAGCCCAAGAGTAGATATCAAGATACACAAGGAATTCATATAGACAGATCTATAAATACTGGGGAAACCCAATCAATCTTGAGGTATCAGAAAATGGAATTGAAGCAAAGAAACCGGGCTTGCTAGAATGAAACAAACATGAGGGACGGATAGGAAGATGACTATATACACGTGAGGTAGAAGGAGTAGGGAAAGGTAAGGAAAGGAGGAGATAGAGTGAGATCAAGATACCGGCGCTGCTTCTGGTGCAGGAGCGTGGTTCTTGCGGTATGAGACCTTCTCAACTGACACGTTCTCGACGCCATTAGCATCTGTCTTCAGTTGATACACATAGAGCACCAAAACATCTCCCTGAATCTGTTTTCCTTTGTCAGCTGACACGCAATCACTCCACGGACACAGCAACTATCACTTACATCCATCAAGCAGAAGCTCGGGGTAGGTTCTTCGCCCTCCGGCCAGAAGCCCGGGCTCATCGCGCCCGTAGCACTGCCTGGATTAATGAAGAAACGGCCCTCCATCTCAAACGCCTCGAACCGGTGGGTACCGCCCCAAAGCAAGATATCAACATCCATCTGTCGCGCCGCAATCAGCAGCGCATCTGCATCGCCGGGCGGGATGATGGTATGTCCGTGAGTGAAACCGATGCGCAGGCTGCCGTGATTTACGACCTTGGAGAGCGGAAGGTTGGGGGAGTCGACATCGAAGTCGCCCTTGACCATTTGCAGGTCCGGCGCGACCTGGCGGAGGAAGTCATATGTATCGCGATCGGTCAGGTTACCCAGACAGAGGATTTGGCCAATCTTGCCGGGGGTTAGGAGTTTCCGGAACTGGGCAGGATAGCTGGGTCAGCTGGGTTTGAAGCGATTTTGATAGAATTATCATGGGAGGGTGTTGTGGTATACCTTGGCGGGGAGGTCCTAAGAGATATGGGTTAGCTGTCATTGTCTGGGAAGCTCTGATATCACGGGTGCCTGAGCTTATGAACTGGGGGAACTCACGGGAGCTCGGTCAGGGATGAACAGGTCACCAATGACCAGGACCAGACGGGCGGTCATGCTGGGGGTTGGTGGGGGGAGGGGTTAGAAGATCGGAAGTGATTCAATGGGCCATTCCAATTATGGGGGTCCAAGCAGATCGAAGCAGGTCCAGACAAGAGCAAGTGACAGGCGCGGCGATAACCTGACGGGGGGAAGCTTCGCGGGGAAGCCACGAGCCCAGCCCTGAGCCCTATGTGATGCCCCAATTGGGGATAGCGTCATCAACGGATGCTCTCCCGATCCGCGTGAAGCATCCCGATTATCGCTGATGCGCATTGGTTCGCGAGGCCGAATCTCTCGCCCGATTGCCATGCGGGTTGATTAGTCCAATCCACGATTCTAGAATGGTATAAAAGGCATGGTTTAGCGTTGATGATATTCCGTGCGGAGGTCGCCGTGTTGCTGGACGATAATTAGTAGGGTTGATACAGAGTAGCATCACATAATAGAACTGGGCAGGACATCGATTACGGTGAATGTTATAGACTGCAGAATGGAGTCAATGGCAGAGGAGGTCATACCTGGATATACTATAGAGCATCCGAACAACAGTAGACCCAGGTAATTAATCGATATCTAGTAGAATAGATACTATTCAACGGTACATATAACTAACTATACATTGTACTCGTAGCTTTTGGTCTGGACTTTGCACTGCTAAACCAAGTTGTATGGAATAGCTGCTAGCTGCTACAATTCAGTTCCAAAAAAGATCAAATTACTTTCCCGTTCTAGCTACCCCAGATTCAACCTCTCACCGAGATCTTCTCTGAGAATAGGCTCTACCGCGTAGGCTGTGGCATCCCCGTCCTCATTGTAGACTCACGAGAATCGCCCGGCCGGTAGGGTCCGGCCGTCAACTCTCCGCGACGGACAAAGGAAAACAAAAATTTGTTGAGGAGGCAAGAATAGCCAGGATCTCATCTTCATAAATATCTCCCCAGATTCCTCTCCATTTTGATCATCATCACCTTGAGATCCCACTTTCAAGCTACACTCCTCCTTCTATTCTTCATACCCCCTCTGCAGCCAATCGCTGCCCTCCCATCGATCCCCCTATCGGCGGCGATCCCCGAACCTTCAAGCATTCTACTGTGTTTCCCTCGGGAATTCACAAGCAAGCCAAACCCCCTCCAACCAGAATTGTAACCCCGCGGCTCACCCCGCCGCAAATCGGAAAAGCTGGCGCCCCCATCGACGACGCAGCGCCTCAGCCTGATCTCCAGACACCTGGACCAGCGCCTGCCGTTGCCTGAGCTTAACACACCCTTCTCGACCGAGAGAAACTCCCTGGCTCCTGACGACGTCGAATATAAACCCATTGATCGTTCCATTCCATCTTCTCCCACTACCAAGTCGCCCACCATGTCGTCTATCCAGGCCCCTCACAACACTCTGCTCATCCCGGGCCCCATTGAGTTTGACGATGCTGTTCTGCAGTCCATGTCCCACTATGCGTGAGTCACTAGTCGTTACTACTACTATTCAATATCAATTGGAACTAACCATTGCCCCTCTCTGATATACAGTGAGAGCCATGTCGCTCCCGGCTTCGTCAAGGTCTTCGGCGAGACGTTGACCCTCCTTCGCAAGCTCTTCCAGTCCACCAACCCCTCCGCTCAGCCCTTCCTCATCGCCGGCTCCGGTACCCTCGGTTGGGACCTGGTCGCTGCCAACCTGATCGAGCGTGGCGAGAATGCCCTCGTCCTGAACACCGGTTACTTCGGCGACTCCTTCGGCACCTGCCTGACCACCTACGGCGCCGAGGTGACTCACCTGCGCGCCCCGGTCGGTGAGCGCCCCTCCCTCGGCGAGATCGAGGCCGCCCTCAAGCAAAAGCCCTACAAGCTGCTCACCGTCACGCACGTTGACACCTCCACGGGTGTCCTGAACGACATCAAGGCCGTGACCGCGGTTGTCCGCCGCGTCAGCCCTGACACCCTCGTCATCGTCGATGGTGTCTGCAGTGTGGGATCTGAGGAAATCGCCTTCGACGAGTGGGACCTCGACGCGGTCGTTACCGCCTCGCAAAAGGCCATCGGCTGCCCTCCCGGTCTGAGCATCGTCTACTGCTCCGGCCGCGCCATTCAGCGCGCCCAGTCCCGCCAGACCCCTCCCGCCTCTTACTACGCCTCCATCGCCAACTGGCTCCCCATCATGCAGAACTACGAGGCCTGCAAGCCCTCGTACTTTGCTACCCCGCCCACCCAGCTCGTTCACGCCCTGCACACCACCCTCAGCCAGATCACCTCCCGCCCCATGTCTGAGCGCATCGCTATCCACACCGCCGCTTCTGATAAGGTCAAGGCTGCCATTGCCGAGCTCGGTCTGTCCCAGGTTGCCCCTAACCCGGACGCCCAGGCTCACGGCATGACTGCCATGTACTTGCCCGACGGCTTGACCCCGCCCGATGTCCTGCCCGGTCTGCTGAAGCGGGGTGTTATCTTCGCAGCTGGTCTGCACAAGGAGATTGCTACCAAGTATATCCGCTTCGGTCACATGGGTGTCAGTATCTCGGACCCTAACCGCAATGATATTGATAAGGCTTTGGCGGCGCTGAAGGAGGCTTTGGCTGAGGCTAAGCAGGCTAAGGGTCTGTAGATGGGAGTGTTGTGTATACCCGTGGAATTGTGATAGGTTACGTGTCCATAGATTGCAATGAATGACCTGACTATAGATCAACGTTTTATGTAATGACTGCTGCGTAGTAGACAAAAGATCGAAATAAGCTTCAACTGGCACGGATATCAACTTTCAGATATCGAGGTATTTTCCTGGCACAAGCATCTAGATGTCACGACCCTCTGTTCTCCATGAAGCTTTTTGTGAAATCCCATCAGTAAACTCACCAGTATATTGGAACCTCTACTTGACTACAATCAACCTTATAGGCTGGCACATAAAAGCCCGAGTACACCACAGTGAGGTCTACCTCGATCAAGAACCAGTTCAAATGCAACATTTAAATTAAAATTAACAGGCCCTATAAGACCCAACGCAATGCTATGCCCACATCCCCTACCCATTCCCTCCATCCCAATTACTCCAACAGATATTAATCTAGAACAAAACCCCCAACGCCAACCCCAAAAACGCAACCCACCCGCCAGCAACCCTAACCCCCTTCACCGCAGCACCCGCCGACGGACTCGAACTCGCCTCCAGCCCAGTCAACGACTTCGTCGGCTCACTGCTAGAGCCACTATCACTCTCCTCATCAGTGCTCTTGTTATGACTCTGCAGGCCGCTAGGCGTGCTGGTTGAACCGGACGCATACGCAGACGAACTGGCGGACATGCTGGACGAGTCCGAGTCCTTGTCTGTGGCTGTGGAGGAGGGGCTGGATGCTGTGGTGCTGGGGCTGTAGGCGCGGGCGTTGGCGCAGTTTTGCTGGCGGATTGTTTGGGCGCCGATTCGGTCGGGGTGTTCGGGGCAGTTGTTGTAGCAGCTATAAGGAGAAGGGAGGTGGTTAGATTATAGAGTTGGATGTTTGGAGTGATGGGGGTGGATAGTTGCAAGGGAAGAAACATACTCGACGACATTCGTGCTACTGATGCATTGACAGTCCCAGTCATATGTAGCGCAGTTTTCGAGTTGGAATTTCATGTTTTGGATGCATTGGTCGACGACCCTGTACATGACTTGTTAGCATCCACTCATACCCTTTCGGTGTAGATACGTTGGACTTGGGGATATCAAACATACTTTTGCGCAGCACATTTACTCGAAGAGCCCGGGCTAACAGAACCGGTGCTCACAGAGCCAGTTCCTGTAGTAGTCGGATCCTGGCCGACGACGATAGTGGCCGAGGCAGCGAGGAGGAGGGGGAGCTTTGTGGCGATGAAGCGCATGTTGGTGGTTGATGTAGAAGTATATGGAGTAGGTATAGATAGCTGGGATGGATAGACGATTGGATGGATTGATGGAGTGACTGTGAAAACAAAAGATGCAAAATTCTACGGAGGGGGAGGTGTTTATTATAGTATTCTAGGTCTAGTAGCTTTTTAGTTCAAGGGCAGGTTTAGTATAGTTAGACATTCCATTCCTAGTCTGTGGAAAAGAACATATAGCTACTTCTAGGTGATCACGCTTAATTCGGTAAATAGTTTGACAGGGGCTAATCCTGAACACATGGACATACACTCCGAATTTGTCCGTTTCTGGGAAACAGCTAGAATTGTTTATATCGGAATTTGCTACTTTTGCACATATTCATCAAAGTTATCGATGGGTGAAAGTAGATCAGGACGGGAGCATCAATGGCTAGGGGTGGCTGGTGATGTTGGATAGCTTCATTCTACCATGAAGGAAAGGGGAATTCTTTCGGACATATCTACGCGAGGCTGTCAGCTATTGAAGGGACCTCTCCAGCAGAGGAGGAACATGTTGGAAATTAGTTGTTCGCGTTCTTTAGACATTCCTAGATGAGTCTGGGGATTACATTCCAGAAGGGTTTTTACCCCTGGCTAGTCAACCTATGATGTATCTTCTAGACAGCCTTAAGAATGTCAAGCTCTGGACTACCAATACGATCGCAGGGAGCTAGATTCCAGTAGATAAATAAGATTGTACGGGGGCAATAACGCTTGCAATGAAGGGTTCCGCGGTCAGTTGGACCGAGATTGTTCTGAATGCGTGCACACCTCCGGATTTCTAGTGCAGTACCTTGACCTAGTAACTACACTTCAATACCACACAGATGGTGCATTATTAAGGCCGATTACAATATTCCCCCTCAATATATCACATAGAGACAGCTGGTGTCCTTTCCAGATCAGTTAGCTATCATAAGGGTATCGAGTTTCGCTAACCTCCACAAAGTGACTGGTGTGAGTTGACGGGGTTAGGGCTGGTTGACACCTCATCCCTTGCTAAGGTTCAGACCAAAATGATTCTTCCATTTGGACTCATCCAAGGACCACGAGTTTTCTATCAACATCTGTATGTAGAGCTCAAGGCATAGGGTTAGCCAATGTTACTATAAATAAGCACGTATCTCGGAGCAAACTTGTCGCCCATTGTTGTGATGCAAAATACGTAGAAACTTAGTAGAAGCGATCCCACTCGCAAGAGGTGTCCTTACTAAGATGATTGAGACTTGGGATGATGTTTCCTAAGCTGGAAATCTGCTCGGGGGTACGGGAGGAAAGACTAGTTCCAGTGGTTGGATTGCGAAAGACTATAAAAGACGGATATATCGAATACCTACAGTTTCACGGAACTCATACTTGACCTACTAGACAATCCAGAATCATTCAAGAAAGTGTGCAGATGATAACTCTACCAGACTATACTAAACTATACAAGACTCATCCACCAACAAATTCAAATCCACATCGATATCGATATACATTTCCACCATCCATCACCTCCCATCCCCCCATCCATCTCATCTCACCCCAATCCAATCCCCCTCATCTCTCTACCTACTCAACCTTCCTCCTCTTAACATTCCTCCCCCCATTAGCAATCTTCCTCTTCTCCTCCTTCTCCTTCTTCGTCTGCTTCTTCGCCGCAAGTTTCTTCTCCCCTGCCGCAGTCTCACCCGAAGCATCAGCCCGCGCCTTCTGAGCCTTCATCGCAGCATCAACGCGTGTCTTTTGCGGAGCTGCGGTTCGCAGGATATCCTCGGGATCTTGGCCTTCTAGGTAGCCCGAGACGGCGATGTTGCGGAGGACGTAGGCGGCTTTTTCAATGTCGTTGTGGGAGATGCGCGCCGAAGAGGAGGGAGAGGTAGAAGGGGAAGAGGAGGAATATGCAAGGTCCACGGCGCGGTTGAGTCGCTCGCGGAGCTCCCAGCATGCGTCCCAGAGTTTGCGGTATTCGGCGATGTTGTACCTGACGTTTAGTTCGCCGTTGGGACACTTGAATTTGGAGATTTTGCGCTTGAGTTTGAACTTTGGTGGGCGGGGAGTCTTCTTCTTGTCCTTGGTTTCAGCGTCGGCGTCGGCGTCAGCATCAGCGTCTGGCTGCTCCTCTTGCTCGGCGGTGTGTTCTTCTTCGTATTCCTCGTACTCTGGCTCCGGGAAGTCCTTCAGACACAACCACAGATACACATCGTCACTGTAGAAGGGGACCTGCTGCTTGGGATCGCCGGTAGCAGTAGCGATGGAGAGGATGAGCGATGCAGTGGCTACACCGACGCCGCGGAGGGGACCGAAGGCGTCGATGCTGGGCTTGGGGAAAGCTTCGTTTGGCGCGAGCATAGGGTCTTTAGTGGACAGCGCGGCCATGGCGGTGGAAGAACACTTGATCACGTTCTTGTCCTGGTTGGACTTGACCATACCCATGAGAGTTGGGCGGGGGATACCATGTTTCCTGGTTTGTTTTATATCAGCCATCGTCCCGTCCCATCCCATCCCATCCCATCCCATCCCATTCACAATGACAATTCAAGCAAAGCGAGAGCGAAACTCACGTCTTCCAATCCATAACAGTAATCAAATCATCCTTAGTCAACACCTCCCCCTTCCCCTCTTCCTTCACCCTCCTCTCCCCCATAGTTTTCGGCATATCCTCATACCGCCACTTATCCAAGTTCAAAAACTTCTCCGTCTCCTCCTTAATATACTTCTGCTCCGAAGCATTAAACTCCGTCTTCGTGAGCAACATCGCACCACGCAGATTCGCCGATGCGGAGCCCGCTTTTTTCTCAGGTTTACGCTTGGAACCCTTCTCCGGCTTCGGTTGCAGCTTTAGCATGGCTTTGCGCCGGTGCACTTGCTCGACTGTTGTTGGGTAGCAGGAGAGGAGGCGGCGGAATGTAGAGAGTGTCATGCGGTGGGGGTGGAAGATTTCTTCGTCGGAGGTTGTGTCTTCTTCGTCGGAGTCGTCTGAGGAGAGATCTGAGGCTGCCTCCATGGTGAAGTCGTCTGCGTCGCCGATGAATTCCTCGGCGGGTTTGATGGTTTTTTCGGGGGCATCAGCCTCGGCGGCGACAGAAGAGTTATCAATGGCCATGATGTGGGATTTTCTAATTTCAAACCGTGGGAGCTCGATGGTAGAAGATGTAGCAAAAGGTCCAGATGTCTAGTTGATCGCGACAATCCTAGGAAGTCTGATTGATCGCGTTACGGCTTGCCGTAGTAATTTGCAAGCTCAGTTAAGGCTGTTAGGGAAGTTCAATTGGCAATAGTTTCTAATTGACCGCCTCACGGTTGTGAGGAATCTGGAGATCGCGGTGGAACCAAACTCAGTACTCGGATGTCGCAGAAAAACAGCAGAGAAGATGATGTTATCGCGATAAGCTACTACCATCAACTGCAAACACTGCAAACTTGATGCCTCAGGAATCCAATACTCCAGCTCCACTCCCACTATTCTCACTATAACTACCGAGTTGGTACGACATCTTCAAAATAGAACTACTGGCACAGTGAATAGTGCCACGCATGAACAATTACTAGCTTACGTATTCCCTATTCGCATACTACCATACGCTAGAAACCCTCCCCTCAAAGAGAAGTGTTGGTAATCAAATCCTCTTAATTCTATGCCTCAAGCTATCAAATTTTGAATCTTTCCATTCCAAGTCTTCACCAGAGGAAAGAAAAAAACAGGGAAAATCACCTATGTACAAACCCCCGACCTCATCCAAACCATAAACCAAACCAGCCGTAAAACAGGTCTTCACGAAGAGAAAAGGTGTAGAAGGGGAAGAAAGGGTGAGGAACTCAGACAGGAAGGGAAAAGAAGTAGAAGAGGAGGTTAAGAACATAATATCAAAATACAGACACGTCATGAAGGGGGCAGTCAAGTCAGGGGGAAGTGTGTAGTCATCATCCGTTTCTCGCGCATGCGCTCTTTGCCAGGTCGGAACCAGCCATCGTCAAGATGGGGGTTGTAGATGACCAGGCGAGAACGAATAGGGAAATTAAAATCAACAAGTGTAATGGTGTAAACAGGGTTTTATCGAATAGAAATGCCGAATTCGCACGGTGTGTACCGCGCTCAGGGGCAGAGAGGGGAGTTTGTGGGTAAAGCAGTGCAGGACAGCATCACTGATTCGACGGGGGTGGCCTCTGTCCGTTCGGGCGCTTCAGTTGAGCATCCTCCTTGCTAGAGTGCATAAAGTTGATTTGCTGGTCATCGCGTCTGCGGTCGCCGAATGTCGCCACCTTGGACATCTTCTTGGATCGGCTTTGCTTCAGCGGGTTGGACAGCGTAGGTGCAGCTTGGGGGCCAGGGTTGGTCAACGAGGGACCGGGCTTGGGCTCAGTAGTAGTAGCAGAGGGAGCACCAGCACGCTCGTCATCCTCGACTTCGATATGCCGGAACTCTTGCTCTTCCTCATCAGCCTCGGAAGAGCTTGGGCTGTCCGAGTCCGAGGCCGCTTCGTAGTCGTCCTCATCGTCGCTAACGAGGCTGGGAGCCTGGTTGGACTCCAGCGCGTTCGGGCTCAGGTTAGCCGAGTGATCCAGGCTGTCACTTTCACGAGACACATCGGTCAGCGAATGACGAGGCCTACTACCAAGCGAGGAAAGGTCGAGGAAAGACTGTTGATAAGGCGGACGAGAAGGAGTCATGTCGGGCAGGTGGTGAGGACCTCTGTCGATACCCTTGCGACTCTCCGATCGCTGGAGGGCAGCTTGTGTGGTGGGCATGCGCATGGGCTGGCGAGCAACGGGGATGCCCTGCTGGGATGGTGCCTGGCTGGTTGATTCGTCGGCATCCGAGTCATCGTCGGAAAATGCACTCAGGTCGACGGGAGTCTTGGCCTCTGCCACAAGCTTGTCCATGTTCAGACCGAGGCCGCGATCGCGCATAAGCGCAGACAAATGCGGCGTGGCGGGCGAAGCGAGAAACGAGGGGTTCATCGTAGCCTTCACAGGCTCGAGCTGGCGACGGGGCTCGGGTGCGGGCTTTGGCTGGACAGTAGCGGGCGGGGTGGCAACTGCAGTAGGCAACTTGACCAGAGTAGGCTTCTGAGGGGTAACAGCCTCTTTTGAAGGAGTAGGAAGTTGAGTGGAGCGGTTCAGCGAATGCACCAGGCCGGTTGCCTGAACACTGCTCATCGACTCGCTGCGAGGAGCAGAACCTCCAATGATAGTACCCGCATCATCAACTTCAACAGGCTCACCCGAGGCCATCGCAGCGGCGTCATGACTGGCAAAGTTGCGGTTGTGCGCGATACGGCAGTGATTGATGAAACCCTGGGTGCTCGAGAAATTATCCCGACGACAGTCTAGACAAACCAACTTGACCAAGACCTGATCCGACTTGCGCCGGATGAGCATCGGTCCAGGCTTCTCCTTAGGAACAGGATACCCCGAAGACAATGACTGAAACTTCGCTTGGGGAGTCCCACGCGACGGCCGAGTCTTGCCCGCCAGCGAGCTGAAGTCCATTGGATTCCCACGCGTTGACCGACCTTCTGGAACCATAAAGCCGTCACGAACCGCCAGCGATCCCGTCTCGACCTCGCCACCGTCGAACCGAGGGTCCGGAAGGAGCCATCGCGCGTAGTGTCGGGAGTAGGGACCTTCCGCGACACCCCAGGGCGCAGGCGAAATCGGTGCTGAGCCATTTCCAGGAAGCAGCACCGATGCGCCCGTGCCAGCGCTCACATCGGCCGACACACCAGAGACTGCCGATCCCGGATAAGGAATCTCAGCGCAGCGTCGCAACTGTTCCAGCGCAACCTGACACTTTGCAATTTCCTGGTCGATCAGACGCAGCTCGTTGTGCTTGAGGAGAACCTCGAGGCTGAGCTGGGCGGTGATGGTCTCGCGCAGGCGATTCACATCGGGGCGCACACTCGCGACCGGCGCCGGCGCCGGCTCGCGCGCTGTCGTGACCGATGGTGGTGATGGCGCTATGGGCGCTGTCACAGGATTTGAGGCAGGTACGACGGTCGGAGTCGGTGTCGACAGCGTTGGCGCAACAACAGACGGTTCAGGGCGAGGCTTGGTCGAGGCGGGGGCCTCAGTCACGGAGGAATCGGAACGTTTTCGCTTGAGCAAGGGCGGTAGCGACTGCGATAGAGCGTTGACATTCATATTCATGCCCGGAGCGCAGCCAGCCGGGGCCAGCATCTTGACTTCCTCCGTCATTACCTTGTTCCCTCCTATGGGAGCGGGCCAGGGTAATAGGCGAAACATGCCATGCGAGGTGGGCAGGCGAACCGAGTTGGGCTGGGATGGGCCGAACGAGGGAGGATTAGTATCGGCGATAGACGACTGGGTCCATGCGCGAGGAGACGGTCGGTCAGACAGGTTGATGAGGTAAGGGTGTTTTTGTTTTGATTGGAGGTTTGTGATGGCAGTTGGAAAATGGTTTTTTGTTTTCTTGTTTCTGGAAATCTTTTTTGTTTGGTCGAGACAAAAACGGGAATTACAAGATAGTGGTGAGGGTTGTGGTTGGGGGAGAGAGAGAGGCCCGTGAAGGGGAAGGGAAAGGGGAAGGAATGGACGTCGACGACGAGGAAGAGTGTCGCGCGACCGTGTCAAGTTGGGCCAACTTGTGGAGTTGGGGCCTGGTGGAGAGGGATTACGGAAGGTGGCGAAAATCTATTAAGGGGAGGCGAAGAGGAGAGTAGAGGTGGAGGAGAGTAGAGGTGGAGGAGAGTAGAGGTGGAGAAGAGTAGAAAGAGAAGAGGAAGAGAAAGAAGGGAGGAGAGGAGAGGGTAAAAAGGGGGGGAGAGAAGAAAGAGAAAATATGAAGAAGATGAAGCTGGTAGAGAGAAGAAGGAAGGAAGGAAGACTGGAAAATGGGCAGACCAGCCAAAATGGTGCGAGTGCGAGATGGAGAAGAGTTTTGGGTGGTGGAAGGCGTGGAAGGTGTGGAAAGAGAAGAAAGGGGGGGGGGAGGGGAAGGGAATCCAAACACCCCTGGAGAGACTACGAGAATCATACGAATTACGGATTACGAGGACGGAGAACTCCATTCGTTAGTGCCGATAGGATCAAGACGATTCACAGGCTACAGTGCTGACGCAGTCCACTGGGAGGTGGAGCCCATGATGTGATTCACTGTTGAACTAGAAAAACTCTCCTATCAACTATCGATTCACTGTATACAAACTCCGAACGATTATCGAGACAGAGTTCTCACAGAGAGAGAATGAGACACATACCTCTTTCTGACGTGGAGGGCTCTCCATCTACGACACGTCATGCACTTATATCGTCCTTTTTATACTTTCAAAAGTACAGAGTAGACAAGATAGCCATATTCATCTTAAGTATAGACAAAATAACTACGATAAACAACAAAGATCTATGTAAATGACAATAACCATCAACCCACAAATCCAAATCCTTCCAACTACCTATTTCGGTCAAAAAATGATCCATCACAATGTGCATTCTTTGCTCGTCTTCTAACTTCTCTCCAAGCCGGATGCGTGCGGCTCCCACCCATGTCCGGGCGATGTATCCAGCCCACACACAAGAAAAGAAGAGACCCAACCCACTGAATCGTTAATCAGCCATGCACCAAACCAGTCAATGATCTCCCTTGCTAGACTTCCTGGCTCCACCAGTCGGTTCTCTTGCCCCCAAGACCTGCCAAGGATAAGGTGTGGTCTGGGCCTCACTCAAGCCGATCCGGCTCGTTGATTGGAGGGAATGCTGTTTGTATCCAATCAAGGGAGAGTTTGACCATGATGCTCTGCCGCGCGGGACTGGGAGAAGTCCCCCCGCGACCGGGGTAAATTGAAGATTGAGGGTGTTAGTGTCAGTGGCAAGTGCTGAATGGATGCCCTGTGTGGCAGTGTGCAGCTTCATGCAGATGTGGGCTGTGGGAGAGAGATTGGGCTGTGCTTTGTATCAACCCAAGAACAACTACTCCGTACTGTGGGAGGGACAGACTGTATGTTTTTCATCCACTCAGAACCCTGGTCGACATGCTCGGAGTGGGAGCCTTGTCTGGAAGCTGTGCGAAACACATGGAATCGGGTCGAATCGGTCGGACCCTGATGTCTGTGACGGCCCTGAGACGAGGAGACGAGGGTCAGTGCTCAGTCTCTGTTGTTGACTTGTCGTTGGTTGGATCTTTTGGTGGCTCTCGGGTAGTTGCGTTGGGTCTGGGACTTTGGGTCGTGGTTCTTGATTTCCTGTTTCTTGGTCGGAAGTGTTGCTGACTGTACTTTTTATCCTTTTTTATCGTGGAGCTTGGCACAGGGCTTGTCAGTTGACGATACAGTCACGTGATATACTGATATGTTGATATGTCGATGTCAGCAGCATCTATTGAACCGGAACTAAAGCTGGCAAGACTAGTGAGTGGGTAGTCATTGAAATAAAAATGGGGTAGCAGGATTGGAGATTGGGGAATTGATCTCTTAACTCCGGAGTTGATTTGAAATGATGTTTTAGGGTTCTCCTAGTAACAATCTCCATACTATATTTTGCGATAGCCCGTCTACTTTAACAGTCATGCATTTGATCTGAACTCACCGATAAATGGTATCAATTTCCCGGGAACTCTGACCCCTTGGTCTGGTGCTAACTTGAGCCTTACAGATTCTCCCAAAAAAAATACAATGTCTGATAAAAAACTCCAAATCCTCACAATCAGTCTAAGCCGCCATCTAACCGGCCACCCAATCAACGACATAATCACCAAAAATTGGTCCCAAGCCCCAGATAACCAAGCCAATCGCTTCAATAACGTTGGATTCGATTTTGATGGAAAGAATGTGACTGGGGCATTGGACCAGTTGAAAGAGACACTCGCTGGACATCCGTGGGATGGTATACTTGTCGGATGGTGTATTCGAGGGAAACCTGAGCATACGGCCATTTTTGAACGTATAATGGCTGTCTGCATTGGATTTAGTCGTGGGCATCCTGAGGCTAAGGTGTTGTTCTGTACGGGGCCGGATAATCTTGTTGAGGCTACTCTTAGGAACTTTCCTTGAGTTGAGGTAAATATAACTTCCAGACTATGAATTGAGTAAGAACCTATGTAAACATTTCATAAGTGGACAAAAATACGTCTATTCTTTATTCAGAGTACAGTACCGTGCAATGTCAGGATTGACTATGTGAGTTACTCTACTCAGGGTTGTGTTGTTGATAGATCACATTCTTATCACGAACCGTATCGGAAATCACTTTCTCGCTTAAAACACTCCAGCTGGCCAGTTTAAACCCCTCAATTAAGAATTGAATCCCGCTGCAGATGCCACAGAGGGCAAACATCTGAATTCGCTATAGATTCCCAAATGGACTCCCTCGCGGAACCTATGAGATCCACCCGGTTAAGGGATCAAACTCAAGAGCTGAAGTCACAAGAACCGAAGTTATTACCTTCCAAACCAAACTCCGATAGCGAAATCAAAGTTAGTCCTTGAATTATGCTCCCGTATTAATGTGCACTAAAATTAAAGGTTCCTTAATTTGATGACTGGCTCGATGTGTATCTGTTGCTATTTCGTCAAGTCACTACACTATATACAATCAATGCTCACGTCTTAAATGAACGACCATCAACCTATCCCTAAACTCCGCCGCGTATCTACTGACCCTCGTAAATGGTCGTAGCATTCGCCAAAAACGCATCAAACGACCCATCACCAGTAATAGGAGTGATCGAATTGGGGAGCTCCTGACCAGCATCATTGCGGTCATTGACAGTCTTCGCCTTGGTCTTATTCACCCACTCCTGAGCGAGATTAAACTCGCTATCAGCCTTTGTCTTGTCTCCGTCATCAATAGCGCCTAGCATGGTAATCAAGTGCTGACATGCCTTTGCCCACTGCATGGCAACGGTCGCCCAAGGTGCCACATCGTCAGCAAAGCCTTTCATGGCCATGCGTGGAAGGACGTTCGGAAGAGTCGTGAGCAGTGCGAGGCGTTTCTCTAATGCTGACTGCCCATCACCGGGTCCAGGTTTGATCTTGGAAGAAGCCTGACGGGCAGCCCAAAAAGCCGCAATGTCTTTGCTCAGCTCAGGGGAATGGACCTCCGGAGTGCGATACGGCCAGTTCTGGTTGATGTCGACGAATGCAAGAAGGGCGTCGTGAACGGTCTTGTCACTTCCCGAGAGTTCCCATAGAATTGCAGCCATTGAGTTATCTGCGTTATACTTTGGCCCATTCCACATATAGTCGCCGTAGTTGGCGAGCGCAGGCATGGAGGCGTACGCCTGCTCCATCGGATTAGATGTGAAACCGAGCAAGTACTTGTACAAGTCGGGAGAACGGCCAGTAAGCGGGTTGAGGAATAGACGGTTACGATTTCCATCGTTCACGGGGAAGTTATCCCACAAGAATAATTTGTCAGTAACATATGTCGAGTCTGCTTGCTGGACGCTTGTGTCATTGATCTGATCACTGAATACTCCTTCGCCTGTCCACTGGATACTGATATTCTTGTTCAACATGGTGCCGAATTCTTCCTTGTATGGGTCGGGTTTACTGCCAGCATAGTTGGTAGGGACAGTCTCGAGATCTTTGAGGCCATTCGGAATCACATATTCTGTTTGAATGCGATTCAGATAATAAGCCTGGGCGTCGGCAAGCCAGTGCCAGTTGCCCGTATCGATCCACTTCTGCTTGTCTGAATCACAGTGAAACTGAGTAGGGATATCATCGAAAGCAATATAAAAGCTCTGAACGCCGAGTTTGCGTGCCTGATCAAACTTGGTGATCGTAGAGTTAAAGTCGGTGTCGGACGAATAGCACAAGTCCAGACCAGGCGATAGAGCAAAGGTGAAATCGACATGGTTCGTGTTAGCAGTGTCGATGAGTTCCTGAAGCTGGGTCAGGGCATCACCTGTGTAAAGTGTGCGCCAATTTGCGCGTAGCAGCGGGTCATCCTTGGGGGTGTAGATGTATGTGTTCATTTTGTGCTTTCCATAAAATACAAACTGGTCCAGGCGTGCCTGGTGAGACCACGGTTCACCGTAGAAGCCCTCGATAGAGCCACGAATTGGCATGAGCGGCCAGTCACGTATCTTGATACCGGGGACCTTGTGACTGCTACCAAGCTGACGAAGGGTCTGGGCCGCATAGAAAGTGCCACGCTTGTCGACACCGTTGAGTACGATACTCGGCTGGCCTAGGTAATCACCAGATGCGAGGACGTACCCGTCGGCATCAAGGCCGTCCGCAGACTTGCCGGTAAGAACCTTTGCAATTGTAGTAGCAAGGTTGTTCTCGGACTCTGTGCCAATGACTATCTGCGTGCCATGACCGGTGGGTTTCGATGAGACAATGGCGTTTCCACCGGCAGCGGATACGATCGCTTTGATTGTATCAATCGTGGCCGAGTCTGTGGCATTGCCCGTCACGATGGTAACAGCTCCACCGGCCAGGGAGACTCCCTTGCCGGACGAGGAGATTTGTTGAGGGGTAGGTGATACAACAGGCAGGCTGTTGTCGGGGCCAGTAGGTGCAGCATTGACTGATCCAAGACCGAGGAGAGCTACAAGCAAAGCCCGGAGGCATGGGGTACAACCGGGATAGAACATGATTGTTGGATGAGTAGGTGGCTGGATGAATGCCGTGAGGACGGACCTGAGATCCATTATATATCGTCGTCCGATGCAGATTATGCTTGTGCCCCCCTTGCAGGTTACCATAAACGGTTACATCATGCTACCTAGAGACATCTATCACCGTATGATAATCCCAGAAGGCCCTAGCAATAGACAATAGGCAGGGGTAACATCAAAAACAAACTTCATCTTGCGGCTATCGTCCCGCGTGCAACGCTACCTAGGATCACTAAGCGTCGACGCGATAGCGACTTCCGGACCATCTTAACTAGCTTACTTCATGGAGGCACTTTCTGACAAACTATACGGATTTCTAGATTAACCGTGTGCTTGAAAGAAAGTGATCGCATGTCTTTACCCCGAAAGTTCATATTCCGGTTCAGCATTTCCAAGGGTATGAATCGCACCACCTTTCTCGTGGAACTCTGTTACCTCAAGAGGATCACCGACAATTCTTCCGAAGTTTTACCCAAGTGAGAAAAAGATCAACAGTTGCATTTTTGGCTAACATTAATTGCGGGCCCATTTATGACTTGGTGCGGGGTTCATGTCAAAGCCATCAGTCCCCGCACCTATACGCAGGATGCATCTTCATCAGCGGCTGCTCGGTGCAAAGCCGAAGATACATCAGCATGCAGCTTATCTACTCTTCTATTTTATTTCAAGATAGTTCTAAGGAATACAGTTGCATCTACCTGGTTTAATGCAAAATGCAAATGCCATTTACGGATTCTAGACTATCAATCGTGGTATCTAAATTGCGTAACCAATGACGAGATATTGCATGTTTTGAATGGTCTTTGGAATTACCCGAAGTCAAGCTTGAAAAATTTCCGAGAGATCAAATCTATGCAGAACGTGCTGGTCGGTATTTGCCGTACATTGCGAACGTTAGCGTCGGCAATTTCTTTCGATACCCGAACGTCATGGGCAGTGAGATCTTAGTTTGAAACTGTATCCGGGAGGCCTTGGAGAAGGTGACTGTAATGTGGTGAAGTTCTTCGCCGATGCAACTAAACATCAACTCTCAAGAGTGGACATTGCAGCGAGTTTCTTTGTGCTTTGTCTTTCGAGTTACCTCTACATTGGGGCATGGGGCACACTGTGATTAGCAAAGGGCCTGCTTTCAGGGCAACCTCGGAAGAGAGGAGATAAGCTGTCAAGAAGGTGTCATTTGTCTTCCACTATCTATCGATAGCTCGCCTCAAAGAGCTTCGCTGCTTGCAATCTCTGATTCATCCTTCATGTAGGCCCGGCATAGATTGGCTAGGTACGCCGTCCAGGTGGCCGAAATATATATTATACTCAACTTTGTCTTGAACGTCTTTCAATGTTACTTTGACAAAACCACTGGAGATGAAACCATCCTGATTCAAAGAATGCATACGCAAAAGGCTCATGCATAGAACTTCAAAAGGTGACAAAAATTGAGCCCAGATCCAGCATCCGCCAGTTCGGTAGTGGTAAAGCCCAAGAAACCTTAATTTGTGGCTGTCGTGGAGACGAATCAAAAACTGGACAGACGACACAGGACGAGTAGAATTCATCACAAGATATTTCCACGCACGCAATGTCGGAATGAGATACCGAACGAACGTCGCATGATGATATTTGTCTTCTCTTGGTGATTTCAACAGCCAACGGGAGAGCAAGCTCCTCTCCAGACCGCGCGCAACTATGAAGCCGTGGCTGTCGGGGCATCTCCACGCACAGAAGCGTATTCGCTCCAACGCCGAAGAACAGTGCCACGACGATGAAGGTTCCCAAGCGCTGGAGCTGGAGCATGTCGAGACTCCCTTCTACACACCGGTTTATTCGCGAAAGTATGTGTGGACCTGTGTTCTCTCCGCGTCAATTGGAGGTATCCTGTTCGGATACGACACCGGTGTTATCTCGAGTGCTTTGGTGTTATTCCGGACTGATCTGGGACATGCTCTCCATAATTCTGAAAAGCAGCTTTTGACGAGTCTCACTGGGGGAGGTGCTTTTGTGGGTGCACTGTTGGCAGCTTTGGTGACCGATGCGGTAGGCTGGCCTTTCATTGAAAATTATTGTCGCCCTCTAGCAGGAGATTTGGCTATAATACTGAATCTAATAATCTCACGATAGGTCGGACGAAAGATGGTGATCGGGATCGGCTGCATTTGGTTCACCGTTGGCTCGGTAGTTGCCGCGTCAGCATATTCGGTTCTTCTGATGGGTATTGCTCGGTTCATCATTGGAGTTGGGATCGGCTTTGAGACTATGGTATTGCCCCCGTTTAGCCAGGGATTTGAGGCTCTGTTTTATTAACCTCGCTTATGAGTGACTTGGGATAGGTCACACCTA
Source organism: Penicillium subrubescens (assembly GCF_028828155.1). Classification (NCBI taxonomy): domain Eukaryota; kingdom Fungi; phylum Ascomycota; class Eurotiomycetes; order Eurotiales; family Aspergillaceae; genus Penicillium; species Penicillium subrubescens. The sequence continues at coordinate 1,581,886 of NW_026643160.1, read as the reverse complement.
TCTACATCGCAGAACTTTCGCCATCTTCGCTCCGAGGTCGCATGATTACCGTCTACTCCATGGCCGTCACTGGAGGGCAGGCTTTGGCATACGCAGGTGGCACTGCATTCAGTCATGTTGAGCTAGGATGGCGATACCTTTTCGCGCTCGGAGCACTCCCAGCATTGGCACAGGTTGCGCTGTTTCCGGTGTACCCAGAGACACCCCGGCATCTCATATATCGCGGTCGCATTGAGGACTCAGTGGTGGTTTTGCAGCAACTCTATCCTCAGAGCCCACCGTCAGATATTCAGAGAATAGGCCAGATCATTCGTGATGATATCAGTTGTTCTGTTTCCTTTGATCAAGGGGCTCGCCGGCTGCTCTGGTCGTGGAAGCAGCTTTGGTTGATCCCTTCTAACCTTCGATCCTTGATATCTGCCTGCGGATTGATGGCAGTGCAACAGCTCTGTGGGTTCAACTCTTTGATGTATTATTCTGCGACACTCTTTGCAGCTGGTAAGATATCCAATCCCGACCACCTTTTTTGTCGAGTGATATATAAAGAAATAAACACTGGTGCAAGAGGCACAGACTGAAATCACACATACATTGGATTGGCTTCCAAGAATTAACTCGTGACATTTGATTACCGCTATTCTAGTCGGCCTCACCAATCCTACCGCCGCTAGCCTCATCGTCTCCGGAACGAATTTCTTCTTCACCATTGTTGCCCTTTTCTTCGTCGACCTTGGCCGCCGTCGAATGCTCGTATGGACGATATGGGGGCTTCCGATTTCCCTAGCCATGGCCGCTGTGGCATTCTCACATATCCCATTGAACGCGGATTTGGAACTGGAAGGCGAGGCACCATCATGGGCCAAGGCTCTCGCTCTTGCCTCTTTATCCATCTTTGTGTCGTTCTACGCTATAGCGCTGGGAAATATTCCCTGGACAGCGAATGAGCTTCTCGCTCTAGAGGTTCGCGCAGTTGGTACCTCTTTGCTAACAATGGTTTGCTGTACGTTGCCGAGTCGGGTCCCTCGCCAATTTTACAAGAAGCGCTGACAAACTGGTACCTATCGCTGATATAGGGGGCTGCAATATCATCGTATCCGCGACCTTTCTCTCTCTAGTAGGCAGCTTGACTGCTGCAGGAGCATTTGGACTATATGCTGGACTATGCTTTGCGGGTTGGCTGCTTGTTATATTCACTTATCCAGAAACTGCGGGACTAGGGCTAGAAAGTATCCGAGAAGTTTTCAAAGACGGGTTTGGAATCCGCTTTGCGAACCAGACGCAGCCCACAAGGCGGCACGGGTCCCATAGTCGAATGTGAGGTGAGCCGTGAGATGTTCAAGCCACCGTACGAGAAATGGGACTCGTTGGGATACAAGAACCACAGTCGTAGTATGAATATCGGGGTCAATACTTTTCAATTACTCTGTCTTTGGCCTGATAGTACCAAGTTGTTGGCCTCAATTATTCCTTTGCCTCAGCTCTGCCAGAGAAGAGGGTGGTGATGAGTTAATTCCACGCCCAAAGTTTATGAGCGTATAGAATCGCCCCGTTGGTTACTTCCCCGCAACGAGGATCCACCCAAGGGAAGGAAGTTAACGGTCACCAGTCTCGTGACTGATGACTAGTAACCGTGGGCAGGTTTCAGCAATTGAGCTATATTCGTGGCGGGAGACTTTTTCTTCTAAAAGCTTTTCCGTACTCATAACGATGTCATGCATACAATCTCACGAGATCAATATTGAATGAAGCAATGGAAGGAGGGCGCGAATATGTAAGATTTACTGACTAGCTTCATCAGTTCTATACGGCTTTCTAAAGGCATCTTTCTTCAAGGCGCTACTATGGAGCCTCTACGCCTTAGCACTGCTCCTTATCATCGGCCGCATTCACTCGCGTATCGCGATTCGTGAGGGATTAAAGATCGATGACTATTTCTCTATCCTGTCATTCGTCCTTCTTACGGCGCAGACAATTTTACACACTATAATCATTCCACCTTACCTTGAAGCACAGTCAGTATTTCACAGCAACTCTCACGTTATGGGGACCTGGATCGCGAATCCGTCTCTGGAAGATAGTGTGTCCACGGTGCTGCGCTATTCGTTTGTATGTGCAAATACCGGGATGCTCACAAGATAGCACAATTTCTCGTTATGATTACTGATGTGCTGATACGACGAATACAGGCATCGCTGGTCATATTTTGGCTTGCGGTATGGAGTGTCAAATTCTCCATGTTGTTCTTCTTTCGAAGATTTCTGCTGCCGATTCCCACTTATATGGAGGGGTAAATCTGCTTTCCGATTACACCAAACTCTGTGTGTTGACAGAACTTCCAAGAATAGTTTACTAATCCAGTCATTAGCTGGTATATCGTGTTCGGTTTCACGACAATGAATCTATTGGGTTGCCTTTTGATCCAGTTTCTGGGCTGTTTACCTTTTGCAGATAACTTTTCAGTCACTACAGGTAATTGAGCGGGTCCTCATGTTCTTCTCATAACAAACCAAATACTCACCGAGACTTTAAAGGAACTTTCGTTTTAGGCCAGTCGAGAGAGCTGGGGAAACTCGCTGGACCTACTGCCTTGGATATAGTCTCCGATGTTATGAGTAAGTAATCCCAGCACAGATACCGGGAAATACAAATTTCTGATCGAATCCTATAGTTGTCATCCTTCCCACACGAATCCTATTTGAATTGCATGCGACCAAAAAGCAAAAGGCGGGGCTTGTGGCTCTCTTTTCTTTGGGTTGGATAGTTGTATGTCTATATTCCCATCGAAGGAGCTGAACTAAATTCTGATTTTAGATCGCATTCTCTCTGATACGGGCAATTCATGCTTCGCTCTCTGGACGCAACCATCTCGGTGCTATCAATTTTGTGAGCCGATCCTCCCTCGTCTGGCGCAGCCTCAATGCTTAGTCTATTCAGTGACTGATAACTTTCTAGTCATGGCTTTGGATATGGAGTCAGGTAGAGTGTGTTGTAGGTTAGTCTTTCTTGATCAAGTATTTCCAGCTTGAATTGAATCTGATGATAGCTAGCAGTCAGTGTGGCTTGTTTACCGCCGATATGGGCCGGTTACAAGAAGAAAAGTCAAATGTCGCAACCTGCCATGTTGACAACTAGATAATGATGAAGTGAGCAGGAGATGGGATCAATGTCCCTATTTTTGGACTCAATAATTAGATCCGAGGTTCGCAAAGACCGCGGACATGTACTCATTAAACACGTCCACTGGAGATATTAAGCCGCGTAACCAACGGTAACGCTTAAGCTTCTTCTTTCTCCACCGACGTTTAGCCGAACTCGGGCCTCAGAACTTGACACCATCCGGGGATGTTCGTCAGCACACAAAAATGATGGATTCGGACACACTGATGAAACACTCCATGCAGTATGCCTTTATAACAACGATTATGAGAACAACAGCGAGAGTCAAAACGCAAACCTATCTTCTCTTCAATTGTCCGGGAGATTTACAAACTCGAAACTCTCGCAAGGCTCGCTTTCCCGTCACGGCATACAAGCATCAACCATCTCGGAATTCCCGACCGGCTCGGCTATTATTCGGCAAGCCAAGAACTCAATTCTCCATCACCATCACTCGCACCGTCAATCTGGAATGTCCGAGCAAATCAACTCAAAGTCTAACGGTCAACTAAATGCATTGCTCGTCATAGCGTGTTCCCCACAGGCAACTCTCCCTGCCACCCACCGGTTGAGCATGCCCCTTTTGCACGGCGCACATTCTCCATGTGGAAGCTGGGATATCCGGGGCGTCTCCACATTTTGAGAATATGGGGAAGACGAACCGGCGATGTCCTCCTCGGTCGGTGATTTGTGGAAGCAAAGTTTTTTTCCCTGGATTCGCCTGTCAGGCTGGGGGTATATAAGGGTGACAGTACCGGCAGGGATGTACCATCTACCTCCAGAGTGATCTTTGTTCGAGTTTGAGGGACATTCGCCATTCTACAACTCCCGCCAAGCATCATCTTATAGATCTATCTTCTTCTGTACCTCACACATCATGCGCTCCCTTACCTGGCTCGCCACCCTGGCGTCCCTCTCCACCGCCATCGCCTCCCCAGTCTCCTCCAACGGCCACGACTCCAAGAGTACTGGCTACACCAACTGGCGCACCTTTTCCGGTTACGGCGTCAACCTGGGCGGCTGGCTTGAGCAAGAATCCACCATCGATACCTGGTGGTGGGCGACCTATGGCGCCAATGCCTCCGACGAATGGACCATCTGCGAGAACCTAGGTTCCGGCTGCTCGGCCGTTTTCGAGGAGCGCTACGCAACGTACATCACCACCGCTGATATCGACAACCTCGCTTCTGCTGGTGTCTCCATCCTGCGTATCCCGACTACCTACGCTGCCTGGATTCATCTGCCAGGCTCGCAGATGCACTCGGGTCACCAGCAGAAGTACCTGCGCCGTATCACCGAGCATGCAACCCAGAAGCACGGCATGCGTGTCGTGATCGACCTCCACTCCCTGCCTGGCGGTACAAACGGCCTCGATATCGGCGAGAAGGTCGGGAACTGGGGGTGGTGGCATAACGAGACCGCGTTGGAGTGGTCGCTTCGTGCCGTCGATGAAGTCGCTGCTTTCATCCAGTCCTCCAGCAGTCCGCAGAGCTACACTCTCGAGCCCATCAACGAGCCCGCGGATAACCATGATCTCTCTCAATTCGGCACAGCCGCCGCGCTGACCGAAGACGGAGCAACTTGGTTATTGAAGTACTTCAACGCTGTCATTGCGCATGTGAAGAAGATCAACCCCAAGATCCCCGTTATGTTGCAGGGAAGTTTCAAGACGGAGCAGTACTGGTCTCCCCATTTCGATGCTTCGGAGAACATTGTCTTTGACCTGCACCACTATTACTTCCAGTATCCTGAGGCCACCAGTGCGAATGTTACCGAGTACATTTGCAAGGATGCCAAGGCTTCAGCTGGTGATGGCAAGTTCCCTACTTTTGTAGGTGAGTGGGCTATGGAGACTGGTGGGGAGAATAAACTTGGTCTGCGGAAGAAGAATCTGCAGGCTGGGTTGTCGGCGTGGGCTCAGTATACTCGTGGTAGTTCGTACTGGACTGCTAAGTTTTTGAGCAATGCTACTATTGTTGGGGAGGGTGTGAAGCAGGATTATTGGAACTTTAAGGAGTATATCGCGGATGGATTTTTGAAGGGGGATGTTTTGGTGAAGAATTATTGTCAATAGAGTGTCTAGCGTTATTGGGGGAGTGTAAGCTTGTGAATAATATCCTGTGATTATCATCATATACCACATTTTCAGGGCTGAGACTGAGAGACGTGACTGGCTTGACTTCGTAAGAAGGCAGTCCTATGCGTCGACCTTGGATCCACGCCGAACACTCAAAATTAGGAGTAGCTGGACCAAATTCCTACGTAAATATACGAAGTAACAACAAGCATGGCGAGAGAGGCATAACCTGCTTCAATTGAGGTATAAAAACCGTCAAATCTTAGTAACATATCACATGCGATAGATAAGTGACATCCCGATGTACACAAAACCCAAAGCGCCAGAATAAACCCAGTTTGGACGGATGAAAGTCATAGACAGAAGTAACAGTAGATAGCAGACAGCAGGCCGAAGTGATGACTGCTATGCGAACGGCAAACTGGGTCAAAAAAATCCGCAATAAGAAGACACGAAAAAAAAGAGATGAGAACGCTAGGCAAAGCGAGGTGACATATATGGGGCGGAGCAGGAGTGATATCGAAGTGGGTGGTAGATCGTTCATAGAAGGACAAGGCCAGAAATCTGGCGCAGCGAAAAACATGTGCCCAGCCAAGCTTAAGCTCAGTTCAGCTCGTTGTCACGCATGCGGAGGATAAAGTTGACCACAACGGCAGCCAACAAGGCAATAGCAAGGACTGTAGGTCCAAAGCGGTCGTCGAAACCGCTCTGCCCCCTCCGCCGGATACTCTGTGCACGCCAATGGAATGTCACTACGGCGTAGATCATGGCTGCCATGGCAATGATCGTGAACAAGGCGGCGGAGATACGACCGATACGGTCACCGAAGTTGAGCAGACCCACGGCGAGGCCGCCGAGGATCACGGTGAAGTTCAGCCATGAGAGGAAGGTACGCTCGTTGGCGAAGAAGACTTTGGGCTCGACGCGGGTGGGGAGGGCGATGCGCTTGCCTGGGTGAGGTGTTAGCAATGCAGTCTCGGTGAAGCTTTGCGGCCCCGGCGACCATTGGGAGGATTGGAATTGAATGCTGTGATGAGAAAAATAATGCAGTGTATCGCTTACCTGGGGCAGTCTGGAGGAGGGGTTGGCTAGACATGGTGAAGATTGAGAGATGAGGTCGGTGGCCGCAATTGGAACGGGCAGATGTTGGATTGGGATTGGGTGTGGAATTGAGGATCACGACGAGGCGCAGGGCGAGAAGAACAGATCAGCGATAACAGACGAGTCGGGCTCGAGGCTGGAAGATGTGAAGGATTTTTTTCCTCGAGTTCTCTTAAGGCTGTCAAGCGAAGCGAGGTCAGACCGAAGAGAAAAGAAGCGATCGAGGTGCAGTCGGGCGGAGCCAATAATCCCCCCGATGACGAGGGAAGTCGAGAGCTGCACGCTAATGTTAGCACGCTATCCCAAGTTCGGCCTAGGGCGGTGTAGCTCTGCCAGACACAGATGCACGTGCTTCGTTCGTTTGCTGCGATGCAACTGCAGTCACCTGACCATCGGCCAGACCCTCGAAAGTGTAATTCGGCGCCGTCAAACTCTGTCCAACTAAGATGGATCCATCCAACATCTAGAGCTCTTTTGAGCCTTGATACAGCTTCAAATCATGTTGCAACGCCCTTTGATGGTGCAAAATACTTTAAATTTCCACCATCTTTCCTGGTCTGAATCATACCTCGCACGCCGTTGCAGCATGTCACCCCCACAATGGAATTGGTCGAATTTCTCCCAAGCTTGCGGCTAGCCATTTAGACTTGAAACTAGCTCGCACCAATGGGAGAATCCACGGCTGAATTGACGAGCCCGCTATCACGACACGGCGGACACGCTACGACTCTTCCAGCCGACCAGGCGTCCAAAATTCAATATCAAGCAAGAGTTTGCGGTCTGATCACCAGTCCTTTATACTTACATCTTCGACTCCCTATGCACTGACGCATAATAGGGCTGAGCCACGTCCTATCGGGTGCCTCCCATCACCAAGCCTTTGTTTCTTTCGGGATGGTATTCGTGGAGTAGCGGCTGGTCGGTTCCCAATCTCCTCCACCCCCAAAGGGCCGCGGAGGGGCAACCGTGACACTTGTTACTGCCTGCCCAATCATGCTACTTTCAGTGTCGCCCACTGGCCAGCGGGCAGAGGCGGGTTTTCCGAAACCCCCACAATATCCCGCGAAAATTGACGGCCCCGTTGTTTGCCAGTGAGAGATGCTTACGATCGGGTCGAGACTTGGATAGAAGTGTGCCTTGGCCGACCAGTGCCTGCAGGCGGCAGCCGTGTGCTCGGACACCCAATATCGGACTCGGCATGCCGTGGATTTACCTCGATGCCGATATAATCGTTTTCCAGAGCAGAGGCCTCCTGATCGCTGAGAAGCTGAGTAGTATCATAGCCATCGGCGTTGTACAAGAGGCTGTGCTGCTTAGTGATGCTGATTACAATTGTTGAACCCACCCGGGTGGAGCCCTGGATTGACGGAAGATTGATCTGGACCACTCAAGGCCGTGGTTATAAATGCCTAAAATCGACCGTTGTCTGGGAAAGAGTGAAACACTGCAGGCAGCGACGAAATTTTCACATCGAAGGGTCTCGATCTGCATATGCTGGTCATGCTACGACATCGGATACACGTGGATGCTCGGCTAAAATTGCAGACTGCGAGTCACTAAAAAGCCGCACTCAACGAAATTCTGATTCATTGCTTACTTTTCAATGTGAGATGCTAACTAACAAGCATTAATACAACAGCGAAATCGGCACACATACAGTACTTTGCTTCGCTTCCGGCTGTGATATCCCCACTCACATCGTACCCGTCACGAGCCATCCTTCCTAATAAGGCAACGGGATAACAAACGCAGACAGCGAGAGAGGCAATGATTACATATCAAGCGCAGTCCTTCAAACCATTGTGTCTTTCAGCGGAGCAAAATCCCAGTCGGCCCTGATCATGTCCGCCGCCTTCTCCGCGACCGCATAAACACTGCTGACGATGTTTCCACTCACGTTGTTCGGGAAGACCGAGGCATCGGCGACCCGCAGGCCCTCAACACCCTTAACACGCAGTCGGGAGTCCAGCGCATCACCCATTGCGACAGACCCGCAAACGTGGTACTCGCCCAAGATAGCGTCATGCACTGATTCTTTGGCAGCAGCGATGTCACTGAGGTCGACGCTCGGCTCGGGGAATGATCGCTCCGCCAGAGATGATTTAAGATGCTCGGACTGTCGAACTTTGTCGACCCAGCGGAAGGCTGCGCCTAGGATGGTGACGTCTGCATCATGACCTCCATAGTTGGGTTGGATGACAGGGGGTTTGGTCGGGTCTGGAGGCAAGGTTAGTCTCCCATTTCACTATGTTTTGGAGGTTGTCAAATGTCGCGTGGGCAGGGGACATACCTGCACTGTTGATGTGTACATAACCTCGGGCTACAGGGTACTGCAAGCAAAGCGCGAATGTCAGACCCGCAGGCCTGTCTGCCGATGCGGGCGGGAAAATGTATTTCTGGTGCTCGATTCCATCCACATTCGCAGTCGCGGGAACTAAGACCACTTGGATATTCGCGGACACGTCACTCTCAATATGACTGATGATCTGCTTGAGCTGACGAGCATGGAATTCGCTTGTTGGCTTGATATCCCGGATACTCTGGACAACAGCCTCGAGCTCGGCTTCGGACAAGACCGATTTAGCCGGGAAGAATCCTTGCATCGTCGACGTGCAACTCAACGGACCGCCACCCGTCTCGACGTACTGCTTCTGTGCGCCCTGCATTATTTCCGGGTTCTGATAGAAAGAATCCAGCGTGATGGTGCCAGGCTGCGTCTCATATACGGCAAAGGTGATGCTGTGGTCCTGGAAGTTGGCGCCGATGGCCGGATTGGCAACCTTGCACTCCACACCTGCGGCCTTGAGAACTTCAGGGTCTCCAATACCCGAGAGCTCGAGGATCTGCGGTGATTTGAGTGTGCCACCGCAGACGACGACCTCGCGCTTGGCGGTGACTTCGTAGTCCTTGCCATCGTGTGAGATGCTGACTCCAGTGGCTTTGTTGCCGTCGAGGATTACCTTGTTGACTAGCGTCGAGCAGAGAACTTTAAGGTTAGGCCTGGCTTTGTTCGCCTCGTAGTATCCGCGAGCTGCATAGCTACGCTTGCCCTTGTTAGGGCCTGTTCGGATGATGGAGCCAAGAGTGTGGTAGAAACCAATGTGGTCGCCGCTCCAGGGATCAGTGGGTTTCTTCGTGAATCCGGTGACTTCGTCGCAAGCTTTGATGACATCGTTCTCGATGGGCAGGATCGAGTCGTTGAAGCTAGTTCGGACTGGTCCGCTGGTGCCGTGGAATTCGCCTACAAACGGCATGGTCGAGCGGTCGGTGATCGCTTCGTCGTAAGGCTCGAGGGTCTGCCATTGATGTTAGATGATTATAGAGCCAGTGGAGGTTTTCAGGGAGAGGTTTTACCTGGTGCTTGCGCATATATTGCTGCATGGTATCGGCAGACCAACCCTTGTCATCGACCAGCTCGGCCCAGTCATCGTAGTCCTGTCGAGATCCGCGGACATACATCATGTAGTTGATGCCACTGGAGCCACCAAGCAACTTTCCGCGGGGGATATGGTGAACTTTTCCTCGATTCCCTTCCTATTTTCGTAGCAAATATCGTCAGATTCGAGATTCATCCATACTTCCATCTTCTATCGAGCGACCTTACCTGCGGTGCACTATACAAACACCAATCATACTCCGGATCCTCAAACATCTGGAAGAAAGCCGCAGGCGTATCCACCAAAGGATCACCGATGCGATACTTTCCAGCTTCAACAAGACCAACAGTCACATCGGGATTCTCAGTTAGCCGCGCAGCGATGACACACCCCGCAGTTCCACCTCCACAAATAATATAGTCGAACGAGGTGTTCGTGAACTCCTCAATCGAGCAAGTAGGCGACTCCGCGCCCGGTGCAGGGCCTTGTTCACCCATGATTCGTATAGATAGATATTCTCAACAAAAAGCAAGTTAAATACTGCAATCACACAGGATCAAAATTCAAGCAACGAAGCGCAGGGGCGACGTGGAAATGTCCCCTCTTATTTGTACTCGCATTGCATATGCTGTGCAACATCATTGTTTCGAACGTGGCCAAGTTGGGCCTCCAGAGTGCGGGGGTTAAAGTCAAAAAGTGGTACGCCTGAGCTTGGCTGACATCTGGACAGGTATCTTAACCTGTATAAATGTAGCGACATCTTACGATTGGTGCATCGGTGTAGGTATCCATGGAGCTAAACATAGAGCTGCTTTCCCCGCTCCGCGGACCTCGGTGATCGCCTATGTACTCTAACAGCACTTGTCAGGAGTACGGACAAGGCTACACACATATAGTCTACAGGTGTAGGTGAAAGGTGGATCGGGCGGAATCTATAGGCTACGAGTGTGGAAGGCTGTGGTTGGTCTCGAAATTGGGTCGGGAAAATTTATAATTGCCAGCACTACAGCTACTAGAGTGTTTCTCTCTTGGTTGAAGGATCTTTTTCAGGTCCAGCCAAGAGACTCCCATCCCTTGTCCATTGTGAATTCGGGCCTTCAATGTTTGAGATACGTCTAGTAGTCTGCTTGACCCTCCAAGCAGCTCAAAGTTTTCCACGATGGGAAGTGGGCATGTAGCTGACACTATTCTTAACCACCTGCAGAAGGGGCGGTTACAGTTCAGAGGCAACCCCACTTTTTCCGACCCCTCACAGCTACGGTCGAGAATGCAAGAAGCTTGAAAGATAAGAATCGCGTGGTGAATTGCATAGACTTGCATACTAGAGAACAGATAATGAATACCTTTCTAGCACCTCTGAGCCTACGGTAGCCGGGCGAGCTTAGAAGTAGTGGGAAAAAATCGGTGGAGCCCCTCTGAGCTATAACCCGATGGAAAATATCTCTATACGTGGCAGCTTAGACGATCACGCAAGGGTAATTTCCAAGTTCCTTTGACAACATGACTAGATCATCCAAACTCCCGAAACTGGTGGTCCGGCGTATAGTAGTGACCCTATCTCCTTCTGATATTGGGTGATAGTTTGATTTTCGGCCTGCTAATCGTTCTTTTTCGGACGAATACCGGCATCTCCGGGGGTCTTTTTAGGCCGTTTGCCGGTGCCGATACAATCTTTTTGAGAAGTGTGATTGCTTCTGATTCATTCAAGGGTGAGACTTCTTTGAACCTTCCTAACTTCTGCTGATTGCTTCTACTACCTACGTCGATTATAGATAGCCGGTGCGAAGGGCTTCAGCTGAGTTGGTTTGATTATACTAGGCCAACATGCTTTCTACATCAATTTTGGAGAGAGGAAATGTTGGGCAAAGCGGTGGTGGGACAGGAGCGTGCGGGGAAAGGCTCCATTGCCGGGGCTTATGATAAGAAGTGAGTCTAAACCATTACAATATTAAGATAATTGGTAAGCGAATTGATGGGCTTGTTAAAACATTCATTCTGGATATATGCCGAATGAGCATCCACTCAAGCTCTAAAGGTGGGCTGAAATCGGCAGCGAAACTTCTCTGTACCAGAGTCCTCGGTCCACTCCACTCTATATCTCATGAGCCACACTTCCAACAAATCAAATTCTGGATAACTCGAAGCTATCAGGGCTTTTTAGCTGCTTGTTCTGGCGCCATTCGATCTGGCTGAGTAGTTGCCAAGATCGCCTTGCTCTCTCCGCATGCCTCGCTGGTGTCTGTGGATCACTGTCTGTCAATGAACGCGAGAATACCTCATAAGCAAAATACCCCGTCCAGCCAAGATCAAGTATAGTCTGGATTATACTGGTGACAGGCAGGAAGCCTCCACGGTCGTACTCGCAAGGGAAGAGCCGACAGTTACGAGACCAGGTCAGTCGACTGGGTTGGCCAGCGACGTACAAAGGGTGGCCTGGAAGAAGGGGCTGGCTGAGTCGCTCGCCATCGGCTATCTGGACGATAAAGAGTCTATTGAGGTCAATTGTAGAGGCCATGCGGCTCAATGAGTTGCGCAGATCGGCCTCGGATGTATGTGTAACGCGGCCGTCCTCTGTTGTGGGATCGGCGTAGATAGAACCAGCGATATTGAAGGTGTCGAGGGCGATACCTAAGTTGGACCGATCGACAGCCTGCACGATTTTCCAGGATTGTTCCCATGTGTTGACATGCGTGCCCCAGGCCAGCGCCTCGTAGGCAAACTTGATGGGAGGCTCGTGTTTGGCGCCTCGTGCGGCCAGTTCGCGGAGATCCTCGACGATAGTGTCGAAGTCGCCGGTGGTCTGAGGGAGGTCGGTCTCAGAGCTCGGAGGTAGAAAATTGGAAGGAACCAGAATCGTGTCTGCGCCAAGAATCTTGACTGCGTCGATCCATGTGGGAATGATTTCGTCAAGAATATGGTTGCGCTTTTCCCGATCAACGAGGCCCTCGTAAAAGCGCAGCGGTTGCAGGTTGAGAATGGTAACCTCTAAGCTGTCGCACTGCTGGCGGATCTGATGGGCGGCAGCTAGCAAAGCGTCACGGGAAGGGGCAGAGTCGACGGGTAAGTTGGCGTTGGCCCTGGCGAGGGACTCAAGGTCATCGATGAAAAGCTCGATCGCGCCGAAGCCATGTCGTGCGACTTCGTCAATTTTGTCGGTGATGCTATGAAAATTGCATGAACCAAAGGAGACGGTTGTGATAGCTGGCATGCACTCCATTTTAGTTTTCAATGGAAAGAGTCAAGCGATAAAGATGTCGGCTAAGGAAAAGATTAAATTACCACGCTCGAGGGGCATGCGCCGCGTCTATATGGCCTTCTAATGTGTTTATGAAAAACCATTGATTGCCCTACCTGCAGTTTGGACCTGGTGGAGATTGAGTGTTAGCTGAGCTCGCGTCAAACATCATGCAGCATGCAACTCGTATCACCTCCAGCTACACTTCTTGGCCACAACATTCCTGACATCTCCACCGTGGCGTCCAATGGCGCCACGTGTATCTCAGCCACCACATCAATCTTACCTCTCTATTATGCGTAGTAAACCCTTGTTAAGAACCATGAAATTTCAATAATTTTAATAATCCAATGACCATGCACTATTGGGCTATCAGAAACGTTTGGGCCAGATGGTGTATACGTCCACAACAACATTGGCGAGCTGAATTTAAGCAAAAGCAAAGAAATGTCCACACGATTTCTCAACCGGGCCGGGATCCGCGACCGGGAATCGCGTTACAGTATCCAGAATCCTGTATCCGAATTGGATCGTCACAGAGAGCGAGATTCTTATGACAATACGGGCTGTAACTACTCCATCCTGCAGGATGGAGTAGAGTTGAAAGTTTAATGCCAAAGCTTTAAAGTCTTGTGGGACCTCGCTACACACACTTCTCCCAGCCCTTAATCGACAGGCTTCTACCCTGATGAGTAGTCTTCTGCACACTACCCCCCTCCGAACCGCCTTTGTTCGGTTATCCTACAACGTGAGGTTCCTTAGTTCCTGGAAACTCAGTTGGCTCTCGGTGAGCTCAAGCATTCAATAAAATTTCATACCTACGGCGAGTCATAATACAATGACAGCGATTATTTCTAATCCTGCAAATCGTCAATGCTATGGCTTTTCTACGGGCCTATTGAACACTCCTATTGATGGATGATTGTGGAATTGGAAGAAGTAACCTAGTGATACAATATTGTGATCAATCTGGATGCTTCAGACAGAGTACTCCGAAGCTCTGCGCAATACACGCAATTGGAAGCCCTATGCAGAACGAACGGCGCGTGTACAAATTTTCGGCGGTTGATAGGAAAATTTATTGATTCGCTATTCGCTATCTTTTGATGTTGATTTAGGAATGTTAAGCCCTATGCGTATACCTCCAGAGACACTAGTTGAGAGGGAGGTGGTGAGATTAGTTATCGGAGGTTGGGTCCAGACTTTCAATAGGCCCTTTCTCTTCGCGTATTTAGTTCTGAGGTTCTTTCACCATGTGCCTTCATTGATCTCTAGATCAATCTTGCATTCTCCCCAGCTCAAGATAGCTTCGAGAGACATCAGGGGCCTGACAAACATGGCGGAGCCTACAAAGCCAGTTCAACCTGTTTTCCTCTTGTCGCATCCCGAACGGCATCTAACTTGCTCATGCAAATGCTTCGAACGCACCCGGAAATTGAGGCAATTGAATGCCCTTTTATCGACACCTACTACTTCAGAAAGGAGTTATTAACGCTCCGCCGCACTGCCCAGTTGGATGCCGCAAAACAGAGATTGCAATCTGACCCCGATCTTCCCCAAACCTTCCAAGATGCCTTTGATCAGATGGAGCAGTCAATTCAGAACATACAAGCAACGGTATGTGTCTCCTGTTTGTCTGTTCAACGACAATGCTGTCCTCTGACATTAACACATGGCGGGACAGGGAAAACCCCCCTTCATCAAGGAACACTCATTTACAATCATGAAGGCGGAAACGATTTCGCAGAATCTCTCTCAGCCTCGTCCGTTCATGAAGTCTCCGCATATCGAAACACGGACAGCCCGAGAACAGGAGGCAGTGGCCGAAAATACCGACAATGATGCTGTCAATGGTAAGCATGGCAAAAGAATATCAACGTTCACGAAGGTGCCCAAGGTCTCGCCGCACGCCACCACAAATCCGTAGTTATCTGCGAGTCGCCTGATCCGATCTAAATCAGGTGACGTGAGTTGTGGGTTACTGGGCAGCTCGCAAAACAACACCTGGATCCGTTCCCCTGCCACCAGTTTCTTTTCCAGATCGTCCAGGTCCGCCTCAGTTCCTTTGCCATAGAGGATCACACGGCCCCATCCACTGCGCTCGACACATTTCACTGTCTCGGCGTATGGCCATCTAATAGTTCACAAGACCAGTTAGTCATCGTCATATATGTTCTTTCAAGAGTACAGCGTGTAGAGGAATAAGATGAAAGGGATGACAACTCACCCGTAGATCACTACTTGTGATTCCGCCGCTAGACCGTCAGGGACCAGGCACCTGGCAACTGCATATATGCCACATAGCCCTTTGGGATACAGGAATACATCGCGTGGAAAAACAGGGGTCTGGCCAGGAATATCCGATGCCGCGGACTTTGCAAGCAGAGCCTTTATTGCATCTACCTCCTTAGCTGTAGTGGCAGCTGGCGGTAGGGATGGTAGGTCCTTCCCCAGCGCCTCGTCTTGGATGAGGTCGGGTCTTGCGCAAAATGAGTCATTGATACACCGGGACTCAAGAAATTGAAACCATTCAAGCGCGAATTCTGCATGGCGACTTGTAATTCCATCGCCTGTCTCGCGCCAGACACTCATTGCCTCATGTGTTAGATCACTGTGGTATAGCATAGCGTAGAATGTTGCCCAGCGGCAATCAGCATCATCTTCCTCCCGTCCATTGTTCTTATCGCGTGTAGCAGTGGAGGGAACAAAAAGTTGAATATAAGGGGACACAAAGTGGCCCGTACCCTTGACGGTCAAACTGGTGATCAAACGCTGCGCAGCAGGAATTGATGGCAAGAGCGCACACGCCGTATTAGTATTCAGCACTTGAAACCGTTCGAGAACTGATGCGCCCAACTCCTGAATTATTCGATTGATAAAAGTCTGGTTTTCGCCGTAAGCCTTCAATTCTATGTGGTCTGTACTACATAGAGGCACTTACCGTGGATAACCGGCGCTCATCTGTGAGACCACCCATGGCTCCCGTCGCGACCAGCTTACGATGGAATGCCATGTTGGAAGTGAGACACTCACAGCCTACTCGAGAAACCATCATTAACAACATTCTCATGATCTCCTTTTTTAGAGATGGTGAGGCAGCTGACATGATGTTCATTCGGGGTTGGGACACCCCAAGGGGAAGTTCGTGCGGTGAAGAAGGCCGCATCGGACTAAACAATTGAAGGGCTTCTCAAAATATTGTTTGTAGGGCTTTTCAAATGGAACCTCCAACAGGTTTATATTTAAAAGCTGGGTTCGTGCAAGGTTTTGCTGCGTGTATCTTGAAAGGTTTACCAGTCAACAAAGCTGCCACTTTTTTCGGGTTCATCTGTTACCTGCTAGCGAATCCCGACCTCCCCGAATAACCCCGAAAGTCCACTCATCGTATATAGCGCTCGCCTACTTACAGTACACAGTATTAGTAAAGTTTGAATATCATTTTTACAGGGTATTAAATACAGCGTTCTAAGTTGCTTGACATCAGAAAGGGTTTTAAAGTGTCGGCCAAGAGGGTAGATATCGACCCACTTTTGAGTACATAATGATCAGTCAGAGCTCATTCGTATCTGGTACATTAGTACTAATCAGGATCGAGTGGTAAGAAGCAAAAGTACTGTGTTTCAAATACTTCTGAATGACCGTCGTAAATACGCTAGGCTTCAGTTAGCGTATGAAGCACTGCAATAACACGCACTAACTGCTTGATAAAAATCCGGGTTCCATGTCGATCTGTCTTATATTCCCTATGTATGTATGTAGCAGTCTTGAGGCATATCATGTGCATTCCGTCAAAACTACCTGCCGTGTTCCCTCTGAAGAGATGTATCTAGCTCGGCCTCTTCCCATCCTCGTCACACCGCTGTTCCGTATTCCGGATAGCCTATTTTTTTCATTCCAGGCTCAAGTTGATCTTATCTGCGCATCACTTGGACGCTGGTAGGCTCCCATCCGTATTATGTAGCCCTGTTAAGGTAAGATGTCTGTAAGACCACGCATCGAAATATTATCTGCGATATGCTGCAGAATTTGCGGGGCATTGAAGTCGTCTGCAGGAATACCAAAACTTCGCACCAATGGGGTGATTGAGACTTTTTCCGCTCCTGAGACAAGCGTAAGGACCAGTAAGCTGAGACTCGTTTTTGCTTGAATTCCCTGCCTTTTTTGAGGAGTGCAAATAAAGGTAGACCTAGTGGTAATTATTAGAATTTAATTGATAATTTAGGTACATCAAAATCGTGAGCCATTAACAGCGGAAGCAGTCAAGGGCCCTCCTCACAAGGGTGTTTGTATCCCAAGTAATCATGCACGGGCTGTATTCATTCTCTTACCAAATCCACCGTGGCACAGTGGAAAGAGCCCCCGATGCTATTGACGTGTTTGAAAGGGCATCGAATACAAGTCATTCCTAGTTGCTCGTACCACTCGACTGTTATATCGTCACTGGCTTCCACAACGATGCGCAGCCCATCCAGCACCAGTGCATTGAGTGACAACCACGGGCTTGTCATGTAAAGTGGAGGCTCCGTTGGTTCTTGCGGGATGAAGGGATAAGGTCGCAGATCCCAGTTCTTCAGTACTTCATGCGCTCGGAGAGCTGCTTCGGTGATTTTTTTGGGGTTATACACAAGAAGACCCTTACGAAGGGGAAGGATGGTCGCATCGATATGCATGGCATTTGGGTCGTTGACTTCCAACATCTCGACCCGATATCCTTCCGGGAGATGCTTTTGCAGATAATCCACGCCAGCCTGATTTGTGACATGGCTGTATTGACCCAGTATGACTGTCCCAAATCGCATGAAATCCGCTGCGTCGAATGCAGGGCGGCTGTTATTGATAACCCATGGGCCTTTCTCATCTGATTCGTCCTCGTCGAGTAGAGTATTGGCAAATGTCTCTTCCGGTCGACGGACGATGCGAGCGTGGCTGTCCTCCGCTGCCAATTCCTTGAGGATATCTCCATACGCCAACTCGATCTCCCGCGACCGACAAGGCCAGGCGAAGGGAGCTTCAATCAGCGTTTTGCCCACGCTGATGAGTCCGTCTCGTGGCATGGCACCTGTGTAGCCATTCTCGGCCAACCAGTCAATGCCTTTGGGTGGTCGGTATACCCGAATACCCTCAGCCTTGAGGATTGCTGCAAAGCAGTCCAGCTCCGCCTCTGCCTTTTCTATGATGTTATCAGGGAAGGGTGATTTTGGTTTGAAGCGGTGGATATGAGCTTCAGGCATCGTCGCTGCGATCATAGCCGGTGGCGCTGCTGGAAAGCAGGCGCGACCTGCACGACCGACAATGACAGCCTTCAAAGGAGAAACTTCATCGTCGGCATGAACAGACGGTGTGCTCGAGGAGGGGTGCATTATTGCGAAAAAGAGTGTTATGTATTAAGAGAAGTGAAAAAAAAGTCTTTCTGCTTGTGTCGGTTCAATGTTGCTACTCCCAGCTTGTTAACAGATCTTATACCTTACGTTACATCCCACGGATTTGCGGTGAAGACCGAATATTTTTCCTATTGGATATTTCATGAATAAGTGTATTCGATATTCATTTCTCGAGGTCTGCTCACAAGTTACCTAATGGGATTGTTCAATTTCCTCTCGTAAGATAAGTGGGCCCTGCAGAGATACATACTGGAATGATCAGGGGTTGACATCCCGCTTGATCTGCAAACTACTCTGAGGGAACCAAAGAAAAGCGGAGCGACAAAGCAAGCTCCACATGACTAGGCCTCAGCCCCGAGCTTGACCGAACAAATAGAAGTAGAGACAGGTTTCACGGGGTCTGATGTAACTTAATGTACGCTCCCTGATACAGTAGACAGTTTGAGCCCCACTATGTTTTGCACTCCAAAAATCATCGTATTTTAAACATACTGTACCGAACGTCTCTGGCCACCCAAGGAACGGGGCTAAATACAATTTTGAGCTCTTGGTACATATATCAACAACGAGAAAGCTTTTTGACTTGGAACCCAGCCGTCTGTAGTTAGGTATTAGCCAAAAACAATTTCCAATGTCTAAAATTTACGTATGTCGAGTTGATTAAACACTGCTTCCACTAAAAAATACAGACTGACTGATCAAGGTGTATATGTATCTACGGTGTGATGCCCTGTGATATCTAACTCTCGACTAATAGAAATACCCCACACAATTTTCTCAACACGAATATATTCTAAGACAATTCATCACCTAGATATGAGTATTGAACTCCAGTATGAAGTTGTGAAATATTGGATTTGGTATAGTGTTTTGCGGAGCCCAGGTGGCCGCAATCATGTTACACAGCATTTGCCACGTCATCAAAAGCCTGTATCCCCGGCCGGGTACCTACCTACCGGAGACATTATTCAGGTCGTATTCAAACTTTTCTCTGCATCTTCTGCAGTATCCATTGTATGTACATACAACGGGCATACACCCTGGCAACAGGTGAGTTGATGTCCCTAGCGTGACGCCTACAGTAATAGAGCCACGTGTATCTTAGTTTTAGATCGATTGACTCTCTGGGTAAATACCGTGGACTTTCAAAAATTCCAATTATGCAGCACTAATGCACTGTGGGGTATCAACTCATGAACCTGTGGCCCGTGTATGTATGAGTAGACTAAATCTTACCATACCCAAAGATACTGTAATGTACAATAGCGCGGTGCTAATGCACTGTAGGGCGACATAGTTTGGCCCTCGCATGCACTTCCGGTACAGAAAACTAAATTCTTTACGGAGTAAACATTATCGGAACACGATTGACGAACATGAAGAAGGCGAATGACATATTTTTCCTTGGTCGTAATGCGGTACCGTCGCGACGATACAAGACTGCCAATTTCAAATCTTGTCAGAGTGCTAGGTCGGGTTTCAAAGGGCTTGCCAGTAGCAGTAACCCCTAGTGGAGTTCGAAGGTTAGGTAAGTTGGGCCATACTGGACCATTGGAGGTTTCTGTTGCTTGCTTGGTTGATCAGCGAAAGATACAAAACACTACGCACTTGTAAACGAGAGGCTGTGCAAAATAGGTAGCTCTTGAGTCCTCGACAATGAGAGATCAATGTGGATTTGAGGGCGATTTACCCTCAGGTCGGCAACGCCTCGACAACAAGTGCACCTCTATGCAATGGAAATCACTGAACCTGTCCCTGGAAATCCTGAGTGGCGAGATCAGGAAACTGCCGTTGCAGATATTGATCTTGTTGATGTAATTGAGGTGTTGTGGGCGATTGTGCTACAAAAATACACCGGATCTGATCGAATTGCCTTGAATCGTGTCGTTGATGGGAAGGAAGCGGTTCCTTATGTTTTGATGGATCTCAATCAAGACGAAGGAGCAAAATCATCAGACTTTCCGTGTCTCGCGTCTTTCATCGAAGCCAAAAGAGATGGCACACGAGAGCCGTTCATTTTAGGAGCGGGCAGCGATAACGCTAATTACGAGACGACAACCTGGATCACTAACAACAATATTAACGGCAATCATCCGTCCCCCACGACGGCAACTGCCTGCGATATCTTTATCGAAGTGAAGGAGGATACGCTAAAAAGTGAGACTTTGGCGACGACTTGGTACCGGTTTCCCAGGTTCAGTGACTGGGAAGTATACAATCTTTCTAGCACTCTTAAACAGAGTATGCGCTGTCTCCCTGCTGCCTACCACAGTGACATCCGTGAGCTTGATCTGTTCAGTCCAGAGAACAGAGAAGATCTTCGGCGATGGATGCCTTCGCGAGCTTGCTCGCAGGACCCAGCCTTGTCAGTGCCGGATATTCTGAAGAGAAAAGCGCAGACGCAAGCAAACGCGTGCGCGGTCAAGGCTTGGGACGGCCTTTGGACCTACTACGAGCTTGAAGAAGCATGTAAGTGGCTGGCAGTCTATCTCTATGAGGTGGGAGTCAGATACAGGAACAGAGTGCTACTTCGAAGAGAGAAGTCCAAATGGACCGTTGTGGCAATGATTGCTACCCTGATGGCCGGAGGTGTATGCGTACTTGTCGATATTCATCAACCAAAGGAACGAGTAAATTCTATCAACCAGTCAACAGGGGCTCGATTTCTCTTGACTAGTGAAGCTATGGCTCGGAAGGGTGATGCGTGGACTCCGACAACGTCAATTCAGGAGATTTGTGTGCCCGTCTCTCCATCGCTGTCACTTCAATCAAGCACGAATTCACTCCCAACCGTTACCCACGATACGATCGCTTTCATCTTCTTCACGTTTGGCAGCACTGGAATACCCAAAGGTGTTGTCCAAGAACATGGGCCCGTAGCCATGACGGCAGTACAGATATCCAAAGCTATGCGAATGAATTTTAACTCGAGAACATTCCAGTATTCGTCGTACAGTTTCGATGTCAGGACACCTTCGCCACATTCTTTGATGGTGATTGCCTGTGTGTGCCGTCAGAAGAACAACGCCTTGACGATCTCTCATGGACGATTAATACAATGAAAGCCACCCACATCTGTATCACCCCAACCATACTTGCAAAGCTGGCCCCTAAAGATGTTCCCTTCCTGTGCCAGGTGACAGTGGGCGGAGAATCGCTCACAAAAGAGCGATTGCAAGAATGGTGCCCTCGAATTGCAACAATCTACGGCACAACTGAATCGGTTATCTGGGATACATACCATGCAGATCTGACCGTTGATGACTCGCTAAGGGATATTGGGCGTGGCATGGGACCTACGACCACATGGATTGTCGATCCAAGGAACACAACAAAGCTGATGCCCGTCGGTGCAATTGGGAGCTCCTTGTTGGCGGGCCCCTCTTGTCCAGGGGATATCTAAACATGAGGATCGGACGAAGGTGGCGTTTCTGGAGAGGCCTTTGTGGCTCGAGGAATTTTTAGTGGAGGGCGAAGCAACACAGCTCTACCGAACTGGAGACTTGGTTCGCTACAACTTCGACGGTACCATTCAGTACATCGGGAGAAAAGACTGCCAGATTAAGGTCAATGGCCAGCGTGTCGAGCTCGGAGATATTGAATACGCCTTGCGACAAACCTTCCCGGATGGAACGCTTTGTGCGGCAGAGATGATTCATCCCGAGTTCCGCCAAGGCCCAGGAAGTACTGGCTGCTTTTATCAGTGTCCATCCTCCTGCACCGACAGTATCCAGTTGGTCGTTGGCCAGCGTCCGCAAGCGAATGTCGGAATTGCTTCCTATGTACATGGTCCCGTCTCTCTTCATCCCGCTTGAAGGTGGAATTCCCACTACATCAACAGGAAAGGTTGATCGATCTAGACTTCGCCAGCTAGGGTCCTCCATATCGCCTGCACACGTTCTACAGAGCCCCAAAGAATTTGAAAAGCATCGAGAGCCAATGACGCCAAAGGAGGCACTTGTTCAACGTCTGTGTGGTGAGGCGTTAGGCGTCACGGACTCTACCTCCATCGACATGAACTCCAATTTTTTCCAATACGAGAGCACGTCAATTCACGCGATGCATATTGTTGCTCTCGCCCGCAGCTGTGGCTGACATTCTACGGCCATCACTGGAGTCCATAACCGATGTCTCACGCCTTATATGATGGAATCAGCCTCGACACCCTACTCCAAGCCCTATCAGCAGCTATTGAAGGGAGACCATTGACTCCCAGCGGGTCACTTGCGTCGTTTATTCGGCATTCAATTTCAATCAAAAACGAGGCTTCTCGGTAATGGGGTCGACTCTTGGCTGGATCGTCAATGACGAAAATTTCTAGCGATTCCCCCGCCGACAAGGTCAGCAAAAGTACCCCACACATAGTTAGGAAAACCGTGAGCTTGCTTGCGCCTTTACCGAAAGGGATCACAGCGGCAACGTTTTTCACGGCTTGTTGGGCCGCGGTCGTAGCTTCCACGATGCAGCAAACCGACATTGTTTTCGGGCGTCTCGTCTCCGGACGAGGAGCAACTCTCAATATAATTACGGAGCCTGTCGCGGGTCCATGTTTGAATGTGATCCCTCTACGGGTAACATGGCCCAGGAACAGTGGCCACAAGTTGTTTTCTCCCCATGAGGTCTTCGCCACTATCCAACAGCAACAGCTCAATGGGATGCCGTTCGAATCCACCGGCCTGTCAGACATCACGTCGTGTGCCGACTGGCCGCAAACACAACCTTCGGCTCCGTTTTCCAGTACCAAAATATCGATGAGACACCTGAAGTCACTTTCTTCGGAGCACAGACTCACTTCGGTGTCATACCCATGGAGTTCCGACCTGAGCAGCTTTGGGTGCTGGTGAAGCCGCTTGGACACACAATTGAAGTGACCCTGTTTGGAACTACAGCCATTATGACCCAAGAGAACGCGCGATTCCTTGGGGATGAGTTTTGCAATTATGTGGCCATGGGAGGCATGGTAAGAGAAGGATAGATGATCATGTACGTAGATCGAAGTTCCTGCGTTGGGGCCAACGAAAACCTCGGAACTAGTATTCGCAGCTATTCTAGAGCGCACTTGAACAAACACACTAGTTGGCTCTGCATGTAACCCTGTATCTCCACTCCAGCTGATTTCAATCATCTGTATGACTCTTCATTCCAATCGAGATCGCAAGGGCCGAACTCGGCCCGATAGGCGAGATTTGGCCGGCTGAAAATTTGACTCACCCGGCCCGAAATATACGTGGCGGCAGGCGAAAATTAAGCTTGTTTCGCCACATGGTCGGCACCTCGAGAGCTAATCCCTGCAGCTGATGAAGGATACCGAGCTACCTTTTAACTAAATAACGTCAAGGAAAACTGCCATATCTTCGTCAAGACTTAATCTCCTTAGTTACATCTTGGCTGCTGAGCACTAGATCTTACCCCACTACTGTAGCACGCCAGGAAGCCAAGCGACTCCGCGAAAATAATTTCCCCAGGGCCTTTTGGACTTGGCATCTCGTAAAAACTTCAACACAGTGTCCCGAGCTGCGAATCACGCCATGGCCCCACTTTATCTGCTTACGGAAAATTTTCTTTTGAAATAATAATGCAGTAGTCACACTTGTATCTCTTTCCATATATCCTTGTTGAATTTTGAGCGCCATCTGCAGGTAGAATCCTTCAGTCACTAGGGTCTGCAGACTCCATCACGATTATGGCAGCCACAAATTCCCACCCGGAGGTGGTGGATGAGCATGAAGCTCGGTCAGTGGTTGAGTCAACTCAACCCAGCACTCGCCGATCGATCTTTCGATCAATTCCATTCCAGATTGCCGTTGCTAGCGCTGTGTCTTTCACTGCACCTGGTATGTGGGATGCCTTGAACAATCTGGGTGCGGGTGGTGCGGCAGAGCCCTATGCTGTTTCTGCAGCAAATGCTTTGGTCTATGGTTTGTTCGCGATTGTGTGTGTTGCAGCTGGAGCTATCAACAACCGCATCGGCCTCCGTTATGGATTGACGCTTGGAGCTATTGGCTACCCCATCTATGGTGCCGGTCTTTACACCAACAACAACTCGGCAAACACATGGTTCATGCTCTTCGGCAGTGCCTTGTGTGGTATCTCTGCCGGTTTCTTCTGGGCTGCTGAGGCTGCCATCATTATTGGATATCCTAGCCCCCACGAGCGTGCATTCTACCTTGGTACGTTTCAAAAATTGTCACATCGTTATCATTCTATAACTGACATCTTGAATAGCAATCTGGCAAACTGCAAAGGCCGCTGGCCCAATTGTGGGAGGTGCGATTAACTTGGGCCTCAACGCACAAACTTCGACAACAGGATCCGTCAGCTCCAGCACATACATCGTGTTCATCGTCATCATGTGTCTTGGATTCCCCATCGCCCTCCTACTTAGCCCTGCTGAGAAGGTGCAGCGCAAGGACCGAACCTTGGTCCTTGTGCACAAGCAAGCCTCCTGGGCTGCTGAGTTCAAGGCTGCGCTTTCTCTGATTGCTACTCGCCGTGTCCTCCTCCTCCTACCCTCCTTCTTCATCAGCTACTTCTACAACGGCTTCCTCAGCACGTGGCTCACCACCTACTTCACCGTCCGAGCTCGCGCATTCTCCTCCTTCTTCACCAACTTCGCCGGCATTGCCTCCTCATTCATCATCGCCGGACTTCTCGATCGCCAGGGTATCCACATCAAGACCCGCGCCAAGATCGCCTTCATCTCTATTGTGACCATTCTCACCGGCACCTGGATCTGGGCTTCGATTCTTCAGAACCAATTCTACAGTGCCCCCGAATCGCCCGTCTTCGACTGGTTCACCGGCGGATTCGGAAAATCCTACGCTCTCGTCTTCTTCTGGACTTTCGGCGGCCAGGCATTTCAACAATTCCTGTACTGGCTTATCGGTCAATACAGCACCGATATCTCGTCATTGTCCTACCACTGCGGTATTCTGCGTGGATTCGAGGCCCTGGGTCAAACTGTTGCCTGGGCTATGCAGTCTGAGGGTGGTGCCAACCACTTTGTCAGCATTGGTCTCAACTTTGGAATCACGCTTCTTGCTGTGGTTCCGACCTGGATCGTCTTGTCCGAACTTGAGCACAGCCATGAGGTTCAAGTGACAGCGGAGGATGTTAACTCCAAGATTCAGGATGAGAACCAAGCTTAGACGACTGTTTAAAAAGCAGATTTTTGCATGACTGCATACTAGCGATGGGCATTTATATAATTTCAACATGACTTATGACATACATTCAACATAATACAATTCTTCCGCTTCGTCTGACGACGAGCTGATAATTTTTATATACCGTTCATGGTTTCAGATTTCAAATAATTCTATCAGCTGATAGACTCATTAAGATTTTCAACGGTACCAAATGTCTTTTTTTGGCTAACGCCTGATGAATAATGTGACCCCGTGCCATTATAGAAGAGATTGATCTAGGTTTTGAGCAAGATCTTGGTATTCAACTTCAGTAGCCTATCTAACATGTCTTCGGATCTCATCACAGAATGACATCGATTGGCCATTCCATCAAGGACATAAGTCTCTCATCACCAAGACCAACAACAAGGGTATTAATCTTCTGGATTTCTATGTCCCATCTCTTCCCAAAGTACCAGAGCTCGTCCAGAATAGCGATAGGCACATACAGATGTGCCAAAATCACCAAGCTCACCCCCTGTAGCGTGTCAAAAGTCCCGTGCGAGTCCAAGGACGAGATGAATTCCTCCGAAAGAAGATGAGGCCAGCCTGAAACTGCTGCATCTTCGAGACCAGTCTGGAGCTCAAGGTCGGATGATGAGTGAGATTCGAGCGGATTCATTTGCATGACATAGAGGATCCTCATGTAAAGATCCTCGACCACTCCTATAGTTTGTCCGTATGTCTCCAGATAAGCCTTACTCCCATTGCCAGTTTCATCAGAGCGAGGGGTTGCGCTCGATGGCGAGCCCTCGGAGCCTTCTTCAAGATCACTGCGTAAACGGAGGCTTGCATGTAGGTCCCATAAATGCGAGACCGCATGATTGGCGCCCGTGGCGAACTCCCGCAGCCTCTTTGATCGGATATGCCGACTACGCACCATAATCGAGCGCACCTGTGCTTCACACATCTTCCAGTCCTCATTGGCATTGTTGCAAATTAACAGCGCCCTGAGGCGACATTTCCTCAGGGTCGGCCAAAATTGTTTCAGGATAGAAGTGACACCACGAACAAGGCGAAGCCATTGTATGTGGAGTATACCGACATCAGAGGGAGGATATGGTGAGCCAAGCCCAGAATTTGACGTATGCTGATGCGTAGGTATTGATGGATCCAAACCATTGATCCCCAAAGATGCAAACGCAAAGCTAACCACCAGCAGGGACCCAGCTAGCAAGGCTTCCGCATCTGGTTCACTGGTGGCGCAAAGCGCTTCCTGTAGTCCGGCCAGCCCTTGTTGATGATGTTCCACGATAGACTGAAGATGAGGTACATTTACAGACATGGAAGCACTAGAAGGATCTTGGGTATCCTGGGCACAAGCGTCTGCAGTAGTCAAAATATCCAAGCCAGCCAGGGCCAAGACTAGGTGCATCAAGAATTCATTTGCTGCTGCCATTTCAGGAATGACACGCTCCCAGACCACCGTTTTCATCTTGTGCAGTGTCATCTTTTTCGCGGTATGCAAGATAAAGTGTTGGAGTAAATTGAGATCAGTCATGTTGAGGCTGGATTTCGGTTGACCTCCAACATTTTGGGATTTCTCGGAAGGAGGCACATTGAAATTTAATGGACGAAACGGTATTTCCCGTATATTTTCACGCGCCTGGAGATGGATACTTTCCGACGATACTCTGTGTCGAAGGAAGGGTCGTTGTCTCCTTGTCTGGTCACGTGTGCCTCCTGGATTGGGGAAGACGCAGTCTTCCCCCCGAATGAGACATGAACCGCACGTTGGCCGCTCCTCATCGCACTGGTTGTGTCAGTCATGACCGATCGAGAATATCTCCTGGTGGAATTAATTACCTTCACGCGACGCTGCTTACAGGTATAGCAACCATTTCGCGACTTGGTGTGGCTGATTCGTTGCTTGGGGCGAAAGCGCGACTTGGCTGCGCTTCTAGACGGGTCCTCAACTTGTATCGGGTGTAGCGGCGTCATCATTGGCGATTTGGACGGGCAGTGGTGAGCTCACATAGTCTCCGGCACATATGGCTGTCCCGATAAGTAGGCTACACAATGGTAGGTGCGTAAAAGGTAGTGTAAAGTCAGGTGTGAGAAGCGGAGGGAGAATTTAAGGTTGCACTCGCGGCTGCAAATTCGGTGCAGTACCGTGAAAATAATTTACTCCAAATAGAACAGAACAGCTGAAAATTGTCATCTCATCCACTGCAAGCCTAATTGAATTTTTTGACCTACTTAGTTTTAGACAGTAGACAGCAGAGACAAAAGAAAGGTAGTGAATGCATTCTCTGTGGTATAATAAAATCTATATAGTTTCGCCCGACGCCATGGATGAGTTGCTATTATGCCGACATGTAGGCTTATTCTTCAAGCTTCATAATCCTTTGATCTCTGTGGTCTATAGCCTTCATCTGTAGACATAAGCTGGAGCTCACTATCTCGCTTGTTACCATTGCGACCGAGAAAAGAACCGGGGTAGATGACTACCAACACAATCCCACTCAAAGCCATGAGACAAGCATCGAAAATGTACAAGAGATATTCTCTTCTCATGATAAACCCATCATTTCCCTCGACAAATTCGGCCACACGGAAAATGGATCGAACCAGGATGAGGAAGCAAGCAGCGTAGAGAGCCCACATTATGGGTTCCCACTTCTTGCTATGCTCCAAACAATGTGAAATATTTCGCGAGTTTCTCTTAACGCGCCAGTGGAACACCGCGGAAACGATGACGAAGAACCCGAAGAAAAGAAGCTGAATAGCAAGACCGCCAATGACGATATTCGCACCGATATTCATGGCGGAAAGACTTCCAGCGGCCATATAGCCACCCCCTGGGACAAAGTTAGTGTCAATAAAAAGAGCGTCGTAGAACCGGCACATACCTCCACACTGGAGAAGGAAAGAGATCACATCTCCGACCACAAATATTTTTGTAAGAAATCGAACTGGTACGACTGAATACTGGTGACAGTTGAGTGCAACAATGACTCTGCCCAGAGTCATATAGATTGAGGCAGCGAAAAGTGGCGGCGCGACCAAAATCAGCATCGTCTGAACGATGTATGGACCGAGGGCTTTGGTGTCGAAGTGTGAGAAGATTCGGGCGATGTAGCCAGCGCATTCAACTATTGCATGTAAAATATTATTATTAGTTTTCCTGGCCAATTTCAGGCTGTTTCGAGCCACTGATCTGGGGGATACTCACAGAGTAGACCAATGATGAAGGGAACGAAGAAATAAGTGCGGTATCGCCATAGTTGAATACCATGCAGAATTGTGACAATTAGGAAAATCGCTGCAAAAACCACTGCCGCCGGAATCGAAGGAGTGTAACGGTAAAGAGCGAAGTCGATACCTCCATCACTAGTATTGGTGCTCATGGTAGGCAGGTTGACAAAGTGAGTACAAATTATGTAGGGACAACGATGTCAAATAAAGTTATTCTAAAGCATTGCGAAATGAGGCTTGCTTTATAGCGAATCCATACTGAAGGCAACATCGATATTATGCTGAAAATAGCTCTCTTATCCTTCAACATGAAATATCTTTCCCCCGAAACTTGGATCTGAACGACTGAGGGTCATGCGAAACCGGGGATGCGAGAATGCGAGAATGCGAGCGAAGAAATACGAGAATACGAGCGGGGCCAACCAAAAACCTTAAAAACTCTAGTTTTGGAGTGGCGATGACCTCGGGACTTCACCGAAGTCGATAATGGATTCCATGGTACCTATAATTTGTATTCTATGCCTACTATGTGCTCACGAGTTAGAAGAATTGACAGGAAGTTAGTGCTTTCATCTAATTTCTCACCAGTGAACAAGACTTGCTTTACTCAATTTTGTACATGTTACAGCTGACTGACGCTTTCTAGATCTGTTAGAGTATATGAGAAGAGCCAAAGACACGAGGGGAGATTCAAGAGATAACGGAGGATGGTGGGCAAGCTTCGGACTCCAACACGGATGCCATGCGAGTCAAGATGCTCAATCGCCGTCTAGCAATATACCCGATCCCCCAACATGATCACTCATTCAACTGCCCCTTTGACAAATGCTGAGGAATGGGGAAAATCCTCCCGCCAAAAACAACCGATTGGTTTGGACATCATGCACTGCCACCGTTGTTGTAGGAAGGAACTTGCCATCTCTATCTTCAATAACTTTGATGACCTCATAGTTATTCTCTCCCAAGCCCGCATGTTTCTGGTCTCGCTTCCTGACCATGAAGACGCTTGCCGCTGCAACTCGGTTATATGGGTCATCGGCAGCTTGCATAAAGCCCACTGAATGCGGAATAGCAGCAACCACTATGTTTCCTTCCTTGTCGACGGTAATATTATCAAGGGGAACATCCAGAGGAATCTTGTCAACTTCAACAAAGCCATCGTCGGAGTTTTCATGGACAGTAATCACGCCCGATGCCGAATGGGAGACATAAAACAGCCCATCTCGCCCACGTACGACACCATTAGGGAACGAGCAGCCTTCATTGGTGGCCATCTCACATCTGCCAGTATCCGACCGACAGTAGGTCAAGCTTCCGCCTCCAAAAAATATGACGCGATCGCGAAACATTCCAGCCTTCTCCTCGTGGTCATTCGTCACCAAAAAACCAACTCCATCATTATCGACCGCAATGTTATTAGGGGAGATAATCGCCTCGCTAGCGATAGTCTTAACGTGTACTAAAGTATTCGATGGTGCATCAAGATTGAATATTTCCACCGTGGAGTTTGCGCCCACTTTGCGGGGATCAAGCGGTTCTCCCGTGGCTGGATCCACAGGGGGTCGATGGTTGATGAGCCAAAACCGCTGTCGATCACCGACGCGACTAACATCAAAGCCATGCAGGTCGAGGTCTCCAAGATAATCGGTCTTTAGTTGGTGCAGCCCGTATAATCCATCAGGACCTGGCTCGTCGATATTCAGCACAGAAATGTGGTCTGTCCGCGACCTCGCGGAAACATTAAACAAGCTCCCGCTCGGATTCCATCCCGTTCGAGAGGTAAGGCTGGTGCATGCACCGTATAGCTTTCGGTTGTTGTGGTCTAGCCAAATATCTTCGCACCCTTCGAGAAGTGGGTGTTGAATGCGCTTGCAGTCCCAAGGGAAGTCCTCAATAGGCTGAATCACCCGGCCAAAGCCGAATATCAGGGCGAAAGTGTCATGGAGGTAAATACGGTATGCGATAGCGCTGATAAGTACTGCGGTCGCTAATGACAACAACCGGCGGTTGCCATGATTTGATGTCCCGTTGACCCGCGCCATGTCTGGTTGACGCATCTCAGGGAGGAGGTTAAAGAAGCTGCGACATGTCAGCCTTATCAGCGTAATTGTAGTCGGGTTTAGCTGTGCCTCCGGGGCCGACCTGTCCCGCGAACTCTGTTGGGCAGAACCCCGCCTACTACAAATGGATGGCGCCATTTCATGTGACGGGTCAAAGGTGCATCATAAATGCCACCATACGTTGTTTGTCAAGGATGAATGTAATCAGATTAGGATTTATCAATGAGGTGGTCAGCAATTACCATCTTCCTACGATTGTAAAAAGATCAAGGTACCCCAGGAATGGCATGTTCCTCTACCTAAGAATGGCCCCCACGAAGCAGCACGGATAACCCCGAAAAGCCTTCAATAATGTCTGCTTCACACAGGGGTTCCGTGGCAAATCTTCACATGTAAATCCTTCGACACTATTCAAAGTTAGGAATGATGCTGTAGAGTCAAATCGGAATAATCAACCGTGCTTACTTTTAACATCAGTCGCATCACATCCTGCCGACAGACAGGTGTTGAGAGCAAGCACGAAAGGATCACTGGCACATGTGCAATCGGTGTTAAGGTAAGTGCCACAGCCAACTTGCTCGGCTGCTTGCTGGTTGCATTTAAGCTACATTCATCCAGTCATTCAATGCTTCAGAATCCCGTACTGAGACTCTTTGATTGCGGACACATACCAAGCATGGTGTCATGTTCTCGGGATTATCGGGAGTGCCAGCTATAGCGACTGAGAGAAAAATTGCAATAGGGGCTAGAATCGAGGCTTTCATTTTGGGGATCCTTGTTAGACAAGGCAAGTCGATGGAAGTTTGGATGCAGAGCGTGTAGATACTAGAGCAACGAAGGCAAACTTCCGCCTTTAAGAACTAATTCCAGGTCAATAGACTGGCATAGACTTGATAGATTAAATCTACCCATGAATGCATAGATCAGTTACTTGATATCGTCTTACGTACCCTGCAGTCTCCGCCCAGATACCAATACCGTTATCTACATATCTCTCCGAGACCTGATTCTTTCAAGCCATATGTAGAAGTCTCACTGTAATAAAACATCTCATAGTTCCCTGTAACTTTGTATCCTGAGTGGATAAAGCGAACTAGTTCTGGCTTTCCTAGTTAGGAAGTAGATATGTTATGTCTTTGACATTCACCTTGGAAACGCCATCTATGTGGTATGAGGCATTGATTCTGCCATCATGCAAGTACAGTAATCATTGATCAACAAGCCCTGTTCATTGCATACTCGCTGCTCATAAAGTACCAATTAACCTGTAGTAACATCATCCGAGAAGCCCGAGAATACACAAGACATGTCAATGACATGCGGATTATCTGTATGTCTTTGATCCATACAGTTTTGAGTTTTGTGTGACTTCTAGAAGTGACTCAGTAGTCTAGAGCATAATTTCCCCAATAGTGTCAAATTCGCAACGCAAATATGCTCTCCACTATACGTTTAAAATTACCTGATAGTTCTGAAGATTGCATGAGGTGAAAGTTTCGCAACGTATGAAGTAGCATGGAGTGTCCTTAGACATTAGATTTAGAAGACGCAAATTCTAGCTCATTATTGCTTGACGCTAAACCCAGCCATCGTAGCTTCTATATCATCAGTTCCTCCCGTTGCACCATTGTTGGGATGGACTTGGAGTTGTTGTCTGAATGCAGAAATCCAGGCAGGATTATCCGCAATCGACTGGTTCCAAGAGTCCTCCGAATCATAAAGTAGCTTCCTCGATTCCTGTTGGAACATCTCATCCGTAGGAATAATACCAAGACTCATTTGCTGACGAGCATAGCGGCTGAGGTGTTGTGTCAAGATACCTGTAAAAGTATTCAATGGCACCATTGTCTCACCCCTCGGCGCCAATTGCAATGGAGGTTCCGGTACGGCTGATGGTTCATTTGGATTTTGAGCGCTCGCATTGGCAACAATCCAATCCGCCCGTGCAGAGATCTGAGCTAGGTGATCCTGGGCACTCCTACTTGATGCTGAGAATGGTACCATTGTCTTTGACTCCCAGCTCAGCAGATAAGGCGGTAAAGAATTTATAACCTTTGCTGCAATATCTGGTGGAAAGTCATGATCTCCGTGCCAGTCACTCATTGTCATTCCTTGGCGAAAATGATTGGTCAAATGGTCCGCTCTTTCGTCCCAGCTTTCGAGTCGTTGGTCACAGAAGCCGCAGCGCGAGGTGACGGTTGGGCCCTGGATTTTCCAGTCGTCTATCAGGGGTAAGGTTTCCAGGTTATGCACAAGCCTGAGATGCTGAACTAGGTGGTCTTTCCGTCGAAAGATACGAGTCGAGTCAGAACATTGGAAATGGTTGTGCCCATCAAGATGCTCGGGGGATGGCTCCAGAAAATTGCAGTAGACACAATGTAACCTTCCTGTCACAGTTGATACCACCGCACCTCCATGTGGAGAGCATGCCCAGCCTCCCAGGTTGAGATGTAGGGACTTTTCATGGCGCGACCAGTCAAACTTGTTTTTGAATGTATCACAGCAAAATGTGCAACAGAATATTCGGTCGCTTTCCAGTCCACTTGGTTTTTTGGGTTTTCTTTTGCTCTTGCCGACTCGCGTACTCCCAGGTTGTGACTGAGAATTCCTAGGCGTTGACACTGCAGATCGTGTTGAGGCCGAAGACTGCCATGATGATGCGCTGGTGCCACTCTTAGAACTTGCCAGTGAGGCTGGCCGGCGATGATGTCGGAATGAAATGTTGATTCTGTTCGAAACCTCTTCACAGAAAGACAATCCCTCCCCAGCCTGTTCCGACTTATTGACGGCCTGCATGATCGCTGATAATGATGCCGGTTCATCCTCCGGTGGTGATTCCTGCCATCTCTGCATTGGATCAAGAGAGTTTGTGATGTCTGGGCTATATCTTGGACTCATTGTCTGTCCGAGCCTGCCCAGAGAATAGCGGCTTCTTCTCCTGGGCAGACTTGAAGGACGATTCAAATTTTGTATTGGAATGACGTTTGTCTTCGGTTCCACCGTTCGCTCGCGGAACGATGACTCTCCACTGTCCAAAAAAGGCATATATGCACTCTCGTCCTGTTCGACTGGTTGGGTATTGTAGAGGGAAGAAGGCGATATTCCAGGGTGGTGCAGTTCAGTCTGGTCAAATTGAGCCTGTTGGCTGTCCAAGGGAGGTGTTAGGTCTACATGATGCTCCTTGAAACCATAGTTGGCCAATTCCAATGGACCCTGGAAATCATCGGGGACCCACGGACTAGTTGGCCAGTCCGATATGACTGGAAGTCCACCATCATTCATCGACGGGACGAACTCAAAGTTAGAGCCATCGTGTAAAAATCCTATTTCAGGATTTGCATTCCCGTCTTGAATGCAATCATAGTGGGCAATTCCACTCAGATCGTCGTTGACTGGCGGCATGTTAGTATTTCAACTTCTAAGCCTTGACGGCAAACTCCGAAGCCCATGATTGACTCACTAAAGGGTGAGGCTCTTTGGAGGTCTTCGGAGATCGGAAGTAGCTGGGGCGTTGGCGTGAGCGCCTGGAAATCCCAAGAGCGTCTTTTATCAGACATGGATCGATTCCCACGTATTGTGTAGCCTTTGGGTCTGGAGCGACTTGAATCGAGAAGGTGAGAGTGTCGTCGGGTTCGTCCCCGAAGTCGGCCATCGGACCGGTCGGGCCAATCTACCTTACTAAAAGGGTCACGGCGTTGTGGGGCAGCCCCCGTCCAGTCATATATACCAATCTTGACTTATAGGACATCACATCCTCACACGATTAGAAAGAATAATCAGAGATTTGATCAAAAGGCCTGTTTACACTGAATTCCTAGATTCAATACCTATCAATCCCTCCTCCAAATATGGAACCCTATACCTGCTAACCACTATCCGTAACAAGGATCACTATCTCCGCTTTCGCAGGGATAGTGGTTGTTCAGAATTGATCTAACACATTAAGCATCCACTTCGCTTCCTTGTGGCTGTCAGTTGCACGCTGACCCTCTCCTTGATCCATTGCTAGTAAGCTTCGAAGACCATCCATTCGTGTGTCTAGTTCTGGTGTGCCCATGAATAAAACACCGTATGTTGATTCCCTTATACTGTGGAGGTGTTTGAGAGACTCATCGCATAATAAGTTGGAGTAGTTCAGGGCCTATCAAACATAAATTAACACTGCTCTTCACAGGCAAAATTTAGATGCCAGGACCAAGTACATTCTTCACGATAGTGCCGCCTAAGCTATGTGTAACAAATATTATCGGTCGATTCTGGCTCTACGATGCGTATTAGCAAATGTAGATGCTAATCTATATTGGAGGAGGGGAGAGGGGGGCTGCTTTCAATACATTGGTCGGTTCTTTTGCTTGCCATAGCGCTGAAATCAAGTCCTCGGAAACCGCCTCTTGCCAGAACTTACTAGCATTAGTTTTCTCGGTCGGTGCACTATAGCCCCAGGTATAGATTCTCGAGCTAGGTAAATCAACTGGAAGTAAACTTCGAAGCCAATTGGTTCTATTTGGCGCTGTCCACGATTTTTTCGCGGTGGCCGTTCAGCCCATGCACAGCAACAATACTATCGACGATCGTCAGTAGGTTTTAGATTTCAATTTAATTCATTGCTCTTTTCATACTCTACTCGGGCATCTACTTCTTCATATAAAAGTTTCAGTCCTTGTTCACTAGGTCCCTGGGAGACATCACGGCCGGTTTTAAAAGAAAGTCAATAACAACGGTAATATCTCTTCGGCTCACCCTCTGACCCCGGCATAAAAGGCCTTTACATAATTTCCAGTCCTGGAATAGCGGCATTTTCCAATGTTGGTGATGTTTGCTTCTTGAGGAGATCAGGGACTCTCAACTATTGCGGGGGAACGCCCCGCCCGCCGCCAATCTGATTATGTAAGCATATCTTTATCATCAAAAATTTCCTGGCCTTTGTGTTTGATTCACTTCATCTCTCAAATCATTCCAATCATGTCTCAGAATACACAAAATCCCGATGAGGCCTCCCGAGATTCGTCAGCACCAGCCGACTCCAAGATCGACCACGCCGCTTCCATCAGGTACTGGAGCAGTCTTCCGAGCACCACTAGCAATATGTTAGGCATGCTTGGCACCTATCCATGGTATTCGCGCATTGAATTGCAAGGTTCCAAGAACTTCTTGAGCAAAGTTCGCCGCCTTGTACCTGCGCTCCAAACAGATGGCAAGTTCAGCCTCGGAGTCGATTGTGGTGCAGGCGTTGGACGCGTCACTGAGGGCTTTCTGCGTCACGTTTGCACGGTGGTAGACGCGGTAGAGCCGGTGCAAAAGTTCACTCAAGTCCTCGAGGACGGGCAACTCAAGAAAGATGGTGTCATCGGAGACATCTTTACCCTCGGCCTTGAGGATTGGTCTCCGGAGAAGAAATATGACTTGATCTGGACCCAATGGTGTGTGGGTCATCTCACAGATTCACAGTTGATTCAGTACGTGTCACGATGCCGTGATTCATTGACAGAGAGCGGAATCATGGTGATCAAAGAAAACCTATCCACCGACGCTGGCGATCAAGACATGTACGACGATGAGGACAGCAGCGTGACAAGGACAGATGCGAAATTCAAGCAGATCTTTGACCAGGCTGGAATGAACGTGATAAAGTCGGAGATTCAGACCGGATTTCCCAAACAATTCAAACTCCTTCCTGTCAAGTCTTACGCGTTACGGCCGAAAATATGAGAATCCTTTCTTCTTGGCGAATCCACTGGGATTCTGATTTTCATGCCCATCGTCATTGTCAACTACTTTACTTGCCAAGACGATTGTCTTTGCAAATCAAGCCCTACGAATAATAATTGCATATTCTTCGGAGTGAACCGACCTTGCATTCAACGGGTCCAATGCATAAACCGAAAGAACCAAGATATGTCGTCAATCCTGACCTGTCGGTCCCTGAAACCTTCGTCAGGAAGTTTATTTTTCAGGATCTACGTTGGTCTTCCAATGACGGCGAGCGGGCCGCATAATAAGCAATGGTGCTACATGGTCTGACACAGTGCCTTCCACACTTCCAACTGGGGAGAAGGTCAAGAGAACGGCTTCAATTGAGAGATAGTTCGTTCTACAGCAACCGATCTTCGGTTCTCTCGGTTAGGTAGACCTACGGGTAAATTTAATCTATCTGCTGGGGTTGTGTTGAGGGAATTGATTGATTGATTGATTAGCGACTTCGTGCTGACGAACATCATCATATTGAAAATCACAATCAATTTTGAAAATCAAGAAACGCTTCAAGGGATTATCTTCATCTGAGTCATGTGGAGATGAACGCGTGGTGCCTTGCCACGTCCATTTTTCTAGGCTTGGCACTTTGGAATTTATCATGCTATTCAACCACATGGTATACATATAATTTTTGGCTGCGGAGTTCGTAATGAGAAGATGTCTCTTCCTTTCATTATTTTCAGGTCTGCGAGATTTTTCTCGCCGGTTAGTAGTAAATTGGTACCGGGGTTGTGTGGCCATGTTCGTTTTTGGGACCCTGTAGATCTCCCGACAGATCTATATTTTGGTTCAAGCAGACCAATCTTCTTGGGATGTCTTCTATTTTGAAATAGACAACGCGCAATGAAGCATGAGACAAGGTCCACTTGCCAGATCAGCTCGCCATCCCTGGATTGCTGGCCCTTTGTTCTGGACTCACTTCCGAGAACGGGCGGGATGGAGAATAAGGTTAGCTAGAGCCCGCTGCTCCTAAACCAAAATCCCTTGCGTCATAGTCCATACCCCTGCCGATGATCGTCCTGCGGATCTATGATGATCATCGAAATTGAGGCTTTCTGAAGGGCTCGTGAAAATCTTTGTACATGATCCATCTAGTATTTAAACCGTCGAGGCCTGGAAGAGCGATTGAGTATTCCATTCAGTGTCAGTGTTTACTTTCATCGCGAGGATGGGTCGAGCGTGAGTAATGTTGTTACAAAAATTTCCTGTGAAGCAACTAATCGGGGTGCCAGGATTGACGGCTCCGCATTAAGCTGGGCTCAAGCCGAAGAGGTTGCTCCTATCATCCGCAAATGGGCCACAGAGGTATTTACCACTCGTATCTACCGATGTTCTAAGCTAAATGAATAGCAACTCCTTCGAGTATGGCATCAACAGAAGAATCGATATGACCCTGATCCATTGTGGGGGGATGAAGTTGGTTTTGACAAACAAACCTTGAAGAAGGTTATTTACTAACTCGATAACCTAGATCGAATATGCTTTAGTCAACTTGGACCGCAAGAATTCGCGGGCCACAATGTTACTGGAGCAAGAGAGGGTTATACGGCAGTGGGAAGCAAGAAATTGTTGCACAAGTGATGGGTACGACCAGAGTTCCTCATAAGAACCGAATAGCTTACAGCTAACAGCGTTTGATAGGGCTACGTTACAATGGGAGTGGGCAACTTATGTGGTTGAGACCACACCTGAAGCTCCGTACCACGACAGGGCAACAGATCTATTGGAAGTTGAAACAAATATGCGTCAAAGGTAATGGTGTCGCTTCTCCTGCCATAATATGAGCTAACAATCCGATTTAGGAGACATTTGATAAATCGGTTCCTCTTGCCTCATCAACAAGCCATGTCTCTCTGTGTTTTCCCTCGAGTCGGGGTGGAAGGCACATGGACTACTCCCAACCAACCCAATCGTCTTATTTGTCCGCTGCCTCGATATCAACTGTTGGCAAAGAATGTCCAGAGTCGCCCTCAAGGTCGAATGAGAACTTATTTCCCAATCTATCGGGATGTTTTGACATCAAGTCCATTTCATGATGACCCACCAACGGGGAAAGGAATTCCTGACCATATTTGCTTGGACGAGCTAGATATTGGCACCGGGTGCTGCAGTATTCAGACAACCTTTCAAGCCGCCAACGAAACCGAAGCACGATGGTTATACGATCAACTCATTCCTCTCGGCCATGTTCTTCTTGCCATGACAGCTGCAACCCCGATATGGAAAGGATATCTAGTTGATACAGACATTCGATGGCAAAGATTCGGAGACTTGGTGGACGATCGTCGACCAGGAGAAATGGACTTCTTGGTACGTGAATCATATCTCACAGACAGATACCGTGTAGAAAGCTAACATCGAAAAGCCACCTCGTTGGACATGGAATCGAACATACCTCTCTCGAGAGAAGCCTCCGATGCTGGAAGGGAGCACCCCTCTGCAGCCCATGGACAAAACCATCAAGAGCCGGCTACTCGAAGGTGGCATGGATGACGCACTCGCCGAGCATTTTGCATCAATCCTTACCCGCGACCCTCTCCTGCTGACTCGAGCAGATCTGGACAATCTGAATGACTCAAACACAAGACTCTTTGAGCTTCTTCACGGTTGCGTCTGGCATCATGTCCGCTTCAAACCACCTCTCACTGATAATGGTCCTGGATGGTGTGTGGAATTCCGACCGATGGAGGTGCAACTGACCGATTTCGAGAACGCTGCGTTCGCAATCTTCATGTACCTGCTTTCGCGAGCAATCACCACCTTCCATTTGAACTTCTATCTCCCATTTGACATGATCGGTGAGTCATGGGAAACGGCCCAGAAGCGCAATGCTGCGGTAGAAGGGCGCTTCTGGTTTCGTCGATCTGGGTGGTCTTCCAAATATCATCGGAATGATCATTCAGTCAAGTCTATGTGCAAGGACTCGGCCGATCATCAAGACGCCGAGAAGGAATGCAAACTCATGACTGTGGATGAGATCGTCAATGGCGAAGGAAATTCTGGAAGTTTCCCAGGTTTGTTGGCCATGGTTTGGGAGTATCTTGACTACACCAATGTTCCTTCAGTCGAAAAGGCCAAGCTTGCTCCTTACTTGGATCTCATTCAGCAGCGTGCGAACAGTACCAACCCGACTCCAGCATCTTGGATGCGTCAGTTTGTCCGTCAACATGAGGATTACCATCGTGACAGCTATGTCAGTGAGAAGGTCTGCTATGATATGATGGAAGAAATATCTGTTTTGAACAAAATATAGATTACAAATTCAAACTTCACTTTTCTTATCAATCGTGGAAAAACACCTCTGCTCCAGATCTACTCTGAGGTCCATTTCCACGGTCCGCATTCTTCTAATATCCAACCTATGTTGCTGTAGATCTGATGGAAATGAAAACATGAATCTCTTTTAATTTAGCATTAAACTAAACACTCGGTAAAGAAGAAAGAAACTTTTCAAATGCTCTTCCAGCAATATCCGAAATTGTAACCGCCTCGGCTGGCCTGACATTTCTCTCACGACTTGCCTGCTTGACAAAGCAGACCACTGTGTAAATCATACTGCCACTTTTCACTCCCAACTCCACTATAAGACCACAAACTCTCCGTTGGATCATACTTCTCTTTGATTTTTAGCAGCTTACCATACTTGTCACCGTAGAAGTCATGTTTCCAAGAGCGACTGAACCCATTTGCTGCATTCAGATATGCCCCGGCGTCTGGAGCCCACTTTCTCCAGACAGCTTCCTGGTTTTCCTCATACCAGTCTATTGCAGACTTCAATGCATTGCTGGCATCTTCAGTCGCGTTGATGTGCGCTCCCCACGCCATCGCCAGGACATACGCCTTGCGCCAGTACCAGTTTTCACTGGCCCGTCGTTCCTTAGGGACTTTGGCCGGGCCAGACCCAGCCTGGAGATCGAAGCGTAACATATTTCCATCATCGGGACGTTGGGCGACAAAGATTTTTCGAAGATACTTGTCCAGGTCTTCTTTTGGAAGGTCGGATAGCTCAGTTCACCCTAGTAGTCGCCCGCTGAAGACACGAGATGATCCTGCAAAATTCCTAGAGCGGAATTCGGGCTTCCCCCATGACCAGAAACCTTCAGAATATAGCTCTGTCACAAGTATACTCAGATTCCCCTTGCTTGCGTCTTCAATGCTGTTGACCAGCTTTCGAATTTTGTGTCGCATACTTTCGACGGTAGTATTAAAGGCGAAGAGCTTGGCTGACACTGCTGGACCAGCTACAGCATGGGGCAAGGGGAGGTATTTCTTAGCCATCTGCCCGGTCATCGTATCAACCGTGCCGGTCACGCCCGTGTCTATCAGATCTGGGAATTGCGAGGTAAGTTCAGCAATAGCCGCCCACGCAGCATCTTCCATAGGGCGGAATGAATCGCGAGCGTAGAAAGTCAACGCGGCGCTAACCGCATTCTCAGGCCTGGGTTTGGTATTAATGACAAGCTCGGTAACAACTCCGAACACACCACCACCTGCTCCACGAATTGCCCAGAACATGTCTTGATTTTGCTCGTCATTTACGACAAGACGGCATCCCTTGGTGGTGATAACAGTGGCTTGGTAGAGGTGATCCGACACAAGGCCGTGGTAGCTAGATAAAACACCGTGACCACCGTTGGTTAATTGTCCACCTATACCAACTGTGACATCCTCCGCGCCGACAACCGATCTATTTGCTGCGTTGGCAGCAATGTATGCGGAGCCCCAGTTGGTACCCCCACCGCATATCAGGACATTTGCCGTGTCTTTGCTTCCAGGGATACGCCAGTCTGGCTTGTGCTCAATGTCGCGGAAGTTGTGCGTCCAGATAGACAAAGAGTATGCACCGGTTGCCCTGGAGATAGTGCGGTTAGCATCATTTCATCGAGGTGATGGGACTGCCAGGCTGGTTCAATCACAGTTTCAACGCGTCAATAAATACATACCGGCCATTGAAGTCATGTCCCGTGGATTTGATGACAATACGAATGTTTCTCTTCGAAGCCCATTCCATAGCCGTCACAATTTGCTCCTCTTTCGTGGCATTGACAACATACTGAGGCAGTCCACCAATGCTGATCCTTTCTCCTTGGTGTACCCAGTCTCGCCAGGGGGAATACAAGAGTTGTTGGTGAACACATAGTAGCTGATCCTTTCCGGCTACGATGCGTGGAATACACTGAGATTCCATCGTTCTTTCACTTCAGTACAATTGTACGGCGAGTTCAGAGGGCTTCCGTCATAGCAGGATGACGCTGCGGGAGCAGTACGTATTAAACATCCGTCGATAGACTTGTTGAGAGCATTCCAATCGTCATGGGATGGCCATGTATCACTCTGTGGGGAGGATTTGCATTTTGGTAATAGGTTGGTGAATATGCTGGACTGGTGACGAGCGAAAGCGGAAAGGAAAGAGCATGAAGAATTAGCTGATACATACTGAGCGAAGCTCGTTCTCAATCACCGCAACTTGAGAAGTTTCTCTTGTTTCACGGATGTGGGCAAACTCTTTGTTCTGAGCCTGACGTGGAAAGTCACCCATATATTTGCTATCTAAATGGAATAATTATTCTTTATATGGTTTGACAAATAGTTCTTTGTCTCCTCTACCTTCTCGGGCTTGATGGCTTTGGCGTTTTGCTACTAGCAGCGAGATGAAGCTGTTCGTTGTTTATCCAGATAGATGGTTTTATTGGCTAGGAACACTTCAATCAATTTAAGTTTGTGTCGCGCCACGGATCTCGTGGAGCCTTTGCAATTTCTTGGCAACCATATGCCCATCAGAAAGATCTACGAAGGCCCATGGAGCCTTCCGGGCGATCTTGAGCAATATCCAAAGTCCGAAGAAGACAAATATCTAGAAAATAGCGACCAATGTTAGCGCCAATAAAGCGGCCACCAATCTACATAGTATGCGATCTTACAGTCAAGTAGGGAGCGAGAAAAGGGAGGCGATGGAAACCCTTCCATAAAGCAGCTCCGCCTGCCACGACTAGAATAAAAAGACAGCCAGAGAAGGCTATGTAAGCCAGGAGCGGCTGCCCATGACTGCGATATGGATATTCGTTATAATCATCACGCTCAACTTGGAACACACCCTTTTCCCTGAGGACGGTCTGATGGGTCGAGATGCTGCAAAGTTCCTCGTCAGTATACTAATCAAACGCCATTGGAACACGACTCACCAGTGATAATATCGAATGAAAGCCAGACATTCGCAAGCCCAGACAATAAGAACCGCCATAGAGGCCATTTCGCTCAGGACCTCAACAAACTAAATACAAGTGTAAGTTGCCATATCACACCGATGTCGTGTCCCGTGAAAGCAGGCCTTACCATATTGATAGAGTTACGGGTCTCGGGTTTTCCGATCAATTGTAGAAATAGAACCCACCAAAACGCAATAGCCGAGAACAGAACGGACCGAATGGGAACTTTGTGACGGTTCGTTTTTCCGAACCACGCAAGGATCCGCAAATACCAACGCTGTCCTTTGCCGCCCTCCAGTCCACTTGTGAGACCGAATAAAGTCCTCGAGGCGACGTAGAGGTTTGTGCTGGTACAAGTGAGGCAGGTGAAAATTAAGAAAACATTGAAAATGTCCGCAAGATGTGGGATACCTGAATTCAAAGCAATAGCAACGAATGCAGCTTTACTGCCAGGTGAAGGACAACGGTCTTTGACTTCCTTTGGCAGCCAACTCACTCGAGGAAGCTCACAATCTCCTCGGTATATGTCTAGAGTGACCAAAAATCCTGCAAGAGTGTAGGCAACTGCGGCAAGGATTGATATGAAGATTGCAGAAAATTTCACACTGTTTCCGATCAGGGTAGCATTCGGGCGAGGTGTCACATTCGACGGTGTTCTTGACCCTGGGCTCTGGTGGGGCCATTTAGCCTCCAGCGCAGATGCCGCGACGATCTCGATGCCGACATATGAAAAGGTCGAGATGGACATCCCCATTCTACAGATCTATCAGTCCGCCTGGAAACACAAAGATAAGCTATGTTACTTACAGCAGAGCAGTGAACCAGTTTTCGGCGGCATCAGAGTCAAATGCGGTTGGCGAGCTCCAATCTGCTTCAGTTAGTACTAGACATTAATGGCCATGACTTGACTTGACATACATTTGAACCCGAGTGGAGAGGAATTTTGTTGCCCAGCTTTCAAATGCCATGTTAATCTTCTTTTCGTGAAAGCAAGAAAAGGCTGGAGGCAGTAGCCAAATCGGTCCGCACTCACCACCTCTATTAATGGCAATCAAGGCGCATATTATTATCGCAAGACATGTCAGCTTGATGAACCCTGTGATGACTTCTATCGTGCCGTAAATCTTGATGATTATCAACACTGACTCTGCCAAGGTACTCAACGGATTGAAGATAATGATTGAACTGTACCTCGATTTTAAATGCATTGGCGCAGACGAGTATGAGAGGGATAAGAAGATACAGAATACCCGCGTGTATACCAGTACTATTGCTGATGCCAGGCCAGAAATTAAACTCGGCAGCTGAGGTTGCAAGAAGTGTGGAGAACGACATCGAGTATGTGAACCTATCAGAAATATGAGTGAGTTGACTTTTCCTGATCAAACAGTTTCTTTCTTTGCTACTTTTGAGCCGCTTCAACGAAGGTTTCCATACCAATATGCAACCCCAACAGCGATGCCCAATTCAACATCGACAAACTCGCTGACATAGACCGACAATGCGCCAGGTATAGGCCAGATGCAAAGCATCTCTGACACGCATTGCATGACAGACCAGGCGAGCAGTCCTACAAGGAGGAACGACAAAATGACGGCCAAGGGGCCACCAAGTTCAAGCACTTGGCCTCCTCGCCAATAGAGGCCAGTTCCAAGGACCGCATTTATCGTGATCATCTATATTGGTACGTTAGCTCGACTCTAGCATTTGTTCAAGATTTTCTGGGATGCGATGTTCTAAAGCGATCAAGTCCTCACGTGGAGACTAGTGACATACAAAAATGTGAATGCCTTTTAGACTGCGCTTCACAGTTCTATCAGGACTTGGAGTGACGGTGATCAGCTTCGGAGGCACTATGTGAAACTTGGTGGTTTCTGCTGGGCATGAAGAAACTGCTTGGCTAGAGACACTTCGGATATCGGATTCATTGTCGCTATGTTGCCGTGTGTCTTGCACTAATAAGGGTGAATCGAAATTCTCGGTCTGTGTGGATATGCTTTTGGTCTGTGGTTCGCTCAAGAGGATTTGCGGTGTAGGAGGGGTCAGTTGAATGGAAACTAGTCTTCGATTGCCGTTGCCCTGTTGTC
This sequence comes from Penicillium subrubescens, assembly GCF_028828155.1. Taxonomy (NCBI): domain Eukaryota; kingdom Fungi; phylum Ascomycota; class Eurotiomycetes; order Eurotiales; family Aspergillaceae; genus Penicillium; species Penicillium subrubescens. The sequence goes on along the minus strand of NW_026643160.1, from coordinate 1,537,067 downwards.
CACCTTCAGAGGAGTCTGATGCTTCCGTCGATGGGCTGGTTAGGGGAATCCAGAAAGGCACCTGTAAGGCCGGCATTTTGTCGCGGCGAGTGCTCATTCGCCTTGGTTGACAGACTACAAAAGACTAAGACTAATCCCCATTTCAAAATGCAAGTTCTGAGCCGCATCAAGCGAGCGCATGTATGTGGAAATGCGTGCGCTTGAATCAAACTCTTCTGGTAGGCAACAGCAGCCTACGAGGTCCTTGAGGCGGCTCGGGCGCATAATGCCCTTAGATAGCAACCGTAATGTACCCTGAACAAAGGTACAAACCCGTGAAAAGCCTAATCGTGCTGTAATATCTGATAGGTGAGAGCTGCAGTGGCCGAACCTCGCCACGATGCACGCGACCGTGTGCAACCCCGTTACCCCTGCTCACTGCGGTCCGTGCCAGGGTTGTGTTGACGTGGTCATTGGCAAGTTGCTTCACATTCAGCCGCAGGACTGGAGCGGGGCAGTCCCAGGCCCCCTTTCTACATATCTAGGATGCAGACACTGCAGCTTGACAGATTCGATCAAAATATCATTCGCATTGCGTGCTCATATTCCACTTTTGGCACGATGGCTGACCAAGGACAAACCCCCCAAAACACCACCAAGAAATACCTCAAAAAGGAATGCCTTCAAGCACTGCTAGAGCGCTTGTTTCCAGGGCAAACAGAGTTCAATATTCGAGTACGGAATAGTCTGATGGGATTTTCTTTGCGCAGTATACAAGGCTAAATTCTGGGCACAGTTGAGAGAGGACCAATGGTACTTTGAGGCACCGAGGATGGTGAGCGATGTAAGTGTGGAGATATGTCTTACCAGCCACGGTAGCAAGCTTCTACTGACTGATAAAACTCGTTCTGAAGGCTGAGATCGAGTAAGAAGCGACTCGAGAGGGGGCGAGGGTTGTAACACCAGGTACTGATCGTCGATATTTAGTGCCGCCCGAGATTAGTAGCCGACCAATCGATTCAAAGTGCTAGCGCCAAGGCAATGCGAAGAATACGAGGCAGATTAGGATGATCTCACAGAAGGGGGCTGGGCCAGAGGATATGAGGCGCAGGGGGGCAATCGAATTTTCGAGGCATCTTCACAGGGTGCCTTGCGTTATCTGAACATTTGGGCTTGTTTATAACGGTTCACAACGGAACTAATTCCAATTATTTTTAGCGATAACGGACTTGAAACCAAACCCCCTTGCAATGTTGTCTTTAGATCACTGCCTTGTTAATCATTTGACCGAGGCTGTTCGGATTCTTGATGTCGGGTTAGACACAACGGCTACTTCCTTGGAAGTGCCTTATCAACGGGCGGAAATTTCAAACATTGAAGAACTCTCAGCGCATTTTCAAAGTTCCAGTCAAAACGACCAAACATGCCGTATTATGTTAGTGGTCCCTAAGGCTTTAGCCCACTACGGTTGTGGCTGATGTCAACAGATCAATCTGCCAGAAGAACTCGTGGCGCCCCTTACAAGTCACCCGGCCCATGCTTGATGCCGTTGTCGCTGAGTATGGTATTGATTCCTCATTTTGGGAAATTCCCTCTTGTTTCTATCAACGTAACGATGATATTGAGGAAGCCTTCTGTGTTCCATACACCTTCATTCGCACAGAATCAGTCATAGGTAGCGGGCCTATTCCCAAAACTCATCAGCATAAGGCATACTAATATTTGACATTCTGCATGGGCAGAGGTTTCATATACCCTAAGATACCCAGAATACAAAGAAAGTGAGGACAGATGGACCATCAGACAAAGTGGAATCTACCACCGGTTTGATATCGCAACGTCCAAAAGCCTATTCGTTCTTTTCAACCCCACACCTCGGTCTCGCGCACACGATGAGGTAGAAAGGTTCCTGCGTGGCTCTCCCTCATTGACAAAGAGAGAGCCCTTCTGGCTACATCGGATCCTGTTCTCCATATATACGCCGGCTTGGAGGGGTTACATCGGGTCATTAGAGCGTCGATTTCTGCCTATTGCCAACACTGCATTTGCGACTTTCATCGAGGAGCCATTGCGTCTGAACTATGATAATCTCAGCACACTGAGTAACTTGGAAATTCGCTTTCTCCAAGTTCCAGCCATGATTACATCTACGACAGAAGTCATCGACGAGCTATGTACACTTTTTGAGGCCATATCACGCCCCGATTTTGAAAGCCAGGACTTGCAGAATCATCGTCGCAAGTGCCTGGTCTCTTCTCGAACTGCGACACATCTCAAGGAGCGAGTGCAAACAATTGCCCGCTTGCTTGCAGATACACTGCTACTCCGCGATCAAATAGTCGCAAGGGAGCAAAACAAGAATATCTTTCAGCTGAATAAGTCGGCTGTCTTCATCACTACTCTGACATTGCTCTACCTTCCGGCTTCGTTTCTGGGCGTGAGTGTGTCTCCTCCAGCATTCATACAATCTGCTCTAATAGTCCAACTAATGGTTCTCCGGTTTAGACTTTCTTCGGTATGAATTTCTTTGCCATGGACCAAACCAATAATCGCATTGTCGGAACTCCTATGGTGTGGATATATGTGGTCGCTTCAGCTGGACTCACCGCGTTCACGTTCCTGTTCTACTACTGGCTATTGCATCGCGATGGGTTTGTGTTCCGCAAGCTGGTGCCAAAAGTTCCTGAGTGGAATATCCAAAATTTGAGACGGCAATGGACAAGTCGCATGAAGGGCGATGTTGAACTGCAAGGCTTTCAAATGTGAGGCTGTTGTGGGCTCCCTACCAATTTTGACGTCGCCGATATAAACCCGGATAATCCTCGCTATCGGTGCTTCAGCTTCATCATTCCGAGAATTTCTTTTCAAGTATCTGATTCAATGGGTTTATTTAAATCTATCTGTCCATGACTAACTTTATGATTCATGGGGAGGCACAAAAGAGTCACTTTATCTGTACTTTGTAAATGGCCCGCTGGTTGGCACTCATCAAGGCCGCAAGAAGAACGTATTTTTCCCCTTGTATGTTGCCCAGTGTCGCGACAAATTGGTCATTGTAGGAAAGACCCGGGAATTGAGCCAACTCTGTTATGGACAAATCACCAACTCCTGGTCCAGGCAAGTGTACCTCAAGTAGAATCATGTTATGACTCGCCACATGTCTTCCAATCGCAAACATTTTCCATTTATCCCACCCGGTCATCAATTTGAGTATACGATAACTCTTGATGTCTACCTGGATGGCGAGGGCGCGGTTTGCTTCTTCCAAGCCCTGTATGTACAGTCGCTTCTCTTTAGTTACAACTGCACATCTACTAGGCTGTTGGTAGAGGGGCGCAAAAGTGGTAAAAAGGCCAACATTGGCGCCGCTGTCAAGACCCTTTACCATGCAATTGTCAGGGTCGTAAGCATTTCAAGGCGGTTTCATAGAATGACCACTTACCTGTGAATTGATGATGACCGATTCTATCCGCTTAGATGCAAGGCATATATGCACAAGGGTGGCTCTTTCCTCTCGACTATGAATGTTGACTCTCGGGCGGATGACGAAATAAATGTCATGGTTCGTCGGGAAAGACAACTCGACGATATCTGTGGCTGGCCATTCGAGCTTCTCCATCCACGTGTACTGATCTGGAGTTGCGACAGGCGCAATGTACAATGACCCTGGGTGTTGTGGTCCCTCTTGGCTTTGCAATACACACGCCATCACTTTGCTATCAGACGAAATAGCAAGGTCCGCTATTTCCGGTAGTTTTGAGAAGTAACGCTTCCGATGGGCAAAGCTGGCATCCACCGATGTGCCCTTCTTCAAATCGAAGACATAACACTTCGGCCGATGCTACGTTAGCCAGGGAGTCTTGCCAAGATGAATATAGAGGACCTCTTACCTGGAAGGTGCCTCCCGACGTAGAAGCTAGTAAATGACGATTTGTCAATCGAATATTTTTCCAAAACCAGTTTGAGTCTTCCCTTTCTAAAGACCACTGGTCTTGCGGCCTTGCTTCGATATCTCCGTTCGTGAGCGATAGCGACGTAAAAAGCGTTAACTCTCTGTCAGTCCAGAACACAGCAAGAGACCCATCACTGGAAATCTCGCAATTTTTGAAAGGATTTGCCGTTCTAAGCATCCATCTGCCAATGAGTCTTCCGTTTTCACGAACCGCTCTGCGCCTTAAAAGACGGTTAAGTACTCTTTCCTTTATCGGTGGATCCTGGTCGGGCTCATCTGTGCTTGATATCAGTCTGTCGAAGTTTTCCAATATTGAGTAAATCTGATATGTTTCCCGCAGCATGTTCCCAACTTCTGCAACACCACATCGCTTAGATTGGTCCCGAAAAACGTTATCCTCGAGAAAGTGCAACATCCCTTTTAGAGCTTTTCCTTCTTGGGGATCCCGTCGCTTGGCGGACGAAATCAGACGTTCGTGCCAATCCTTGACGACAGGATGTCCATTAAATGGCCCAAATCCTTTATCGCGAAGGAAAAAGCGATCAACACCGTCTGCTTTGGCGTGATCCGACCGTGCCTCCGAGTACCTAGTCACACCCTCTGCGCCCGTCTCCAGGTAGACAAACAAAACACTCATCACACACCCAAGGGACCAGACATCACTGCTTGTCTTCATGGTTGAGATTGACGCAAGAGATTCGGGCGCTAAGTATGTACCCTCTCCATGCAAAGCCAAAGTAGGTGTTGGAGTCGGCTCAGGCCCAGGCTTCGAGCGCTTCACGAACCAACTGTTGAAATCTTTCTCCTTTTCAATTTTGTCGCCTTTTTTCTTCAATTTCGCTCGTGCCATGCCAAAATCACTTATCTTCCAAACCTTCCTGTCGTCCTCACCCTGAAATATCAGGATGTTGCTCGGCTTCAGGTCCATATGATAACAGACCAGGTCTTCCCCTTGTGGTGTCTTCATTTCATGGTGAAGGAAATGCAGTCCCCGAGCTAACCCTAGGGCAGAGAGAATGATTGCAGCCTTCTCCTGGGTAGTGCTGGGCTTGATTGGATGGTAATCCATCATGTACGCACTTAGGTCACAAATAGCAAGCGGCATGAAGAGGCTGTACTTTTCTGGGCCGATTGCAAGGCTGCCAAAATTTTCGACGATGTTCTCACACGATCTGTCAGAGGCGAGGATCTTCTCGAGGACTTCATGCTCCTTGCTTGCGGCAGGGAATTGACTGCTGATGACATAGTCCTTTCTTGCAACCTCCAAAGGCACTGAGTTTGATGTTCGATTGCGATGATCATGAAAATGTCCCTTGGCAATTTTGACCTTATAAACAGTTCCATAGCCTCCTTGTGCCAATCGTTTTTCCTCTAGATAAGGGAGGCGCCGTCGTCCCGTATCTTCAACGCGCTGTTCTCTTCCCTGGTGAATAACAACAGGGCAAAAGATAGATTGCTTTGCGAGAAACTTATCACGGGTGACTTTCTCCTTGAACAATAATTTAAGAGTCCGGCTTTGGGTAGGTAGGGCGAAAGTATCGGTCGCAAATGTGTCTTTGGCCAAAAACTCTGTGGCAAATGTACGCACGTCGTCGACAGTGCAACTGCTGAATATCAAAACTGCAAGAAAATCGAAGAGGTCTCTTTCATTAACTCTTTCAATTAGTTCCTCCTCACTGATATCACTCTCTGTGGGGTTCGACCAATCTAGACTCCTGAAGAGACAACGCAAAACATCAGGTTGCAGCACCTCCTTCGAGGTCCCAATCGGCGCAAATCTATGTTGATCCTCTTTCCGTCGCTCAAATTTCTTCAGAAACCTCAAATATAGATCATTCGACAGCTCATCGAAGGACTTTGGCGAGTCGGTTGTTGCCATAGTAGTGGTCGCTCTCGCGTGGTCGGATGGCTGCGAATAGGAGCATTCCGGGCACTCCTTATCACCAATAATCAGGATGAGGCTCGGCTTGCCGCCCTCAGTCCGCGTGACTCGATTTCTTCGGGCTCGATGATTAGCTTCTTCTCCTGCCTCGCATGCTCGCTTACATGAGTTACAGACGGCTGTGCGATGGTTGGCTGGATGGGTGCTTCGCCCCTGCGTTCTCACCCGGGCGAAGGGGGACCGAGCGCTAGCCGTCACTTGACGATCAAGGCGAAGTCATATTTGCTTTTTTGAATGCCATGCATTACAAATGCGGGGTTTCTCGATTCTGGTAGGTTTACCAGCCGGTAAGAGTTTGGCATAGACGACTTTAAGATAGACTTGCTTCGCGTCAGGAAGTTTGGGAAATATTGGAAGCGAAGGCTTCAAAGAGCTCATTGTCGGTATCAATTTCACGACGAACTCAAGGTGTCGCTTCTTCATATTTGAGCTTGCGCACAATCTGAAATGGCGTATCTAGTTATAGATTGTCTGTCTATTTCGCTTGATCGGCATAACTGCTCCTCGCTCGAAAACGTTCCCCGTATTTCCACAAGATGAACGGAATGGGACATCCAACGACCAATGCTACCAATGCCAAAACACTGTTTCCCCATCCATATCCTAAGCTCGAGTACATCTCTGGACTGAATAGAGGGAAACCGAACCCAGTCAATCCCCGCAGGATATAAACTGCTCCATTTGCACTGGCGGCATATACGGGAAAGGTGTCCAAGAGATACGCGCTGACACACTGAAAAACGATAGTAGCTCCCATCAATGGCAGGGCAATACCAAAATCGGGAATGATCCAGTGCGCCTTGTACTCTGCGCTCCATCCAAACCACAAAAGGCCGATCGGTACGAGCAAGGATGCGGGGACCATCATCGGTAGGCGGAACTCAGGCTTGCCGACACCGTTGTTCTTTGCCACTTGAAATCGGTAGACTCGGTCAGTAAGAAAAGCACAGACTGCTGCTCCAAATAGATAACCGATGCAGGGGGCAATGTAGTTGAGCGTGCCTATGCTGAGCTTGCTATGGTATTGGTCTTTCCACAAGTTGGAGAAGCTGGAAAGAAGCAGATACACAATCCCATAGAGATATCCGTAGTAACAAGCCAGGGCTTGTACAATGGGTTGGGTGCAGAGAAAGTAGAGAGACCTGAATAGTGTTCGTCGGTAGCGCTGTCCAAGAGTTTCGTCCTCTTTTTCATACGGAGTCTTCCATATTAGCTCGGTTCCCTCTTTCTCCCGTATATGTTCCTTCACTGCTTTCTGCTTCTTGCGCTGGAGAAGAACTGGAGCGTAGCTTTCTCGAGACATAGTGGCACACAGAACTAGAAATGACCCTGATGCAATGGATGTTGCGTAGAATGCCCAACGCCAGGTCGAATAGTCGGCAATGAATCCGCCAACTATAGGACCTAAGCATGATCCCAGAACGGGGCCCATGCTGACCAAAGCCACGGGGAGGCCACGCTCTTCCTTTTGGAAGACATCTCCAATCATACTCGCTCCGACCTGGAAAAATGTTAGCATTAAGACATTCACTTCACTTCATGGACACGTACCGCCAACGAAGCACTAGCACCCGTTCCGCTCAGTAATCGGAAGAGTAGGAGCTGGGGCATATTTCTCGAGAAGCCAGCTGCAAGATTGAAGGCAAAATAAAACAGGTTGCCTGCCTGTAGCACTGGCAGTCGTCCATAGAGTTCACTTAAGGGACCAAGAAGAATAGGTCCCAGGCAGTACATCAAAAGAAACAAGGATAGTGCTAGCGGCCCGGTGACAGAGGAAGTGACATTGAACTCTGCTGCAATAGCCTCTTCCGCGGGAGTAGTGATTGTTGAGGAAAGAGGCATCAAGAATAATGGGATAGCCACTGTGACCATGATAAGCCATTTTTGACCCTGTGGCCAATCTTGAGGGTGGTCCCCTTCAAAATCCACCATGACGATGCTTTTCTCGGATGACATATTGACTGGGCAGTCGAACGTGAAAGACAAACGATGGCAAATTGTCGAATTTCCTCAATGTCAGATAAACGGCATCAAATAAGGCTCGCGGGTACCTGCGCTCAACAGAGACAACTGGCAATCATTTGAGCCCTCCTTCTCCCTATATCTTGGCCGGTGGGTATAGAACACGTAAACCACCCGAGGGACATATTTCTGAGGCACTTGATTGTATTTGATCGACATGGATTTGCAAGATCGCGAACTTGGGGTGTACCTGAATTATGGGTCTCGTGAAGAACAGACCTACTATGCTTAATATTGAGATATGGGCGATATCTGGATCTGATGTCATTGTATGGGGGGCCCTTCGGACCCCTGCCTCCATCTGATACTCCACCTTACGGCGATAGTCAATACTGCGGGCCCTTGACGTGTTCAAGGAGCAGGATCATATAATGTATTTGGAATATTATTATCCCTTGAATTGACATGGCTCATGAAACAAAAGTTGCACACGCGTTTGTCGCAGTTCGGTTTAACTAGGCAGGTTATGATCGGCATTCTTCTGAAGGGCTCCAAGAACGAGAGCCATCAGAGTTCACGAGGAATGAGATTGCGCACTTGTTGAAGATTCTAGGCAGATACAAGGCAAGTTTATGGGCCTTATTTGGATGGTTAGTCGAATAGTCGAAGAAGAACAACGAGGCGTGTCCTTTGAGTTTCTGGATGAACGGAAAGTCTAAATCAGAAACTTGAGGCTCTGGGTTTCACTCCTGTTCTTTCAGGCATCAATCCAGCTTTTCAAAAATGACTCGTTTGTACGAGTAAGAAGCAGGATGTAGTCAAGGCATGACACTTCTGGAACAAACTTTTCGAGCATCATATCAGTATCGGTTCACCGAAGTGCAGGAAGTTTGCCCGGTCGCGGAGAAACGCTCGATGAGTCACTTGCATCATTAGTTAGTCAACTCGCCAGTATCCATCCCAATGATATAACAGACCCATTTTCCTTGACGGTACAATATTCTTCCTACAGATATCTTCAGCTTTGATTGATTGGGTCTTCGATCGTGCTATCACCATGAGTAAAAGCCATGTGATCATTGTCGGGTGAGTATACCCATACCTCGTTCTCAAACTTCAAACTAAACATTTACAACTCCGTACCAGCGCCGGGGTCTTAGGCCTCAGCTGTGCCGTCCAGCTATCTCGATCCGGTCACAGCATCACAGTCATCGCTCGAGATCTTCCTGGCGATTCCCACATCGACTACGCCTCCCCATGGGCTGGTGCCCACTTCCGCCCCTCCCCCCGCAAAAACGCCTGCAGAGGAACTCGAACAACAACTTATGCGAGATACATACAGCGAACTTGAGGTCCTGGCAAAGCAGCATCCTGAATCTGGCGTGAAGATTGTACCAGCCATCGAGTACTTTGACTCCGCTGATGCGAAATCATTTCTCGCCAAGGAGAACGGCTATATTGACTGGCCCGATTTTCGGATCCTAAAGTCGGAGGAATATCCTGCTCATCATGACTCGATCCAATTGGGTGTCACCTACCGCAGTTGGGTCTTGAATTCTCCTGTTTACTTGCAGTGGTGCCGGAAGCAGGCTGAAGAGCAGGGTGTCCAGTTTGTTCGTGCGAATGTAGCGTCCATGGACGAAGCAGTTCCCGTGTTCCAGCAAAGGGTGCAAGAATGTGAAAACAGTGACATCCGAGCTGTTATCAACGCGACAGGTCGTGGATTAAATGATCCAGACTCTTTTCCCTCTCGAGGTCAGTTCATCATTGTGTCTAATCAGTGCGACAAGACGATCAGTCACCATTGGGCAGATGACTCGTCGACTGTGATCATTCCCCGGCCTTTGGGTGGAGGTACAGTCATTGGTGGGACAAAGGAACCTAACAATTGGTCAGTCGCTTGTGTAGTTCCATTGCCTTATAACCTTAAAATATCTACATGACTAACCAGCGCAGGTCTGAGGACATATCTGACACTGCAACTGAAACAATCCTCAAAAGGGTTGCAGGCATCTGCCCTGAGCTAATCAACCAAGAGAACTCCGCTACTGAAAATTCTCATGGATTCGACATTCGGCAGGTTTATATAGCTCGTCGACCAATGCGACGAGGCGGTTTGCGCCTGGAAAGGGATAAAACGAGCGGAGGCATTCCTCTGATACACTGTTACGGTGCTGGTGCAAGTGGCTTCAAAATAAGCTGGGGTGTAGCCAGACAAGTCGAGTTCCTGGTTGCTAATACAGACCTGCTTGTGAACGAGCCCTTGGAGACATAATGAGCTTGCCAGCCATATCTTCCGCTTTCGTGCCATCCCGCTCGCTCCCTCGGGGTTACTCTATCAGGTTTGACGTTCTTGGATGTTTTTGTTTAGATCCAAATCAATTCTTTCGCTTCTAGCATCTATGTCTAAACTTCTAATATACAGCAAAGCTTTTGATCAGAGCACATCAACGCTCTCTCTAGATGATGGGTATCAAAGTCTAGTTCTGCTTCTTGGCTCCATCCTCGGGGAACTTCCAGTGCAGAACACCGTCCGAGTTGACGTCGGAGACAACCTTGCAGGTGGTGAAGGTGTCGACCAGGGACTTCAGGAAAAGGCCCTCGTCGAGGTGGTACTGGTCACCGAGGTAGGGGACGATCGCATTGGTGGCCTCCTCGGCGTGGTAGAAGGGAATCTTGGGGAACAGGTGGTGAACAACGTGGTAGTCGATGATCTCGTGGAAGAAGTGACGACCGATGAAGCCGAAGCGGCGGTCAACGGTGGAGAGGGCACCCTTGACGAAGGTCCATGCATCCGCATCGTAGTGGGGCACAGACGGGTGAGTGTGGTGCAGGTAGGTAATGGCAACAAGCCAGTGGTGAACCCAGAAGTAGGGCACAACGTAGAGCAGGGCAATCTTCCAAGCTCCCATCTGAGTGGCCAGGTAGTAGAGAGTACCACCGACAATCAGAAGACCAATATCAGTGATGGCAATAAGGTGAGCCTGGGAATCGGTGAAGAGGGAGCCGAGAGGGTCGAAGTGGCTGTTACGGAGCGGCTTGGGGGCAGACGCCTTCTCGGGCAGACTCTTGCTACCAGCGCTGACGTTGAACATCAGGTACAATTGCCATCCAAGAACCTGGTGGCCTAGAAGAGCGACGGCATTGTAGAAAGGAGTCTCCTCGAAGAGCTCCTTCAGCTTCTCAAGCACGGTGGGCACGCGGTCCTTGCGCTCCTCCTCAGTAGGAGGAACGAAAACGGTGTCCTTCTCAATGTGGCAGTGGTAACGGTGGTGTCTGGCGTGGCTGATCTTCCACGAGAAGTACGGCACCATAAGCAGGGAGTGAACAGCCCAGCCAACGACATCGTTCAGCATGGGGAACGCAGAGAAAGCACCATGTCCACACTCGTGGCCGATAATCCAAATTCCAACGCCAACGCAGCCCTGGAGGAAAGTATAGGCAATCCAAGCACAGACCTGCTGTGTGGTAGTCGGCAAGAGATCGATGTGAAGAGCTGCATAGACGAGCACAGCAGAGTAGACGAAGTCACGGAAAAGGTAGGCGAGGGACTTGATCGCAGAGCGCTCAAAGCAATGAGCAGGGATCTTGCTTCTCAAGAATCCATAGGTGATCTCCTCAGGCTTCGCAAGGTCAGCGCAACTGCAATTGACATTCTCGAAGTACAAGATCTTACCTTGGCTTCAGCCTTCAGGCGATATGTCACCGGCTCGACCGTCTGAATTGTTGACGATGCCATTTTTGCGTACAATGTTGCTTCAAACACAATTGAATTGAATCAACCGAATTAAATACAAAAGAGAACCTCGCCCCCTGTCAAAGAAAAAATTAATCTAGTACGATAAACGCATGGTCCAATGATTGGTTCCTGAATTACCCTAATCATGGAGCCCTACGCGGAGCCATATTTTGCCCCTTTCCAGACTGTGGCGCAGCAATTCCCATGGATGGAGTCAAGGAACGCACCAATGCGATAGGTAGACTTGATCACTTCCGAGACGCGTTCCAAAGACTCGCTTAGTGATCCAACAGAACCGTTGAAACTCGTTGAGTTTCGCGGAATTTACGTGGAAAGCATTAAATTCTCTAATCTTGGCGCTAAATTTAATTTCTTTTCTTGGGCTCCGATTGGATCCGGTCTGTCTCTAGGTTTGAGCCTAATCGCTAGCGTTGATGGAGACGCCTCAGTAGCGTTGGATTTTTTTTTCTTCCCCTTTTTCTAGATGAAGTTAGTCCATTGGTTTTGCTGATCCTGGGCTATTATTATTATTACAACAAGCAGGGATATAGTTACACAGTACAGTGCTATTCTTCCAGAAAGCCCAGAAGCTGTCTACGTGAAGTTGAGCCTCATGGCTCGGCCTACAGCCATTTTATGGCATTCTATTCATGAAAGGGTCGAAAAGTGGCTAGAAGAGAAAGACAAACGGCGGGGAAAATCGGACAGGGGGAATCGTTGAGAATTTCATTGAAAGAGGAAAGAATCCACCGCGGAGAGCTCCTGACATATGGAGAAACTAGTCCGGATGGAGCATGTGGATCTAGCCCCCGAACTCAACAATTGAAAAACGAACAAAAAAAATTGGAGACAAGAAGATCAATCGCATGTGAAAGGGGTATGTATGTGTGTTTCTGGAGTCAGGAACAGAAGAACATGAGATATCAAACTATCGTTCGTTCTACGGAGTACAATCGTGCCGCGTATCAGGCGTTGATTGTGTAATTCAGGCCCAAAGTAGGGGCTATATCAACCAATGACTAGGCCCCTCATCTCTTCTCCATGAACCAAAATTTCCACTTGAATGAAAAATGTCGTGATCCCTCGCGACGGGGATGCAAGGCCGCAGTGTCTCGTTGACCCGAGCAGCGTGAAAACATCTCCTTCGATGTTAGCCATTGAGATATCAGATATCGAAATCTACCGCCAATTTCCTGGAAGCTCCCAACTTGCCCCCGTGGCGAATGCTGTCCATGTCAAATCCGGACTTCTCGCCGTCTTTCCAATTCCATGTTGGACAATTAATCTGTTACATCCACAGTTTAACAATGCCTGGTTGTCATGATCCTGTGACGATCGTTGCTGCCCCAATTTCTGCACCAATCGCTGCTTTCATATCCGAAGCAGTGGACAGACCAGCATTCATCATGAATCTTCTTCTCTGATCAGGATACTATCATGACTGGGTGCTTGAAGCGGAATTGGGCCGTTGTGATGAGCCTATCAGGCTCTACCAAGATTCGAGGCAGATATTGTCTACCGAAAAGAATATCAAGGAAAACCGTACGATGGGAAAAAGAGAGATATGTCCTCGTCACAGAACTCGAGCCTTCCAAAATATTCAAATTCAACCCTCCTTCATCCACCTCCATTAGAGAGTCGAAGCTCTAGTATTTCCATCATGGCCACGATGACTGAGACATATCTTGTTCCCATGTGATCAGGCCTACAGGAGCGAATGCCTCCAACGCTAGTTCCAATTCGTAAGCGAAGGTCAACCAGGCTTGTTGCAACAGTCCACTTGATCATTGAACATAGCACCCTATTGGAGGAGCATCTTCTCCACCTAATCGTGACCACCATGAGATGCAGCTGCTACATACAGTACCGTAGTGCCTTACCATATACTCCGTACACCTGCCAAATATTTCGGACCCGCTCACTTACCCAGCAGTAGAAGTAGAGGGTCTGCAGTCACACGATAAAATGATAAAATGACAAAATGAGACTTACAAGATTGTTTAAGCGAGTGTAGTCTTTCCAGTGAGGGTAAACCTTGCCAATATCATTCGACTCGCAGTAACTGTTTTCAATCAACTTGTTTTGACATGCTACGTGTATGTACGAGCGAGACAACCCGATCAGGAGAATGGCTACGGAGAAACCTTTAAATTGATACTGTATCAGGGAGATTTATTAAAAAAGGACGGGCTAGTACCGGGAATAGATTTTAATTGATTCTATTGAATATACCGATCGATTTTGAGATAGTATCGCATTCTTCATTGTAACTCAAGAAAGCCTATCTCCTTGAAATAACTCTCTTATCGGCATCTAGTTTCAATCCTCATTGGACTAGGGTTGAGATCAAGGTCCGTATCAATGATCTATCAACCCGAGTAAGTGGATAAGTTCGGCGCCTTCCTAGGTCGTGCCTTCCCCATAGTTACGGCCCGAGAAGGTCGAGTACTCATAAGTCTACTTGAATTGGACTCTTGGAAGAATGTACTGTCCCTCTATAGATCCTGCGACTTCTTAGCCCATATAACGCGCACCTTTAAGGTGCACGGTATTCACTAGGATTCCTTACCTTTCGAGATATCAGAGTATTTATGTAGATCCTTCCACATGGTTCATGACAGCTTCGCGCTCCATTGTCAATTCAAACCGAGGGTTAGGGCTGGGTAAGCCTCAACTATAACGTACTAAGCGCTGGCGATTGGTCACTACATAAAAAGCCAACGCAAAAAGCGGCCCAGGTGGTCACATGCTAGTCAAAACACTAGCCGCTCTCTTCTAAGACATTATTGGGTCTTACTATTTTAGACCAATTCTGAGGTTGCACGGTTGACGAGTCCTGGAGGAAACTGGACCGAGGTGAGGGGCGGGTGTGATGGCCGATCAAAATACACGTGCTAATCTGATAAACCCACACTGAGATTACCTACGAGATGCTCACAAGAATGCAATAATGACTGCGTTCCACGGCCAATATAAACTCTATGCAGATTAGTATGTATGGAGCATTCGTCTCCAATAAACAAGACACCTCATGCCATTAAAAATAAACTGCGCTTCGATGATATAGCTTCATTCCTCGTCCGTATATTCTCTTCTCCAGTCCGCGTAACCAAGGTATAATTTTTTAGTCAATGGTCTCTCTTGTGAATTGGAACGTGGCTTCGCTTATTGAGGAACACTGGCAAAAATCATAAACTCCCTTTACACCTACAATGTGCATCCATAGTTACAAAGTGCGAATAAAAGACCGGTAGCGACTATGTCTCTGTCTCACCGCGACGAAGTGCCAACAGGGCCCGGACGTCGGTGACATACTGCAAAGCTTCCAGGACTGGTACTAGATGTAGCAGACCGTTGTCCGTGGGGTCGTTGATCCAGCCTTCGATGGGAATAGCGTTATCTAGAAAAGAATGTTAGAGGTCGGTATATAGAGTAGCTGCCATCGCATGTTACACACCCTCATGGAAAAGATAGCTCATCGGGCTATTGTCCAAAATCATAACCTTGCTCAGATCCGGTTCAACAGAACTCAGATCTTTGATATACGCGCCGTTCCGAAACGTGCAGTGCTGTCGGTAATACCGTGCCTGGAAGTACTTGCGTTCCTGTTCGAGCCAGTCGATCACAGGGTCGGCGTATTCCTGTACAGATGCGGTGAATATCACAAGTTTATACCACTTGGAGATCTTTCGCAAAAAGTCATCACAGTGTGGCCGCTTGTGAACATAGTACAGAATTGGGTGCTGCGGACCCAACGTGGTCTGTGGTCCTCCAGGCGTCAAAGCTGTGGACACGGGCATGGAGAGCTTCACCTCGACCATGTGCCCGCTAGACATGCGACCACCTTTGGCGAGAGAGTGGATGAGCGTCTCATCAAGATCCAGCACCAACGTCTTCTGCGGAAGCCTCGCATTGCGCGGTGCAGCTGTATATGAAGGCAGTCGCGGGGGGAGAAGAGGACGTGGAGGAGCTGGAGAGTGGGGGTATTTCGTAATGCGATGAACGGATGGGGAAGTGGGAGACTTCAAGCTATCCAAATTAACGGCCCCCTGGACTCGAGTCACGCCCTCGGGCATCAGTTGCCCCAGATCTGCGCTCTGGGTCCGTCGCTGTTGCCTCTGTTTTTTCAAAGATTCCTCGTTATGCAGCTTGATCCGTATCGACCGGCGCGGTGTATTCTCATCATGGTTGGGGTCTTGGTCGGGAGCTTGGTTGTTGCTTGATCGAGTCTTCCCGCTGGTGAGACCTTTAATAGATCCGCGGTCTGTCTCTGATTCGGATGTATTGGAATGAAGAGATTCACGAGATGCCTGGGGTCTGGGCTTGCGAGTGGAGCCACTTCGTCGCCGCGTTTCTACCCGAGAAGGCCCCTTATCCGGCCGATTCCTTGTATCAACAGACGTTCTCCAGATCTTCCTCACTGGGGCCAGAAGCGAATAATGCCCGTCACTGTTTTGGAAGCACTGAGCCACGAAGAATCCAGGGGCAGCAAGCGTAGATAGAATGAATTTAATCGTCTCGGCTATCGCATCGAAGATCCGTTTGGTGAGGAGCCGCCAAGTGCTCTTCGTTGCGAAGGAACCATCTTTATGAACACCGTGGAGTAAAGTCGTCTTCTCGTCAAATGAATTATGCGTGTCCTCATAGCCTTCGTCTTCCACGTACGGTGCAGGGTGCTCGTAGCTCGGCTCGGGAGTGGCGCTTGACCGGAAGTTATCTTCGCTGTAGGACCGGTGCTTGCCAAAGTCAAAGTCACCCCGCGCAGTCGCGCGCCGTTTATCGCTCTGGGATTGCGATCTTGGACGCGGAGAGGTGGAAGACTGCCCGATGACTCGCGAGGAGAGGATGTTCAGCGAGTTCATCTTCCCACGAGGCTCACGGGAGACAGGGGCACTGGGATTCTATAAAACAGGGATTATCGTGAGCGAATCGTCAAATTTACTTGGAGCGGTCCATCTGGGATGCGAATCGTAGGGTCGTGGGAGGTTCTCAAGGACAGGAGAGGGGCATCTCAAGGAGGTGTAAGCTGGATTCACGACTGGGTTCAACGGACCTCAATGCGCCAGTCTCACCCGTGCCTCGGAAGTATTTCCGCGCTCAACTCCAGACCGAATGTTGCTGCGGAACCAAGGGACGACTGCACGAGATCGAAGAGGACGATGGGTATCGGATTGAAGGAACAAAGAGAGCAACGTCACGGGCGCGAAAAGGAGAAGGAAGCAGGGCCGTGACGAGGACCCAAAGTGTGGGGAAGCGGACAGCCGGCGAACGGCAGAAAATCGAATTGAATGCTTTGTCGCCCACTTCACCCTCACTGGAGTCACTGTCAACTACAGCAGTTTCCTCTTTCCTTTCTCCTCGAAGATCTTCTGAATAGTAAGTTGGTCTACATGAAACCTGAGATTATCTTGCACTACCGACCCGGAAATCAGCTTGCTAATCCCTCACCTACAGACTGTTCTTTACTCCCATATCATCTCAGACATCCCACTTTCTCATGCCGTCGACGTCGCTTGCCCTGACGCCAGGGCTGGGGTCATTCCTCAAATCCCTCAAGACTCACCCGGTCGAGACCTCTATTGAGAACCTGATTTCGTGCGCTGCCCTCCGTCTTTCTTTTTGAGCTGTCCCCCGGCAGGTGACTCCGTTGCTAATACAAAGACTTCCGTTTTCAGATTGCTCAAGCGACGACAAATCCGCCATTCGCGATCATGCGCTACAGCAACCGCCTACCTCCTTCGCCATGTTGTTTCGGTGTGCAAGACATCCGACCCTCTGAAGCTCATTGAGCGGGTGCAGACCGTGGGAAGGCGGCTCGTAGCGGCCCAGCCGCGCGAGATGGTGGTGGGCAACGTTGTGCGACGAGTGCTCGGCCTTATTCGCGACGAGGCGGAAGATGATCATGAAGCTGAGTTTGCTCTGAGTGAAGCTGGATCAGAGAGCCAGCCTCAGACTCCTCGGGCTTTTGACGGTTAGTCTCCCGATCTTCATGACTCACACGATGTGATAGGTAACTAACCAAAATCTGAACTAGATCCGTCTTCGTCATTGCCCTTGGATAGAGATATGCTTTCTCTCCGTGCAGAGGGTGCAGAGCGCTCTTCATCTCGGCCTACTCTTCATTCCATGTTCAGTCTCCTCTCCCACCCCGAAGCAGAATTCTCGCCCATAAGCACTCCCGGCACACAATCTCCAAATGGGCGGATGCCCGGCCACGGTCCCGGATCCAAAGATGTCAAGGCCGAGGTGTTGGAAGGTATTGGTGAGATTATCGATGAGCTGGGTCAGGTCGACGATCAGATTGCATCATACGCGTTGGAACACATCCATTCCAACGAGATCATCCTCACACATACTTCATCCACGACGGTGCAAAAGTTCCTTCTCAAGGCCGCTACCAAGCGCAAGTTCACTGTCATTCACGCCGAATCCTTCCCCAACAACCATGAAAACACCCACGCCACTGTCAGCGGCAACCCGCTCGGCGATGATGACGAGCTGAGTGCCGAAGCATTCCAGAAGCCTCTAATTGCCCTCGGCATCACCGTCATTCTCATCCCAGACTCTGCCGTCTTTGCTCTCATGTCTCGTGTCAACAAGGTCATCTTGGGCACACATTCTGTCCTCGCAAACGGCGGTCTCGTCGCTGCTGCGGGCACGCGGGTCATTGCCCGCGCTGCCAAGGTTCACCAAACTCCCGTCGTCGTTGTGAGCGGTGTTTACAAATTGAGCCCGGTCTATCCTTTCGATTTCGACTCTCTCATCGAGTATGGTGACGCCAGCAAGGTCCTTCCCTATGAGGATGGTGATCTCGTCGACCAGATTGACGTCCAGAACCCGAATTATGATTACGTCCCAGCCGAGCTGGTCGATCTTTACATCACTAACTTGTGAGTTTACTTCCATACGATTTTCCCCTGATTTATCCGCGCATACCCTTTGCTAACGATTGGATCCTTCTCACAGAGGTGGACATGCCCCATCATACCTCTACCGCATTGTCTCCGACCACTACCGGAAGGAAGATATCAGCTTCTAAACGACAAGCTGGTTGACCTAAAAGTCATAATGGATAGAGCTTCCTGACTCTGTCATTGAGATGATGGGCCACGTTGAAAACGATACCCGAGGAATAGTGTGCCATGATCTTATGGAGGAGTCTTGCTAGGGTTTTCCATGTGGGTTAGATATAGAGATCAAAAACTTCATGATTCGACGCCAAATGACTTTTTCCGTGTAATCCTCGGAATATGAGAACCTAAGAAGTCTTGTCTGTCTACTGATCGCTAAAAGGGGTGCGCATAACAGAAACCGCCCTGATCATCTTAGACCTTAGACAGATGCTACCCCGCCAGGCGCGGTAGAAACAACGGTGGAGGCCCGGCGTAGTTAGGTCATGATGAATATTTCGAGCATAATCCTGGATCTCCATCACTGGGCATTAGGTACCGGATTTTCTTTGTCTGGGCAATTCTTGGCTTTTCCCTTCCGGATTGGTACTCAGCGGCTGGTAGATATTCATTACTGGGAACTCCAATCCCAATTAGGCAATAACAAAGGTTATCACCGGATTCAAGGTCAAGCAATCACTCCCCCCTCTCCGATGGCCTAGTTGGTATCCACCATGAATTGGTGAACCATTGGTCTGCCCTGGAGGAATGGGCAAGTAAAAGAAGAAAACAAAATACTGGGCCAGTGTTGACGCTTCGAGTTCCACGGACGGCCGGGCACACCCCTAGGCGGGGGGAGTTCATTTTTTTCGAGATTTTCTTAAGCAATGTTGTTTTTTTAGGGGAGATTAGTATCATTATACCTTTTTATATATTATTCCAATTGTTCAATAGCATTTTTGACGGTAGGAGGGTGTAAAGGTGTATATCGGGTGCGGGGTGGGACTGGCAATGTTCTTCAGTGTCCGTGGCTGGCGACGCAGTAACAAGACGAAGTATATAGGGAACGACAAGATTGAGGGTTCGATTCGTGGACGTGGAGAGTTTATCATTTTCATATTTTGGGGATTTCAGCCTACGGGCAGTTGGTAATGGCTCGATATCAGTGCTAGATATACAGACCTTACGTCGCACTCACACCGTTGTATCTACTTTAGACACGATGACGCTTCAGGCTTCCAGGCACACCGCATGGCGCTGCAAGAGATGCGCATGGCACTGCAAGATCCGCAAAGGGCAACTGGAGATGGCCGTCTGGCCCCTCTTCGGATGTTCCGCTTTTACGAGGTGGGTGTTTCTTTCTTGTGTCAGTCTGGGAATAAGGGTCATCATGCTCATGTTACAATATTATCTATGGCGCTGAGTCAAATGGACAGCGCCAGCCAAATCCGATCCCCCAGATCAATGGTTATTACGCCCATATAGACGGCATAATGGCCCTATTCATGAACAGAGGATACCATAAGAAATGGAGCGAGCCGGGAAGGTGCCTACTCGCAAGCGGTCGGATTGTATCGGTGCGTCTTCAACATCCAAAAGTATTTACGGACCATCTATATTGATCCTTCTACATGTAGTTCATCCGTGGTGCTGGCCGAAGGAAGCGTTCTCCTTTTAGTGACGCTCGATGGGTGACAGCTCCCTGGAGAGACGCTAAAAAATCCCCTCTGGAGGAACTGACCGATATTATGATCCAAATCCCGGGTTTATTGGAGGATCTGGACACCATTCGAGAACTTCCTGCTGCGGAACGTTGCCCAAACGCCTGGAACGACCTACTCAACCAGTGCTACCAAAAAGAGCAAGGATTAATCGCTTGGAAATTCGGAATGGAGGATGATCTACAGGTCTATGATTTCATTTATTCAGGCGATTCCCTCACGATGCCACTAGTTGATAGAGACTTCGCCGTGCTGCATGTAAGCTTCTTCTACTGGAGCAGCTCTATTGTGCTATATACTACTATTTATATGGCCGCAAATGAGGCGGATCGAGATCAACCAATTGCACGCCAGTCTCCGATTCTGTTTTCCTCGCATGGATGCCCCAACTACCGGGATGAACGGAATCCTACTTTGCACGCCGACAGAATCATGCACGCCATACCGCTATCATATACTGCGCACGCGGGTGGCTATGCAGCCCTTAGTTCCACTTTTCCCTTAGGCATAGCCCGTCGGTACCTTTTGGTGGCCCATCTTTTCCCACACGAGGGTGGCTGTCTGGGTGCACAAAGAAATTCTACAAAAGGCGTTGTTGCAACCATTCATGCGGTCATATAGCGCACAATTCATTGACCATTAGCACAAGGTAGACACACCCGCGGAAAGTCTGAAGGACTTGACAGGGTGGTGCGGCATGGAATTGAGGCCGACTAAATGGTGGTTTGGACCAGCATGCTAAGGAAATTGGAGGACAAAATAGAGAGGTCATTAGAAGGCTGGAGGGTGCGAAGTGGTATTACATCGTACCGATAAATCACGCCAAGTGGCGTATCTTGATCATCTACATTCAATTTAAGGGTAGATAACGGAGAGAGAGCATCGGGGAAGTACTGATAACTTTCTCATTCGCACCTGACTCGCTGTGAAATTAACATGGGTCACATACATCAGACAGAAGAGGAACATGAGCCGTAGTAGAAGGAGCGTGAATTATTCTATCTCAATCACTGATTCGTCAAACTATACGATCGAATCCCAATTCTGCTATTGACAACGCTCTTATGAAGTAAAAAGATTATTGTGCTCCCCGCTGATCTCCTGTGAAAAAAGATTCTGGGAGGCCTTGTATTTGATAGCATAGCTGTTCAATGCCTCCCATAACGTGTACCAGCACTTCCGTGATACGTTGCGGAATAACGAAAGCTTCGGCAGAATCAAAAAAATTCGTTTACGTTGACTAGTATGCTGGCGTGGCGATCCTTTTTGGGAAAGAATCAGTCGTAACCACCCCAACAGCAGCGTTTCCTCAAATACATACGATACAGCGCGAAGTTGCACCGACACAAACCCTCCAGAGTTCAAACACCTTCTTCTTTGTCAAGGGTAGATCTAAATATGGTAACCCTCTCCCCATCATCCATCAGAATGACTTCGAAGGGAACGGTCTACACCGCGTTCTCCCTTTGACTCGCAGACCAGGTACGTTTCTTTCTCCTCAGCGCAGACTTGATCCAGTAGGTGGTAATAACAGCCCAAACACCGGCCCAAATCCACGGAATCGACCATCCTGTCAGATAGAGACAAAAAGTGTCAGGTCGGGTCATGATAGTGACATGAAATAAGATTTGAGGGCTAATTCGGGGGTAAGGGGACAACCGGGACAATGGAATTGGGAATGGATCAATAATAAGCTTACCAAGTCCCTAAGCGAAGGTTGGGGCATGAACTGAAGAAAGGATACTTATCAACAGAATGCCCATAAGGAGTCCACCGAATCCCCAAAATCAATTCAATCTTTCAATCAGGCGTCGAAACTTCACACTGGCTGTATACCTCTCCATCAGGGCTGAACGATACAATATCCTCAATGATCACTCGCACCCCTGGTCGGAAAATTGCGCCTGTGGGAATGGAGGAGACCGGGAATGGCTGTCGTACACCATGTTTGGCCAAAATTCCGACAACCGCCAGGGTAAAGCCCACTTGTGTGAGAAAAAGAGACGGAGGCAAAGACTCCATTTGTACGCTGGGAGGCTCTTTAGTCAAGCCAATCACGAGTACAATCGTGACAAGTATAAAGCCCACAAGATAGTTCAGTGGAAGAAGTCAAACTACATGAAGAAGAGAGGAAATGAGATTTTGCGTTAGCATGTCGCCGTTCACCCTTCGTTCTTTTTCTGCCCCGGAAGCCAATGGGATGCTGGATGACAAAAGAAATAGAAGAAATGCCTAATTTCCAGCGGCTTTCAGATGTAAGTGGTCGGCAGTCCGATGTCGCTTTGAGCAGTCGCCATGTTCGTAAGCCTAGCGAATATACAGTCGTCACTCCCAGGATGGCACTTTCTACACTCAAAGCTGATCATAGATATCTCTGTCAGTTTGCATGATAGAAAGTGAAATATTTGGAAACGGACCAATCTTATCGGACAGATTCGCCCCCCAGTGGAGGCTTGGGTAGTTCACGAATGGGGCTATACAGGAAGTGAATAGAATAATTCCTCATTGCAGGCATATATGAGATTTGTGGTCATGGAGATTAAGAGGCAAGGCAGGGGGGCCATTGAGGCCCCCCCCCCCCCCCCCCCCGCTGATGACTGTCCAGGTCGATCATGTTGTAGTCCTCGCTCTGGATAGATTTGTCACCGGACTGCATGTTGAAAGGAAGAGTAGTTTGATCTCCTCAGGGTTGGTATATGGTCCCTTTTATACATGATAATTCTGCTTCTCATAGTAAGCATAGGATTGATTCCACCACAGCTATTTTTGTAGCTTTCAACACAATAAACTAGTGGAACTTGGTAAGCGATGTTGGATTCATACTCCATGCCAGCTGAACTATCGGATAGCGAAACTCAGCCTGTCCAAGCTATACTTGATCAGGGCATATTCAGCGCGGATTGATGAAACTTTACTCTTGGCAATTAATCCCCAGATATGATGCTAGGGTCCAAGCAAGTCATTGGATCTTCCCAAATAAAGTAACCCAACAAGCAAAAACAAACAGTATGCAAATAGTAGGAAATAGAGGTACATCTCAAAAATATGGCGATTCCCCTCAAGTGGCGAATATTCGTATTGTTTATTATATGGCTGTATAGTTCTATGTGATAGCGGTCACTACTACTAGATTCAAAAATAAGCGTTGTGAGGATTCCCATTGATCTGGGCCGGTTCATTCAGAGCAGAATATTCCTCGCTATGCGTTCTCTATCTAGATCTTACTGTGAGTGCATATTTCTATTTTTGTTTTTGTTGCCCAAATCCGCACAAGGAACATACTAAAGTAAATAATATACTTTCCCTCTGAAGTTCAAGTCAACCTTGAACGCATGGCGAACTGGTCTGGGACGGGAGCTATTCCTCATAGGGAATCAAAGTGCGCCAAGTTCGAGCTTGGCGGGTCGGGCGTACCGGCGTGGCGCAAAAGTATATGTCTCCACACATGCAAGTTCAGCCCCCAAGCCCACCGATCATCTCATTTGGATATGAATCATTACGCGGTGCAGCGCCCGGGGTCGTTCTCCGAGCCATATTCTGCCTTGTTGGGGTTGGTGCTGAGGATCTGATCGGCGAGCCAGGCGGCGGTCCATGTAACTTGGCCGATCTTCCGTTTACGTGGCTTCACTTTCGGGGGCCAACAACTCAATTGCTGAATATGGACTAGTGGAAGAAGTAGGCTCAGCGAACATCCCTCACGACTGGCCAATCAAATCGACTCGTTGTATTCATTTTAGGACATGAGCGCGAGCCCCAGATCCAGATTCCAAGGATCAGTAGCTTCGCCTTTGGAGGCGATCATACATCTATTGTTGCCAGAGAGCCCTATTTAATGCGACTCCTTTCCCGGAGATATCATCTTCCAGGTTATACCAGCTAAGACAGCGAGAAAAGTTTCAAAAGAGACTCCCTCGTCAGTCATGTTTTCATTACATATCTTCTCCGCATTGATGGCCATTCCAGCCATCTGGACCGTCGCTAATGCTCGCTCTGTCCCCGCTAGTACATCCTTTTCGCAAGTTCAGTTCGCGAAATGCCCATCCAGCTTCGGTGATCTTGGCTCTGGATTCGACTGCGGGGCTCTCGAGGTACCAATTGACTGGGACAACCCGTATGGCGAGAAGATCCAACTTGCAATGCTCCGCCATAATGCGACAAAACCAGAGCAAAGAATTGGTACCCTGTTCTTTAATCCTGGTGGACCAGGCTACAGTTCAGTTTCATACATCGAAGGTGCAGTCAAGTTATTTGGCGATGAAGTTTCCGACCGTTTCGACATCATCGGTCTTGATCCCCGTGGTGTCGGCATCAGTTCTCCTATCAAATGCGATCCCGAGTACTACAACCAGCGTGTTTCCCTCTGGCCATCCAACCAGATCGAATTTGATGCACTGGTCAACAAGTATGCGAGATTCGGAGAAAGTTGTTACAATATGACTGGACCCCTGGTGAAACACATGGATTCAGTCAGTGTTGCCAAGGATATTGAAGCAATTCGCCAGGGGCTAGGTGATGAGAAGCTCAACTATCTTGGTTTGTCGTACGGAACATTGATCGGTCAGACATACGCCGAACTTTTCCCCCAGAATATCCGCACGATGGTTCTCGACGGAAATATGGACCACAGCACCGATCATATTTCATACCTCACCGTCAAGTCATTCACCTATGAGACCGAGCTGGTTCGGTTTACTGAGTGGTGTGGCCCCAGCAAGGAATGCCCGTTCAATGGAACTTCTGCCGCCATTCTGAAGATATGGGATGATCTGCTCGCGAAAGCAGACAAGAAGCCCCTCCCTGCACCTTCATGCAAAGTCAGTGGTACCTGTCGTGCCGATGTGACTAGCGAAGAGATCCTCAACAGTGTCAACTCGATGCTGTGGTTCAAGTCAGGACCTTTCGAAACATGGAACAAGCTTGGTAAAGCTCTGTACTCTGCCACCAAGGGAGATGCATCTGGATTTTCCGACACACTTGCCTTGAACTCTTCGTCAACATCTTTCCAGGATCAGCCCGTCAGCTGCCTTGATTGGGACCATCCCGAGGAATCTCTGGTCGCCCTGAAGTACCAGCACGAGCTTGCCAGCTCCCAGTGGCCCCATGTCAAGATTGGCGATGATGGACGCAACAAGTGTATCGGATGGCCCTTCCCTGCGGTCAACAAAGTGCGGCGAGCGAACATTATCGGGACCCCTCGGATTCTCTTGATCAACTCGCAGTTTGATCCTTCGTGCTCCTATATCTGGGCCAATGGACTGCGTGATCAGATTCAGAACAGCACTCTTCTCACGCGGAAGGGGGATGGTCATACCTCATACATGGTGTTTGGGGAATCGAGGGACATTGCGAACAACTACTTTGTCAATCTGACTCTCCCAACCGACAACACTATTGTTAACAGCTAATCATTTGATATACTCGGAAGATCAACAGCTAGAGTAAGTTTATCTCGGTGCCTGTTGGAGAAATAGCTTTGGGCAACTGGGAAAATCACATAGCCTTGTCTAGTGTATAATTGATAGAACATGATTGTCTTTGAAATTAGTTCGTATTCATTGAAATGGGTTTATTGTAAGTCTAGAGCACTATGTGTCTTTCGCATCTGTTAACCGAGTAATTTAGTTGTAGTTTGTTCCACCAACAATACTTGGGTTTGCAACCATGGCTACTAGGCTACCCTGGTTAAGAAGTATAATCGTTTTTTTTTTCTTTCTTTTTACATTTCTCTCTTCTTCATATTTTCGAGGTGCTCCGAAATTATCGCTGCGAGCCTACTAGGGATCGTTGGCCCGTTAGCGGTGTTGGTTTCGGCTATTGCAGGCTTAATCTGGAACTTGACGATGGCACAACCTTCGACGAGTCAGAAGACTAATGGTACTTTTGATCCATTACACCAAGCCCGGTCAACAAGCCCATATCGCTCTAACTGGGCCATGGGCGACGCCATCCCCTCCTGCGCCACCTCGCTGTTGGAATTCATGTTGGTAGCGACTTGCAGGCGGGCAGCTATCACAATCTAATCCTATCTGGCTAATACTACCCGGCTCAGTGCAACTCCACCTCGAAAGTCATATCAACTCACTGGATCCCAAATCCTTTCATCTCCCCTACATCGAGTAGCGAAGACTTAGATACTGAGCTCATGTCAGCTGACTACCGATAAGGCGAGGCTCCAGTTAACAATCTCTGCACATCTCCACAGCCTTGTCTCCTACCACGATATATCAAATTTCTCCTTCCTGCCAATCTCTACTTCTGCTCCTCCGGAAAAATGTCTGACACGCCCGAAGGTATTATTGAGTATACCTACGACAAGATTGCAGAACAGTACCTGCAGTGGGTCGAAAGCCAGACACTACTGCGACAAAGATACGCCAAGATCCTCCTAGACAAACTACAACCATCACCTTCCATCCTAGAGCTCGGTTGTGGTCCCGGAATCCCAATTGTGAAAATGCTTCTCAACGAAGGCGCTCAAGTGGTCGGAAATGACCTTTCAACCAAGCAAATCGAGATGGCCAAGGCCCGTTGCCCAGGAGCCAAGCTGATTGCTGGTGACATGACTTCTCTCACTTTTGAGCCTGCGACCTTCCATGGCGTAATCAGCTTCTATACCCTGTTCCACCTTCCGCGGTCGAAGCTCAAGGCCATGCTCACCGAGATTTATGGCTGGTTGAAGCCCGGGGGTGTCTTCGTTTTCAATCTCGCGACTTTCGATGAAGAAGAAATCCATGGCGAACACTTAGGATATGGGATGTTCTGGAGCAGCTATGGCGTGGATGAGAATCGGACAATGATATCAGAAATTGGATTTGATGTATTGCAGGAGGATGTCTTGTCGGAAGAAGTATTGCCGGAGGAAATATTGCAGGCACGAGATGGGAAGCTGGAGGAGACTGATTCAGATGATGCCAAGTTTATGTGGGTGGTAGCACGAAAGAAAGAATTGCAAAGATTATGAAGTTAGGCGAATGTGGGCAGGCAAATATGATCAAATAATAGTTTCAAAATTCTCGAACGGAGATCTATCAAAAGATGCCCATCAAAGTCCTAATACCCTTTTCTTGTGTTTTTACACGGTCACGACAGAAGGCATCGAAGCCAGAATGGATATATCTATTGGACGGCCAAGTATGAGTGCATGTGCGGGCGGGTTAGCGCCAGTTAGCGCATGGTTAGCCTCTCAATACCAATTCTTTTCATTCCTCCTCCCCCCTTTTTCATCAATATCATCATCATCCTCGACTTCATTAATGTGCTCACGTGGAGCTTGTTTAGGCTATTCATGCGCAAAACACCTCTTCCTCAACCAATTCCATCTCTCCACGATGGTGAAGCCAATAATCCTGATCGTGCCAGGAGGCTTCACACTACCCGAACTATACAGCGATGTGATCACTCATGTCGCGAGTAAAGGATACCCCATCGAAGCTCTTCATCTCCCAAGTGTAGGCTATAAAACCAGCGTTCCAGGGACTATGCAAGACGACGCCGCTTTCATCGCTTCAGAAATCTCAAAGCATGCAGACGAAGGCAAGGACGTCGTACTTATCGCCCACTCTTACGGCGGTCTACCTGCTACAGAAAGTGCGAAGGAGCTGAGCAAAGCCGATAGACAGCGACAGGGCAAATCGGGCGGTCTAGTGAGACTAGCTTATATTTCATGCATTATTCTACCAGTTGGAGAATCTGATGCTAGCGTTATTATGCCGGATGATATGCTTCCCCGGGCTGCTCCGTTCGAGATTAGGATTGATGTCTGTCTTATCCCTCTAAGCCTTGCTTTATGAATTTAATATGTCTGGAACTAACATGAACTATAGGACGATGGATGGTTACATCAGACCGATATCTCGACTGCTGTTTCCTATGTCTTCAACGACTTACCGAAGAAACAAGCCGAAAAGTGGGCAAAGATGAGTACTCGTCATTCAGGCTCCACGTTTCCTGCTAGTCTAAGTCATGCTGGATTCAAAGATGTGCCAGTCTCATATTTGCTGTGTACGAAGGACCTTGCGCAGGAGCCTGAGCTCCAGAGAGCGAGTATCGCGATGATGGAAAGGCAGGGTGGTAAGGTTGATGTTACGGAAATCGATGCTGGACATGCGCCAAATGCATCTCGGCCTAAGGAAGTTGCAGATTGGATCATTTCTATCGCCGAGCGGTCGTCTTGAATAATGTCGATTGCATTTTGGCATGGCTTGCAAGAGTTTTGGTTGCGTAGAGCACGGTACCTATTGACAGGGTGATGACTTATAGGTACATAGTAGGTGGCATACTTCGTACCATTCGAACTTTATACAGATTGTCTTCGGCAGACATATCCATGTTGTAGGGGGGTATGAAGGAAGAGGAAGTTATTTCTTATGTCAAACGTATGATCTGAAACTAAACATCCGAGTCCAATGTAGCGCAGGTCGAGGTAGGAATAAGGATGCATAGACAGCCTTGTTGGGCGAAGCGAGTCAGGCAGGGTTCTGAGCTGGCCTGCGCAAGAGGCCGAAGCCTTTTAAGATACAACCGAGTTCACGTATACACTTCGAACCGGAATTCTACGTGTGGTTCGAATCACGAAGCTCAAAGCAGGCCATATATAGCCCTCAGGTAAGAAAAGATCATAGCGCCATCTTTTTGGAATTGTATCTCAAATCGTGTTAATTCGCACACATGAATCCAGACGAAAGCCCGCCCGGGATAGTTATTCCCAAAAAAAAGTTCTCATGAAATCCCGGCGCTGATGAAGACGGGCTTTCTGTCCGGCACCGACCCCGCAAGACTCCATTTCCCCTTCCCCATCCACCACATTTTGCTTTTGATGGAGCTCTCCGTTTAAGAGCGAGGCTTCTCCTTCTTCTCCTTCCACAGAGCGGCGAGACCGACACCGGAGACCTTGACGACCTTGAAACGGACACCGGGAATATCACCCTTGGCCTTGCCCTTACGACCGAAACCGGCCAGGAGAACCTCGTCGTTCTCGTCGATGAAGTTCAAGCAACCGTCATTGGGGACTGTAGGGAAGAGAAAGTAATTAGTGCGATGTTCTTGTTGGTAGAGATCGATTGCCAGAGAAACCATGTTGAAAGCGCGAAAGTCGCTCAAACATGGCCAGGCCTCGACCAGGCGTAGATTGAATAAGGGATTACCCACCGAAAGCAGCGACCTTCTTGCCGTTCTTGATGAGCTGGACCTTGACACACTTGCGGATAGCGGAGTTGGGCTGCTTGGCCTCAACACCGACCTTCTCCAGGACGATACCCTTGGCGTGGGAAGCACCACCGAAGGGAGAGGACTTGAAGGCAGTTCCGAGGAGGCGCTTCTTGAAGTGGAGATCGGCCCAGCGCTGCTCCTTGCGGTGCGCCTCGAGCTTGCGGGCGGCGTTGAGACCACGGGGCTTTCCTTTACCCATCTTGGATTATTCTTGTCTGAGGCGGTAGAAAACGAAGGTTAGTTTTGCGGTTCTGGGATAATTGTTCTCAACGATGGCGAGAGTGAATTTGTGCGGGCTCGATGGGATAAATAGAGGTGGTGATTGGGGTGATGATGGCTGGGATTCTGGAATTTTCGTGCGTGTTGCCGGGATGGTTGATTTGAGAGTCGAAGATTTGGTGTCGAGTCGCCCACAACCACCAGACAACACGAAAAAGAATTCCAGATGTTGTATGTGCGAAGAGGATCACAGGGAGAATGCTCAGGGGCCGAATACGTACCGACTGAGAATGGGTGTTGTCGAAAGGGTGAGCGTCGTGGGGTGTCGAAAAGTCGAAGGTTTCGGATTACCCTTGAACGCCGGCGCACTCGCTTGGATTGGGACTCTGCCTCACCTGACTTGTGTGCGCGTGCCCTAAGCGAGTCACGGGATCGGACAAACCCCACCCGTCTTATGTCATCTGTTTTGTCCCTCCCGTCCGATAAGATAACATGTTTATCGCTTATCGGCTGGTAAGCTGCAACAGCCACTTTTATCATTATATCATTGCTTTGCTACTCCGCCTTTCTTGCATTCATCCCCGAGGGCGTCCCCGCGATGGATTCCTCCAGGAAACCTCCCAGCTCTCAGCGGCTTCCGCCGCCCGCTCTGTTTCAAGGTCCACCATCCCATAATGCATCCAATATTTCCCTCGCCGTACCTCCGTCTGGACCGACCCTCCCCACTCCATCTGGTAGCCAGCCTCCACCCCTCCACCGCAATCGTTCTACTCGTGGCAACGATGCCGGCTCTCCAGATAACCGCAGCTCACTCTCTCCATTTCTCTCACGACGACCATCTAAACACGATGTTGATGGTTCCGACGTTATCTGGCAAGAAATGCAAAGTGCCCTGTCCGAGGTAGAACTAAGCGCGGTTACCAGCGAGCATGTCTTCGGCGAAAAACACGCCGAGGCTCTTGAGGATCTCCGCATGAAGCAATTGAGACTTGCTCAAGCATGGGCTCGCAGTGAGGCAGATGATGAAGTCGTCGGTTCCAGCAGCAATACTGCTGATGGCAATGCCTCCGCGACGAGTGCACAACGTCGAGGGTCGGGAGATGGCAACGCCACAGATGCCACGAATAATACCCAAGCATCTGGTAGAGACCGTGTCTCTTATCGAACTCTTGATGAAGAAACGGAAAAGGATATTATACTTGCGCGCAGGCGCCGTGAGGCTAATGACCGCTACTTTGATCGAGTCAACCAGGGTGTGCTGGATGTGGTCGCCAAGCTAGAGGAAGTCTCTCAGGCCATGCGCACAGTTGAACGAGAGAGCAAGGATATCTGGAGTGACTCGGAGAGTGTGACCACACCTGCACCCTCTACTGCCCACTCTGGTTAACGGGCATCGATAACTCGAAGGGTCCATTGTTCTTATTCCTTTGCACATACGCTATACGTCACGCCTTTACGAACCTGCGCTGGACGCTCTCATGACCTACGTTTGCATCGTACCTCAGTCCAGGTATCTTGAACCATAGCCATACTAATTCATGTATAATACCACAATGTCAAGAGAAAGCCGTTTTCGAGTAGATATAAAGCTCATTGAATGTAATATCAAAGGGTATCCTAACGCCGCTCACCATGCAAGGCCCAGTCAGCCATAATGATGCATCATAAAGAGACATCTCATCCATGCAGCCCAAAAATAACAAGATAGGCCATGGATATCCTCAATCCTTCTTCACCCATCGCATTATATCGTTCCACCCATGACACGCCGTCTCCTTCACACTCTCCCAGCGATTCCCATGTGCATTGCGAGCAAAGTTCCCAACCTCCTGGTTCCATCTGTGCTTCAAAACATCCTTAAGGGTGATCTGGTCTTCCTTCTGGCTTTTCCTTTCTTCGAGGCTTCGAGGCTTATGTTCTGGGAAGAAGCGTCGGTCGTATGCACCAGCAGAAGCGGCGAGCCAGTTTATTTGATCAACCTGTTCACGGATTTGTCGGCGCTGTTCGAGCCGTGTTGCGCGGTGGACTGTGATGGTGATGTAGAGAACGGAGGTAGTAAGGGCGAAGCCACTGAACTGTTTATTTGAAGAAGCGTTAGACAATAGCTTTCAAGGTGTTCGACCTGCCAACTTGGACATACAAATCCAGAAACGAAGTTCATTGCGGATACGGGTTGAACGGTGTTTCCCGCGACTGAATCAAGGAGAGCGTGTCAAATGAGAGAGGGATTATGACACAAGATATTCCGTGTAAAGCACCTCTGCTACTAGCAGTAGTAAGAAGACAAGAGCAAATGAGTGCGTCGCAAAGTGATTCTCGTTGTCGTTGCGAAAGGAAAAAGGGAAGTCGGACAAGGCGGTGGAAGCTCTCCGATTGGCTGGACATCCCCGTCGAATCTTTTGATCCGAACTTCCTCCCTCGCGACCTCCGACAGACTGACACTTGCAATTCCTGGGGACAATTGAACCAGCCTGTCCGAGATACCTGGCTCCAATTGGATCTCACTTTTGACTTCACCACCTACTTTCACCCTCCCCGCTTCACAGTCTCTTCCACCATGGCCGGCGGAGGAGGAAAATACCGGCACCTGGGCCGCAAGTCCTCGCATCGACAGGCCCTGCTCCGCAACCTGGTTACCTCGCTTTTTGAGAATGAATCGATCACGACAACATGGGCTAAGGCTAAGGAGGCACAGCGGTTGGCGGACAAGTTGATCACGCTGGGCAAAAAGAACTCGGAGGCTAGTCGGAGACGAGCACTGGAGATTTTCTATGTACGTGATTATATCCCCAGATGCTCCCATTTTCTCAGCCATCCAAGCCGTAATCCTGCTAGGAGGAGTGAATTGGACGGCCTCAGAACACGCTATATCTCACTACAGACCAATTACTAACCCCTTCCTACCCAGAAACCCCACGACATCCTCCCCAAGCTCTTCGGTCCCCTCCGCGAACGCTACGCCGATCGACCAGGTGGTTACACCCGCGTACTCCGCGTCGAGTCCAAGGAGAAATACGAATACTACTCCGTCCGCCGGAGCGACAAGAACGCCGTCCCCGAACGCAAGCCAGCCGACCAAGCACCCAGCGCTATCCTCGAACTCGTCGACGGACCCAAGGACATGCGCTTCGCGATGACGGCACGTGCGATCGCGCGCCAACGCGAAGAGGGTCTGAAAGAGCACGAGCTCACGGCTTTGAATAAGAAGAAGGTCACGCAGTTCCGGAAGGACGGCGTTGATGCGCTGGAGGCTGCTGTTCAGAAGTTGCAGATCCGGGACTCGGAGAGTGAGGGTGTTTCTGCCCTTGACGGGGAGGAGTCCAAGTCTGCGCAGGAGGAGGCGCAGCGGAGTGCGGCTCAGGCTGGACGTTTGGCTAAGAAGATTGGTGGTCTTAACAAGTCCACGTAGTGGGTGGGTAGTCAGGGTGGCTTCGCTTGCATTTCCTTGAGTTGATGCAAATGGATGGGGGGCTATTTGTGGATTTTGTTGGTCCTTGATTGGTGGATGACTATTCATCTCCCGTTTTTTCTTGTCTGTTCTTATAGGAGTTTTTTGCTGCTTTTGGTATCTTGTCCTCCATCCGTTGTGACCGCATCCAGGTGTGACATAGCCTGTGTACAGTATAAAATATTTCGATACCTCTTCTTCAACTTCTTCATCCACTAAAATTCGTACTTGGAGATAATTTAGTTTTTTATGCTATTTGAGATATCTGCTCTATATGTTGGTGTTCCCAGCGGAAGACATCGGCAGTCGAAGATATATCTTTACGGACACCTACCCACCCGACCACACTCAACATATGGAGGCGGTTAACGATGGTCATCCCCAATGTACCAAGCCTGCCAAATACATGGAACCTGGATCTGTCAGTGTTCATGGACCGGAGTATTTCAAGACACCTTCGATACCTAGACGGGAAGCTATCCATCTCTACCTATCTATTCCAAGGCCATCTACGGATATACTGACAATAATGCGGGCTACATCTATTTCAAAATACTTGCAGTCATTGTTTAATTTAGGTGGGAACTTATGCACCGGTGGTAGAGATTCAAATATGTAATTTCTTAGCTAACAATGAGCTAGACTTCGAGCGCCCAGATCACCATACGCCTTGCCAACTGTACAATCCAACCGGGCCGACACGCTTGAAGCTCTGACAAAACGCCTCTTGACCAATCCCAATCACACCTACACAGGACCCAATGCACAGATATGGGCTCAAAGAGAAAGGGGGGAAAACGTTTGTTCGCTGTGTCTAATCATCATCCACAGACCTAGTTCATCTTCGAAGTGGTCGTACCTCCGGATACGACCAGAGGCCCATTCTTGGGGGCGCTAGGAAGGCCGTTACTGGGGACTGCTGGAGCGGGGAGGCTGGCAGACCCGGCGCGATGTTTGATCTCAAAGCCAGAGGGGACTTCAGATGGAGGGGGTTTAGGAGGTAAGTGGGATGGGGTGCCCCATTTAGCAATAGAAGTTTGTGAGGGTGTGCTTGGGTTGCGAGCTGCATTGGTAGCCGGGGAGTGCTCGAAGGTGTGATTGGGCACAGACTCGGGGAACCTAGGCCAGTTGGGCTGGACAGTGGGAGGTCTATTTCCGTACGACTGCATAGGGTGCTGAGGTGGTTGCTGCGCACCTTTGCCTGGGTGCCGCTGTGGCCCAGCACCCCCGGAACAAATGAGCGTGTCTGGGGGTTGAAGTGGGACCTGGGGAAATTGCCTGCCATCGCCGGGTTCCCAACATTGTGCATGGCAGAGTTCATATGTTGCCCGGGGTACTGAGCATAGGAATAGGTTGCCATGTTGGGGGTCATGGCCTGGGGTTGGTAGTTGGGCCATGGTGCCTGGGCTTGGGTACGCTGATGCGGAGGTTGCTGAAAATTGCCGGGGAAAGGGCCCGAGTTCCAACCAGCCTGTTGGAATTGCGGCGAATGAGGGGGGGGAAGTTGTTCATCGCCGGCGAGGATTTGGTGGATGGCTGCTGGCCTATCATACCAGGCTGGTTCATGGAAGAGTAACCAGGGAATGGCGATTGCTGCTGTCCATTTGCGCCCTGCCATGGGGCAGCAGAGCCCATCTGGGGCGACATTGCCGCTGGAAACTGCGGCACGTTGTTCATGTTGTTCATGTTCATTCCTACCTGCCCGGAGTACATTGCGTTGTTCTGACCAGGAGGAGACATGTAACCACCGCTAGGAGGAGCGACACCTGGTCCAACCATGTACGGAACTTGCTGGGTATATGTGCCATCATTCGCAGATGGATTATACGCCGGGGAAACGTTGTTGCTGTACTGCATCCCGGGGTAGTAGGGATTGAACTGGGAGCGAGCTTCAAAGCCGTCATCATTAGGAGTGCGCTGTTTCTGTGGTTTCTTGCGTCCAGTGGTCGAGCTTGAACGAGACATGTTGGTGGTAGAGTCACCGCTAGCCTCTGATTTGGCACTTTCAGGGAAGTCACGGAAAATGCGCTCACGCACTTCTGCGTATTTGGCTTCTCGTTCTTCCCGTGTCATAGCCATACGATCCTTAGCTGACATTGAGCCTGCCGAGCCTGTGCGGTCTCCGTCTTGACCTTCATCGGTCTCCGATGCCGCCTTGGATGGGACAGATGAACTTGCCGCCACACTACCCTCGGCGGAGGGCCGTCCATCTGCCCGACGCATGATTTTTGTGGGCATAGGATGAGATGGTTTTTCGCTTGAAGCTGGAAAAAGTTCGGACAATGGTGTGGGACTAGCCAGGTTAGTTATCCAGCAGGACAGAGACTAGCAAACAAGGCAAGGGACTTACAGTCTGGAGAAAGGCGTTCGGTGGAGGCGCACTGAAGTCACATTGTTGTCCACAAAATGAGTCAAGTGGTAGTAATCTCCCAGTCTATGTGCGAGAAGTCGGCCATATGAATTGTTGGGGGGAAGTTCCAAGGATTGTTCACTTTATCGAGTCGTTAGTTGTGAGACAGTAGCTAGATAAGGGTGATGATCGGTCTTACCTAGAATATTGAATGAATGCGCGGACCTTGTCCTCTATCGTGAGGACCATCAATCGATCTTTAGGATTTTCCATGGCCGTTATGAGTTTCTCATCTGGATGGAGAGGGAATGAATGGAGACTCTGTGCGCTTTGCGGGTCATCAGGGTTGACCGGAACCACAAAGTTGTTCGCTACTGAGTCTGGAGAAATGATGACAGGACCTTGCAGATTGCTGTCGTTGAATCCAGGGACAGGCGTAGGAAGAATTCCACGTGGGCGTAGAGCAATGTTATCACGGAATTGGTCACGGAATGCACGACCACCGGCCTCCGAACCTGTCACGGAGTTTGGAGCGCCAGAAGCAGCCCCGGACAAAGACTCTTCCTCGTCAATAGCTTGTACACTGGCACTGTCGTCAGGCCGAACTGAATCTTTCTCATCCATAGCGAAGGTTGTCACTGAGGCCAAGCTCTTAGAGTCGAAGTTGGTCATTTTCGTAGAGGAAGTAGAGAGATGAGTGCGGTCATCATCGAAAGAGTTTTCACGCTTCAAAAGGCCATTTTCCTGACCATCGATTGAAGATCCAGATCCCTGACGATCCTTCTGTGGGCTGAGATCGAGACCTTGCACAGCTCTCGCCAGATCGTTGCCACTGGGGCCAGTGAGAGGGAGTCGCTCGTTGATGGTGTTCAGGTTGTGTGGACCAGGCCCCAAAGCACTGGGATCCAATGTTTCGGCATAAACGGTGACATTGGCGGGCTGGGCCGTATCATCCTGGTTGGATGCCACAGGCGAGTGGGGAGTGGGGGGTGCAGGCATGGCGGCAATCTAGTATTCGGTGTTAGGTCATGAAGCCAAGGAAAAGTCCACCGGACCAGCTCACCTTGGCAAAGGAGAAGTGTGCATCCCCGGCTGAGGTATTCTGAGACGCCATGTCCACTATACCCGGCGATCGTCGTCGGGAAGGGTGGTGCAACGAGGTAGGGAAGAATGCACGCGAGTTTCAAAAATCGAAGCCAAAGCCGCGGCAAAACTCAATACGTCTCCCGAGTCAGACGGATCGAAAAATAAGATTGAGTCGCAAGCAAGTCACTGGAGAATCCCGGTTCACACGAGCCAAAAAAAAAAGACATATCTCTGTTGCAGGGCTTTCGCCATCGGGAAAAGCTATGAGACGGCAACGTATTAGAAATGATTCCTCATGCAGCCGAAAAAGGCTCGTCTTCTTATGTTCCCACCACAGGCAGCTCTATCGGCGGGGAAATCGACTTGGGGGAAGCGGGTCTCACAGGATGTTAAAGCTGGTTCATAGTCAATGCAAGATAGACCTCAATTGGAGATAGGTGGCTGGTCCCGGACAGGGCGGCGAAGGACTAAGTGTACTGTATCGCTCTGTGAGTCGGTCACGAGTAAACCCCACGCCGAAGCCGAAGAGAGCCAACACGATTATTCTGTTGGAGAGAAGGAGCGTTGGGTGTCGGAGCTTCTGATTATTCTTCGAACGCCTAAAGGTTCGTGGGTACCATTTTGCCACGACCGACCGCTTTTCCCGCGTGCCTACAACTTCCTTTTCATCAGAAGAGCAGCAGAGAACAAAGCATCTTGCTAATCGCTGAGACCGACTTGTTAATACTGGATTCTGGATCTTTACTTCCGCTTGAAATTCATATCACCTTGATTTGGCCGATCCATACCCCGACAGCGCCATGAACCGTTATCGAAATGCGCCAGGACTCCGAGCCGGGCCTAGCACAGCTTCTCCGACGACTTTATGCCAAAAATGCCTGAAACGAGATATGTAACCCTGGATGATCTGTTGATCAGTAATTTTGCTGACTCCTTTGCACGACATTATAGCTATGAGTGCAAAGCAACGACCCAGGAACGGCCATATACGGCTCGGCCCTCAAGGACCCAACAATTGCTGAATCCCCGGCTGGTGCCCAAGCTCTCGGAGGACGTGCCTACCGATGTGCAGACGTATGTTTCTAACGAGTCTTTAATCAATTTTTTATTGGTACCATTGGATGAATTCTAACAACGTGACTAGGACCGGTATAGCAGACGAGATCCTAGCAAAACGCGAGGCAGAGCGTGGCCGGAAGAGAGACCATGATAAAGATGACGAAGACCGCTACGGCCAGTCTCCAAAGCGAGCAAGGTCTCTCTCTACAGATTCTGCAGATTCAATTTCAACAATATCGACAAATCGATCTGCATCTGCGTCACCAAAGCGCCACAGCAGACATAGCTCACGTGCCAATGGCCGCCGCAGCTCGGCATCACCACCCCCAGGTGAAACTCGCAAGAGGAGGTACAGCGATGCTTCGGATGGTTCTTCCGCAAAATCGTACTCTTCAGGTGATAGGCAACGATCGAGATCGAGATCCAGGTCCAGGGAATGGACCGAGGATAGGAATATTCGACGACGACGCCGGGAGAGCAGCCCAGAGGAACGCGGAAGGAACCGTGATTCAAAGAAGCATGAGCCTCGGAAAACCGACCGACGCAGCCAGAGCGCGGATAAGAGTCGAATCGCAAAAGCGCGCCGTTCTATGACACCGGATGCCACCTATGATCATTCGGAAAAACGCTCATACCGAGACCGAGAACCTCTACAAGGGCCATCTCAATCAGGACGGTCTAGGCAGGATCCCAGGGTTCGTGGAGGGCCACCCCGTGAACGAAGTATGAGTCCTTACAGCAAACGTCTTGCGTTGACGCAATCCATGAATCTGGGACGGTAGAACAGGCATCGCAAGGAGCGGGCCCTTCTCTCATTTCCCCCATTTGAAGCTTACGAGGATCGTTCTTGATCATTGATGCGAGCAAATATGGTTCGTGGCGAGCAGATATTGCCAACTTTCTGGTTTCATTGACCCCATTGGAACAACTTTGTATTAATAGCATATCCATGCATCCCAACGTGCAAACCCTTTTCAACGCCCCTTTTTCTGTCTGTAACAGTGCCTTTGGCCCCAAATCAGACGCCCCAGACCAAGACAACAGAAAACCAGCCTGACTTGGTAAACATAGTAGACAATCAAAATGAAAATCCAAGATAATCAAAAAAATTTACAGGAGCACGAGAGCCAAAGAATGCCGGTAACTCGGCAGTATAGGGTATCACTTCAAATCACATCCTCATCGTTGCTGACTTCCTGCTCCCGCATATGAATTCCCTCCACAAGCGCATCTCCCTCGATGCCGACTTCCTCCCCTCCTTCACCGTTGGTAGTTGCGCCCCGTTCCTTCGCCGCGCGTTGTGCAGTCTCTATCCGTTGTCGTACTAGGCGGGCAATAGCGTTCTCTGTCCGCACGTTGAGAATCTTGAGTTTCTCATCCAAATCCCGCCGAAGGTCCCAATTAGGCTTCTTCGGTTGCAGCTTGAATAAATCGACTGGTTGATCGCCATCTTCGTCCTTTTGAGCTTGTTCTTTCACAGCTTCTGCGATTTCGGCGGCTTGAGCTTCCACCGTCACTTGCCCCTCTTGCGGACCTTGCTCGAAGCCCAATTTTGGCCCGCGGGTTTCGGCATCGTAATTGCGGCCGGAGAGGAATTTTGTTGTCACTTCGGAAGTGGATTTGTCTGCCTTTTCACTATCGAGACTGGCATCTGTCGGTTCTTCGGGCTCGGGTTGTTTGCGCTTAAGTGCGGCGAGCTTGGCCAGGCGGGCTTTTCGGTCGTTAGAGGCCGCATCTAGCGAGGCGTGGTTGGAGGACATGGTGTGGGGTGGGCAGGAAAGAGAGGAAGGAAATGAGACAAATTGGAATATCGTATCGGGAGGGCAAATCGCAAAGGCAATGCAAGAAAATGACCCCAAAGTCCTCCGCGCTTTGAAAAAGTTGGAGGAGGGCGATGATGTTGAAGCGATAACGACGTGGTGCGCCACACTTCAGCCACAGCAAAATCGGGCGGTTCTCCGCCTTCAAACTTTCGAGATTACCGCGTTGTCCACCCTCAAGCTGCTCTCAACAACGTGCGCCTCGATATTTGCTCTTTCCAGTCTTCGATGAAGGCGATTACCGGATCCTGAATGTTGTTTTGTCCGCAGCAGCTCGTCCGAGCCCGTTTCCAGGCTCTGCTGTC
Organism: Penicillium subrubescens; assembly: GCF_028828155.1. NCBI lineage: Eukaryota > Fungi > Ascomycota > Eurotiomycetes > Eurotiales > Aspergillaceae > Penicillium > Penicillium subrubescens. The sequence continues at coordinate 1,497,388 of NW_026643160.1, read as the reverse complement.
GGCGCCATATAGGAGCCCCGGGCAGTGGCATCGGAGGTCGTGGCCACCGAACACTCGACATGCGCTACAATATGCTTTGAATCATACTTCAACAATCCCACAGCGAGGCGCCGACGAACACACAGTCGGAGAAACCGCCTCAGAACCCACGGAATGCGAACCCAAGCAAGATGCAGCTATAGACTGTTCGAACCAGGTGGCCAGCAACCCTCGCCGTTCTTACAAGAGTGCTGGCCCGCGGCAAGTGTCTAAAAGGGCCGTCAAGCGTGCCCTATTTTCGGAAGGCCTCAGACAGTCAGACGCAACGTCTGTGCATGAACGACTCAACCATGAGATTCAGCGCGAGAAGAGAACCCTGAGCGACAAATCGATCGCCATTTCGACAATCTCCCGAGGAAGGTCGATATACAACGCGAAGGGCAAAGGGCTTCAAGCGTGGCAACATGCCTATGAAGAATTCTACAAAGCCAAGCATTACCAGCGCAAAGTCAACGACCAAAGCATAATACCATCATTGAATCAATCTGGGGAAGCTGTTCTGGCAAAGATTCAAGAAGACTGCAACGGGACCTTTCGAAAATTCTGGGAGGGTACTGATCGGGAGTTCAAAGCTCGGCATTGGCAAGCCCTGGCTTTCTGGCTGCTCGAGAATGACCCAAAATTGTTTTTGAACTTTTTGATTGTCACAATGAAAGGTAAGGAGACGCCAGACTTTACAATGGTCGCGGATTGTCTCTTGTACGTGGACAACTTCTACTACGAGGAACTGAAGGACTGGACAACTGGTCCTCGCGCACATGGATACTCGTGGATTATCGAGTATTGCCTGCGCCCGGCCACATGGCCTATAGTCGCCCCGCCACACAAGGGTATCCGGCTTTACATTCGGCGCGCTAGGCCTTATGGTGTCCGCTTGGCCTTCCGCACGATGAAAGCTAGGGCGGTCCAGTGGAAGGCTGAAACGCAGTTGTGTTTCGTGAACCGGTTCGTTCAGCTTGGGGATATTGATAGGGCGTTGAATGCGTTGAAGCTCATTCCGCGTCTCAACGATCCCATCTTTACAATGAACTCGCAAGGAGTTCTCCGGCACTGCTGCAAACTGTTGACCCTGGACACCGTCGAGGATGGCGAATCCGGGCGCAACTTTAGAATCCTGCCACAACTTCTGGAGATGGGTGTGAAGCCTGATCGAGACATGATGAATGTGGTGCTTGCCAATGCCTATAAAACCGGCGATCACCAACTTGGTGCCGATATGCTTCAGTTCATGACAAATCAGGACTACGATTTTGACTCGTACACCTACGTCACTCTTCTCACTAATGCCGTCTCTCGGGGAGACCAAGCTCGTGTCCACGAGTTGATCCGTGAGGTGGATGCGCAAGAAGAAATTCGCAAGAATCCACACGTGGCAAACAAGATCTTTCACTCCCACTACGTCTTTACCGCCAAGCATATGGATATCGATGCCGATCCCACCGGTGTTTTCTATTCGATGCTTGACATGTACAATAACCTTCACGACATCACGCCCCTCAAAGACCTGCTCATCATCCCCCCTCACTACAAGGCGCGGGAAGACGGCGCCAAAATGCCTCCCACACCTATGGCACTGTATATTATGATTGCAACCTACTTCCGCTGCGGCAGCCGTGTTTCGAATGTGCAGCGTATCTACCAGCGTTTCCATGAGCTTGTCAGACAGGGCCATCCAACCATCGCCCCGCTGGCAGCGACAGATCACACCTACAACGAATTCCTCATTGCTCTCCGCAAAAGCTCACGTGCTATGCATTCTTGCGTTCGGATCGTTGAAGATATGCTTCAGCCCCCAGCCCGCTTGACCATCGAGCACGCCAAGCCGAGTTATCGCACCTGGGCAATTCTTCTCAGTGTTTTCATCTGGCACCGGCGACCCGCTGCAGCTGAGAAAATCAAGGAGATGATGGCGAAGCACCAGGTGCCCTATAACGACGTGACCTGGAATCTTATCATCAACGGTTACGCCAACGCGCAGAAAGTGCCAGAGACTGCTGCTGCTATGAAGGCGATGGAAGCTCAAGGATTCGCCCTCGACTCGTACACTATGAAGTCCCTACGGTATCTCCGTGACCCAGAGCGTCTCTGGGTTGCCGTGGATGAGCTTGACCGTGCGGCCCATGAAGCGGACTCTGTCCGATCCTCCACGACGCAGGATTCTGCCGCTGTCGAAGACGCCCTGCGTGATGAGATGATTGAGAAAGGTCTGCAAAAACTTGGAGACAAAAACAAGCCCAAGGATTGAGGTTGGATACCCTTTTGATTTTGTTCACTTTCGTGTATTATAGAACACTTTGCATACATGGCCCTTCTGGGCCTGGGGTTGGGAGCAAGCGTTGGTGTTACCATTTGCGTAAATTTTGGCGCTCATGTACTATACATAGAATCATTATGAATTTTGAAAATTGCCGTGCGCTGAAAGAATAGGTCATCGCTGCAAATGGTTCGAAGACCTCTGATCCGTAAACACCCAGTCCTATCACCCTTGGTAGGACTTGTCAACCTCTCTTGCTCTCAATTCATTTCTTCACTCCCTCTTCAAGCAAAGTGAGAGCGAGGCGAGACACTTAACCACCGAAGAAGATTGAGCACTGCGTAAGAGATCCAAGTGTCAGTACCTAATTGCATGAACAGGGCTGCGGGAGGATCTTACAGCCATCAGGAAGCAACATATGCTGACATATGGGCTTAGCCGTTCTCCTACTCGAGCGCATTTCCAAAATATCCCGAACAACCTATCACAAAGGGTCAGCCGTCTAGTTCCTTGCTCTTCCTACTCATCTCCGTGATCACCCCGAAGCAAGAGTCGTACCCATTCTGGTTCCGGTCCATGATACCCGGCATAATCGAGTGCGCATAGGTGCTCGTACAAATGATGAGCAGGATCACCAAGAGCAGTGACTGAAAGTTGAACAGGGCGGACTAAGGTACGTCTTGCGGTTAGCTATGATGTCGTGGATGCGAAAGTACACAGTATGCTGATATGGGAGAGGTAGAGGGGGAGCCCGAAACAGCTTTCTGCGACATCTTCCTCGAAATCAAAATTGTATTAAGCTTACCATCTTGAATCACGATTCGCGATTCCCTGCCAGCCTCGTAATGGGTTTCGAAAGAGGACAAGAGCTGGGCAGCGAGAGGGTTGTCCAGAGCCACGAGCTCGCCCGTATTCTGCCCGGGATGTCCGCCAGACGCACGGTTCGCCTGGTTTGGGGCTTTCCTCATCGCTCCAACAGGCGCCCGTCACCAAGTTCTCCGATCAATTCACCTCCTCCAACTCCACCGCGCCTTCCTCCTCGAAGGGCATCAACAACTCCTTCGACACCTTCAAGCTTATCGAACTCGGTCCATCTTCCTCCAGAACTCAGCCCGCCGTGGCCGTGGAATCCATCGGAAACACAGCTTATCCGCGCGGGCTATCAACCCGCCTACAAACCTCCAACACCTCCAACCCCAGCACCATCTCCACCCGAACCAGAAGCTTCCTCCTCCAAGAAACGCGCACCTAAACCCGAAAAGCCCGTCATGGCGGAACCTCGTGCCCGTGCCGCCCGGCACAAGGGTCAGATGAATTTCTCATCAGAGCGTTAGTCCCCCCCGAATCCCCATATCAAGACAAATCCAGCTAACAACTACTCCCAGTGCGCTTGCTCCTTCTTGCCTACGGCGACCCAAGCCCCCCCCCTTCATTCCCCTCCGAACCCCTCCCCGAAACAGTCCGCGTCCTGGATGAAATAGTCACAGACTTCATCCTGGAACTCTGCCACGGCGCCGCACAAGTCGCGCACCACGCGCGCCGACAAAAGATCAAGGTCGATGACTTTCGGTTCGCGCTGCGCCGGGACCCGAATAAGCTTGGTCGTGTGCAGGAGCTGCTTCGTATGGAGCGCGAGTTGAAAGAGGCGCGGAAGGCGTTTGATCAGAATGATGATCAGGTTGCTAAGGATGCGGGGAAGAAGGGTGCTGCGCCGCCGGAGGATCTTGATACGGAGAGTGTAGCTGGTACGACTACCACGGCGAAGAAGGGGAAGGGTAAGGGGAAGAGAGCTGCTGCGCCGAGGAGGGAGTCTGATGCCACTGAGGAGTCGGTTCCGAAGAAGAGGAAGACTATTGGATGATTGGGAATGGGTGCATTGGGTGGCTACAACACTTCATTATTGGCGTTTGGGACTTGGTGGTGATTGCTTGCTTCACTTTCGATCGGGAGTTACGGCGGTTGCATATGGACAGACAGGAAATACCCATGGATAATCTATCAATGAAATCAATTTTTAAAGAAATGACTTTGGGAGGAAGGAGCGGGTTAGCGCTGTGAATGAAGATCATGTTTGATCATAAGACACTGCGGTAAATGAGTACTATGTAGACAGTGGCTTTTGAGCTTTTGGCCGTCCCCCCTCAGCTTTGAATCCAAAATCCAAGGCCATAATCTGTCTGGCATGAAGGGAGAAAAGATTCTAATTTGAGGTTGACTGTACACATTTCTGTACTTGTACATTCCGGGATGCCATCTGTTTGGTGCCTTACCATGCACCCGGCTGCCTGTCGGCAAGGAGGAGTCTTCGCAGGTTCGTACTCGTCCAAAAGCCACCCCTCGCTTTGTACAAGCACTTCTTTCGGGGGTCTCACATGCCTTTTGCATTTTATATAGGACTGGATATCGACCTTAACCTTTTGACTGTCCGAATACAAATACCTTGCTGTGCTTAGGACGAAGTTTTGATTCCAGATTCAACTACCATGCATAAGCTGTCCATGTCAACACTGATTAGGAAACTTCATCTCCCAGCCTCCAAACCTGGAGAGTATACGAATCCCAAGAAGAACCTGCCCGCGAATTGTGCTATAATCGGCATGGAGACGCCATTACACGAACTATCACTCCTGTCAGCAGCTTCTACCGGCGACGACACGGTGGTAAGCCTGCTCCTTGACGCAGGTGCCAATATCAACGAGAAAGATATTACATCAGGGAAAACACCACTGGCATTAGCCGTCGAGCGAGGCCACAAATCCACCATAGCACTATTACTGGATAGCGGCGCCAACCTCGAATGCAAAGATTATCTCAGTCGTGCGCCGCTCTTTTACGCCAGACAGCCAAATATCGCTGAGCTTTTACTCGATGAAGGTGCAGATGTTGATCCTCGAGATATGAACGGCCGAACACCTCTATCAGTAGCAGCAGAATTCGGGGATGAAGAAATAGCCAGACTCCTCCTAGATCATGGTGCCAACCCTACCAGCAAGGACCTGTTGAATTGGACACCTCTAACATGGGCCTTCGAACAAAACCAAACCCATCTAGTCAAACTACTCCTTCAAAACGGCGCCGATCCCGAACAACAAGATACTTTCGGCCGAACACTATTACTAGTAGCAGCCGAGACAAAACGAGAATCAATGGCCGACGTCCTCATCACCCAAGGCTGCAATCTAGAAGTTCACGACCACGAAAACCGAACCCCGCTCCTCTGGGCCGCACACAATGAACACGAAGAAACGGCCAACCTCCTAATCCGCAAGCATGCCAACCTCGAAGCGCGCGATGAAAACGGCCGAACAGCATTATTACTAGCCGCCGAAGCTCGACACGTCACCATGGCACAGGTCCTAGTTATATCCGGTGCTATACTCGACGTCCAAGATGAATATGGACGAACACCATTATTATGGAGTGTCCAGTACGGCGAAGAGGGGCTGATAAGATTATTACTTGAAAAGGGTGCTTGTTTAGAGGTTGAAGATGGGAAGTACGGGCGTACGGCGCTTTCTTGGGCTGCGAGGAGAAATGATGTTGCTGTTGTGAGGGTTTTACTTGATTTTGGTGCTGATATTGAGGCGGAGGATTATAGTGGTCAGACTGCCTTGTCGGTGGCTGCGAGGGCGGGGAATGGGGATGTTGTTAGGCTTTTGTTGGAGAGAGGTGCTTGTGTGGAGGGGGAGGATTGTTATGGGAGGACTGCGGCGCAGTGGGCTTCTAGGGGTGGTTATTCGGGGATTACGAGACTTCTTGGTGGGTTAGGTGTTGGTAGGGATAGGGATGATAGGTTGGAGATGGGTGGGATAGCTAGTAGGACGGTGGTAGCTGGTAATTCGTAAATTGTAACTTTTAGTGGCTTATTAAGCATTATATAGCCAAAACATGAAAATATGTTGTCTCATTCAATTGCTTCCAAATAACCTCAGAACCGAAGCAGAGCATCAAGTTCCCAGAACATCCCAGCGCTGGTATTGCGAGCTATTGACATGATATCGTCTCGAGGTGTGATGGAGGACGTCACGTACGACGAGTGATTAAGAGCTGATATCGTGGCATCCGTCTCGTGTGTCGTTGTCGTGATACTCGATTCGTATGATTCGCGTTTAACATCTCCAGCTCGTATATCACGATCAGACAGAGCATTGCTGGTCGAACAACTCTTCTTCCTTTCAGGACTCTGCTCTCTCTCCGTCGAAACAGCCCGCTTCCTCTTATCCCTCATCTGATATCCTTCTGGAGGAATAAGTCTCAACGCCTCCGAGAACATCGAATAGATTGCGCTCCATCGTGGTACTTCGTGGTCGATACCTTGTGGCAAAGGAAGATCATATTTCGGGCGGGATTGTTCAGATGTGCTCTCAGGGATGTATTTTCGTACTGGTCTGTGGATTCACGAATAGGCTCAAGATTAATATTATTCTCCTGACAGGATGGTCAGGTGAAACATACCTAGCCGGTCGCTCTCTCGGTACACAGCGTTGACCTTCTCTGAAGCAATAGGTACATTGATGATGACTGGGGCTCGTAACGCATCGCTTCTTTCTCGCATAACAAGCTTGACAGGCTTGGAACGCGGCATTCCTTGACGGTGAATTGCAATCGTTGCTTGATTTGTGTACTCCGAGAGGCATTTTGAGTTTCCTCAATTCTTTGCGTGTTGTCTCCATACTGTCTCTGTGTATGACTGTATGTAAGTATAGCTAAACTGAGCTAGGCCGGGATTGTGTGAAGTAGTAAAATTATAAAAGAAGGGGAGTAAGATTCAAAAAGAAATATAGGAAACAATCCATTCTTTATTATTATGTATTATAGGGACCAACTTGAAACTCCCCCAATTAAGGTTTGTCTATTCGGGGGCGTAGCGCGCCTTTTCGAAGAATTCCTATTACCAGGGAAGTTACCTAATGCAGAGTTGGGTCAGACCCGGGGATGTCTGATTTATTTGCTTGGCAATGTACACTTTGTACAGTACGGAGTACATAGCAAAAGCTTCCGCGGGTTCTTGCGGGGCCCGCGGACGGAGTTCATAGTTGCCGCAAACTTCCGACTATAAACCCGCCGAGGTGTGTAGCCCCCGGACTCGGGATGATTATTAAATGAGTCCGGAATACGGGGGGTTAGCCCTTGACTATAGCATTGAAGTTAGGAGTAAGGTTTGAAAGTCCGACGGAGTTGGTGAGTATCCTCGGCATCTCGACGCCACATTTTATGTGGAACCTATCCAGGATCCACGATGAATCCGCTAGGTCAGTTCAGGGAATGTACCGCGGGGATTAGGAATATAAAGTGAGTGAGCGCGCTTGGAGATTACCGTAGGAATTTAAATTCTTATCGGTAATGCTATTAGCTCCTTAGCTAGGCTTCTTTCTGCGTTTGATGTTAAGTTTCAAACTTACCACTCCCGACCTTGACTCTGTCTATTAAAAACGCAACCTCAAGAAGGGTCGGTCCCTGTAAACTCTCGAAGGAGTAAAAATTTTAGGCAAATCCTTGGCGCTCTCTTTGTGTGTTCTTGCTCACCCCTCGAAGCTTTTGCTTATTGAGTAGAATTAAGCACGCCCCAGGAGACCTGAGCTGCCTATGCCTCAAGCACAGTACAGTAAGGCATTAGCAAGCTGTGCGATGAGGGCCAACTGGCAGAAATTAGAGCTCCCGTGAGCAGTTTGGACCACCCTTTTCTCACATGGTCCTGATTGGCTGAAAAAAAGAATAACGGAGCCTGACTAGCGGAGCCATACACAACTTCAGGTCCGATAGCAGTGCGAGATAGACCAATCTGTTTGAAATTATCCAATATCTCTTCACAACACTGCTTCAGTCTGCCCTCCGAGCAATCAAGGTTTTGTTATCCTGGTCCTCTCTCCAGACATATCCAGCGTCCTTGGGCTAGCAGGGTATACACCCTATCCAAGTCCCGAGTGACGGCATCCCTCAGCCCTACGAAACTCTAATCGCCATCCCGATCCCCATAAACACTTCCAATCTATCAACTCGTCTTGCACTATGCAATTCCTTCGCCATCACCAATATCGACGACATGTTCGTCTTAGCCACCTTCTTCGCAGAAGCATCCCCTAGCAAAAGTTACAACCCCGCTCAAAATTACCATCGGTCAATATATCGGATTCACAGTAATCATCGTCGTCAGCATGATTGGTTTCGGTGTATCGCTAGAGCTTCCCTCCGACCCTATCGGTTTCCTCGGCCTACTGCCAATGCTACTCGGAATATGGAAATTATTCGATCTTATTTTCCCGACTAAGGAAGAGGACTCGGAGAAAGTCCAATCTCGTCTTTCCGGGGCGAAGAGCGTATTAAAAGTCTCAATCATCACAGTGATGAACGGCGGAGATAATATCGGGACGTACATACCGTTATTTTCGCAAGCGAAGGGCGCAGAAATAACGGTTTATGTTGTTACATATTATATTTTACTTGGGGTGTGGTGTTTGATTGCGTTTCTGGTTATGAAGCAGAAACTTGTGCGGCTGGCTCAGAAATATGCGGATGCTGTCGTGCCTTTTCTTTATGTGGGACTTGGTGTGTACGTTGTTGTCAAGTCGGAGTGTTACCCGTGGCCCTTCGAACGGATTGATAATTCGGCCTCGAAACTTCCTGGTAGGACGGTCATGGCTCTTGTGACGAAGTTTTTGTTTTTGATTTGCATACTCGGTATGTTATGGTTCAAGCTGCGAAAAAGAGCAGCCCCAGCACAGCCTGCTCCTAATGACGAAAATTGTGAACCAACCGTTGAAAACGCGGAGGCTTCTATTTCGGATGACGCTTCCCCTGAGCAAAGGCATGCTTTAGCTTGATGGGGAGGATGCTCCGCTATATGCTCTATATTATATATCAGAAGTCTCTGAGATATCCCCCCCCACCCTTTACTTAGCCTTAAATTAAAGGAGAAGACAAAATAATGGTTCGAAATGATACAGAGTGATCTATCGGTACTATTGAACTTTTTGGGTACATTTTCGTCCAAGTCCGACGGGTTCATAGAGCCTCACTCTGTGACTTAGGGTAATGGAAAGGAGCTGACGAACGGCAGTATTCGATCGACTTTACACATACCCTACAATTCTGTGAAACAGCTCAGGCTCTAGCATTTTTATGTCCATTTCATCATAACTAAACGCCGCGCCCAGGTAAGATGCGACTTCGTGAGAACCGGGTCTAGGCAGCCCGGATAATCCTGCCTCTCGAACATGTCTTCTGCAGCAGGCCAAATCTGCTTTTTCGTGCAGTACTCCAAGCCCCATCTCCACCTCCCAACGACTGATTCTATCTGAGCGAAAGCCAGATCGACTCCGATGCGCCATAGAGCTTTGGATTTTTCAGACACATAGCTGCCCGTGGAAATCAGACAGCCTGGGAAACAAAGACAGAAAATGCGAGGGAGAGGAGAGAGGGCAGATGGTGTGTATGCTCGAACTTTTTTTTTCTGTCCTGTCTCGCAAAGGGGGGAAGAATATAGGGAGGAGGGAAAAGCATGCGAGATAGAAAAGTGGGAGAAGAGGGAGGAAAATGGTAGATAGAGAGACAAAACGAGAAAACGAACCCAAAAAAGTGTCTGAAAGGAAGAAAAAATGAGACATAAGAAACATCAACGGGATAAGGTTGTGGCTTTACGGGAAAATTGGTCACATCATGCATCATTTCTCCGTCGTTATTACCCATTATGCGCGGGCCTCCTCGGGAGCAGCGCGCTCCTGGCGCTGCTGACGGCCACCCTTGCCGCCGCGCTGGTTGCGCTGGTTGCCCTCGCCGGAGGCACCGGTGGCCTCGCCGCCGCCAAGGGTGAGTTGGGCGGTTGCTAGCCGGTTGGACAGCTCCATCTGTGTACGGACGGTGTTGGCCAAGTAAGAGACGACCAGGACGTCCTGGATGTGGTTGTTGCTGCGAGAAGTCAGTCAAAAGGGATCCAGAGCGCAAATGTGGTAAATGGGACGAAACATACAAATCCCGCTCAATATCTGCGGGCTCGACCTTGGGAGCAAGAGCTAGGGCGTTCAGCAGGAACTGACCCATGGCGGTGGAGGCGGGGGCCTCCTCATCAATAACCGCCTCGACATATCGCGACACACGGTCAATCATAGCCAGAACCTCCTCAATCGCGCGCTCGAGCGCCTCAACGTCAGACATCACGCTGGTAGAGCGCTCCTCGGCATCCTTAGCGTTGGCAATGGCCTCGAGACCGCTCTTATCAGCCTCGCCATATCGGAGTTCGTAGGGTACGGGAATGAAGGCGGCGCTGTCGGCAGCCCGCTCAGCGGTGACACCGACGGGGGCGGAGATGTAGGCCCGGGTCTCGAGATCCTTGCCGGCCTCGGTGGAAACGGTCAAGTGAACGGCGGGGTGAGGCCATGTGCCGTCACCCTGGCCGCTGTAGAAGTTCTGGATCAAGGCGGAGAAAGTGTTGAGCTCGGAAGCGGTGGCGTACCAACCGACAAGAACCTCGCGCGGGTTGGCCTTAAGGTGCAGGGCGAGCATCTGCTTGTGGTATTCCATGTCGACCTCGACCTGGTCCTCGGCCTCAGAGTGGCCCACGGCGAACGCGGAGCGCACTTCGACCTCACCTCCATCCTCCGATCGTGTTCCGAGCAGGGTACCGATGACACGTTCCTGGTCGGCGTTGCGGCGCAGCGAGTGGTCGAGAATAGAGAAGATAGCCTGTCAAAGGAAGATGAAACGTTAGGAGGCTACCTTGAAGTAGAAGATATATGATCGCCTTTGAGATCGTACCTGCGGCTGGATGACCACGTTAAGAGGGGCAGTGGTGGGAGCGGTCCCCACAGAGACGGGGCCCAGGGGACGGGCGAGGTGCAGGAAAGAATCTTCGGCCATGATGGAATTAAGGAGGGGAGGGGGGGAGAGGGGGGAGGAGGAGGATTTGAGAATTGGAGGTGATGAGAGGCTAAGACTCTCTCCAAGGGCAGACTCGACTTCGGAGGGACAATTTTTCCAGCGAAGAAAGTGGAGAGCCCGCGACTGATGGCCGATTCTCTTTGTGTGTGGGAATTTTCGCGCTAAGATAAGATAAGCACTCCCGGTCACTTTTTGCCTGCCAAAAAAAAAGATGAGAGAACCAACTCCGTTCAACTCAAACCACATTCATTCACTGCACAAATGGCTCCTCCACGAGGAAGAGGAAGAGGAAGAGGACGTGGTGGTCGTGGAATGAGAGGTGGGAGTGGCCGTGGATTTGGCAGAAGAAATGATTTCGCTGCTTCGCGACTGCGGGAAGTGGAGTGAGTGCACTGTGGAGAGCTGCGCAAACGGGGGAAGTGAAGCTAACCATGATACAGTTCGGATGAATCCTCTGGTGAAGATGCGCCCATCAATCAGGAAGTTGAGGATGTTGACATGGGTGACGATACCTTGATGGGTGATGCTTCATCTAGCAGCGACGAAGAGGAGAGTGCTGGTCGCCCGTACAACGAACTACTCGAACTACTACACGCCAACTCCGACTCAAAGGGACCCGCTCGAAAGAAGAGAAAGCTTGCTAGTGATAAAGATATGGAGGAAGACCCTGCAACTATCGAAAATGAAGAACAGGTCGACGATGCGCTACAAGATCGAGCTCCATCCGACGACGAGGAAGAGGCACAGGAAGCTGACGATGACGAGGATGAAGTTGTTGGACCGTTCGAAAAGCACTTCAATCCCGCCGAAGGTGACCTCTCCAAAAAGATTCAGTCCATCGAGTCTAACAAGTGGACATCGGTGAAGAAGGAGGTCGATGGCTTGCGAGTGGTGCAATCCATTCCTGAAGTAGGAGACTGCAAGGCGGCACTGCTCCCAGCGATGAAGAGCACGGCCAACTTGAAGGTGAACTCCATCTCAACCATCGCAACATAAATACAACCACTGACAATGATGAAAATTCAGCTCAAGAATAAGCTGAAGCCCCGTGCAGCAGAGCTCCTCCCCACCATCAACGGCCCTGCCCAGCAGGTGGCTCCATATGTATTCGACTATCAAGATATTCTCTATGGCGCGCGCACTGCATCCATCGCAGAGGACATGCGCGATATCATGGCTCTTCACGCCGTCAACCATATTATCAAGACCCGAGACCAGGTTCTCAAGAACAATGCACGCCTAGCAAAAGATCCAGACACCGATGTCGAATGCCGTGACCAGGGTTTCACTCGTCCCAAGATCCTGTACATCCTCCCGACTCGCCAAGCATGTGTGCGTGCTATCAATGCGATCACCCGGTTCTACCAGGTCGAGCAGCAGGAGAACAAAAAGCGATTTATCGATACCTTCTCCGGCCCCGAGGATGCAGGGTGGGAGAACAAGCCCGAAGACTTCCGTGACCTGTTTGGTGGCAATGACGATGACATGTTCCGACTAGGATTGAAGTTTACTCGCAAGACTGTCAAGTACTTTGCGCAATTCTACAGCTCTGACATCATCCTATGCAGTCCACTTGGTCTGCGGACGATCATGGACCAATCTGAGTGCGTTACTCTTCCAATGGATGTACCTTACCAAACATATCTAACTAGTCTCTTTTACAGTGAGAAAAAGCGAGACCATGACTTCCTCTCCTCCATTGAAGTCGTCCTTGTCGATCATGTCGATGCTCTCCTCATGCAAGTCTGGGACAACGTCCCCTACATCTTCAAGCACCTCAACCTACAGCCCAAGGAAGCCCACGGGTGCGACTTCAGCCGTGTACGCAATTGGTACCTCGACAACCACGCACGTTACCTGCGACAAACCATTGTGTTGACCTCTCACATCACCCCCGAGATCAACTCCCTTTTCTCAACACAGATGCAAAACGTAGCCGGCCGGATCAAATTCACACCAACATACGCCGGCGCCATCACCGAGCTCCCACTCCCAGTCTCAGTCAAGCAGACCTTCTCGCGCATCGACAGTCTATCTCCCGCAAAGGACCCCGATGCCCGATTCAAGCACTTCACCACAACGGTCCTCTCCACACTCGTCAAAAACATTGCCAACGGCCGTGGCAAAGGAGGCGCCGGCACAGTCATTTTCATCCCCTCATATCTCGACTTTGTCCGCGTGCGCAACCACTTTGCTCAATCCGCGCAGACCACGAATGTCTCCTTTGGTGCAATCTCCGAGTACACCGAGGCACGGGAAGTTAGCCGGGCTCGCAGTTACTTCATGACCGGTCGCTACTCGGTGCTGTTGTATACCGAGCGTGCGCATCATTTCCGCCGATACCAGATTCGTGGTGTCCGCCGGGTAATTATGTACGGTCTACCCGAGAACCCGACGTTCTATGGGGAGATTGCAGGATTCTTGGGACTGGACCCTGCGGCTGTGGTTGAGGCTGCGGAGGGTGGTGTTCGGGCTCTGTTCTCGAGGTGGGATGCGCTCAAGTTGGAGCGTATTGTTGGGACTTCGCGAGTTGGGAATATGCTGCGGGAGAAGGGGGGTGATACCTTTACCTTTGTATAGAATTTGGCCCATCTTCATAGAGATGGTGAAGGCTATCTTGGCAGATTGTATTGTACATACTACCTTCCTCAGGAAGCTCACAAAGTTCAATGTGGAAGTTCGATTCAAAGTTCGTTACAAACGGTCAAGAGGATGGCAGTGTAACTTTGCCTTCCCCAAATTAAAGTCTAGGTGTATTTGCTCTCATCTCGGCCTATGTGATTCGTTGCTATAGGCCCGATTGAGACTAGCCAAACCCTTAGTGTAAGCCAATGAGGCTTTCCCCCTCTCTTGTCCAGGGCCCCTTGATCTCGCCCTCAACCATACATTCATTCCCAGGCAACCTTCTACGATAAATGTTTGTTCCAACATGTTTGAATTGAATCTACACTTATGGTATCTCGTTGTCCACGAAGTAAGCCTCAATGAACTCACACCGCAATTGCACTACAAGTATCTCTCCGCTAAGAGCATCAAATCATAGTTAGATACCCGTCATGACTTGCAGAATGCCTGTTTAGTATCAAAGTCATTCAATGAACTAGCTACGCCTATTCTCTACAGATCGATTATCCTGCGCACTCCAACGCCCTCCAAGGAATGGAGAAGAGGAAAGGGCTGGTTCAGGTTTGATTATGAGTGCAAAGTTCTTGAAAGAGATGAGATTCTGTTTTCCTACAGTCTGCTTGAGCGCCTTCTAGACGATTCAAACGTGCAACTGCGAAGATACGTACGCGAAGTGATATTAGAAAAGCCGAGGTACTCAGGTCCACGAAACTTGGACTATTTCCTCGCGAGGTATGGTGAGCCAGACCTTGTCATGGCTAGACTGGTGGAGGTTTTGCCGAATCTCCGAGCCTTGTTGTGAGTATTTAAGAGCTGACTTTCAATGCGTAGTACTGACCGTCCATCCTTCTAAGTCTTCACCAAACCATTCCATTATCAGAGTCTTTCCGAGATGCGTTAAACAATCACAAGAACGCACCGGTCCTTCATTTACTCAATGAAAATGGCCAAACTCTTACCACGCGGGAAATGCCGTGTGTCCGGAGTATCAGGACTAGCTTTGCAAGTCGTTCTGCTTCTTTAAACCGTGCACTGCAGCGATCAGTGGACCTCCCTAAATGGTTCAAAACCTTCCCAAACTTGGCAAGCCTATCAATTGAGCTCACCAGAGACCATGGCCGGCCGACAGAAGGTGAACCCTGGTACATTGCTAGGATTGAGCCGCTCGAGCTAGGAGAAAAAGTGACCTTTCCTCCTCTTGAAAACCTCTCTTTGAGTGGGTATCGCCTATCGGAGGTGGAATTGCTATTCTGGAAGGAAAACTTCCCTTGGTCTGGACTGAAGTCGCTGTCCATGGGACCGATACCTACTCCGGGCTTTCTCACGGCGATTACAGGCTGTGTGAAAAATTTATCTTTCTTTACAATCTCGGCCTATAACGGCTCTGTGGATGGTCAGCTTCCGGAACTAGTGGCATTTATTATGTCTTTTGCTACGTTGGAATCTCTGACTGTCAAGGGATTACCACTCTCCATGGGTGCAGTAGGTTATCATTCAAACCTACAGAGACTCATCCTGCATTCGGTTGAGAACGACAAAAAAGAACGAAAAATCCTAGATGCGGATGATATAATGTACCTCGATGAACAATGTCCTAAACTTCAATTTTTGGAGATCGACATCCGTCGAAAGGATGAATGGGTGAGCTTATTCAAAAAATATTATTCCCTCCGTCAAAACTGACCCAAACCGATGTTTATAGCCTGAGGAAATAATCGATGCCCTAACTGAAGGCTTTGACAATCTCCGTCAACTCCGTCTACACGTCGGACTAGAAATCTATGAGAAAACCAGAGCAAATCCCCGAGCCAAATTAGAGCCAACACTGAATCTTGTTTCCGCCCACGAGTTTGGCCAGACTTTCTTCCGTCAAAGAAAGTCTTTGACAAAGCTCGAACTCATCGCCCTAAAGACGGGCGAAAAGTTGCGTCATTACCCAGAGGTGGCTCCAGACTATACACATGAAGAGAATCGGGTCTCTCGGATGTTTCACATTTGGCCTTCTCAATGCCTGAATAGTGGGTTTGAAATCAAAGATATGGATGTTGAAGTCGATGATTTCTGAGGTTCTTCAATCTCCGCACTTGCCTCAATTATCTGTTATGTTATTGTCGGGTATAATGTTTTCTAAGGCAACAAGTCTACAAGACAATTGAGGCGTATCTTTTCCATAGAACCATGCATACTGACCCGGATATACTCCAAAAAGGCTTCATGCAAGTTGATTTACTTCGTGGGGAAGGGTCTCATAATCACGAAAAGAAAGCGTTATCCTTAATTTGAGATTATATTTCAGCCTATTTCACTAGGCGACTCCATTCGGATCCTCGCGTTCTCGCGTTCTCGTATTTCACCTTAGCTCCATGGCCAAGGTGAAACTCGTACCCTCATTAATCCACTCGTCAGATACCTAGCCTATCGTCAAATTTAAAAGGGTATTTCAAAGAAGGTGGATTAAAGCGTATCTAGCTGGACCCTTTCTCCAATCTCTAGATTTGGATTCCGGATTGCTACTACCATCACTTGTTAATTTCAATTAGCAGATCTCAAGAACGAACTAGCGTATAGATTATTCTTTACCTTGCTGCGGAAAAGTTTAGGTACATCATTTTATGCCAAGTTACTGCTTGTTAAGCTATACGCAGTGTAATATGGAAATAATGTAATCTAAAACAACAGGATCTCCCGGTCTATCTTCTGTAATTGCGATAAATACAAAGCGTCCTCTTTTGCGACTCTTACATGTGAAATAATGATCTTACAGCCCCCTATTCTCCTTCCTCCCTCCCCCTTTCAACCTCTCACCGCACAGTAAAATCAAGATAACCCTTGCCCTTGAAGCCCTCGAGAGTAATCATCTGGAAAACAGGATTACCCGGCTTAAGTCCCAATTTCTTCCAGCCATTAAAATGGGCAGCGACATTGACCGTGCCGGTCGTGCGATGAGTACGTCGAACCGACCAGTACTGCTTGAAGCTAGTCGCACCATAAATCTTAGGCACATTATCGTAAGAAAGACTGTACACGTCGTAGATACCGCCATCACTTTCAACCTGGCCGAGGATCTTTCCATTGCCCGGAGTGCCAGTGCCGTGGGACTCGACGATATACCACTCGGTGACGGGGTCGGTAGTCCATCCGTAGATAGCCAAAGTCCAATCACCGGAAGCAGTAAAGTAGCCGTCCCATGTAATGGAGCTATCACTCATGAATTAGCGTGAACTGGTACTGGCCTGGATACTATATCCATGAAACTCACCGAGGACTGCCTCCCTTGTAGCCCTTTCCGCCAAGGAATTCCTTCTCGCTGGACATATCCCATCCAACTTGGAACTGGCCACTATTGGGGAACTCGGTGTAACCAGCAGAGGCCTTGTTGTCGTTGTAGAGCGAGTAATAGAATCCAGCAGCGTTCACGCCATCTTTGCTGTTGCTGAAAACAGTCGAGCGTCGTTCGATTCCTTCGGTCAAGGTGACATTGCCGAGGATTTCGGCGTGTCTTTCATGGGTGCTGACGGGCTTGGACAGAGTCGGTGTTGCAAGTCCTAGAAGGGCCGGTACGAGAGTAACGAGATACCTGAGAGACAACATATTCGCAGTCATTCACTTTGAATATCCTGATCATGAGGTGGGACTACAAGCTGGGAGTTTCAGTCTTTTGTACCTGGCCAAGAACTATGTGTGTCTGATCACGATATCCTGTGGAAATTAGACTGAGACCCTCGGTAAGAGTCAAATTGCATATTTCTCCATTAGGCACCTTCCGGTAGGAGTCAAATTGCATATTCTGCATTAGGCACCTTCCTAGCTTCAAGCTTCGTATAACTTTATTTCCCTTTCTATAGACGGATTCCCATCTCCTCCGATCTATGTAGCGGTCGAGATCGCTCAATCATAAACACGTGCAGGCCACACACTGATAAAGAATGAGTAATAACGCAAATAAGGATTTCATCTCATGTATCTGAAACGTGCCGAAAGCCGTGTCGCCGACATTCGACCGATTCGGTAACGATCCCGTTTTGAGTAGTAGTATGGACCCTTTCTGAATAGATAGGGCGATAGCTTTTCGGTGAGGATAATAGCCTAAATCTGGCGCTTAAATCAAACTAATTAAACTAGTCCTTTTATCCGTCGACTAGGGGTAGTTAATTTCTTTTGCTGAAACATGGCAGGATGATCTGAGGCATGCACGGTCCAGCCAGAGATCTTTTAAGGCTGCCCCATATGTCTAAGAAAACTCCGTACAGGAGCTTTCTAGGCGAAGTCAGATTAAGAGCTCGGCAAGTCATGCATACCGAACTGCCGAATACCGACCATGTTCGAAGCTATTGCTGTACATATCCTTTCTCGTTAGGTCAAGCTTTGGGCACCAAGTAGCTAAGCTTCGCCAACGCTTACAGCCCTCTTGATTGGTTAGTGAAAAAGTGTCTATAATCCGCATGTCGAGTCCAGTCACGAAGCAAGGCTTCATCAATCCAGATATTTACTCCATTACTTTCAAGAATAAGATTCTAGCAGACGATAAAGTGCGACAGATCGGTTAATCGTTTGAACACAAACTGAAACTCCTTGGCCTTGGCAACCAGCTAACCGCCCCACTACTACACTTGATAGCTGGGCAGGACCCTGCATGAGCTGGCTCGACTGAATTGGTTTCAGGTGTTTTTTTATAGAGCCAAGCGTCTATGTACGAGAATTAGAAATGTATCCAGGATGACAGACAAGAATATAAATACTCATATCTAACCGCCCCGAGCTTAAGAGTTATCTTGCAACAGCATTTCATTCTTTTCTTCTTTTCACTTCATATCCTGCTGGCAGGAATTCGTTAACACTATTTCTCAACCATATTTACCTTCTTTTTTGTTTTCCTTCAAGATGAAGCATTTCGCAAGCCTTCTCGGAATAGCCGCTGTGCTGGCCCAATCCGCTTCGGCACACTATATTTTCAGCAAACTCGTCCTGAACAACGAAGCCTCCAAGGACTGGCAGTATATCCGCGAGACTACTCGCCAAACGATCTACATGCCCACCAAGTTCACCAAGACATTCGACAATCTGACTCCCAACGATGCTGATTTCCGCTGCAACTTGGGCTCTTTCAGCAATGCTGCCAAGACGGAGGTTGCTACTGTCGCTGCGGGTGATACTATTGGCATGAAGCTCTTTTATGATACTAGTATCGCGCACCCTGGACCTGGTCAAGTTTGTATGTTGACACCTACCTATTTCCGGTTAAGCATGTTTAGAGAGGTGAAGGACTGACCAATTTCATCTAGGGATGTCCAAGGCACCCACCGGTAACGTCAAGGAGTACGAGGGTGATGGCGAATGGTTCAAGATCTGGGAAAAGACTCTTTGCAATGAGAACGCTGATCTCACTACGAATGCTTGGTGTACTTGGGGTATGTCGCAGTTCGACTTCCAAATTCCCAAGGACACCCCACCTGGCGAGTATCTTGTTCGTGCCGAGCATATGGGTCTTCATGGTGCGCAGGCCAATGAGGCCGAGTTCTTTTACAGGTAAGAGATTCACAGCTTCGCGGCTTCACCTCGTTACTCGTTTGACAGTGATCTAATGATCATGTACAGCTGCGCTCAAGTCAAGGTCACCGGCTCTGGCACTGGCTCTCCCAAGACCACTTACAAGATTCCGGGTCTTTACAATGACAACATGACATTGTTCAATGGGCTCAATCTTTGGGTGGATAAGGCGAAGGATGTCGAGGCGGATATTGCGCAGACTCCGATTGGCGATGAACCATGGACTGGTGGGAACAGTGGCAGCTCCTCTGCTTCCAGCTCCTCTGCTTCCAGCTCCTCTGCTTCCAGCTCCTCTGCTTCCAGCTCGTCGTCAGTTGCTTCATCCACTTTCTCAGCTTCATCTGCCTCGTCTACTCCAGCTTATGACTGGGGTTCGTCCTCCTGCGATGAATACTAGGCCAATCCGGATGCTCTGAATGAGCAATCCCATTTTCTAAACTGTTATTCAAGTCGCACGTCTTCAAGGCCTTTGAATTACAGCAATGGAGCCCTGAGAGCGGTGCTTTATGCTAAATATGTCTGGGAAATATGGGATGTGGATCTGTCCACCTTTACGGGGCTCAAATTGGAGATACGGGTCTTGAGCAATAATTTATCTTCGTCAGCAGTCATAAATTCATCGTGACACTTTCTCCTAGACATCTTCCATATATACTCATTTAGTTTGCTATTGCTATTGTATTTCCTCATATGTGTATTCATGGATACCACTACGTAGGTAATTCGTACCAGCAATCCTCATAATTAGAGATTAGATCTCTTGGATAGTAATCGGTCCAATTATAAGTTACAGTATTCCTAACAAGATCACTAGGGCACAAACAGCCGCTCAGCCTCAGCCTCAGCCTCTTCCTCTTTCGCCATACATGCTGTAGCCTGCACAGGTACTCCGTACATGCTGAATAGTAGTTATTTGAAATCGCATCAATACTAACCATGCAAGACTAAAGCCACATTCCGAATCTCGTCTCGAACCTAGTATTTGATTTAATTTGTATTTATTGCAGGCAACTTTTCCCCAGAAACGGTGTACAGTTCGTGGTTCGTCTCCACTCTTCTCAACTCTCTCTCCACTCCACTTTTCCCGATGTCATGCGCGATCCCCGACTCGGTATCCTAATTTTCATTTTCATTTCAGACCTCTTTCTTCACCTACCTCGCCTCCCTCTCTCCTTCTCTCTCAACCAGGGTCCTTTTTCTTTGTTATTATCCATGTCTCGTATATAAAGACCCCCGCATATAGACACACGACCACGACCGCCCCCCAGTATCGCCATGACACATTCACAACCCCTGCCCGTCTCCGACACCGGGTCCCCACCACTCCTCCCCGAAATCACCAATAACCAACCCCAGATTCATATTCTCCAACCTGGATCAGGATCTGAACCTGGCTCTGACCCCGACCAAAACCACCCCGATGCCCCCCTGCCGATCATCCAGCCCTACCGTGATGACCCCGATTCCGACCAAAGACCCGATTATCTCGTCCAGTACGAGCCACGGCCCATCGATGACGATGAGGGTGAGGATGAGGATGCTGCGGCGGAGATGGCGCGGCCCAGGAAAGCGTGGCGGGCTAGGCTTAGGGTGTTCTGGTTGAGGAATATGGGCATGTTCTTGGTTCTGCTGGCGCAGATGTTTGGGGCGAGTATGAATGTTATGACGCAGATTTTGGAGATTCATAGTTCCATGCATCCGTTTCAGGTATGTACAAGAGGAGAAGAGATCTGGGGGATTCTAGATCTAGATTCCGTGCTACGCGATCATCATCCTTGTCGTATAGCTCGTCTCAAGCTAACCCTCCCTCTACCTATCTAGGTCCTGTTCGCCCGCATGTCCATCACAGCCGTCGCCAGTTACTTCTACATGTGGTATGCCAAAGTGCCCGCCCCCTTCGGCACCCGTCCCGTCCGAAAACTCCTCCTCCTCCGTGCAACATTCGGTTTCCTAGGCGTCTACGGTCTCTACTACTCCGTACAATACCTACCCCTCTCCGAAGCAACGGTGATCACCTTCCTCGCCCCAATTCTCACCTGCTACGCCTGTTCACTCCTCATCCCCGGCGAAACATTCTCACGACGACAGCAACTCGCCGCACTCGTCTCGCTAGCCGGTGTAGTCCTTATCGCCAGACCGTTCTCAAAGCGTGATGGCGCGGGGACAGGCACGGGCGATAACGCGGGTACCACAGCCGAAGACGAGAGTCCCGAAGACGCAGATGCATTCCACCATGTGTTGGCCACGATTGTCGCGTTCGTGGGTGTCCTGGGTGCAGCGGGTGCATACACTACTATCCGAATGATCGGACGACGGGCGCACCCGCTCGTCTCGGTGACTTATTTCTCCAGCGTGACGACGGTGATTTCATTAGTAGCCATGCTCACCGCGCCCTGGGTGCCGTTCCGACTACCCTCGACGGCGATGGAATGGACGCTCCTGACCGGACTGGGTGTCTGTGGATTCCTGTTACAATTCCTGTTGACGACGGGCCTGAGTTATGTCCCGCCGGCTAGTGTGCGCGTACCCGGGGCGAAGGCCAGTCAGGGATCCAAGGCGACGAATATGGTGTACATGCAGATGCTGTTTGCCTTGTTTTATGACAAGGTTGTTTGGGGCAGTACGTTGTCGCCGGTGAGTTTGGCGGGGTCTGTGCTGATTCTGGCATGTGCGATTTATGTGGCTGTTGCGCAGGAGGAGCGGAAGGAGGAGAAAAAGCCCAAGGCGGAGGTCGAGGAGGAGGAAAATGCTGAAGATGAAGATGATCGGCGATTCAAGGACCGGGATGACGAGGAGACGGAGGGAGTGGCTGCACGGGAGAGAGACTAAAATATGCAGTTCGGGAGAGGAGGTGAGATGTGCAGGATCGTCGGGAGGGGAGAGCAGTGAAGTACAGAGGACCTGGACAAATAGTGGTGGAGGTGGAGATGTGCATTGAGTTTTGGGCGTTCTGGGCATATTGGCTAGAGCATTTATCACCTAGTGAGTGCTATGGCTCGAGCATTGGCATGCCATTGCACATGCAATGAGCTGAGCTGAGTACAGTACCTCATTTCCACAGTACAGTAGACGGAGTACATATTCCTCCAGGTTGTGGTATATATTATGACTATGAGCATATGATAATAAGAATGATCATGATTTGACTGCCTATGGAGATACTATCTCAATAGATTGATAGCATTCCCTTCTCTACTCTAAGTAATACCATCTAACCATTAACTATCGGAGCACACTGCTCCATCCTCCCCCTTCCAATTCATCCAATTCCCGCAATTTAATCCAATAATCTTCTTCTCCCTCGACGTCATAACGTTGCACCATCCCGCAACAGCCTCCCCCGGGATCGCCCGAGGCTCGTCATTGGTGAAACTATTCGTGATCGTCCCGGTGGATCTGTGATCCAGACCGGAAATGAAAGCCTACCGCAATAGGTATACCGAAGTCGTGGGTGGTAAGGTACAGTCGTAGACTGTACCTGTAGGAGATTGAAGTACCTCTTGATAACTAATCTCGGTTTTGAGGTGCGAGGTGGATCAACTCCATAAAAGAGTCCACTGGCCCCGGTTTTGGGTGGGTTTGTCTCCCCGGATTTCCTTTTTTTTTGATCTTTATCTTTGATCTTTTATCTGAAGTGATTAGATTGGTGTGGATGTTGATAGATCCAAGTACTTCTACAAGGACGACTATATCAAGCCATACTATACCGAGTACTATATACTCGAGAGTACTACTTCCGCAACGCCACCGAACTATACAACTCCCCTTCTATAAAACCCAATCTAGACATCCCTGTCACTCCCCAATCATGCGCCACTTCGACGCCTGGGTCATTCGTGATCCCTACTCCATCTTCCACTACTACACAACCGGTCAACGCTGGAAAGACACCGTCCGCGATCTAATTCACGATCGCAAGATCTGTGCTCCATCTCTCAACTCCAATCCTCAATTACCATCTCCACCATCAACTTCATCTTCGTCTACTTCGACTTCTACTCCCACATTCATCCAACAAACCAAAAGCCCTCTCTTCACACGCCTCCCGCCCGAAATCCGCGCTATAATCTGGTCCTACGTCTTCGGCAATGATACACTGCACCTCGTCACCGTCAAGAATAAAGTCCGCCACGTCCGGTGTTCTTCTTCTGGATCATCCTCATCATCTACGAAAGCACTAACCCACCACCGACACTGTTGTCCAACAACACTCGCCCGTTGGCGGAATTCCTCCTCTCCTAATAATACCACCACCATCAACTCCAACGATAATAATCTCCTCTACCCACACACAAACCCTCACCTCCCATCAACCCTATCCTCCTCATCCCCATCGCTCCTCCTTACCTGCCGCGCAATCTACACCGAAACATCCACCCTCATCTACAAAAACTCAACCTTCGACATAGACGACCTCTACACATTCATCGCATTCACGCAATCCCTCCCATTGCACGCCCTCTCTCACATCCACCGGCTAACAATCCAATGGAGCCCCATATGGACCCCCCTCTCAGGCCAAGACCACAAAAACTCCATCTACGCACATACCCACAGCGACGCCCTCTGGCTCCAATTCTGGGCGCGCGTAGCATCCCTACCCTCGCTTAGAGAAATTAAGCTCAGTATTGATCTGGGCTCGTTTACGGGTACTGTTACCCCCTCGGGTGGGGTTGTGCTGGGCGGGAGTGGAGTGAGATTGCCGCTTGGTGTGGGCGAGTTGTGGACTGTGCCTTTGCTGGGGGTTAGGGGGCTGGAGACGTTTGAGATGGCTGTTACGGCGAGGTGTGATGTTGTTGCGAGGGGGGTTTTGGAGGAGAGTGTTTGCGGGGGGGCGGGGAGGTTGAGGGATTGGTTGAGGGGGGTTATGTGTTCCGCCAGAGATGTTGGGTTGAGTGACATATTAGGTGAAAGGGAGGGAGATGGGTTTGGGTTGGACAGGGGGAGGTTGAGGGTTTTGGAGGAGTGGATGAGGAGGGAGGAGGAGGAGAAGGAGAAGGATGTTATTGGGAAGAGAAGTGGGCAGAGGTTGGCCATCATGGCGGCTTGAAAGAAGGAAAGAAGGTGATTATTATTAGATTGAATGGTGCCATGTTTTATGTGTTATAGATACCCATTGCATTGTCTTTGCTTTTGATGTGTTCTTCTTTTTCAGTTGCTAAAGATAGAGCACGAGTCGAAACCTCCATAGAGTGATTCCAAGAATGATATACCAGACTTGACTTTGCACTTGCTGTATCAGTATCAATTCAACCTACATGCAGACACTACAGGAGTCCTTACTCTGTACTTCATAGTATATCAGGCAAACAGGAAGGCATCGATTCTCGATTCACGAGCAAATTTTAAAATTCCCATCCAGAATCCAAAGCCCGGCAAGCCAAAGCCAGGCCAATCTATGCATCTAACTATCCCAAGACGCAGCGCAGCGGTCAGACATATTCATGGCTGCAATCCTAAGCAGCTTTCTTGTCATTCAGTAGCATCAATAGCAACTCATCCTTTTTGCTGGTAAAGGAGGCTAAACAGCTCTAGCTCTGTGTTCAACATATACCCCAACCATCCTTGAAACAACCTCCCCCCATTTGATCAATAACAACAAGCTCGAAGCAAAAACAGAAAATAATTCACCCGAGTGAAGATCAAGACTCGATAGGTGCACCGAACCAGCCAAGCGAGAGCCACAAGCAAACCACCACACAAGTCAGGACCAGGACCAGTCAGTCACAAAATAATTCATCACACAGCAAAGAAAAGAATAAAGATTCAATTTCACAGAGTATTAGGGGCATCAATTTTTTGGCGCAAAGGTTCCCAAAAAAACCAACCATATCTATTTTCATCAGACAAGAGGCCAAAATCAAACAAGGCCTAGTCATGTAGGGAAGAGGGGGGAAAGCAGGGAGGATGGGGGTAAAGCAGGATTATCCCATTGACAGAAACAGCGATACCAGGAGAGAGAAAGAGGAGGGAAACACCAAGCGCCGAGACAAAAGAAAAGAAAAGGAAATGTGCCTGCAATTTGAGGGCAATCGGGAAAAGTCAAAGTCAAAGCGAGATGGTAACGGTAAGACGGTAAGACAAGTCAAGAAGTATAACACACGAATTGAATGCAAGGTGAAGGGCGAACGTAAAGGGTGCAGGTGCGAGTGTAATGCAATTGTCCATCCCAAAATGAACCGAATCCAAACTCAATCCAAACTGATCTTCCAATATCGTTCTTCTTTTCTTCTCTTCTTTTGACCCGTCCAAGACCAGATTTCTCAGATCGGGTCAGATCAGCGGGATCAAGACATATCAACCCGAAGCAAATACGAGATCAACGGCAACGACAACGAGCAATTAAGGTGCAACGACACCCTTGCGGCCACGGGTCTCGTTATCCTCGTACCCGTTTTGCTCGGACTCGTCCTCGTCTGTGGGCGAGTGGGGGTGACTGGGTGGTTCTGTGAGGGAGAGACGGCTGCGAGCCATCTAGACATTAAAGAATACAGTTAGCAAACACCATTCACTTCCAAACATCCATGCTCGGTATTCAAGACAAATAACTCAACTCACCCATGCACGAACACCACCAATCAACCCCAGACTATAACCGGTTGCGAAATCCTCATTCCGGCCTACACCAGGACTATCGGGCCGATTGAGCGCCTCCACACGCGAAAGATGACTCTTGCTACCACCCGTCGGGCTGGCCAGCGGCCCACGGGCACTGCCGTAATCGACGCTGTTGCGGGCACTGGGCGCGGGGCTACCGGGTCGGCTGTTCTGCCAGATCTGACGCAGCTCACGGCCGAGTTCCTGGCCGGTCATGGTCCAGTTGCTGCGGATATTGTCGCGGATTTCTGCGACGTGGCGTTTGATTTCAAGTTCGTTTTTCTTCAACCATGAGACGTTGAGTTCTTGGCGGGAGGCACCGCGCTTGAATTGTCGGGAGATGTACTGGTCGTAATCACGGACGATCCTGGATAGCGGGAGTAAACAGGTTAGTCTTAAATCGAGATGAAAAGGTAACGGGTCAGGCTTGGGATTTTGGGGCCCTCTACTTACCGAGTAATGATGCCAGTTGTGCTAACACCCTCCGTCCGCTGGGTGACCAGGAACTTGCCCTGCGCCTTGATAGGCTCGTAGATATCATCACCCTCGTCCGCCTGGTACGGCAGATCGTCATGCGCGACATAGTCGATCTGATGCTCGGACAAGAACTCGGGAGTAACGATCCACGGGCAATTGGGAATAACCTCGTCCACCCACTTGCAATGCCGGATAGTCTCCGCGCGCTCGGCACCACTCAGCACAGTCAGACCCTTCCGCTGATGCGTTTCTTCGTCGCCAGTGACACCAACAATCAGGTACACTTCGGGGAAAGCCTTTTTGGCCTGCTCGAGCTGTCTCATGTGGCTGTGTTGAGAATCAAATTTAGCGACTTCCGATCATTTGTATTTTGTGTCCTTCCGCATCTCCGCAATCCCCAAAACCCAATTCAAAGCCAATTGCAATTGCCATGTACATACCCAAGATGGAACAAATCAAACACACCATCCGCATACACTCGCACGGCCCGCCCTTCAGGCGGGGGATTCGTCTTATATCCAACCGGGTCCTGTAACCCCCCACGCTGCGGCGGCAACATAGCCGCGCGACGCTGCTCCTCCTCCGAATCAGGCAGATTAATATGCAAGCCCGGCCGACTCCGCGGCCGAGTCTCGATATCACTGCTCGCGACAGTCGTCTCGGATGGCTCGCCGGGATCCTCTTGGTGGATGGTAGTGCCGTTGGGAGTCCCGGTCGCGGTGGCTTCGGAGCTCTTGCGGGCGCGCTTGGTTGGGGGCACAGCCTCGCTGGTACTAATGCTGGATTGCTTCTTGTGTCGGGCAATGGCTGCACTGGCGGGGCCGGTGGATTCTTCGCCTTCTTCGCCGGACGCGTCGCGCGAGGATGGTTGGAGCTCGGCCGGGATGGGTTGAGGTGCTGGCAGATGCGAGGCGCTGCGCTTGCGCTTGCTGGAGGGGGAGGAGGGAGATGTCATTGTGAGAGAGGGATGTGTGTGAGTGACACGGGATGTGTCGGGGGTTTGGAGGAAAGAGGAAAAAGAAAGAGGTGTGTTGTTGAAATTGGGCTGATCCCCTGGATGGGCGGGTTTGAGCTGAGGAGAGAGACTCCGCCGTGGCCCGGATTAGGGGCCCGGGTAATTTTCTGGTAGTGGAGACTGACAACTGGGCAGTTGGGACTTGGGGCGTGGGACTTGTCGTGCACTGACGTATCGTATCAGGGTCTCGGCAAGGCTGGGCAGGGATTTTCCCTGATTTATTATTTACTGGAGGGATTGACTGTCTCGTACTCGTACATCAGTTGCTATCATGATAGTACAGTAGTGGTCTATTTCCTATGGGCTTTAGGTGTAAAGTACACCTCCATCAGATCAACTCAGCTCGATCAAAACAATACCCGCAGAACTAATCCAACCCACCAAACGAAATCCACTTCCATTGCTATGACTAGCGCATGTTTCACCACTAGAGGTATCATCACTAGAGAGTAAACAGTCAAGGATAGCCCATTCCAAAACTCCACTACTGAAACAATCCAAATATCTGTCTACCAATGTACAAAGTACCTTCTGTCCGGAAAAGGGAAATACCAACTATCGCAAACACCGATGAATGATACGCCATGGAAGTCGTGCGCTTTGCTCAGTCCCTGAGGCTTGGATATTCTATCGCTTCCAGCTTCACCTTGGCTTCGGTCTGTGTGGTGGTTGTAATTCTACCGGGTCAACTGTGTCCACAGTGTAGGTCCAGTCAAGTAGTGGCCATAATCAGGACCATAACAAACCCCATTTGACATCAATAGGAAGGGTCAATGATCACGAATCATCAAAGGAACAAGGATAAAGACCCAGTAGAACGTAGGAGTACAGAGAGAAGAGGTGGAAGTGGTAATGGTTCGTCAATAGCGGGGCATTTTCTGCGGTATCTCGTGGGGGCATAAAAAAGAAGACAAAAGCTCGTGAAGGGCCCAGTTGGCTCCCGGCGAATTGGGCCTTTCTCATACTTCCTAAATCTTCCAACCTCGAATGCCTTCCAATCCCCCCATATCCACACCCCCAAGCTATTCTCGTCGCTTCCCCCATCTCTCCTCCTCCTCCTCCTCCTCCTCTTTCATGGCTCCTTCGTTGGCGAAAAAAATCCCACTCTGACTTGGACACGTATTCCATCTCAAGGTTCCAGGCGAGCGCCGCACTCGAGGGGGGGGAGGCCCCGAAATGACTAAAGAGAAAAAGAGATGATGAAAAAGGGACGAAAACAAGGACATGGTTCGTAACATCGGGGCGACGGTGTCGAAGCAGGGGTGTAAAGCAGGGAGGAGCAGAAGGAGGGAGAAAGATCAGATCGTTCATAGGGACAAAAACGGAGGCAGGAGACGGAATCAAGGAAAAGAATAGGAAAGAAGACCAAGCCAAATAGATGAGGGATGCGGGGGGAGAGGGAGGGGAGTGGGTGAGTGGGACAGACCCAGGACAACCAAGGCGTATCAGAAACTATGCAGAGGTGGACCTCTCCTTGTCGTCCGTAGAAGCTGGGGATTCGGATATTTGAGTGGCCCCGTCCTGCTTGCCCTGAGGTCCGGGGGTACCCTCACGCTCATTCCGGGAACCGGTCGGATGCACCTGGTTGGCCAAATCCTGCTCCTCCGTCTGATTGAACAGCTCTTCCTCGTTCTGGTCCGAGACGACCTCGGTGCCGTCGCCCAAGAGAATAATCCGACCCTGGCGCACGCTAAACGCCCGCGATCGCTCCATCTCCAGCTCATAATCATCGGTCTGGTCCTCGAATTGGTTCCGGATTCCAGGGCCGCGGAACTCGGCTGCTCGCACACTTGACCGTCAGCACGACGAAGGGCTTCCTTCGGGTTCCTCGTGAGACTTGCCATACTCGGGAGGAGCACAAGGCCCGTCTCCGTTCGCAACCCGCTCTGCGATCTTGTTGTACCACTCCTCCTTGGTCTGGCCGTTGAGCAGGCCGATAACGGTCATGGTCATGTTGTCACAGCCAACACCACCAGTCTCGCTGTTGGATGCCAGGCAGTTGTCCATCATGTTCTCACAGATCTGGTACAGGTCCTGCTTGGCGGCAATTCCTCTCCGCACGAACTCCACGACTGCTTGGGAGGACTGGCAATCCCAGATACCTGGAAAGAAGTTTGTGAGCATTCACAGTCCCTGCATTCGGTCATCAAAGTGGGAATAAGACATACCGTCGCAAGCAATAACCAAGAACTCATCGTCATCGGTCAGCTCATGCACTGTCACATCGGGGTAGGCAGTCACGATCTGTTGCTCGGGGGAGAGCTCGGGGCTCTTCTTGAACTCAAAGTCACCGATGGCACGGGACAGAGCGAGGTTACCGTTGACACGGCCGAAGTCGACGAAGCCACCCGCGGCACTAATGCGAGCCTTCTCGCCTGTAATGGGGAGTTAGCGTACCACCCTCATGGGATGAAACAGAGCCTCTCTTCCTGCTCTTGTGCTAACTGCAGCAGAGAGGGAAAGTAGTCAAGGAATATTGGGGCACAAACCTTCGTTCTGAGGCTTGTGGTCGAAAGAGAGGGGCTTAGCGCGGCCCTTGACACCCAATACTGATCGAGAATCACCGGCATTCGCCTGGTCGGGGATTAGCTTCACCCTTGGGTTTCTTTGTCTCTCGCAATGCCTCTGTTTCAACGTACCACCCAGATCTTGTGCTTGGAGATGATTGCTGTGGAAGCGGTGCAACCAGACACTTCCTCCTCGTACTTCGGGTCTGCAGGAGATCACTTGGTCAGTATGGTGGATCTTGAAGAATATGTGATGTTTTCTCTGCATCTTCCTCGAATGGAGAGAGAAACAGTGGTCGTTTCTCTTTGTTTCTCTCTCGCGACAACAGGTGGACCACGAACCTTCCAAAATAGCCCGATCGGTAGCCAAGAAGCCATCCTTCAGAGCCTGCTCGATGTCGCCCTTGGCAAACGACTCCTGCTTGGAGACGATCTTATGGAGATTCTCCCCAGTGAACAGCGCTACCTTGTCTCCACCGTGGCCATCATATACACCAAAGAAGGCCAGACGCTGGGCCGGATCGGTCGGTTTCTCATCGGTAGGACCCGTGTATTTCGCGTGAAGGTCAAGGATAGCGGCGTGGGCATCCTCCATGCTGATACGCCAGCCCTGCATGGCAGAGACACCATAGATACAGCACTCATCACCACCCTCGGCCGAGGTCTAGAAAATGGGAAACACCACAGGTCAGTTATTGAGTTCTCTTAAGCTAAACGTGTCCAAATCGGAAGTTGACAGCTTGTTGGGGGGTAAGTGCTGATTGTGAACGCCCCCGTAACCGGGATAGCCTCCTTTCCACCCGACTGCTCCTCGACCCCTCCAGGGTCAGCAGCAACCCCGCATATCCGATCGTGACAGCTAAAAAAGCACAGTCCGATCAAAAGGCAGAAAACATTCCTCTTGAGAGAAAGCATCGCTCCAGATCGTACAAATCCAGCCGCGGCGACAGGGTGGTGGACCGAGGCCTCGTGAAAAGGGACATCTCCGGGCGACTGGCGTCACATCGCAGTGTGGGGAGGGGCAAGGGCGGAACAAAATGGGAAATTCGGGCGACTCACCTTCTCGACCACCGGCTCCGACAAGGTCTGACCCATAATGGCACGGATTGAATAAGTATTTGAGGGGAGAACGAAGGGGATGGGAGGTCAAGCACCAGATGAATGGTAGAAGGAGAGGAGAGAAAGGAAGGTCAGGTGAGGTGCGCAGGCCTTTCAGCGCGTCTCTCGTCTGTCCTTTGGGTCCCGCGATAAGTCGCCAGCCAAAAGTGGGGAATCAATGACGATCTAAGTTAGGGCTCGTCCAGGAGATTGGGGGAATGATTTATGGGGGAGAGAGATGAGAGAAGGAGTAATAGTTGAGGAAGATAAAATCAAGAGTAAAATCAAAGACCAGGATATTATCTGGTCAAGGGGAAATTCAATTTTGATCTGGCCAAATCCGACCGGCCAGACAGAGATTTCTGCGTAATCTCGTTACTTTTCTTACCTTACCACTGTTCTATCGCAGTCACCTGACTCTGGATGAGGTGAGCATTCAGCTGCACCTGAAACAGTAATAATAAGAACAACATATTATTGCATTACAATGTTTTATTATTCTTAACACTTCTTATATCTTCCATTCTTCACAATACAGCCACTGCTGACATCTCTGTCCCGAGGCTCTGTGTAAGATCCGACGCCTCATCCAGGCTCCAGTCCCCTCGCTGCCTGCGATCGTCACGCAAGGGCCCAAAGCCCATCCGGGGCTGGTACGGGCGAACACTGGAAAAGGTAATGGCTCATACAGAAAATATTATCCCCCGCTTAGCTCAGTCGGTGAAGGATCTTCTGAAGACATTCCGAGCTGCCTTGTGCTTTGACTAGATATGCCTGTCACCCTGTCAACTGTCAAGTGCCGAGTTGCCAACTGTTGGGTCTTTTTCCTGCACGTGCCACTCTCTGCCCTGAGCGGGATAGACGCTGATGCTTAAATTACATACAGTAAAGAGAGCAACCTTAGCTGTCTATATATCGAGTATCGTAGCTTAAAGATAATATATTTTTTTTAAGAAAAAATCTAACAAACAATATCTGCAGTCATTGGAAACAATAGTAAGATCACTTGACCTAGTTGGAAGGAAGGGCAACATCCATACTGGACACCACCCATGGATGAGATGGTGTATATATATTGCCGGCATTGACTACCCCCTTACCACCACTACAGTGCATCCAACTCTAAGTAGGAGGACCCTAGCAGCTTGAGAAGAGCAAGCCACACAAATTCAATAAAACATGATATTTCCTTAAAGACAAGTTGCGTGCATGCGCCACGTATTGAATAAACCAAGGATTGAGACTCATGCCTTAGTACCCGAACAAAGATCATAGGAATAGAAGAAGAATGTAATTAACGGTAACCCCCATGAAATCCACACAAAAATATCTTTAGAACAGACAATCTAAAAAAAAAAAATGAATAACAAGGAACAAAGAAACATGTCTGGCCATCTCTTTGTATCACGTCGTACGGTATACTGTACCTCAAGCACCTCCGGTACCCAGTGGAGCCGCAAGGTCGAGCTCTTCAGCCAGACAAACCCCACAACAAACCACCCCGAACACCCAACATCGAACCACCTCACAACCGTACGGCTATTCTCCAATCCACACAAAAGCCTTGATTAAACCATTGTACCACCATCCATACCAACACCTCTAAACCAAAAACACACTCAATATGCCACCCCCCCAACTCGACCCCGTCGACAAGCGCCAAGCCGCCCGTGAAGTCATCGACATCCTCCAAGAGATCTCCGACCTGCTGGTACGTAACAAGCCTACCCTACCCTACTCAGCTTGACTAACAAACTAACCAACTAACCGTCGTCATCACCCCAGAATACAAATCTCGACCGCACAGAACTATCCCTCTGTGTATCGCTGATTGAAAATGGGGTGAACCCCGATGCACTTGCGGTACGCGTCTTCGTCCCCGGCCGCGTTGGACGCGAATTGAACTTCCACTAATGGTTTGCAGACTGTTATTAAGGATTTGCGTAAGGAGGCTGCTAGTAATAAGCGGGTGTCTAATGCGCCCCCGGCTTCGGCGGAGTAATTGGTTTCGGCCGGGATCGATTGGAGAGGAGAGTGTTGATGTTGGGATGGATGAGATGTTGGATGTATGGGGTTGGGATATGGCGTTAGGTGGTCAAATGACCTTATTTGATAGATACCCTCTTTGCTGCTTTTATGCGGCTTGTTTTGTTTGAAGTTGAGAATTCAGGACTTGATTGGTTTGTTTCGTGATGCCCAAATCCTACGTAGGTGACTAGATTGGAGGATCATACTTAGTAGAAGCTGGAGAAGATGACGAATACCCAAGACAGGCATGGAATTGAAAGTGTAACTCGAGGGGGAATTTCGGGGCACGAGAAGCAACTATTACAGATCCATAAAGGCAGGAAAAAGAGAAACGCAAGAGTCGGTCCGTCCATTCAATTTACTTGGACGAATCACCCGTTTTCTTATCATCCGTAGACGACCCGATCTCCCCGGACATGGCCTCGGCGGTAGCCTTCTTGAGCTGCTCGCTTTCAGGAACGGTGGTCTGCTCCTTGGCCTTGGTATCCTTCTCATCATCGCTGTCGCCGAGGCTGAACGGGTCGTTCTCGGCTACTGGGGACGGTTCAACAGTGGCCAGGGGCTGCCACTTGCTGGACTTGCCGCTGGCCGGGGCGCTGCGCTTGTTCGGAGTAGATGCGTCGTAGAGGTTATCGATTTCGACGGGAGGGCCGTCTTGGAAGGAAACCCTCCTACCGGGGGAGGGCGACGAGGACTTCTTTAGGTTGGTGTTGCCGGGACGAGGAGGGCGTGGGGGTGCGACTAGTACTACAATTAGCGGTGACAGACAAATCCACGGGTTTGAATCACTCACCCTCGCCATCCCTCAGCTCAAGTGCGGAGAAATCATCACCCAGCACTTGAGGGTCTGCATCATAACGCTCACGATCCCCACTGCGACGGCCCATCTCGCCGCTACGCCGTGGGCGGCCAAACGCTGAGGTCTGCTGCTCATATCGCTGGCTGGACCGTCCCTGCTCCTCCTCTTCCTCCTCATCACCGTTTAGCTGCTTCTTTAGGTTTCCGAACCACGAGTTGACTTTCGTTTGTGTCTCCAAGAATCCCTTCTTGAAGTTCTCGCGGATCACCGGTAGATCATCTATAGATAGGACCGTGGTCAGTACCCAGCACGCCCTTTTCAAGAATGTCGTTATTGGTTACCTTCGAAGAAATTGTAATCCTTATCTTCCGAGTCCTCACTTCCACGTGGCTGGCGATACCGAGGGTCGTTCTCCCATCCTGGAGCCGGACCCCGGCGTCCGGCGCCAGGGGCATTGTAGTGCTCGGCCAATTGGCGCGCATATTGCTCGTCGGCTTCCAATTGTCGCTGCGTGGTAGAGGTGGCTGCCGCGGTTTGAGACGGACGAGGAGGCTTTGGGGGAGGGACCATATCCTCCTGAGCGGTGGGATCGGTCATGCCTGGAAACTGGGGGTTAGCTCTTAACCATTAAAGTATTTCTAGGGTTCTTTACGAACCCAGCAGGGCATTGAATGCGCGCTCGACATTCCAATTGCTAGCATTCAAAATGGCCTTGACGACTGCGAGCTCAACTGTTGGGAAAGCCTCCTTCAGTGTGTTCACCGACTGTTCTCGGGGGCTCATGGGCCGCGGCGGCTTTGGCGGGGCAGCGGGAGGTGTCTCGGTGGCAGTCTGCTGGGCCTGCTGAGTCGAAGGTGCGTTGTTGCTAGTGGAAGTGACGCCAGACTCTTGCGGCTCATCGTCAAAGTCCAGAGGTCGTGCAGTAGTAGGCGACTCAGCGCGAGGGCTGGTTGGCGCAACCGCAGCCGAGGGCTTGCTAGGAGTGGACTGTGAAAGTGAGCCTCCGCTCTAGAGTTGCAGGCCAGGGTCTACACATACAGTCTTGTCTTCCTCCGACATGTTGTTGGGTATGCTTGTGCAAAGTAGGTCAACTAGCAAAAGCAACCGCAGATAATATTTCGAAAATAGTGCTGCCTGTAGGACAAAAGGGAAGATGCGGCGAAGCAGGCAGAACACATTTGGGGAAGCTCCGAACAAGTGACGTGGGGGTGCACGTGATGTGCGGGTAACTTTTATAGAGGCGTCCTGCATCGAGGTTGAACATTGCAGAGCCTCCTCGGTTGAATCGGATCAACAATCAAATAGCAGCATAATCAGATCTTCCAGAATGATGATGCTATGCTGCCCACAGATATTGTTCCCATGAGCTAGGGATTTAACCAGGAAGAACCAAGTCATAACCCTTCATCCCCAGACACTCGTTTTCTCTTTCTAAAGATGGCCTCCGAGCTGGAACTCTCGAGTGGCTATATCCCTGCGTTGTACAAACCAGCGGCTTTACTGCCAATTGCAAGACACAAGAAAAGTCTGCTCTACCTGGTCGAGACATATCAGGTCACCATAGTGGTTGGTCAGACAGGAAGTGGAAAAACAACACAGCTTCCACAGTATCTTGATCAGGCTGGTTGGTGTGAGAATGGCAAGTCCATCGCCGTGACACAGGTATGTCACTCACAACTCTATCTCATGATTCTTATCACTAATCACAAATTGACAGCCCCGGCGAGTGGCTGCCACCACAGTTGCAACTCGAGTCGCAGAGGAGATGCGCTGTAAAATTGGCGAAGAAGTGGGATATTCCATCCGCTTCGAAGATGTGACTTCTGCTGCCACCAGGATCAAATTCTTGACCGATGGAATGCTTCTCAGAGAAGCACTAGTAGACCCTCTGCTATCACGATATTCCGTGATTATGGTCGATGAAGCCCACGAGCGGTCTCTCAGCACCGACGTCCTCCTGGGAATTCTCAAAAAGATCATGAAGAAACGCCCCGAACTTCGCATAATCATCAGTAGTGCGACACTGCAAGCGGAAGATTTTCTCCGGTTCTTCGCTGGTGATGAATACAAGCCAGATGCCGAGCCAGCTGACTTGGGTGGCAGCATCGGGAGAATCATCAGCTTGGAGGGTAGAATGTATCCTGTTGACACGCTATTCCTTGAAAATCCCGCAGAAGACTACGTTGAGCGGGCAATCAAGACTGTTTTTGACATTCACACCCAGGAATCTGAGGGTGACGTGCTTCTGTTCTTGACTGGCCGCGAGGAGATTGACCGTGCAATTCAATTGATATCCGAGCGCGCTGCAAATCTCAACCCAAATGCCCCTTCACTGCTCACACTGCCACTTTATGCGGGCCTCACTACGGACCAGCAAATGTACGTCTTCGAACCGGCACCAGAGAATACAAGAAAGGTCATCGTGTCGACGAACATCGCAGAAGCATCAGTCACAATCGATGGCATTGTCTATGTGATCGACTGCGGCTTTGCCAAGCTGAGAGCTTACAATCCTACCACTGGAATTGAGACCTTGACAGCTGTACCCATATCGAGGGCATCGGCAACTCAACGCGCTGGACGTGCCGGTCGAACGAAACCGGGCAAATGCTTCCGTCTATACACCCAACAGACATACGAGCAACTCCCCGAGGCTACAGTCCCGGAGATTCAGAGGTCAAACCTGGCACCGATTGTGATGCAGCTCAAGGCACTGGGCATTGACAATATTGTTCGCTTCGACTTCTTGACATCACCACCAGCAGAGCTCGTGATTCGTGCCTTCGAGCTTTTGTATTCCCTTGGTGCAGTCGATGATTATGCCAAACTCACCAAGCCCATGGGCACACGAATGGCCGAGCTTGCTGTTGACCCAATGATGGGAAAGGTTCTCCTCGCTGCACCCTCCTTCAAATGCTTGAGCGAGATTCTCTCCATTGCAGCCATGGTAAGCCTTCAAGGGACGGTGTGGGTGCAGCATGACGGCGATAAGAAAGCCGCGGAGAGCCACCGTCGGAAATTTGCCGTCGAGGAAGGTGACCATCTTACCTACCTCAATGTGTACCAAGCATTTGTCACAAAGGGCAAAAAGGACTCGAAGTGGTGTCGTGATCACCTCTTGAACTACCGAGCCCTCGTGCGTGCCGTCAGTATCCGCGGCCAACTCAAACGCTACTTGGAGCGCTTTGGCATTCAGGTTGAAGAGAGTCTCTCGACTCGTCATGGTGGTGCTGGTGCGACTACCTCGCCAGAGCAGATCCAACGGTGCCTTACAACGGGCTACTTTGCCCATGCAGCAAAGATGCAGCCCGACGGAACTTTCAAGACAGTTAGTGGAGGGTTGACCCTCCATGCTCACCCTAGCTCTTTGATGTTTGTGAGTGCTCTCGATTCTTTATATCTTTTGGATTCCTGACTAATATGTTGGCAAACAGAATCGAAAAGCAGACTGGGTGATATTCCATGAGATCATGCAAACTGGCAGCAAGACCTACATTCGCGACGTCACAAAGATCGAGAAAAGCTACTTGCTAGAATATGCTCCAGAATATTACAGGGTTACATAGAAGGAAGGGGGACATTTTTTAATCCAGAGATACCATTGCATAGAATATGATACGTGGTTTGTTTACTTGATGGTGGTCTATTCCCACTATTGTCACGGGAGGCCAGTTCTAGTCAATATGGTGCGAGAAGAGACGGGGGACTCAGGAGTACTAAAGAAACCTAAAGATAAATAAGTAGCCCCTCTTCATATTTTTCCAATTCTACGATCAAACTTCTTTATAGATCGTGGGGGATCGACGTCACGGGTGCGGAGAAACGCCGCGCGGATAATTCCGAACTTTCTTCTCTTCTCTCTGATTGTTATTCACCACCGCGTCTCGCGTCTCCAACTCTCCATTTACACGCTTACAGCATCTTCCAAGTATATTGCTCAACAACCTCACTCATCATGTCTGGCCACCACCATCACCATGGCGGTGACGGACATGGTCACTGTCATGATGAGCACGATCACTCTAACGACATAACCCCCGCGCTTCAGTCGCTGCTCTACACCCAGATCAACTTTGATTCGATCACGACCTTGAATGGTATGTGGGACCTTGCTTGAACTTGTGCTTATCATTCATCATTCCGTACGGGAAGAACTAACAGCTCTATTTAGAGGCGACTGCTAAGAGCGGCGCCGCCATTGTCAAGAAGACCTGGGCTGAGCGACTGAATGACCAGCCCGAGCTTGAGAGCGATTGCGACGAGCAGCTCCTCATGCATATTCCGTAAGTTTCTTTGTGAATCTTCCAGCATCTGCCTTGTTCATTCTTCTCTTCGCCTGTTACACACTCCAAATACCCCACTATGCCCCTCACCTTATCGCGGAACTACCAAAACTAACACATTAAACATACACTAGCTTCACTGGCCAGGTCAAACTCCACTCAATCCTCATCTACACCGCACCCACCTCCGCTGCCCCCAAGACTCTCAAGCTATTCAAGAATCGCGACGACCTGGACTTCTCTATTGCCTCCGACCTTCCCCCGACCCAGACCATCGAGGTCCCACAGCCCGTTCCTGGCGAGGACGTCTTCGAAATTCCATTGAATCGTGCCCACTGGAACACCACCACCTCCATCACCATCTTCATCGAGGACAATTGGAGTGACGGTGAGGAGGATGTCACTAAGGTTGGCTACATTGGCTTCAAGGGCCAGTTCATGGCACTGAACCGAGAGCCGATCAGCTTCTTGTACGAGGCTGCTGCTAATCCCAGTGATCATGTTGCGATTCCTGGAATCAGCGATGTGGGATCTCGCACCATGCCCGGTCAGTAAGGTGTGACTTTTGATTCCGGATCTAAAGGTTGGGCGCTTAGAGAAGAATGTGATACCAGAATGGAAAGGGAAATTTCCAATGTATTAATGATTTCTACATGAAGAATAACGAATCATGAGCAAAACGCAATTTCCAAAATGCCAACAACGCCTTCCAATGCTTTGCGATCAACCAATGCAAGTGATCGATCTTGTTTAAACAAAAGCTCCGACAGAGTATCTTCAAGATGCCAGGATAGGTGTTCGGGTCTTGGCTTTGTCCTTGGCCCTAGCCTGTTCTTGCGCCGGCTCTTCCACGACTTCGTCGCTGCGTTCTGGAAGAAGAGCTTGGGGAACAGTAGGTAGGTCGACAGGCCCAACAATCTCCCGTTGTAGAGCCTCGAGTTCATCCTCAACATCCTCTTCGTCCTGCGTCGACAAATTGCCCTCTAGCATCTGGCTCACCTCCTGAAATTGACCATTAGCCACTCCAACTTTGCAAAAAGAATACCTGCTCTATACATACCTCTTGATAAGCTCGAGCCTCAGCCGTCTCCTCCATCAACCGATCCACAGCCTCAATCCCACCCATCTCCTTATTGATAGCCTGCAACACCTGGGTACCCTGTTGCAATCCAAACAGCACATCCTTCTGTACGAGTGCGAACTCGACCTGGCCGGTCAACTGTTCTAGCTGTGCAAGTTGACTATCGGTCTTGGAGAGTAGTGATTCTTGGTACTTCTTGCGCCGGAGAGCGAGTAGTGCCCGCCGCCGATCATTGCGCGCGAGACATTCCTTTGCGATTTCGGTTTCCCGGTCGGTGAGGACGGTGATGCGTTTCTGATACTGGTAAATCTTATCGCGCTGATTTTTGAGGTCGAGAATCGCCCTGTTTTATAAGGAAGTGAATGTTAGCCAGTGAATTATGCTGCTCGTGCTTGTAGATGCCGTCGGGAGGGGTCCATCGGTCTCGTGAGGGGCAACAATGCATATATGGTTCTGTCTCTGTGGAGATTCCCAGATATGTGTGCCAGAGACGACACTTCAAAAATTCAAGACTCACCGATCCTGCGACGAGATCTTCTGCGAAC
Source organism: Penicillium subrubescens (assembly GCF_028828155.1). Taxonomy (NCBI): domain Eukaryota; kingdom Fungi; phylum Ascomycota; class Eurotiomycetes; order Eurotiales; family Aspergillaceae; genus Penicillium; species Penicillium subrubescens. The sequence continues at coordinate 1,457,619 of NW_026643160.1, read as the reverse complement.
TACCGGAGTTCCCCATCGCGCATCTGCGGTGTTGACAAGGACGCAGTCCAGCGGACAGTCAATCGGCGGATGACGTTGGTTGTAATGCCGCTACCGCCCCGATACCGATAGATACCGATACGCGTATTTTTCACCATCTTCCGCTTCCCCATTTTTTTTTGCGGACTTGCGATATCGCACTTCGAAAGATTCGAAGACACACATCATGGCGCCCAGATACCGTGGGGGTAGACCGACGCTCAGCCAAGGTTTGGACCGTGAGGTAAGAATTGTTCTTCAATGGTGCTCTCTGAATGTTGCTAACTCTACGTGCAGGTCTACCAGGTTGTGCGCAAAATTATCGACGACCAGCCCGACGGCGTTGACCGTGTTCGCCTTACGGTTCCTGTTATCCATGCGCGGATCCGGGGATCGAATTCGAGTTTGAACCGGAAGCCGAAGAAATTGTTGGAGGATAGTTTGGAGCGAGTTTTGGAGGTTGTGAAGAGTGATCTGTTCGGGGAGGAGGAGGAAGACTCCGTGGAGGGAGACTTTGAGGGCTTGGAAGAGCCCCCCGCTGCGGTATGCAAGAGAAGTGATGAGAAACTCGGTCGCACTGGTATACTTACACCGGTCTCAAATCTAGGAGCCCAATGGCGTGAATCAAAGCATTGTCGGCGCATGGACAACGACAACGGCCTCGAAATCTACTCCAGCCCCGAAATCCGAGTCTACGAGTACATCCAAAACCACTTCCAAGCGGCGGACACACGGCGGTGAATCTGTATCTAAGCGACGAAAGGCCGACGCTGCGGTTGACCGGTCCCCGCCGACACACGTTAGTCTCGCAGATTTGGGCGGCTTGGACGATGTCGTCCAGGAACTGGGTGACATGGTTATCCTGCCCATGACCCGGCCACAGGTGTACCTCTCATCCAACGTGCAACCTCCGCGAGGTGTTTTGCTGCATGGACCGCCTGGTTGCGGTAAAACCATGATTGCGAATGCTTTTGCGGCGGAGCTCGGCGTTCCCTTCATTGCCATCTCTGCTCCCTCGATTGTGTCGGGCATGTCTGGGGAATCAGAGAAGGCCTTGCGCGAGCACTTTGAGGAGGCTAAGCGACTTGCGCCTTGTCTGATCTTCATTGACGAGATCGATGCGATTACGCCCAAGCGTGAAAGTGCGCAGAGAGAAATGGAGAAGCGAATTGTTGCTCAACTTTTGACTTGCATGGATGAAATTGCTCTTGAGAAGACGGATGGCAAGCCCGTTATTGTTCTTGCGGCTACAAACCGTCCCGACAGCTTGGATGCAGCACTGCGTCGTGGTGGGCGATTCGATAAGGAAATCAACATGACTGTGCCCTCAGAGCCGGTCAGAGAGCAGATCTTACGGGCTCTTACACGGAAGCTGCGTTTGGCAGATGACCTGGACTTTAAGACTCTGGCTAAGCGGACTCCTGGTTTCGTCGGAGCTGATCTTAACGACCTTGTCTCGACTGCTGGTGCTGCCGCTATCAAGCGGTACCTCGATATTCTCAAATCCAACAGCGGGGAGGAGATGGAGATGGAGGTTGAGAACGAAGAAGGGGACGACATTATCAGTCCTAAGGTTCGAGAATTGCGCCGTTTAATCACACATGCCAGGGAGAACCCCATTGGTGAAGAGACAGAAACCGTCCTCGTCTCCAACGCCGACTTTTTCACTGCACTCCCCAAGATTCAGCCCTCATCCAAGCGTGAAGGCTTCGCTACCATCCCCGACACGACGTGGTCAGACATTGGTGCCCTTGGTGGTATCCGCGAAGAACTCACCACCGCCATTGTCGAACCCATCAAGAACCCCGAAATCTACGCTCAAGTCGGCATCACCGCGCCTACCGGTGTTCTCCTCTGGGGTCCGCCAGGTTGCGGTAAGACACTACTGGCCAAGGCCGTGGCCAACGAGTCGCGCGCCAACTTCATCAGCGTCAAGGGTCCAGAGCTGCTTAACAAATTCGTCGGAGAATCCGAACGCGCCGTGCGCCAGGTCTTCGTCCGCGCTCGCTCGTCCATCCCCTGCGTCATCTTCTTCGACGAGCTGGACGCCCTCGTGCCCCGCCGTGACGATACCCTCTCCGAAGCCTCCGCCCGCGTCGTCAACACCCTCCTCACCGAGCTGGACGGTCTCGGCAGCAGTCGCCAGGGTATCTATGTCATCGCAGCTACCAACCGGCCCGACATCATCGATCCGGCTATGCTTCGTCCCGGTCGTCTGGAGACCCTGCTGTTCGTCAACCTGCCCTCCCCGCTCGAGCGCGTGGATATTCTCCGGACGCTGTTGCGCAAGTTGCCCATCGAGTTCAACGAGGACATGCGCCGACTTGCGGAGGAGTGCGAGGGCTACAGTGGTGCGGATCTGGGAAGCTTGCTGCGCCGGGCGGGTTACTCGGCTATTAAGCGCCGCGATACTATTCGTCTGGAAGACTTTGTTACTGCCAAGGCGTTTATCAGGCCAAGTGTTACGGATATGAAGAAGTATGAGCGGCTTAGGAGGGATTGGGGGACTGGTACGGTTTGATACTGCCTTGTCTAGCGATGGGGAGTTTGATATAAAGTGTTGAATGCTTTTAGTAATTGGAGTCATTGATGATGGACATCGTATATACACTTGGAGAGAAGATTGTGCTTTTTTTGGGCACCACATTTATAGAGGTGGTGTTGTGGAGACGAATCATACATATGAGATTTATGAGACAGATGAGGCGTCGCCAGAGTATCTCTGCCTGTGAGCTTTCCAGATATTGCACATTTCAAGCATGATGGGCTCTATTGTTTCATGTCAAAGATGCATTGTGTGTACCTAGCAGAAATACCCAAAAATCGCTAAAACTCCCCAACTCCACCAATGATCATCAACATTCCATTCATGACATCAAACCCCCGACGATCCCATAATCGCAAAAGCCATCAACGCAGCCCAAAATCCAACAAGCACCAAAGTCAAAATCCCAGCACCCGCCTTATCCCCCGTCGTAATCGGCTTCGGAGTATCACCCTCCTTATTACTATCCAGTCCCGCATTCGGATTACTCGAACTATTCCCGCCAGTGTTCGACGTAACCGGCGCCACAGCAGCTTTCTCCGCGACAAACGGCAACAAGTTCGCACTGAACACTTGACTAACGCTGATCTGTTCTTCCATTCCTGTCCATCCGTCCCATTGCGATTTATACCACTGCACACCGCAGGTGTTGTTGTTATTGCCTGTGCAGGACTTTGCGGCTGCGATGGCGGAGGTTTGCAGTTTTGGCATGATCAGGTCGTAGGTTTTTGGGACGACGAGGGCGACGTAGGAGAGCCAGGTTGAGAGGAGGCCTTTGAAGAGGACTTCGTTGTTGTTGCAGATTTCGCGCGGTTCGCAGGTTATGTCTTCCATTACGTAGCCGCTTTCTTTTTGGAAGAAGGTTTGCAAGGTCATGTTTAGGAGGCCGTTAGTTGCGTCGAGCCATTTGGAATCTTCGGTCTGGTGGGTTGAGAATTAGTTTTGTCTGATTCCCTCGATATCCAAAGCTGGAATGGGGTGGGAAGTCGGTACTCACGGAGTTATACATATAAGCAGCACCCATTAGATACGTGCCATAGTTGTATGTCCAAGGGATATTAGCTCCATCTTTGCAGTTCTCTGTACCCTCGGTCGAGTCCTGTACAACCCAAGTCTTATTGTTCACTAGAGGCGTATTGACCGACCAATCCCAGATTTTGTTCGCCCAGTCCTTATACTCCTGGTTCTCGGTATATCGGGCAAGTCGTGCAGCAAGTTGGAAGAAGCCGCCGTTCGAAATAGCGTTCTTCATGGTATATCCAGTTCCCTGGTATGGGAACATCTGCCAAGTCAAACCTCCGCCGCACATGCTCGTCTCCCATCGACCTTTTTGTGAGTTGAAAACGCCTTGCGCTAGCGAAAGCCACGAGAATCCGTTCGAAACATCGGGGAACTTTAATTCGGCAGCTGTCATCGCTGCAAGGCCCCAGAACACTTGGTCGTCGTTTCCCTGCGCGTGTAACGTCGTTAGCCTCGATGCAAACGCTTGATACGATCGAAATAGCTGTCATACCAGGAAATGACTATAGTTACTGGGAAGGTAGTCTCCATTCGTGCCCGACTGCCATTGTAGCCCCAGGCTCAGTTGGTCATTGTAGGTGGTGTCGCCAGTGAAGTGCCAGTAGTTGAGAAGCGCATAGAACAAAGCGGATCCTTCCCACCACTTTGAGGGGAAAGCTCCAGGGATTTGTCCGGGCTCGCTGCCGTGATACCAGACCATCATCCCCTGGGTAGCGGTCTTAGCGGCATCTTTGATCGATTCTGTGAGAGTGACCAGGCATGATTAGCCAGGGAACTTGAAGGCCATAAAGGGAGATCAAATCGATCAGTATGCAGCACTACTCACGTTCATTATTGATATCGAGCTCGATCGCATGAGCTTGATAGCCCAGTGTCAGCACATAAAGAATGACTGCACATATTGAGCTTATCCCGCTTATAAGCATCGCCAAGGAAGGATATCGAGTCGAAGCCGACCACTTGAAAGAAAGACGTCAAAGGGCCGTTAATATCCGTTCCACCTGGTATCAATCATTTGACTTGGGAATATGTCGACCGGCGTTGAGAAACCAGAATGACTAGTCTGCGAGTGGTCTGCTACCGACTTGAAATGTCTTCTCGAGCCTTGTTATGTCATTAGTGCCTCAAAAAAAAATTAAGATGAACATCAGCAGCAACTGGGCCTGGAAAAAGTGGGATTTCCCACTGTACTAATGTCCGTGGATTCGGTCACAGCCGCATTAGCAGGGTCTGAATCGACCCACGCCAGATGGACGGAGTCACGAAGCCATTGGTTGGAGGACATGCTATGCTTTCGGTGGTTGGTTACATGGTCTGGATGTACATATGGGGTAGGGTGGGGTATGCTGTAACATGCTGACTTTGCTCTAGCCAGTTGATTTTCGGGGGCTATATATGATCGCGTCAAGTTGTTGGATCCAGGGATCGTCAGGAGTGTCATAAGCCATACATATCATGATGTGGCATGTTAGTGGAGATTGGGAGCTAACTACTACACTGCCACTGTACTAAGGACTAAGGATGAGACATGAAATGGAGAAGAGTAAAAAGTCCTTTGTCTGGAATTTTAGTCGAATCCTTCCCAGCCACTAAGGCACTTTTTATCATTTTAACCGGGGCCATGGCCATGCGCCCTGCGACCCTGCGTGAATTAATCGACTTGTGTCATTGAAACCTCGAGGCTAGAAGCTCCACTAAAGAACATCCTTCCGGCCTAAACGACAGGATCGGGGGCCATATGAACCGTTCGACTATTTTTGTCCTCGTCGATCATTTGCCGGATTCATCCATGACCCTTGACATCATCGAGGACGGACCCTTAAATGCTGACTGGATCCACTCACTCACTGGCGGGTCTGTCTTGGCGCTTGCGGAAGCGTACGTGTTCAGCCAGCGCTTATTTTTCTGGAGCACAGTTGTTAAACAATAATAATAATAATAATTATCACTGGCGGCAGGAGGATTAGGAGAGCGGGATTTCGTCCTTAGAAGATGGGGTCTGGTTAACTCCGAAGCTACTGTAGCTCATGCTTATGTAGTTGCCTAGCCGTAAGCTGGAGTTCGTTTTTCGTTGAAGTAATGTAGCCGTGGCCTTCCGAAATTCTTAGAAGCCTGAAAGACGTTCAAATATAGACGGTGAATACGGGATTTTGAATCAGAAAGATAGTCATGTAGATACATGTGGACCCTAAAGGCCCATGCGTTGATAAGATCGCGTTCTTGCATACAAATGACATCTCGCTGCAAGATCTGATTCAAGACCGGCTTGAAATCTAAACTCTAAAAACATGGACAAACATCTATGAAAATTGTTGCTTTCTTTTATCAACACCTGAATGGGTGCTCTATACATAGAAGAGTACAAAAATCTGGGAAAGGGGGACGAATATGACAAATTACAGCTCTCTGAGAAGCCTTCACGATCATAAAGCTTGATCTCGTTCGCGGAGTCACCTTGAAGTCTGAACCATATCATTAGATTGACAAACTCCGGTTCATTATGCATGTAGATTGCCATTCGATTGGTCCCGGATACCTTGTGCCTCACAAGCTAAGGATCTAAACTTGATAACCAAGCAACGAACCCCTCAGAGACGCTCAAAGCCCACTGGCACACTATAATCCCCCCCAATCCACCCTCGAACGGTATTCGCAAACAACAGCGGATTTTGCCGATTCCACGGATGCCTCATCAGAGGATGAGTGACAGCCAACGTCTTATCATTCATCTCATGACCAATAGAAGCCAATTTCTTAGCATCTTCAGGATGGTCATAAGAAGGAACCAGCCCTCCCCGACCCGCAGCAATGATCAACGTAGGCGCAGGCCAAGCAGCCGGATACCTGGCTATCTTCATATTCTCCGCAACCTGACGACAAAGCTCCAGCGAGGGCGAATGCCGGCCTATGTCCGTCCCATCCATGAGCCATCTAATCACCGGTCGTGGGACGAGATTCTCTACACGACTCATCGTCCATAGAATATAAGATAGTCGGTCGCTTGATGGTAGTGATGGGTATATCTCGAATCCGGAGACAGCCATATGATCGACTACGCTGGGGTATTTTTCGGCGAGTCGGATGGCGACTTGAGCTCCTAGGCTGTGACCGACAATGTGGGCTTTTTTGCTAACCGCTGATTTTTGGATCAGCGTGTATAGTGCGTCGGCTGCGTTGTCGAGAGTAAATGTTCCACCGGCTGATCCATGACCGGGGAGATCGGGGGCTAGAATGTGGAAGGACTGGCCGAGGTGGGATATCACAGATTGCCAGTCGGCGGCTGTAGTGAAAGCCCCGTGGATGAGGAGGATGGTTGGTTTGTTGACTATGTCGGTCATTCTTAAGTGTCACTCCTGTGCCAAGGTACCTAGAAAGAAGTGAGATGCGACTAGGTTCAGGTGGATACATTACCACCAAGGTGTACCCCCTAGTTTATCTCTGTTCTTTGGGGGCCGTTTCTGGCTCGAAAGCCTGGACGGGATGATAGCCTCCACTACTGTATTCCTATACAGCTGTATAGTAGTGACATACGCGAGATACAGTATAAAAGCAATAAATATATGACCCATGTTTATACACTGGAAAGTAATGCATTAGGACTTTGTCACGAGCTTCGTATTCCCAGTATGAGTTGCCTCTTCCGGTTCGTGTCCTCGTATAAAGTCCCAACCCCTCCCGTACCACCCAAGACATCACCTGTACCTCAACTTCTCATCCCGATGTCGACGCCGTCGTAGAGCTCAACAACGATGTCTTTCCTATATAGATGGATCAGCCCTCTATGTGATGCCTTCTTCTGCCCCTCCCTCCCTTTCACAATCCGCTGGCGCCTCGTCGCGTTCCAACCTCTAGTCTTCCTCACAAACACGATCCAATACTTCCAGGGATCAACTCTGTTCTCAAAGAATCGGGAGACTGTTATATGGATCCCGTTAAAGCGATCTCCTGGCCACTCAGTCCGTGCAATCGTTTACCACCCAACAGGACAAACATCTCAATCAGAGGGAAGACCTCTCCATCTCAACATCCATGGTGGTGGTTTTCTCGGTGGTCTACCAGAAGGCAACGCACCATTCTGTCGTAAAATCTCGGCGGAGACTGGGGCGGTGGTGGTCTCGACTTCGTATCGATATGCTCCACGCTATACATTCCCGGTCGCTCATGAGGATGTCCAAGATGTGGCAGATTGGTTAATCGAGAATTCCGAGAAACTCTGGGATGCAGATCCGACTTTGATGAGTGTTAGTGGGTTCTCAGTTGGGGGTAATCTTGTATTGGGGATTGCGCAACGATTGTGTCCTTCGGAGTATAGGGTTAAAGCAGCTGTGCTGTTTTATACACCGGTAAGTGATGCCCGCTCTTCCTTTGGTGAAAGACTATACTGATACGTAGTCTGTCATACTAGGTTGATTTTCGTCTACCCCCATGGGATAAACCAAAGCCAGCAGGGTTTCCGGAAAAGGACCCCTTGTCATGGATATTGCCACTAATGGATGCATATGCCGGCCCGGAAAGGGCCAAGTACATCAAAAACCCCTTACTACATCCTATACTCGCGGATATCGAGACTCTCCCACGAAACATGTCTATCGTTGGAGGCAAGGTCGACATTCTACTCCATGAGCAGACAGTCTTTGCCAAAAGGTTGGAAGAGGAGGCTGAGGCTATCAATCAGGGAGCCAAGTCTTCGATCAACTCCAAGGGAGAGACAGTGGATGATTTGTACCACATTGAGAGCGAATTCTTTGACAATCAGATACATGGATGGCTTGAACGTATGATAATCCGACTCTTTGCCGTTACCGATCTAGTGCTAACCTGGATATGCATGCTTAGTTCCATCGATGTTCATTGACGCCAAATTGCGAGATAGGATCTTTGATGATGCCATACATTTCCTGAATAATGTCTACAATACTCGTAAATAAGGCAGAATGACATATATCCTACGTATATCTAGCTTTGAAATGTTTAAAAACGACTTTTATAGAAGTATGGCTATACAGAAATACTATGCACACACACATACAGCAAAAACGCCTGAAAGAGTATCATGCAAAACAAAGAACAAAAGAAATGATTACATCCACAAACGACACGTGCCATCAGCACCGGCACTGACACACCAAGCTTCCTTCGGGTGCCAATCGATATCGAGGACACCCAACTCGCCGGTAATCTTGTGGCCCTTGAGGACCTTGAGGGGAACGATGCTGGCGTTGCTGAGCATGTCTCCCGTGACGCTGCCGTGGAAGATCTGCAGGGAACCATCGTCACTGGCGTCGGCGAACAGTGGGTAGCGGCCACCAGGGTGGAACTTGACGGCACGGATAGCCTTGCGGTGGTACCGCAGTGTCTTGTAAGGGCGCTGCGACAGATCCAGATCGTGCCAGAGAAGGCGGCGGTCGTAAGATCCGACGATAATGTTGTCACCGCCAGAGGCAGTGGACGAAGTCGGGTGAATATCGAAGGACGAAATCCAGCGGGCACCGGGCTGGACAATCTTGACCAGAAGTTGGCGGGAGAGATCATAACCACGGATAGAGCGCTGGTTGGCCACGAACAGAATCGGTTTCGAGGGGTGGAAGTGGGCGGTCTGAGGGGGACCACCGCCCTTGAGGCGTCGGCGGAAGGGATACTGGGTAAGGTGCTTGGAGACGGTGTGGATGGCAATAGCCACGGAGGCAGGGGTCGAGGCACCCGAGCACACAGTGACAAAGTAGTCTCCGCGGCGGTGCCAGGAGATCGACTTGGGAATGTAGCGAAGAGGAATGACCACGCACACACCGGCATCCGCGAGCTCGGAAGACGGTCGGATCCATTGGGGAGGAGTGTTCTTCTTGTTGGCTTCCGCAGCACTTGGGGGAGGGTTGGAGGCGGCGTAACCCCAGCCAGCGTCGATAATATCCAAGCTGGCCTTCTCCATCTCGGGGTCGGCAATCATAGGAGGAACGGCAAGGAAGAGGTCATCGCCCGCAGCAGCAGCGAGAATAATGGCATCCTTGCCAGGGCGCCAGCGAACCACGTTGACAGCATCCTCGTCGCTGAGCTTGACACTCCAGAGCTGACGACCAGTAAGGATTTCCCAAACGCGGACCGTACCGTCGTCACCACCAGTTGCAAGCCAGATTCCGGTAGGGTCAACATTGAGCGAACGGACACGGCCCTTGTGACCACGGAACACCGTCGCACAAGTAGTAGGGAACGGCTTCAATTCCTCAGGGCTGGGCAGCTTGGGCAACAGACTCTCGGGGTCGATGTTCAGCTTGCTGCGGCGCACACGAGGAGCAAGGTAGAGATCCAAGCAACGCTCGAACTTCTCCTGGACAAAGTTCTCATAACCAGGAACCCTGCGAAGAGAACCAAAGTCATTGGGCAAGAACTCCTTCTCACGGTCCTCGGGGTCTGTCTGCTCCCACTCCTTGCGCTCCTTCTTATCGGGCAGATACTCGGGAGGCGGGTGATAACTCTCCTCGTATCCGGGCGGCGGCAGCTTGGGTGCGGGAATGTGCATGATGTGATCGGGACGCTCAGCCTCATCGGCCCAAAGGTCGTAGTTGATGATATCCTCGTCCTTCTCCTCACGCTCCTCTGGGGGACGATAAGGAAGGATACGGCCTTCGCGGATAGCCTTGACGATCTTCATCACACGCTTGGCTTCATGCTTAGACGGAACGAATCGGCGCTTCGGTTCGGGAGCAGCGCTGAGAGGCATGATCTCAAGCTGGCTGGAGAAGGACTCCACCAAGGGCTCGTAGGGATTGTAGCCATCGATGGTGGACTCGTTCATCTGCACCTTCTTCAGCAGCTCCAGCTCCTCCTGGCTCAACTCCAATGGCTTGCCAGTGGAGGGATCGGTAAGACCGGTCCAGCCCTTGGGGATCTCGATACTGTCAAGGAGAGCATCCAGAGCCTCGCCCTTGGCTGGGCGCATGATCCTTTTACCATTGATGTCGTAACCAATGTGAGGGTATTGATCGTAGAATGTCAGCGGGATATCACCAATGGTATTGGCATTCTCCTCCACATCCGAGTAGTCCGAGTTGTCGTCCGGGTTAATCTCATCGTAGAGGTAGCGCTCGTTTCCATTGGCGTCCTTAACGATGCGGAAATTCGGTTCGTTGTCGGTAGGGGTAGACTTCAGGGTCTTTTTCGTCGCGACAGGCTCGGTATCAGAAGGAATCTCATCACTGTCCAGTTCCTCCTCCTCATCTTCATCGTCCTCGTCGCTGAAGTCGTCAATCAGCTCGATTTCGGAATCGCTATCTTCTTCCTCGCTCTCCGACAGATCGTTGTTGTTGTCTGAGAGAGCTCCGTCCAAATTTTCCCCACTCAGCTCATCGCCGGAAAAGACACCAGCTTCTCCCTCCACATCGCGGGTAACCGCCTTGCGCTTCTTCGAAGCCTTCCTTGCGTCCATTGTTGCTGGCCGTTGAACTTGGAATTCTTGTCGATCTCCACGATTTTTTTTCTTCTCCGTTCAATTGCGCTCACCGCTCACATGACTTACCGCCCCCAGTCCTTATCGCCTATCGATGACGGCCAAAGCGCCCCTCCATTTATCTCCAAAACAATTATCACCAATTCTTTCTGTGGTTGTATGGAATGTCGATAAGGTGATGGCAGCAGTCATGGCAGAGCCTATGGGGGCTCATTATACAAACGAAATATCTTCGTCCGCATCCGAACCGAAAAGACATTCGGCATGCGACGAGTGCAGTGAGTTTTCGGTCACTTGAAGCCGTGGCTGATCTATGCTGATCACATACCCTCCTCTAGGGAAACGAAAGCTCAAATGCTCAGGGGAGCTTAGCGGTTGCTCCCGCTGCTTGAAGCAGTCGATAACATGCAACTATTCAGTACAGAAGCCGATGGGTCGACCACCCAAGAAGAGAGCGCGGGCGGACGATGATGGCGGCGATATTTCTATGCAAGGCAACAATATGTGGCCCACCCCAGAAGATACACCACCGGAGTCTTTCACCATGGCACAGGAGCCGGCTGCAATGACCGACGCTCAGTATCTGTGTCCACAGTTCTTCGTTCACCACCGTGGCACAACACAGTCATCGGAATCGGATCTGCTCACTGGCGACGAAGACCACAACCACAGCTGGCGCCCTGATCGTCTAAGGAATTCCAACATGCCAGTTTACGAGACTTCAAGTCCCTGGCCGGACTTTGCAACAGTCTCCGAATCATCATCGATGCCATTACCACCTCCAACAAACTTCCTCAGCGCTCATTCTTTACCTCTGACACCTCCAATGACCAACCTCGCCGATCCCACCACTCCTCAATGTACATGCCTGTCATATCTTTACCTCTGCCTCAGTCACATATCCTCCATCGCCTCTTTTCCCGTCAATTCTCATACGCTATGCTCTTTATACATCGCAGCCAGAACCGCGCAGGACGTGATCCGCTGCGAAGCGTGTCCCAAAAATTTTGCTACGGGCGTTCAGAACGTCATGTTCACTGGTACCCTACTTACAGTCGTCGCAGACGCTTGGCTGCGAGTTTACAACAGCGACGCTGCCGAACTGGGGGCACAGTCCGCACCACCAGAGTTTGCGACCAAAGTGATGCAATCCCCCAACCCCGCAGAGGGGTGGAAGAGTTGGCTCCGTCAGATCGTCCGCCGTGCTGTCGTCGGCGGATCTCTGAGTCCAGAGGCCGGGACCCGCTGTTCCGGACAGCGCGACCTTCTCTCCTTGATCAGAGAAGTTGAAAATCGCCAACGGCGCTGGCATGCACCTGGACAGCACCCGATGACAGGATACAACCCCATGCATTCCTCGGCTGTCGGGCTCAATCAGAATGATGAAGAGTGTACCGATGAAAAGGAGCTGTTGTGTATGCGCGTGGTTGGGAGCGCGCGAGCTGTTCTCTCGAAATTCAATTTCGAGCCTTCTGACTTCCCTGAAGGGGTTATACCTGATGATATGAAACGAATACCGCATCCATGATAAAAACAATGAATAACGGATTGGAGTTTGGTGTATTTCCTCCATATTTACAATGGTGATTCCATGCTGGTTGATATCAGGAGGTCGATGAAACGTATCGGATCGAACATAGTTGCTGCTTTAAGCCCACCTGAGACTTGTATTAACTAGCCCGGGGTCAACTCGTTTAAATGTTCAATCGAACAGATTCTGTTCTACATCTTTTCAAAGACCGCAATAAGATATCGTTAGAATAAATTGCAAAGATGTCTAGGAAGATGGTCCCCATTTATGCCAGTTTTAGCTCTAGTTTCGATCATAGACCATTTCATTATTTTTGCTAGAGAAAATGTACTATGCCAGCCTGAAGGTCAAGCTAAAAAACAGAACTACCCCCCCACTAAAATGCCAGCCCTTGTGGATGTGACGCCTAAGCCATGTTCAGACCGAATTGTAAAAGGAGAATAAACAGGAAAGGAAATTGATATGTTTTAGAGATCACTCATCCTCGTCATCATCATCAACCACGTAGCGGTTCTTCTTCCGGGCTGGTGGTGTTCCATCCCCCCGGGGAGCCTCCTCTTTCCGGGCTGGCTTGGAGGGAGCGACCTCATCGTCGACCTCGCCTTCAGCATCCATGTCCTCGTCTTCAAGCTCTTCCTCGTCATCGTCGTCATCGCCTTCCTCCTCGATCTCCTCGTCACTTCTGACCAGGAAGCCATCATCCTCGTCATACTCGTCCTCACGGGTGCGGCCACCACGACCATAATCCTCGTCCTCGTCCGTCATAATTTCACCACGGCGGTTGGGTCGGCGTGGCTTAGCGCGAGGGCGGGTAGTGCGTAGACCGTCATCTTCCAAACCGCCAACGCTGAGACCATTGGCCATTGTACGAGGCGCGGCAACGCGGCGAGTGCGGTCTGCCTCGCGATCTGCCAGCTGTTGGCGGCGACGCTCAGCGCGCATAGCCTCCTTCTCCATGAGCTCTGCCTTGCGGGCGGCCAGCTCGGGGTCTTCCTTCACATTGATCATTGGGACACCGCCGTCTGCGGTCTGCTTGTTGCCGCGCGCGGCAGCGGCCAGAGACTCTTGGAGCCGTTGGACGGCATCGTCAGATTCTAGGGCTGTGGGAAGAACGGTGAGACCGTGTGTGACGTGCGAAGTCAGGCGGAAAAGCTCGGCTTGCTCCAGGCCAGCGCCGAGGTAGACGTGGGAGTCGAGCTTTGTGGTGTACTCGCCAGACTTGGAAAGAGGAGCTAGAGGTTTGGATGAAATGCGGTATTGTTCGAGGGGTGCGGAGGCGAGCTGGAGTGTGATGGAGCCGTCTTCCCATTGAATGATTCGCGCGTTTGACTGTAGTTTTTCCTCGTCAGCGGGATCTCGGCGCCAGCAGAGAGATGTCGCGGCCGTGGAATAGGCCGGCGCAATGTATGTCTCGGGGTTGAACTCTTCCGATTCGATGGAGAGGAAGTCGGGGACGCGCATTGTGTAGACCTAAAGACTCATTGTAAGCATGTATTCGTCGCATCCAGTACCGCATGATCGCATACCTCGGGGTCATTCGTGGCTGGCACCGGGGCGCGCGCAATTGTCATTTCGGCAATGGTGAGACTCTCGGTCTCGCCATCTGGCGCCTCGTCCATGCGGTCTTCACGTCGGTCATAGCGGCCCTCATCGTCTCCCGAGTCAAGTTGCTCGTCATCCAAGCTACGGTGAGGTCGACTAGAGAGAATTAGTATGTGCTTCGCCTCTGGATAGCTTCTAAAGTGAGGACTTACTCAATATTGTCAAATCCACCGTCTGAGCCGTCAGACCCGAAGAGATCAGCGTCGTCGTCCATCAGATCATCACCACCAGCACCATGGTTCTCAGCACCAGAGTCATTGCCAGCATCACTCGGGTCAGGACTTTGGTTTGCGGCGGTGCGTCCGGGGCGGCGGACAGCCTCCTCGTCGGAGGAGGACATGATTGTGAGGGTGGTTGAGGGGCGACAGGAGAGTGTAGGAAGAACTGAAGAGCTCCAGAAAAATCGGAAAGGAGGGAAAAATCAATCGGTCTTATCGAGTAATGACTGGGAGCTCCCTAATGCAAGCATCCATCCGAACTAAACTGGGTCAAAACGGGCTTCACATTCACATTCACGCGGACGGCCGGATTAACTAAATAATCCGATCCCGGGCCGCCAATGGAGTTAAGTCAGCGGGCCAGACCAAAAGGGGATTCCCTGGACATCTTCACCGTCTCTCTCTTGCTTCGTGTTTAATTGCTTTTTCGTCAAGGAATTGGTCTTTGTGTTCAGTATGGCGACCTTCTTTCAGAGCGTGTAAGTCTACTGTGCAATGGGGGCCTCATGGAGCCCCTTCCCCTTCACTGTTTACGTCCCCTCGACCCTGTGCGATTGCCCCCCCTCCATACTGCATCGTTCAAGCAGTACCCCGGCGCCACAAACGCGACGCAGCATTCCCGGCTTCCAAAGTTTATTAGCCCGCGCTGTGTTTTGCGCTGGGCTTGTTTTCTATCCCCTTGTTCTATTTCAATGTCGTCTGCTTTGCCCTGAAACGCATCTTCCTTACCCCTCAACTGTCATGTCTGGAGCTAACATGCCCGCCTCCAACAGTCGTCAAGGGTTCGGCCGCGGGGGAAACAACAAGAACCAACCTCCCAAGAGCCCGGCACAAACTCCCCAAGCTCCTCAGCCTGGCGCCATTCCCAACTCTCAGTCGCTCACTAACAGTCTCACGATGGACAACCTCGCCGCGAATGACCCCGATGCCCCCAAGTACTTCTTCCAGGAGAAGTACGCTCCGCTGAACGTGAGGGGCAACTTCTTGACCCTGTGTGCTTGTCCCAAGAATGTCGAACTTGGCGAGTGGCTGGCTCATCAGAGTAAGTTATCCTGAGGGTGATGCGCCGTTCGCGATAAGAAGTCGAATTGCTGATCTGGCGGGCGTATAGTCGTTGAACAATATCGCCTGCTCCACGGCATGCTCCAGGTCATCCAGGAAACGAACAGCATCACCGGTCTCCCCATTTGCAATGAAAGCACATGCCCGACTATGTCGGCTGGTCGGTACGTGGAACAGGCGGGGTAAACTGAATTATCTGGGGTTGCGGCTGACGAAGATCACTTCAACAGTTTGACCTACACTTGGCTGGTGGACGGCCGCGCAGCCAAGATTTCCGCTCCGAAGTTCATCAACCGCGTCGAGAAGTGGATTGTCAGCAAGATCCATGACCCAGTCATGTTCCCCACCGAGAAGGTGAACGGCACCCCTGAGACTGCCTCCATGAGAGATGCCAACGGCGCCACTGCGCCCTCTGCCACTTCCACGGATCCCGCCAGCCCAGCGGCCACGAGTGGCGCATCTGCCGACGAGTGGGTTGGCCAGTCCAGCGGCTTCCCTCAGACATTCTACAAGGACTGCCAGGGTATCATGAAGCAGATGTTCCGTTGCTATGCCCACCTGTACCACGCACACTGGCTGAACCCATTCTGGCACCTCAACAAGCACGACATCCTGAACATGTGCTTCGTGCACTTTGTCACCGTCGCCAAGTACTACCAGCTCGTCTCGGACAAGGAGATGGAGCCAATGCAGCCATTGATCGACCTGTTCATTAAGCAGCAGCGGGTGCCCCCAGAGGCCCTGAACGGTGGCCACTGGGCTCAGCAGCCAGCAGCCAACTAAGCCGGCGACATGATCATACCGAAACGAAACACTCCGCAGGTCCAGGAGTACAGCGACTCTCTTTTCTTTCTACACGTGACGACACATGACATGTTTTTCAACCGGGCGTTGGGCTACAGCAGCTGTCTTATGTTCGTGTTTTTGCTTTCTACTGATGCCCGGAAGATGTGCCGAATTCAATCTGCGACTGATTGTCGATGATAGATGATTCGACACATTTCCAGGGCTTTGAGCATTTAGCATGGGGTGTGAATATTCTTTTTTTTATCTTGTTATCTGCCATGATTCTTGCATATCTTCCATCAGCTAGTCATAGGGACATATCCTCGCAATGGAACCGTATCCTTCTGGGTGCATATTAGATGTTTCTGGGTAGCACAATGGGATAGAGTGTGTCCAATGGGGAATAAAGGGTGATAATTGTCCATCCTTTGGAAACCAGACACGGAATTTCTTGCTCTAGCTTCCAGAGCTGACAGTATTGATAAGTTCCTGTGACAAGCGCTCTCCGATACTCTGAAGTATATCAAATTCTCAGAGGACTTAGGTCTCGAGGACACCCTACAACTGCTACGTGATGCCGCCTGCGATTGCATGCTCCCTCCGGACTCGTCGGCAGTCACCATACGGGGCGAACGGAGTACCACCGACAACAAACCAAGAATTACCGTTGAAGCCTGGGACAACTTGTAGCAGTATTTTCCTGCTAATTTATAATGGACAACCATCGAATTCTTCAGCTCCAGCTTCCAAGACGTTCTTCTTCTCATCAAGAGACTCATCGCACCAAAGAGATACTACCCATAATGGCATGGGGGCGCATGCGAAGAACAACTTTTGCACCGGGTTCAACGAGAAGAGTTTTGATTCCAATTGGTTCATGCTCTTTAGAGATATAGTATTGCGGAGAATATAAGTAGTCTAGTCCATAATAGAGGGACAAAGAAACAGGAGACCGTGAGCAATAATAATACATAGAGGACGGTAGGATACAACAACACTAGCCACTAGTCATCCTAAAAAGAATCATCACAGTCTGAGTCCAATCTCAAGTCTTCCTGAAAAGAATCATCACAGTCTGAGTCCAATCCCAAGTCTTCCTGCTCCCAAGACTTAACTAAAATAGACGGACGCGATTTCACCTGATTCGCAGCAATATTCAAAAGGAGGTCAGAGTCCCCTTTCTTGATGGAGGCTGCTCCATCGAGAAGAGATTTGTACTCGTGCCCAAGCTCTTCAACAAATGCCAAGAGCATGTTCTTTGGCAGATATCTACCAGGTGTGCCCCAAAATGGCTTGCCGTTCTCATCCTTTAGAGCATCTGCAGCTTTTCTACCACTCTTTGCTTCATTATGTTGCCAAGCAAGTCGCAGCACCTGGATGCAGTAATGGAAATAAACATATCGTGCTGCTGGTCGGAATGAAGAGAGGAACTGTAACTTGCGGCCATCGAGGTCTCTGAACGTAAGTGAGCTGAAGCTGTAAATGCGAGTATCCAGTCTGTCCCATTTTGGATCCAAGATCTTAACCTGGTATTCTCTTTGCTGGTTCGCGATCCAGCTTTTGATATTGTCCAAGCAAAAGCCCGTGCTTTCAGAAATGTACGGGACAATGGCCAATTTGCCGATATCCAAGACTTTCTCGATGTGCTGAGCAATAAGTAGCCCATTGCGTGGTGAAAAAAGCTCAGGTTCAGCTTGTTCTCCGAAGATCGCATCCATATTCTTTTGCCCATGTTTCCAGGGAAAAAGATGTCCTGCGATAACAGCGTCATCGTCGAGGTATTCCCCCATAATAGGACACCAGAGATAATCGGTGACTGGTTGTTTGGCTTGGTGTGACTCGATTAGGGCTTCTCTGAATTTTGACTGTTCTTGCGGGTTTCTTGCGCCGGCGCCCGTGGTTGAGATATCGAGCCCAAGCTTTGAGGTCGTAAAGAGCCTCATAAATGTCGCTCGAATCGGATTCCGCTGGTGACCAAATTGCTCAATGCGCTTTTCGTAGCTTCGCTTCGTCTGCTCGGAGGCTCTGGTCTGCTCAAAAATTCGCTGGGCTTGAGGAGTGTCCCTCCATTGTGATTCGCTGACGCCAGACATGGAAATGGAGATTCTTCTGTCGATATCATGGCGTTTAAGCTCAAGCTCTTCGATTTTAACCGCTTGCGTCCAGAATACCATGTCGAACGAAGCTTGTGCCCTCCATTCTTTCCGTCCGTCTTTGATCCGGTCCTGAATGGCAATTTTGCGTTTTTTCAACACCACAATTTGGTCAAGTATTTCAGGCTGGACTGACTCCATTGAGAAGTGACGGCTAAACGGAGATTTGTCGCGTTGATTGGGATTCATTGTAGGTTCAAGCAAGGAGACTCGTAATTCGAAGACAGCGATAGCGATATCAAGCAGTAGAATGATAGACTGTTTTCCAGGGCGCCAGGAATTACAATATAGAAGGAAAAAGTATGGAAAGAGCTACTGTAATACAACATCTGGACGTAACTACAGTTACGGAAAGGCTTAGCTGATTCGCGAACCATGGATATAGTAGCCCTTTAAGGTTAAGAAGTCTATTACATAAGATTCTGCTGAGAGCAGAATTCCGCATCAAAGCAATAGAAGCGTATGCTGAACTAGCAAGAACGTGCATCAATTACATTGAGGAGAGCGGCCTGCGTCATGAGTCTCTGGATATTGAAGATGCATGCGTTCTGCAGAATCGCCACTCTTGAGCTACGCAGCACTGCACTGGCTGGAACATGCAAGATTTTCTTCAAACTACGCGGACAAGGATTATGACCTTTCACGGCCTCTCTTCCAGGAGAAGTCACTTGTGCGGGTAAACTGGTGGGAGGCCTTCAGAGAAGCTCGACGACACTTCATATTCGACGACCAAAGCCCTAATTACCTTTGCTTTATATCGCTTGCTACTACGGGATCGATGCATTAGCTTGGAAGCTGCTAACTAAGACTTTTCATCTTAAGTTTCTGCAGCTTCTACATCGGAACGATAAGCAAGTGAGCACTGCACTGAAGTTTGCCGCTTCAGGAGGACACGAAGCGCTGGTGCAGCTGCTCCTCGCGAAGGGTGCCGACGTTAATGCGAAGGATCGGGGCGATATCACAGCCTTAACCGTGCCGCACAGAGAGGGCACGAGACTATCGTGCAGCTGCTACTCGCGAATGGTGCCGATGTTACCGCGAAAGACTTATCAGGCAGGACAGCGCTGAGTGTGGCCGCGGAGGAAGGACACAAGACTATCTTGCAGCTGTTGGAAAATCTGCTGGTGCATCTTGAATCGTCTAGCAGCCTTGCTCTAACGTAAAACACGATTCCCGTATGTGCCAACATGGTGATAGATTTGTGTGTCACTGATTCAATTCGAACTTCCGTGGAACCTTAAAGTCTCTATATCTAGCTCGCAATCTCATCTGATGTATGAGAGCTTGTCAGCAGAACAGAGAATTTCCATGTTTGTCCCTCGGCGCAAAGGTGATTAGTAGTAGATATAGATTAGGAAAATCGGCGAATCGAGTGGATGCCGTTTACTGTAGCATGTTACCGCGTGTGAAATGAGCTTCAATCTAAGAAACTTTTGTAGAACCTGTTCGACCTCCCATGTGATGGTATTTTGTCTACTACGACTAACAATAGGGCTGGTGCAAATTTTCATTGTGTTGTGTAGTCATGACTCAGATTCATGCCACTGTCTATGACTGTGATTGCCTCAATGCCGGGCGAAGTGTGTTCAAATCTCGGACTTTCTTTTGCATCTAGACTGCTTAGGGTGAAGGAAAACCCTATCAATCTAAACGGCAGAATTTGTATCTACAAAACTACTAGGGGAGAATGGTAATGCTTAAAGCGTTTCCCACATACGGATCTATACAGTATGAGCGCTTTAGCAGCAATCCTCGAGTTTCATGCAATATACAGTATTGGGTTCCACGCTCTCATACTAGTAGCAGAAGGGGCCATTATTCATGATCCTTATTTGCCAACTATAAACTAAACATGCTTTGATGGTGTGTGTAGGGGTATGTTCTCGAAGCAAACTATATCCAATTATAAACTGTCATGAGATGCAAGAAAGAACTAACTGGACGGCTAGATGGGAGAAAGATGACGATGACTGTGTGCTAAGCAGCAATAGATGGCGGAGAAGAAAAATTCTTGAGCTGCTGATGCAGCAGGCTTAAACGAGTTGGAATCTTGAGGAAAGCGCTGACGCGCCAAGAAAGTGAAGGACTGCATCCGAACGAGGCCCAGCGGTCCCTCAGCAACCCTCGGGCATCACGGAGATGCTAACGGGAGAACTTCTGTCCTGAGTCTATCCAGCCTCTGCTATGAACAATCCCATCAGAATCACAGGCTTGAGAACCCCCGTCTACACGAGAGGTGCAAGTCGCAGGGATTGGTACACGCGATCCGTTTCAAAGACTCATCGTCGGCTGAGGTGGCTCGCAACAATACGGAATGGCTGCATAAGCTAGATAGCGTTCCAAACGAGACGAAGGCGCGATTCAGAGTGGCCCGAATATCTGGTCTTGCTTTCACAGCAGTCCTCTCGTAGAATTTCATCTCATAGTATGGCGTTGCGTGGACAATGGACTTGTGTTTTCTTCAGCCCAGCCTGGCAGCCACACTCATCCGATCATAAATCAAAGCCGTAATATGGAGAAAAGGAGCTGACCTCTAACTAGAGATCCGATGCTGAGGTTTTGAAATCTTCCGTCGATTCATGTATTCGTAAATCGTAGCCAGTGTTCACTATCACCCCTCAAAGATATACCCCATCGTCGGTACTCTCATCCCGTTGCTCACCAGCACCAGCATGACCACTCCCATTCACAATCGGAGTTTGCCCCTTATCCTGATCCTTCTCATCTTTCTTCCCAGGCTCAATCCACACCTGCCCTCGATTCTCCACCTCGACCTTCAACAGCGCAATCCGCTCCTCCTTGCTCTTCACCACGCCTTCATTCTCAGCAATAACCTCGTCGAGAAATTTGATGCCTTCTTCCGTCTCCACAGCCTTTTCTGCTTCTAGGGCTGCGTTGGACTCGAGCAGTTTATTGATGTCGTTGTGTAATTTTGCGGCTTCGGCGTGGAGGGATTCGAGGGAAAGCTCTGTTATGGCTTCTGCGAAGGCTGTAAGGCTTATGGGCTGACTTGAGGCAGACATCCTGGTAGCCGAGGTGCTTCGAGATGGAATCTGATGTCAGTGGGTGTTGAGAGAGTGTGAGATGTTTGGGATAAGGTTGTGAGGGGTGGTTTGGGCAAAGTTGGAGATGGTCCGAGCTTCTGTTGGTTCCCCACTCAAGGACTTTATGCTTAGTTAAATAATGAACTAGGTCAACTCTGATGACAAAGGCACGCGGATGCAGTAGGTAAGATGTTGTATGTATATGGATCAAGAGAATGAAACTTCGGAACCTCCCTTCTCATCGTTCTTTTTGGGCGTTAATCTGAAGCCTAATATTTGCAAGTAGGATATTGGGACCTCAGCCTTTAGGTCTGAAAAATATGTTTAGGTTTAGCTGCCTATGGACAATACTACTTCCCCCGTTACATCTTCTTCTCCTTACCGAGTTAATTGGTACTATTCTGTTATATAACCCTTTACCCAATATCTCTGATAGGGATCTTATCCGACGCATATTTTCGGTGGCGCATGCTTTACCGAAGTCTTTGAGCGGTACCCCCCTAAAGCCGAGTTTACCTTTACTCCCATCGCCCTTCGGTTATTTGACTAATTTACTTGATGCTGCAAAGCAAATTTTCGCGCTTACTACCCTAGGTTAAGTATGCGTGTTTACTATCAACTAGTTACTCGCGAGGGCTATGAAATGTCCCTCATTTCAATAAATTAAAGACAAGAAACTACGAGATCTGTGAATCACAGATTTTAATTTCAGGAGGTCCGGTGCAGAGGTACACGACCCTGATAGCAAACAGCCAATTAGGGACTTTACCGATAGCTATCGGCAATAGGCCCCTAAGCAGTTATCCGAGTGCGGAACTAAAACCCGCTATGCAGGTCGAACCTACAGGAGAAGTACTATAATTGAGCAAACGTCGCCCCAAGTAGTTGCACTCCTCTGAAGCCCAAACCAAAAATATCTAGTATACCCTCGTTGTTTTCTCGGGATGTTTTTGTGTTCTCTTCTTACTGTATGCCTTATCTGGGTATGTTTTGTACCTGCTGTAAGAGCAGAGCATGATGGGACAACACATCCCTTAATCACTGTTGTCAATGGCACCTATTATGGGCTCCATAATTCGCAATATAACCAAGACATATTTCTTGATATGTCAGTCGCGCAGCAGCCGGTCGGTGATCTTCGTTTTCACGTTCCTCTGCCGTTGAATACATCCTGGTCTCTTCCAAGAAACGCAACGGAATACTCACCCGCCTGTCGCGGCTATAACCAGAAAAATGGTGCTTCTGAAGCATGTCTCACTCTGAACGTCGTGCGGCCACGAGGCTTCAGCCCCAAGAAAAACTCCCGGTTGCTGGTGAGTACATGCTGGTTTCTTTCCACAAAAAAATCAAAAGAAAAGGTGGCCTAACGTTTACCACTTCCCAGTCTGGATTTATGGCGGAGGGTTTACCTCCGGCTCTTCATCAGACTCACGATATAACTTGTCTTAAATCGTCGATCAATCAGTCAAAATCGGAAAGCCTATGATAGCAACCAGCATAAACTATCGTCTCCATTGCGGGGGATTTATGTGGAGCAAAGAGATTCAACAAGCAGGAGCTGGGAATCTTGGATTTAGAGACCAACGCTTGGCGCTGCATTGGATACAAGAAAGTACGTCTAATGTGGAACCAATCGGTTGAGATTCTGTTCTGACTGTGCTTAGACATTGCTGCGTTTGGTGGCGACCCATCGCAGGTCACAATTTGGGGTGAAAGCGCCAGAGCTAATAGTGCTGGTACGCATTTGGTCGCTTATGGGGGTCGTGATGACGGCCTTTTCCGTGCAGCCATTAGCGAAAGTGGAGCTCCAAGCGTTTATGCACGCTATCAACTATTGTTAGTGCGGCGGGCTGCAGTTCGGCAACAGATACTCTCGCTTGTCTTCAAACCATTCCAGAAGAAACATTACATGGAATATTCGATAACTCTTCTATCGTGCCTGTCCATACGTTGACTGGACTTGGTGGACCACAATTCATCCCTGTCATCGATGGAGACTTTCTTGAAGAGAGCGCCACTATTCAACTTCGAGAGGGCAGATTTGTTAAAGTTCCTTATCTTATAGGTGGTAATGCCGACGAAGGAACAAGTTTTGCCGTTAGGGGGTATAAACACGGACGCCGAATTTCAGAAGATAGTCACCAATTGGGGTTTCGACAATGCTACCGCAGAAACCTTACAGGCACTCTATCCAGATATTCCTGATATAGGAATACCTGCCACAATGGTTGGGAGACCTCCATCTCAATATGGGGATCAATATAAGCGAGTGGCGGCATTCCAAGGCGATATGAACATCCATGCACCCCGCAAACTGGCTAGTCAGGCCTGGTCAGTTCATAATGTGTCAGCGTGTAGCTACGTGTTTGACATGATCACGCCCGGGGCCCCATTTGCTGGGGCCAATCACCGTTAAGAGGTCCCCTATGTGTTCCACAACGTTGACAACGAATTGCCACTTACAAGCAGCCGCCAACGCTTGAGCACTATAATGTCGAGAATGTGGGTCAGTTTCGTGACGATGCTGGATCCAAATATCCCCGGAGGTATGTTTCCGTTCATATTGATATAACATAACCGCACTGCGTTCGAGAATCTCCGAAATCTAAACTGACTAACTATTGAACAGAATATGCTACCAGATGACCCGTATACGACAAGAACGACCCGGAAATCATCTTCTTCAACACCAATGTTACGAGCCTTGCGTATGTAGACTTGGATGTCTATCGTGCAGAAGGCATAAAGTACATTAGCGATCGACTTGAAAGTATTGGGCGTTGAGATTTTGCTGGTTTAGTGTCGTGAAATTTGGAGTGGTACTTACCACCACAATATTCTGGGTCGTGGCCAACCCACTTTTGTATGTAGATTTGTGACCCTGTGGAAATCCTTTGATAGCAGAATAGTATTCCTTTACGTAGCGTTGTAAAGTGAATAAAACTAGATCCCTTTATATCCAATCCAATGAGCAGGATCTCTGACTGGGTCTTCTACCTACAGTGGGAAAATTTTGTACGTAATCCAAGTCCATTCGCGCATACGGCGCTAAGGATCAGGATCAAGATCGCCACAACGAGAATTCGGAGGCTAGCACTCCCGACGACAGTCATGACTCTGAATTCGATGGACCTAGAGCAGGGTCCAAGAGGGTCGAGCCGAAGCGAATACGTCTAATCCTCCCATCGAATCAGCAACTCTTGGCCCCAAATCGCCACCTCCACCATTCCCCAATCCATGCTAGAGCCTCTTGGACTTTGCGCGCGACGGCGTTCATAACTCTGATTGGATGGGCCGGCGCTAACGCTGATGACATCTTTTAGTGGTGGGTAGTTAGGTTACGGGGTAGCAGGCAGACCTTGGCAGAACAACAGAAGAATACTTAAACAGTCATCTGCATGACCGTGACTCCGTGAGAGCAGCGCTCATGAGCTTAAGATGTCGGGTCACTTGATATCCAAGATTGGTATCTTCCTGTTTGCACTCGTCGCCATTGTCGCTATGATCTTTAACTTTCTATCAACTGGCATCTTTCTTCCTCTTAACATTGACCTTTTTTTGCCCCGACGAATAATAATGGACGACGACCTACATCGCGTCTCGTGTCCCACAATGGATCCTTTGCCGACGACTGAACGGACCGTGTTCGGCAACACCCGAGGATGCTTTGTTTACTGCTATCCCTCCACTGGTGGGGTTCTCATCAAAGAGGCTGACCTTCTCGACATGCTTTTCCTATCGCTCCCCCGCTCCCACGTATCGCACCGGTCATCTAGTGCCGAAGAAGAGGACAAATTCTGTAATCTCTTGCGACGGATTGGTGCAACTTGGTGGCCGAGTAAGGAGGATGAGATAGAAGTGCTGGTTGGCATGAGGGAGGCCACGGAGGAAGAAGAAAAGGTGGTAGTATTTGGTTGGCCGACGGATGGAGTTGGTGTGTGGGTGTTGAGGTATAAGAGTGACAGGGAAATGCCAAGAGATTTTGGGAGGATCAGTTTAGCGATGAATATGGAGGAAAAGATACAGATGATGAAAGAGTATGGTGCTACTTTTATGGAAGATGTCACACAGGTGAAGGAACTTTATGATACCAGTGGCTAGATATGTGTTAAAGGCCTACTAGTCTCGGGATGGGTACTAGTGCTTGTGGAGGGGAGTTTCAATATGCTTCATACAGTGCTATGGGAGAGTTTCTAGTTAGAGTTATCTGGGATGCGTTTCTGTCGAAGCAAATTTCTCGGTGAACGTCCGGTTGACGAACGCCAGAGAAAGTCCTGCGACTGCTTCTGGGTGGCAGCCCGGTCGACTCGCCGCGAGCTTGCCGCTTCATCAGCTGTCTTATTTCCCTCAATTCCGGCGTGGCCGGGTACCCTAGAGCTATTCGGGCCCTGCCCCGGAGGGAGGGACTCATAGTTAAGAAAGTCTTGGCAGGGGAGGGGCCGTGAATCTTGCCCCCTAAGTACCCGAAATCTTGATGCTGTATTTCTTGATCGGATCTTTTGCATCTTCTCATCTAATAACCATAATCGCTCGGCCACGGAAACTCGGGGCTTCAGGTGGGGATCAATTATAGGCCGATATATCTTTCATCAGGTAAGTAAGCAAGGTCCCTGAAATGGGTCTGAGAGAAATTAACTGACCGCGACTTCCTCTTTTTAGAGCGACTATGGGCGACGAAAATAAGTGGGCGAGAAGTTGTGTTGCAAGACTCTCGATTCATAGTAAGCTTATTTAGAAGGCTGGTCGCATAATTGCCAAGTCGATGCGACGAAGCGACAAAGCTCCCGACAACGTAGGCATCGTAGCAAAAGGTCAAAATGCGAGCTTGTTGAAGCCTCGGCGGGAGCAATGCTTTTTGGCCAAGGGTCTGGCTGGCCATCTGCTGTCCATGTCCACTCACGATCGCCTATAAGTCCATGAACAAAGCAGATTTCAACCAAAGCGTTGGCACAGCCATGCAAGACTTTGATTCCATCTAGAAATAAAGCGATTGAAGGAGGGGCGGGACTTTCAGCCTTACGGCGGTCGGCGGTGCCTCGTCGTCTTGGACGTGCTTCTTCAAGCCACGGCTTCGTAGTGGGAATGGACTCTTCCATGGACTCATAGTTTAACGAGAAGCATGATTCAATGGTGCTGATGGAATTTTTTTAGATTTCAAGTTTAGAGCACACCGAGCCTTGACTATGGGTGAGCCGACGTAACAGCCGACCCTCTCATGTTTCCTTCACGTATTGCCAAATCAGAACTGGAAGAGCGCTGAAGACAGGGTGAAAGACGACCAAAAGGGGCAGGTATGAAGATCGGTCCAATCATTCATTTGAATACCTCATCTAGATAATCAACTGTAATTCTATCAGCGGAATTTACTCTTTGACTATTTTCTAAGATTACATGTAGTGATATACCGGTTTCCCGAGGGGGGCTGTGGATGAAGCTGGTCGACAGACCAAAAACCCAGGAAAATCCTCGCAGACATCATACTGCTCTATGTATCTGCATAGAATCACTGGATTTTTTTAGATTCCAAGCTTTGAGTCTGACCTGCATCTGGGTTGCAGGCTTTCTCCAGTTGTCTGAAGTTCTTTGTCGGCTCCCTTGGCGAGATAAAGCCATTGTCTCGACGAATTTAGTACTTCGTGTCACTCAAGTCCAGAATGCCTTGGTCTGATTCTTATTTTAACTCGAGTAATAATGGACTTCATTGAGTCTCTTCCCTTCTCTTTCATGGTTCCGAAGAACCATTATATCCCATTGTACTTTGAGAGCCTGCCCCATCGAGAACAAGGCATTACGGGTCTTCATACAAAGAACACGTTTAGAAACAAATTCGGTTCTTTCTACAAACAACACATTAGTATCAAGGGCATAATGCGAGGTTTATTATTGGAGTTACTGTTAGACAATGCCTTTGCCTCGCTTTTGAGGCCATATCCTCCTCGACAATGAGATGGTGGGATTGTCATGCTATTTTCGTCTCTTGCAGGAAACTTCCTGCAACTGGAGATGCGTGTCGTAGACCGACCGAAAGATATAAAAATGATCAATTTCCGCTTCTGGGATGACCTTTTCCTCTGTATATTCGCCTTTCGCATCCATTCTACCAAACCTTATCTGTTCAGTATCTTTTGCCCGTGTTGCATATAGCACATACCTGTCCTACACTTTCTCAGTACGTTACCTGCCACTCATCTCATTTCCACTGCACACAATCAGCCCGAAGTCATTCGTCGTTTAATGGCTTCGTATGAAATTGACCTTAAGATGGAGAAGTTGTCCATTACATCAGCGCCCACCATCAATTGGAGCACATGGGTCCAGCTTTTGGATAAGCTCCCCCATGAACCAAACCCACAACGCCGCTCCAGATGTGAAGGAGATTCAAATGCCTATGACGCATTCTGGAAATCGCGACACCCTTGGGATCTAGTTGATTATTATCTTTACCTCATCGCCATCGAAGGGAAGTACCGGAACTGGGGCGTCCGTCTCTCAGACAGCTGGCTGATTCAGAGCGACGGGTCCCGCTGGGATAACTTTGGATATGCCATCGACTCAGACGACCGTGAGTGTCAGACTGGCTGGAAAGATCCTCTTTTGCTCTTCTCCTCCCTTCCCGTTCCACATGCAACCGAATGCCCAGACCGCAGGATCGTTTTGGGCGTTAATCTTCGCACTCATCACCTCGTTGGCTATCTATTTGAATCTGCACCTGAGAGTATCTCCGAGCTGGACTCGGTCTGGGGTCGGAGGGAACTCATCATCAATGTGAGCCTCAAGCGATTCACTCACATTCTTAAATACAGCGTCAATGAGAACCAGTCTATTTTGAAGAAGGGCGTTTTCAACTTCTTCCGCGAGAGTAGCCGACATCTGCACGCTGGTATGGACGCGGTGATCACCATCAAATACATTCAATTCCTCCAGGATGCTCTTTCCGGCGCAAGACTTAGCGCTCCTTGCAGAGTGGGAGAGGAACCACAAAATTGGTTCGATATGGAGGAACATCTCCGCAACTTTCTGTGTCGGGGCTCAGCTAGTGGCTGGATGAGCTCGCACGAGGGGATGACAGCGGAGGAGGTCCGTAAGCACGTTACTGCTAACACCTCTTCGTCCTGTATTTTCGGTGACCAACTCTTTCCACCTGATATTGTCAATGATGAGAAGAGAGTCGGGCGTAACTCCTGGTCTCAAATTGAGCCGGATATGTCGCTGCTGATGTGGTGCGAGGTAGAGCTGCCACAATCAGGGCTAACATCGTTGGAGAAGATCAGGCAATCCACATCTGACATGGTTATTCTGTTGGGAATTTTCGTTATCGAGTGCTCCAGTCTTGTTAAGGATGAGGATGATTGTGAGATTGCGCCGTGGGTCGAGAAGATCATTGAGCGGCGGTGTAAACCACAGGGGAGTTCCCCAAGTGACAAATGGAGACGGGCTTATTAACTTGAGTGTCCAAGTGGGATACTGTACATGCATGGTGGTGCATATAGGGTTATAGTTTGCTACGGACATAGTTTGATACGGCGTTTATAGAAGTTTATTGGGATCCTAGAGGTATAGAACCAAACAAAAGAATAAAAACTTAATCAAAACTCTCTCCTCCCTAATTATAGATTGAGAACATTCCTCACACTACAGTAGAATGTAAATATATTTGATGGAGATTCCTCCTTCGCACTCGGTATTCGCCCTCGAAGAGCATTATGTAGGGCCAGCATGCAGATTGCCTGCAGGATTTCCTTCGTGCAGATTGTTGACCGGATTTCTCCGGGCATTATTATTCTCCTGTTTCCTAGATTACTTTGCTGGATTGGCCGTTTATAGGCCCTTTCTTGTTTCTTCTGCTTCTGCTTCCTCGGAGATCTCTAGAGATTCGAAGATGATCGATCATGTTCCTTTGCTTTCCAAGTTTCCTGCGCGTAGTAGCGTAGTTTCTTTCCCTATCAGAATTTGACTCCATAAACCTATCGGTCAGATTGAGAACCTTGAGTTGTATATCGTGACCAATCAGGATACTGGGTCATTCTTCTAGTTTTCTTGTTTATGGTGCCTAGTTTTCCCAACATACAATGCAGTTAAGTTAGCAATATTTGTACCTGACTATGACTAAGTTGAGTTTAATCAAGCTTGTGCCACTCGAAACGGTTGGGTAAAGTCAATTGTATTCTTAATCGTTGCCTTGGGACAGTTCGCTTCCTTCATCCTTGGGTTTGCTGTCGTTTCTATGATGTATCATATTGGATGTCGATCGGCGATCGACGATCGATTCATAAGTTACTTCGCTTCCTTCTAACATAACAAAACATCCCCTTTTTATACGCAAATCACATCCTACATAGCTGCACGGTCGTACACGTAGTCATGCATGAGCATCCGCTCATCTCCGAAGACCTCTCCAATATTTCTTCCATGCAAGGTTTCAACCTGCATGATCGGAGCTCAGTTTAGCACCGCCACGCCGTGTAACCAATGGCAACGCCTCCAAATCCGGTCTGTGTGGCGCTACGTGGCTGTTCCTCTGCACGAGCTCCAATGATGACCCATCAGCCCCGAATTGAGATGATCTGATTGGACACATCATCGAAAACAGACCCTCTCCCCGCGGACGGCGGATCTTGGCAGCGTCATGATCGGATTACGATTGGCAATGAAAGTCGCGAGTACCCAGCGGGCATCCACTGGTTCAGCGGAAGGTCCCAATTTCCCAAGTTCCCGAGCTTGAACACTGGAACTGCGAAGGCTGGGCAAAGTACTAAGTACGGACCTGTCTCGCTTGGCCTCAGCCCTGCAGCCCTACCATCCTGCGCTGCACCTGCTCATCTCACTTCCTCACAATTTTTCGAGTCTGCCTAATAGTCCTGTCCCTTTTTCTGTTTGTTACGTTCCCTGGCTTCCCCTTTCTGGAGTTCCCTCAATTGCGCTCCTTCCAAGACTTCCGCCCTTCCGCTCTCCCCCCGTGCGACAGCTCGTCCACGGTCCTTTTCACCACTTCTCACTCCCCTTTTCCTCTCCATCTGACGCCGTCCGTGAGATCGCGTCAATTATCTGCTGACAATGGCTGAATTTGCTGCTCCTCCGGTCAATGGTAGGTGAAACTGGCGAAGCTACTGCGAATGCGATCAAAACAATAAGCGACCAGCTATTGCGCATGATGCTGACCAGATACTGCTTCAACAGGGATCGTTACCAATGGCGAGACCTCGGCACCAGGGATGCGCAGCGCCAGCGACCGCTTCGAACTCATCTCCGGCCCCCTGATCAACCTCAAGAACATGCACTATCAGCCTCCCACCCCAGTCTGGCAAGGCAGTGTATTGATCGTTACAAAGCCTGGTCAAGACCAGCCCCAGCTCCACTTGCGCCAGATCGGCCCCGTTGCCGCCGAGGGACAACTTCCCCAAACGCAAACAGATCAGACTATCCGGGGCTTGAAGCTCTACGAGGACCCCAAGAAGGCCTTCTGGCGCTTCTCCCTGAACGTACCTGTCGAGACCTACGAGGCGCGCTGGGAGTACGATATCCCGGGTCTATACAATGAGTCTGCGGAACCAGTCAAGGCGCCCTGGAACTTTGTCGTCCCTGCAGAGGATCAGTCCATGCGCATCATGTTCCACTCCTGCAACGGCTTCTCAGTTGGTACAGACATGGACGCCTGGGTCGGCCCTAATCTGTGGAATGACGCCCTGCGTGTCCACGGCGAGAAGCCCTTCCATGTCATGGTTGGCGGTGGTGACCAGATCTACAATGACGGAATTCGCGTTGATGGGCCTCTGAAGGCCTGGACAGCCATTGCCAATCCTCACAAGCGCCGTACTCATGACTTCAACAACCAGATGCGCGCCGACTGCGATGAATATTACTACGCCAACTACGTGCGCTGGTACAACACCGAGCCCTTCCGCGCGGCGAACGGCCGTATCCCCCAGGTTAACATTTGGGATGACCATGACATCATTGATGGCTTTGGCTCTTACACGGATCACTTCATGAAGTGCCCTGTGTTCCGCGGTATTGGTGGTGTCGCGTTCAAGTACTACTGCCTGTTCCAGCATCATATCGCCCCGCCCAAGTCGACTTTCACCACTGATTCGCCCGAGACCATGCACGCGGTGAATGGAACCTCTGGCATAGACCCGCGCCAGGTCGAGAACACCTACGTTCTCGAGAACCAGCCCGAGGACGACAGCTGGATCATTGGCAAGCGACCTGGTCCGTACGTCGAGGAGCGCAGTCGCAGTTTGTACATGCGCTTTGGCAAGCGTATTGGATTCGTGGGTTTGGATGCCCGCACTGAGCGCACCCGTCACCAGGTCAATTATCCCGAAACATACGACCTGATCTTCCGACGACTGCAGCAGGAGATGGACGCCGCCAATGGAGAGCTGAAGCATCTAGTCGTCCTGCTCGGCGTTCCCATTGCGTACCCTCGTCTCGCCTGGCTCGAGAACATCCTCACCTCGCCCATCATTGCGCCCATTCGCTTGTTGAACAAGCGATTCGGCTTGGCAGGTGGTCTTTTCAACGAGTTTGACGGGCAGGTTGATCTGCTGGATGACTTGGACGACCATTACACGGCGCGACAGCACAAGCGCGAGCGTAAGATGCTCG
This sequence comes from Penicillium subrubescens, assembly GCF_028828155.1. Classification (NCBI taxonomy): domain Eukaryota; kingdom Fungi; phylum Ascomycota; class Eurotiomycetes; order Eurotiales; family Aspergillaceae; genus Penicillium; species Penicillium subrubescens. The sequence continues at coordinate 1,425,591 of NW_026643160.1, read as the reverse complement.
TGCAGCGGCTGCAGGAGCTGGCGCGCGCCAACTCCATCCGTGTCACCATTCTTGGCGGCGACGTGCATCTTGCGGCAATTGGTCGCTTCTACTCGCACCCGAAGCTGAATCTCGCGGGTGAGAACGACCATCGCTTCATCGTCAACGTCGTTAGTTCCGCTATCACAAATAAGCCCCCTCCCAAGGCAGTCGCGAACCTCCTCGCTCGTCGCAACAAGATCCACCACCTCGACCGTGAGTGTGACGAAACGCTCATGCCGTTCTTCGACAAGCAGCCCGGTGGTGTGGAGAAGAGCGCGATTTGGAATAAGGTGACCATGCCGTCGCGCAACTTTGCCACGTTGACCGAGGTAGTGGCGCCCGTTGCCAACGGCGATGCTGTTCAACCGGTGACCGCGAAGCTCGAGCGTCTGCCAAAGGATGGCCACGCGCCTCTGCACAAGGGCGAGGTCAATGCCGGCTCGACGCACAGTGCGGCAGATGGATTCAGCGCCCACAGCGGCATGTACGGTGGTCTGGACGTTGCTATTCGCGTGGAGATTGATCCCCATGATCGGAAGGGAACGACGGAGGGCTATGGATTCGGCAGTAAGTCATAATCTCCCACGGAAGCGTGGTTTTTATGTCGATGATATCGATGATGTTGTGGCTAACCTCTTTTTTTTTCTAGTTCCCCCACTGTTGGCTACAGAAGGCCCGCCCCAGTCGTCTCGTATGAGCATCCGGTCGCGAGTTTCTCGCCAAAACTCCCATCAGGAGCAGCCCGGACGACCTTCGACTGCGCTGTAATCGTAATGTTTATTCCTTCTCTTAAGGATTTATAATATTCCCTTGTTATTGTTCCCACACCCCCTTGTCTTTGTCTTGATACCTCTTTACGTCATGTTTCTCTGGTTGCGTTTTGGTTTTTTTTCCCACATTCTACGCTACTTCAATGTTCACTTTAGTGTATATGACATATGTACTTGGACGTGTATTGAAGTATGTATGTTGAAATAATGTCCCTCGGTTCAGGTACATAGTACCGAGTACTGGTGGTCTAGTTAGTTCTAGATATGCAAATGCGATCGCGTTTAAATCATTTTACTCAGTACAGTAGATTATGTGGAGAATCAATTTTATCTTCTAGTGAGAATAATGTATGTCTGCCTGCGATTAGTGTACTACTATCATTGGTCGTGGCGTGAAAAGTATGACCAGTAGACTTCCAGTATACTTTCCAACTTCCCCTCGCAAGGAAGTAGTTACTACTTCGGGTTTAGAGGGGTGCTTATCAAGCCCGCCTGATTGACTGATTGACTGATTGACTGGTCGATTGTGTTTTTTTCTCCACTTAAGCTGTCTTGTCCACGAGCTCGGATAAGATGATAATAAGAGTGATTGCTTACAGCTGTTCTGTTCTTCTTAATACTTGATCCGTCTTGTCTACCGAGGCTATGATTCCCGGCAGGGTATTGACGGTGATAAGAAAGTACTCCACTTCCCCGAAGTCAACTGACTGGAACTAACTGGAATTGACTAGTGAATTAACCAAGTTAATCAACTAATGTAGCAAGCTGATAAACTGCCTCTATGTAACACCTGATCCTATAAGATTCTACCAATCAATCACTCCCCTGCCACAACAGGAATATTACTCGAATAAACCAACCCCTCTCCCCTCCTTACATACTCCTAGGTACAGTACTAACTAAATCCAGCAACTCCCCAGCCCATCCCCAATCCAGCCCCAAATCAAGTAGCTTCGCTGCCCCCCATCCCTAATTAAGCAACTCTCTTGCCCATTCCCAATCCGTACACGGGATCCTGCATGTCCTGCGGACGGTAGTGGGCAAAGCTAAAGCCTAAGTTTCCAAGCTTCGCGTTTCGCGTCCACTTGCTTATCTCCTGCTTGTTGATGCGATGCGATGCGAGATCGCTTATAGGTTTTTGGCCCTGCCGAATCTAGTCCACTCCACCGGTTTCATTTGGTTTGGCAGGATGGGGATTTCCTGTGGCCTGTGCGTGTGAGTAATGTTTAGGAGGTATTATCTAGAGAGGGGGAGATTGAGATTAGGATGGTACCTATATAAGGAGAGGGGAGGTCGGGTTTGGCGGGTGAGGAGATTGGTGATTTGATCTGAATTCTTGTACGACCATACGATAGTACAGCACAACATTGCAATATTGGACTTTTGTCCTGCATGCTGCTAGTGCTCGTGTGTTTATTCGGAATATGACTGGATACATTTCTTACTTGAAATTCTATTGCAGCTGTTGATCGCTGTTATCTGCTTCTTTTCTACTTCTTGAGCTTACATACTCATCGCTATACCCTGTTCTCGCCTGATAACTGACCTCGACGCATTTTGCTATCCTCGTCGCAGTATCATTCGGTCCTAATCTCCTCCTTCTTCCCCCTTCCCTCCTAGGACAATCGCAACGATGGGATCCGACACGCCCACCGAAAAAGATATACAAACGAGCAGCAGCTCACCGAGTCATGACCAAGAAGCCGGCGAGATCGCCAGCGTCGGCGAAAGCGACGAGCTCCACCATCTTGGCTACGAGCAGGAGATGCACCGCAACCGATCGGTGATTACTCTACTCTTCCAATCGCTCGCCATCGCAGCTATTCCCTACGGTGAAGGCAGTGCCCTACTCAGCGCTATCTACGGCGGGGGTCCACTCTCCATCTTCGTCGGATGGATTGTCGTCTGTGTACTCGATCAATGTGTCGCAATGTCTCTCGCCGAACTAGCTTCACGCTATCCAACCTCCGCAGGACCGTACTACTGGTCCTTCCAAATCGCCCGCAGCAGCAAAACAACTGTCTCCTTTATCAATGCCTGGATCTGGCTAATCGGCAACTGGACCATCACACTATCCGTCAACTTCGGCTTCGCATCTATGCTCTCCGCCACTATATCAATGTACCATCCAGACTGGAGCGCTAACTCCTGGCAACTCCTCCTAATATTCTACGCCGTCTGCCTGGGCAGTCTAGTGATCTGCACATTCGCAAATAAATACCTCCCACAAGTAGACATCGCCTGCGCAACCTGGACAGCCCTCACAATCATCGTCATTCTCATCGCCGTCTCCGTCAAAGCAGATACAGGCCGACACTCCGCCTCCTACGCTCTAGCACACTACGACACCTCCTTCGCCGGCTGGGGCAACTTCACCTTCTTCATCGGCCTCCTCCCAGCCGCCTACACCTTCTCCGCCATCGGAATGGTCTCCTCCATGGCCGAAGAAGTAGCCCAACCAGCCATCAAAGTTCCCCGAGCAATCTCCCCTCGCCGTACCAGTCGGTTTTATCGCCGGCCTCTTCTTCATCATCCCACTAACAGTCACCCTCCCCCCACTGGAAGACATCATCAACTCCCCCGGCGGCCAAGCTCTCCCCTACATCCTCCACGCCGTCATGGGCTCCCCAGGCGGCGGTCTAGCCCTCGTCTTCCTCGTCCTCGTAATCACCCTCTTCTGCAGCATAAGCATAACCGTCGCCGCAAGCCGCGCAACCTGGGCCGCAGCCCGCGACGACGCAATTCCGCTCGCGAAACTCTGGGCCCGTGTACACCCCCGTCTCGGCGTGCCTGTCTGGTCCCTCGTTCTCCTGACAATAATACAAATGCTCCTGGGATTAATCAATCTCGGCTCGACGAGTGCGTTTACCGCGTTCGTGTCTGTGGGTGTTATTGCGCTTGCGGCGGCTTATGCGGTGCCTATTGCGTTGAGTTTGTATCATGGTCGTGAGGAAGTTTCAAGGGCGCCGTGGAATTGCGGGAAGTTTGTGGGTGTTACGGTTAATGTGCTTGCGTTGGCGTGGATTGCGTTTGAGTTGGTGCTTTTTAGTATGCCCATGGTTTTGCCGGTTACGCCGGTTTCGATGAATTATGCCTCTGTGGTATTTGTCGGGTTTATGGCTATTTCGGCCGTTTGGTATGCTGTTTATGCTAGGAAGCGTAAGTTCTTTCCCTCGGTGCTTCAATTTTCAGTGGAAGACCTCCTTTTTGTGTGGATGCTAATGCGAGAAAACAGATTACAAGGGTCCGCCAGAGTCAGATGCGTTGTAGGTTGTGTGGGATCTGGATTTAGTTATTTTGTGTATGCACTTTTGGGTGGCTATTTTGGTATATCAAGACCGAATATAATGTTTCATATGATGTTCCCTCCCCCACAAGGTTTTATTAAAGGTTAACTTGTTGCCGTGATCTTTCAGTACATTCACGCTATCAATCCAAGGCCAAATATACTCTGTATCCACCGAGTGGATGAGAGAATAAGCTTGTGGGGGTAAGTGGAGCCTCCACTTGGAGCGGTTGACTGGTGTGAGTCTAAAACAGGCGAAGTTGTACTCACGTGTAGTCGAGTCCAATACCATCAAATATTCAGAATCAGAGGCTACGTAGACATACAAATTGTGAGTCTTGTTGTACGATGAGTAGGGAAAGTATATAGATCAATGGCCTTTAATATTTTCCAGCAGGCTCCCATAGGGCCAATCAAATGATCAGGTATCAAGTCAATTGATAAAGATAGAGACTCGTTCATCTGCCAAAGCAAAGTGTGGTTTCTGTCTAGCGGTTGTTTCACCATGTGTCTAGTTCTCAGAATAGCGATACTTTTTAGCATCAATTTCCCATCCAAGATTGTGCAAAAATTCTTTAAATTCTGGGCTCAAAACGACATTTTCGCCGGTGTAGACGATGATGTTCCTCAGTGGTGCGATACCCCTGACCAATCCGTTGATTTCTGCCAATACCGCACTGACGGACGAGGGATTTCTCTGATATTGATCGAAGACCTTCCTAGAGTAGATGCAATTCCAGAATCGTAGTCGAGTTAGTCCAGGACATCTTGCTTTAAGATGACAAAGTGTTTGCACGCTAGGAGCTTCGAGTTCCAAATCTCCATCAGGCCTCTTAACCGTCGCAGGGAACGAAATGTCTACCCGACAGAGAAGGGCCGCATTGTGGCAGCCAATACGATCTGTGAAAGCAACCAGAGAACTGGGATTGCCTGGTACAAACTCGGGAGACACGTGGAGAGTAATTATCCTGAAGAAAACTGCAATTGCCTCCATGTTAATCTGCTGGTTGGTGTACAGTAATGCGAAAAGATGAGACCCTGGGTAGGTCGGGAAGATCTTCCGAGCCCATCTATCCATTTCCTCGTCGGAAAAATAGATCCAGTATGACCCCAACAGGGCGAAAAAATGCTCATAAATCTTCACGCGAATCTCAAGGGGTACGCCGAGAAAATGGGCACGCGGTAAGGGAGGTGCCATCTTGCCAGGAAACGTTGGTATTCATAGGAGGAGGTAGATAGGGAAGTGGAGAATTGGAAGAAGAAGAGAGAGAAGATATCCAATCTTGATACCCTTTTCTACGTGTTTCACTAAACGATTCTTTGGCGGTAAAAAGCGAGAAAGTATATGAAAACTATTCAGGTTTAGTGGGATATTCCGCCAGGAAATTACCTAGGTAACTCTATGTAGAGGATTTCCTCTGCCGGGTGTGGATTGAATTCCCAAGAATCTGCCCAAGGGGCACAAGGTTGATATTATCGAGGTGAATAATCCAAATTTCATACGCATACACGCAACTATCCTTTCTCTTCGCCAGGGGCTCCTGGTCTATAACCCGAACAAGGGTCACCGAGCAGGCCTTGAGGAAGCATACGGTGTTAGCTGAATGGGAGCTGCGGCCATACCTATTCACACCACAAAACCGGGTGGAGCCTCCATGATATATGACCAGTCCATGGGTCTGATTGAATGCGTAAGCGTTGGATGGGCAGATGATGGTCGTCGAGGCTAATTAATTGAAAAGTCGTGAATTTGAGTCGCTGGCAATGAAATGCATACCCTGTTCATTTCAACATGTCAACACTATTGAAGGATCTTTTCATTACGCAACGGCTGATTTGGTGAGACGGATCTAGTTGATTCCTTTCGCATGATACCAAGATGAAGCGAGCTATGTCGACCGAAGGACCATAAGATCCAGATGGTGGCGTTTTGAAGCTCAAGCCCTGAAGCCCTCAGTCAATTTTTCCAATCAAACCAGCTTGCCAGAGCAGTGTTCAAGACCGAGCCCTAATGCTCAAACAGTTCTTGGAAATGTAGAAAAGAACTACATACCTTTTGCGTGGCCCATCAAGATAACATAGATTTTCTTAGGATAGCTATCAATCCTAGACATGAGCTCATATCATATCGATTGTTGTGCGGCTTTGTTTATGATCTCCACCAGCCCTGTATCAGATCCCAATCTTATCTTGCTCCACCACCACGGCGTTCTCATCGATGATCATTAACGACGTGCGAGAACTAACAAGCCGCAAAATGCCAGCAAAAATACTGCCCTCCTAACAAACCGTCTTCCAACAACAGCCCACCTATCCCAATAAAGTTCAACCTCGAGTTCCATAGCCTCAGATCCTGAATTCAAATGCGGAAACGCCACCTCAGGCACCTCCACACCTAGAAACCCACACAGTGGGTCCCACCCCATTCCAGGATGAAACTCCAGCAGCTGATCCGGTGGGACAGCAGCTCGCACACGCTCATAGTGCGAATCAAACGACGCCAGTAACGCCGGAACAGAGGACGGAGCACACGGTGGCTGACCCCCAGACAGAACGGTGGTCGTCCGATTGAGCAAGGCCTGATACGGACCCGTGAACTCAGGATCTAGGTACGAGAGGAGGCGCATCGACCGCCAGGACAGAATCTCCAGGATGAATCTCTGCATAGAGCGTAGCCAGGCGGCGCGGTCGCGAGTTGTCAGGATGATCTTTGCGTTGGGATAGGCGGAGAGCAGCTCCTCAACAAAAAGGCAGCAGGGGTCGTCAGATAGGGCCTTCTTCGTGTTAGCTATCTTCACAATATTCTATACGCCACCATACACCGGAGGATAGAATCAAGGGCAGTACATCATAGTTCCAAAGAATCCGATCAAAGTCCTCTCCCTGAAAACGGGTCCCAATCCCATCATATTTGGCCCGCACGGCCTGAAGCCAGAGCTGGAAGTGCTCGTTGTTCTTATTCTTAGAGGCTTCGCTGAAGTGGTAGGGGTTTAGCCCCAGGTGTCTGAGGGCTGCACATATGGCTGGTCTGTATTAGCTCAGTTGCAAGATCATGATGAAGGCTGGGTCGGGTGTACATGTTGTTCCTGTTCGTGGGAGTGATAGGACGAGGACCTTCATTGGCTTTGGGCGGGGGATTACTGGGGCGGCCTTTTCGTAGAATTCCATTTTCTTCTGATGTGATTGAGGAGTTTGTTTGTTTGATAGAGAGAGAGAGACCAAAGTTGATTAGAATTATCTTGAATATATTGATCGGCTGTTGGGAAGTAGGGTAGCACCAGGAATATTTCTATCGCCGATATCGATACCTTTTGACCGCTACTCTGTCGAATACTGTGCATGTCCAACTCTTCCGCGAAGCCTATTTTGAGAGATTGTGTAATGCCTATACTAAAAACGGGAATCACTAGGGAAAAACTTGGAACTCTCCACTCAGTCTTAGTGGTGAATAGTACGAATCACAAATTGTTTATTGGACAATGGCTACAGTTATCCACCGCGGTGGGGCAAGGCGGCCCTTTCTAGCTGCGTGAGCGCCCGAATCTGGGCGCTTATTTGAAGATCACTGATCAGGTCAGGCCACTCCCAGGCTTGCTAAGTTCTACTCAGTGAGCAAAAAGCGGCAAGGTCTGAGCACTAAAACGGAAGGGGAAAGCCAGAAGCGGCAGAGGAAATCCGCTACGTAGGTAAGATCCAGCTTATAGTCTTTATGAGGGATATCACATTATGGATGCTATATTGAAGGCAGTCTCCAGATAATTGCCAGTGTTTCAAGCGATAATGAAAGCACATTGTGAATTGATGATTTAGTAGATATTAGTATCATGTCATGTTTCCACTCTTTAAGGAATGAATGAAAGATGCACTAGATAAGTCAAAAAAGAGGTTCTACTTGCCTACAGATAATACATTCTCGTCTAAAGCGAAAATAATATCTATAAGCAAAAGAATTGACTACTCCATCGACACCTTTAATGAATACAAATTGCATGATATTTTGCACATTGGTCACGCTCGTATCATAGCGATAACGGAGTCTTTAGAATTCATAACAATGAGAAGCAGACTAGACCTGATCAAGTGGAGAGCAACACAAAGTTTGAGTAATGAGTATCTAATCATGCAAATTTTATTCACTAGCCAATAGGTATTGTCAATAGTTACACAGCTATGAAGTACATGGAAATGGGTCAATCAGAGCAGCGGAATCAAAATATGAGTGATGTACTCATTGATACAGAATGTGATTCTGAATAAAAGAAAACATTAGATGAGTGCTTCACTGAATACAGAGTACTAGCTCCAAGGGGGTGGAAACAAGTCAACACGAGGAGCTGAACAGCCTGAACTTCAGCTGGAGTGGGCCCCTCTTTTTCAACCTTGGCACTTCGAGGGGCTCCCGTATATCGTGGGCTACTCTAAGCACAGTTGTTCAATAACAAGGACACTGGGCTTTTATTTTCTGATCGCCGATGACAGCAAGAATGGCATTGTCACATGATGACTACACGGTCGCGTGGATTTGCGCCTTGCCCCTGGAAATGGCTGCGGCCAAGACGATGCTGGACAAGCTCCACCCCCCACTATCTCAGCCCAAATCCGACCATAACGCCTACACATTTGGTAGTATTAGTGGACATAACATAGTGGTAGCCTGCCTACCGTCAGGCGTTTACGGAACCACCTCTGCAGCAGTGGTACTCGCTCATATGCTTCCGACGTTTTCGTCTCTTCGATTTGGGCTGATGGTGGGCATTGGGGGTGGTGTGCCGAGTAAAGATGCCGATATTCGCTTAGGCGACGTGGTTGTCAGCATGCCAACTGCGACCTTTGGGGGTGTAGTTCAGTATGACTATGGGAAGACACTTCGTGATGGACGTTTCGAACGCACCGGGTCGCTCAACAAGCCACCACAATACTTGCTAACTGCAATATCTCAAATGCGCAGCAATATCACGGGTGGAAGCACATCGATTGAAGAAATCACATCAGAGATACTTCAGAAACAAGGAAAGCTTCCACAACATTTTTCACGCCCAGATAAGGATTGGCTGTTCCAGGCAAATTATGACCATCAAGACAAGAGTGCCGACTGCTCCAAGTGTGAACCGGACCAACTAGTTACGCGCACGACACGAGACAAAGAACCCGTCATTCATTACGGTCTGATCGCGTCTGGAAACCAAGTCATGAAAAGTGCTACAACAAGAGACGCTGTTGCCCGAGAGCTGAATATCCTCTGTTTTGAAATGGAAGCAGCTGGACTGATGGACCAGTTGCCATGTCTGGTCATTAGAGGAGTATGCGACTATTGCGACTCGCATAAGCACAAACAATGGCAAGAATACGCCGCTCTCACTGCCGCTGCTTACACCAGAGTTCTTCTGGGGGTAGTTCCTCTATACAACGATAGCCAGAACAGCAAAACAAAAGAAACGCCCCACTGGATGGTACCGTTCGCTCGAAATACTCGATTTGTTGGCCGTCAACTGGAGATAGATCATCTTGAAAAGCTCATCATTCATGCAACAAGCCCGACCAAGGTTTCTATTCATGGACTGGGAGGGATTGGGAAGACACAAATTGCCCTGGAGCTGGCCTACCGCATGCGAGAAAAGGTTCCTGAATGCTCTATCTTTTGGGTTCCATGCATCAGTTACGAGAGTGTGCAACAAGCCTATACGAACATTGCCTCGGCCTTGGGCATTTCGGACACAGAGCCAGCGAAGATAAACGAACAAGTCAAAGCTCGGCTTAGTCAAGACAGCGCCGGAAAGTGGCTTTTGATTTTTGACAATGCAGATGATATGGAAATGTGGACCAAGGGGAGCGCAACTGCGCCACCGCTCAAAGATAACCTTCCCCGCAGTGAGAATGGTCATGTTCTCTTTACCTCTCGGAATCGAAAGCTAGCTGTGAGAGTGGCATCGCCTAATGTTCTCTCCATTTCAAATGTCGATCAAATCACTGCCACGAAGATCTTCGAAAAGTCACTCATCCAAAAAGATCTGCTGCATGACAGCGATACAACTACCGCTCTTCTAGAGCAGCTGGAATTTCTACCTCTCGCAATCAACCAAGCCGCTGCTTACATAAATGAAAACGAGATCATGCTATCTGACTATCTGTCATTATTGAAACAGCGAGAAACGGACGCAGCTGAGCTATTGAGTGAGGATTTCCAGGATGACGGACGATACGACGAGACTCGAAACCCTGTGCTTACTACCTGGTTGATCTCCTTCCAGCAGATCCGCGATTTGGATACATTGGCAGCGGACTATCTGTCATTCATGGCCTGCATCAACCCACGAGATATCCCTCAGTCAATTCTTCCAACTCCAACTTCGGCAAAAAAGAAAATCGATGCACTTGGTCTTTTGAGCGCGTATTCCTTTATCAGTAATCACGCTGGTGGAAGTTCATTCAGTCTTCATCGACTTGTGCATCTCGCAACACGGAATTGGATGAGGCGGATCAAGGTTTTTGATCTTTGGGTACGCAGAACAACTCAACAATTAGATGATATCTTCCCTCATGATGACCACAACAACCGAGTCTTATGGAGGAAGTACCTACCACACGCACTCTATTTGATGAATAGTGAAGAGTTCAATAATATTCACTGTGAGTATGTTGATCTGTCTTCAAGAGTAGGACTATCTTTACAGAGTGATGGAAGATATAATGAAGCCAGGGTTTTACTCGCTGATTGTCTGAAAGTCTACGAGAAGGAGCTAGGATCAGGACATCCCGACACTCTCACCGGTTTTAGTCGTCTTGGGTCAGTGCTTACCCAACTGGGCAAGTACGAAGAGGCCGAAACTATGCTCCGCCACGCACTAGAAAGTATAGAGAAAGCTCTAGGACTAGAGCATCCCGACACTCTCACTAGTGTTAGCCTTCTTGGTTTAGTGCTTGAGCGACAGGATAAGTACGAAGAGGCCGAAACTATGCTCCGCCACGTACTAGAAAGTAGAGAGAAAGCTCTAGGACTAGAGCATCCCGACACTCTCACTAGTTTTAGCCATCTTGGTTTCGTGCTTTATCAACAGGGCAAGTACGAAGAGGCCGAAGCTATGCACCACCGAGCACTAGAAGGCAGCGAGAAAGCTCTAGGACTAGAGCATCCCTACACTCTCGCCAGTGTTATCCATCTTGGTTTAGTGCTTTATCAACAAGGCAAGTACGAAGAGGCCGAAGCTATGCACCACCGAGCACTAGAAGGCAGCGAGAAAGCTCTAGGGCGAGATCATCCCTACACTCTCGCCGGTGTTAGCATTCTTGGTTCAGTACTTGCACAACAGGGCAAGTACGAAGAGGCCGAAGCTATGCACCGCCGAGCACTAGAAGGCTATAAGAAGGCTCTAGGACGAGATCATCCCTACACTCTCACTGGTGTTAGCCATCTTGGTTTAGTGCTTGAGCGACAGGCTAAGCACGAAGAGGCCGAAACTATGCTCCGCCACGTACTAGAAAGTAGAGAGAAAGCTCTAGGACTAGAGCATCCCGACACTCTCACTAGTGTTAGCCATCTTGGTTTAGTGCTTGAGCGACAGGCTAAGCACGAAGAGGCCGAAACTATGCTCCGCCACGTACTAGAAAGTAGAGAGAAAGCTCTAGGACTAGAGCATCCCGACACTCTCACTAGTTTTAGCCATCTTGGTTTCATGCTTTATCAACAGGGCAAGTACAGAGAGGCCGAAGCCATGCACCGCTGAGCACTGGAAAGTAAGAACGCTCTTGGACTAGAGCATCCAGCAACGAAAGCATTGCCCTATCTGCCGTCCGAAATTTATCAAGAGATCCCGCTCAAACGTTTGTTGCAAATCACCGTCATTTCAGATTCTCCCCCGATACTTCCTCCATGGTGCCGCCCCAATATGACGTGAACGAGGTTGATTGAAGAAGTCCATCTTCATCTGGTCTTTGTGGCTAATTGCCATTTGGAAGAAAGTGGTCAAAGTTTCGCTGGTCTTCTACATTAGCTTGAGATGGATGGAGTCGGCTGGGTAATATAAATGTGTTCTTACCATCTCAATCCAGTTGTTTCATGACTGCTTAGTGGGAGACAAATACAATATGACCCTCATCGCGCAGGATTCGTCAGAGTGTTTTCGAAATAGCCTAGCAAGTCTCGATCAGAGAACAGTCAAATCTCACAAGAGTTCGTTGAGTGGAGAACTTTCATAGGCAAAAAAGGCAACCGGTAAAGGCAATATATCCACAATTGATTCTTGAACTTGATTTGGATCATTGATCGAGCGAGCAATACCCCTCTATATTGCTAGAGCCAATGACGGAGGATGCTCTGCGCCACCTGGTATTCCAGCATTATGGAAGTGCTTGACATTAAGAATTGCAGGCTGAGAATAAAAGAACTTGCTGCCCACGCGTCTTCTGAGTCAGACACAATAAAGACGAATTGTATTTCAAGGGTACCACCTCCCACTTTTTAGCATGCCTGAATCTCTAAAGGGCTCACTCACTATTCAGTTCCAGACGAGCCATAGGCAACTTGTAATCATCAACCGAGGACACTAATAAAGTCTTGCGCATCTAGTGGCGAAACCTCTACCTATAATTCCCACGATCTAATGTCTGATTCGATCGATTTAGTATCCTGTTGGGTGCATCACTACATACCACGATCCACTACATACTAGCCCACCTTAGATCCCCGCATCAACTCGAATTTACGATAGACCACAATTCTAGCCCTCTAAACGAACCCCAAAAAGCCAACCATTTACGCAATCGATCACCTATTCCAATCAATCATAAATCGTATGTGGGAACATCCACTTCCCGCGACCCGCGTTTCGTGCCAAATAAATACCCCTCCTTCGTCCCATCCCGACGCGTTGACTACTTCGTTTCTTCGGAATTCACTCACTCTTTCATCTCAATAAGCTCTGAATCGTTTATTTTTGATTGTTGACCATCATGCCGGAGGGAAAGGATATAACGTTACTCGCTCCGGCACTAACAGCCAGGCATATCGCTGACTCTTCCCCGCCTTCTAGTGCAGAATTCTCTACCATGATGATCACTTGAAAAGATTATTTGGACGAGATACTAATCAAGGAAACCACTACTGCTCCTGCAATTACGGTTCCAGTGCCTCCAATTCGACCAGTTACCACTACTCCAACACGTGAGACTCCCACTTCTCTTTCTGGAGTCTGTCAACCTATCTATGAGACTATATGCTAACTTTCCTGCCAGCAATGGATCGTACTACTACTCCAACCCCAGTGGAAGCACCTACTACAACAGTGGAAGTGGCAGCTCGACTTATACCCCTCCCTCCTCGGGCTCCTCCGGCAAGAAATAAGTGCTACACAAGCGTGTCATAGCTATTCTACACGCAATCCTGAATGAATCCAATGCAAATTGTGCTTCATTGATAGTAACTCCACGGTTTCTGTGGGTAGTCTATATGTATACTCCGCAGCAATCAAGCGAGCCCATATAACAAGGATCATCTATCCTGATAAGTGACTGTTCTATGTCATTACTTCCCATCACCAAGTGTCCCATCCTCAAATTCACTCTTAAGACACCCCCGTCGCTGACGAGCAACAGCCTCATTAGGAAAATACCTCGGCGTCGGAAGAGCGGCATCACTCGGTCGCCGACGACGAACAAGTTGATACCCCCGATCCAATTCGATTTCGATTGCCTCACGAACCTTCAACGCACTAATCGCAGGCCAAACACCTCGCTCACCCTTCAGCGTCCAATCTGCCACCCTAGCGCGGGTGGGTTGTTGGAAGAGCTTAGCTAGATCATTGAACGATAAATCCGGAACGAGAGTCAGATTAGGTCCGGGTATGGTTTCGTCAATGAGGAGTCTGCTTAGAGAACCAGGGAGGAACCCGATGTAATCGAGTTGGCGGAGTCGATGGCGGAGTTCAACTAGGGCGAAACGCGTGAGAGAGCGGGTGAGGTTGCTCCAGCCTGTTTGGTGGCGGTCTAGGAGATTGAGTTCGGAGCGTAGGAAGGGGATTAGGTAGGGGCGGGCTTGGGAGACGATGAAGTGGTTTACGTTGAAGAGTTCGGCGATTCGGGAGAGGGGGGATTCGCCATCGTTGTAGGTGACGTGGCGCCAGGGTTGGAAGATGGCTTCCTTTGTGTGTGGCCAGGGAACTATTGAGCCGGTTTCGTCTTTGCAGTAGATTGTGACGGGTGAGAGTGTTGAGGCGGATGAGGCGTTGGAAGCGGCCGCGGCGGACCAGATCAGCTTTTGAATATGTTAGACAATGGTTTCATCGTACAGACAAAGTAAGAAAGATCCCAAGAAAGAAGAGAACATACCACATTCGGCGTAGTCAGATAATTCAGCAAATTCGGTGTCCCAGTCTTCCCAGCCGTGGCAATCGTGATATTCAAAATCCGTTTCGACCGGGCATACGCCTCTTCAAAGGTCAAATCCCCCACATTCGCTCGAACACACTCCTCCAACAACTCCATATCATACAAATGTCCCTTCTGAAGCAACCGCTTCATTCGCCGAACGAAAGTCCGCACCCAACTCTCCTCCGCATGGTCTTTACGCCGTTGGTCAAAAGCCGATAAATCAATCGTATCGCCTTCCAACAGCGCAAGCAGTTCACTCTCAGGATGAATACCCACCAGGGCGGCAATCATAGCCCCTGTCGCGGTACCGGTGATAATCCGAGGCAAGAGACCCTGTAAATGCAGCGCCTTGACAACACCTAGATGACACAGTCCGAAAGCCGAGCCACCCTGTAACAATAGTGTCGTGCGTCCAAAGGCCTGACGAGTATCGTGTAGCAACTCCAGCTTCGCCTGTGACGTGAATCCGCTCGTCTGCATGGGTGCAGGTTGAAGCGAGGCCACGTACTGAATCGATAACGCGACTTGCGTGATATAGTCATCAATTAGGAGTTTCGTTCCGGCGTACGCATGGGTGAATAGTTTTGTGGATGTGATATTGCCTAGATTGCGCACAAGACCGGAGCGAAGGAGATTTGCCAATGTGAGAATGTCCTCGCTTTCGCGAGCACTCATAAGTGCCTCCAGCCGCCCGAGGATGAGCCGGTAGTCATAGTGTCGACTGACTGGATTCTGACGCCTGGATTGTATGCGATTAGTCGGTTTCGTTTCTGAGGGCTCTCTTAGTTAGAGCCATACCATAGATCTTTGCTCAGACGCTCATCCAGCTCAAACGCAGCCTCCTCCCATCGCTCATAGCTCTGCGCCGTGGCCAGGGTGTGGAATAGCCGTTTCTTCGGGGACTTTGATTTCCACCATGAGAACAATTTCTATACTCATTTGTAAGTCTTTCACTCCAGGAATTCAACCAGATTTCAGACCGTCCGCGGGGTTTGACACTGCTGTTCTGTTCGTTGTTGGGAGTCGCCCAACACAGTCCATCTCTCTCTTCCCGGCGGAGGTAGCTACCCAGCTGGCCCTAGGATAAAACCAACTCACCTGTTTCCAAAACTGAGCAACATCCAGCATCATACCGAAAACTGCGGAGATGATACCCCACAGAGCGAGCATCCAGGACGCCATTGCGCGATCAGAAGAAATTCCAGCTCGTGGGGTGGGAAACCGGGGCTGGTGGACTCGTGGGAGCGGCGCTTTCACATGCTATTTATGGCGTCACGCGCTGGGCTGGACTTGACCAGTTGCAAAAGCAAAAGGTAACCAGCGATAAGCCTGGTTCGAGGGTGTGATTGCAGTGCAGCCGATAAATAATTAAATATACCTAGTTAGTGTTGACAGGGAGGTTCTAGCTTGGATAGCATGCAGGAGGGTCAATGCGGTTTTGCTGTTGGGAGTTGTTAGTTTTGGCGGACGGAATGCCGAGAGTTGGAAGTTGTGGTGCCGGAAATGGCCAGTTGGTTCACCCGTAGCAGAAGAATATACCAACACAGAGAGATAGACGCCCGTGTGTTTGAGTCTGCAGTGATAAAAATCGGCGATACAACTCTTTCTACAATGCTCTACAAAATGGTAGATCTACTCAGATCATCGGCATCATCAACAGGAGTAAATCCCATCTCCAGTACTTGGGCGGACTTGACTCGACCGACCATCACCAGGATCATAGATCATTCAAGGAACATCATGAATAGAAGGATATAATCGACAATACAATTGCACTTTCGTTACATGCCTCATTACAAAGCCTGACGCGTGAAGTGGAAAGGGAAATTGTGAATTTTGCAAGGTCGTTTGTTTTTTGTCATTTCGCTTTGCTTCCCTAATATGCAAGTAGGCGAAATTAAAAAAGAAAGCTTCTCCCGGACACCCGAACCCCATTCAAGGCGACATTTCTTTACTCCTCAATGATGTTGGTCCGCTCGGACACGTACAGACCGTCCAAGAACTAGAGAGAGAAGAGAAGAATTAGCATATAAGTTGGGGTAGAGAATAGGGTAGTCCCGTCAATGCCGGATCTTTCCTGACAGAAAGATAGCAGGGGAAATGGCTGCGCATTCTATAACTCACCTTACGAATATCCTTGTTCCGGACACGGCAGATCTGCTGAATGTCGGCGGCGCTCTGGGAGACGTCCTCCAGGGAGTTACCGGAGAGCTGGAGCTCATCCTTGACGTTGGTAGAGGTGACGATGTCGACGCCGGGGCGGGCAGACACACGGCGGACGTACTTCTCACCCAAGAAGTTGCGGATCTCGATGTCGGTGCCGCCGGTCTCAGCGTTCTTCTCGATGTTGACGTTGATGGGGAAATGGGCGTAGACGTAGCGCATCTTGTACAGGAAGCCGCGGGTAACACCGATGATCAGGTTGTTGATGATGGTGCGGACGGTGCGGAGGGTAGCGACACCCTTGCGAGCACCGTGGTGCAGCTCGATCGAGATAACGTCCTTCTCGGGGAGACCGAAGGTAACGGCAATGTGGGACAGGTCCTTGACGAGCTTGCCGCGGGGGCCCTCGACGGTCACAACCCGCGAACGAATGTGAACCTTCACTGTAGAGAAAAAAAATAGATAATCAGCCGGGTTTGTTCCAGAGTAAAATTTCTGTTGCGCTGTGCATAATTTTCCCTAGCCAGGGAAGATATTCCAGTCCAGATTGTAGATTCCAAAAGGAATCATCAGATCCTAGGGAAATTTTTCCTCCTCTTGCTGGTGGATGATAGCGGCGTTGTCGAAGTCGATGTAGAGATTTTTTTCGTTGCTTTCTCTTTTCGTGCCTGTTCCTCTCTGTAATCATAGTCATGGTCGTTCCCATGTCCACGTAGAGAGGCGCAACTATCTCCCACCACCTTCCCACACACACATCATCACCACCATCCCCGACCCCCCAAATCTCCTTTCCTCCGAAAAGCAAGAAAAAGTCGATTGCTCACCATTGTCCGGAATGGGCAGCCGTTCCTCGGAGTGAATGTACCGCATCTTGACTGCGTGGGTGGAATTGGCCGAGGGGGTTGAATTGTCGATGTCGGGAGGATCAAAATTCGGGTTGGAGTTGATGGTGGAGCGAAATTGAACGTCACGGGATTGTGCGTCGCTTAGGGCCTGTTCGGGGTTAGTGTAGGGTTGCTTATCGAGATCTTTATCATCACGTGATATATGTGGGTATCTGGGATTGTGGATTTTGAAGCCTGATAAATATGGCAATAAGTTTGGCTGGTTTGGTCAAGAGGTATTATATAATAGTCACGTGTTGAAAGCTCACGGCCCAGCTATCACATACAAATTATGTACACAAAACCAAGATTCGAAAAACGCCGGTCCTTGTCCAGGACATGGATATGACAAAGATAGTCCCAAAAAAGCAGAACAGCCATTCCCTCACGATTACACAGATTCCGGAGTCTTATGCTTGACCTCCGAAAGCCAGTTGCCGCCCAATTGTCGTAGCTTCGATACCAGCTCGTCGCTCTGATCCAGGGCAGCCACATCATCTCCACCTCCAATACTCCTGCCATTGACAAGAACATTTGGAACGGTACCTCGTCCAGTGTTCTCCCTCAGAAGCTGTTGAAGTGCCGGTCCGATCGGGTGCTGGTCTAGTTCGACGACGTAAGGCGCCGGTGTGATATCGTAGTGGCCGAGCAGGATGTTCTTGGCTCTCTTGCTGTGCGGGCAGTAGGATTTGGAGAATATAATGACTAGACGAACGGAAGAAGTCAGCATCGGATGATCTCTCCGGAGATGCGTAGCAGTTAAACCCAAGGAGAACATCGCAATCATACCTGGAGCTCTCTTCAAAATCGAATTCAACTCGCTCTTCGCATCCATCTGCTCAGGCGTCTCTTTCTCTTTTCCCTCCTCTTTCTCGTTCTCTTCTTCCACCTTCTTCTTTTCATCCGAAACCCCCGTAATCAAAGACGAATCCTGAGCGCCCTTAACCTTAGGTACCGTCATCTTCGTCCGCCCCGCAATAGATATCTCCTCCATTTCCTCACTCTTGCTCTTGTCCTCCGCCGCTTTCGCCACAGGCACCGCAGGTCGCTCGACATCAGCGCTGCCAACCTGCGCACCGGCGCCGGGCTTGACAATGGTATCCTTCGGTTTCGCATGTTTCGCTTCTTCCTTGGCCCGCATTGCCTCTAGTGTAGATCGGTAGAATTTCTGGTTTTGGATCTTGCTTGCTTCGCCCTATAGCAAGAAAACCGGTTAGAATCACACTCGGAAGACAGTCTCGAGATTATAAGGAAAGTGCCGAAGACAAGAGTCAAGAATCAAAGGTATTCGCAGGTCCGTACCGAGTAATAAAACGTCAAGACCAACATCGCGATCACAGCGACGACAAGCAGTCGCACACGCCGTTGGGAAGGCATTTTGATTGCAGCGTTGCGCCCGTTCCTTTCTCACGGACTCCTTATTTCGTTGCTGAATGTCGCTGTCGCTCAGGGGGTTGTAGGAACAGTACTAGGTTGTACAGTAGTGGTCGGTCTGGAACTGCGACGCCCCCGAACCGAGGTGACCGTGACCCTAACCTAGAGTCTAGTCTCTAGGGGTCCAATCTGGTCGCGCAACGTAACCAGTTCCCGGGCGCCAAGAAATCGGCCGATCAAGCTTCAAGCGCCGGGCTTGGCTGGGGCATGGAGCGCTGGAAATTGATGAATTGGTTTGATTCTGTTACGGGAGTAGTAATAATTACAGTAGGAGACGGTTTTCGTGTTGATTATTTCAAGAATGTGCTGGATTTGGTAGTGTCTCGTGTGAGACATTCATGGTGGTCTGGGGGGTTAGATGTGGGGGTGGTTTGACGGACTTTCCAGGGGCTCGGCCAGAATTGTCCACTCTTGTCAAGGTAAATTGTTCTTGTCTTGTCATCCCTGAATGCGGGCGGGGCTGGGACCGGTCTGAGCGTGATGCTTGGCGTTGGTTAAGCTTGGTGTGGAATGGGTGGGATGAGGAATTTAAGCGAGCTACTTCATACTACAGTACTACTACTGTAAAGACTGCTTTGCTTTATGTGATTATGGATTTTATCAATTGACATTATCGATTATAAGCATGGACGATGTTGTTTGGAAGGATATGAAAATTAGTTCAAAAAAGCTGACATGGGTATTATGCTAAATCACAGGGTTTTGGTCCAGGCGCGACTCCACATGAATCCAGAGACGGGGCGTACATCGGCCACTATTAAATTTATGTATGATGCTGGTAGGGTGTGTATATGTGTAGGTACGGGGGAGGAAAGTGAGGGAGGCCACTGGTGAGGACCGCAGAGCCTGCTGTGGTACCTGATGCCAGAAGCTGGGGATGATTATGGTGATTAGGGGGTGGAGGTAGACCACGGGGGTAAGGATGATGGGGAGGGGTAACGTAACGCGTATGAGTGAGGAGAATGAGGGTTGAAGGGAAGGAAGAAAAGAAGGAGTCGAAGAGTGGTGTCCAATATCATGAAAGACGAAAGAAGGGATGGCTGACCATCACTGATCAGGCTTGGAGGGAGAGACTTGGTCGTGTAGCTTGTTGAGCAGTCGCCCGACGTCGGCCTTGGACGATGGTCGTCCAGTCCTCCCACTCTTTGGCAATCTCAGTCAGAACACTGCCCATAACACTCGCAGAAGCCATAAGACCGTGACCTTCACCCTCGAGGATGCGCACCTCGCAGCGACGCATCGTCTTACCCAGCCACTGGACATTTTCGACGGGCACACGAGTGTCCTTGCTTCCGTGGTGGATCACGGCTGCTCGTGTAATATCCACGTAGCGGAATCCGATGGTCTGACGACGTTCCAAGCAGATCAAGAGATCAACGGCAGGGTTGGCATTGGCAGTGGCCAGCGCCCAGATCTTATGAGTGAGTCGGGTGTCATAGTCCCGCTGCCTCTCCAGCTCTTCCTCGGGAGACTTGGCCCGCGATCCGAGAGTTGCATCGCTTTTCCTATACGCTGCATGGGTGACATTCGATGGCTTGGTTGGTTCGGGGGGTGGGACTCCGGGAGACTTGGGCTCGATGTTGGAAGTAGCAACCGGGAGGGCAGGCACCTCTTCCTTGACAGTCTCCTTGGTGGTCTTCTTCTTTGCTCGCCGTGGAGACTTTGGTAGACTAGTAGTGATGCTAGCACTAGTAGCACTCATGAAGCTGGTGTTGGCCACCTTGAGAAGGGAGGTGGGAAGAGCGCGGAGGATTCGTTGGGAGTAGGGAACGGCATTGGTAGGCACGGGTTCTTTCTGAGAGCCGATGCTGGAAAGTTGAGAGGGAGGGATCCAGGGAGCCAGGAGATGGATGCGTCCGCGAATATGCTGAGGGATTCGAAGGGCAGTGGCAAGAGCGTAGATGGCACCGGCCGAGTGAGCCAGGATGGAGAATTTGGTCACCCGGAGATGATTACACACAATGGCAACATCATCTAGTCGTTCGTTAGTTGGAGAGACTCTGATGGGGAAAACGAATGCAAAACTTACCCGGCCAACTGAGAGGAGTGTTGGGTTCATCCAGTTGATGTGGCCCACTTTCACCAACTCCAGGACGGTCGAGAGTGACCAGACGCAGGTTTAATGTCCGAGCCAGCTCATCATAGAATGCCATAAGATACCGAGTGAGACCCATTCCGAGACAGCATAGAACAACGTGACCCTTGGGATCACCCACCTCGGAAAAGGCGATCATACGGCCCGTGGTTGGATGGGGTACTTTCTGGGTCAGTTTCGGAGAGAAGACATAATCGTCGACAGCCAAGTCGATCGAGTCTGCACTGGACGGTCTTTCAGAATTCAGTGATTGACGGCCGACCAGTGTAGGGCCAGATGGCGTGCGGCGATGGGACGGGGTGGGAGAGATCGGTTCCAAGGACCGTCTGAACCGGCCTTGGTCATGCTCGAGCTTGTCAGAGGATTGTCTCTGCATCTGGGGAGAGAAGTTGGTAGGCTTGGGTGACAAAGGTGCTCCTGGCTTTCCAGTACGGTTCTTACCCGTCATGACGGATGGTGATGGGGCACTTTCATTTATGGCAGAACGTTCATAAGAGCCGTTCTGGAGTTTGGGAGTGCGGCTTTGGTCGGTTTGGCTGGTGGTGCGCGACGGCTTCGACGGTCTCGCAGGGGTTGTCCCTGTTGACTTGCCGGGCCCGTCATCAGCTTCCAGCTCAGTCTTGATCCTCTGTTGCTGGTCTTTCAACTCTTGGATCCTCCGAGTCACCTGTTCGGCGTCGTTGCTTGTCCCTGGCAATCCATTCTCTGCAAGAGTCGACTCTCGGCTGGCAGTTGACGAGTATCGGCTGTGCCGAGCAGACCTCCGCTTCCCGGAAGATTGGCTGTGTCGGTGACGTAGAGAAGAGTCCCTCGTGGGAATGATTCGACCGCTACCAATACCACCAGGGTTATGGTGCGCGTCAGGAGTGTTCTGAATTGAAGGCTGTTCCCGGGTCGGCGGGGTGCTGGCAACCAAGCCCTCACTTGGTTCCTCCATCAGAGCCAACCCACTCGGCCCTTTCTCCTCGGCTACATCTGCCATGGAGTACATAGAGCGCAAACTTGCTCGACTCCGCGGGGTATTGTGTCGCAAACTCTCGGTATGGCTAGTGGTCCGACGCAGGCGATCAGCCTGCGTTTCCTTGTCGTTGTTGAACTCGCGCGATGACTTTGACTTCAGCAGACTAAAGTGGCCCTTCAAACTTTTCGTTCGTCCAGAACTATTCGAGGCAATGCTAGGGGCCTTTGAGAGACGCGGGGCGGGCTCCGCGCTAATCGTCCCGAATGCAGTATCCTCCGGCGCAGCCCTTACCGACGTATACGAGTCTCTTGATTCCGGCCGGACGGATGAATCGGCTGCTTTGAATGGTTTGAATCTTGGGGATTTTGGCGATTTGGGGGATGGGGGCGCTCTGGCCATACGAATGACAGGCGACGAGGCGGCATCATCTGGATGCAAGAGACTATGCGGGGGTTCTTCGGCGGTTGCATAAGAGCCAAAGCTCATTCCAAATCCATTCTGCTTGGAAGGGGGGATGGTAAAGCACGGTGCGGTTTGCGGAACCTCTGGGAGGCCAGGGTCGGAGGAATCTTTAGAATCGATGCGCGGCACGTTGTCGAAATGCGAGTTCAGGGGCACCGAGATGGCGGACAAGGATGAGATCAGCGACGAGATGACCTCCGGCGACGTTGGATCGGTCGAGGAATTGGGAGCTTGGCCGCGACCACCAGGGAGAGACTTGCGACGTCGACGACGATTGAGTAAGGCGGAGTTCGCCTGCTGGGGTGGTGCCGGGAAGCGCTCGTCGAGATGCATGGCGTTCAATAGTTCGAGTCGTCTCAGGGATGGTTTTACCCGCCCGCGAGTCTTGGAAGGTCAGACACGGGGGAGGAAGATCAACAAGAGATGCAGGGAGAGAGTCGAATGGCCGCGCGCATATTCTGCAGTAGTACAGAGTCGATGGATAACTGCAGGTTTGGACTCTGTCCAGGCGCAATTGGAAAAGAGAGGGGCGCAAACCTAGTTTATCGATAGGTTTTGCTTTGGCCCTAGTGAAAACACCCCTTACTTGCGAGGACTCTTGACAGCGGGAGGAGAAACTGATAAGGAAAATTTAAGGAGAGAAGAGAAAAAATAATGATAGAGGGAGAGACAGTAGACGATGACGACTAAGAAAAAAAAGAAAGGAGAGGCTGCAGAGAAAGCTAAAGGAGGGGGAAAGGGAGTGATAGTAGCCCTTATGACTTGAAGACGAAGATGATCTCGTTCTGTTTTTTTCTTATGACTGAATAATCATAAATATGGGGGGGAAGAGGAATTTAGCGTTCGCGTGTTCAGCTCCACCGATGGGAGGGCCCAATTTCCCACTCGTTTGTGTACAAAATCCGATTTCTACACTGTCGTTGGCTGAAATGGCGGAGGTTCATAAAGTTAACTAAGTTAGTTTGACTCCGTCGAGCTCAATCCCGTTTGGGAAGCTTTGCCATCCGATCCATGGGTCATTCCTCCGAGCAAAAAAGTGCAATTATCCGAGAGATATACAGAGTTCCATATCTACAACTCAGACACTTATACTTTGTACTTTGAATAATAATACCAAAGATTATCTGATTCCATGTGGAGCCCCCCAGGTCTGATTCCACCAAAAATGATGGCTCGTTTTCTAGAAGACCACTACGAGGCCAGAGCACATTCTGGAGTCTTATCCATGCCAAGTGATCGGCGCGATCTCGGAGATGAGCGCGGCCGGCATTCGAGGTGCAGAGACGAACTGCATGCGTGATCTGACAGAAAAGTAGAGCTCAGATGTGCGTCATAACTGTATCTGATTGTAGATGAAATGAATTATGGGAGAAATGTGTGTGATTTCATGCTTATTTGAATAAATATATAGTCTTTTTTCGAGAAAAGAGTCTCTGCAGCGGAACAGTCCCATAGTTAGTCTACAAAGTATATATATATCCACACTCCATGCAACAGATAGTCACTATGCTAAAGAAAGGCAATACTAACTTCCCACAAATAAATATATCCTACTATATCCTTTTGAATACCCTAAATATAAATTCAATATATCTCTTGAATCAATTTCGATTCCATTCAAGTCAACACCCAGACTGGCACTGATGACAGCTCCTCCCACTCTGCCTGAAACGCGTCCCGTGGACCTGTGGAGAGACGCTGACCGCCCGCCAGACACGCGGCAGTATAGCTGGCCCCAACCAGTACTACCACCGTTATACAAATAGTCAACAGCTGCGCTGAGACCATTTTCCCACTGACGAATCCAGAGCCTTTCGAAATTGAGCTGCGGAACGACTGGAATACTTGAATATCGTTGATTCTCTCTTTCCACCCCACCGGTTCGGACCACATTGGACTTATTTGACCGGAGATGCGGTGACCGAATTGACCCTGCACCATCGACTTGTCCGCAATGGACGCCTACCCGCAAGACTACGTCAACCATAATCTCCCTTTAGTCCTGCTCTCGGGGCTAGAGGCAGATGCTGAAGATGGCTCAAACCCGACGGTGGACTACCCACTCCTAGCAGAGAAGGGTCCCAAGATCTTCTCCGACTTCCCACCGCTGAGCGGGTCTGTCGCGGAGGAGCTGCGGAGAGTGCTGCTAGAGGAGGATGGCTCTCAGATGCCCTGGAAAGCGGGCCTCGCCTCAAGTGGAAATCCATCATCACCGCATATAACATATCGTGTTAGGAGTTCTGGTCGGGTAAGCTCCCCCTCTGGTACAACTGCAGCACGAACACGCCGATGTGGCATATGTCTTGTGCGGAGGATGCTAATATACGACCTTATATCCTAGTCTTACCAACTTCCTCCGCGCAAAGCCAACCCTCCTAAGACCTCTGCTCCCACAAGCCCTACGATTGACTCGGACGGAACTCCCTCCGGTTCAACAACGCCATATGTTCTCCACTCGCCCATCTCTCCATTATCCCCGGGCTCCCCCACCTTCCCAGATGGCCTCCTCACGCCGTGGTGGGTGACCAAGCACCAAGAGCTAGTTCCCGCAGCGGTCATCAATTTCTTTCCATTCTCGCTAGATCCTAATATGAACTCGCTACGCGACAATCAGCTGAAGATTGAGATCAACAGCTTGAAAAAGGAATGGGCATCCTCCGGGTTCAAGACGCGTTTCCTCGTTGTTCTGATCTCGGAAGACGGCGATGGGGGCTATGAGGGGGAAATTGATGACCGTGTGGCTGGTATTCGACGGGCGACGAACTTGGACCAGAAGTCGATTTTTGTCATTCCGCCGGACGCGACTCCGTCAGAACTCAAGGATTTCGTCAAGTCCTTGTTTTCTCTACTGCAACCATCGGTTGTAGAGTACTACCGGGACTTGTCGAAGCATGCTCGTCGCAAGCGCAATCGCAGCAGTATTCCTCCTCCAACAGCACCACCGACGACCGGTACCTCCCAGACACTATCATTACAAGGGTGGAACGTGCGGTATGAATTCAAGCTCGGAATATTTGCCGAGTTTCGCCAGGAGATGGATGCTGCTTGCCGAAACTATGAGAGTGCATACGAGACCCTGTTTGGACAGGAGGTCTTTGAGAACATTGCAGGGTGGGATCCTCGGTTCAACGATGCGCGACTTTTGGGTGACGCACTCGCGATTCGGATCATTCGCTGTTTGATGTGGACAGGCCAGACCACCTCTGCGACCCGATTCTGGGTTGACCATAGAATCCGCACAAAAGACATTGTCAATCGTCGGGGCAAGGGTAGTAAGAACTACGGCTGGGAGGCTTGGGAGGCACGGTGGTCTTCGGTCATGGCTCAGCTCATCCGCCGCGCGGAAATATCTCTGCCATCACCCGAAGCCTCGGGCGACCAATCGATGGCGATGTCTTCAATCTTCCACCCTCCCGAGAAGTCTATTCCTACCGGCGAACGGGTCAACCCGTGGGAGCATCTACACCATGAAGGATATTGGCTTTATCGGTCAGCCAAGCACACCATGGTCCGACGAGAATTTGCTCTACAGATCCCCAATGAAGACCGCATGTCGCCTGGACAATCCCCTGCATCTCAGATCGCCAACAAATCCTACTTGTACGATACCTACCTCGCGCCTGAGACACATATTGAAGCTCCACAATCGGGCGAGGGAGGCTTTAACCACTCAGAATTGATCTTGAGCTCATTGAAGGCTGCTCTTGCTGAATTCTCCAAGCGCCAACAGACGCGGCAAGTTGAAAGACTCAGTCTTGAGATTGCTGAAGAGTACATGCGTATTGGCTCGTGGTCCGAGGCATATAGCATTCTTGAGCCACTATGGTCGACGCTCAGTTGGCGCAAATCAGGCTGGTGGTTCCTAATGGAAAACTTTGGACGGGTATTGAGGGAGAGTGCTGTTCGTAAGCAAGAGAGTGAGACTGTTCTGCGAGTCGACTGGGAGCTGCTCAACAAGGGTAAGAAGGCACCATCTTGGCGGTAGTGTCACCGCTTGTGCTAATGGTATGCTTGTACAGTGTTCCCATCTAGACCTGCATGGCACTATGATATCCACAAGAGCCTTGAAAATCTCCCTGCCGAGAAGCCCAAACCATGCGTGGTTCTTCGCGCAGAGGATGTCATGACAAGTCGTAAGCTTTCTATTCACCGAAAAAGAAACAAAAATTGACTAAAACTGACATTCTATAACAGTAACTGCATCAATCGTGTTTGAAAAATCCGAGGGTAACGTCGGTGAACCACTGCAAGCTCAACTTATCATCTCGTCTTGCGCGCAAAAGGCATCGGCGCCTATCCGGCTATCGGAGGTGAAGCTCGTTTTCGAGGGTTGTCTTCGACCTGTGAAGCTGCAATCTGACCAAAATGAAGACGCTGATACTTCATCACCCTGCTGTATCTCTTCGTTATCACTTCGCGAAGCGAGCTCCGCCGGTGATATTCAATCCCCCACGGGTGTGTTGGCTACCCTAGTTGGGGTGGCAGACCTGACAATCGGACCATCGCAAACCAAAGTCTACAACCTCACTTGCATCCCCCGCGAAGCCGGAGAGGCCCAGGTTGCCTCCATAACGATGTCGGTTGACGAAGAAAAGTTCAACTTGGCTTATGTGATAACCGACCATGGCTTGCGAGATGCCTACTGGTGGCAAGAAACCAAGAAAGGCCTGTCACGACGACGCGTTGGTAAAGATCGGGACACAGGCAAGTGCAAGATCATGCCGAAGCCGCCAAAGATCCGTATTTCCACTCCGAACCTAAGGGAGACTTACTATACCAATGAGCGGGTGGCTTTGAAAATCGGTATTCATAACGAAGAGGATGAAGGTGCCGATGTCTCGGCAGAGATCAGACTATTCGGCAGCCCTGAATCCACAGCCAAGTTACAATGGCTTGATGGCAGCTCGAATCCACCAAGTTCGGGGACCAGTTCACCAACTGAGGGTCCCTCACATTTCCTGAAACAGACCATCGGAGTGATGGAGCGCGCTTCTGACAAAGAGCTTATCGTTGTCCTTGCCGATACCCAAGATGCCGCGAAGTATTCATTGGAGATTTCTGCGGTATACCACGTCGTTTCCGACGTTCAAACCCCCATTATGAAGGTCATAACCGTGGATCTCTCGTTCATTCGGCCGTTCGAAGCCAATTACGACTTCAAGCCTTCCATCCACCCCTTCCCTTGGCCGGACTTTTTCTCCGTCAGCGATGAGCTGATCCGCGACGATCCTGTTTCGGCGCCGGGCGGCTTGTCGCAGAGATGGTGCCTCAACTCAAAGGTGGTCTCCTTCGCCCTGGAACCTCTCATCATCGACCAAATGTCTCTGAAACTCCTCACTCTAACCGGCGGCGCCGTATCAACAATCAACCCGGAAGTCCTCGTCAGCCCCGAAACCCCACACATCAGCCCCGAAGAATTGCGCGAATCCAACTTCTTCCTCGACATTCAGAAAATCACCCTCGGCGACCGCAGACCCGCCGCACTCAACGTAGCCCTCGAAATAATCTGGCGCCGCCTCTCCGACGAGTCCACCGCCCCGTCCGAATCTGACCCCGAAGTCAACACCACAACCACAATCCTTGAAATCCCCCGCTTCGTGGTCCCAATGGGCGAACCCCGCGTCCTCGCCTCATCAACCCCCTCCACCTCTTTCCCGGGCTTACTTCACCTGGAGTATACACTCGAGAACCCATCAACCCACTTTTTGACCTTCAACCTGATGATGGAAGCAAGTGAGCACTTTGCCTTTAGCGGATCTAAGACCACGGTTGTTCAGTTGGTGCCGTTGTCCAGGCATACGGTGCGGTATAATATTCTTCCTGCGAAACGCGGGCTTTGGATCCAGCCGCAGCTTGTTGTTGTGGATACGTACTTTAATAAGTCGTTAAGGGTGCTTCCTACTGGGGAGATGAGGGCGGATAAGAAGGGGATTTTGGTGTGGGTTGATGCGGATGATTAGATGGTGGTGCTCGGCGTGTGTGATGGTTTTGGATTTAGGCTTGGTGTGTCATGTCCCTGATGAGGATGTCATGAGATATGTATGTAATTAGTTTGCATCTGGCGAATACAGATAATGCTTTTCTTTGTGGGCGTGTCTAGGCTAACTACCGTGTGACGATTTTAGTCATAAATATCTCACCCAGAAAAGGATCAAGGTTACTACTGATGCGCCTTTCCTATGCACATAAAATTGCTCCTATGCATAAAGCGATGCGATGCGGACATTCCCTTACGGTGTTCATATCTTCATAAGGACCTGCTTTATCCATCATATGAATAGTATAACTAAGTAGGGCCCTAGCCACATGAAGAAGGGAGGGTGGGGTATCCAGTAGCCTTGCATTGATTAGCGTTGTGGAAACCCTGCTTCGAGACAGTAAGACACGTCCTTGCCGAGTCTGACGTGAGTTATTTTCATACTTTATGGTTCTTACTTGAGTAGCTCCCGAGTCTGACGATGCTTAAAGTGACCAAGTCAATGCCGAGGACTGATATATCGGATTTATTAGTAGACTATCGAAAACTTTCGCTAGTGGCGAGAAGGACTAGGTTAGGGATCCATCTCTTGTGGGACTCTCCTGCATAGCTGGCCTGTCAATAACGGGGATGTGCCGTGCAGAGTGCGGGGTCCTACCTACCTTAGTATAGCACAAACACAAATGTATGTTATGCAGAATTTTTGAGGCATTATTGTGATTGTTTCATGCGTCATGAGCTTGGCCGGGGTCTAAACGGCAAGTTGGTAGCGGGGTATTTCCTACCATATGGGCTGTTTAAAGGTGGAAGTAAATCGCCTAAGCCCCCGGAATTGAATGGATTAAGAAAAGAGCTTTAGTTTTTATCAAAGATCATGGCTGTCATTCATAGTTCCTTGTCTGCAGAGGGTGTATTCCCGAGCTTGGCTTTGGCTCTATTCATTGTGGGCTTAGCGTTGGTCAGTACTTTCTGTCTGAGTATCGTATCTCTCGAAAAGCAAGCTAATATCCTATCTACCGGGATAAAGACAATCCTTTATCCCATCAGCATCCTCACTTACAATGTCTACTTCCACCCTTTGGCCAAATACCCCGGCCCAAAGCTCATGGCAGCTACTCGCGTGCCCTACATGCGAATGATAATCAGTGGCCGATTCGCCCAAAGAACGAAAACCCTACACGAGAAATACGGCAATATAGTTCGTATCGCCCCTAATGAACTCTCATTCACCGACGCCGATGCCTGGAAAATTATCTACGGTACTCGTACCGGTCACGGTCAAAAGCAGAAAGACCTTCGATTCTACCCTCCCACCCCCGGCGGCGCCCCCAGTATCATATACTCTGATGATGCAGACCATTCTCGGTTCCGCCGTTTATTGTCTCATGCCTTCTCTGATAGTTCATTGCGCGGGCAAGAACCTATTATCAAAAGCTACGTTGATCTCCTCATGCAACGTCTAAACGAGAATATCGCTACCGGAAAGAACGTGCTCGATATGGTGTCGTGGTATAATTTCACTACATTCGATATCATCGGCGACCTAGCCTTCGGCGAACCATTCGATTGTTTGAAAAACTCCACTTACCATCAATGGGTGCACATCTTATTCAGTCATATGAAGATGAGTGCCTATGCAAATGTAGCTCGGCGTTTACCCGGATCAGGTCGGTTATTGAAACTAATTACACCCAAGCGGGTCACTACCCAGCGAGACTGGCATTTTGAAATGACGAAAGAGAAAGTCCAGGCTCGACTGGGCAAGTCAAATGAAAGACCCGATTTCTTCGGGAATATCTTGAAACATAATCATACTGAGAAGGGGTTTAGTTTTCCCGAGATGGTTTCGAATGGGAGTACGCTTATCATTGCGGGTTCGGAGACGACGGCTACGTTACTTTCTGGTGTGACTTATTTGTTGCTGAGGAATCCGCGTGTGCTGGCGAAGCTTCAGGATGAGATTCGATCTGCGTTTGAGAAGGAGGTGGAGATTAATTTGGACTCGTGCAATAAGTTGGAGTATTGTCTTGCGACTCTGACTGAAGCGCTGCGAATGTACCCTCCTGTTTCGCCGGGATTGCCTCGGATTGTTGATGCACAGGGTGACTTGATTGCTGGAAATTGGATTCCAGGAGGTGTAAGTACCTACCCACTTCATTTTTCTACAGGAGCTTTTCTCACATCTACTGACTTTTGTTAGACCATCGTTTCCGTCTGTCACTTGGCCGCCAGCTCTTCCCCCTCCAATTTCACCGACGCGGAGCAATTCGTGCCTGAGCGCCATCTCAATGACCTCCGCTATAAGAATGATAACAGGCATGCGATGCAGCCATTTAGCTTTGGGCCTAGGAACTGCATTGGACGAAAGTAAGTTTTCTGTGCGTCGAATAAAATGTACCTTGCTGATGGGAATCTTCGTTTAGTCTGGCCTATGTTGAGATGCGCATTATTCTCGCTCGCATGATATTTAACTTTGATATGGAGTTGGCTGAGCCTGAGAAAGATTGGCTGGATCAGGATGCGTTTGTGCTTTGGGATAAACCGGCTTTGAATGTCAAGTTGACGCCTCGAACTAAGCAGGGATGATTGGGGAGGTCAATGGTTTATGCGGCACAGAAGCAGAACTATTGGTGAAATCCTATATTGAGCAAATTCAGATAGCATAGCAAGTATTTGATGACTTTTAGCATACGTGACCTCGGGAAACTGCATTCCAGACATATGCATGTTAATGTAGTGGTGCTCCCCACTTCTTATTGTAAGGGCTATCGAGTCACGTGAACACTTATCACAATCAGCCCCAAAGCGGTTAGCGGCGATCGGCCGTCGCAGCTCTCTCCGCGAGCTTTCGTCACATCCTCGCTCATTCTGCCTCTTGCAGTTGACAATCCCTTTCAGACCTTCGTTTGAGACTGCTTACGACCAGCCCACTGGTGCCTTCTTTGTCAAAACCCGAGCCACCCCGAGTCCTCTCCTCCAAGACCCCTCACAACGCGACCCCCGGACGTGTCTAAACCGACGGCTCAGTCGCAGACCCGTAGCCATGGCGACCCAAGCAGCGCTGATTGCCGATACAATCGTTGGCATGAAGCGGGCACTACGCAGAGAGCGTGAGGGTAAGCAGGAGTCCCCGGGTCGTCTATGGACCTCGAGGAACATGTCTTTCTAACGTACCATCCTCTGCTAGATTCGGGCCCGGACGACGCCATCACTCAGCCGACGAATCGCGGTAATAAAATGAGGGCAAACGCGAAATATGTCCGTGAAGGGGCATTGGGATACATCAATGCTGAGGAATTCTACAAAGAGGTGCGTGGTTCTCTTTCGGACAAAAGAGCGGCGGGCGGCTGTTGGCTCCGCTGCGCCTATTTGGAAGGCGTGCAGACTAACGCCGAGGATCTTGACTGCATACAGAAAATCGAGCACGCTGGTTACACACGTCATATCTTGCAGCGGAACCCGATTCGCTACGACTCCGAGGGCGAGGAACTCGACGAAGAGGATGAAGATTCTGAGGCCGATGTTGCGGCTGCAGAAGAGAATCCGTTCTCGGGAATCGCGTTAGAGAGTAGGCCATTTACGAATCTTCTGCAATATCGTTACGAGGCACTGACTTTTCAATTTTCTCTTGCAGCGCTGCTATGCCCTCTCAAACACCCCTCCGAACTACCCGTTCATCCTTCGTTGTCTCATCCATACACATCACAGGCCCTTGAGCAAATGACACAAGCTGTCGAGGAAAAATTACGGCAGGAAAAAGCTCTTCTCTGGCGGGCAAGGAATTTGCATCGTAAATTCCTTGGCGATGGTAGTTGGATGCCCTGCGGTCTTGTGGAAATGCCTGACGATCGTTACATTTTCCAGCCTTGGCTCGTGGATGACAATAAAGCCGCGTCTGCAGGGCAGCAAAGGCAAAGTGTGCTCGGGACGTCGTCTGCCGGTGGTGATCTGAATGGGGCACAAGAGGTGCTTTCCACGGCAGTTCCAATAGAGGGCCAGGTTGGAGAGGGTGATGTCGAGATGGCTGAAGTCCCTACAGCGGGAAACATTGAACCTCAGGAACCAGTCACAGAATTCAAGTCGGAAGAGACCGACGCCATGGTCAAGGACCTTCCCCAGCACCCTGCCGAAGAGCCAGACCAAGGAAGCGAGAAAAATACTACGATTGTACGGAATGGGGTTGCTGAAACGCAGGAGATGATCACTACCAAGGATGGAGCCCAGACAAACGGAGAGCATCCACAGCACAACGAGGACAACGAAGACGAGAACGAACAAGATACCGAAATGCATGACGGATCCTCGCCGGAACCGCCTCGCAGGATGACGACCCGAGCTCAAGCCAACGCGAACAACGATGGCAACCAGTCTCCGCTGTCTGCCGATCACTCCAGCTTCCTC
Organism: Penicillium subrubescens; assembly: GCF_028828155.1. Lineage (NCBI taxonomy): Eukaryota > Fungi > Ascomycota > Eurotiomycetes > Eurotiales > Aspergillaceae > Penicillium > Penicillium subrubescens. The sequence continues at coordinate 1,392,775 of NW_026643160.1, read as the reverse complement.
CAAACCCCCCATCCTCTCTTCGTCATTCCAGAGAACGTCCGTCCGGACGCGAACTTCGGCCTTCCCCCTGGCGAAGCAGAGGAGACCCGTCGCCTGTTGTGGTCATATATTCAGAAGCAGGAAGAAACCGTGCGGGGCTTCGAGCACATGCTCGAATCCCTATTTCGAGCCTCTCACATGAAGGCTGACGTGCTGGAATGGTGCAAGGCTGAGGGTCACGTCGGGGAGATGAGTGACGGCGAGGACTGGTACGACCGAGAGAAGTGGGGTCTTGCCGAGGGCGAAGATCTGAAGAAGGGTACCGACGAAGATGAAGTCGAGACTGTCGATGAGAGTCGAACGACGGCGAAGAGGGGCCGTGGCCGGCGACAGTGATGGACTCCAGGGATGCTGTATCTGTCGAGTCTTAACACTCCAGATCTGGATCTGATTTTTTGGATCTACGCCGGCCTGGCCATCTTATATCTTTTATGTTTGGTTTTCATTTCCTCGCCGTACCCTTTTTACTTCCTCATAGCGTGGTGTTGGTGGTGTTCAGTCCTTGCGTGGGTACTCATCTCCCCCCATATACCACATACTTTTTACCCTCGGCGACTTTGCCTTGGACCATGCGGTGTCAATATACCCTCTGGAGAATGAAAATAGTGTTTTATTTCCTTCGTTCTAGCGCTTGCAATATACAGATCTATGTGCAATTGTAACTATTTTTCCAACCCCTAGGTTACCCAAACATGCTTCAACTTACAGGTTTTCGAAAATGTCTTTTCATATAACTTTCTAATTGTTTTTCTAAATGTCCTTTGGACTACCATCCTTGATGGCCTAGATCCCTTGTCGTTTAAACTCGTGACTGATAAGATAATTTTGAAAAGCTGTCGGGGTTTCAAACTTAAAGAATCATACTGTCATACTGCAAGAGTCTAGCATAATTATGCAAAAAACCTCATGTAGGATTTTGTGCGTTATTTCTAGTCTCGAGCTCAGTGGTTGGAAGGAGTTCCTATCGGAGCCATTTAAAAGAGCGTTCAAGATAGGACCTTTAGGGTTTAAGCATCTTTGTTTGGACCATTCTTTGGGGTCTACTCCGGTCTCTAGATTCAGACTGTTGACCTGCTACTGTAGACACATTCATGAACGGGTAGGTACTACGCAGTGCACATAATCCCAAAAATGAAACAAGTATATTGAAAGATCTATTCAGAATGACAAGAAAGAAAAACCAGGAAAGAAAGTCAATATATCACAAAAAATCCAAAAGAAAAATAAAAGCTCTTAGACTGAAAAACTCCCAGATATAAGCATATCCACAAGATACTCATCTAAATACCACCAGCATTGCAAATCTTCTCAGCCTCAGCGACACGCTCAGCATAGCGAGTAGGATAAGCAGAGCCCTGCACCTTCTGGCAAAGGGTTCCAACAGCCATAGACTTCCAGCCGCTAATGTTCTTCATCTTCTTGAAGAACTGGGCGGCAGACTTGGCGGCATCCATATCAGCGGCGATGTCGGGGTAGAACATGGCGCGCTGCTGGAAGATACCGACACTGTCGTGGTCAGAGCCAACAGCGTCGTGGGGGTAGTTCAGGGACTTGGGGACATCCTTGTTGGCGTAGATCAGGATGTTGGACTAAAGAATTTGTTAGTTAATTATTGCATGAGGGGGGATTATGATCAGGACCTACCTCGACAAGGGCAGTCGCAATACCAGCAGCGCAACCGTGCAGACCCAAATCCTCACTCTTGGCCTCGCCGATGATAGCACGGGCGTGCTTGGACTGGGTAGCACTCAGACCGGGCAGGTTACCACCGCTGCTGCCGCCACCGGTGGAGCCACCATCGCAGTGCTTGGTAACGTAGCTGCTGGAGCCGGTCTTGACGTAGTAGTCGCTCACGTAGCAGCCGTCGGAGGTCTTGTCCCAGAGCTGGTCACCCTTGACATCGGTGCCGGCGGCCTGGCAGGTGATGCTGAGGTCGGTTCCGCGCTTGTAAGACTTGACAATCCCGTAGCTGGTGCCAGGACCAGAGCGGCAGTGGAGATCGTCAGCGTTGACGGGATAGGCGCTGGCCAGGGGCAGAGCGATGGCAGCGGACAGGGCGAGAAGAGAGAAGTGCATTGTGAATGTGGTTGGTTGGTTGAACTTGAAGAAGTTTGAAAAGTTGAAAAGAGGCTCGGAAGAAAGCTTGGTTCTTGTTTGCTTGTTGGAGAGGAAGTTGTGATGTTGTTGTTGATGGAGAAAAAGTTAGCTATCGAGGGGAATGTAGGGGGACTTTATAGTTTTTGTCCTCACTGATCTTCCATGAAGTCGAAATTGCTTGATGAATGTTCTATACAGTTGGCCCCACATTCATGCCGTCCTGGTGCTAACTTGAATAGGCTTCATTTGGCTTGCTTGGGGGTCCCTTACATGCATCAGAGTGTCGATCACCATGAGGCTCGTATAGATCAAAGTAGAGATGAAGAGGCGAGACTATTTTTGCATCGTATCCGGAGGTTAGCACCTTATTCGTATTCAAGCTTGGGATAGTTGATATGGCCAGTGGGAAGTTTTTGGCCCCAAGGTGGGATTGTCAGAAGCCTCATTTCGTATGCGTGATGGTGATGGGGCGATATGGCAAATACGGGGAAGTATAGCAGGGATAACACAGATGCTCTTCTAGTTTTTTCCGAGACTACGGCGAGAAGAAGGCACAATAATTGAATACAACGGGATTAAGAGAGACAGATATTAAGGACTATAGAATTTCTAGAAGCTGGAAAACATGGACAGATTTCGCTGTTGCTTGGAGTCGGATATGAAGCTATAGCTCCGCTCTTATTCGATCGCGACCAAGTATGTGAGCATCCCTTCTATCCACGCAAAACACTCAGATACGATCTTTCCCCGCCAAAAATATTAAGATCGTCACCATACAATCCCAGAAGAATTGCCCGAGTATCCTCCCAAAACTGCCAATACCACACTGCGGCCCCCAAACGTGCTCCCAAAACCTCGTGTTCCTGGCATAATGGGCCTCTCCTAAAAATAGATCCTAGGCCAAACTTCCTACACTAACAAACCTGCAGCGACCTGCCGATCCCCCGTATTCAGTGGAACAGCCACGCCCGTTGACTGCGCCAATCAGATCTATCCGGGCCTGACGAACAAGAGCTTATCCTACACCCTAATTTCCGTACAGGGCTGATTTCTCCGAGTTTGTGAGGATTGGGGAAGGTGGGATATACGATGTGACGATGATGGGCATGGTCGTGATGATCGGCCATGCTAAGAATAGTTGGATCTTCGTGTTTATACGGAGTTCCTAGTTCTTAGTTCGAGGCTAACTTGAAGGGAATCGTCAAGTCGCATCTCTCATGGAGCTAAAACGAAGTTCTGTGTCTGCGGGCTATGACCTATTTGTGAACACGAGATACATGAATAGAACATGCTTGAAGCAAGGAATCGAAGAGCCATAAAATCTCACTTCGAGGCGGCTACACCGCCAGTCCGTCTCCAGCAAACAAAATTAGATAGATGGTATAATAAGTGTGAGCAAGTGGCTCATATTTACAATGAACAGGGGTGGCCAACGTATGGTATACTGGTCGCATTGGGTGGAGGTAACTTTTCTTGTAGTCGCGTAGGGGAAGTGGTAAATGAGGATGGTGCGCTCGTTCAGCAAAACGGTCATGGCCTGGCCGCAGTTGCGCTCGCTCGGTTGTCTGTAATTTCTGCCCGGTGGGTGGGCAAAATGAGGTTTATCGTCTACTCTGCCAGCTTCGTTGAAGATTGGGACTCGGGGACATTTGTGTGCTGGGTGAACATGCCATCTTCCAGTTCGGAACAGATGTATCCGGACCGGGATTGGCGTGGTCGTACGGAGTTTTGTTGTCTTGTCTCTCGACCTCAGTCTAGGTCCGAAACTTATCAAGCGAGTTGTGGATGTTGAACGTCCCAGACAAACTCGCTATCACGTTGAGTAATTTACTGCTTCTTGCCGCCAGCCTTCTTGGCGCGCTCACGCTCGCGCTTGGCATAAATCTCGGCAGTGAAGGGGCTGGAGAGATCGTCGTTAGCTTGGATCGGAAAATCTCGGCATGGAGAGAGTACACATACTCCTCCCACTTAAGGGCAAACCAGTACAGCACAAAGACCTGAGCCGTCAGAAGAATACCAGCGACCTTGCCCTTGTATAGAGCAACGCCGAGGAAGTTCAGAGTGCTACCCCAGTACATGGGTGAGCCGGTCACGTTGAACGGGAAGCCAGTGACGGGGGCATCCATGAGGATACCAAAGTAGTCACCGAGATAAGTGCCAGTCACGCCCAGAGCCCACATGCTGGACAGCACCAGAACCGAGCCGATGGCGAACAAAGCACCGCCGACGAGGGGCTGGTGCACCGGTGCGTAGAAGGGCTGCTCATCGAGGGCGACCTGGTACAGATGGTCACGCAGAATACCCAGAGAGAAGATGGTAAAGGCCAGGAAGTAGCATCCTCTGTAAGGACCACCGAAGATGCGCGTCAAGATGTGGTTGTTGTACTCTGTGATGATCCGTTGTTAGCCGAGTTGGCAAAAGTACCGTTTGTTGTTCTCGGGTAGTCGACGAACCTGCGCGGGCAACGATACTATTCAAACAATACCGGTTAGCGCTCTGGAGCTTGGATTGAAAAATTTTGACAGACAGCTAACTCACTTCCAGAAAATCGGGTTAAACGCGATCGTCGCCGCGGACACTGTTAAGAGGGTTAGTACCAATCACATGCAAAATGCGGAGAGAGAACCAAGGTTGACGAAAGGTTGAAGGTCAACTTACAAGCCAGGGACGTGGAGGAGAAATCGACAAAATCAGTGAGACTGGCCATGACGCAGAAATCGTTTGTGTGAGGTCGAGAGGGTGTAGAAGAACAAAGAGGGGGGAGGAAGTTTAGTTTTGGGCAAGTTGGTCAATCGAGCTTAAGTAAACAAATGACGTTCAGGTCCACCTCTCGGTAGTCACGGGATCTGTATGCGGGTTGTCGCAAGTCCGTTCGACTCGCCGAAGAGTTTCTGCTCGTCGGCAGACAGCCCCTCGGCATCCGTTGTCCTTTTTGATTTCTTCATCACGTCCTTGAAAGGCGACTTTCCAAACAACTTGCCCTTTCACCGGTCGTCCTCGCTCGAAAGCCCCTGTTATCGCGCCGCAAATCGCAACTGCCGGGGAGCTCCTCGCTCCTGAGCTTCGCTGGGTGATCGACATGCGACGTGGAGCTTTGAAACCTGCACGGGGAGAATGGTCCTTCAACGTCGTGATCTAATACTAGCAGGCGTCGGCGGATTCATCGCCTGGGGTCTGTTGGTACGCTGGTTGCCGATCCTTCGATATCTCGGATATGCGTTGGCGTCGGGGGCTGTTTTGGCTTCGGCTGGTTTCCTCGGCCTGATTGTTTTGACAACCCGACCTCGAAATGACAAGACCAAGAGCTCGAAGGAGGTCTCGGTCGCCTTCATCAACCCAAATCACTGGCGGAAAGAAGTGTTGAATGCTCGAAAAGTCGCTCGATACCGGCCCAGACCGCTATACCCACAATCTTTTGTCGTTTCAGAGGGGATCGATGAACTCTTGTCTCTTGTGAATCGCCAATTCGTCACCTCGTGGTATCACAATATCACTCCGAATCCTACATTTGCCAATGAAATCGATCGAGTAACGCGCGTGGCCCTGGACAACCTTCGAGATACACTGCTGGCAGAAGACCTGATTTCACTGATTGTGTCGCGTATCTTTCCGGTTTTGACGGCCCATTTACGGGAGTTTGATGTTGCGGAGCGCTCAGTGCGTGGGAAAAACCTCAATCGAAATGTGACGGAGTCTGAGGAGCTCGATCTGGCTATTGCCAACAAGTTCCGTGAGGGTCGGCTGCACCCTGCGGTGGGACTTTCAGCCTCTGACCAGAAGGTGGTTCAGCAGGAGTACCTACGAAAGATTGCAACGGGACTACTTCCACAGCTGTTTCCCGAGAGTGTGCTCAAGAGCAGAATCGTGTCAGTGTTGCTCCGAGAGATCATAGCATGTGCAGTTTTACTACCAATCGTGAACGCACTCTCAGACCCCGATACATGGAATCAGTTGACGGAAGCGTATGGGCGGACGGCTCTGCAGGATCGGAAAACCGTGCGCAAATTGCGAGCTGCTCTAGACGAGCATGCTTCCCCTGCGCCAAAGCATAAACGTACACAATCGTTCCCGAAACTGTCGCCTCAAGATAGTGAACGTGCTTTTGAGCGGTTCGTTCGAACCATCAGACGCTGCAATAATCTCTCTGATGCTCGCCGGTTTCGCGCCCTGGTTTCCAGCCAGTTGAAGCGGGAGAGCATGGTCGAAGGACAAGACCAGGTTTATCTCAGGCGGCTGGAAACGGGGAAACGGGTCTTGGATCAAAAAGTTGCCAAGCTTTCCTTGCCTGGAGAAGCTGCTTCGTCGACACCTGCGCCAGTACAACCTCGCCGTGACAGCGTCCCTGCTCCTCAGGAAACATCGCTCGTGGAGGTCATGCACAGTGCGTCCGGTCTATCGTACTTCATGGAGTTCATGGACCGTCAAGGTCTTATGTCTCTCGTGCAATACTGGATTGTGGTAGATGGTTTCCGAAACCCACTGGAGGATGACTTTGGTGACGAGACAACCTCTGGTACGGTGACATGGACCGCTGCAGACAGGAATGATCTGGCGCTTCTGAGCGAGACCTATCTCACCAAAGCCGAGCTGAAAGTTTCTCAAGACTCCCGCCGAACGGTCAAGAATTTCTTGAGTGCCGGGAAGCGTGCAACCCCTGAGCAGTACCGCAAAGCTCGAACAGTCGTCTTTACCACGCAGTCGGCTGTGTTGGAGGAGCTAGAGAGCACTTACTATCCAAAGTTCAAAGAGTCAGATCTTTACTGGAAGTATCTTGCATCAGACGAGGCTTCAGGTGGCCAGCTACCTGCTCCTCGACAGACTCCACCAACGATCACCTTTGAGGCCCCGGAGAGACGACCCCTGCCGCCGCTCATTGTGCGAACCAGCTCACAGCCTGGTACCAAGCCGCCGAGGGATCTCAGGCGAGCTGCAGTATCATCAAGTGATGTGCGCAGCATGGGCAAACTATTTGACGATGAAGACTCCCCGAGACGATCTATTGACTCTGAACGATCTGCACCTTTATTTGACGACGATTACGACACTGATAACCTTGCCATGTCCACAGCCAGTCTGGGTAAGGACTCACATAATGGCGAGAACGATGCCACTCAGAGCAAGGTCCTGGAGACCATGGGAGCAGCTCTAAATGATATAATCACCAATGAGCCGAAGAACGGCAAGGTGGATGATTTACGGAATAGTGACCTGAGAAGCAGCGACGGTGCCTCCTCGTCGTCTCTGTTTGGTTCAGAGCGTCCTGAAATGGCATTGCACGCTTCATCCGATGGCTCGCGCTTAGATAGCCATCTTCCACTGGACAGGACCAAGAAAAGTATCGCCTCGTTGGGCCTGGTAGATCACGGTTCCCGCCTTGGTGTCTTTGAAGATGATCTCTTTCCAGATCAACAAAAGTTCATCGAGGACGAGTACGAGGAACCTGTTGGCACGGATGAGAAGGACCCGGCAGATGAGGTCCATGAAGCTGCGCCCGGAGATCTTGGTCTGACAGAAGCGATCGAAGTTCTCACTGTCGATATCGACAAGCTCACTGCGCAAGACTCGGTGGTCGAGGCACTTACCCGCAAGGCCGAGCTGACCAATAATACCGCTGAGCTGCGAATCCTGCGCAAGTCGAAGGCCAGCATTCAGCGTGAGATCCATCGCAAAGAGATGCAACGCCAGCAGTACATTATCCAAGAGAGCGATAACAGTTTGTACGGTCGCTCCACGGTGCGAATCAAGTCTATCGTGGTGGGCAAGGAGGAGGATGACGGGCGCGAGTTCGCAATGTGTAAGAGAATCTCCCCACTCCAACACCAGAATTCATCCACTGATGCTTCTACTACACAGATGTCATTGAAGTTCAACGCAATGCTGGCGAACAAATGCCTGCCGCTTCCTGGGCCGTTGCACGCCGATACAGCGAATTCCACGAGCTCCACCAGAAGCTACGAATGAGCTATCCCTCCGTCCGACACCTTGAATTCCCACGCCGGCGCATGGTCATGAAGCTGCAAAAAGAGTTCCTCCAAAAGCGCCGTCTCGCCTTAGAATCATACCTACAAAAACTCCTCCTACTCCCCGAAGTCTGCCGCAGCCGCGATCTACGAGCATTCCTCTCCCAGCGCGCCATCCTCCCCCGCGAAGAAGTCAACGCCCGCGGCACAGAAGGCGAAACCAAAGACCTCGTCACACGCATCTACAATTCCGTTGCCGACGGCATGGACGATTTCCTAGGCAATTTCGGCGTCCTCGATCAACTTTCCACAGCAGGACAAAACCTCATCTCCGCCGCAACCGCACAAGCAAATACCAGCACTGTGAACGATCCCGCCCTCGCCACCGAAGACGCAGTTACAACCGCCGAAGCCGAAGCAGAACTCAACGCCTTCGAAGACCGCGAACTAGAACCCTTCATCAAACCAATCTGCGACCTGTTCCTCGAAGCCTTCGAGCTCAACCGCGGAAATAACTGGCTTCGCGGCCGCGCCGTCGTCGTCGTCCTCCACCAACTCCTCGGCGGGACAATCGAGCGTAAAGTCCGCGATAGCGCGCGTTCTTTGTTCCAGGATGACTCGCTGCTGCGATATCTCACCCTCGCTCGGGATAATCTCTTCCCCGACGGCGTCTTGCGGAAATTCGAGTCCCGATCTATGCAGGAGAGACTTAAGAGTCGTGCGGAGGCGACTGTTGTCCTTGCGACGCTTCTCCCGGATTTGGCGGGGAATGTGGTTGGGAGGGCGAATGCGCAGGCTGCGGCGAGACGGATTTTTGCGACGCTTAATAATCGGCCGTTGAATACGCATCTGGCGTTTACCGTGTTGGATGAGATTGTGTTGGTTTTGTTTGGTGGTGGTGGTAGTCGGGAGAGTGGTCGCTCTCGATGATGCATTGCATCCATCGCCCCATTCGACAGTTTCCTTTTTCTTTTTGTTGTTATGATTGTTGACTATGAGTATTCTTTTGCCTTGAAGCGTTGAGTAGCATAGCATTTTGCCATTAGGGTATTTCGCGTTGTGTTTTTTCTTTTTTCTTTTTTTTCCCCCCCTTTGCGTTTTCTTTTGTTACTGGTGGTATCACGAGCGTTTGACTCTTGACTCGAGAGCCACTGATGTATATATTCATAATGTCTGCACATGATATTATATTTTCTTTTTACATTCTTAGTCAATCTGAGCCATTGTCTATCGTCAATCGAGATTTAGGTCCTTGTCTCGTATACACCCCAGTTCTTTTTCACATGTAGCTGTTGTTGAAGATTGTGGGAATCGCTGATCGAGGCTAATGCACGGGTTGTGGGCCTGGGGGTGGGTACAGCTTCGTTAGCGCGACGCCCATTCCGACGTCGGATTTAGTGCATAGAACTACATTTCTACATATACTGGAATTGCTACGAAAGTACAGTAGAATGAAAACATCCCCTTGGAAAATTAATAGATTGGATAATCCCCGAGTATGAGAAACGACTGAAACGGAGAGGCCTGGACACGCTGTGTCCCCGACAAAACCGGGTTTGACTCACATCCCGCAGGAAACGGCATATACCCATAGACCCACGTTCAACTTCCCTTTCTGATGAAAACACCAGAAAAAGAAACAGCATGTGGAGACTGTGTGAAGCCGCTGGTACAGCCCGCTGGGCTTAAAGATAAAGCACAGAAATAGGCAGAAATACAGCACGATCATAAAGATAGAAGATAAATGTCACTCCTGCGCCTCTGTTAAATCCATGTTTCTACGTTCCCGGAACCGAAATAGAAACGCGCGGTGTGGTGGAAATCCCGTAGGAAGAAAGCGGCAAGGAGAGAGACAAGAGAAGAGTGTTGTATTGGATATGGGTGATGGAAGGCGTGACAACCCTTGTCGTTTCACCGTGGCAGAGACCGTGGGAGGGAAGAAAGTAAAAATAGTAAGAATGTAAGAGGGTGATCGTAGAAGGGGAAGGGGGAAGCCAGAGAGAAAGGAGTCTAGCTGATGGTGATGAGAACCAGTCTATGCCTCGTCCTTGTTCTTCTTCTTGGACTTCTTGCTGCTGGGTTCTTTGGGGATTGTGCTGATGCTGGTCTGGTGGACGATGAGGCGTGTCCAGCACTCCTCCTTGTCCCACTCGAAGCCGGCGAGGTAGGGCTTCTCTAGTTCGTCATCGGCCTGGGTGGTGTTAGTGATTTGGTAGCGACGATGAGAAGGGATGATGGGTGCGAGGGAGTAAGTGGAGGAAGGGAGTAAGTAGTGGAATGGAGAGGGAGGAGGGTGTGTATGTATGTACCTTCTTCTTGAATTGCTTGTGGATGGCATCTAGTGCGTCCTTGATCGTGACACCCTTTGAATTCCGGGCGGTGACTTCCAAACCCAGGGGGAAGTGCAGGTCGATCCTCTTGACGGGCGGGTTAACGAGGTGCATCTTGAGGATGTCCTTGTCGTCAATTGTTGATGGTGATGAGTTGAGTTTCCTGGATGGAAGGTTAGTAAGTGGTGTTGTGTTGCAGGGATGGGCTTGTTGATTTAGGGGTGGGGTGATGCAGTTTGGGATTGGGAATGAGAGAGGGGTCGATTGTCACTTACCAGCCAGTCTTTTGTGTTTCAATGGGAAGGGTGATTTCGATTTTCTTCTCCTCTGCAAGATGAAGAGGATGATGTGAGTATATGATATGATGTATCATTGGGGGAACATACCTAGGTCCTTGATGTTGTATACCCCCTCAGCCGTCGATGAGGCGCGACGATGGCCCTTCGTCTCCTTCTTGTCCTTGACCTCTTTCTCAGTGGAGGCAGGGGGTTTCTCGTCATGTATGGAGAGACCGGCGATGGCCGAATCAACTTTGGTGAGAGGGACAGTCATAGTGAAGAGTGGATTGGTGAAGCTCAAGATGGAATTTCTTGGATAGATCAGATGATTGATGGAGAGAAGAAGAGAAGAGAGAAGAGGAGAAGAAGAAGAATCTGGGGGGGGGGGAAGAAAAGGATAAGAAGGGCCGAGAGAGAGGGGGAAGAGCAGGTGACTTGTGCCTGTTTGGTGTTCAGCAGAAAGAGGAGAACCCAAAGTCATGGATGTCATTCCGCGTCCAGCATAAACCCAAAAAAGTAGACTGTAAGTACCTAATGTACCACGAATGTACCCCCTCAGGAGGTTACCAAGTAACCACGTACTACTAGTACCCAGTGAGAGGTTACTTTTGGCTAAAGCCTCTTTTCCTTCTTGTACCTGTGGGAACGGGCTCGACCTTGTTTCATGGCCACGGGACTTGGGAGAGTTATGATTCGATTTCTCCTGATTCTAGTTCATAGATCCAACTTCGAGCCTCATTGACTGAGATAGCTATAGCTATACATACAGACTCTACATCACTACAGTGTATAGCTACCGGCACCTTCGGATCACACGAGCAACTGACATCAGAGAGGCGATGGATTGGCGCTAGTTCGGACCAATCTGGAGCTGCACCCCGCATTCTGCTCCACTCGACTTTATTTCAGACCACGGCCCCCCTCAAGAGTCATGATGATGATGATAGTCATGAAGATGAGTTGTCTCAAGGCTCGTCAATCCTGGAGATAGACTAGAATTGAATAAATCACTGTTAGATATACATTCTTTCTTTGTCTACTAACTGAATAATTTCTAGAGTGTAGAGTGGCCTGTTCCAATGCAGCCAACAGATCCCCGGATCACCTGATGTCATGAGCACACGCGACCCTCCGAATCAGCCCACGTCCCTTGTCAACTCGCAACATCCAACTTGCAACATGCCATCCCCCATCCCCGTCTTGAATTATTCTGCTTGATCTTTACTCCCATTACTATCTCTAATTTGTATTTGAATTCATATCATTGATCTCGGGCTTTCCAAGTCAACCCGATCGCACCATCTAACTCTCATCACCCATGCAGCAACGCCCTTCCCCACACCCGCAGCTTATACGGGGCCCGGAAGATCGTCTAGGATGGGCCAAAGTGGATCCCTCTTTACCCCACGCTGAGCTTCCACTCGCCAGCCACACAATGGTGATGGTGACATTGCTGCCCCCTTCCATTGACTCAATTCAGGAAGATCTGGACATGGAACTGACTGTCAAAGAAATAACTGAAGAGCCGACGCGATTGATTGAACGTCCTGACCACACTTCTCAAGATTCGAAAGAATATCCCACCGCCAACTTACCAACGGACAACACGAGACCATGCGATGCACCCGACCGTGCATCATTCGTTGGTCAAAGAGAGTACGACCTTGATCGGCGATCCTCAAAGTCTCCCTCTGCAAGCTCATTGAGTTTGCTACCGGGAATGCCAGCCCAACATTTCCCCAGAAATTCCTGACACATTCTGAACTTCCCCATTGCCTAGAAACGGAAGCAAAAAAAGACAAGGGCTGACATCGTTTAATAGCATTCTTGACAACCCCGACCAATTCTCCGATTGGACATGTTGCATCGCGGACATTAGAAGAAAAAAAAGGGTTGTACGGTCGGCAATTCACTTCTCGCTACCGTGTCGAGCATACCGCCAAATCGCATGATAGATTCAAATGAAGACATGTGGTGTGTTACTGGCTGCCTCGTCTCATAGTCCTTGTTCCCCCTGGGCACGACAAAGTTCTGCCGTCCTGGGGACCGCATGCCATGCCCTTCTCGCTTTTAATTGATTGACCCTTCCACCCAGGAAACATCAACGTGTTGAGATCTGTGTCCAAAAGCAAATCTCAACTATATGACTTCTTTACCTTGCAATTTCTGTCAAGCAGACCCTCGAGCGGAATTCAAGGGTTTTCTCTCCCCACTCCATCATATCAGAGGGTCTTGGTGATGCAGAGCAATCTACTCGAGGGCCTGGCTAGTAGTAATTGCAAAGTGACTAGTCATATGGGTGAAATTTGCTATTTTCTTAAAATCGTTTCTCTTTGTTTTTTTCTTGTTATCCTTCTTACGAGATTGAAGTTCCCATCCATGAAGGCATAAGCTTCGCGCCGGGCTCGTATGAATGTCACTAACTCGACTAGAACCCTATCCAACTATATGAAACAGCTAGGATCATCATTTCCCCGTAGAATCTGGCACCAATCGCACTAAAAATGACTTAGGCTTAATCGCCTTGGGTATGCATGCACTAGCTGATGGTTTAAAGGGCCATTCTAGGCCGAGAACGACAGGAGGCGCAATCTATGATTCTTGTACCTTTAGTGGTGTAAGTTTTGCTGACGGTAGACAGTGGGTCTAGCGACTGTAGTCTCTTATCGACCAGTAGGACCTGTACACACCTACCTGTACTGGCTTATAGTAACTATACCGCGGCTAATTCTGACTAAACGCGTTCTACTGTACATTCTTCATGTGGATCGTAACGGGGTCTAGTTTACCTAGCTAGTCTTTGGCTTGGGGCGTCGACCATTGACTTAAATCAGAGTTCGAAAAGATCATGTATGCAAAGTATTTTCTTGATACGAGAACTGCTGAGATTCCCTCCAGGCTTATAAGGTTCTGGGGCCTTTGGTATGGTTTTCCCGATCTGAATAGCCTCGATCTCAAGTCCCAATCTGTTCCGTACAACCAAGCATCTTACTAAAAGTTAATCCTGGAATAGCATGGAATATTGCCAAATGAGAACAACGAATAGGAGAATGCAGGGCGTCGATGTGTCGATGTCTCGCTGATATACTTTATTTCAATGTCATTTTCCAACCGCGTCTTGGTGAGCCATGATCTCCTCGACTCCCTAGAAATGGAATGGTCTTGGGACACAGACGCCAAGTTTCGAGGGACTGGGTGTAAGAAGACATTCATGTCTCTCGCCAACTCGTCATCCCCTAAGATCCGAGCCGAAACTTTTTCGAATCATTATGGAAGATTTAGCGCTTTAGCTGCGATCGGCCTTTGACAGGTAAAGCACTGTCACCAGGCGGACAAGCTCCTATGTAGTCGCTTGAGCGTCTACGAACTTGCCGGCAAGAACACAATTAAAGAACATGGTGTGAATCGAAATTGTCAATGGTTTCTACAATAGTTCCCTTTTCGAGTCCCTACAATCAATCTGGTCTGTACCTGTGTTTACCCCGCGCCCCTATTATGATCCAGGGGCGGTGCGTATACCAGCCATGAGGAGGGTGCTATTAATAGTATGGGCTAGATTCTCTTAATTGTGATTAGACACTTGGACTACCGTATGCACTCATTACTGCATCATAGGTTGACACAATAAACTAGGATTATTGACTCTGGCTGATCCAGAGGGTGTACCTCGGTGATTGTGATGACATCATCTCGGATCACTCAAGCGAGAGCCCGCTGGTGGGGTAAGCTGAGCTGTAATCCGCCGAGTTTACAAACAGTATGTAGCTTGTTTAGTCAGTTAACGTTAACCACGCAACAGGGGATATACAATAAAAGTGGCGATGAATTTAGGCAACAGAAATTCATGAATAGTATAACTCTCAATTGATGAGCACAATTGACCCCTGAGAGGTACTGGGCGCATCCTGAAACACGGAACCAGCTAACCGTGGGAGGGGTAAGTGTCCGCAGGTTGCAGCGACAGCAACCAAGCTTCGGTATGCCGCAGGATGCATACAGACTGACATATAATATGGAAAATCCGCTATATGGTGATCAACACTGTTTACCTCCCCTTGTCTGATTCCGGTTCAAAACCGTAGCTGTCTCAAGTCTGGCAAAAAAAATGACACACCACTGAGTATGAGCAGTGAGCGGTGTACAAGGCTGGCGGGGGAGAAGATACCCTCGTCCGTACTAGCTGCGTATCCTCTTCTCCTTTTCCAGCTCTACGGAGCAGTGCAGTCCCTATTGTTCCTCATTACTCGCTAGTAACACCTTAGCTTCATACTGGGTGGTATTAAATACATAGCCCATCGAAACGCCCCACTTAGCAGGCTGCAGTACCGAACTGGAAAACGGAAAAATGGAACGAATGGATCCCCGAGAGAGGTCTCTCCTTTGGACCTGTGGTGGACACAAAAAGACTTGGCTTTATCGCCAAGCAGTGATCAGAGAGCTTAACATCTTGGCAGGCAACAATACTTTCCATAGGGCTACTGTATTAAATACTTTGCGATAGTACATCTTCATGATGGTCAACTATCACTGTCTCTCGACCTCTTCTGCTTAAATACTACCGATGACGCCCTGCAACACCCCGCTCCTCCTAATCTCGGTTCCGGGGGGCAGCTGAAACGGAGCAACAGACTGATTGGTCCAGGAGTGGGTTTTTGGTGTAAAAATGGAAAACAAAAACAGAGGCGAAGTCAATGGGGTCACCGCCAATGATAGCTGTAAATTCAGCACAACTCGCGCCTCATCCACTAGGAGGGAGGATCTCAGCCCTCTCAGCCCTCTCAGGAGTCTCAGCATACACCTTGTGGAGCGGCCACAGTGGCAGCTCCATGCCTGACTGGGAAAAGTGGCGGCCAATTCGACCAACTCGACTACACCAGCCACGTAGCCGTGACTCGCCCTCGTGGGGTTGGGTGAGTTTCTTGTGTTTCCACCGCGCGCTATTTAGATGCCACCCTCTCCCCCTTGTCAGATCCTCTCCTCTTCTCTTTTTTTCCTTCATCTCACACTCTACTTCTTCTTCTTCTTCTTCTTCTTCTTCTTCTTCTTCTTCTTCTTCTTCTTCTTCTTCTTCTTCATCTACCTATACACATCAATCTAAACCGTCACAATGGGCTGGTTCTCTGGTATGTGCTCCAATGGCCGGGCTACTACTCAGTCATGCCATCCCCCTCTCTATACATCTATACTCCACTCCGCATGATACCTTATCCCTTCCACGACTACTAAGAACCCCTCACTAACAACCCCTTTTCTTCCTTCGTCTAGACGACTCTCCTCAGTCCGACTCGTACAACCAGTACCAGGAGGGCGGTGTCACCCGCGAGCACGAGGCTTCCTTCGCCCACGAGCTGATCGCCGGCGCTGCCTCTTACGAGGCCGCCAAGGCCTACGAGGATCACTGTGAGCGCAACGGTAAGCTTCCTTAGACATCATTCTCCGTCTAGGAACACCCAGACTAAAATCCCTCCCTACACCAGGCCAGCCCCCGAGCCACGAGAAGGCCAAGGAGATCATGGCCGGTTTCGCTGGTGCCTTCATCGACCGTGAGGTTGAGACCCGCGGTCTGGACTTCATTGACCGTGAGCGCGCTAAGCGTCATGCCCAGGAGCACATTGAGCAGGTTGAGGAGAGCCGCTTCAACTACTAAGTGCGTCTCTTCGATTGAGAGTTGCAATTGTCTATACCAATATCTCTAAATGTGATTATGTCTGCTACGTACCTTGATGAATGTTGTACTGGATGATCTCGGTGTTTAAGGTGACGGTGATGTTCATTGATAGTAGTGCGTAGAATGCATGGAGCAGTCGATAAGCTTATAGCTTTGCATTATACTTGGGAAGTAATATAGGCACTGTTAGCCCAAATCTCAAGTTTGATGAGCAGACCATTTCAATGAGCTCGAGCACGCAGCTTGAGACTCACTTGTATGTATGTGGCTAGAATGAGAGCTCTTGTCTCCGGCTCCATGTTGAGAAAATGCCATTGCAACTAGGTCTACTTATTCTGATATGTTTCGATGTAATAATTACGACAATTTTCTGTCCTCTGCCGGTCTGTTCAGGTTTAATCTCTTCAGATCTCCTAGACTCTGCCTATGATGAGCTCACCTGACTAGGACTATATAGTAAATGATTCTCTTTATGCGCTGTAAAGCATCATGCTACCGTAGGGCTGTATCTAATCTATTTTTTTGTAGTCGAATAATCTTTTCCAGTCTATTATTGTCTAGTTATTTATTTTGGATCTTACTGCAGTAAAGGCCCTGGATCCAAAGAAGTGCCGCCTGCTGGCTGATTAGTTGGTCACGTGATGGATTGATGTAACTGGAAGTATTGGCGTAACTGGTCAGGATTTGTAAATGAGCCGCTTCCTTCTCGACCGGTTGAATTTCAATCGTTTCAATTTCATACTTCAAGTTCAATTTCAAGCATTTCAACGTCGAATAACTCAATCAAACCTGTTTCAATTTTATTAATTATGGTTTGGAAAGATTCCGTTTACCTCATTCTCATTTACTTCAACTTGAAAGAATTATATCTCAATCGTTTCTGGTTTATTCTTTTACTTTTCAATCATTTCATTTCAATTTCAATGTCACGTGTTTCAATTCCGACATTCACCTTAATCACGTGGGTTGTAGGATTTTCAATTTTCAAATTATTGGATTTACAGATAAATAAATTTTTAGATACACTCTACAGTAGGGGCTAATAGGTTTGAACTCCCAATGAATCTTCAAAATCATCTGTTCAGCCACGAGTCAAATAAATATCTCAGTAGAGAGGATTTTAAGATATAACTGATTCGACTGTTATTGTACACCGACTCCACCATCAGTGCCGTGGTCTCCATGGATCTGCATGATTTCGGCAGTATTAACTCAGAACATGTTGCAACCACTACATAATGTCTAGGCTCATCCAAGTACCTCTCGCAGCCTCAAAGAGAGCGAATATGGGGTTTCTAGCTACATTCAAGGGTAGAAATTGAATATTTGGAAGCCGAGGATTAGGTATATGCTCCTAAATCGACTGTTATAGGTGATTATATTCCGTGCTTTTGTTTACTTCGACCCACGATCTTGCTCCGAGGTATCACGCAGCATAGATGCGGGGAAACGAGCGGAGATATGCCGGTCGCGAGGACCTTGTTTATCAAAGTTATCGTTATCCAAGCTTCCCACTTCGAGATAGTGTGGAGCTAAAGGACCGGAAGTATGTGAGCCAAACCAGCCATGTGCCATGGTTAGTTCGACCTTCAGCTTGACTTTCAGAAAATTTACTTGATATTTGTACGATGTTTGACTCTGGGAGAATCAATGAAATTTTCCCTAATAGTCCCGGGCCCCTTGATTGTGGTTCAGTTTAATCAAAAGTGATGATCGTTCGAATAACCTTTCCTATCATTGTGGACCTTCCACTTATAGAATGCAACTTTCTCTTCCACCGAGCTCGGCTTTGTGGGTTATCACTGAATACCTGTGGCGCTAGATTTAACATGGGCGAGGTATTCTTTCAAGAAAGCCAGCGAAGATTAGTTGGAGATGCCCTATGTTGTGATTGGTCACATCTCGGGGCTATCTTCGGTCTGGGTAGATTCTAAAGATTATTAAGGCTCAAAAAGGTAAGCTTGACGTGCTCTATTAAGCCCTTCCTTCTGGCTTTAGTGTTTTTATGTTTTTACTTCAGTGAAAGAGACGAGCGATTTTCATCAAATCTGATTGCCTTGGCAATTCGCAGAGCTATGGCCTCTAGAGGCAAGGGAGGACAGTGCTTCTTTGTTGAAATAGCCGAGGTCTTTGGACGATCCCTACCTACCACTAGTAAGAGGTTGTTGCGTTGGAATTATCAATCCAGCCTTCAGAGTTCCGACTACATGTGTACTACCGGGTTGAAACTATGTTGGCAGAGCATGCACAGATATAATCAAATAACGTCACCGTGAAGGGAAATGCGGCACGCGATAACATTCAAGGACAGCTCCGATAAAGATCCCTAAACTTGAGAAAACAAGACACTTAAATGGTAAGCGACCTCATTTTGAAGCATTCTGGTTATATGCTCTGGCTATATGGTGATCGATATGTATACCCCGCATAAGTCACTCAACCTCCAAGAAGTCTGTGCGTAGGGGCGAACGAATCACAAAGGTCAGTGCCTGCAACAATGCGATAGCTTAACGGAATATCACAAGCAATTGAATTTTTGCGCTCAATGATCCGAGCAACCGAGGAGGCGAAGCTGATAATCTAGCATGGACCTCTCAGAGCCTCGACCTTTCCCCGGGATAGAGTTCCTCAGCGGGTGCCTGCCTTGAAGTTGCACTTCTTTGAACCTTCTACCACCCCCGCATCCCCGCAATATGTTGTAGATCGTGGATTGATGATGGGGAACCCCACTGAACTAACGATCTGCTCTCCACTTTCCTGATATAGAACTATAGCTGTGCGCTCGAATCATGCGCTCGGCAATGTTACTAGCAGGACTACCAAGACTCTTGTCTTTTCTTGCTACTGTAGCTATTTCACATGGACTAGCTCCGGGCTCCTTTATAATGGGGGTTCCTGCCGAGCGTCACCGTTTTCATTCAATCATACTAGCAATCTAGGAAATATGCCGAAAACGAAAGATTTCGTGATCGGAGCTCATCGTGGACCATTATTCTCACGACAGGAGGAGGATGAAGGACTCGCAAAGACCGAGTCTGCAAGTGGTATCTCCTTGACCAAAACACCAACGCGCGGGGAAAAGTGGCGCCGTCACTGGCGTCGTTTCTGGCTCGTCTATCTCGTTGGAAATGTGATTTTTCTGGCAATATTGCTTCCCATATTGTGAGTCTCCACCAGCAACCTTTTTGACCATGCTTTGCTCCACTGTTAGCTAACCCATTCAAAGCTTCCTAGTTGTTATCCCTGCCGTGGCACAACTGGTAGTCAACAAATCAGACTTATGGCTTGTCAACGCCCAGGTGGAGCAGCCAAAAGCAGACTCTATCATTTTGACCTTGCAAGCCAACGTGAACTTGAAGCTTGCAATTCCTGTCCGTATCGAGCCTGTGACACTGTATCTCTTCGAGCGAGAGTATGGCCATGACAATCCATATGCCGCAGTCAATATTCCAGGTTCAACGATCAAAGGCAACTACACCCTTGGGGTCTCTGACCAGTTTACACCAATACAGAACCAGACAGTCTGGGAGAAATTCGTCAAGCAAGTCCTTTTTCAGGAAGAAACATCTTTAGCCATGTACGGCAAGATGACTGCTTATTTGGGGGTGCTAAAGTCTCATGTCACGATGGACAAGGACGTTGTCGCACCAAGTAAGTCTTGCCTCTCAACTCTTCGTCAACTCAATCCTCTATTTTTGATTCTTTTTTTAAACCCCCTCTTGGATTGTTGCTAACAGCTTCCAGCCTTGAATAAGTTCGCAGGTTTCTCCATGTCCGACGCGACACTCCTCCTTCCCGCGAGAGATGACGGCACAAACCTCATCGGAAACATTACACTTCCCAATCCCACCGTCCTGCATTTCGAGGTCGGCACTTTGAATTTGGACATTAAGAGTGGTGATATTCTCATTGGCAACGTCACCATCAAGGGAGTGACCCTTGTACCAGGAGACAACACTTACCCACTTACTGGGGTTCTCGACCTGAAGGCTATACTTAGCAACCTAGGAGCCGTGCTCAAAGCCGAAGCTTCTGCTTTGAAGACTGGGAATCTTAGCCTCCAAGCAACCACCTCGTCAGTTGTCTGGAATGGCACAGTGGTGAAATATTATACAGACATCTTGAAGCAGCTCACTCTCAATGCGGACATTGGCCTCGCGGATACTTTGAAGAATACACTGAAGAACTTTGCCAATGGGAAAAACCTGACCGGGATCTTATCTAGTCTCTCTGGAAATAGCGGCAATACGAGCACTGCCGTTAGCCGTCGTGACGAGAGGGATAGTAAAGCGAGGTTTGAGTTGGCGCAACTGCTTAAGGAGGATCAAGATGTTCAAGAAGCCTTCCATGATATAACCCCGGAAAGGCGAGACGGGATGATCGATTCCTTGATTGCGATGTATTAGATGATTAATGTTGACCCTTAACGACCCTATTAATGAACGATACCTTGATGCCGTCTCAGATAATCTAATACAGAGTAGAGTAGACAGCCTTGTTGAACAGCACAAAAGATCCAGTATTTGGTCATTCATTCAAGGACATTAATCTCATCTAGTTCTTTATAGATAGCACTCTTCACATCTTCCTCAGCCCAGCACATATCCACCGCATTCCTTACCAACTGTACCATTTCAGCTTTACTGAACTCACAGTAAGTATATACTTTCTGCATATTCCCATCAATCCAAACATCATGCATAAGGGTCGGATCGTCGCTGTTGATACACATCTTCACCCCTCTATCTCGCAGTCTTCGAATCTTAGGAAACAGAACATCCGTCGCTGTCCTCCGATGATAAGCATGAGGGCACAAAGTCAAGCCAATCTTTCTATCAACCAGGCCTTGCCATAACTCTTCTTTATCTTCAGCATCAAGTCCATGATCGATGCGCTCTGACCCGTGGCCATCGCATACCTGAAAGATAGCTTCATGCATATGCTCGTGCGTATCTTTCTGGCCAAAATCACAATGCATCGTAACGTGTAAACCATCGGCTTTCGCAAGGGCAAAACCCTCTTCAAACAACATTGGCGGTCTCTCGTATGCATTACTGGCGAGCCCAACAGCATGGAAAAGCCCCTTCCCACCTTCAACGGTACCAGCAGCCCAGGGTCTCGCCTCAACATACGCCGCTAACCCCTTTGCAACAGGCTCGTCGCGAAGGAAACACAAAATCCAGCGCGAGCGCACACCAAATTGACATTTTGCATCGCCTTGCGCGCGCAGATACCCATCCAGAACCGCGGTCGCAGCCACACCCCGACGTGTATGTGCTTGAATATCAAAAAAAGGCTCAGTATATCGTACGTTCATCTCCGCACAGCGACGGAGATATGCCATTGCCAGATCATAAAAGTCCTCCTCTGTGCGAAGGACTTCGCACCCTGCGAAATAGGCCTCCAGAAAGGTCGGGATACCGGGCTGCCGTCCATTAAGCTCGGGTCGATGATTGAGGGTCACTGCGTAAGAAGCCTTGAGGTCTTCGAATGTCGCATATGGTAGAGTGATTTTGTTGCGGTGCGCTAGCTCCCAGCGGAGAGATGGTGTGAGTGTTCCTTCGATGTGGAGGTGGAGTTCTACCTTAGGTAGCGCCGCTATGAAGGGACTGATGGCTAGGCCGTTCATGGTTGGTTGAAGTGAGAATCTTGATCAATTTGAGAAAAATGCGACCGATAGAGGATGACAAGGTGTGGCCTATCCTAGGAAAATGAGTTCGAACGATTGTCGGGACTTTTAGTGTTGAAAAGAGGGGAGTGTAGTTTGACAATGGCGGCAATTTCCGACAGGTCGTGGAGCGCTCCCTTGATCACGGACATCTTCCGGTTGGATTACTGCTTTATCTTTATGGGGCTGGCTTCACTTATCGACATTCTCGACCAATAATCAGCTCCCTTTAGACTACACCATGACGCCAGATAAGAGCTACACTTGACACTGTGTTTAAGGTGTATCACCCCAGGGCTAGTACATCCCTATCCATTTGAGGCTCTTCAAGCCCAGCGTTGCATGGTACAATAACGTAGAATTGAGATAGACTACCTATCAGATAAGTTTGTTCCACACATTCATCCTACCATCCTTGACCAGAGCCTTCACTCATCAAGCAGCACTCTTAGTCTCCTGAATTTCCAGGTGGGCGGTATCCTGCTTCTTGTCGTCATCGTCCTCGAGCTTTTTGTGAACAGCCGCAGCGACCTCCTTAGCCTTGTCCTTGTCCTCGAACACTGCTTAGGTTAGCGCTGTTTCTTATAGCTGCGTTGGAAGACCACTTACGGAATGACAGTTCCTCAAGAGTGCGGCCCTGAGTTTCGGGGAAGAAGAAGTAGATAAACACCACCTCAAAGACAAGCCAGCAGCAGTACACCAGGAGCCACTTCCAGGTGATGCGTGCCAGACCAATGGGGTTCACGTAGGTGGCGAAGAAGCTTGCGCCGCGGCCGTAGAACTGGAACCAGGAGAGACCGCGGGAGCGACCCATGTAAGGGAACAGCTCGATCAGATACGCTGGTTCATGTTAGCATATGATAATAAAACGGAAGGGATATGGGGTACACACTATAGGTAAGGGCGTTATAGCCGAGGTTGTAGGCGGGCGAGTAGGCGAAGATGAAGAAAATTGTCAGACCAGCTGCGGACTTAGCCTTTGTGCTAATGAAGCGCTCCATGGAGATAGTCCATGCGACATAGACGCATAGCAGGCAGCATGCGCAGGTGAGATACATCGGGCGGCGCTTGAAGCGCGGCGCTGTCAGCGCTAGCGCGGTACCAGAGACGAGACCCCAGCAGGCGATGCCGATGTTGATCTTGGACTTGACCACGCTGTTGGTGATTCCGACCAGGTTCAGGAGATCGCTCAGATAGTACCTATCACACGGATTAGCAAAGACGAAACGCTCATATAGTGCAGATGCCACAGGTGGGGTACTTACGAAATGAGAGTGTTGCCGGACCATTGCGTGAATAGGCCAAGGAAAGCGGAGATGAACAGACGACGGCGCATACCGGCCGTGCGGAACATGTCCCACCAGGATTGTTTTGATTCCTCGAGCTCCATCTTGATAGTGCGTTCGATCTGTGCGATCTCGGCCTTGACGATGACTGAGGTGCGGTCGCCCTCCGCGTGGTACTTGGTGAGAATGTCGAAGGCTTCATCGTAGCGGTCTTTACTGATCAGGTATCGGGGGCTTTCGGGGAGGAACCTAGGCTTGTGTTAATAATAGTAGTAGGGATAGCGATAAGACCTTGTCTTACAGCACAGTCGAGATCTGGATCAAGGCGGGCGCAATCTGAAGCAGGGATGGGATTCGCCAGGCCCAGTTGGACGTAATGGTCACCGTCCCTAGACCCACAGATGCTGCAATAATCTGGCCGATAAAGTACGAGGAGTTGAAGAGCGAGGTGAGAATCGGTCGTTCCTTGGGGTGACCCAATTCTCCCAGCAATGACGATCCAGCGACGATACAGAACGGGATTCCGAAACCAAGAATGATACGCGCGACAATGTACATAGCCACTGGGAGCTATTAGAGATGTCATAGAATTGATAAAGGAGAGGAAGGAGTGAATACCTCCATTAGCGAAGCCCTGGATAAGGGCCCCAACCAAGCTCACGCAGGAACCGAACATAATAGTCCATCGGCGTCCGAATTTCTGGTTGACCCATGGGACAAAAGGGAGGGAGAGAATAGCTCCGAGGGAGTATGCAGCACCTAGGAAGCCCTTCAGGTTCGCTTCAATCGCGTACTGGGGGAGTCCATTCACGGTCTTCCCAGTTGGTTTACCGAAATCTTTATCGCACCGTTAGCCTCCTGCCGAGCTCATCCTGGATCGGGAATACATACACTTGTTCCATGTATACACAATCTGGACCGTGTTGATAATCTGCGAGTCGAATCCAGACGTGATCTCGATACCCATACACGCGGGGAACAAGATGAAATAGAGTGCCCTCAGATTCGGCTTCTTGTACCAAGGCGTATGGTCATCGGCCAGCAAGTTAGCCAGGACTGGCTCGGCCACATTCTCCTCGCGCTGTTTTCCCACGACAACCATTTTGAAAGACTGATGTTCGGATGCTCACAACAGTGCTGATTGACCTGTGTACCCCTTGCAGATTCGCCGGGACTGAATCATGGTTATATATCCCATCCATTCTTTGCTCTTTATCCAGCGGGAGACCTACCAGCCCGGCACGCTGACCCAAGTCCCAGACAGCCAAGAACCGTCTTACCCATTAGGTTCTGCACAGACACACTGGAAGGTATTCATTTTATCAACTTGAGTAAGAAAATCCCGGGTACGATCCCCGCTGGGGGGATTATAGTTTCAGCACCCCACGGGGAAACTGGAAACGGGCGGTGCCACCGGGGTGGGGGGACAAAAGACTAGGATAGGCTGAGGAATCTGGGTTGTAAGCTTGTGGATGTGGTCGCTCCAAGCCAATCCCACGAGAGTCTTGGCATTCTATCTTAGCCTAAAATGGGCTAGTTGGATACAAGGTCTTCGCGGAGTCTCCCCGAGAGCCTCGGGCCAAGAGTAAGACGACAGTTGCCGGCAGTTGCAAGTAAGACTAGCGTGGGGATATGCGGTGCGGTCCGCGGATAGCTACTCGAAGAGAAACGGGGCTGTAGCAGCTCTTCTGTACGGAGTAATTCAGATGAGATAAACAGATGCACATCTTACGTTGTTTTATACTACATTTCCAAACTGTTATGCATCAGCCACTCCAGGAGCACACTTAACTCCTTAATCCCACCACCTTCCTCGCCCCAGATCTTCAACCGCTCAATCACCGCCCGCACACAGTCCGCCCAGTCAGGAGGAACAGTCACATATTCAGCTGAGGGGCGATGCGTCAGCTTTGCGCGAAATCCCGCAATCAGGCAAAGCGCATGGTTGAACCGGACTCGGCATGCTCCCCATGATCCCGGATGCCGGAAGAATGGCACTTCAGTCTGGATGCGATAAACTGCCAAAAGAAGTGCTTCGCTCGCTTTGACCCCATATAGCGCTGCCATCCCTGGGTCCAGCGGTACATGGATGCACAGGTATAGATACGCGCGGCAAAGCAGTTCGCGCACCTCGACGTATCGCTCACGGCTTAGCTTCATCAGCTCACCCTCCTTCGGCCCCGGGGCAGATTCAAGAGGCATGTTGAACCGGAGTGTATGTGGCAGACAGTCTACCCACTGCTGGAGTTGACCTTCGAGCTGCGTTAGAGTTTCTGCCAGAACTTTGATGGTCGGTAGATCGATATCTGGAGAGAGCACACGCACGGCATTGCGGGCCCGGTTGAGAAGCCTGCGCAAGAATATCTCGGCTAGGTAATAGTAGGAAGATACTGCTTCGAGGTCTATAGATGAGGGTTTGGAAAACTGCCACCCAGGGCTATTCTCGGATGGTTGCCTCGTGGGGAAGCTCGGGAGAGAATAAGGAAAGTCGGAGAGGCTGAGGTCACAGGGTGGTAGATCCGTTAGTTCATATCGAACCTCGCTGATATATGTCAGTCATGTGCGTTGGGACTTGGAGATCTATGGCGTATATATACCATTCGGATTTTAAGCATGTCCAATAGAGCCGCTGCTCCAAACCTGTAGAGGAGTTAGACATATTCCCGGGTTGGAGAGATTCAGACCACCCACTCTCTTCCTGTGCGCTTCTTATAGTCTTTCCATCGCGGTGCTTCAAGCGATACGTTTGCCACAGCATGGATGCTGTCCGGAACATTTTCCAGCCCGGAATCGGCTCGATATTATATTGATACCAAATCCTACAAAGGAGTTAGACATTCGTCTTCCGTAGCAGTAAAGATGGAGCTTACCCGAATAAACAGAGACACTGCACTCCCAGTAAGGTATCATCGAGGTACGCAGTAGAGATGCGCTTCCGCGCCATAGAAAGGAAGGTCAACGACTCCTTCATTCGGTGCTCCGGAACTGACATCGTCACGTAGGTGAGCGGCGGACTGAAAGATGGTGCATTAGAAGAGAGCTCTCTGGTTTCGTCGTCAGGATAATTCCCCCAGATCGCTGCAAGCGCAAGGATAAGCAGCACCAAGCACGACGAGGCGGACCAGTCAATGCCATTTTCCAGCACTCGAGCGATATAAAAGTCCAGCTGGTCTGGTTCAACGATCGGATTCTTGGTCCAGATCTTGGTCATAAAAATTTCGCGTAGTTCGAGGAGCCTTTGAGGATCTAAGCTTGGTAGAGCTGCAAGAGCCATTAGTATCTAATTCCGGGATAGCATGCAACCACATACCCGTCTGAAAGCGATCTGGCTTCTCGGAATACGATGTCATTGGAAAGGTCGATACAGGCTTCTCTTTCGGAAAGATAGGCCAGCTAAGAATCATGTCCGACCCGGTAATAGGCGTATTGGGCGCATCATTGCGTGAGATTGACTCGGGATCTACTTCATCCACTGGTGATGGCGATGCCTGTTGCGAAAAGAGAGGAGGACCCCGCTTCAACGATAGATTCTCTGACAGAAGCCGTTCTTGACGTTCTACTGCCTCTAGGATTCTTGCTCCCCATGTCTCTAGACTTTAGATCGAATTGATGGTTATTAAATGCATCGGCTAGTGGGAAGAAATCATCTCTATGGGAACCGACACTGAGATGGCATCCGTATCGGGATACTCGCACGCTACACCCCGCTGGATACATTTGGCACACACCGGCCGTGCCGAGTCGCATCGAGTCTTGCTAAGACGACAGGCATCGCATGCGGTGAGCACCCGCGTATGCTTGCGAGGTCGCGCAGTTGACGAAGTGTCCATTCTTCCGGGCTGGGGCTTCCTGCAGTTGGACACCGGGATACTCAGATGAGATGATTATGTTGGTAAAACGGCCAAGAGAAAAAACGACGATGTCGGTGATTGGTGATATCGCTAGCCGAATCATGGCTGAATCATTCCTCCAATCAAGCCAAGGCGGCCTCATTTTAGCCGGGCAATTGACCCAAACGAAGCGGGATGTCATCCTTTAGACTCTAGAGTCCCCGCCAATAGGTGGTGCGATCCACTTGGAACTTACCCCGGGCCACCACTTCCTGGCTGGAGGTTCCAATCAACACTTCGTACGTTCCTTGCTCACTCTTCCACATGTCCTCGATCTCGTCCCAGAAGCTGGTCGCATATCGGTCCAGCTGGATGTCAACCGTCTTTTCTTCCCCAGGTTGTAGGAATACTTTTTCGAAACCGTGTAGTTCCTTGCTTGGGCGCGGCGTTGGGGATTCGGGGGCAGAGATGTACAGCTGGAGAATCTGGGCGCCCGCTAGTTTCCCCGTGTTTTTGATTTGTACGGTGGCGACCGTAGGACTGTCCATATTGAAGATATCTGGGGCGATAGTCACACTCGGTGAGACCTTGAAGGTCGTGTATGAGAGGCCGTGACTATAATATGGTTAGATGAGAAATAGGAGACGAAGGAACGAACTCACCCGAATGGAAAGAGGACTTCTCGTCCGGTCTTCTCATAAAATCGATAGCCTGCATATATGTCCTCGCCGTACAGCACTCGGCCACCCACGCTGGCGTAGTTCAGATAGGCTGGGTTATGTTTCAGATCCACCGGCCAGGACAAGGGCAGCTTTCCGCATGGATTGACCTCTCCGAACAGGACATCGACAATTCCATGACCTGTCTCATTACCTCCGTACCAGGCCTGCACAATGCATTGGGCCTGATCGGCCCACGGCATAGTAACTGGTGTACCAGACTGATTGACGATGACGGTCTTGTCTGCGGCGGCCTTCAACACCTTCGAGATCAACCGGTCAACCCCCGGGGGCAGATCCATGTGCTCACGATCGAACCCTTCAGATTCCCAGTCCTTATTGAGGCCAGTGCAAAGAATGGTATAGTCGGCCTCCGTGGCTGCTTTCACGGCGTTCTCGATCATTTCATCCCGGTCCATTCGTAGACAGGCCCCAAGACTTGCGGCGCCACCACCGAAATTCACCATACCCACTGTTTTCATTGTGGTGGTGTTGGCAGAGCCGAACTCGATCCGAATTTTGTATGTAGTCCCGGCGACTAATTCCTTCGAGCCCGGTTCCTCAACGGTGCCTTTGCCGAAGAAGGCTGTCCCGCGCGTCTGGCTCGTAGTGTTGTCGATCACAAGCTCATCATCAATGTAGAGATTGGCGGTACCAAAGACACTCAGGCCAAAGTCCCAGATCCCGGATGCGTCGGGAGTGAAGTCGCCAATAAGTGTGGCCCAGAAGAGCCCTCGGTTGAGGCCTGGAGCATAATAGTCCATGAACTGGAAGGCCGTCGTCGATACAGGCTCAGTGCTGATCAGATATCGTTCCTTGCCCATCGGCTCGTTGTAGAAATGAATAACAGCATTGCCCAGGAGACGGTCGATCACGGGGAGCATCCTATGGGCGTATGCGCCCGCTTCATAGAGCACCTCTGCGTTGGGAAGTACTTCTTTGCAGGCGTCGTATAATGAGACCGAGTAATATGGCTCAAGTGACGCACTACCACCCCCCGATATGGCGGGAGTCTTCATGTGCGATCCGATCAGGGCGATCTTTTTAATCTCCCTCGGAAGGGGCAAGATGCCTTCGTTCTTGAGGAGGACGATGCTGTTCGCACAGATTTTGCGATTCAACGCTCTATCCTCTGGGAAATCCCGTCCTCGTTCCTCTTCTGACACCTGGGCACGACTCGCCTGCTTCACGAATTCCAACACCTTTCGCGCTCGTGCATCGATCGTTGACTGCTTGATCAATCGAGCCTGTATGGCGGACTCGAGGTATTTCCCCCGATATCTAGACACACCCGGCATTTCCAGGTCCAGGCCCGCATTCATGGAGTCGATGGTTGTATAGGTCCCGTACCAATCGCTCATAACCAATGGATTCCACTTCCACTCTTCACGGATCAGATTGAGCATGCGCGCATCTTCCACCACATGCTTCCCGTTGATCTTATTATACGAGGTCATGAGCGCACCGGGCTTCGCATCTCTGGCCACAATCTGGAAGGGTCGTAAATAGATCTCGCGCAAGGCTCGCTGAGTGACAAGCACATCCACCGCCCGGCGTTCATGTTCCTGGTCATTGCCCACGAAATGTTTCACCGTGGAAATGACCCCTTTGCTTTCGCATCCGAGGATGATTGACTTTGCCAGAATGCCCGAGAGATGCGGATCTTCCGCGAACGATTCGAATCCGCGCCCACCGGTAGGAGCTCGTTGCATATTGATTGTTGGACCTAGCCAACAATGCGCGCCTTTCGCAATGCATTCCTCGCCTAACAGCTGCCCGGCCTTGTATATCAGATCTCGGTCCCAGGTAGCTCCCAGAGCTGTGCCACAGGGCAGACATGCGGCGGGGATGCCGGCAAAGAATTTCGTGCCCCGGATACCATTGGGACCGTCGGTGGCGCGAATCGAGGGGACGTTCAGTTCGGGGATAGGATGTGTATGCCAGAAATCAATCCCTGCTTTGTGTTAGCTGATGAGAGCTTCAAAAGAATCCGTCTCTGACTTACCGGATAAAAGAGCGATCTTGTCCTGGTCGCTGATGTTTGCTAGAACATGCTCTACATCGAATGTCTCCGGCATGATGAACATTGAAAAAAACAGTTTCAATAAAGAAAGAAATCTATGCCTGTAACCTCTACGCAGAGCGAACAGGAGCAGACTATGTATTGACTACATATAAATACTTGCTAATTCCACCGCTTCGATCTTGTTTCACCTCCAACTAATGTTTTGATGGAACCTATGCACGCTATTCCCCCGAGTCTCCGACATCCCGAGACGTTCAGTGTGGCAGCGACGCGTTGACGGCGGAGACTCCCCGGCTTGGTGGGGACCTGCGAGTATCCCCGCAATAATGACCCCTCCCAGCTCTTATCCACGGATTCCACGCGCTCTATCAGGGTGGGCCCGTGGGGGAATCATGTGCTTTTACAGTGGCTCGCCATGGCTCACTGTGGACTCATGGAGCGTGACCACCTTCAAATCTTCCCTTTTGTATTCTATTCAGTTGGCTTCATTCCTTTTTCTATGGAACTACTTGCGACTTTATTTGGCTTTGATACTGCAATTGGCCCTCCAGGCATCAACAGGTGAGAGGCCTCAGGCAACTAAAGTTGAGAATTGATCACATGACTGGTTGTCCCGAAGTCGCAATGATCAGCACTGACTCACTAAACACGTGCCATGCACCATGCCCCATTTCACGGCATGTTGGATCCCGAAGAAGAACAATTACAAAGTTCGGTCAATTTCCGTCAGGTTGTGTACTCGAACTCGAAAGACGAATTTGTTCTAGCCATGCTGGAACCGGAGATGGAACCTGTATGTTGTCAACGCGGTGAATCAAATTCCTACAGGACTAATCTATTTAGATAAGCAAATCAACATGCAACTTGAATAACTGCCCTGCAGAAATCTTACGTCTGATATTCAATTGACTGTCACATTCTGATTTCTACGCACTTTGCCTTGTGAATAAAACATTCCGAATAATCGCTGAGCCGCTACTGTACTTGAAAATTTAGTTTATCTGGCATAAAAACCCTGACTACTACTCTCGCCTTGAGGACCTCCCGCCAATCACCCAGCTGCTACGAACGCTGCTTTCTAACCTCAGCTAGCGACTTGATGGCGATCTATCGCCACTACGCAAGGAAGCAGGAGAGAGGAACAACCTAGTTCGAATACTTGGAGAACTATCTCTGCAGAAGAAAAAAAAACAAAGGAAGGGGGGCCTAAATAGGCCGAAGCAGAACAATCAACTTGGCCCTGGAATCATCCTCTAGGAAAATCCCGACCGGGGATTCCCTCGAGGGAGATCCCTATCGGATCTCCATCACGACTCACACTAGAAGCCTATACTTGGACAGTAAGGCCTGGGCCTTACATTCTATTCGATTCAAACTTCCTAGGATTCACGTTCCTACGGATCAACTGGATGAACTGACCGCGTTCATCCGACGGACTGGACTCCCAGTCTCATGCAAAGACTGGTGGATTCGGGAGCTCCATGATGGCTCAGTCGATGCTCTTGTCGCGCTACTGTTAGCACAGCTCTCAAGCCTAAGATATCTGCATCTTGGCATTTCTTTTATATGACAGAGTGCTCTCATTGGTACAGTGCTCCGATCAGCAATCTGCGAGCCTAGCACTCGTAAGCTGGGCACTTCCAAGCTAGCCAATTTTAGCATCTTCAAGAACTATCTTTTGTTCGTTGTGAGTCTCGAGATTATGCATACGACCGGAAGGCTAAGAATACTGCGAATATCCTACCATTCTTCTATCTACCAAATCTTCAACACATATCCCCTTCAATCGATAACCTAGAGAAATGGTCATGGCCTACACCACACGCACACGCACCTATCCCATCAAAGCTTAAATCCCTTGATCTAAAGAATATTCGCGAAGGATATCTAGGGGAAATCCTCGCTGTGACAAAGAACCTTGAAACCCAACGCTGGAAGTGGGTATTAAGACAATGGCGTTTGGGATGGCCATGCTGTTACCTAGACCTTGGACCTTGATAAGGTCGGTACGGCTCTGTCTCACGTCCAAGAAACTCTAACGAATTTGACTATCACGGCCGATGTCCAGCCTGCAGCTGCAGTTGGTGATCAATTTTACCCTGGGTTACAAGCAGTGGGCTCATTAACAGCTTTGTCAAAATTTGACCGGATCAAGAAACTCCAAATCCCTCTAGCATTTCTAGTTGGACTCGCAGAGGATAGAACGAAACGGTTACAGGATGTTATCTCTAGAAACGTTGAGTTCCTGACCATTACGGATGACTTAGGGCTGCAAAACTGCGATTACCTGGAAGAATGGCTTCTGTGGGAATGGAAGAATTACACCATCCTGGAGCTTCTGGAGTCATTCATGAGGGAGGGGACAACACCATATCTAAAACGCATTACTCTGCTGCTCGAATGGATTGATTCGGACACTAATCAATGGTCAACTAGAGCGAAGGAGCAGCTCCAGGGTTTGAGTGTTCAAACGGGGATTCCACTCGAGATCGTCGAAACAACTGAGATTCCACTTGATTTCGTCGAAATAGAGCAGTATTAAAATTACTGGTCGTTGGTGAGAGCTGGTTCTCTCATCATGGCATCCACAATCGATCCCTAGCTTCTGCCAATATAATGACTTTTCGGCCGATTGAATACTTTACGCTGTGCTCTCAGAGCCGATCACTTCCCGAGTGAGCAGCTTTACTATCATCTTGATTACTACTGCGTACTCTATCTGTGATAATGTTCAGTGGGACGCGCGGGGTTCGACCGAGCCAATGGAAGTGCGGGGAAAGATAAGACAGGGATAGGCATTCAGAGAAATAACACAAACAAGTCTCCCACCTTTCTTTTTAATCCGAGAGACTTGTGAAGTCATCTGTTGAATATTTTCTGCAGTTATAGCGCCTTCTCATCATGGCAGAGTCCAGCGCTGCCGTCGACCAGTCCACGGCGGAACAGGGAACTGACATCGCCATGGCGAAGCGAGTGTTACGCAAGATCGACATGCGACTCGTGCCCTTGTTATTCTTCACGTACATGCTCAACTTCATGGACAAGACAATTCTCTCCAGCGCCTCTGTCTTTGGTCTATCCGAAGATACGGTAAGATCCTCGTTCACGATTTGAAAGTTCAAGTGCTGACTGTTGATGTATCAGGGCCTAGTGGGGCAACAGTATAGCTGGGTCTCTTCAATCTTCTACTTTGGCTATCTAGCATGGGCATATCCGACTACGCTGCTGATTGCCCGCCTGCCGACTGCCAAATATTTGACTGCCAACACCCTGTTCTGGGGCGCTGTGGTTGCGCTCACTGCGGCGTGTACCAACTTTGCTGGCCTCATGACGGTTCGCTTTCTACTTGGAGTCGCCGAGGCAACTATTACTCCGGCATTTATGTTCATCACGTCGACTTGGTATACGCGCGATGAGATCCCCACGAGGACGGGCATGTGGTTTGCTGGCAACGTACGTGTTTTCGGTCTTATTAGGCTCATGATGTAAACTGATTGGTCGCTTTCAGAGTGTTGGCGGGATTGCTGCTAGTCTTATTGCATATGGACTGGGACATGCCGATGATCATGTCAGGCCCTGGAGGTGGATGTTCATCGTCCTCGGGATTATGACCTTCCTCTGGGCATTCGCCATCTGGATGTTGCTCCCGGATTCCATTTCGAGTGCCAAATTTCTCACAGAAGAGGAGCGTCAGTTCGCAGCTAATCGAGCTGTCATCGCTGGCACGGGTGCGACCGAGAAGACTGCGTGGAAATGGGATCAGGTTGTCGAATGCCTTATGGATCCAAAAACCTGGCTCCTTTTCGGATTGGAAATTCTTACGCAGATTCCGAATGGAGGGACCCAAAACTTTGCAAACCTGGTGATCAAATCTTTTGGATTTACGAGTCTCCAGTCGACGTTGATCACTATCCCTTACTCTCTTATCACTGTGACCGCGATCACTGGCTCCGGCTGGCTTGCTGGTCGTTTCCGCCAAATGAACTGTCTGTTAATCATTGCAGTCATCCTTCCATGTGTCATTGGCAGTGCGATCATTTACTCTCGTTCTCACGTTGTGCTGGGGGTTCAATTATTTGGCTACTTCCTTCTTTCAACTGGCCCAGCCGCAATGCCACTCACAATGTCGCTAGTACAGGCCAATTATCGCGGAGTGACGAAGAAAATGACCATGACAGCTTTGCTTTTCCTGGCATACTGTGCAGGAAATATTTCAGGACCCCAATTCTTCCTCAGCCGTGAAGCCCCCACATATAACACCGCGTTCCGGGCAATCATGATTTGCTATTCACTGGCTGTGCTTCTTGCACTGGCGTTGCGCTTTTATTTGCAGTGGATGAATGCTCAGCGCGTGCGAGTGGAGGGCTTTGAAGGAAGTGCTGGGAATGCCGGCGCAGTCGGTGGTGGTAAGGTTTTAGATGTTGATCCGAACGCGAAGAACGTTGGCCAAATGGTGAATCAGGTTCAATTGGTTTCAAACGACTATGAAGATATCACGGACTGGAAAACGCCAGGGTTTAGGTATCGATTCTGACTGGATGAATTACGGCCCCAGAGAGCGCCGAGTGCTTTGATTTAATCGAATTTGAATGACTGCTCTGCTCCACAGCGTCTCCAGTCTCCATTTGGTGCCTGCCTACAAATATGTCTAGCTTAATCTCCAAAGAAAGATTAGACTTAGGCGGGATCTTCTCGCACGACATGCTATACCCCCAAATACGCTTCAAATTCTATTTTTCAAAGGTCTTTCTAGATGTCTTTTGAGCCATCATCCTTCATGGGCCGAGTTTTTTTCTCGGTCTATTGTTCAAACTTCGTGACGGATAAGATAATTTTGGAAATCTGTCGGGGTCCAAAATTATAGAACTCCACTGCAAGAGTCTGGCATGTATGATGCAAAGGATTCGATGTTTGTGTTCCTGGCATTATCCCAAAGGGGTAAATTTAGCGTGTCATGCGAGAAGCCTCAATCTAGAGACACCTGGATTACGAAGATACCCTCTATTCAGAAACTGGATTCTTTCATATTGTAGCCCGATTGTACCTAGTCAACATCTCGAAGGAGGTTTAGCCGGACTCAAATGACCTTTACCCTAACATTCAAGCCTGCAGCTTTTTTCGCTAGGAGATATTCATGACCACATTCTAGAGAATCCGAATTGATCATGCTGACGACTGAACAAACCGTTAGTCTCCGCCGGTGGGTCTTCCACTATACTATTTACATGCCAGAGTAGAGTATGTAAAATTTCGAAAATAACGATTCTATATTATTTCATACATTGACTGCTGGAGTTTCAGGCTTCGAAACCAATGTCGCTATAGATCATTCCCCACAGGGTCCTGTCAAAGTGGAATCTCACGCCCTTCGTGAAAGATTTGGTGCAAGATTGGTAAGCATCCCCGCAAGGGGGGTGGCTATGTTGACTATTTTTGACCTCTACCCGAAGAGATACAGTAGTTGAGACCCGCAAAGTGAGTCAGTTTGCGCGTACTGGGAAATTAGGCTTGGCATTGGAAGTATAACATACCTCAGTGACCTAAGTAGACAGAAGGCCTATAGCAAAGACACAAAGTTATATTCCGCAGTCAGCATGGCTACCCCGTCAATCTCAGCAGACAATCCCTTCCAGGTATTGATTGCGGAGTCGAATGATGATCCGGTGAGTTAGTTCCTACATTTCATAAGTTTGGTCTATATCTCCGGCATGACTGGCGCTGAGTGTTAGTCACGTCCGGACTTGAAAGGCTCAATTGCAATCGCGCTATGAAACCCATCGCACGAATCGGAATGCGCAACAAAATGCAAAGATCCTGGCGGAAGACTTCCCAGGCTGGTCTATAGATGAGATTCTGCGTCGACTTGACGGTCCTGCAAAGGAAGAGGGATATCTCGATCCTCGCAATTGCCTCGTTATTTGGGCTAGGCCCTCTCCTCATATTCGAGGCTTGATCGCTTTTGTTCAAAGCGAATTAAGAGATGTTGCTCCATGTAAGTAAATTGCGTACACTCTCGTCAAATCCCCGAAGTCAAAGTATATCGACTGATTCGCCGCCGATAGCTCTTTGGTTGATGCCATCTGGAAATCTTCACACCACCGTCCTGGAAGTAGCCCATTCTTTAACAGAGGACCAGATCGAGGAAATTGTCCAAACCTTGAAATCGTCAAAGAATGTCACCGAGGCAGACATTTCAGAATATCCCCTGAAACATCAAACCCGGCTCCTGAAGCCCATGGTGAGCTTTGACTCTTCGGCACTTGCCCTCAGTTTCGCCCCCGCTGCAGGCGAAGGAGCCTCTGACGGCCATGATGACCAATATACTTATCATCACCTCCGCCGGGATATTTTCGACTTGGTGCGACAAACTGGTCTCCCCGTTGCGTCACGGTATATCGTTCCATCCGCTCATGTTACCATTGCACGGTTCATCAACCAGGATGGATTTTTTGTCAAGAATGCGGAGGGAGGAGATGAGCTCGATCCATCGCAAGTCAAATTACTTGTTGAGAAGATTGGTCAGATCAACGACACCTTGGAAAGTCGTTATTGGCCAAAGGCTGATGGTAGCTATCCGAAGGAGGGTGAATGGGTTGTTGGGCAGGATAAGGGACTTGTAATTCGGAGGGGTCGTCTTTGGTATGGAGGAGGCCAGGATGTTTAAGACGACCATTTATTTTCTCCGGTCCCTTGCCGTCGTTGGATTATAGATTTGGGATTATCTCGATACCTTGAATTCCATGAATTGCCTGCCTTAGCTCGTGAGTCACAGACATTTCCTGGTTATAGTAATGATTTGACTGACTTGTTGAGGCCAAGCAAACTACACAAACTAAACAAACAATGCTTATCACTGATTTCATGGCGGGATAATGTTCTGAATCAGACTAGTCGGGGTGTAACTGTTCTCCTGTATGGCCCAATTTCCCTAAGAACCCCACTCCCCCGCTTTTACGAGGATGTTTGGAACACGAGGATTGCTTACCTAGTGATAAGATGAAATGCAACCTTAACTGGAGTGTTGAGGATGCGTTTCGTATATAAAGTAGCTGCATGATTCTGGTGTCCATCTCATCTTTGAGTTCATCAAACACTGTTGAGGACAAAGTCATCAAAATGGAACCACTTCGAAAGATCACATACCAGTATGCGCACCATGGCATACCGCTCGAATGCGATGTATATGATGCCATCAATTATGCAAATGATGCACCTGTCTTTCTTTTCTTTCATGCCGGTGGCCTTGTAGGAGGGAATCGGACCTGCGTCCCTCCTTGGCTTGTGCAGGTGAGAAGCATATTCTGTACTTAGGAAAGGTACATCGAGACTGACCTTCTCAATCTCTTAGACATGTTATGATCAAAAGTGGCCGTTGATTAGCGCCAGCTATCGACTTGTCCCTCCGATCGGAGGCAAGGAGTTGCTCGAGGATGTCACGGCCGCATATCAATTTGCCAGGAAGCTGGGTGACGGTGTAGACAGACAGGTCATTGTTGGCGGTGCCAGTGCCGGTAAAAAGAATCCCTCCAAGATGTTGAGTTTCCGAAAATTTGAGAGTGAGGACTAATTATGATAAAGGACTGTTCATGGCGAGTTTGGTACCCCATCATCTTCAACCTCCACCCTTGGCTTTACTCTCTATCAGTGGAATCGCCACATTTCACCACCCCTTCTTCCACTCGTCTACTCAACTCACACCACATCCAATCCCAAAGAGTGAAGTAGAACACTTCTTCAATGGCCCCGTCATCGTTGGATCCGTACC
This sequence comes from Penicillium subrubescens, assembly GCF_028828155.1. Lineage (NCBI taxonomy): Eukaryota > Fungi > Ascomycota > Eurotiomycetes > Eurotiales > Aspergillaceae > Penicillium > Penicillium subrubescens. The sequence continues at coordinate 1,355,109 of NW_026643160.1, read as the reverse complement.
AGAATACGAGCCCTGGGCTTTCTATCCCGCGATGCTATTGCCTTCATCCACAGCCAAGAATTCGGACTATGTTCACCCAAAGGCCCCTGCAGAGAAATCTGCGTTTGAAAAGGAAATTGAGAAGCGGGATACTCTCTATGACTATTTCCTCTACGAGAATGCGTTCGGTGGTATAGTCGGCGATGTTGACCCTGGGTTTGACTGGGCTTTGGAAAGGGGTGAAAAGTGGGAGGCATGGCCTCCGACTATCTATATTCAAGGTGATGCTGATGTGGATGTTGATAAGGATGTGTGTGTCTCAGCTGCAAGCAAGCTTGGTGAAAAGGCGAGATTCTTCATGTCTGAAGGACAACCGCATTTGTTTGAAGCGAACAGTTTTCTGGAAGAGGAGACTCCGGCGATGGATCAGGTTCGGGCTGCAATTGCTGAGCTAAAGGTTATCGTCAGTCAGGCGTTAGGAGAGACTAAATAGTCTCAAATCTCAATACAACGTCAGAACTTAATAACTATGGCAGGACAATCAACTTGAAAAACAATTCATTGTGTAAGAATATGTCTCGTGATGCGGTAAATATTATAATACTATTATGTACAGCGATTCAATCAAGTCGAACCGCCTTCGCCTCTCAAAAGAGAGCTCGAAAGATAGTCGATGGAATATCAACAAAGGAACATCAGGAAATGATGCACCCTAAGAAAGGAAGAAAATAGAAACAACAAACACCAACAACATGTCATAGACGGGAATCGTCTTCAATACCGAGAATCCAGAACCGGTGAAGACTGGCCCAGAAACAGCAGTGGTTCCACTTGCCGCGCCAGTCTTCTGCGAAGCGGACGAGGCGGTTGAAGTGGAACGCAGGGTTGACGCCACTGGAGTAGAGGAGACACGGTGCAAAGTTGTAGCCGAGCTCGATGCCCCCGCCTGGATGTGCGCGACACCAGTGTTCTTGCTTCCTGAAGCGCCAACTCCAGTACCGTTGGAACCATTGCTGTTTGAGCCAGAGGCTGCGCCGGTAGCCACGGCAGGAATTGAGGTCGCAGTCGGCTTGGTCTCAATTGTCACAATGATAGTGGACGCAACCAAGGTCTCTGTGGTGACAAATGTGCTCTTTGCAGTGGCGGGGCAGTTGGTGACTGTTGATGGGCATGCGGTCACCGTGGCCGTACGGGTAGTCAATACAGTTGAGGTGACAACATCCCCGGAGGAACCGTTTGGCTTTGAACCAACACTAGCTGTGGATGTGACCTCGGAAGCAGCGACAGGGCAAATTGTGGTAGAGACTAGGATGATTTCGGTAGTGACATATGTGGTCTTTTGTCTTGCTGGGCAGTCAACAACGCTGGAGGGGCATGCAGTGATCGTGGAAGTGCGAGTGCTGAAGACAGTGGAAGTAGTCAATTCTCCACCATTGTTCTGACTAATTGTGGCCGTAGGTTGGGGAGCGCTGGTCTCGGTGATAGGGCAAACGGTGGTCGAGACGGCAATAGTCTGGGTTGTCACGAAGGTAGTCTTGTCAGATGCAGGGCAGTCCGTAACTGTCGATGGGCAAGCAGTAATGGTTGCGGTGCTAGTGCTGTAAACTGTAGAAGTCGTGAATGCCGGCGGGGTAACCGCAGATGATGGAGACGATCCTCCGGGAACCGAGGAGGGAATTGAGGAGCTCGAGAAATCGACTGTGGTAGAAGACTGCACAGGCTTAGACGAAGAAGTGGTCGATGGAATAGTAGACGAGGGAAGGGCAGACGAGGGTGGCGTGGAGATTGGCCTCCTTGACACAGGCGGGGTGCTAATCGGAGACCACGTCGACGATGGCACGTCCGAGGATGAGGGCGCTGATGACGGGACCACTGACGAAGGAACCACTGACGAAGGAACCACTGACGAAGGAACCACTGACGAAGGAACCACTGACGAAGGAACCACTGACGAAGGAACCACTGACGAAGGAACCACTGACGAAGGAACCACTGACGAAGGAACCACTGACGAAGGAACCACTGACGAAGGAACCACTGACGAAGGAACCACTGACGAAGGAACCACTGACGAAGGAACCACTGACGAAGGAACCACTGACGAAGGAACCACTGACGAAGGAACCACTGACGAAGGAACCACTGACGAAGGAACCACTGACGAAGGAACCACTGACGAAGGAACCACCGACGACGGGATCGCTGATGACGGGGGAGCCGATGGGCTCGCCGAAGGAGACGACGATGGCACTGACACCGGAATTTGAGTATAGGAGATAGGGCTAGACGATGGAATGATCTGCGACGAAGGAATAGTCGAAGAAGTGATCGTCACCAATGGGGTGGATGACAGTACCACAGGCGTGGAGGTAGGCACCACGACTGGGATAGACTGGAAAGGCGAAGAAGATGCCACCACGGTGCTTGAGGAGGCAACTTGAGCAGGGGTAGTGGATGGCGCAACCGATGAAGGAATGGCCGAGGAGGTCGGAGCGACTGTCGGGGTTGAGCTGATAGTGTTGGTCGTGCACACCTGGGTGGTCTCAGGACCGATAAACTTGGCATTGTCGACTTCGAGAGTTCCACCCCGGGAGCTGATCAAGATCACCATCGTATGCGATTTGGAAGTCGCCTTGAAGGTAGCGGAGAGGGTCTTCCAGCCTGCACCGGGGGTATAACGGGAGACTGTAGTCGCCAGCAGATGGTCATCGAGCTCAAGGAATAGATCAAAGGATGTTCCAGATGTAGGCTTGTAGTCAAAAGACAGTGTGTATGTCGTGCCAATCTTCAATCCCTTCACGGTTTGTTGAACTGCCCAGTAGCCGGGGAGAGGCCCAATCTTCATGGCGTAGTTGCCATCATCCGACGAGTCGCTAACAACAACGAGGGGAAGCGAGCAAACTGAGCTAGAATGCTTCTCCCAAGGGTTAATCTTGCCAGTCTCATAGGATGGATTGATGAGGAGATTCTGTGGGATTGTGTGGCAATCAACGCCGGTGCTGGCACTGGTGGTGGTGGTGGTGCAGGGTTTGGTATCGACTGGCTTGTGGGCCACTGCGGATTGTCCCTGAAGCAAAGCGCCCAGAAGGACGGCGACCCATGCGGTCTTCATAGTGAATGTGGGGATAGCCTAAAGACTATCGATTTAATGAGTGTGAGCGAAAGAGTGGATGGACGATGTCCAATAAAAAAGAATGGACGGCGATTAAGCCTAAGGAATGAAAATGAAGGTATACAGCTATACTTCCAAGCAAAGCATAGATGACAACGACACACTGCTTTTTCCACTCTCAAAGCGATATCGTTTAATTATATACCAAATCTTGAATTATCCCCTTACAACTTGTCGCCGTTTTCTCCACAACATCCTATTGGCGGGTTGTCTATTTGTGTCTGGGACTTGGGGCTTACGCTTAGCTTTCATGGAAGAAATTGGCGATGGCTTCAACTTTAGCAGCACAGAAAAAGGGAACACTAGCCACAACTACGCGATGTGGAAATCAATAGTTCCTGACTCGTGCACACTAGTCACTAGCGGTCCTCTGGGAGGATAACGTGGTAAAAGATAGCGGAGCCAAGCGCCTATCACCATGCGGCCTCGCGTGTTTGTTCCTGATATTTTCGGGCATTTCCTAGCGAGGAAGTGGATCTTCCGCGCCCCCAGGAACGCGCTACGCCACGAGGGTCCAATACAGCATCTAAGTCTACTTCGGTAAGCACGATGAGGCTCTCGCGTTTTTGTTCTAAGCGAGTTTGAGTCAGCGTTCTCGAATTGAAGGATGTGTGGTGACTAGGTGGTGGAAATGGGATGTACAGGAACGGCCTAAAGGCCCGGAATCCGAGCACGGAGAATGATGTGTCTCTTTCAAACAGCGTGACTGAGAACCCAAAATGCGCATCGACACCCCGGACCATGAGAGTCAAAGAATGCATGTGGAGCCTCTACAAGAAACTTTCGCACTCCAGTTTATTCTCTTTCATTGAGAAAGAAAGGTTTCCGGAGCATGGTTGAGGGTTTGCTCGATCCTGGCCGATCGAGTACTTTCTTTGTTTGGCTGGGACCTGCCGTGATGCTCGAAGCTTCCTGTCTCTTCTTTGTCTATGTTTTGCTATAAGGATTTCCTACTTCGCTCCGCAATTCCATCTTCTTCTTTTCTCTTCAATCAAACCGAGACTCACTTTGTTTTGAAACCTTGGGTCTGAGTCTCCTCAAAGATCATATCTTTCAAGTCTAAAGGCTGCCAAGTCAATCATCTTTTGCAAAATGCCCAGACCACGCAGAGAAGCTCCCGCAACCTCAGAGCGAAAGCGAAGAGCTTTGTCCAGCGATGAAGCTGAGCAATCCAGTTCCTCCAAACGGGCAAAGGAGCCGGGGTCGGAGCCAGTCGAGACGTCCGGGGATGAAGAGGAGCAAGCTGCTCCTCCAACGTCACTTCAACAGGCGCAGGCACAAGTCCTAACTCCATATCCCAATATGGGAATAGGAATGGGTTTCAATCCCCTTTCCAACGATTTACCTGGGGACTTTAGACTCAGCCCCTTTCCGAATTCATCGCTGTTTTTAAAAAAAGGTCCCACCACAGACCCCGACCCTGAGCCTTTTGTACCGTTCAATTCCGGGGGTCCAGGTACAGAAACACCGGTTCAAGGCGAAAAAATCGAGCTCCCAGGTACGAGAGGGCCTTTGACAGATCCGACTGTTGGCAGAGACATCATTCTCGAACGATTGGATTTGGATGTCTCATACGTGGAGCTCTACAAGCGCGGTGCACGGAAACCAACAAGACCCCAGAGGCAGCCAAGATGGCAACACCCAGGGGATGAGCCTCTAGTTGATCCCCTGAAGTTTCCGACTGGATGGAACTCTAATGAGCCTGATCTTGATCCTGAGTAAGATTTTTGAAAGATGACAAGCTTCATTTGACGGAGACTAACGATTTTGGTACAGCGATTACGATGCGCAGATCGCTCGATGTGATGAGAGAATTCAGGACAACATCAACCCTCACTTCTTTGAGGTGAGAAAGAGAGAGTACATGGACGTGAAGCATGCTGTTGAGTAAGTGTTTGTTTTTGAATCTTTCAAATTTTGCAGATATTTTCTCCATGTCTTGACATGAAAACAATATATCTCACGGCGTCCTTGGTGATCATTGCTAACTCACCCACTCCACAGGAAATGGATGCAAGGCGAGCCCAAGAGTCTCAGCAGAGCCACCTACGAGCGACTTGATACACTCAAGTTTATCAAGAAAGCAATTGATGGGGGCCATGATCCTCTCGCGGAGAAGGAAAATGTGGATGCCATTCTCAACGCTTACCGAACAGGTAAGCTTGAGTGGATTCCGGATCTTGTTACCTACTGGTCCAATGGGAAACAGCTCTGTGAGCCTCGTCGATTTGATTGGGACGAGTTTGAAGTCATCAACAAGGCTAATTCTGGCCACAAGTCATTCTGGGTTGAAGGCGTAAGTAAGCCATTCCAAGCACTCAACGACACGAGACTAACAGTAATTCACTTGAGATCGGGGCTCCCAACGGATCGAGCAGAAATGATCGAGTCACCATCTGGCCCTATCGCTATCAGAAGTACTTGAAATTTGTATGCCATTCTCTTGGATCTGTCCATTCAATTCACTTTTACTAAGAAGCTGATTTCTATCAGCATAGTACAAGTTCCATGTTCGATTCCCAGGCTACAGATACTACTCGGAACTCGAGTTCCTCCACGACACCGGGGCAAGCGACATGAGTATTTTTGAAGACGATATTCAAGGAATCATGGGGCCAGGTGGGTATGATTTCCCATTCCTCAAGGTCGCAGGCTACGTCAAAATAACAGGTGCGGGCCACGAAGAAACGCCACTCAACACTACTATTGTTCCTTTGGTCGCCATCGAGGCCACTATTGTAACCGAGGAGGAAGATCCAGCAAAGGAGCGCCTGCGCATGACACTGTGGACTCGGGCATGGACAACCGTGAACAAAGGCCGCGCGAACCTGTCTCTTGGAAATTACAGAGTCGACGGCCCTTGGCTGCGTCATCGCTTGTACATGGGATCTGCGCCAGATGGGACTGACCAGATACATGCCGCTAATTTTAAGGGTGATCTTGCCTTGAAGAGAGTTCATCCGAGGAATACACCGGGCTTGGTTAATGATCCTCCGCCAATTCTCCCTACGCCAGGAACCTTTATTTCTGTCACGGGAAGACGTGATAAAGTGCCGTTGCCAAACTTGGGTTCTGTCAAGCGATTCGGAAGGCCTGTCTTCACTGATGTTTAGATTGACTTTTTTTTGAGGAGTGCGTCTTTATGTGGATTTTTCTTGCTGCTTATGGGTGACAATTTGGTTCTTGTTTTACTTTTCATCTTGCTTCGTGTTTCTCATCTTTTTCGATTTGTTGGTTATCGATGTCACTTTTCAAAGGGCCGTCGGTTGCGTCCTCGTCGTACTACATTCCCTTTCCCTGAAAGACCTCAATTCCATTGTTCTTCAAACCTCTGGTGTTTGTTCTGCCGGACATCACAATTTTACAGTAGAGTATATCTTCTGTCTCACTTCATACCAACAACAGCAAAATCAAGCGCTCTGGCTTTCACCGGACTCCCAGAGACACTACCAGAACTACCATCACCTCTGTTGAACATTTCCCGATGTGTACTTATAACGTACGTTGTATTGAAGATATAAGCAATGTAGAAAGAAAAGAGTGTGCCCAAGATAGTGTATACGATTGGACAAAACGCCAATGAATCTCTGTAGGAGCTACGGATATCTATAAGAACAACAGGAAAAAAGAAAAAAAAAATACACCGGACACAGGACAAGGCCAGACCGGGAAGAAACACCAAACCGCACGAAGAATCCAAACAGAACCCAAACAAATGACTCCACAAAAGGACATTCACGCCATCCTGGTCAGCTCCAGGGCAGGCGGGGACTGTATACATGGGCAGCAGGGGGTGACAGCCTGCATGAGGAAGATCAGAAGGCGAATCCACCATTCCGGCCGGCTCCGGGGTAGGTGGGAGAACCAGGAAGAAAGAAACAACATGAGAACGCCCAAAATGACCCGTCTACTCCTTGCTTGCTTTGCCAACTAGGGCTCTAATGAAAGAAGCCAGAAACTCGTTAGTGGCGGGGGCGGCAGGGCCAGAGATCTTCCCAGGCAGTTGAAATACGACCAGAGGGGGGCTCCCCGGGACATCCATCGTCTATGCTCGAGGCTTAGCATGCCCATCACTCGGGTTCTCAATCACTATCGGCAACCGAGGGGTGTCCTTGCTCCAATCCCGGTTTACTGGCACTTCAGCTATGGCTGCTATGCCTGCTGTGCCGCCTTCCAGCTCGGCCGGCGTGGGCGTCACGCCCTCCCCGCCCGTGCCGCCCGTAGTGCTGGTTTCGGCTGTAGACAAACAATGTTAGTATATACATCTTTGACAAGTCGAAGAAACATCCCAAAGGACATGACAAAGGACATGACAAAGGACATGACAAAGGACATGACAAAGGACATGACAAAGGACATGACAAAGGACATGACAAAGGACATGACAAAGGACATGACAAAGGACATGACAAAGGACATGACAAAGGACATGACAAAGGACATGACAAAGGACATGACAAAGGACATGATAAAGGACATGACAAAGGACATCCCAAAGGTCATCACAAAGAAATTACTTACTATCCTTCTTCCCGAAAGGCCACCACCATTTTCTAGGCTTCGCAGCTTCCTCTAACTTCTTCATCCTTTTTTGGTAGAGGTGCGACATGTACTTGGCAGGGTTGTTTTCCAGGGCGTCTTCGTGCTTTTGGCTACAAGACGCGAATTAATACAATCTTACTGGCACAGGGGACATCTTCAAAGACATCTCCAAAGACATCTCCAAAGACATCTCCAAAGACATCTCCAAAGACATCTCCAAAAATAGGACGAGACTTTACGTACCGAACGTTCCACATAAAGAGCCAAGCGCCAACCAACACAACCAACAACGTAGGAAGTCCCAAGGCCAGCCCTGTCGTCCAGTGCATGGCCGCGCCCTTCGCCGCATCGGCGGCACGAATCTCAATAGGCGCCATTTCGAGGAATCCTTCGAAAAAGGTTTCAAATGAGCTTCGTGAAGAGGTTTTAGAATAGGTTTCGAGGGCGATCAGGCAAACATTCAGAAAGACGTTCAGAAAGACGAGTCGGCGCAGTGAAAGTTGGGGGAGTTTACAGAACTACGATCCTGGGGGGGTCTACTGATGGACTTGGAAGCCAGCACAGGGCAGGTACGCCTGGGTTCCTAGATCACGGCGGTAACTTCGCTTATTTTAAGGTGAGCATGGGTTGTTTTGATTGTTCTTACGTCTGATGTGACCGATCTGGTCAAATTCTGGTCGATTTGTATGGATCTTGAATCTACATGTAGCTCGCATTGCGAATGTCTTAAATTTCAGATTCAATTGGGGTCTCCCTTCTATAAGGAATGAGATCTCAACGAGAATTAGTTGAAAATGTTCTAATCAAACGGCCGAGTCGTTACAAAGGATCCATGGATCCATGAAGCTGAAAAGTAAACAAACCTGAGGAATCTACAGGTACGTCAGCGGGTATTTTAGGGCTTGATCCTGGCGCCTCTACTGTGATTGGCAGGTTGATGCTTGACAGCCGACCTTATCTCAACCTCATATCTACGGTAAAATGGTCCATCCAGATTCGATCTCAATGATGCGTGGGGGATCAGAGACACTGTTTGTTGGTTACTTTTATTTTGTAAATGGAGTGCGGCCGCCGACACTTTGGGTTGGGTCGTGGAGGTTGCGTTCCTTCCACTTCCACTTCGGTGTCAATTTTTCAACTTCCGTGGCAGAACGGTGACGTAAATCCCTCAACTGCAGGTCCCTGCACGGAAGGCACATCTCTTTCGAGGTCACGATTTCACAACCCGAGGTATGGAAACTCCCTGTTGAATTTGCTTCGAGAAGGTCATTTGCCGTGAACCCTTTCACTGTTACCTCCTGCCGATTCCGCAACCCTTCATCAAGATAAGTCCAGCGCATGTGGGTCCGTAGACATGGGGATATTTGACAGCGTAGGGTTACCTGGTGTAGACAGACCGAGTTGCGTATTCGCCCTGTTGCGGCCGCAAAGAAAATGGAGCCCTTTTGACTTTCTGCCCTAGGCCTGTCTATGAAAATTTCCATATTTGTTTGGCTTGCTAATTGCACCATCTGTTCAGCATAGAATGGCAAGGGTGTCCTATGGTTCGTTTTCCTTCTAACTTCGGTGTGGTGGTTCCTTCCCCTTTCCCATTTTTTTCCATAGTCTGCGCGGTGATCCGTTAACATTTCCTTTTGTAGTGTAATTGTCCTTGGGAGTTTTGTTTCTTTCTTCACTCTTCACATGTTCCTTCCTCGGTGCCTTTCGAAAGCTCTTTTAAACCTCTTTCGAAAGCTCTTCTACAATGGCTCCTACACCCACTGTTTCCCGGTTCACCGCTCATACGAGCACCCTCGCCAAGCGGGGCGTTTCGATAGACGGCTGGAGAGGCACATTGATCAAGACATGCATCGTACTCGCCGCGCTGTTTGTTTTCTTCCGTTTGCTTGCGTGGCTCTTCTGGTAAGTCGAAATTATTGTCATTCGAGATTCATTCGAGATGTTCTTCGAGACGTCTTTCAAGTCGAGATCGTCACGCTGATTTGATGCATACAGTAAACGGCAAAAGCAAGCTCGCGAGAGCTACCCTTGGAGCATGCTCCATGACCACTGGTATCGTGCCGACCAAAAGTGGCGCAAAGCCCACGGCAAGAAGTGGTGGTGGCCTTTGGTCAACAAGAAAGGTAAGTGATTCGACACCCGCTCGTCTGAAGTATGCCTTGGCTTGAGAAGCATGAATAAGTTAACCAAGATTGTCTGTCTGTAGTTCCAAAGGACCTGGGCCCTCGGCCCCGCATGATCATACCCCTCGCGTCCTCGGAGGATTCCCCGGTGGACTTGGAGATCGAGAATGTGGATATCCCCGGGCTTCCACCCATGGCCCTTGTGCGCTTACCGCGTCTGTGAAGATTGAAAGGTGATGCTTTTGGTTGTTCGCGTTGTTTGGTCTGGTCTCTTTGCTCGGTTCCCTGTTACCTTCCTCTTTTTCTTTTGATTTTACAGATATTCAACGTCCCTACGGGGTTTTGTTGGCATCATTCTCACCAGTATGCCCTGCCTTGGAGAACTTTCTTTCATTCTTCATTCATCATCTAGATGTAGCCCGAATTGCGGGTTTCGTTGTATGACGCGGCTCACCATTCTGGCCATTAAGGTTTCAGGAGTCGCTTGATTTGCGCCTCCTTCAAGAGTGGACTCGAGGGCCTCCGGAACCAGCAATATTAGCTTATCCAGTTAATCTATCCAGTTGAATGCATGCTGATTGCTGGATTTGACGTAAAGTTAGGGAGTCAGAAGCACATGTTCTTTTTGCAGCGGATAATGAACATGTGCAAGCGGAACGAGTTCGCTAGACACCAAAAGAAGGACCCAAAGAAAATGAGGAAGATGGAAAACAACATGCCATGCACCCAGATCGGCGTCAGTGGGTGTCTCCAGCTCAGGGTGTCTCCTGCGTCATGAGTTAGTTCTCAAGTTGCTAGGGCTTCGAAAAGAGGGCTACCTCACCGGTTATAGCGATACCAAGGTTGAAGACGCCAATGATGATGGAAAGCATGAAATTGAATCGAGCCTTTGTTTTTAGTTCGCGATCGCCTCGTCGAGAACCCGGGATTCTGCGGAGTTGGAGCTCATATGGAATCAAGTGTTCTTAGGTCGTAACAACGTGACAATGTGGGTAAGATGAATACGCGCAACGGCTGGTGAAGAATAGAAAAGATGCAGTAGAAATTGTGGACAAAGTAGAGATGGAGAGAAGAAGGAAAATGGGACAGCAATAGGGAGGAAAGTTTCCTCTTCAAGTTGGGCCTTCCTTTGATAAGATTTCAAATTCCATCGAGAGTTAATTGAAAATGTTCTCAATAATTAAACTATCAAGTCGTTAAAATGGAACCCTGTATCCATAGAGCAAGAAAGTAAACATCGCTTTGCATTGCTGTAACTATCCCCTAAGTTTCGTCATTTTCATCAGACAGATATCCATGGTTGACTATTCTCGATAGGATACGTCATCCCCTCAGTTCGAGGCGGCGGCGGTTTTGTAGCTTGGCCATATTCAGAGCTTCGGAATAGGGAAAGTAGTGGAGAGTTCATTCTTCCGTCATCACAGCTTTGTTTCTACACTTACTCATTCCTCAACAACCATACCCATCAAGGGGCTGTTCTTGTCTTTTCGTCATTCTCATCCTTCCAAAACAAAATTAACGGAGTTTCCAAGATGCTTACGTGGTTTGAATGGGGTTCCTATCGCAATCGTGACCTCCTCTACTACAGGTCAGACACCGTTGGCCCAAGAGAAATCATTGAACTACTTCTTGCTGAGCACGCGTTACGTGAACTCAAACAGCGCGAGGAAGCGCTGAAGCAGCGCTCGATTGCTTTACAAAAGGCCAAGGCTATTGAGTCAGACAGTTCCGAGCTTGAAGACGCCAATGCACAACTTGACGAGACCCGAAAGCAAATTCCAAGAAAAGAGCACGACCTATATGGAGCAGTTTCTATGCTGACCTCCGTTCTGAGAAAAGATTATGATAGCTTGAGGCGCAATACAAAATGGTTTATGCGCAAAGAAATGGTCCAGGATTGCTCGGATCGCGGTGGGTGTTGCAGTCGAGGATGCGGATGCTGCTCACAGCGACATTTATCCAAAGGGACTAAGGGTGATGGCCACTGCACTACCGAGTGCTGGTGCTGTACTGCCTTTCGCGGCTTTGAGATCTCCAAAGAAGATAAGATCGATATGGTCAAAGATTTTCAAAGCAGACTGGAACGCAATAGATCGGGATATTTAATCGATATGGCCGATTGGTTTTTTAGCCCATTGCCGGAGCCCCCGGCCGTGGCTCCGAAGCTTTCAACTGTAGCCTCGCAGACTATGACTGTGATCGCAAAGACTCCGACTAAGGACATGAAGACTCCTACCGTGACCGTGACCACGAAGCCATTAAAGCCTAGATCTAGGTGGCAGAAAATCTTTGGACGGAACAAGTGACGGGAGCCCCGTGTTCCGTTTTGCTTGATAGTTTTTACTCGACAATCGTTGAAGGGCTTGTTTGATCTCAACAGACTGCCTTACACAGAATTGTGGATGATCTGAGTGTCTTTCTCTATGTCAATCTGTCGTATTGAGACATTCAAGCATAAGGGTCCTCCATTATTCCCTTGGCTACTCCTCGGTTACATGCTTCCTTTGTTGCTACTCGAGCAAGTCTAGCTAGATATCCTCTGTTGATTGCATATGATAATGTTGATTTTTAGAGACTCAAATCAAGCAATATGATGTTGAATTAGATAGCCCGTACCTGTATTGTAAAATCGAAACCCATCATGCTACGCATTTGTGTTAAGATTTGTTTGCTTTGCGTGAAGTTCGCCTAGTCTCGATATGCCGACATTTCTCCCAAGTTGTGCAGTACAATGATCGTAAAAGTCAGCTAATCAAAATCTGGAATTTTACCTCTTTTACTCATGCTTGAAAAGCCGCCTCAACAGTAGTGGGAGCTCTAGTAAGCATTATTTTGCCGTCACTTAAGCCTCTCTTCTACCTCATCCCCTGCTTTTCGCTATTCCATAGCCCATCCATCGAGATATACATCATTGTGCCTTATCAGGAAGGCGGTGAGTGACCGTTTTTCTGCCTGAGGACGCAAGCACATCGCGCATCCAAAACGCATCTCGAGGCAAAAGCCATCGCGGATTCCTTTATTTTTCATTTCCTCTCCAACCCACCCACCTTGACACCTCTCTCCCCGTTTCCACAAGCTCGGACCTGCATATCATTCAGTCCACTCTGAACCAGACATTTGCAACTTCCCTCGACACACCTCTCTCTCTGTTTACGACAGTATCCTTCCACCCAGCTCTCTGGCGCGCCCTTTCCGATGTCCCTCTTCGGTAGCGTTGGCGGTGCCACCACCACCACGGCGGCAGGCCAGACCAACACCACGGGCGACATCTCCAAGGATGTTGCGCTCAACCAGCCCCCAGAGGACAGCATCTCTGACCTTCGGTTCTCCCCAGCCAGTGAGCATCTAGCTGTCGCATCGTGGGACAAGAAGGTCCGCATCTACGAGATCAACGAGCAGGGTCAGAGTGAAGGAAAGGCACTTTTTGAACATGAAGCTCCAGTGCTAAGCTGCTGCTGGTCTCCGGTAAGCTCCATATCTATTCTCCAAGTCCCGCAAGAGGTATCCATGTCCCCAAGCTAACCTGTGACTCTTTTTCATTTCCAGGACGGAACTAAGGTCGTCGGTGCCGGTGCCGATAAAGCTGCTCGTCTTCTGGATCTCGGTTCCGGTGCGACTACTGCCACTCAAGTTGCTGCCCACGATGCTCCTATCCGCAGCTGCCACATGATCCCCAATCCTTCCGTCGGTGGCTCTCCACTTCTCATCACAGGCTCATGGGACAAGACTGTCAAGTACTGGGACCTGCGGCAATCGAACCCAATCGCGTCCATCGAGTGCCAGGAGCGTGTGTACACAATGGACGTCAAGAACAAGCTCCTTGTCATCGGCACTGCGGACCGCTACATCAATGTCGTGAACCTCGACACCCCGACTAAATTCTACAAGACCATGCAATCCCCCCTCAAGTGGCAGACGCGGGTAGTCAGCTGCTTCGCCGATGCCTCCGGCTTTGCCGTCGGCAGTATTGAAGGTCGCTGCGCCATCCAGTACGTCGAGGACAAGGATTCCGCCTCCAACTTCTCCTTCAAGTGCCACCGCGAAACTCCCCCCGCCAATCGTGACGTCTGCAACATCTACTCTGTCAATTCCATCTGCTTCCACCCTGTTCACGGAACATTTAGTACTGCCGGTAGTGACGGCACCTTCCACTTCTGGGACAAGGACGCGAAGCACCGCCTGAAGGGATACCCGGCTGTTGGCGGACCGATCTCCAGCACCGCCTTCAACCGTAACGGAAACATCTTCGCCTATGCTGTCAGCTACGATTGGAGCAAGGGCTACTCTGCCAACACCCAGCAGACTCCTAACAAGGTCATGCTCCACCCCGTGGGGCCTGATGAGTGCAAGCCTCGACCGGGTACCCGCAAGCGGTGATCGGGGTAAACAAAGAATCGAGGAGGATGGACGCATGGGATCGTGCCCAGCGAGCATCGCGGCGTGATTGGCGCAACGAGCATCTAATGAACCCTTTTTTTACCATGTCGGCGTGTGCTTTTATCTACTTTTCATTTTTAAAAGAGATCTGCAAATGGGACTCACTTTCACTCTATTCCGTTCTGAGGTTATTCCTTTCGTATCCCGTGGTTCAGATTCGAGTACCCACGGCACGAAGGTCGAGGCAGGTCAAAGAAAAGAGCTGGAACAAGTGGGAACAAGACAAAGAAAGGAGGAAGGACTACGGGGGATCTCTTTCGGATGGCATGCGGGAATCTGAGGTCTACAATTTCGAAAAACAGAATGGAGGAGGAACTGCCCAGACCCACAGCAAGTAGCTACAGACTAGGGAGATAGATCGAACAGACAATCAAATCAGCGAAGAATCAAATGCAAATGCAACTCCAACTCTTTCTTCCAGAACACCTATTCTCGTGGATTCATGTGTATGATAAACAAAAAAAAGGAAGAAATGCCAAAATCCAACGTCCAGTATATCAGGATCAGTTCCGAAAAACCCACGTCGCTCATCTCAATCATCATAACATATGACATATGACCGTAACATACCCTCACCCCTATGTCTGCGCCACTTGGAAACTCGCACTTCTGTTGAAGACTCCTGACACTTGCCCAATACCCTCTACACTTGTCCCTTTCTCATGGATTAAACCATTTAAGAGGTGGGGAGGGTGACCTGGGCAACACCGTCGGCGATCTTCTCAACTGCCTCATCGTTGGGCCCGTCAGCCGTCACGCTGGGGCTCTCGGCACCACCCTTGGCAGTAGCCTCGACCCCACCAGGGGCCTTGCCCTTCTCCTTCTTCTCCTTCTTCTTAGCCTTGGCGGCGGCCTTCTTAGCCGCAAGCTTAGCAGCCTCCTCGGCCTTCTTGGCGCGCTCAGCCTGAGAGCCGCCGAAAGCCTCACGCCACTCATCAGCCTTCTTGGGGTCGATGCGCGAGAAGAGGTAGGCAGCCTTGCCAATCTTGTGACCAGCCTTCAGGCTGTCGGCCTTCCAGCCGTTCTCGAGAGCCTCGATAGAGGGAATGGTGAGGAAAGGAGCGTTGAGCTGCTCCAGGATAGAGTCGGAGGTGCCGGGCATGTAGGGCGCGAAGACACTGGCGAGCAGGTGGATCAGGTTCAGGACGGAACCGACGACGGCCGCGGCGCGCTCGGGCTCGTTGGCGATCAGGGAGTTGTCCAGACGGTTGGCCTGGATGAGACCGTTACCGGCCTCGGCGAGGCGCATGGCGGTGTTGACACCGGCGCGCAGGTGGACGCTCTCCATTTCCTCGATGTACTGCTTCAGGAGGCCGTTGACTTCCTCCTCGAAGGGCTTGAAGCTCTCGGGAACGGTGTACTCGGGGATGATGCCGCCGAAGGAGGCGTTGACGAGCTTGATGACACGATTGACGAGGTTACCCAGCTTGGCAAGCAGCTCGCTGTTGTTGGCGTCCACGAAGGGGCGCCACTCGAACTGGGTGTCACCGGTCTCGGGGCGGTTCTTCAGCAGGTAGTAACGCCACACATCGGGGCCAACGCCGGTCTCCTTGGCGTTGGTTCCGAAGACACCAATGCCGCGAGACTTGCTGAACTTGCCGCTCTCGTAGTTGAGGTACTCGGTAGCGCTGAGATGGTGGAGCATGGTCCACTTATCCCGGGTACCGATCTGGGTAGCGGGGAAGATGACACTGTGGAAGGGAACGTTGTCCTTGCCCAGGAACTGGTACAGCTGGACGTTCTCCGGGTTGCGCCACCACTTCTCCCAGTCCTTGGTGTAGTTGGCAGTGATGGAAGGGTAGCCAATGCAGGCCTCGAACCAAACGTACAGCACCTTGTTCTCAAACCCCTCCAGGGGAACGGGGACACCCCACTTGAGGTCACGAGTAATACCACGGTCCTTCAGACCCTCCTTCAACCAGGACTCAGTGATAATCTTGGAGTTTTTGGGCCAGTCACCCTTGCTGATAGCCTCGGTGGCCCACTTCTCAACCTCCGGCTGGAGCTTGTCCAAAAGCAGGTGAATGTGTTTCGTCTCACGACGGACCGGGGTGGCTCCGTCGAGCTTGCAGCGGGGGTTGATAAGATCGAAGGGGTCGAGGAGGTGACCACACTTGTCACACTGGTCTCCACGGGCATCGTCGTAGTGGCAGCGAGGGCATTCTCCCTCGACGTAACGATCAGCCAGGAATGAGCCGTGCGCCTCACAGAAGGGTTGCTCGGCGGTGCGCTCGCCAAGGAATCCATTTTCATGGAGGCGCTTGAAGACAGCCTGGGAGATCTCGGTGTGGTGCTGAGTAGGGGTGCGGCCGAAGTGATCGAATCCGATGTTGAACCACTTGTAAACCTCCTGGTGGATCTTGTTATACTTTGCGCAAAGCTCCTCCGGCGTGACCTTCTCCTCTAGCGCCTTGGTCTCTGTCGCTGTGCCATATTCGTCCGTTCCGCAAATGTACAGGGTTGGTCGGCCGCAAGCCTTGTGGTACCTATCATTCACTCTCGTTAGCTTGGGTCGTCGGATTTATCACAGTGGGGTGATAGTGCGATTTTGAGTCATACCTCGAGAATACATCCGCACTCAGCACAGAGCCGACGACATTGCCCAAATGGGGAACATTGTTCACGTAGGGAAGCGCACTAGTAATGAGGATATTGCGCTCGCCCTCCTTGGGCAAGATTGGGTCTGAAGCCATTGTGGTTGAGGGATTGAAAGAGCGTAGATGGAGGGGTTCGGCGGAAAATAGATAAAGTGGGCATCTCGTGACATGCCCGAACGCCCCGCATATCAAAAATTATGAGAGCTCTCTTTGTTTCTTACCCCAATTCTTGACTCATACCCTTTTCCCGTCCCCCTTGCATTTTCCAATCGCTTCTTTCCTCCCGATGGAATCCAATCTTCTAGATAGTCTCCTCGACATTGAGGAGCAATTCTATAATGAAGGTTATAATCTTGGTGTTGCCGATGGTGCCGAGGCGGGCTACACTGAAGGTAGCGTCTTCGCTGTCGAGAAGGGCTTCGAGAAATTTGTGGAGATGGGGCGATTGTATGGCAAGGCGCTAGTCTGGGCCCAGCGACTAACCGATTCCAATCCATCGGAGACATCCGAACAGTCATTGGACCAGTCGGGGGCCAGTGCCGATGCTATCGCTCTCGATCCGTCAATCTGCAAAAAGATGTCTACGTTGCCGGCGCATAGTGCGCGCTTGACTAAGAATCTTTCTACCTTGCTGGAGCTTGTTGATCCGGCCTCTCTGGATATGACCAACACGGAGGAAGCTGTCAACGATGCAGATGAGCGTCTGAAAGGTGCTGCGGTCAAGGCGAAGCTCATTCAACGGGCAATGGGTGAAGGCGAAGACTCGTTGGATGCTCGACCGGGTATGAAAGAAGGCCAGAGGCCCGGAGATGGAACCGGTAGCATTGAAGACATCAGTGCGCTCAATGTCCGTCACTGAAGTGTCTCACATCGTGTACGATCATCATATCACTACGTCGGTGGCATCCTGCCGAAAGTGGCAAATATATGCATCCGGATCCTCCAACATTAGGATGTCTCGGACGAGCAGGGTTCTCGACGTCAGCAATGTTGGATGTGAAAGCTTGCCCCCGGTCCCGGGAACAGGCAATTCGAGAAACTTCATCGATGTGGCCCGCTCGTCTTCCATGAACACTTACACGCCAGTCAAGTCTCGCATACGCCCATTGCCGTCAAACAATCACCACGTCAAGTCGCGATTGGTGTTGAAGATAAAGCGACCAGAAAACACTGGGGTGCTGACAACAAAGTACTCGAGGATAGGAGCCGGATTGAAAGTACGATCATTTCTACACTCTGGCTCTGAGAAAGAGATTTCTATTTCGAAAGATCTCAAAGGCTACCATGCCACGCATCAAGTACGGGATGCGAAGAATTTTTGGAAAGCAAAGCAAATCACCAGCTATATAGTGCTAATGCTTCATGCACGGAGCTAGTCATTAGGATCCCAGTAGGATACTGGAGATCAAGATTCTTCATTTCAAAATCGTCATCATGTATGAATCAACCCGATTACTTCCCATAACCCGGCGTAACTTTTGATGCTCCGTTTACTTTTGCCTTTACTGTTTACTCCAGGCTGCGCACAGCCATGGCCATAGCGCCCTCCTTAGTCTTGTGGCCACCAATAAAGCCACTAGCGTGCACGAAGATCGCGCCTTCGGGAAGCTTGGGTTGACCGTTCTTCTCAGCCTCTGCGGCCAACACACCATCCAAATCCTGATCACGGACACCGCGCCACGTCTCGGGGAGCGGCTTGCGGGACTCGAAGCTGCTCTCGGAGACTGACACACACTGCACGCGCCACTTGGAGTCCTCGGCCGCGCTCTCGGGGTAGAGGACATAGTAAACCTGGGACTCCGGGGTGGCCGAAGCCTCACGCTCAAAGTTGTACAGGTGCTCCTTCCAGGGAACGCCACCTTGGGGCAGGACCATGATGCGGCCGGAGGGGTGGGCCTCGGTGCGGGAGGCGTAGGCGTTGCCCACAATGGTGCGGGCAGGCAACCAAGAGGTGGTAGAGTGGTGGAGCTTGCGGGCAAACACGTTTCCGATGAGAGTACTGGCGCGGCCGAAGAGGCTGTCCTCATCCTGGGGCTCGCCGGGAGGGCTGGTCGGGTCTGGGTTGTTCATGTCGTTGACGATGGAGGCGAGAGTGACGCCGTAGTCCTTGAAGCGCTTCTCCAGGTTGGCGGCAGCCACGGCGGTCTGGTCGTAAGCTGAGATTCCGTTGTCGTTGGCATCAATGGCCTCGATGAAGTCCGTGTACAGCTTCTTGTACAGCAGGTCGACATCGGCGTGGTCCTCGGGCAGGGACATGTGCTGGGCGATGATGGCACGGCCAAAGTGCATGTATACTAGACCAGCGGAGGACAGCTTGGTATTGTGCTTGGGGAAGACGGTGTTGAAGGTGCGCTGGTGATGATCATAGCGGTTGATGGCGGCATCGTACACGCCGCCCACATCCACAACGGTGTGGCATTGCTCCAGCTCGGCCGGGTCGCGTGTGCGAATGAGGGGAGAAGAAGCGTAGGTGGGCAGGAGGCGCAGGAGGTAGACGGCCAAGGCCTCGTCGGCGTGGAAGTGGCCGCTAGAGTAGCAAGTTAGAGATAGAACACTCTCGGAAATTCTTCCGTCGCATTGGATGGCGGGGTACGTACTTGTGGGTGCCAATCAAGGGCGAGGAGGTCTTGAGCTTCTTAGCAGCAGTTTCTTCGGCCATTTTGAACAGTTGGCGCAAACGTAGCATCCACGGGAAGGTAAATATCAAAAGTGAGGTAACCAGCTTTTGAAGCTCTTACGATTTGCTCTGCTCTGGCTGGCTGCCCGGTCTTATCAGTGCCATATCGGGAAAGTAGGGCTGGCGGCCAGGGCCTAGCCAAGTCACCTGATGGAGCGGAGCTGTTAAGCTTAACCGTTTCCGGCACCGTGGAATACGATTGATTGTATGGAGAATGTACTCGATAGTAGTACAGTACAGTATACTGTTGGAGTAACGGTGAGTTACTAAGTAATTGTATCTCGTTTGTTATTATTGCCGGAGGACTGATGTGGATAACTGTTGCCATACTGTCCTGACTAGGAATACAAAAGCCCTGGCTAGACCTCTTCATTTCCTTGTACAGTTACATCAAGGACTATGCTCCACCCACTCCAGTCCCAAGTACTGGGTACTTAAATCAGCCATCGGCACTCGCCTCTATTATGGCGTTATCGACTCGACATTATCACGTCGGATGAATAGCTCAAATCGCCATTAGAATAGCAAAATAGACCATGATAGAGCTCTTGAACGCCTTTCTACTAAGTAAACATGGTTTGACAGTCTGTGGCACCCCGGCCCCAGGTTGGAAAGCCCATCACGATACGGTGCTTTGACCGCCAGTCTTGCCCCTTGTGGGTGCCTTGACCTAATTACTGTTACTGAACACACAATAATACTGGCAAGGTTGCCAGTCAAAGAGTAGAAAGTAACAGAAAGCGTATCCGGTCAACTCATGCAGGGGGAGTATATCCTACAGTACTGCAAGAGTTTAGAAGTATACCTATCATAAACTATCAAATTATATGATCTACCAAATACTCCCACCGCCTGGAGAACAAACAACCACTTATTTTCTTGGTGTGTCAGTCTCCAGAAAATAATAATCAACCCAAAGCCGAAGAGCCCAAATTTCCACATCTCCTGCATTGCTGGTCGCCCCCCGAATTTAGCGGGCCCACGTGAAAGGGCGATAAGCTCGAGAAGAGAAAAAGAAAAACAGTCGTGTGCCCTCCCACCCCTCCTCTCTTTCAACCTCACCCCCTTCATCCTCTTTCCATCATCACCCTCCAACTCGATCCTCACCTCGGTCGCGCGCTGCGCGTCTCCCACTCCCGATGTGGCTCTTCCGCGTCTTCTCGTCGGCCGTCTTCCTCACCGTGGTCGTCTCCTCGATCCCTCTAGCCTTCGATGTGGGCGGCAAAGTATGCGGTCTGGCCTTTTCGCTATCACTCGCCACGTTCTATTTCCTCTTCTCGTTATTGAAGGTCTCCACCCCCGAGCGCTCGTGGTTCCGGTCCTCTCTGGTTGTCGTGGTTGGCTCCACCCAATGGATCCTGATCCCGATTCTGTTGATCTGGTCGTTGAATCGCTTCTCGGTCGATGGGGATAGTACCGGTGGATGGCTCGAGCGCACGTTCACGGGGCAGAGGGCGGCGGATAGTTCAATCCAGGAGTGGCTCTTTGGTCGGGATGGTTTGGTGGAGTCGGTGACTCTAGGCAACTGGGATCGACTGCTGCGCTGGTCCACCCCCGTGTTCCAGCTCGTAGAGGGCTTCTGCAGTTTACTGGTTATTCAAGCCGCGGGTCAAATTACTCGATGGCTGGTAAATCGAGGCGGGCGAAGTGACAGCTGGATGGTACGTGTTTCTTTTTCTCGGTGTTGACCCGTTCCCCTGCACCGCGATCGCTAACTTTTACCCAAGATTGGCCTCCTTGTTCTCTCCGCGACCGTCATCTCCAGCTCGGTATACTTCCTCTGGCGCGTTCTCCAGTTCCCCGAAATTTCCAATGTCGATGCGGCCCTGATTGGTGTTTCAATCACATGTGCGGTCATTTTGTGTGCGTGGGGTATTGGCAGTGGACGCGGAAACCCCGTGGAGAGCTCTCTGCTCTTCGCCTACATTGTCCTCTGCATCTATCAGATCTTTACGGATTACCAGCCCTCGTACCCGATCGAGCAGGTTCCTTCGCCTGCGCAGGCGGGTGATTTCCCTCCACTTCCTCCGATTATCATGGCATCGTATACCACCCTCATGCATGCGCTGTCTCTGCTACCTTCGATCATCCACGCCGCGTTCAACGTCATCACTGCCGTCTTCAGCGCCGTTACCCCGTCAGTTTTGATCTCTCTCGCATACCGGTTACTCGTGTTGTATGCGTCGACGCGCATCATTCCCGCCGTGCGAGAATCTGGAGCCCGCGCGCTCTCGCAGGAGGCCTCTCTGGATGATACCGATGCAGCGGGCCAGGTTCTAGGCTACCTGAGCTATTTCGCCCCGACTATTCTCATTGCTGTCTACACCAGTCTGCTGATGCAGCACTTCTCATCTGCATCGCAAGCCATGGGTGGCAGTGGTGAGTGGTGGAGCAGCCAAGGAGGCGGCGGGGGCAACCTTTGGAGGTGGATCAACCTTGCCTGTACAATGGGTCTCTATGCCGTTGAGCTTTGGCTCGGAGAGAATGACGATCTCGATAATGGTCTGGCCGGTCATTGGAAGACTGATTGAATTGAATAAATCTTATGGAACTCGATCAAAGTGTGCACTCTTGAGGTATCCATGCTCACGGGAGATCTCAATGCGTTTCGATCGCTTCTACAAAAGACCATTTCCTTCCGTGACCAGGGCGCTATCTTCGATCTGGAGCAGCGAGCCGCATCCCTGTTTCCAGATCAGCTCATCCGACCCCCTATCACGCTCCCGCAGACATCAATATCACATGGGAGTCGTATCAGTTTGGCCATCGCATGATCGGCCTAGAAAAAAAGCTGGGGCCACCAAAATTGCCATCGCATGGTGCCTGGTCTCATTTCAAATAGAGATTCTCTCCTTGCTCTCTGTCCCCGCACCTTCAATGCAAAGCTCCCAGTCCGACGTTATACTCGCGCACACTTGGATTCAGCCAATATTCAGGCTTTCCCAGTGTCAACGGGACCTTTTTTCTCCTCGCGCGCATGTATAAGTCACTTACCCATATTCCCCCAATCCTGGAGACGTTTACCTTTCTACCCGGGAGTCTCCGTTCCCTTTCTCCTCCAGGGTTGTTCCCCAATCCTCCTGTACAGCTTTGCTTGTACTATCGCAGGTTGTTACCAAACCTGCATTCCAGCCCATTCCATCCTCTCATGACGCCCCCATGATACCAATTGCAATGTTTCCTTACTATGTCTTGCATTCTTGTCATGTCTGTCTTTCTCCACGCCACGTGTCTGGCACTTTTATACCCTCTGTCGCCTGTGATCTTGTCTGGCTCGTTCTCGTTCCTTCAATGCAAGCTTGCTCCGTCTTATTTCTCTTTTTTTGCTTCACCAGTAATATCCATTGTCCCGCACTTGGCATCGGGCTTTTCCATCTTTATCCTTGTACTTGTACATACAACATATTGTGGGTGGTGGGTGCTTTCCTGGATATGATGCGCGTAATTAGAGACCATGTTCTGTTCGCACACCCTGTGGTCCTTCCTTAGGAGGAATACTTTTTGGGTGGTTCAAGTTCTGTTTTTTAGTCAATGGAATAAGAAGGGGAATCAAAAAAATTCGAAATCCTGTCTTTGGAGGCAAAGGATGATCATATTACTATGTAGCTGCTCCGTAAGATATGGAGATAACTAGTTCAGTCATCTCTCTCAGCTATCCATATGAGCCACAACACAGGTGCATCCCATATAAAGAAAACGCCGCTGCCCTCGGTAGCAACGACGAGAAGAGGAAAAGAGAGGGAGAGGAAAAGCGCGATGTGCATAGACCAGCACTGTCAGGCAAGGGGCATCACTGGAAAAAACTGTCGGTCACCTCATCCAGTGGAGACGGCGGGGGAGGTCGTAGGGCGTTAGCGAGGCTCTCCACTGCTTCCTTCAACGCTGGGTCCGTTATGGTCTGTAGGTAGTGTTCGAGGTGTTGAAACCCTTTGGAAAACGCAACGGCGTCCCAAACGAGGTCATCGGGGGAAGGCAAACGCGAATTAGGGCCAGCAAATGCGGAGGAGCCTCGGTAAGGAGTGTGCGAACTCCGATGAGGCCGGCATGATCTAGGGCCGCAATGGGCCACGCCTCAGGGTTTTCGGAAATGCACTGATGCAGGGCCTCGACGTTGTAGAGGAGGTTCATGACAGGTCCGACTTGGTCGGGAGGTCCCTGGAGCATGCTGATTTTGGAGCGTAGTTCCGTATCCTTGATAGATGCCGAACGAGGAGGTGGGATTGCAAAGTGTCCCGGAGCTGGTATGTCGGTATTCACGGTTAGGTTCATCATACGCCCTGTCACGGCGCTCACGCTGCTCTCGGTATTGCTGGTGTCAGTGGTGTCCTGGTCAGTATTGGTGGTGTCCATGTCAGTGTCGGTTGGGATGTCAAGCGAGGTGGTGCGAGGAACGATCCTGCCGCGACGGGGGTCGGTGGCTTGATCCGCCATATTTGGTGGAGTAGCTCGGTAGCGGAGAGGAAGGACGAAAGATGAAGCAGGGTAAGCAAGGTATTCTGAGAGTAAAGAGGAGATGAAGAGGTAGCGAAAAGGGGAAGTTAAGGATGAGGCAGAGAGGGAAGGAGAATAAATAGTACAGTGGTAAGGGAATAGACGCGAGCAAACAGGTGGAAAAGGAAAAAGGCAATGGCATGTAGGCAATAGATATGATCTGGAGGCGCAAAAGAGAGTGGTACGAAGTATGAAATATCGATATCAACAAGCCCGCGTCAGACGTAGGGTTGATTGTTGGAGTCCTGCCCATGATGCAGGACGTCTTGAAGGTCTTCCAAGACCTTCTCTTCGGCTTCGAGCAGGCTATGTTCGTCGGGCCAGTCGAGGTGTTCGTTACCTAGTTCGGACCATCAAGCCAGGTACGGATGGATATGCACGTCTAACGCAGGGTCTAGAGTGAACTAGCCGGTCCAACATCTAGTAAGCATCACCTTATGGTGCGTCGTGGCTATCACGGCTAGCTAGGCCACACAATTCATCACGACAGGCTGCGATAAGTTTGTCGATAATGTCTCGTATTTCACGTCGGCTGTAAGTGGCGTGGTGGCATCATCGATAACTCCAGCTAGGTACTTGGTGTCTTCGGCTGCGTAAGACGGAAGCTGGAGTCCAAAAAATGGCCGTCAGAAGCAGAGAGCTCATCAACAACTTTGAGGAAGTCGCGAATAAGCCAATCAGCAGGATGAGGATTATTCTATGAAAGGTATAGGGCTTTGAAAGAGGTAGCAGCAGCAAGATCTCGACTGCGGAGGTCGTGATAGGCCTTGACTGTTGAAAGAAGCCCCACGACTGCAACAGTCCGGCAGACAGAGATAGGGGAAGACTGCTGTGTATGATGCAGGAGTCCGGGGTTTGCTACCTGTGTGTTACGGAACAAACTTAGGAGGCAGAAGATGATCTTATTACTAGTACTAGTACTAGGTGATATAGCTGCTACGTAGGTAAGATACTTATCTGTTAGGTACCTATGGAGATAACTTGCCTAGTCATCCATCTTATAGGTAGGCCTATCCATGGTATGAGCCACCACATATCATGGAATGAAATCAAAGAAAATTGAAAATAACATGTTACATTCAAACCAGATGTTATACGATTTGAGTAAGATAAGATAACAAAGGAAACTAAAAGAAACAGAAGCATGACTAGTGCAACAAAGCAGATCAACTCGAGAAGGAGAAACGAGAAACAGATACAGCGTAAGCGTAAGCGTAATATGCAAATTGTTTAGAAAAGAAAACGTCCGAGATGGAATGACAGTAACGAGTAACAATAATACAGATGAAGATGGAGATGGAGATGAATATCGCATGAACTCAAGTATAAACAAGCTGAAGAAAGTAAGGAAATAATAAGAATTGAATCGATGACCTGGGCACAAGGACGTTCCGGGTGTTGGGCGAATATACTTCTTCAAGTATGCATGAGTACCTCGGCCTTGATATCCCATACCCATACCCGTGTCCAGTCCCAGTAGTCTCTCTCCTTCCAGGTAATTTCTTCTCATTCCCTTTCAATATGTGTTTTCAAGATGAGTTTTTCACTTGCTTTGTTTTCCCAGCTGTCCAACAATTGCCCTGTCCCGCAGTGCACCACCTCGCAAAAGTAAAAAAACCTAACAATCCCATAGCGCCAGGCTTTTGAACCCGAAAAGACCAAAAAAAGAGAAACATAGTATCATATCGCAGATAGCAGATCGAGATAAACCCTCAATCCCTCCCAGACCCAACCTAAAACAGTGGGAATCCACAAAAGAAAAACAAAAATCAAAGCGGGGTACCAAAGAAGCCATGCAATGTAAATGCTCCATCAGGAACAAATCAAGTCTCAAGTCTGAACCAGGTTCTACCCGGTAACAGCTCAGACAATACACCTCATCTGTCCTCTCCATCCCTACATCACTGGCGGATGGGGACACCTTCCCTTGCGGGTGGTGGGCTGACACTGGGATCCTTGCCCTCATTGCTACTACCAGCGCCATTGTCATCCATACCCATCGAGCCCTCACTGAGACTCGATCCACGGTGCAGGTAACTACCCTCCTTCACGGGCGAGCGGCTCTGGAAGCCGATCGAGCCTGGGTGTCCGCTGATGCTGCCGGGGATCTGTTGGCCGATGCCTGCCATGCTACCTCCATTGCCGGAGCCACCGGGGTTCGCGGCACCTGGCGAAGTCGCAGTGAGATGGGGGATGTTCTCCGGGACCGGGTGGCGGGAGCCAATGCTGGTGACGCCGACATCCGAGGCTTTGCCAGCTTTGCTGAGGGCGTAGTCGCCCGAGTCGAAGTATTTGCGCTCCTGTTTGTGGGAAGAGTGGGTGTGTTAGTTGGGCGTGGATTTGGTAATGTTTGGGTGTGAAAGTGGGTTCGATGGGAAGAGGATGGGTGGTTGGGTACGATTGGAGAGGGCCCGGCTGGGACACACCTTGAGCTTGTTCTGGAGGAGATCTTTCTTGGTGGGCATTTTGCCGTAGAGACGCAGCAGACGCTGCTCCTCTGGGCTCATCGACTGGGGGAGATTGTTAGTGAGAGTTCATGGAGGTTGGAGGTTAGGCGTGGGCTCACGTTGATATCGACTTTGTTCTGCTGGTGGGGATTCATGGTGGATGGTGTTGGGGGAGTGGAAGTGCCACAAAGCGGGAGGGGGCAGAAATGGTAAAGTAGATGTTTGTGTGTGGATGAGCAAAGACCGATGGTTGAGAGAAATCGATAATCAAGAGTGAAGGAGAGAAGAAGTTGGGAGATAGGAAGAAGAGGAAGTGGATGAAGTTGAGTTGGCGGTGCGGAAATCCAAACGGAGTCGGGGGACTGTCGATAACGCGGGGCTTCGAAAGACACTGGAAGACTGGAGGATATCCGGTACTCGTCTCGTACACTTGGTACTGTACTGGTAATCCTACGGGGAAGTTTACCTTTTTAGCTTATTGTTTCATTTCCTTACTCGTGAATAATGTTTCTAGTTATCCCTCTATCAGACTGTGTTCTCTCTTCTAGCAAAATCACTCTCCTCGATAACCCACCCACCCCTAGTACGTCATCAAGGAGACTGTGACGAGTGCGGCGGTGGCATAGGCAGTAGCAGCAGCCGAAGCAGCAGCAACGTAGCTAAGCTTTCAATCGTCGGGATCCGAATTTCTGACGTGGTTCAGGAATTAACCTCGAGAACCTATCATTATTAGTTACAGTATTCATTTAGTCTTCTAGTCAGGCGGACCTTCTCCGAACGCAAAAAGTCGCCGCATCCGCACATTTTTGGGACCCAACGGCAACTGACCAAAATGACGGCACAAAAAGAGGCAAAAATTAAGTTCTGATTTCATGTCTGTTTGAATCCAAAGGTGGGGTATAGATATTGAGTATGTAGACTATGTGAATGAAAATAGTTTCCTTAGATGTTGTAGACTATAGAGTACGATAAAAAAACAATTCTGTAGTAGTAGCCATTCTAATGCCCTCTCTCTTCCCTCCAGTTGATCCACGGGGCACCGCCAAACTCTGCTTCGTCCTTCCGCTTCTTCAACTCGACGACGACTTTCCCCCCCACGCCGACATCCCTCAGCTCAAAAGGAATCAATTATCAATTCCAGGTTTCTTATCATGACTGACCAGAAGACCCAACAGCCCAAGGCCTTTGTGGTCGAGCACCTGGATCCCGAACTGGGGCCATGGTCCGCCTTGGAATACGCTGCTATTGCCCGCGAGTCCCATGCCAACGGCGCTCGCTTCTTGCTCAGTTCGGTGCCCGCCGAACTGCAGATGCCCGCCGAGCTGGCCGCTACGAAGGGCTTGGAGGTTGAGCAGCGTGGTGTCGAGGAGATTTTTGCGGATCGGAAGGACAAGGTCTGTCTGTTGGATCCTTCTGCGAAGACGGAGTTGAGCCCGGAGGATGGTGATGTTTTTGAGGTGTTTTTGTTTGGTGGTATTCTCGGTATGAAGCTCTCTACTCATTTTCACTTATAATGCCCATTGGGTGCATTTTCACCCCCGCCGTCTGGTTAATCTACGTGGGTTGCGGGGGACATGATTGAATTTGGGCTAACACGGCATACTTCATTTCTGTGGGCATATAGGTGATGATCCGCCTCGGGGTATGTAAAATGATCTATATTTCCCCAATCGCTGCACTGCTGCATAGCGAAGTAGCGGATTGGCCTCGGATACTAACATTTGGTAGATCGCACTTCCGAACTACGGAAGAAGGGCTACAATGGCCGTCGCCTTGGACCCAAGCAGATGACGACTGATACTGCCGTGCGAGTGACCCGCATGGTGGTGCACGAACGAGGTAGGCAATCTTCATGGACTCTGAATTATGACTGAACTCTGGAGGAGCTCGCTAACTAACCACCCCTCCTCGTGTACTGTAGTACCCCTCGAGAAGATCTCCTACGTGGATTACCCAGAGATTTTGATCAATGAGCACGAACGGACCGAAATGCCATTCCGCTACGTGGTAGACGCCAAGGGTGAGCCTATCATGCCTGATGTAAGTCAATCCTTTTCTTCGTTACTTTCCGCAGTGGCTCGTTAGCTTACCAGTTTCTTCAGGGGATGGTGGATCTGATTAAGAACGACGCCGACAAGGGCGTCGGTGATCTTTTCTGAGCTGGGACGGGCTCCACGTCGAACCCCCCTCTAAAAAATACCAATTCATCAAGGTCAAAACGCCTCGCGGTTTCAGATGATGATCCCGATTTATATGCTTGTAGTTCTGGAATTATGATTGTTCCATGCCTTCCCAGGGCAGGTTTCGTCTTATCTTGGCTTTCTGGGTTGCTGGACATGGAATAGTTCCAGACCAAGTTAAAGTA
The DNA here is from genome assembly GCF_028828155.1 of Penicillium subrubescens. Taxonomy (NCBI): domain Eukaryota; kingdom Fungi; phylum Ascomycota; class Eurotiomycetes; order Eurotiales; family Aspergillaceae; genus Penicillium; species Penicillium subrubescens. The sequence goes on along the minus strand of NW_026643160.1, from coordinate 1,326,279 downwards.
CTCTCCAACAAAGGGGGATCGAGACAATTCGAACCACGGGTTGTACTGGCCGTAAATAGATGTCAATAGGAAAAAATAACCTCTCTTCTGCCAATGAATGATGAGCTTCTTCACGGACTAGCTTCACTAGCTTGCGACTCCTATTCTTCCTGCTAATCATCGGTTGGTGGCGTATCTTATAGACCTACGAAATAGGCAACGGGCCATCCGACAGTGGTATTGTTTGTAATGTTTTGGAATTGGTAAAACATGGATTATTTCACGAAAGTGTGCGGAAAGAGTGTGTAATATACATGTAATACAATTACCATATATACTCCCGTGCCGAGTCGAGGCCACGCCAGCAGTTCGTGCCGTCATTGGGATTCTTCTTCTGACTGTGCTGTACTTTTCGGAGGGCCTGCGACCATCCCTCCGATTCTATTCTTTCTTTCATTTCTAGCTCTGGAGAGCTTCTCATCCTCATCTTCCTCTCCAACTTCCGCCCTTTCTGCGACTCGCTCTCTGCTTCAGTTCGGCTTCCGATGGTTGTTTAAGCCGCGCCTGTCCGTGGCGGCCCTGACTGACCGGCTCCCAGTGACCGACACTGCCACGTTTCGTCGCAATTCTTTGTTGGATCACCGACCGAAGAGCTTACGAATATACCTACCTCCCTTCCGTATCCGTCCTCACTCGCTCAAATAAGGGTGTCGCCCTCGCCATGCTCTCATGGTCGCTATCCCTGCTGCTAGCCCCGGCGCTGGCAGCAGCCAGCTCCGCGGCTGATTATTATGTTCATTCGCTGCCTGGCGCTCCAGAGGGCCCGCTGTTGAAGATGCATGCTGGGTGAGTTCATGCGGTTGATGAGATAATTCGTGGAGATATCAAAAAGGAGCATTTGCTGATACTTGAATTCTGGCTAGACACATCGAGGTGGACCCTGAGAACAATGGTAATCTGTTCTTTTGGCATTATCAGAACCGTCACATCGCGAACAGACAACGGACTGTCATTTGGTTGAACGGCGGTCCTGGATGTAGCTCGATGGATGGCGCGTTGATGGAGGTGGGACCTTATCGGCTGAAGGACGACCATACATTGGAATACAATAAGGGCTCGTGGGACGAGTTTGCCAACTTGCTGTTCGTCGATCAGCCGATTGGTACGGGGTTCAGCTATGTGAACACGAATAGCTATATCCATGAGCTGCCAGAGATGTCGGCCCAGTTTATGGTCTTCTTGGAAAAGTTCTTCCAGCTGTTCCCGGAGTATGAGAGAGACGATGTAAGTGGTCGCGTGCTACACCTGCAAACTTCGGCTTTGAAGGAAGGGATTGCTGATGGAATTACAGATCTACATAGCTGGCGAATCTTACGCGGGCATGTATATCCCCCACATTGCCACAGCTATTCAGATGCGCAACAAGGCCGCCGAGCAGGAAGGAAAGACGAAATGGCCCTTGAAGGGAGTGTTGATTGGCAACGGCTGGATCTCCCCCTATGATCAGTCGCCCGCCTATTTCGAGTTCGCTCAACGCATGGGTTTGATTAACGAGGGAACCCAGTCCTACCGCGAAATCGACGCCCTGAACTCGATCTGCCTGGCTGCGCTTGAGGACCCGCGTAGCAAGGAGATGGTCAACATTCGTCAGTGCGAGGAAGTCTTGCAGGGATTGACTAGATTGACTACTAAGGATGGCAAATGTGTCAACACCTACGACATTCGCTTGCAGGATACATACCCCGAGTGCGGTATGAACTGGCCCCCAGACTTGGCCAATATTACGCCTTACCTCCGTCGCCAGGATGTGAGACAAGCCTTGAATATCAACCCCGCCAAAACGGCCGGCTGGACCGAGTGTAATTCGGCTGTTAGCCAGACTTTCCTTGCCACCCACTCCATCCCGGGTGTCAAGCTGCTTCCCGCCCTGCTTGAATCGGACGTCAACGTGCTCCTGTTCAGTGGTGACCAGGATCTGATCTGTAACCATCTCGGCACAGAGACTCTTATCCACAACATGAAGTGGAAAGGTGCGACAGGTTTCGAGACGGACCCGGGCGTGTGGGCTCCGCGTCACGATTGGACCTTCGAGGGTGAACCCGCTGGTATCTACCAATACGCCCGCAACCTGACCTACGTCCTCTTCTACAACTCCAGCCACATGGTCCCCTTCGACCAACCCCGCCAAACCCGCGACATGCTCGACCGCTTCATGAGAGTCGACATCGCCAGCATCGGCGGCCGCCCCGCCGACTCGCGCATCGACGGCGAAAAACTCCCCCAGACCTCCGTCGGCGGCCACCCCAACAGCACCGCAGCCGAGGAACAAGAAAACAAAAAGCTCAAGGAAACCGAAATGCACGCCTACACCAAATCCGGCGAGGCCATCCTTGTCGTCGTCATCATCGGCGTTACCGTCTGGGGCTTCTTCATCTGGCGTTCTCGTCGTTCTCACAAGGGTTACCGCGGCGTGAAGAACCCGGATCTACGGGGTGGATCATCTGTCCTCGATCGCTTCCATAATAAACGGTCTGCGGCGGATGTCGAGGCTGGTGATTTCGATGAGTCTGAGCTTGATGCGCTGCATTCGCCTGGCCTTGATCGTGAGCATTATGTTGTTGGGGATGATTTGAGTGGAGATGAGGATGAGGGGGCTGGGAAGAATGGGAATCACCGTCAACCGTCGGCGTCATCATCTTCGTGATGTTGAATGATGCATCTTTTGGCGTGGGGGGTTGGTTCGGTTTTCCTCTTGGTTGGGTCTACTCGTTGGGGTTGTTTGTTTGTTTTGTTGTTTGATAAGGTTGCGTGCATCTGTGCATAGTTGGGCGTATACGTTAAGTATCCATTTTTTTAATAGACTAAATATATTCAGTCATTGGTTCTGCTTTGATTTTCTCTTACTTCCAAGTCAAAATAGTCCAATCATAAGTTTCGACATTTATAACGGCTATATATCCAATTTCTCTGAACCGGTAGAACTGATACCGTTCACCACAGTATGCCAGGTTCATCAATCTGAACCACAATTGGAAATTCGAAATCCTCGTTACAATCACAGGTTTGAATGACACATCAAGAAAGACGACTCAAAAGACATCTAGAAAGATGTTTCGAAAACGAGCAAGTTGAAGCATATGGATCTGGTTGGAACGGACTGTAAAGCGTCTCTGGTCCTATAGGTAGGTTCTAGCTTTTGAACTGCGATTATACTCACTGGAAATCATTTACCAGATACTCAATACTAGGACCTGTATCTGAAGCTGAGTTACATATGCGTAGTGACTTCTTGATTCCTGCTGAACGTGACCGCGTCAAGAGCTGCCGGGACATCTTCCTTGGTGCCACCATCAGGAACTTGGACGGTTGCAACGATCGCGTGCGTTCCCTTTTCGTGCCTTTGCCTCCACTGCTTTTAGGAAGCTGGAATTTTGGTACCTGCATTCACCTGAACCCTAAACCTGGAATCTATGGGACTTGTTCCCATTCTCCTCGATAGTGCCCGCGAAATCGAAACACACTCCTAGACTCTCAAGCTCTGCCGCTGTCTTGGGGTAGGTGGTTTAGTGGACCGCAACACTTGGTCGCGCTAGCTTTTTGTTGGCATATTTGAGGATGGTGCCCTTGACCTTGCTCCACTTGTTAGGCATGTAGACGATGGTGCCGGTTGCCGTCAACACGCGTTTCTGTTCCCTCCGAGAGCTGTTATAGAAGATTAATCGAAGAAACCGGGGAAGGTGACCGTATGAAGAGGGGTTTGTGGTGGAGGCTGTAGAGCGTTCGTGATCTCTGCCAGGGCCGTCTTCAGCGGTCCATCCTCCAGAGTCTGCAAAGAGAGCTCTCTCCAAAGTTGGGACTGATACCTTTCATGAGAATAATAGTATCATGAATTGTACTCATAAACATGCTTTCTAGCTATATTGTGATCAATATACATTTCTTTTCGGTCATTGACCGCTGTCTACATGTAAGCCCCAAACCCCTCCGGTATGAACCCTCACTCCATACTAAGTATAGCTCTTTGGATGGATGGATGGAGGGGTGGATATCATATCACATCGTTTCCTGCCGTTTTTCATGTATAGACTTCACCGCTGAAGCGTCCACACCTTCACACTCCCATCATCCGCAGTTGTCACCAAAACCTCTTCCTCCTGACCCTCCGTAGACCCTCGATCCGCTCGCTTCGCCCAAGCAGCATGGTTGATCTCATAGATGCCATGTGCGCCATCCACAACCGCAAGAATAGACCATTCTGTCTGCACGGATGGCTTCTTCGTAGACTCGGTTTCCATGGCATCTGCGTCAGACGCGGGTGCGTTGACGATTCGCTCGTCGTATAGCACAATTCGTCCATCGGCGCCGACGGATGCGACGATTCCGGTGCGTCGACTCCACGCCACGGCGTATACGGCCAGTTCGTGTGCGTGGGGCAGCACTGCGTCTTCCTCCCATGTCTCATCTGATCCAGTTGGCCGGATGATACTCGGGATTCCGGTTGATGCAGACGAGTTCAAGCCAGGGCTTCCGTTTTCTTTTGGCAAGCGGCGCCAGATCCGGACGGTTCGGTCATCTGAGCAAGAAAGCAAACGGGGGCCAGATAAGGCATGCTGCTCGCGCCACTGGTTCACTAGCTCTGCGCCCTCATCTGCTGATGATGAAGAAGAAGTCAATGGCACATTGTCCACACTCTCCCAATCCAGGAACCACACCGTGCCACTATGCGCTTTAATACACGCAACTTGACCCCAATCATCCAAATCCTCCCGCCAAACCCGGATCGTATCATCATAGCCACCACTCGCAAGACACTCCTCCGCGGGATGCCACGCAACACACTTCACATCACCCCCATGCTCCTGCATAACCGCTACCGTCTCGAAATTGTTATCTCCGTCATCGAGATCCTCCCAGATCCAAATTGACTTGTCCCGCGCACACGTCGCAAGCAACATCCCCGACGCAGACCACGACACAGACTTGACCTCGCTATCGTGGCCATCCAGCAACACGGCGAACCGCCATTCCTCATCTTCCTCGTCATTATCCCCTGCATCGGGGTTAGACGCGGATGCATCATCGGCACCGGCGCTGGCACTACCGCCTTCCGTCCGCCCATAACTATCCCATCGTCGCCAGACGCCGACTGTGGCGTCGAAGGAGCCCGTTGCAAGCACGCTTTCACCTTGTACGTGCGGCTTCCAGGCGGCGGTGCGGACACTGCGCTTATGGCCGCCTGTGATTGTGGAGAGGAGCTTGAAGTTCGTGAGCGAGTATACTCGCACGGTCTTGTCGGAGCTGCAGGTTGCGACGATGGGGAGGGTGGGGTGCGGGGCTGAGAGCCATGCTCGTTCGAGGGAGGGTGGTGTGAGGTCTGAGAGGAGGGAGAGGGTTGGCGGGGCCATTGTGTATGTTTTTTGCGAGGCAGGAGAGATTCACTCTTGCTGCAGGTTGGTTGGTGGTGGAGGGAGGAATTTGAGGTTGAGGGTGGTAGGGTTAAGAATGTGGTGGATGTGGGGTGGATGGGAAGAAGGTTGTAGATAAGATAGCGGATATGCTTAGTTATATCATTTTATCTACAAAGATATGTATCAGATAGTGAGGAGTAGATGTATAGAACGAAGATGAAAAGTTCAAATTGGTCTCATTGCATTGGTTCAAACTCCAAGAATCTCAAGTCATGGCCTCAAATTACAAGCAATTCCTCCATTCCCATCCCAATCCCAAAGCCAGTCATAGTCCTGCCAGTCTGCCCATATTGCGAGCGTCCCAAGCAAACAAAGTCAAATGCAAATGCGTAGAAATGAGCAAAGGAACAAGACACTGATACTACCACTCAAGCTGGCAAAAGAAAACAGAAAAGGCAATTAACTCCAAAAGTCATGATATAATAATATAATTAGAACACGTCGAGGACGCCTCTCACTGTGGAGGAACACTCTCCTCACACAGACGCTCATACACGCTGTTGTGACAGAGCCAGTCGACCTCGCGCACTTTCTCTAGCTCATCGACCAACTTGCCCACTTCACTGACAAATTCAGGCATACCTGCCGCGGCGAGGCTCTGACTTGCGGTCGTGGTGGCTCGGACTCGCTCGGAGGCACTTGATGCACTAAGACGAGAGAGCACATGGCTCCGCAGACGGGAGAGGATGAGTTTGGCCACCGGGTCCGAGAAGCTTAACGCGGAAGGCCCATTTGCAGTGTGCTCGGTTGGCACCTGGGAGGATGTCTCAGCATGAACCTGCACGGTAGGCTGAGATGCGGCGGAGGAACTTGCAGTTGCGACGGGTGTAAGCACTCGTCTAATCGTGGCGGCAAGCTGGGCACTTGCAGCGGGCGGCATTGGATGTGTGGACTCAAGAATAGAGTGTACACGTTCGGCGCTAATCTCGTTGAAGTTCAGAGACAGAATCCGATCAGCCTCTGGCTTCCATTGAGACCGCGCATCCCGCTTCAGCAAATTCTTGGCAGTCAGTAAGATCGACGCCGTCGCCACAATTTGGAACGCTTTCGCGTGTAGTCGCTCCAATCGCTGCTGGTCAAGTGCTAGGGTTTCCGGGATCAAATCCTCAGATACGATAGCATTGCTTAGCACCAAGTCTGCGAGGCCATGTGCATAGACCCGCGACGCAGGGGGGCGAGGCTCTCCATGGATGCTCTCCGGGTCTCGCTTCTTCATTTCATCGACGATAATCTTTCGATTTGTGCGCCAGAAACGGCGGGTCTTTCCGAGTGTAATTGTGCCATCAGTCATACCCTTGTTGAAGGTCCGCTGCTCATAGCCTGGCGCCTCCTGGATAAGCTGTGGTGCGGCTACCTGAATCATAAAGTTCGTGTGATCCAGCGACAACAGGTCAATTATACTCATCAATCTTGCCAATCGATCGATGGCATCGCCGGAGGTATCCTCAGCGAATGCTTTGACAACTGGGTCTCGGTATGGCGCGCAGAGGCGAGGCAAAATATTGTTCATAAAGTCGAAGAAGTTCTCATAAGAGAATGAGCCCGCCTTGCACTGACTCTCAACCAACTTTGGATCCAAAACGTCGCTAATAAGGACGTAAAGGGAGTTGCCCGGTTGAAGCGAGCGTAATAACCGGTCTTGAATCACAGTGGCCATGGCAACAGTCCAGCCAGTGCCATGCCCTGATTCCACATCTCGTCTCATCTGTTCGCACATATGCTCCATAATTTGCCGTCTAGGATCTGTATATGATGCTTCTTCTATCTTGTATTCTTTGTTAAGCAGAAGTTCGTGTACCAAAACCCGATTCTCGGGAAGCGCCGTGAGGATCTTGGTGAATCGTTCATGTGGAGACGCGCGCTGCTTATCCAGCTCTTGGAGAACGGCGGCATCCACGTTGTTAAAGGACTCGCTAATGGGAGATGTAACACTCTCGGTCAGGGCATCCGTTGACGAAGCTGCGGCAACCTCGGTAGAACGAGGAATGGCCTGCTTCGAGGCAGAGCGTTTCTTCTCTCGCTTGGCTTTCTTGAGAGTCTCTCTGATCATCTGCATGGCTTTATCCGAGCCTGCAAGTCGCTTGAGTCGGGCCAGGAGGAGAATCTGATTCTGCCGGATGCCTTGACGATAATCATCAGCCGCGCCACCGGCTTCGTCGTCTTTGACGGTCTGCCAGATAAGTTCTAGTTCAACAAACTGCGCAAGCATGATTTCAATCAAAACACTCGAGTCATGAGACTTCCATGCATGGAACGTTGAGAAAAAGACATTATGCGATTCGCACAAGGATTGCAGATCGGCGGTGATCACAGTTGGCGAGCAGCAACCGGACGAAAGCAAAGCCGTGACTTGGTCAAACACGACTAGAAGCTCACGCGCCTTGCTGATCAGGTCCTGCTCCTGTTCCCCATCGCCGCTCAAAACCTCGGTCGGATGGGTAACAATTAAATAGCTGCTGAGGAATGTGCGTACTGCACCTTGCTCGCCCATGGCTCCGCCTTCCATGTCCTGTAGTCCGCATAGGCGGAGAACCTTGGTCATGGTCTCCAGCACGCCCTTGTTGGACAGAAGGGCTCCCACTGTCTCGAAGGACATCTCGCGCACTTGGTTGACTGACAAATTCAACGAGCGAAATTCTCCCATCACCGCTTTCGCGTGATGCGTTCTCCAGACTCGCTGGATCTTTCTCGCCGCGGTGTCCCGTGTCTGAGACTTGGTGACCGCTCGGGCCATCTTCTTCTCCTCCGCAGCCGGCAAGCTGCTTGTGCGCTGGCGACGATGGGTTTGCTGATAAAGTGCCCGTCGCTTCTCTGCCTCTGCAAACTTCTCAGCCATTTCAAGCCGGAGACGTGCGTGCTCTGCGGCCTTCTTCTCCCGCTGATCCTCGGCCTTCTTCTTTGCTCGCTTGACCTGATCCTCGCACTTGGCGGCAATGTCGGCCAGGAGACGCTCCCGGGCTTGCTGCGCTGCCAACGCACGCTCCTCGCTGTGTAAGTTTCTGGTTGTTGCCTTGGCCAGGGCGGCGCGCAGTCGCACCTTCTCGGCGTGCAGCGCGCGATCGGCTAGTCGGGCTTTGCGGGTTTCGAGGATAGAAGTGCGACGGAGATGCTGGGCAATATGATCCGTGCTGGTAGAGCCATTTGAGGATGCGTTGGAATGATGTGAGTGCAGCGAAGAAACGGAGCTACGCCGCGAAGAAGCCGCAGACGAGCGCCGGGCCTTGCTGTTTCGGCGGTAAAAGCGAGCGGCGATGTGCGGCGGGAGAGTCAACGGCGGTGCGGGCTCCTCGGATGTCATTTCCACGTCCGGTTCGCTCACGGAGTCGGGAGAAAGGGGGGTTGGCCCCGCATCAGGGAGCTGAATCTCGATGTCGGAGTTGCGGCGCAGCATCGTCGAGGCAAGACCGGACCAGTGCGACACACCGTAGGGGCGGGGCAGGTCTGAACTGATAAGCGATTAGACGAGGCCGTGAGCTCGGAACGAAAGGCACTTTTAACCAACCTGATCACTGTCGCGCTCTTTATGAAGTCAGGAGCTCAAAATGAGGGGGCGAGCAATCTGGAGGCCTGAAACTAAAGACGGAGGAGCAAGTTCATGCCAGGGCAATGGCTGGGGTTGCGGAGGGATCCGTGCTTCGTTTCAGAGTAAAGGAGAGGATTCATTCCATGTTGGAAAAGGAAGAAAGAAGAGGAGGAGAGGAGGCAGTACAAGAATAAAAAGAATGGTATAGATTTGCCTTGCCCATCCACGAAACCGGGCAGGACTGCGAGTCGATTGCTGATCCGATGGAATCGCATGGCCGCAAGCAGAAAGACGTCAACGCGGCTTAGCTAAGCTGCAGCATGCATGGGGATCCCTCGATGGCACTTGACCTTCTTGGGCATCACCAGCCTTACTTCGAAGCTTATTAGGAATTTGATATCAACTGCATGTAGGTAAAGTCTATCCTGCTGATAGTTTGGATTTATTGCATAATAGTTTGGTTGGCGTTTGTGTATTGATTCCAATACCAAAGTTATCTTCCCGTATCTTTGTGTATATTTGACCCGGAGCTCCAACAAAATAAGATGAAACTTAGAATTATATATACACAAGAAACTGCAAGCGGAAACTGCAGACCTACCTAGTGTCAACCGAATTAATATAGGTCAGTAGGCTCCCACTGACTGCTCAATAGCATGTGAGGGGCACTACCACATGGCTACGCCCCCAACAGAGGTTTGTCCATGTGACCATTCGTAGTTAACCCAACCAGACCCAGACAAGCATATTCCAGCGAGGCACATGAATCTAGTCAGTCCTATTTCTGCAGATACACCATCAGAATAAAGTCGAGTAGGTATGCCTCCTTGAGCCCTTGTGATAAGAGCCACGAGTTACCCATCCATGATCAACTCACCATCCGACAAATATCGCCAGTGTCGATATGAAACAGATCGCGTAACCCTAAGTGGAAATTGCTAATTCAACAATACACCCTTTAGTCTGGTTTAGGGTAGTAATGGTATCCAGTATAATCCTCCAAGTAGGATATCGTTATAGTAGTTCAAAAGTCTGAGTCTAGAAACCAGAGAAACAGACCAACTAGACATGCTTCAGTCACTCTTTTTCGAAAGGTCTTTCTGACTGTCTTTCTACGTCTGCAGGCGCGGATCAATAACATAAACCCGTTGATGCCACTCGTCTCAGCCATTTCGATATGCCGATAGGCGATGACTTGCTCGAAATAGGATTACCAACCCCAATTTGATCCTGGTTGCACACGTCGGCGAGCATCACGCCTTTGAATCCGCGCATAGATTGTAGCCGGAAAAAGGGAGCAATTTTGTATAATCGAGATAGAGAACCCCAGCTGAACGGTACTCATACAGTTTTCTTGCTAAAACACTGGAAACCCATTATTTAGGGCGATAAAAGCCAGAGATCATTTGGAGACATCGATGTCTCCTCCCCGCTCCATACCTAGCGACTGTATGTTGGGCAATTAGCCGAGCAGCATCGTCAGCCAGAGGTCCCGATCCAATAGCTGCATTCCTCTTTAATGATAGCCGCGGCCATCCATCCTTCATATTCGACATCGGAAGTTGTGAAATTCTGCATGAGGGACTCTTTCATGGAAAATTGCATAAGATGTGAGCTGAAAAAATGACACTTGCCAGCAGGGTTCTTTGATTTGGTAACAGAGATGCGGGTAACTTGCTGTGCATGGTCTCGCATATCTACGGGAATCTCCGTAAGAGTCCGGAGGGATTTCTCACAGATATAATGGATATTGATCGAGATGTATGCCTCTTGGAGGGTAGTTCCTTGGAGTCGAGGGCAACAGCTTGCCAAGTGAAGCCTCTCCGAAGAATAAGGGTGACATATTACAATCAGAGCGAAGAGTTCGGCGGGCAAATTGAGAGGCTTGGTTGAATAAAGGCTCACGAGACTGTTGACGGTTAGATCATTAAAAAAAGAACAACTCAATGCGGGACAAAGGGGCGAATATGTAGCTTGCACTAACGATACTAGCATCAAAAAAGCACTTTGTCTGTACGGTATACTTCCTAGTAACATCCTTTAGACACTAAATACAACAAACAAAAGCTGATACTGGGATACTGAGGCTTCTGAATATTAATATTAAATGTACACTAATGAACAACCCTGTTTTTCACAGGGAAGAAGCAATGACACTCTCATCTTCCTAATTCCCACTTCTGACCTCCACCTCTCCACCACTCCACAGCCCAATACCTATTCGTCAGGCATGATTGAATGACAAGAAGAGCAGAAAACGCCCAGGGTGAGAGAATTAAGGACACAAAGGTAACGAAAGTCAGTCTGAGCTCAGCGCTGTAGAAATCACTCGCCTCTCAGCTGCTTGCTGTAGGAAGATCGACGATAGACATAGTCCTCGTCCAAGTGATCCTCCATCCCACGTCCGAGCCACCCTTCTTCATCCTCATCTACGCGCCACTGTCTCCACTCTTCCTCATCCTTGGCCTCTGCGCGGAACCTGCAGATGGCAAGGTCAATCATGAAGGGCTTGTAGTGATTTGCTCTGAGCTTCTTCACGATGACATTTCTGACCTGAAAATCCAGGTTCAGGATTCCGCGCTCGCCCGTAGCCCGGAGAAGTTGCATGGCATCCTGACAGATGCTATTCCAGAGCTCCTTTGGGGCGTGCCTGCCAAGGTCCTTCAGCTGGAACCCCCTGATATACTGGAGGAGGATCCCAGGGATGACAGTGGGCTGATTGAGCGGGCCTGGGGATACTGAGGAAGAGCTGGATGCGGTGGCAAGTCCAATCAGCCGCGGGACGACGGCTCCCTGCACGTCGCTCAAAGTGTCGTATGCTTTGACTTCTGTATTGTAGAAATCAAGCTATGCTTGATTCATCCATGCTTCACTTTGACCGGCGCTCATCTTCATGTCAAAAGAAGACATGTTGACCTTGTCACGCTGAATGTCGGCGAGGAACTTGGAAGAACGAGAATCGTTCACAAACTGATGGAACTTATTCTCAGCCTCTGGGGTCCAGACGTCGACATTCCAAACCCGCCTGAACTCTGTGACAAAACGGCGGTCAAAAAGCTTCAGCACCATGTTGCCTTCGGATGCAAGCTTAGGGTGCTTGTCGATGCTGACTTTCATGGTGCAGGAAAGAGTGAACGGTTGGAAGAGATCAAGGATTGTTGCTTCGATCTGACCCGGTTGCTGTGGATCGTGCGATCTGAGCAGATGTAAATTGAGGATTTCTCCCTCCTTGTAAGGACAACTACGATGATCAGTATCCTTCGGACAGAAAGTCTCTTGCACAAGGACTCACGTGTCACTGACGAAATCCATGGTGCTCGGGAGTTAGAATTCAGTCGACTAACGTTGTGAACTACAGGGATGTGGGAGATTTCCTGTTTCTGAGCTTTACAATCGTGTGTTGAGTCCTCGAGCGAGTGTGTGATGTAGGTCGCGATGGCTTTTCAGATGAAAAAAAGGGTATTGAATGATGAGGAATCGGGATTAGATGAGCTGTCGTTGTGAGCTACAGGAATGTAAGAGATCTCCTGTGTTTGAGCTTCACAATCGTGTGTTGAGTCCTCGAGAGAGTGTGTGTGATGTAGGTTGTGATGGTTTTTCAGACGAAAAGAAGGATTGGAGAGGCAAAGAAGATGCAGGTGTCTTTGTCCAAAATATTCGCAGATAGTCATGTATGCATGTGAATAGCGACATTTCCGCTCAACGGAGAAGGCGCACTCGACTATCCATCAACGCTGTCATGGCAGAGGATGCGCTCGTTGACTCGGCGACTAGGGGTTGGCTAGAATCTTCCGACATGTGTGGACATGTATGAGCCTGAGATCCAGGAATTCGGCACTATGATTCAACTCGAGTAAAGTGATACTAGTTGTAATACCCGATAAATGAAGAGCTTTTGTTGCTTCATGTAAAACCGCATTGATTTAGCTGTGTATGTGGACTTGGGCACATAAAGAAGTCATATCGCGGGATCAACTCGCTAGCATGTACACACTGCTTCAGAGCACTCGCAGACCGACTCTCATCTGGCCCCTTCCGCCCCGATTCGCTCTGAGATAGTAAGGAATAAAGGTCAAGTTCTTTGAGCCGTTAGAAACTTCATCCTTTGGCTCGGCCACAATCTGACCGTCCCAGGCTGACGTATCGAGTTCGCCCTTTGAGCCATTCTCGGCCACAATAGCGATATAAGAGTCTGGCTCGGACCGCAGCTCCTCTTTCAAAGATGCGTTCAGATCGAGAATTGTACGCTGTATTCATGTTAGTGTGCTTCTTATTTCTATGATTTTGCATCTCGGGACATACCTTGAAATGCTGCTGCTCCCATGGGTGATCGACATCCTCAACACAATAGACAATTGGGCCTCGAGTAACATATGCCACAGGCTGCATAGTCAGAGGATTCGGGCGAACGAATCGTGGCTTCATAGGGCAGGATAGGCGGAACTTCGAATGTTCTCGAAGCCACTCAGCGCTGAGATGCAGATAGCCATTTGCGATCTTCAGATTGTCGGGTCGAGGAGCAATCTGGTTCGATCTTGGTTAGTCTCTGGAGACAAAGACAGGTATGGGGTTCTACTTACCTCCCATGATGTCGCCCAGCTAGGGATTCTTAGACGTAGCTCAAGTTCAACAGGTGGTCCATCAGTGCAAGTCTCAAATTCTACGTCTCCATTCCAGGGCCACTCGGTCTTTTGTGTAACCGTGACTGTTGAGTCGGAGACCTTGAGATTCAAAGTGGCTGAGGTGTACATGTGCACATTGACCACAGCACGTTTATGGCTCGTAGTGTGAGTCCAAAAGTATCCTCCGAGGAAACCCAAAGTGCGGGTGACATTCGGCGGGCAACAAGCACACTCAAACCATTCATAGCGCTCTGAGAGATCTTCGTTTGAGGAGGCCAAGTGGTTGACGTAGGTGAATGCTTTTCCATCCAGACTCATACCGGTCAGAACAGCATTGTACATGCACAGCTCCATGATATCGGCATATTGACTGTTTAGTTCAAGCTAATACCTTGTCAGCAGCCATAAATTTGCAATGCGGGTGTAACTCACACGAAGCAACCGCTCAGCAAGCATCATAACTCCGATAGCTGCACATGTCTCCGCATAGCAACCGCCTTCATCAGTACCGTGGGGCAAGAAGTAGTCGATACCAAACCCTTCCCATTTCTTGATGGCACCAATCCCACCAGTCACATAAGACTTCTGCTCGATCATATTCGACCACAGTCTATGGAGGGCAGGTAGAAATTTCGCTCCAGTCTCACTAGTAGGTTGGTGGATCCGAACCAGATCGGCGACTGCGGTGAGGAGATACATAGCTCGAACCGAGTGGCCCTCAATTGTCTCCTGTTCGGCAATCGGCTTGTGGGCTTGTTGATACCAGTAGCTTCTTGCGGCGGGATAGCACGTGGGTAGTTCATGTTCGTTTTCACCTCTCGCTTCTGCTTCCACGTCGTAGTAATGGCGTTTCCCTTTGCCGCCTTGATGATTGCCTCTTTCCTCGATGAAGAATTTCGCCAACTTCAGGTGCTCTGGATTTCCAGTGACCTTGTACAATCGCAGTAGAGCAAGCTCGATCTCGGGGTGGCCAGGGTACCCAAGTAGCTGACCATCCTGGTCGCCAAAAGTGGCCACGAAAAGATCTACATATTTGAGAATCGGGGACAGCAGCTCATCGTTCTTATAGTAAAGGTGATGAGCAAGAGCCGCTTCAATGAGATGACCTGCGTTGTATCTAGATGAACCACTCGTTTAGCAGAACTTCGGCGTAGGATAGCGTGTCAGCGGTGACCTACAACTCATGCATGTCTCGCAAGTTGGTAAACCTCTTTCCTGGTTCCACAACAGTGTAATGAATATTCAAATATCCATCTGCTTGCTGTGCGCCCTGGATCATTTGCACCATCTCTTTCACTGCGGCATCTATCTCCGAATCAAACGAGTCCATCAGCAAATAACAGGCTCCCTCGATCCACTTGGCCACGTCAGAATCCCAAAACTGATGATTAGGAACCGGATAGACGGTGGGAGGATCCGAATAGCTAGGATGCCATTTCAGCTTGAAAGCATCATAGCGACCAGTATCCTTGAGCATTTTCAGCTGGTGTCGAAGCGTCTGCTTTCGCACGACTTCACGTCGGCGCGCCCAAAAGGACCCCGTTGTAAAGGTCGTGGCGGCAAAGCTCTCCTGAGGGTATTCCATGGCAGACAACAGTGTTTCAGGTTCAGACTAGAGTATTCGGATATGTGAGTATACCTTGAAGCTATCGAGCAGATCCCGCTCCTTATAGCACTATCGAGGATCGGGGACTCCCTATCCCGAAATCTAAGAATCGGAGATTGAGCGAACGATATCCCACATGTTCGGACTTCATCATTAGTAAAGGAGCCCGTGAAAGCTTTCTGCCGATTGTGTCCATACGGCCTCCGAAGCGGGATGCCCAGTGGGATGCCCGAAGCCAAACGCTCCGGTGGAGTCATTCCGGCGGGGTGAACCCTACCGAAGATGGATTTGAAGGCCAAAGACACAGAGCACTGTAGGCGTAATTGACTAGCAATGAAAGTTGGATTGGTTCCGTGAAATAGGTTTTGGGCAATCAAATTCCAAATGGTCTAGAAGAAGGTCTACAAAGAGATTTATAAGGAAATTTAGAGGAAGATTTAAAAGGAGATCTGGAAAGAGATTTGGAAAGATTCAGAAAGAGGGTAGTCAAGGGAGCTCCATTATGTCCAAGAGAACAATCTTCATTTCGCCGTAATGCTAACGCTTATATATGAGAGATATGCAAGTGCCACGCCGGTAAAGACCAGCCCCCTTCTAATGCAAGATAACGGACTGCAACGTCCGATGTTCGCCATTCAGCATTTGATGAACTCGAACGGCTAGGAGATTTTCCAATATGAGTGTGTTGTTGCCAAGATGCAACTTTGGAGAGGAAATAAAATGCTCCTCGCTGCCATGCATAGCTGTTTCGCTCCTAATCTCAAACCATGCGCTGCTAGTCTTTGCAGACAGGAGTATCCACGCCCGTATCACATTTCCTTGAGAGCACAAGTTTGAGGTCCCCAAGAATGAAGAGATGGCGCAGGGTATCGTAAGGCACATTGTGCAGCCCAATATATTCGGCAAGAGAGAGCAACAGAAGCATCTGCAAACAGACACAGGAGTCGAAGCACTCAATGTTTTCGAATCGCTTGTTAAATTTATTCGTAGAGGGAAAGGGAGCGTGAAATCATCGATGGCCGAAAAGGTCGATGTCTTCCCCGCCGTCATCATCGTCATCATCTTCCTCATGATCTTCCTCGTCTGCGTCTGACGAGTCCGATGATTCCGATGATTCCGCGTCTTCATCGTCTTCATCCTCCTCGACAGCCGAGGCGGCCTCGGCAGTAGCCGTATCACCCGCGAGGAATCCATATCGATCTCGAAGCTTCTTGCTCAGGAAATTCAAGGCACCGTATTCCGTCTCGCCCTCAGCCCGGGATGCGCCACCGAAGAAAGGCATTGAAGACGGCTTCTCCGATTCGCGCTCAGTGGGTAGGCCGAAGTAATTGCTTACCACCGGCGAAATCGCACGTCCATGGGTCATATTGTAGGACACAAATCGCCTGTCCTCGCCGGCGCCAGCAGATATTGGAACGCTCAGGCGTGAAGAAGCAGGATTGGTATTGAGATGAAGTGCTGCCAATGAAGTTGCAGTTTCACCATCCGGGTTCAGAGAGGCTGAGCGTGGGCGAGATGCAAGTTCTCCAACGCCTTCCTCCTCGAGCACTTCGGAGATGTCACCTCCTTGTAGTACCCGGAGCTGAGCGGTATTATAGGATTCACATCTGCTGATGTCAGTGTACTGCCCCATAGGTTATTGACACCCACTTGGTACTCACAAGTCACATTTTAAGCCCAACCAGTGGTATTTGACAACAGACTTGGCGCCACAATCATTACAATATATGAGCCCTTTCGTGTCTTTGAACTCAGCGGGCATTGGTTGGCTTTCAATCGTGCGATCTAGATTTCTGAAGGTCGATTCCATGTTCGTTATAGTCTTGCTGCAAATCGGACAGCGGAAGGAGGTCTTTGAATATTCCGACAGACATTTGTGATGAAGACTATGACCACACCGCATCACGACCACAGTCTCCGGGGAGGTGAACATGTAGTCTCCGCAAATGGGACAATCGCATTGAGTTGATCGTTCGATACACCGATGAGTGTCTTCAATTGAGATGGGCAAGCAAACGGAGCATGTCTGGGTATCATTAATACTGGAGTCATGTATTCGCAAAAGCGTCCAACTGTGGAAATACCTTGCAGTGGAAGAAGTCCTTGCCAAGTCCCTGGCCAATCCGGCAAATTCCACAATCATAACAGTGATATATGCTTTTCTTGCTGTCATTATCCCAAAGCTTGCAAATATCGCAGTAGTATTGGGCAGTCTGCTCCTCGCACTGCCTGCAATTCTGTGCCGCAGGTTGAGCATGTCCACACAGCATACATAGCATATTCTCAGTGTCTCGGCGAATGAGAGGATGGTCTTCAACTACATCATGGCAGAATCGACAAGTGTACCATTTTTTGCAAGTATGGCACTGCAATTTGACATTTCGATGATAGTGCTGGCAGCCTAAAATAGCTTCGTCACACTCTTCCGTATCTGCATCATCGTCCGCAGTATCGACAACTTCAGCCACAGGCGATTCAGGCTCAACTTTTGGAACGTATGTTGGTTGTAGATCGTCGGGTGTTAATGAGAATTGAATCTCATATTGGGGGATCGACGCTGTAAATGTGGGGCTCATCGGAGTTGGGTCTGAAAGCTGTCTCATCTCCCGGGCGGGAGAACTAGCGGGATCGTTCAGACCTGGAGGGCTCAGCATTGGGGACAGCATTGAGGGAGATAGTGGCGGTAGAGTTTTGGAAGAGTTGTAGCTCTCTGTCATCAACTCATGAATCATGTGGGCCTTTTCGTTATTGTTGAGGTCCAGGTCCCGGATGGCGTGAATCTTCTTCCTCAGCCAACCCATTCCATCATCCGCCGGCAGGGACATCTGGCCGAGCTCACCCATATTCAATGTACCGCTTGGTGATCGCCCAACAGCATCTTGCCTCAATCCTAAGTCTGTTCCCGATGGCCGCGCTTGTTGCCGCGGTGTCTCCTCTTGTTGAGGTCTTTGACCCTCAGAGGCCGCTGAAAGTACGGTGAGGCCATTCTGCGCAGTAATGCCAGCTGTAAGGGCGTTGGTAGGAAGTATGTTTTGGTTATCGGCAATCAGAGCATGACGAGGTCCTGTTCGAGTGCCTTCCGGCTCCGGGGTTCGGCCATCCATCTCTTTCGGTAAGGTTGCAAAGAAGGGAGGCACAGGTAAAGATCCTGCATCTCCGCTAGTCCGTTGTAGTACCCCAGTATCCTTTCCAATACCAAGACTCGTGGGATCACTGTTTTGACTCGACGGTGGGGTTGTCTGTCCTTTCGGCGATGCCTGCGCTTCGCCCCGAGGCTGGGAGGTGCGGGGAAGGGGTGTGCGGAACCCTAACTCAGTTAGCAGCGAAGTGATAAAGCTGCTCATCTCATGGAGGGCTAAGGCTAATCAGATTGAATGCAATCACAATCACCTTCGGCCTCTTTCCTTGTAGTGGAGGAGGCAGTTCGAGGTGTGGAGGTTAGAGGCATGTGACGTGGGCTGCTGAATCATCATTATCACATGGCCCCCGCCATGGCTTTGGAAGTATGAGTCCAACCAACATTTTACATGCAAATTTCACTAAGAACACTGGAAATCTTTAGTCTATGGTAGAGTCCGTTTCCAATTTGGTAATCTATGAAGCTTCTGCAAATATTGAATCTTGTACATTTGACTGGACTATCTCTCCACAAATCACAGACCTGCGGCAGCCTGTGTCAAATCTGATTGCATCTTCTTGGCCATCGCCCCTGGGGGTAGGGCGGAACTCTCGGCAGCAGAGAGCTCTTAGAGGTGGCAGGGTTGCATACGCTGCATTGGCCATCTCCAACTGATTGCTGAGGAGTAGTGAAAGGCGAAGATAGTAGGATGACAATCAGCCTTGGACAGGCAGTCAACCCGGGAGTCTCCCGGCAATCCAGACGCAACGGAGTAAGGCGACTCGATTGCAGAAGGGAGAGATTGATGCTCGATTCCCATTCCGGAAAGCTGCCTCGTGGGTCTATATCCTTCAGTGTCTGCCCAAACTGAAGTACGGAGGCCCAACGTAGCATTACACCGGTGGTGCGGCGAATCAGATGTGTATCATGCCTCCGTTCCGTTCACTGTAAGGGTTCATTTCACTTGAGACATATTCCTAGGCTCTCATTCAAACGCTCGACTGTCAAATCGAGTTGGTCATAGGCGCTCTTCCGTAGTTGGTGCTCTGCGCTGCCAAGTCCGAGGCTTCGTAGACTAATTCGCAAGTCAGCAATGTCTTCTCCACTTTTATGCTGGCAAGGTGTGATGGGGTAACTGACATGCGACTCTCTTTGGCAATCTGCGGCAGTTCCCAATACCGAGATAACAGTAAGTTCTTGAGAATCTTATGTTCCAGGCCCGTCATGTCGGTGGCACGTTCGAGAAAGCGGAGGGTATTGGCGATTCTTGACGGGTTGAACTCCGCGGGTGGAGAAGCGCGAAATGAAGTCCGCAAAGTAGTTCGAAGGACATGTCGGCTAGGGGTGGCATATCCGATGGCCTTTAGACCTTGTCGGTAAAGATGACGGTATGCATGAACGACCTCCTGCTGGTTGACCAGCGGTCTGATGTGAGAAGCGCACATGGTGGAGTTGAACTGTAGCTTGATTAGCGTTTGGCTCGTTGGGCGGTGACAGCTTCACTTTCGCGCCTCAGGCAGCGCTAGTCCCATTTGGGACAGGTGACTTTGGGCCGCAATCGCTTCGTCTTCGCATTTCCCCCGCCTCCACTACTTGGGATGAGATCCTGCAGTATTCGTGCTTTACTCATCTTCTGTCGACCTGGCTCCAATAGCTAATAAGACGTGTTCTTCTGCAACGTGCGGTGCTCCTCCATTCCTATCGCGCGCCTGCCCCGAACCTTTAGCACCCAGAGTACCTAGAGGAACCCAACCCCAGTTTTATGAACTGACCGCCCGTTCCTGCGGATTTACACTCCCCTCCGACTCGTTCTTCCCTCGAGCTGCCTGTGACGATCTGGAAGATATGTGTTGAACGGAACTAGTTGTCAGGCTGCCTCGAAAGCCAACCTGAGAAGAAATGGCTCGGGTCGTGAGAAGGGTCATGTCAGCTTCGGCTCGGCGCGCGCCCAGTCGCGCTGTCAGGCGAGCTCGCAAGCATAAGGTGATCATGGAGACGATCACTCAAGAGAAGAAAAAACTGCGGAGCGTGGTACGTGTCTGGGAATCAGTTGTATATGATGGAAGCTCTCTAAACATGCAACAATAGATCTGTTTCGAGGCGCAGGCGCCGAGTGGTTATACGTTCATCCCAGCGGGGAATCCTCTTCTGACCACATCTTGCAAGGAGCGGTGTCGAAAAGATGGACTCCAGGTCTACGCAGTCTCGGTAAGACATACATGTTCCCTTCCCAGGCCTTTCCTTCGAACGTTGTTGCTCAACTCGACCAGACCACACCTCATATGAGCACCCATAACCTGTCCCAACATGTCCATAGAATAGGGTATCACTTCCCAAGTACAGTGGTTGCGGCGGCTTGCTCAGAGCTAGGCCTGTACCTTACGAGTGCTGGAAAAGCCGTGCCCTTCCACACACTGGGTGCTCTACAAGAAAATCCCCCTGCAAACTCCGAGGTTGATCAAATTACAATCAACACCGAAGCAAGAGATGCAATCAGGGATCTCTTCCCTAACATTCCTGATAACGATATTAACCAAATTATCAAAACGGCTTTTCAAAAGGTAAGTCCGCTGAGAATGTTAATGGAGCAAACGCGTGAGAAAGATCGGAGGTACCTGATATCTATGTCTACGGTGTCAGGGTCAACGAAAAGTCGGCACAGCATCCGAATTGCCTTTGGCTCGCAGAGCCCAGCTGGCAGTGGTGGCACACATTCGCCACCTCTACACTGATTATGATCGCCTTTTGAAGCAGAAATCCTTCCATGAAGCTAGGTCGGAGGTCGAGCAAGTGACCCTGGCCAAGGTTATCGCATGGCGTGGGGACGATGAGAATGGCCAGACAGCCCTTGAGGACGTCTTCCGCGAGGTAATCGTTATTTCAGATGACGATGACAGCGAAACCGAAGAAGAAGAAGGGCTCGCGCCAGCCGGCACTAGGGACCACAATGTGGAGATCCTCTCCAGCAATTCCCGGACCCACGAGATTCAAACTCAACCCATCAGTGCTGTGCATGTCACAACCCAGGATCCTTTGCGAGAGCAGTCCGAGGAAGCCCCGCCTGGGTTCCGGATTGTCACCCGTGTGCCCGCCCGGAGTGCCATCAACCGCCGTGGATTCAACAGATACCAAGCCTGGAACCGCGCCTTGAATCGCTATCGAGCTGAAGCCAATGGTACTCAACAGGTCCCGATCGGTGGTGTCACCTCCGGTGAAAAGCAGAGCCCGCAATATGGGAATCGTCCTGTTGTTGTTCATGAGATGCCAGATCCTAGACGCCGACAAGTTCCACTTTCGTCCATGGAGATTGTCCCCGAGAGCAGAGTTCTAGCAGTTTATGCTGAAAAGCCTGGACAGCGATTGCTAGCCAATCCACCAACGGATCCCCTGGCTGGGAAGAGCCACGTAGGTGCTCAAGAAAGACGTCCTCCTTTGGAGCCTCAGCCGATGGTTGCCCAGTATGAATCCAGAGGGCGACCACCGCCACCACTAACCACCCAGAAACCACATGAAATTCGTCATTTGGAAGTCAGACCCTATCCTGCTGCTAATACTGGCTACTCTCAGGGTATATCCTACCCGAACACGAGCACTCATGCTCGGTCGGAGAGGTTCCCCATATCGCTCAACAATGGATCAAACGCGCCGGTGTTTGTGAGCGGGCCACAGGAACTACACCTAAACCGGGAGAGCCAATTTGGACATCGGACTGATCTTCACAGCCCCTTTCATCCCAGGACAGCACCAAGCCGTGAGGATGCAATCCCTTCAATTGAATTGATGGACTCCTCGAGCCTTGCAGAAAAGCGCCATGCAGATGGCCGCCTAGTACACCTGACCAACAGGATGTCGCTTCGTTCCGTAACCCCAGGTCATTCACAGGGTGAGACGTCCCGGCATGCCCATGCCGTTGCCCCGGACAGCCCGGATGATCAGAGCTCCAAGAGGAGACGATTGGCACACCATGCCGCGAGCGCTGTAAACCCTCGCCTCAATGACTGGAACACAAGACCCATTGGAAATCCAATTCCCGAAGGACGGGGCCCATACCGCCGCGATGAGATTGTCCTGCCGGAGCCTCATTCGTCAGATCGGTTCCACCTCCGTCGGGAGCCTCCCCCGCCTGCAGAGCAGCCTCTAGCCATAGGACACCCGCGTCAGAGAAACCCTGCCCACTTGGTTCCGTCTCAAGCCACCTCGAATGCCGGGCCCCCTCTAGACCGGACACATATTGCCGACCCGTATGGGCCAGTTCCCATGCATACCCAGTCAGGCCATCCTGGCTACAGTGGCACTGTCACCTCTAGTGATCGGACTATCGGGCCACCAACAGATGCTACTTACGCGCAAGTCCGTCCAGCTTACTATGATGATCGTAGTCCCCGTTTGGACCGTGTATGGCCCACGAAGCCTGAAGAACAACGATTGCCTGTTTGGACCTCTTATGCTGATGCCGGACACTCCGTGGTCCATTCTGCTCCCTCCAACGGGAAGCTGTACGCCGACGACTTTGTTCGTCCTGTTGACTACCGCGAGGCTCGTCCAGCTCCAGTGGTTTACCACGTTCCGCGGCCGAGACACCAACATATCCCGCGTGTGGAAGAGGACCGTGGCCATCCGGCACGGGCGAGGATTTCCGACCCTCATACCTGTCAAGATCTACCTCACTCCCAGGGCCCCCCAGAAACCCGTCATCCTCGAAGTCCACGGGTAGCTTTGGTCTCTCATGACCAGGCACCTCGTCACCTCAATGCCGGATCTAGCCCGCGCGAATCACACAGTAAACCCAGCGGCGCTTCTCGTGATAGACGCCCTGGTAGCGGGCTTGGCGCGCCGCGGTAAGCCCTCACGGGACATACTCACACATCTAGTCTTTCCTTGCCTTTGCTGGAACTAACATGATTGCAGACGCGTCCATGACCCGCGGTCTTTCCAGATGGTCGAGCAAAACCGCCCAATTTATGTGCAACGAGTCGAGTCGCATCCCCCGTCGCAGTATGCCGTCCCCGATGGCCGGCCCATTGTTATTGTGGATTGAAGAAGAGGAAGGAAAGGATTTTTCGGGCGTTTTGAGAGTTCCCAGATCAGGATTGATGCATTTGTTATGACGCACGCATTTGTCTACGATACTATGATACCCATCTGCCCATTCTTGCACTTAGATCGCCTGTTATTATGATCATAGGATGCCAAGTTCAAGACATTATCTTCGGCATGTTAATACCAACCTATTTTATCCTCTTAATATACTTCCGTATCGAAATTTGTATATCAAGGATCAAGGTAATATTCTATATGCCTGGGCAAATGTAAAACGTTCTTTCAAAAGTAGTTATCAAATGCTCTCATGAAGAAATGCGAAAGGTACATTGCGCTTGTAAGACCGTCCTTCACCAGGAAGCACGCGAGGCCATCATTCTAGTATATCTGGTAATACAGCACCCTGATACGACTATCCAGCCTCCTTGTCCTTTAATGCGCCATCGCTCCTTATTCCGGCCCTACTGAAACAGTCCATGCCGATATAACCCAGAAAAGGTAGTCTTAAACGGCCATAGTCTGCCCGTCAGCCTCGCCGCTATTCACCGTCTTGCCGGTCTTCTTGATCGCGGCCAGCACGGTATCGTATGAGACGGTAGGTTCGGTGGTAATATTCGCAGTCTGGGTCTCGAGGCTGACATCGAAGGCTTTGACACCTATAAGTCTTGAGTGTGAGTAAAATAGGCATCAAAGGCAGGGCAAGATAGCACTGCGGATCGACGGGGATCGACGGAAGAGCAGGCGCAAGAGGGAATTCGGGATATGCTGACCATCCAGACGCTTCAGAATTCGCTCGACGGCTCCGGAGCAGCCGCCGCAGCTCATGGACACGTTGAACTTGTACTGGTGATCGGACATGGCTGTGTTGAGTGGGATGTTGTAGATGGAAATGTCCGCGGGGCTGGCGGGGAGATTCAAAAAGGCGGAAGTGGGCGACGTAAGAAGGGGGACCAAGGGAGGTTGATTACGACGATGAGACCAGCTGGCCTGATCTAGATTATATATATTTAGATAGCACAGTATAGGTGTACTACAGGGGTGGTTTGGCTTTAATAATGTTTGTTCTTCTGTTTACATATTTTGTGTTAGTTTATATTATCGATGGCATTCCCCGAGCTCCAATTTGTCATAAATCTACTTTTCGAGTCATTTCCGCGATTGGCCCGACTTCCCGACAGGACTGGCTAGTGGGTTCATCAGATTCACGGGATTCGTGCAGGGTCAGTCGCACGTCATTTTTATTGAATTGATCGTAGTAGATCAAAGGGATTTTGCTTTTTGTTATGAACTTTATGTACAGTAATCAACGCAATAATCGCGCCTAGCTTGGCGCTAAAAACCGGGTATTCTACGCTCAGCTCCTGTAGATTCAGTGTGGTTAGAATAGCTAAATCAGGTCATCAGAATTCTGGCGATGCTACTTGTTTCATTTAGCCCATAAATTGGCCTTGACGCGTTTGAAGAGCTTTTTTATAATTGGCTTGGCACCTTAGAACAGCATCAAGGCGAAGAGCGTAGATGTGGTAAGATCTTGCAACCGTGTAAATTTCGCTGATTTTGATTGACCAAGAAACGCGTTAAAAAGAGATGTCGAAAGAGTTGTCGAAAGTGATCGAAAAGGATATTCCGAAAGAGATGTAGAAAAAGATGAAGATACTAGTGCTGTATCATCATTCATAAGATTACATTCGATGCTAGTTTAAAAGCATCTATAAAGATCTAAAGACTCTCTACATAAAGAAGGTATACGAAGATGATTATTGCATAGATTTCTAACCACATTCCGCTATGACCCTCTAAAATCCCGCGGCCCGCCGCTTCTTCTTAGGTTTCAGGTTCGTCCTCACCTCACGTGCTCCAAACATTCCGCGCTCCATCTGGGTCATCGGTAGTTCATCCAGAGTCGGTTGGCTGCTGGGCAGTGGGAACGCGGGTAGTGCGTCTGCAGGCTGACTGCCCCAGGTTCGGATTGAGGGTGCAATGGGAGTCCCAGGCATGGATGTGGCCTCGGGCAAAGTTGGCGGCTGCGATCTCCTTCGTGACCGGCTTCTTCTTCGGGGTAGACTCGGGCCTCCTGTGCGCCGCGCCTCTTCTTCCTCTAGCATGTTTGAAGTCTTTTGCCATTCGTATTCTGCTGGATCCGCGCCTGGTTTCCAGTGAGATAGCAGGTTGGCCACGTTCCGGGCCATAGGGCGAGGCTGTTTGAACGTGGTAAATGCGGATAGACCACTGTAGGGACGGTTCGTAGTGTCCTTCGAGGACGTTTCTGATGTTCCCTGGGAGTTATCTACTTGGGTGGCTGTTATTTGACTGCTGGGCAGTTGTGAGGATGATAATGTCATAGGGAGATTCTGTGAGGACATCTGTTCCACTTCCGCAGGGTGGGCTTCGTCTGTGGTTTCCACTGGTTGTAGCGCAGCTTTGGAGCTTGGTGGATTGGATATCCGGACGAGGCTTGATAAAAGTAGATCAAGAGCAATCCCACGGACGACTCTCTCTTTCATGACACATGTAAATCGAGGGATGTCGTGCGAGACGCTGGTCACCCATTGTTCCACCAGCTGGTCATAAGTTCTCACGAAATCCAACGGTGGCGGCTCATCTGAGGAAATCAATGGCATGCCATGCAAGACATCTGAGAATCTTTGCGGCAGGATCATGTATCGATAAGGAGCCTGTTCATTGGGAGTCTCGGGTATGATGGTAGAGACTAGACGTGTCAGATGAAGGGCAGTGTCATCAATATCCTCTAGTACGGGTCGGCCATGGTTCAACTCAAGCCTGTTATACGTTTGCGTTAGTCTGTTTGTGTTGTAAACACTGAGACAGCCTGCTTACATGGTTTCAGTTACCATCCAGCCCTCCGAGGTGTCCACCAGGTCAGTCTCCCGATCGAGGATGAGCTGGTCAAACGTGGATCCCAACGGACCATTGTTGTCGGGGCTCCTGCCAACTGCCAATTTTGCCACGGCAGAGGCATATATAGACGTCAAGTCCAAGGTCCACTGGAGATCTAGATCATCTTCGCTGGAGAGCTTTTGTCGAACAGCCGCGAGGGGACGTGCGACTGTCTCGTCCCAGTCATCCACAATGAAGTTTTCATCATTGTCTATGTTCTTCTTCGGGACATGGTGTCGCTTCTTCAGTTGTAGGACCTTGCT
Source organism: Penicillium subrubescens (assembly GCF_028828155.1). Taxonomy (NCBI): domain Eukaryota; kingdom Fungi; phylum Ascomycota; class Eurotiomycetes; order Eurotiales; family Aspergillaceae; genus Penicillium; species Penicillium subrubescens. The sequence goes on along the minus strand of NW_026643160.1, from coordinate 1,299,762 downwards.
AGTCTCCAGGTGCATCTCATCTTCGGTCTCTGGCTTTCCATCTGGAAGCCTGAAAAGGCTCTCATGAACAGCAAACGATGAGTCGATCCAGAATAGCTTTGCGAGCTTCATATCAGGGTTGTAATGCGATTTACCAACAGTCGCAGGAGTGTGGGCGATTTCACGGAAAAGCAAGGTTGAGTAGTGAACAGACATTCCTTTCTCGGTCAAAGAATCACCGAGTTCCGATGGCACATCGAGCAGAAAAGGATCTGGCACAGGCACTAACTCTGTCGGCTCGTCTGCAAGGAACGGACATGGGAAAACCTGGACAAGCTCAGTAAGCTTGGAATATAGCACCATGTGCAAGTCTAGTTCATTTAGTATATATTCAAATCAACAGTCATATACAAGATCATTCGCATACCTCCATCAATGAGCAAATCACTCATACGTAGTGTTGAGTCTTCAGAGTCTCGGAAATGACGCCAGGCTAGGCGGGGCCGTAGCGCCGTTCTTGAACCATATTCGTTTGATGTTGCCGTAGTGAGATCAAACCAGAGTAGCCGAGATGTGGTCAAGACAAAAAAGTGAGAAACATTCTGAGAACTTCGTTGCACATCAAGAATCCACTCGGACTGCCTCGTCATACCAAGCTCAACGATACTGCTTCCATTCTCACCCTCCGCTAGCCAGTACAACATAAGGGAACGTCGATCGGCGACCAGAAGGGTTGAATAATCAGCGACCCATTCAATAGACGCCCAGCCATCATGCCGTGGGCGAGTGGAATCAGGTTTATCATTCGTGTCGGGCAATGTGCCTTTCTTCGAACATGTAGCGGACCAGTTGGCTCTTCGTCGTCGTTGTCGACCGGATATATCCCAAATGCTCCAGTTACCTCTGATATCGACAATAGCGAGCTGTCGCGGATACCATGGATTAAAGGTCACATCAGCATGTGGAAACCCGCCGGTATGCGAGTTCGATATGTCCACTACGGGATTCGCATCAAGCCGGGAATTTCGAAGGGTCGGGGTGAATGCAGCCGGGTCATCGTCTGGGATGTACATAGGTACCGAGTCTCGATGGTATAGAGGCCGGAATATGGTGGTGGCCTCTTGCAGGCGAGCAGCCATCCATACACTCTTCTCTTCCAGCGGCCGCGCGAAGCAAATGTGCTGAATTGGGGCTCCCCGCTTGGACCATTCAGTGACTTCTGTCTGGCCAATGCATGGCACACGCAATGCAAAGCCATCCAATGGTAGCTCAGCCGTCTCATCTGTCAAGGCTCGAAATGAGATCGTATTGCCGCACTCCCCCGTTACTGATGCCGCGATAGCGACTGGCACTCGACCCCTTGTGTCTTCCGCGCCATGATATGTTGCATACCCTAGATCAAGAAGAGAGGATACTTGTGGGTCGCAGATATTGCTTGCGGTCAGAACCACTTTAGAAAATGCGTCATCTTGAAGAGATGACCATTGAGAGGCGAGTTCGGGAAGAACATGTGGAATGAGTTGCGGATCTGCCGTTCGAACAGGTTTCGATGAGTTTTGGGTCTGAGAAGCAGGAGTAGGTGCCGGTACGGTCGTCTTCGTCACCCCGGTATATGAGATGGGAATATTCCCAGCGAAAGAGCGCGAAAATGTCCAGGTTTGTGTCTCCGGGAGGTAGATAGCTCTTCCTACGTGCCCATAGAGTAGAGCACCCTGGGGATGTTCATCCATCGGATCTCGTTTTGCTCCTTGCAGTGTGCGCAAGACCGAGCCGGAGCATATCGAAAAGCTCTCGCAACTCCAACCGTACTAAATCAATGCGAAAATCGAGAGCGATGAGTATGCTATCGCATCTCTGACGTGACGGTCGAGGTTGATCCGGTTCAAGTCCGAAAGTTTTTTGGCTGCTTATCGATAAGGCCATTTGTCTGCGCCCGTTGCGCCGCCAACCCAAAACAACCACCGATCATCAACGCGTCAAAGTTCCTTCTCGTCACCCACCACGTCGCAAACTTTGTACATCAGACCGTACCAACACCATAATACTATAACTGTGGTGATAATTCGTCATGGCTGCTTCATTTGAGCCCTCCCTTTCCACGAGTGGCATGCGCCCTCCCCTCGCCTCGGCAGATGCCCCCTCCATGGCCGACTCGCTGCCCAGCATCAATTTCGGATTCGAAGACCTGCGCAATCGCATGGCGCAATTTACCGCCAAGTTTGACGCATTCATTGAGCGAGGTCGCAAGCGGGTTCTTGAGGAGCGAAACCAGTTTCATATCAATCTCGCCGAGCTGCAAGGTATGGAAAAGGGATTCTTAGGCGCATGCCCCTTGGGGTATAAGCTAACTAGGCATGCAGAGGACGAGCGAATGCGCCAGCGAGATATTGAAATCACCAGCCTCAAGGTCCAAACCCACGACCAAACCCTCCAAAAGGAAGCCGCCGAGGCCGCCGAAATGCACGCCGCGATCGCCTCTATCACCATGGAGCGCGATGCTCGACTCGCCAAGCGCGATCGCCTCAAGCAACAGATCGCAGAAACGCAAAAGGCGATCAATCAGAAGTTGGAGGCACAAAAGACACATGCAAAGCACTTGGATGCCCAATCTCGACTGAATTTCCCCGAGTTGGAATTTTGGCAGGATTACCTTTGTTTACGGATCGAGGGTGCTGGACGAGAGGACCGCTTGAAGTTTGTTTACAGCCATCTGTTGGAGAAAGATTGGGAGGCAGAAGCTTGGTTTGAACTGGGCACTGCCAGTCGTGACTACGAGGTATTCCACACGAAACCCAAGGTAGATAGGGATGCCTTGGAGCGAGTGGTGGATCTGGTCAACGACGACCGAGATTTCGGGGCATTCCTCAAGCGGATGCGCAAGTTGTTTATGGAGACGATGAACTAAAATTATGTGGATCGGGTTGTAAAGATATTTGGTTATGACTTTCATGAGGTAAATTAATGCACAGGGATAATTGTGTTCATTGAGGTCATCAAAAAAATACGTAGACCAGCACAGGCACCGATGCGATATGTGATATCGTTAAACCCTGCTCAACCACCCGTTGCCTCGCGGTAGAAAGCGACACTCCTATTGGCACCTCCGGTAGCGAAGCATTCGGACCGGGCAGTCTTGGGAAGCCACTTGACACTCCAGACTGCCTTCTCAGTCTCGGAGTGTGTAGCAACACACATCTTAGTATCAATTGACCAGACCTTGACCTTGCCATCGAAAGAGCTGCCAAGCTGATTAGTGTCCTGGTTTCTTGGTCCTTCATTGAACTGTATGCACTTACCTGCTCAGAAGATACTCGCCTGAACTGCTCCATGAAAGAGACAGAACCCAAGCACTGTGGCCAGAGAGATTGGCAATCTGTTCACCAGAAGAAGTGTCGTAGAGAACAATAACCTTGGAATCTCCAGCTGCCGCAAGAATTCTTCCACCGGGAGAGAAAGCCACCGCCCGCACCGGCTTCACCAGACCTGAATTTCTGGTTAGATTTGGCGGGGTCACGAAAGCTCAAAGTGGTGCGTACCAGATAGAGAGAACGGCATGCGGCCAGTATCGGTAAGGAAGATGTAGACAGCACCATTTTCATGGCCACTGGCAATAAAACGGCCATCGGCGGACTAGAAGTGTCAGCAGAAGTCATGGCCTAGCAATATCACGGAGGACCTACCAGGTCGATGCATGTGCCGAAGCTGCCTTTGGTTTCATGGTCTCGTATTTGGGCACCACCAGCATTCAAGTCCCAAACGCCAACACGGCCACTCTCCGAGACACCTGCAAGATACTGACCATCTCCAGACAAGGCAATGGCCCACGGATGAACATCCTTCACGGAGGCTGTCGACTTCGTATTAGCACCAATGAAACCCCTCCTCATGGATGCATGGATGTCTGATCTGTACCTGTAGTCGCGGCATCTGCCGACCAATAGCCCTCCTGGCTGTGCCAAACCTTGAGGTTCCCGTCGAATCCGGCTGTGATGGCGCGAGAGCCATTGGCATCGGTCACGATGTGGTGGCAGCCCAGTGGGTGAGCTCCATCGATGGACTGGACCAGTGGAAATTCCGTATCTGTAGTCGAATGTACCTTGATGGATGGTGCCCCTGACACGGACAGGACCTGCTTCTCAGTCACTGCCAGGGAGAAGATGTCGACCGGGTGCGCTGGGCCTCGGTCAGCTTATATCAGTTGAGTTTGAGATCTCGCCAACCCACCATTTTCGGCTGAGCCCCACGCAAGATATTGTCTCGACTAGATGGGGTTAGCAGTGATACGGGCTCGTGGGTTTCGATATGGACAATACCATGCTGGGTAGGCTCTCAACTTGAGAGACTGTTGTTCCAGATTCAGAGTGCAGTCACACTCTCTCTGTTATGACGTTGGGAGCCCGCAACTTCGGGCAAGCTTGTGGTTCCGCCTTTGCGCCTCAGGCGAAAACAGAAGATGCTGAACAAAGCCGCGTCTACAATCTACCAGTGGATTCAGATCTATACTAGCCAGTTGAAATTATGCCAATTTACTCCAAACTCATAATAATTGAACAGAAATAGAATTTTCAAATAGGTCATTACGACCAAGATATTCGAATATAGCGAATTCACGCTTTTTTCCCACGTAACCAGACGCCAGATGCCATGCAGCAGATATATCCACAACCCAATTCCTAGAAATACACAATGCGCTTCGTGTCTCCTCCGCGAAGTCCGCTCTAACTCGCTTCTCAAAAATGAAAAGAGAATTCCCGCTCCTGTTTAATGTTCGGTCGCATCTCATGCGACTTGCGCCGACTTCCAAGACTGCTTGATATCTAAGAAACCGTTAGCCTTTCAATGTTCGCAACAAGTCCAGGGAGCGCATTCGCTGTAGTCTGTCCCTCGACATCTTCCCAAACAGATAATACCGAGAGTCCCGGACTCTGATATGAGGGGAAAGAGGTGCCTTGTTGTACCTTTCACGCAAGTGGGACACAACACATGAGCCCGCTTGACCTGACCGCAGCCGGGGCACTTGTTCAGATTCTGTGCGTCCTTCAAGGCTTTGCCGGCCATTTGACGATGGCGCTTCTTCATGTGCGAGGTCTTCTTCTTGGGAACGGCGCGAAGCACAGACTCCCAGAGGTCGGCGAGCAGCGGAGGAATCGTAATGGAGATGGGCAGAGCGAACGAGGCGGTAGAGAGGAAGCCCAGCGGAGGCAATTGGGGCAGAGCCCGTCGGAGAGGAAGAGCCAGAGCCATTGTTCGACTTGGACAGAGGGGGGTGAGGGTGGTGAGGGTGGTGGAGATTTGCGGAGAAATCGACGAAGCTTTTGAAGGTCGAGCCTGCCTCTTTTGTCTTTTGGGCGGACTGCGTTTTGCACAGTTCGGGGCAGCCACGCTAGTCCAAATCGGGAATAGCGCACCCCTGAGTTCAATAGGGAAATAACAACGCCGAACTTAAGGGGCTCTCCAGCATCTTCACCTTGGGGAATTAGTTCACCTATCTTGATTTCTGGTTTCGGTCTTGGTCCTTTCTCATCCCACCTTCTTTTTCCCGTTGCTCTTCAATCTCTCAATCTCCAAAGATGGCCGCCGCTACCAGCGCTGCTTCCTCTCAGCAGCCCACTGTCTTCCCTCACAGCCATGTCGGTTTCGACAGCATCACGTCTCAGATCGAGCGGAAGCTGTTGAAGCGTGGTTTCCAGTTCAATGTCATGTGTGTTGGTATGTATGCACTTGTTTTCTAGCTTTAAGAGCTCTGGCTGACTTATCCTTCTTCTCCTTGCGTACAGGACAAACTGGCCTCGGTAAATCGACTCTGGTCAACACCATCTTCGCATCCCACTTGATCGACTCCAAGGGTCGTCTTACCCCCAACGAGCCCGTGCGCTCCACCACCGAGATTCAGACTGTTTCGCATAGTATGTGTACCCCGGGAAGGATGCTTCAGACGTGAGGGGGATAGCAATGGCTGACGACGTGGCTTTAGTCATTGAGGAGAACGGTGTGCGTCTCCGCCTGAACATTGTCGACACACCTGGTTACGGTGACCAGGTCAACAACGACCGCTGGTACGAACAACCCCCGGATATGCTATTCGATTCATATTGGAATTCTGGAATGCCTGGTATAGATTGGAAACTGACATGGCACTAGCTGGGACCCTATTGTCAAGTACATCAAGGATCAGCACTCGGCATACCTTCGCAAGGAGCTTACTGCTCAGCGTGAGCGCTATATCCAAGACACCCGTATTCACTGCTGCTTGTTCTTCATCCAGCCTTCCGGTCATGCGTGAGTCCTGCCCTGCTTGCTCAGCTAACAAGCTACTACCATTGATCTGACTCCCTGTACTAACTGAATCCCCGCACTATTCAGTCTCAAGCCCATCGATATCGTTGTCCTGAAGAAGCTGTCCGATGTCGTCAATGTCGTCCCCGTCATCGCCAAGTCCGATTCCCTCACCCTCGAAGAGCGCCTGGCTTTCAAGGAGCGCATCAAGGAGGAGTTCTCCTTCCATAACCTGAAGATGTACCCCTACGATAACGATGAGCTGGACGATGAGGAGCGCGCCATCAACGCTCAGATTAAGGTATGCGACTATACCGCGCATTTTCCCCCACTATCCATGTCTAATCAGTTTCTTGCAGGATATTATCCCCTTCTCCGTTGTCGGCAGTGAGAAGACCATCGTTGTCAACGGCAAGCAGGTGCGCGGTCGCCAGAACCGCTGGGGTGTCATCAACGTTGAGGACGAGAACCACTGCGAGTTCGTTTACCTGCGCAACTTCCTGACCCGCACCCACCTTCAGGACCTGGTTGAGACCACCAGCCAGATCCACTACGAGACCTTCCGTGCCAAGCAGTTGTTGGCCCTGAAGGAGAGCAGCGCCGCCGGTGGCCACTCTGGCGGCAGCCGGCCCATCAGTCCCTCTGCTGACCGTGAGCTCAGCCGTAACTCCCAACGGGCGGCCATGAACGGCTACTAATTTCCCTTTCTCCTTCTCTCTTCGGATGGTGTTGCGGTCGTCCCATGTTTTAGTGGAGTGAGTGCTTCCTGATAAGTATTCGGCGGTAGCAAACAGACCTCCTCTCTCCCCTTCACGGGCAAGGCTCTCATTTTCCCCTTCTCCGAAAATTTACTGTCCTTTCGACGCCAGCAGGCCCTTGCAGATATCCCCTTTTCCTCTTTTGCGTCTCCCTGTTTTTCTGTCCTCAACATGTTGTATTACCTCGAAGAACTCGAAACGCTTCGATTTCCATTGGGCTTCTCTTTTTTTTCTCTTTGTTCTCTAGGATTTTGTATTGCCGGGAAAAAGAGTCTGGCATCCAGCGCTCGTGCCACTTGGTCTTTTCCATGTACTTAGTTTCCTTAATTATCCCTGATGAGAAACTCTTATTCTTGGACTTGTGTTTCTAGTTTCGGTGGCCATGCACTGGCCTTGTATTATTTGTATTGCACAATGCTCTCCAACATAATGCATCATTGGGCCGTTTCAGCTCAGTTTGTACGAAGATTCAAACGCTTGACAATACTATGTTCTATACGGAAAATCGGAGTGACCGCCTCTTTATTGCGGCGCACCGAAGCGACCACCATCCACAACCCAGTCCCGCAGCTCAGCGTAGGCCTTCTCCAGATCGTCGTTCACAACGATCTTATCGTGGGCACCAGGCTGCTTGGAGAACTCGAGCTCGTTAACAGCCTGGTCCAGGCGCTGGCGCAGACTGTCTATAGTTCAGAATATACAATATTAGCGCATGAACATAACGAATCATTTGATCTAATCTTTCTGGGCGCATGATTACCTTCAGTCTCAGTTCCACGAGAACGCAGCCGACGCTCCAACTCCTCCATGGAAGGGGGAGCCAGGAAGAGGAATCGAGCGTTGAGATCGCTGTTCTTCACTTGCTTGACACCCTCCATCTCGATATCCAGGACGCAGATGCGCTCCTTTTCGGCGACGGCCTTGACTGCTTGCTTGGATGTGCCGTAGTAGTTGCTGCCGAATTGAGCTGGAGAAGGGTTTTGTGTTAGTCTTGTAAAGAGTATTGTAGAAACCAGGGTAATCGATTGTGGGGTAGTGCATAGTCACGTACCGTGCTCAATGAATCCGTTCTGTGCGACAAGCTCGAGGAAAGCTTCCTTGGTCACGAAGTTGTATCTTGACGGGCATTAGCATGCGATCAATGCTTCTTCTTGTCTGTACTTGGGGTTATGCTCGCTCACTCTCGTCCATCTTGCTCGCCGGGACGGGGAGCCCGAGTAGTATTGGAGACGCTGAAACCGAAGCGATCTATACAATTGAAAGATCCGTTAGAAGGTGACAGAGGTCAAGTGGAGGGAGGGCATTGAATCCTTGACTTACCAGGGTACTCCGCAAACAAGCGCTTGAGGAGTGTGGACTTTCCACAGCCTGAAGGGCCGCTGATCACGACTGGGCGGAATTGGGCTATATAAAGCCAAGAAATTAGTATTCATTCTCAGCCTTGTTTGGTAGAATCGTGAGAGAGAAGGCGAATGGTTGGGATGAGTAGGAGGGGCATGTATGCGCCAGATGGAAAAAGGGGGCCAGGATATCGTACCAGCGTTGGAAGCCATGGTGGAAGCGAAGCGATTCGTAACAGATAAAGATCTAGAAGCTGAAAGGGCACGGAGAGCTGCCAAATGATTCATATGAAAATAATTGCAAAAGTTGCGACAGAGTCAAAGACACAGAAAGTGGACTACGAAAACGATTGTCCGGCAGAATACAGGCGGTGTGGATGATAGTGGGTGTGGATCTTCTCTATTGGTGGCGATTTCTATACAACAGTGTGTGCTAGAGACAACAAAATACAATATTACCACCCTGGATAACCCCACAGTTGGATAGTAGAAAGAATAAAACACTGCACACTAGACGATATCGCTATGACTTCGCTGGACCTGGGTGACTTCCACGTCTCATCGTGTTCCTGTCTCCAGCCTCTGCTTCTTGTTCCAGAAAATTGGACCATAGCTCGGCGAGCGTTTCCTTACTGGATGCTCCATTGTCCATGAACTCGGCAAGGTTCGGTGTGCTGGGTGTGCGTAAGGGTGTACCAGGAACTCGAAGCTTTCCGGTAAAGCTGGAGGTTCCTGGTCGAGCCAGACCAGCTTGCTCGCGTTGTTCTATAAGGATGGGTTAGCAACTTGCAAATCAAGAATGGATATCAGTGGAGAAACTCACCATCGTCCCAGCCCAGTAGAGCCGCGATGAGCTGGAGAATCTGGAATTTTTTGGGATCTGACCGGTCCAGTGCAAGGAAATGTAGTAGATGGTTTGTTACAATTTGCCTAGAAACCCCAGATTGTTAGCAAGAACTTGTTCTTCCCCACAGAGCAGAGTTAGACAAGAAAGATAGCTTACCGGTCTACGTTGTCTTCCGGTTTGCCCTTCTTCAGGAACCGAAGTGCTTTGGTTAAGTGGTCATTCAACGTGACCGCTTCATGTCGTAGCTTGCCGATGAGAAGATTCTTCTCCTTCACCTCCTTCTCGAATGGCCGCATCCGCTCCAATTCCTCTTGCGCCGTGAGGAGATTCTTGTCAGCGTTCTTGGCTTGCTCCTGGGCTTCTCGCAAGGACTTTCTCAGATCCTCGAGCTGAGTGTCGGAGCTCTCAATCAGTTCTCGAAGCTCCTGCTTCCGCGCCAATTGAATTTCTTGTAGTGCTCGCTGAAGACCATCCACCGTGGATTGTTGGCTATCGCGCTCGCCAGATGCCCTTTCGTAGGCATCCCGCAGGTTGGCAAGCTGGTCCTCGAGATCGCTTGTTTTCTCGGCCAAGTTCTCACGGACAGATCGCTCCTCCATGGCCAACACCTCCCAATTGTGCATGGCATCCTTGGCTTGTTCGAACTCGGACTGGAGGTATGCGTTTTGCTCGATTAGCTCCTCCTTCTCTTGGATCCAGTTTTGCTGGGACAAATTCGTTCGATCTCGAAGGGTGTCGATCTCCTTGGTCTTTTGCGCCGATTCTTCGGAAAGCTCTGCTAGTTCTGTAGACTTTGATTCCAGCTGTGACTTGAGTGTAGCGTTCTCATCCTCCAGCTCTTCGATTTGGGATCGCGCTTGAGCCAATTCCTCCTGTTTCATTCCGTGAGTATGGTTTCCTCAAGGCAAATATGAAAGCAGTGTCACGCACCTCGTCCTCCTTAAGGCGCTGCCCTAGTTGCGACTTGATTGCATTCACCCGCTCCATGAGTTTCTGGAACTGCGTTTCTGCCTGCTCCTTTTTAGATTCTGAATCGTCCAATTTCTGCTGTAAGGCTTCCATGTCGGCCCGGTGTTTGGATTGTATCTCTTCCAGGGATTTGCGCATGTCGGTCACTTCGGCTCGGAGGGAGTCGCGGTCTCGAACGAGGGCATCGAAGCGGTCTTTGGGCTCGGCATCGTCTGAGTTGGGGTTGTCGACATTCTGCTCGGGTGTAGTCTTCTCAGTTGTTTCTTGCTTGACGATATCGGCGTCTGGGGTCTCGACAGGGTCGCTGCGGTCCTCTTCGGCCTCGTCCTAAGTTCCTTAGCAACGGTTGCGATGGCCGGGCGGGGAGTGGCAGCACCTACCTGAACTGTACCATCGTGGTTCTCGGAGGTTTCTAATTGTTCCGGGTCGGCCTGTTGTGCATTTTCCTTGGCCTTTGCGTTCTTCTTCCTGTTCTTCTTGGATTTCGCGCCTGGGTAGTTTGAGCGGGGTGAGCGGGTAAGTCAGGAAATCAGGGGAGGATATGTCGAGGTTCTCCGCACCTTGAGCAGTAGACGGGGAATTATCTCCAGGCATATTGGCCGCTGTATGAATTGTGCCCCGTCAGGTGAGGGGACGTGGGAGAGATGGCGGGCTGGCGGGTTCCTGAGGGTTTCCAACGTTCTCAAGGTTCGCAAGTTCCAAGCTGTCAACACCTCCACTAGCGCGCGGGCTGCCCGTTCCGCCCTGTGATCACGATGATTAATCGAAGGACAGCATCCAGCTCTGCAGTGGTTCTGATGTTGGGAAATGATGATCGGAGAAGTTGTTAGGTTTATCAAAATGCAAGTCGTCCTCCTCGCAGTTCAATTGGGGGTTTGCTTGGCATCCTTCCTCCTTCTCTCCTCTCTTGTGGCTGGTCCTATTGGGGCCTTGCGTCGGCCCCCAGCCACACATACAGACAGACATGGCGACGTATACTTGGTACATAGTCTGGAAAAGAAATCCAAACAGATTGATTCCCAGTAAAGAAATCGTAATATGGCATTGTCTTTCCAGTCGATAGGCAATAAAAGGGCCTAAGCTCCTTCTAGCGGGCTTCCATCCCAGACTTGTCCATTGCTTCTATAAATAGCATCTAATAGTCCGTGGTCTACATGGAGTACAGTCAATAGTCCACCATGATGCGGAGGATATAGTCTGTAGAACAATTAACTAAAAATCATGACTATTGCAACAAAAGCTCTCCAGGATACCAATAAGAGAATTATCAACCACGTACTCAGTGGATTGCATAAAGTCTCCAATTTGTAAGAACACGGGGGTTATGACATCAAGTGCAACAGCTTCGGCTTATCTTCATCGTGTTGCTGCCGCTCTCACCTATGTTATGTTCATGCTGTTCACTTTATTGAATCTTCTAGAAAACCCATGTTGGGCTTTCAAGAACCTGATAGGCGCTCGTGCAACACGTTCGAGTTAACATCTAGCTTATAATAAGAAACAAAGATTGATCGAGGTATAGCGGGATGTGTATATAGTCAAGCATACGTCTTGCAGAAGAATGGCATAAAACTCCATTCGTATGAACCATGAATGTCTATCAAGTTCACGGTTCTTGTAGTTTGGTAGACTCTGTGGTTTGGATGAGTTTGTGGAACGAGTAGTGGACAGCAACTCTAATTCCTCTCCTCTTTCAACTCCCCAGTCTCTCTTCAATTCCCTTTTTTTCGTCCGACTTGCATTCAGAATCGCATAACCGAGATTTGAATGAATTAAAGTTTCCTCTAAACTCCCAATTTTCGGCTTTTCCGCGCAGCGTTGCCGTGGAGAAACTCTATGGACTGTCATTCCGGCGCAATAACCTCTCTGGGAGTTCTACCGACATCGCGTCAGTGCGAAGCTTTCCAGCTTCACTACGACTCTCCTCCACCTCCCCGTTTCGTCTAACATGCGCGCTGGCCCGCAACGGCATGGTCGATTCCTTTGAGAATTCCGAAACGCAGTTGCCGATCTACGAGCTCCCTTGCCCATACAGACTCGGATGATGGCCGGGAAAGGTTTCGGAAGCTCTTTTAAGGGCACTCACTCAGCACAACATTTATATCCACCATTCGCGCTGGCACGGCGAGACATTCTGAAACGGCTGGAAAGCACGAGATTATCACTGTGGTGCGAAATCAGATGGCCAAGATGCAAGGCCCCAGAGTCAAAAAGTACAAAAAATCGGACAATACTGATCTAAGCGACGCTAGGTGGAGAGCATTCGCATTTGATGTCGAGGACTGATTTTTCTTGCTGGATCCTTCAATTCCTCCGGCATGACGAGGAAATGGAGCCAACCGTTACGCGGCCGGCAATTATCTCAAAAAGCTCGTCCCCAGGACCAGCTCTAGCTCCAGCAATCGGTACCGGCAATGGAGACAGCCAGAACTGCGTGAGATCAGCACTGACTCCTGAATTGCCGAGCTCGCCTGTGCACAGTCTTTCCACCTGAGTCGGGATAATAGTCACGGCCAATCTTCGGGCGAGAGCGATCATCTTTTCCTGAGCCGAAGCACCCGAAACAAACACGAACCATTGCTCTCTGCCCATCTTGGACAAGGGCTGAAAGCCGCCCGGAGACAACAACTGTATGTGATGACAGGGCTGGAAATGCGGCCCCAGTTGGGGGAGCCCGGAACCAGTGAAAGCGAAGCCCTAAGACTGGCTAAGGGTGGCTCTCAACGGGAGCCTCACGGCCCCAAGTACAGCCAAAATTGCTAAATGTTCCCACCTCTGGGCCGCCTCTGGAACCACCACCGATGCTTTTTCCCTCTTCCACTTCTTCTTCCAAGTTTCCACCCCCCTGGCGGGCCCCCACCCAACTGATGCGCCGGACCTCCTATGCACCATGCCGGGATGTCCACTCGTGAGTCGGATTGGCCCTTCAATCTAAATGGACTTAAGCGATGTGTCCGACCCTTGAACCCTATATCTCCGCGGCGAATCAGCTTCCTGTCTACGTGGTCTCGTCTCGATCCTCCCCGGCTAGCTCGATCCTAGCCGGAGCATGTCATTTTTCTCTTCCGAAAAAACCGTTACGCCAAGGGCGTTGGTTGCATAAGGAACGTTTGCCCACCACGGGCGAGCCCGTGGGTAAATTTGGCAAACTACGGAGATACCAATACGCCTATACGTTGCTCTGTCAGTCTCCCCCCTCCCTCCTCCACTCTTCCTCCGGTCCTTTTTTGGTTTTATTTTCAAGGTCCGGTGTTCCTTTGATACCTTTCCGGACTTCCCGTTGGCTCCTGGCCTCTTGGCTTATGTCCATTTGGGTGATGCTGGTCAATTGGGTTGTCTTTGAAAGTTTGAGAGTTTGAGTCCTAAACCATTGAGGCGGCTCTCGTCATCTTCTCCTCCCTCTTTTTACTCTTGTGAATACTACTTGATTATTTCCGTTTCTCCGTATATATCCTTCTACCACATGTCATGATACTCTATCCAAGTTCTCTCTCTATACTACTACGTTGCCCCCCTGGCCCCCTTTGACTCGCTTCTTCCCCAGTCGGCATGAAGGCCGACTTATGCCTAGCCTTGTCTAACGAGGTTTCTTAAGTTCCATTGAAACTTCCAATTTTCTTCTCCCGTCTTACTATTATTATTATTTTTCAGCATCTCGGGGACTACTGAACTGGGTCCCTCACTCACACACACACTCCATCCACACACCAACTCCCCTTTCCCACTTAATCCCACCCCCTGCTCCACCTCGGCTCCATTATTCATTATATTATTATTGCATTATTGTCTTATTCCATGATTGAAAAGATTCCCAGTTCCCCATCTGGTCGTGTGCAGAAATCCTTCCTCTGTCTTTGTTTCACGCTTGATCTTCTTCTTCCCTCCGCTCTCGCCGCTACAGGCCATTTCCATTTCCATTTCCGCTCGTCAGCAGCGATTTTCTCTCGTTTAGCGAATCTCGAAGCTATCAGCTTTCTTCCTCTCCTTCTCTTTTTCTCTCTCTCTCGTCACGTTCTAGGCAATCAGTCTACCGCCATGTCCAAGGACCTAGCGGGTATCCGACAAGCGTTGGAACGTGCGCGCAACTGTGAGGATGGCACCGTGGACCCGCAAACCACCGCCATCCTCGAAGCCGCCATCACCGAACTATGGACGCGCATTCAGGCCGATCCGGATAGCTATGTGCTTACCCGCGACGAGTTCGCCCTCTTCAATTACTTCCTCGAGCGCTACCGCGGCTCGCCTGTCGCCCAGCGGGCTGTGGCGCGATTTTGGAACAACTTTCAGGCCTCCCCCAACGCTGGGGCCAAGAAATAGTCTGGACCACTGCAAATAAAGTGGTTCGCGATCTGCAACTGGGCTGAACCTGAACGGGGGCACTACGTCACTCTCATTCTTATTTTTTGTCTTTCATCTCTTTCCAATTCTCTCTTTCCCTGTCGCTTGTCTACAACCCTTTCCTCTGCTCATTCCTTGTCCATCTGGGATGGTGGGGCAGAGGAAAGGAATAGAGAGAGGAACGAGGGACCTATCCATTACAATCCAGGACGTGGCTGGAAATGACCGGTCTGCTCTGCATGATGCAAGCCCTGGCTACTGCCGCTGCCGCTATTCATCGTGTATGCCGATGCAGTCCAAGACAAGAGCAGAGCTGCAAGAATTGGAAGAACCCCCCTCCCCCCGGTGCGCGTGCCCATGATGAAAATAACCCACATGTGACCACACACCGACAATCAGTCTTCCCCAATAGCAAGCTTGGCCTTGGCCTTCCTCCAATGGACCGGTCCATAAGACTATGGGGTAACTACCGGGGGACGGGAGGAAGAAGAGGGCAGAAGGGCGCGAGAACAAAAGGACCGAAACAGAAATACCCAAACAGCGACAACTCGCCCTCCTCTGGCTGGTTGGATTGTTCGCTCACCGGTTTGCCTTGCCTTGCCCCCGCCAGCAATCCAACAGTCCAACAGTCTAACGAGGACTCGAGAAATCAACAAGCGACCAATAGTGAGACGAAGAGAGAGGGAAGGGGCAAAGGCAAGCATGATGCAAGAAGATTGCGCTTCCTGCGGGAGTGGAGATGTGCGGTCAGGGAAATTAGCCCTGAAATCCCTGCCCTCTCAGGTCGGGACTGCATGCATTGGGCAGGGCAGGGCAGGGCATCTCCGCATTATTGCCTGGCCACCCGGAGTCCTCTGATTGAATGGAGGAATTAAAAAATTCACTCTTTCTCTCTGCCAGCTGGAACCACTTGGTTCGAGAGAAGAGGACCCTGGAGAACATCCACTTTGTCCTTCTTCCTTGTGCATTACTACTACTACTACAACTACTATTCCTGGCATGGTCAGGCAGAGACAGACCACAGGGAACAAAAAGATCCTCATTTGTTCACACAAATGATTGGATCCATGGTCTATCCTATCCTATTCTCGAGTTTATTTCATACTATATCCTGTATTATTATCTAACTCTTTTCTTTATTTTTACCCGGCATATGTATACCTACATTCTAATTTCAATCTGCTAGTGGAGAGCAGCCGCCGTATGACACACAGCTACACGGCCCCGTCAGCAATTCTCCGACTGGCTCGGCTCCGACGGGGCCTGACCGCCGTTGGAACTAGTCTTGATAAATTGATGAAATTAATCTTTCATTGCGTGCACTTAATCTAATGAACTTTTACACTTTTCCTCTTAGGATTTTAGGATATTTAAGTAGTGGTCGGTAGTACCCGTGGTGGGGAGATGACGCCGAGACGTTACAATGAACTATAGACATTAGACTCTGTCTAAAACGTATACGGAGCACGAGCACACTATGGGGTTCTAAATCACGTCGGTACAGTTTTTTTGATTTAAGAGAAGGGCTTGGGCTTGCGTCGGCTGAGGCTATCCCAGTTTGGTCATGGTATCGGCCGGAGGATGAGTGAGGGTATGCCACTAGTGTCTTGTGTTTGTCCTTACTGGGTGGGATACCTTTGATTCCCCGTTGCGTAAGGCGTCAAGTTGCGGATGGGCTACGAGAATCAAGCCTTACAGCCTTGATGACACATCAAATATCAAATGTCAAGACGAATAATACATTCCTCGCTGATCTCGAACCTGCAAACCTGAAAGAACGCCATCCGTGTGCCTGTTAATAATGCAAATCAAGCCCTAATGGGAAACCCTCAAGCTCTCCTCCTTTATCAAGAAACAATAAACGTCATGTTGCAATTCACCATGGAAACAAAGAACAAACCGCTCAATAGTATGAATTATCTGCACAGGAGAAACTGCCTCCTCTCACTCCTTCGCTCAGGTTATGGATGATGGACCGAATCGATGAATACACGCCGATGGAGCACTGCCGCAAGTCAGTCTCTTCAGAACATTGAAGTTTAAGAATAGTGAAATTTACAATAATCGCTCCCACAAAAACCAGACCAATGTTGATGCAGAAAAAGACCATCTGATTCCTGGTCGTGAACCAACGATGCCGATTGATGTAGAGCCAGAACATCCCCGGCAGACCGAAGGTGAACCAACTGGCAAACAGCGAGCTCTGGAGAAAGGTTAGTGAGAAGTTCCCTCTGCTGACAGGTCCAGGCTAATGAATACGTACCGCAAGGCCCAGGACATCATTGAAGACAGGAATCGCCTCTGCAATAATCCATGAAATGATCCACAGAACAAAACCGAGGGCTGCCCATTTGACCCGGCTCACCATTGATTTGCTATACATCGCTTTGGTGCCTCGGAGCAGGAGAGAAAAGCGGTATAATGCCGGGGTCCCCTTTGGAAATGACTATGCTGATCATAGTCACCAGAACTGCCATAACAATGCTGATAAAGCTGACCGTTGACAAGTGTGAGAGCTTCTCCAGTCGCCGTGGGAGTGTCAAAATAAATGAGACCACTAACCCGAGGGCAGAGTACAACAGTGTGCAGCTGCCATGGTCGGTGAGAACATTCATCATGATGGAAAAAGTCAGCACGTGGCTGCCCATGACGAACACGTAAAATACAAGCTGGGCAATTCCCAAGAACTGCCGGCCATATCGCCCAAACAGGAGGTCTCCTGCATCTGCCATGCTGTGGATTTGCATGTAGCGGCTTTTGAGGGTACCAATCGTATAGCCCGTGTAGGTGGAGATGATGCCAACAACAAGGATAGTGATCACGCCCCTGAGGAATGAAGTCAGCAATGATGTTTGGGAGAAAGGTGAATGTCGCAGGAGAAGAGGATACGGAATGAGTCCCAATGTCGACAGAACCTTTGGTAGAGCCAGAATCCCAAGTGATATGGTCTCAGCAATCATGACTGGTCTTGTCAGCTTTGGCATCTGTTTCGAGGGAGACCGTAGCCTACGCATTCCGGCTTGCCTGAAGGGGATATATCAGCTTCCGGATGCTTCTGTCATATCGAATGGGAGAAGACTTACCACCAGATCATCGTCTTATACTTCACACCCGCATCGCTTTCGTCGCCGAACGGGTCCTGATTCACCGTGGACGGCTCTGGGGCGACAGTGTCCTTCCCAACTGGCGTGACCAGTTCAAAGCTGACTGGGTCAGTTGTGCTGGAATTATGAGGGTTCATACTGGATAAAAGGATGAATAAGTGTAGTTCGGGGAAGACACGCTTACAGTCACTAATTGGTGTTGGTGGACAAGGTACCCGCTCAAGGGCGCGCTTGCCATTTTAGCAAACAGTCTTCTATACGGAAGGCCAGAGGCAAGATAGGGACAAAAAGTGCCATTGAAGATTAAAGAAACATTTCTATTTGTACAAGATCGCTCTAATTTATTTACCACACACATGTCTATTTGTTAGCCGGAGAATCCGGGGAAATCAAGGGATCATCATTGGGGTTTGCATCGCCCTTGAGAATGTCGGCCGGAGGATCTGGAAAGAGAAGAACCTCAGGTCAGTCATTGAACATTTCAACAGTCCCAACCCGTAATCATGGATGGAAGAAATCACTTACCAGTTCGAGAAAAGTGCTTGCGCTCTTCATTATCGAGCTCCTTGACCCGTCCACTTGAAACCTCCTGGCGAGACAGGCCCAAGAGGCTCTTGGGAAGACCCATGGAAGACAGATAAGAGACGGACTCCTTCCACTCCAGGTCCTTGCGCTTGTTGGACCACTTCAGCTCCTCCGCCATGAGATCAATCACATTGGGGAGGGCCTCCAGGGCGGCCTCGGCATTCAGGAAGGCCAGTCGAGTACGACGGGCGATGACATCGACCGCAGTCTGGGCATACTCGTGGCGGATGGCATAGCGCACCTCACCATCGATGAAGGGGTACAGGGCGGAGATACGGCAACCGCGCACGGGGTAGCGGGCATTGGTGGGGGACGAGAGAGCAGCGACCTGCCAGGCACGGTCACCGTAGGATTGGGTCAGGTGCTGGGCCACGTCGGTCTCGAGACCGAAGTGCTGGATCAGGTTGATAAAGAGGGTCTTGGAGTAACCGTGGGCACCGATCAGGCGCACCTGGTGGGTCTGGCAGCTACCGTCGAGAACGGCGCCATCAGCCACCAAGCCACTGCCGCCAGCACCACTAATGTCTGGCATATCCGTGAGCTCACGGGTCTTCAACTGGAAGGAGTTGATCGCCTCGTCGACCGCCTCCTCGGCCATCTGGCGGTAGGTGGTCCACTTGCCACCGGCACAGGTCAACAGACCTGCGGGGGAGACGGTGATCAAGTGGTTGCGGACGAGGGCCTGGGAGCTGGTCTTGGCGGGGTCGCGAACCAAGGGACGAATACCAGACCAAGCGGCCAGGACGTCCTTGCGGTCGACCGTGATGTCGGGGGCCAAATAACCACGAATCTCCTTCAGAATCCAGTTGATATCGGCCTCGGAGGGCTCGGGCTGGGTGGTGATCTCGGTGGGGGCGTCGGTAGTACCGGCGATGGTGTTGCCCTGCCAGGGCAGGAAGAAGATCACACGGCCGTCGGAAGTCGATGGATCAATCAGACCCATGTTGGAGGGGCTGTAGTATCCGGGGAGGATAATGTGGACACCGGAGCTAGGAGCGACAATCTCCTGAGTGCTGGGCTCGTCCATCTTGCGGATTGAGTCGGTGAAAGGACCAGTGGCGTTGATAATACCCTTGGCGCGAATCGTGAACTCCTCGGTCTGCTCTCCATCCTTGCCGGGAATCACATCCTTCAGACGCGCACCGTTCAGCTTACCGTCTGGACCCTTAGTGAGACCAGTGACTTCCATGTGGTTGACCACAGTGCTGCCGTAGAGGGCCGCGGTCATAGCGAGAGAAACGTTCATACGGGAATCATTGTGGGCGCCATCTACACAAGTCAGATTAACCAAAACCGAGAACAATCGAGAATCAAAGACATACCATAGTAGACCATAGCACCGATCACATTATCGCGCTTGAGCATAGGGAATGCATCAATGGCCTTGCTCTTGGTCAGGAAGTAAGAGCTCTCAATGCCCTCGGAACCAGCCAGAAGGTCATAAGCCTTGCAACCCGCCCAGAAATAAGGAGCCTGCCACAATTTCTGCACGGGCACCATAATTGGAAGCCATTGGGACAAATGGGGAGCAGTGTTCAAAAAGTACTTGCGCTCGCGGAGAGCTTCCTTGACCAGCGCATACCTGCGATGACATCACCGGTTAGAAAAAAAACCAATGTTCC
Source organism: Penicillium subrubescens (assembly GCF_028828155.1). NCBI lineage: Eukaryota > Fungi > Ascomycota > Eurotiomycetes > Eurotiales > Aspergillaceae > Penicillium > Penicillium subrubescens. Next base: position 1,279,944 of record NW_026643160.1, on the reverse strand, counting down.
AAAAGATCCAAAAAAATCAGCAATCTGGCAAGGTAGTAGAAAGAACTAACTGGTTGTAATCCAATTCCCAAAAGGCCTTTTCCAAATAACGCACACCACCGTGTACCAACTTGGTACTTTTACTGCTGGTGCCAGCACTGAAATCATCGCGCTCCACTACCGCCACCCGCAAGCCTCGGGTCGCCGCGTCCAACGCAATACCGGATCCTGTCGCACCGCCACCAATGACCAATAGATCATAAGGCTCTTCAGTCTGGCTGCGCTTCAGGTCCTTGATCTGATCAATGCGACCCTTGATGGCCGGGAAGCTGGGAGGAACCAGCTTACCCTCATGGTAACCGGGAGGAGGGACCGCGGGGGCTTCCAAGCCGGGGATATTGCGAGGACGGTAGGAAATGTAGAGAACTCCCGCTCCGGCAGCCGCGGCCGCCGAAGTATAGAGAAGAGGTCGCAGGAACTTGCGCGAATGACGAGCGGCCATTATCCGATCGGGGGGATATTTCTGTTGGGAGATGAGAGGGAGGGAGGGATGGTGAAGTCTCTAGTCTAGAAATCACGGTTAAGCTCTGCTTCGCTGCGCCAATTGCAGGTTGAAGTATGACGAGTCCCAGTGATCAATTGGGGAGTTTTGACGGAGAGAAAGTGAGAAAGTCGAGGATGATGCTTGCTCGGAGAAACACTCGGAGAAAGATGAAGGCGGAGAGTGAGAGAGGGTCTGAGGGGAAGAAAGCGGAGTGGGGGGGTGAATGGGGAGAGTGGTGGAAGAGCAGAAAGGGCAATTCCTAGGATAGACGGAGGAGAGAAGGGATAATGATGAAGATGGAAGAGAGGAAGAGGAAGAGGAGGAGTTATGCCGGATGATTGAGAGGCGATTGATCTTACTTCTTCTAGTCCCTGAATTCCTTTTTTTATCCACGTCGTTCAATTGAGTTAACACCGTGAGTCAAGGGTAAAAAAAGAAGCTGACCGAGGCAAGAATCGCGGTGCTAAAAGATCAACGTGATCGGGATACCTTCCACTTTTCCACCTCCTCCAATCTTTTCCACCAAACCGGTTCCCCGACGTCATTCCAGGCCTGGGCTGGATAACGCCTTCACCTATCCTCAATTCTCTCCAATTATCCCCATTGGCGGCGGATTCCCAGTGGATCCAACATGACGGGGTGCCACCAAACTGGCATTCTCCCACCAATCACTACCTCGGCAGCCATCCCATGCCCACAAATTATCACCAGTCCGGATTTGCACCCCGATCTGCGAGACTGGCACCACTGTGACTACTGCTGGGCCTGCGATGGAGTCTTCGAGTCTTCGAGTCTTCGACTGCTTCGAAATCTTGGCGGATCTACGACTCCATGTGACATGCAGAGATTTCGATATCTTCTGACTATACTGGGTCCATCCCTTCTCAAGCATATACGCCCCCTTCCTTTTTATGTGCAACCGTGCATTCGGCATACCTGACTAGACAACCCTTTGTTAATTTTTTTTGCTTCCCAATCCCGACCCTCTGAACACCGGTCCGGGGTACACCACTCCGTATACATTTCTCGAGCTGAGGCCCAGCTGGACCAGCTGGCTGAGGTTCGCGACAGTCTCTGCATGAGCAGCTGACTTGCGGCTCGATCCACCCAGATCGCGGCCCCAGTTTTCAGGGGCGCAAATGCCTTGTTTGGAGCTCCACTCAAAGCCAACATTCAAATCATCAATGATCATCATGGTGTCATGGTGGTCACTCAAAAACCTGCCCTTTCCCCCGTAAGTTGCGCTGCAGGTTTCGAGTGTTTCTTTTCTCTTGATTGTTGCAGGCTCTCCCAGGGACAGAGACAGGGCAAGATTCATACTTTAAAGCTTGTTAAATCCGGACCTGATCCACTTGCTCTCCACCAAGTTTCCTGGTTCCCTCCGTGTGCCTTGCAGGTTAAGGGAGAGGAAGGTGAGATATGTTGTCATCCGATCGATTCCAGGCATTCTTGCCTACTTGGTGCAGGTCGTAGAGTCTATCTATCATTTGCTGCATAACTCCGGAGTACTGCTGGATGAACTATGCTTGATTATCTATTCTGGCGTTGGGACTATGGACCGCGGGTGGGGATTCCACGTATACTTAACTAGGGTTATCCCTTCTATTGATTTCGGCCTCTTTGCTCTCCTGCTTTGAGCCTTATTCATGGCACACGAGTCCTGTAGACACCATTAGACTGGTGGAAAAGACATACCAAGTTGCCGAACCCCACCAACAGATATCTTTGTAAGGTGAACCCCCAACTAAGTACTGTAGTTCGATGGCGCCCCCACGCTCTTTGCTCGACGGAAAAATCAAAGTCTACAGTGGCGTTTTATAAGGTTGAAACCTCAGGGGAAATTTCAAAAGCCAAGTACAGTGCGGCATGGACAATACGTCCGAGCTTTGATCAAAAAGGAGACTACCATCATCTTACCCTCACCTGATCGTCAGGCAGTTCAGAGAAAGGACATTGCTGTCATTCTGCATAACTGCCCTCTCCCGGCAATATCAGCGCCCTGTTGAAAGGTGATAATAGAAACACGACCAAGGCTATCGAGAAAGATGATTGAAAATCAATCCGGAGAGACCTTTAAAAAGAAAGAAGATTGAAGCCTATCTATAGCTTGAAGCTATTTATTCTCCGGTCCATGTTCAGACTTCCGAGCTGTCATCACCATCGTAGACTAATAAGGCATCAAGGCCCCAAAGTGACCCTCGAGCGATAATTGGGTTTTCCATCAACTATAGATTCGTGCTTCAAAAAATAAATCGTATAAGTTTCTTAAGAAACCAGGGTGGGAATACATCAGTTTATGTATACAAGCTGCTTGCTGATCGGGTGATTTATATTCTTCCGAGCCGTCACCCCAACCCTGATCCTGTGAGCATTTAGCCTACGTTACTAAGAATATATCTGAATGCATGCCATAGCAGTCACTGGTGCATGGTTACATTTGGACCCTAGTTTCGTCCAACTCCAAGTCAACCCCTGCCCAATCCCGTTAATTGAAACAGATAATGAGCTATGATACAGCCTAGCCTAACATACTCCACGCGCCCTTCCAAACAAATTCCAAATCAATTGAATTAGTTCCTCACTCTGTTATCTATCTATAGATAGCGCTAGAAAACTACAAAGTAATCAAGGATTCAGGGTACATACATCTATTCAGCCCCGGCTATCGCGGCCGGAGAGGCCCGGGTGTTCCAGGATAAGACTGGGTATCTACCAGGTACTTACAGTATGTATGTGCTATCTGCAGTATCAACGGAGTATATCCCTCCGTGCATCTTTTACCCCGAACTACCCCCCTCGAGATAAGAACCCTAGGTTCACTACACCCACGCAGGGTAACTCGGGTTCTCCCGTCATTCTTCCCCCACTCCAACACATGCATAATCCCGACGCTTGTGCAGCGCTAGGCTTCGGAAGACTGTATCTCCTCTATGACGAAGTAAAGGGATGCATGAAGTGAAGTGAAGTTTGTATGGAGAGATAAGGTGTCGTACAGGGTCACAATGCAGTACCCCCTCCCTCCTCCCTCTCTCTATCTCATTCCTCCACTAGTCCTCGTCTGCGGGGGGAACTGCCAATACGCTTCTGGGTCAGACAGTAATACATAATTGAGAAAATTTCCCAACGACAGAATTTTCATCAACATTGGCCACTTCGCGAACAGACATCCATATCGAATCCCACGATGACACACGGACTCAGACGATAGGCGATCATGGTGGGGTGGCAATGCCGATCGAGCCGCCGTCTTATGCAAGTCGATCGGGTGTCAAGTCGTGGAGCGGCGGTGCCTACAGTAGTAGCCTCCAATACGGAGACTTAAGGAGATGACTGCATGGTGTAAATGGGTCCAAGCACCCACACACCATAGGGGAAAAGGCCAAAGCCAAGGCTAAAGGATGATGCCTGAGGTACATACAGTAAGCCCAAGCCCGGGTTCGCATAGCCTGGGTAGACTATGAAAAACTTAGTCTATACGATGTACTGTGTATGTAGTAGGCTATGTACAGTTAGTGCTTAGTACGACTGTTATAAGCTGGCTTACTGGGGTGGTGGCTGGAAGAAGAATCCCTTATGATCGACCAGTTTGACAGGTGGAGCGGAGTGATGCTGGGTTCAACGGGAGATCAAACCACCTGGGTGGAGAACAGTGGGCTTCAAGACCCAATGTACATTGTACCCGAGAGCATATCACCCCCACTACGGATGATATACCCTGTAGATAGGAAGATCGTTGATAATTGACTACAGACTGTGGCACCGACGTTGGCAGATTACATTCTGGGCAATATGCAGAGGGGCGCTGACGAAGAGATGTGTACAAAAGTATTGGAAAGTTTGGACAAATTTCAATCAATCATCGCTCCATTGAGCAATTTATTCCAGTTCTGTCATAGTTTGTGCTTCACTTCGAGCATCCAGTCTTCAGTATAGAGTATTCTACATTCTGCATTACTGTGAACGCAGTCCAGGTCGAAAACAAAAGGAAAAAGCAAAAAGAGAAAATTTGACAGGCAAATCTCAGCCTTCAAAAGGCAAAAGCATTCCTTCCAAATAGGCGAGCATCGTAACATTCTGGTGTGAGGACATCGTAGGCCCATGAGAATCCCAAAACAAAACTCCAGATATATATCACAAGGTAAACGGAAGGGGGGGTATAGATGTCGTGATGAGCGGGAGTGAAGGGTTCCAAAAAACAATTTCCAAGTCCATAATCCATAAGTTCCATATTCCAAAAAAAAAAAAGTGTGCAAGGTATCTTTCTGCACAGAGACGCCTGATTCGTTTTTCCCGATGGTATGCAAAAATGTGTCGCTGAGAGTGGGAGAGAGAAGGAGCAAGAGAGATCAAGAATGCGGGGTATAGCGGGAGACCAGAGGAGTCATCCCGCTCCCGCGAGAGAAGTGATCATTATGGTAGCGGAAAGGTCGGGAGGAGAGGAGAGAGGAGAGAGGAGAGATATCGAGGTCATTTAAGAGGAAGTCATTCGTCGCTTGAGATCCCGGACATGATCGAAGCAGCTGGCATAATCCCGCAGCTCATCTTGAAGCTGACCGGAGAGGGCGGCATTGGAGGCATGACTCCGCAGGGAAGACAATGAGGTTTGCGACGATGAGGCGGACAGACTGCGGCCCGATCGGGAATCGATGGAATCAAGAGTGGACGAACGAGAGTGCGATGAGCCCTTGGATGAGGATTGCTCGTCCTCGGTCGATGTGCGATCCAACTCGGCGAGTCGGCAGGTCTGGGAGCAGTAGGGACCGCCGGAGGTCTGGCGATCACAGACGAGGCAAAAGTCGAGGGACCAGTCGGTAGACATGATGAGATGATGGTTGGTTTGAGACTGGATGGATGGATGGATAGAGGAAAGAGGTAGATAGAGAGGATGGGGAAGGTGGATGTATATAAAGGTTGAGAGAGAGAAGTAATGAAGAGGATTAGAGAGGATAATATATTTCCGAAGGATTCAAGGTTGATGAAATGTCGACGCCTTATAGGAAGTGGCAGGCGCCAATGTTATCAAGTCGGCAGAAATGACGAAGAATGGGAAGTGGATGAGGGAAAGAATAAGAAAGAATAAGAATGCGAGGAGAAAGAGAGAGTTCCCAACTAAAGAGAGCAGCAGCAAGAAGGTGCAGGTTGCAGACAGTCAGAGACTAGAGACTAACAGAGACTAGTACTGTCAAGAGAGAGTCCGATCACCTCATTAGGGGGAAAGATGGGGGGATCCACACTGTCACAATCATGCCACACCCGGGTGAGAGAGCTGAGGCAAATTTAGAGGGAAAATTCAAAATTTAAAATTCAAGGATCAGGAGATACCTGGTGATAGAGTGACTTACAGTCATAAAGTTTAGGTACCTACCCAAGTGCAGGAAAAAAGAGGACTAAGTAACCTAGTGGAGGGGGGGGGGGGGGGGGGAAGAGAAGCGACGAAGCCTAAAGAGGAGATCGTCGCACGGATGACCCCTGGTGAACAGCCAACCACCGTGGACCACACGAGGGAAGTGCGGGGAGGGGCGAAGACATGAACACAATGTGGTAATGTTACCCTAGTTGGTCTAGGTACACCAGAAAGGACCTGAGTAGGACTAGTACTGGACATACTAACAGTAAGTATTCGGCATACTCCGTAAGGTACCCAGTGTACCTGATGTACCTGGTGGTGGCTCTGGTCAGAGCTGAGGAGAAATGATGAGATGATGAGATTATGAGATTCTAGGAGATTATGGCGTGGCTCGGGCGCTTAAACCAAAAACTATGAGAAAAAATAAAATAAAAAAAGTCAAAACGCACACCATCACCAATTTGAGAGCATGCCATCCACTGTCCAGATAACATGCTTCGGCAGTCCGATAGAGTGATAGCAAAATATTGATAGAAGACTGAAAAAGAAAAATTAGATGTTCACAATAATGTGACTCCATCCCCGACCAGGTAACTAGTAGTCAGGACCTTGGAAAAGCAAACATTGGGAATTGTGGATAACTAGGCACTGACTCTAATCAACTGGATCCGGGGTAGAAAAGGCCCCTCCTAGTAATTTCCTGTACCACAACTCCACCAATTTCTCAACTTGGAAAATAGTTATACGAGAGAATATACGAACGAGCATAGACAATAATATTTGATTGAATAATGACTCCAATAATAATAGTATCATAGTAGGACAGTGATCACCCTATTTACTACGTTAATGACACAAACTAGACGTTAGACGCAAGAGACGCACGAAATTACCACATCTCCTCTCTATGCATATACTCTATGAGCGAATTTGAGGGCCACGAATTCCAACTACTGTACCCTCGTGGACTGGCTCTCTGGTATGGACAGAGACGCCATTAGGTACAGGATGACGAGGCTCACTCAAGACTAGTTGCCTGCGCGTCGCCTGCAGGAACCTCGAACGGGTAGTCATCGACCTGCTGCTGCTCCACTTGGTGCCCTCTGCGGTGGCTTGCCAGCCCGTCATCTGCGCACGGTCCCTGGGCGTTGACTGTCCAGTAGTGAACTGCGTAAGTTATGTAGTTAGCACGGTGCCTGATTCATGCAAACTAGGGGGCCTGCCCAGCTGGACCTAATTATGCTGACGGAAAGCTGATGATAAACTTGGTTCACTATTATTGGGAGGGATGACTATATCATAAGATTATAAGATATCGTTCATAGCATAGCTTCATAGCCCAGGTGGACTTAATAGAGGGTGGCTATTGTAGGGTCACTCTCGGTTCTAAATCAAACATTTGAAGAATGCCTACTAGAGCAATTACTGTCATTCTATTTAATCATTAATGTGCTCAAGTAATTGAGGGTGTCTAAGGAGTACATAGCTTAATTGAGCACCTTGGTTATTATCTGTACTCCATACACTGTGGTGTTTCATTTTGCTAGTCTTCTCCATACAGTAGTGCCTGAGACCTTAGCTCCTTAGCTGCCCCCTCTCCAACCTCTCGCCCTTCCACCATATGCACCATATGCACGTTCCCCCCTCCGATAAACTTAGCTGCAGTTTTGCATTTTTGGCGCTAACGAGTCACGCGAGGAACGCGTGAGGAATGCTAATCCCGTCTCGCAAAATGCGGGGAAAGAATCGTGCTCGGTCCTCAAGTCCTGGGGCCGCAACCTTGACACCTTGCCTGTTTAGGGGGAGCACCCCAGTGGCAGATCCCGTGGAACGTTCTCCTTCTTCTCGCTTTCGGCAAGCTTTCTCCGAGCAAGGCCATTCAGCACCAGATGCACCATGATTGGATGGAGATTTGGCTCTCCCGGGCAGGTGCAGCGGGTGATCAGGGACCCAACGGAGTGGGAATGGAGGGGATTTGAGGAACGGAACAGGACAGTAGACTTTGCTTGGGACTTGATAAGACCGGGAAGCAGGAAGCGAGAGAGATTGTGTGGGGTGCCGTATTCCATCTTTTTTTTCAAGTCAAGAGGTCCAAAAAAAGGTTAATAGATCAACGGGCCATGACGATGTTCCTGCTGCTGCTGCTGCTGCTGCTCGCGGTCCTTGCTGTTTCACTCGCCAGTCTTCTCCCGTGGTTCGGCCGGGATGCGAACCAAAGTGGCTGGCAAGCGAGTTTCGCGCGCGGGGTCCTTCCCCTCGTCGGGACTGGCATCGTGAAGGCCACTAGCTTTAGCTGTGTGAGAGAAGACCCGTAGTGTTAGTCGAAAAAGAACTGCACTGGTGCGATAAGGAATTGGGTTCTCTCAAGCTTACTGGAGGCCAGACTGATGGCACGAAGCACATTGTCCCAATTGGCAAGCACGCATGCAACCGCTGGTTCGAATCAGTTTGGACGCCCTTTGCGAACAAGCAGCAGGGGGGTGGGCAAGAGATAGAAACCACCTTCAGTGCCATCCTTCAACGTGGCAATCTTGCTCTCGAGCGCCTGCATTTGCATAGCCAATGTTCCACTCAAATCCCGCAGCTGCCGGAGGTTTTCGAGTTCGGCCTTTTTCGCGGCGATGCGCGTGGAGAGCGCGGACGAGGGTTGCGAGACTGGCTGGCGGAGCCCGGCACCGGGTAACATGGAGGTTGGGCGTGAGGAGTATGCCATGGCAAAAGATGAAAGTGCTGGCGAAGACAATAGGAAGAACAAGGCGCTGTCTAAATAGAAGATTGATGACGAATAATCAGAGTCCTGTTCTCTCTCTCTCTCTCTCTCTCTCTCTTTCACCAGTTCCGCGTGTTGCCCAAACACCAAAAGTGTCCCGCCGAGGGGTGCTGAGTCAGCCAGAAATGGGACTAGTCCCAATCAGGACAAACATCAACACTCCTGTTTACACTTTACACTTCAGCTCAACTTGCGACCGTCCAACTCCACTTCTTCGCCGCCATCCCACAACATGGCCAGGCTTAACGACTATGCTGCACCGGCAGAGTCTGTCGAGGCTTGTAAGTTGACCTCTTATCCTGTCTAGGATTTCTCCCCTCCCTCTGAAGTAGAGATTGACGCGGTGATGGCTAGTGAAACGGCGATTCGTGCGACAAAACCGTGACATCGTGCGAGTGAATTCCATGCAATCCCTTCGCATCCGCAGCTTAGAATCGGAAGTCTCACATCTACTGGCCGAAAATGTATCCCTACGCGAACAGATCATCAATCTCACTCAGGAGAATGAACGATACGAGTCCGCCAGAATGCTCCACGAGGGTATCAATGAGATCAAGTCTCGCCTGGATGCGAAACTGGCGGAACTGAGTACCCTGGCTTCGGATCTGGGAATGTTGCCTCGCAAAGCAGGCAAGACTGGAGCAGACTCTGATCGGCCCAAAGCGACTGCGGAGTCAAGACCTCGAACCACGGACTCGGAGTTCAATGCAGGTCCCGAGGATGGAAGGCTTCCGGCGATTGTGGAGGACAAATACTACCCCCGAAGAACACTCGAGTGAGTTCGGCGATCCCTTTCCCTGGTCGATGGAGAGAGGGCCTTTACTGATCCCCGCAGACAACAAGAAATTCAGAACCTCGTTCACGCCGATCCCAGCTTCGAATCCCCACAGCACAATCGCTCAATGCGCGAAGAACGCGACCTGAACATGGAAAGTCCGAGGCACGAGCAGAATGATATACCATCGGAAAGTCGCATAGACAGCGATCCTGCACACGATGAAGCGGCCTTGCCACCAACGCTTGAGACTCGGAAGAAGAAAAAGAAGACCGACACGGCGGCGCCCGTATATAAAGAAGTGCAACAGGACGAAGAAACAATCACAAATAATCAACTCCGTGAGCCGACAAAATCAGGATCGAAGCGCAAATTTAGTCCAGATGAAGATGGGTTTTTGTCGGATCCAGTGCGAGAGGATGACGACTTCCAATTTAGCCGCCCTGGTGGAAGCCCTCAGAAGAAGACAGATCCCTTTGATTTTATGCGCCAGGACTGCTCGCCTAGCAAAACGCCCGTGAGCGTGAAACGGGGATCTGCCAACGCTGGAACCACAAAGAGGAAGGTCCTTGAGCCGAGTATGCAACCTCTCTCTCAATTATACCCTCTTCGGGTTTATTTACATTGGCTAACACCATCGAACAGAAATCTCAAACTCCAATCTGGGCTCCCCTAAGAAGATGCGCGCCTCTCTGAATTCAGACAAAAAAGTCCTTTCTAGACCCGGTACAGACGAGAACACATCTTCGCCCCAGAAACCCAAGGCAATTGATATTCCAAGCGGGGGGACCTTAAACCAGAAACCCCGTGTTGCTCGACTCGGTCTTGGCTCGCAGAAACCAAAGCGCTCTGGTCGGCCTATTGAAACGGAAGGCCATCTCGATGTCGAGTCGATACCCCTATTAAAGGACTCCCCGGTGGCCAAGGCAGGGGATCAACCCTTTGGAATGTCAGATATGAGCGCTGCTTCTCGTCCTTCACGGCGTCGTGGGGCCGTGGTCAGCTACGCAGAGCCCAACTTGCGAGACAAGATGCGTCGCCCATCTAAGACCATGCTTGATGCCGTGGCTGGAGCTGGTCCACGCCGGTCCTCGAGTTTCCAACTTGCGCGGGATAGTCTCGGCAACGAAGTCGAGGCCTCGCAATCGGGCTCCAGCCCTCATCCATCCTTGAACATGACCCGTTCTACTGATCAAGCGGCCGACCCGTTCAGTCAGGATGGAACCTCGGATCAGTTACTGGCGACGGTATCCCGGCGGAGGCGAAAGGTATCATCGTCAGCCAAGGATCTTGACTACGATCACCCCAGCTCGATGTCCACGTCGGGTGCTTCAAACCTGAACGATCTGTCAACGGCTCTGAGGGAGAAGCTTGGTACAAGTGGCCCATCACGGCGGCATTCTTCGAACCCAAAGAGCAGCACTCGCGACACGTTACGCGGGGAGGCTGATGTGGCTAGCGACCTAGACAGCAGCTTCGAAGCAGATGATATAGTCTCCCGGCGAGAGACTCGGGTTGCAGCGAGGAGAAGGAGTATGATGGTTTAACAGGTGGTGGTATGGGATGGGGCGCGGTTTTTTAAGTTAATACTGTATTTACATTTTAGCCTGCATTGGTTGCAGTCCTCGTACAGATACCCTTTTCTTTTTCTTTTTTATCTCTGTTCGCGAAATTTGCGAGTCAATTGAACTTCTTGGATTTGTCTTGAAACCCCGTGATGTATTGCAGACGATGAGTGAGAACAATAATGAGTAAGACCTAGACCCTCTAGGTTGAGCACAGTGATGATCCATCTACCAATCAAGGCATGCTCTTGTCCTTTGTTTCTCTGATCTCCTCGCTGCCTGAAGACTGCATGGTTGTCATCTGGCCGTGCCCAACCCGTGGCAGGGGAGTGGTTCGGTTTGTGGACAATGTAGCCCTGATGTCGCTTTCAATGGTGGATATATACACATTGGGGTAGTAGCAAGCTGCATTGCCAGCTGGATACCCTTTGAGACTCTCAGAAGACGAGATGTTAGCCATGGCCACGAGTCAAGCATACAGCATAAGACTCCTACGTCATCCGGCCCTGATCTGAAAGGCGGGGGAGCAAATCATTCAGGAACCCCGCGGCTGACTCTTCGACGGCTTGGGCATCTTCTCATACGCATTCGGACTGGGCTTCCTCCGTCTGCGCTTGATCTTCTGAGGATGGTGATTATCGGAACAACATCCCTCTGTGGCTGCTGCATCGGCAGACTGGTCAGCCTGATTCTCGCCCGACGGCCTGCGTCCTCGTGCATGGGCATGGCGGGCCATGTGGTTTCGGCGATCGGTGTCGCTTTCGCTATCTGAGTCGGAGGAGCTGGAGGAGGACTCTTCAGAACTGCTTTCGCCGACGGGTCGGGCTTTGTGGTAGATGCAGCAAACTGGTGGTGGGGTGGTCTCGTTAGTAATCGAAGTCTGTTGTGAGTAAGATGGGTAATGAAGGAGAGGAGAGGAGAGGAGAGGAGAGGAGAGGGGTGTTTACCCTTAGAGCTTTTCTTGCCCATGCCTTCATTGTCCACGACGTCTTCGCTCCATCGAATGCGGCGAGATGGGGATGGTTCGGCGGTGGTGTCAGGTGTGTCTTCGGCTCTTAATCGGAGGGTGCCTGTGAGTCGAAGGGTGGATGATTCACGGGAGGTTTCTGTTGTAGATTGGGGCTGGAGATTCACTGGCTGACGAGTTCGAGACATCGTGGAGCAGCGAGTCTGATTGTTGTGGAAGTGGGAGGGTTACAAAGGACGCGGTTCAGTTGGGCGATGGCACCACTGGAAATAATGATGCAACTGATAAGCCGATAGAACCTCTCACCGCCTAGCCCATTGAAAGTCTATTAAAGCAGCCTTGTATTAGATCAAGATAGCAAATAAGATATAATTTCTCTCTGGGCTCTTCATCAGGCCACATGCAAAACCACTCCAAATAATTAATCAATTAAACTCGAAACCTGCAAGAATCGAACCCTCAACCTTGTCATTCCCCGTATACTTCGCCCTGTTAGTACATCGCCATCCGAGGACATTGAAAAACATCGCCAGCCCCTAGTGCCACCTGATATAGCCCTTTACACCCTCTACCCTCTAACATCGTCTAAAGGGCTATTAAAGAATTGAGATGATTAATACAGTAGGTTAAGCTATATTTCACTATTAGAAACAATCATCACATAAAAAAAATCTCTAAAAAAATGAACTCCCCCCGCCTAGCGGTGTGCCCGGCCGTCCGTGGAGCTTGAAGTGTCAACACTGGCCCAGTATTTTGTATTCTTCTTTATTTGGTTGCTCCTTCCTCCAGGGCACACCTATGGTTCACCAATTTATGGTGGATACCAACTAGGCCATCGGAAGGGGGGAGTTGTTTGCTTGGCCTAAAACATGGTCATAACCTTCGATTGACTCCCAACCGGATCTAATTAATTATTTCCTCTAACCCTCCCTACAGCGGCAGATTCGTATCTCGTATCCTTATACGAATTTAATCTGTGATGCAAGTATGTACAAGGCTATAGTTATGGTATCATTGTAGTTCACGGGGAAGTATAGAAGTATACACTGGTCATGCATGGCTCGTAGCCCTCATCCATTTGATTACTGCTTCTGACTCGTATGTGGACTTACCCACCATCAAGATAAGATTGATATCAGATGTTCTCAAGATCACCGCATACTCTCACATCTAGTATTATAGAAGTATGATCAAAAATAATACTGATTGTGTGGTTTTGGAGGCCTTTCCTGTCTAACACGAGTGGAATGGTAAGCCTCCTGGGCAATTACTTAGGACCATGTGTCAAGATGCGCTGTTATTATAATAAGCGAACGTGTAACCAGGACATTTCGGCTATGTATATAGAAAAGCTCGGGGTCAAAATACTTGACTATAAACCCACTAGATGTGGGGGCCGAAGTCGGCAATGTTTTCTGAGAGTTCAACCTGTCACTTCTTTCACTTACACTATTGATATGCCCTATGAAACTCGGAAAATGCTCTAGTATACCTTTACGAGAAACAAGACTCGAGGCAATACTTTACATCTATGCAGGTAGATTCATGAAGAAAGTCGCCTCGTGTCTCCTCGAAAATGTCAAAATATCGCAAGTCGTTAACCACGCTAGAGGCATACTACTGAGGCGTCGGCCTTGCCAGCCAAATTAGGCGGCTTTTAATGAGGTTTACTATCATCTACTCCCGAATTATGGCTTGGAAAAGAGCCGAGAAGTTCAGCGAAGGGCTACAATTTCCGAATTTCGTGCCTCGATCATGCTAAGCGATGATGATCAAGGCTTGTCTTGTATTAATTGAGTCACTGGTAAGGCAGATCCGGCGAAAGCCGATAATAGTATCGGAGTATTTCATAAATTGTGTCTTTTTTTCTGCTACCATTGAAAAGAGTTTCTGTTGCATCAGATCCCAAAAGACATCAACTCGCCCTCTTCAAACAACCCGCCATGTTCATTCAAACTCTCGTTGTGACTCTCTTCCCAGCCATAGCCCTAGCGGTCCCAGCTACACAAACAACCTCCAACAGCGAAGAAGATGCCAGCGGAATATTCAATATCCCAGCCCCAATTGAATCCGCCTGCATCCAAGCTATCCCGACTGCCTGGATCTCATCTCTAGCAGACCCTGCATTTGCATCCGCCGTACTTGCTGAAGAGGAACCAGGCATTGAACCGTCATGGTACAGCAACGAGCCTGACAGTGTGAAGGAATATTTAACAACACGCAGTGAAGCTATTGATGCATACTACGCTAGCGCATCTTCAGTCTATTGTGCTACGGCTACTGTCTTGGATATCTCTGGAACCGCCCTTGCACTTTGTACTGCTGGCAGTGGTGCGGATAGTAACTCGGGATCAATTATCACCTCTACTCCGGTCTCTGCCAAAGCTTCTACCTCGAGTGCTCAGCTGGGTTCGACTTCCACTGGTGGTGTTCCCGCTGCCACTGCGGGCATTGCCATGAGCCTTGCTGGTACCATGGCCCTTTTGGGTCTCGCTGTCGCCTTGTGAGGAAGCCATAGATCAATGTTTTGTTATAGCATGAGAGGTGCCTACGTTCTACAGGACTACTTTGTACATGATAGATTATACTCCAGTTGTACGTGTGTCATATCATGGTGAACAGATTCCTTGGCGCGAATTTCCCCTTTTTTTCCTTCCAAAGAGCTATGATAAGAGAAAAAACAGATATCAAATATGACCGCTCTCGACAAATCAAGAGCAGTCCAAAATACATAAAGTGGAGGAAAGGAGACCGGTTGCATCGTTGCATAATCTTTGCGCCAAACAAACGTCTGGAAGGAGAAGGCCGGTTCTATGCTGCGATATATGCGCGTTCCGGCTCTCATATGCATGCCCCTTCCAATCATCTAGAGCTCGTAAAGAGACCAGCCGTCAAGGCTATCGTTCCTCGTCGAGCTCGGGTCCCCCAACCTTCCAGAAGAGCCAGCCGACGCCGTTGGGGGGAATTCAGTGCGCAATTCCTGCTCCAGTCATAGCTCGTCCTCCTGGTCCATCTCAGATGGCTTCAGCAAGCCTCCCACCTTCATAGCCCGAGTCCGCTCGGCGGCTTGCGCATCACGCACAGCCTGCTCGCGTTCTTCCGCATAGAGATCAGCGTTGTCGTCGGAGAACTCCTTGAGGGAGATCAAGAAATCACGCAGGTGAGTCTTGAACTTGTTCAGGTCATTAGTGTATGTGAACAGGCCAAGAACAAACTGCTTGATTTGCGCTCTACAATAGAAATAAAATTAGCAATTGACCTCATTTCACGAGTGATCTCCACTGAGATTCCCAAGGGAGGGAAAGGTTAATGGCTTACTCTTGCAGATTCTTGAAAGCATTATGGAGCAGGTTCGCGACGTATTCCTGCAGGAACTGCTTGTTGGAAGTGCCTGCCGGTGCTTGATCTGCGGCGTAGATCGGTTCCTGGATCTTGCCGGTTTCGACGAATTCGAACATGCGAGACAAGAGCATGGCCTGGGACTTGAAACCAGCCTTGTGGTCACTGTCTGTGAGGACAAAGAAGACATCCTGGAGAATGGGGATGTAGAACTGGCGGAAGAAGATGCTTGAGGTCTGCACATCCGCTTCGGCCATGTTGTTCATGAGCTCAAAGCACATGGTAAGACCTGTGTTCTCCACCTCACGGTTGTCGTGCTTGGAGGCCCACATGCAAGAATCGATGACGAACTTGAACTGGGTACCATCCAGCTTGAGGAGGGCCTGGAAGCAGTACAAGTTGATGGCCTGAAGGAGCTTGAAGAATTGGACGCGATGCTCGGGATATTCGTGGAAATCCTTGTTAATCATCTCCAAGGTGCAGCTGAAAACGCTGTCCATAATGGCGGGAATCTTATCCTCCATCAGGGTCTATAAACACACATTGTTAGCCACGTCTGATCCAGAGCAGTGAGGGGGAAGAATCAGGAGAGAAAAATGATGCATGGTCAAAACGTACATGAAGCTTATGGATGATGGTAGTCATGACATTCAGAACCTCGGCTTCTCGTGCATCGGGCACGTTCCGGTGGTAGTCGATCAAAACCGCTTCAAGAAGTGGCGGGACCATATTCGCATTCACCATATCGGTATCGTCCGACTTCTCCACGTAAGTATCGATCAACTTCAGAATCTCCTTCTTGATAGTGCGAAGACCGCGGACTTTGGGGGTCTTGGGGGCAATGGTCCCTAGGGTGTAACATGTTAGTATCTAGGATGGCAATGAGGGGCAATTGAATGGGTGGAGAAAAGGGACATACCATCGTTGGCCACCGCATCGTTGATGAGTTGACTAGAGGCTCGATACATGTTCAGCATGTCGTGGTAGATGCGGCCAATCTGAGAATAGAAGTATGTTCCAATAGATGAGCATGCCGCAACATTCGTCTTCATGATGTTGCCAATGATCTTGATCGTGTTACCATCCTGAAGAATGGCGGCGTTCTGGTTGGCTTCCGCAATAATTTGATCCCAAGCGGAATTGGGCAGCGCCATTAAATTCTCAATCAATCGATCTTGAAGTGTCTTCTGACCCTGGGCAGAGATCATGTAGCCACATGCTTCGTAGAAAGTGTGAATCTGCTGGGGTGAGAGGTCCATGGTAATCTTGCGCATGTTGCGGACAATCTCCTCGATGAACGGCTCATTCTCACCCGGTTGGAGTGCCACGAAATGCCGTCGGCACTTGTTGGCGATCTTAATGAACGTGTCGCAGGCCATATCCTGGACACCTTCGTGGGTCTCGTGCATGAATTCGAAGAGCTTGTTGACCACGGTCTTCAGGAACTTCCAGTGCGCCTTCAAGAATCGGGGGTACTGGCCCACAATGTACATGATGTTACTGGCCACCACGGCCTTGTTGTCTTTACCACGCTTCTGCTCTGTCAGGCCGAGAAGATCCTTGATGACGGTGACCAAGAACCGCTTTTCGGTCTCCTCGTTCATAGCACCTGAAATGGAGCCAATGGCCCAGCACAGGGTGTTACAATTAGCCCAGGACCACTCAGTTCCATCCACCTGCTTCGCGAGCTTGTCAATCATGATCGTCTCGGTGTCGACCACATCCAAGTGGGTGAGGTAAACCAAGCACTCCCGAATCGTCTTGTAAAGCTGGATGGTATCGCTCTCCTTGACGAATTCACGCACAATCTCACCCTCGTCGTTCTCGACGATCAGAACCTCCTCGGGGCGGACCATCTTCTCAATCATGACCGTGCGCAGATTTGACAGGACAGTTTCGTATTTGTGCTTGCGAAGAGGGTAGTTGGCCAGGGTGCTCGGGTGCGGTGCGCCGCCGTTGGACAGACCACTAACCCCCATGGTTACGAGAGGGTTGATGTCGGTGATGGGTAGCTGCTGCATTTCCTCGTAGAGTTCCTGAACCAGTCGAGTCCAGTAGTCCAGGCAGATCTTGAATACCTCACGGTCGTCAATTTGGCTGATGCGAATGAGGTAGAAATGGGCATGCGTGAGGAAATCTTGGTTGGGCAACTTTTCAATGAGCTAGACAGGAAAGAACAGTCAAAGTCAGTATCCCCTAAAAACCGACGAACAAAAAAGGATAAGGGAAAGGGGCGGACGGCTAAACCTACATCCAAATGGGCACTGAAGAAGCTGGAAAGGAAAAGAGCCAGATTGGCAACGAACTCTTGGTCGCGTCCATTGCTTCGAGCATAGGTTTCCTTCAAGTCCAAAGACAAGGGAATAACGTTCGAGACCGTTGTGAGCGTCTCCGTGAACATGTGCACAAGCCTCTCGTCATAGTTATACGGAGTGCCAATTTGCAAACCACCAATCTCCGTGAGGCACTTGAGGGTGACGTTTCGGAAGTCGGGAACATCCAAGAATCGGGTCAGGAGAGTATTAATGATGGGTGTTTCGAAGATATAACCCAGTGGGATCCAATTCAGGAAGCGGAGCAGGGTCTCGAGGGTCGCCTTGACGAGGCTGGGCTGGTTGGCGGTGTTGAGAACTTCGGAGCACAGTTGGAAGATGGAGGCAAACTCCTGGGTCATGGAGGTCTTCAGGTTGCGGGCCTTGACCGAAGTCATCTGATCCTGGGAAAAGTCAAAGACCTCCTCGGACAACAGGCGCAGGATGGCCATGTTGTTTTCACAGATGGAAAGGCTGGCGTGGCAGGAGGAGACGATCTCATTGATGAATGTGGGCCAGTTGTGCGGCCATTCCTGCTTGAGAATGGAGACCAGAACCAAGTTGAGCTTGTTCAAGAAGGCGCGCTCAGTTCGGAGCTTCTCTTCGGATCCGGAATTTTCGATGATGAAGTTAACGATGAAGTTGCGAATACCTGGAGAGGAAGTATATAGGTCAGCGCATATTCATTCGCTTCTAGCTTTTGACGACAAAAAACAGTAGGGCTCGATTCTGGGAGAGTCGAGGGGACGGCATGGGAACATTGCTAGAGCAGCCCGTCGTTACCTTGACACTGATCTCTTGGCAAGACCTTCCACCGGGTCATGATCACATCGTCGAGAACTTGCAGGGCAATATCTAAAATTTTGGTCAGCATATCCATGAGGAATTTTTCCCTTCGATAAGGGCGGCGGAGGATGATAGGGTATCTGATATCAACCCACATTTGGTTTGGGGGTATGTAGCCTCCTGGAGAATGTTGCCTACGGTGACCCAGGCATCGGGGTTTTGCTTGAACTGAAAGAAAACAAATCTGTGAGCCGGCAATCCATGATCGATCTGTCGCGTCATCGTCGTCGTCGTCGATAGGGGAATGGAAACGTGGAGATAGTGACGAGCTTACCTCGGTCAAGGTCTGCTGGGCTTGTTTTTGCTGTGTATTGTTGTTAGCGTCAGGTTTTGGGAGCAATCCATAGCGAGAAGCAAAAGACGGAGAAGAAGAATACATACCACATCGCCCTTGCCTTCGAAAAAGGCGCGGACCGTGTTGTCCAGCTCTTGTACGGAAACAGACATGTCGCCGCAGAGATTGGCGCTTTCGCCCTCACGAAGTGGCCGTCACCGAGACTTGTCGGAATGAAAGGATGGGACCCGGGAAGGAGGGGGGAGCGGGAGAATGGTAAATTGAGCGAAGCAGAAGCCAAATCACGGTTGGGCGATGGAAGGTGAGGGTAGTGAAGAAAGAAGGCCAGGAAGGGAAGCCGAAGGTGGATTGATGGTAGTTCGTCGACTGGTGGGGCAAGCAAAGGGAACGGAGTTGGAGGGGCTTGGGTCAGCAAAACACCTGAGCTCTGACCGCGGACCAAGAAACCCAAATGGCAACGGGAAGGGGAAGCTCTCTCGAAGGAGTGGAACAGACGGAATCGAGATCGAGATCGAGAATAGCCTAGCAGCAGCAGCCGGGGTGGTGGGGGGTAGGAGAGGAGAGGGAAAGGGAAAAGTTCTGGAAGTTGGTTAAAACACTGGCGGTGAAGGCGCGTCGGGGATTGTTGGTACTGTAGTAACAACGTCTTTTTTGGGAGGGTCCCGCAAACTGAAGTGAAGAAAGAGAGAGAGAGAGAGACTGAGGGGAAGCTTAGTCAGCCCGAGCTGGCAGAGCTGGAAACCCAAACAACTCTATGCATGCGGTATACTATTGTATGTTAACCAGAAGGCAGGAATAGAATATGATATGTGAATCTATGTCTAGCTCACTTCCCAAAGACAAAGAGAGAGCAAGGTGATGATAGCATATACCATTTAATTAATTAGGTCATTAAATACCACACTGTATCACTAGCATAGTCTGACTCCAATCTGGTCCTCATCGATAGTAATTCATACTCACAACCTAAAGAGGAAGAGACATGGAATTGAAGACTCATTTGTAGATCTGATTTCAATCTATACTGGGTCGGTTTTACATGCTGATCACCTCTGTCTATTAAGGGTGTGACGCACATCAGCCTTGGTTGGGCGAGGCCTGTTGGATGGAGCTAAACCCGAGGAATGCCCATTATATTATGCAATGTAACAGGTATCACCATCGGAATCGACCAACATATAACTATGAATATAGACAGAGGTAGTAAAATGAATACTACATATTTAATGAACATTTTGATATATACATAGTAGGCTAATACTCCCGCACGTTCTGCAAATCCAACCAACTCCTCAGAGGTATGTAATTTTTTTAGTTTTAGTCTGCGACCGAGATGGCGGTTGAAAGGTTGAGTTTGGTACATCTCTACAGGGTATGATAGTATTATATATAGACCATACATAGCCCAGAGATCAAGAAAAGTATATCTCTTTGTTTGGTGGATGCCTGTGGTCATGCTGTTCACTCAGAAGGCAGAGGAACAGTTTGGACCAGGATCACTGGCAGATTTGGACGGACATGCTGGTATTTTTGTTGTTGAACAAGCACTCATCATAAGTGCTCTAGAGGATGACTGACTTATTTTTGTTAACGCTGCAACAGGATAATGGGATCGTATTCATATTAAATAGCTTGGTCGGGGGCATCATATCATTGTCGTCTTCTATTCTTACCGCCATGGATGTGGGACTAGAGTCAATCATCCAGGAGCAAGTCCGTGGGGAGAAAGAAAGACTGATAGGGGCGCTTTAGTGCCGCGCGCGGGCCCGAGGGAAAGGTGACCAGCTGATAAGCGATGCATAACCGCCCAACCCGCGCGGCGCCACCGTAGGCGTCACGCCCCACCCAAAGCCGGCGCATGCGAGGGACAAAGACTCGAGCGAAAACGAGCGCGAGCGCGTGAGAATGTAAGGTGGGGAGATTTTGCAGGTACAGGGCGAGACCTCCAATGGCCATAGGATAATGGGGGTAGGGGTAGGGGGTGTCACTGTCTAGACCTTCTTGTGAGAGTCGCAAGAAAACAGCTATAGGACCGAAGGAGGAGGGGGGCGCAGGAACGCCATTGACGCTAGCTGTCGGTTGTCGCCAGTCGGGAAATGAGCAAAATAAGAGAGGATGTCTCAGACCCGCGCAGCTTTCACCAGACGGGCGCGCTTTGCTCTTCCGATTGGCGGCCGCAGTGACGCCGGCCGTGCCGATCGCGCGCTAACTCCTCTTTCGCGCCCTTTTTTTTTGTTTTTGTTCCCTGTTCCGCCCAGGCTTCGGGGAGGAAATAATCGAGAGTCATGAGGGAGGGGGATGGGGGCCATTGAGAGGAGGAGGATGTTTTGGATGTTAGAGGGGGAGCAACGTAGAGGTAAGATGGCGTCAGAAGAAGTAAACTACTTACACCATCACTAGAAAAACGTGACTAGCTTTTGAGTACTCAAAAGAAAGAAGAACCTAACTAAAAAGGCTGCTGGCCTTAGGGCCTAAGGAACAAAGTCCTTTGCCCTCAGTCACTCCAATCACTCGCATCACCCCCCATCACCTTCCTCCTCCTCCTCCCCCCATCACATCCTCTCTTCTTCTACACTTCCCTCCTCCTCTTCCTCTCGTCCATCTCCCTCCCTAAATCCTCCACTTCCTACTTCTTTATTTCGATACCTCTCCATAATTGGGCCCCCCCCTCTTCCTTCCCTGTCTCTCTCTGTGTACTCCGTACATCCCGTTTTATTAGACCCCATCCTATTCCGGGCCTTGCTGCGTTGAAGCGCTACCCGTCCTCCCAACTCTCCCTCACACGCCCCACCCCCAGGCGAGGTTACCGCGATCTTCTCCCAGACTCCCACCTCCCCCAAAATCAAGGAATCGCCTATCCAGACAAAATAAAGAAAGTCATCATTCTCTTCTACTTTACACAGTCTCTCTCCAGCCCTTTTGGTCCATCAAGTCGGACACACCCCCTGATTCTCCATTTTATCCGCCTCGGCAACTTTCCGCGCGTCTCTGCGTTGCTCTCTCAGGCACGTCCCGACTTTCCCCCCCCTCTCCATCTGCGGCTGAGACTGAGACTGGGGGCCGCTTTCTGGGATTATTTCCCACCCCCTCCTCTGATCAATAAAGACAGAGGTCTGTTGTAAGCCTTTTCTTTTCTTTATTTTTTCCTTTTTCTTTTTTCCCCTTTCTGTTCGGTGGGGAGGGAAACCCACCACGTTATTTCTTCTTTCTATTTCTCTTTGTCCTTGTCCCCTCTCTTCCGCGAGGATCATTACTCGTGGGGAATACCCGCCCACGTTTCTCAATCATGACGGCTGTCGCAACCGCTCCCGTGATGAGTAACCATGATTCCGGGACCGAGCCTCGAACAGAGCACAGCCCATCCCGCTTTACCGCGGTCAATGGCAGAGATTCGGTCACATCCACCCCCCATGGAGGACCGACTGCGGTTTCGGGAACGCTCATGAACCAAGGGGAAAGGGCCGCTGCGGCTGCGCCAGGGCCAGCGGCACCATTGAGCGACCATTCGGAACCGTCGCGCGACAGCCTGGGCACTCGAAGGGATCCCTACGACGACTCACAACGATCCTCACCATCGGGGCCTAACAAGCATAAGCGGAAGCGATCAGGGTCGGGGGATCAGGAAGCCCAGCCACCATCAGAGCCTAGCTATCATCACCATCACCACCATCACCATGTCAGTCGCGGCTCGATCGGCCATTCAGAGGAACCATCCCCTCTCCATGCGAATGGAGCTGGGCCTGGGTCGGTCTCCTCCGACATGGATTCGATCAACCCGGTCGCTGGCTCGGGCCACCGATCGGATACCAATGAAGCGTCGCAGCCTCCCTCCACGGGTCCTTGGCCCGATTATGATACCCATTTGATCAGTCAGGCCCAGCGGGCGCAACAGATCGACCCCTCGGATGCACACTTGGCCGATGCCCTTCAGCGAGATGCGCAAGGCCAGGAGCACTCCCGAAACGGAAGCACCGACCGTTCCGTTCCGCCAGCCCCCAATGTGCAGCCAGCCTCGTCCCCGACCTATGTGTCCGAGCGTGGTGCTGGGGCAGTTCAAGTCGCACCCAAGCGGAAGCGTGTCTTTAGCAACCGCACCAAGACGGGATGTATGACTTGTCGCCGCCGGAAGAAGAAATGTGATGAGCAACACCCTGCGTGTGAGTCGACATGATGCCCTTTTTTATGCCGTCCCTTTTCCCTTCCCCTCCTTGTCCTCTGGGTGTGACCTCAGCCATGATCCATCATACATCCAGGAGCTCATCGTTTTCAGCATTCGCCCCCGATAATCGTGATCGAGTTGGGAAAATGTGTCTAACTAACATGTCGCCATTCCAGGTAATAATTGTATTCGTGGTGGATTCTTGTGTGAAGGATACACCTCTCGAAGTACCTGGCAGAAGCCGTCAACAACGAAACCACCTGTTCCATTACAGTCCAAGGAAGGTTATGCCGATATGAGTGGCCAATACCTTCCAGAACCCACTGCCCATCATGACCGGCCACCCCCAGGGTTGCCCGATCATATGGATTCGCGGAAAATGAGACCGTTGGGGGAGGAGAATGAGCGGGTCGCTCAACCATATACTACCAGCCCATCTAATAACACAGCTCCTAATCATGCGGCATCCTCATCCTCGTCATCATCATGGTCAAAACGCACCTGGTCGGGCCCTGGTCATTCAGCGTACGCGCCGCCGGACCATTTGGCCAAACCTGATTATCGAGAGGTGGCCCCCATTCACGAGCTTCCTCCACGAGAGTCACATCCAAAGCCGGACTACCCTATGGTCCCTCCCATTCGGGAATTCTCCCATGCACCCCCGCCGCCACCACCGCCAAAACCTAACAGTTTACCCCTGTTTCATGGAACAACCGCAGAGCAGCAGCGTCCCATGCCTCCGGCACCCGCCCCCGCCCCAGCGCCGACTCCCATGCCGACGTCCGCGATGGACACCAGTAGTCCTCAAACACAGGCGCGCATGGCCCTCAAAATTGAGCATCAATTATCGGCCCGTGCAATCAACGTGGAAGAAACCGAGAAGGACAAGATGATTCGCGGCGAACTTTATCGGCCTTTCGATCTGCAACTGGTGGAGGAGAGGGATCGATGCAAGCGCGCTCTTTGGCGATTCAACAATGCCTGTAACCCTCACTACGGGTTAAGCTCGAAGGAGCAGAATCGACTTCTCAAGGAAATCCTAGTCCCCCCCTTCGGGCTCGGTCGCCAACTCTCCATCCGGAGTTGCAGTGCCTCATTCCTCCGGGTCTATCGGACAGGGAGCGGTCGTGGAATCGCCCTTCAACTGCCATTATGGATACAACATTCAGATTGGAGAAGATGTGATGATACACCAGAATTGTCTTTTTGTCGACGATTGCGGCATCAGCATCGGCGCGCATAGCTGGATCGGCCCAAATGTCACGTTGCTGAGTTCGATGGCCCACTCCAGTATGCAGGAGCGGAAAGGGTCTCAGAGTCGTTATCAAGGTCGGCCCGTCATCATCGAGGAGGACTGTTATCTAGGCGCGGGCTGTACCATCTATCCCGGAGTTCACCTCAACCGGGGTGCCTATGTTGCGCCTGGCGAGGTGGTGAAGACCGACATTGTTGCTTATGGGTTCCAAGGATACAAACCCAGTTATATGTGAATACCCCTTTTTGTATGAATGACCAAGTTCCTCCGTTTTGGAACTCATCCGTTTTGCCCGGGCTTTTCTTCCCCTCAACCATTTTTCGATCCACTTTAGCCTGTCTCTTTTTCCAGCCTTGGCGGTCCCTGTTGGCGAAACGAATCATCGCCGCATATGACCCTAAGGCTTGGACAATCATGTTTTGAAATGACGTCTTCCAATTTTTTTTTTTTTTTTTCATGTGGGTTGCCTGGGTCTTTTTTTGCTGTGATATATTTTTATCTCTCTTGTTTGTCCTCTTTGATGTCTTCATCTTTTTATCTACCATGGTGACCTAGGCATTGATGCGATTTATGCATGATATAGATAATCATTGATTATAAATGATCTCCAGGCATGATTCTTGGCAGGCATATGGATTCGCTGCAGTACCCTTCCGATTATAGACACTAGTAGAGACGCGGCTGATTCGGATGGAGAGGAGGAGAAAGACAGGGCTTCTGAAGAAGCTTGAGGTGTGGTGACCACATTTTAGTACGAGACGAAACTCGAATGCAGACGAAAATGCGAAAGATTTGATTTGGTCGAATTGTGGGTATCTTTTTGCTTGAGTGGAGTAATTGATGTCGAAGCTCTTCAAAGTGCTCCCTCCACTCTTCGGACATGAAATGATATACTACAGAATAATGCCGGACAGCGATGGCTTTTTCTCCCTCCTCACCCCCTCTCTTTTATGAATATGTTCACAGCCAGTCCAGGAATTCTGGGGCAAAATAGGTCAACACAATTCCTGCACCAGCTCGTAGGATTCCCTCCGTGCTCTCGAAAGCCATCGCTTTCAAGTCAAACACGCCGGCCTTAGCACCAGCGTGAATCATTGCAAATTCGCCGCTGACTTGGTATGCTGCAACTGGCATGTCCTGCGCTAGCTCCTTGGCATCACGGATAATGTCTAGGTAGCTACTTGCAGGCTTAACCATAATGATATCAGCACCCTCGGCAATGTCTCTTTGGATCGCACGCCGGGCGAGACCACGGCCTCCGGGGGGAAGTTGATAGCAACGACGGTCTCCAAATGATGGACATGAGCCAGCTGCGTCACGGAAGGGTCCGTACAGGCAGCCGCTGAATTTAGCGCTATAAGACATCAGCAGCACGCGATGGGCGATTCCAGCTTCAATCAGTTTGAGCTTGATAGCGCGGACTCGTCCATCGTTCATATCCGACGGCGCAACACAGTGAGCGCCGGCCACCGCATAAGCTAGCGCCACGTCGGAAATCCGATCCACCGATTGTTCATTATCGAGGGTTCCATCTTCCCGGAGAATACCACAGTGCCCATGTGATGTATACTCACAGAGGCAGACGTCGGTTGTAATATAGAGCTGAGGGAAACGAGATCGGAGAAGACGAATGGCCTGAATGACTGGGCCCGCTGGGTCGTCGGCTGCAGTTCCTAGGGCATCCTTGGCCGAGGGATGGAGCGGGACTCCAAAGAGAATCACGGAGCGCAATCCCTTCCGGACCAGCGGGGCCAGGAACGGCACAAGGCGATTGACGCCACGACGGTACTGATTTGGTAGAGATGGGATGGGTGTTTCTTCGTCGGGGTTATCCGTGATAAAAAGCGGGTAGATGAGCATATCCTAGATGCGACCGTCAACGACAATTCCGGTGGTGGAGGGAAAGAAGTGGACAATCGGTACCTTAGTCAGTTGCCTCTCTGCCTGCCATGATCTGCTCAGGGGGTGGCTGTATCCGGCATGGAGCTGGCTAGAAATATCCCCGGAGATGCTGACACTGGTCGCGGTGGTGCTGGTATAGGATCGGGCAGTGCGAGATTGAGCATGCGAGATCTGCGAGGCACGATCGTCCGGGTTGGAGTCTCGAAAGGCGATATCAGAAACCAAATTCGAGAACGACATGGTGAGAAGGGTTGTTGAGTGTAATTGTGGCGGATAGGGGATGTTGTTTGCACCAGGACCGAGGGCGGCGTGGTTTTATGGTTTCTGGGATTTTGTGGGGAGAAGAGGAGACGAGAGAAGAGGCGGGCACGAGAAGGGAAAAAATGATATGCCGAGGATCCGGGCGGGTAAGGCGAATGCCACTCGTTGTGATTGGGCCGAGGCAACCAATAAGATAATCACGATCTGTATTTGTGAGATATCATGTTATGCAAGAATCCTTCTGGCAGAAATAATCTAACATGGAAAAGGCTTTTTGGATGTTGTCCACAGAAAGATTATTAATGAAGCAATCTTATTTCTTTTGGAGTTCTAGGGTATTGAGATTGTCTGCAAACTAATTGGTCAGACCGTAAGAGTCAATATCGGAGTTCTGGTTTGACACTGGTCCCAGAAGGCCCCTAAAATCCGAAGGACTGGAATACTCATCGAAGAGGCAATATTGGTTGCAAGCATGTTTGTGATTATGGTAAAAGGAGGGCAGCTTGTTCCGGCAGTGGATCGATTTTCCACACAAGCCTCTATCACGTGTCCTTTATGCGGAGTATCGTTCTAGTTCTGGTCTAGCGTCCTCAATTTAGGCAAGTGCTCTATTACGCGGGCCATTTCTATGGCTGGAAATTTTTTCCCCGAATAGTGTATGTTTCTTTGAGTTCAACGGCGTGTTAAAAAAAGAAACAGGCAGGTTGTCTCACTTCGTTGAGCAAGCCAACCGTTTCCTTCCCTCCTACCGATGCCCACTACCTGGGAATTGAGCGATTATTACAACAATGAGCTACGACCGTCAGCGCACTTGGTTTTCTTTCGAAGGAATCTTCTCAAAGTAGGCCATTGAGCCTCACCTAGTTAGTCTTGCAGCCTTGCAGTCCTACAACTCTGCCGTCTTAGGAATGCGTACTGCAACCTTTGCTAGAAACGAAGCATGTCAGCAGTCAGTCACGATAAAAAGGTTCTTTGAGCCGTTCGCAACTTCAAGCATGGCTAGGAATATCTTCAGAGAGATCAAGTTGTTGAGGTTTTTGAAACATGAAAATGTTCGTCTAACGATAATTAAGCTATCACTATGGCCTACCTTATGCTAACAGAAAAGCTTGCGAAATTACTCCATATATCTATATCACCTACAGGGGAGTTGTATGCATATTTCTTAACGAACACCGCTACGAAAGATTTCTGATATATACAGATATATTGCTACAGAATTAATGGAGACAAATCTTCAAACGCTTCTGGACACTAGGTTTATCCATGGCGAATTTGTTCAGTTCTTCCTATATCAAATAATGGTTGGGCTGTCCACCAATATCGACAGATCTGCGCTAATAAGCTGTTTAGCGTGGGCTCAAATATATTCATTCGGCGGGTATATTCCACTGTGACCTCAAGCCAAGCAACATATTGGTTGACAGAAACTGCGACCTCAAGATATGCAACATTGTCTACGCAGAATTAAAGCCTTGGACAGCGAACGACGTCTCCACCAAATACTACAAGGCTCCAGAAGCCATCATTGAGCGGCATATTTGTGATGAATACATAGATATCTGGGGTGCGGGTTGTATCTTTGCGGAGTTACTGCACGGGAAGGTGCTTTTCCCGGGTCAAAACTCTATCCACCAGCTTCATGTCATTACAAAGCCGCTGGGGACCCCGTCAGAGATTGCCATTAACAGTATGTTCAGCAAAAATGTGCGTATATAGGTTTTCTCGTCTGCGAATTTTGTTGGTCTGACATTCGCTTAGCAGGGCTCTGATCTAGTCCGGTCTCTTCCAAGGAGTCAAGGCCACCTGCTGTCCGATATCATCACGAACGTTGATCCAGAAGGTATGACATGCGATTCATCCAGAATATTTACTTCTGTTCACGACGCACCTTGCTTACAACAGCAGCTATCCACTTATTAGAGAAGCTGCTTGTTTTTGACCCACAGGGGCGCGTGTCAGCATGCGAAGCTCTAGCCTTCGCCTACCTAGCACCTTACCATGACCTGACCGATGAACCGGAGGCTGAACGGAAATTTGATTGGAAATCAGGCAAAGATGACGATGTGGTTGAAGTTTGGAAGACGAAATTGTATGGCCGACGAAATGGACGGAACGGACGTTTAAGCTTACCAGACTGACCTTTGTGCAGACACGCTGAAGTGCTCGAACATCGTGAGAGAGCAGAGTTACAGCAAACTATCGAGAAATGGCTTCTTGAAGTGAGGCCTGGAAATCCCACGATTTTAGATTAGCACGGCCATTGAAGCTCGAGTCCTCCGATGTGGTCCGGCAAAATAGCACTCTATATGTACAAGAGAACGAGTGAGAATCACCAAACTAAGCTTTAAGCTACGATGAAAGCCTTGTCCCTCGTGCACCTTCGCTTTTTGATCAAAAATAACGAGCTTTACCCCGCGTGTCTCCTGTCTGCAGCCCTCTGGTCCTGGTTAGCTAAGATTGAAGCGATGTTGAATCTTACAGAGTGGCGGTGAGAAGTGAGGCAGGCTGGTTAGTTAATTAGTCAGTCAACTAACGTAATCCTGGCCATGTCGTACACCCTGTGGTCCTGCACACCCTTCATACCATAGATAGTAACTGCAATATTTTAAAATGTGATTCTCCACCCATCAGGGTTTGTGGAATCTTAAATGAAGTGCAAGTGTAAGATATGTCACGCCAAAAATATCATCTGTCAGAAATATTTTGAGGCCATATTGAATTTATGTAAACATACAGCATCTTATCTGCGTAAAACTTTTGTAATTCAGTTAAATAAATTCTCATTCTATTTACCAATATATTAGTATTATCAAGTCTCAATCGTCGGCCAAGGGCTGTATTCCCTCGTATAATATTATCAGTCCTCTTTTATCTATTCCAAGAAGGAGCTAGGCGGTTGAGTTAGGTCTTGTTTTGTATCCTTGACAATAACTCGATGTTTAGTTTAGTCCTCTACTCAATCTGGTAATGGATACGGTCAGAAGATTGTTTATCCTGTGCACTTCTATCTGCACGTTCAACTATAAGATTAAAGCCCTGCTAGTCGGACGGATATTAATGCAAGGAAGTGAATATTAACTGCTATATCATAGGAGTCAGGTGAAGGCCAGATTACTGATAGTATCTATTCGCGGTCCGGGTAAATGAGGGTGGGGGCATACGAGGGAGTCCGTTCGTATTGATTAGGCAATTTAGCTTAGAGAGTATTATTATCGTTAAAAGGAGTGTAAATTATCCCCCGGAGACAGAAGGTGCCACTGTGGAGTCTATTAACACAGTTGTGTATTAGCTTCGACCAAGTGTGTTACAGCGAGTCAAGAAGAGAGGACAGTGGCTGGCAGCTGATTATGGTGAATGAGCAGGTTTATGAGTAATCTGGGTACAGTACACAAGTAATGAAAGCCACTTTTTTGCAAATTCTGACGCCGAGTAAGACTCCCAGCCCGTGGCTTGGACATAGGAGTGGCAGAGGGAAGTGTCAGGTTGCTAGACTCTTAAAATAATCCCCGGATCCAGTGTTTGACATATTTGCATTTCCTTGGAAATTCTAGTTCCGTTGGTCGCCAATACTGTTAATATTGATATTCCGAAACTATTCCTAATACGTTCTAGCGTCTGCTGGCAGTGAGCCAGAGAGTCATGTTATGATATACCCTGGCATGAGGTTATTCCCAAGTGTTGGTGCCTCAGACTTCCCGGACCTGATAAGCCGGCAGGCTTTCTGTGGAGGTTCGCTGGGGCTTCGTCATCAGTACGTGTACGAACTCCTGCAGGGAACACCCTTAACAGAGGTTACATAAGCCTTGTGTTTCACCCCGCTCCTATTTCCCTACTAAGGATATATCTCCTTCCTGTTTAAGCGATAAGACTATATATAAATTGACCTATATTAAAGAGGTTTTACGATCCTTAAGAAACAGTCTTTAACTATCTTACACTATTAACTTAGCCCTATTTCTCTTACCTAATTAATAGGCCTCTATCCTGACTTATAGAGTATATCCTTATAATTTCTGTTTCTTCTTCTTCGATTACCTAGGGGAAATAGTATTAAGGACCTATTCTACTCCCTTTACTAAAGAGGTACTAAACTCTCCCTGTATCGTAGAAGAAATCCTAATTGCGACTAACTAGGGTTTAACCCTAACTAATCTTAATACTAACCTTATAACTACTTAAGCTACTATAGAAAAGCTATAGAGGCTTAAAGATTTATAAGATTAAGCTAAAACGCTTAGATTATAGCTTATCGGATAAAACCTAGATAAAACTCTATCGAACCTATACTAGGACCTTTATAAATTATTAGGAAAGGGTTAGGATATTAAGCTTAAAAATATTCCTATATTTACTCTTAACTCCTTATTATAATAATAATAAGAATAGCTCTTAGACCTCTAATAATAATTCGAAGGAGATCTAAGGTAGTATTATAATAGTTAAACCTAAATCCTTAAAGTATTAAGCTATATAGATATAACTTATTGATAGAGATAGTATTAATATATTAATAAAAAAGTATTAATTATTAATTAAAACTTTAAAGAAGATTAGCCTTACTTTAAGGATTAAACCTTAACCCTTATTAAGAATATAGCTAGTCTTTAATTTAAAATAATAGGCTAGCTTAAAAGGGCTTATTAGCTAAAAGATAAGGACTTATAAGAGTTTTATATTTATTTAGATACTTTAAAACGCTACTTCTTAAGGGTAGTTAAGAAAGAGAGAGCCCTTTCCTTCTTTACAAAACTTCTATATAATCTCTAAAATAATATCTATTACTATATTATAAAACTCTTAAAGACTTATAAGAAGATAATTAATATTATATATTACTTTTAAGACTTATAGCGATTAAAGATAAATTAAAAGCAAAAGTATATAAAGACTATAAATCAACTCTTATAAAAGAGGAATTTAATTAAGAGAACTTAAGATAATAAAAAATCCTAAAAGCCTTAGACTAATAAGAATATACTAATAAAGGATTTACCTAAACCTTATTAAAGAGGATAAGAAATATAATTAATACTTTAATTATAAGAGCGAAAAGTATTATTTTAATAAATACCCTAATCTATTAAAGGATAAACTTACTATTACTATATAATTTATCTTATAAGGAAATAATAGTAAAATAGATTAAATCCTATACCCGTGGCACTGACCACCCTACCCCTACCGGGTTAGGGTGGTCCAACTTCCAATGAAAAAAACTTTCCAATATAAAAATCTTCCTATTTCCCACCAATTTACCCTCTTTACCAACCACCAATATAGCCGATTCGTACGCTGAACAAGAGGCTCGCATTAGTCGCGCTCTAGAAGACTATACCAGCGGTAAAAATCAAAATTTATCTGTATTAACGCACGAGTATCGCGTAAACTACCAACGCCTGCGGCGACGATTAATCGGTCTTCTATCAAAGATTAGTAACTAGAACCGCCTACGCCTGCTTACTGGAGCTTAAGAGGATACGATTATACGTACAATTAATAGCTTAAGACGCTATAATATTAAGCTAAATAGTAAGGATATCGAGGATCTTACAAACCTGCTTCTTTAGCGCTAATACGAAAGGGATTATCCCGATACGACTGTACCAAAAACCTTAGCAATCCTTCCGCGGTTAGCTAACGCTAAAACCCTTCCTCCTAGGCTTAAGCTAGTTAATCACTAATAGGTCTATTCGTTTATTAAGCGAATTAACCCTAAAATCCGTCTAATTGCTAATAAGCAGATTAGCTTAGATAGAGCAACGGTGTCTGTAGTAATAATACAAAACTAGTTTAATACGCTTAAACTAGTAATTAAACAGATAAAATACTATAATATCTACAATTTTAATAAAACTAGCTTTATCCTTAGGTAGCAATCCTCTCGTATAAGCTTAATTAGGCGTAAGAGAGCGCGCGCAGAGCTTATTAATATATAGAAGAGTCTTACTATAATTAAATATATCTCCCCTAACAGGTTCGTATTACCGCCCTTCTTTATCTTTATAGGCAGTATTATTCTTAAGAGATAGTTCGACGAGTCACTAGATCCTAACTAGGTTGTCTCTGTAGCTAAGACTAGCTATATTAATTTAGATATTGTATTTAAATAGCTTCAATATTTCGATAAATACACCCAAAAACGCGCAGAAAATAGTTAGTATTATAATTTCACTATAATTTTAAAGGAAGGGTTAGCTAATAAAATAACTTATATCTAAAAGATCTACGCTTATTACTCTTTAATAGGTATACTACGCACTTAACTACCGAATTCCTTAAGTACTATAGGCAAGCTAAAATCCTACCCTTCTGTCTTATTTTATACGCTATATACCTTATCTAGCCTCTAGATAGCGATACGTTCCTTACGTATAAGACTAAATTTAGAAGCTAGAATCGTATAGTATCCTAATAGGGTAGTAATCCGACTAATAAATCAGTCTTCTTATAAGGGATTCGTAAGATTCGTGACGAGACTTTTACTAAGAAGATTATTAAGGGAAGCTTTAGGAAGCAGGGGATTTATCTATTCAATCCTAACCTAGTAGTCAAACTGCTAACTAAACAAGAGGACTAAGAGTTTATACCTCTTAAGGGCTTCGATTAGCCCTTTAGTGATAATATATACAGAATAGTACTTAAAGCTTCACAGGATAGTTAGGAGCTCTCGCCTGTTCTATTATTAAGCTCTATTAAGCAACCGGAAACGCCTCGGAGTATAAAAAGAAGCCTCCGGAAGCTACTAAACGCTATCAATAGTCCACTAGATAATACGTAGAAAGTTGAAAAGGTTGAAAGGCGATTTACGCGTATTAAAACTACTACTATCACCAAATTCGAAGAGTGTATTATTAAGGATTCGATTATTTCTAAGGTAAATAAGGTCCGTAGCGAGTACACTAATTCCAATCGCTCGAAGAGGCAGATCACTAAGGTCACAGTCCTTACTACTAGGGATACTAATACACGAATTATTACTCGTACTGAAAAAGAGAACGAGTAATAGGTTCGACGGGTACGCAGGGAGAATACAAAAAAGCTCGCTGAACAGGAGAAATTGGAGAGACTAAGGGAAAAGGCCCGAAATAGTAGTGATATTGAACGTCTATTTAAACCCTTTGACCTCTTTTACGTCGATACCGAAGGGGATAGCTCGCTAAGGGTGTAATTAGTTCGAGGATAGGCGGATTAGCTGCCCGGTCGCGCGGGTAGTAAACGCTATACTCGCGCGCTAACGCAAAAGTTTTTGATTTCTACTATAATTAATTGCTTCTAAGGGGTTACTAATGGGAGCCTCTTCATCAGCGTACGAATTAGCTATATTAGTGGTTGGTAAAGAGGGTAGATTGGTGGGAAATAGGAAGATTTTTTTCATTAGAAAGTTTTTTTCATTAGAAGTTGGACCACCCTAACCCGGTAGGGGTAGGGTGGTCAGTGCCACAGGTAGATTTATCTCTCTCTATAATAGGAACCTAAACTTAATTTTATATCTTAATTACTATCTAAAATAATCTTAAACCCTATATTAACCTTAATAATTATATTAAGGTTAACCTTATAAGCTTTAAATTTATTAAAAAATATAAGCTTAATTAAGTAAAACTTACTATACCCCTTATTAACGCTATTAATAAATAAGTAACCCTTACTTATAGAGTATAGAATACCCCTTTAAAGGCTATTAATTCTAAGGGTATAACCTATTAATTTACTTACTTATATATAGTAATTAACTAAGACCCTTAATTAAAAGGGAGCTTTATACTTCTTTTTATAACTATAATTTATAACTTATATATCTATATTATAAAGAATAGTAACTATTTTATAAACCTATTAATAATAACTAGGATTATATTAACTAGCTTCCCTTCGTAGGTTATTAATAGTAAGCCTATTATAAAGTCTATTAAGATTTCTAAGAATAGCTTTATAGGAATTAGGAGTAGCTATAGCTTTTTATATAGCTTATATCTTTTTACTATAATACCCTAGTAGATCTAATAAGCCCGGATATATTTAGTAGTATTTATATAGATATTTAGCTAATAATATTTCCTTTTTATTAGCTTAAGGGTTCTTATATAACTAAAGTAGCTAATAAGAAGGTTATTATAATATATAATTATTAGTATATTTCTTAAGTTACTCCCTATAAAGATATAAATATATTCTTTAAACTATATAAGACTTTTAAGTCTAATACTCTAACCCTTAAACCTTAGAGTTAATAACTATATAATAGTCTTTTAATATTAGGTCTCTAGGTCTTTACCTTAAAGTTACTTAATAAGCTCTTTAAGATCTATACTTATCTTAATAAGGTATACCTACTTAAAGGTATAAGTAGGCTTTACTTATACGTTAAAAAGATAGTATATATATTTAAGCTCCCTTTAATCGATTATACTAATTAATTTATCCCTATCTTTATTCTCTTCAAAGTATAGGATATTTAAGGTAAGCGTACTTATAATTAACGATTAAATTATAATAAAATAGTAATTAATTATCTATAATTCGCTAGCTATTTAGTAGCTTAATAGCGAAATTAAGTTAACCTTATAATTACTTAAGAGTTAATACTAAGAGGATTTATCTATAGGATTATTCTTCTTAGTATAATAGTTTATTATAAAATTAAATAGTATAAGGGCTAAGTACTACTATACTTACTTACTATTAAGCTTTAGTTACTTTATAAAAGCTTAAAGATTTAAATAGTCTAAGAATACTTTAATTAGGTATATACTTCTCTTAAAGTAGTACTACTAATATTTAAATAAATATATAATAGTAAATAGCTCTTAATCTAGTATTTTATAGAGAGTCTCTACCCTATTAAACTTTTATAATTAGAATATTATTAGATATTATATCCTACTCTTATTAGGTTAAGAGAGGATCCCTATTTTAGCGCTATTAGATATATTAGTCTTTAACTAAATAGGCTTTAATAGATTCAAGTATTAAAGAAGAGGTATAGATTAAAAGGTAATAATTAGGTAGCGAAACGTTACTTTCTTATTAAGAGTTAAGTTAACCTAATCTAGCTTTTACTTATTTTTATTTCCTTTTAATAGGGCTATAAGAGGTAATATAATATAAAAGTAATTCTTAATAAACCTATAATAGAAATTACAAAATCCTAAGAATACCTAGATATCCCTATATATTTTAGGAATCTCTTATAAAGTAATATTGCTAACCTAATAAGAGTCTATCGAAATACCTTTAAGGGATATAATAAAACCTAGGAATTTAATCTAGTCTTAATAGAAGGCGTACTTACTAAGCTTAATATATAAGCCTACTTTTTATAGCTATTCGACTATTCGAGTACCTAGTAAAGGTAACTTATATATAAATCCTAGTCTACTAAAAAGATTAAGATATTATTAAGATAAGCTACTATAAATATATTAAGAATATTATAAAGTATAATATAGATATAGTTCTAAAAGGTTATAAGTATATTTATAGTACCTATATGTTACGAACCTCAAAGAGGCGCGGGGGCCGCAACTATTTAAGGGGCAACCGAGAACTAATCATTCCACAGACGCTAGGCACTAGCGTTATCACGTACGTTTCAGTATACTTAGGTATGCTTAGAGGGGGCTCTAAGGCAGGCACTCGAGGCGGGAGCCAGAAACGGCCTGCGGCTAACCATCACAACCAATACCCACTTACCTGACGGGACGGTTAGCGCGGTGCAGGAAGCGGCCACCCCGCACGTGACCTAGGTGGTAGAAGGGTAGATAGGTATACGGGTAGAATATGCTAAGAGTTATCTACCACTATACTATCTACCAACTTATTATATATACTATCGGGAAGGACTGGATATATAAGGACACTCATTCAGCATCATATATTTAGTTCTTCGCGATCAATCTCACATTGTTACTTAGTTACTACCTTTAGTACTTTGCACTTCACAGTTTACCTTTAAGACAACCCAACCTACAAGTAGGGGATTCACTTAGTAGCAACACTTAGTGATTGACTTACTTAGCGCGCACTTCTAGCACGTTCTGCAAGTTACTCAACAGGACCCGAACCCGACGTAAGGCTTTGTATAGCATCGGTACGGTTGCGAGCTACTCTTCGAATCCGCAGTTAGAATCAGGCAAGTATAACCCGTAGACATTCTAACTCACAGTGACTAGTCGGCTACGCGTAACACATTGATCGCCCTGTCTTTGAACCGTAAAGCAAAGTTATCATAGCAGGCAATAACAGCACTTGTAGTAACGTGTCTTCCTCGACGGAGAAACCATCGGTATCTCCTAGGGAACTTATAGATATAGTTACCTAGCTCTAGGAGCACATCGTTAACCTAGAAGCTAAACAATCTCGTAACTCCGTGAAGTTACCTAAACCGGAATTCTTTGACGGAGCTCGCACCAAGCTTCGCAGTTTCCTCACTTAGATAGAAATGCAGCTTCGTATAAACCCTCAGATTGCAAATAAGGACGACAAAGTGGTCTTTGTGTTAACCTACCTTCGCGGATAAGCCTTTGAATAGTTTGAATTATTTATCCGTGAATACTAGGAAGAAGCCGATAAGGACAAATAGAGTGACACGACCTAAGAAATATTCGTATTATACACTGTATTTAAGAAGAAGCTCGAACAGACCTTCGGTGATATCGATGCTACCTGTAGCGCTGAACGACGCCTGCGATGACTTAAGCAGACTGGATCGGCTAGTACGTATACCGCCGAGTTCTAACAAATTATATCTTATCTAGATTAGGATAAGGACGCCTATATCGCTATCTTCGAAGACGGACTAAAGGACGATATTAAGGACGAATTAGTTCGGATTGACCGACCTAAGACTATCAGCGATATAATCGAAATAGCGGTTTGTATCGATAACTGACTATACGAACGGTACCTCTAGCGTAAGGAAGCACGCTAGTAGAGAGGCTAAGGACAGAGGACCTTCGGATATACACGCTGCTACGAGGGCAGGCGCGGACAATAGCAACGATAGTTAAGGGAGACGTACAGCGATCCCTATAGGCCACGACCGATAGAGCTTAACGCAGCGAGACTCCTAGCCGAAGAAGAAAAACGACGAAAAGACAATAACCTATGCTTCGAATACAGAAAGCTAGGATATCGGGCGCGTGAGTGCAATAAGCGCAACAACGCAAAGCTATAGGCGCGCGAGCGTAACAACGGGCGCAACAACGCGAAACTATAATAGCTACGGGCGACTCAGAGCAGCGAAGTTCGACCCTAGCAGCTACGAGCCACTAACGACAAGGAATAGATAGCGACATAGGACGAGAAATCCAAGAAGGAATCGTAAACTACTAGCGACAAAGGATAGTTAGTGATTAACGACTTAACACCGCACTAATAACAGACAAAGGATCTTTATAAGGAAAGGGAAGACCTAGCTAACGCAATAGAACAACTCGAGACACACCGAGCACAGAAGGGTAAAACTATAGACACCTTCACAGACGATACTGAATACTGCAGCCTGAACAGCGCAGAGCACGCGACGGAATTCCCCGAGATAGACTAGGAAAACATCGAGAGTTAAGGGTAGACCTAGTATAGTCCCTAGAACACTACCGACTCGCGGGAACTATCCGACGACTCCTAGGAGTAGGGAACAGGAATCCTAAAGACACTAATCGAGATTCTAGGAACCCCGGAGATCCTAGAGACTCTACCCTAGCTCCTAGGCACAGATACTACTAAACAGCCTTAAGAAGACTTAAACAACGACCTAATCATCAAATATCTAAATTAGGTACTCTAGGTGTAAGGATTAGTTAAGACTAACCTCCTACTAGCTAATTCGCTACAAGAGCTTATCGATATCCTTAATAAAGTTCAGGAAGTAAGTAACGAATTACTATTAGAAGGACGGTGCCCTTACGATAGCAAAAGATATACGTATAAAGGATACGTATAATACCCCGAATATAATCTAAGAACTATATCGGGATATTACAACGATAACTATATAACGTACTATATAGGAAAGATCGAACGAAGCCTAGAGCTAAAGCCGCTACGATAGGAAAGAAAACTAGACTAGAAACTAGAATACGCAGGACTCTAGCACAGAAACCGGAGGATAAATACCGAATAACAGCACCTCGTAGCTACTATATAGGGCGCGTATATAAAGATTACTACTAACATCGCGTTTCGATTAACTAAAGTAATACTCGACTCAGGAGCAGCAGGGAACTTTATAAGCCTATAGTATAGGCACTAATATAAGATCTAAGGTATAGAGAAGCTATAACCTACGCCTATTATCAGACTTAACGGAGAAAGTCTCGGACTAGGGATTACGTACGAAAGCGGACCTATACTAATAGTTATTAGAGACTACTTCGAGGTAATTAATTTCGATATTACGAGCCTCGGAGAGTACGACGTAGTACTCGGAGTACCCTAGCTAAGGAAGTATAACCTAGTTATCGACTAGTAAGCGGGATATATACTTTTCGACAGATATAACTATTAACAGACTAGCGAGGTCTAGACCGGAAAGACTAAACTAACAACGCTAAAGAGACCTAGCTCTAGGTTAATAGGTACTTAGGGGAACCCTCACGAAGGAGAACTTAAGAGGAGTTTTTAGCTAGGAGGTAGGTTAAATAAACAAATAACTAATATTAGGGATATTGCTACTACAGAACAGCGACTAGATATAACAGATAAGGAACTTAGAGAATATATTCTTGTTAGTGATAAGGAGATATCTCTCTACGCTATAGGGGCGCTAGAAGAAGGATATAAGATCCCTAAGGAATACGCAGAATTCCAGGATATATTTACGCTACTACTAGATAGTAAGCTACTAGAATATAGTCTATTCGACTACAAAATTAAGATTAAAGACAGCTAAGAACCGAAGTTTATATTAATCTACCTACTATTATAAAAGGAGTTAGCGGTACTAGAGGAATATATTAAGGATAACCTTAAGAAAGGAAATATTTAACACTCAAAATCGTTAATAGGATATCTAATCCTATTTATACTAAAGAAAGGAGGAGAACTTAGAATATACGTTGATTACCGATAACTTAACGATATTACTATTAAAGACCGGTATCTACTACTATTAATCAACAAAATTTAAGATATTATTTAAGAAGCG
This sequence comes from Penicillium subrubescens, assembly GCF_028828155.1. NCBI lineage: Eukaryota > Fungi > Ascomycota > Eurotiomycetes > Eurotiales > Aspergillaceae > Penicillium > Penicillium subrubescens. The sequence continues at coordinate 1,240,478 of NW_026643160.1, read as the reverse complement.
AAATACTATAGTAAGTACAATATTACTAACGTATACAACCGACTTAGGATTAAGGAGAGGGATAAGTAGAAAACAGTATTTAGGACTAAGTTTAAGCACTTCGAATACAAGGTTATACTATTCGGACTTACTAACGCACCTATATTATTCTAACGGTTTATCTTTACTGTTTTGAACGGATACCTCAATAAATTCGTTATCGTATACCTCGACGATATCCTCGTATTCTCTAAAACAGAGGCTGAATATATCGAATATAACAAGAAGGTACTGTAATAGTTAAGAGAGGCGAAGGTTATACTTAAACTCAAGAAATATAAGTTCTACGTTCAGAAAACGAGCTTTCTCGGATACACTATTAATCCCGACGGACTTAAAATAGAACAAGACAAGGTTAAAAGTATACTCGAATAGCTGATACTAATATACGTTAAGGACGTACAGAGCTTTCTTAGACTCGCTAATTACTATCGGAGGTTAGTACTATAATACTTAAAATATATAGCAGGGCTTTACTAATTCACTAAGAAGGTAATACTATTTAAATAGGACAACGAAGCGGAAAAGTTGTTTACTACACTTAAGGAAATATACAACAAAGAGGCAGGAGAAGCAATTATTGCGATATTTAACTACAATACACTAATTATTATAGAAACCGACGTATCGGATTTTACACTTAGGGATTAACTTATATAACTAGGATAAGATAATAAGCTCAGACCTATCGCTTTCTAGTTACGCAAAATAATCCTAGCAGAGCTAAACTACAATATCTACGATAAGGAACTATTAGCTATAGTGTTAGTATTCTAGATATAGAGAGTATACTTAAAAGGAGCTAAGTGTGAAAGGCTGAAGCAAGACTTGATTCAATCTAACTAGGCCAACATGCTGTTTACAAAAAGCTTGGAGAAGAGAAGGAGTGGATCAAGCGGAACAACAATAGAAGTAAGCAGACAGGGCGGTGGCAGAACGGAACGTGCGGGGAAGGCTATGTGGCAGGGCCACATAGTAAGAAGCGGGTCTAACCCGTGACATTACCCCCCTCCTAGGTCAGAAGGGTGATCTGAGTTGTAACCGTCTGAATTCCAAAACGGCGACGAATCGGGGTCGTTTCGGGACTGGTCCGTTGCTGAATCTAAACTGAGGGATTTAGACCGTTTATTCGCGGCAAGTCGAAAAGGACACGCAGATATCCAGTGACTACATGCACCGCAGTAGTAGCAAAGCCCGTGCTTCGCGCGCTCGGCGATATTAGCGGGGTTATTAAAGCCTAGTGGGAGTGGCGGTTTTGATAGGCGCACGCGGTTTGATTTCACTCGAACTGGTGATGATTGGGCGGCGTTTATACGAACTGGGTCAAGGTCCATTAGGTCTAGCTGGCTTTGGCGAGTCTGAGTCTGGCGAGTTTGGTTCTGGCTAGTCTGGTTCTGGCTAATCTGGTTCTGGCTAATCTGGTTCTGGCGTTGGGTGACCGGGCGCTGCTGGCGGCGGTCATGACGTTGGAGTAGTTCTATATAATCATCGTATTCGAGATCGAATAGAGTGTCATACGACTGCTCAAGAATCTGGCGTAACGCGGGGCGTAGTCCGCGGTGTAGCGTAATCGTACGAAGTAGATCCTGCTGGTGAACCTTAGCTTCGTGCGATAGACGTTCGAATCGGGCGAGGTAGGCAACTAGGCTTTCGTCGTCTTTCTGGCGGATATTGGCGAATCGGAGAACTGCATCTTGTTTCTCACGAGGATTATGACAAAGACGTTCGAAATACTGGAAGACTGCTTCGGGTGTCGGGTTGGTTTCGCGAAGATGTAAGACTGAGGCTTGCTGGGGTGGCTCAAGGCGATCGTATACGTAGTCGAATGCTTGTTGACCGGCTAAGCCGTCCGACCGTAGCTTTGCTTGAACAGCTGGAAGCCACGTCTTTAGACTATGTGAGCAGGCTATGACGTATAGGAAGCAGGGTTGAGTAGGTAGAAGAAGAATTACTATCCTTAGTAAGATAGTATATATTCAGATTAGAGAATAACAAGAGACTTAGAATTCAATTCACTCTGCTCAGGGATTTAGATTCCTTATATAATTGAGAAAGCGGGAGATTTAGGCAGATTATATTGATGTCATCTAGTTCTGCTAGATTCTATATGACCTAGTTATAGTATCATATAGATCAGCTGATATCTAGTCTTGACATCATGAATATCTTAGTAGAATCTTCTAGGGTTGCCACATAGAAGATTCTAGCAGATTCTATCAGTTGCCACATAGAAGATTCTAGTAGATTCTATTAGTCTATATACGATAGACTAAATGGTCGGCCGTCGAATCTAGGCGGGTCTGGTAGTCTGAAATGCGAGCGAGTAGGCGCGAGGGTCTCTAGCTGGCGTTGCTGGTCGACGAGTTGTTGCTGGAGTTGCTGAATTAAAGCAAAAAGGGGCTGGTTCTGGTCCATTTCGGCGGGGAATCGGGGGTCTGGCTAGGGGAAAACGAAAGTCTGGCTGGCTGGCTAGTACGACTCGATCACGAGAAGGAAGCTTTTTGTATGTGAAAGGCTGAAGCAAGACTTGATTCAATCTAACTAGGCCAACATGCTGTTTACAAAAAGCTTGGAGAAGAGAAGGAGTGGATCAAGCGGAACAACAATAGAAGTAAGCAGACAGGGCGGTGGCAGAACGGAACGTGCGGGGAAGGCTATGTGGCAGGGCCACATAGTAAGAAGCGGGTCTAACCCGTGACACTAAGTACACCGTAACTGTTAGAACAGATTACTATAACCTTACTTACTTCACGACGACAAAGAAGCTTATACAACGATAAGCTAGATAGGCAGAAACACTAGCCTAATACGACTTTAAGATTATACACTGTAAGGGGACTAAGAACGTAGTAGCGGACGCGCTAAGTCGACGACTAGACTACGAACTCAGAACTAAGGAGGTAGTACCCGCTATCCTAACTACGGACAGCGAAGGGTATATTATTTATAATTACTAAATCCTTATAGCGACTAGCGAATTACAGAACGACGAATAGCTTAAGAAGATTCGAGTTAATATTAAAACTAATAAGTCACTTTAGAAGGTTCTAGGCAACAACAAAGCCCTAATAAAAAACGGCCTAGTCTATATCTACGGCTTAATATATGTTCCTAGGAACCTCCAGAACGAGATTATCTAATTAAACTACGACGAACCTATACAGGGACACCTCGGAATTGAAAAAATAATCGAAAAGATTATACAGAATTATTATATTCCGGTATTACATAGAAAAGTCAAAAATTATATTCGGTAATACGATTTATACTAACAGAACAAATTATCACGATATACACTATACGGAGAAATAGAACTACCGGAAGTACTAAAACAGCTATAGGAATATATTACAATAGATTTCATCACGAAACTACCTATCTCGGAGGGTAACGATATAATTATAGTAGTCGTCGATAGACTAACTAAATACGCCTATATAATCCCAACAATAGAGACTATCGACGCACGATAGATAGCTAACCTGTTACTTAGATATATATTCACTAATCACGGAACACTAACCAAGATTACCTCGGATAGAGACAAACTGTTTATATTTAATATATAGCAATCACTTGCGGATCAACTTGGCATTAAGTATAGACTCTCTACCGCGTATTACCTGCAGACTAACGGATAGACTAAACAAGTTAACTAGACCCTAGAGTAATACCTTCGACACTACGTAAACTTCTAGCAGGACGACTAGGCAGGATTGCTACTAATAGCGTAGTTCGTATACAACAACGCGATACACGTAATAACAAAAGAAACACTATTCTTCGTAAATTATAGGTTTAATCCTACTATTATCGGAGAGCCGATCGGAAGATAACCGCTCGTAGAGTTATCCTGACTACTAGCGACTAGTTTAAAGCAGTTATACCTATAACTATCTAGAGACATCGAGTTTCTTAATATACGTATAAAATTTTATTACGACTAATCGCGCTAGGAGGCGCCAGACTTTCAAAAGGGGGAGAAAGTTTACCTTTTATAACGAAATATCTGTATTAGGCGACCTAGTGCAAAACTCGACTACCTTAAACTAGGACTATTTGAAATTACAGAAAAAACAGGACTACTTAATTATTGTCTAAAGCTACCCGATAGTATATAACGTATCTATACAATATTTTATGTCTTATTATTAGAGAAAGCACCTAGAAACGCTGAAATCGCTACTAACGTAGAAATAGAGGAGGAAACAGAAAACAAATACAAGGTCGAAGAAATCCTAGACACCAATAAAATCAGCAGGAAACCTTACTACCTAGTAAAATAGAGGGGATACGATACCTTAGAAAATACCTAGGAACCTATCGAGAACCTAATAGACTACTACTAGCTAGTTTAATAATTCTATTAACGGGAGACAGGGAATCGCTACCTAAACTAGAGACGTTCAGACTGTCCTAGAAGGAAGAAGGGAACTAAGCGATCTCCTGAAATATCTAATCAAAGTTCGGATTCTTAGTAGTAGAAGCTAACTATTAAATATCGACAGCAGAAGAGGAAGTCTGCTTAGGGGACGTCGTCTTTTTATCTAAGATTCGCAATAGTTTAGTATCATTTTCCGATATTTTGAAACCTTTTTACTTTAGGAAAGCTATCTGCTTCCGCAGCCGACGCTGCTGTAATATAGCCTCCTAATATTGTTTTTGTTTATTTAACAACTATTAATACAGCTCCGCGAGGCGAGACTGTAAATTATTTAACTCGGGTTCTAACAAATCGAGTTTATCCTTATTCTTTTCAATATCGGAAGACAGCTTGTCTTCTGTACAACGCAATAAATCCTATTCGCGACTAGTATAGAAATCCTGTTTATATACCCGGCTAGCACGAGTACACAACGTATACTTCGAATAACGACGACTCCGATCTATTACGCACTCTTCACCTAACTCACGATAACAATCACAAGGAACTAAAGCGACGAAACTGTTAGCAACAATATACTTAGCCTAACGAACGCGACCGGCGACTTAGTTACAACTAGCAGGAAGTTTCGGGGTACCTTCGAGAAATAAGTTAGCCTTACGTTTAGGTATAGTAAGGGAGCATATCGAGAAAATACGAAAACAGAAAAGCAGCACTTACCTAAGGGGGAACCGGTGTTTAAATCCTTTAAGGACAAAGGACAGGGAAGGAGGGGATAATATTACAAACCTCAAAGAGGCGCGGGGGCCGCAACTATTTAAGGGGCAACCGAGAACTAATCATTCCACAGACGCTAGGCACTAGCGTTATCACGTACGTTTCAGTATACTTAGGTATGCTTAGAGGGGGCTCTAAGGCAGGCACTCGAGGCGGGAGCCAGAAACAGCCTGCGGCTAACCATCACAACTAATACCTACTTACCTAACAGGACGGTTAGCGCGGTGCAGGAAGCGGCCACCCCGCACGTGACCTAGGTGGTAGAAGGGTAGATAGGTATACGGGTAGAATATGCTAAGAGTTATCTACCACTATACTATCTACCAACTTATTATATATACTATCGGGAAGGACTGGATATATAAGGACACTCATTCAGCATCATATATTTAGTTCTTCGCGATCAATCTCACATTGTTACTTAGTTACTACCTTTAGTACTTTGCACTTCACAGTTTACCTTTAAGACAACCCAACCTACAAGTAGGGGATTCACTTAGTAGCAACACTTAGTGATTGACTTACTTAGCGCGCACTTCTGGCACGTTCTGCAAGTTACTCAACAGGACCCGAACCCGACGTAAGGCTTTGTATAGCATCGGTACGGTTGCGAGCTACTCTCAGAATCCGTAGTTGGAATCAGGCAAGTATAACCCGTAGACATTCTAACTCACAGTGACCAGTCGGCTACGCGTAACACTATAATAAGTATAGAAGGCTATTTTCTATTTATTACCTTCCTTAATATAAATTTAGTAATAGGTATCTTAGATATTAATCTTATTAAAGACCTTTAAGCTAGTAAGTTAGTCTAAGATCTCTAAAATAAGGGGTAAAGAGTAATAATTCTTTACTAAAACCTTATTAAATCCTTAATAGTCGATATAAAGGTAGAGGTCTCTATTATTTTTTAGTATAAATAAAATAGGGGCTTTAGCTAGATTTTTAGATTTATAGATTTAGCTATTCTTAAGATTCTTATTAATATATTTATATAATTCTATAAGCTCCTTTTATAATAGAGAGTAAATAAGCTTATATAAGACCTTTACTCTAAGTATAAGGTTAATAGTGTAATTATATTTATTTAATAAAGGTAAGGTCTTTAAGTTTTAAGATAGGAGGAACTTATCAAACTTTAATAATTTAGGAGATAATTAGTAAGGTTCTAGTATAATTTTATTAATATTATAGTTAATTAGAAGCTGTCGGATTTACAGGGTCGGCATAAATCCTTCTGCGTGCACAAGCAAGCGAGTGTGCACAGTTGGTTAAATCAGTATACGATTAGCGAAGAATCGTATAGGTTAGGTTAAGCGATAGAGGGAGGGGGGTCAGCAGTATTAGATTGATAGTAGTTAGGTAGGCAGCGTACAGTATTAGACTACTATACAATCAGGTAGGCCTAGAGCTCTCTCTTGATAAGGTCAGGTCAGGTCGGACGGTCTAATCGTAGAACGTCGGGATTGTGATTGTGCGATTCAGCCAAGAACCCACAATCATAGAAGAATGACTATCCACAAGAAAGGGGGTCGGCAGTCTTAGATAGGTAGTAATTAGGTAGGCAACATACAGTATTAGACTAGAGCTACACCATCAGGTAGGCCTTAGTCTCTCATGTGAATGAAAAGAGTGTCAGACTTAATTCAATTTAGCTATGGAAAACAGGTAGTATTTATAACTTCATGAAATCGAGGCAATACGTCAGAATAGAATCTTATAGAAATCAGAAGAAATAGAGTGTTGAAGCTCTTTCGTCATATGTGCAAGTTGTTGATGTCAATCGTTAAAGATCGTCGTCACGTATACGTTCCGTCGCATTCTGTCACGTTCGATAGCTTTCATAGGGGCTTATGCACTCACTCATGTTGACAGGGGCTTATACACCCACTTATATTAACAGAAGCTATATTTCCTTAAGTAATTTAATAATAGTAAAGATATATATATAGTTTCTAGCTCCTTAATAAAGCGTATAAGTAAAAGGATTTCAATAAATAATATTCTAAACTATTAAAGGCTATTTTACCTAAACTATAATTATTACTAACTATATAAGTTTATAATACCTATAGACTACTATAACTTATAGTAAGCGTTTAGCTTATTAGGTTAATAAGTTTTAAGAGTATAATCTAAAGATTTAGCATTAAAAGGGATTAGATATAATAACCCCGGATATATTAAGTAAGAGGCTAGATTTTATTAAAGATAGCCCTATTAATATATCCTAATCCTAGCTAATTTAGGGTATTACTCTTACTATAACTTTAACAGAATCGCTAACTATTAATAAAGTCCCTAAAAACGAATAGTTAGGGGCGGTTATGTAGTTCCTTGGTATAGGGGAGCTACTATCTTATATATCTATTACTAGGGCTATCTAATAGTATATAGCTTATTTAAGCTTTTATAGCTATCCGGATAAGAATATAATAGACTAATAACTTATTTTTACCTATAATGATAAGCTTATTATATTATATTTAAAGCCTATCTTTTATAGAGACTTTATAAACTATATATATTTAGAATTTAGCTACTTAAGGTAGCCTAGCCTAAATAGAGTTATCTAACTATAGGCGTAGTAGCTATAAATATAAAGAGATATTGTCAATATAAGTGGGTGCATAAGCCCATGAGAGCTATCGAACTTGACAGAATACGACGGAACGTACACGTGACGACGATCAACGATTGACATCAACAACTTGCATACATAACGAAAGAGCTTCAACACTCTATTTCTCTGATTTCTATGAGATTCCATTCTGACGTATTGCCTCGATTTCATAAAGTTATAAATACTGCCTGTTTTCCATAGCTAGTTGAATCAAGTTTGATGATTGTGATGAAGTTGGAGCATTCTTCTATTATAAGTTAACTTCCGATTCTGAGCCGAATCGTACGACCTGACCTAACCTATACGATTCTTCGCCAATCGTATCCTGATTTGACCAACCGTGCACACTCGCTTGCTTGTGCACGACGGAAGGATTTATGCTGACCCTGTATACCCGACAGATATTATAAATATAGTATATTCGTACCTAAATTATTAAGTTTTATAGGGTTCTAAATAGTCTTTAAAGAGAGAAACCCCTTAATATATAATAGCCTTAAGGATCTATCTATTCTAATATTAAGGGATTAACCTAATTAATATCCTACTAGTAACCCCTAATAGTAATAGATAGATTATTATAGTAATTAATGTCGACATGAGTGGGTGCATAAGCCCCAAGAGAGTGGGTGCATAAGCCCATGAGAGCGATCGAACTTGACAGAATGCGACGGAACGACCACGTGACGACGATCTTCAACGATTGACATCAACAGATTGCACACATGACGAAAGAGCTTCAACACTCTATATTTCTATTGATTTCTATGAGATTCTAGTCTGATGTATTGCCTCGATTTCATGAAGTTATAAATATTGCCTGTTTTCCATAGCTAGTTAAATCAAGTTTAATGATTGTGATGAAGTTGGAGCATTCTTCTATCATAAGTTAACTTCCGATTCTGAGCCGAATCGTACGACCTAACCTGACCTATACGATTCTTCGCCAATCGTATACTGATTTGACCAATCGTGCACACTCGCTTGCTTGTGCACGACCGAAGGATTTATGCTGACCCCGTAAATCCGACAGTTATGAGCCCGATCGCTGCAGCCTGTTGCTAAAGCTTTCGGATTCACTCTTCTCTGATCTATCTCTTACTTTCGTCTCACCTGTCTATCACTTTCGCTTCATAAGTGATGGATTCGACCAATATTCAAGCCACCTGGCTTAACTACCCTTTGAAGTGCCACGCGCACTGGATCCCCTGGTACACTGCTGTGCAAGATTATGCACTGTCGAATGGTGTGTGGAAATACACCAATCCTGATGAACAGCCTGCTACACCTCCGCAGGAGCCGATAAAGCCACAGATATCCGATGTGGTTAAACGACCATCGAATACGTTCACATCTGACGAACCCTCACCTACACGCCTGATTGATCTCACACCTGATCAGCTATCAATCTACAAGATTCTGCTAAGCGAGTATGAGTCGTCGAAATCAGACTACCTTCGCTATATGCGCGCAATTGAATTGCTAAAGCAAGGTATTCGCTCATCACTCACGCCTGAGGGAAGGCAAATCGTCAACGGCCTATCCCCACGCGAAGCTATCATAAAGCTACGTGCTACATTCGCTCTATCCAGCCAATCGAAGAACCGCCAAATCCTACGCGATTGGGATGCATGGAAGCGCCAAACGCCGCCTACAAAGCCTTCCAACCTAGCTATATGGTGCCAGAAATGGGTGATTTGCCAAGCCGACGGCGAACAGGCCAATATTGCCCAGTTCCAAGATCCCTTATCACCAATTTATGACTTCCTAGAGGCTATTCAACCTTGCGATCAAAGCTTCTACACGTTCTGGCATAACACTATCCTTCAGGGGATAAAGCAGCCTACTTTGACAGAGCTAGTCAATCAATTTATCGACCAATATCGATCAGCCCCGCCGTCTACTAGCGGAAGCAGACGGCAGATTGCTCACACGACCTATCAGGGCCGAAATCCTGATGACGACGATGATAGTAACGAAAAGCCACCGAAACCACGCCGAAAGGGCACCTGCCCTTGCCAGGGTCCACCTAATGACGGTAACCACGATTTCAACAGATGCCCATACATCAACCCACGCGCTAGGCCTAAGAGCTGGCAGCCAGACGAAGAAATTCAACAGACCTTCCAAAGGATTTGCGAATCATCACCTGCATTCAAGACTGCATACGACTTTGCGGTCAAAAGACACCAAAAGCCAGCTAAATCAGGCAATCAGAAGCGTACGCGCGAGCTAGAGCAAGCTCCACTAGACAAAGAAACGACGACTAGGGATGCTTTCTCTGCCTATATCCCGAAACAGCAAGCTGAAGACCTCTTCCGAGCCGATGATGGGAAAGCCATGAGCACGATTTGGATCCCAGCTAAGAAAAATGACACCTGGTGCTATGATACTGGAGCATCTATCCATGTCACGAACAACAGAGATCTACTATCAAACTATAGGCCAGTTGTTTCCTCCGTCATGGTAGGAAATACTGAGACCACTATCCTCGGATATGGAGAGCTTATCTTGAAGCCAACACAATCTCTTGATGGAACCAGTTTTCCCTTAAAGCACGTCGCATATTGCCCTGGATTCCATATCAACCTAATCTCTGCAGAAAGAGCTGCAAGCGCTGGAATCTATCTGAATGGCAAAGACTACACGCTAGAGGAGAAGGATGGCACGCCAATATGCCGATTGAATGCGAAATCAGGCATTTATTTGATCAAATGGGACGAAATGTCTACTACCGGACACTCTGCCAATCACGTTTCCCTTCCTTCACCTATCTCTCAGCTATCTCTCACTTCCGATTCACTTGATGATGATATTGCTAGCCAATTCGACAAGATTGCCCTATCTTCACACACGAAGAAGCCGCTGGATAGAACCATCGACCAATGGCACCGACGATTAGGCCATATCAGCCACGACGTTATAGCACGACTACCAGAGCACTCATCAAATATCACTGTCAAAGATATATCCTCGCCTATCAGCCATTGCGAAGCATGCAAACTGGCTAATTCACCACGTCAAATCTCTCGATTACCGATGCGATATAATCGACCGTTCGAATCGCTGCACTGGGACCTTATTCACTTCGAGCAATCGCTCACGAAAACTTCCTACCTATCACATTCGGTCGATCCAGTGACTAAATATCAGCTAGCGCAAGACCTTCCTTCGAAAACCGATTCAACACAATCGCTGTCTGACCAAATCGACTTCGTACGAAACCAATTCAACCTAAGCGTCCTTACAGTGCATTCAGATAACGAAAAGACACTATCCGACTTCTTCAACCAGCAAGCAACCGCTCGCGGAATCAAGCTAGAGACTACTCCGCCCTATCAGCCTGACCAAAATGGCTACGCCGAACGATATGGTGCATTGATATCAAAGATGGCTAGGCAGATGACGATTGATGCAAATCTACCAAGCTATCTATAGCCTGAAGCAGCTAAGACAGCTGTTTATATTCAAAATCGCATACCACACCGATCAATCAACTGGCAATCGCCACATGAAGCACTCGCAGCCTATCTAGGCGATAATGCACCACATTGGCTACAAGCCAAACCTGACCTTTCGAATATACGAATCTTCGGATGCAAAGCGTACGTGCGCATCAACAAGCTTCCTAGACTAGCTAAGCTAGCGCCACGCGCGGCTATCGGTTACCTAGTAGGCTATGAAGCACACAATATTTGGCGAATTTGGATACCCTCTAATCGCCGAGTGATTCGTGCACGGGACGTGCAATTCAACGAAGACGAATTCTACGATTCCTTATTGCCTAATCAGAGGATTCGCATCTATGAAGATAGCAATCTATCGCAGCCGATTACCACTCTTGATGATGAAGAAACGCTCAAGATCCTTGACGATATCGATATACCAATTACCTCCCAACAGACGATGCAGTATGATCTAGGGGGTGGAAGCCCTAGTACGACGGCTAATTTAGATCCTGCTGCACCCTCTCAGCCTTCCGAAACTTCATTTTCGCCTCACTTTCAGCTCACTTCTGATCCTGACGATCATGACGAAATCCTTGGAGACCAACCGCCTACCCCTCCACTGGATCCAAAAGCAGACGAATTTGACCAATCTGACCAATCAGACCCTTCTGATACTGAAGATACTGGCCAATCTAGCCAGATGCAGCCTTTCGTGCTTATTGATAACACCGATTTCGACCCTTCCGGTTACGAACCACTGATATCGACTAAACGCCCACGTTCTGATTCAGATGCTAGCCAAGACCATGGTGAAGCTAAGCGCCCTCATATCAACCTCACAGCGTTTATGCAGGCCTTCCTGCTAGACCAAAGCATACAAAAGCAGCCAAAAATTCTGATATCCTCTATTCCACCTGCACCATCCGGCTACAATCAGCTAGCTAGCCACCCTTTCGAGAGCCAATTTCGTCAAGCTATGCAGATTGAATTCAACAAGCTTATAGATATGCATGCATTTGAACCAATAAGCGCACATCTAGTCACATACGCACACCAGACGAATTGCAAAGGAATTGACCAGTCAGACTGCCCCCGCCACCAGTTCATCCCAATGCGATGGGTATTCGCTTATAAATCAGACGAATCAGGCTATCTCACACGCTTCAAAGCCCGCTTATGTGTGCGTGGAGACACCCAAGTTCCTGACGACCAAGACGCTCGCACTAGCACACTCGCGGCTAGAACGTTTCGCACGCTTATCGCGATTATCACACGATTTGACCTTGAGACCTTTCAGATGGATGCTGTCAACGCCTTCCTAAACAGCTCGCTAAAGGAAGAAGTTTACTGCCGATATCCCCCAGGATTAGGCAGGAAATCGATGGTTTTACGCTTGCATAAAGCAGTATATGGCCTACGAATCGCTGGTAAGCGATGGGAAGATGATATTAAAGAGATGCTGCTCTCACTTGGATTCAAACCTTGCCCTGATGACCCTGCCCTTTATACCGATAATCGCATGATTATTATGGTATTCGTCGACGATTTCCTTGCTGCCTATCACAAAAGTGAGAGTTCGCACGCTCAGCAAATCAAAAGACTACTCTCAGAACGATTCGAAATGAAGGATTGCGGCGAACTGACACAGTTCATTGGTATTCGAATCGTACGTGATCGATCAAAACGAAAGACCTGGCTAAATCAAGCAGCCTACATTGAAAAGATAGCTGCTAGATTCAACCTGCTAAACAGCCAGAAAGCCCCAAAACTGCCACTTCCAGCCACACAAAAGCTTGATCCAATTCTGACAGAACCAATTGACCCGAAAATCGTCAAGCTATATCAACAAAAGTGTGGATCTACCCTTTTCCCTGCTGTTTGGACCCGACCAGATACTGCATTCGCCAACCAATTGCTAGCTAAATCGCTTACTCGCTGCAATGAGAAGCATTTAGCAGCTGTCGACTATCTGATATTGTATCTCTATGCGACGAGATACCTTTCGCTCTGCTTTGACAGCGAAATGAGAGCTTCTATCTTCACTGCCGCCTCAGATGCAAGCTTTGCTGACAATCCTGACCGAAAGAGCTCTGAAGGATTTATCTTCTGCTTATTTGGTGGCCCAATTGAATGGAAATCGCGCAAGCAGAAGACTATCACCACATCGACCACAGAAGCCGAATTGCTAGCTATTAGCCACGCGGCTAAGCAGCTATACTGGATCAAACGCCTCTTTTCCTTCATCCAATTCGAAACTGACCAATTGGATGTGATCGAATGCGATAATCAGCAGACAGTTGATTTGCTCACGCGCGAGAAATCAACATTTCAGACCAAACTTCGTCATGTTGATATCCACCAGCTTTGGATTCGCCAGGAAGTCCAAGCTAGACGATTGCGAATTGAATGGGTTAAATCGGCCGAAATGATAGCCGACGGCCTCACAAAGCGTTTATCTGCAGAAAAACATGCTGCCTTTGTTCAACAGCTAGGCATGGAGATCTTACCTGCAGAGAAATCCCCTTCCTTCTGATATCTCTCATTCAGCTCTCACTTTGACCTCACATTGAGAGCTGAGGGGGTGTGTCGACATGAGTGGGTGCATAAGCCCCAAGAGAGTGGGTGCATAAGCCCATGAGAGCGATCGAACTTGACAGAATGCGACGGAACGACCACGTGACGACGATCTTCAACGATTGACATCAACAGATTGCACACATGACGAAAGAGCTTCAACACTCTATATTTCTATTGATTTCTATGAGATTCTAGTCTGATGTATTGCCTCGATTTCATGAAGTTATAAATATTGCCTGTTTTCCATAGCTAGTTAAATCAAGTTTAATGATTGTGATGAAGTTGGAGCATTCTTCTATCATAAGTTAACTTCCGATTCTGAGCCGAATCGTACGACCTAACCTGACCTATACGATTCTTCGCCAATCGTATACTGATTTGACCAATCGTGCACACTCGCTTGCTTGTGCACGACCGAAGGATTTATGCTGACCCCGTAAATCCGACAATTAATTATACTATCTACTAGCTAGTTACTAAAGCTATCCTTAAGGCTACTAAAAAAGCATTAGGTAAGTTCTTATATAAATAAATAGAAAGGTAGAAAACCTAAATAGACTATTAGGTTATATATTAATAAAATACCTAATAGGAAAGCTAATAAAAGTATAGGATCTCTGCTTAATATAAGTAGTTACTACTCTTAAGATCCGCGAATATATTATAACTAGCCTTAGTCTATTTTATCTTATATATAGAATTTACTATTTACTATTAAGTAATAATTTATTAAAAGATACTTTATCTTTTATAGAAAGAATTAGAGAGCTCTAGAATCTTAGTAATACCTATAAGAAAGCGAATAAACTCTTACTTACGTATAGTATACTATTAGAATAAATTATATATATATAAGTTTAGTTATAAAGATAAGCTTTAAAAAGGATACCTAGGTTTTAATCTAAAATAAATAGCTATAAAAGTATAAAAGTAAATAGCTTAGGCCTTTTAAAATTATTAAAGCTTACTTGCTTAATACTTATACGTTAATAAAGCTAAATAGCTACGTTCTCTATTATTTAATTAATAGATCTTACCTTATTAAAGCTAATATAAAGGACTTATAAGCGTTATAGATATCCTAAGCTACTTAGAGCGCTCTCTATAAGAAAGATCTATAGTTAAAAAGGCTTAAAGAGATCCTAAAAGTCCTTACTTAAGATAACTCTTCCCTTACCTATTACAAATTATCTATATTTACTTATAAAAAATAGAAGGCTTTTTAGGCTAATAGTATATATTAATAGTAAGTAAGGAAGAGTAATAATCTTATAAATAAAGTTAATAGTAGTTTTATAGAAAATACTCTTAAATATTACTAAAAGTAATTAATAGCGAAGGATAAAAGATTATAAAAGCTAATAAGAGATTAAGAGAAGCTCTAATCGCTTACCTTTAAAGGGAATAGTAACTAAGAGAGTTTAAAGGAATACTCTCCCTAATTAATCTAAAATAAGCTATAAGATACTAATATTTATAAAAAGACTCTTTTTAATAGCCCTATAATTATTATAATTTAGGCTATAGGCCTATAGAAAGAAAGTCAAAGCTAGAACTTAATAGATAAATTAATAAATATTATAGATAGAAGTTTATTGTCACGGGTTAGACCCGCTTCTTACTATGTGGCCCTGCCACATAGCCTTCCCCGCACGTTCCGTTCTGCCACCGCCCTGTCTGCTTACTTCTATTGTTGTTCCGCTTGATCCACTCCTTCTCTTCTCCAAGCTTTTTGTAAACAGCATGTTGGCCTAGTTAGATTGAATCAAGTCTTGCTTCAGCCTTTCACATACAAAAAGCTTCCTTCTCGTGATCGAGTCGTACTAGCCAGCCAGCCAGACTTTCGTTTTCCCCTAGCCAGACCCCCGATTCCCCGCCGAAATGGACCAGAACCAGCCCCTTTTTGCTTTAATTCAGCAACTCCAGCAACAACTCGTCGACCAGCAACGCCAGCTAGAGACCCTCGCGCCTACTCGCTCGCATTTCAGACTACCAGACCCGCCTAGATTCGACGGCCGACCATTTAGTCTAAAGACGTGGCTTCCAGCTGTTCAAGCAAAGCTACGGTCGGACGGCTTAGCCGGTCAACAAGCATTCGACTACGTATACGATCGCCTTGAGCCACCCCAGCAAGCCTCAGTCTTACATCTTCGCGAAACCAACCCGACACCCGAAGCAGTCTTCCAGTATTTCGAACGTCTTTGTCATAATCCTCGTGAGAAACAAGATGCAGTTCTCCGATTCGCCAATATCCGCCAGAAAGACGACGAAAGCCTAGTTGCCTACCTCGCCCGATTCGAACGTCTATCGCACGAAGCTAAGGTTCACCAGCAGGATCTACTTCGTACGATTACGCTACACCGCGGACTACGCCCCGCGTTACGCCAGATTCTTGAGCAGTCGTATGACACTCTATTCGATCTCGAATACGATGATTATATAGAACTACTCCAACGTCATGACCGCCGCCAGCAGCGCCCGGTCACCCAACGCCAGAACCAGATTAGCCAGAACCAGATTAGCCAGAACCAGACTAGCCAGAACCAAACTCGCCAGACTCAGACTCGCCAAAGCCAGCTAGACCTAATGGACCTTGACCCAGTTCGTATAAACGCCGCCCAATCATCACCAGTTCGAGTGAAATCAAACCGCGTGCGCCTATCAAAACCGCCACTCCCACTAGGCTTTAATAACCCCGCTAATATCGCCGAGCGCGCGAAGCACGGGCTTTGCTACTACTGCGGTGCATGTAGTCACTGGATATCTGCGTGTCCTTTTCGACTTGCCGCGAATAAACGGTCTAAATCCCTCAGTTTAGATTCAGCAACGGACCAGTCCCGAAACGACCCCGATTCGTCGCCGTTTTGGAATTCAGACGGTTACAACTCAGATCACCCTTCTGACCTAGGAGGGGGGTAATGTCACGGGTTAGACCCGCTTCTTACTATGTGGCCCTGCCACATAGCCTTCCCCGCACGTTCCGTTCTGCCACCGCCCTGTCTGCTTACTTCTATTGTTGTTCCGCTTGATCCACTCCTTCTCTTCTCCAAGCTTTTTGTAAACAGTATGTTGGCCTAGTTAGATTGAATCAAGTCTTGCTTCAGCCTTTCACATTTATAGTCTATTAAAGAATATTAGATAAAGTCTAAAAAGAGGTTCTTCTTATTACTCTTATTATCTTTCTTCTTCTTTATAGGTATATCTTTAAGCTTAAGGACCTCTTTACTTATAAGATACTTACTTAGAACTTATTAATCGCTTTTAAGATAAGCTATTATTAATATATAGATATGCGATACCCCGCACTAAGCGTGTAGATAAGCAATACACATCGGACTAATCGGATATCTACCACTACACGATACGATAATAAGATATCAACTATCTTATTAAATAGAAAGAACAACAAGTTTCCTAACACTCTTGTATCCCCTATATTACTCTAAGAGTTTTATCAGTCTTTTTCCTTAACATTCTGCTATATACCTAAAGTTATAAATACTACCTGTTTCCCTAGTTAAATAGAACAAGTTTAACACTATTTTCACTTACTAATAGAGCTTAAGGCAATTCTAATTAAACTACGTTAACCCTCTACTATTTAACCTGTTCGCTACCGACCTACCTCTATTACACTTTCGTCACTCTTCTATAATCGTAGTATTCGATCGACCTATATACGCCTCTAAGCACACTCTAGGGTTTATATATACAGCGTAAATCCGATAGTTATA
This sequence comes from Penicillium subrubescens, assembly GCF_028828155.1. Lineage (NCBI taxonomy): Eukaryota > Fungi > Ascomycota > Eurotiomycetes > Eurotiales > Aspergillaceae > Penicillium > Penicillium subrubescens. The sequence continues at coordinate 1,222,895 of NW_026643160.1, read as the reverse complement.
AGCCCGATTGCTGTAGCCCTTTACTAAAGCTTTCGGATATCTCACTTTACCTTCACTTTTACCTTATCTTTCTATTACTTATATCTTATAAGTAATAGATTTAACTAATCTATAAGCTACCTAGCTTAAATATCCACTAAAAAGCCACGTACACTAGATCTCCTAGATTACTACTGTGTAAGACTATATAGTAGAAAATAGTGTATAGCAATATACTAATCCTAATTAACCGCCTGCTACGCCGTTGTAGGAACCGATAAAGCCGTAGATATCTGATATAGCTAGGTAGCTGTCTAATACCTTTATATCTAATGAACTATTACCTATACGCCTGATTAATCTTATACTAAATCAAGTATCTATCTATAGAATCCTTCTTAATAAATACAATTCGTCTAGATCTAATTTTAAGTAATATATACGATTAATTTAGTCTCTTAAGCAAGGTATTTAATTATCTCTTACACCTAAGGGAAGAAAGATAATTAATAGCCTATTACTATATAACGTAATTATATAGCTACGCACTATATTCGCCCGATTAGACTAATTAAAGAATCAGTAAATCCTACGTGATTAGGATAAAATTAAGCGCTAAGCGCTATTATCTAAATCCTCTTAACTTACTATATAGGGCTAAAGGTAGATTATTTGTAAATCACAAGGAAGTTAGGCTAATATCTCTTACTTCTAAGACCCTCTTACTTTAGTTTACGACTTCTTAGAAGCTACTTAATTAAGTAACTTAAGCTTCTATACTTTCTAGTATAATACAATCCTTTAGGGCTTATAGTAGCCTATACTTACTAAATTAGTTAATCTCTTTATTAAATAATATCGACTAATTATACTAGCTATAAATAATAGGTAATAGATTATATATTAAACCTATTAGGGCAGAAATCCTAATAACGAATTAAAAGAAATACTAATAAAACTAGGCTAAAAGAGTAAGGGTACCTACCTATATAAGGGTCTATTAAGTAATAGCTATCACGATTTTGATTAATATAGCTATATTAACCCGCTAGTTAGGCTAAAGGATTAGAAGCCTAGTAGAAAGGCCTAATAAGTATTTAAATAGCGATATAAAGCCTTACTAGGATTTAAAAGGCCTACTAATATATAATCTAAAAGTATTAAATATTAGATAAATCTAATCAGACAAAATAGCTAAATTAGATAAATTACCTAAACTAGCTAAAAGAGATATATTTTTAGTATATATTCCGAGAGAGTAAATTAACGATATCTTCCGAAGTAATAATAGTAAGGTAATAAGTATAATTTAGGTCTCTATAAAGAAAAACGATATATAGTGCTATAATACTAGAGTATTAATCTATATTACGAATAATAGAGATCTACTATTAAACTATAGGCTAGTTATTTCCTCTATTATAGTAAGAAATACTAAAACTATAATCCTTAGCTATAGAGAGCTTATAGTTACTGTCAACATGTGGATGTGCAATACCCCGCACTAAGTGTTGATAAGCAATACACATCGGACCAATCGGATAAGCACCCCAGTGCACGACTATAAGCAATACGGTCGGACCAATCATATCAACACCACAGAGCACGACTATACAATACGATGAAAGATATCAACTATCACATCATAACGCAAAGAACAACAAGTTTCCTAACACTCTTGTATGCCCCCATGTTATTCTGAGATTTTATCAGTCTTTTCCTGTGACATTCTGCCATGTACCTAAAGTTATAAATACTGCCTGTTTCCCTAGTTAAATTGAACAAGTTTGACACCATTTTCACTCACCAATAGAGCTCAAGGCAATTCTGATTTAACTGTGTTGACCCTCCACTGTTCAACCTGTTCGCTGCCGACCCACCTCTATTGCACTTTCGTCACTCTTCCATAATCGTGGTATTCGATCGACCTGTGTGCGCCTACAAGCACACGCCTCAGGGTTTATGCACACGGCGTAAATCCGACAGTTATGAGCCCGATTGCCGCAGCCCTTTGCTAAAGCTTTCGGATATCTCACTTTACCTTCACTTTCACCTTACCTTTCTATCACTTACATCTTACAAGTGATGGATTCAACCGATCTACAAGCCACATGGCTTAAATATCCACTGAAAAGCCACGCACACTGGACCTCCTGGATTACTGCTGTGCAAGACTATGCAGTAGAAAATAGTGTGTGGCAATACACTAATCCTGATCAACCGCCTGCTACGCCGCCGCAGGAACCGATAAAGCCGCAGATATCTGATGTAGCTAGGCAGCCGTCTAATACCTTCACATCTGATGAACCATCACCTACACGCCTGATTGATCTTACACCAAATCAAGTATCTATCTATAGAATCCTTCTTGACGAATACAATTCGTCTAGATCTGATTTTAAGCAATACATACGATCAATTCAGTCTCTTAAGCAAGGTATTCAATCATCTCTCACACCTGAGGGAAGAAAGATAATCAACGGCCTATCACCACGCGACGCAATCATACAGCTACGCGCTACATTCGCCCGATCAGACCAATCGAAGAATCGGCAAATCCTGCGTGATTGGGATGAAATCAAGCGCCAAGCACCACCATCTAAATCCTCTCAACTCACCACATGGGGCCAAAGGTGGATTATTTGCAAATCACAAGGAAGTCAGGCCAATATCTCTCACTTCCAAGACCCTCTCGCTTCAGTCTACGACTTCCTAGAGGCTATTCAACCAAGCGACCAAGGCTTCTACACATTCTGGTGCAATACAATCCTTCAGGGCTTACAGCAGCCTACACTCACTGAATTGGTTAATCTCTTTGTTGAACAATATCGACCAATTGCACCATCTACACACAATAGGCGACAGATTGCACACCAAACCTATCAGGGCAAAAATCCTGATGACGAACCGGAAGAAACACCAACGAAACCAGGCCGAAAGGGTAAGGGCACCTGCCCATGCAAGGGTCCACCAAGCAACGGCTATCACGATTTTGATCAATGCAGCTATATCAACCCGCTAGTCAGGCCAAAGGATTGGAAGCCTAGCAGAAAGGCCCAGCAAGCATTCAAACAACGATGTGAATACTCACTGGGATTTAAGAAGGCCTACCAGCATGCAATCAAAAAGCATCAAAAATCAGATGAACCTGAATCAGACGAAATAGTCGAATCAGACGAATCGCCCGAATCGACTAAAAGAGATGCATTTTCAGCATATATTCCGAGAGAGCAAACCAATGACATCTTCCGAAGCAACGATAGCAAGGCAATGAGCACAATTTGGGTCTCTGCTAAGAAAAACGATATATGGTGCTATGATACTGGAGCATCAATCCATGTCACGAACAACAGAGATCTACTGTCAAACTATAGGCCAGTCGTTTCCTCCGTCATGGTGGGAAATACTGAGACCACAATCCTTGGCTACGGAGAGCTTACTGTCACCCCAACGAAATCTCTTGATGGAAGCACCTTTCCTTTAAAGCATGTCGCATACTGCCCTGGATTCCATATCAACCTTATCTCAGCAGAACGTGCTGCAAGCGCTGGAATCTATCATAATGGCAAGAATTCTACTCTAGAAGAGGGTGATGGAACACCAATTTGCCAATTGAATGCGAAATCAGGTATTTATCTGATCAAATGGGATGAAGTGATAGACACAGGGCGCCACACTGCTAATCATGTCTCTCTTCCTTCACCTATCTCTCACTTATCTCTCACTTATGCTACACACAATCATGTATCTCCCCTTACTGACCAATTTAGCAAAATTGTGCTATCTTCACACACAAAGAAACAACTTGATGGCACGATTGATCAGTGGCACCGAAGATTAGGCCATATTAGCCACGATATCATATCACGCCTACCAGAGCATGCATCAAACGTCACAATCAAAGATATATCTTCGCCTATCAGCCATTGCGAAGCATGCAAACTGGCTAATTCACCACGTCAAGTCTCTCGATTACCAATGCGATATAATCGACCATTCGAATCTCTGCACTGGGACCTTATTCATTTCGAGCAATCGCTCACGAAGACTTCCTACCTATCACATTCGGTCGATCCTGTGACTAAATATCAGCTAGCGCAAGACCTTTCTTCAAAGACTGATTCAACACAATCCCTTTCCGATCAAATCGATTTCGTACGAAACCAATTCAACCTAAGCGTCCTTATAGTGCATTCAGATGACGAAAAAGCACTATCCGACTTCTTCAATCAGCAAGCAACCGCTCGCGGAATCAAGCTAGAGACTACTCCGCCCTATCAGCCTGATCAAAATGGCTATGCTGAACGATATGGTGCATTGATATCAAAGATGGCTAGGCAGATGACGATTGATGCAAACCTACCAAGCTATCTTTGGCCTGAGGCAGCGAAGACAGCTGTTTACATTCAAAACCGCATACCGCACCGCTCAATCAACTGGCAATCGCCACATGAAGCACTTGCAGCCTATCTAGGCGACAATACCCCACATTGGCTACAAGCTAAACCTGACCTTTCGAATATACGAATCTTCGGATGCAAAGCGTACGTGCGTATCAACAAGCTTCCTAGACTAGCTAAGCTAGCGCCACGCGCGGCTATCGGCTATCTAGTAGGCTATGAAGCACACAATATTTGGCGAATTTGGATACCCTCTAATCGTCGAGTGATTCGTGCACGAGACGTTCAATTCAACGAAAACGAATTCTACGATTCCTCATTGCCTAATCAAAGGATTCGCGTCTATGAAGAAGACCTATCACAGCCGATTGATACACTCGATGATGAAGAAACGCTGAAGATCCTTGACGATATCGAACAGACGATACAGCACGATCTAGGGGGTGGAAGCCCTAGTACAACGGCTAATATAGATCCTGCTACACCCTCGCAACCTACTGAAACCTCACTTTCACCTCACATTCAGCTCACTTCCAATTCGAATGAGCTAGACGACGAAATCCTTGGAGACCAACCGCTTACTCCTCCACTTGATCCAAAAGCAGACGAATTCGACCAATCAGACCAATCTGATTCTATCGATAATACTGGCCAATTTAGCCAGATGCAGCCTTTTGTGCTAATTGATAACACTAACTTCGACCCTTCCGGCTACGAACCCCTATCTATACCAAAGCGACAACGATCCGATTCAGATGCTAGCCGAGACCTAGATGAGGTTAAGCGCCCTCACATCAACCTCACTTCACTTACGCAGGCCTTCCTGCTAGACCAAAGCAAACAACCAAAGGTGCTGATTTCATCAATTCCTCCGCCACCTTCTGGCTATCATCACCTAGTCAGCCACCCTTTCGAAAGCCAATTTCGTCAAGCTATGCAAATTGAATTCAACAAGCTACTAGATATGCATGCATTTGAACCAATCAATGCAAACCTCATCACACACACACATCAGACGAATTGTAAAGGTTTAGACCAATCAGAGTGTCCTCGCCACCAATTGATCCCAATGAGATGGGTATTTGCCTATAAATCGGATGAATCAGGCTACCTTACACGATTCAAAGCACGCTTATGCGTACGAGGTGACACCCAAATCCCTGACGATCAAGACGCTCGCACTAGTACCCTTGCTGCTAGAACCTTTCGCACACTGATTGCGATTATCACACGATATGACCTTGAAACCTTTCAGATGGATGCAGTCAATGCGTTCCTGAATAGCTCGCTAAAAGAAGAAGTTTACTGCCGATATCCGCCTGGATTAGGCAAGAAATCGACGATTCTTCGCCTACACAAAGCAGTATATGGTCTACGAATCGCTGGTAAGAGATGGGAAGATGATATCAAAGAGATGCTTCTCTCACTTGGATTTCAATCGTGCCCTGATGACCCTGCTCTTTACACTGATAATCGTATGGTTATTATGGTATTCGTTGACGATTTCCTTGCTGCCTATCATCGAAGTGAGAGCACACACGCTCAGCAAATCAAAGACCTTCTCTCACAACGATTTGAAATGAAAGACTGTGGCGAATTGACCTAATTTATTGGTATTCGGATTGTACGAGACCGATTGAAACGAAAGACCTGGCTTAATCAAGCAGCGTATATTGAAAAGATAGCTGCCCGATTCAACCTGCTAAACAACAACAAGCCTATCAACACACCACTGCCAATTACCCAAAAACTTGATCCAATCTTGTCAGGACTAATTAATCCGAAGCACGTTAAGCTATATCAACAAGAATGTGGATCAACCTTGTTCCCTGCTGTTTGGACCCGGCCGGATACTGCATTCGCCAACCAATTGCTAGCAAAATCGCTTACTCGCTGCAACGAGAAGCACTTAGAAGCTGTTAATCATCTGATTTCCTACCTATATCAGACAAAATACCTTTCCCTCTGTTTTGACAGCGAAATGAGAGCTTCTGTCTTCACTGCCGCTTCAGATGCAAGCTTTGCCGATAATCCTGATCGGAAGAGCTCTGAAGGATTCATCTTTTGCCTATTCGGAGGCCCAATTGAATGGAAATCACGCAAGCAGAAGACCATCACCACATCAACAACCGAAGCCGAATTGCTTGCGATTAGCCACGCGGCTAAGCAGCTATATTGGATTAAACGCCTCTTTTCCTTTATCCAATTTGACCCTGACCAATTGGATACGATTCAATGTGACAATAAGCAGACAGTTGACCTGCTTACGCGAGAGAAATCCTCCTTCCAAACTAAGCTTCGCCACGTTGATATTCATCAACTTTGGATTCGCCAGGAAGTTCAGGCGAAACGGCTGCGAATTGAATGGATCAAATCAGCCGAAATGCTAGCTGATGGACTCACTAAGCGCTTTACTGCCGAAAAACATGCTGTTTTCGTTCAACAGCTAGGTATGGAAATCCTCCCTATTCATTAGAAGGACCCTTTCATCCCTTCTTCCTCTGTTTTATCTCATTCAGCTCTCACTTTGCCTTCACATCGAGAGCTGAGGGGGTGTGTCAACATGTGGATGTGCAATACCCCGCACTAAGTGTTGATAAGCAATACACATCGGACCAATCGGATAAGCACCCCAGTGCACGACTATAAGCAATACGGTCGGACCAATCATATCAACACCACAGAGCACGACTATACAATACGATGAAAGATATCAACTATCACATCATAACGCAAAGAACAACAAGTTTCCTAACACTCTTGTATGCCCCCATGTTATTCTGAGATTTTATCAGTCTTTTCCTGTGACATTCTGCCATGTACCTAAAGTTATAAATACTGCCTGTTTCCCTAGTTAAATTGAACAAGTTTGACACCATTTTCACTCACCAATAGAGCTCAAGGCAATTCTGATTTAACTGTGTTGACCCTCCACTGTTCAACCTGTTCGCTGCCGACCCACCTCTATTGCACTTTCGTCACTCTTCCATAATCGTGGTATTCGATCGACCTGTGTGCGCCTACAAGCACACGCCTCAGGGTTTATGCACACGGCGTAAATCCGACAGTTACCCTAATAAAATCTCTTAATAGGAGTACCTTTCCTTTAAAATATATTATATATTACCCTAGATTCTATATTAACCTTATATTAGCGGAATATACTATAAGCGCTAGAATCTATTATAATAGTAGGAATTTAATGCTAGAAGAGAGTAATAGGGTATAATTTACTAATTAAATACGAAATCTAGTATATCTAATTAAATAGGATAAAATAATAGATATAGGGTATTACACTACTAATTATATCTCTCTTTCTTTATCTATCTCTTACTTATATCTTACTTATACTTTATATAATTATATATCTCCCCTTACTAACTAATTTAGTAAAATTATGCTATCTTTATATACAAAGAAATAGCTAGATAGTATAATTAATTAGTAGCACTAAAGATTAGGCTATATTAGCTATAACGTTATATTACGCTTACTAGAGTATATATTAAACGTTATAATTAAAGATATATCTTTACTAATTAGCTATTACGAAGTATATAAACTAGCTACTTTACTATATTAAATCTCTTATTTACTAATATAGTATAGTTAACTATTTGAATTAATACACTAGGACCTTATACACTTTAAGTAATCGCTTATAAAAACCTTACACCTATTATACTTAGTTAATCCTATTATTAAATATTAACTAGCTAAAGATCTCTCTTCTAAAACTAATTTAACATAATCTCTCTATAATTAGATTAATTTTGTCTAAAATTAATTTAACCTTTATATCCTTACTATCTATTCTAATAATAAGTAATCCCTATCTAATTTCTTTAGCTACAAAGTATATTCACGTAAAATTAACCTAGAAACTATACTACCCTATTAATATAATTAAAATAGCTACGCTAAGCGATATAGTGTATTAATATTAAAGATAGCTAGGTAGATAACGATTAATTTAAACCTATTAAGCTATCTCTAGACTAAGGTAGCTATAATAGCTATTTATATTTAAAATCGTATTCCTTACCGATCTCTTAATTAGTAGTTACTATATAAAGCACTTATAGCTTACCTAGGTAATAATACACTATATTAGCTTTAGACTAAACCTAATCTATCTAATATTAGAATCTTTAGATACAAAGCTTATATACGTATTATTAAGCTACTAAGGCTAGCTAGGCTTATACTACGTATAGCTATTAGCTACCTAATAAGCTATAAAGTATATAATATTTAGTGTATTTAGATACCTACGAATCGCCGAATTATTCGTATATAAGACGTATAATTTAACGAAGAAGAATTCTATAATCCCTCCTTAATAAATCAAAAAATACGTATCTACAAAGACACTAACCTATTATAGCTAATTACTACTCTTAATAAAGAGGAAACTATATAAATCCTTAACGATATTAATATATAATTAGACTAGCTATAGCAAGATCTAAGGGGTAGAAGTACTATTACTACTAAATTAGACCCTATTATATCCTTATAACCTTCTAAAACCTTACTTTTACCTTATATTTAGCTTACTTCTAATTTAAATAAGCTAGATAACGAAATCCTTAGAGACTAATTACTTACTCCTCTACTTAATCTAAAAGTAAACAAATTTAATTAACCTAACTAATCTAATCTATCTAATATCAACGATACTAGCTAATCTAGCTAGATATAGCCTTTTATACTAATTAATAATATTAACTTCGACCCTTCTAGCTACGAACCCCTATCTATATTAAAGCGACTACGATCTGATTTAGATACTAGCTAAGACCTAGATAATGTAAAACGCCCTTATATTAACCTTACTTTACTTACAAAAGCCTTTCTGCTAGACTAAAGTAAGTAACTAAATATACTAATTTTATTAATTCCCCTATTACCCTCTAGCTATTATGTCAACACAAGTGGGTGTATAAGCCCCTGTCAATATGAGTAGGTGTATAAGCCCCTATAAGAGCTATCGAACGTGACAGAATGCGACGGAACGTACACGTAACGACGATCTTCAACGATTGACATCAACAACTTACACACATAACGAAAGAGCTTTAACACTCTATTTCTGCTGATTTCTATAAGATTCTATTCTGACGTATTGCCTCGATTTCATGAAGTTATAAATACTACCTGTTTTCCATAGCTAAATTGAATTAAGTCTGACACTCTTTTCATTCACATGAGAGACTAAGGCCTACCTGATGGTGTAGCTCTAGTCTAATACTGTATGTTGCCTACCTAATTACTACCTATCTAAGACTGCCGACCCCCTTTCTTGTGGATAGTCATTCTTCTATGATTGTGGGTTCTTGGCTGAATCGCACAATCACAATCCCGACGTTCTACGATTAGACCGTCCGACCTGACCTGACCTTATCAAGAGAGAGCTCTAGGCCTACCTGATTGTATAGTAGTCTAATACTGCACGCTGCCTACCTGACTACTATCAATCTAATACTGCCGACCCCCCTCCCTCTATCGCTTGACCTGACCTATACGATTCTTCGCCAATCGTATACTGATTTGACCAACCGTGCACACTTGCTTGCTTGTGCACGCAGAAGGATTTATGCCGACCTCGTAAATCCGATATATTATTAATTAGTTAGCTACCCTTTCGAAAGCTAATTTCGTTAAGCTATATAAATCGAATTTAATAAACCTCTAGATATATATATATTTAAATTAAGGGTCGTGCTAGAACAACCCCCCCTCGGTCTACAGCGACCCCCCCTTGGCTACAGCGACCCCCCTTTGGCTGTAGCGACCCCCCTATGCCTGATTCTTTAGGCAGAACTTCCTATTCGGGTTTAGTGTAGTCACATAGTTGCTGAGTAATAGAACACTAATTTTTCTGCCGTTTTTTCTGCTATATTTTCTCGAATTCTGCTAACCTTTCTGCTATCTTAGTCTCTACAGTCTACTATTTTGATTTATATAGTAAAAACTACACAATTTCTATAGGTAAAACCATATATTTTCTAACAATTTAACTGTATTAAATTAACCGCTTTTCTAGCTGCAATTTAGCAGTACGCTCTTATATATCTGCTTGGGTAGCCGTATTAGCTGCCTAGCTGCTGCGCGGCCTACGCCTACGCCTACGTCTACGTCTACGCCCTGCGTTACTATTACTATTATTGTTATCCCTATTTCCTCGGCCACGCCCTCGGCCTTATTTACGCCCTCGACCTCGTCCGCGGCTACGGCTAGTGACCTCCGCTAAAATATACTTATATACCGAAGGCTTGCGCTAGGTAGACCGCTCGAATAGGGTAAGGGGCTTATCGTTATCGGGAATCTGTGTTGAAGGGATAACAGACTAAGAGGAAGGAACTTGCGTCGATAGAACCTGTGTTAGCACTATATCAGACTAAGTCGCTAATACCTAGGTTGCCGGTCGGAGATTATTCCGTGCACTGCGCGGGCGACCTCGCTAGCGTATAGGGAGAGGATCTTGCACAAGGAGTATAGGGTTAATAGGAGGCGTATTATTAAGCTTATAGAGATACTAGTGCTAATAAAACAGCGAAGGAGAAAGCTACCGGTTCTTATTAAGATGCTACTTAATTATATAGATACAGGGGTATCTAGCGGTATCTTTCGAATTGCAGTCGTATGTTAGTAGGATAGGCGGTTTATTGTCTAAAGGTAGAAGGAAGTTGTTATAAATAGCCTGTACGTACTCGATAGCCTTAATAGATATATAGTTTATAAGAAGTTAGTAGAGATATAGGAGATTTATTAGCCTTTTTACTCTCTCTATCGCAATCTATACTTTATTCCTGTTATACTAACGCTTGACTACTAGCTAGAAATTATCTATAACGATAAGGAGATACTTAGTCGAAACGTAAAGATCTTGCTTTAGTAGCTAGTATAAAGCCTCTATAGTAGTAAATATTAGCTTAGTTATTCCGTAGGCGCTTCTTTCTATACCTATACAAGATATTACAGCCTCTCTAAGATAGAGATATTTCTGAGTGTGATAACGGAGAAAGCTTTCTAGATAATTGTCTAGCTATTTAGACTAGATATAAGTAATAAGATTAGTGAAGGTTAGCGTATTATATTTTTCCTAGAAGTAAGCCTAGGCTATATTAAAAGCTTCCTCTGTATCTGTATAAATTATATAGTTCTAGCACCTAAGTATCCGGTTCTAACCTCTATTAAGGATCTTTTAAAGCTCTTACTTAAGCTCCTTCTTATTAAGGTTAATAGCTAGTACAGGGGGGATCCTTTAGGGAGGGGGAGACTATCTCTATAGGCAATATTAATCTGCTCCTAGAGGATAGGAAGAGCCTTCTTTATAAGATTTATATTAATATACTATATACAGATAATTATATCTGTATTAGGGAAAACAGTATAAATCGCGTTAATAAGAGCTTCCTCCTTATCTATTGAAATCGTTCGGGAGTAATTAAGCTTGAGTTTATTATACGTATCTGTAATAAAGTTAAGCACTACTTCGTAAGTTAGCTATTATTCGTTCTAAATAAACGTAAAGCTAAGATACGCTAATATACTAGCCGCTATAAAGCCTACGATATCTAGGAGGGGTAATCTAAATTAATTAGTCTTATATATACAATCTATAGAAAGCACGTAGGGGTAATACTTTAAAATCTTAATTAAAGCCTAGTATATAGCAAAGAGAACTGTAATATACTTATTATTATCGAGTTAATATCTAAATACCATAAGCAACGATAACACTAGCCTTAATATCGATAATATATACCTAAAAACCTACTTCCTATCCTTCGGAAACTCTATTAGTAAGGCTTAGATTAGTGTTCGGCTAGCTAAAAACTCTTAGTTTAATCGTTGGCGTACGTTGTTAATATCCTTTAGCGTAAGATATATTTTGCTGTCTTTAGACTTAAGGATTAATATAATCTGATACGTAGGATATATAAGGCGGAACTAGGTTTAGATTTAATTAGCCTTCCGGTTAAGCTTAAGTCTTCGCTAGGCTCGATAGGTAGTAGGGGGGAGGCTTCGTGATTATAGGAGTTATTATTAACGGTAAGAACCTAGTATCTAGATTAAAGCCGGAGAGCGATACTAAATAGATAGTTAACTAAGATACTAGACGTCTTTCGCTTACGCTCTTTATTACTAATCCTAGCTTAGTAGACTCCGCTACGATCGCACTTAAGCTATACCCTTTTTAATATAGGGTTATTTTTGCTCTTAGTTATCTTACTCCTACGCTTAACTACGGTATAACTGTAGTCGAGTACAAAACTATTAATAGTATTAAGAGCTTACTCCGCGGAAGTGTAATAGTTCTCGAGGGGTAGGAGAGGCAAGACGATATAGATAGCGCTATCTTCTGTTTCCGTAGTGTCTTTAGTAGCGCCTATAGTAGCTCCTTAGTTAGTCAGGGGATCTTCGGTAGGTTATTCGGTAGGTAGGATTTCGGTATATAGGTCGCTACGGGTAGCTATACTAGGGATATCCTTGTCTAACGAGTAATATAGCTCTAGGCCTAGGCTAGCTATATTAAGCGCGAATTTGATAATGATATTTAACGATAAATCAGCTAAGGGGGTAAAAGAGGAAGATACAGAGAAGATAAAGAGGGGGGAGATTAGAGATAGAGAAATTCGAGAGCGAAACTAGAGAAGATTAGGTAGGTAGTAGGGGGAAGCTTTAGGGTAGTAGGTGGTGACGGGTGTAGGGTAGAAGGCAGTGAGGAAGGTAGTAGGATCTATAACTAATTATGCCTGAGGTATATATTGTTTTGTTATATTCTGCCTTACACTAAACCCGAATAGGAAGTTCTGCCTAAGGAATCAGGTATAGGGGGGTCGTTGTAGACCGAGGGGGGTCGTTCTAGCACGACCCTAAATTAATTAGTGTAAACCTTATTATATACGTATATTAGACAAATTGTAAAGACTTTAATTAATTAGATTGCCCTCGCTACTAATTAATCCTAATAAGATAGGTATTCACCTATAAATCAGATAAATTAGGTTACCTTACACAATTTAAAGTGTGAAAGGGCTGAAGCAAGACTTAGATTCAATCTAACTAGGCCAACATGCTGTTTACAAAAAGCTTAAGGAGGGGAAGTTAATCCCGCGCGTTCCCTACGTCAACATACCAAGGTCCCGTGATATACGTGACCAACATCGGGCACTGGCCCGTGACAATACCCCCCTCCTAGTCGAGCTCGCTAGGGGTGCGACGATATAGGTTTCGGTGCTGATTTGCTGGCGAATCATATCCGAAACGGGGCCGTACTGCTCTTCAAAGGTATCCAAGGCGCTACAATCCTGCACTAAGTCCAATGTTTACTACGTCTGTTCTGCCTATCCTCTCTATTTCACTAGCGCTTCGTCACGATATCCTCGCCTAATCTTCCTCCGTCGTACAGCTAGGATTTGCTCTATATTGTATTCCTCTTCTCTATCAACTAGTAGTAGTAGTAGCTGCGAATCGTCTACTAGCTAAGATAGGAACAGGTCCGTTGCTGCTAGGCGAACTAACTCGATATAGAATACTAGGTATATACTAGTAGGTATATTAAGTCGGATAGTAAACGGTGACGGAACGTCTACTACTCGGTACCGAGTATATAGTTAATCTAACTTCTTTAATAGTCGTTGTGTGCGTATATTCCGAAGGTTTAGCTAAACCTAGTCGTCTGTTTTATAGATAGGCGCGGCCTGTTAACGTCGGTTCGCTTGTTCTTCTTAAAGGGCCTATACCGAAGCGATAGCGGCCTAGGCCTAATCGGTAGCTTCTCGTAAGCGATTCACGAACGTTTCGCCTGCCTTTCGCGGTAGGGTTAGGGCGTCTTCTAGCTGCCCTGCTTTGTTAATACTAATTAGGTTAATATAGTAGCTATAGGTAAAGAAGAATAGCGAGATTCTAACGTGATTCACAAGCGAGCGGATCACACAAGCGAGCGGATCACCTACCCCCATTGCAAAATTTCAAAATTGATTATCTTCACCAAGACCCATTAATTTAACTAGATAATTCGATTTTTACATGAAGTAATCCTATGCCCTGTCACTCCACATCCACTGCAGGTAGGCGGAGCCCTCCTGGCCGGTTGAATCGGCTGATTAGGCAGATCGACCTCCTCATGCGATACTACCTTATTAGCTTCTACTGGCTGAATTGGCTGCTGAGCTAGCTGTAGGCCCTCTTCAATTGTTAGGCCCCCTTCGTGTGTAATCCGTCTAGTCGATCGAGTGCGCTTTTGGCGTTTCTTTTCATTTGATGCGCGCAGATCGGCGTTCTCCTTCAGTAGTAGCGCAGTGTGGTGTAACGCTCGATAGTGGCCCTTAAGAATCTGATCAACCACTAATTTTAACGGGCTTGGAGGGCTTTTTGACCGCCGATCTATTAGATCTTTCATCATTTTAGCCTGCTTTTGTAGCTGGGCTACTGTTTTAGGCGTTTCTGGTGTGAATTCGCTAGATCTGCTGCTTGGTCGGCTTGATGGTGGTGAAGGCGTTCGGAGGGAAATATTTAGCTTAGAAAGCACTCTGTCAGCATCAACTGGTACGATACCAGTAGCTGCAAAGCTGCTTTGAACGATATTCGGCTGAAAAGCTTCTGCCCTTGCGCGTGGATAGTCTGCAAGAAAATCAAGCTTATCGATGTGATTATAGCTAGTACGGGCTAAATCGCTCACAAAGCAACCGTAGGCACGCTTTAGCACTGCAAAGCACCCAATATTAAGCGGTTGAAGCAAGTGAGACGAATGCGAAGGCATACAGAGTGGTATAATATCATTTTCGGCACAGATTCGATCGAATTGAGGTGTAAGATAGCTACCGTGCCCGTCAAGGATCAATAGCCGAAATCGCCCTCGTACACGCGAATTAGTGTATGGAATAAAGATCTTTTGGAGCCAGCGAAGGCCGATGTCATTGGTAGTCCAGCCATTACTCGATGCCTCGATTCGCCAATCCCTAGGGAGATTTGTTTCAAACCAACCAGCGATATAAACGGAGCCTTTGAATATAATGCAGGGCGGCAGCGAATAGCCGTCAGCGCATATCGTTTCGATCGCAGTGACCCATTCGCGATTACCTGGCTGGAGGATTGATCGCCGACCGTAGTATTCTGCTCGTGTAACCACCGTTTGCGATGATATAAGGCCTATTGCGAATCCAGTCTCGTCAAAGTTGTAGATATCCTCAGGTTGGATACCGTTCTCATCAATCGCGCGTTGCACCGTCAAAAACCACTCTTTTATAGCCTTTGGATCCTCGTTAAGAGCGCGCTGGTAGTCATATTGCCTAGAGAAGCGTGTTCGAATCTCATCACGTCGTTTAATAAAATTTGATACCCAATTGATACCAACGGTCGGCGGAGGGGTAATTCCACGCGCTGCAAGAAGAATATCGGCCATTTCTCGTACAGTAGCACGCCTAGGCGCTGCTCCACGCGAATCCATTGAGAAAATCCATTGAATAAGCGAATCTTCTTCTGATTCGGTCAATTTATGCGAGTTTGCGCGTGTGTCATCGCGCGATACTCGGTGATTAAGACGCGCATGTAGTGTGCTGTAGGGTATATCGTATAGCTTCGCTGCTGCACGAATAGATTTGACACGGCTATTTTTAATATCATCAAGGGCTAGTAGGATCCTGCCCTCCTGATTGGCCGATTTCTGCGAAGATTCAGTTCGAATTGGTGGCATGGTAGGCGGTTGAATTAGGTAGGGTGGTAGGAAGACGCGATTTTGGGTGGGGTGATCCGCTCGCTTGTGTGATCCGCTCGCTTGTGTGATCCGCTCGCTTGTGAATCACGTTAGTTAAAGTAGTATCACGATTATTAATTATTATAGTAACTATTAGTAGTAGATCCTTTTAATTATCCTATACGTACGTCGTGAATATATATAGGATTCGTTCGATCTCTTAATTAGCACGCTCTATTACGCTATCGGTCTAGGGGTAAAAAGCAGTAGATAATCGGCGTTGAATCAATAGCCTTTCGTATACTATTTCCTAGAAAAAGCTTACGAATTAAGGGCCGCGGTCGCTTATAATCGCTAATAGTACCCTATTATATATATAGAAGTGTGTAAGGAACGCCTCTGCTATATATTTTGCTATTATATTCTTTATTCTGATTAGAATTACGCCCTTTGTTAACCGGTCTATTATTGCTATATAGTTTGTTACTCCTATAGGTCTAAAGGGTAGTAACTTAGTAATAAAGTCTACTAATATTTCAGCTTAGATTCGCTAGGGGATTAGTAGTAGTTTTAATAACCTATATTTCGTGTCTTGCTATACAGAGCTTTGTCTATAAACTATACAGTTCTTAAGGAAACGTTATATATCTTTCGCCGCTTCTAGCTAGAAGAACTGTTAAGACAGTATCGAATAGGTAGTGTCTTACTTAGGATATACTATAATGTATAAATCGTGGATTTTCTGTATAATCCCTATACATAGAACCTCGTTATTAAGAATCTAGACCTATTACCTAAAATAGAGTACCCCTTAATTATCTAAATAGCACTCTAATAGACTTATCTTAATATTCGTTTCAGTAGCAATTTAGCGCTCCCCTATTAGCAAAGTGTAGGTAATTCGTTAATAGATCGAGTCAGACGCCCTTATCCTTTTCTATTCTACTTAGAGTTCTTCTTCTTTAAAGAGAGGGATATTTCTCTCGAAATCGATCTCTTCGTTAGGTTAATCGTCGGCTAATTAAGGGTCCAGCTATCCTATTTTAACCTTAACCCTTTTAAGTAGCACTCAGAAGTAATTCGATAACCTTTTGTCGGTAATACTCTATAGTATATCCTAGCTTCGTTATAATAGTGCGTCTAGCCTTACTATAAGCTTATTAAGGCGATAACAGAGATCGAAATCGAACTCTGTTAAGAGGTCTGCCTAATATATCTACTATTCGTTAAGGTATTATACTTTACTAAAGTATCGAAGGTTCTTATAGTCTGTTACGATAGTAAATTAGGGTACTATCTTTAGTTCCGGTCTCTATTTACGTAGGGCCTATATAATCGCTAGGAGCTCCTTATCGTAGATCTCGTAATTCGATTCTATTAAGGATAGCTTCTAGGATAGATAGGCGTATAGCCGTAGTTACCTATTAGGCCTATATTACAATAGAACTACTCTAATAGCCTAGCTAGAGGTATTAGTTTCTATAACTATTTAACAATCCTCTTCGAAGTAAGCTAGGATTAGTATATTTATAAAGAGTTCCTTTAATTCTATAAAGGCTAGTTAGTAGTTATTGTCCTATTTAAAGAAAGTGTCTTTCTTTATAAGCTATATTAATAGTACTAAAAGGTCGGCGAATTAAGGTATAAATAGCTAGTAGAAGTTCGCGAATCTAATAAAGCTTTGTATATCCTGTATAGACTTTAGCCTCTCCTATACTCTAATAGCCTCTACCTTCTTTAGATTAATATAGATCCCCTTTCTAGCTTCGACGATAAAGCTAAGGTATTTTACTAACTCCTGTTTAAACTCCGACTTCGTAATATTATATTATAGGCTAGTATCTATTAGTTTCTATAGTATATCGCTAACCTTTCGGCGGTAATCCGTTAGCGTTCTGTTAGTGTAGATAATTATATTGTCTACGTATACTAACACAAAGTCGTCTAGGTACTCTTATAAAGTTTAATTAATATACCTCTAGAACGTTACTAGTATACTAGTTAGCCTAAAGGGAGTTACGTTCTACTTATAGAGCCTATATTACGTCCGAAATACTATCTTCTATTCTTCTCTAGGGTAAACATAAATCTTATAGAAGGCTACAATAATATTAAGCTTCGTAAACTAGCGGGTATAGCCTATATTCTGTAATATCTCTCGAATTAGTAGTAGAGGGTAGCGATCCTTTACTATTTGTTTATTTAACCCTTAGTAATCTACGTAGAATCGTACGCTACTACCTAGCTTCCTAACTAGTAGGATTAGTGCTATTACAGGCGATTAGCTTACGCGTATAAAGTTTTTCTTAAGTAGGTCTATTAATATTTTTCGTAGGTAAAGAAGCTCTTCCTTATTTATACTATAAAGTAGACTATATAGTAGTAGCTCTTCGATACTATTTCGGTTACGTTTTAGAGGGATCTTATAGTTAATTCCTAGTCTATATAGAGGTAGCTAGTCGGCTAGCTATTAGCTAAAAGCGGCTAACTATCGTTAGTAGTGTTTTAGTAGCTTATCCTTTAGGTTAATATACTTCTTAAGGCAGAGTGCTCTCTTAATGTTATTTAATAAAACCTTGCTAATTCGTAGGCGATCTATATCTAATACGCTCTGTATAAGATATTAGATATATAATACCTCGGCCTATATAACGCGTAGTCTCTTTACTCTAATAGGCCTAATAGTACGATCTGCGTAGTTCTAATATCTAGTTCGCTCTCTAGACTTCGTAAAGATATTTAGGTATCCTTTCTTTACTAAATATTGTCTGTTTACCTTATATAGCTATAGGTCCCTAAGTATTATACTATTACTTTACGGTTCGATAATATACGCGAATACCCGGCCTTATTACTAGCTATAGATATCGAGGTCGAAATAGGTAATATAGGTGATTTAGTACTAATTTAGTACTACTCCGTTAAGGATTTATAGCTATATCTTAATACGCAGGAGGTTAAACGCCTAGACTAAGGACTTATTTACTATTATATAATAGTAGTAACTACTATCAATAAGAGCTTATATAAATTAAATTCTATTTACTCTAGTATTAACTATAAATAGTAGTGTCTTACGTTCTAGTAGCTTTTCGACCCCCTTTCGCTCCTACTCGTAGCTAAGAATAGGAGCTACTCTTTTTCCGAATTGTTCTTAGTAGTTATACTCTCGTCGTCGGAAGTTATTAGATTTAAGTTACTCGTAGGCTTCGACCTCTTTACTTTAACTAAGCGCCCTTTTTCTTTCTTACTTAAGGAAGTAGCGATACGTATACTATTCAGCTATTATACTAGTAGTAACGTATACCTCGCGATAAGGTATCTAGATCTCCTGTATCGTAAGTATTTCCCTTCAGCCTATCGCTAATCTATCTTATCCTAGCTAACCTATTAAGCTTACTTTAGTATTCTACTTTTAGGTTAGTAGTGTTTTATATATAGTTCGGTATAATTTACTAATATAGTTAATACTTAATCTATTTCGTCGCTATTCTGCCTAGTCGAGCGCAGATAACGTATTTATTCCTCTCTATTAATATTAAGGGTATCTATATCCGAGCTAATCTCGTAGAGCCGGGAGATTAGGCCCGACGAGGTAGTAAGGATACCTTAATTTATTAATACGTTTATTATAGTCTTATTAAGCGCGTTAAGAAGGATCTGCCTTTTTGCTTCGTTATACTATTTAAGAGCGTCTGTATCCGCGAACTCCTTCTCTAATTAGGGAAGGAATCTAGAAAAGCTTATATCCTCTAATTATTAAATCTAGTAGAGTCGTCTTACTACGTATACCTTAATATTCAGGTCTCCGTAGATACTCTTAAGGAAATCGAGTAAGGCCTATAGTTCGCTAGTGTTTTAGTAGAGTTTTATAAAGGTTCTAGTGTTCTTCTATACTAGCTTCTCTAATCTAAAGAATACGTAGATAAATTAATCCTAGGGAGAACTAATAGCTTTACTGTCTACGCTAAGCTTATTCTTAATCGAAATTCGCTAGGTTAGCTAGTCGCTCGTACTTCTACTAAATGGTTTTAGGTCTAATAGGCATAGCTTTAGTCGGTGAATCGTCTCTATTTAGGGGGAATCAGTACCGATTTAACAGCCGATCGCGCTAGTGTTGCCTGCTCTTCGTTCGTTGTGGTTATCGTTGCGGCTAGTAAGGCCTACTACTCTAGTATTACCTTAAGGTAACGTATCCGCTCCTCTTAAGCAGTATCTTACTAGTAACGCTACTCCCTTTCTTCGTTCTGTATAGCCTAGGTCTATACTATCTGCTATAGTAGCGTTTGCGCCTACCCGGGAGGGCTTATCGATTCCTGTTACTATATTACTACTAGGGGTTACGTAGCGTGCCGGTAATACTTTAGTCGCTTTTCGTTTAATATTCTAATATACCTAGGAATTAGGATCTTCTAGGGCTTTCTAATACGTCTCGAGCGCTAAGAGATCTATACGCGAGGATTCCGTTCCGATGTATATTCGTCGCTAAATCGCTAGGGATTCAGGGGTATTCTAATAAGTGCCTAGGTCGCTTTCCTAGGGCTTTTCTAATGACCAATAATACTTCTAGGTATAGAAGGAAGCTTTTTGTATATAAAAGGGCTAAAGCAAGACTTAGATTTAATCTAACTAGGCTAACATACTGTTTACAAAAAGCTTAAGGAGAGGAAGTTAATCCCGCGCGTTCCCCACGTCAACATACCAAGGTCCCGTGATATACGTAACTAACATCGGGCACTGGCCCGTGATAAAAGTACGCTTATATATACAAGGTAATACCTAAATCCCTAATAATTAAGACACTCGTATTAGTACTCTTACTACTAGAACCTTTTATACGCTTATTACAATTATTATATAATATAACCTCGAAACCTTTTAAATAGATATAGTTAATACGTTCTTAAATAGCTTACTAAAAGAAGAAGTTTACTACTAATATCTACTTAGATTAGGCAAGAGATTAATAATTCTTCGCCTATATAAAGTAGTATATAGTCTACGGATTGCTAATAAGAGATAGGAAGATAATATTAAAGAGATACCTCTCTTACTTAAATTTTAATTATACCCTAATAACCCTACTCTTTATATTAATAATTATATAGTTATTATAGTATTCGTTAATAATTTCCTTACTGCCTATTATCGAAGTAAGAGTATATACGCTTAGTAAATCAAAGACCTTCTCTTATAATAATTTAAAATAAAAGACTATAGCGAATTAACCTAATTTATTAATATTCGAATTATATAAAACTAATTAAAACGAAAGACCTAGCTTAACTAAGTAGTATATATTAAAAAAATAGCTACTAGATTTAACCTACTAAACAGTAAACCTATTAAAATACTACTACTAATTACCTGAAGGCTTAATCTAATACTATTAGGACTAATTGTCGGATTTACGCTGTGTACATAAACCCTAAGGCGTGTGCTTGTAGGCGCACACAGGTCGATCGAATACCACGATTATAGAAGAGTAACGAAAGTGCAATAGAGGTAGGTCGGCAGCGAACAGGTTGAACAGTGGAAGGTCAACACAGTTAAATCAGAATTGCCTTAAGCTCTACTCGTAAGTGAAAATAGTGTTAAACTTATAACATTGTCGTTAAACTTATTCAATTTAACTAGGGAAACAGGCAGTATTTATAACTTTGGGTACATAGCAGAATATCACAGGAAAAGAGTTATAAAAGTCCGAAATAATATAGGGGCATACAAGAGTATTAGGAAACTCGTTGCTTTTTCTATTTAATATAGTAGTTAATAATTAATATTGTATATTATGAAGCAGTGTATATAGATACAGATTTATGTATCCGATTATATTAGCGCGCGTATATATATATACGCTCGCTTATTGCGGGGATACGTATATATATATATATTGATACACCCCCTCAGCTCTCGATGTGAGGGCAGAATAAAATCAAAGTGAGAGCTGAATAAGATAAAACAGAAAAGATAGGATAAAAGGGCTTTACAAGAAAGAAGGTAAGCATTTTATATAGTTTTCAGGAGGTTTTTAAGGTCGATTCGCCTAGTAATTGTGATTGATCCGAAAGATATTGTATAAAGGTAATCAGGAGGCTTAATATAGTGAATTGACTAGTTTGTATACTTTAGAATAGCTAATTAGCGAAGATATATTTTTGATAGTAGCGTTTAGTAAGTAAGTAGGGTTTCTATCCCCTAGGTTTTGTGAAATTAGTTAACATAATAAGGCAGTATTGTGTGAAGCAGTATCGTGTAAAGCAGTATTGTATAAAGCAGTATCGTATAAAGTAGTATCGTGTGAAGCAGTATTGTATAAAGCAGTATCGTGTGAAGCAGTATCGTGTGAAGCAGTATCGTATAAAGCAGTATTATATAAAGTAGTAGTGTGTAAAGCAGTGTTATATGAAATAGTATTGTGTGAAGCAGTGGTAAGGGCTAGGTAAGCAATAGGTGAAGATAGGGTAGTGTGATTAGCAGTAGGGTGCCCTGTTAGAGTTGATTCGTCCTATTTAATCAAGTAAATACCTGATTTCGTATTTAATTAACAGATTAGTATACTATTTTCTTCTTCTAGCGTATAATTTCTACCGTTATAATAGATTCTAGCGTTTGCAGCACGTTCAGCAGAGATTAGGTTAATATAGAATCCTAGGCAGTATATAACGTTTTTTAAGGGAAAGGTAGTTCTGTCAAGAGATTTCGTTAGGGTAACTATAAGCTCTCCGTATCCAAGGATTATAGTCTCAGTGTTTCTAACTATAACTAAGGAAACGATTAGTGTATAGTTTAATAGTAGATCTCTGTTATTCGTAATATAGATTAAAGCTCTAGTATTATAGCACTAGGTATCGTTTTTCTTAGCAGGAATCTAAATTGTACTTATTACTTTACCGTTATCGTCTCGGAAGATATCTTTTGCTTATTCCTTTAAAATATATACTACGAATATATTCCTACTAGCTAATTTAGTCGAATCAGTTAATTCGTCTGTTAGTTCTTTAGTTAATAATTCGTCTGATTCTTCTAATTCGTCTGATTTTTAATACTTTTTAATTGTATAATTATAGGCTGTTTTGAATCTCGGTGATAATTTGTATCGTTCTTTAAAAGCTTATTAGGCCTTCTTATTAGGCTTCTAATTATTCGGTCTAACTAGTAGATTAATATAGCTATATTAATCGAAATCGTGATTGCCGTTACTTAGTGGACCCCTGTATAGATAGGTACCCTTTCGGCCTAGTTTCGATAGCTTTTCGTTGTATTCGTTATTAGGGTTTCGGCTCTAATAGGTCTAGTGTGCTATTCGCCTACGGCTAGGCAATACGATTAGTTAATATTAGTTAACAAAGAGATTAACTAGTTCAGTAAGTATAGGCTGCTGTAAGCCCTAAAGGATAATATTATACTAGAAAGTGTAGAAGCCTTAGTCGCTTAGTTGAATAGCTTCGAGGAAGTCGTAGACTAAAGCAAGAGGGTCTTAGAAGTAAGAGATATTAGCCTGAATTCCTTCCGATTAGCAGATAATCTATTTCTAGCCCTATATAGCTAATTCAGATAAATCGATTAATAGATTCTCGCGTTTTATCGTATCCTAATTGCGTAGGATTTAGCGATTCTTTGATTAGTCTAATCGAGCGAATATAGCGCGTAGCTATAGGATTGTATTACGTAGTGATAGGCCGTTAATGATTCTTCTTCGTTCTAGTGTAACAGATACTTGAATACTATACTTAAGTAATTGAATTGATCGTATATATTACTTAAAATCAGATCTAGACGAATTATATTCGTCAAGAAGGATTCTATAGATCGATATTTAATTTAGTGTAAGATTAATCAGGTGTGTAGGGGTCTTTTAGTCTGTATCAACTATATCTAATAGCTATAGCTTTATCAGCTCCTGCAGCAGCGTAGCAGGTTGTTGATCAGGATTAGCGTATTACCACACACTGTTTTCTACTGTATAGTCTTA
The DNA here is from genome assembly GCF_028828155.1 of Penicillium subrubescens. Lineage (NCBI taxonomy): Eukaryota > Fungi > Ascomycota > Eurotiomycetes > Eurotiales > Aspergillaceae > Penicillium > Penicillium subrubescens. The sequence goes on along the minus strand of NW_026643160.1, from coordinate 1,198,831 downwards.
TACAGCAGTAATCCAGGAGGTCTAGTGTGCGTGGCTTTTTAGTGGATATTTAAGTCAGGTAGCTTGTATTTCAGTTGAATCTATCACTTATAAGACGAAAGTAATAGAAAGATAAGGTGAAAGTGAAGGTAAAGTGAGATATCCGAAAGCTTTAGCAAAGGGCTGCAGCGATCGGGCTCATAACTGTCGGATTTACGCCGTGTGCATAAACCCTAAGGCGTGTGCTTGTAGGCGCACACAGGTCGATCGAATACCACGATTATGGAAGAGTGACGAAAGTGCAATAGAGGTGGGTCGGCAGCGAACGGGTTGAACAGTGGAAGGTCAACACAGTTAAATCAGAATTGCCTTAAGCTCTACTCGTGAGTATGTCGGACTAAAGTAGTGGATCGAAAAGGACGGAACGGTCACATGATAATTCTAATAGGCCAAAAATGCACTATAGGCGGTATCTTCAGCTTTCTTAGAATTATATGTTCGCGTTGTTCAGGGTCCGATGTATTTCTCATTCATATATGCTGACACTAATTAATTTAGGGTGACGCTGTTAGCCCCTAGTAGGGCCTGATTTCTGCCTGATTTTTGCCAAGCCTTTCACTCCCGTTAATTACCAATTTAACCACACTCTCCTTTCTTATACACACGGATCCTTTCCTTTCTCTCTTCTATCTTCTACTACTATAGGCCTATCATATAACCTTCTACTAGCCCTACTAGAATCACATAACCCACACACTAATCTAATTTAATTTATCTACTAACTAGGCCTACTACCTACCACCTACTACCTACTACCAACTATAGATCCTTTACACTCTATAATCCCACCTACCTTACCACCAGACCCGCCACAATTCTATAAGAGCTTTGACCTTGCAAAGGAAGCCCTTCAGCAATCTGCTAGAGGGCAAGGGTTTACCCTAGTAACTAGAAGATCTGCTAAGTAGCGAATTAACCTATCTTGCTCCCTTTAGCCGAAGCCTACTAAGAAAACCCCTTTAGTCTTATCTAAGGCTAAATCTCGCGGGATTATTAAAATTAGGACTAATTACCTATACGCAATTTAAATCTGCCTACGGAAGGCTAGGAATAATATTATTCCTGACTGTTATAAGGTTGTAGTTAAATATAGTAAACATAATTATATACTAACTCTACTTAATCTCCTAGTTCCACTACAGCAATAAGAGAGGAAACAAAAGGAAGGGCGACTCCTTGATTACTTCGAAAAAGGCCTAAAACCTATAGAAATTTCGATACTTTTAGAGCCTGAGAAGAGTCTCTTAAACTTAAATAACCTCCGAGACCTCCGCGCCCGAACAAGATCAATTTTCCTTGCCGGTCGTATATCGATTAAAGCAGTAATAGAGAGCCTACCTAGGTGGATTATACAACACGAATTAGATAATAGGCAGTAGCTAATCAGAATCCTTTTTATCTTAAGGATTAGCCTTTAGTTTCTTTGTACTTATCTAAATATTCTTTAGATAGATACTATATACAAGATAAATCGGTAAGATAGGATAAATAAGAGAAAGATAAGAGGAAAGTAAGAGGAAAGTGAGAGAAAGATAAGATAAAACTAATTTACTTCGGATAACTAGGTATAATATACCAATAATTAATATTATTAGACAAACCTTAACAAGAAAGACCTTCTGTCAGCATATAGTAGGGGGTATATCGGCCCCTGAACGACCTGATCTCTTATATCTCCAAATAAAGCCTGAAGACTGTGCTTAAGTACGCCTTTTTGGCCTAATGGAAATATGACCCGCTTTTCTAGCCGACACCTTCTATATAGCCTATTACTTTGTTAATAATAAGTAAGAATTGTTGTATCTCTAGATACTTTAAGCTCTTTAAAAATAGCTTATACAGGCAAAGATTTAAGCTCTACGTGTTATCTTCTCTAATAATACAGACGCTCTTTTAAATATATACAGGGAGGTCTTTAAAGATTTAGCTTATATACTCTGTCTCTAGTATATTATAAAAATATCGAAATATACGTACAGCTATTGATTTCGAAGTAATTACTCTTATAAGACCCTAGTTTAGATACTTCAAAGAAAGCTATCAAGGAATAACGATCTGTTAAGGCTAGATTTATATAGATTATCCTTAAGCCTATTAAAGATAGGATAAAAGCAAGAAAGGCCTCTTTTCTTAAAGTGCTAAGCTACCTAATCTACTAATTAGCAATCGAATATATTCAAAAGCAGTAGTTTATTAATAGAGTATAGTAATTTATATGCTACTATCTTAACGGAATTCTCTATTATAATAAGCTTACTTCTTCTTGTGTAGAAGGAGCCTACGTAAAGCTTAAACAAGAACTTCGTACCTTAACTAGCGATATTCTTACGACTATATAAGTCGTTTCTCGAGTTGTTTCCTATACAAATTCGTACGTTTTTAACTCGATCTAAGACAAAATATACTATTACCCTGTCTCGCTTTAAGTACTAATATTGCGCAATCTCCTCAGTCGAATCTTAAGAAGCGCAATTCGAAAGGTTTATAATATATAGCAGAATTTTAGCTAAGCAGGGAAGCTACTACCCTCTTACACCTAATACTATTAGAAATCTCTTAGTCTCCTATACAATCATATAATCAAAGATCTTATAGATAGTGGCTAATCTCTCCTTCCGTCCTATTTTAACCAACAACACTAGCTAATCCTGCTAAATCGGGTAATTCAGACGAATCGGCAGCAAATCAGACAGATAGGAAGGGTTCGGATCAATAAGCCGGCGTAGGTAAAGGGGGTTAGACAGCCGAAACTGCTTGAGACTATAAAGCGTTAGCAACGATAGGGGGGGAAGCATTTTACCGGTCGGAAATTTAGGGCAAAGCGAAGCTAAGGTACCTATGTTTCTATAGATAAAACCATAGGAATTGTAGCACCACCGGCTTCAATGAGAACCGACACATCGATAAGGCGAATACTATCAAACTAGGAGACGAAACTTCAGTAAGGGCGTAGGGCTGGCCGCGGTCGGAAGGCTAAGAAATTGGTGATAGCGGAGAAGGAATCTAAGAGAAGGGCACAGCAGATTACTAAGTGGCGAATTGGCCTACTAACTAGTTAGTAGATAGGTTGAATTAGATTAGTGTATAGGCCATGTGATTCTAGTAGGGCTAGTAGAAGGTCATATAAAAGGCCTATAGTAGTAGAAGATAGAAGAGAGAAAGGAAAGGATCCGTGTGTGTAAGAAAGGAGAGGGTGGTTAAATTGGTAATTGTAAGGTCTGTAAGGCTTAGCAAAAATCAGGCAAAAATCAGGCAAAAATCAGGCTCCACTAGGTGCGGCCAGCATTTCCACTAGGTGCCAACAGCGTCACCCAAAATTAATCTATAGTCATTAATTATTAATAGATCCTCTTAATTAGTTATTAAATATATACTACTAGTTTAATAGGATTCTTCCTCTTCTTCTTTATAAACAGAGTTAACTACTTAAATAATTTTATACTACTACCCCTATAGCTATTTAAGTTTAACAATTAAACTATTTAGTAAAGCCCTAAATATTACTTTATAATAATAATAATTAAAACTAATAAATAATTTAATAATCTAATCCTTATAGGGGATAAAAAATATAATTTTGATTTCGATAAGGATAGAGTAAACCCTTATATACTTAATGCTATTAAAGTAGACTAAAGAATACTATTTCCTTTATCCCTAGCTACTACTGTATATTCTATTAGCGAATAGATAATTAACTCTAAGGCCTTACGCTTAATTTATATTAATAGAGATATAATTATTTACTTTAAACTATATAAACTAAATAAGGCTTATACTTATTGTCGGATTTACGGGGTCAGCATAAATCCTTCGGCGTGCACAAGCAAGCGAGTGTGCACGGTTGGTCAAATCAGTATACGATTAGCGAAGAATCGTATAGGTCAGGTCAAGGGTCAAGCGATAGAGGGAGGGGGGTCGGCAGTATTAGATTGATAGTAGTCAGGTAGGCAGCGTGCAGTATTAGACTACTATACAATCAGGTAGGCCTAGAACTCTCTCTTGATAAGGTCAGGTCGGACGGTCTAATCGTAGAACGCCGGGATCGTGATTGTGCGATTCAGCCAAGAACCCACAATCATAGAAGAATGACTATCCACAAGAAAGGGGGGTCGGCAGTCTTAGATAGGTAGTAGTCAGGTAGGCAACATGCAGTATTAGACTAGAGCTACACTATCAGGTAGGCCTTAGTCTCTCATGTGAATGAAAAGAGTGTCAGACTTAATTCAATTTAGCTATGGAAAACAGGTAGTATTTATAACTTCATGAAATCGAGGCAATACGTCAGAGTGGAATCTTATAGAAATCAGCAGAAATAGAGTGTTGAAGCTCTTTCGTCATGTGTGTAAGTTGTTGATGTCAATCGTTGAAGATCGTCGTCACGTGTACGTTCCATAAGGTGGAACGGATGCGTGTGTGTAAGAAGAAAAAGGGTGGTTGAATTGGTAATTGTAAGGCTTGAAAGGCTTGGCAGTAATCAGGCAGAAATCAGGCCCCGGGTGGTGCCGCCAGCGTTTTGGGGTGGTGCCAGCAGCGTCGCCCATTTATAATTACTTTACACTTTATTACTAATTCGATAATAATTAATTTTAGCTATAGTTTAACTAATATAACTTAAACGAAAGTGTCTAAGCTTTAGCGAAATTATTATAAGTAAAAAGGCTTAAGAAACATACTTTAGTATGATTAATTTAGTTAATAATAATAGTCGAATTAAAATTATATATAAAAATAGGATAATATTAATAGCACGACAAGAGCGTTTATAACACGATATACTAAGCCCCTTTCGGTTAGCTCCTAACCGCTGCTAAAATATACCCTCGACCCCTACAAAAAAACTGCTAAGCTATTAATACTACGTTACAACAGAGCACTATTTATAAAAGTAGCAGAAACTTTGTAATTACTAATAGTTAAGTAGTTATATACTTAAGGTAGAACTAATATTTAGGCTTATATAGAGAGATATAGATATATACCTAAGGCCTTAGCTATATTTATAGAGAAGTCGAAGGTACCTTTTTGTTAGTGGGTAGGAGTTAACCTAAAAGGGGTTTAGTTTGTTGTGTTATAAATGTTCTTGTTATACTATTAATATAGTCCTAAAAATAGTATACCCTATCAGCGAAATATATATACCTTAATAATAGATTTATCTTAAGGGTCTACTATTATATTCCTCTAATCTTTCTAAGCTAAAACGTTATTATAGTAGGCCCTAGTTATCGATAGTAAGTTAAATAGTCCTTCTAATATATACTTATATTATATATTTAAATTAATAATTCGATTAGGAAGAACTAAATTAATTCTTATAATTACTTTCCTCTTAGTAGTTAGGATTCTACTCTTAAAGATTTAATAAGTGTCAACATAAGTGGGTGCATAAGCCCCTGTCAACATGAGTGGGTGCATAAGCCCCCATGAGAGCTATCGAACGTGACAGAATGCGACCTTCTATCTTCTACTACTAGGCCTATCACATGACCTTATACTAGCCCTACTATAATCACATTCCCTTAAGTATATTCAGGCTATACACCTGGGGGTACACGATTTTTTTCGCACCCCCTAAGTACCCGAAATCTTGATATTCTTCGGTCGGATCTTTTACATCTTTTAATCTGATAGCTAGTTCTACCTAAATGTCATATAATATCCTAGAATTATCACGTGGAAGACCCTTGCCCGATGGGGTTTGGTTAAGCCTGGATTTTTTTTGATGGGGGATGCTAAGGCTAAGGCCTGCGGGTAGGCTAAAGGATATGTGTGTGTAAGAAGAAAGAGGGTGGTTGAATTGGTAATTAACAGGCGTGAAAGGCTTGGCAGTAATCAGGCAGAAATCAGGCCCCGGGTGGTGCCGCCAGCGTTTTGGGGTGGTGCCAGCAGCGTCGCCCTTATAAATTTAATTATAAAGCTTACTAATTAGCTAAGTTAAAGAATATTATTTTATATATACCTTAGAAGCGTATAACTAAACTATTTTAATTTCTTTAATTAATCTTTAGCCTTATAAGTTAATAGGGATTAGAGAAATTAATTATAACTTAATTATTTACGATAATATAACTTAACAAAGATAGGTAATACTAATCAAGATAAAGAGTAGTTCCTCTAACGTCTTAGTTAATTAAGTAACCTGAATCTTTAATATTATAGGCTATTAGCTATTTAAAATACGAATTAATAGCGACCTAAGTTTTTTGAGATTTATTGTATAGATTAAACCGAAAGGTACTACGTTTATAATCTCTCCCTTAGCTACTTACGAATATAATAGTGTTACTAAATCCTCTAGGTATATTATAATATAAGGAGTAATAACCCTTATAATTTTTATACTTAATACGCCTACCTATCTTTAGCTAGAAGTAGTAATAGCGATAACTTACGTATTAAATCAAATTTACTAATTAGGTAAAATTAAACCTCTAATAGAGAAGTGGAATAACGGTTTATAACTTTGTAAAGCTAGCCTAATTAACCTAGGTTTCCTATATATATAGTTTTCTAAAGCTTATATTTATATCCCTAAAGAACAGAGGGTATATTAGTCCGAATTATTAGCAGATTTATCTAATTTTAGGTTAAGTAGAGAAGTGATTAGCTAATCCCCTAGGATTTTATTATTTAGCTCCTTTGAATTAGAAGTAAGCTAAAAGTAAGGTGAATCTAACGATTAAGAGAGTATACTATTTTAGTAGTAGTATTGCTTTTACCCCCTAGGTCTTACTATATCTAATCTAATTATATTAGAATATTAATATCGTTAAGGATTTATATAGTTTCCTTGTCATTAAGAGTAGTAATTAGCTATAATAGGTTAGTGTCTTCGTAGATACGTATTTTTTAATTAGGTAAAGTGGGGTTATAGAACTCTTCTTTGTTGAATTATATATCTTATATATAAATAATTTAGTGACTAATAGGTACCTAAATACGCTAAATATTATATACTTTATAGCCTACTAGGTAGCTAATAGCTACGCGTAATATAAGCCTAGCTAGCCTTAGTAGTTTAGTAATACGTACATAGGTTTTATATCCGAAGACTCTAATATTAGGTAGATTAGGTTTAGTCTGAAGCTAATATAGTGTACTATTACCTAAGTAAGCTGTAAGTGATTTATATAGTGATTGCTAATTAAGAGATCTATAAGGAATATAATTTTAAATATAAATAGCTGTCGGATTTATAGGGTCGGTATAAATCCTTCGGCGTACATAAGCAAGCAAATATACATAGTTATTTAAATTAGTATACGATCCGGCAAATAGTTGTATAGATTAGGTCGGATAATCTAATCGTAGAACGTCTGGATTGTGATTATACGATTCAGCTAAGTGCCTATAATTATAGAAGAATTACTATCTACAGGAAAGGGGGTTAGTAGTCTTAGATAGGTAGTAGTTAGGTAGGCAATATACAGTATTAGACTAGAGCTACACTATTAGGTAGGCTACGATCTCTCTTATAAATAAAAAAAGTGTTAGACTTGATTCAATTTAGCTATAGAAAACAGGAAGTATTTATAACTTCATAAAATCGAAGCAATATGTTAGAATGGAATCTTATAGAAATCAGGAGAAATAGAGTGTTGAAGCTCTTTCGTTATATATATAATCTGTTGATATCAATTGTTGAAGATCGTCGTTACGTGTATGTTCTGTCGTATTCTGTTAAGTTCGATAGCTCCTAGGGGCTTATACACTTACTTATATTGACAATAGCTATTGTAGCTACCTTAGGTTAGAGATAGCTTAGTTAGTTTAAATTAACTATTATCTACTTAGCTATCTTTAATATTAATACACAATATCGCTTAGCGTAGCTATTTTGATTAGGTTAATAGGGCAGAGTAGTTTTTAGGTTAATTCTACGTAAAGGTACTTCGTAGCTAAAGAAATTAGATAGGGATTACTTGTTATTAGAATAGATAGTAAGGACGTAAAGGTTATATTAATTCTAGACGAAATCGATCTAATTATAGAGGAATCAGGATAAGTAGATATTAGAGGAAAGATCTTTAGCTAATTAATATTTAATAATAGGATTAACTAAGTATAATAGGTATAAGGTTTTTATAAGCGATTACTTAAAGTGTACAAGGTCCTAGTGTATTAATTCGAATAGTCGACTATACTATATTAGTAGCCAAGAGATTTAATATAGTAAATTAGCTAGTTTATATATTTCGTAATAGCTAATTAATAAAGATATATCTTTAATTATAATATTTAATATATACTCTAATAAGTGTAATATAATATCGTAGCTAATATAGCCTAATCTTTAGTACTACTAATTAATTATACTATTAAGCTATTTCTTTATATAAGAAGAGAGTATAATCTCGCTAAATTAGTTAGTAAGGGGAGATATATAATTATATAAAGTATAAGTAAGAGATAAGTAAGAGATAGGTAAAGAAAGAGAGATAATAATTAGTAGTATAGCGCCCTCTATTATTTTATCCTATATAATTAGATAGATACCTAATTTCGAATATAATCTATAGATAGGCGTTCTATCTTTCTCTTCTAGTATATAGTTCTTACTATTAAGATAGATTCTAGCACTTACTATACGCTCTACTAATATAAGGTTAATATAGAATCTAGGGTAATATATAATATACTTTAAAGGAAGGGTACTTCTATTAAGAGATTTTGTTAGGTAGATTATAAGCTCTCTATAGCTAAGGATTATAGTCTTAGTATTTATTATAACAGCAGAAATAACTAGCCTATAATTTAATAGTAGATCTCTGTTATTTATAGTATAGATTAATACTCTAGTATTATAGTATTATATATCGTTTTTCTTAGTAGAGATTTAAATTATACTTATTACCTCACTATCGTCGTTACTTTAGAAGATATTATTAATTTACTCTCTTAGAATATATACTAAAAATATATCTCTTTTAGTTAATTTAGGTAATTCGTCTAATTTAGCTATTTTGTCTAATTCGTTTATTTTTAATACTTTTTGATTATATTCTAGTAAGCCTTCTTAAATCCTAGTAAGGATTTATATTGTTATTTAAATACTTATTAGGCCTTTCTGCTAGGCTTTTAATCCTTTAGTCTAACCAGTAGATTAATATAATTATATTAATTCAAATTACAATAGCTATTACTTGGTAGACTCTTATATAGGTAGGTACCCTTACTCTTTCGGCCTAGTTTTCTTAGCGTTTTATTTAATTCTAATTCTTTATTATTATTAGGATTTTAGCCTTAATAGGTTTAGTATATAATTTGTTACGTATTATATATAGACAATATAATTAGGGTAAGACTCTAGGGACCCCCCCTTGACTAGAGGGACCCCCCTATACCTAAGGAACTAGGTATGATTTCCTATTTTAGTTTAGCGTAAGGTAGAAATAAATAAATAATTATATACCTTAGGTATTATTAGTTATAGATCCTACTACCTTCCTTACTGCCTTCCACCCTATACTTTAAGCCCCCTACTACTTACCTAATCTTCTAATTTCCCTATCTCGAATTTCTCTACCTCTAACCTCCCCCTCTATATCTTCTTCTTGTTTACCCCCTTAGCAGATTTATCGTTGAATATTATTATTTAAGTCACTGCTTAATATAGCAGGCCTAGGCCTAGAGCTATATTACTCGTTAGATAAGGATATCCCTAGTATAGCTACCCGCTGCGACCTACCTATTGAAAGCTTATTCGCTGCTACTGTAGATCCCCTAACTACTAAAGACCCCCTATTCGCATAGAATTTAAACCTTACTAAGGATCTCTGTATCACCCTACTGCTTCTACTACTCAATCGCCGATATAACACACTAGAGGAGGCTGTCGAGGCTATTAATAAGCTTTGCTTAGAGTATAACTACGTAGTAGTTAAGTAGAGAAGCAAGAAGATTAAGGGTTAAGTACTAAGTCTTAAGAAGGTATAGCTACAGTGTGATCGTAGGGGTATTTACGCTTTAGGTATATTAGGGCAGCCCGAATAGGTACTAATAGCAGATTCGGCTCTATCTAAAAAGCGGAAGACCTATACCTTAGTAGTTAATTACCTATTTAATATCTCTCTTCGCCTATAGATCAACGATAAGTAGATTCTTACTATCGCTAACGATACCTATAACTATAAGCTCCCCTACGACTACCTATATAGCCTATCGGAAGCTTAAGCTTACCTAAAAGGAAGAACAGCTTAAGAACTAGTTTAAACAGAATCTACTGACTAGGCAGATCCTTAAGCTATTGAAAGGGGAGGATAAGCGCTTATATCTTATAGCAAAAGATATTAATAACGCTTGTATAAGGATAAATACTAAGTTCTTAGCTAGTCGAACGCCTATTTAGGCCTTACTAATAGAACTTCCGACCGACAGGGAATAGTTATTTAGGTATATTTATTATCTCTATCGCGATCCCTATTATCCTTATCGCTAATATTAATTTAGATACTACTTAGATTAGGATAAGTATATTATTATACTATTTGCAATACACCGAAACTCTATTGAGATACTTAAGCGTTACTCCTTCGTTATCTCTATATATTATACGTACAAGATAAATTAATATGGCCTTCCTCTCCTTAATATCGTTAGCTTTACCGTACTTAGATCCTCTGCCTTCCTTAGATTTACCTTTATATAAAATAAACAGTAGCTTATATATAATAACAGCGCCTACGGTACTGCTGGTATAGGAAGCGAAGAGAGAGAGGGAGACTGTGTCAAATTAGTCTATCTAGAACAGGAAGACGAAGACGAATAGGAGAAGAAGAAGAAGCAGAAGGGAATAGAACAGGGTCTATAAGGCCTTAAAGCACAAAGGAAAAGAATAAGGCCTAGTCCTGACAGGAAAAACCCGGCCTACTTTATATAGGGCCAAAGAAGACGACAAACCCTATAAACCCCCGAGGTCAAAGGGATTGAGTTATTATATCCCCTACAGGGCCTAGGCCGAAGAAGTCAAAATATACAATCGCAAGATTTCACTAGAACTTTCTTATAACAGAAGCAATTTGAACACAGTCTTCTTAGTGATAGAATTAAGTAAACAGGCTTAAGAAATAGCATCTTTTAATAGGAAATAATAGTAGGAAATTATACAGGAAAATATTCAAAATTAACAATTCTGTAAACATAAAATATATAAAAGGTTATAATTGAGTTAAATATAATAATCACTAAGGAAATTAATTCGTTAAGGAGATCAATTTGTATAGTCTAGGGGTTTCGTTATATATAACAATTTATCACGATTATCTTCAAAAGTATTATATAGCTTTACCTTCGTCAGAATATCCGCTGTATTCTTTTTGCTAGGAATATTAATTAATATAATAAGATTCTTTTTCACTAAATCGTGTATTAAGTAATATTAAGTATTGATCTATAATACTTTAGTGCTTACTTTGCTATTAGTGATAATTCTTATTGTATTATCGGAGTTATAATAGAGCAGGAGTAGATTCGTTTTAAGGTTATCTTTATTCTATAGTAGAGAGAGTGTTAAATTAGTAGCTAATTTAGCTAATATAATACCCTCTTTAATAGTAGTGCTTATTATATAGTATTTAGCTATTATAGAAGATATTATAATAATATCCTATTTATAGAAAGACTATAAAACTACTACGCCTACAAAGAACTAAATATAGGCCTCAGTAGATTTACTACGTTTAGTATTAGTGTATAACTGATGACTCGATCCCTTTGACCTCGAGGGTTTGCAGGGTTTGTCGTCTTCTTTGGCCCTGCATGAAGCAGGCCGGGGTTTTCCTGTCAGAACCAGGCCTTGTTCCTTTCCTTTGTGCTTCAGGGCCTTATAGACCCTGTTCTGTTCCCTTCTGCTTTTTCTTCTTCCTTTTTCCTAGTCGTCTTCGTCTTGATGCTCTAGATAGACCAATTTTGACTCAGTCTCCCTCTCTCTCTCCGCTTCCTGTGCCAGCAGTGCCGTGGGCGCTGTTAATAACGAATTAACAAACCCTTCTAGTCCCCGGGTAGGGTCTCTTTTAAATAGTATTCTAAGGTTAATTGTACCTAAGAGATAGCGAAGAAGATCTTTATATATATTAGTATCTTCTTTTTATAAAAGAGATTTATTACGGCTTTATAATTTTAATATAGGGGCTATAATATCTAATTGTATTTTGATTAGTAACTATCCGACTTTACCTATTTTCCTTATATAGTTAAGCTTATTAATATTATTAACTATATTATTATTAATTATTCTCTAAGAGGGATCTATTAGAATTAAAGTAGGGGAAGTATTAGTAAAGCCTTTATTAAAAATTAATATTAAAAGGTAAATCTATTAGTTTATAAAGATACTACCTTTCTCTTAGTTATAGAAAATATTATATCCTAAGAATCTTTTAAATAGTAGGATCTTTAGCTTACACTTTAAAGCTATTATATTACGAATTCGCTTAATTTCACTATTAAGGCTAGTAGAGAGTATATTATTAATATAGATTAATACGAATATATTTTTCTTATAATTCGTATAGATATATAGTTTAGTTAATAATAGTATTAAACTAATATCTTTTAAATCCTTATCGAATACGTTATACTATAGGTAGCCTACTTATTATACGCTATATAGTCCTTACTATAGTAATACAACGTATTTAATACTATTCGGGCTTTAATATTTATAGTTAATAGGTTATTTTATAAAATTACCCGATTATTTAATATAGTATTCAGATATATACTTGTAATATCCTATTAATAAATAGTCTACTTTCTAGTAGCTACTAATATAAAAAACAATTTAGTGGTAGTATTAGAAACAACTAGAGTAAATCTCTTATCTAATTAAAAATCAATTCCTAATACTTAACGATTACTATATATAACCTATCCAGCACGAAATTCTAAAATATAGCTATCGCTATTAGATTTTAAATTATAAACCTATTTCCCTAGTAAGATTAATATACCCTTTAGAGGATAAAGAACAAAGACTATTATATTTAAAGCAGTAATCTTATCTAATTAGACTTTTTCGGCTTATAGCTAATAGTCTACAAAATCGGATTTTATTACTTCTATATAGATATTAGGGATCTTTATTATTCCTATACGAAAGCGCTCTGCTATAAGTAATCCTATTACCTACTATTACCTTTTTAATTATAATTAATAAAGGATCTAATACTATTAGACCTTTTATAGGATATTTAACTATACTAGGGTTAAGATCGGCTAGTTTTCTTTCTCTAGCAGATTGTCTAGGTTAAGGTTATTATATTAGTTATTTTAAAATAATTATGATTAGGTTAATAGAAGATATTTCTCGAATTAAATAACTAATTATTGATTAAATGGAGTATAGAATTAGGGATTAAGGGGATCTTTGTTTATATTTAATTAGAAACTTATCTTTCTTTCTCGAAATTATTAAAGAGTAGCGTTCGTAAGGTTTATAAGGTTTTTGCTAGTTAATGAGAATTAGATCTTCTAACTTTAGTAAATAGCGAATTAGCAATAGTTCTTAAAATACAATATCACAGCAGAGAACTACCTATCTTTTTAAAGGATTATAGATTCTATAGATATAGCTACTATTACTCTTATAGCTAACTAAATAGCTAATCTATATATATAGTTCTATCTTTTTACCTTATACTATTAATTCAGACTAATCACAGCTATTCGTGCTAATTAATAACACTAACTTCGACTTTTCTAGCTACGAACCTCTCTCTATACTAAAGCAACTATAATCCGATTTAGATACTAGCTAAGACCTAGACAAGGTTAAACGCCATTATATTAACCTTACTTTACTTACGCAGGCCTTCCTACTAGATTAAAGTAAGTAATTAAAGGCACTATCAATATAAGTAGGTGTATAAGCCTACAAGAGCTATCGAACTTGACAGAATACGACGGAACGTATATATAACAACGATCTTCAACGATTGATATCAACAGATTATATATATAACGAAAGAGCTTCTACACTCTATATTTCTCCTGATTTCTATAAGATTCTATTTTAACGTATTGCCTCGATCTTATAAAGTTATAAACACTGCCTGTTTTCTATAGCTAGTTAAATTAAGTTTAATTATTGTAATAAAATTAGAGTATTCTTCTATTATAAGTTAACTTCCGATTCTAAGCCGAATCGTACAACCTTATACGATCTACGACTAGATCGTTCAACCTAACTTATACGATTCTTTACCGGATCGTATACTAATTTAACTAACTGTGTATATTTACTTACTTATATACGCAGAAGGTTTTATACCGACCCCGTAAATCCGATAAGTACTAATTTTGTTAATCCCTCTACTACCTTCTAGCTATTATTATCTAGTTAGCTACCCTTTCGAAAGCTAATTTCGCTAAGCTATACAGATCGAATTTAATAAGCTACTAGATATATATATATTTAAACTAATCAATACAAACCTTATTATACGTATATATTAGACGAGTTATAAAGATTTAGACTAATCAGATTGCCCTCGCTATTAATTGATTCTAATAAGATAGGTATTTAGCTATAAATCAGATAAATCGGGCTACCTTATACGTTTCAAAGTACGCTTATATATAAGGTAACACCTAAATCCCTAACGATTAAGACGCTCGCATTAGTACTCTTACTACTAGAACCTTTTGTATACGTATTGCGTATATTATATAGTATAACCTTAAAACCCTTTAGATAGATATAGTTAATACGTTCTTAAATAGCTTACTAAAAGAAGAAGTTTACTACTAATATCTACTAGGATTAGGCTATAGGAAATCAATAATTCTTCGCCTATATAAAGTAATATATAGTCTGCGAATCGCTAGTAAGAGATAGGAAGATAATATCAATATATAGAGATACAATACCCTACCTATACTAAGCGTATTAATAAGCAATACATATCGGACCAATTAGGTTAATATCCTAAAGCATAACTACACAATACAATAATAAGATATTAACTATCAGGTTATAACGTAAAGAATAATAAGCTTCCTAACACTCTTGTATACTCCTATATTATTCTAAGATTTTTATTAGTCTTTTCCTATAACATTCTGCTATATACCTAAAGTTATAAGTACTGCCTGTTTCCCTAGTTAAATAAAATAAGATTAACAACAATATTATAAGTTTAACACTATTTTCACTCACGAGTAGAGCTTAAGGTAATTCTAATTAAACTGTATTCACTTTCTACTGTTTAACCTGTTCGCTACCGATTTACCTCTATTACACTCTTGTCTCTCTTCTATAATCGTAGTATTCGATCGACCTATGTACGCCTCTAAGGATACCCTAGGGTTTATATATACAGCGTAAATCCGACAGATAATATTAAAGAGATACTTCTCTTACTTAGATTTTAATCTTGCCCTAATAACCCTACTCTTTACACTAATAATTGTATAGTTATTATAGTATTCGTTAACGATTTCTTTACTGCGTATTATCGAAGTAAGAGTATATACGCTTAATAAATTAAAGACCTTCTCTTATAACGATTTAAAATAAAAGACTATAGCGAATTAACCTAATTTATTAGTATTCGAATTGTACGAGACTAATTAAAATAAAAGACCTAGTTTAATTAAGCAATATATATTAAATAAAATAGCTACTTAATTTAACCTACTAAACAATAAGCCTATTAATACACTACTACTAATTACCTAAAAGCTTAATCTAATCTTATTAGAACTAATTATCTGAAGTATATTAAGCTATATTAATAAGAGTATAAATTAATCTTATTCTCTACTGTTTAGACCCGGCCGGATATTGTATTCGCTAATTAATTACTAGCAAAATCCCTTACTCGCTACTACAAAAAGCACTTAGAAGCTATTAATTATCTGATTTCTTACCTATATTAGACAAAACACTTTTCTCTCTATTTTAATAGCGAAGCAAGAGCTTTTATCTTTACTACTACCTTAGATATAAGCTTTAATAATAATCCTAATCAAAAAAGCTCTAAAGGATTTATCTTTTGCCTATTCAGAGGCCTATTAAATAGAAATTATATAAGCAAAAGACTATTACTATATCAACGACCGAAGCCGAAGTACTTATAATTAGCGATATAGCTAAGTAGCTATATTAGATTAAGTACCTTTTTTACTTTATCTAATTTAATACTAACTAATTAAATACAATTTAATATAATAATAAGCAGATAGTAAACCTGCTTATATAAGGGAAATCCTCCTTCTAAACTAAGCTTCGCTACGTTAATGTTCAACTTTAGATTCGCTAGGAAGTTTAGGCGAAACAGCTACGAATTGAATAGGTTAAATTAAGTGAAATACTAGCTAATAGACTTATTAAGCGCTTTCCTGCTAAAGAATATACCGATTTTTGTTTAGTAGCTAGGTATAGAAATCCTCCCTGTTTAATAGAGGGACCTGTTTATCCCTTCTTCCTCTGTTTTATCTTATTCAGCTCTTACTTTGATCTTATTCTGCCCATATATCGAGAGCTAAGGGGGTATATTAATATACTAGTATAAGCGTCTTAATTATTAGGGATTTAGGTGTTACCTTGTATATATAAGCGTACTTTAAATTGTATACGGTAGCCTAATTTATCTGATCTATAGGTAAATACCTATCTTATTAGAATTAATTAGTAGCGAGGGTACTCTAATTAGTCTAAATCTTTGTAATTTATCTAATATATATATATAGGGTCAGGTTAATGGCACTACATGAACGTTACTCGCACTACATACTAAACCTTTTTGGGTCCGTACCCGCCTTGGCAACTTTTCACCACCAAAAAGGTACATCCGACACCTAAAAAACCAACTACGGTCTACCAAGGCTTCCGTCTAGATATTTCTATGAATAATAAGCCCTTTTTTGCGGTCGCTCTTAGGGTCAGTATTTACTTCGAGCACGTCACGATATGTTTACCTATTATTCGGTAATTATTATGGCTATTTATCATAAGAACCAGAGGAATATGACTACACATAAAGACAGCGATATTTCTGTAGGTCTTAAATGTACCTTTTAGTGGTGGGGCGGACGTTAACCGAAAAGGGCCTAGTTTGTAGTGCGAGTAACGTTCATGTAGTGCCATTAACCTCACCCTATATATATATATTAGTAGCTTATTAGATTTGATCTATATAGCTTAGCGAAATTAGTTTTCGAAAGGGTAGCTAATTAGATAATAATAGCTGCAAGGTAGTAGAGGGACTAATAAAATTAGTACCTCTAGTTACTTACTTTAGTCTAGTAGGAAGGCCTGCGTAAGTAAAGTAAGGTTAATATAATGGCGTTTAACCTTGTCTAGGTCTTAGCTAGTATTTTAATCGGATTATAGTTGCTTTAGTATAGAGAGGGGTTTATAGCTAGAAGGGTCGAAGTTAGTGTTATTAATTAGTACGAATAGCTGTGATTAAGCTATTTAGCTTAGTTAGTCTGAATTATTAGCAGATTTATCTAATATATCTAATTTTGGATTAAGTAAAGGAGTAATTAGTTAATCTCCTAGGATTTCGTTATCTAGCTTATTTGAATTAGAAGTAAGCTAAATATAAGGTAAAAGTAAGGTTCTAGAAGGTTGTAAGGATATATTAGGGTCTAATTTAGTAGTAGTAGTGCTTCTACCCCCTGGATCTTACTATATCTAGTCTGATTATATTAGAATATCGATATCGGTAAGGATTCGTATAGTTTCCTCTGTATTAAGAGTAGTAATTAGCTATAATAGGTTAGTATCTTTATAAATACGTATTTTTTGATTTAGTAAGGAAGGGTTATAAAATTCTTCTTTATTAAATTATATATCTTGTGTACGAATAATTTAGCAAGTCGTAGGTATCTTAATAACTCGATCTATTTAACCTCGATAGGGTTTATAGGGTTTGTCGTCTTCTTTAGCCCTATATAAAGCAGGCCGGGGTTTTCCTGTTAGGACTAGGCCTTATTACTTCCCTTCATACTTCAGAGCCTTACAGACCCTGTTCTGTTCCCTTCTGCTTCTTCTTCCTTTCCTAGTAGTCTTCGTCTTCCTGTTCCTAGATAGAAATTAACTTAGTCTCCCTCTTCTCTTCTCGCTTCCTGTGCTAGTAGTACTATAGGCGCTGTTAGGTTATACAGCCCTTTTTAATTCGTCTTCTAATTTAACTAACTTACTACTATAGTATAACGCTAGGATCCTACATTCGCTAAGTCTGTAGCAGCATAAATTAACTATAGTAACTACGCTTCTACTAATATAGCTTCGTAAGGTAACCTAAACTAGGCAACTAATACCCCTAATAAGTATTAACTTAATCCTCTTAACGAATTAGAAAATATCAACAACTTTAACACTTAGCTTAATAATATATGTTATATTCTTCGTTAGAAAGGCCTTTAGTGCTTTATTAATTTAACAATTTCTCGACCTTTAAGAGACTCCCTGCTAGCTAATCGCTAGGTAAAGATCTTACAAGATATACAAACTTAGATATACTAATCTGTTACACAGGATATTAACTAAATAGTAACCTATTATAAATTTCGGATTAAATTCGCTAACAAACATATTAAAAACCTTAAAAATATATTAAACGTTATAGGCTATAATACAATAAACAAGGATTGTATAACTTAGTAGTCTCTTCGTAGATCGTAGTACACTTTAGTAGTTAATTACGTCAATTCTTTTTTAGAGATATAGTCACTAAAATCTTAAAGAGAGTTAAAATTAATCTAATTCTCCTACGTTAAGTTCTCTTATATACAATCTATAATAATAATCTAATAATACTTACTTTGAAGCACTCCTCTTTTGATAAAAAATATATAAAAGTAACAGACTTAAATATTACTTCGTGTAATTGTTGGATTCGAAATTCGTGTAGCTATTAGGGTAGTGTAGGCTATTTCATAGCTACTCGATACTGTTAAGTTTAGTCGATTCGATTTTGACAGCGCCCACGGCACTGCTGGCACAGGAAGCGGAGAGACAGAGGGAGACTGAGTCAAATTGGTCTATCTAGAGCATGAAGACGAAGACGACTAGGAGAAGAAGAAGAAGAAGCAGAAGGGAACAGAACAGGGTCTATAAGGCCCTGAAGCACAAAGGAAAGGAACAAGGCCTGGCCCTGACAGGAAAACCCCGGCCTGCTTCATGCAGGGCTAAAGAAGACGACAAACCCTGCAAACCCTCGAGGTCAAAGGGATCGAGTCATCAATTATGCACAACAATTTATCACGATCGTCTTCAAAAACACTATATAGCTTTACCTTCGTTAAGATATCCGCTGTATTCTTTTTGCTAGGAATATTGATTAATATAATAAGGTTCTTTTTCACTAAATCGCGTATTAAGTGATATCGAGTATTGATCTATAACACTTTAGTGCTTAACTTGCCGTTAGTGACGATTCTTATCGTATTGTCGGAGTCACAATAGAGTAGGGGTGGATTTGTTTCAGGGTTATCTTTATTCTATAGTGGGGAGAGTGTTAAATCGGCAGCTAATTTAGCTAATACAATACCCTCTTTAACAGTAGTGCTTATTGCACAGTATTTAGCCATTGCAGAGGATATTATAACGATATCCTGTCTATAGGAGGACTATAAAACCGGTGCGCCTGCAAAGAACTAAATATAGGCCTCTATAGATTTACTACGTTTAGTATTAGCGTATAAAGAATTAACAAAACCTTCTAATCCCCGGGTTAGGTCTCTTCTAAATAGTATTCTAAGGTCAATTGTGCCTAAGAGATAGCGGGGACCTCTCTTTGTATATATTAGCATCTTCTTTTCGTAGAGATTTATTGCGCCTTTGCAATTTTGATACAGGGGCTGCAATATCTAGTTATATTTTGATTGACAACTATCCGACCTTACCTATTTTCCTCGTATAGTTAAGCTTATTAATATTGTCGTTAGTTGTTCTCTAAGAGGGTTCTATTAGAATTAAAGCAGGGGAAGCATTCGCAAAGCCTTCGTCAGGAATTAATATTAAAAGGTAAATCTGTTAGTTTATAAAGATAATACCTTTCTCCTAGTTATAGAAAATATTATATCCCAAAAATCTTTTGAATAGTAGCATCTTTAGTTTACGCTTTAAAGCTATTGCATCGCGAATTCGCTTAATTTCACTATTAAGGCTAGTAGAGAGTATATTATCAACGTAGATTAACACAAACAAATTTTTCTTATAATTCGTGTAGATATATAGTTTAGTCGGTAATAGTGTTAAGCTAATATCTTTTAAATCCTTATCGAATACGTTGTGCTATAGGTAGCCTGCTTATCGTAAGTTATATAGTACCTGCTGTAGTAATATAATATATTTAACACTATTAGGGCTTTGGTATTCGTAGATAGTAGGTTGTTTTATAAAAATCACTCGGTTATCTAATGTAATATTGAGATATACGCCTATAATATCCTATTAATTAATAGTCTACTTCCTGGTAGCTGCTAATATAAGAAACAATTTGGTAGTAGTATCAGAAACGACTAGGGCAAATCTCTTATCTAGTTAAAAATCAATTCCTAGTACTTAACGATTGCTATATATAACCTATCTAGCACGAAATTCCAAAACGTAGCTATCGCTGTTAAATTTTAACCTATAGACCTATTTCCCTAGTAAAATTGATATACCCTTTAAAGGATAAGGAATAAGGACTATTGTATTTGAAGTAGTAATTTTATCTAATTAGACTTTTTCGGCTTATAGCTAATAGTCTGCAAAATCGGATTTTATTACTTTTATATATATCAGGGATCTTCACTATTCCTGTGCGAAAGCGCTCTCCTATATAATAAGCAATCCTATTACCTACTATTACCTCTTTAATTGCAATTGATAAAGGATCTAATACTATTAGACCTTTCGCAGGATATTTAACTACACTAGGACTAAGATCGGCTAGTTTTTTTCTCTAGCAGATCGTCTAGGTTAAGTTTGTTGTGTTATGTTGAAACAATTATAATTAGGTTAACAGAAGATATTTCTTAAATCGAACGACTAATTAGTGATTAAATAGAGTATAGAATTACCCGTGGCACTGACCACCCAACCCCTACCGGGATTGGGTGGTCCAACTTCCAATGAAAAAAACTTTCCAACGATAAAAATCAACCCATTTCCTTCTAATCTACTCTCTTCGCCAGCCACCACCATGGCTAATTCTTATTCTGAAGAGGAAGACCGCATTATTAGTGCCTTAGAAGCCTATAGAAGTGGTAAAAATCGAAATCTCTCTGCATTAGCGCGCGAGTATGGCGTTCCTTACCAGCGCCTACGAAGACGATCTCTCGGCACTCCGTCAAAAATTGGCAATCAGAATCGCCCACGCCTACTTACAAAGGCCCAAGAGGGTGCAATTTTGAGTACTATTGATAGCTTAAGCCGCTTCAATATTAAACTGAATGGGAAGGATATCGAGGATCTTGCAAATCTCCTTCTTTGGCGGCAGTACGAAAGGGATCATCCTGATGCGACCGCGCCAAAAACCTCAGCAATCCTCCCACGGCTAGCTAAAGCTCAAAATATCCCTTCTGAGCTAAAGCTAGTCAATCACCAGTGGGCTTATTCGTTTATTAAGCGGATTGACCCTAGTCTTCTCCCAATTGCTGATGAGCAGATTGAATCGGAGAGAGCGAAGGTATCCGCTGCTATGATGCAGCACTGGTTTGACGGCTTAGAACCGGTGATTAAGCAGATTAAGCACTGCAATATCTACAATTTCGATGAAACCGGTTTTATATTAGGGCAGCAGCCCTCTCGTACTCGCTCAATTGGGCGCAGGAGGGCTCGCGCTGAGGTTGACGAACGGGAGAGTCTTACCTCGATCGAATGCATCTCTGCTAGCGGCTTCGCATTACCACCCTTCTTTATCTTTCGAGGCAGTGTATTGCTCGAGAGATGGTTTGACGAGTCGCTAGATCCAGATTGGGTCGTATCAGTAGCTAAGACTGGCTATGTGAATTCGGATCTTGCATTTGAATGGCTTCAGCATTTTGATAAACACACTATAAATCGCGCTGAAAAGAGTAAGTAATATGTAATCGCTGTACTTTTGAAGGCAATATCATACTAATAAACGACTAATTATTAGACGAGCCACGCTTATTACTCTTTGACGGGCACACCACGCACTTAACTGCTGAATTCCTCGAATACTGCGGGCAAGCTAAAATCTTACCCTTCTGCTTTATTTCGCACGCTACGCATCTCGTCCAGCCTCTAGATGGTGATACGTTCCTCACGTATAAGACCAAATTTAGAAGCTGGAATCGTATGGTATCCCAATGGGGTGGAGATCCGACTGATAAATCAGTATTCCTACGAGGGATTCGTGAAATTCGTGACGAGACCTTTACCCCCCATATCATTCGTGGGAGCTTCAGGAAGCGAGGGATTTACCCATTTAATCCCGATTTAGTGGTAAAGCCACTTACTGAGCGGGAGGAGAGGGAATTCGTACCACTTACAGGCTTCGATGGGATCCTTAGTGATAATGCGCGCGGTATTCAGCCGCAGCCTCCGCAGGGTGATCGGGTTACCTCGCCTGCTCTATCATCAAGCTCAATTGAGCAACCGGAAACCCCAAGAAGTGTTAAAAAATGCTGGCAGAAGCTACGGAAGGCTATAGATAGCCCACTAGATCGACCTGGCAGGGTTGAGAAAGTCGAACGGCGATGGACGCGCTTAGAAACGAAGACTGTCACTAAATATGAGGAGGTTATTATCCAGCATAACCTCCTTGCTAAGGCCACCAAGGTCCGCAGCAGTTACACGACCACTAATCGCACTAAGCGCCAGATTACCAAGGTCAAAGTGCTTACTACCAAGGATGCTAATGCGCGCATCGCTATGCGTACTGAAAAGGAGAATCAGCAGTGGGTTCAGCGGGTGCGCAGGGAGAATGCGAAGAAGCTTGCTGAAGAAGAAGCTGCAGCAGTAAAATTGGCCGAACTGAGGAGAAAGGCCCTTGCTGGCAGTGATATTGATCGCCTTTTTGAGCCTTTTGATATTTTTGAAGATAGAGAAGGGGATAGCTCACTAAGGGTGTAAATAGTCAGCTAATGGGCAGATTTGCTGCCGGGCGCGCGGGTTGTAAACGCGATTCTCGCGCGCTAATACCAAAAGTTTTCTTATTTTTTTACTTCTATAGGCTTCTAAGGCACTAATAATGTGGTCTCCCTCTTCAGAATAAGAATTAGCCATGGTGGTGGCTGGCGAAGAGAGTAGATTAGAAGGAAATGGGGTGATTTTTATCGTTGGAAAGTTTTTTTCATTGGAAGTTGGACCACCCAATCCCGGTAGGGGTTGGGTGGTCAGTGCCACGGGTAGGGATTTAATTAGTAATAAGGAACTTCTTAGAAATCTACCTAGGGTAATTAGTGTAGTTAAACTTTTAATGCTTAGAATTAGTAAGTCGGGATCTTGCTTACGCACAACTTTACTAAACACTCTTTTTTTGCTAGCGTATTTAGCGGTAATCTACGAACTGTATAAGGTCGAAGTTGTTTAGTTAAGGGTAATAAAGCTGATGACTCGATCCCTTTGACCTCGAGGGTTTGCAGGGTTTGTCGTCTTCTTTGGCCCTGCATGAAGCAGGCCGGGGTTTTCCTGTCAGGACCAGGCCTTGTTCCTTTCCTTTGTGCTTCAGGGCCTTATAGACCCTGTTCTGTTCCCTTCTGCTTCTTCTTCTTCCTTTTTTTTCCTAGTCGTCTTCGTCTTCATGCTCCAGATAGACCAATTTGACTCAGTCTCCCTCTCTCTCTCTCTTCGCTTCCTGTGCCAGCAGTGCCGTGGGCGCTGTCAAAAGCTAATAGAATAGCTAGACGAGTTTATTGAATTAGTAAAAATAAAGATTCACGAGAAGATAATTGAATTTGTAGAGATAGAGGATTTTAGGTTTCTGAAGTAGGTAGAGATAGTTAACAATACTGAATCCTTACCTTTAGTAATATAATTAGTCTTATAGTAGTCTGAAGTAGTAGGGTAATTACTCTTTAATATATTAGTGTATTTAGTTGTGACGGTTTTATTAATATTAGTGTTATACTTAATTAATTTTAGTAGAGTGTGTTCTGCTTATAGTCGGGAATTAGGGTATTCGGGTTAATATATTTATATTCAATTAGAATCTTAACTTTCTTCCTCGAAATTGTTAAGGGGTAGCGTTCGTGAGGTTTATAAGGTTTTTGCTAGTTAATTAGAATTAGATCTTCTAACTTCGGTAAATAGCAAATTAGCAATAGTTGTTCCTAAAATATAATATTACGACAGAGAACTACCTGTCTTTTTGAAGGATTGTAGATTCTATAGATATAGCTATTATTGCCCTCGTAGCTAACTAAATAGCTAATCTATACGTGTAGTTCTATCTTTTTACCTCATACTATCTGTTCTTTAGGGATACAAATATAGGCTTTAGAAAACTATGTACGTAGGAAACCTAAGTTAATTAAGCTAGCTTTATAAAGTTATAAACTGTTATTCTATTTCTCTATTAGAGATTTAATATTACCTAATCAGCGAATTCGATTTAATACGTAGGTTATCGCTATTACTACTTTTAGCTAAAGATAGGTAGGCGTGTTTGGTACA
This sequence comes from Penicillium subrubescens, assembly GCF_028828155.1. Lineage (NCBI taxonomy): Eukaryota > Fungi > Ascomycota > Eurotiomycetes > Eurotiales > Aspergillaceae > Penicillium > Penicillium subrubescens. Next base: position 1,174,206 of record NW_026643160.1, on the reverse strand, counting down.
GAAATTATAAGGGTTATTACTCCTTATATTATAATATACCTAGAGGATGTAATAATACTGGCCTATTCGTAAGTAGCCGGGGGAGAGATTATAAATATAGTACCTTTCTATTTAATCTATATAATAAGTCTTATAAAGCTTAGATCGCTATTAGTTATATTTTAAACAGCTAATAGCCTATAATATTAAAGATTTAGGTTACCTATTTAATTAAGATATTAGAGGAACTACTCTTTGTCTTAATTAGTATTACCTATTATCGTTAAGTTATATTATCGTAAATAGTTAAGGTATAATCGATTCCTTTAATCCCTATTAGCTTATAAGGTCAAAGTTTAATATAAAGAAATTTATGTATTTTAATTATACGCTTCTAAGGTATATATAAAATAATTTTCTTTCACTTAGCTAATCGGTAGGGTTTATACTTAAATTTAGGGTCGTGCTAGAACGACCCCCCCCCCCTCGGTCTACAACGACCCCCCCTTGGCTACAGCGACCCCCCTTTGGCTGTAGCGACCCCCTATACCTGATTCCTTAGGCAGAACTTCCTATTCGGGTTTAGTGTAAGGTAGAATATAATAAAATAATATATATCGGATTTACGCCGTGTGCATAAACCCTGGTGTGGTGTGCTTGTAGGCGCACACAGGTCGATCGAATACCACGATTATGGAAGAGCGACGAAAGTGCAATAGAGGTGGGTCGGCAGCGAACAGGTTGAACAGTGGAGGGTCAACACAGTTTAATCAGAATTGCCTTGAGCTCTATTCGTAAGTGGAAAGGGTGTCAAACTTGTTCAATTTAACTAGGGAAACAGGCAGTATTTATAACTTTGGGTACATAGCAGAATGTCACAGGAAAAGAGTCATGAAAGTCCGAAATAACATGGGGGCATACGAGAGTGTTAGGAAACTCGTTGCTTTTTCCATTTGATGCAGTAGTTGATAATTAGCATCGTATATCATGAAGCGGTGTATAGGGATGCAGATTTATGCATCCGATTGCATTAGCGCGCGCATACATGCATACGCTCGCTTATTGCGGGGATACGCACACACACACATGTTGACAATATATACCTCAGGTATAATTAGTTATAGATCCCACTACCTTCCTCACCGCCTTCTACCCTACACCCGTCACTACCTACTGCCCTGAAGCTTCCCCTACCGCCTACCTAATCTTCTCTAGTTTCGCTCTCGAATTTCTCTATCTCTAATCTTCCCCCTCTTTATCTTCTCTGTATCTTCCTCTTTTACCCCCTTAGCTGATTTATCGTTGAATATCATTATTAAATTCGCGCTTAATATAGCTAGCCTAGGCCTAGAGCTATATTACTCGTTAGACAAGGATATCCCTAGTATAGCTACCCGTAGCGACCTATATACCGAAATCCTACCTACCGAATAACCTACCGAAGATCCCCTGACTAACTAAGGAGCTACTATAGGCGCTACTAAAGACACTACGGAAACAGAAGATAGCGCTATCTATATCGTCTTGCCTCTCTTACCTCTCGAGAACTATTACACTTCCGCAGAGTAAGCTCTTAATACTATTAATAATTTTGTACTCGACTATAGTTATACCGTAGTTAAGCGCAGGAGTAAGATAACTAAGAGCAAAAATAACCCTGTGTTAAAAAAGGTGTAGCTTAAGTGCGGTTATAGCGGAGTCTACTAAGCTATAATTAGCAACAAAGAGCGTAAGCGAAAGACGTCTAGTATCTTAGTTAACTATCTATTTAGTATCACTCTCCGGCTTTAATCTAGATACTAGGTTCTCACTGTTAATAATAACTCCTATAATTATAAAGCCTCCCCTCCTACTACCTATCGAGCCTAGCGAAGACTTAAGCTTAACCGGAAGGCTAATTAAATCTAAACCTAGTTCCGCCTTGTATATCCTACGTATCAGATTATATTAATCCTTAAGTCCGAAGACAGCAAAATATATCTTACGCTAAAGGATATTAACAACGTACGCCAACGATTAAACTAAGAGTTTTTAGCTAGCCGAACACTAATCTAAGCCTTACTAATAGAGTTTCCGAAGGATAGGAAGTAGGTTTTTAGGTATATATTATCGATATTAAGGCTAGTGTTATCGTCGCTTATAGTATTTAGATACTAACTTAATAATAAGTATATCACAGTTCTCTTTACTATACTAACAGCGCCCACGGCACTGCTAGCACAGGAAGCGAGAAAAGAACAGGGAGACTGAGTCAATTGGTCTATCTAGAGCAGGAAGACGAAGACGACTAGGAGAAGACAAAGAAGAAGAAGCAAAAGGGAACAGAACAGGGTCTATAAGGCCCTGAAGCACAAAGGAAAGGAACAAGGCCTGGTCCTGACAGGAAAACCCTGGCCTGCATCATGCAGGGCTAAAGAAGACGATAAACCCTGCAAACCCTGGAGGTCAAAGGGATCGAGTTATTATATACACTAGGCTTTAATTAAGATTTTGAAGTATTACCCCTACGTGCTTTCTATAGATTATATATATAAGACTAATTAATTTAGATTACCCCTCCTAGATATCGTAGGCTTTATAGTAGCTAGTGTATTAGCGTATCTTAGCTTTACGTTTATTCAGAACAAACAACAGCCGACTTACGAAGTAGTGCTTGACTTTATTGTAGATACGTACGATAAACTTAAGCTTAATTACCCCCGAACGATTTTAATAGATAAGGAGGAAGCTCTTATTAACGCGATTTATACTATTTTCCCTGATACAGATACGATTATCTGTATATAGTATATTAATATAAATCTTATAAAGAAGGCTCTTCCTATCCTCCGGGAGTAGATTAGTATTACCTACAGAGATAGTCTTCTCCTCACTAAAGGATCCCCCCTATACTAGCTGCTAACCTTAACAAGAAGGAGCTTAAGTAAGAGCGTTAAATGATCCTTAATAGAGGCTAGAACCGGATACTTAGGCGCTAGAACTATATGATTTATACGGATACAGAGGAAGCTTTTAATACGGCCTAGGCTTCTAGGAAAAATACAATACGCTAATCTTCACTAATCTTATTACTTATATCTAGTCTGAATAGCTAGACAATTATCTAGAAAGCTTTCTCTGTTATTACACTCGGAAATATCTCTATCTTAGAGAGGCTGCAATATCTCGTATAGGTATAGAAAGAAGCGCCTATAGAAAAACCAAGCTAACATTTACTACTATAGAGGCTGATGACTCGATCCCTTTGACCTCGAGGGTTTGCAGGGTTTGCCGTCTTCTTTGGCCCTGCATGAAGCAGGCCGGGGTTTTCCTGTCAGGACCAGGCCTTGTTCCTTTCCTTTGTGCTTCAGGGCCTTATAGACCCTATTCTGTTCCCTTCTGCTTCTTCTTCTTCTCCTAGTCGTCTTCGTCTTTATACTCTAGATAGACTAATTTGACTTAGTCTCCCTCTCTCTCTCCGCTTCCTGTGCTAGTAGTGCCGTAGGCGCTGTTAGGTTATGCAGCCCTTTTTGATTTTTCTTCTGATTTGATTAACCTGTTACTATAGCACAACGCTAGGATCCTGTATTTGCTGTCTGTAGCGGCATAGGTCGACTACAGTGACTACATTTCTACTAATGCGGCTTCGCAGGGTAATCTAAACTAGGTAACTGATGCCCCTGATAAATATCAACTTAGTCCTCTTAATGATTTGGAAAATGTTAACGACTTTAACACTTAGCTTAACGATGTCTATCGCGTTCTTCGTCAAAAGGGCCTTTAGCGGTTTTATTGACTCTTTAATTCCTTGACCTCTAAGAGACTCCCTACTTGCTGACTACTAGGTAAAGATCTTACGAGATATACAAATTTAGATGTATTAATCTGTTACAAAGGATATCAACCGAATAGTAACCTCTCGCAATTTTCGGATTGAATTCGCTGACGAATATATTGAAAACCTCAAAAATGTGTTGATCGTCACCGGCTATAATACAATAAATAAGGATTGTGTGACTTAGTAGTCTCTTCGCAGATCCTAGTATACTTTAGCGGTTGACTATATTAATTCTTTTAGAGATACAGTTACTAAAATTTCAAAGAAAGTAAAATTCAATCTAATTCTCCTACGGTAAGTTCTGTTATATAAAATTCGTGATAACAATCTAACAATAGTTGCTTCGAAATACTTTTCTTTTAATAAAAAATATACAAAAGCGATAAGACTTTAATATTAGTGAGTTCTATAAGCTTTGCACTAACCTTACAACCGAATTAGAAACGTTTTAATCTATCTAGTTAGTTGCACTTGCGTTAAGGGCTAATCTAAATTCTAATCTAGGTAGTTCTAATTTCGAATTTTAGCCTTTAAAGAATAAACCTCCTGGCGGTGTTAGAGCTGCTAGTAAATAGGTTAAGGACTAGATTAAAGGCCTAAACTAAGTTACCCTCTAAGGTTGCTGTTCGTTTTATAGTAAGTATAGCTATCTAGTAAAGGATTATATACACTTAGTGTATAAAAAGCGTCTACCTATATAGAAACCTATAAGAGGCCTTTCGATTAATTTCCTATAGAGGAATAGAAATAATTTGGATAGCTAAAAACCCTAAGGTTAGAACTATAACAACCGAATCCGAAAGGATAGCACTACTCTACTAATAGTTCTACCTATCCTAGACTATAATAAACAAAATCCTTCTTCGAAACTAAACAAAACACTAATTTCCTCTTTAAACAAGATTCAACCTTAGTCGTTAATTGTTAATAGATCCTCTTAACTAGTTATTAGATATTCACTACTAGTTTAACAGGATTCTTCTTCTTTATAAACAGAAATAACTACCTAGATAATTTTATATTACTACCCCTATAGCTACTTAAGCTTAATAGTCGAACTAATAGCCCTAAATACTATTTTATAATAGCAATAGTTGAAACTAACGAATAGTTTAATAATATAATCCCTGTAGGAGATAATGTCAACATGTGTGTGTGTGCGTATCCCCGCAATAAGCGAGCGCATGCATGCATGCGCGCGCTAATGCAATTGGATGCATAAATCTGCATCCCTATACACCGCTTCATGATATACGATGCTGATTATCAACTACTGCATCAAATGGGAAAAGCAACGAGTTTCCTAACACTCTCGTATGCCCCCATGTTATTTCGGATTCTCATCAGTCTTTTCCTGTGACATCCTGCCATGTACCCAAAGTTATAAATACTGCCTGTTTTCCTAGCAAAATAAAACAAGTTTGACACCCTTTCCACTCACGAATAGAGCTCAAGGCAATTCTGATTAAACTGTGTTGACCCTCCACTGTTCAACCTGTTCGCTGCCGACCCACCTCTATTGCACTTTCGTCGCTCTTCCATAATCGTGGTATTCGATCGACCTGTGTGCGCCTACAAGCACACCACACCAGGGTTTATGCACACGGCGTAAATCCGACAGATAAGAATAATTTTGATATAGGTAGAATAGACTCCTGTACACTAAATACCCTTAAAGTTAACTAAAGATTCCCCTTTCCCTTATTCTTAGCTATAATTACTCATTCTACTAGCGAATAGATAGTTAACTTAGGTGCCTTACACTTAATTTGTGTTAATAGCGATGCAATTATCTACTTTAAACCTTATAAACTAAATAACGGTTATACTTACTAAACCTTAAAAGGCAGAACTTTAGTTGCTAAGGGACAGGCAATTATAAGAATTAATTTAGTTCTCCCTAATCGAATTATTAATTTAAACGTACAATATAAGTATATACTAGAAGGACTATTTAACTTACTTTCGATAACTAGGGCCTACTATAACAACGTATTAGCTTAAAAAGATTAGAAGAATATAATAGTAGACCCTTAGGATAAATCTATTATTAAGGTATATATATTTCGTTAACGGGGTATACTATTATTATACACAATTTCAATTCGACTATTATTATTAACTAAATTAATTACACTAAAGTATATTTCTTAAGCCTTTTCACTTACGATAATTTCGCTAGAACTCGTATACTTTCGTTTAAGTTATATTAGTTAACCTATAGCTAAAATTAATTATTATCGAATTAGTGATAAAGTATAAGGCGACTATAAATTCAATTACGAACCCTACTAATTAGCTAAGTTAAAGAAGATTATTTTATATATACCTTAGAAGCGTATAACTAAAACTATTTGAATTTTTTTATATTAATCTTTAGCCTTATAAGCTAACAGGGATTAGAGGAATTGATTATACCCTGATTATTTGCGATAATACAACTCGACGAAGATAGGCAATACTAATTAAGACGAAGGGTAGTTCTTCTAACGTCTTAATTAATTAGGCAACCTAAATCTTTAATATTGTAGGTTATTAGCCGCTTAAAATACGAACTAATAGCAATCTAAGCTTTTTGAGATTTATTATATAGATTAAGTAGAAAGGTACTGCGTTTACAATCTCTCCCCCGGCTACTTACGAATAGAATAGTGTTACCGAACCCTCTAGGTATATTATGATATAAGGAGTAAGGACCCTTATAATTTCCGCACCTAATACGCCTGCCTATTTTAGCTAGAAGCAGTAATAGCGATAACCTACGTGTTAAATCGAATTCGCTGACTAGGTAATATTAAATCTCTGATAGAGAAATAGAACAACAGTTTGTAACTTCGTAAAGCTAGCCTAATTGACTTAGGTTTCCTGCGTATGTAGTTTTCTAAAGCCTATATTTATATCCCTAAAGAATAGAGGGTATAAGGTAAAAAGATAGAGCTACGCGTATAGATTAGCTATATCTATAGAATCTACAATCCTTCGAAAAGACAGGTAGTTCTCCGTCGTGATATTGCGTTTTAGGAAGAACTATTACTAATTCGCTATTTACTAAAGTTGGAAGATCTAAATCTAATTTTAATTAACTAGTAAAAACCTTATAAACCTCGCGAACGCCACCCTTTGATAATTTCGAGGAAGAAAGATAAGATTCTAATTAAACATAAACAAAGATCCCCTTAATCCTCAATTCAACCTTTAATTCAAAGCTAATTACATTTAAACCCTGCTCTTCACGAGTATATTAACCCGATTACCCTAATTCCCGACCGTAAGAAGAATATATTCTACTAAAATTAATTATAACACTAATACTAATTAAAGCGTTATAACTAGATACACTAATATATTAAAGAGAAATTACCCTACTACTTTAGACCACGACGAGACTAATTGTACTACTAAATGCAAGGATTTAGTATCTTTAACCTTCTCTACGTACTTCAGAAACCTAAATTAATCTATCTCCACTAATTTAATTATCTTCTTGTGAATCTTTATTTTCAGGAAATTTGAATATTTTAAATATTTTATTTTTACTAATTCAACAAACTCGTCTAGCTATTCTATTAGCTTTATTACCCTTAATTAAACAACTTCGACCTTATACAGTTCGGGGATTGCTACTAAATACACTAGTAAAAAGATTGTTTAGTGAAGTTATATATCAGCAAGATCCCGACTTACTAATTCTAAGCATTAAAAGTTCAACTACACTAATTACCCTAGGTAGATTTCTAAAAAGCTCCTTATTACTAATTAAATCCCTAATTACATACTCTGTTTAATTACTAATTAGTCGTCTAATTCGAGAAATATCTTCTGTTAACCTAATTATAATTATTTTTATTTTAATATAACTAATATAGCTAATATAATAAACTTAACCTAGACGTTCTGTTAGAGAAAGAAAACTGATGGCGATCTATCGCCACTACGCAAGGAAGCAGGAGAGGAACAATCTAGTTCGAATACTTGGAGAACTATCTCTGCAGAAGAAAGGAAACAAAGGAAGGGAAAGGCCTATATAGGCCGAAGCAATCAACCTGGCCCTGGAATCAACCTCCAGGAGATCCCTATCGGATCTCTATTACACCCCCTGCAGGGCCAGCACAGGAAAACAACAGGAATAGGGGAAAATCAGTTAATCTAATCAATCGCTCAGCTCGCTTAGCATTCTAGTTTGGCCAATAGGGGCACCTGAATCACTGGGGATCGTATGTATAGTAAATCCCTTCTGTTCTCTTCGAAAACAGGGTGAGGCTTCGCCTTTGTTAGGATATCGGCGGGATTAGCTTTGCTGGGTATGTTCACTAGGGTAATCAAATTCTTTCGTATGCAATCGCGTATCAAATGGTAGCGAGTGCTAATCCAATTCATTTTGGGTGTAATCTTTGAATTTATAATAGTTGTAATCGTATTGTCGGAGTCGCTGTGAAGCAGTAATAGGGTGTTCTTTTCAAAATCCTTATTCTGATTCAATAGGTCCCTTAGGCCAAGGTTAGCGCACAATTTAGCTAGGTAAAGACCTTCCTTTAGGGCAGGTGTTATTGCGTAGTATTTAGCTATTGTAGACGATACGGCTACTATCTCCTGTCTATTCGAAGACTAGGAGATCGGGGCGCCTGCGAAGAACTAAATATAGGCTTCTGTGGATTTACTATCTTCTGTATCACTGTATAAAGAATCGATATAGCCTTCGAGGCCTTTCGTAGGATCTCTTCCGAATAGGATTCCTGTCGGATTTACGGGGTCAGCATAAATCCTTCGGTCGTGCACAAGCAAGCGAGTGTGCACGATTGGTCAAATCAGTATACGATTGGCGAAGAATCGTATAGGTCAGGTTAGGTCGTACGATTCGGCTCAGAATCGGAAGTTAACTTATGATAGAAGAATGCTCCAACTTCATCACAATCATTAAACTTGATTCAACTAGCTATGGAAAACAGGCAATATTTATAACTTCATGAAATCAAGGCAATACGTCAGACTAGAATCTCATAGAAATCAGAAGAAATAGAGTGTTGAAGCTCTTTCGTCATGTGTGCAATCTGTTGATGTCAATCGTTGAAGATCGTCGTCACGTGGACGTTCCGTCGCATTCTGTCAAGTTCGATAGCTCTCATGGGCTTATGCACCCACTTATGTCGACAATTCCTAAGTCAATTGTGCCAGCAAGGTATTGCAAAAGGTCTTTATAGGCCAATATATCTGCTTCCCTTAGGGAACCACTTCGCCTTTGCAATTTAGAAACAGCTGAAGTAATATTAGGGCGTATTTTGATAGACAGCTAGCCGACCTTACCTATCTTCTGTGCGTATTTCAATTTATCGACGCAATCGACTGGTTTTTCAATAGGGGTCTTCTATGATAGGTTTATTGGAATTGATGCAGGATTAGTGTTTTGTAAGCCTTCATCGCGAATAAGGTGTATCAAATAGGCCTGTTAGTTAGCAATAATCACACTTCCTTCTTGTGTGATATTATATCCTAAGAATCTGTTGAATGGTAGCTCTTTTAGCTTTCTCTTACTCGTAAGACCTTGTCTAATAGCAGCAACTTCTGCTTCTTCACTAGTCGTATATCGTTAACGTAAATCAGAATGTAGACTGAAAAATCTGGGTTAGTGTAAATATACGGCTCTGATTCTAGTAGCTCAAGACCTAATTCGTCGAGGTCTTTTGTGCACACTTCGTGCTAAAGGTAGCCCGCTTAACGCAATCCGTAGAGGGCCTGATTCAACAGACAAACGAAGTCGGTTCTATTAGGGCTGTAATATTCGTGGCTAGTAGGCTGTTTTATGAAAATTGCCCGATTGTCGAGTGCTGCATTAAGGTAGGCAGCCACTATATCCTATTACTACACTCTATAGCTACTAATTATAGCTATTAATAGGAAAAGCTTCGCTATAGTATCTGATGCGACCGGTGTATATCGTTTATTAGGTTGGAAATCAACTCCTAGGGTTTAGCGGTTGCCACAAACCACCTATCTAGCGCAGAATTCTAGGATATATCCTTCGCTATCTTGTTTTAAGTCATAGACCTATTTACTAGGGAGGATCGATATGCCTTTAAGTAGCCGTGGAACCAAAGTTATAGTATTAGCCGCCGCAATCTTTCCTAATTAAACTTTTTCTGCTTACAACTAATACTCTGCGTAGGGTGTTTTCATTGCCTAGAGGTAAGTATAGGGGATTTCTACTATCCCGGATCTGATTCTCTCGGTCGCAGTGCAAATCAATCCTAGGCTGATTATATTATCATTATCTTCTTCAATATTGCTAGTGTAGTATAATCTATCGTCTTCCCGCAGCACTATTGTACCTTTAGTAGGGTAAGTTGTTATACCTAGCGTCAATTGGCGTAGCTGTGGTGCCCTTTATGATCTGCGGGTTAGTTCTAGTGAAGATGATTTTCTAGTTCTTTGATTCGGTGCAATTAGAGGATTCGCAGAAATTGTTGATATTAGGTCAACCGAAGATATTTCTCTTTCTAAGGTAGATCGATTTAATACAGGCAATAGTTCTGTATTTAACGATATAATCGTTTCTGTAATTTATTTAGTAGTGGTTAGGGTAGGTATATATTAATAATATTCAGAGTGTTGTTTATATAGATCTTCGTCGGGTAGATTCTCTACAGTCGGTAATAGTATATCGGGATTATACAAATCACCAAATAACCTCTTTATTAGCGTCCTCGGCTGCAATCCTCGCACTGTATATAGTTCAATCTGTCGAGGCGAAGGTATTATAGCCCTTTGAATACTAGGCTAATATAGTTAAAAGGAGATTAAGGTAGTATTTTGATTTTGTTAAAATAGTCGAAGTTACGAAGTTAGTAGATTTAGTAAATAAGGAAGAATTAGTAATTGCCTCTCTACCACCAGTGCTATCCTTGGTACGACCGGTGTAGTAGATACTATTGTCTATATATTACTTCGTGCAATTATTAGATTCGAAATTCGTGCAGCTATTAGGGTAGTGTGGGCTATTTTATAGCTACTCGATACTGTCAAGTTTAGTCGATTCGGTCTACTTAGTGCAATTAGTAGCATTAGTGCAATCGGTGCTGTTAGTTATATATATACGAGGTTGTTTCCTACGCCTTTGGGGGTTTATCGGTAGCTCTTATAATCGTTCCTAGGCTAATACGGGTGGTGTTCTTATTCGTGGGATAGGTTTAATAACCTTTTCTCTATAAATCGTTATCTAGGTCGGTAATTAGGATTTCGGTGCCTCTTATACAATTTTATTAGGTTCAATTAGCTTAGGGATCTTTCGCAATAGTAGTAGTTCTTCCTAAAATACAACATCCCTTCGTGGCACTACTTGCTTCTTCGAAGGATCGTAGATTCGGTAAATATAGCTATTTTCACCTTTATAACCGACAAGATAGCCTATCTATACGCGTAGAGCTATTTTATTCCCTTACACTCTTCGCTCCTTTAGAATATAAACCTATACTTTGGAGTACTACACTCGTAGAAAGCCTAGGTCGATTGGACCCGATTAATATAAATTTAATTCTCTGTTCTCTATTTTAATTAGTGATTCTTCTTGATTTAGGCGTCGAATTCTATTAAGGATATATATTAATACGATTACAGCTTCGGGCTATAGAAATACAGGTGCTTCAGGAGTAGAAATTATAAGGGTTTGTGCTAATTGTATAATAATATAGCTAGTAAACTCCGCAACACTGTTCTGTTCGTGTGTATACAGGGCTAATAGGGATATTAATATACCTTTCCCTTTAATCTACACTATCCACGCGCGAAATACGAGGTCGCTATCTATTCTAACCTCAATTAGCCAATATCCTGTGACATTAAAGATAATAGTAGCCTACTTAATTAGGGCTTAAGAGGAAGTATCTCTTATCTTGATTAGGAGAGCCTATTATATTCTTGTAGTATTTTTATAGATTACCACTATATAATTCGTTCTATTAATTCCTGTTAGCTTATATAGTTGTATATTAATATAGATAAAGTACTATAGTTTACTCGCTCTCTTCTGAGGAGTATATAAAACGATTTTGCGTAACTTCGCCTGTCTACAAGGCTTACAATCGAATAATTCGTTACTGTGTACCTTATCACCAATTCGATAATAATTAATTCTAGCCGTCGGTTAACTAATATAGCCTAGTCTAAAGTGTGCTAGTTCTAGTGTAATTGTTACTAGTGAGTATATATAGGAAACGCTTAATAGAACAAGTGCCTCTGTTAATTATAATAGTCGAATTAATGTTGTCTGCAAAAATAGTATACCTCTCTTTCGGTATACGTATACTATAATAATTAATTTATTAAGTAGATTAACGAATATATTCTTCTAGTCCTTTCCTTCTAACTTATACTATACTCGTAGTAGGTTCTTATAATTAACAGTAGATTAAATAGGCTTTCAGGAATATATTCGCATCGAATATCTAGGTTTATTACCCGGTCGGGGAACACTAAGTTAATTCTAGCGACTGCTTTGCCTTTCGCAACTAGTGTTCGACCCTCTAAGGTCTGACATTTATACGTATTGTCTTTGTACGGCTCGAAATAGATAATTGTATCGCTATCCACGTATATCGTGCGTAAAGCACCTGAATTAACAATCCATTCACCTCGCGAACGGGCAACTATAGCTATTGAAAGTAGAATCGGTATATATTAGTCTACACTACTAGTGTATATAATTGTTTAAGAGATTCTTCCTTATTCGAAGTTATAATCCCCTTCTAATTGTAGTGTCTAGTCATCGTTATTAAACTAATTATTATTATCAATTATTGTTGTCGCAAAGTAATCGCTTATATATTCGTCAATGTTAGGTTCTAGTGTTAATAAGGCAAAACCTATTGTATTTAAGTATTAGGGGTAAAGATCGTCTTTATAAATTGCTACAGCTGATGGATTCTGATTGGTTGGTTTTGGTAGGGTAGTAGAAATTAATAGTAGCTATAGTAGTGTCGTGGATAGTTAGGTTGATACTGTAGTAGATAGTTTCGGAGCTATTAGAGTAGGTAATAGTGGTACAGTAGCTGCAGGGGTTGTATTCGTAGCGCTTATGTTCGGATATAGCTTTAACGTGCTATCCTTTCGAATTCGATTATTATAGATAAGGTGCTAATTATCAGGTTTTAGGCTATTTATGTTATTACGGTGCTTCTATAGGTAACTAACCTATATTCCCTTTACTAGCTTTTAATCTGGAGCTCGATGTTTAATGGATATGTGTGTACACACACGAACTATATGTAGCCTGCTATAAAAGGTGCAATAGCTATTTAGTGTAGTTTAAGGTTCGCTGTTCTTCTATTCCTTGATCTATTTTCCGATATTAGCACCTTTTCCCCTTAGGGGTATATTCTTTAAGGGCTAGTATTCGCTGTTGTTGAATCGGCCTAGGTTACTAGTATTTAAATTACTAGTATTTAGATTTGGATTGTTAGATAAAGCTTTATTAATCGATACAGTAGTAATCGAGTAGAGTTCTGCTAATTTAAGTTATTCTCGAGTTCATTAAAGAGCTTATATAAGTCTATATCTTTGAAATCCTCTGGGTTTGTATAGATTCTGTTATTGTTTGTATACCTTACTACGATTATAGTAGGAATATCTTCGCGGATTTTATAGAGCACACTAGCGATTAGAAATAGTGGAGTAACTATCTTTTAGGCAGTCTTCGTATATCGGTTACGGAAAGCTTTTAGGAATTTAATACTAGATATAAATTAGGAACGTCTTGTTTCCTACTATACAACGCAGTCCTTGATAGCTGTATAATATCCAGTTTTATTAAGGCTTTCTTTTAATACACCGATAAACTTATCGGCGAATTAGGTAGGTGTACAGCGTAAGAGCATTAATCTGTTAATCTCCTTCGAAACCGATTAGTACAGCTACGATTAAATATCCTTTGATACTCGGAACTATTGTGCTGTATATAGTAAAGTGGTAGGTAGGCGCTTAATTTACGTATTAATTAGCCTATATAAATTCTTTTGCTGCAGGATTCGTGTTATATTATCTAGCCAGGTATCAAAATCGTTAGCGTTAGTAAGCTTATTATCAATTGTATAAAGTGTGTAGGATTCAGGAATATTAGTGATCTAAGTAACTATACCCCCTGCAGCAGTAGATAGGTCTGCAATAAAGTTACTATAATCAACCCTCGCAGCAGGTGATTTGGCAAAAGAAGAGTTGTGTTATAGACTTATTGTGAAGTTAACTCTCGAGTAGTCTCTCGAGTAGCGTCAAAGTTAGTCAAAAATCATTAAAATATCAAATCAGGCTGTATAACCTGATAGCGATCTATCGCCACTACGTAAGGAAGCAGGAGAGGAACAATCTAGTTCGAATACTTAGAGAACTATCTCTGCAGAAGAAAGGAAACAAAGGAAGGGAAGGCCTATATAGGCCGAAGCAATTAACCTAGCCCTGGAATTAACCTCCAGGAGAATCCCCGGTCAGGGATTCTCCTAAGGGAGATCCCTATCGGATCTCCATCAAAAACTAGCCGACCTTAGCCCTAGTATAGTTAAATACCCTGCGAAAGGTCTAATAGTATTAGATCCTTTATTAATTGTAATTGAAGAAGTAAGAGTAGGTAATAGGATTGCTTGTTGTGCAGCAGAGCGCTTTCGTACAGGAAAAGTAAAGATCCCTAACACCTATATACTATAAGCAATAAAATCCGATTTTGCAGACTATTAGCTATAAGCCGAAAAAGTCTAATTAGATAAAATTGCTGCTTCAAATACAATAGTCCTTGTTCCTTATCCTCTAAAGGGCACGTTAATTTTGTTAGGGAAATAGGTCTATAATTTAAAATCTAACAGCGATAGCTACGTTTTAGAATTTCGTGCTAGATAGGTTGTATATAGTAATCGCTAAGCACTAGGAATTAACTTTTAATTAGATAAGAGATTTACCCTAGTCGTTTCTGATACTGCTACTAGATTGTTTCTTATATTAGCAGCTACTAGGAAGTAGACTATTAATTAATAGGATATTATAGGCGTATATCTTAATACTGTATTAGATTACCGAGTGATTTTTGTAAAACAACCTACTAGCCACGAATACTAAAGCCCTAATAGTGTTAAATATATTGTATTACTATAGCAGGCACTGTATAGCTTACGACAAGCAGGCTACCTATAGCACAACGTATTCGATAAGGATTTAAAAGATATTAGCTTAACACTATTACCGACTAAATTATATATCTACACGAATTATAAGAAAAATTTGTTCGTGTTAATCTACGTTAATAATATACTCTCTACTAGTCTTAATAGTGAAATTAAGCGAATTCGCGATACAATAGCTTTAAAGCGTAAACTAAAGATCCTACTATTCAAAAGATTTTTAGGATATAATATTTTTTATAACTAGGAGAAAGGTATTATCTTTATAAACTAACAGATTCACCTTTTAATATTAATTTCTGACGAAGGCTTTGCTAATGCTTCCCCTACTTTAATTCTAATAGATCCCTCTTAGAGAATAACTAACGACGATATAGTTGATAATATCGATAAGCTTAACTATACAAGGAAAATAGGTAAGGTCGGATAGTTGTTAATCAAAATACGACTAGATATTACAGCCCCTGTATTAAAATTGCAAAGGCGTAATAAATCCTTACAAAAGGAAGATACTAATATATACAAAGACCTCCTCCGCTATCTCTCAGGCACAATTAACCTTAGAATACTATTTAGAAAAGACCTAACCTAGGGACTAGAAGGTTTTGTTAATTCGTTATACGCTAATACTAAACGTAGTAAATCTACCGAGGCCTATATTTCTTTGCAGGCGTACCGGTTTTATAGTCCTCCTATAGACAGGATATCGTTGCAATATCCTCTACAATAGCTAAATACTATACAATAAGCACTGCTGTCAAAGAGGGTATTGCATTAGCTAAATTAGCTGCCGATTTGACACTCTCCCTACTATAGAATAAAGATAAACCTGAAACAAATCCACTCCTGCTCTATTGTGACTCCGACAATACGATAAGAATCGTCACTAACGGCAAGTTAAGCTAAGTGTTATAGATTAATACTCGATATCACTTAGTGCGCGATTTAGTGAAAAAGAATCTTGTTGCATTAATCAATATTCATAGCAAAAAGAATACAGCGGATATCTTAACGAAGGCAAAGCTATATAGTGTTTTTGAAGACGATCGTGATAAATTGCTGTGTATAACGAAACCCCCAGACTGTACGAATTGATTTCCTTAGCGATTATTATATTTGACCAAATTGCAACCTTTCACACATTTCATGTTTACAAAATTGTTGATTTTGAATGCTCTCCTATCTGATTTTCTACTGTTGTTTCCTATCAAAAGATGCTATTCCCTACGCCTGTTTACTTAATTCTATCACTAAGAAGACTGTGTTCAAATTGCTTCTGTTACAAAAAAGGTTTAGTGAAATCTCGTCTGTTTTGACTTCGGCCTAGGCCCTGTGGGGGATATGATAACTCGATCCCTTTGACCTCGATAGGGTTTGCAGGGTTTGTCGTCTTCTTTGGCCCTGCATGAAGCAGGCCGGGTTTTTCCTGTCAGGACCAGGCCTTGTTCCTTTCCTTTGTGCTTCAGGGCCTTATAGACCCTGTTCTGTTCCCTTCTGCTTCTGCTTCTTCTTCTTCTCCTAGTCGTCTTCGTCTTCATGCTCTAGATAGACCAATTTGACTTAGTCTCCCTCTCCCTCTCCGCTTCCTGTGCCAGCAGTGCCGTGGGCGCTGTCACTTTACTAGGTAGCCCTATTTACTATAGAACGAATAATAAC
Organism: Penicillium subrubescens; assembly: GCF_028828155.1. Taxonomy (NCBI): domain Eukaryota; kingdom Fungi; phylum Ascomycota; class Eurotiomycetes; order Eurotiales; family Aspergillaceae; genus Penicillium; species Penicillium subrubescens. The sequence continues at coordinate 1,157,604 of NW_026643160.1, read as the reverse complement.
CTTAAGAGGTAACTTTATTTAGACCTTTAAACTAGTCCTTAACCTATTTACTAGTAGGTTTAATACTACTAGGAGGTTTATTCTTTAAAAGCTAAAATTCTAAATTAGAGCTTAATAGATTTAAATTACCTCTTGATATAAGTACGACTAGTTAAATTAACTAAAATATTTCTAATTTAGTTATAAGGTTAATACAAAGCTTATAGAACTTACTAATATTAAAGTCTATTGCTTCTATATATTTTTTATTAAAGAAGAGTGCTTCGAAGTAACTATCGTTAGATTGTTATTACGAATTTTATATAACAGAACTTAATATAGGAGAATTAGATTAATTTTAACTCTCTTTAAGATCTTTGTGACTATATCTCTAAAATAATTACTATAGTTAGCCACTAAAGTGTACTAGGATTTATAAAGAGACTATTAAGTTTTATAATCTGTCACAGGCTAGTGCCCGATATTAGTTACGTATATCACGGGACTTTAGTATATCGATATAGGGAACGCGTGGGATTAACTTCCCCTCCTTAAGCTTTTTGTAAACAGTATGTTTGCCTAGTTGGATTGAATTAAGTCTTGCTTTAGCCTTTTATATACAAAAGTACAAAAAGCTTCATTCTACATCTAGAAGTATTATTAGTTATTAGAAAAGCCCTAGGAAAGCGACCTAAGCACTTATTAGAAAGTCCTAGAAGATCCTAATTCCTAGGTATATTAGAATATTAGACAAAAAGCGACTAAAGTATTACCGGTACGCTACGTACCCCCTAGAAGTAATATAGTAACAGGAATCCATAAGCCCTCCTAGGTAAGCGTAAACGCTACTATAGTAGATGGTATAGACTTAAGCTATATAGAATAAAGAAAGGGAGCGGCGTTACTAGTAAGATACTACTTAAGAGGAGCGGATATATTACCTTAAGGTAACGTTAGAGTAGTAGGCCTTACTAGCTATAATAATAACTATAATAAACGAAGAGTAGGTAATACTAGCGTAATTAGCTATTCAATTAATATTAATTCCCTTACGACTAGAGATAATTCACTAATTAAAGCTACGCCTATTAGACTTAAAACTATTCGGTAAAAGTATAAGCGACTAGCTAACCTAACAAATTTCGATTAAGAATAAGCTTAGCGTAGATAGCGAAGCTATTAGTTCTCCTTAAGATTCATTTATCTCTAAAGAAGCTGTCAACATGTGGATATGCGATACCCCGCACTGAGCGTGTAGATAAGCAATACACATCGGACCAATCGGATATCCACCACTACACGATACGATGGTAAGATATCAACTATCTTATCAAATGGAAAGAACAACGAGTTTCCTAACACTCTCGTAACCCCCATATTACTCTGAGAGTTTTATCAGTCTTTTTCCTTGATATTCTGCTATATACCCAAAGTTATAAATACTGCCTATTTCCCTAGTTAAATAGAACAAGTTTGACACTGTTTTCACTCACTAATAGAGCTTATTAAGAGGCAATTCTGATTAAACTGTGTTGACCTTCTACTGTTCAACCTGTTCGCTACCGACCTACCTCTATTACACTTTCGTCTCTCTTCTATAATCGTGGTATTCGATCGACCTGTGTGCGCCTCTAAGCACACCACACCTTAGGGTTTATGCACACGGCGTAAATCCGACAGAAGCTAATATAGAAGATTACTAGAATCTTTATAAGACTCTACTAAAATACTAACAAACTATAGGCCTTACTTGATTTCCTTAAGAGTATCTATAAAGACTAAAATATTAAGGTATATATAGTAAGATAACTCTATTAGATTCGATAACTAGAGGATATAAGCTTTTTAGATTCTTTCTCTAATTAGAGAAGGAGTTCGCTAATATAGACACTCTTAAATAGAATAATAAAGTAAAAAGGTAGATCCTTCTTAGCGCGCTTAATAAGACTATAATAAACGTATTAATAAATTAAGGTATCCCTATTACCTTATTAAGCTTAATCTCCCGGCTCTATAAGATTAGCTTAGATATAGATACCCTTAATATTAATAAAAAGGAATAAATATATCGTTTACGCTTAATTACAGTGCCCACCAGATAATTGTCAACCCACTGATCGCGCTAGCGATTTCTTATGACAAAACAGTATTTTATACGCCTAAATACATTTCCAAAAATCAAATATTATAATTACACGCATGTGGCGATAGCCACTACTAAATACACACGCGAGAGATCTTCCTTCTTACACACACACACCCATCTAGCTAGCTAGGGGCAATCTAGCTAGCTAGCACCTACCACACACACACACACACCAATTTGATCCTAACACTGTGTTGAATAGGCAGATTAACCGCCCTACCACTTAGTAGGGCCCCCCCCTCAGCAGTAATCACATCCTGCATACGCTGCGGCATACTGGCTAGATTACGCGCCAAGACCTCCCTACCTACCTCATCCCACGCGCGCTGAACAATCCATCGAATCTCATCGCGATCTGTGAGGATCTCTGGATACCACCGTTGTATCCAATCTTTCATTACCTTCCATACTGGTTCAATTGGATTGAGATCTGGCGAATAGGGCGGCCAGTCAAGTAGGTGGATACCCATGCTTCAAAGGTCTCGCGAGTGATTTTCGCGCGATACGCAGGTGCGTTGTCTTGCATAACGATTGTACCAGGATTCGCTCTGCAATAGTCATATAGCAGTGGACCAATTTGGGTAATATACCGCGCACTGTTAATCCCAGCGCCTTTCTCCCAGAAGAAGGTTGGTCCTTTTGAATCGCCACGAAACGACCCCTAGAACATCTATCTAACCTTCTTACCAACAGTTTGGTCGATACAGTCCTCATTCAGATCTTCATCCTGCGTACGTGTAACATATACACGCCCATTAGACCTAGTCCCAACCCAGGTCTCATCAGTCCATAGGATTCGTGACCAATCCTTGACTGTCCAGTGCATATGCGTACGCGCGAATCTTAGTCGCTTATTCTTGTTTGTTTGAGTGATCTTTGGCTTCTTCCGGGCAACATACCGGCGGTGGCCATAGAGACCAAGAAAGTAGCGAAGCTTTGTGGTTGAGCAATTAAGACGAAGATGAGCGATAATATCCTCAAGTTTCATCCACCGGGCCTTCCAATCTTGTGTAATAAAGTTTTGAATTGCTTCGAAATCAAGCTGATCTCTAGTCTGCTGAGCTAGCCGGCGACCTGGCTGAAACCCTAGCCGCTGAGATCGCCGGATAATACGATAGACTGTATGATAGTCTTGGCCAAGAGATCTTGCAATCTCTACATGAGATTGATTTCTTCTATGAAGAAGGATGATAGTAGCAATCAATGCAGGTGAAAGAGATTGGCCACGATTGCGAATTATTGGATGTGGCATATATTCGAAAAATCTCTCCTGGTCAACTTCAAAGTTTCTAGCAGATAAGGTAGATAGATCGAATGCTATTAGATTGAATTGGTGGTTGAATTGGTGGTTGAATTGATAGAGAGCGTATGATAGAGAGCGAATGATAGAGATCGAATGATAGAGAGCGAATGATAGAGAGCGAATGATAGAGAGCGAATAAAAGAGAGCGAATAAAAGAGTGATTGGCAAAGATTGGTAGGCCTATTGGTTTGGCCGTCAGCTATCTATCTATTTAGATATATATATCTATCCTGTGAGCTTTCCAGATCACGCACTCTAACCAATCAGCTTCAAGACCAGTAGGCAGTGCGTGCTGATTCTACTACCATGCGTGTATATAATATTTCGGTAGGGAATAGGGGTAAATCCTTCGAATCACCTGATTACTGCCTAATTCGGTCGTTTTCAATACACATCCGTTACCAGCTTGACTAGATAGTAAGCGGCTAGCGCCAAAAGTGGGTTGAACAATTAGATAGTGAGCACTGTATTTAAAATAGCGATAAAATAGATTAGGTACTAATTATATTAATAAACTATACTAAATTATATATAAAACACTACTAACCTAAAAGTAGAATACTAAAGTAAGCTTAATAGGTTAACTAGGATAAGATAGACTAGTAATAGGCTAAAGGGAAATACTTACGATATAAGAGATCTAGATACCTTATTATAAAATATATATTACTATTAATATAATAGCTAAATAGTATATATATTATTACTTCCTTAAGTAAGAAGGAAAAGGGGTGTATAGTTAAAGTAAAGAGGTTAAAGCCTATAAGTAACCTAAATCTAATAACTTTTAATAATAAGAGTATAATTATTAAGAATAATTTAGAAAAAGAATAGCTTCTATTTTAAGGTATAAGTAGGAGTAAAAGAGGGTTTAAAAGCTATTAAAACATAAGATACTACTATTTATAGTTAATACTAGAGTAAATAGAATTTAATTTATATAAGCTCTTATCGATAGTAGTTACTACTATTATATAATAGTAAATAAGTCCTTAGTCGAGGTATTTAATCTCCTATATATTAAGATATAATTATAAATCCTTAACAGAGTAGTACTAAATTAATACTAAATTACTTATATTACCTATTTTAACCTTAACATCTATAGCTAATAATAAGGCTAGATATTTATATATATTATCGAACTATAAAGTAATAGTATAATACTTAAGGACCTATAGCTATATAAAGTAAATAGATAATATTTAGTAAAGAAAGGATACCTAGATATCTTTGTAAAGTCTAGAGAGCGAACTAGATATTAAAACTATATAGATTATACTATTAAGCATATTAAAGTAAAGAGACTATATATTATATAGGTAGAAATACTATATATCTAATAACTTATATAGAGTATACTAAATATAGATCGCTTATAAATTAGTAAGGTTTTATTAGATAATATTAAGAGAGTACTTTGTCTTAAGAAGTATATTAATCTAAAGGATAAGCTACTAAAACGCTATTAGCGATAATTAGCTACTTCTAGCTAATAGCTAGCTAACTAGCTACCTTTATATAGATTAGGAATTAACTATAAGAGCCCTTTAAAACGTAACCGAAATAGTATCGAAGAGCTATTACTATATAGTCTACTCTATAGTATAAATAAAGAAGAGCTTCTTTACTTACAAAAAACGTTAATAGACCTACTTAAGAAAAACTTTATATATATAAGCTAATCGCCTATAGTAGTATTAATCCTACTAGTTAAGAAGCTAGGTAATAGTATATAATTCTATATTAATTACTAAGGGTTAAATAAACGAATAATAAAGGATTACTACTTTCTACTACTAATTTAAGAGACGTTATAGAATATAGGCTATACCCGCTAGTTATAAAGCTTAATATTATTTTAGCCTTTTATAAGATTTATATTTACCTTAGAGAAGAATAGAAGATAGTATTTCGGACGTAATATAGGCTCTATAAGTAGAATATAACTCCTTTTAGGCTAACTAATACGCTAGTAACGTTTTAGAGGTATATTAATTAAACTCTATAGTAGTACCTAAATAACTTTATATTAGTATATATTAATAATATAATTATCTATATTAATAGAATACTAACGGATTACTATTAAAAGGTTAGTAACGTACTATAGAAACTAATAGTTACTAGCCTATAATATATCATTAAGAAGGGTCGGAGTTCGAATAGGACTTAGTAAAATACCTTTACTTTATTATTAAAGCTAGAAAAGGGATCTATATTAATCTAAAAAAGGTAGAGGCTATTAGAGTATAGGAGAGACTAAAGTCTATATAGGATATATAAAGCTTTATTAGATTTGCGAACTTCTACTAGCTGTTTATACACTAATTCGCTAACCTTTTAGTACTATTAATATAGCCTATAAAAAAGGACGCGTTCTTTAAATAAGACAATAACTATTAATTAGCCTTTATAGAATTAAACTCTTTATAAATATATTAATCCTAGCTTACTTCGAAAAGGATTATTAAATAGTTATAGAAACTAACGCCTCTAGTTAGGCTATTAGAGTAGTTCTATTATAATATAGGCTTAATAAGTAACTATAACTATACGCCTATCTATTCTAAAAGCTATCCCTAATAGAATCAAATTATAAGATTTACGATAAGGAGCTCCTAGCGATTATATAAGCCTTATATAAATAGAGACTAGAATTAAAGATAGTACCCTAATTCACTATTATAATAGATTATAAGAACCTTGAATACTTTAATAAAGTATAATACCTTAACGAATAGTAGATATATTAGGTAGACCTCTTAATAGAGTTCGATTTCGATCTCTATTATTACCCTAGTAAGCTTATAGTATAGCTAGATATATTATTATTATAATAAAGCTAGGATATATTGTCGGATTTACGAGGTCAGCATAAATCCTTCGGCGTGCACAAGCAAGCGAGTGTGCACGGTTGGTCAAATCAGTATACGATTGGCGAAGAATCGTATAGGTCAGGTCGTCGTACGATTCGGCTTAGAATCGGAAGTTAACTTATGATAGAAGAATGCTCTAACTTCATCACAATCATTAAACTTGATTCAACTAGCTATGGAAAACAGGCAGTATTTATAACTTCATGAAATCGAGGCAATACGTCAGACTAGAATCTCATAGAAATCAAGAGAAATATAGAGTGTTGAAGCTCTTTTGTTATGTGTGCAAGTTGTTGATGTCAATCGTTGAAGATCGTCGTCACGTGGACGTTCCGTCGCATTCTGTCAAGTTCGATAGCATGGGCTTATGCACCCACTCATGTCGACATATATTATAGAGTATTATTAACAAAAGGCTATCGAATTACTTTTAAGTTCTACTTAAAAGAGTTAAGATTAAAATAGGATAGCTAGACCCTTAATTAGCTAATAACTAACCTAATAAAGAGGTTGACTTTAAGAGAAATATACCTCTCTTTAAAGAAGAAGAGCTCTAAGTAAAATAGAAAAGGGTAAGGACGTTTAAATTAATCTATTAATAAATCACCTACGCTTTATTAATAGGGGAGCGCTAAATTACTACTAAAACGAATATTAAAATAAGTCTATTAAAGTACTATTTAGATAATTAAGGGGTACTCTATTTTAGGTAATAGGTCTAGATTCCTAATAATAAGATTCTATATATAGGGATTATTTATATAGAAGATTTACGATTTATACGTTATAGTATATCCTAGGTAAGACACTACACTACCTATTTCGATATTATCTCGATAGTTCTTCAAGCTAGAAGCAGCGAAAGACGTATAACGTTTCCTTTAGAACTATATAGTCTATAGATAAAGCTCTATATAGTAAGATACGAAGTATAAGTTATTAAAACTACTACTAATCTCTTAGCGAATCTAGGCCGAAATATTAATAGACTTTATTACTAAGTTACTACTCTCTAAACCTATAGGAGTAATAAACTATATAGTAATAACAGACTAGTTAACGAAGGGCGTAATTTTAATCAGAATAAAGAATATAATAGTAAAAGATATAGTAGAGATATCCCTTATACACTTCTATATATATTATAAGGTATTACTAGCGATTATAAGTAACTATAGCCCTTAATTCGTAAGCTCTTTCTAGAAAATAGTATACAAAAGGCTATCGATTTAACGCTAATTATTTACTACTTTTTACCCTTTAGCTAACAGTGTAATAGAGTATACTAATTAAGGGATCGAACGAATCCTACGTATATTTACAACGTACGTATAGGACAACTTAAAGGACCTACTACTAATAGTTACTATAGTAATTAATAATCGTAATACTACTTAATAGCGATCTATCGCTACTATGCAAGGAAGCAGGAGAGAGAGGAACAAACTAGTTCGAATACTTAGAGAACTATCTCTGCAGAAGAAGAAAGGAAACAAAGAAGGGGAAGGCCTAAATAGGCCGAAGCAGAACAATCAACCTGGCCCTGGAACCATCCTCTAGGAGAATCCCGACTAGGGGATTCCCTCGAGGGAGATCCCTATCGGATCTCTATCACTATTTTAACTAAAATCTCGCTATTCTTCTTTATCTATGGCTATTATATTAACCCGATTAATATTAAAGAAGTAGGGTAGCTAGAAGACGCCTTAATACTACTACAAAAGGTAGGCGAAATATTCGTAAATTGCCTACAAGAAGCTACTGATTAAGCCTAGGCCGCTATTGCTTCGGTATAGGCCCTTTAAGAAGAGTAAGCGAACTAACGTCGATAGGCTACGCCTATCTATAAAAAGGATAACTAGGTTTAGCTAAACCTTTGGAACATACGCACACAACGACTATTAAAGAAGTTAGATTAGCTATATACTTAGTACTAAGTAGTAGACGTTCTATTACTGTTCACTATCCGACTTAATATACCTACTAGTATACTCCCGGTGTTCTATATCGAGTTAGTTCGCCTAGCAACAACAGACCTATTCCTATCTTAGCTAGTAGACGATTCGCAGCTACTACTACTACTAGTTAATAGAGAAGAGGATACGATATAGAGCAAATCCTAGCCGTACGACGGAGGAAGATTAGGCGAGGATATCGTAACAAAGCGTTAGTGAAATAGAGAGGATAGGCAGACAGACGTGGCAAACATTAGACTCAGTGCGAGATTGTAGCGCCTTAGATGCCTTTGAAGAGCAGTACGGCCCTGTTTCGGAAGTGATTCGCCAGCAAATCGGCACCGAAACCCATATCGTCGCACCCCTAGCGAGCTTGAGACTAGGAGGGAGTATTGTCACAGGCTAGTGTCACGGGTTAGACCCGCTTCTTACTATGTGGCCCTGCCACATAGCCTTCCCCGCACGTTCCGTTCTGCCACCGCCCTGTCTGCTTACTTCTATTGTTGTTCCGCTTGATCCACTCCTTCTCTTCTCCAAGCTTTTTGTAAACAGCATGTTGGCCTAGTTAGATTGAATCAAGTCTTGCTTCAGCCTTTCACATACAAAAAGCTTCCTTCTCGTGATCGAGTCGTACTAGCCAGCCAGCCAGACTTTCGTTTTCCCCTAGCCAGACCCCCGATTCCCCGCCGAAATGGACCAGAACCAGCCCCTTTTTGCTTTAATTCAGCAACTCCAGCAACAACTCGTCGACCAGCAACGCCAGCTAGAGACCCTCGCGCCTACTCGCTCGCATTTCAGACTACCAGACCCGCCTAGATTCGACGGCCGACCATTTAGTCTAAAGACGTGGCTTCCAGCTGTTCAAGCAAAGCTACGGTCGGACGGCTTAGCCGGTCAACAAGCATTCGACTACGTATACGATCGCCTTGAGCCACCCCAGCAAGCCTCAGTCTTACATCTTCGCGAAACCAACCCGACACCCGAAGCAGTCTTCCAGTATTTCGAACGTCTTTGTCATAATCCTCGTGAGAAACAAGATGCAGTTCTCCGATTCGCCAATATCCGCCAGAAAGACGACGAAAGCCTAGTTGCCTACCTCGCCCGATTCGAACGTCTATCGCACGAAGCTAAGGTTCACCAGCAGGATCTACTTCGTACGATTACGCTACACCGCGGACTACGCCCCGCGTTACGCCAGATTCTTGAGCAGTCGTATGACACTCTATTCGATCTCGAATACGATGATTATATAGAACTACTCCAACGTCATGACCGCCGCCAGCAGCGCCCGGTCACCCAACGCCAGAACCAGATTAGCCAGAACCAGATTAGCCAGAACCAGACTAGCCAGAACCAAACTCGCCAGACTCAGACTCGCCAAAGCCAGCTAGACCTAATGGACCTTGACCCAGTTCGTATAAACGCCGCCCAATCATCACCAGTTCGAGTGAAATCAAACCGCGTGCGCCTATCAAAACCGCCACTCCCACTAGGCTTTAATAACCCCGCTAATATCGCCGAGCGCGCGAAGCACGGGCTTTGCTACTACTGCGGTGCATGTAGTCACTGGATATCTGCGTGTCCTTTTCGACTTGCCGCGAATAAACGGTCTAAATCCCTCAGTTTAGATTCAGCAACGGACCAGTCCCGAAACGACCCCGATTCGTCGCCGTTTTGGAATTCAGACGGTTACGACTCAGATCACCCTTCTGACCTAGGAGGGGGTAATGTCACGGGTTAGACCCGCTTCTTACTATGTGGCCCTGCCACATAGCCTTCCCCGCACGTTCCGTTCTGCCACCGCCCTGTCTGCTTACTTCTATTGTTGTTCCGCTTGATCCACTCCTTCTCTTCTCCAAGCTTTTTGTAAACAGCATGTTGGCCTAGTTAGATTGAATCAAGTCTTGCTTCAGCCTTTCACAGCTAGTGCCTGATGTTGGTCACGTGTATTACGGGACCTTGGTATGTCGACGTAGGGAACGCGCGGGATTAACTTCCCCTCCTTAAGCTTTTTGTAAACAGCTTGTTGGCCTAGTTAGATTGAATCAAGTCTTGCTTTAGCCTTTCACATAAACCTTATTTATTATATTATAGCTAATAACGTTTAATATATTTTTAAGGTTTTTAATATATTCGTTAATGAATTTAATCCGAAAGTTACTAGAGGTTACTATTTAGTTAATATCCTTTAAAACAGATTAGTATATCTAAATTTGTATATCTCGTAAGATCTTTACCTAGCGGTTAGTAAGTAGAGAGTCTCTTAGGGATCGAGAAATTAAAGAATCAATAAAACGCTAAAGGCCTTTTTAACGAAGAATATAATAGATATTATTAAGCTAAGTATCAAAGTTATTAACATTTTCCAAATTATTAAGAGGATTAAGTTAATACTTATTAGGGGTATTAGTTACCTAGTTTAGATTACCTTACGAAGCTATATTAGTAGAAATATAATCACTATAGTTAATTTATACTACTACAGACTTAGCGAACAAAGGATCCTAGCGTTGTGCTATAGTAATAAGTTAAGATAGAAGAAGAATCAAAAAGGGCTATATAACCTAACAGTGCCTACAGCACTACTAGTATAGGAAGCGACAAGAGAAGAGGGAGTCTGAGTCGATTAGTCTATCTAGAACAGGAAGATAAAGACGACTGAGAAGAAGAAGAAGGAGATAGGAAAGGAAGAAGGCCTATAAGTCCTAAAGCACAAAGAGAACGAACAGGCCAAGACCTAATAGGAAATCCCCGGCCTGCTTTATACAGGGCTAAAGAAGATAACAAACCCTACAAACCCTCGAGGTTAAAGGGATTAAGTTATTAATTACTTAAAATAAATAAGGTCCTAGTGCAAAGATTTAAATAGTTAATTATATTGTATTAAAAATTAAGAGGTTTAATATAATAAATTAGCTCGTTTGTATACTTCGTAATAGCTAATAGGCGAAGATATATCTTTAATAGTGATATTTAATAAGTACTCTAGTAGTCGTGCTATAATATTATAGCTAATATAGCCTAATCGTTAGTGCTATTAGTTAATAGTTCTATCTAGATACTTTCTAGTATAGGAGGATAGGGTAATATTATCGAATTAGTTAGTAATCTTATCGAATAAAGCGGAAGTAAGAGATAATTAAGAGGTAGGTAAAGGAGGGGAAACGTGATTAGCAGAGCGTCCGGTAGTAGACCTTTTATCCTATTTAATTAGATATCTCTGATTTCGTATTTAATTAGTAAATTAGTGTACTATCCTTCTCCTCTAGCGTATAATCCTTACTATTTAGAGGTAGTCTTAGTATTTCCTACTATAACAGAGGAAATAACTAGCCTATAGTTTAATAGTAGATCTTAGTTATTCGTGATATAAATAAATACTCTAATATTATAGTACTAGGTATCGTTTTTCTTAGCTAGGATCTAAATTATACTTATAGCTTTCCTATTATTAGCTTAGAAGGGGTCTTTAGCTTACTGTTTAGCAGAGAATATATCCCGTGTCGTCGTTTTGTCTGATTAAGATTACTCTAGCTTACGGGTATACTTCTAGTTACCTAATTTAGCTAGCTTTTAATATCTTTTGATTATATAATCGTATATAGTTCTAAATATAGGTAAGGATTTATAGGTCTATTAAATTTCTTTATCTAACTACTAGCCCCTAGGCCTAGCGTATAGATTAATATATAAGTATCTATTAAAATCGTAGTTGCTATTATTAGGTAGACCCTAATAAGGGTAGGTACCCTTTTAGCGTAGTTTTAGTGGCTTTTCGTTATTATCGTTATTAGGCTTTTAGCCCTAATAGATTATATAAGCAATCTATTACCTACTATTACTAGTAGACAATAGAGTTAATCGATACTAATTAATAAAATTAATCAACTAGCTCTATTAAAGTAGGCTTCTTTATCCTCTAGAGGATAGTATTATACTAGAACATATAAAAGCTTTAATTATATAGTTGAATAGCTTCTAGGAAATTATAACCTAGTAATAAAGGATCTTAGAACTATATAATATTAGCCTATTCACTATTAGATTAGTAAATCACCTATTTCTAGCACTATATAGCTAGATCATAGGGATTAATAGGTAGCGTTTAGCGCTTTAATATATCCTAATCGCGTAGGGTCTAGCAATTCTTTAATTAACTTAACAGGGCGAATATAGCACGAAGCGTAATAATAGTATTGCGTAGGGATAGGCTATTAACAATCTGCCTTCCCTTAAGTATAAGTAAGGATCGAATACCTTACTTAAGCAATTTAATCGCGCGTATAAGAAGATAGTCTAATTTTAACGATTTATATTCGCTAAGCAGAATCTTATAGATTAATTAGGCGTATAGATAAGGGTTCATTAGATATAGAGGTATTAGAAAGCTATTTGACTATATTAGATATCTATAGCTTTATCAGTTCCTAGTAGTATAGCAGGCTATTTATCAGGATTAAGATATTTCTATACACTATTCGATAGTGTATAGTCTTATATAGTAGTATACTAAGGGATCTAATACGCGTAATATTTTAAAGGGTGGCTAAGCTAGGTAGCTCGAATATCGGTCGAATCTATGACTTATAGGACAAAGGTGAGAGATAGATAAGACGAAAGTAAGCAAAAGATCAGAGAAGAGTGAAACCGAAAGCTTTAGCAACAGGCTACAGCGATCAGGCTTATAACTATCGTATTTACAGGGCCGGCATAAATCCTTCGGCGTATATAAGCAAGCAATTGTATATAATTGGTTAAATCAGTATACGATCCGGCAAGGAATCGTATAAGTCAGGTCAAAAGGGTCGTATAATTCGGCTTAGAATCGGAAGTCAACTTATGATAGAATAATGCTCTAGCTTCGTCACAATGATTAGACTTGATTCAACTAGCTATAGGACAACAGGCAGTATTTATAATAGTAAGATATCACAGCATAGAATCTCATAGAAATTAGGAGAAATATAGAGTGTTGAAGCTCTTTCGTTATGTATAGAATCAATCGTTGAAGATCATCGTCACGTGTACGTTCCGTCGCATTCTGTCAAGTTCGATAGCTCTCGGGGACTTATGCACCCACTTACGTTGACATTTTGTCTATAGCTTGTGCGCTTAGTCAAACTAGGAATCTAAATAACGTTAACGTAGTTCACGGCCGACCGAGCCACACGGCCATGCGGGCCACCCCAAAACGCCGCCATACTAAATGCGATTTTTCAGGTATCAATATATCAACAACGAGAAGGTATTTATACTAATGTTTTTGGAATGCTATAATTCCCTGGTATCAGAAATAGTTTAGAATAGCTAACATATTCAGAAACGATTCTTTACTGGCATTACTAAAAATACGCTCCGACCGAGTGACGTAGATATATATATTGACATTGTTATATCTGAAAATACTTCCCGAGCTTCCAAAGGTACCAAGGATGACATATGTAACACTAAGATACACTAAGACTATATAATTGGCCTTAAGCGGTGAAATATGAAGTTGTGAAAATCGCATTTAGTATGGTGTTTTGGGTGGCCCGCATGACCGTGTGGCCCGCATGGCCGTGAAGTACGTTAGACTGGATCGGAATTATTGGTTAACTATACTAAGGATCCCTAATTAATATAAGATAAAATATAACTTCTAGTATTAAGCTAAATAAGTCTCCGATAAATAAAAAAGCAAAATAACTTGCACGCCATAGATTTATGTAGTACTAGTCTAGTGTATTCTAGTTTAGTTATACGTTTAAGCGAGCAAACTCTCAATCCCTAGCCACTATAATAGAAAGACATAATCAAACGTACTTTAAAAATTTCGCCTATTTAGGTCGAAAGGTACTAAATAACCTCTACACCTAGAAGTACTCCTATAACCTCAGACTATTCTATACGTTCTTTATAGTTAGTAATATTAATCAGAGAGCCTCTAACTACGGTTTAAATAGTATTTTATAGTTTCTTACTCTAGGAGAGCCTTTTTATTTAATTTTGTATAGATATAAAGAAGTACGATATATTAGCCCTACTACTCAAAACGAAATTACCCGAATTTAGACTTATTATTCTACTTTAGCTAGCTTAGTCGTTCCTCAGCGAAGGAATAGGGATTCTTGTATTCAAGAGATTTAATAAGCTATATTAATCTATTACACTATATATCCCCTACTTATCGTGTATCCTAGTAGATCCTTCACCCACAGCTTCGAACAAATTTTAAGAACGCGTTATATTTTATAATCTATGCAGTCTACCTATATCCCTATAGGGATTTACTTTGATTTACACATAACAACGCGTCCTAATTATCGAATGGCGCCTAGGTGGCAATAGGCAAACAACGGCCTTGAAAACATTGACGAGCACGCTATATACCTTAAAAGAAGCATACAATCAACTACGAGCGCTGGATAGAGGACGACAGAATCAGGATGCTATAGAATATAGTGCAGTAGTATGTAGCCTCGACCGTTGCACTCATCAGCAAGGTCCTAAGACAGCTTGCGATCAGCGATATCCTCCAGCACGTCCAAGACACGGCTAAGTGCACATAGAACACCCAAAAAAGACATTACAATTATCAAGAACTCTGTCGGACTAAGCACGACTCTGATAAATGCGGCCAATTTCAGTGGTGGATGAGCTACTACTACGACCTAGGCGTAGATTACGGCTCAGGCCAAAGACGCGCTAGCTCCCCCTCCCCCCCTCAAGTACCACAGGGAGCACCGGCCACTAAGGCCTATTCCACGGTCACAGTATACAAAGACGGAGGCGTTATAGTCAAACTCACGAAGGAACTGAGGTACCCCGCCGCGGAATTGCACTAGCGCCACTCTCTGTGTGTCACTTTCATAGCATGAAGGCACGATGGTAATCTCAGCCTAGATCTGCGATCTCTCCCCGTCGGTGAGGTTGTTGCTGATTGCCTCTTGCAATGCGGTCTTGAGTTCCTTATCGCGCCGTTCCCTCGACAGGCCCGTGACCCGGAAGGTATGCGGCTTCTTCTTGCTAGCCATCGTGACTTGTCTTCAATCGAGTGGTACGTCAGGTGAGAGCAGACTGTGCGCTGTCGTTGACCTTGCCAGCGAGGCTAAATCTACTAGCAGGTGCGGGGTATCCAGTACTGCCGTGATCGAAATCACAGTCCCCTTCGTCCACTCAGAAAACAATTCCCCAACCTATTGTGAAGTGCGCTAGTCTCTATCTAGGTAAGCTACAGGCGTGACTTATATATAATGCAGTCACCGTTCGTAATTGTTTGGAAAATAGTGCCTACCCTACCTATCCTTATGCCCGTGGACTGAAGTACCACGTTTTACACACGAATGAGCAGTGACCGTATTATATACAAGCCACCACCTGCAGCTAATCTAGATATAGACCAACGCGATTTGGTATAGGGTTGGAGAAGTAGTTTTTGAGTGGACGCGGGGGAATCTGCTTCGAATATGGCAGTAAATTATCCCGGCGTGGAGTTTTAGGTCTGTTTTACACCCACAGACGATACTAGGCTTACTGGGCTTAAGTACATAAAACAAATTGTACTGTCTACAAGGTCCATAATAATTCTTAATACAGCGATGATCTCAATCTCAAACCAATAATCTCATCCCCATCCTCAACGAACACCGTATACCTCTCAAACCCAAGTTTTTCCATCAGCCGTAAACTCACACCGTTCTCCTTATGGGCGTCGGCAAATAACCAGTCCTCAATATTAGAGGCCTTATCTTGGTTATAACGGGGCAATTCCCACCATTTCTGTAGGAAAGCTGTTAGAGCTTCCGTTGCATACCCTACACCCCATTTATCAGGATGCAACATGTAACCAAGCTCCGCTTGAGGGTGCAGAGTATACACTCCGGCCATTCCAATAATATGTCCTGTAGTTTTTTCAATGATTGAAAGGTGAAATGGTGGATTTGATCGGTCTGGTCGAAGAAACCTATTTATCCATGATTTTGTTTCTTGTATGTCGTTGTCGATTTTGCGTTTGTGGCTGTAATTAAACATTGAAGAGCGCTGTTAGTTGATTGCTCTTGGAACGTCTCCGTTGACTGTATTGTAGTTAGATCAGAGGAGAAACCTACGTCCACTTCATAACCTCCGGCCTGGTGCGGATATCATGGAAATAGTCAATATCCTCGTCGCACATCGGGCGGAGTATCAGCCGAGAGGTCACGATTTGCTTAACCTGATACGGGAAAATAGGTCGTCCAGGTTGGTTATTTTCTGCCATCATGGAAGCAATTTTAATGCATTCTTTGTCAAATGTGAAATATAGACATGAAGGGGATACATGGTTTATGAATGATGGATATTGGATTTTAGGTTACATCGCACTGCGGGGGGGGCGAATACGAGGTCTTGTCGATCGGCGACGGGACTTGACCACAAAGAATGGGCTGATTCAATATCTATATCCCAACAACTCCATTTATCTTTTTACAGTTCACAGGCGGCCCAATAAGTCAGTGGTGTGCCCAGATTCATGATCCATTGCGGAGTATATCTCCAAGATATCTTGTTGACAAACGGAGTATTACAGCAGTTGTGCAATCAAGTATGGCACTGAATCTAGCTAGATCTCGGAAAAGCTTTTATCACCAGAACTTCCCTTAGCTGAGCTTGGTCTGGAACATTCTATGGAGGTTTCCGAGAAGCTGAGGTTAGTTAACATATTTCTACAATGACTCATTGCATTCAATACGAGTTTAAGCTAGCGGGTTTCCGTCTACAGACTAAACAACCCAAGAGTCACTAACTAGCTCTTTCGAACCGTATTGCCAAGGATGTGATGTAACAGCCTAGTCCAAACCTAGCTAGTGCCCTGAAACGAGGAACGAGTGAAGGGGTTACTACCCTGCGCGAATTGCCCGCAAAGATTGGCTTGCGTTCGTACTGCAAAACCCTTGCCCGTTCTCGCCGCAGATTCGTCGATTTCGACGCCAAGAAGTGTTCTACGTTGTTCTGATTGCTCGTCGACTTCTCCATCCATCTTAGCTCTTAGGGTTCCAAGGCTTCGTTCCGCACTTCTGTCTACATTTCCCTCTTATGACTGGCTCTTGCTAGCTCACCTTTGCTAGGACAACTCTCTTCTTGACTTAAGTTTTCTTAAGGCATTGACATTAACTTCCGCGCTTGACGTTGCTGATTCGCTGGCTTGTGGAATAGCACGTTACGCCGCACTTTGCGACGTAACTGAGTGTATATATATTTAGCTGATCCTCGCGAAAATGCCGTACTTACATTAGACTTTATTATCACTTAGCTCCACTTCACTTTCGCACTGATTTTCACAGTAAATTGCGATGTTGCGATGTCTGTATGATTCCCCATGAGTGTATATTCAGCACATACGACCATAGGGTGTGGAGAACAGGGCTTCCCGTCCGCTCAGCCGTACTTAAGCCACACGCCGGCCAGTTAGTAGTATGGTGGGTGACCACATGCGAATCCTGGCTGTTGTATGTTTTTTGCCTTGCCTTTTTGGAAGGTGGCTGCGTTCGTATATCGTAGGTTTTCTTTAGGCATTGATTGATATTAACTTCCACGGTAGGTGTCGCTGATTCGCTGGCTTGGGCTTCGCTCGTCCACGAGGCTCTACAGCTTCACCGACATGTGAGAGTACACTAAGTACTATCGGAACTTCGGTTGCAGTTACTTAGCTTTATAGTTTGATTCGATGGTTTGGTCTATTCATGGTTCATTTAAATCCAATTGTTATGATATACCCTAGCATAAGGTTATTCCCAAGTGTTGGTGCCTCAGGCTTCCCGGACGGCAGGCTTTCTGTAGAGGTTCGCTGGGGGTTCGTTATCAGTACGTGTACGAACTCCTGCAGGGAACACCCTTGATAGAGGTTATATAAGACCCCGCTCCTATCCTTCTACTAAGGATATATCTCCTTCCTGTTTGAGCGATAAGACTGTATATAAACTGACCTATGTTAAAGAGGTTTTACGATCCTTAAGAAACAGTCTTTGACTTTTCTGAACAATTGACTTTGTCCCTTTCTCCTACCTGATTGACAGGCCTCTATCCTGACTTATAGAGTATATTCTTACACAGATACCCCGCGAAGAGGGTTTGACCGTCGAAAAGGGCCTATAGCGAGCTCAGCAGCTAATTCAGCTAGTAGAAGCTGATAAGGTAGTATCGCATAAACAGCTCGATCTGCCTAATCAGCCGATTCAACCGCTTAGAAGGGCTCCGCCTACCTACAGTGGATATAGACAAATTTGGTATAGGATTACTTTATGTAAAAATCGAGTTATCTAGTTAAATTAGTAGGTGTTACTTAGGATAATCGATTTTGGAATTTTCTAATAGGGGTAGGTGTGAAGGGCTGAAGCAAGACTTAGATTCAATCTAACTAGGCCAACATGCTGTTTACAAAAAGCTTAAGGAGGGGAAGTTTATCCCGCGCGTTCTCCACGTCAATACGCCAAGGTCTCGTGATACACGTGACCTATATCGGGCACTGGCCCGTGACAATACCCCCCTCCCAGCCTCAATCTCGTTAGGGGCACGACGATATGGGCTTCGGTGCCGATTTGCTGGCGAATCACATCCGAAACGGTGCCGTGCTGCGCTTCAAAGGCATCCAAGGCGCTGCAATCCTGCACTGAGTCTAGCCTTTCCCACGTCTGTTCTGCCCATCCTCTCCATTTCACTAACGCCTCGTCACGATATCCTCGCCCAATCTTCCTCCTTCGTACGGCTAGGATTTGCTCTACGTCGTATTCCTCTTCTCCGTTAACTAGTAGTGGTGGTGGTTGTGAATCGTCTACTAACTGAGATGGGAATGGGTCCGTTGCTGCTGGGCGAACTAACTCAATATGGAACACTGGGTGTATACCAGTAGGCACATCAAGTCGGACTGTGAACGGCGACGGGACGTCTACTACTCGGTATCGAGTATGTAGCCAATCTAACTTCTTTGACGGTCGCTGTGTGCGTACGTTCCGCAGATTTAGCCAAACCCAGTCATCCTTTTTGTAGATAGGCGCTGCCTGTCGACGTCGGTTCGCTTGCTCTTCTTGAAGGGCCTGCGCGGAAGCAATAGCGGCCTGGGACTAATCGGTAGCTTCTCGTAGGCGATTCACGAACGTTTCGCCTGCCTTTCGTGGTGGGGTCAGGGCGTCTTGTAGTTGCCCTGCTTCGTTAATGCTAATCGGATCAACATGGTAACCGTGGGTGAAGAAGAATGGCGAGATTCCTGTTGAAGCGGCATCACGATTATTGATTGCCACGGCGACTATTGGTAGTAGATCCTTCCAGTTATCCTGTGCGTATGTAGTGAACACGCGTAGAATTCGTTCGATCTCCTGATTGGCACGCTCTGTTGCACCGTCGGTCTGGGGATGGAAAGCAGTGGATAATCGGCGTTGAATCGATAGCCTTTCGCATACTCTTTCCCAGAAGGAACTCACAAATTGCGGGCCGCGGTCGCTCACAATCGCTAGTGGCACCCTATGATGCATATAGAAGTGTGTGAGGAATACCTCTGCTACATCCTCTGCTGTTGTATTCTTTATTCCGATCAGAATCACGCTCTTTGTCAACCGATCTGTTATCACTATACAGTTCGTTGCTCCCGTGGGTCCGGAGGGTGGTAGCCCGGTGATAAAGTCAACGGATATTTCAGCCCAGATTCGCTGGGGGATTGGTAGCGGTTTCAGTAACCTATGTTTCGTGTCTCGCTATACTGAGCTCCGTCCGCACACTGTACAGTTCCGGAGGAAACGTCGTACGTCTTTCGCCGCTCCTGGCCAGAAGAACCGTCGAGAAAGTATCGAATAGGTAGCGTCTCGCCCAGGATGCGCCGTAACGTGTGAATCGTGGATCTTCTGTATAATTCCTGTGCGTAGAACCTCGTTGTCTGGAATCCAGAGTCGCTGTCTGAAGTGAAGCACCCCTCGATTATCTAAATGGCACTCCGATAGGCTGGTCTTAATGTTCGTTTCGGCAGCGATTCGGCGCTCTCCCGTTAGCAAAGCGTTGGAGATTCGTTGGTAGATCGAGTCAGACGCCCTTGCCTTTTTCCATTCTGTCTGAAGTTCCGGTTTATTAAAGAGGGGGATATCTCTTTCGAAATCGATCTCCTCACTGGGTTGGCTGTCGGCTGATTGAAGTTTTAGCCGACCCGTTTTGATCTTGACCCTTTTGAGTAGGATTCGGAAGCGATTCGACAGCCTTTCGTTAGTGATACTCTTAGGCATATCCTGACTCCGTCGTGATAGTGCATCCGGCCTTACTGCAAGCTTGCTAGGGCGATAACGGAGGTCAAAGTCGAACTCTGTTAAGAGGTCTGCCTATCGCATCTGCTGTTCGTTGAGATGTTGTGCTTTTCCGAAGTATCGAAGGTTTTTATGGTCCGTTACGATAGTGAATCGAGGCACCATTTTCAGCTCAGGTCTCTATTCGCGCAGAGCACGTATAATCGCTAGAAGCTCCTTATCGTGGATCTCGTAGTTTGATTCTGCTGGGGATAGCTTCTGAGATAGGTAGGCGCATGGCCGTAGCTGCCCGTCGGGTCTATATTGCGATAGAACCGCACTAGTTGCCCAGCCGGAGGCATCAGTTTCTACGACTGTTTGACGATCCTCTTCGAAATGTGCTAGGATTGGTGCGTTTATGAAGAGCTCTTTCAGTTCCGTGAAGGCCTGTTGGCAATCGTCGTCCTATTTGAATATAGCGTCTTTCTTTATTAGCCGTGTTAAGGGTGCCGAAAGGTCGGCGAATCGTGGTATAAATGGCCGGTAGAAGTTCGCAAACCCAATAAAGCTTCGCACATCCTGTATAGACTTCGGTCTCTCCTATGCCCTAATAGCTTCCACCTTCTTTAGATCGACGTGAATCCCCTTTCCAGCCTCGACGATAAAGCCGAGGTACTTCACTGAGTCCTGTTCGAATTCCGATTTCGCAATGTCACATTGGAGGCCAGCGTCTATTAGTTTCTGCAGGACTTCGCCGACCTTTCGGCGGTGATCCGCTAGCGTCCCGTTAGTGTAGATAATTATATCGTCAACGTAGGCCGACACGAAGTCATCTAAGTACTCCCGCAGAGTCTGATTGATATACCTCTGGAACGTTGCTGGTGCGCTAGTCAATCCGAACGGGGTTACGTTCTACTCGTAGAGCCCGTATCGCGTCCGAAATGCAGTCTTCCATTCTTCTCCAGGGTGGATACGGATCTTATGGAAGGCTGCGATAATATCGAGCTTTGTGAACCAGCGAGCGTGGCCCATATTCCGTAGCGTCTCTCGAATCAGTGGTAGGGGGTAGCGATCCTTTACTGTTCGTTCGTTTAACCCCTGATAGTCAACACAGAATCGTACGCCGCCGCCTAGCTTCCTAACTAGCAAGATCGGTGCTGCCGCAGGCGATTGGCTTACACGTATGAAGTTCTTCCTAAGCAGGTCTGTTAAGGTCTTTCGTAGGTAAAGAAGCTCTTCCTTGTTTATGCCGTAGAGAGGGCTATATAGCGGTGGCTCTTCGATACTGTTTCGATCGCGTTTCAGAGGGATTTTATGATCGATTCCTGGCCGGTATGGAGGCAGCTAATCGGCTAACTGTTGGCTAAAAGCGGTAAGCTATTGCTAGTAGTGTTTCGGTAGTTTGTCCTTTGGATCGAGGTACTTCTTTGGTCGTAATGCCTTCTCGATATCGTCTAACGAAACCCTACCGATCTGCAAACGATTTGCATCCGATACGCTCCGTACAAGCTGTTGGATAGAAGAAGCTTCTGTCTGTGCCACGCGTAGCGCCTTCACTCTAGGGGGCCCGATAGTGCGATCCGCGCGGTTCTAACATCTTGTCCGCTCCCCAGACTTTGTGAAGATGTCTAGGTATCCTTTCCGTGCTGAATATTGTCCGTTTACGTCGTGTAGCTATAGGTCCCCAAGTATCATACTGTCGCTTTAGGGTCCGATGATATACGCAAACACGCGGCCTTGTTGCTGGCCGTGGACGTCGAGGTCGAAATGGGTAATGTGGGTGATTCGGTACTGATCCGGCACCACCCCGTCAAGGACTCGTGGCTGTATCTTAATGCGCGGGAGGTCGAGCGACTGGACTAGAGACTCGTTTACCGTTGCATAGCAGCGGCAGCCGCTATCGACGAGAGCTTGTGTAAATTGGATTCTATTCACTCTAGTATCGACTATAAACGGTAATGTCTTACGTTCCAGTAGCTTCTCGACCCCCTTTTGCTCCTGCTCGCGACTTAGAACAGGAGCTACTCTTTTCCCGATTTATCCTCAGTAGTCACACTCTCGTCGTCAGAAGCCGTTATTACTGAATCTAGGTCACTTGCAGGCTTCGACTTCTTTACTTTGACCGTGCGCTCCTTTCCCTTCTTGCTCGAGGTAGTAGCGATACGTGTACTATTCGGCTGTTGTGCCGGTAGGAGCGCGCACCTCGCGATAAGGTGTCCAGATTTTCTATATCGTAGGCATTTCCCTTCAGCACGTCGCCGATCTATCTCGTCCTGACTAACCTATTGAGCTTGTCTCGGCGTTCCGCTTTCGGGTCGGCGGTGTTTCGTGTGTAGTTCGGCACGGGTTACCGACACGGTCGGTGTCTAATCTATTTCATCGCTATTTTGTCTAGGCGAGCGCGGACGACGTGTTCGTTCCTCTTTGTTGATATTAAGGGCATCTATATCTGAGCTGATCTCGTGAAGCCGGGAGATCAGGTCCGCCGAGGTAGCAGGGATGCCTCGATTTATTAACGCATTCGTTATGGTCTTATTGAGCGCGCTAAGAAGGATCTGCCTTTTTGCCTCGTTGTGCTATTCAAGAGCGTCTGCATCAGCGAATTCCTTTTCTAGTCTAGGAAGGAACCTAGAAAAGCTTATGTCTTCTGGTTGTCGAATCTGGTGGAGTCGTCTTGCTGCGCGTGCTTTGATATTCGGGTCTCCGTAGATATTCTTAAGGTGGCCGAGTAAGGCTTGCGGTTCGCTAGTGTTCCGGCGGAGTTTCACGAAGGTTCTAGTATTCTTCTAGGCGAGCTTCTCTAGTCTAGAGAATACGTACATGAATTGGTCTTGAGGGGAACCGATAGCTTCGCTGTCCACACTAAGCTTGTTCTCCATCGAAATGCGCTAGGTTGGCTAATCGCTCGTGCTTCCACCGAATGGTTTTGGGTCCGGGAGACGTGGTTTCGGTCGGTGAACAATCTCTGTTCGTGGGGGAACCGGCACCGATTCGGTGGCTGATCGTGCAGGTGTCGCCTGCCCTTCGTTCGTCGTGGTTGTCGTTATGGCTAGTGAGGCCTGATGCTCCAGCATTGCCTCGAGGCGACGCATCCGCTCCTCTTGAGCAGCATCTTGCTGGTGACGCCGCTCCCTTTCTTCGTTCTGCATAGCCTGGGTCTGTGCTATCTGCTGTAATAGCGTTTGCGCCCACCCGGGAGGGCTCGTCGATTCCTGGTGCTGCATAGCGCCTAGGGGTTGTGTAGCGTGCCGGTAATGCTTCGGTCGCTTTTCGTCCAATGTTCCAGTGTGCCTAGGAATTGAGATCTTCTAGGGCTTTCTAATCCGTCTCGAGCGCTGAGAGATCTATGCGCGAGGATTCCGTTCCGATATGTGTTCGTCACTGAATCGCTTGGGATTCAGGGGTGTTTCCAATGAGTGCCTAGGTCGCTTTCCTAGGGCTTTTCCAATGACCAATGATACTTCTAGGTGTAGAAGGAAGCTTTTTGTATGTGAAGGGCTGAAGCAAGACTTAGATTCAATCTAACTAGGCCAACATGCTGTTTACAAAAAGCTTAAGGAGGGGAAGTTTATCCCGCGCGTTCTCCACGTCAATACGCCAAGGTCTCGTGATACACGTGACCTATATCGGGCACTGGCCCGTGACAGTAGGTGTCCCGGTCAAGCGGGAATTACGTTAGTTATTCTATTTTATAGAAAAAGCGTTTATAGTTAAGAAGGTACTCTTAAGTAATATTATCCTTAAAAGCTCCTAAATACTCGTAGATTTTAGGGACTCTTTTTAGAAAAGTCCTTTTAAGCGTAATCTAGCCTATAAGTAGACTATTTAGGGTTAGATTTAGAGTTTTAGGCGTTATTAAGAAGGATAAGAGGTCTAGAATAGACTATTCTACTAGTAACTACTCGCTTTAAGTAATAATAGCTTATATCTAGCGTTATACTTCCTATTAGTTCTACTTAACGATATTCCTAGTAGTATATTTAGCTATTAAAGCGTATATTATAGGGTTATCCGCCTCTATAATTATAGAATATATCTCCCTTACTATAGTTAGAGGTAAAAGGCTTAGTATATTCTTAGTCGCTAGTAAGATTAGGCGTTAAGAAGGTAGCTATATAGAGTCTTAACTAATACGGCCTTATATTAGCTTACTTAGGGTATTAATTACGTACTCTGTATTAGATATCGTTAAAAGTTTACGTTGAGAGTTTATAGAATTATTACTTTACTATAGTTAATAAGAGGGAAGTATTTTCCTCGCTTAAAGTTTTACTTCTAATTTCGCTTATCCTTACGTAAAGTAAGGATTATTCCGATAAGAAGGATATACCTATTACGGCGGTGCGTAGCGGCCATTCTCCAGTGCATAAAACCTATCATAAAATTGACCGCTTTTCCCTCCGCCCTAGCCAGATTAGGTCACATGACCCCTTTGATCTATATAGATATTCA
The DNA here is from genome assembly GCF_028828155.1 of Penicillium subrubescens. Lineage (NCBI taxonomy): Eukaryota > Fungi > Ascomycota > Eurotiomycetes > Eurotiales > Aspergillaceae > Penicillium > Penicillium subrubescens. The sequence continues at coordinate 1,132,669 of NW_026643160.1, read as the reverse complement.
AGCTTTCATGACTATCTTCCCTCTTCACACTTCCTCCTACCCAACCACCCCTACCTCCAGTATACGGTAGTATTGATAAGCCTTTCCCTATTAGGAAATTGATGCTGATTGGATTTTATTGCAGAAATCGCCGTATTCGGCAGCTCGCAGCTCGCTATCCTTCGGCCTCCGCCATGTGCCCCCAGCTTGATCTTGAGCCCTACCGGAGGGAAATCACCCAACTTGCGGGTTCGAATTGCTCGCATGAGGCTATTCGCATCTTCCTTCTCCATACGCACGGCGTGTGCGCTTCCACGAATACGATATCCCGGCGCCTACAGTCCTGGGGCCTCCGTACACGCCGGCTTTACCTACCTGCAGGCGCTCGCGATGCGATCGTATGTGAGCTCCTCCGGCTATCATTGAGTACTGAGGAGATCCTTATGATCCTTGCGAAGAAGGGTATGCCATCCTCTGAACGTACCCTACGCCGCACTCGAAAGAAACTTGGTATTCGGCTCCGCATTGACGATCCTCGCGAGCGCGAAGCGCAGGAAGAAGAGGTCGAGTTGATTCTTATGACGGAAGATCAGATTGGAGAGATCGAAGGATATGGCCGCCGTTTACAACGGGTCTTCTTACGCCGCCATGGAATATTCATCTCTGAGTAAGATGACCGCCTTCATTGTTAAGATAGTCGCTCCGGATGAGAATATGGCTAACGACTATATGATAATAGAGCCCGGGCCTACGAAATCTACCGATCGATTAATCCTGGTGCTATTGAGCGGCGCCAAGCTGGCCTACAACGGCGGCGAAAGGCCTACACCTGCGAGGGGCCTAATGCAGTGTGGCACCTTGACGGCTATATGAAGCTGGAGCCTTTTGGGATTGAGATATACGCAGCCATTGATGGCTACTCTCGGTGCATTATGTGGATATACGTGGGAATATCTGCGCGTACCGCAGTAAGTGTGCTTCGTCAATACCTTGACTGCGCTGCTTCTAATGGGTATTTACCACGAAAACTTCGCACCGACCTTGGTACTGAAACAGTGCTAATTGGTGATGCTCATCTTGTGCTCCGTCAAAACCCTCCATTAACATCAGATGTTCTTCCATCGAGATCGCTTCCATCGTCATCGAGATTGCTTCCATCAACATTAGATCCAGCAACATTGCAATCTCTTCTCCAGCTAAGAGAATATTTTATCTACGGCCGGAGTGTTGAAAATCAGCGAATTGAATCCTGGTGGGGACAGCTTTCTACATCGAGCCTATTCGTTTATCATGAATACTTCAATCAGCTACTAAATGATGGAATCTTCTCAAAGCAATGTATCCCTGAGCAGGTAAGTAGAAGTATTCCGGCGACACATTTCCTTATAATATTATACTAATCGATGTCTAGATAGCACTTCTCTCTATATACATGCCTATTCTCCGTTCTCGAATTCATTCATTTGTTAACGATATCTGGAATGTACACCGTATTCGCCCGCAGGCTAAGCGGCCACATGTAGTCCCAGGGAAGCCGATTATGAATTACTACTACCCTGGCCCAGGCGTTCCTGATTGCCAGGAGCCTCTTGATTATGATCTTCTAGACTGGTATGATTCTATATTCTACTATTCTGTGATTTTCTAATACTATTCTATTAGGCTCCAGCAGGATGTGGCTGAATGGGACCCTGCTGAATATCTTCCATCTGCTACTCTAGCTTGGTGTCATACGCAGCTTCATGAAATTGGGCTCCAGGAGGTGGGCGAGCCATTTGACCCTGAGGATCCTCTTATTCAGCTCCGTGGTGAGAGAGAGCAGCCATATCGCCAGGTCTATGAAGCCCTACGCGAGCGGGCCCTTTTATACTACCAATCAGGTGCCTTGCCTATATTAGAGGTTAGTACTAGGCCCCTTGGCGCGTTTAGATGGGGCCCGAACACCCAATGGCAGCAGGGCGCGGAAGTAGAAGCAGCTGAATACGAGGATCCTGATCCTTTGTGATATTTCCTTTTCCATCGTCCATCTTATCCTTGCTATCGTTCATCTCATCCTTTCCATTGTTCATCTCATCCTTGCTATCGTTCATCTCATCCTTTCTCTTGTTTATGTTATCTTTTCTATCGACTATATCCTCAAAAAAATCTGTCTTCTTTTATCGCAAAAATGGCATCCCAGCAGGCTGTTCCTATCGAAACTATACTAGCTGCTATCTATCAACTAGGAGCTACACTATCAGCAGCTGCAAATACCCCGTCGCCATCGATTTCATCCAGTACATCATCAATTCTACTCAGTACACCATCAATTCTACCCAGTACACCATCGATTCCAACCGGTAGATCATCGATTTCAACCAGCGCACCATCGGTTCCGGGTATACAGGCACCGCCACAGCTCAATACACGCTTTGCGGCTCTCTCTGGTACTACAAGCCAGGCCCGAAATGCTTATACTGGGCGCCTACCACTAGTGGTTAAGCCTCCGGTTGATGAGGATATTGTATTCAATGTGACCTACTACCTAAAAGTAGTGGATTATGATATTCACCCAATCAAGGGTAATATTCCTTACTCTCTAAATCATATTCCTATCTCTCTAGTTCATATGCTAATCACTGGAGTATAGATGCCCATACCACGATATACGTATCATCCTCTCAGCAATGGAGCTCCCTACATGTCTTCTTATCCGATCTACATCGCCGACTACAAGGTTTACGCAGCGCTGATTACTCGGCGGATATCGAGGATACTCCCTTACTCGCTCGGGACGTATTTCCGACTAGTAAGACTGGGCCATTAACAGCGCGCTGGCTCGAACCTACTAGTTTTACTAGTGATGGTGACCCTACAGTGTTGACTATCCAGCAACTTTGTCGAGTAGCGAGCAAGGAGAAGGGCATGCCCATCTTCCATGTCATTATACAACGATCACAGCAGGGGGAAGGTAGGCTAACGTACAGGCCGCTATCAGTTGAATCTGAAGACGCAGCTACATACATGGAACGCGTGGCAGAGGAACGCCTAGCTAGGGAACGCTTAGCTACCATCATGGATGGCACAGCTTCCATCGTGGATGGCCCAGCTTCCATCGTGGATGGCCCAGCTTCCATCGTGGCAGAGCCTACACAGCGCAGGGCTAGCCAGAATGCATCAAAGAAGGGAAGACCTCGTAATTCTCCTCCGCCAGCTATAGTGCAAAGGAACCTGCGTCGGCGACGTCGAAAATGATGAATACTATGCATTTTTGCTAGTACTATGTCCTATATTCATGTACTTAGAGAGCAGTAGTGAATTGATTGTATTTGTTGGGTGTATAAGATCTATTTCCAAGACCTCTGTGATAATGCATGAAAATTAGGTAGTGGTGTAGAAGAATTCAACAGCGATGGGACTTGGCCAAATTTTAATGGAACTTGGCTAAATCGGAATTCTGCCGGCGAAATCTGAATAATAATTATGCACTGGAGAATGGCCGCTACGCACCGCCGTATACCTAGAAACTAGAGTTTCCTAATAGGGTATTTGTCGGATTTACGCCGTGTGCATAAACCCTGAGGCGTGTGCTTGTAGGCGCACACAGGTCGATCGAATACCACGATTATAGAAGAGAGACGAAAGTGCAATAGAGGTGGGTCGGCAGCGAACAGGTTGAACAGTGGAGGGTCAACACAGTTTAATCAGAATTGCCTTGAGCTCTATTGGTGAGTGAAAATGGTGTCAAGCTTCTGACATTGTCGTCAAACTTGTTTTATTTTGCTAGGAAAACAGGCAGTATTTATAACTTTGGGTACATAGCAGGATATCACAGGAAAAGACTGATAAGAATCCGAAATAACATAGGGGCATACGAGAGTGTTAGGAAACTCGTTGCTTTTCCCATTTGATGCAGTAGTTGATAATCAGCATCGTATATTATAAAGCGGTGTATAGGGATGCAGATTTATGCATCCAATTGCATTAGCGCGCGCATGCATGTATACATACGCTCGCTTATTGCGGGGATACGCACACACACACATATTAACACACCCCCTTAGCTCTCGATATAAGGGCAGAATGAAATCAAAGTAAGAGCTGAATAAGATAAAACAGAAAAGATAGGATAAAAGGGCTTATAAGAAAGAAGGTAAGCATTTTATATAGCCTTCTCCTTCTTAATATTAAGAGGACTAGGAGTAGAAATAGAGGGAAGTTTAGAGTAATAGGCTATAAGGAACGCGTTATAGTTAGTATAGTTTTACTAGCGAAACTATAATTAGAATATATTAAGATATATAATCTATAAATTATACCTTAATATATACCTTATTTCTAGTTAACTAATACTCCTTATAATAAGCCTACTCAAAAACGTTAAAGTAGTACGCTAGTTCCTTTATAAATCTAGTAACTATTCGATAGACCTCCGAGGGATATAGCTACTCTATAAATTATTCTAAATTAGCCGGGTTAACTATTTAGAATACCTACCGAGCCTATATAAATATAAGATTTAGGTCCTAATAATCTCCTAGTATTATAGTCGTAGCCTATAGAGTTATTAGCTTTATCTTTAAAGAACTTAGCGAAACCTATAGGAATATATATCGAAGCGTAGCTAGAACACTACTTGTCGGATTTACGGGGTCAGCATAAATCCTTCGGTCGTGCACAAGCAAGCGAGTGTGCACGATTGGTCAAATCAGTATACGATTGGCGAAGAATCGTATAGGTCAGGTTAGGTCGTACGATTCGGCTCAGAATCGGAAGTTAACTTATGATAGAAGAATGCTCCAACTTCATCACAATCATTAAACTTGATTCAACTAGCTATGGAAAACAGGCAATATTTATAACTTCATGAAATCAAGGCAATACGTCAGACTAGAATCTCATAGAAATCAGAAGAAATATAGAGTGTTGAAGCTCTTTCGTCATGTGTGCAATCTGTTGATGTCAATCGTTGAAGATCATCGTCACGTGGACGTTCCGTCGCATTCTGTCAAGTTCGATAGCATGGGCTTATGCACCCACTCATGTCGACACTACTTATATAAAACTAAAGCCTTAATATTACGAATACACTTTATAGCAAAAGGTAAGCCTAAAGTTACGTCCTACTTAGCGATTATAGTACGCAGATAGTGTATATATTAGAGGATTAATATAAAAACAGGATTATCTAGAAGAGGATAAGTAGTAGTATAGGTTCTTAGAGGTATTATAAGGGTTTCGAGGGCGAATAGATAGTAAAACGATAGCGAAAGGGTATACCTTAATAAGGGTATAGGAAAAAGAGATAGAAGAGGATAAAAGAGGAAGAATAAAAGGAGAGGGTAATATTAGCGATATTAATAAAGAAACGCGTTTCCTTTATTTAACCCTCTACTAGGCAACCCCCTAGTATTAACCTTCCCTTTTTTTTTAGCCTATACGCTCCTTCCTTATTTAACTACTACTCTTTATAATTATTTACGCGTCTGTTTACCTCGCTTAAGGGCAAGCGATCCTTAGAGGGAGGATAATTGTTATAATATACCCTAGCATAAGGTTATTCCTAAGTGTTAGTGCCTTAGGCTTCCCGGGCCTAATAAGCCGGCAGGCTTTCTATAGAGGTTCACTAGGGCTTCGGTATTAGTACGTATACGAACTCCTGCAGGGAACACCCTTAACAGAGGTTACATAAGCCTCGTATTTCACCCCGCTCCTATTTCCCTACTAAGGATATATCTCCTTCCTGTTTGAGCGATAAGACTGTATATAAATTGACCTATATTGAAGAGGTTTTACGATCTTCAAGAAACAGTCTTTGGCTATCTCACACAATTAACTTAGCCCCTTTTTCCTACCTGATTAACAGGCCTCTATCCTGACTTATAGAGTATATCCTTACAGTTTTAGCTTAATCTTATAAATCTTTAAGCCTCTATAGCTTTTCTATAGTAGCTTAAGTAGCTACGAGGTTAGTATTAAGATTAGTTAGGGTTAAACCCTATTTAGTCGCGATTAGGATTTCTTCTACGATACAGGGAGGGTTTAGTACCCCTTTAGTAAAAGGAGTAGAACAGGTCCTTAATACTATGTCTCCTAGGTAATCGAAGAAGAAGAAACGGAATTTATAAGGATATACTCTATAAGTTAGGATAGAGGCCTATTAATTAGGTAGGAGAAACAGGGCTAAGTCAATAGTGTAAGATTATTAAAGACTGTTTCTTAAGGATCGTAAAACCTCTTTAACATAGGTCAATTAATATACAGTCTTATCGCTCAAACAGGAAGGAGATATATCCTTAGTAGGGAAATAGGAGCAGGGTGAAACACGAGGCTTGTGTAACCTCTGTCAAGGGTGTTCCCTGCAGGAGTTCGTACACGTACTGATAACGAAGCCCTAGCGAATCTCCACAGAAAGCCTGCCGGCTTATCAGGCCCGGGAAGCCTAAGGCACCAACACTTAGGAATAACCTCATGCCAGGGTATATCATAACATGCAGACATAGAATAGTTATTAGAGCTATAATCTAGGGGTGAACCTACCTCGAAATATTAGTATCAGGAAATTTGAGCATCCCTTTTACAGCTACATTCCCCTTCAGTAATGAGAGTCTGACTCTAATCTTTTCGAATCACGATATTGTCTTCTAATTTACCGAGGAATTGAACAAGCTGAATATTAATGACGAATGCTAGGCCATCGATGATCTTCAGAACAGTGACAACAACGCCCTTTCCCTGACCGGGGATAGGAGAAATCCAGATGGTTCACTTGGAGCCACGACTGTGCATACTCCGTCCGCTCCGCAGCTAAGGAGATGGTGCTTTGACTCTGAGAACTTCAATTACTTTGAAAACTCTCTTTGTCAACCAGCTACCTTAATTCGATACTTTATTTCTATGATCAGCATTCAATACATTTAATTTGTTTATCCATCTAAGAATTTCTCTCTTCAAAGTACGCAATAATCTTTTTGAACGGTGACTGTGTTGACAAGGGACACTGTGTGGGTTGTTTGAAGCGCCAGTGTGGCTGGCTAAGCCTGAGAGTAACGTGGGAGTTACACAAGCCCATCCTGATAGACTTCGGATGTATAGGTCGTATTGATACAGATCCTAATTAGGCAATGGAAATTTTTGCCATTCAAGAATTCCTTCGGATTAAGGGGCTGTCTTTGACTCCTCATTACCCTGGCTTGGATCTATACTGACACTTGATGACTCGATCCACTTTAACCTCGATAGGGTTTGCAGGGTTTGTCGTCTTCTTTGGCTCTGCATGAAGCAGGCTGGGGATTTCCTGCCAGGACCAGGCTTGTTCTTTTCCTTTGTGCTTCAGGGCCTTATAGACCCTGTTCTGTTCTCTTCTACTTCTTCTTTCTTTCCTAGTCGTCTTCGTCTCCCTGTTCTAGATAGACCAATTGACTCAGTCTCCCTCTTCTCTCTTCGCTTCCTGTGCCAGCAGTGCCGTGGGCGCTGTCAACACTGTTTAGCGGCTACCAGGTTGCAATGAACAGATAACTAGCTTATTTCAGGGGCAGCTGCATTCAAGAGGCTGGCTGAGGACAGCTAAAGGCTTGTGGCCTTGTGTTTTTGGGAGGGAGTATCGCGCGTCGGCACCACCTTGATCATTTGGACGGGCGAGGGGCTCATGCTTGGAGTCAATATAAATTACCAGAAACTTTCCACCTTTCTAGGGTTTTACCTACAAAAAACAACGCGACAGGTAGCTCAAGATGATTTTCTCGACCAGTGCTAGGCATCTTTGGCTTGATCGGGACATTGACTCAAACGAGACAGAATTACATGTAGAATTCCAGACTGATAACCGCAGCTATTGGCATCTTAGTTCTGTGGCCCTTGAGAATGTTCTTGGCATTACCGAAGGCTGTAAGGGGTTCGACACTCGAGAAGATAACAGTGCATCTAACCAAGGTTACACGCTGCAATCGCGTTTTGTGCCTGGCAGTCTCACCCTCTATGCCGGCTCGGTTTTGCGTGGCAAGCTCTTAGAGGAGTACGGCGGTTAGGAAACGTCCATCTATCTCGACGTTCTCTTCAGATATGACAATGGGGAGCTGATTTCAGAAACCTGGTATGTGGTGCCGTTCACTAGCCTGCTTCTCCAATGCTAGACTGCGTGGCGGTAGCATTTTCTCTGTTGTTAATACTCGACATGAGCAGGTCCGAATATCTTATGACCTCCGGAGCAGCATTTAGCTATGGTGATCAGGACCAGGGCTCACTAAGAACGCTTTAGATCGCACCGAATGGAAATTTGGCCATGTCTCAGATATCTCTGGCTGATGACTGTGAGTTTGTTGGTGATGGTTACTCCCCGGACTCCGGGTTTTTGCGGCCTATGGGCGATGACCCATCACGCTGGGTGGTTTCTAGGCTCCGGCCATTTCTGGAAAATGATGAGTGTTTGATCCGTGGCGAGAAGAGAGAGGCAGACTCGCCTTGTACTAGTGATTTCGAAGCCTACCTCTGAGAAGTCTCAGCAACTCTGAAGGGGAATTTTCAACAGAACCGTCGTAAGTTGGCAAGCCACCAAATAAACACCATATAATATACTGAAATCCAAATTTTAGGACATCCCCTGATAATGTTGAGGACCATCCAGACGCTGTCCGTGACAAGCTTCAATTAGGCATACTGAATGTCGCCTTTGCCGTGGCGGGAGAAGAAGAGCTATTCGTGTGTCAACATCCCACCTCCTTTGCCAATAGTTCTTTTAATACCGTAAGCCTCGGCTAACCACCGGTGATGGAAGAACAAGGACACGCGAGCCAAGGTGCAATGCGTATTCACTGCTGTCATGGCTTGTGGCGTTCTGCTATCTCGAACCCTCTTTGGGAAGGCTAGGGCAGCTTATACACCGGCCCTGTCCCTCATGGCCGGATTGGTCGCCAAATCTACCACTGATCACTTTGTTAGTGATCTGACCATGAAAAATGTAGTGGCAGAGATTGCTATTTACAGAGCCCTGAAGGCGGAGCTTCCAGCTATCACGGGTATCACTGCTGAGGAGACCTTTAAAATGGTTGGTGTCAATCAGAGACGGTCAAGTGACGACGAAATATCAATTACCTGGTCCCAAGTGAGCGCAGTCAGCAAAGAATTTCAACGTCGTCACCTGGATGAGTCTATATTGAAGGACGCTACGGATCAATGGGATGAGTACATTATGTCATCATTCGTGCGTCGCTGAGCTAACTGACTCTTTCTTTCTTTAGTATTGCTATGGCCGTTGAGCAAATTCTGGCAGGCGATAGCAAGATTTCAGAAGACCAGATCAAGCATCGGTTAGGCGACCAGAAGCATGACGGTGTGGATCTGCTTAACCCTGCACCACCGGGAGAGGATGGTTATCTAGATAAATGGAGGCAGGATATACGTGCCGTATAGGATCGGTTATACCTTCTTGAGCCGGATTCAGCAGTGCGATAGAACAAGAAGCGCAAGGCCATTATTCAGGCCGCAGCCGAACCTATTGGAAATGAGATACAGACTATTAAGGACGATGAAAACGGCGACTCCATTCTCAGCCAGGTACCTAGCTTTACCGAGTGGAATTTACAAGCTGATAAGAGCTTGAATGAGCTAACATTACTACCAATATCTAGGTGACTGAGCTCGAGCAGAAATTAAACGACCCGAAAACCAAATTCGCCGAAGAAACTGCTGCTGAACACTCTGGGCTAGATACGATAGATAAAATCTGAGCTCCAACCGGCGGTGGAGAAGATGTTTACCAACCAAAAGACTTACCAGAGTGCCCAGGGCCAGCTCGTTGCAAAGGACAAGGAGACCAGTGCGGAGGAGGATACGCATACCGCAGATCCCAAGATTGAAGTATGTGTTCCCGGCCGTGTCGCCTCTCTTAGTGACCAGTCCGATGAAGAATACTATAGGGCGGCGCAAACTGGTACAAAGACTTGCTTCGCAGACATATATCAGCCCTGGAAGCAAACCAAAGCCCCGCAGATGTGGCCTCTGAAACCTACCTAATCTCTGTAAATGTTGTCACAGATCTCCAAGCTCGGTAGACCTAGCTAAACCGCATCCAAAAAGGCCGATACTCGGTTGATCGTGAGATCAGTAAAGCTGAGATGATCATTCGTGTGCTGACATTGATGATTAACGGGACTGAGACAGACGTGTCCGGTCGAATTATATCCCTCGAGGATCCCTTGGAAGCTGCCTTTACGGAGCTAATGGGCATCGGTGAGCCTTCATACCATCGTATGAATTGAAAGATCGAAGATCAGCTTTGTACAGCGATCCTGAAGATTCATCGCATGTCTTTGATCGATGCCTCCGTTGTCGAGAGTGCGCGGAAGGCTGTTGCGGCGGTCCAGGATTGGTTTGACGATGGGTATATGCCGGACGGTCCGAAGAAGGAAAATTGAAGTGATTGTGAATAATCCACTGTATCAAGCAAGTCCGGAGGGGGATACTGAAATAGTCAATAGTCGGCGGTCACTTAAGTGGTCAATTGAACTCGATCTATCGCCGTGCTTGATTCCAATACTGGACAAAGATTAGGTAGACTACACCCTCTGTTATGGGATATGGAGGGTTGACTCCTTGAGCTACACTACTCTTGTTCCTGAGTCGTACTGTCATCTAGTCAACCTGTCATTCTGTCTATATTGAAACCCCCGCATAGTTCTCTCTGTCTTCTGTGTCTCTCCATTTCTCTCTCTTTCCGCGTAGTATTGTCTTAGTCAGACACACAATAATGGAGTCTCACGATCCAGATTCCATGTTCGAGGTCGGATTTCTTGCGAATGCCTACGATGAACAGCCTTTTGACAGAGTCGTTACCCGGTTCACGCCCGAGCGCAATGATTTCCTCCATTTAGGGTATAGCAAAGCAATCGTAATTGACTTCAGCTTCGTAAGATACCACGGCGACGTTGAATATATTCGTTACGATCATGTAAACGTAACTAAAGAGGAGGACAAAGTTTCACCAACCGGCGGAAATTATTTAATAGTTGGGCTTCCAACCCGTAAAAATCATGTACCCCGAGTGACGACTTTGACCGTGTCTACGAGTTGACAGAAATACATGGAACATCGCTTTTAGTCTTCGTCAGTGTTGTAAACGAATATTGATTCAAACTAGCGACATAGATTATCACCCATCATCACTTTGATTCACTAGATTATCATAACAGTTTCTATAGAGCCTAGCATCTCCCGTAGGCTACAATCCGCAATGAACAGAACACATACATATACCGTGAAGAAACAGAAGGACTTTGTGGCGTTAAACGATGAGAACCTTGCAAGAGCGCAGGGAAATGCGCGCAATGTTCGGTCCTTATTAATTGCAATCAGATTTCTTCTAGCGGGTAAGCTCCTATATAAGTATCTGGTACCTTCATTCTGACCCCGGACCGAACCGTCTTCCCACAAATCGAGGAAACATCCATCCAGGTTTGGTAATAGGAGTTGATCGTCAATTCTACATAGCCAGAGAGCCAGAAGCTCGTCGGAACATCTTGACAGTGAGATAGCTTCCTTCCTCTTACTCTAGAGTGTGAAAATAGTGACTAATATCTTGCCCAGATTTAGCTAAGTTAGTTAGTTACCTAAGTTAGTTATACATAGTTACTTAGTTAACTCACTACAGGTTTCTGATAAATAAACGGGGACTGCGGAGGCGGCCAATTTCGGCGTGACGTTGTGGACGTAAAGGTACTAGCGAAGCGAAAACGCTCGACCGGTCTTGAACTGAAGTATTTCTTTTTCTTCCTTCCTTTTTTTTCCTTGGCCCGGTGGATCAAGTCTCGTATGTAGTCTATCTATAGAAATTCGATCGTTCAACCTATAGATAGGTGGATAGATAGAGACTCCTTCCCAGTGTCTCTGATTGGACGGAGGAACTCACACCGACGCCCCTCTTCCTCACCTCCACCACCACCTCCACTCAAGCTTCCCAAGGTCGTCAACAGTCCACATCCCCCGAAATTATTCTAACTCCTTTGTCACCTTTACACCTTGATGACTCAGATTATTTAGAGAGCTACGATATTGTGAGCTCTGCATTTAGCACTTCGTTCTCGACAATCCCTGAAAGCTTCCCTCCTCTTTGTCGCTATCATATCGCCGATCGGTCCGGTCCCGTTGTTACAACCCAGCCCAGCCCACCCTTCGCTTAAGCCAACGTGATCGTTATTATACAGCCCCGAAGAGTGCGCTTCTCACCGATGAGCGGGCAGAAGGCCACGCACTAAGAGCATGGTGCTAGTGGCGCCGGGTCGCACAGTGGTCGTCGAAAATGGGCCCTCGGTCTTCCGCGACCCAGTCTCACTCGTCTACGATCGAACCTGATAATGATCACAAAGAAACCCCACCTTCACGGGAGGTAGCTCGACAGCAGGAAATTGAATCAACCCTCCAAAAAGAAGATACCCCCCATCCGCGGCCGCGGAGATTCCTCGCACAGCCGATAGAGACATCCTCTCGGAGTGTCCAAACACAGAATGCCTCGCCAGACGACCGTCGATCTCCGAGGTCAGGAAGCCTCCGAAATGAGGTGACCAACTCCTCGGAGCAAGCGGAGCCACAATCCCACCGAGCGGACGATCCTCCCCGGAGATTCTTACCACAACCCATAGAAACTAGCAAGGCTAGTAACCAAGGCGTCACCGGCTCCAGACCAAGACGATTCAAGCCCGAGCTTCTTGAAACTGACCATCGCTCGGTCAAAGGGCCACAAGTTGGCCCCTCTTATCGACGATCTGTCAACTTTGATCCAGTACAGGGCAGCTTGGAACTCCCGGTAGAGAGGCAAGGCCCTCTAGCTCGTCTGGCCCCTAATCGCAGTGCCTCATTCGATGTCCCGGAGTCTAGATTTTCATACGCGAATCTTCTTCGTCGGCATGAAACACGGAGGCACTCCTTTCGAGTCCCTGATCTTCCTTCAATCCCATCAGATGAGAGTGAAACTTCAGATACGCCTTGCGAAACGCCATGGCCTTCCTCATCTCTCGGACGGTCGTCGGTGAAGCCAGTGCAGTCTCAGCAAGAAGATCCTTGGAATCCGGAAAGCCGTCCAAGTGAATTTTCAAAGTATCTGTTGTCTCTGGCCGCTCGATCGGCACAGAAAGAGCTGAAAGAGCAGGCACTTGCTGCCTTTCCGAATGAGCAGGTCTACCAGCCTGTTGACCATTTTGCTATTGATGAGGAAGGAGGAGATTCAGGAGATGACGATTATCTGGTTTATCCGCAGCCACATCACATTAAGTCTCGCCGGCAATCCTCGGCAGACCTTTCCTGGGAGCTGGAGTATATGCGTCAACATAAGGAGGAGGCTGAACAACGACTTCGAGTCATGGTTGCTTCAAATAAGAACCTGGACTTCTCTCCCAATCACAACGCAGCCACCAGAAAATATGGCCCTAGTCCACCAATGCTAGGTGCTGATATTGTTCTACCCCAAAGTTTGTCGCCAGAAGGAACTCTTTGCGAGGAATCCTCGTCTGAGACCAATGTCCAGGGCCAGGAGGGCCCGTGTAACGACTGTGGTGGTCTTTGGTGTGCGGGAGCTGAGCCCGATGAGGGGCGCGGATTAGGCCTTTGGATGGGTACATGTCGTAAGGATGAGGGTTTCGAGCGAGACCCACAAGCAATGACGGGGATCATGACACCAATGATTCAATGTGAAGAATTCAACTTCACACCCAGTCCCCCGTTGGAGTCTCATGCGGACTCGAGAGATTCAAGTAGGCAACTGCCCAAAGGCACGACTTCTTGTCTCCCAAGACGGAAACTCGATGCCGAATTCAATGATGGCTTTGTGACGCAGATCTACAATTATCTGTCTCTAGGCTATCCGTGCGTCGCCCGATATTATGACCACGAGCTTAGCAAGATCTCAGGAATTGCTCTTGAAGAATTGCGGCGAGATGATCTTTGTGCCGATGCTCAGGGCTACGTTGTAGCACCGGCTGATAGTATGGCAGTTGGGTGTGTTCGATGGAAAGCTTTACGTCTTTATATCCACGAATGGGCTCGCCAGCAGCCGAACATGGTAGAAGATGAACTAGGCCTTGAGGCCTGGGGGGTTCCGGAGCGGAGAGGGAGCTGGGCGATTTGAAAGTGCCTGCGAGATAGTTTCTGCTGGTGTTGGAGGAGTGGCTTACACTTCTTCTATTGTTGTTGTTTCTTATCTTGTCCCGTTTCTTCGTGTTTCTATGGTCAGTGCTCTAGACTTCTTCAAGGTACAGCATATAGATAACCATCCCGTATACCTTCTGCCGTTGCCCCATTTTACCAGGGGGGCTTGCATTGTGTGCGTCTTTTTCTTCTGTTCCACCGTATTCAATGGAAAGCATCATTCACTCTGAGGTCCCTCCCCATGATGTAAACGATGATAGTACAAGGCCTATTGTCTACGTAAATATTACTGGAACATAGAGCTATCGGAAGGGTTACGCGATCAAGTCTTGCGGTTATACCCAATCATAACACCATCAAGGCCTGTCCAGTGCTGCAACAGTAGTATAAAGTTTAACATCGTGGATCGATCTGGGCTTAGATGAAACTTACAGCATCCGGTCGATCATTGATAACAATGCGTTTCATGCGATAAATGCACTAAAACTACCAATGAGCCTTCTAATACTTTATCTTGTTCAAGGAAAGCCTATTATTATGAAGGAAACAACTACAATCGGTCGCTATCACTGACACCAGGTGACCCTCTAGCGATCGAAGATGCCAACGATTAGTACATTTTTCGTCATGAGATTGACAGACAAGATAAGGATCATGTATTCGAGGCTCTAGAAACAATTCTCTTCTATCTGGGGAACAGCCATTTTCTTGTCGTTTTTTTAATCAGCCCGAAATCTGAGAAGACGTGTCTTTTTCATCCGATGAGATATAGACAGAATTCTGACAAACCCAAAAGGGAGAGCTCAAGTATGTTTGTCGTCCTTTTTAGTAAATCGTAGTCAATGCCTCTACTACAGGCTGTTTGACCGAGTAAAGTTCCTCTTCGAACCGTTTCATGAACGATGCCCGGGAAGATCTTCTGCTCCGGTAAAGGGGCTCGTGCCAGCGGCGGGGTTGCCGCCGATTGATGTTGCCAGGTCAGCCCCCGCAAAATGGGGCGATGATAGGTGTGGGGTGTGGAAATTTCGGCGTGTCTTGAGCGGTAATTTATGAATCAAAACGTAAATGATCCCTGTAATCGTTGGGGAGACGCGGGCCATGTCTTTAGTCCACGGGCTGTTTCCGAAGAGACTACCCAAGTCGCTCGGTGTAAGTGGAACTGCCAGTCTTCGAGCGACTTTAGGCTAGGGACGTAGCACCATTCTTGGATGATGGCGAGTATGTAGGCTTCAAAGCTGCCTGATTAGCGGTGTGGAGTAAACCGGGAGCCAGAGCATTTCGCTCATCCGTGACCGAGCCTTGAGAATAGCGCTCGATCCTAGTACCGACGGATTAGTATCGTTTCAGGAGGCACGGGCTTCTTCTTGCATTATTTCAGATCTGGGTAAGAGCTTACAGGGAAAGTTCTGCGAGCAGAGTTTCATGCCGGAATGCCTCTCGAATGTCAGGCACATTGCTCTTCGCCACATTGTTGCCAGCCACGCCAGGGGAACCGCAGTTCGAGCCCAGCCATCTCTTCTTCAAAGACAGTTCAAATCCACTTTGATCGACGGAGTGCTTCGCGAGCTCACACATATCGACCGCGCTGAACTTGTAGATCTGGGCAGCTACCGAATATTCCTCAATCAGAGGCTCTTTTGTGAAAGCAAACTGCAGAGGATCATCGGTGGACAAGGACACGTTGAGCCCACGCTTGAAGAAGCTGGCACACGGGTTCTTGTCGTACGTCAAGAACAATGCGTTGTTACTGAGGGGTGACATGGCGATGCCGATCTGGTCCAGGTAGTAGAGATATTGCAGGAGAGGCACCTTGCGCAACAGGATTCCATGGCTGATGCTGTGGCAGCACAGGAAGCCGACGGCCAGATGATCGGGATCACCAGCCTCACCGCAGTGCGGCCGAAGGACGAAAGTGTTGAATCCTCGGCGCTGGCGCCAATTGTTGAGAGAAGCAATATTGGCAAACATGAAGTAGATCCAATAGCTGTAAGGCGGATTCTGCTTGGTACCCCACTCGCGGGGAATGGGATACTTGCGGTAGAATCGGCGCTCCGCCTTGCTCTCATCGTCGACACTATCGAATCCGACCACTCGTTGAAGGAAGACATGAAGCTTAGGGTGACTGGAGGGGTCCTTGGTCACTTCAAACAATGGCTGGAACACGTTCGTGATGACCTGCTCGAAGTTCTCCATCATCCCGCTCGACTTGTACACGTCGTACAGGCGAGGAACCTGGATCAGCCATCGAACATTGGGGGAGAACAGCTTGTTGTCTACCACCCAGGCAGCAAGCTTATCCCATTCCTGAATGGATCGTCCATAGATCGAAATTCGCCATTCAACCATTTGGTACTTGCTGGATTCCAGGTCCGAGATTACCTCCTTGGTGATTTCCGCCAAATACCGACCCTTGATGTAGTTGTCGGTCTTCAAAAAGATTTCGCGGAGGCGGGATTCACCAACCGGGTTATATTTGAGGTTGAATTTGTCGAACCGATGGAATGAATCGGTGTGGGCCTAGAATCATCGATCAGTACAGGAAGAAACACAACACGGCCCTCCGAGTTTGAATTTGGGGCGTTCCAGGGGACCTTACATGCATATCTAGAGTATCAATACTCAAGTCATAGGCCGTCAGGTTGATACTTTCAAAGACCTCGCGCAGCGTGAGATGCTTTCCATCTCGAAAGAGGACCACTTCATCGGGAGATTTGCGCATTTTGCTTTTGATGAAGCGAAGGAGATGTTTCTGGTTCATGCAAGCCGAGTGATGGACGTGAGTGTCCACTTTGCGCACATTGTAGAAGTCACGATGCGGCACTTTCTTGCTGTCCGCGATTTCCTGGTACTCGTTGAGTAGTGCGTAGAGTTGGAACTTGCCCTCCAAATACGACAGACGCTTGAAGGCGAAACTTTTGGTGGGCCCGTCGGTGGACACATCTACCACGGCGTCCAGATCCATATAGAAGTCACGCAGAGAAGGAATTTGCACCAAAGGTTCTTGTTGATCTGCAGCCGTCTCCGACTCATATACTTGATAAACGCTGTTTCCATCGAGACGATATGTCCAGGAGGATTGTTTCGGAAGGGGCTCCAGTTCCTTGATGTCAAAGTCTTCGCCGATATCCTCACCCATTTTACGTTTCTTGCCTACTAGATCAGAGGGGCCTCCAGCATTACCGGGCTGGTACTCCTTGCCTTCATCCCAGGCGGGCTCGGGAGGTGGAGGGTAAATTTCCCATTCCGGTTTGTTTCTTGGGTCATCTTCGGACCGTTGAAGGGACAGCGCCATGTATTTTGACCGTCGTTCAAGAAGGCCCTTAATCTTGCGGTAGATAGCGTTCAGCTCCGATGTGACGGCATCGCCTCCAGGCGCAAACCCAGCTGCACCCTGGGACAACCCAATGCCCAGACCCAAGCCTTGATTTCCCTCCGCATTTGGCGTTGCGGTGAGATATGCTCCGTGGGCGGAGGGATTGGCACCACCTAGGGGCATAGCGTGGTTGCGCGCGGAGAGGTCTGCGGCCAACTGGCTGTTTTGAGCCTGCAATGCTGCTGCACTGGCCTCGTCGTGTGGAAACGAGGGTCCAAGGTGCCATTCGTCGCCTCCCATCGAAGATTCCCTCGCGACCTGGCCCTGCTGCAGAGGGCTGGTTCCAGCTGTCGTCACCTTGGAATCGTATGAATCGACCGCTATGCGTCCTGAGGGTATAGGGCTGGCTGGTGAGTCTCCCTTCGAGGCTGACGACAGCTGGTGATGCTGATAGAACAGCTTCGCCTCGGCGTGGCTCAAGGACTTCTCGAAGGCGTAGTCATATGTGGCCGTCTTTTGCTGAAGATCTCGTGGTAAAATATCCGTCGCCTCGTCCTGGGGGTCCTCTGGGGTTTCATGGGTCGCGAAGCCCGTAGAGTCCTCCTCGCCGGAGTCCCCAGGAGAAACCCCATCCGCACGCCTGTCGACGCTTGGATTGAGAATTGGACTAAGCTTGTCGGATCTGGACGAGCACATGATGTCGAGTGGCTGTGGCACAAGGGCGGGGGTCTTGGGGGACCAGAGGTACTGATCTCGAGTGGATCAATGAGCTTCGTTGCGGGCGGACAGGGCGAGGCAGGGATGGAAGACGTGCAGAGAAGCGAAGCGGTGAAAGACTCTGGAGTCTATGGTTTCGTCATGGGAATAAGGAGAGAAAAGCTGTAGGAGGACAGCTGGTATATGAGTCAAAGAATTAATATTGTTGGAGTATCTTTCTTTTTTTTTTTCTGGGTTAAAAGGCGGAGAAGATGCCTATGCTGATCCACCGGTGAGACGGGCAGGATAAAGCGCCCGATTATTATTGAGTAATACTTCTACAGCCTACTACTGTGCCCTACCAAATGGTAATTGAGCCTATTATTATTTCGTAGTGGAGCCCCAGCAAAAAGTCGCGTTGAAGAAAATCTTTAGTAATGCATGCTATACGACTTGGTATAGGATGGAGAGAACTTGGAGGTCTTAGACTACTACTGTAGTGATCTAGAGAACATACGTACTTGCTTTGTTCGATGTTTTTACTTTATGTAATGGGAGACTGCAGATACAGCGTACCTTCTCGACCACTATTATAGACTATATATAATACAATAGAATAGATCTAGATCTCTAAATAGCTACACGCTCCGATTGCTCTTTCAGTATATATACCCTTGTTCGGTGCCTCAGGTTTACTACTACTATGTACTCAGTATAAATGAAACTCTCCTACCTAGAACATATTCAGTGGTTACTTTTTAAATAGCTGCCTGCTACCAATACTATAACTAACTTAATGAGTTCTTCTTATTCATACTCAATTAAAGTGCACTTGCGCAAGCTCTAAGCCTGCCACTAAACCTCGAAGAGCTCCAAAGTGGACCCCCCGCCATCTTCCCAGGCGACCGTCATTCCTCCTCCCCTAAGAAACACCGCCCGCCTTTTCTCACCCCAAGTTCATCTCCACCTTCCTGGTCGACCTTCCCACCTTTCATCCTAACTCAACTCTCTTCTGATTACTACAGTGCCCTTCTCATCTGGGTTCGAACATCCTTGCTTCCTAACTTTTACCTCTTCAATCATCTAGGTGGCGTCCTCTCTCCTCATCGTCAGTTTGGATCCCCCTTCCCCTCTAAACAAAACATCCCCTCCCTCGCCGCCTACGTCAACTCTGTTCTCCTCGTGGCCTTTGCTAGCTGCTCTCCACAACACCACAGCATCCGCACCATTTGCGCAATAACTCCTTGCGCAGATACTCACGTTAGGAATGCGCATCTTGCTAACAGTCTCTTCTGTATGGTAGCCCTCCTCACTGCCGCCCGTATCCGCCAGACATCATGGCGTCCCTGAACCTCTCTACCAACGGCCCGTCAATCTCGAAAAGCTACCAGTCGGTCGTCAATGCGACACTCCCCGTTGGTTCACCCACCTATGGCCACTGGGCCGTCTTCTCCGTTTCAACCCCGCTTGTCAATGCCTTCCAACAAGATGCGGGTAATAAGGAGAGTGTCCTGAAGGTCCAGAGCACCGGAGGTCGGTTCTACTTTCCTCAAAGCCGCCGGGGAAATAACATTTTGTGCTAACAATCATTTCATAGATGGTGAACTGGAAGATCTCATTGAAGAATTCTCCGAAGGTCGAGTGCAATTTGCCTATGTGAAGGTGACAGACCCAAACACTGGGTTGCCTAAGAACGTTCTCATCGCATGGTGTGGTGAAGGTGTACCGGAACGGACAAAGGGATATTTCACCAGCCACCTTGCTACTATCTCCAAATTCCTACATGTGAGAAACTCTATCTGAACTACATGCCCTCGAGTCGATCCTCTTAGTAACGCGAAACGCTGTTTTAGGGGTACCATGTCCAGATCACAGCTCGGGCAGATGGTGACCTCTCCCCCGCAGGCATCGTGCAAAGAGTGGCAGATTCCTCGGGTGCCAAATACTCAGCCGAATCCCAGACACCTGTGGCCTCGACCACGTCCGCTTCGACCGGCCCTCGCCCCCCGGTCGCCAGTAAGCCAGTTTTTACCCCCACCCGGTCTGGTGGCATTGCCCCAACCCCGGTCGCTCGCACCATTCCGTCTACCTCCTCCGCCAGAGTCGATGATGATGGCTGGGGCCCCGATGCTCCACCCGTGACTCGCACGCAGCTCGAGAAAGTGAAGCCCGCCTATCAACCCACTCGAGTGAACCTGCAGCAATTGAAGTCGGAAAATCAATCGCCAGCCCGTCAAGTACCTCCGCCAGCCACCCAGGAGCAGGCCGATGTCGTCCGAGGAGGATACCAGCCCATTGGCAAGGTTGACATTGCGGCTATCCGGAAACACGCAGCCGAATCTGGACAGCTCAAGGATGACCGCCCTGCTCCCGTGAAGGGATCATACGAGCCGATCGGCAAGGTCGATATTGCTGCAATTCGTGCCAGAGCGCAGAAACCCGAAGAGACCGCGGATACTGGAGCTGCCCCCGCCCCGGCACCCCGCAATGAGCCTACATCGTTGCCTGAGCGTCCGGCCTCGAACCTGGCTGCTGGGCGCCTCACGGATCTTCCGAAGCCCAAGGTTGCCAACAAGTTTGGCTCCGGTCCATCGTTCCTCGGCACGAAGCCATCTCTTCCTGTGGGCCTGGGTGCCTCGTCCGCCAACGCTCCTATACAGGTTGGCAGTGCTAGTCGAACCTTTGCGGACCAAGGCGGCAAGACTCCTGCCCAGCTGTGGGCCGAGCGAAAGGCCAAGGAGCGCGGAGGAGCTGCTCCTGCGGTGGAACCAACCCCGCAACCCATTCAAAGCCAGACCAGTGGCCAGGGAGAGTGGAAGAGCTCATATGCTGGAAAGTCATGGGCCACTGTTCAGACGGTCCAGGATGCTGCTGGCTCGACTCGGGCCGCGGATGTCAAGGCCTCGGAACCTTCCGAGCCCCAGGAAACCGAGACGGAGCCGGAATCACAGGTTCACGATATTCGTAGCCAATTCTCTCACGAAGGTGCGCCGCCAGTCCCTCAAGTCAGTCGCCCGGTTCCCCTGCCTGGTCTAGCCGCTCAACCAAAGGAGCCCGAGCCCGAGCCTGAGTTTGAGCCGGAGCCGGAGCCCATTCCCGAGCCTCAGCAGGTGCTGCCCACGCCGCCCCCGCAGCCACGCTCCCCAACTCCTCCCACCCCTCCTGTCCGTGAGAGCTCGCCTATCCGTGTGGCAATGCCCGTGGGTCGCAGCGTGGCCGATGCCCACGAAGAGCAGCACTCTCCACCCCCCGCCATGCCTATTCGGAGCCTCCAGGAGGCTGTCCCCGATGAGAAGGACCTGGAGGATGATACTCATCATGATCTTGGCCGGGCTGCGGCCGAGGCTACTGTCGAGACTGGCATTGGAGAACAAGCAGCCGGTGGCATTCGGGCCATTGTTCAGTTTGACTACGAGAAAGCCGAAGACAACGAAATCGAGCTTCGTGAAGGCGAAGAAGTGACCGAGATTGAGATGGTTGACAAGGACTGGTGGCTAGGAGTTAACGTCCGTGGCGAGCGGGGTCTTTTCCCTGGCAATTACGTTGAGATCGTGGAGGATGGTGATGAGGCTGATACAGCTGCCGCTCATCACGCCCCCGAACCTGTGGCAGAGCCGGAGCCAGAGCCTGTCGCAGCCCCAGTTCAAGAGGCAGCGACACCTAATGGAGGATCTCATGAGCCAACTGCAACCGCGCTGTATGACTATGAGGCCGCGGAGGATAACGAACTCAGCTTCCCCGAAGGAGCGAAGATTCTCAACGTGGTATGTGTCTCCGGTGCATTTTTCTTTTCTTTTTTCACTTTTAGTCTCTCGTATCGCACGCTAACTCAGTTATTAGGAATTCCCCGACGACGACTGGTGGCTTGGAGAGTACCGTGGTGCCCGAGGACTCTTCCCGGCCAACTATGTTGAGCTGGATAAATGACGCCCCTCTCTAGCGTCATGAGGAGCTGCCTCAATAGTCAACGGGGATGTTTTTTCAGCCCGTGCAAATTCTAAGCGTGTCCGTGTATATAAAAGAGCCTCGAATACCTTCTTTATTCAAAATCAACTTGCCTGGGGACGCTGCCGATGTCCTTTGCCTTTTACCAATCTTATGTATATTGACAGTGCCTGGCCACTGACTCTGTCGTGAGGGTTGGAAGCATAGTTAGGCATATATGCAGATAGAATAAACATCTTGAGGCGTAAAACTCTCATATATGTCCGAGCCGTTGAAAGACGAGGGCCCCCGACGTCATGTGTCATTACATAAGCTGCCATCCTCCTTCAGTGGGAAATCACGTGCCATGCAAAAGCGCCCATAAACAAGTGCTGGTCCGAGGCCGATTCCGTGCCCGGCTGTCTGTGAGTGATCTTCGTTTGCAACTCCGAGGGCAGTCTGATTCTGCCGATATCCTCCCCCTCTTCGTGAGCTGCTGCCCCTTGATCTTCGTGGATATCGGCTTCGCGTTCTGCCAAGATGGCGTCGTTGGGCGATGACCTCCTGGTCACCGTGAACAAGCTCCAGGACCTGGTGTTCAACACTATTGGCAATGATTCCCTTGATCTGCCTCAGATTGTAAGAGATGATACCCCTTGATGATCCCTCCCATGTTCAAGTCGCGTCGTGGAACTAATGACTCTCCCAGGTCGTGGTCGGTTCTCAATCGTCTGGCAAGTCGTCCGTTCTGGAGAACATCGTGGGACGAGACTTCTTACCACGCGGTAGCGGAATCGTTACTCGGCGTCCCTTGATCCTCCAACTCATCAACATCCCCAGCGAGCGCCCCGACAGGCCCGAACATGACGAGGTTCACGTCCCGCACACCCCCGCCAGCGTGGCCGGCCAAAACGAATGGGCGGAGTTCCATCACCTCCCTGGTCGCAAGTTCGAGGATTTCTTGATGGTGAAGCAGGAGATTGAGGCAGAGACAGCGCGCATTGCTGGTAGCAACAAGGGCATCAACCGGCAGCCGATCAACCTGAAGATCTTTTCTCCCCACGTCTTGAACTTGACCTTGGTCGACCTGCCGGGTCTCACCAAGGTGCCGATTGGCGACCAGCCGTCCGATATCGAGAAGCAGACCCGCACTCTGATCTTAGAATATATTGCCAAGCCGAACAGTATCATTCTCGCCGTGTCCCCTGCCAATGTGGACTTGGTCAACTCGGAGGCGCTCAAGCTAGCCCGTCAAGTGGACCCCATGGGCCGGAGGACAATCGGAGTTCTGTCTAAATTGGATCTGATGGATCATGGTACTAATGCCATGGACATCCTGTCTGGTCGCGTATATCCGTTGAAGCTGGGCTTCATCGGTGTGGTTAATCGCTCGCAGCAAGACATTCAGTCTGGCAAATCGCTTTCGGAGGCTCTGCGCGCCGAAGCAGACTTCTTCCGTCATCACCCCGCGTATCGAAACATGGCCAACCGATGCGGGACACAATTCCTGGCAAAGACCTTGAACTCTACTTTGATGGCGCACATTCGGGACCGCCTGCCCGATATCAAGGCACGTCTCAACACGCTGATGGGGCAGACTCAGCAAGAGTTGGCAAGCTACGGAAACAAGCAGTTCAGCGGAAAGGAACATCGTGGATCTCTAATCCTGCAGCTCATGACCCGCTTTGCCTCATCATTCATCTCATCCATTGACGGTACCTCTTCTGAAATCTCAACCAAGGAGCTATGCGGTGGTGCCCGAATCTACTATATCTTCAACGAGGTCTTTGGAAACTCTTTGGAGACGATCGACCCTACACACAACTTGACAGTTTCGGATATCAGAACCGCCATCCGCAACTCAACGGGTCCCCGACCCAGTCTGTTCGTGCCTGAGCTGGCCTTTGATCTTCTGGTCAAACCGCAGATCAAGCTGCTCGAGTCGCCTGCTCAGCGGTGTGTGGAACTGGTATATGAGGAGCTCATCAAGATCTGCCACACCTGTGGCTCACAGGAACTCCTGCGGTTCCCTCGTCTGCAAGGCAAGCTCATTGAAGTCGTGTCCGACCTTCTCCGTGAGCGACTCGGCCCCTGCTCTGGCTATGTAGAATCTCTGATCTCCATCCAGAGAGCCTACATTAACACCAACCATCCCAACTTCCCCGGTGCCGCAGCGGCAATGCACTCGATTATTCAGAACCGACAGGAGGAGGAGCGGAAGGCCATCCTCGCCGAGGAAAAGCGAAAGCGTGAGAAGCGCCGACTGAAGGAGCTTGGCTCGGCTAATGGTGCTGCCGGCACACCAGATGATGAGGACGCACAGTCCGAAGCCAAGTCTCACAATCTTCCCATCCGGAACCAATCCTCTAAAGGCGCGCGAAGCATGTCGCCTCATATTGGACGGGGGGCCGAAAATGGCATTGCTGCTACTTTGAATGGCTCTCATGCGAACCACGCCGCCGGGTTCGGTGCCTCGCACACTACTCGCGATTCGTTCTTGAACTATTTCTTTGGCAAGGAAGGCGGTATTCCTAGCCCGCCCCCATCTGCTCAGTCGGGCCTGAGCCGATCGGTCGCTCACCACAGCGAACCCAGCATTGGCCAGAGCCTTCGTCGCCCGGAGGTTCGGTCACCCGTCATGCCCGCCGACGAATACCCAGCACCTCCAAGCGAGTATGGTGGTGATATTTCTGCCTTCGTGAGTGTTCACTTCCCTATCCATCAAATCCTATTGTTATCTCGACTTTAACTGACTGATTCCGCCCCACTAGCCTCATGAAAACGCTGAGCCAACCCTAACAGAACGCGAGGTCCTTGAAACCGAGCTGATCCGTCGTCTCATTTCTTCCTACTTCAATATCGTGCGAGAGACCATCGCCGATCAAGTCCCCAAGGCTATCATGCACCTACTAGTCAACCACAGCAAGGACGTTGTGCAGAACCGACTAGTCAGTGAGCTGTACAAGGAGGATCTCTTCGGTGAACTCTTGTACGAGGATGATGGCATCAAGGCCGAGCGGGAGAAGTGCGAGCGACTCTTGGAGACTTACAAAGAAGCTGCCAAGATTGTTGGCGAGGTTCTATAGACCCGAGGAATGGGCTTGGATGGTGGAAAGATCTCGCACCTTGTTTGAGTATTTGCGACGTGGCCGTCTCCTTTTTATTTCATTTTCAGTTCAAGTTACGTGGATGTACAATTATTTTGGGCCTTTGATGCACATGCGCTCTTGATATACTTATGTCTCTCTTCTTTTTTTTTGATCAGAGGATCATCGTCTCTTCTTGCCTTTGATGAATCCCATCGCTTCGTATGCTTGAATATCTATGTAGTCTAGTGTAGGTATATGATGAATCGCACTAGGCCGGGCATATGCTAGCCAGAGCTGACTCTTTCAATGACTCTTTCCAACAAACTTATGCTTCTTTGACCCAGTAATACTCACTGGGTCTTCTTCAACCTGGTCTTCCTCAATCTCGCTCCTTCAAATCCATATAGACCACCCCCGACAGTAACCAAAACTGCCCCGACAAGGACGCCAGATGCCAAATCATTGCCAAA
Source organism: Penicillium subrubescens (assembly GCF_028828155.1). Classification (NCBI taxonomy): domain Eukaryota; kingdom Fungi; phylum Ascomycota; class Eurotiomycetes; order Eurotiales; family Aspergillaceae; genus Penicillium; species Penicillium subrubescens. Next base: position 1,107,086 of record NW_026643160.1, on the reverse strand, counting down.
CAAGTAGATTGAGAGCAGCAAAGAGACGAGCTTGCGGATATTCAAAACCACCGTGACCGTCAAGGAAGAAGACTTGGCCGACAACAGGTGCACTCCCCGAATGCAGACGTACTGCGTCAAGGCATTCATAATCAGGTAAGCTACCTGAATTGGAATCTTGTCGAGGACGGATTCAACCGATTGGTATTTCTGAGCAGCCGCCATGATAGAGAACACATTGTTGTTCAATATGCTGGACGAGGTTTGGCTGACATTCTGAGAAGAAAGTGTCGAAAGCAGCGAGGGAGTGGATGCTACGACACGCCACGACGATAATAGCTGCGGATAGCTGGTCAAGAACAAAGGTAGCGAGAGGAAATGCGAGTAAAACAGAGCCTCCTTCCAATGATCACGGCCATACTTCCCATATAGTCGGTCTGCGTAGATTCCCTGAAACGCGGACAGAATCATAGCCAGCGCAAGAATGCTGAATCCCGTAGCCGTAGTCATCAACGTCACGTCCTCAACGGCTCCGATCTCGATAGACTGGCCCTTAGCCTGCGCATCGGCAAGCGCGGCGGCGGCAACACCCGCCGTGAGCAAAGCCACAGCGAGGATTTGGCCGCGGGAGTAGCGTCTCCCGTTATAGGCGTATCCAACAAGCATGGAAGCCACCGGCCCACCAGATCGGAGAATGATATGGAGCGGGACGGAGATCTTATATGCAAAGGCCCAATTGTTCAAAAGGTTGACCGAGACAAAGTACGCGGTATAGATTATCCATGATCGGAGCGGGATTGCTCGAGGGCTCATGAATAGAGCGCGGGGACCGGCTGAGAAGGAGAGGAAATGCGGGAGAGTGAAGATGGCGCATAGAATGAATTGGGCGAAGGTGATCAAGGGACCTGCTGTAGGTTGCTCCCTAAGCGAAAAAGGATGTTAGTTTCGTCGTGTCTCATTTGCATACACGGATACACTTACTTGATGATAGCTTCGAGAGCAAAGACCTAATCAACATATCAGCCATCTCCCGCTCTCAAGATCAATTCAATATCCCAGATTTCCGCCACAGACTCACATTTGTACAACATCCTCCAAAAATAAGCGAAGCCATCAAAATCATATTAGCCCAGGAGGGCACCGTCGCATGCGCAACCGCAGCCATCACACCCATATCCTTTTTCGCCTTGGTCGACTGGCTAGCCGTAGACCCATTTACGTGGCCATTGGCACCACCAGAAGGCCGTCCAACTTGCGCAGTCGCATAGGTATCCGGCCTCCGCTTCACAGCATTGTTATCGTTGATCATCGTGAGTGGACCCGCGGTTATTCGTGGTGGGCGCGGAGGAGACGAATGGCTCGCGTGAGAGGACGGATCTGCTCCGCAATGCCCTACTCGGCGCGTCGGGGGGTTCGAGGGTTCGTGGATTGTTTTAGGACGAGTTTGTCTTTTTGTCGCGTTGGTTCTCGGTGGGAGCCTGAATTCACCGATATTGTTTGAGGCCGTGCAGGATCTCAATGGCCTGCAGAAGGTGACGTGGTCAGAATAAAAGCGGAGGAAGGAAGATGAGATCGGCGGGGCGGCGTTTCGAGATTTCCTTTTTGGGCCAACGGCAGGTTGATTTAGGAATTTAAATGAAGATGATTAACCTTAAATCTATGGTTAGTATCAAGTTCGGAAGTACTCAGAGGCTTCATTTTTACTACGCTGGGATGTCCGTTTTACTGAACTAGGTTCATTGTAGTTGGTCGGACTGATCCTGTAGTGTAACAATTATGATCAATAGATGCCTTCGTACCCTTTTTACATCAAGATTCCCTTGATTTCTGGCTAGATAGACCGGAAAGATGTTCATACTTCATATCAAAGTCGTTCTTAATATACAATTGAGATCAGACAGGCTCAGTCATCCACAATATCATCATCACTCAGAATCAGTTTCTCCTCGTCTGCCGCAGGCACAGGAGACCCAAATGCATTGGCGTTAAAACTGTTATTAGCTCGAGATCGGGGCACTGTCGGCGCGAGTTCATCGTCATCATCATCGTCATCCATTCTCTCGTCCAGACGACCATCCTGAATGCTCGAGATTTGATTGAGATGCCACCCATCAGGCTCTTTGCGACGAATCTGGGCCATATAAGGCAAATGATGGAGCAATGCATCTAGCCGCGACATCATGGTCACAGCCGAATGCAGAGAGTCGTCATTTTTCTCCACAGCCGAGTATCCGAGTCGAAGATTTTTCCATGACTTGACACCTCCAAACTCGGCGGTAGAGCCAGTACCGCGGGCAAGGACGCGTGAATCGCTAGTAGGGTCTAGCATTTGTTTCAGACATGAATCGACCAGACCCTCAATCTCCTCTGTCCTCCTCCATAGTCGCAGTGAGGCTGGGTAAAGCATCTGATAGGCCTGCCTCTCAGGTTTTCGTCCATCCACCGACGCCGGTTTCCTTTTGACCGGGTAGGGAAGGGCAAATAGAAGCCCGCGAGCTGCAACCTGGAAGCTGATCTCATCCTGTCTGAGCATATCGACACCGGCATTGAAAGGAGTAGCGCCGATTCCAACGCCTGTTCTTGCACTCTGGAAGGGCCTGCGATCAGCGCTGAGAATATCACAATCGGATAACGCTTCAATGCATGCGTTGAAACTATCCGTGAAGGAGTCACCATCGCAGGACTGTGGATAATTCTCATGCAGGGCACTGATAAATGTTGAGACATCAGTGCCTGTCTCATCAAGTAGCTCGTTGACTGCGACCTGTGAGACCTTGACGCGACGGTGATGAAAGAGATGGTCTGGTGGTGATGGGGGGATTGGGACATCACTAGGCATTAGACTGGGATCTAGGCGTTTATTATAGGCAATTTTGCCCACGGCATGGAACATCCCAAGACTTGCCTCTCGCTGGGAGATCATCTCCAGAGACTCTTGCTCCATGAGTGTTAAGGTAGATCCTCCCCGAGGCTTTTTGGATTTAGTGAGACTTCCGCTCCATTTCCCTGCTTGGTCACCTTTCAGACACAGAAACTCAAGAGCAGAGAGGGCACTGCGTATGTCTCCAATATCGGCAATTTTGTCTAGAACCGCGGACCCCGGGACCCGGGAGCGCTGGGAAGTCTGGGCCTCTTTTTCCAGCACCAATCGCAGGGCTTTCTGCATGAATGTTGGTGCAATGCAATTAAAGTCGATGATAGTCGTGCCGATATGATTATACAAGGTAGGCCCGAGCAATCGATGCACAGTCAAGTTATCAGAGATCGATGATGCCGAGCTTAGCAGCGTTTCCGAAATGATCATCACAATAGGCGGGTGCATCCACCCACCCAAGGATTGCTCCGTGGAAGCCGCAAGATAACGCTGCAAAGACGCCCGAAACGCAGCAAGACTGGAAGAGTTTCGATTGAGTATTGTTGGAAACTCTTCAATAAGAAGCACGCGATGGCTTCGAGGTTGTGCATCACGACCTTCCCTAGACTCAACCGAGTCCTCGAGATCTAGACCTCCAAACCGGTCGCCACGACCGAGGAATTCCTCAAAGTGAGCGCTCACAGAAACATATTCCTGAGCAGCAAACTCCGAGACCGATGGGTTTCGCCATTCAATCAAGTCGAAGTCAAGGGCTTCGGAAAGGAGTGTAATAGTGGTGGTTTTGCCGCTGCCTGCAGGGCCTCGTAAGACAAGTAACCTCTATTCCGTACCATTAGTAAATGAAGCTCAATCAAATACCCTCATTGTCTCGCAACAAGCAGAGGACGATCCAAGACAATCTCAAACAAGCACACTAACCTCTTTCCGTCTCCCTGCAAAAGCATCCTCCAACCATCTCCGCACATCAGACACCTTCCTCTTATGAACCGCAATCTCGTCCAAATTCGCCGGACCATATCGCTGCGCCCACGGCCGTCCATCTACCTCCACCGAAGCCGGAGCAGGCGATTGTCGATGATCCCCACTCTTCGGCTCGGGCGGCATTACAAAGCGCTTGGAAATATGACTTTTCGACCGTGTCGCAGCCGTCTTCTTCGGCGCCGGCCGTCGTGTTTTGCTAGAACCATGGGCAGCAACGGGCGACTCAATTTGTGTCTCCGTCTTCCCTCCCACCGCAAGATGCTGCGTAAATATCTCATCATAGGAATCATAATCATCTTCAATTATATCCGCATCAAGGGTCGTTTCCGGGGTAGTCGCGAGTGGCCGCTTGGTCTCGAATTTCTGGGCCGACCATCGCTGGGCGTCGGTTGCAGGTTGGAAAAAGGTGTGGAGGGATTTTGATTTGGTTGTTTGAGGGGATGAGCTTGGTTTTTTGGGCGATACTGATGAGGATGGAGCTCGGGTGGGTTTGGTTTGGCTTGCGCGTGTTGTTCGAGGATTCTTGGTTTTGGGACGTGATGATAGCGCAACGGTGGTGGACGTTGATGGGTCGAGGGAGGGAGATCGTGCTTTTAGTTTATTGTGTGTATCTTCCTCTGAATGGGTGGATCGGCGTTGTCTCTTTGATGGACGACCGTCCATGATGGGAGGCCCAGGGGAAGAGGAGGAGACGAAAGCGTAGGAGGAACTGGTGCGCGTCCGATAAGCAAGCTTATGACGCCAAGTGCTGGGGTCCACCGCATATCAGCCAGCTACATACATCCTGTACACCGAAATGTTAATGGTTTAATCTCAATTGTCGTTCCATTTATGCAATTAATAAATATTTCCCCGGTAATTCATATTCAACAGCCTGATATTAAGATACCTTTTCACGCTCAAAAGCACAACTCCAGTTCCAAGGTTCATTGTGTAATCTTACACATCCAGCCAAAGTGGGTATAGGTATATCGACAGGATTCCAACATCATCAGACAAAATAAAAGGAGATAAAAAGGGGCGAAAGATTCAAAAAGGCTCTAATGAGCTTTGGCTATGCGCCACCAAAGACATCATAGTAGTAATCCTCATCCAGCCCGTCCCGTACAGGTACAGGAGGAGCTTCACCCGCAAAGGTGGCATCGTCAAATCGAACGTTAAGCAGTCGAATCTTCAGCCCGTAGTTGCCGACAAGGTCAATCAGTTTGGTCGTCTCGGCTGTGATGGGTTGCTGGTTGAGGAGCATCAAGAGGCCGTCTAGCCACTCGGATGCCACACTGTGGGAAGCGGGTCGGAGAGTCAGAAGAACCACTTCCTTCTGGGTGGATTTGCTGCCCGTCCGTGTATGGGCGTGACTCTTTGAATGCCCTGTTGATGACGGCGCGTAGCCATGAATGGTGATCTTTGTAGACGCCTGGCGAGGTGCAGTCTTCACAGTGGCTGAAGAGGCGTTATCGGGGGCAGTAGAGACATTGGATACTACGGAGGAGACGGTTGACAGATCAACTAAAAGCAGAGATTAGCATCGCAGTTCATCACTGGACCTTGGCAAACGAGTGATAAGAAGGGAAAGGTTGATAGCTTACTCTTGTCTGGCAGCGCATCCAGCTCTGGCGCTCGATCGCTCACCGAATCAAACTCTCCAAAGTGAAGATACCTACGGTTATGAGACAACTGCACATACTGATCCGATGCAGTGGATCGAGCAGCAGCCCCTGTCTCCGCCTTGGAAGGAGGCTCCAGGGCAAACCAGGCGCCCTGAAGCAAGCAACGAATACGCTGTTCCTTGACAAACTGCAAAGCTTCATGGTGGAGTTCCTCGCGAACCTGGAGTAAGTGCTGACCCCATGCATCCTCATAGGTGAGCTCGAGGAGCTCCATCTGCAGCTCGCGCAGTCGATGATACTCGTAGTTCGCCAACTCCTCCTCTATATCCTGCACATCCTTCGTCCGACCTGCACCGCCCACCACAGACTCGATCAGAATACGAACCAGCTCAACAAGCTTATCCAGATCCTCAGACTCCGCTGCAGTAGCTTTCCACAGTCGGAAAAAGGCCTGCAACCCTGCGACATGCAATCGCGTCCAGTGGAGAAGTAGAGGCTTGAACAACTTATCAAAGTTGGAACGTGATTCCAACATCATGTAGTTCTTTGACTCATCCATCTCCGACTTGTCCACTTCAAAGTGTTCGAACAAGATCGAGGTAACAGCCAATGAGGCCCGAGCAATCGGACACCGCTGGCGTGCTGGCTTGGTAGACTGCTCAAGAAGCATCTTCTGGAACTCATCCTGGTGGCTGCGGACATAATCCGCCAAATCCATCATACCCAAGAATCCCACCTCATGGAACTCAGCCGCCGGACTCTCCGACTCGAACCCTAGCCGGCGCCACTTATCCGGCTGGTGTCGCTTAGAGCGCCGTGTATCATCGCCATTTTCCGAGGTCTCCTCAACACCACCCTTTGTCGGGTTGCTAGCCAGGTAGATCCCCTTAAGTGCTCTCCGGTGTTCCGGTTTCTCTTGGTTCAGGGAAATATCCCTCCACTTGCGAAGGAGCACCTTTGTAAGCGACTGGAATTCGAGAAGCGGGTGTGCCAGATCCTGGAGAGCCGAGTCCTGCATGAGGACATAGACCGCTCGAATCACCCCGAGATCTTGCAGTTTCTGAATAAACTTGGGCCACTCGGCCTCGGAGTCGAAAGTGATCGAGTCGCGCATGAGGGAGTTGATCAATTGAAGCGCATTGGCGCACAAGGCGTGGTCGGCCGAGGAGAGCCGGCTCACCAACATCTCCAAGAACTGGGGATAGATAGCAATGGCTGGTTTGAGGGCCCGGAAGCCGAACAGGTCTGCTTCGGAGGCGCGACTCCCCGTGTGTGGATGTGAGACGATGGAGACCAGAATGGACATGGCGCCGCGGAGGATGTTAACGAGGGGGTGGGTGACAATCAATTCGACAATCTATTCACATGCGACCAAGACGATGATTAGCAATTCAAAACAGACAAATTGAGAGGCACCCATCCCATGAGAGAATGAGGAGCATAAGTAACATTCAAGGCTGGGGTTGTAGTCTTACTCGTTCAACCAACTCCTGATCAACACACTCCCACCCCTTATCCACCTCAAGCAAGCGCGCAAAACTAGTAAGACTGTAGGCAAGAGTATTTCCACTGGCGTGCAAGGTCAGATATCGCAAGCGCGTCAATCCACCCTCGACAATAAAGATGTCCGCAAAGGATGGGTCGCCAATGTTGCTCTGAAGCTTGAAGACGGCCATTTTGCGCACGGCATCCTCGTCGCTGCCCAGACGCTCCACCAATTCAGCGACATTGACAGTATCCATGGTCGTGGTAGGCACTTCCCCCAGGTTCGTGTAGGGGTGTTCTGGGAAAGGGAAGAAATGGCGTGGAGATTCGGGGGAGGATCAGGGGGGGGCGCGCTGTGGGGCAAAGTTCGAGATTCGAGATTAGAGCTCGACTCTAACGCTACGAACTACTGTATGAACAATGAACTACCGAGACATGCGAGTTTGATTTGATTTACTTGATTGAGTGCATTAATACTATTATTGATTGAAATGACATAGAAAGACAACGCTCATAGAACTCGTTTGTATTTTTTTTTGAGCTCGGCTTCAAGCCGGTGGAATTAAATATTTGCATATCTCATTCATACATGAAGGATCAATAAAGAAGGGAGGAGGTCCATATCCAAACCTGCCTCCTCCCTCCCTTGGGGGAATCTATAAAGAAGTTCATTACGTCCGTATCATTACTCCAAGAAATTCGCAGCGCCCGACGCCACAGAATTATGCAACTGATTTTCGTATATCACCAAAAAGAAAGAAAGTCCCTTCTTTTGGTTTAATATGTGCCTCTCCGGACGATAGGCTGGGAAACCTGCCAGGGTCCCAATTCGCCCAGAGAAGCGGAGAAGGGTCATCGGCGCCAGCCCACGTTCCAAATGACATGGGCGATATCTCGCGCCGTGTTGACCGTGTCCACCACTCGGCCTAAAAGACCGTTACTGGCAGGTTCCCCCTCGCTTTCCCCATACGGCATAAACATGCCCGAGGAAGTGAGTCGAAGAGGACGATCAGCGAGTTCGTCTTCATCTTCGGGGACGAACCACGGCTGATCTCGATGCGTATAGTGACCGGTAAAGTCTAACGATGGGTCTTCATCCTCATCGTCGAGTAGGAAGTTGGCCGATGGTCGAGGAGGGCGGAGAGTCTCCACGGACGGAGTAGGGGATAATTTGGAAGAGGTAGGTGTCGAGGGGGAAGTAGACCAGTGGTCGAGAATGGACTCTCGGGGTTCCGGGGTGTCGCCGCGGTATTTGAGGGTGGTGGATGGAAGAGGTGCAATGGTCTTGCTGTCACTGCTGAAGCTGCCGCGAGGTGTGCTTCGGTTACTAACGGAGGCTCGGCCGGGGATCTGTCGCATCATGACCACACTGTCATCCGAGGATGACTCCTCATCAAAGGCCGGGGGCCAGCTTTCATCCTCGTCAATCTCCTTGACCTCCACAGCGATACATTGGACGACCTCGTTATTGAAGTGAATGTGACGACGTTCACTGGGAGAGGTTAGCCCCGACCAGGAGGAGGTGGTGAGTGTGCCGCCCAGGGAGTAGGTGGAGCTCCCGGTTCGATGGTGTATTTGGTCCAGATCGGTGTTGGATCGGGGAAACGGAGGTCGTGCCCAATTATTCTCAGCCTCCTGGGCCTTGAGAATAGCACCTGCATGTTGCAATAGAGTGTGCTGGGAAAGCGACCGTTGAAGGATGGTCTCGGACATGGTCTTCTTCTTCAGGATGGGTTTGGGTTCCAAGTAGGAGTTTGGAGTTTCAAGGCGACTCGGTGGTGGGGATGCATCGGACGCGATAGCATCACATGAGCTCGACGTCTTGAGAGGCCCGTAGAGCCATGTGACATCGCAATCTTTCAACCTACACGATAAAGTTAATTCCTGGACACGCATAATTGCGAGGCAGAAGAGTTGGCTCTCAACAACAAACATACCAATTCAAGGTCTCTGGAGAAATGGTTCCGAGGTTGTTCTTCGCCTTCGCCCACGTCCTCCACGACGCGTTCTCTAACCGAACTCCATTGCTGTACGAACCCTTTCGAGCAGTGACATAGCGCCAGGAAGACCAGATATCCTCTTCCCGCCATTCATGAGACAGATAGTCCACATGCCTGGAGGGTTCCTCTTCCACCGAGCTATCATCTGCGGCCGGGGTGTGGCACGACCACGCCGGGGTATGGGAAGTGCCTTCGGCCGACGCGTCGCTGACCGTATCCGGCTCCTGCTCTGACTCCTTCAACGCTGATAACTTTTCATTTTCTGTATCGTAGGAAGGTAATATCAAGTCGTCATCCTCCACAGAGAGCGCGCTGAGGGTGGTCGGGGTATACGGAAGCTGATCGTGGGCGGGCTGAGTGAAGCTCGGTGAGAGCGGAATGGAGGAGAGGGTCGAGGAGGCTACGGGACTGGGGCATTCCCGCGCCGAGTATTCATCTTGCATGGGTGATTTGGACAAGATACCGTGGTCCCCTAGGAAGTATCGCTGGGCCGTGGGTGACCGCAGAGGGTCGCGGGCGAATTGTTGCGAAGCCTGTTCGCGGGGAGTCGCCAGCACCGCCGTCATTTCCTCGTCGCGACTGGAGAAACGAGGCTCGTTTCTTTCTTTGTGGCCGGTGTGTCACGAGGGCGAGACTGGGGGATGGCCGGGGGAGGGAGATTAGATTAATATGCTTAGCGGCGAGACATCGAGGATGATAGCCGAGAAAATACACAAAATCGAGGGAACAAACAAAAAGGAAAACAGAAGAAGAAGGGAAGTTGGAATGAGTTGGAAGGTGAGCAAAATCCAGGCGGAGGGTGGCGGAGAGAGCGGGTCTGAACCCCGGGGGAAGGGGGAAGGGAGGAAGAAGCGAGTTGAAGATAAAAAAAGTAAAAGATGCGGGGAGGCAAAAGGGAGAGAAAGAGTCTCGATAAGGATGAACCACGGGAATGGGAATGGGGGAAGGGCAAATGGAGATAGGTAGCCACTGCCGATAGTTCACTAATAGTAACGATAGTATTGAACAGGTTAGAGGGGGGGGGGAAGAAGGACAGCCACGAAAAGTCTAAACGTCCAGACTCTTTTTCTCAGGGTGGGAAGAGGGACTGGATATATAAGAACTTAGGAATATACTAATCCAGTGGTGACACCAAGAAAAAGGGCCGGATTGGGAATGCCGGCAGGAACTTGTGTCTTGCTACTTACTGGTTGCGCCAGAAATCCATTCCAATGGGCAATCCGATAACCGCCTCGAGAAAAGCTAAACTCGATGTACGTTTTAGTTATTATTATTATTATTATTATTATTATTATTTCCCTACTTCCTCCGTTCCTCTCATTATCCTCGGCGTCTCTGGTCTCTGACGAAAATAAAAAGTGCCTGAACACACGCTCCCTGTCGCCACCACAGGCGCAGTAGTCCGGAATGTTGGACCCGATCGATGGAGATTATTGACATTTTCACGACTACTAACAGGTTACAACAGTGCACTAACGAACGAAAGTACACTAAACAGAGAGCGTACCATAATATAACTATGGACGGATTACAAGTTACAACGAATAATAACGGATAGACTCGCCCCTCTCTCTTGACAACAATAACTCCAAAGTATGTATCTTTTTCTTTCCCTAGGTTCACCTCTCTCTTAGCTGCCCCCGCTTAGCGAGTCAGCGACCGGTATATATAGAGGCTAGACCGCACGATAGCCCCTCTCCTCTCCCCTCGTAGACACTAGACTCTTAGACTCGTAGGCTCGTGTGGACTCCACTCTCCGACAGCTACACCAGTCGATCTAGACTACTAAGTGGAGCTCGTCGCAACGCTTCCGGGGGGCAAACGGTCGGACTTTCGGACGATCACGGATGGATCCTCCCAAAGGTCCTCCGTACTTTGGCCCCTCTAGGTACACTACTCGGGCCGTCGATGGCAAACGGGATGAAGGTTTCGGAGTGCTAATTGTATACAACTGGTGATAGTAGTACTGTAAGTATAGTATATATATTGAAAAAAGCAAAACCTGTATATTTCAATTGATAAAGATAAAACAGAGCAAAAGTACCTCATACATCATCCTACATCTATAGAAGCACCATCATCAATCGCAATTCAATTGCTATGATAACAAAAAGTATATAATGATATAATCACGATCGTACCAGGTAACCGTCTCCCTTCCCATTCATCCGTATCCTCTGTGGGCAAAAAACACTATTTACGAACCACAGCAATAACGATAACATAACATGAAAATCCTCCCTCCTCATCCATGGGGCCTCGAACGGGGGGGGGCACCCACAATCAGGGTCTGAGCACCGTTCGGGGCTGGGGTAGGACAGGACATGTTGTGAGCCTGCCACCTCCAGACAGCTGCTCTCCACCTGTCAGGTTGGTCCCCTCCAGACCGGGGGGAGACACAACATGACTGTAGGGAAGAGTGGAGTGGGACGCGAGATCCACGTCTCACAGCACGAGCCACTGGCAAATCTCTTCGCATACATTAGGTGCGACTAAAGTATTCAGAGTCTGCTAACGTGGAGGATAATGAGTTGAGACGTGATGACTGCGACTGCGGTATGTTACTATTCTCGCAAAACTTATTCTACGATTACTACTTCTACTACTATCCTCGGTCGTTGGATCGAGACAGTCACTAGTGAATTAGCTCCCTTAGTTGCCTCAAGAGGCGGCTAAGGGGCGCATTAGTGGGCTCTCGGGGCGTGCGTGGGACTGGGCGACATGTTTTAGTTGGCCCCAGCTGCAAGTCAGAGTTGATCATAATGTAACAAGACCATAGGATAATGCATAAACTATTATTTTTTCTTAGCATGAGATAATAAAGAGTGAAAAAAAATGGATAGCACAAGTAACTAACTACAGTAGAGTGACAAGTATAGTAGTGCCGAGGGATCATGATGAAGCACATCATTCCTGTGGATTTTCCTCGATAACAATCGTCATCATTTGGATACTACTACTGCAGTATATACGCCGATGTATTATAGGACGGAGATAAATAGCTCGCAATTACTTATTCACTTCCCTTTTTCAGCAATGCAATTAGTTATCCCATAATTATGACTCGAAGCTACCATACCCTAACCATTCTCACGGACGGTCATGATAGCTTCCCGTACTACATTGCTCGTTGCAACACAGCCGGATATCGGATTTTCGCCCCCGGTGGCACTCATTCTGCTTCTAGAATAATGCTGTCCTCCCTCTCTGCATCAACCATGAATTACGAATTGACCCGTAGCCATTGCCCTTGTACGATCCAAAATGACAATCACGATTCCCCCCAGTATCATCTCCGACTCGTATCACAGTCCCAATTTATCTACATAACGAAGGAAACTAGACCACGAATCCTAGGCTGTTAGCATTTGCAGCATCTCGTCCTCATCGCAATCATCTACTGTAAATCTAAATCTTCCTTTCCCACTCTACAGACACCCACCAACAATGCATCAGAAAACCACCACTCCCACCTTCACCAAAAACTAAAACCAGCGTTGTGGGACCGTGCGGCTGCAGATTTCCAAACCTAATAATCCTCCGGCCAGCGAATCCGGCCAGCAAAGCGCGTGTACGATCGACGGGCCGATGGACTCGATGTAGCCGAAGACCGCCCACTAACGAGGCAGCACGGACCTTGGGAGAAGAGTACTCCGTTGTGAGGTATACTCCAGGTTTTCTTTGGAGAGAAAAACGAGTCAGATAGTAGTAACCATGGTCTGGCACAGTAGTGGCAACGTACCGGCTAACCAGGATTTATTTATCGAAATCAAATCTCCCCGAGGCTTATTGGAAGAGATAAGCGATTCTAGATTTTGGTCGATAGCGTTGCGATTATGGCCCTGGGGGAAGGCCCCTGGTAAGATGGAGTCATGGAACCAGGTCGATGACTCCAGGACCTGCGGCTAGTCCTGCGACAAAACTGGGTGGCGTCCAGCCCTGATGGATTCATGGCTGGACGCATTGTCTGTTTATGTGGATATGTGGATATGTGGATGTGTATCTGGTTTATCTAGGCCATCTGGTTCATCGGGAGCTCCCCGTGTTACCATTGTTTGCTGTTGAGATACGCGAATGGGGAATTTTTGGTTAGTGGGGGGAGGAGGACGAGATAGCAGTAACAGCCTTATGGCCAACCACATCAAATCGTAGATCATTTAACATACATGGAACACTACTCTAAAAAAATTAAAAAATTAACAAAAGCTCTGATCATTGCAGCAAAAAAGGATAGGTATGATAGCTCCTAAGCTAACCCTTCTACCAACCTCAGCAAACGACATGAACATACTCCTGCCCCTCATGAACCGAATTGAACCGGACCGCAGAACCGCGGTAGGGCCTCTCACCAAGTCTCAGGACGAGAGAGAGGCAATACAAGAGAAAAGACTAGAAGTTGTACACGCACAATTGTCTTTTGTCTGTGCGTCTGCATGGCCGCTTGGCCCTTGGGGCCCTGAAGCCTGGATGGCCCTTTTATTCCCTTGGTCCTGGCCGAGGGGCCCGACGGACCGATGATTGGTTCTAACTTAAACCCTCGAGGCGCAATCCAGGGCCAGTGAGATGGTCGCATCGCTGCATGTTACCGCATCACTTTCTTGGAGAAGAGAGATACTTGAGAGGGTCCTTGCACGGTCATAGTAATACACATGGTCAAGAAAACCGAAATAAGTTTCCCAGACTTTTTTACCAGCACAGCACTATTTACTGTACCTACAGTATTAGCGCCTAGGATTCTCTTGCAGTAACGGCCGGCGCCAGTCTCAACTGCCCAGCTGCAGCAGCAAGTCCCAGTCCCAGTTCTCGGGCCAGTACTGTACCTTTGAAACAGCCCGAGTCTGCCGCCCGTTTATGAGCATATTGCTATCAAAGCCACACCGAATCTGGTTCTGGCCCACAGCGGGACCCCCCGGTCAACTTGGAGCATTGACCGGGGTTGCCTTTGGGGGCGGGTCCCTTGTGGCCCTTGTGTGCAGCACCTGCAGTCTTCCCGCGAAGAGTCAAGACCCAGATGAAAAGACGTGACGCCCAAGGTTCCAGGATGACGAGTAGGTCAAGCCATTTGACGCCAAACCAGGACCGAATTAGACCAGACTGATGGATCCCAGCAGCCTGCCTCCCTCAGAGAGGTGTTTTATTTTCGTTTAAATCCCCCATTGGACCATTCAGATCTATACATTTCCGCACGACTCCATCCTGGGCAGCTCTGGCGACAAGCTCGGGTAACATGCCCTGCCACTTCCGAGGCATTGATATCAATTGGAAACATCGGGCAAGTGGATAGCGAAGGGAACAGACTGACAATAATGCAGAACCTCAAACCTCCTCAAACCTGTTAGTGCTATATTCCCTGACAGGCCTGACGGGGATCGTCGTCATCCCTCATCTCATCATCTCTTGGCAAGTTAGCTGCCAGTTATCTTATCACAGCCGCCAGCGTGCCAACAGCTCTCGCCAACCGTTCAACGGCCGTGCGGACCTATCATCAACCGGGCACCAATTGGCGTTCCCCAAACCCCTCCTATCAGCTCTATCGACTATCGCTCTATCATGTTGCAGCCGTTGTTCCCTGCTGTTGGTATTGGCAGTCATCCACTAGGGACTTTCGTACTTTGGTCCCGATGCACTTCAACGGTCTATCATTGCGCGCGGAGATGCATGGCGAAGAAGCAAACAGACAATGCTATTATCCCCGGCAAATGACGATAACGATGTTCCCCTCTTTCTTCTTGCTACAAAGCATGTTTCGGAGTCATTGAACGCCACTTAATGGGCAGGGTGGAATCAGTATGTGCAGAGATGTACAAGCATAATATTTTCTTTTTGCCTCTTATCGTATTTACTGGGGATAGATACTGTAGATCCGTCGGGGATCTACAAAGCTCGGAAATTATCGAGATAGTCATGTATGTCATTGTACGTACATCTGGTTTTGGTGTATCCCCTCCATCTATACTACTGTATGTACTTCCCGAGTCTTTTTCGGCCCCGGGACTTTGCGGGTCCTAGGTCACATGACCACTTCCCTTACCAAAACGGACTAGTCTGACTGCCCCTCCGTCCCCGCGTAACTTGACCGCGCCCGAGACAAAAGGTCTAGACGAGTCAAAGCCGCATTTTTTCACTCAACAATTGCCCCTAGTGAAAACCATGGCTGAGGTGGCAGATTCAGGCCCGGTCGAGCCGCAGGCCCGGCATATCGTGTATTGCGGAGGTAAGTGGGCAACCTGGCACCTCCCCCCTGGTGGCAGGCCTGGATGGTGGTGGGCTCTTGAGCTCGGAGCTGTGGCTCGGCAAAGCTGTGTTGGCAAAAGAAAGAAGCAAATGAGCTAACGGGATTGATTCCGATAGTGTGTACTCTGCCTCCCGAGGTAAGACTGCGAGCTTTGAGCTCTTTCCCGAGCTAGAGAATTTGGATGGATCTAGCTTGCATTGGAACGCGCTGAATTGACACCAATGGAAATAGTATTGCGAGTTTGGAGGAACGGCGAAGAAGTGCGAGGAGTGGCTTAAGGATCACCATGATGACCTTTGGTCTCAGTTATACGCTGATGGTATGGACGGATAATCGGCCCTTGCACCCCGATGCTGCAAACACCCAAAAAAGGCTCTACACGGACACATTCTGGAGATATCTTATCTGACCACTTGTGTTTGACTAGATGCATTGAACGCCAACCTCTCCACCCTCTCCGTCTCCGCCCAAGAACGCGCCGCAAAAGACGCCGCAAAGAAAGAAGCCAAAGCCGCCCAGAACGAAGCCCGCGATGCCGAGCGCAAGGCCGCCTCCAAGATCCAGATCAAGCGTGTCGAGCGAAACAAGCGCAAGTACGTCACAGTCATCATCGGCCTGGAAATCTTCGGACTCGAGAACAAGAAGTTGGCCAAGGAGTTGGGCAAGAAGTTTGCAACCGGTTCATCAGTGACTCGATCGCCTGCGGGTACGGAGGAAATTACCGTGCAGGGTGATGTGAGTGAGGATGTGAAGGAGTGGTTGCTGGAGATTTATGGGAGTAAAGTTCCCGAGTCTAATATCGAGTTGATTGAGGACAAGAAGAAGAAGAAGGCTGAGGCGTAAAGGGACTCTAATGACGACAATGAATCTATAGCGGATAGGGTATCATGATATGACCAAATTAAAAGTACAATAGAAATAAGATAACGCCCAATGTGGATCAAGCAGGGAAGTCGTAGCAGCTGCAGGTAGAGGATTATGAAAGGAGGAGAGATAGATGGAAGTCACAGCTCATCAAAAAGTCTCAACGGATCATGTTCTGTTGCATCGTGTTGTTCAGCTCGAGAGCTTGCGCTGGCCGAAGCACTTGGTGTAGCCTGCGCATCCTCGAGACTTTGCCGTCGCTCTGCCAGACTCGACGGGTACCAGGACGAGCCCGATGCGTTTGCCGGGTCATGAACTTCCAGCAGTGACTCCCAAGTATCAGGTAGATGCGCAGGTCCAGCGGAAGACTCATTCACCAGCTTCGCAAGCTCCGTTAGCTCCGTTGGTACTGGTCCTGGGGCCTTATTCTGTTGGGGCGAACTGATAGTCGGCCAATTCTGCACCACCAGAGCGAGCACCAACACCAAGAACGCACTGCACACGATCCCCCAGAAGATGCGTAACCGACGGCTGATACGAGTCTGCCACTCGGTCTCTCTCTCCTCCCAACTATCAATCTGCTGTCTCACGGCTTCGAGCCGCTTACCCAGCTCCTCCACCCGTTGCCGGCCTTTCTTCATGCGCTCGTCCAGGGCATCCGCTTTTTGAATCTGCGGTTGAAATCCCTTGAGATCATTGATCTGCTTGCGAATTTCCTGGTCCAGACCGGCTGTCTCGCGCTCAAAATCATTAAGTAGATTCGATGCCGAATCAGACAGTTCCTGGAATAACCCAATAGTCGAGTTGAGCGCCGTGATCTTCTCGAGCAGATTGTAATAAGTGTAATCCAGTCGCCGAGTCAAGTCTGTCGCAAGCGTCCCTATAGAAGAAAGCGCAGAACGTAGATACCTAAAAACCTCCATCATCAGCCCTATACTCATCTCCACCATCGCCGCAATATTACTGAATAGTCAAGGGATCTTATCATGCATACTCTTCACCCTGTTTCCTCCGCTTCTTAACCAGCTCCAAATCCTCCATCGACTGAATCTCCTGCCGTCGAATCGGACCTAACCGCTCATGTTGCTCAGGTGTATCCAAAAGACTACCCCTCCGACTCCCCGAGCCCAACCCACCACTCGTAGAATCCGACCCCCAACGAGACCTAGTAGTTTCTCTCGTAATCGGCCTTAACAACCCATCATCACTCCCCTCCCGCTCCTTATCCCGCCCACCCGACCAAGTCGGCAACAGACCCCGCGCACTCGCCGAAGACGCAAGATGGCTCATGGGGCGGGGTAATCGCAGTTCCCGCGACTTGCTATGCTTATGTCGATGATGTGGTTTCAGCCCATCAAAGCTCGGAAGCTCCACTTGCTTTGCGAAGGATCGGGTGCGGGCATGCGTGTGCGTGTGCGTGTACGCGGGAGACTCATCGAGTGAAGCGCGACCATGATGATCTCGATGGGAAAAGGGTCCAGATGAGCTCCGGTCCGTTAGGGTCTCGTTGCGGACTGCAAACGGCTCGGGGGCGGGTTGGTCATTGGATCGGGGAGTGGAGGACCCATGGGTCAGCGGGAATGTGGCCGAGGTTGCTCGGGAGGTTGATAAGGGGAGTGGAGATTTGAGGTGGTGGAAGTCCATGTCAGCATGTCAACATGGTTGATTATTGTGTGTTTCGGCTAGGTTTGAAGAGGAAGAGAAGAGGAAGAAGCTGTGTTGAGGGAAGGTTGGAGGCCTGTGAGCGGAGAAAGGCGCATGACGCCAAGTCAGGATGATCGGCGGCTAAGGGACCCAACATGCAATAAAGTAGTGGACTAGAATATAGAGCTCGTTTAATGTGTATAGATGAAAACTTCATGTCTATCGGATACAATTATTTTCCCATATGTCTTTCCAGATGTCTTTCCAGATGTCTTTCCAGATGTCTTTCCAAATGCTTGGATGTTTCTATAACCAGCGAAGCTCAAGCCATTGCTATGTTTCCAACAAGGTGTATCCCTTGATGAACTAACACGGAACACTTGAACACGAAGTGAGTATGATGGCAGTTTGAATGCTCGATGCCTTTTTCACTTCTCTGCTAAGTGAACAGTACATCAGTCATCCTTTTGCTCGCGGGGCCCGCTATCAGGAAATATACCCAGCTGGTTGGTTGTAAACCCCGTGGGGACATACAGTTTGGGGGCCACGATCTATGTAGATCAGCTTACATGTTGACATGCGAAACTATAATAGATAGATAAAGTACTATGCAATTGTCTCGGTTGAGTATCGTAAAACTAGTTTGAATCCCTCGGAAACCACTCCTAGAGAACGCCGGTGACCCAACCACCCACGCCCGATGGTCAGGTCATTTTTCCTTCCAAGTTAAGTCCAACAGTACTCGGGCTGGGTGGTATATGTATATGCAAGTTGGTGATATGATGAATGGCAACAGTGAGGAATCAGACACTGTGCACTGGTCTTGTCTTCGTATCCTTAAGAGCTGAGCAGCTTGTTGCGCTTTTCGCGACGCTTCAGGCGCTCGACGCGTTTCGCGTGCATCTTCTCTGCCATCTTCTCGTAGCGGGCCTTTTCTTCCTTGGCAGCTCGCTTGTCCTTGATGCGCTGGATGTGGGCCTTGTTGGAGAAGAAATTGTTAGGTACCATATCGGAAAAAAGAGGGAGACGGTGAGCAATTGGGATGATAAGCCGGACGGAGGATGTTTCAACAGAAAAAACAAGCACAGGAGTGGGTATAATTGGAAGCGGACATGGAGGAAAACAAAACCATGAATCTCATACCTGACGCTCGGCTTCCTTCTCCTCCTTCATCTCACGTTCGCGCTCCTTGTTCGCTTCATGTTGCTTGCGGACCTCCTGACGCTTAGTGTAGGACGTCAAGCCGGCGCTAGGGCGGAAGGCCTTCTTGGTGGCATGCCAGTTCTTGCCTAGAAACGGGAAAGAGTCGGGTCAGTCGGGAGATAAAGACCGAGAGTAGTGGGGAACCCTCGGAGGGGAGGACCTGGTAGACTGACCATTCTTGCGCATGCCCGTGTTGGTGGCCGGAGCGGTCGCGGGGGTAGTCGCAGGGGGTTCGGTGGTAGACGACATGGTTCAGATGATATTCTAGCTGATGTGATGACTTGACGGAACCCGAGAAACCCGATGACAGCAAAGCGACGGTCGAGATATCAGAGGCAGACAGCCAGAAAGCAAATCTGATCGCAAATCTCGTTGGGCCCCGGCTTGCGGGCGAAAATTTCACCGGGAGATTATCTGATCGATAAGTTGGCTTGGCACTGGGCGCTAACATTTTCTGCGCTCGGGCAGCCAGTCTCCAGTCTTCTCTCCATCTCCTGCGCTCCACTCTTCCTACGCACTTTTCTTCTTCTTACTCCATCCAGCTCGGCGTTTGGCCCTGTTCGTCCCGTCAAACGAGCCCAATCCGCCCTAGATCCCTGTTTTTCGTCACTGCAGTCGGGGCTTGGCTACAGCAAATCGCTCGCTTTCACCGCCCCTCCCCCCACCTCAACTCCGAGAAACCGACTCGGAGAGAAATCACTCACATAAAAACTCCCTTCGACCACCACCCACGTACCTTCTCCTGCCTCTTTTCTCTGCGAATCATGCCCCTGCGATAACCCGTCTGTACGTGTCTGAGTGATTGTGGGAAAGCCTTGATGGCGGCAGCCGAGCATGCGATCACGATCAGCGATGAGTCAGTGGCAATGGAGCTGCCATCTCTTCCGCCTAACCAGGGCCTTGAGGCGATAAAGGATATTTTATTTGGATCGGTGAGTGGTGCTTGATTTATTTTCGGCGATACAGACAGAGCAACTAACCCCGGTCACAACTTCCAGTCGGCAGGAATGGCAGGAAAACTCATCGAGTATCCCTTCGACACGGTCAAAGTCCGACTCCAATCCCAACCAGAACACCTTCCTCTTCGATATTCCGGGCCGGTGGACTGCTTCAAGCAATCCTTCCAGTCAGATGGCTTCCGAGGCTTATACCGGGGCATCAGTGCCCCTATGTTCGGGGCGGCGGTGGAAACCAGCTGTCTGTTCTTCAGCTACCGCGTGATTCAGGACATGCTACGGGCTACTGTCTTCCCCGGTGTGGAGCAGTTGCCCTTCGCCGCTCTACTGGCTAGCGGTGCCCTGTCTGGCTCCGTCACGTCCCTAGCCCTCACCCCCATTGAGCTCATCAAGTGCAAGATCCAAGTCCCTCTCGAATCTGCAGGGCACAAGCCCGTGGGGCCACTGACCATGGTCGCGCTTGTATTTCGCCAAGAAGGTCTCTTAGGATTCTGGCGCGGCCAGCTGGGCACCTTGATTCGAGAGACCGGCGGTAGTGCCGCCTGGTTTGGTGGCTACGAGGGTGTCTCATCCCTGTTGCGCAAGTCCAATGCCCAGGACGCGACAGAGGCTCTCCCACTCTACCAGCAGATGATTGCCGGAGCCTCGGCGGGTATGAGCTATAATTTCCTGTTCTACCCAGCGGATACTATCAAGTCACGCATGCAGACCGCGGACATCTCGACCTTGGCCGCTAACGGGGAGCGGCAGAGTTTTGTCGGTGTTGCGCGCGCACTATGGAGACAGCAAGGTTTGAAGGGCATGTATCGCGGGTGCGGGATCACCTGTGCGCGCTCGGCACCCAGTTCAGCCTTTATTTTCTCTGTCTATGAAGGATTACGATCGTACTTTGGATGAGTTGCTTTTAGAGCATTGCATATAGATCATTGATTGTTGGATTAGTTGATGTTGGGTGTTGGATCTGGATGCACATATTTACCTATCTACCTCTGTCTGTCTCCTTTTGTCACTCTATTTTGGTTTTATACCCTCGATATCATCCCCAAAAAAAGCACATATGTCTAATTTTATTTTTCTATCCTTTACTACGTCCGGCTATGTAGTGCATCTACCTGCTATCTACGTTGACCATTTTTGGTGTCACTCACCGTCAGAAGGTCGTTGAGGCATAGGCCAAGAGAGTCCTATATTTGTCTCGGTCATACAGTCTCGTTATATTCCACTTTCAAGTTGCCTTCGAATCACTAGTAAGAATGGTCTCGTGTCGGTAAAGCACCTCTGTAATGTTCATAGTCGATCCATCAAGTGCTTTTGATATCTGCAACATGCATATACTTGGGGCACATTTGACATACACCAGGTTTTACAAGCGATGGATGATATTTGATTGAATTACCTCGTGATATCATTTCCTAACTCAGGTACAAGGATGATGTCTACTCAGCCCCCCTTTTCAATGGAAGACACGTTCTTTTCATGATGAGCCGGGGGCAACAGCATCCGCCCCAGTGACCGCAACGATACTCATCTCTCCAAATCCATTCTTTTCAGCAACTCCCAAGAATTCCTGAGCAGTGATCTTCAGTCCTTCCTCACTCAACAAATCCTCCCCCTGGCTCAGTGTTCCTCGTAGCAAGGGCCCATTCATACCCCCATTCAACTCCCAAACCTGTCCATCTTTCTTCCGAACAAAAGCCAGAAAATGGTGATGATTCTCGTCCCGAGGCGAGGGCGCAGTCGAGGACCCGCGCGAGGCTGCATCCATATGCGCCTTTTCCAGAAATTCAGAATCATAAAGCAATTGTGCTCGCTCCGTGGGCTCCAGTTGAATAGCTTGCTTGAGGAATATGTCTAGTCCCGAGCCTGGGGTTACATATCGACCACCTTCGAGGTTGAATACGACGTGTAGGAGTGCCATTAGTCCGCAAGCGTGTCCGATGGTTTGTTTCATCCAGATTACTGGTTCGTCAGGGCCTGAACCCTCGTATCTCGGGATGGTGGGCTCAATCGCTGAGCGCGCGGCGTTGTAGATGGGCGTGTGCGCGAGGAGAATCAAGGCGTTGCATGGTCGAGGATACCATTCTCGCACAAACTCTGCAGATGTGGAGAGTATATCGTGGAATGCGAGATCTTGTGAGATACTGAGGTTTTTGCAGAGATGATCCAGTACATCTGGATTGTTTTCTGTATATTATTAGATGGTGTTCTCGGCGAGAAGATTGATGTGACGTACCGAGAGGGATAAAGGTCTTGCAACCATCGATGACTTCTGCGGGAGGTGGAGGGGACATTTTGAAGGCCTAGTGATAGCTAGAACTCTCTGCTGTTTATTGATTCTGTTTAGAGGAAGTGCATGGAGAAGTGGTTACATCAAAAGGGAGGATGAAGGGATTTGTTCCGGGGGTTGGTCACGTCGGAGTTGGAGCTTCCCCCGCCTTTGCTGATGCAACTTTCCTTCTACATCTCACTCCACTTGATTCTCACAATCCCCAAGGTTTGAAGTATAGCTTGCATGCTCAGCTACTGTGATAGCAAAAGCATTTTATTCACCTAGACAATCTTGAATCTTTCTCCTGGCCACCTGTATCCAGACTTGAGAATATGTACCAGGCACTAACTTACGAGTAGCGCTGCAACCTGATTCCACTTTCTAGCAACACTAATCGCAGGCCAGTCAATGACTACTTGGAGATCTTGATGAACTGACGTCTCGCATAGCCGCTACGCCCGTTCAGTGTCAAAATTCCGAACCAATCTCCTCGATGGAGCCCGCTAACTCCCCGGGTCCTCACAGCAAAAGACAAGCGAGTGGTTGGCTCCGCTTGACCAACCACCTGGCAATTTTGGGAGCTTCGTCTTCACTGAGAGCTAAATGCTACTAATGCGAAACATCCATCATCTGTGTCATTCGACAGTTGGATGAACCAGCTAACACGCAATGACACGACCATAACTTGGTCATGACTTTGAACAGACTTTGATCAAAATAAAGATCGGACAGCCCTCGACTTCGGAATCATCTGGACCTCTCTAGCTACCAATCATGGAATCCATAAAAGGTAATTCACTTGCCGACAAGCTCCACTCTTCTCAGCCCTATGCAGCCCTATGGACACCATGCATACGTTGAACAACCCTGGCAGTGGGCCATACAGGTTCCGAAGACTAACATGCCCTGGAAAGCTTGACAAAAGCTAGGCAGCAGTCGCAAGGCTAGAGGACCTCGCGACAATTACAGAACCTTGATATAAAGCCTCCCGGGGTCCTCACCAATAAGTCTATAAGATGGGTGAGGTTGATCACCACCATGGATCTTTCTATCCAGAGTTCCATCTCGATTACCTCAAGTCTGACTGACATTCGAGACGTGTGATTCATCATGTCTTCCTTCGATCCTACCAGTGTCAACTTGAATTTGGCCAGCAAGGAAGATGTCCTCTGCTACCTGGCCATCGAAGAGAACCAATACAATGGCCACATGGGTGCACGCATCTCTTCGATCTTCGTCATTCTATTCGTGTCTTCGGCCTTCACCGTTTTCCCGGTAATCTCCAAGCGCATGACTCGATGGAAAATCCCCTTCAGTGTATACATCTTCGCCCGATACTTCGGCACAGGTGTCATCGTCGCCACAGCCTTTATCCATCTCCTTGACCCAGCCTACAAACGAATTGGACCGAAAACCTGCGTCGGCGTATCAGGATACTGGGGTGAATATTCCTGGTGTGCAGCTATTGTCCTAGCCACCGTGATGGGAATCTTCCTCCTCGATCTAGCAGCCGAGATCTACGTCGAGCACAAATATGGTGTGCATCGGGACGAAGGTGCCACGAGTGCGTTCGTGCAGCATGAACATCACCTCGACGTGGAGCCTGCCCCCAATACTGAAAATACCGTACAAGCATTTGACAACGAGAAACGCAACGAGATCTCTGCCGAGACAGACTCAACCATGGCCGAACGGTCCTTCCGCCAACAAATCGCTGCTTTCCTCCTTCTCGAGTTCGGCATCATTTTCCACTCCGTCATCATCGGCCTAAACCTCGGTGTTACAGGCTCCGAATTCGCAACTTTATATCCAGTGCTCGTCTTCCATCAATCTTTCGAGGGACTTGGTATCGGCGCCCGAATGTCCGCCATCCCCTTTGGCCATCACACCTGGCTTCCCTGGATTTTGTGTGCCGCCTACGGTCTGACAACTCCCATTTCAATCGCCATTGGCCTGGGGGTTCGAGACTCGTATACTCCAGGGTCGAGAGTGTCATTGATCATTCAGGGTGTTTTGAATGCAGTTTCGGCGGGTATTTTGATTTACACTGGTCTGGTTGAATTGCTGGCGAGGGACTTTTTGTTTGATCCTTGCCGTACTAAGCGCCGCTCGAGGTTGTTGTTTATGGTTTTTTGTACTCTGCTGGGTGCGGGGATCATGGCTTTGATTGGGAAGTGGGCTTAAGAAGGGGCTTGCAAGGAATGGAAATCAGAATAGTGATTTAGAGTATTTACTATACACAACTTCAACGGAATCAAGATTAGCTACTTCATTTTCTCATACCCGAAAGTAAAAACCAATGATTATGATCATTAAGCAAAATTGAAGAGAAAGACCTGAGAAACGAAAGGCCCGGCTTCTCAAACATGGGCATTCATAAACGTGATCAGCTATGATTGTTTGGCGCATTCTCAAGTGGCATCGTACCGATATATCTTGGTGAGGCCTGATCTATACCTCTCCCACCTTATGAACATCCTACCCAACCATTCTTCCAATCTCAATTATTGATTCAAAATCAATTCCCAACAAAAAGATAGACATAAAAAGAAGCAATATCGATTACTCGAAACGCAGCAACAAAAGAACCCAATCTACTTACACCCCGCCGATAAACGCGATAAGCCGGCCTATCGCAGTATCATCCCCGCCTCCTCCGCACCTCCCCTCCCCAAAATGTAACCACCTTTTTTTCTTTCACTCCTGCTGTACTTTCACTTCAACAGGGCCATACCCTCTACCCAAAAATGCCACCCATCAACGCCCCCATAACAGCTCAAGAGCTCTCCACGCTCTCTACAAAGGCTATAGATGCCAAGGCTGCTGCGTACTGTGAGAATACATACCCCACCACAGCTCTAGCTATCTAGCTTGAGCTACCTAGCAAGGGATCTAAGCTACCACATCCCCTAAGCTTGTCTTTGTCTCGTCGCATTTATATTAACGACCTTCTCTGCAGGTCCCTACTCAAAGTTCCGAGTCGGCGCATGCATTCTCACCGCATCGGGCGAGTTCGTCGTCGGCGCTAACGTTGAGAACGTGGCTTATCCTGTTGGAACATGCGCTGAGCGTGTTGCGTTTGCTACTGCTATTGTACGTTTTCAATCCAGAATTGTCTCGCTCCATGACTTGGAGCTTTGGCTCATGGGGAAAGGCGGCGTCGAGGCTAGTTTGGAAGGCTAATCTTATCAAATTCAACTTTCCAGGTGGCCGGACATAAAGAATTCCGTGCTATCGCCGTTGCAACGGACATCACGCCCGGCGCGTCGCCGTGTGGAATGTGTCGACAGTAGTATGTTTCTCCTAAACCATTTCTCGCGATACTCGCCGAGCATCTATCATCTATGACTTGAAATTTTGGAGGGTCGGCTAATGTCATGACCAGCATACGCGAATTCACTACGCCTTCATTCCCGGTGTACATGTATGATGGGGAGGGGAAGTATACTGTCAAGACTATGGGCGAGGTATGTATTTCCACCAACTAATCACTTCCTATCTCTTACTAATGATTATTATAGTTGCTGCCGGATTCTTTCGGCCCAGATGACTTGCCCAGGTAAGTCAGACGTGACTTACATTGAACGGCCGGAAACCAGAAACCGGCGGTGAAGTAGAGTAGGACCCTAGCTAGTATGGAGAGGAGAAAAAATAATACGCAAGTTTCTTTCAAAGCCATATTCCAATTGATGGTGGTCCTGATCTAAAAACAAGCAAAAGAGAAGAGAAAAAAGAAAAAAAATATAACTCTATATTTTGCGCCCCAAGGCGTCAAAAACTGGCCAAAAGATTGGAAACGGTTGTCTCTGGCGCCAGCAAGTTATGCAAGTCAAGTACATAGACAGAAACGAAAAGAGAAGAAAAGAAAGATCCAAATTCCAAAGAAATTCAGCAGCATACCGCGCTCATAATGTCACATCAAGTAATTTCCAACAAATCTTCGATCCCAAATCTAGATTTCGATCCGATCCCCATATAGCCATTTAGATATCTACGCCTCCTCATCCTCATCAAGATCATCCGCACCAAGCAACTCATCCTCATCATCAACAACATGCGTATAATCCCCTCTCCTCGCCGCAAACGAAGCCCTCGTCGCATAAGGCCGTTGATACCCCCGACTCCTCGCACGCACAAACCCACTAACACTCCGCCAAAGACTCACAGCAAGCATAGGCAAAGCCTGCGCCATAGCGACCGCACCCGCAATAATAATCACAGGAATAGCAACAAGAAGCGAATCCCGGGCAAACAAGCCCTGACCGGACGAAGCACCAGATTCGCCTAGACGGATTTGCCCGAATTTGCCGTCCCAGTGGGTATACACGAAGTAGCCGAATGCGGCGGCGGCAGCGATGGGAGTGACGATTGCGAAGAAGAGGCCAATGCCGGAGATGCCGTGTTTACTTTCGAATTCTTTTTCTTTGTTGGGGCAGGGGTGCGGTTGGAGTTTGTCGAATTCGTGGCCGCCTTGGCAGGTTGTTTGGGGGAGACGCCGGTAGCCGGTTGGTGCCCAGTATTCGATTTGGTTGGGGTCGTCTTTGCAGGTGAGGCTGTGGTCGGGTGGGAGGAAGCCTGGGATGAGACCGCAGCTGCCGTCGCTTTGGATTTCGTAGTTGTAGTCACTAATGATCTTGTTAGAGTCTGATCGTTATCATAATCATGTTATGCTTGCTTGCTCACCATTCAAAGTCTGCGCGAGTACAGGTGCAGTTCGAGCTGTCGACCCGGTGGACATGCGGATCGCGCCAGTTCACCCAGCACTGCTTGTCGGGCCTCTTACGGTGGTACTGCTCCACATGACCGAAGAGACAGTTATCATCCTGCATCGGGTGCTTAGGAGTCCACAGATAGTAATCATCACTAGGCTCCTTGCCATCAGGCGGCGCACACTCGCGATCCCAAATCCCGCTGAAATCAACGGGGATAGTAGCAAAGCGTCCGTCCGACTTGGGCTCCCGAACCCATAAGACAAAGCTCTTGGAGGTATCCGAGGGCACGGTCGAGATGTCCAGGACGGTCACATCAGTCTCCGCGAACTGGAACTCTGCCCAAGTCTTGCCCTCGTCGAGACTATAGAAGACAGACTTGGTAGGCTCCAGTTCACGCACGAGCACGATGACAGATCCAGCATCGCCAAACTCGAACATGTAGCGGCCCTTCTTGACTTGGTTCCAGGTGATACCGCCGTCATTGCTCAGGAAAGTACCGATATCTTCACTGTCAGCACTGGTCAGATATTCACCGACATTACCCACACCAACAAGCACGCCGATAGCAGAACCAGAGTAGAATGTAT
Source organism: Penicillium subrubescens (assembly GCF_028828155.1). Taxonomy (NCBI): domain Eukaryota; kingdom Fungi; phylum Ascomycota; class Eurotiomycetes; order Eurotiales; family Aspergillaceae; genus Penicillium; species Penicillium subrubescens. Next base: position 1,079,689 of record NW_026643160.1, on the reverse strand, counting down.
CGCGCCAGTCACGACGCTCCGTATAACTGTGAAGGTGCAGTGCACAAGACTCGGTGCCCTTACCCTCAGTAACAGAGCAGCCGAACTTCTTGCCCTCGACATCCCGCGTTGGAGGAGGAAGTAAAGCCCATTGACCACCGTCGTTATGAGTAATCACAGAGCGCAGCTTCTTGCTAGAGCCCTTGTTCTTGACATCATCAACATTGCCAACGATATTAGCCAGAGCGACACCTTCCAGGTTAGCGATCTTTTCGAAATCGACATAGCCGCGGTCATCCACATTCACGGCCGGCAGACTCGAGACGAAATAGGTGCCGTTGCTGTTACTCTTGACCAACTGGCCATAGCTGTGACCCTTTTCGGCGCTGATCTCGACAAACAGGAACAGGGCATCGGTCGAACCGGGCAGAACGGTGTATTGCTGGACATCAACATTGATGGGGAAATTGGCCTGCGCAAAGACACGGCCATCCATACTGGTGCTGACATTCAGATACTTGTGCTTCTCGGTGGGGAAGGTCGCCACAACGATAAAGTCGTTCATGGTGACAAAATGGGCAATGTTGTCATTGATAACCTTGCGGTCACCGAACCAGTTATCCTTGGAGTCGCTAGACACAAGCTGACGGTTGTACTTCTTGCTCTCCTTCTCATATTGCTCACAGATAACGAGATTCTCACTATCCTCGCGGCCATGGTGGTTGGCAAAGACACACTGACCAACACCACGCAGGTCGGGTCCTTCCCAGTCAGCACCGCGGTTCTTGGAGAAGTACGCATCAGGGACACAATCGCTGCCCTTGCAATCATCATTACCCATCCAGATCATCCAGTCCATGTATTTCTCATGGAAGGCCAGAGGGTTGGGGCCCTCCTGGTCAAGGTTCGCCAGGGACGTAGGTAGCTTGAACTTCTTGAATGTATCACCGCGGTTGATGGTTGAGTATGCGGTATTACCAGAAGTCAAGAAGTAAGCCCCGTCGCTGTAGTAAGGATGTTGGACCATGCCCACGATCTGCTCGCCCTTGAGTTCCTTGGGCTGGTCCCAGGTCTTGGCGTGGTCGTGCGTGACAAACACTTCATTCTTACCAGAGAGCAAGAAGATAGTCTCGTCATCTCCGGCGCTACTCGTTTGACGCTCCAAATAGAAGTAATCAAGCCTGGCACCTGCAAATTCGTGCGCATTGCCAGCATGAACCTTGCCATCACCACTGCCGATGCCACTACCAGGAGAGCCGGCGGTATCATCACAAGAGCGTTCGATCTCGTCATCGAGGTTCTTCCCATCCGTGCGACGACAGGTATTTCCAGGGATGAGTCGCCAGCCGGAGGGACCCTTGTACTTGTCGCCTTTCTCCTTACACTTACCCGCAGGAGGAGTCAGAGGGACAGCAGGCACGCACTCATTCTCGTCATTGCGCTTAAAGTTGTAGTCGCACTCAAAGTCCTCCTTGGTACAATCGCAAGGTTCAAAGATAGGAGGATCCAGCTTGTCCTCCATGATGAAGCACTCCGCATCGGCCTTGCGGCGTGTGAACTTTTGCTTGTGGCCCATCAGACACTTCGGTTTACGATCTTCATCGAGGAGAGCCCACCAGTGTTCAAGGTCGTCCTTGGTACACTTGCGCTCGTGGAGTCCATCAAAGTCGATAGTGTAGATGATGTAACCCTCTTTCTCACTCTCGCCGACAATCAAGAACTTCAGACTCGTTGCCTCGGGGGTGGTCGTGATATACCGGGGTTTAATCTTATGCTCCAGCTTGATGGGATCTTCCCAGTCTTTGCCATGATTGAGAGAGTATCGCACCTTGTCGGTCTTGTCGTCGCTAATGGCCACAATGACACCGCCCTGGTCACCGAATTTGAAGTGGTGAGGGCCTTTGAGTGCGCGGCGCCAAGTGAGACCCGCATCGTCGGAGACGTAGAGATCGCCATCAGAATATTTCTTGAGATGATCGCCAGTGTTACCCACGCCCATCACGATACCGGGTGCAGGACTGGAGAACATGCGGCCGATGGGAAGCTCCTGCATCGAATCGTAGGATGTCATTGAGTGGAGATGGAGGTTATCTCCATCGGCTTTGAGAGGCTGGAAGGTCCTGCCATCATCGAAACTGATACCACTGACGAGCTTCTTGTCGGCCTTGTCAGACTCCTCAACCTCTTCCCAATTCTTGACCGTGTTCACAATGACAATACCCTGGATATCGGCGACCTTTTCGAAATCAACGAAACCATTGGCGTCTCGGTTGGTGTGTTCGATGTTCGGGGTGAAGTAGGTTCCGTTGGAGTTGGATGAGAACAGCACACCCACACTATTCTTATGCCACGTCGTCTGTACATCCACCTGGATGCTGTAGTTGGTGCTCTCCAAAACGGTGTACGCATCCTGCTCAATGCGATGTCCACGGAACTCAGCACGGTGCCATTCCTTCGAGTCATCACTGATATAGAGCGCCTGTTCCGTGGTACCCTGCGATTGCAACCCAACCACCAGATACTTCTTCACAGAGCGCGCAATGATCTGGCTACCGGTAACAGGCCGTCCACGGTCGAGATTAACCTCAGTCCCATCTATACTGTCCTGGAAGTAATCATCCGAGAAGATCAGACGCTCCGAATGCATAGTGCCCTTCAATCCCGGCACCACGCACAAAATGCGATCTCCAAGCTTCTCCGACAAATCAAGGTCGTGTCCAAACTCGGGGGTACCCGCCGCCCACATACACGAATAGAACAACTCCTGCAGCGGATTCCAAGTCTTAAAGTCATCCGTGGTATACCACGCCTTGGGCATGCAACCCAGGATCCCAGAGCAATCCAGACCCATGAAGATGACCTTCTCCGGGTTCCAACCATTAAAAGCAAGCGGCGGGGTCCCGCGCTCGGTCATCATCGGGCGAGCCTCAATCTCAAAAGACTTCCAAGTCTCCGCCCGATCAGTCGTAACCCAATGCTGACCCTTCTCACCGAGAATGTAGGCGCGCTTCGAATCATACGGGTGCGGCCAGATAACCGCCGCCGCGCCCTCCATCTTTCCATCAGGACCCTTGATGACTTCCCATTTCGAGCCTCCATCAAACGAGACATGGGCAGTGTGTTTCTTAAAATCACGGTAGAGAACGGTTTCACTGCCTTTGAAATAGAACAGGTCGTAGGGCGCATGGTCGAGTGTTTCCGTCGAGAGTTTGGGTTTATCCCCCTTGGCTGTGGCCGGTTGTGCGGACCACGCCAGCAACAAACCGACCACGAGCAGCAACCACCGAGGGATCATGACCGGTGGGATGTCGGCATCTGAAGGGGGGAGGATCGCAGGTGAAGTTGGCGAGGATGTAGTAGCCTAAGCTGCACTAGCGGGCCGGTCAGGGATGCGCGGGTGAATGAGCGTGTTGAGGGAGTGGGAGGAGGGTGTTGAAAGTGAGGTGACACGAGAGGAATTAGATCTACCCCTATAATGTATTAAGCCCGGTCGTGGACAATGTGCTAAGGAGAGAATGGTTGATGGTTATACGAGGGAGCTGCGTGGCCTCAGCCTTGGGGGAGCTCTCCTGTCACGTGAAAGCCGGTCTTATCAGGTTATCGCATCCTGGCAGAATGAACTTGGAACTGCGAGTCTCCGTGCGTTTCCGCTCGGATGAACCATGGTTTGCACTTCCCTCGGATCTACACTGATCCACTTGCTACTAGACTACATACATAAGGAAGATGTAAATAATGACAATGACATCAAAGGTGTTCATATAAGCCCCAAGCAGAGGGCATTGGCCGGCCGCCAAGAAGATATGTACAAAGCGCTGCAACCCAAACAAAATAAAAGTAGATACATGAGAATGTCAGGCATATATAGCCCATGATGAATTGAAATAAAACAAATCGCTGATTTGAAAATGCAGAGTGACCATTCACTCAGAACAAAATTGACGCCTTCAAGAAAAACACACCCCGGATATCACTAAGCGAATGTTTCGCACGCTAAAAGAATGACAGCAATGAGACCCCAGAATGTGGAGGACAAAAGCAACAAAAAGGAAGAAAGGAGATTTTGAACACGATGACAAGCTACCAAAAGCAAGCCTCGTCTAAACTCGCCGACGAAGTCTGCGCCACATCTTTTTGACCACCCCTTTGTCATCCTCATCCTCGTCCCAGATCATCTGGGAACGGTCTGCCGGGGGCAATGCCGCTAGGCGGAGGGGATCCTCCTGGGGGGAGGTCTGAGACGGAGTAGGGGATTCCGTCCGCAAATCTGGGCGAGTGAGGGTCATTTTTAGCGTCATCTCCCGATTTCCTGGTAGCCGATGAGGACCTGTCTTTGAGCCTGGAAGGAAAGATTGACGACGCTGGAGTATGGAGGGAGGGTCCATTGACGGTCGTGGAGTCTCCTTGGGATGGGGGAAACAACACGAGGGGTCGATGGCTCTTCAATTGACCCGCCAGGAGTCCCGACCATCGTCCCATCGTCATCCTCGAAGAAGGTTCCTGCCCAATCGCTAGCCACCGTGGGTGACTTTGGGGAACTGGGGATGTGCTCTGGTGCGACGTTTTCCTTGTCCTGTTCCAAGGAGGGAAAACCAAACTCAATGGCCTCGTCGAATTTTTGCGGCGAGGCGAGGTAGACTCGTAACTTGAGACGGGCGTCGGGATCTTGATAGTATTGTGCGCCGGGGTCGATACTTGAAGTTGAAGACTTGGGGGCATGTTGGATGGTTTGGTGGCGACGAGAGCCCGGGCGAGAGGACGGGCGCTGGTTGGATGCAAGTGGAGAGAGGGCTGGAACGGTGTGTGATGCAGGTAGATTGCGGGTGGGCATCGACGGTGAAGCTCGATGCTGTCTCAAAGCGTGTGTGGAAAAGGAGAGAGACCGGCGAATGGATGGGCGACGCCGAGATTTGGATTTGGAGGCAGCGTCTGCGACATGGGCGTGGTACTCATCCAGAGACAAGTCGAGATCGCCATCCTCGTCGAGCCAGCGAAAGCTGTCGTACATTGACTGATCCATGCTGTCGTCAGACTCGTACTCCGAGTCTGAATCGTAGAAGACGGTGTTTGGCTGAGCTACCGGGAGAGTAGTTTCTGAGGGCAGACTGTCGGTGGATGCACGACGACGAGAGTAAGGGCGACGATAGAAAGCTTCGTCTGCAGCGTCAAGAATGACACTGTTACGATAAGCGTGACGAAGACGCAACCGTTCTTCGGGGGAGAAAAGCTTTTGTTGGATCTTAGCGGGGAGGGAATGAAAGCATTGCGAGTCTGCCTGGGCCGCTAAGTAGGCCTGTTGCAGCGAGCCAGGCTTGCGCAGTTTTCTGGGAGTGGCAGTCGAACGCTTCTCAAGACCACGACGTTTGGCGAGGGACGTGGTCGAGGTGTTGCGCAAAGTACGAGAATGAGAGTGAGAGTGAGAGTAAGGGTGAGAGTGCGAGTGAGGATAATAGTAATGTTGGTGGGAGGGGCCAGATCCACGACGAGCGCTAGGGCGATAAGTCCGGGCGTGATAGTGGTGATGCTTGTGGTGATTGGGGTGCGTGGAGTACACAGGGGAACTGGGATCGCTCTGAGCTAACCGAATGCGCAAGCGCTCGACATTCGAGAAGAACTGTTCCGGGTCAGCGCTTGTCTTTCTACGGAAGACATGCTGTGGATATTCCACTCAATTGAGTGTTTGAGAGTGGAGAATTGCGAGAAAATGGGGAGGTGGGGCCTCGTGAGCCGTGCGCCAAACATTGGAAGAGACTCGAAGAGACTCGAGGGGGAGAGAGAGACAGGCAAACTTGTGAATGCAAAGAGGGGGACAGGCAGACAGGCAGTTTAGGGGGCCACTTGGTTTGGCGCCATCAATTGATAGCGTGGGTGATGGGGCTTGAATGGCGGCGTCCACCCGAGCGGTTCAGGGGGAAAAACCCAACAACGAACACCGTCAATCCAAAGGGCCCGTGATGTGATGGACGATGGCGGGCTGTGTGGACCCTCCTGTGGAGAACCGGCCACAACGGGGAGTCCAGCCTGTTGAACCAGTGCCCATTGGAAGCAAAAAGAAACGCAAACATCGCTGGCAGTTGTGGATGGGGAAGGATGTGCAGGGTTTCCCAAGTGGGGACAGGCTGAAAAGAACAAAGAAAAGATATGGGAATAGACCCGGTGGAGAGAGCTCAATAGCAGGGGAGAGTCTCGTATCGACCAGCCAAATGGCCTAGTTCGACACTATTCAATCGACTATCGACGATCCGCTGCAGCCCCCTCCGGCAAGGAGAAATGAGATGGCCAGTAGACCAGGGCAGTTGGGGACAACAAAGGAAAGACAACCGATAGGCAGATAGCAAGATGGAAAAGACGGCCCTTACCTTTCGTTGCACTGCAGGTGGCAGAGATCTCAGGTCCTCCTCGCTGGCTACAGGTCTCATGGTGGAAGTCCAAAGTGGACTGAAATTGGAGTCGACGAGATGTTGCAAGAGTTGCAAGATCTGGAGGTTTATATCATGGGTCGGTGACCGAGTTGGTAGTTGTATTCGATCTCGGTCGACTAGAAGTATCGAGGACAATGTCGAGGATAGTAGGTATAGTAGTAAATAGTAGAGCGGGAATAGTCGAACAGTTCAAAGGTAGAGACTGGAATAGTCAAGAACAAAGAATTCTCCGAGAAAGGATGCACAGCAAGTATATAGAATGCACCTGGGAATAATAGGATCGTACCAGAAGACTAACAAAAACCTAAGTCTGCTTGTTCATGAAGCGCATCCCAGGACTATAACTTATATTAACAGCCTTAGTCAGAACCCCCGCTGGTCTCTCCTCGCAAGCGCCGTGACCCTCGTTGTCATTACGAGTACGGAGTAAACGAGTGAAAAACAATTACTAAACGTAGGGTATCCCATGTCTCTCTCCATTATTATTCGACATTTTGACGCCAACACATCGAAACAAAGAAAAACCCGGGAAAAAAAGAAAAAACAAATCACGCACGGACCGAGTGGCCTAATACTAATGGGATCGATCTATTTCGAGACCTGTCACTTTCTACCCTCCCCGTCCCCCCCCCCCTAATGGTGATCACTAACCGTCTTGCCCAAAAAAGTGGAGATCAACTCGAAGACATACATAGTACATACATACTGTTAGGTAGAGAGTTTCTGTACTAATAGACAGACAGACAGACAGCAGCGGCACAACGACGATTCCTCCGGACGATCCAGAGCCAGACATGCATCACTGAATATGACCAGTCATGAACCCCCCTCGATGAACCGGTTTGTTAACGAACAATCGAAGATCAGATCCCAGGAAGAACCCCTCGATCCCCCTAACACCAGATCTCCTTTTTGTTTCCATGCTTCCTAGAACTACTGTATTTCGTAGTTGTTCTACCTGGCCATCCTCGACCCGGCAATTCAGTTAGATCCCGCTCCTGTGCAACACTGCGACCCCGGGAACAAACAGAATGCCCAGACAGTAGACGCTCAGTACTCCTCCAGACTCTAACCCTTTGTATCATATTATTATTATTCTCTCGGCTACTCGCACCCAGCCCCTAGCTACCAGCTACCAGCTCCCTAGCAAGGGATGAAAGCCTCAAGCCACTTCTAATCAAGTGATTTCCAAGGTCCAGTCACTCCGTACTTCTGTATGTACGTACATATGCACGGAACCACTAAAAAAACAGCCACCAAACAAACTAGTTTTTGACAGTCCACCCCACAGTGCCACACACACGCACCGTTCTCATTGATTTTTGCGACTGGTCGTATTGCCTTGGGGGCCGTTGCGGTTAGCCTGTTGATCATCTCCGATACTCCGATTTGGGAAGTCTAGCCCCTCCATCATCCATGATGATCGGGATTCGTCCTCCTACGTCTTTCTTCTCGTATCGCTGCCCAAGTCCCGCCTTGTTCCGGTAGGGCTGGGCTGGAGGAGCTGAGAGGGACTGGGACGCCTTTCAGGATTGAAGGATTGAAGGATCACCGCTGGTTCAGCCGTACAAGGTAATTGGACCATACATAATTATGTACGTAGTACAGTCTTCTGAACTGTACAGGTGGTAGGTGGACCGTGGAGGTCATGTACATAAGACGGAGTACTCCGTACAAACTACAATCTTAGTACTTAGCTTATTAGCCCAGTAATCTGGGTCAGCCCTGGATCTTGGATTTGGGATTTTGTAAGGAACTACTACTGGTTTGTGGGCTGGCGCGAACTGAAACGGGTTGCCCCAGCTGAAACGATGAAACTGGCCCTGACCCTTGGGCGCACCTACAGTACATACATCCATACCATGTATGGACTGTACGAACTACAGAGAATGTACTGGGCGGCTACCTACCAGCTAGAGTTCATGTCGGAGATTTCTAGGGTCCAAGGGGTAGTTCCTTTCTAAATCCCGAACGGGTTCTGGGTTCTAGGCTCTAGGTTTCTACAGTAGCTTCGAGGAAGAAAAGGAAAAAGGTCCATGCGGGGGGATTCAATTGTCCTTGTCGTTATTCTCAAGGTCGTACAGACTACAGACTCACAGACTACACCTCCTTAGTCGTACAGTAGATAGTTCGCCTTCCAGAAGATGGCAATATATCTGATCGACGGTGGAAAAAGGAAAAAGCTGTTGAAGAACGGAGCTATGCCGCCAAGCGGTTATGGCAGCCGCTTTGAAGCGAGCGCTTTTGGAACTATTGACTATTAAACTCGAGTATGTATGTGAAAGAAGAAACCATGGTTCTATCAAAGTGTAAAATGGGTTCTGTAGAATTTCCAGGAGATAAAATGTTTACATGTCATATGGATATTCAGTTCAGTGCAGGAGGTGTTTATCTGCCTCGGTCGATGTGAAGGCAACGTTTACCGATGATCCGCACTGGTGGGCTGGGCTGGGTGCCGAAGACGATTTGATCACATCACATCCTTATCTAGTCCTATAGTACCTCGTAATTAGTACAAACTCTAGTACTACTATATACTGTGTATAGTGTGTCTTGAAATATACTTTGCACTACAACCGACGTGAGCTGTCAGACCGTACTAGGTAGACCGCCACCAGATCAGATCCCCCATAATTCGTACTTAACCGAGAAAAGTAAAAGAGCCCCTCTTCTTCCTCTACAAAGTTCAGCCGAACCCAAAGCTGGGACCCAACCATAAAGTCGTCATCCACGACGTAATTTCCACAGTACATACTAACTACAGCCTTGTACGTGTGTAGTATGTACAAACCCCCACCAAGAAGGAACTCGTCACAAACGCAAACTAGACCCAAATTACAGTCTTGCACGATGACGCCTCTCCTCTCCACGCGTGCTCGACTAGATCGATCCCCTCTCGTCTTAATGCAATGCGCGTCAGAAACTGTCAAATGAGATGGATCATCGTAGATGGACCGGACCTATCATGGATGATGGGGCGTATGTACCGTGTCTGGACTTATAAACGCCATCCAATGGATAACCGGGTTCGCGAGGGAATTCGCTAGTTGACCCGGGTGAGGGGTACGCTACTATAGAGCGAAAAATAGATTAAGTAGACGGGACTCATCTACTACGAGTCTACTACAACGTAAACAAGTGTAAGTGCGTTCTTACGGTAAATGAAGAATACCGAGGTAGAGGAAGATCCATAAGAATAGATTGCAAAAGCAGATCCATCATCCATCATCCATTAAGCAAAGCCATGCAAACGAGAATCCCCGACACCAAACGGGCTCCACTATGAAGTATAGTAAATAGAGCAAAAGATAACAGATCAAATCATCAAGTAAACAGTGACAGGAAGACAAACGGCACATATGACCTGTCCCCGGGAAAATCTAGTACTCAACCTGATAACGAGGACAATTCTAGCGAGCATACTCGTAGACAAACCGGAAACTTGCCGAACCGGCCTTTCTCTCTCTTACAAGGCATTCAGAACCTGCTGCATAGCCAAGGTATTCGAGTCCTCCCTCTTCGACACATAAGCCCTTACCTCCACCACACTCAACTTAGCCTCCATCTGCCCACCCGCGCTCCGACCAGGTCCCGTCGAAGCCCCCGTAGCTCCGCTCGCCGCACCACCACGGATCCGTTCCCGGAGCGCCTCAACGCCAATAACGAACAAACTGCCGACTTCAAGTAGCACGTCCAGCGCGCCACCAGGACCCTTGGTGTCGTCGTCAATGTCCCACGACTTGAGCAGGTCGGCATACTGCGTCATGTCCTTGGTTACCATCAGGCCACCGGGTCCACTGACGGCAAACCGTTTGAAATGCTCCAGTAGAAGTCCGCGTGTGCCGAGGGCAATCTCCGTTAGAACCTGGCGGACGTTCGATCCGCTTGAGGGGAGGGAGGCACGGGCGATGTTGTGCAGACGGGTGAGGAACGTGCAGATCGAGGCGCAGGTCTATTGATGGTGGTTGTTAGTTATTTTTTTTGCTTTTTTTTCTTTTGTCTCGTATTGCTTGTGTTTGTTTCTTTGTTTTTTCTTTTCTTTTTTTGCGTCTGCGTCTGCGTCTGCTGGTTTCTTTTCTTTTCTTTCCGCGCTCGTGCTCGGAGGATTTGTGCAGCACAAACAATGTAGATCCAGAAAAACAAACATCAAGAAGAAGCAAATAAAAAAGAGACACGTACCGGCGTTTGCAACATCTCCAACCATGCCGCATTATCGCTCTCCCGAGGTCGGAAATCGTTCTTTCGCTGTCCCGATAACAGACGGCTCACCCATGCCAATGTGGCATCGATCGTCTTCTGCTCTATCGTGTTGATCTTCTCCTCAATACGCGAGCCAGTCTGAGTAGTGCGTTTTTCCATATCGCGGCGAGTCGTGATACTAGCCGTAGCCAAGGGCAATAACACGGCATTAACGCACATCACCATCAAAGTAGTGATACTGATCGTCGTCCGCACAGACATGAGATAACCAAAGTCCGGTTCATTCTTGCCAGATTCCTGTGCGGTCGCCGCTTCCAGCGCAGCGTCGAGACAAACATCGACGTAGCCATCGCCCATGGTGGCCAGTAACAGAGTCAAAAGTGCCGAGACATCTTTATGCGTATCGGTGTTGACGCTCAGCTCTAGTCCACGACCCACAGCCTCTGCGAGCCACTTGAGCATGCGCTTGGCGTCGGTGAGATTGGGCTGGCCATCTTCCTCGGTGATTCTGATTTCTGTCAGTCGCTGAGTCTCGGGGATGTCGCCGACATTAGCTACTTGTAGTAGCATGCGCCGCTGGATGGGAGACATTTCAGGTGAGTCGAGTCGGCTGATGAATGCATCGCGAGTGGTGGACAACACCTCCTCGGTTCCGGGCCGGGCCAGGGAGGCCATGAATGTGGTAGCAGCCTTCTTCCGACGGGCATGGTAAGAAGTAAATTTGAATAGAACTGCCTGGAAGAGCTCTTCCAAGGTGCGCTTTTCTCGTTCAATGTATGAGGACCCGACAAAGTAGGGTACGAAGAGCTCTTCTAATTGTTGGTCCAGCAGCAGTGCTGTTTGAGAAGATATAGGATCTGGATGCTCTGTGAGGCCGTGTGCCTTCAAATCGTCGATCAGCGTGCTGATATATCCCCGAGAGCTCTGTAGGCATCGCAGGAATGCTAATGACGAGACTCCACTGGCCTTTTCCAATACCATCTCCAGGCGCTGCTGGATGGATTGCTGGAACACTCGTTGCAAGAACTTGCCCAATACTTGTTCGTAGTAAGGGAATGCTCGTCGGATAATCGCAGACTCCTCTTGCACCACGACCTTGACTTCATCCAACAAGGACTGTAGACTCGGCTCAACACCGGGCAGCTCGGCATCGGGATCGGCCATTTTCTCCCACGACTCGGCATCACCACCTACTTCCTCCGTAACCAATTGACTCCGGTCAATGAAGAACTGATGCTGATTCACAAACAACGCAATCACACTAGACCCGCCATTGAAATCCTGCAGGACCGTAGCACAATCCTTCATCCCCTCGAAATTAGCTTTGCGGTAGAAATCATCAAACTGCTTCAGCAGATCCTTCTCCAACGTCTCTGAGAACTTTTCAATAATCTCCCGTGTATTCCGGCGCGGCGTGTTATTCCCACTACTCAAGTCTTCCGACGAGGACGAATTACCCCCGTAGTTGCCATTGCTTGGCTTGGACGACTGCTGCCAGCTCTGCGGATCAAGCCGTTGACTGATGCGCAACAGTTGGCGCGCAATATGCGCAGAGCGAACCTTGGCCTCAGCCGTACCAGACCGTCGCAGGTTCTCCAACAACGAGATCTCGCCGCGATTGCACACGCCGTCCCAGCACTCAAGCAAGAAATGAGCATCCAGAGCTCGACGGCGCTGCCGGTCTAGCTCCTCCAATCGCCGACCCGTTTCCACCGCCATGTTCCCCGTACCCCCGGCATTTTCCAATCCCGCGCCATTCAGCGACGTGTCTAGCTGCTGGAACGACTCGATCGTCTGTCGAAGCTTCCGGCCGAGCGTGGTTAGATTCTGCGAATGCTGAGCTTCAGCGCGTCGCACCGCAGCTGACAGCTCATTTTCGCGAATCTCCAAGTCCCCGGAGAGCTCCCCCAGACGACGTTGGGCATGTTCAAAGGTGCGGATGAGGGGTTTCGGATCGAAGGGCTGATTCGGGGCCCCGGTGGTTCCTGCGGCGGAGCGACGGTGGGAGATTGCGGTGTCGGAGAGGGCCTCGATAAATTCCTTGACGATGAAGTCCCGGCTGGAGAAATCCTCGAGGGTGAAGCTGGGGCCCTTGGGAAAGACGGAGCGGGCGGGGTTCGAGGAGACTATGGATGCATTATCGGGCATCATGGTGATGGCGATTGTAGGGGAGTCATATGGGGCCGCCTCGGGACGGGCTTAGGGCGGAATTGACCCGTTCAGATTTGGGAGAAGGGGCGTTGTGAAGCTGGCTGGGGTTCTGGAATTGGAGAAATCCGGGGAAGGCTGGGATGCGCGCAGGTTGTTGGATGAGGTTTCGGAGGTGCGGGTAATTTCCACCGCGTCAGGGGTGCGACAGTATTAATTCCACTGGACATTTACATAGCTAGGAGCTATACACATAGGATTATAGGTAAGTACTTTTTGTTTGTATTATATATTATAGAAGACTGTATTAGGCCAAAAGATCAAGAAGGATAGATTCAAGCTGAAAATCCTATACATTCCTATTTTTGGAGTAACCACTTCGTCATAGCTGGTTGGAACGAACACCTTGGCCACAAGAGGCAGTGCAGTATAGCCAAGGGACAGGCAGCCACATTAGAATATTGAAAGCTATCAAGTTGTATATATTTAATCAACATTCGTGAAAATAGCAACTATTACCACGTACATTACCGATCAAGCGCGGACCTAGGAGCAAGTGAAGTACTCGGGGAGATTTGCATGTGGCCAACATACTAGTAATTAACTCCTCCATACTCCCTCCGTCCTCCCGCCGCAACCGTCAATTTCCTCAACCCACACCAAGATGGTCTCCCAGACCGACCGCGAGATCCTGCGCGCAGAGATCCGTTCTCGCGGCGACAAGCTCAATGCCGCTGACCGCGAGAACCTACTAAAACCCTACCTCCCCGACCCAGCGGACCTAGCACCCGCGAACTCGACAAGCTCAACCTCGCCGCGGCGGTCCCGCGCTGGAACCTCGTCTTCGCAACGGCGCCAAAAGCCTCGCAGAAAGCCTATCCGCACGTTCCTCAAGTCACAGCTGTACCGTCTGACGTATGCAATTACCCATATCTTCTTTGGAATTGTGGTACGTCTGTTGCAGGCTTACCATGCCGTTGTGGATCGGATCTTTGCTATTGTGTACCACCACCATCGCACGCCGGAGTTGATCCGCAAGGATGTTCGGGGTTTGAAGAGGTTGCCGGAACATCTTAGTGTGATATTGACGCTGCATAAGGAGGATGATGCGTTGGCGGCGTTGATGGATGAGGTGGCCGAGTTGGCTGCCTGGAGTGCCTGCGCGGGGATTCCACAGCTCAGTGTGTATGAGAAGTCTGGTAAGGACAGCTGCTTCAATCAACATGGCCGTTCGACATGGCCTAATATGAAGCCGCAAGCTAACTCACTCGCTTCTGCTTTAGGCGTTCTCAAATCCTGCATCCCAGCTCTACACCAGATCATCTCCACCAAATTAGCCTCCTACTTCGGAACACCCTCCCAACAACCCTCCCTCCAACTCTTCGCCCCTCACCACCCCATCCACGGCACTGCACCAAACCACAAGTCCGAAACCCCCTCCCTGACCCTCCTCCTCCTCTCCTCAACAGACGGCCGCGAAACAATCGTCGACCTGACCAAGACCCTGGCCGAAATGTCTCAGAACGGCAAATTGTCACCAGAGGATATCACGCCGGAACTGGTGGATGCAGAGATCAGTGAAATCACCACTCAACCTCTCCGAGCCAGCGGCCGTGGTGTCAGCCCATTGAAGCCCGAACCAGATCTTCTGCTGGTGTTTGGTCCGTTCTTGAAGTTGGATGGGTATCCGCCGTGGCAGATTCGGTTGACGGAGATGTACTGCACTGGGGACCGTAACCATGGTATGACTGGTTATGGGGAGGCTGTGGAGTATCAAGGGTTTATGCGGGGATTGTGGCATTATGCTGGAGCTCAGATGCGATTTGGTCGTTGAGGATGGGACGAAGGGAGTATAGTACGAGGGGTACTGAAAATGGGTTCGAATTGCATGTTGGAATTTCTTATACTGTGTTGTTATACCATATTATATTTGCATCGACGATGCGGTGTGTATTACTCTATATCATTTAAACATTTATGACTTTGCATATGCCAAATGCTGAGGGATTTCATGGGAGAATTGTCATTATACTATATTCAGTTTATATTGTTGGTATCCCGATGCCACGCCATGAAATTGAGAAAAAAGCAGAAAGGCAGAATATTGCCGAGATATAAATGGTATCGCTGTGTTGAAGAAATGGATGAAGAAATGAAAGTCCCCTCGGCGGCAAAAGGGGATATGTAGTGAAAAATGTGAAAAGCAGACCGGGCAGCAAATGCACACACCGAGTCGTGGCCGTCAGAGAAAAGAAGGTGGTATTCAGGGTCCACCAGTGGGGGTCGAGAGTGGAAGAAAGGTCGTAGGGGGGTCATATGGGTCGTTTCTTATACATCATGTGGGTTTCTTGAGATATGGCAGATTGTTATCCGCGCATCATCTCATGATTCATCTCATCTAGCGTCCATCCAGACGCCGAGTTGCCCTGCACACAATCAAGGCACCGAACAATCTCAGTACCGGCCTCTGTAAGTCCCTCAACAGCACAGCTAGAACAGACTTTCCGTCTCCGCTCCATAGCTGCACCATCGAAATCTTCATTAGAAGCGAACAATTCTGACCCGTGTTCCTCGGGGTACGCCGTCCTAGTCGAACCGGGACAATCGAGAGCATCACACTGGCGCATACAGATAAAGCATGCGCGTTCACCACACAGATCACAATCGGCATAAGCGTCCAGGACTTGTCGAGTTGTCGGGCGCCGGTGACAGATATGACATGGTCGGAGGGCGGAGGGGGACGATGAGGGGTAGGCTAGTGGTACGATTGTCTTTGGGGAGACGGGTGGAGAATAGGGGTCTTGCGCGGGGGCATAGACATTTGGTGCAAGAAGAGAGGAGGGCTGATGAGTCGGGAGGGCGAGATATGGAGGCTGGAGGTGTCTGCGTTTGCGAGGGAGACAGCGGGGCCGGAAAGAGAGGTCATTATTTCCTTCTGCAGGGTGTCGGGACAGGGGCAACGGGCAGTTGCCGTCGTAATCGGGACGGTCTACGCGGAAGGGGATGAAGGATGATCTGGACGGAGGTGAAATAAGAATTAGTTCTGAGAGTGAAAGAAGGTCGGGAGGGATATGTATATCGAATCGAGGAATGACTCTGATAGGTAGGGAATGGGGAGATGGAAACACTTACGGGCGAGTCAAGGTGGTTGTGCTTTCTTCATGATCGCGCTTGCGTTTCCTCCAGGTTGCTGCGAAAGAGCCCGTGGGCTCTGAGAAGCTGGGCATCTGAGAGTCCAGGTGAAAAGTAGTCGTCCAGCCTCTATATATATAGTGACCTGGTGAAGAGAGGCCTCAGGGAGTTTGGTTGATATAGGCGGTGTTGATCGAAGATGAGGAAACAACGCAGCAAAGAAAATAAAGCTCGGGCCCCGTTCAAGTCACGGTACCTGGGGGTTACTTCACCGCTAGTGGCTGGAGGCGGTCACTAGTCTCCACTTTAGTCTTTAAAGTGTGTTCATATCTATCGATGTCATTTTTTTTAGGGGTCTGTCATTGAGGTAAATAGAGGAAACCTCAATAATTGAAATGGTATAATATACTGTAGGATTTTTATAATCAACCTGTCTTCGCGAATAGGAAGTATCAGTCCAGTATGTTTTACCCCGAAGATGGATTGAAGGGTTCTTGATGCCTTGATGCCTTGATGCCTTGAATCGGAAGGTGGACCACAACTCGGCACTCGATTGGATTAAAGTTTCTACAGACTGGACACTGTAGGTATACCGAAGCCTCAGGAAAGGAAAAGATTACAAAATCGGTTGAGTTACTGGGATACGACTCAAATCGTGTATCCTTTCCAGTACCCCTGAGGTGTCATTGCTTTTTACGTAAGCTAAACAGCCTGCCTAAAGCTCTCAACACTACCATTCAACCTTAGGTGCCAGTGGGCCTAATAGTACAACAGTATTGGGAGGTTGTCTGCAAACTTCCAAAAATGTATGCTCAAAGCATAGGCATTGGCCAAACTGAATTTTAATCATATCTTGATCTAGGCTTACTTCTGTGCATTTGGTCTATACACGGATCTTGGATCTAGCGGGGTCGTGCGTTCCACGAAATATCCGACAACGCCAGACAAGAAGTACAGTACCAGCCTTTAGATAAATTAAAATATGAATCCCTTGATGTTTACATAGACGCTTTCAAATCCTGTTTTGATTATTTCTTGCCTTGAGAGGCAACAGAATGTTACTACATGCAAAGTTGGGGCTGAGTATTGCGTACGATACTCTAGTATGGTTTTGAGCGGCAAAGGTCTTATCCCGGCAGCGTCACCTAAAATTAAGTTGGAACTAAGACACGTGAGTTGGCCGCGGCCAGGTGGATATGTGCATTTTGATTGGGATCCGATCGAATTTCACATTTACACATTGTGCTTCCTCGATATAAATCATTATAATTAACTTTTTAATCTAGCTTTATACTCCCTTCGGGTATTCGGGTTTAGACCGGCAGCTGCGGCATCTTTCCGCTGGTCTTCGGCGTCCATTCCGAAAGGAAAAGGAACACCAGTGACCCACGGAGGGTGAAATCGGGGAAGACATCGGGTTGTATGGAGTAGTCCGTCAGGAATCGGGATGCCGGGTTCCTCTGGGTGTAAGGGGGTCCCGCTGTTTCCCCTAGACCGAGAACTGCCCCCCGTAGTCCGTAAAGTGTTCTGTTTTTAGATGGGCGATCAAGTGGTGCGCGTTGTCTTGAAACGGGTGGGCGGGATGAGTTATACATAGCAATTGATGGGGCAGTCTAGTGATTTATATATTATTGTATATTATTGAATACAGGTGATGAGAGAAAGAGAAAGGGGGAGGGACAAAGCCAAATTGCCGATGTCGGCAGTTGGAGGCTCAAGCTAATTCAGGGAAATGTGGACAATAATGGACATGAAGCAGTATTCTACTTTTACGGACTACTCCATTTGCCGAAGTGCTCCCGAGAGGAGTATACGAACTATAGTCGTATTGTATTTCACTCATTCCGATTATTCTCAGCTTAGAAGGGTGAATTGCTTTTGTAAATAGCTATAAGAATACATTGTCTAAAATCAATGTTAGTAATTGTTCATATTTCTCAATTTAGGGGCAATAATAAAGCTCCCACGTCCCGCCAGTCTCGTGTCTCTTCCCACGTCGTGGGGACGTGGGGAAGGGCCCCGACCGGTTGGACCGTCACCACCTCCCGAAACTTTGCTCCGACATCTTTTTGGCGATACCGCTCTCTCTCTGCCTCGGGAGCTATTCTGTCTCTTCTCTTTTTTCTCTGTTCATTTTACTCCCACATAGCAATCCCTCCAAAGAAACAACAGTGTGGATTCCCTGTCTACCAGTGACTAAGCGATTCGTTGGGTCTGGCTGGCCCTGATCGCCTCTACCCGTTGCGTATTCCATCTGGCCCTTCCGATTGCGTCTCGACCTGTCTTGAATGCTCGGACATGCGACGCGATCTTCGACACTGCACAACTAACTGCGACATCGCACTCTGAACCAATTTCTCCGGACTACCTCTAATAATCTTGACCGGCTTAATTACCAACAAGAGACTCTGCAGATCGCCAGCCTGGATACTCCTGTCCTGACTGTACTTGACATGCGACATTGCTCAAACTAACCCTTTTCATGGATGAGGGCTCCGATAAGGCCCCTCGGCGGAAGAGGGTGTCGAGGGCCTGCGACCGGTGTCGCAGTAAAAAGGTGAGTGAGCAGTCCCGTTTGCGCGCCTCAGTCCGTTTCTCAAGCTGACCTGCGTCCCCGTTCCAAAACCCCAGGATAAATGCGATGGAATCCGTCCCACTTGCTCCGCATGTCAAGCATCCGGTCAGCCCTGCTCATACGACCCCCATGCAAAGAAGCGCGGTCTACCAGAGGGATATGTGCGAGGGTTAGAGAAACTATGGGCGCTCTCAATGTGTAATATCGACGGATTCGAGGATACCATGCTGGCCATGCTGGGAACCACTGCAGAGTCGGCAGGCCGTCGGGAAAAACTAATGTCGGTGTGGTCGGATGACAGCTCATCAGAGAGCTTGCATGAAACCTGGAAGACGAGCCGTCTATATAGCGCATTAGAGAAAATGCTATCCAACTCGGAAGCACCTCTCACCACGGGCAAACGATCGCGCAATCCCCATGATGATCAGCTGGAGGGTTCCGATGGCCAATGGGGATTTCGCGTGGCTCGAGATTCGACACCATTGGGCCCTGAAGCGCCGCGGATCGTCGGACCAGCAATTGGCTCGCCAAATGCGAAACGAGCCCGGATGTCACAAACATCAAACGGTCGGGACGTGTCGCAGTCCGGGACTGGTTCTCATGCTCTACAGTTACCCCCGCAGACATCCCAACTACTCGATATCTACTTCGCCACAACTCACTCGTGGTTCCCCATAGTCGCAAAACACAACATCCTTCGCGCGTCCTACCTCTATGCCAATGCTCCCTTCTCCGTTGCGACCACCTCCCCAGGGTCTGGGGATCATGCTGCCTTGTGGGCAATCCTCAGCTATACCATCACCCAATCTTCAGCCACGACCCGCGTGAATCCCACTGGAAATGTGTCTCTAGCAAAAGAGTACTACACCGTTTCTCGAAACCTCATCCCTTTGGAAAAAGAACGCTACGAACTTGGCCATATTCAGGCATTGCTCTTACTGAGCTTGGTAAACATTGGTCTTGAAGATTGGACAGCTGCATGGCTGCTGAGCGGCCAAGCAGTGCGCATGGCCATTGCAATGGGCTTGGGTGCCTTTGCTGACACGCGCCGCTCCGATGAACTGCGACAGGGTAAAGCAGTTTTCTTAGGCTGCTTTGTGATCGACTCTTTGCTGTCCTTCCGACTTTCTCGTTGTCCTGCCATGTCTTCGAACGATCTGGCAAATGTTGGCTTGCTGGAAGAAGATGGACTGGAGGAGTGGAACTCATGGGTGGATGTGCTTCCCCCAACGGGAGTTCCACACGGTAAGAATCCTCCGCGAAGAGGACCACTATTGTCTCTCAGCTGCTTTAATCGCTTAGTCGAATTAGCGAGTGTACTCAACAAGACCTCCCGAAATTTGTCCATGGGATACAAGGCGCCCAACTTTGCCCAGCAGTTGGTCATGGACCTGAAGCAGTGGGATGATGGCTTGCCGCTAGGATGTCGACTGATCGGGCCGGAGAGTATTTACCCTGAGCGGCATTCGGCTCTCCTACCACACCAGACCTATCTGGGATTGACCTATGTCGCTACCCTGCTGTGGCTGTACCTACGCCTCATTCCTGGAGAGCAGGGCCTGCATCGATCACAGCGTCCTGCAACAGAAGGTGCAAAGAAACTCCTCTACCGAGGACTCTCGATGATCTCCCAGCATCTGGAAAACTTCCCCATGTGCGGGCTCCCACCTATTTTCGAGTTTGGGCTACGCACGATCTCCGAGCAAGCGCTTTCGTTGCGACAAACCGTGGACTCGTCGGATACTTTCCCCTTCACTCGCTGGGCTGAAGAGTTCCGTCAGAAAACGACCGTCTTGATCTCAAGTTGGCCGGTATATGGGTCATTGGTATCTTCGATGGAGCGCTTGCAGAAGCCCAACAACCTCCCTGTAGCACCGCAGTCATACCCTGGGAACGCCGCTTCTTTGGCCACCTCCATGCACGGAGTCATGCAGCCTCCAGTTGTTGCCCACGGCATACCCCCGCCTGATCAGGGCAGCTATGCATCATCTATCCTGGGCATCAGCATCCCCGCTGATGGTCAATCTTTGACACCCAAGGATACGGTCATGGAGAATACCGAGATGGCCATGATGGATCCATCCGTGCAGCAGCCGATCCGCCCCGTAGACAAGGTGACGCCGTGCAGTGGACCAGACCAGCTGTTTGCACCTGCACAACCTCATACCCCCGACTCCTCTATCTCCAATCCTATGATGGCCAGTAACGCGCCTACCAGTGAGCACTCGGTCTCGACCAACGACCACATGCATTTCAATCCCGCTGGCCCGGGTGATCTGGACGCAATTTTCAAGGATTTGGCATACCTGGACACGACCGAGTGGTCCAACAACCGCGAGGCTGGCCTCAAGGACTTTGGGTTCTTGGATGATAGTACTTTCCAAGCCTTCTGTCATGATCCCGACCGTCTCGTGGGATCGCAGCCGTTGGTGCATCCGCCTTCGATTGCGGATATTTGGCCACCTCCTGGATTCTTCCCGGAAACTTTCCAAGAGGTCCCCGAGAAAGCGATGAACGGATGATCAAAGTTAAGGATGATCGTCTCGGTGACATAATTATCGAATTGAGTTGGGGTTTTGTCCTTTCTCACGGGCTCAGTGACCATCCTCCCACAAGCTCCATCCGACCCACCGTGGCTGTACTGCTCCGCTACGGTGTTTCAGGTGTCCCTCGGGAAGCCGGGGCGCTATGAGCTGTCAGACACAAGCCACCCATCAGCCATGGCTGTCACACAAGGAATCAATGATGAGATCTTGTTTCTTTCTTGTGTGGTCAAGTGCTGGATTCATTATCTTTCTGCTTCCTTTGTTATGAATACAACTGAAAGACTGCCGATGCTTCGAAGCCTTGACTGAACTACAGTTCAAAATCCCGCTGATCTACACCACGAGGAAAAGCATTGGTACAATTAGGCAGCATTCTTTTGCTCCACGGCCATTCTCCCGTCTCTGATTTGACTTTTGATCGACCTGACTAAATAGTGGGTTATTGGTTGATCCGAGCAATTACTTATCATTTTACTGTACCAGTGCACTCTGTTTGAAAATGTACGGAGTACCAATGTACCAATATACCCGGGCACTTTATCTGAGAAAAATGTGACTTTAATCTAAAACAATTGACACGCTGTTAATAAGAGCACTATATTATCTGTCTCATCTCCCTGGCAATGTTACCCCTTGAGGGCTATTGTGTATTTATTTTTCAATAATACTCACCCTTGATGTTTGCCTGAGTCTCCGGGCATCTGTACTTTTTTAGCGATCGGCGATCGGCGGTTCGCTTCCGTGGTGCAATGTGAAATTCCCCTAAACTTCCTAAACTTGGGGTCCAACTGGTCCCTTGTCATCTCATGAACGGCACAGCCTCGGCTTGTTAAACAAAAGACTCAAGATCTTCCTAACCTTAGGTCCCAATTATCATTGATGAATATCACCAGCTGCACTTGTTCAAGTCCCTACCTATGTATTCCCCCCTCGATCGCCAGGGGCGGTTGCCACATTCCCCTAATAGCCGAACCTGACCAGTGCACTTCCACTATGGGGTCGTGTGTACTCCACTCATCGTCACTTTCCACCAGTCCGCCAGGACGATCCCTTCCCTCCTGTCCATCCTAAAACCCGCAAGCGATGACGCCGACCCGTGGGGCCCTGCGGGTTTCTCTAACTTGTCTCTTCCCAAGTTTGAACTACCGCCCAAGTTCTAACTGGCTCTAAACTCCTCGTTGGCTCACTGGCCCGCGTGGTCGATGATCTATGTATTCCCAACGGCCCCCGGCCCCTCGGCGGTTAGCCTATCATCCTCGCGCTTCAGGTGCATTGATCGAATCAGAGGTGCATGTTTTGCCGGGATCGTCAGGTTGGAAGATGCAGTATGGGGTACGGCACAATAATGAACGAACGAACCCCCCCGTTTGTGTTATCCCATGATGATCATTGCCTCTCGTTTCACCAGGCGCCGTTGCTGGTGGTGGTAGTGGTAGTTTGATTTATCCCTTCTTCTATCTTTTTATCCCCCCTCCTCCTTCTTGCTCTTCTCAATTCATTATTATTGTTCATGGCTACTTCGACTTCGACTTTTGTCTATTAACTACCTACTCTTCTTTCTTGACATTCCTTTTTTCTTTCATTAATTCCAAACTTTCTTTCTTTTCCCACTGCTATCGCTTATCTCATTCCTTATCGATATCGAAATAGACCCTCAAGTGGGCTGGCGACGAAACATGTTGACCTCCCCGCGACGATGGATCTTCATCGTCTCTCCATTCATTACTCTAACATTGGTCTATTACCTCTTCCTCTCACCAAATACCGACCCCATCACATTAAATTTCCGAGGCCAATGGACACATTCGGACCAAGAACCCATGATCCTCGAGGGAACACGCCCTCTCTCAGGAGCAGGATCCGACAAGTCGAATCAGCAGCAAATCTCCGATGATTGGTTCGAGGAGGACCGATGTGGGAAATTGCGCAAGGACATGGATGATGTCTTTGTCGTCTTGAAGACTGGTGCGACAGAAGCCCGCGACAAAGTTCCGGTACAATTGCGCACGACACTCCAGTGTGTCCCGCATTATGCTGTTTTCTCCGACTACGAGGAGACCATCAATGGCGTGCGCACTTACGATGTTCTACAGAATATCACCGAATCAACCATGAACGAGGCGCCCGAGTTTGAAATCTACCACCGATTACAAGAAGTCGGGCCTGACGGTCTAACAGACGAAGAAATGGGCGATGACTCGAACGGCCCCTTCGGCAAAACCAACAACCCAGGCTGGAAGCTCGACAAATGGAAGTTCCTCCCCATGATCGCCGGCGCACTCGAGATGCAACCCCAAGCAAAATGGTACATTTTCATCGAAGCCGACACCTACATGGTCTGGCCCAACCTAGTAAACTGGCTCGCCCATCTAGACCACCGCCAGAACTACTACCTCGGCAGCCCCATGCAAATCGGCGACGTCCTCTTCGGCTACGGCGGCGCAGGAATCATCCTCTCCAGCCGAACGGCCTATCACCTGCACAACTACCGGTCCAAGCACCAACAAGAACTCGAACACATGACCAGTCAAGAATGGGCCGGCGACTGCGCCCTCGCCCAAGCCCTCAAAGAAGTCCACGTCGAACTCACCTGGGCCTGGCCTATGATGATGACATCCCGACCACACGAGATCGATCATTTCTCCGAAGCATACGGCCGCCAACCATGGTGTTACCCGGCCGTGTCATACCACCACATGAGTCCGCGCGATATCGAGGAAATGTGGCGGTTTGACCGGGGCTGGTTTAAGAGTGGGAAGAATGCGCTCTTATTGCATGGTGATGTTTATCGTGAGCTTGTGCATAATCGTTCGCTTGCTGAACGGCCTGATTGGGATAATCTTTCGCCGGCGGTTATTGATTTTGATCCCCCGACGCAGCCGTCGAGTGAGGCTTGTGCGGATGCGTGTTCGCAGAATAGCGAGTGTTTGCAGTTCTCGTTCAATCATGAGATGCAGGCTTGTAAACATGCTTCGACTACTTTTGGGGGTGTTGCTACGAATGGGACTGATTCAGGGTGGATGACGCATCGTGTTCAGAAATTGCTGAATAACTTTCAGTCTTCGTGTCCGGAGGTGCAGTACATTTTTGAATGATGATGACACTGAACTGAACTGGATCATCAGCCCTCCATCTCTCTTTGACGCTATCCTGTCAAGGATTTCTCATCCCCGCCCCTCTTTCACACGTTTGTGCTTGTATATATCCCACCCCCGCACATATTTTCTTCCCTTCCCTTCTCTCTTTTCATCTTGGTTTCCCTGGGCGCGATTCAGATCATTGGCGAGGCGTTCTGTCATACTATCTTGGGGGCGTCATTTTTCTTTCGTTACATTCTGTGTGATCTGGTCTGCTGGACGGATTAGTAACCCACGATCTTGGTCTTTGTCTTTGGATCGATCATGCACTCACTCGCTGCCAAGCATCTATTCTATATACAGTTACTTCACTGCTGCCTGGAGCTCTCTGGGGCCTATCTATAGAGATAGAGGTCAATCAATATCATGATATTTAGAAGATTTTGTATGATAGAAAGTAATAAATCCGATTCAAAATATATACGACATGTCCAGCCTCGAAAAAATACACTTGAGAAAAAAAGAAGAAAAAAAGATCCACAAAGCCTCCAACCAGCAAAAGCCCAGCTCGTCAACATATACAAAAGAACACCACATGACCCTCGTTCCTATCTACAATCCTCCATCTTAAGCCGCAGTAACAGCAACACTCTTCCTCCTCTCCCTAATCAAAACCGGCACAATACACAACACAACCGACACACTCACAACAATAGCCTGGATACCAAATACCAACCCAAGTCCATTCCGAGCAATCCACGCAGGCTGGAAATATCCAACTGCGAAACCGCCGCAGGTACGCCACATGTTTAGGATGGCGGAGACGACGGTGGATTGGTCGGGGTATTTTTCGAGGGCGTAGGCTGTTACGGCGCTATAGAGAATGAATGTGTTAGCGGTGTTCAATCCATCATTGAATGTTATTCTCTTTTCGGGAGAGGTAGACTCCTGGGAAGGGTTTGCAAGACAACTTACACAACAGTCCCCACCATACCGATATTAACCATAATCCAACCAAAGGCAATACCAATCCAGTGCTTGCCAAAGTTCATGGTTAGACCGTACGTAAGCAGGCCGCAGACCATGCTGGCGAGGGGGAACCAGACGCCGTGGAGACGGTATTCGGTCTGCCAGTTTGTGCGGTGGCGTTTGAAGATCCAGTCGTTGAAGATGAAGCCGACGAGCCAGCCTGGAAGGTACCATTGTATTAGGATCTTACTAGGAGACGAAGAAAAAGAAAATCTAGAGAGGAGCTGGTGAGGGGAGGAAAACATACCGCCGAGGGCACCGATAACACCGGCGAAACGCATGGATGATGCTTCGATTGTGTCGAAGTTATATGGTGGGCTGTGGAGGAAGCTGTCGATTGTGGTTGTGATTCCTGCAAAGTCGTATATTAGCATAATTTCATCCCCAACGCAGTCTATCTTCTTAGGCTGCTATACATACCAATCGGCCAAGTAAACGTCACCAAAATAGCAATACCCGTCATCAACAACGGGAACTTGAACACATAGAGCACCATAACCTTGCACCAGTGCCACAAGGTCGAGCCCTTAGGCATCTTGGTATTTCCAAAGCCAAAATACGAACCAACGCGCGAAGTAGGCGCTTTACCGGGGTTATAATAAGTTTCAGCACCAAAGACGAGAACCGTTAATGTGGATAAGCCGTAGATAGCTGTAAGCACGCCAAAGGAGTCGCGCCAGTTTGTGCCTGCGCCGATATAACCAGCGAGTGCGGGACCAAGGAAAGGGCCGACCATGAATGTCGTGCCCCAGATATTGATCATGCGAGGCCATTCTACGAGGCATATTAGTATTGTGTTTAAAGTTGGGTGTTGTGTTCCGTACCTTCTGGGCTGTACATATCGTGAATGATAGGTAGACCGATGACTTGCGGGACTGTGCCGAAGAGACCCTGTAGCGAGCGGAAGGCTGTGAAGGTAGACCAGTCGTGGGAGAGGGTCGCACCCAGGACCATGAACATGGTGATAACCTGTGGCCAGATCCAAACGGGGAATCTTGACGGGAGATACGGATTAGCTAGATCGTACTTACAAATTCGTAGATATTGCTCATATCTTGCTCAGTTGGTCTTGTCGCTCAATTGGCTGGTCTACTTACCGACCATAGGCTTCAATTAGTGGAACTGCAAACATGCCACCAAAACCTTGTAGCAGAATGCCGTAGTTCATACTCGTTGCCGAGTGCGTGATACTTATACCCCATTCCATTGCCTGCGGCGTAACGAGTGTGCCACCCCAGACCATCGCTCTGCATTTACCGAAAAATATCTCGTCAGCCAGTTATTCAAAGCTTCAATTGACATTGTGCTTGACACCCCACTCAAGATCAAGACTATCTTGATCGTGATTGCGATTCAAATTCCAACAGGCATTCAACTTACCCATCAGCCAATAACGAACTCCCCATCAACGACACAAACAGCAAAGTCTTGCGCGTCCGACTCCAATTCTGCGGATTCTTCATATCCGACGGATCAGCATTCTTCAATTCGCGATCTGGTGCCATTTCCTGCGATTGCGAGAGCGAAGGACTGCTACTCGCCCCGTCAATCTCAATCTCAACTTCGCGCATGTTATCGATAGTCGTGGGTTTCTCCATGACGATCCGCGAGATTAACCGTGATCAGCACGAATTCTCCGATATACAATGGCACTGCACAAGGGGCAATGTCGTGCAGGTTTTGCGTGGGAGGTAACCGGCAAGGGGGGAGGTGAGCCAAGGGGGTAGAGGAAGATACTAGAAGGGGGTGAGGAGAAATAAAAAAGCAAAGGAATAAAGAGAAAGTGTAGTATGTATCGGGAGTCGGGTGAGGGCGAGGGGGCCGGCAGTGGGCAGGGGAGAAGGTTTTATGGTTGTATGCAGAAGAAGTTTAGATCGGATAGACTGGGTCTGGGTCTCGCGTGGCTTCTGTTGCGCAGAGAGATTGGGGACTGGTCTCGTTTCGAAGTTCAGAGTATGTTATTAGGACGACGAAGTACACGTCTAGAATTTTTCTTTTGCTTGTAGGAGTGGCACGGCAGGATTGGAGCTATCAGGACTATTCAACGGGCTGTTCTCCTTGGGTGATTCATCAATACGCCACGAACCCGCCAGAAACCGGACACAGACCAGAATCAAACAGTGAGTTACGTGCAAAAATCAAGCACAATCACTGCAGCAGCGACTATCGTCGAAACAGGGGCTTTACAATAGTCCCTCCCCCTCCAAAGTGCTAGTACAGCAAATACGAAGTGCAAGGCCTTCGAATAACAAATTCCCACCACTATGGCTCGGTTATTCCGAATCTGGAACACAAACCTGGTCATTTTGAAAGTAGTTCTCCTTAACAACTTCATAGTAACCAACTATACTTCGTAAGTTGATTGAAGTCGGCTCCTTTATGACGTTCGGACCCAGGTTCCCCCACTTAAGCCACCTGGCTCCCGAATCTACGGACCACCAGAGCCACCAGAACCAACGATCCAGCAAAAGCCTCTGGATTGGTAGCCCTTCTGGCCAAAATATCGCGCATATCCCTGTACGCCCCCGCCCCAAGGGGGTCTCTCCCATGCTCGCGTCTTCGGAGACGGCCCCTCCCCCTCCGGATGGACAAGCGATCGGTCAATTAGTGGCGTAGAGTTGTCGCTTTTGGCCGCTAAGCTACGGTAGATCAAATATACATGACTCTAATGCTCAAGTAAATAATCAGCTTTTACACGTAGGACGGCATTGCAGTGAACGTATTCGTAGCTCTAAATGAATACACTGCAAACACGATTCTATCAATGATTTATTAATGTGCCCGGTACTTTGCCAGGACAATATGTAAGACTATGAATCAGGCTGTGGGACAGGTGCTAAAGTAAATTATCTGCGGAAAGCCTCTTTAGTCCACTAAAGTGCCCAAGTTCGGCGCTAAGATGCGCCAACGCAGGGCCCCTTGCACATCAGGGCTGTCTGATTCGTGTGATGTATTAGATCGGATCCTTTTCTTTTCTTTTCTTTTCTTTTTTTTGCTTCTTCTGCTCTTTTTATCCCTCTCTTTTGTCTGATTTTGAGTTTTCTGGCATTCGATTAATCGGTAATTATTCCGTACAGTAGCTACAATTAGAGACCCAAACTGGATTCAGATCTATGAGAGATAGTTGACTGTACCGACTCATCATACCATCAAGCAACCAGCAAGCCAAGACAAACTAATTCGACATTTAAATCGCCCCGCTACGAGCTATGTATGGTACCAGGGTTCACATTAGCGGCATCCGGCTAGTCCGATTTCACAACTACATACGCGGTCATTATAATAACTACTATACTGTACCATGGTTATTTTTACTACTTATCTTCATGGATCTAAGTATCATCCCTGTCACTTTTCGCTTTTTATTCCGTATAGAGTACTTGACCAAACGAATATTCCGTCCGCCGTTATCGCAGCATACTAGAATTAAAAATGCAACAGTCTTGAACTGGGCATAATAAATATTTGCATTCATATTAGTCGCTTTGGGCTACATACCACCATCGGTCTCAATCTACATAAGACACCTTTCAAGGCTCGGCATACACACCAGGCTAGACTATCGACGTTCCAGTCAAAGTAACTGGGCACCGCAACAACTACTTCGTGTACCGTTCAGGACTTCCGTCCCATTTCCAAGACTTGCTCTTAGTTCCCCATTAGGGGGTTTTCGGCGTCAATCATGTCTTTACTCAACCGTCTGGCCAGCCTCACGCCCGCGGTGCCACCAGGAGCGGCACTGGCAGGTACCGTTACGATAGTAAGTGAAAGAAAGAGTTAAAGACTGGGTCTTGAATTCCCAACTGATGAGCGAATAGCCAGCATCATTAGGATTTGTCCCCGTTGCCGTACACTTTGATCTCTTTGGGGCATTGGTTCGTCATGGAGGCCCAGCAAGTGCAGAGGATATCGCCCGGACAATCAACAAAGCCATTCAGACAGAAGGAGAAAACAAACCAGAGATCTGTAGGTGAAACCCCTCCTTTGTTCTGCAAACAATGCCCTTTCATCATATTTCCCGCCCCCTGCCAGACTACCATCCTCGATTCCTCCCAATTGCTTTGCTCTGCAGCTAATCCCAGCCTTACAGCGGTCCTTCTTGCAGGTATGCCGTCCCTAACTCTGGTCCCAACCGCCCCTGGTCCATATGGCGCCAAACCCTACCGGAGCCTCGGCGACTTCAGGATTTCTCAATGTACTAATTAATTATCATTCTTGGCATGCAGCCGATACGCTCTACATCATGGCTGGTCTCGGGCTGGTTGAACGTGTGGACGAAGACCGCTTCGTGGCCAATGCTATTACTCGCCACATGGTCGATATGCCATCGGCGCAGCATGGCGCCGTACACTTGTAAGTGTTTTGTCCTCGTTATATCCCTGTCTGGAACAAGGCTTGCCAAACAAGGCTTGCACTCTTGGCACTCGTTCTCGTAAAATAACTCTCCCTCTTCTGGGTACTAGTTGCACCGAAGGAATGATGGCGGGCGCATTTTTGATGAAGAAACTCCAGGATACCAACTTTGCCTACCCCTTTGCTGAATGCGACGGGCCCTTTCAGTACGCGTATCAATTGATGGGCCAAGAGGAGCTCGCCAAGCAACATACGTACTCCATCATGGAGGCCCAAGGCCGTATGGACAGCTTTAATCAGTTCATGGTGGGCAAGTTTCTCAAATTCGGGACCTTTCCCGAACGCGTGGCAGCCGCAGGCTACGATCTGGGAGCCACACTAGGCGTTGATGCTGAAAGTTTCAGTTCCAGCTCTGCTCTCCGCGACGACGAAGTCGCCATGGTCGACATTGGCGGTGGTCGCGGCGAACTCCTCCTCGAAGTCCAAGCCCATTACCCAAGCCTCCAAGCATCACAACTAATTGTGCAAGAATTCAACGCAGCCATCAATGACGTCCCCGGTGTACGGCTGATGGAGTGGAACTACAAGATCTCTTCGGAACAGCCGATCCGGGGTGCGCGGGTATACAGCCTCCAGCATATCTTACACAACCTGCCAGACCTGGATGCCGTGGCGTTGGTGCAGAAATTGGCGCGAGCTATGGGTCCGGAATCACGGCTGCTGATTATTGAGTACGCGAAGAACCTGACCTATACGAATTTGCACTCGAGTATGATTGCGTTGTATGGGGGCCGTGAGCGCAGTTCAGCGGAGTGGCGGAAGTTGGCGGGGGTTTGTGGATTGAGGGTGAGTTTTGAGAAGTATGAGATTGCGGGAGAGTCGCTGGTGGAGATGCGATTGGCGTAGGAATTGTTAGTGTATAGAATGATACTTTCTCGTTGCACGTCAGTTCCTGGAAAGAAGAGTTAGACAAACTTGGAAAGGATGGACAATCAAGCGGAGTCGCGAAGGTTCGGGCGGATCGCCGGCCACAGACCCGAACTCCATCACTTCGTCACTGTATCATTTCCTGACTGACAACCTTGGAATAAAATGCGATACATCTTCTATGATATGTGATTTGTGACAGCAGATCGAGTTCTCCTACCAGATAGAGTTATCGACGTGTTCGTGGTCACGGCATGAACCATCTCAGCTGCTCGGCCCCGCCTCTGATCTCCTTGGATCAGTCACATTCGGTACTGCGAATCACAACTTTCAAGACCAGCGGAGTCAATTGCAGACAACATTGACATTTAATTTTGAGCCTCCCCTCCTTTCCGAACCTCACCGAGTCCACCAAGCGATCCAAGAACAAAGTCCAGTGGAGCCATTTGGGGGCCAGGCTGGAGTCCCTAGTCTAGCGTCAGCCCACCACAAAGCCACTGCGAGTCCGATCACCCGCCAAATCTTATTCTTTGACGGATGAAAAAAAGGAAACCATGATCTCAATTTGGGATCTGCAGTTTGTGGTTTGTGTTTATGCACGCCAAGTTGGCGGATCCGGCTATTGAATGCAATTGCATGCAAGAGCCGATGTTGACTTTGACCTTTTGCTTTTCCCCCGTCACACCCCTTGCGCAGCGGCGCATGGCTATTGCGTGGTGGTCATTCGCCGCGAGCTCTCTCCACCAATGGCTGTCTCTGGAATGTCGCTTCTGGGCTGCTTTCTGCTCACGCGTCCTCAAGGAAGGGGTCTCTGTACAGTACAGTATGGAGTCCACATGGACGCTGGCAGGGGACTGACACCTTGACCTTGTGCTTCGAAGAATGGGCGGACTTTCCCCGTATCGTCGGTGCAGATTGGCCCTCGCCAAGTCCCGAATCTATTGATTTGGGATGTACCTGGCCCTGTTCTCTGGGTTAACTGACTCGTAATATTATCATCTCATAGGCTAGGAACTTCCAATTCTTGTAACGCACGCGGAGGATCTTGGTACTATGTTTTTCGTTTCACGTGGACACAATCTCCCGATGCCATATGGAACTGCAACCAAATTCTGGGTGGAATTGAGAGGAAATCATACATGGGAGACAACCGTGCTTCAATTCAGTCGTTGATGAGTGAGTTAATGTCAGTGAGTTGATCGTCGAGACTAACCGTACCCAGAACGGACTTCATCCAAAATGGAGCGCTCCCTTCGACGCCAAATCTTATGTGTACTTCATATAATCAAAAGTAATAATTCTCTTATCAGTCATCCAGTAGGATGAGACTAACAGGGATATGCAAATATCACCCGTGAAGTCGTTGGCCATAATTGAACCCCACTGTGTCCTTCTCTGGATCGCATGTATCATTCTTTACCTTTTTTAGGCGACAGAGCCTTTGTCAATTAATATCGCGCAAGTGAATCTTGATTTTTTGAAGGGAAACCCCTTCTGGCCCCCAGGGCTGGTCTGGACAAATTAGGTACTCGGTACTTTATCCAACACAGCAAACCTTCGGCCGAAGGATGGCGATCCTCGTCTTCTACTTTTATTAGCCTTTCAAATGCGAGGCTCTGACTTTTCTAGGGGCTTGATACCCTGATTAGTTATTGTATTTGTATTACTTGTTAACCTTTTCGAGGTCACCCGGAGTAAACATCCATCCCTTGTTAGAGCCTGTCCGCCTTCTAGCCTAATAATAATTCTCCTCCGTACGCCACAACATTGAGCGACATTGAGCGACACTGAGACGATAGAACGAGAAAGTCAAAAGGGACAGCTTTATCTCTCTTGAACTTGTGGACCAGCCTTGACCTGACCTGTCAAGCGTTCGCCAAAACCAGAGTTTATCGGGCTTTACCTCCCTTCCGAAGGGCCCCGTTTTACCGGTTGGTCCACACAGCTCAGTGAAAGCTTGGACAGGGCGATCGGATCGTCTTTCTGATTTATGAAAGCACATCCGCTCTGCAAATCAATTGAATCTCCTTGTGATTCAATGAGATTGTGTCTGGGACATTGGAAATTCTGCCCCTCTTTTATTCCGTCTCTCATTCACTGGACAATACCCAATGTGATTGAAAGTACTTGAATTGCACTCCCCCACTTGTGCTGCAGCTGGACGAAGATCGAGATCGAGATTGATTTGCGCGCCTGTATCACTGCCACCGCCCTATCCTTGACCTTTCTTTTTAATCACTTGTTTTTATTGTGAATCGGTTGTTTGTTACGGCCTTACCTTCTTTGTCTTTGCCACTATGGACGGTATTCCACGGCCCAAGGAGGGTGATGTTGATATTGGTGCGTCGATCTCAGCATGATGCATCTACTTTGATGATATATTCGCGACTGATATTAATTGACAGGAACGGGCACGTTTGTTGCTTGCTGGGTATGCTATATCCCAATTTATGCAGGCGGTTTAACAGGATTGAAATTTACAAATGAGCATCTACCAATAGGTCCTTACTGGTGTTGTGGGCTTGACACTTGTATTCCGCTACGCAGTGAAGTGCTGGGTTCGTTTCGCATTGCCTCAGGTCACTGCCCCCGAGCGTGTCTGGGGCTTCGAGGATCTATTCTTCCTCGCGGGATACACTCTCGACATTGCGCATATGAGTATGATTCAACTTAGGTGAGAATACAAACTTACAGCCGGACATGGCATTGAATTGGCATTCTACGCAATGGCTCAATATGATGATCGACTAACAGTTCCCTTCGTCAGTTCACAATGGGGCTTGGGACGGCATTTTTACTACTTGTCAGGGGTGCAGCGCTTTACATCCATGAAGTATGACTTTTACTCACAGCCACTCGCCGTTTCCGCAGCCATGGTCTCACGAACAGGCATGATGTGGTTCCTGTTGACGTGCTTTGCGGCGAGCGACAAGAAGATTCGCATTTCAATTTTTGTTTGTGCCATTGTGCAGATTATCGCCAATATGGTGACGATTCTACAAATTATCTTACAGTGTGGGCCAAATCCCTACCACGTGGTTAGTATTCCCTCCTTGAATCAAGAACTCTTTCCCTTCCTTTGACTAACTCACTCTAGACGAATCGCGTGGCCTACTTCAAGTATATGTGGACTCCGCTACCCAGTGATGGATCTGTCGTTTGCCAATCTCCCAATGTCCAGACTACTGTTGGCTTTGTTCAAGGAGGTACGTCGAATGCTTGATGCAAATCGACCACGAAGTCAGAACTAATTCATTGTAGGCTTCAACACGGTCATTGACTTTATTTTGGCGGTTATTGCCGGTGTCGAGCTGTGGCAGTTCTTCCTTCGCACCCTTCACCGTGAGAACCTCTCCTTTTGGTCACAGTTCAGAAAGATCAACAGCACCGTGCGATCTCGTCGTCTGTGGCAAACCATTACTCTGTGCGGACCGCTGGTTCTCTCCGGTGCGGCCTCGATTGTAAAAACATATGTAAGTCTCCAGCCGCGATGACAAGACTTTCAAGATGTAGAGTCGCTAAATCAACGTTTTTACTTTTTAGAAGTTGAAGTCTCTCGGCGATAGACTTGACTTTACGTACAACATCGTTTCATTCATTCTCTGGGTGAAGTAAGTCAAGCCAAGTGCACACCTTCATCCCATCTATCATATCCACAAACTAACAAACCCCACAGGATTGAAAACTACAGCATCCTCCTCGCCTCCTGCGCCCCAGTCGCC
Organism: Penicillium subrubescens; assembly: GCF_028828155.1. Classification (NCBI taxonomy): domain Eukaryota; kingdom Fungi; phylum Ascomycota; class Eurotiomycetes; order Eurotiales; family Aspergillaceae; genus Penicillium; species Penicillium subrubescens. The sequence continues at coordinate 1,045,579 of NW_026643160.1, read as the reverse complement.
CGACTCTTCCTCCGAACGATCGTCGACGCCCGACACGGCGGCCGCCTCGGCTACTGGTCCAAATCCAACTCAAACAACAACTACCCCGCCAACGACACAGAGCTCAAGAACCAACAGAGTCGAAGCAAAACCGGGTGGATGGACTCAGCAACTGCGACAGCTACGGCAACGACACAATGGCAAGACGAGGAAAGCCAGCACGCGAGTTGGGAAATTCGTCCAGAGAGGTCCTTGAACCGGAGTTCGAAAGGGTATGGGTATGGGCAGGGCAATGAGATGGAGGGTACAGATGATGGGGGTGTGACGGTAAAGACGGATATTGTGGTGCAGGTCGATGATGGGCGGTCGACGTCGAGTGGGGATGCGAGGCTTTTGCCTGGTGGTGGGGAGATGCCGGGTGGGAGAGAGGAGTATGGGTATCATGCGAGGTGAAGTATAGGGTATAAGGATGTAATAATGGTGAATATAGCTGTGGTTGATATTTCGTATATACATTGTATAGGGATCGTGGGTTTTGAGCGAGCGAAATCAGAATTTCTCCTGTGTCGATTCGTTTTTGAGTGGTATACTGAGCTTTCTAGAGGTCCCTGAGTATTAGTATCGTAGACATTCTGCTCTTGATTAAACAGCATCAAAGTTTTGTCAAAGTTATCAAGCGAAAAGCCTACCAAGAAATAACCTTTGGAGTACCCGAGGATAGATTCGACGTAAGACTAATCTGCCAATCGAATATCAAGAACGAGTATGACATCTTAGTCTCAAAATGGCAATCCAAGTAAGCTAGACGAGACTGACTTGGTAGTTGTAACCTTTGAGACTTGACATTCAAGGCCGTGAAAAGCTGAGCCTACTCGATGCACGACCGAAAAATACTTATGGGGACCATTCAAAGATGATGGTAATATTCCGCACGAAAAAATAATATACTCTTGCCAATGCTGCAAGGCGACCTAGATGGGTAAATCCTCCTAACCTCAAGATAAACAATATAGACAAGACTCCAGCAATGCAACACGAAGCAGCTCCATGAAAATGCACCCAGCTAAGTATTTTAATCCCACTCCAATCCATCAAGCATATCCCATACCCTTCCTCCACCAATTCCACACTCCACGCTTCTCCATGAAGTTCCCAAACTCCTTCACACTCCCCACCTCCGCCACCCCTATATCCAACTCTTTCTGTTCCTTCTCCTTCTCCTCTCCTAGCCCATCCTCCGGTTCCAACGCGCTAGGCCTTGTAACGAGCTGGAAATCCTTATATCGCAGTTTCCGCACAACCCCAACCCACCCCTCAACCTGCACTTTATCTCGGCCCTCGACGTACATGATGCCTGGACAGCCCCCGGAGCGCAAGAGCACGTAGCATTGGTGAACGTCAGCGGCACGTTTGAGGGCGGCAACTTTCTTGCGTGAGGTTATGTGGTGGGTGCGGATTAGGGCATTGTAGAGCATCGTCAGGTCGTGGGTGGTTGAGAGGCATTGCTAGTCGTGAGTCCGTTTGTTATTGGAAGGAGAAAGTTGGTGTGGCTTGGATGTGGCACCAGACGAGCACCGACATCCGATGACTAATCTCTACACGGTCCGGGGGCAGGTGCCCGTTGCCCGATTCCTCCACATGGTGGAGGCGAGTTCAAGTTAAAAAGTATTGATAACTTCCTTATGGGTGATGTCACCAATGTGAAGGTTAAAAAATTAGCTAAGGACGAAATTCCATCACATTGAGTTACCTTCTAATCATGTAATTATCTGTAGCAAATCTCTTCGATCAAAGGTCCGTATACCGCCATCCCTTCATTAGCAGACGGCTATTCCAAGCTTGAATGAGTCTAGGTCTCTGGGAGCCCCGTATCAACTGAAATTAAACACTTATAGTTGTTGACATGATTTGATAGAACTACATCTTGGTTGTGATCATCATTTAATATTTAGTAGAATGAGGACGTAACTGCTCTATCAGCATCTATAACCCATAGTCCGCATTGGCTATCTCACGCCCTGCAGGATTCATAAGGATCAATATGGAAAATTGCAAACCGAAAGCAGGATGAAATACTCCGAATATCTAGAAGAGTAAAAGCTGCATGACTCGAGGCCGATGCTAAGCCGATGACAAAAATCCTTGGATTTTCCTACAACTTGAGGCTCATTAGAAGGCGATCGAATCCAAACCACTTTATTGAAGATTTTGTCGACTTAGTGCAGTTGCCAAATCGAGAAGGAACATGGGGAGCGAGGGTCTGATGGCTGCACAGGCTAAACCTGAATTGGAATAAGCTACGGCTCGGACGTCATCAGCCCGGGCGCCAAACGAGTGGCATCACCCATTTGCTGATTATTAATGTCTTGGCTCTACACACATCAATATAGGACTGCATACAAGCCGCGAATTGATTTCAAAGCGCGGCGAATGGTGCAACTATATAAGTAGCTAAAATTTCCTAGGTCAAGAGGCTCATTCTATATAACTACAATTCAACAACAGTCACTTCCAAGTGTCCTCAAATTCGCAATCTCAAATTCTCAAATTCTGAATCAAATCGTCCTGAAATGGCTGCTTTCCCTACCCTCGTCTTCGGTGGAGCCACCATCACGGCCGAAGATGGAAGTTTTTCAAACGCCGAAGAGGTTTCGACTCTGCTTGAGACCCTTAAAGCTGAAGGAATTATACAGCTTGACACTGCGCAGTCCTATGGTGGTGGTACCAGTGAACAACTCATTGGCCAGGGCATGGCCAAGGGATTGTCAGACTTCCTTGTTGATACCAAGCATGTCGGAGGATGGGCTCCAGGAAGCTCATCTCGAAAGGAGATTTTTGATCGAGCAACTGCCAGCCTAGAAAGACTAAGAGTTGAGAAAGTGAGTCTAACCCAAAGAAAGAAGTAGACATTGCCTTAACCCAACCTAACCCAAACCTGTCTTTGGGTTGGGTTCAGGTCCGAAACTTCGACCCAAAGTTGGAGGCTGGCGATGTCTAGATAGGCGACTTCACGTACTAACCTTTATAGGTGAACAACTTCTATATTCATGCCCCTGATCACAAGGTGCCCCTTGAGGAAACTCTTGCTGGGATCAACGATCTCTACGAAGCAGGAAAATTCAACAACTTTGGACTATCTAACTTCAACGCCGAGGAGATCAAAGACGTTGTGCGCGTTGCGAAGGAGAATAATTATGTTCTTCCTACAGTCTACCAAGGAAACTACAGCGCCGTTGCTCGCCAGCTGGATAGTGATATCCTGCCCACTTTGCGCGAGAATGGAATTGCATTCTATGCCTACAGTCCTATTGCTGGCGGATTCCTCACCAAGACGACCGCCCAGTTGACTTCCGCCTCTGGTACTAAGGGAGAGGGCCGTTGGGACCCCAAGTCAGCGATGGGATCATTCTATCACGCTCTATACGGAAAACCTACTTTCTTTGAAGCATTGGACAAGTGGAATGCCATTTCTGAGGCGGCCGGGATCCCCAAGGCTGCGCTTGCATATCGCTGGGTTGCGTTCCATTCGGCTCTTGATGCACGACTTGGGGATGCTCTTGTCATTGGAGCTAGTAGTTTGAACCAGGTGAAACAGACAGCTGCCGCGCTTAAAGCTGGACCTCTGCCTGATGAGGTGGCTGCGCAGATCTCAGGCCTGTGGGAGATTGTGAAGAACGATGCGGTTGCTAACAACTTTGATGTCATGAGATCAACCTAGAGGTGGCTACGCTTTGTGGATGGATGGTCTTGGATCTCATGCCTTGTATATATACATTAGCATAAGCCTTTTCTTTCATTATAATCTGTATTGTCATTTTCTTCGGTAGTTACTGTTGGGAATTACGAGTACCTGTATTCTGTGGGGCAATCAATGTCGAACTAGGTCACCGCCAAGTCTATACTGTAGAAACGAAGGGTATGATGAAGCTCAAATTATTGAATTGGTACGATGTAAATTTTTCTTGTGTTGAGGAGAGCTCTCACGAACTATATATTCTGTCTCAAAGGATCCGCTTGTGGTGGGTGTTAGCGGGAATATTTGGTTGCCGAGTGATATACCTCATCAGGTAAGGAAAAAAGAAAACAATCGCATGACTGGAAATACTAAGGTTAATAGGATCGTTAAGTTGTTTGAGTACATCGGCGCCTTGTTGGCGTAATGGGCGTGTCTGCCTGAGGCCTCCAGGATGGATAACGACGGCGGCTGTCAGTTGGTCTTTGCTTCTTTTCTATTCTCCGCTCAACTCCAAAACCCATCAACTGGCAGTCTTTGAGACAGCATGGGATGACCGATGAAAAAGACTTGATATGTCATTCGATGAAACACAAATGACCATGTCTTCACAAAGAGCGGTTTTCGATGCCTTCTCGCCTGGTATTTGACCTCTGCACTATTGCACTCGCTTTTGCACCCCGCCCTGTGCATCATGGTTTTAAAATGAGCTTGACGAGTTAGCCGCCGCATTGGCCACTCCTCGCCACCAGCCATATGGTCATGGGCATGGCTATCATCGCCGGGCCTGTCAGCCCTGTCAAAGCGACATGGTTTAGTGGTTCCGATCCGCCATCCCCGCTTATCTCGACTGAAGTTTGGCTCGGTTGTGGATCTTCTCCTCTTGGCTTCCCGATTCTGCAAATCTCGCGCCACGGTGCCCGCGGGACGCGCGCACTTTCAGGATTATTACCTGCTTGTCTGCGCTTCGAAGTTCTCATGAATCGCGCTAAATAGAGACGATTTCCTGAATTGGAGAAACAATCGCAGCCGCATGGGTCTCCCAGGCCGGGACCTCGTGGCCCTCACTAACCCATGCTGCTGATTGGCTACACTCTTGAATCCGTGGGCGATGGGATGTTTAAAATCCCCCGTCATAGGTCCACTGGGTCTCTCGGTTTTTTGCAGCCTGCTTGTTGCTGCTTTTGGATTGGCTGAATTTGTTGAAGAGTCATGCGCACCGCTTGGCTTCCTTTCTGAGGTCTGGATGAATCTCGGCGGTTGGGTTTGTATAAAACTCGGTTTATCCGGCAGCCACCACTTTCGCTTTATTCTTCATATAGCAAAAGGATGCACTATCCTGTGTCTGTCTAAACCCTCCGATATCACATCCATTCCAGGGTGAAATATGCCCGCTCCTCTTCACTCCCACCCTCACACTTCCTCATTTGCTCCCACCCAGGGAGTAGTGCAATCCTCTGGGGACAATGGTCCACAGGTGCATGTTTGCCACGAGGATGAGGATGCCATCGCAGATATCCACCGGACTCTGACTGTCCAGGAGGAATATTCAGAGCCTCATTCATCATTTGACAGGTTCCTCGAGCAGGAGGTCCAAGGAGGCAAGAAGCGCTCTAACCTAGGCGTATGCTTCCAGTCAGTATCGACGTGGGGCGAAGGTGACGGTCATACCGATGTGAAAACTCTAGGAACGGCTCTCTGGCGCACATTGACGTTCCGAGATATCTATGAGTGGACTGTTCAGCCATTGATAACAACAAAAGATCCGCAGAAGGCGCAGAGGGGTCGCCAACTCATTCGAGATTTCTCTGGTGTGGTTCAGAGTGGTGAGATGATGCTGTAAGTCAAAATCCTTCCCGGGATTAGAGTATTGCAAACATTTCTGATTGATGCCAGTGTTCTCGGCCGCCCAGGAGCTGGCTGTTCAACCTTTCTTCGCACTATTGCAGGCCATCATTCCTCTTTCCTAGGGGTATCGGGCTCGATCGATTATTCTGGCTTATGTCCAGATGAAGTGAGAAAACACTATCGCAGTGCTGTCGCTTATGTCCCTGAGGATGACGTGCATTTCCCTACACTCAACGTGCGCCAAACGCTCGAATTCGCGCTCCAAAGCAAGACCCCAAAACGCTACCAGGATCGGATCCCGAAGTACTTGGAGATCTACGGACGAGTATTCGGCATGACTCACACCATGAATACACTCGTCGGCAATGAGTATATTAGAGGTGTTTCTGGTGGTGAACGCAAACGAATCTCAATCATCGAGTCGTTAGCAACTGATTCATCAGTGACTTGTTGGGATAATTCAACCCGGGGCCTCGACGCTTCATCTGCGCTAGACTACGCGCGCAGCTTACGGATTATGACCGACACCTGTGGCAAGGCTACGCTTCTCACGCTTTATCAGGCATCGGATGCTATTTACGAGTTGATGGACAAAGTTCTCCTGATCGATGAAGGTCGCATGCTCTTCCAAGGCCCCGCTAAAGAGGCTAAGGAGTACTTTGAGGATCTAGGATACGAGTTTGCCAACATGCAGACTACATCCGATTTTCTGACTAGTATCACGATCCCCGAGCGGCGGAGGTTCCGACCTGGCTGGGAAAATCGGGCTCCCAAAGGGCCCATTGAGCTTGAATATGCCTTCCGACAAAGTCAAGCGTTCAAGAAAATTGAAGCTTCGGTCGAGCAGTACGAAGACAGGGGACGCTCAACATACCCAACTGATTCGGAGTGTGGCAGCGTGGAAGAATTCAAACGCACCATGCAGGGCGATAAATCTCGCTTCGTATCGTCCAAGTCTCCCTACACAATCTCCTTATTCCGCCAAATTGTTCTGTGTTCTCAACGTCAAATGTGGCAGTTGAAAGGCCACATGGGGCCTTTGTACATCAAGCTAATTTCTGCCGTCGTGTACGGGCTACTGGTGGGCTCAATGTTCTACAAGCAGCCCCAGACTACTGATGGGATGTACTCGCGAGGCGGCGTCCTCTTCTACTCGTCTATCTTGCTTGCATGGCTACAGATGTCAGAGTTGGAAGATGCTATGCAAGGTCGTGATATTCTCAGTCGCCAGAAGAAGTTTGCATTCGTGCGGCCTAGTGCGGTTTGTCTCGCTCGAGTCATGCAAGATATACTCGTGACTTTTATCTTGACCTTCCTTTATCTGATCGTGCTATACTTCCTTTCTGGACTACGCCCTGAGGTAGGCCGCTGGATTCGATGACTCTTATGCAAGCGTTCTAACATTTTCCATACAGGCCGGTCCATTTTTCATTGACTTCCTGTTTATCTACACATGTACAGTCTGTCTGACATCTCAGTTCCGTGTGTTCGCTGCTATGTCTGGGAATTTCGAGGTCGCATTGCGTTACTGCGGTGTGTCTGTGCTGTTCTGCATTGTCTTCGGTGGATATGTTCTGTCAGTGGACAAGATGATCCAGGACGTTCCGTGGGTTGGATGGCTCGCCGTAAGTTTGGATTCCAATCTATAGGAAGGATTTTTTAACAACTCGACTAGTATACGACCCCTGCGCTATACACTTACGAATCTGTGATGGCTGCCGAATTCCACAATATGAATTTCACCTGTGCTGCATCTTCAATTGTCCCATCAGGCTCAAACTACACGAATGTTGCATATCAATCCTGCGCATATGCGGGAAGCAAGATTGGTAGCATTGTGGTCAACGGCGATGACTATCTAGCGGCGCAGTTTGGATTCTACTATAGCCATGTCTGGCGAAACTTTGGTACGTGACTCCCCAACGGGAGCGAAAAACAATCTTAATAACATGATCTGTAGGTATTCTCTGTCTTTTCATCGTCGTCTTTATTGGTCTCACTTGCTGGCTGAGCGAGGTCATGGAGTGGGAGCTGGACAGCGCAGGCCCGATTCAGTACAAGCCTACCAAAGGCTGGTTCAAGCGGAACAAGACGGTCGACAAGGACGACGAAGAGAGGAGCCCTGTTCCTGCAGACCCACGGGCAGCTCCAGCCGGCCTCACAGAAAATAGTCCTCAGCAGTTTTTGGCAGTGACAGAATCCACATTCACATGGGCCGACTTGGAACTGAACGTGCAGATCGGGAAGGAGACTCGGAAGCTGCTGGATGGAGTGTGCGGATATTGCAAACCCGGTTCTCTGACAGCCCTTGTTGGTGCATCGGGAGCTGGAAAGTCGACGTGTACGTCTATACAGAAACTGTATGCTAAGGATGATGGCTAACGATACATGCGGTCTAGTGCTGACTGCCCTCACACAACGGCAGAGTGCGGGAGTCTTGACAGGCTCTCAGTATGTTGATGGCAAACCTATTGATGGATCTTTCAACCGACAGATTGGGTACTGCCAACAAATGGATATCCATGACGAAAGTAGCACTATCCGCGAAGCCTTTGAATTCTCAGCCTTGCTCCGACAAAGCCATGACACCCCAAAGGAAGATAAGCTGGTATACGTGGAAACCGTGTTACAAACACTGGATCTAGTTGAGCTGCAGAATGCGGTCATTGGATCGTTGGATATTGAAAAGAAGAAGCGTGTCACGATTGGGGTGGAGCTTTGTGCCCGGCCCAAGCTGCTACTCTTCTTGGACGAACCAACCAGCGGACTGGATAGCCAGGGTGCGACTAGCATCGTGGCTTTGCTTCGGCGACTGGCAAATCAAGGTCTAGCTGTGCTGTGCACGATTCACCAGGCGAATCAGCAGCAGTTTGAAGAGTTCGACCGTGTCCTGGCCCTGAGTCCCGGCGGAAAAACTTATTACTTCGGACCCGTCGGTGAATCTGGAGCAGTGATTTTCCATTACTTCAAGAAGAATGGCCATGTTCCGCAAAACGTCACTAATGCTGCCGACTTCCTCATTGAGGTGGTTGTCGGCGGCATGAAGGCCTCTAGTGACAAGATCGACTGGGCCTCGGTCTGGCGCAACTCACAAGAAGCTGAAGATGTCAAGAACGAAATCGCCAAAATTCGCTCTCACGACAGGCATGAAGCTCTGGCCGCTCCACGCCTGCCGCCTCTGTATCAGCAGATAGTCCTCCTCACCCAGCGAACGTGTCGCCAATTTTGGAGAACGGCCGAGTACCCGTACTCGCGACTGTATTCGTCGTTCTTGCACGCTCTCATCAACGGACTTACATATCTCCAAATCGGGAACAGCACAACCGATTTACAATCTAAGGCCTTCTCTTGTTTCCTGGTTCTCATGCTGGTGCCCGAATTCATCAACGCCATCTCTATGAGATTCATCATGAACCGCGATATCTGGCTGGCAAGAGAAGGGCCCAGTGGAGTGTACGACTGGATTGCGTTCAGCACCGCGCAGATCATCTCTGAGATTCCGTATACAATTGTCGGCGGAGTCATCTTCTACGTGTTGTATTACTTCATGGTCGGGCTGCCGTTAGGTTTCGCGGCTGGGTATAGTTTCCTGATGTTCTTCATGTTCTTCCTTTTCGCTACATCGTGGGGACAGTGGATTGCTGCTTTGAGGTAAGTACTTTTAAAGTTCCTTCTATTAAGTTTTGCACACTTACAACATGCCCAGCTCCGACTCCATGGTCGCCGCAACCCTGATGCCATTCTTCATCATCATGTGTGAGCTTTTTAACGGCATACTTCGACATCATGACCAGATGCCCGCTTTCTGGAAGTACACCATGTATTACGCCACGCCTTTCACGTACTGGATCGGCGGTGTGCTAGCAGCCGTCCTCGGTGGCACACCCGTGATCTGTAGTGAGAGCGAATTGACCCTCTTCGAAAGCCCGCCGAACATGACCTGCGGCGAGTACGCTGGCCCATGGCTCTCGAAACAGGGTGTGGGGTATCTGTCCAATGAGAACAGTACTGGCACTTGTGGATACTGCCCGTACAGCTGGGGCGATGACTACTTGTCCGGCATCGGGCTGGATGACTCGAAGATCTGGCCATACTTTGGCATTTTCCTCGCCTTCACGGTCACCAACTATTTGATGGTGTATTTGCTTGTTTATGTTCGATCGGTCATGAAGCCATTCTGGCGATCGAAGTGAGAAGTTCATCAGCTACGTTACATATGACTCACCTAGATAGTGCAATCTATGTTTGGCCTTGGCATCAGTAATTCCCCGAGCTGAAAGTTGTCCGGGAAGGATACATAAAGCCATGGGTACTCAATACATGGCTGGCTGAGCCCCCAATCTGGTAAAACATAAGGCCCTAGTGTAAGCCCGAAATAATAGTAACCTCATAATAGACAAACATCCTTAGCCTCATTTACCAATCCGGTAACTTCTTATGGCGCAAACCCGTGTTTGCCCCCACCAGAATCTTCAGCCCAAGGCTGCCTGAAGTTCGGGAGGCGCTATACTGAGAAGGTTCTTCCCGTCTGCGGGGAAGCGGGGGCCACTAACCTTGCACCAACCACGTAGTGCACCAAGGTGTTTTTCTGAATTCTAGTACCTTTTTCCTGTGGTCGGTCGTTACTTCATTAGTTGGAATTTATCACCTGATGAAGCGGAAACCCTCCTGCAATGATCCTGGGTACATCACTTTCTGCTGCAGATTAGAGGGACTTTTCAGCTGGCCACCATATAAGCTTTATACTTCATATTTAGAAATCGACTGCAGAGCTGAAAGTGACAGATGCGTGATAGAAACCGGCTTAATAACATTCTGCTTTTCAAGTTTTTGCCTCCCCAAAACACAACGTTCGATTAAAGTCAATGTGGGACAAGGTAGTACGAGTAATATGGTAGGTAGTTCCACTATGAAAGAGTGTGCTTTGAACCTTTGCGGTAAGTTCCGGATGTATATACAAAGAAGTGAGATGAGAGAGATCCAGGGGTATTCCTGCAATGCTACGTTATGTAGCAAGCCAATCCGGGACAAGAAATTGGTCGGTTCTAGCCAATTTGAGCTACAGAATAGACAGGGGGAGCAGTGTGCTGACCTCGTGTTTAATGTAGTTGCGTGAGTCTCAAAGTACTTGCAGATCATAATCCATAACCTATAGGTGTCCCCTTTATTGTGGGGAGAGGGTAATATTGCATCTAGGCTGCCACCGGTCTTCCGAATAATCCTATCTTGCTAAGCCCGGGGCCTGGCTTTGCTACCAAGGCTTAAGTCAAACCTATTGAGGATGTCCATTTTAAATATACCAAAGGCTGATGGTCTATCAAGATAGGATCTGGATAGCTTAGCTACTGGACATTACCTCCAGGCTTCAATTTTCAGTTCTTCTGTCCTGATAGCCAAGATTTAGGTCCATTGAGTGGATTACGAGCGGGGATATAACTTCTATTCGGCGGAAATGGCCTCCCTGGTATCGGTCAAGTCCGGCGTCATGCAACTCTGTCACAAGAGTATCACAACCCGTTTGTTTGTTCGAGTGTCAAATCCTCTTTGATTCTATTTGTATCGCTGCACAGTAGGTGTATACGAGCGACGCTAACGCAGCTTATTCACATATACAGGCAGCCACAATCAGGCCAGGCCACTGGAGTTCCAACTTTGAGTTGGAGACGACAAGGACAACGAGCTCGCGAAACTATTTAAGGATCACTCATTCAACCTCTCGAGCAACCAGGAAATCACAGACATTCTCTTCCCAACAAGATTATTCATACAACCACCGAACAGATATGTTCAGATACGCGCACCTTTTTGTCCTTGCGGTTGCTGTCATGGCTGCTGCTATTCCAATCTCCGATGCGCTCAATGCGAGAGCAGCAACGTCCTCTCTCAACCTACCCTTAAGCATTGTCCCCTGGCGGCGTGCCTATAACCCATCTATTCAGGACCATTTCTACACTCCCGATCTCAATGAGTGGAACAACGCTGTCAACACCCTCGGGTACTCAGCTGAAGGCATAGCATGTCAAATCCATTCTACTCAGCAATGGGACACCGTCCCATTCTATAGGATGTACAATCCGTCAATTACCGATCATTTCTACACCACATCGGAACCAGAGCGAGAGAATGCAATTCAGAATTTGGGATATTCGGATGAAGGCATCACGGGCTACATCTACCCAGAGCCTTGCGCATTTACAGTCCCACTGTACCGTCTCTACAACCCGTCAATTACCGATCATTTCTACACTATATCCGAGGCGGAGAGAGATAACGCTGCTACAAACTTGGGGTACTCCAAAGAGGGTATTGCGGGTTACGTATTCCGTCCAAACTAGCCAAGGCTATGTTTTTGCTGTGAGGGAAGTGGAGAATCTATGAACTATTGCTGAGATAGGAGGAACCTGGTAGTTATGGTTCCCTAGGGGAAGTCATTTGGGTTCTCTAGGCCATTTGAATTGTGTTGAAATGAACTGTCTACATTCTCAGAAACTGTTTTCTACGCCGGAACCGAGACATTTGATTCGTTAAAATGTCTAATTCGTATTGTAGCTGTGAAGGGCTGAAGTTAATTTGATTCGATATAGCTAGGCCACGAACTATTTACAGTAACTTTGCAAACAAAGCCCAGGGAAAGCGGTCATCCCCAAGAGACCTGTTATGGTGGCCCGCATAGCATAGCTCCGAGAATTTGGGACTTATAGATCCGACTTTTCAATCCCCTATTGACTTACTGTTGAATCTTATAATGGCAGAGGACTTCTTTAAGTATGTACTTTTGGTGCATTCATTCAAGCTACTGTGATAACATAAACCATACATAATTAGTAATTGAGTACCTCACTTGTCGTACATATCAATACACACAACCAAAACCAGCAATCTATTTCCCACAACAGCCGTTTAGTACGCATAACGGAAGGAAGGATTCTCGCGATCCGTGAGACCAGCCCACTTGGTCTCATCTACCATAGCCTCATTAACGGGACCCTTGACCTGATCCCTGCGACGGTTCTCCCACTTATAATATAAGAAGAGCACAACCGAAAGCACAGCCGCGGCAGCTTGAGTTGCGAGAACCGCAATCTTAGCAGGTCTGTACTGCGGAGCATCACGCGCCTGGAAGGTCTGGGGGCCGATGATATTGCCAATGGAAAAGGAGCCGGCGACGAGGGCACTGGCGAAGGCACGTTTAGTGTGGCCTGCAGTGTTTGCCATGGTCCACTGGTAAAGGATGGGAAGCGTGGCGACGATCGCGTTGACCAGATAAATGCCAATCAGCACACCAGCCTTGTTGTTCTTTGGCAGGAAAGAGAGCAGACCTCCACCGATGATACCGGGAATTGTGCAGAGAACATTCCAGGCCCAGCGGTGCGAAGTCTTGCGGATACCGAAGCCGACGAGGAGAGTAAAGAAGATGCTCACAATACCGGCGGGGGTGTTAAGGAGGGCGGAAATAGGACCCGAGAAACCGAAGCCGGAGATCAAGGTTGCGGAGTAGGTAGTCACGACACCACTCGATACAGAGATCTGTGGAGAGATTAGCTCTAGTGCCGTTCAATTTGATGGAGAAGAGGGTGCGAACCAGAATAGTTGTTAAGGTCAAGAGCCAGAGCTGGACATCGCAAACAGCGTCCAAGATTTGCTTCAGATTCAGGGTGGTGCTCCACACGCCAGTCTGGTTCTCGCTGACGTGCTGCAGGAGAGCGACCTTCTCGTCCTCCGATAGCCACTTAGCCTTGATGGGGGTGTCGGGAATGAAGAAGAAGGTCAAGGTGCCCACCACGGCAGTGATCAGTCCCAGAACGAGGAACATGATACGCCATCCCTCCAGAGACGCATGGTGAACGTGCTGGAAGGCGAACGAGATGATACCACCCAAGATCTGTGCAACACCCAGACCCATGTACCAGAAGGTAAATCGAGGAGCCTGTTCACTGCGTGTATAATACTGACTGCTCAGCAGCATCAAGGATGGACCAATGGTGGCCTCAAAGATACCGAGGAAGACTCGGGCGACCAGCAAACTGCGGTAGTCGCTAGCGCCAGCAGAGGCAGCCGCAGCGACACCCCAGAGGAAGACGTTTCCTCCCAGCCATTTAGCTGCGGGGACTTTCTGGAGACAGTAGACTATAAGCTGGGTCAGTTTCTGGCAATCACCGCGGTTGTAGAAACATCTTTTCCTTGCTAGAGAAGGGGGTGATACGAACCATTAGGGACCTCGGCGATCAGGTACGCGATGAAGAACCATGTCGCAGTGTTGGAGAACTCGTTGCCGACCAGCTTAAGGTCCTTCTTGATTCCCATCACCGCGGCATACTATAGAAACGAGCAAGGGTCCCATGTCAGCAAATTCTCTTCAATCAAAACAAGATCATTGGTTCAGAGCCGGAGGAGCCGCAAAACACGTACATTCAGCATGACCTTATCCAGGAACTGCAGCACATAGCAGCAGAACATGTAGGGCAACAACCGCCGATCGATCTTGCGGCGCAGAGCCACCAGATCCACGTTGGGGCGCACATCACTATGGCCCTCGAGATACACCACAGCATCATCATGTCGATCGGCGTCCCCCATATGGGTCACGGCTTCGGTCTGTTTCTCGCCCATCACCACAGAATAATAATAAGCTCTAGTCGCGAAAGAACAAAGGAAAGAAGGGGGGGGAAAGCAGAACAAAAGGCACAGAAAACCAAAGTCAACAAGACTAGAAACTGGAATGAGACAACAAAGTTAAAGTCTCAAGAAAATAAATAAATAAAATAGCACTAAAGCGAAGAGAGAAGGAGACACGGAGACAGATTTGGGGGCGGAGTGGAAATAGCTTGGCTGCAACGTGCATTTAACGTGCAACAACCAATTTTGAAACATAACCCACTCAGCCAACCAGCCAGCCAAGATTCACCACGGAAGTACAGCAGGAACATACTAACTACTACATGTATATTAATGAGCTCCGCTGACAGATAAGAAAGGCCCAGATGGAATCCTTCCGTGGCTGGAGTCACATCGCTCGGTTAAGTCTTGCCAGAGTGGGGGAGTAGTCAGGAATAGGGTTTTAGCGATGCGATAGATGCAGGAGTCGTCCTTAGTTCGCTGCATCTCGACCCCATGTCCCGATTCGTCGCGGCCACTCGCCAGAACAAAACTGGGTTCATCTCGCGTATCAGGAGCTGGCCGGGCATATTCCAGAACCGGGGATTGCCGCGAGATAACTGATCGAAAGGATGAGTGGCCAGCCAGAGATTGCAGAGACGAATCCTGCCTACGGCAAGGGGGAAAAGGAACTAGTAGAACTTTCCAAGTGCCTCTCTATCGCTTACAGTGGTTAATTGGCTTATTTCCATTCATCCGGAGAACCAGATAGACGGGCCCAGTGGATGAGCCATATTCCCGAAAACGAATTATCTCCTTAACCTAGGAAGAAAGAATCACCGTCAAGGCGACAGACTTTTCCTCAAACGTACTTCTCATATCCACTCTGTCTTACTTTAGAACATGGTCAAATTATACTTACTTCACCAGATCAACCACGCAGAATATTAATGCAGCCGGGGTGTTTTCCACGTGGAATCCTGGTTCTGCTTTCAATGTTCTAATCCTTCCCTGTCACCTTGACGAACGTCGCTCTTGACATCTCCCCGCGACAATGGGTTGGGTGTATAATGCCTCGCCTGAGGTCGAGGCGGCGTCGCAGTACCCAGTGATTCTCGGCGTCTGCATAAGTCTGACAATCTTGATGATTATCACAGTCTGTCTGCGTTTGTACGTGCGGGCACAGGCTAGTCGACTGGGGTCTGCAGACTATGTGATGGTCGTTAGCATGGTAGGTGAATTCTGGATCAGACGACGACTATACAGTGTGTGGCAGCAGTGACTAACGGTAACTGCGGGTCAGATTTTCAGTATAATCTACAGTTCATTATGCATTGGTCGTGAGTATTGTTCGGGCATTTCTTGTGATACATCGTTCTAACTCTACCATCAGAAAGTCGATATGGACTCGGATTACCGGTGTTACTGCGGCCGAAGCCTGACCTTGCTACCTATACCAAAGTAAGAAGACATGATCTATTGCTCGTATGCCAGACACGAACTAATGAACCCAGCTCAACTATGCAGGTCGACCATTTTACCAGCTCGGTATCGCCGGATTCAAGGCCTCCCTTTGCCTCAGTTACCTGCGCCTCATCTCAGGCACCTCGATGAACATGTATCGGATACTGATATGGGCGGTTATCGTGCTGTGTACACTTGGCCACATAGCAGGTGCTCTGGTTCTGATCTTCAACTGCACGCCGGTATGAGACGCGACATCTACACCTACGCATCAATGATGCTTGATACTAACATTCCATTTGAATCAAATAGGTCAGACGTGCATGGGATTTCTCAGTGCATGGCCATTGTCTCCCCGTTGGCCCTACATTTTACGGTCTCGCCATTTTCACGATCGTCTGCGATGTCGTGATCATATTCCTTCCAATCCCGCTACTCCTTCACCTGAGCATCAAACCCGCCCAAAAGGCAGGTGTCGTGTGTCTATTCCTGCTCGGCCTGTTCACGACGATTTGTTCCATTCTCCGGCTCACCCAGATCCACCGGGTAGCCTTTGGCGATGGAAATTCTACGATGCTGGTTCTCTGGGGAACTATTGAATTCAATATCGGGGTAAGTTTCCAGACGATCCCCAAGCACCACCAGCACATGCAAAAAAAAGCAAACCTGCCAAACCTAATCGGGGCCAATCCTTGACTGACACAAATTTCTTAGAACATCGTGACCTGTGTTCCCTATCTTGCCCCTCTTCTTCGAGGCTTTGTTCGCGACTTCCGATCGACCAGCGGCCCGAAGTACTACGATACCCAAGGAAGAAGCTATGCCATGGAGAATTGGTCCAAGGATCCGCGCTCGCATCTGCAGTCGAATGCATCTGGGCCGCCCGTGCCACGGCGATCCCCGAGCGAGGAACTGATTCTGTCGAGCCGTGAGCCATCGCATGGTGGGATTGAAATGACGGTCGAGTATTCAGTATCATTAGAGAATGAGCCGGAGAAGACTCCCAGGTTACGGTGAGCGTGCGTATGTGTGTATAGTCGGTTGTCAATATACAGGACAGGATATCAAAAATTGTGCATAATATTGGGTTAATTTTGGCAGCGTTTCATTCATTGTTTCCTTCGATCTATCCCGCGGCGTTCGTTCCAGTCTCCCAGCGCTCTCGATCGCATCGGCGTGGCATTTATCCAAGAGCGAGTGGTAATAGGGGTGCAGGAAGCATATCTTCGAAGTATACTCCGTATTTCACAACCAAACCTTCGGAGGAGACACCCTTTCTCCTCCACTTTTCCGTCGTGAACATAGAATAACGCAAAGCGGGAAATGCTCGGCAACCAGCAAATCCAAGGGAATTTCTCCGTGCAGGGATTATTATTCCCTCACAAAACTCTGTCGGATTCCCGAAATCCCAATGCATACATAATGTACGATCCTTCACGACGCTAGACAAGGATATCGCGCCACGCCAAACTCTCGTTCGGGTGTGCAGCTCCGGTGAGCGTACCCATTCGGGTGGGTCCGGGAGATCCTCCAGCAGCGCCATTGATATGCGATGCAGGGTGACTGGACGAGCTGGAAATTGGGTTGGCGCCGTCGGAAGGATGGAGTCGATCTTAGTTGCTTCGGGCCGGGTGGGTTTCAGGGCGGCGGAGTCCGCGGGTTGATGGTTAGGAGGGGCTGTTCTAGTTTGCGACGAGAATCGTTTCTATTGTCAGAACTCAATTTGAGAAGCCTTGGTAATAGATGCTAGACGAATTATGATCAGGATAGAATTTGGAATTGTATTGGTCTTTGGAAAGATCTCCTTTGTGGGTTGGCAAGAAGCTTGCATTAACCGCGTCGGCACACTAATTTTGGCCGAGCCTAGCCTGTGGTCCCTGATTGAGACATAATCTGCACTAGTTTACGCCTAATTCTGCCCAGTAATACCGTTGAATATGACTAACGCCTGGGCTGGCTAAGCTGACTTCTTGGTGGATGGTGTATTTCTATGTGTGATTAGGCGCCAGAGTTCCTTCTGAACTCGCTAAGTGCATCCGAAATTTCGAATCCTCTGAACCAAAGTCCTACGCAAGCTTAACTACGCTACCCTCCGATGCTGAAGCTTTTTTGCACAAGTGACAATAAGATGATGACACCGTAACGAAGTATTTTGCAATCATTTAGTGAATCCTTCAGGCGCCACGTATTTATTTTTCCGAGACATGCTCTAGAGTGTTCGGGATATTGGGAAAACGAGTACGGAGTATCCTGGTCAATATTACCCGCTACAGACTGCAGAAGAACAAGGGGGTTGAAGATACAACATTCCAGAAGACCTGCCTCACGTTGATTCGCCCGGGTTTCGGTCGCAGGATACGAGGTTATACTACCTGACAAGCCCACTGAAAAAGCCACAAGCGATCCCGAGTCCCTGTCCCAAGCTTCTCCTTGTCGCACACTGCCCGCCATGTCTGACACCCCAGTTCTGATCGTTGGCGCTGGGATCAGCGGACTTGTTTTGGCTCAGTACCTCCAGAGTCAAGAAGTGCGGTTTGAGATCTTCGAGAGCGACTCCGCCCTTGATGCTCGCACGGGCGGATGGGGACTTACTCTGCATTGGGCACTGCCTGCCCTGCGCGCGCTTCTCCCGCCACAGGTGGTGGAGCGTTTCCCGGATACTTTTGTGAATAAGGAGGCCTCTGCACGCGGGGACGTGGGGAGCTTTCAGTTTTTCAACCTTAAATCTGGAGAGTCGCTGTTTAGTGTACCTGCAGAGGAGCGCATTCGTGTGAATCGGGGACGGCTGCGAGAGCTGCTCACCTCTGGAATTGACGTTCGAGTACGGTTCCACTCTATGATGATGTGATATATGTGTAACGAGGTCAAATACTAACATCGCCACAGTGGGATAAGAAATTGAAGAACATTGAATCAACTGCCGACAATATCACTGCTCATTTCGAGGATGGCTCATCCTATACCGGCCGCCTGTTGGTCGCGTCTGACGGAGCTCGATCGCGCGCCCGCCAGATCTTGTATCCAGATGGATGCCAGATGAATTCACTCCCGGTACAGCTTCTGGGAGCGTCACCTCTGTACACTGCAGAGGATATGGGTGGAGCGCAGTCCATCGACCCCTACATCTTCCAAGGGTCGCATCCTGATACGAATGTGTTTCTTTTCTTTAGTTGTATGTTTTCGTGAAGAGAGGTTCCACGATCGGAGTTCTGACAAAGTTACAGTCCTGGATACTCCCAACAACTTTGATGAAAGCAGCAAGGACCGGTATCATGCTCAGATCATCGTCTCGTGGGCCGATTCAAAGGGCATCGCTGTGCCAAAGGAGAATGCCGAACGCATTGCCCTTATGAAGCAACTGACTGATAACTGGGCTGAACCATTCCGATCCCTGGTCCAAAAGCTTCCAGAGGACGCGGAAGCACGCTCTATCCGTATCGAAGACTGGATGTTCACTCCCAGTCACACTCATGATCACCCTCGTGCAGTACTGATGGGGGATTCCGCGCATACCATGACCATGTGTAAGTTTGGCAAAGCAAACAAACTCTTTTCGAGAGCAAAGGTGATGCTGACCAGTGGGTAAATATACCTAGTCCGTGGTGAAGGTGCCAACAATGCTATTGTTGACGTTCAGGATCTGATCAAGCATGTGGATTTGAAGAACCCCGAGTAAGAGTTTGTAAAAGACAGGAAACGAGGTGCTATGTTCTAACAAGGCTAACAGATCCTTCAACTCCGATGCACTGTCAAGATCCCTTGCCGCATACAAAGAAGATATCTTCACTCGCGTTGAGCCTAGCTTCCTTAATTCTCGCCAGGCATGCCTAGATGCCCATGACTTTTCAAAGATTCTGGCAGGAAGTCCACTTGTTGCAGCAAGAGTGCTGAAAAAGGAGAAAGAATAATTGCAACAAAGGGTTCGGACATTCGGCTTACGTTCATGTTGTAGCATTCCGTATACATCTTGATCTCGACATTAGCCACATCCATACAAGCTGATTCATTCACCATTAGAAAAGTATACCAGAATATCATCCCAGAAGTCCATTTCTACTGTGCTCCACAATGATCCTGGACGAAGAAGAGCCATGCCAGAGCCATCCTCCCAGTGCAGCTGGTGTGTTGGAGAACCTGCACGAGCCGCAATAGCCTGATCCAACGCGGCTGGGTTCGAAAAGCTTCACCAGCCGCAACAGGCAGCCTCCACCGCCGCTTAGTCGTGCTTAGTCGTCGCCCCCCTCCTTCTTCATGAGGCTTCTGTTGCTTTCGCGATTGTTGACGTGTCTTCCATTCTCCCATCCTCTTCTCACCTCCCATCTTCCTACTCTTCACCTCGACATAAATTTGTCTCATGAACACCCCGCTGTCCTCATCAACCTCCACCATGACGACTCGACTCTCCATCGAGGACGTGGCCGAGGAAGTCTTCACCTCTGAGATCGCCAAATACACCGAATATGGCATTCCCGTAGGAACTTACGTTCCTGACTCTGAGCTTGCCCCCTCTCGTGCAACCAGTAAGGTCATCCTTCGCCACCGCCGCCTGGTTTTCTTCACCTTCGACGAGCTGGGAAATCCCAAATGGGAATCCCGCGAGATCAACTACCTTGGCGAGCCGATGCGCGATATCTGTCCAGGAGTCATCTTCAGTGCGCGCAACTGCCGCCAGAACAGGAACACCGATCTGTTCGTCGAATTCAGGGACCTGAAGGGCGAGGCCTTCGAGCGCGCTGCCTTCAAGTACCTGGCAAAGAAGCACCACCTCAACGAGGACTGGAATTGGCCTTCTTACAACATCATGCGTGCTGAACCATACCGCCGTGTCCTGCGCCAGATTCAGGCCAACCGCCTGGAACAAGGTCAATACCCCGTCCCGACCTTCAAGCGCCATGGTGTCGACGATGTCCAGGGCCGAGAGGAATTCATGAAGCGTCTGGAAAGTATCAGGGATTGGGAGATGGAGAACCAATACCTGATTACAACTCGATGTGACGCCAACAGCCTCGAGTATTCCCAGGAGCGCTTCCTGCTCGCCTCCCGAACCGTCGACCTGATCCAGAAGCTGCTGCACGACACCCAGATTGCGTGCATTTCAGGCCTCAACGACCCTCCTCCTTATGCCACACCTAGCCCAACCAAGCCCGGCAATCCAGAGGAGACTCCGAAATCCATTGTCTCACCATTCACGACTCCAAACGTCCCATTCTCGACTTTGGTTAATAATCAGCAACCCGTGTCAACTCCGACCCTGAAACGAACCCTTCAACGCGCGTTTGGAATGGATGTTTCCGCCAGTGACCATACGCAGTCACTTCAACAGCCCAGCGAGGCTGCTCAACCAGTCCAAGGATTCCCCGGACGCACTCTGAACTATGGCACTGGATCCCTCGGAGGCGAAATGGCATGGATGGCTCAACCCACCTCCGGTTCCCAGATGGCTGCCACACCATACTGGCCCCAACCCAGCCCTGTGGACCAGACGGCCATGGCTCCGTGGCACCCTGCCCACCACAGCACTGGATATCCTGGAAGCTCGGTGAGCATGTTCATGCGCGGTGCTACCATCAACCCTCAGGATGTCCATAACCGAGCCGAGAGCTCGCACGTGTCGAGCATCGTCATTCCCATTGATGAGAATCAGCGGATTCACATCGACGTCTCTCGAGAGGGAGTCTCGCCTCTGGATAGTATGTATCCGGGGGAGCCCAGTCTGTAGTCACTGCCGTTTTTGTGGCTTGTCTTGAGGACTGAGTGATTCGTGAGCAGATGGCTTTTCATAATGTAGGATCGAAAAAGAAAGGCCTTACTTGTGTGAATATTGTCAGATTCTGAAAGGAAATGTGGAGGAGTCTCATTTAGATGGCAGTCAGCAGATAGTAGTCAGAAGACGGCAGTCAAGAGACAGCTGTCAGAATGAGATATCTTCTTGATTATTTCCGGATTTACAACTGTAGACAAACATACATAGGGTGAAGTGTAATTTGAAAGAAAACGCCTGCGGATATACAAACGATTCATGCGCCCATTGAAGAATTGCTAACAGTGTCATGCCTCACAGAGCAGTCTTTATCTCAATCGCGGTCTCTCAGTGGTAGCATTTTCAAGGCACTTGGTTCTGGATTCTCTGCTTCTCATATAGCGCAAACTGCCTTTGGGCTAGCCTCTTAGTGACAAGAAGATTCGTGCAGGATTGAAACATGCCAATGACACCTGCCAGCAGAACCATAATCAAGGGTCCTAGTATTGCAAAAATGGTAAACCCCCATGATGCATTTTGAAAAGATTCATTCGCACCCAGGTGACTAGTTGCTAATCCAACCTGCATCGCTGTCAAGACTAGCGCAATATAGATGGTTGCCGCAGTTAGCGGGCCGAGGTAATCGAGGAATAGCTCCCCGGATGTCTGATAGGTGAGCTGATAGGCTCTTAGAGGACTTCTGTAGATGAAGGAGTAGATGAAGTTGAGCTCTGACAACCTCAGTTCGCCATAGAGATACCGGGGATTGATGTTGGCTAGGTTTGTGGCTCCGGAATCTAGCAGTTCGTGTGTTAACCGAAGCCATTTCTCCCAGGTGATATCCTTTGGAAGGAGGTGATGATCATGGGCAATAGCCAGATCACACTCAAAGCGAACCAGAGAGACATAAGAGTACAGAAGCCCATGTGCACACTTGTAAATGTCCTTGGTACATTTCGTGGTTGGGTCACTGGCGACATGATTGCCCTGGTCGTTTCCACAACACGGTCCTTCGCAGGTCATCAAATGTTCGACCCAGAAATCAACATCCAAAAGATATCGTGGAAGAGGCTTAACATGCAACCGTTGAGAACTTTCCCAGACTAAGTGCATGTCAATTCTCTGGTCGGCGACGATCTGACGGGATGTAGCGAGTTGATAATTCAGGGGCTTAGGAGGCATCGGTCGGCCTGCCAGCCATAGGTATTGGTGAATATGATTGAGCCTGTCTATACATAGATCCTTTTTCAAAAAGTTTGGAATGTCATCTGCGGGACGAATGAGAAGATGTTGTGATGTTTGGGAGGAGGCTGGTAAGAGACGAGATGCGGGGTCGAGATCATGTGTGGAGGTGAAGGTCTCCTTGCTGAAAGGTAAGGCTGGTGACATTATCAAGATGATGACCAAAGTATTCTTTTAGCACGAGACTGGCTTTTAGAGGTATATAGAAGGTAAGGGGAGAGAATAGCATGCTGATTGACCGTGGCTGGATCGGCTTCCCACCTCGTATTCGGCACGTGCTTGACAAAAAGGCATAAACTTAAACTAAGACTAGCATCTCCTCACAACTCCAATGATAATGAAATAAACTTAACGTATGGTGCTAGCATCGTGGTGCTAGTATCGGTGGTTGGTGATGATCGAACAAGTTAGATAGCCCGTGTGTCTGGAATGCGTGTTTGGACACAGTCCCGGGCCTCAGGCACCAATGTGTGAATAACCTCATGTTGAGGTATATTATAACAATCCATCCTATTCGGGAAAATTATGCAAAAATATAAGCTTGGCGGGACTCCCATAGGCGAACTAAGGGACTTGGTCCCGTGGAAGTGGGACTAAATTTTACTAGTCCCGTAGGAGATGTCAATGTCTATTGCTGGGTAGATTCCCATAGAGCTTTCTCGTGTACCGCGCTGGTAGGCCACCGTCTATCTTTCGTAGGTGAGCACCCTTAGTGCTTGTCTTACACTCTTATCCCCACTAGGCATAGCTTGTGCTACTGACAGTGCCCACGGCACTGCTGGCACAGGAAGCGAAGAGAGAAGAGGGAGTCTGAGTCAATTGGTCTATCTAGAACAGGATGACGAAGACGACTAAGAGAAGAAGAAGAAGAAGAAGAAGAAGAAGAAGAAGAAGAAGAAGAAGAAGAAGAAGAAGAAGACAGGAAAGGAGGAAGGCCTATAAAGGCCTAAAGCACAAAGGGAACGAAAAGGCCTGGACCTGGCAGGAAATCCCCGGCCTGCTTAATACAGGGCCAAAGAAGACGACAAACCCTGCAAACCCTCGAGGTCAAAGGGATCGAATCATCAGCTACGGACAAACGCGTTCTCCCTTGATAGTAGCGGTCGGAAGGGGTGGGTACGGCGGACTTTTGGGTTGACCCTGCCATAACGCTATTTATCAATCAAGTCGGTTCACCTCTTCCGTTGCTGCCCTGGCCGCCCTGCTTATCGAATATTTCTCTCTTGTTAGTCCCCGAATCCCTGATGCACCCTAATCTCCCTAAGCCACACCGACCATCATTCAGTATGGCTTACTGCAGGCTCGTCACAGACACGCTGGCAATCTCTTCTGCAGCGTCATTTACTAGTGTTATGCATACTAAAGCGGCATTTTCGAGGGTCGTCACACTGTGACTTTCGAGGCTTGGCCGAGCGGGAGCGGAGGAGGATCTGTGGAGTCGTGGGTATCGTGGGTATTTTAATCAATCATCCCTATTCCATTACTATCAATACTATATCACTTTCTGATTTTTGATTTACCCAGTAAAGATGGTACGCCCTCAGCTTGATTTAAATCCTTTTAAGGATGTGATTACTGCTCTTTTCCATCAGCAAAAGACTGTCGATACTATCTGTCACGAGCTTACCCAGTGATATTCAACCAATCTCTCCTGCAGGACCCTCGCACGGCGCCTACAGAATGGGGTCTACACCGTCTATCCCCAAAGACGGTCGACAGTGAGGCCTTATGCCAGCGTATTCAGTCACTTGTTCGCGATAATCTCTCTGATGCAGAGATACTACGAAGTCTACATAACGAGGGGTTCCAAATCGCCCATGATACTCCAAAAAAAGCGACGACAACAGCTTCGTCTTCCTCGTCGTACGGATAATCCTGAGGCCCTTAGGATACAAGAAGCACATATGCAATTAGCGATCAGGCAGGAGATTCATAATGGAAAGATCGAAGGGTACAGTAGAGGCCTTCTCCATACCCATATCCGTCAAATGGGCCATCTCCTCCCTCGGTAAGTGAATATCTTTTCTCTCACCTTCGTTATGATTTTGAGTGTATTATTCTAGTATATGCTGATTAAATCTCAGCGATCGGCTCTTCTCAATCTATCGCTAGGAACGCCCAGATGCTCTTCGCCGCAGAACGCTTGATCTTCAGCGGCAGCGCTAGGGGTATCATTCACCTGGTCCAAACTATGTTTGGCATATAGATGGCTATATGAAGCTCTCAAGATATGGCATTGAGATATATGCTGCAATTGACGGATACTCACGCTATATCCTCTGGATCTACGTTGGTATTTCTATACGAACAGCGATCAGCGTCTACAAGCAATATGTCAATGCAGTTTCAAGCTTTGGGTATATACCGCGGATCATTCGCACAGCAATATATTGTTCAGTCTGGTCAGGCTAGAGATCACCTGTCTTACACGCCATATATCTTTCTCCAACCATTAAAAAAAAAGAAATACCTACATGACCATACAAGCCCCAGAAAAGTGCGAAGCGATCGATCGATTTAAAGAGCGAATGGAGCGAGACTTGCTATCGCATTGCGACATATCCCCCCTCTAGATTTATGCACAGCCGGAGAAGCGCTGGTTTCTCGATGAATTTCGTAGCCACAGAGCTTAGCAGTATTCGGATCGAGCTACCAAAGATGCCGTTCCTTTACGTGATGGGAGGACCAAGATAACCATTAATCCCACAGACCAGCGTACCAACCCCAGATTCACTTCTTAATTCCCTTCGATTCCCCTCAGTCTTGGGCAGTCATTCAGCACGTGGGTGACTGTTTCTTACCCGTCGCACATGCCCTGATTATCGAAGACTGTTTTGTATGCTGGCCTTGTAGACTGAAAGAGACGGGGAGAGAAACTCCAAGCTGAATTATCTGGGGGGTCCTGTCAACGGGTCACATGACCTCACCAATAGTGGTGCAGAGACACATTGTAATTAAAAACCACCATGAATGACCATCTTGTCTAGATTTTTTTTCCATGCATTTCAGGGTCCACGCATGGTCTCCCTTCCTCGTCGGGCTTTTTTTCTATGATAAACCCTCTAATCAATTACCATTACACGTATATCCAGTGATGTCTTCTTACTGTAATGTAAGATACACATCACAGTCTAGAAATGCGATCTGGAAAGCCGGCTTTACGTTCTATATTATTATTGGCCAGTGACTTTAAGCTCGGTGGAGCCTGTCAGTCTTTGTGGGGCCTGTATCGCGGTAATGAAGGTTGCAATCCATAGAGCGGAATCCGAGAAGTCGAGGACCATGGTTGAGTAATTGGGCTCTTTTCTTGTCCCTGGCTCACGCAAGAACTTTTTTTATAAATCAGGCGAGCGACCGCCAAAGGTTGAATTTCAGCTTTACTAATCATATGAGTCAATAAGTTAAATGGTTCCGATTGAGTTTGTTGAACTTAATCCCACTGTTGTATGACAAGCTTCTGCATAATTGATCTATAATTCGTTATACCTCGTGGTTTGAGGCTTGCGCACATATGGGCTGCCCACAATGGATTTCACTCTATTGTAATGATTTACTTATCCGTTAGACTGCTATATCTTCTCGAGATAATCTAAGCTCGGGCTATCGGATTCCCTCCCTCAAATGTGTCTCCCCTACGCAACACCTTTCGAAATCTTCAACTGCCATATTTCTTCACCCGCCATATTTGGAAAGTTCGCGACAAGGTCTGTCAGCTATGACGGTTATTTTGAGAGGAGCCCCATTGGGTAAACTGATACGATTCCTCAGTCGCAACACTATTCTTCCATATCCTGAGGAATTGACTGGTTTTAAATACCTAGCGATATCCGATGCTGCTCTCAGCTTGCCAAAACTTCGGCAAGGTGCTATCACTACCACGACGGCCACAAATAAACGGACACAATTACCGAACCGAACGAGTTGTGAACGAACAATTGCATCCCCAGGGAGCCTTGTATCCGAGCAGAATATAGTCCAGCAACGTTTGCGCGATCATGATCTAGAAGACCTGCATCTCAGCCGCCCAAAGAGCCGTCTAGAAACTGCGCCCTACTCTGAAGAGCGATTGGAAATCGAAGCGGAACTTGCTCTTGAACGGACGCAGACAACATCAATCATTCCACGGAAGTCCTCGGATTGTTCCATTCTCGTGGACTGGTATACCTACGATAATGAAGCAAATCCTCAGAAGTTGTCCAACAGAAAGCGCTTTTTGGTGTCGTTAATAATTTGTTTATACACCTTTGTTGTATAGACCGGCTCTGCCATCTACACTTCGAGCGAACAGGGTGTTATAGAAAATTTCAACGTCGGACCCACAGCCGCATCACTCCCTCTATCCCTCTACGTTCTGGGTTACGGTATTAGCCCTCTCCTCTGGTCTCCATTATCGGAGATTCCAGTAATTGGGAGATCTCCAGTTTACGCTACAACAATGGCGTTATTAACCATTCTATCCCTTCCCACTGCGCTTGTTGATAACTTTGCTGGCTTTTTGCTTCTGCGGTTTTTTCAAGGATTCTTTGGGAGCCCTTGCCTGGCAATTGGGCGGCCACGATGCAGGATATATACTCGCTTCTCCACATGTTACGCACTGTGAGTACCACCTATTCTTAGCCCGTAAAAAGTCTCAGCAGCTTCCTGTGGACCGGCTATTGGGCCCCTTCTCTCTGGATTTGCGGTCACCTCCAAGGGATGG
This sequence comes from Penicillium subrubescens, assembly GCF_028828155.1. NCBI lineage: Eukaryota > Fungi > Ascomycota > Eurotiomycetes > Eurotiales > Aspergillaceae > Penicillium > Penicillium subrubescens. The sequence continues at coordinate 1,018,279 of NW_026643160.1, read as the reverse complement.
CGCTAGTCATTGCGGGAAATCCTCCGGGCAGGGGCCCCATCTTCCTTGCCATGTTCATGCTCCTTCCTGAAACCTCCCACCCCAACATCCTCCTACGCCGCGCCCATCGTCTCCGGAACGTAACGGGGGACAAGCGACTTCTGGCAAAGTCTGAAATTGACCAAAAAAAACTTTCGGCCGTCAGCTGTCCTTCTAGATGCCATCATAAAGCCGTTGGAGATCACTGTAAAGGATCCAGCCATTGCATTCGTGAATATAGATATGGCTCTGGTTTACGGGATTTATTACAGGTTCTTTGAGGTGTTCCCGCTAGTTTATCCAGTCTACTATGGGTTCCACTGGGCATGATTGGTTTCGTCTTCACTTGCGTGCTTATTGCCTGCCTGACTGGTGTTACTATCTACTGCCTGTATCTTTATTTCATACTCGTTCCAGACATCAAGGAGCACGGCCTGCACACGCAGGAACCTCGCCTGTTGCCTGCCGTCTATGCCTACTTTGGCCCTACCATTGGGCTTTTTATATTCGGCTGGACCGCTCGCGCCGACATCCATTGGATCGCGCCAACCGTCTGTATCACTATCTGCGCTACCAGCGTCTTCATTGTCATGCAGTGTATCTTCGTCTACGTGCCCCTCTCGTACCCTCAATACGCTGCATCAATTTTTGCTGCGAATGATTTTCTGAGAAGTGCCCTGGCTTGCCGGAGTATCTTGTTCGCAAGGCCACTCTTCATCAACCTTGGTATCGCTAAAGGTGTTAGTGTACTGGGCGGATGAAGTGTGATTTTTTTTTTCGGCATGTTAGGCCTTTGGACGTTCGGCGCGAAAATGAGAGCGAGGTCGAAATTTGCGATTGCATAAATATAGGCCGCGCCAAAGTCTGTTGTTTTTCTTTCATTAGATAAAGTAGCCTCTCTCCCAACCTGGTCCTTAGCCAATTGCGCCGGCTGCTTATCCTCTACAATTTTGCATAACCGCATTCGCACCATCTTTCTACGTCATCTTCCGTTTCACATTGGTAGGCCAGAGCGCTAGCAGACGTACTTAAAAAATAGTCCTGCGACTTAATGAAAGCTTTGCGACAGTATTGTGGTCGAGAGACTTCTTATTTCCTTCAATACCGTCATCGCAGATTTCAAGCTGCTGGACCAATAGAGTACATGCATGTGTGTATCGCTAGATATGCCGTCGTATGCGCTAAAATAGAGAGCCTCGTCCCTTGGGGTCCTGAACTGGCTTGTAATCCAGCCTTTGAACTGGCTGAATTGTACTTGGTGGTGATTTCATCGCTGAACTGAGGATCTCTGACACTGGTGAAAGTATATCAATTTGACGAATTACTTTACTACTTTCTTATTTTGACGATCTGGGCGCGTAAAGGAGTAAGAGATTCGATAGAGAAATTCCTCAATTTAATGGGCATTATTTCGATTGCACTATATTAGCCCAATATGACTTATTAATGAACATGACATAGAAGGGCTGCTGTATTATGTAGTAGTAGGAGTGGCAGCAGTTGGAAACGTCGTCAGTTCCCACGATTCTTCTCCAGTCCCCCAGAAACAAAGAAAAACCTTTGGAAAACTCTACGGTCTATGTTCCTGTACCACCAGTGATTCGCGCACCCAGGCACGTTGCACCTGCTTTCCACGTAGTTTCACAAATTAATACCCCCCGATAAATAATAATAACAGAATTAAAAGTGGCGGCAGGATTATTCCCTATTAGTTTAAATAAAGCCTAATCATCCCCATATCTGAAGGAGTCGAGGTCCGTATATAAATGACAGTTGGCCATAGTTAATTCAGGAGCGCATAATCAGTCACTGCTCCTGTTCGTTTACTTCCTGAATCCTTGAAGGGCGATCATGACTAAGGCTTGTGTCATGCCAAACATGCAAAGGAGGTTCACCCCGAGTTCCTCACCAATGATTTGTCGACTCAAGCAGACTTTGGCAACCTTGAACGACCCACGGCCATTTCTGCGCAAAGTCTGGAGAGACTTCCCAGCCATGCGGGTCCCACGACTGTCCCCATACGGTGACTCCTCCCCTTCCGTGAGCCACTTGCTGAAACCCTCTCATATCGCGACAAAGTTGGGCTGCATCGTATGAGTCTGAGCTCCGGCGAAGAAGATTGTTGCGGAGCTCGGGTACAGGTAAGAGATCGATCCACGGGTGGTGGGGAATGGTGAGCTGAAAAATGGTTGGCTGCAGACTTGGGGGCAAAGATTCGATAAATGTGGCTTCAACGCCCGTGGATGCAAAACGAGATCGGGCTTGCCGAGACATGCGTCTCGTTGTGAGGCCGAGGGTCTTCGCATTTGTCACCAGCGCGCGTGTTATGTTAAACTGGACCAGGCTTAGCAGGGTTTCTGTGCGCGGTGAGCCTCTGAGATATTCTCCATGGACCCATGTGGAAAAATGACGAATGAAATTCTCAGTCAGTTCAGAGTCAGGTTTGCAAGCTGTGAAAGAGCTGATATCCATGAACTTCGGTTTGCAAGAGCAGATGGCAAGATGGGAGCCAGACTGAGGCCATGGAACATTCTGTTCGCCCGGTGGCTCATAGGGAACCATCTCTGCATTTGCCGAAACTCTTGATGTGTGCAAGACACACTCTCGCTGCCAGTATCCAGCCCTCTTTCGTTGTCCTTCAAGCCAATAACACCAAGTTAACAGTCAGCCAATGCCATTTGCCAGCGAGAACGGTGAAGAAACTAACGAAGGATCCGTTGGTTGATTCGATCTTGAAGCTTCTTCCTCTCCTTCGGATCAGACTTCCCAGTCCAATCATCTTCTGGCCTAGCGACCACTTGCTGAGTTGTCGGTTGTACTAGAATGTGATGTTGACTCATTGTTGGAATAGGTGACACAATGAACGTTCTGGGAAATCGGGGAATATGCGGTTGTGGCCTTTTGCCCTTGGTTTCCTTTCCAATTTGTCCTAAGTTCTTGTTCTGCGACGACTAGAATTTATAATCCCTGTGGCAATCGCAGATGATCAATGCAGGTACTCGCCAGTGGCGAATACCCACTGGCACCAGATCACGGGATCGAACCAAAATATCACCTGACCTCACTGACCTACATTACTGCTCAGTGCACGGTGTACGGAACCGTACAAACTACACCATACTGTAGGTGTTGGTACTACTGTATCCAGTACCCACCCGTACCTAATCTTTTACTTTTTCTAAGTATTATAATACAATCATGTGACCCTTGCCTCGAATCATCATGAGTGACTTATTGGCTAGGTAACTGGGCCGGGAATTGATACGGACACAACAGATTCTGTTAACGTAATCCACGGCCAACCCGATCACACGGTCAACCCGATTACCTCTGCACACCATACAAGTACGTTTTTTCAGGTCACGGTATGTCAACAACCAGAAGCAATTTTTTTTAATTTTTAGGAGCATATAACCTCTTAGTATTAGAAACAGTGTAGCATAACTAGAATACCCTATAAAAGATTATTTACTTATATCACCAAAAAATATGCTCCGATCAAGCGAGGTATATATGACAGCGCCCACGGCACTGCTGGCACAGGAAGCGAGAAAAGAACAGGGAGACTGAGTCAAATTGGTCTATCTAGAGCATGAAGACGAAGACGACTAGGGAAAAAGGAAGAAGAAGAAGCAGAAGGGAACAGAACAGGGTCTATAAGGCCCTGAAGCACAAAGAAAAGGAACAAGGCCTGGTCCTGACAGGAAAACCCTGGCCTGCTTCATGCAGGGCCAAAGAAGACGACAAACCCTGCAAATCCTATCGAGGTCAAAGGGATCGAGTCATCAATAAATATATAGGGTCAGGTTAATGGCACTACATGAACGTTACTCGCACTACATACTAAACCTTTTTGGGTTAGTACCCGCCTTGGCAACTTTTCACCACCACAAAGGTACATCCGACACCTAAAAAAACAACTACGGTCTACCAAGGCTTCTGTCTAGATATTTCTATGAATAATAAGCCCTTTTTTGCGGTCGCTCTTAGGGTCAGTATTTACTTCGAGCACGTCACTATATGTTTACCTATTATTCGATAATTATTATGGCTATTTATCATAAGAACCAGAGGAATATGACTACACATAAAGAGCGATATTTCTGTAGGTCTTAAATGTACCTTTTGGTGGTGGGGCGGACGTTAACCGAAAAGGGCCTAGTTTGTAGTGCGAGTAACGTTCATGAAGTGCCATTAACCTCACCCTATATATATATATCAACCTTATCACACCTTAAAATATGTGCCAACCTAATAGAAATACTTAGCATGATATATCAAACAATAAGATACCCCATGACCATATCTCTCGCCTTAGGGGTCAAAATATGATGTTATGAAAAATCGCATTTAGTATAGTGTTTTAGGGTGATCGGGTTGGCCGTGGATTACGTTGACAGAATCCGTTGTGTCCGTAGTTAGTAAATTAGGTGAAGAAGGAGTTTGGTGCTTATATAACACTCAGGGGCGCGCTTAGTTTTACTGAGTTAAAAGCGGCAAGGGGTGAGCACTAAAGCGGAAAGGGAAAGCCATCTCACGCAACCTCAAATTCGGTGTATATGTGTTGGAATTAGTAGCCATCAATTACAATAGCTCGCAAAGAAAGGAGATGGAAATAGCCAAAAACTCAGCAATCTCTTTGTTTCAGCGATGGTTGCTTGAGGTGTAATATCATGATGAAATACCAAATCGGACTTTAGAATAGAAGAAGCATAAGTTTCCCTACTGGAGTTCCAAGTTTTATGACCCTTTGTGTTGTCGATAACATCCTATAGCTCATAGTGCATGGAGTTAGTAATGCACTAATTCTCTGGTAATTTCACATCTTGTATGTACAGTACAAGTACCGCACTGTGCGAAGGGCCATTTTATTGTACGACATAGTTACTCGCTTTCGGAGACAAGAATAAACGACTGCAAATCACAAAATCGTTCATCTTCCCCTACAGGTATCACGTTTGTCTCCCAGCTGCTTCACTCATTTGACAAGCAAACTTAATACCGTAAGCCGCGGATAAACTAGAATAACTTCGTGTACATAAGGATTAATTGTGAATATTTTGGGAAGATAAATATCTATACAAGAATTAGCATGAGCAAACAAGAAAAAAGAATACCGACTTGTTAACTTGCGAATACATAAATCCTTGCTCATTTTCCAAGTCAATAGTTGACTTTTCAGCCTCAAAGAACACTCTATTTGATTCGTGAAATCATCTGCTTTGTACATCATTCTCACAACCAACTTTTTGATACATCTTGAAATACAAAGGCTGTCAAGTCGTGAACTGACCTTTCTATTTAATTGCTCACTTAGTACACGTTGGAGTGGCAAGTCGCAGGTCAGTTGGTCAATTTATCTGGCAAGAAGTTACCGGTCTTCAGTCTCACAATGATTTCTGCCACCAGTTACAGATACACAATTGCCCAACACGACATCTTACATCAGACGAAAAAAAGAACAGATCGTAGAGTTAGTCAAGTAGAATATAATTTGCATTTAGTATAATTGCAATCTAGAAATGAGATCGAAACTCGAGACTCGGAATTCAATATGTAACTTGACTCGTTCTGTCCAAGCCTTGACTTGACTTGACAGTGTTCCACCGTCTTCCGATAGTAACTCCGGGATGTAATATTGTCAGCCAGAGACACGCAATTGATACCATGGCTCCATCTAGCACCATTAAAGCAGGCTCGTCATTAGCCAGACTACTGTGAAATCCACCGTTCAGCTCGAAAACTCTGAAGAAAGATCGAATAAAAATAGTGACGGTAGCGGTAGGGATGCCTGTGAATACCAATTGTTAGCATGATTGTCTTGTCGATTCTTCTCGTGTCATAACTCACAAATTAGAAACAATCCCCATCCTCGACTTGCCCTGATGGCGATAAATTCTGGGTCAGGTAATTTGCGCACTTCATTCGCTTTGAGCCTCACTGATCGCATATTTGACCTGATTAAGAAATCTATACCAAAAGCCATGAAAATACCCAGAGCGGCAACTTGAAACGCAAGACCTGCGATCATGATATTGACGCCCTCGTTGCGAAACGCACCGTCCTCGGCAGATGACGTGATCGCCCCTCCAGCTGCTTGCAATACCAAAGATATAACATCGCAGGTCACAAATATAACCGTGTAATTCCGCGGTTTCAGGCGGGATATGTTCTCGCCCTCATGGATAATGATTATTCGACTTAGACACAGATAGATCGCAGCTCCGAAGAAGGCTGGTGCGATCGTGAGACAAACGAGGTAACTGGTGGATTGCAATTGCATCAATGGTAGAGCTTTTTATGTCGCGCCAATCCGTGTAAAATAGCAATGTGTCTTACAGTAGAAAATTCGTAAATCCAAATGGATCATAGTGTAGTTTTATTCGCCCGATATATCCTAGCACCTCCAGAATAAGACCGCATATCATGGTAGCAGAGAAAGCCCATGCGCGAAAGTGTATTAGAGATATCACTTGCACAAGCAAAAGAATTGAAAAAAGGGCCAAATAGAATGCGTTTCCGGCGATAGAAGGCAGATATTGAATATATGCAAGGTTGAGAGAGCACGTCTGGAGCGTACACGGATTGGCAGTAGACATGATGAATTGCAGAGTCTGCACGGTAGGAGGGAAGTAAACACTTGACATTCATATGTATCTGCGACAGAATATTTCTTCCTTTTATTCCTTTTGCTCGGCCATTAAATACTATAAAAGGCTTGGACTCCATCTCATCTAGTTACTCGGACGCGATTAGTTATATTACCGTGTTACGTAACCGGTTGCCAAAACACCGAGAGCCCGAGAACGGCGGATTAGTAATCATTTTCCCGGAACCGAAAAGGTGCCTTGCCAGCCCACAGAACTTAGATTCTACACAAATTCGGCCCTTTGCACGGTCCCACGTTATTGATTGTATCTTAAAAGCCGGTCCTGTATTGCGAGGGACTAAGTTCGGCCTAGGACTTTAGGCTTCAATCCAAGTGCTCATGCCGACGTCTCGGATAAGCAAGTCGTGCGACCAATGTCGGAATCGTAAAGTCCGATGTCTTGGTATGGTCATCTACCCTCGATCCAGAACAGAGAAAGTCATTACAGGATGCTTATTTAATTACAGTTCCAGCTACGTCTTCGGGAGAACCTGTAGCGTGCACTCACTGCGTTGTAAATGCTGTGAAATGAAATACGCCCAAACAGCGACTAAGTTATTACTTTACAGAAACGAAATGAGACCTGCAGATTCGGAAACGTGAAGGAAAGGCCTGTAAGGAGGACCGGTATGATTTCTTGCTGGTTGCACTCCTTCCAGCCTTTTCTTCAATCTCATGAATTCGCTGACTTAAACAGTTAAGTTGGATACCTATGCACCACCAATAGTGTGTTCATAGATCGTTTGTTCGAAAATCCATCAGAAGAGGCACCTCTGTATGATGAATTCTCCGTCCTAAGGGTATGTTGATTATTGCAGACCCTTGGACAACCTAATTAATGACTGCAATAGGCCGATGATGGACGCGGTCTGTTACCTTGCGGGGACTATACAAATTTAATTTTGATTAACTGACTATATTCCCAGTTCCAAGCTCCGGACTTGCATTTTTCTCAGACAAAAAGGTTGAATCGCTTGTGAACAGATTAGGGAACAGTGAAATCAGAGACCTTGTCCATCAAATTGACAACGCAATCAGAATGCGCTTGCTGGCTAGCTCTAACAACGATACAACCTTCGTGAATATTGTGCGACCCCTGGCCTCCGGGCTGCCTTCACCAGCTAAGTTTAAAAGCTATGCGAACAGTTGGTTCAACCATGCCGTGAATTTAAAATTGAAACTTATCAACTTTCAGGTTACTTTGAAATTGTCCATCCTGTGTTTCCCTTTTTGGATCGATCGGACTTTGAGGGAATGATAAATGATGTCCAGTTGCCTCAAGTTTTGAATACGGATTCCGCGTTTTCTGCCCTTTTTTATGCCGTGATGGCCCTGGGATGCCAGTATCATGGGTGCGGTTCATTTCAGGCGGGCGTCGGGGAAGCCTGGAAGCTTTTTCAAACATCCTTCAGCTGTGTACCTCGTGTTATCACAAGCCAGGAATCTCTGCCCACTCTCCAGGTTAGCCTTTCGCTAGTTAACTGTTTTTTACCCGCTGACTATTATCCAGGCTCTCATTGCAATGGTGTGTCATCTTCTTACTCATAATTACCTGAATTGCGTTATGAACTCTAACTTTTTCAAGGCAATTTTTGCCATGAATACGTGCTCACTACAGATTGCAAACTTCCTTATAGGAGAGGCCAGCCGCACTGTTCTTGCACTTAGGTATCACAAGTCCATCCTTATCGATGCCAACGCTGCTGCGTGCCACCGAGCATTTTGGGTGGTTTATCATATAGAAAAGCAGTACAGCTTTCAAGCGAGAAGTAGTTCGGTACGTTACTTCCATACCTTGAAGAACCACAACAGGAAATAACTTCTCAGGCAATCATCGATCTTGATGTCGGATGTCGAATTCCGCCAGTTCCAGAATCTATTGTCAAAGGCTACAATTGGTTCATAGCCTCCATCCGCATCAGTCGAATATTTTCCATCGCTTATGATTCTCTGTTTTCAGTGACTGCGTCCACTCAACCCGCGGCGTCCCTGCTTTCGGCAGTTGACCATATTCAGAGACTGTTAGAAGATTGGAGACAATCAATTCCTCTTGTTTACAGACCTAAAGAGGCTTTACAAAGACCTTTTCTTGCTGATATGGGCACAAAAGAGATCACCATCCGAACTCACTTTTATTATTTCCACCTCACTATCGCACTTGAGCGAATGAGGCTTCACCTCAGCCCAGAAAAACAGAAAGCAGATGATAGTCTACAGATCATGCTCGGTGCGGCAACAACGGTAGTTGAGCTCACTCGCTTCATTGACGTGGAGCCCTATACGCCTGTCTTGTAAGTATTACACGTTTCCAATTGACATGGCTTAGATCTTTGTGTTAAACTCATATACTAGCATCCTGGCTATCATGCCACTGTCTGCTCTCTTCATACTCTTTGATTTCGTGATCCACTGCCCTGCTCACCCGGACATCCGGAAAAATCTGATTCTGCTAGATATTGTGTCTGGCCATTTCAGCCTCCTTGAGCACGCGTCTCGCGGATCATTACCCGGGAATTATCTATCTCGCTTTGCGCATATTGCAAGACAACATGTTGAAAATGTCGCAAGACAACCAGTTGACAATACCAGGACCGATTCCACCGCGATGGTTGAGGGGGAGGAACATCATCAAGATACGTCTTCCAGAGCAGATGTCTCAGTCGGCCACAGTACAGAATTGAACGGAGTATGTGTCGCACGAGCAAATTCCATCCATGGCAAACTAGCGTGGCTGATGAGCAATTCCACAGACCGCTACGTCGAGATATCACTACGCCAACGATGGGTTTAACCAAGAGCTCAATACTGGATTCGATGCCTATGGTGATCCGGCTACCGAAAACGCCTCACCCCATAGTACCAGTATATGGCCGATTCCTCTGCAAATAGAAAACGAAGCTGGATTAAGCGCCCTCTTTGCGTCGGCAGTATCATGGGAAGATTTAATGGAATCAACAAGCACACATACGGGGGAAAACAATGGCGCTTCTGATGAATTAGAGTTCGTCTAAAGGCCGCGAAGATCAATGGGTTAGCGAGGACCGAATAATCTGAACTTTTAAGTCGTAAAACAAACATGGGCAGTTGACAACTATGAGTACAAAATGAACTTGCTCAAAAATTTTATACAGGTAAAATAGGAAGACATGATGTCCTTTTCACTCTAATGCATCTACCTTGAGATCGTTGCACAGTCTTGCACAGAGCAAGTCCAAATGTAGAGAGAGCGTATCATCATATCACAAAACTGTACCCAGATTAGAGAATTAATACAAAGTGGACCCGAAGTCCGAGTTCAACGCCCAGTAAATTTGAAAAGGAAGTCTGGGCAGCATAGCGTGGGTCTCCGAAAAAAAAATGCTAATCCCCGGGTTCGGTGCCGAGATTTCCGTTCTACTAGCACACTATTTCGGCACTAGTTGGATTTTGTGCCGAATAGGTTAGCTGCCTGCACCTATTAAAAGGAATAGAGGCGCTAGAAGTCAGAAAGATCCTACATTCACTTGTGGCATTTTTTTCAACTCCCCTTTTGTACGTCAGGTAGTTCTGGTATCAGCCTCCTAAGGTCGCAATGAGCGTGACCTCACACCAGGCTTTATCCATTGTCATTATCATTTATTTTTTACCTGCATTCTTTGTTTCGGTGTGGATCTGTCGCTGCCACGGGTTTGGCAAACAGCTAGGCTGGGGTTACATGGCGCTGCTTTGCCTGGTGCGTGTTGTGGGATCAGCCTTACAAATTGCCAGTGAGATCAATCATGACTCCAGCCTTCATACTGCGGCCAATGTGATTGCTTCCGTTGGAATCATGGCTTTGCTGCTTGGAATGCTGGAAATTATCGATCGGTTGTGAGTTCAGAAACTGTTGAAGTTTGTACTCATTGATTTATTACATACGCTGACTACTCTTTAGCGAATCGACACTCCAATACAAGCCTGTTCATAATAGAGCGTGGACATTCCTTCATATCGCCCAATATGCCGCCTTCATACTCTACGCCGTAGGAATTGGCATGGGAAGAACGGACCTCAACAGAGCGGCTTCTATTATCGTGGTATTTGTCTTTGTCTTCCAGGTAGCGATATGTGTTGTCTTGTTCCGCCATAAGCACGAGCTAGTAAGGGACAACAGATTACTCTTCGTTGCAATTACGAGCATACCGTTCCTGGCAGTGCGTGTCGCCTATGGGCTTTCAACAGTGTCCGTAGCCAGTGAAAGTGCCTTTATCACAGGGTTAACAAATGTCCTCCCCAGTGCATTTTTACAGTACTTGATGGAGTTCGTTGTCGCAACACTCTTTCTCTATGCGGGTGTTGTTTTCTTACCCCCAAAACAGGTTGAATCTAATGAGGTTGGAATAATATTGATCGACGATACCGAAATCGATGGGAACCATACCGAACTGCCCCCTAGTCGTTGAGTTTTGAGGACCGGGATTGCTGGCATCAACGAAATGATTGTATTTTAATCAACTCAGGTTTTCAGTTTGGCTGTCGGATAGCACAAATATGAAGGCAGATTCGGAAAAAATATTGAAAAGAAGCAATATGGGCTTGCAACATATAGGTCAAGGCCGTATCGTCATAAGAGCACAGACCCTCCGCAAATCTTTACTACTGGCTTCATTTCCTACCTGAGGGTATGGAAAGAGGAGTGCATCATAGGATTCAATCGCTGATGGAATGAGTTCTGCAAATTTGCCGCCATTGAATTCGAGGGTCGATTCTGAACCTGTATTCCTTTTCACTTGCCTTACTAGCTGTTCCAGAAAGTCTTTGCATTTACGTCGAGCTTAGCCTTCCCGTCGTTACCCTAATTGAGCCAAACCGGAGAACCACACTGAGATATTCTCATATACTTCTTGTCAATGCATATCGTCGATCTCGATTAAAACAGTATCTTTTCAACCAATAGATCATGTTCAGTTCACCAAAGCGTGTTAAATGGCAACTACAAAGTAGGCCACCACAAGTTGAACCCTGCACTAGTTCTAACATCACTCGTCCTGGAACCCGAAAAGATTTCGTAATATGAGTGAATGCAGCGGTCGTGATAGAATCCTCAAGAACTAAATTACTACCTTGTAAATGAGTTAGACGATCATGACTCAAGCGATACTAATGTCACTTTAGCTTTCTCCCAATTGTGTCCTTCCTGAACCCGCTACGTTAATATGTTCTAAGGGTGTGGAGACCAGCTCCACCAAAAGAAAGTCACATGATTTCACCCGAACACCGAGCGTCAAAGCCCAAATCTTTGGAAACTTAAAACGCCTCGGCCCGAGTCCAAGCATAATGATGCGCCGGCCGGTTCGTTTGGTGAACACAACTGCGGCGCACCGCCAAGTTTTGAATAGAGCATGTACGCCGCTATACAAGAAATCTCGCCCGATTTTTCCACCTTTACTGGCGATAAATTTGATCATCGCATTTTGAATACGTCAGTTGACCATAATACTATGGAAATCACAAGTTCATACCGCGCAATGGCCAGTGCAGGAATACAGTTTGTCTATAGCACGCTCGGCAACCTTGAGAGGCCCCCTGCAAATGCTCTTCCGTCTTTGGAATTAGGACAAGGCGTCAAATGGCTGTTCAATATTACCTCGAAGGTATGGTCCCAGTTTGTTGAGACACCCTCCGAGGACATTGAGAAATGTGGAAGATACTTGGTTAGACATCTCGGTTCCAACCTGCGTATCATTGCAATCAATACGAATCTATATGACAGATTTGATTTTTTGACGTATCAAGTGATGGATGGTCATGATCCTGATAACCAGCTTTAATGACTCGTTAATGAATTGGATTAGGCCGAAAGACACGGAGAGCGTGTTTACATCATTGGTCACATGACTCGGACAGCTTCCATGACGCATCCAATTATTTCGACCGGATCATTAATCGTTACAAATCGACCATTTCCGCAACTTTCTTCGGTATCGAATTCATTTCGTTTGATAGCCGTCACCGTGAAGATCTTTCAGCTAACCTCATAAATAGGGCACACTCATTTGGACCAGTTCCAGATCAGCTATTCCGATTATCAAGCCCACGGTGCTAAAAATGCTGTATCAGTGTCGCATATGTCGCCTTCAATAGCGTCTTTTTCCGGAATGCCAGAATTTCAAATTTACACAGTTGACTCGATAAAATTTGGCATTCTGGACATTGAAACTTATACAGCTGATATGGTCAAAGAGGGATTCCAAAATCAACCAGTCTGGACCAAAAGCTACTCGGTCAGGGAGGCGTACGGTTCTCTGACCTTTCCCCGATTTCAGAGCTGACTCCAGAGTTCTTTCATAATCTTACCATCATGCTTGAGTCGGACGATAATGGCTTCCATGATTATTGGGCCCGTCGAATTCGAGGGTGGAATGTGCAGCCTTGTGACTCAGAATGCCGAAAACAGGAAATATGCCAGCTTCGAGCTGCTGGAAGCCGGGACAATTGCCACAATCCCACAGTAAATAACTTATTTGGAGCTCGATGTCAGCCTGAAGCTCCAAGTGCCCAGTGGGCTGGGGAATGTCGTCAGGAAAGCGCTATTTGCATTTCTAAAGATCCTGAGAAGACTATAGAAAGATATATTTATTGCGTAATCACCCGACCCTTTATTAATATGAAAATTTACTCAACTATTGTTGAATAACAGTAACAAATATAATGTGGATCTTTTCCGCTCTACTAAAAAAGGGTTATAGCTTTGACTTTTTCTATATGGACAGTATTGATAAAGATTCACCGAACTCAATTAGGAAGCTTCTCTGTATGTTTGTTCCACGTTTTTACATCTTATTCCGCTCCATTGTACCTCATGAGTAATAACTTTCATAAAAATGAACGTCGATTTCAAGACCTCAAATGTGGCAGCAGAACTTGACTTATACACTATCGGGGAAACCGGCTAGAAAGTACTGAATGACGTTCAGTCATTTGTGTGGTAGCTAGGCTGACGGGCGTGGATCGATCTTGTCTTCAGGATACAGCCTATCAGATTTCCACAGTGAAATAAAAAAGCAGTCAAGCGTAAGCATCCGTTTGTATTTTGCCCGTTGCCCCCAAAAAAATCAAAATCCAAGTTTTCGATCGGCTTCATGTAGGTCCTTCAACTTGTGACTATGAAGGAAAGCTTCGAGATTGACTGGCTGCACGTGAGGATATTTGTGATTATCCAGATCATCTCCAAGATATGCCTTTCCACTGGTGCACCAATAAGCAAAGCATCTAGATCACAAAATTAGTATTGGTTACTAAAAACTTTGTAGAGCATATCCAGGCTTACTGTGGTGCCCACTTGGAAATATCGTCACGATTCTTAGCAAACTCAGCTTGTACGGTATTGAAGAGATCATCAATAGACCCAAGTCGATCAAGGCGAAGTTCAGAATGGTAGACATTCTCGAAGATTTCCTTGATCTCGGAGGCGCTTTTATGATCGCCCAAAACTAATATCGTAAGTTGAATGCCATGAGAGCTTATTAGAGGAAGGAATTGCCGGGAAAGGAAAAGCTTACAGCGGAAGACACCAACGGCGCTTGGGTCCATTGTAACAGCAGCTGTGTACGCTGCTGCAGTCTTATAAGAGGTAAGGTCCCACGCATCGTTGCCTGATCCCCAGACGGCCATGGATTGGGTTTCAGGATCCCAGATCTGGAAGAATTCACTCCAGAACGTCTCCATAAGACCACCGACAAGAATGTGCACTCCGTCCACCTTTTTCGAACTCAGATACTCCATGATAATCTTGGTTGACTCCTTCGGAAACAGCGTACCGGTGGGGATTTTAGTAAAGTCAACAGCGAAGTCGCTCGGAACATATCGAGGAACTCCCGCTTCTTCACATGCATCAACCAGAAGCATTTGGCCTCGAGTCATGACATCTGGGCTTCCAAAATAGCAGCAGATCACGATATCCGTTCCCCGGACAAACTTTTGGATAGAGTTTTTGTCATCGTAGTCGCCTTTGATAACCTCAATTCCGTACTCTTTCAAGACAGATTGTGGGAGTTTGTCGGGACTTCTGCAATAACCTCGGATAGTCACGTCGGTATAAGCTTGTAATTCCTGTGCCACACATTGTGCAAACTTCCCCGTAAATCCAGCAATTCCTACTACGGTAGGCATTTGGAATGACGGGATGTAAAAAAGAAGGTTGAGAAAAAGGTATTGAATGTAGTCAATCGGTAAAATCTTATTCAGCGATAAGTGGGATGCTGTCGCCCATTTATAAACCCACGTTTATCCGTCGTCCGGCATTGAAATCTATTTCTACGACGTCAAGTTCGAGGTGCTGATAAATCCGCCGGATGAAACGGATTTAATGGCCTTAGAGCCGTTCTAGTACAGTGCTAAATATTCTTAGTGTTAGCCTATTAATCTGAAGGTAAACCTGGCGAAGCTCATGCCTTGCGCGTAAGTAATAACCTAGTACTGTAACTGTAGTCCCTTTCCCCCACCCAAGTAATAAATTGATATATTTTTAAGCTTCACCGGTGTGGAAGCTAACTGGATTACACCATTCTTTATACAAAGTTCCATTGGGAAGAATCAGGATCGTTTCATTAATTTCATTGATGCAAGAAACTGATGAAGTTGCAGCTAGTGCGAAATCATGGATGGCTTTTGCGGACTTCAAGAGGCTTGTGTTCGCCAAAAACAGGTTTAACCAGATCATTTTCAACGATCCGCAAATACCACTCTGAAGTCAAGGGGTACTTTGAAGACATCTCTCTGTCAATGACCTGCGCAAATCCCCAGTATAGCCCCGCAGCAACAGAAAGGTCAGCCAAACTCAGCTGGTTTGTTGCCATATATTGGCGACCACCCAAATGCTTCTCTAACGCATCTAGAGAAATATTCAGACGCTCAAGTGACGATTTCTCCTGGTCTTCATTGTAGGCACCCATGCCGTACCGCCAAAGAATCAAGGGCGTGATTGGCCCGAACAGCTCATTGTCAGCGAAATCAATCCACTGCCTGATAAGGGCACGCTCTTCGGCAGTATTTCCTAGCAACTGGCCACTTGCCGGTCCGCTTTCAGCCACGAACTGAGAAATCGCGCCGGACTCAAAAAGTTTGAGGCCCTTCGTGCTCTTGAAAACTGGAACTTTACCCAGCGGGAAATCAGAAAGAAATTCAGCAGATTTGTTGGTCTTGCCCATAACGAAGTCTGGTGCAATCTCAAGAGTTCGACCGTTCAGTGCCGCCACTGCTTGAACCTAACCATCCATAAGCAAATGATTGTTAACTGAGAAGAGGCAAGATACGAACGCACCTTCATTGCCCGAGGGTTTCCGGGGTAAGTAAACATCAATCCGAGAGACGCCATTGTGATAGATTAGGGAGGATGAATTTTGGAAGTGGTTGTGTATGGTGCTGGTGTAGGTTTAGATATAAACATAGCGCTGAACCAGTTAACTCCGCGAGGGCCCGAAAGTTCCGCCATCAATTACAAACCATTGCTTGCGGGTGTCTTCTAAAGAAGGTTTTTGATGTTCTAAGGATAATTTAATGGTCCAGTGACAACTCCGTGAATGATTTGTGGCAATTCCTGCTCATGCCTTAGATTACCCAGTCAACAGAAGCAAGGGCGAATGTCAGTATGGCATTAGCGCCTTTGGCAAAGTCTTAACCACTATATTAAGTTAGTGGAGAACGTCAGTAGGTTGCACTAGCGCATTTGTATTTCCTTGGCTCCGACCCGCAATCGCTAGGATGTAAGTACTGTCAAAGCGAGCTGAATCGGTATAGACTAGTATGCATATTGATGAATGAGAACTACCGGAACCATCAGGTAAAGATTGATTGATTGAAGAAGGAAAACTAGAACGAATGGAAAAGGGGCAGGCTGAGCTGTCCCATGGCGGTGTAACCGAGTATTCGAGTGACATTATCGATTTCGAGGTGTTACCCGCATATTACATACAAACACATAGGAAATGTGGGTTGGATTTGGACCAATCCCATGTCACTGTAATAAATCTCTCCACTTTTCCACGACAAGTACGTAATGGCACGTTTCCCATGTGTAACATACCAAACTATTACAGGGATGATTCTTTCGGTACAAATAAAACCGTTCTCATCTAAATAAACAGGCTAAGCGGGCGTCTTCAAAAGAATTAACGCCATCATGCATGAGTTTAAAACGTACTTTACTTGACCATGAGCACGGAACCGTCATTAAATGTTTGTTGTATTACTAATACTGAAAATGTGTAGCTTACAGCCCTCCTGATTGCAGCAATTTTCTAGAGAGAGAAGTTATAGAAATTTTTAGCTATCAGGTGATTAATTTCCCATCAAAGAGTGACCACGACCTTTTTCGCGGAAACACCCCTCTTCTGAATGTCAAGCGCATTCTGGATATCCTTGAGGCCAGTGCCTACAACGAAAGGATCTGGCTTAGCTTGTAGTCTTCCATTTGCCAGTGCTTCAGGGACAAATTTGCCCCAAATCCATTCGCCAACATGGTGGTTTGGCTCTTGGATGATAGCATATGCGAGAACTATACGCAGAACTGTTAGCGTCACCAAAAATAGAAGATTTTACTTTGTCAATGAGATCTCACCATATTTAGGAGCAAAGGTTGCAGTAGGCTTATCATATGGCAAAACACTAGCCACTGGGATAGAGATATTCAGTGTTTCCACGAGATCAGCCAAAGCCGCAAAGCTCTTTTCCTCGGCAATGGAGTCATAAATTCCCACGAATTTAGTGCCTCTAAGCGCAGTAGCTATGTCCTGGACTACGGTAGAGGATCGATAATCAAAGACGATATCAGCGCCAAGAGACTTCACAAATCCGTGATTCCCCGTAGAAGCAGTTGTCACAACGGTTAAGCCAGAAGCAGCTGCAAGTTGAATGGCGGTTGCTCCAACAGATGAGGCACCGCCCCAGATCAAGACTGTCTGGCCAGTAGGCTCTGCCTTGTTGGCGGAGGGAAGAGGGAGATTGAGGTACTCCTTTTGGTAAAGTCCTGCGCAAGCAGTGGAGATCGCGAGTGGCAAAACGACAGCCTGCTCAAAACTCAAGTTCTCCGGGATTGCTGCAGCGAGGGCTTCCGTCACCACGGGGTAAAGCTGGAAACCCGAGTTGGACGGGTTGCCTGTCATAAGGCCGTGACAGTGTCTAGGAGTCATTTTCACTGGGTCAGCCTTTCACGAGGGAGATATTATAGCAAAGGGACTTACGCAACCACTCTCTGGCCTTTAGTGAAGCGCGTTACTCCGGAACCAACAGCCTCCACAACACCAACTGCATCTTCACCCAAGATAAATGGGTATGTACTCAGGTAGCGACCATGGGTTCTGTAAAGTTAGTATTTGTGAGATGGAAACGAGAGGAACACAAACTGGATTTTCCAGTCGACGGGATTCTGCGATTAGAATTAGCAAGGGAAAATACGACCTTATACAAAAGCCCTCACTATGGCCACAGCTGCATTCTTGATGACGATTTCGCTAGGGCCGGGTGTCGGCCGGGGTCCGTCCTTAACAGCAAAGGGATAAGCACCTGCCCCAGTGAGCCACGCAGCTTGGTTTTTCCCCATTTCTTTTCGGTTCGTGTTGAAGAAAGCGTCAATTCGAGACTGGGAAAGATAAGCTACAAGTTTGAGCTCGACCGCGGCACAGGAATCAAAGGTATTTATAGCGCAGACCATCGGGTCATTACTAACAGATTACGAAGAAACGTAATTTAAGGAATCTGCGTAATTTACGAGCCCGGACTTAAAATGATTTATATCCACTTACATCCGATCGACCGACTTCTAAAGTGGGTTTTATAGATCATAGATGCGGCCAGAAGAAAGCCAGATGAGTAATACCCCTCAGGTTTGAAAGAAGAACCAAAGCCAAATAGAAGTCATTTAGAGATCGCATTTCCTTCATCTGAAGGACCTCATATTTGTTCTGTCTTAGACTCCTACCCACTGCAGCTCGTAACTCTTCTACTTCCTCAAATTCTTTTCTGCCTACTTCAGAATGCCTTTTATCACGAATAACACAGTTCTTGTGATAGGCGGTTCGTCGGGTATCGGCTACGCGGTTGCAGAAAAGTGACTCGCACAGGGCGCAAAGGTTCACATCGCTTCGTCGTCTTCGTCGCGCGTCAATGCAAGCGCTTTCTCTTTGAAACACGATTCCCTAATGGGGAAATTTCTGGTCATTGTTGTGATCTTGCTGATCACAACGTGGAGCAAAACCTCGAAAAGCTCCTAGAAGCTGCGAAGCCCCTTGATCATATTGTGTTCACCGCTGGTGATGCATTTGCCATCAAACCTCTGGCAACAATTGACCTCGATGCCATCCAACGGACTGGACACATTCGTTTCGCTGTTCTTCTTCTGGTTGCTAAGCTCGAAACCCTTTCTAAAACCCTGGTTTCCAATCTTCTTATACCCTGACCAGCAGTGCCGGTTCGCAAAAGCCGTTCCTCAACTAGTCCAATGATCTCTGATTATTTGTCGGGACTTCATGGAATAACTCGTAACCTGGCTTTTGATCTTAAGCCACTTAGAGCGAACTTGGCGAGCACCGGCGTTATTACTACACCTCTCTAGGGCTCTAATGGGTTCCAGAAGAAATGAATCAACATACAACTTTGGGAAAGGTTGGCGCACCTGAAGAAGTTGCAGAGGCATATTTTTACCTAATGAGAGACACAAATGCCACTGGTAGCTGTATTAGCACCGATGGAGGGTTGATCTTGCTTTAATGGACTTAGTTGGTCTATTGCCTGTCTACCAACACCCATCTAATAAATCAATCATTCAACCAATGAGACATGTTGATCCTCCGATTGGCGAGGAGGAGCCTTCGGGTTCTGGGTAGTTAGTTCAGTGCCCGCCAAAGATTCAATCAATCACGATTAGAAAAATTACTGTTAAGCACGCAAAAGCCGAGGCATTGGGACTGTCTCTTACCTCCAACAGGAATCTTAATGCCTGCTTCTCCGAAAGGATTTTCCTCGGTGGGTATGCCGTGAATATGTAGCCATTTTCGTGAATTAATATTGATATTGAGTTTTTGGTATTCTTCCATCATAGTAAAATATTCGAAACCCTTTTCGTATTAATTGATATAACAATCAGTTTTATATACTACTCGGAATTTAAGACTCCCGTCTGCCTTTGAACATTCAAGTCCCCATTTTCTGCCGGTTGCTTTGCTGCTTACAGCATAATCACGAGCTTTTTTGCAGAAACACCAGCCTTTTGAAGATCAAGACCTTTCTGCAGTTCCTCCAGTCCATGTCCAACTATAATAGGGTCAGGCTTGGCCTGTAGCTTGCCGCTTGCAAGTGCATTGGGTACGAAATCACCCCAGATCTTTTCCCCTACATTCTCGTTGGGTGGGTAGGCAATGCCGTATGAAGTAACTAGCAGTTTAATAAGCTCCTGTTTGGTAGAATCAAGATAAAACATTATAGATAGACTTACTGAACTTTGGGTTGAAATTTTCCGAGGGTTTGTTACAAGGCAGGACACTGGCAATCTTGACCGGTCCATGGAGATATTTCACAATAGCTCGGAGTGGCTCAAAACTGCGCTCTTCGCCAATTGCATCGTATATGGCAATGGAATTAGAGTTCTTAAGGTTGTTCGATATATCCTCAACAACAGATTCAGACTTGTAGTCAAACACTGCATCGGCTCCAAGGGATTGAAGAAGACAATGATTAGAAGTAGAAGCAGTGGTAACTACCTTCAAACCTGAGGCAACTGCTAGCTGAATTACAGCCATACCGACAGAGGAGGCACCTCCCCAAACAAGAAGAGTCTCAGATGTTGTCTTCAACTCGCTTGATGGCAGAGGTAGACCCAGATATCCGGGAAGATAGAGACCAGCCGCGGCCGTTGAGATAGAAAGGGGTAGGACGGAAGCTTGTTCGAAGCTCAGAGAGGCAGGAATCGCCGCAGTCAGGCGCTCAGAGGCGACAGGGTACAGTTGAAAAGACGAGTTCGCATATTCTCCTGTCTTTGGACTATGGAGGTGCCTAACAAACAAACATGAGTGCGTTCACTTATATATTACCGAATATCCAGGTAACTCACGCCATGACACGTTGTCCTTTATGGAACCTAGTGACCCCTTCCCCTATATCTTCTATTGTTCCTGCGGCATTTCGTCCAAGAATGAACGGATATGCCTTCTGATATGTGCCATTCTCCCTGCAATCCCATTAAGTTTGATGCACAACAAAAGGGAAGGTGCCGGGCACCTACTGGTTTTTCCAGTCGATCGGATTCTAATTGCATGGGTCAATAAGAGGTGTATGAATGATGCCATGGATATTTCGTATCACGTACCACTGCAACCGCATGGTTCTTGATTAGCACTTCTCCAGCTTTCGGTTTATAAGACGGGGCCTCTGCAATCAAGAAAGAATTGGTTCCTGGAGAGAGAATCCAGGCGGCACGGTTTTTCGCCATTTCGTGAGGTAGTAAAGGTGCGAGATTCAATCGATGCAAGTAGGCGTACAAGGTTAGGTACGAATAGAAACCAACAAGAAATTAAAATATTGCCTGTAAGACTTTTCCGTTCATTTCAGGGTTGCATGCGTGGCTCCACTTCCGCGTGATATTTTCCATAATGTTTCGTTGGCCAATTCCCCTTAATACTGCTAAGTCTCATGGTAATAGATATGCTCCTGTTCAGTAAGCTATGGTTGGTCATTAGAAGAATGTGTCGACCTGAGGGGTGATAAATTACCACCAGGAGTCGTACTGTTCAATGGATACCCGCTGCTTCACTAGAAAACCACCCTTTAACAGCGGTCATCTGAACACATTAATCACTCAACACACTCCTTGGAACCTCTGACCATGGCTAGCCTATACACCATTCCACATATCCCACATAAAGCTTAACGGCTGCTGAAGAAAATCCGTAAAAGTAGTTGATTCTGAGAACTATAGTACGCATTAACATGCGAATAGGGCCAATGGGGTAATAAAGACTGAAATTGAGATGTTTCCTCTTTAATCCCAGGATCGCACAGAATATTACGGTCCTTGTGGTGCGGTATCATTTCGGGTCGTAGGATATTGGTACGCGCTAGCACTGAGGGAACCAACCATGAGACTGTTAGTTGATTGATTAAACTAGTAGACCACTGTTGAGGGGATCTGTGCCTATTCGGCATTAAACCCCTCTCAATTGGGCTATCTCCGTTCTTTAGTAATATCCAGACGGGCAGATTTTTCGGTCTGAATCAGTATTCGCCTCCCCCTTCTGAATTTTGACTTCGGATTTACACATTGGCTTGCTTAACTCTAGCTTCCATCGCGTAGTTAAGCTCGATACTGAAAAATATCGCTGGCGAGTTGCCGGTCCCACAGGATAGAGTTCAAGCTAATGCCTCTTCCTGCCCGCCGATCCCCACCAACTGGTGAACGGGTTTTTCGTCTCCTGTGATTGGACAGTATGACCCTTCTGACCCATTTTCCCAGTACAGTAGCAACCCAAGCAATGGTGGTAATCGGAACGCTAATGCAGCCAACTGACAGCCCCACCTGAGCTTAAACTGGCCGCCCAATCGGGCCGAGCAAAGGGCAATCCGAACGGAGACCTGTCAATTTCTGACGTTTCCATTATGCGTGATTCGCAGGAGTATCCTTACGTATTCGGTGTACCGTGGCGGTATTGAGACGATTCTTGAGACCCCAGGGTCAGCCAAAGCGTCGGCCATAGCCCGTCAAAAGTACATATTTTGCAAGGCCGTTCGAGGGATTTTCAATTGCAACAGAACATCTTCGTATGATGACTTCCGGGAAGAAGAGCCAAAGAAATGAACTAAGAGCTAACTTTTTTTGGTAATTGTAGAAGAGACACCACTGTTTGTGATAGCGTTGATGACTTGATCGGTGGCAAAAACAGCTTGAGTTTCTCAAGAGGAATTCAAAGCCGTGCGCGGAGAGTACAATCATCTTCCAGAGCCCATCAAAAACTTGGGCTACATCATCGTTCTCCACGGGGAGGTCGTATTGACCCTTCAAAATGGCAGCCAGGTCACGCTCCGCCAAGGAGAGACTACCGTTCAGCAAGGTACGACGCACAGCTGGGCAAACCCATCGAATGAGTGGGCTAGATTACTTTCAGTCATGCTTCCTGCGAAAGCGATTCTCGTAGACGATAAGGAATTGGAGTCATATTAGCCTTTTAATTAGTGGGCTATATTGCAATCGAAGATGATCAAAAAAGTACCTCGTGCTGGGTCTCTGTCAATCGTCGGGGGGTTATCACTATCATTAGACAGTGTGAATGCAAGGAGCTCTACTCTCAGCCACGCATGCCATTGACTACCGTGATCACGATGCAGGTTGTGTCTCAGTGTTTGAAATGCGGTCGTTGGGGCAACGCTGGATCGTGAACAGATCACGTTGTGAGAACGGGGAAACCTGAAAATCTCCGGGCATTTGGTGACAGAATGGATTTTGCTGAGGCCCGATATATCCGCGAATGATTTGTTTGTACACCAATGTGCCTTCAACGACCTTCAACGACGGTGTCTCCATAGACCTGACACCACTATCCTAGTACGGAGTGGAAGTCATGTCTCGTTGATTTACCAGAATCTGCACTGAATTGTGGCTCACCATGGCATTAATTGAGCCACCTTCCAACATGTCTCACTTTGAGCAGATAACCTCACCAGTGAATAACCGATTCTATACTGTGCTGACAGGATAGATGCTGCGATCGACCCGACCTATATGCATTGAACAGGCACATCTGAGCGCAACGAGCATTTCACAATCACCTACCAGGCCAGCATCAATTGCTAGCCGAGATCACTTATCGGCCACTATATTATGTGAGCCAGTAATGCTCCCTCAGAACTAGTAGCTAATATCTGGCAGAACTTGCCTCAGAGCGAACCCCGAGCGTCCGATCATCATGAAAGCCCCAGACGCAAGTTACAAATCCATTTCGTGGATACCTCCATCTTCAAATCTACGCACATGTCGTCACTGCCTCCCATGATTCGGAGACTCTGAGGGCGTGCCAACATCAAGACTACAGGTGCGCTCCGCCATGGCTTGTTGACTGAAACCCCATACCACCGCTCCAGTTATCTTGCATGAGGGTGATTCGTCGGCAATCAGGTACGTCTGCCAAGTGCCATTGGTCCAGGACCAAGTGGTGTAGGATTTGCCGATTCTTTGTGGCATCGTGTACACCCTATGACATGTATATTGTGATATGAGTCTGGTGCAGATCAGGAACCAAGTCGAACCATTGGAACTAATCCCAAAGTATGTATACGAAGAACAAAGTTGATTGGAAACCAACTCGATCTTCTCTTTTTATAATATAGCCTCATGTTTCCCTCTTGTTCTTTTCCTCCTACGTTGTTCTGTTGCTTTTCTTGCTCCTCTATAGAAGCTCCCTGAGACAACTCAAACAAACTGGATGGCCCTGCGCAAAACGGCCAAGGCCCAACATGTCACCGGATCCCCCACTACAATAGTTAACTTAGTTAACTAATTAAACTAGGTGTTTGAGCAGCAGTTGGAATTCAGAGCGCGAAAGAGGGAAATGAGATCTTCTCGGAAGATGAACGTGGGATCGAGGAAAGAAAAAGAGAAAATATACTTGTTCACTCTATTTGGGATTATCTACATTTGGTCCAATTTTCTGTACTTGTGTCGCAGAAGCCTTATGCTCTAGGTCCTGAGGCAATACAGATTTTCAGAAGAAATATCTCAAATCGTCACGTAAGGCGATGAGTGCGCATTCTGCCGACAGGCCCCCCACAACATGATCCATGGATATAAAATTTCCGATTTACTCGCGATTGGGTAGGTAATTGGGAGCTGGATTGGTTCCTTCGCACTTCCGACATGTCGTTTGAAACATCCGCTCGGACTGTTTGTTTCTGGGGTGCTTTGAAAAGTCAAGGAAAGCAAATTGTGTTTTTCGCAAAAACTTGATAAGTGCTAAGCCCGATTAGCATTGGCATCGGAGGAAGAGACGATATCGAAGGTATTGTCCTTGATCCTTCATTTCTCGGGTATCTTGAGGATCAATATGGTGTTTGAGAGAACCAGACTATCTCGTTGTGGGAGCAGACACGATGTGAGTGCAAAGGCTGAGGTTCAGAAATAACGGGTGCTCGGGAATAGTAAATAGACATCCGCTATCAGACCATATATCCTTCTTAGGGGAAATATCGGACAACAACTTCCACGCCAAATTGAATTTTTGAAATATCTCAGGAACCACGCCAGTTGGCAACTTCTCGTAAACGGCAGTTTCAAGTTAACTCCCTGCGCTATCATTTGATACCGGTCTCGAGCTTCCTCGACCAGTATTGCGATGTTGCGCGCGTTAAAGGGCGTTAGGCCGGTCCCGCCAGGGGCTTCTGGAGGCCTATTAAAATCTCTGCCATCGAACAGAGAGCGCGTATTAAACGCTAACCACACTGCACACGACCTTCTAAAAGAGCTTAGAAGGGGTTAGAATATAGCAAGACCAGCTCCTAAGGTCGTCAACTTCCTCCGGTAGTAGAAGACCTAACGAAGGACCTCCTGTCGACGCCCCTAACCGACTAGCAGCAGGAGCTCGAAGCGCTGCGTAGAGACCTAAAGCAGGAGATTTAGGCCGTTAAAGCGGCCGTCGAACCGCTAGTAAGGCAGACAATCAGATTGTTCGCTAAAGTAGCTGTTAGAGGGCTAGCGCCGGTACACTTTCTCTCTTCCTATAGCTTATCGAGTAGCTTACTAACCTGCCCGGCGGAGGTAGTACGTAACCGCGAAGTTATAGTATACCTAGGTAACCGCTCGTAAATTAGCGTATTTCGCTATCTAACTAGCGTAGAGCTTACTAAGCGCGCGAATTAGGCTAGAGTAAAAGCGGCTCGAACGACTAATACTGCGCCCATAGCGTCCGTTGTAGTGCTTATATCGCGATAGTTAAAGTCTAGTAATCTCCGCTTTATAATACGCGATACGAAGGAGGCCGAGATTATACGGATCTATTAAGAGAAATAGGCGAAGGGCCTATACAAGACAGCGTTTATCTATATACTAATATAGGGAATTATCGTAGACGATATTAATATACGCTCGCTCGGGATTAATAGGGCGTCGGATAAGATACTGCAGGAGAGAGTAATTAAGGATCTGTTAGCGAGTAATGTATAGTACTAGGGGGATAGGGCTAATATCACGAAAGTTAGCTAGCTTTATATCCTATCAAAGAAGAGTAGCTTACTAGTCGTTAAGTTTACCTCTCTAATACTAGCGAATATAGCGATTAATAAGGGGGTCCTCTAGGACTATAATAATTTAATAGCTAAGGTCTATAACCGATTAGCTTATATATAGTAGTATTTTAACTATTAATAATATAGGTATATAGGAACTACCTATACTAATACTATGAAATACGTATACTACGCTAAGGGCTATTAGTCTCGGGATTGCCTACAGAAGGATACGTAAGAGAATAAGTATACTAATTACGAGGGTATATATACTACGTAGAGTACCGAATACGAAGTATACTAGCAGGAGTTTAAACGTATAGTAGAACTATTAAAGTACTATAGAAGATATTACTATATACCGGTACTATACAGTGTTAACTAACCGCTAGCTACCCTATATTCCTCCTCTATTAGCTCGTAGGGAACACTAAGGGATTTATTATCGAGTAAGGAGTCTACTAGTAAGCTACTTACTCGTAGCGTTAAGAGTAGCAGTCTTACGCTAGCTATACGCCCTAGTAACAGGGGTAAGGGTACCGGCCCTATACTAATAGTAAGCTAAACAGGAATAAGCCTATAGGCTAGTTAGTATATACCTAAGGCAGCAGATAAATCAGTAATAATAGTGTTATCCGGCAGGAGGAGGAGGGGGAGACTACGTAAGGCACAGAGGCCCGAACCTTAACTAATAGAGACTAGTAAGGATAAGACCTTACTAATAGAGGGCCGCTCCTAAGAGTAACCGATTGTCCTGAACTAACCGATATTCTAATTTTCGACCGAACTAAGCGCGTTTTAATTCTCTACAGGAAGTACCTTCGCCCTACTGCTAGCTAATATAATTAACTTCTAACTAGAAGGGTCTAGCTCGCAGATAACTAGCACCTAGTTAAGGGTAGAAAAGGCTAGGGCCCGTACCGCAAAGGTACGTAAGGCTAGGCTAAGGAAGGCTATTAAGAGAAAGACTAGCAATAACACCGACAGTATAAGGAAGTTAGTACGTATAACAGAGCTAGCAAAGGAGGTAAATTAGGAAAGGCTCGAATCAGAACTTAGCTCTAAGTTAGATAAGGTTAATATAAGAGATCTAGAGCGTTAGCTTAAAGCTTATAGGGGCGATTAGGACTACTAACTATTGTTACTACTAGCGTAGGCGGAGGATAGCAGGAAGCGAAAGCAGCCCTATAGTAAGGATCTATCTCTTAGTATTAGATTGTCTAGGAAGCGCAAGATATACAACAGGAAATCTTCTATATCTCGCTACTAATAAATTGTTATAACAGATAATAATATACACTAAGGGACCTTAAAAT
This sequence comes from Penicillium subrubescens, assembly GCF_028828155.1. Lineage (NCBI taxonomy): Eukaryota > Fungi > Ascomycota > Eurotiomycetes > Eurotiales > Aspergillaceae > Penicillium > Penicillium subrubescens. The sequence goes on along the minus strand of NW_026643160.1, from coordinate 991,078 downwards.
ATACTAGTACAACGTGCACAGATCAAAGGATATAGTTATAGCGTAATTCCTGCGTAAAGAGGAGGTTATTAGCGTAGATATTATCGCTATCTAGGAGCCCTAGGAGAATCCCTTCTATAACAATACCTACTACCCGTTAAAGCAGATATATAAGCTATTATATCCGGCGGCTACTAAAATAGGCGGCAGAGCAAGGGTGTATATATTTATTTCGAAGAAGATAGGCGAACACACTCACTTAGTATACTCTCGAGACTGTTAGGAGATCCGTATTAAGACTAAGTTATCCGGGGAGCTTCGAATCGTTAACGTCTATAACAATCAGCAGTAAGGGGTAGCCCTCTGCCTACTATAGGGTAAGCTACTGCCTATCCGTAAATAGAATAGGGTCTCCTACCTTATACTAGGGGATTTTAACCTACACTACCCGGCCTAGGGCAGCGATAATACCCTATATAACGTAGGCGCTAAGGATCTACTAGATCTTATAAAAGTAGCTAGTTTAGATAACTAGCTAACACCTAGCACTATTATACGCGATCAGGCTAGCTTACAGTCTACAATCGACCTCGTTTTTGCGTTATACTCGCTAAGAGAGTAGATAATAGTATATATAGTCGATAATAGTGTATATACTGATTTAGACTACCTACTAATACTTACCTTACTAGAAATTAACGTACCTAAGCCTATAGATCCTGTTAAACAGAGGAGCTAGAAGGCTATAGATATAGAGAAGTTCCTTAAATTTGTCTCTCTTAACCTTACCGGCTAGCGCTAGATACGGCTATAGGGTAAAGATAAGTCTTCGCCCTATAATATAGATAACGCCGTCGACTATATCCTAGATATCGTTTAGCGGGTAGCTTAGGAGTTAATACCCTAGGTAAAGCTGTTAGCGTAGGCCCGCTAAGGCTAGACCCCCGAATACATAGAAGTAATCTTAGCGTCGCGCAGGCAATACCGGTAGTATATACGCACACACAGCGAGGAGGACTAGGATAAATATAAATTAGTAAGGAATATAAAAGGAAGAGTAGTCAAAAAGGCCTTAAAGTAAGGCTTTCGCTAGTAGGTATAAGACACAATTAATAAGGGCCCCTGCGGCCTGTAGAAAGTGTTAAAATAGGCCTGAATAAGGGATCAGTCGACTAGTAGTAATATCCCTTCTCTAGAGAGTGCAGACAGAGGGTTAGTAGAGACTCACTAGGAGAAGGCTGACCTACTTCGTTAAGTCTTCTTTCCTCTACTACTAGCTACCGATCTCTCTAATATTAGCCCGAATACAACCCTATATCTAAATTAACTTACCTTCCTAGCGATCTCTTAATAAGAGGTTATCGATACGAGTAAGCGCGCTCTACCTAATAAAGCGCCTAGTAAAGATAGTATCCCGAACTACGTATAGAAGATACTAGCAGATAGTAGTTACGACTTTATAGTAGTCTTAACGGCTATCTTCGACGCGTATATACAAACAGGCTATAATCCTTATTACTTCTAGGCCTCTATTACAGTAACGCTTTGTAAGGGCGGCCTATAAGATTTTCGGTAACTGAAATCGTACCGGCTAGTAGCCCTATTAAATACCCTCAGTAAGATCCTAGAGTCTATTATCGCTATATATATTATGTAGGTAGTAAAAGAATATAGACTACTACTAAAGACCTACCTTAGTAGTAGGAAGGGTATCTTAATAGATTATATAATCTAACTAATCCTCGATAGGGTACACTATATATAGGGGCGAGGCAAGAAGGTATTAATACTACTACTTAACGTAGCGGGTACCTATAATAACGTCTCCTATAAATAGTTATTAAGTAATATTAAACAGCTCCGGCTAGGCTAATTTATACCTTAGATTACTTTATTTCTTAATAACAGGAGTACCTATATTAAGCTTCTAGGATATCTCTTAGATAGCTTCCTTATACCTACCGGTATCCTACAGGGCTTACTAATCTCGCCTATCCTATTCCTATTATTTAACTCGCTACTACTATCTATATACAGTACTAATAGGAGGATAGGAGAGGCTAAATCCTGTAATATCGGGTAGGTAAATAACGTAGTAATCCTAATAAAATCGGAATTATACTACTCGAACGTCTAGGCGATAGAATAGGTGCTTAAGAAAGCTAATTGTCGACATGAGTGGGTGCATAAGCCCATGCTATCGAACTTGACAGAATGCGACGGAACGTCCACGTGACGATGATCTTCAACGATTGACATCAACAACTTGCACACATGACGAAAGAGCTTCAACACTCTATTTCTTCTGATTTCTATGAGATTCTAGTCTGACGTATTGCCTTGATTTCATAAAGTTATAAATTCTGCCTGTTTTCCATAGCTAGTTGAATCAAGTTTAATGATTGTGATGAAGTTGGAGCATTCTTCTATCATAAGTTAACTTCCGATTCTGAGCCGAATCGTACGACCCTTTCGACCTGACCTATACGATTCTTCGCCAATCGTATACTGATTTAACCAACCGTGCACACTCGCTTGCTTGTGCACGCCGAAGGATTTATGCTGACCTCGTAAATCCGACACTAATTAATAGGCTAGGTAGTATATAGCAAAGTTCGTACCTAATAAATTCGAACTTATCTATTTCAATAACCCTTAACAAGGCGATATCACTAATTAATATAATAACTAAGAAAGTAACTAGGGGAATAGTAACACTATCGATATATACGACTTCGATAGCGTATACCCTTAGGGCAACGACTAGATACCTATTAGAATCAACGACGAATTACTAATACAACCGAAAGAAGCCGCGAAATATCTAGGTGTTTAGCTCAATAAATACCTTGATTTTACTACCTACTATCAAAAGCTACTTACGAAGGCTAACAGCACCCTCAAAGCCCTTCGGGCGATAACAGGGTTAATATAAGGTGCCTTACTCGCAGCGATACGAAAGGTCTACTAAGCGGTAGTAGTGCTATAGATACTTTACGGGATATCTGCGTAGTACTACCCTACAGCTAGATCTTTACCCGCGTGGGAGATAAAACGTACAGTTAACGAATTTACTAAGGTTCAACGACGTATAGCGATTCTTATTAGCGGCGCCTTTAAATCTACTAGTACAGCAGCACTTAATGTAGAGCTCTTTATTATACTAATACACCTACTTATAGACCAATTTATCTAGGAAACAGCAATACAAATCTAAATAGGAGCTACGTAGGCTTAGCTAGACTCCCTTTGCTGTGCCCCCTGATCCTTACAGGAGCGTAAGAAAGGTAGATAGAGCCCTCTCGAAGCCCTTAGATAGAAGAAAGACGGTATCCTCGACCTAAAAGGAAACGTGTAGGAATCGCGTAAAGCGTTCGTTCTAGCGCTATAGGAGGCACAGATCCTATACGTTATCGACAAGGATACAGAGGCTGCGTAGGCCTTGTATAACAAAATTAAGATAGAATCTCTTTAATAAGCCGCACTAGACCGAACCCCGACAGTCTTATTCTTTATAGATAGAAGTAGGTATAAAGGCTAGGTCGCCGCTTTAGCTATTGCCCTACGTAAGGGCGTCTTTTAACAGCGATATCTTAGAACTAGCGAGGAATCTACAGTATACGTTGCTAAGCTTAATAGTATTGAAATAGCGATTACTAACCTCTCTAACCGGCTAGAAGGCTAAAGACCTACGAAGATAGTGATTTTCTCTAACTGCTAGGCCGCTATCTAGGCAGTGCAAAACCTAAAGCGATTGTCAGGCTAGTTTGTGCTAAGTACTATCTATAACTACGTCCGGGCCCTCCGATCGTAAACGCCTACGTTCGATCAGATTCCTATCGAGATCCGCTAGATCCCTGTATACGTAGGCGTTCCTAGCAATAAGACTGCCGACGTTAAAGCAAAGTTAGTAGTAACCGGAGGTATAGTAGGGTATAGGTCGGATTAACCTTACACCGGTGATTCGGTAGGCAGTAGATCCCCTAGCGGTCGAGTCCTTCTAGTAACGACCGCAAAGCGCTAAGTGCGGCGGCGTATCAAAGAGAGATAGGCGTAAGAGTAGGCAAAGGAGCGAACTAGCAAGCCGAATCAGCGATTGATAAAGGTTCTAGACAAGAAGGTTCTTCGGCTATTCGATTCCCTGTCGAAGCCTTACACTTCGATCTTGATTCAGATGCGATCGATGCGCATTGCACTGAACTATTTCTTGTTCAAAATTAAGGTAGTCGAATTAGATAAGTGTTACTGTAGAGAAGGGTCTTAAACCCCGAGACATATCTTAATACAGTGCCCGTTGTACGCTAATTTGAGGCAGACCTTCCTTGATAAGATCCGGATAACCGATCTTAGGGATTCGACGGATTATAATACAATCGTATCACACTCGCAGGCCACCCGCTACGTGGCCGAATTCATGCTTCAAACAGGCCTACTAGGACAGTTCCGGCACGTCGAAATCGAGCCAGAGCCCCCGCAGGGCGAAGGAAACGATCCGCTAGGATGATCTGGCGACGGCACAGGGGGTGAAGACGCTAGGTAGGAGGAACGCTAAACCCACGGCCACCGAGAGGTCGTGGAAGAATACATCCAACAAGTCAACACGCCAGTCGACGACGAACGCCACCAATTAAGAACGAAGCAGAAGAGATACCGGGGATGGAGGTGCAGAGGAAGCGGCAGGCCAATGTGAGGGCGAATTGAGAGATATATCGTGGGACTGAGGGCTTGGAGGGCGTTTTGATACTGTTTTGGACTGACTTTTGGGCTACTTTACTTGGCAATACGCCGTTTTCCTTTGTATTTACTGTTTCATGCGCGGGTCTGGCGTTCGGATCACTCTTGCTTCCGCCGGAGGGAGCGCCTGCATAGCCATTACGCCACTAGTTAGGCTGCAACAGGTTAATAGAGTGTTGATTGATTGATTGATTGATTGATAGGGGAAATATCTCAATTATTGATTTACTTCAAGGGCGACTGACGATCAGGTTCTACAAGATTGAAGAAATGTAGAAATGTTCTACCTCTTTGCGTTTGATAATTTCAACATTATAAGGGCGGAAATTATTTGCGAGGAATGTAGGTCTGAACTACAGTGTGTCCTCCCCCACTTATGATCCAGAATTTTCTATCAGAGAATTTAATTTTCCTTCTCGATGTGTGAAAAGGGAGGATATGTCCCGACAATTCAAAAGTTGGGCGAAAGCGAGCAAAAGTTAGTGAAAACAACCATCAATCAATCAATCAATCAACACTCTATTAACCTGCTGCAGCCTAACTAGTGGCGTAATGGCTATGCAGGTGCTTCCTCCGGCGGAAGCAAGAGTGACCCGAACGCCAGCCCACGCGCATGAAACAGTAAATACGAAGGAAAACGGCGTCTTGCCATATAAAATCAGCCCAAAAACAGTACTAAACCGCCCGTGATGCTCTCAATCCTACAGTATATCCTTCAATTTGCCCTCACAATAGCCCGCTGCTTTCCCTGCATCTCCATCTCTGCTATCCCTCTCCGGCATCTTTATCCTCCTGCTTCGTTCTCGATTAGTGGCGTTCGTTGTCGACTGGCGTGATGACGTGTTGGATATATTCGTCCACGACCTCTCGGTAGGCCGTGGATTTTGCGTTCCGTATACACAGCGTCTGCACTACCTACGCCTGCTAGTCTATCCTGGCTTATCGTTCTTGTCGCCTCCTTCGGGTAGCTCTGGCTCGATCTCGACGTGCCGGAACTAACCTAGGAAGCCTATTTAGAGCATAAATTCGGCCACGTAGCGGGTGGCCTACGAGTACAATACAATTGTATCGTAATCCGTCGAATCCCTAAGATCGGTCATCCGGACCTTACCAAGGAAGGTTTTCCTCAGATCAGCGTACAACGGGCACTATATCAAGCTATACCTCGATGTTTAAGACCCTTCTCAATAGTAACACTTATCTAATTCAACCGACTTAATTTGTACAGGAAATAATTCAGTACGATAACCTCATAGTACTTATATAACCTAACTGTCGGATTTTAGACAGGGTGCACAAAATCCTTGTGTGTACACAGAAGCGACTCACTATATTGGCCACCATGGAAGGCGATAACGGTCGCCACTATACCGAATTAAGAATATTTTTATGTTTTGTACATCATTCTACACCGAATTGATATCATTGTTTTCAAACTTGATCTTACACGTAGTCATCTCGGATATTGACATCTAAATCCACTAGATATCATTCAATGCCCTGTCATTCTATACATATTAAAGTTACAGTCACGGCTGGTATTGCCATCCATGTCGGAAAATAGAGAAATATTGCTTCAAATCCTGATCACATGATACAACAAACCATACATAGGTGCGTCCATTTCTGAAAGTTGGTCCAGGTTTGCAAGGTGACGGATGAAAGTGTAAAACTGTATGTATAGTCATGTACCGTTACATATCCAAAAAAAACCATCCCATCCACCATGGCGTCGTCTGTCCACTCCGAGAATGACTAAGTCGTATATATACATGTCGGATTAGAACTTCCTTTTTCCCCCAGAACATAATGCACTTTGTCATGGCTTACACCGCTCCAGCAGAGCGCGTATATCCTGTCGCTTGATCGGCTTGGTGAGAAAGGTGTCGATTCCAGAAGCAAACGCCTCCTGCTGCGCAGCCGCACTGTCCAATCCTGTTAACGCGATGATTGATGTCGGGTACCATCGTGGCTTTGAGGAAGATTTCTTGTCAAAGTGCTCCCGCTCGAACTGGCGGATCGTGCGGCTGGCTTTAAAACCGTTCATTATCGGCATTGAGATATCTGAATTGTCTGTTAGCTTGGTTGAGGTTGAGCGTGAAGAGTTTAGCCGACCTATGATGACCACGGCGAACTTGCTTGGGTTCTCGCGGAACCGCTCCACGGCTTCGAGCCCGTTGCTCGCGGTCTCACAACTCCAGCCTTCCTTTGTCACGAAGGTCTTGAGGATCCTTAGATTCACCGGGTTGTCCTCGACGAGTAGTGCGTATGGTTGGTGATGCGTCGGAGCGCTCTCCCCGTCCGGCATAGGATGGTGTTCCAAGTGTGGGCTTCCAACGGAGCTTCCCAAGTCTCCACTATCCTGGCTTCTAACTGTATCCGTGGTAGGTCGTTTGCTAATCTTCATCCTGTCCCTCGGCGCGTCTCTTGTGTCGATGTCTAGAGGCAGATGCGAGGATTCCGGCATTTCGACCCAGCGGGTCCCTTCTTCGCGGTGGGTATCTTCGCCATGGAGTTGGCGAATACATAGCTCCAATGTTTTTGCGAGCTTGCGCGGCCCGCAGGGCTGGCTGATGAACTCAACAATAGAGTCCCGGTCGCGTTTTAAGGCCATTGTGCGCGCGAACATATTATGCGCGATCTCCGGAGACTGACAGATGACAATGAGGGGTGATATGCCATTTAGGTCGTGGAGGTTGAACTGCTGGTTTTCTTCGGCATCTGGTCCGTCTAGATCAGTGTGGACCATGAGGTAAAAGTCGCAGGGAGTGCGGTTGCCATGCAAAGATGCTGTTTTGACGGTGAGATGGAACCAGTCCTCACACACGCGCTTTAACGCGTTGTACAGCGTGACATCACGATCTGAAGAGGCCGAAGAGCCGAATCCCAGCAAGCCAATGGTTTTCCCGCTCCCCTCTTTCCGTAAGAGGCTATACGCCGCGTTCGAAGAAGACCCGTCGGAAGTGTCTGGTAGAGAGGCAAGTTTGAGCGGCACCTGAATGGATATTTCGGTACCGCGATCCTTCTCCGAATTGACTTCGATCGAGCCGTCAAGCGAGCGAAGTATCTTTTGCACAATGCTTAGTCCGAGTCCGCTACCAGGAGCAAGTGTATCTTCTTGCGAGAACGGAGCGAACAACCCATTTCGTAAGAAATTTGTGCCGATGCCTTGCCCGGTGTCTTTAACAGTGAGTGTGACGAGATACATGTCGTTAGGTTCCGGTGAGCCGTCGGAATCCTTCCTCTCCGGGCAAGATGCTTCGGTTGCCGTCAACCGCAGGTAAATGTATCCGTGCGTGGTGTATTTCAGTGCATTGCTAAAAACGTTCATCAAGATGCGGCGCCAGCACCCGGCCTGGGTGTAAAATTTCCACTCGGCTGCCTCCTGGATGTCAAATATGATGGTCACTTGCTTTGGCTGATGGGTAGCTTGCGAAGCCTCTGCATTACCATGTCGATGCTGGGCGCGAGGGTGATGATAAAAGCTGTGGCCGGCAAAAACACTCTCCGCGACTTCCTCGAGTACAGAGTCTAGCTGAACATCCTCGAACGCGTTCTCAATGCTGCTTGGAGGAGTGCGCTCGAGATTTGCTTGCTCCTGAGCTGAGGCTTCGCGGACGGTACTGCGTCGGTGCTGCTTCTCCTTCTTCTTCTTCTTCTTCAGCTTAGGGTCTTGCTTGAACTTGTCAATATAGGTAAAATCGAGCAAATGGTTGATGGTGTCGAGTAATGTTCGGCCACAGGACTCAATGGTATGAACCATGCCCTGTTGCAGCGCGTTCATAGCAGTGTCACCCAAGATATCTGCAGTTCCAAGAATGCCGTGCAGCGGACTTCGCAGTTCATGCGATATGCTGGTGACGAGGTTCGTCTTTGCCTTTTCTGCCATTTCCACGTCTAGCATATGTACCTCAGCCATGACACTGTTGCTGAATGCTCGGAGATAGGCAAGTTCATTCTCAGCCGTAAAGACACGTTTGGGAGTATTTGTCCAGACAAAGACCCCGGAGAGCCATCTCGATCTGTGCGTATCCCATAGAGGAAGGAAGATGATACTACGCGCACCTCCAAATGCCTTGCTTAAGTCGTCTGCATCCTGCTTGTGCCGTCGCCGTGGCCTTTTGCCGCTACCCTCGCTTCCTTGTGTCCCGGCACTGGTGCTGCTATCGTCGGATAACGAGCCGTCTTGCGTATAGTTGAAAATTTTCCCATGCGGGTACCGGTTCATCATTGCCATGAGAACACTCTCTCGTACTGCATAGTTATTCGATGTCGCACGACGGTCGCAGTCATTCCTGGTGGAAGACTGGGTGGTGGAATAGCCCAGAGTGCGGCAGGTGGTGGGATTCTCCTCGGAATTCGGAGGGAGAAAACTGGGGGTGGGTAGAGACGCACTGTCGCCGCTGCCCGTGTTCGTGCTGTCTTCACTGCTCGACCTTGTCCTCTCCTCAGTCGTTTCGTACCCGACGAGACCGCCAAAAGACTCAATCCTCGCATCAAGGAAAACGACACCCTCCACTTCAATAGACTCACGGATCAAATTAGCTGCCCGGAAGAATATCCGCTGCAGCGCAGCCGGAGTGGTGTCGTCAGGCAGTTTAGCATCGGAATCCGAGGATCGATATGTTGCCTTGACTTTGTGGCGCTTGTTCGACTCCTCGTCTTTGGAAAACGCTACATTTTCCATTGGACGATGTGTAAGCTGCCACATTTGAGTCTGTGTTTCCTGGAGATCCTGCTCGTTTTTGTTTAACTGTCCCTCAACCAGATCCCTCATCCACGGGCTGTCAGCCTCCTCCTGCTGCTCCTCCTCCTCCAGCCAGGAATCACGGAGCGTGGTCTTGCCTTCCACAAAGCTGCCAAGACCAAAAATCATCCGCTTGGCCTGGCTGTTTAGGTGTTTCGACCGTACGGTATCCAAGTGCTCCATCACCGTCGCCGCCATGTGCTTCATAAAGTCTATTGACGATGGGTCCATTTCGGATCGTCGAGGCTGCGTTTCAAATATTCCGAATGATCCTATCGTACTCCCTCGAGGTGTCACTATTGGCACTACCACACAAGACCGCGCGTTGAGAAGCCTGTTGACCAGACTGTGTTTCTTTATGTATTGGCTGGTATGTGCGTCTGGTATGACTAGCGCTCCCCGAACTATCGCCGGGTCATCCGATGGCTCTGAAAGAGGTAACTCGGCAACCTCGATGCATACGCCACTGCCTATAGGCAATATGCAACATCCTAGTCGTATTTCGTCGTCCGTTGGCGATCCCGTAGCTTCGGCGAGGATGTATTGGTGCGTGGGTCCAAACAGCGAGATGATTGCCCGCTCCGCGCCGAGCCGCATGGCCGCCAGCTGAGCCAATGATGTCAAGACATGGTCTCGCGACGGTGTTGGAACGAATTTTTCCCGACCGTACTCGTCAAGGGGGGCAAAGGGAAACGAAGCGTGGCCACGTGGGAGATATCTTGGTGAGTTAGCAGGTTCGCTCAACAAAGCAGTGCTGCACTTTTTGCTGACCTGTAGAACTCTCGCTCCTTTGACACGCTGAAACACGCCAGTTCCTTGGGTTGACTGTCTAAAGTCATGTTATCGCTCGCGTGTTATGTCTTTGAGGATCATCACAGGTTCTGGTACCACAGCGCAGCCGCGGGTTGGACTTCGTGCGGACTTTTAAACTGCGCGGTCTGGGTGTGAGCGGATGATATCATTCTGCTCCCCCGACGTCATCGCGGTTCCTGACGCGCCAAGATCTGCAGAGGCTTAAATCGGCTCTTTCCCGCCCAACGAACACAGGAATTAGGACGCCACTGACATCTCTGTGCGCTCCATGATATTGCGGCCCACCCACCGCTTCCGCTTATGGGTGCGCCCAATACCCGTCATCCCTAAACCCCCGTCTTTTGTATGGCGTCTTCATACACAAGATACATAGCTATTCCATATAGATTATTCGGTCTAGATATATATCAACACTTTGTTTTTCTATGTTTAACTGGCTATATAGATAATTATCTATCTATTACTCCTATTCATAGTTTTTAAAATAGAAATTAGATATAGTAGGATACAATACTCCCCCTTCTATTTTTCTCTTAATAAAAATTTACTATGAGGAGATTTTAAATCTATTATGACATCTTTAATCTTAGGCTAGAATTCCTAAAAACCTTATAGATTAAAGTTCATGCCTACTAGAATCTAGATAATGTTTTAAAAATAGGCATCCCTAGTAAAAATATCTCGATTTTAGAAGAATTCTAGAAATGTGAGGTACATACCTTTTGTATGGAAATGCCATACAAAAATAAGTATGGCGGGAATTTAGGGCGCACCCATAAGCGGAAGCGGTGGGTGGGCGGCAATATCATGGAGGGCACAGATATCCGTGCCCTTCGCTACGCTGCGACCCACCCCTACGCTCCCGCATATGGGTGCGCCACGCCCCCTTCATAGCCACTCGACCTTCATAGATTTTTGAATAAACCATTCAACCAGCCAATTCACCCACCACGACATGCCTAAATCTGCCGATTTCGACGAGAGCCGTATGGCTAAGGCCCTCGCAGTCGTAATGTGCCAAAAGAAACCGAATATCGCGAAAATTGCGCGTGAATTCGACGTGGTCTATTCAACCCTTGCCGGTCGCGTCAGAAAAGCGGGCTCGCCGCTCTCTACCTGGGCTTAAGGTGGCTTTAGGTGACAGTTCACCCACCTGGATATTCTTCACCCAGAGGGGTGAAGCCCTACTGTAAATGCGCAAAGGCACTTTTTAATGAAAGGAAGTTTTCGTGATGTGAGGACAGACACTACTTTGCTGCTTTCCATCCTGCTTCTTCTGTTTGCCCTCATCTCGTTCTGTTAGAATAGAATCCACTTGCAGGGTAGAAAGCCTGTCAGTCAGGTAAGGAAGAAAGCAACAAGTCCAAATTGGTCGCAAGACTGTTTCTTGAGGAACCCTCCAAAACACATAACAAATCACTCTATTTAAGCAGACGACCCCAAATATCTTCCTATGAGGTCCCTCAAGCCCACCTTATAATAAAATGCGTGAGACATGCGGAGAGAGATACATCAAATGTGATATCCGAGAATGGCCACAGGAGAGGGGAAGGTGACTAGCTAGCGTGGCACCGTAGGAGGTCCAAACTATTTAAAGAAAAAAAATCTCGAGCGAGCTACGAGGATCTAGCAGGGTGTCACTTCCTCAGTCTCACTCGCGTCTATGTGCCAGAAGATTACTCGCATCCAGGAAGCAGGAAGTAGAGCTCATAGTACAGTACAAGGGCATTGTTCTGAGGTCTTTATTCCTCCACTGTGGGCATTTCAGCAAAATAGGCTCTGAATATGCCAGCTCACATTGAAGGCGTCAAAGAGTATACCCGCAAACGGAAGACGGTATTCAGTACCAGTAAACCTCTTTGGGCGATAATCGGCTGATAACAGTCTAGAATGTTCTGAGAATTCTCTAGGCCTAGAGACCGGATCACTCAATAGGGCTAGAATTCAAATATTCTTAAACCAATGATGGTGTTACCCGCGCTTAACTCGAGCTTGCTACCGTACACTTACCCAGAATGCAAATTTGCATTCACGATACCAAACTCTTGTTAGTAGAACCTCTCAGGTTGACATGTTGTCAAGGTGTAATCTCGAATAATGCAGCATTGTTTCCACCATCAGGTTGGCTGGGTAGCCAGAGCCGTATAGCGTTTTCGCAGTGTCCTCTTAGGGCCGGGGCACCGTTTTCTTTCACAGGTTGGTTCTTGTTGACCAGTGCTTCAGAGGATGTTTGACTCTAGGTTGAAACCGCTAGACGTGACACCATCCGCTTTATCAAGCTCAGCATGAGCCTCTTCAACCTTACATTGATTCGATTCCGGTCTGGACTTGAACAGGTAAGTGTCCGTAGCAAGCTTGAACAGCCGCCAAGCTGCTTGTAGGAACACTAGATCCGCCACCAGGATAGACACTAGAAGGTTACCGGTCGACTTCAGTCGAGGGACTTGGCAGATATAACCCAGGCTAATAACGCTCGGAGTTGTTCCCAAGGGACCCGTCCCATTCTTTGCAGTGCCGTAATACATGTCGACCTCTGGGCCAGGGTCCGCATTGGCCTTATGCCGCTGGATTGTCGAGAAGTTTCTGGAGAAATATTCCAGGTCGTCGGCGTTGGTGAGAAGATTCGGCCCGGCCGCGATTTGTCCCAGGTCCGTCAATACAGTCGAGTATGCAGATTTGGCTAGGCTATCGGCTATGATCCATACGTCTGGATACACTCGGCCTTGATCTAGCTTGGAGACACTGGGATCTTCCCCTGGAGATAAAACCTCAAAATTTCCATAGCCAAGGTCGACTATGAAGCGATAGTCGATGTTGAAGAACTGTAGACTCTTGATGTCCCTGGCGATGCTATTGCCTGGGGTCATGTAGATGGTTCCTTTACGGATTCCAGGCTCGTCGTTATGTGTGGCATTAGCCCGAATATCTTGCATCGTTCGCGTGAGGTAGACGTAATAATTTGAAAGTACAGACTCTCCCCACCACAGGCTCGCCCGAGTGCTTTTGTCTCTTCCCAAAAAGTTGGTACCGAGGAACGTATACAGGTGTGACCAGGACATAGCCGCTGGTATATAGTCATATGCTTGGGTCAAGTTGAATTGTATGAGTCCACTTGGAGTATAGAAGCCACATAAGACGTAAGTTTGAACTACAGCGCCCCATTCAGAGAATCCGAACTGGGATGCCGTCCGATCAAGAGCCTCAAGATTTATTTCAATTGCTGTCACCGTGCAGTTTTCGAGAACGTTGTTGAAATAGGACATTGAAGGCAAAGCAGTACTATTCGTTCCATCCGATAGCTGCCAGACGGCTGTCAAGGTATAGGTCAACGAAGTCTGATTCGTAAACATCTGGCTGCCGACAGGTACGGTCGCAGGCTGGCAGGTTGGCCGCACCTTATCCGTGAAGTAAGAAGGCCAGCGACCTAGCCATCCGGCACTAGACATGGTGGAGTTAGGATCAGTCGATATTTGCACCACTAGATCATAGCCATTGGCGGCGAAGTTGAGGAGGCTGAACAAGGCCGCGAATGTCACCCCTCCGAGCACAGCAACCGGCGTAAACCAACGATAAGGGTAAGGCCGGGTAACATTATAAGAGAAGAATGACTCATGTATGGAGGGCATATTGGCTTGGAGTGAGATAACCGCCTGGGACGAGGTTCGATGAGCTGAAGTGTCATGATAGGAAGGAAAGGGGAGGAACTGGCTATAAGTCTGCGAGTTGTTAACACTGCACCTGATGACTCGATCCCTTTGACCTCGATAGGGTTTGCAGGGTTTGTCGTCTTCTTTGGCCCTGCATGAAGCAGGCCGGGGTTTTCCTGTCAGGACCAGGCCTTGTTCCTTTCCTTTTTGCTTTCTGTTCCCTTCTGCTTCTTCTTCTCTTAGTCGTCTTCGTCTTCCTGTTCCTAGATAGACCAATTGACTCAGTCTCCCTCTTCTCTTCTCCTTCCTGTGCCAGCAGTGCCGTGGGCGCAGTCAGCACCGTTAATGCGCAGCCTCGCGCCAGAACCCGTGCGCAATAAAAGGTACAGTGATAGAGCCGCTTTGCTGTTTCAAAATATGTGCCAAGACTGGCTAAAATTGCGCGCTTACTGCAGGCAGCAGCTTCAGCCACCTGGGAGGCGGTTAATTCACCACGGCTTGTTATATCATAAATTAACTCAAGCGTAGATTTAGCTATATTCGGTGCCATGATTCATTGCGCCGCCAGTGTGGTCAGTTGTCAACGAACAAGGGGATGGGAATATTCAGCGTGGACCACGGAGGCCGCCATGGCAACTCCCGCACGTATAGGACGCCGGATTACACTATCTTCTCTCTGCGTCTGCTGCTAGCTAAGCAAGACAGCAAACCCCTACGTGGCACTTGTACGTGAAGGAAGCAAGATCGTGTCGCTTGATTAGTGTGGACCATATATTCGGCGGTTACGGGAGAGGTTATACTAATTCTGTTCATTTTCATTCGGGCAATCTATTCGTTTCTGCACCTCTTCTTCAGTCAGAATCTTCACTGCGTCCTTAGAGAAGAGACAGCCAAGACCAGGCCTGACGGTCGTAGTAGCCACGGTAAATATATTTCCCAGAGTCAGCTTCGATCAAGATCAGTTCATGTCACCAAAAAAGCAAATAGAGGGGGAGGGAAAGGACACGAGCAGGGAGGGGGTGGGAGAGAGGGGGTGTATAGCCGAAAGGCCACGTTAGCGCTTCAGGGGCCTTTAGGGCCTGAAGTGGCTGAAGAGTGAAGCGGCAAGGGTACCCAACGAACGAGTCACAAAAAACATTCAAACAAAAACAAAACACACAACAGCCAAAAGTATGGCTGACCTCACCTAGCGCCCATAGTTCGGTGCTGGGCGACTCGCCGCTTTGCCCAGGCGTGCTTCAGTCTGCTTCAGTCTGCTTCAGGCGGCAGTTCACCCACCTGAATATTCTTCACCCGAAGACCGCCTAAGGTGCAGGGCACACTGGCAAAAGGTGCATTTGCACGTTTTGGCACAGGGAAAGATTTCGCGAGCGGCTGACATATAGAGCGACGATAGATGAGTTATAAGTACGCGCTAGGAGCGCCAGCAACGGTCTCCAACCATTCTGTCTCCCCTCTCACCTCGTCCCGCCGGCCAAACGATCAATATCTACCCTCACAATGACCAAGAGCAAGGACCAAGCCGCCAGTTTTGTCTCCGTCATGGATTTCAGTGAACACGACAACTCAGAAATCTTACGTGCCGTTCTCCTGAGGACCAAGGGAGACTACCAACGTGCACTTTGCATCTTTGATAAGTTATTGCCTCTCAAGAATGCTTTGTCTTCGCGTGGCCAGCTTCGTATGCCTCTAATTGCTTCCGTCAGATTCCTCTCACTACACCCGAGGAATTCCGATGAACAGCAATAGAATATCTACGAACAAACCCTTTTCTACTATCGTCGAAGGGTTATGCCACAGAGAGACATCCTCGCCGAATTGCTTCCAAGGAAAATTAGATTACGGCACCGAGATGGTCGGAATACCCTAGCAGCCCTAGAGTCTCTTTATAAGGAAACAGACTCTGCAGCTTATAGAAACTCTCTCCGACCTCAGAATGGAAAATGCTTATATAGAAAATCAATAGCAGAGTTCGTCTTTACTATTAGATAAATTATTTGTGAAAGCTAACGTTCTTTTCCATCTAGGCTCGTGGCTTATAGACGGTAGCTACACCTCTACCAGTGTTATAAAGCCCGTCAACAACTCGTCGATGAGATTAGATTTGCTGAAATGTGCTTCGAGTGTGATCAATGGTTTACTAAGTCTTATGAATAGGAGGATCATTACAGAGAGCATCTTGATCATCCAGAAGCAGTCCTTCGATGTAACCCGTTGATGTTCCGCAATACGCCCATCAAGGCTAGGTTTTGTCCATTCTGCTTAGGAAACAAGAAATTACCTCCATCTAAAAGAATGGTTCAGTTTTTTATAAGCCTACCAGAATGGCATAACCACGTTGAAGCCCATTTGAGCCAATTGAATAGCAACTTCAAGTGTGAGCATTCTGGTTGCTTGGTGGATTTTGGAAGCACGGAGGAATTGATATATCACCTTATTGATACCTACTGCTGGCGGCCTCGACCTGAATCTCCTAAAAAGAGGAAGTTAAAGCTTGAGGACACTCCTTGACTGGGCACTCACTGAGAATTTTTGTTCCTGAAGATGCTAGGATTGCTTCCTTGTCTTGATTTGCTCTTGCTATCTGTTCCGCGAATTACTTGGGGTTCTGGCAGACTAGAAGATTTGAACTGACCTATTATTTCGAATTTGCCTCTGTTTATATTAGCTAAGATGTAGCTCTGCCGCTACTTACCTACCACCCTAGACCCTATACATTTGTTATCTTACAAACGGACCAATCAATTACCTCATTACCTGTCTGTTGGGACATATCCTCCCGTCAGAACAAACTCACGGTGACTTACTGCTAGCGACTGATAGATTACATTCCTTGCTTGGTGTACGCATTCTTGCGCTGGACTGCGGCCCCGGTGTTGTGACCACGGAGGGCCGGCGGTGGGATCTAGGGGTGTTTTCCAAATAGACTGATCATCTACGTCTATCTACATGAATCAATTGACTTTTGCTTTGGAAGCAAAACACTGTCAACTTAACTGTGTACACAGTACCTAACTGGTGATATCAACACTGTCTACTAAAAGCCCCCCAACGGCCTGCTAGCTACGAGGGTCAGTTTTCTCCTTGCGAGCAGTCCGTGCGAAACTACCTCTCAAAAGTATATAATAAAGGCGAGTTTCTCTTCTATATCGTAGACTTGATCCAATCAGTACGCCGTTGTTCTGTGCCTTTACGGGAAGGTTTGGCATTAAAACAAGAGAAGGCTCTCAGGATTTATATATGTTGATATAGAAGCGTCACGGTAATCATACAGGGCGCACATGCAACTCCAATATCAACGGTTCTCATCAACAGGTTGACAGGAATCAGACGCTTGCAGCAATTCTGTGTTTGTTTGGCATTTGAGCAGGTACATGAGGTCTATTATTTTCTGGGAATGAAGTTACAAGAGTTTAGAAATATAACTGATTTCGAAAACTACTGTAGGTCGTTGCATCCAGGATTGTCAGACAACAATGAACCCAGAAAGCAAATGCCCCGAGAGGCGAAAATATGAACAGTAATTGAACGGCCATGCAAATTCAATCAGAGACCCGCTGTGATACTTCTGCATTTACTAGCAGTGCTTGCCTATTCCCTCAGAGTGAAGCTCGAGGTCGACGAACCACTAGAGCAAGAGATCACTAATTCGCTCCTCAGCCTCAACATTTTGGAAAGGAATCATGCTCAGAAGCTCTGTCGTATATGTGGCTGCCGTCATTGCCGCGTATCCTTGCCACTCCTTGCCTTTATGGGAGTCCGAGTAGTCGCATATCCCGCGAATGACCAGACACGGAAAATGGTTCATAAGCACCGCCGTTTCCATTTCAAAGCATAGAACATCCATCTCAGCTGCAAGATTAACCCGAACCGAAGCGTCCTTCATCAACTGGTTTGCGGAAGCAATTAAACAATAGTGAATTTTTGGTTATCCTCGTCTTCTTTCCGTTCGGGTGGTATGAGGCTCTTGCGTAGTTTGCTTCACTGTTTGAAGCATGAATGACTTCACTTCTATATAGCCGGTCGGTACCTTGGTCCGGTCGTTTGAACTTCTGTTGTAGTCTTGGATACTTCTTGAGAATTTATCGATTTTCTCTTTAATTTGATGACCTTCAAGTTCATGTTCCACCTGAAGCATAGATACCGCATTACTTAGGACTCTCGGCGGCTGATCTAAAAACCTGGTAAATTGAAAGATCTGACCTTGTACGGTTTTGTCGGAGTCGTATTGAAACACGCCACCTTTCGCTTTGCCAGGAGTACTCACGACAATATCGCCTAGGCGGATATCATACTTGGCACTTGGCGCACTGCCACCAATGCCTACCATCAGACCGATTCTGATGTTAGGAAAGCTGTGCTGCATATCTGCAGCAAGGCTTGCTCTAGATGACGACCCATACTTGCTATTGGGAAATCAAGCGACGATGACGTTAGTCATCCCAACCCTGCCTAGAGTATAATTTTTCTTCTCATCGGGGGTCATATGTTCTGGACCTTCGTGTCTTTCGTCAAGAAAGGCTAGCGCAGCAACATAGCCAGTGCTGTTGGCACACATCCAGCCAACATTATAGTGGCTAGGATCAAATACTCTCACCACCGAAGTGTTGTGGGGTGAGGTCAAACTCTAACGTCCTTGGGAGGATGTATCTACACACTGGCCTTCAGTGGAACTCGATCGGTTTTGTTGTTGCGTTTCTTTGGCGATGTGGACCAGAGCCTGGATTAGATGAGCGGTCTTTTGATCATTGTGGTTATCCATGAAGTATTTTTCAGCTTCTTCCAGTATCTTATCCTTCCTTGTCTTGATATTCATAGTCGTATCCCGTATTCTTTGTCTCCTCTCCTCTATCATTTGATCTTTCAGATGGTCGGTCGCGTGTCGTTCGCTCTCCCGGGATTCAGCACCTGCACATTGCTTGCGCGCCGCTCGTACCATGTCTCCTAGGTAATGATGCCTTTAGAGAGCACGACCTTGATTTAATCGGGGTTCGGGCGAGATCTGTGGTGACACTGCACGTACAGAAGTCCAGGACTCCATCAACGAAACCACACACGCTCGCGCTCGTCCATGAAGTGTAGGTCGCAGTAGCACCGTAAGTATCATCGTACCCTGTGCGACGGCGCAATTCACCCGCGGAGTCATCGACAGCCGGAGTTGCTTCGGGGAGATTTGGCTGCAGAGCATCATGGGCAGCGGCAGCGGCAGTGGCAGCAGCCAATGGAGTCGGGAATGGTAGGGCTCGCGTGAACGGCGGCAGCGAGAGCATATATAGCCCAACCGACCGTTTATGGGCCATCGTGACAGCGAAGGATTGGCAAAAAGGGTCCTTCAGACCCGCGCGATATAGCGCCCACAGACCCTATATGTACTCCGTTCCTGGGGAACTACTACTAGACCGAACCAGCACCCCTCCTGCTCTCCGGTCCACGGAGCTCCTCCTTCTCCCCTCGTCACGTCGACCGTTTGCTTGTTTGGCGTGCTGCGGACAGACTTTGTACATACGAGCCTCCAGGAGCCAAGACTCGGTCCGCTCCACTCTTCGCTAAGCCGTGACTGGCGACACTTATTATCCCAGCGTGAGCCTATGGCTGGGCTCTCTCGGGACATCCTCTCAAACACGAGGGAGGGTGGAATTTGCATTGGATGGGTCTTATGGGTGTGTATTGCCGAAGCGCAGGGCCCGGGCGCTGTGACCGCTTCATTTCCATGAGTTGATCGGCGATTTTCCGCGATACGGAGCCATGAATGGGCGCTTTGCGAGGGTTTGATCGATCGTGCACTACGGAGTCGAATCCACGATTTGGCCGGTTCAAGGTCCGATGGCCCTGACCCACTCCGTGTCTTCGGCGGTTCCGCCGATGATCGTCTCACTAGGGCGTCGGGAATGAGAAACGAGGAGCGAGGAGACCGCTTTGGTCCGATGCGGCGCGCACGCGGGCCTGTCATTTGTGCTGGCTTTGTTCCGAATCCGACGTACGAGGCTGTTGTAGCTGAGCTGAGGGAGACTGGCATGGCGCATTTGCATGATTCAAGCACATCCAATCAGACTGGTCACACACCTGTGATTTGATTCCCTCTCGTTTATACCCAATGAGGTACCAGAAACTTTATTTTACACCTGATGACTCGATCCCTTTGACCTCGAGGGTTTGCAGGGTTTGTCGTCTTCTTTGGCCCTGCATGAAGCAGGCCGGGGTTTTCCTGTCAGGACCAGGCCTTGTTCCTTTCCTTTGTGCTTCAGGGCCTTATAGACCCTGTTCTGTTCCCTTTTGCTTCTTCTTCTTCGTCTTCTCCTAGTCGTCTTCGTCTTCATGTTCTAGATAGACCAATTTGACTCAGTCTCCCTCTCTCTCTCTTCGCTTCCTGTGCCAGCAGTGCCGTGGGCGCTGTTAACACTACATCAGCGTCAGTTATCAAAATTCCCTACTAATGCGAGTCAGGAACTTCCTGATAGAGTGTCCCAACAGGTATCAATCTATGTTCCTGGAGTGCCCCGCCGCTCAACATAATTGGAACGCTGCCCCAGTCCTTGTCTCGTTCACGACCGACGTGGTCGGCGATTCCATGCCCTCCCCTTGACGCGCCCACAACTAACATTCGAGCATCCGTATAATCAAATGCCGGGAGCGCTCTCCATCCTCGCATGCGCACAGCTTCGACCGTCACCAGAATGACAATCACGATGATGATGACGGCACTTGTGATGATATAGCCCGGCGATCCGGCGCGAATGGCCTCGGCATTCACAAAAGCTCGTGCAGGAACGGTCAGTCCACCGACTACCAACTGGGCCGATGCGTAGGCCACGAGCATGTCGTCGACAAGGGAAATGACTGTGTTCTCGGCTCCTTCCAGGTTGACTTCTGATTGCGATATTGATTTGGTTGTGCTCGTGTTGTTTTTGATCAAGGTTCCGTAGTCACCAATACTAGCATTGAAGACATCTCCAACAGTGGAGCGGTAGAAACTTGTCTGGTCGGCGGAGATCAGCGCCAATTGACGCATCACCACGTGAGTGATATTGCCGTAGGGATCAAGGTCTGTTATAGTAGGTCCAGAAGGGCCGGGAGCTGTCATCTTGTGGACCGTGATTTTCGCTCGCTGACATTGACAGTGATATTGAATTGTGTGGTAGTAAAAGTCACAGCGCACTGCATCCTGTCCAGATTTTTGTAGTAGTTTCCCGCCGCTATAGCCAAATATCGCTTTGTTGACCATATTACAGGGTCACGCGAAACGGCAAGTGCCACAATCGCATCCGTGCCGAAACCCACGTAGTCGGTATACTCTCCGCTTCCGCTCGCACTGTCAGGGAGATACCCCTTTGCAGGATAGACATTGCTACTACCCTCCTGGTCGATAGCATATCGGGAGCTGCTGTTGTAAATACAGGAAACAGAAGGGGCGAGAGCCGTCTCACTGTAGGTATAGTTGATTGCATGCCGGATATTGAGTGCAGACTGATCTGTGAGGCCGATACTTGAGCCCGCTCCGTATGATCGCCCGTGGTATTGAAACCGTGTATTATCCAGCTTATTGTGATTGCGGAAGCCGCCGTCAAGCGAGGATGCTGAATTGGCCGAGCCCAGCAGACTCCCAAGAAGGCCCATGCCAACAGAATATGTGAAGTAACCCTTGCTATTACGAACGGAGGGGCCCGTCCGATCGATCTGGCTTGGGTATTCTTTGATCAGGCTGATATTGGACCAGTGAGGCACTTGAATGATGGTGTTTTGGGTGCTCAGAGTATTCACCGGGGTCAGGGCACCAGTCCATACGGCCGTCAGAACGGTATGCAAATTCGCGACCAGGACTGTCATGATGATCATCCAGATAGGCAAATTCCAATCGGCTGCTGGAATCGAAAGTGCCGACCAGAAGCCAAGCATATCTAGCGACACGGGAGCTCTTTTGAATCGAATGCGAGTTGCCAGATTGATGAGGCGACAAATCGCAAAGACCTCGATGGCTGCTAGGGTGGCGGAAACGATCTGGACCGCTGTTTGAACGGATGATCGGTATTGATTCACCAAGTTGTACATATTTTCTGGAAAGAGGCAGTTGTGGGTATCGCTGTAGAGTAGTAGGATGCTCAGGGCCAGTGGAATCAGAAGCAAGAGGAACATAATACTGAATCCAAGACGCTCGCCACTGGTATCAGCACATTCGCATCTTTTCTTTGGGTGGTTATCCTCTTGAGCGGTGGTCGGTAAACCGAAGAGTAGGCCGTTCTCATCATCGGGATTGCATTGCTTAGATCGTAATTCGACATGCATAGTTAGTTGAGATTCGCTAATTAAGCACGTCCATATAGTGACACCCGAAGCAGAAGGTCAAGAGTCCGAACAGTAGAACAAACTTAATTGCAAATAGGGGGAGAGTTTAATAGTTAAACCAACGAGGTGTGCATTGGTGCGAGACCCTGGGAAAGGCGGCTATGCGCAGGTGCCAAGAGGCCAGGTCATGTACAATACTAGCAACTAACCAATCTTGAGGCTTAAACGCGATCCTTCATGCAGAAACGAAGCCGCCGAGTGTTTCATGAAACTCGACATAATCTGAGAATATGCTGCAGAACTATTGGGTACTAACTGACTAGTGTGTAGCTCGTCTGCGACTAGTCTTTAGGTGGGTGTCGCCCGAGTGAAGAGTGGCTGAGTGCTGCTTTAGCGCCGCGCGACCTAAGTTACTTGAGGTGGGCGCGTACATGATAAATAGGAAATCCTTGCCGTGGGGTAACCGCCCCACTGACCCTGAGCGCTTCCAAGATGTCCCTGCTGGTTGATTTTGTTTGGGCCTTCGCAGGGCTCTGTGCAAGGCCAGTCGAAGCTCTCCCGCTTAGCATCATCAGCGACGAAAGAACATATAGAGCCCCAAATGGCACTCCGGGCACTTGAGGACAGCACACGCTATGGTTGAGTTGAGTAATATCTTCTGAATAACGTAACTAGTCAGTTAGTTACTTAACTAGGGTTACTTAGTCAAATCCAGAATTCGATGAGCATATCTTCAACAGTAGTTTGATCCACACCGCATCTGGTTTAGTCGTGATCTCCGACTATTTTCCAAGCCACCGGACTACAAGCTTAGTATCTCTTTTAAACCTAGAGGTATCTTACCGTAAAGTACTCAGCAGCTTTCGTGTTGGTTCTGAGCGTATCGACGCACAAGACAAGAGTAGAATGAGAATATTACCCATAGACTTCAACCTCGTGAGTCAGTAGGGGTAGTGGGGATCGCGCCACGACTACAGCCACATACCCAGCCACATTTGTCAACCTCCTGCCTAGATTCACAAGTGGTGAGCGTGTCGTAAGGGTTGCCAAAGAATGCAGGGATCGGCGTACAGAGAGTTTCGCTCCCATAGCTCGAATTCTTCGGATAATGAGACGGTAATCGACATGATCCGAGGTTTGGGTCATCTCTAAATCCAGTCCCAGCCCTTCAAAGGCCCATGTCATCTTATGTGAGGATACTAGCTAACGTAATCAGCGGCCGAGCGGATCACCCCAAAACACCATACTAAATGCAATATTTCACAACTTCAGATTTCAGCACTCAAGGCTAATTATATGACCTTAGGGTACCTTGGTGTTAAATATATCATCCAAGGTAATTTATGAGCTCGAGAAATATTTTAAGGCGTGATAATGCAGATATATATATCGACATCGCTCGATCGGAGCGTATTTTTAGTAATGCAGGTAAAGAATCAATCTCTGAATATATAAGTCATGCTATACTAATTCTTATACTAAGAGATCATAGCGTACTTAAATCAATAAAGAGCATCTTCCCGTTGTTAATGTATCATGACTTGAAAAATCGCAATTAATATGGTGTTTTTGGGGTGATCCGCTCGGTTGTGAGATCCGCTCGGCTGTGGATTACGTTATCGACAACGACAATGCTGACAAATAAGATTGCAAAGGGAAGATAATCCATGGTACGAAAGAATGACAATCACCAACCGAGTTATTACTGTCTGAAGCACGGGTATGGCCTTCGAGGGGGTGAAAAGCGACCGCGTTTGTATAAATTAGTGTGAACGAACGCTGCGTGCGTGGTGAAGGAAAGAACATGGGTAATGAGTGACCTTACCAGATTGCCAGGCCTCGCTCTACTCTGTTCGAACTGTTTGCAGAGAATATTCCATCTGGACGGTTCTTATCCCTCTTAGCGCCTCATCTGACATCAGAATCTTCACGAAGACATAGCCAAGACCAGTCCAGACAGTGGTCGTCGCGATGGTGTATCTATTTTTCCGCGTCAGCTGGTCAGCTCCGATAAGGGTCAATTTCCTGAAGAAAAGCAATGGCGAGGAGGGCCGCGTCGGGGGTGGAAGGACAGTCCGTGAGAGGGGGAAGGTTTAGCCGAGGGGCCACGTTAGCGCTTCAGGGGTATTCAGGGCATTCGGGTGAAGAACAGAGGGGCTTCACGGCGCTCAGGTGAAGGAATCTGAAGGGCCTGAAGAAGTAAAGCGACGAGGGTACTTCAAAGGGTCGCTAAAAAAAACGAAAAACATACAACAGCCAGGATTCGCATGTGGTCACCCACCATACTACTAACTGGCCGGCGTGTGGCTTAAGTACGGCTGAGCGGACGGGAAGCCCTGTTCTCCACACCCTATGGTCGTATGTACAGTACTACCTTTGGAAGCGAGTTATATAGCGGATAAGTAGTACACCAATCCACATGCTGCTTGACATCGTGCTTCAAGCGAGCGAATGAAAAAGACCGGCGAAATCAGATAAAGGCCATATGCAGGTCAACAGTCCACTTGGCTCATCAAACCTCCACTTTCACGGGGATTTCGTTGTGACTCAGGCTGTTTTTATCCGACGCCAAAAGGCTTATCAATCGGGCATCCACCGCTTCGGGGCTTGGCATTGAGACCCAAAAGAGTAACTCCGAGCCCGGACAACTTCCTATCTTGTGTTAACCCCAGTAGGCGTTGCATAGAAAGTCGAACTTTCGCCCTCTACAGCGCAGCATATCTTCAAACAATCTCTGCTTCTAAATTCTGTTATCTCAAAGCTCTCGGGTTATAGTAACTGGATCATTCAGTGTTATTTGTGAGATTCTCGGCCCAAAAAGGTTATTAACGTGATTCACAAGCGAGCGGATCACCTACCCCCATTGCAAAATTTCAAAATTGATTATCTTAACCAACACCTATTAATTTAACTAGATAATTCGATTTTTACATGAAGTAATCCTATGCCCTGTCACTCCACATCCACTGCAGGTAGGCGGAGCCCTCCTGGCCGGTTGAATCGGCTGATTAGGCAGATCGACCTCCTTCTACGATACTACCTTATCAGCTTCTACTAGCTGAATTGGCTGCTGAGCTAGCTGTAGGCCCTCTTCGATTGTTAGGCCCCCTTCGTGTGTAATCCGTCTAGTCGATCGAGTGCGCTTTTGGCGTTTCTTTTTATTTGATACGCGTAGATCGGCGTTCTCCTTCAGTAATAGCGCAGTGTGGTGTAACGCTCGATAGTAGCCCTTAAGAATCTGATCAACCACTAATTTTAACAGGCTTAGAGGGCTTTTTGACCGCCGATCTATTAGATCTTTCATCATTTTAGCCTGCTTTTGTAGCTAGGCTACTGTTTTAGGCATTTCTAGTGTGAATTCGCTAGATCTGCTGCTTAGTCGGCTCAATAGTGGTGAAGGCGTTCGGAGGGAAATATTTAGCTTGTAAAGCACTCTGTCAGCATCAACTAGTACGATACCAGTAGCTACAAAGCTGCTTTAAACGATATTCGGCTAAAAAGCTTCTGCCCTTGCGCGTAGATAGTCTGTAAGAAAATCAAGCTTATCGATGTGATTATAGCTAGTACGGGCTAAATCGCTCACAAAGCAACCGTAGGTACGCTTTAGCACTATAAAGCACCTAACATTAAGCGGTTGAAGTAAGTGAGACGAATACGAAGGTATGCAGAGTGGTATAATATCATTTTCGGCACAGATTCGATCGAATTGAGGTGTAAGATAACTACTGTGCCCGTCAAGGATTAATAGCCGAAATCGCCCTCGTACACGCGAATTAGTGTATAGAATAAAGATCTTTTGGAGCTAGCTGTGAAAGGCTGAAGCAAGACTTAGATTCAATCTAACTAGGCCAACATGCTGTTTACAAAAAGCTTGGAGAAGAGAAGGAGTGGATCAAGCGGAACAACAATAGAAGTAAGCAGACAGGGCGGTGGCAGAACGGAACGTGCGGGGAAGGCTATGTGGCAGGGCCACATAGTAAGAAGCGGGTCTAACCCGTGACATTACCCCCTCCTAGGTCAGAAGGGTGATCTGAGTCGTAACCGTCTGAATTCCAAAACGGCGACGAATCGGGGTCGTTTCGGGACTGGTCCGTTGCTGAATCTAAACTGAGGGATTTAGACCGTTTATTCGCGGCAAGTCGAAAAGGACACGCAGATATCCAGTGACTACATGCACCGCAGTAGTAGCAAAGCCCGTGCTTCGCGCGCTCGGCGATATTAGCGGGGTTATTAAAGCCTAGTGGGAGTGGCGGTTTTGATAGGCGCACGCGGTTTGATTTCACTCGAACTGGTGATGATTGGGCGGCGTTTATACGAACTGGGTCAAGGTCCATTAGGTCTAGCTGGCTTTGGCGAGTCTGAGTCTGGCGAGTTTGGTTCTGGCTAGTCTGGTTCTGGCTAGTCTGGTTCTGGCTAGTCTGGTTCTGGCTAGTCTGGTTCTGGCGTTGGGTGACCGGGCGCTGCTGGCGGCGGTCATGACGTTGGAGTAGTTCTATATAATCATCGTATTCGAGATCGAATAGAGTGTCATACGACTGCTCAAGAATCTGGCGTAACGCGGGGCGTAGTCCGCGGTGTAGCGTAATCGTACGAAGTAGATCCTGCTGGTGAACCTTAGCTTCGTGCGATAGACGTTCGAATCGGGCGAGGTAGGCAACTAGGCTTTCGTCGTCTTTCTGGCGGATATTGGCGAATCGGAGAACTGCATCTTGTTTCTCACGAGGATTATGACAAAGACGTTCGAAATACTGGAAGACTGCTTCGGGTGTCGGGTTGGTTTCGCGAAGATGTAAGACTGAGGCTTGCTGGGGTGGCTCAAGGCGATCGTATACGTAGTCGAATGCTTGTTGACCGGCTAAGCCGTCCGACCGTAGCTTTGCTTGAACAGCTGGAAGCCACGTCTTTAGACTAAATGGTCGGCCGTCGAATCTAGGCGGGTCTGGTAGTCTGAAATGCGAGCGAGTAGGCGCGAGGGTCTCTAGCTGGCGTTGCTGGTCGACGAGTTGTTGCTGGAGTTGCTGAATTAAAGCAAAAAGGGGCTGGTTCTGGTCCATTTCGGCGGGGAATCGGGGGTCTGGCTAGGGGAAAACGAAATTCTGGCTGGCTGGCTAGTACGACTCGATCACGAGAAGGAAGCTTTTTGTATGTGAAAGGCTGAAGCAAGACTTAGATTCAATCTAACTAGGCCAACATGCTGTTTACAAAAAGCTTGGAGAAGAGAAGGAGTGGATCAAGCGGAACAACAATAGAAGTAAGCAGACAGGGCGGTGGCAGAACGGAACGTGCGGGGAAGGCTATGTGGCAGGGCCACATAGTAAGAAGCGGGTCTAACCCGTGACACTAGCGAAGGCCGATGTTATTAGTAGTCCAGCTATTACTCGATACTTCGATTCGCTAATCCCTAGGGAGATTTGTTTCAAACTAACCAGCGATATAAACCGAGCCTTTGAATATAATGCAGGGCAGCAGCGAATAGCCGTTAGCGTATATCGTTTCGATCGCAGTAACCTATTCGCGATTACCTAGCTAGAGGATTAATCGCCGACCGTAGTATTCTGCTCGTATAACCACCGTTTGCGATAATATAAGGCCTATTACGAATCTAGTCTCGTCAAAGTTGTAGATATCCTCGGGTTGGATACTGTTCTTATTAATCGCGCGTTGCACCGTTAAAAACCACTCTTTTATAGCCTTTGGATCCTCGTTAAGAGCGCGCTAGTAGTTATATCGCCTAGAGAAGCGTGTTCGAATCTTATCACGTCGTTTAATAAAATTTGATACCTAATTGATACTAACGGTCGGCGGAGGGGTAATTCCACGCGCTGCAAGAAGAATATCGGCTATTTCTCGTACAGTAGCACGCCTAGGCGCTGCTCTACGCGAATCTATTGAGAAAATCCATTGAATAAGCGAATCTTCTTCTAATTCGGTTAATTTATACGAGTTTGCGCGTGTATCATCACGCGATACTCGGTGATTAAGACGCGTATGTAGTGTGCTGTAGGGTATATCGTATAGCTTCGCTGCTGCACGAATAGATTTGACACGGCTATTTTTAATATCATTAAGGGCTAGTAGGATCCTGCCCTCCTGATTGGCCGATTTCTGCGAAGATTCAGTTCGAATTGGTGGCATAGTAGGCGGTTGAATTAGGTAGGGTGGTAGGAAGACGCGATTTTGGGTGGGGTGATCCGCTCGCTTGTGTGATCCGCTCGCTTGTGAATCACGTTACTGCGAGATTGCGTCAGCATGGCTGTAGGCGAGTCAAAAGATAACTACGCACTGTTGTTTCGCGTCTTGTGAGACGAGGATCTAATACCCTGTTGTCGTAACGAACTGAGTTTTGACCGATGAGGACTAGCGAAAGTAAGTTCGAAGCCAAGCCCCTCCATATGAAGTATAACAGAGTTGCTATATGGCGTCGTTTTCCGACTCGTTCCGACATGTGAGAGAAGCCACTGGTTCATTGATAACACGACCAAGACTTCAACTGCCAGCAGAGTAGCGCAAGCTTCCTTGCGACTTGGCACCAGTTCTCCCTGCGGAGTCCTAGAAAACTGGACCAACCGATTTTCAACTGCATAATGGAGATTATGTACATTCAAGTTAACATTCTGGAATATACCGGGACCTTCCGACTCCCGTCTGCACCCCTGGACCCCGTAACATATAGGAATTATGTGTGATTTAGAATAAATTGCCGAGCATTTCTTAGAAGTCTAGAATAATGTGATTGCAAGGATTTGGAGCGACACTTTTCAATTTTAAAGTCGCCTACTCCGTTCTAGTTGACTATCTCATCTCAGAAATAAGTATCACCATAGCAGTATATCCTCGCTGGTGACGTTGCCGGTGGACTTAAGAGCCTAGTCACTGTATGTATGAAGACTTCACTCATAATAGACTCTCTCAATAGGACTGGTCGTGCTAATGATTTTACAGTATCCTACGGAGAGTATACAGAGTTCGTTAGCAGGTTTTCTGAGTCGGCGCTGCTGAAAGACAATCCACCCTTCAATTGCTCACTTCCGCAACCCGACAACATGGAGTTCGCACGCTTTACACGGGTAGTGGAGTCTTCTGTACCTTTAATGTATCAAAAGTGACGATGAAGTGGCGATGGGCTTCTTCGACTTCGATACTATTTGTCGATCTATGGGCATTGTTATTACAGGGCTATGGCCTGTCACCGGCACGATGACTTCCGAAAGAGTTCAATGCTCTTTTGACTTTTTGTGGTAGCTGCTTCTCGAAAGAGAGAGAATTTTTCATCGCAGAGCATGCACGCCTCGGATCTTAAGGTCTGGAATGAGATTATCCGTAGATCCGTTTGCAAGAATCGCTGTCAGAAGAAGGCCGAATGTAACTGCCCCTGTGAATGATATGCTGCCTTTCTCTCAGACAGGATCGATTTTGTCTGATTCACTACTCTCTAAGCGATATGCACAACAGTGAACTCCTGTGGTCTAAGTTTTATCAGTCCTACCAGCTATAGACCAGTCCAGGCTCTCTATTTAGGCACTCGCCTGGAACATCTCTGGCAGTTTGGATATGTTGGTAATACGCTTGCTTGTTCGGCATAATGTTTGGGTTTTCGATTGTTCAATATCAAGAATGGAGGAGATTGAGCTGCTTCAAAGCTGAATATGGAGCGGGTCGGGAAGCTTTGCCTTCGTCCGGAGATTTCATGCTTGACAGTTGGGACTGGTTGAAAATACGCTTGAATCTAATCATTATGTGCTAAGGGGTTGGTGGTGCGGAACGAGTCTCCTATTGTATGATTTAAGGTAGGAGAAAACAAAAAAACAGCAATAACAACGAGGGCAGCATTGGGTCATCTACACCAACATTCAGTCAGAACCAGCTTCTCAAGGTATCCGGTAACAAGGGCAAGGTCCAGCGCGAGGAGATCAAGATTGCGGAGTTGGAGAAGCAGGGATATGATATACCGACGGAGAGCTTGCCTCTGATCACAAGTTTGCGTTCAATTTTATCCTGACGGGTATTTATGGCGGCACGCATTTTAGCAAGAATGATAATGAGCTGTTGGGCATTCAGAGATTGTCTGATTCTGAGGTCGCTGAGGTAGTGAAGAAGTATGCTTGAATAGTTAACGTAGTAGTTCCCAGTCGACCCGATCGGCCGCCCCGATCACTTCAAAACACCATACTAAATGCCAACTTTTCAAGTGCTAGTATGTCCACGAAAACATATTTTTGCTTGGTTTTTAGTACGCGACGAATCCCTTCCATCAAAAATACTTTAGCATCACTGGCATATTCAGAAAGCGGCTACTTACCTGCGATACCAGAAATACGATCCGATCGAGCAATGAAAATATAAATGTCTACAAAGACATGTTCGAAAATGTTTCTTGAGCTCATAGATCCACCTAGTCTGATATATCTGACATGTACACCCCGCAAAATCATGCAATTAGCTTTAAGCGTTGATCTATGAAGTTGTGAAATATTGCATTTAGTAGTATGGTGTTTTGGGGAGATCAGGGCGGCCGGGTGATCGGGTCGACTAGGAACTACGTCAGGTACTTCATTAATGGATAATTGATCTGAAGGTAATTACAGTCGTAGTCTTTGAAATCACCTTGACCTCTCATTCTTCAACCTGATTCATAGAACGGAAACCCAAAATACATTGATCCTGTTTAGAATCACCGCTGCATTGGTTGTGCAAGACTTTGGTGGTAAATTTGTAATGATTGTGCCTCATCAAATGACGTATTGTAAATCTGTCATAAACCTGTAATTGAATACATTCTCCGTGATTTAGCTGTTCAGTTTTTATACGGCCCATGAAGGCCCCCTGTACCTGTACGGAGTACGGAGTACGCTAAGCTTTACGTTCTGAGTTAAATTATCTGGGGACAAGGGGTACGGGATTTCCCCAGCTTCCAATTTCTTTAAGCTTTGAGCGTACTCCGCACTTCCTGTGTCTCTATTTAGCCGTGGCCAAATTTTCTTATGCATTTAACCGCCACACTGATTCAAGTCAAGAATTCTGAATACTGAAGGACTGCGCGGGAACCCTTCCTATCACATGGCTGTATAAACAACCGATTCCCAAGACAGACCACCTATCCGTACCATTTGGTGGCCTACTGGCCGCTTCCGCTTGTGAGTACGCGACAACTTCCCATCTATCACAAATCTCCGAAACTAGCTAAATGATTATCGTAAAAAAGACTCTCACTTCCCTCTGATTTCTATCTTGCTATCAATCTTCCTAGGTATATCCTCTTCGGATCTTCGTATGGGTTTGTTGCCATGCACCTTTTCAAGCTTTGCTAGCTTCCTTACCTCTGCGGATGTCCCTTTCACCTTCCTGGTGCAACTTATCCGATTTTTATCGCGAGTCTTCAGTATACCATCTTGACCAAGCGTTTTACCTCCCACTTTGTGTATTAGCGACGTTGAGGCTCTTATGCGGATGTAGGAGCTGCCAGCTCAACCAGGTCACGTGATGACTGCCAAGCTGGCGGCCGAGTCCCCTGACTTCGTCAGGACTCTGGATACCCCATAGAACTGCTCGTAGGACTTGGGCTCCTTGGCGATTAGTCTGAATATGTAGGTACCTCTTTAGGATTCCACCACTCTATTTTCTCCTCCTGTCAGTAAGCTGGTCCTAATAACGCACCCTTCTTGATCACCCTTGACTAGGTTGGAAGCCACATTCATTGGGCATATATGGTAGACCTGCAGGGATATGATGAAGAAATTCTAAGTCGGTTGTACTAATGCCGAAGAAACCCCACACGTTCCGCTTGGATTTGCTTGAGTTCGTTAGTCTTCTGCTTGGCTGGGGCTAGATTTAGATGCTCTGGGTGGACACCCACATCTTGCGGCCTGTGTCACCCCTGCAATAGGTATCAGACTCCAGCTGTGCCTTTAAAGTATTCAATCAGTCAAGGTTTTCTCATACTACGGCAGAAGGGCCTTCCGCAGCGGCTTCGGTGGTGTAGTAGGCGATTTAGTCTTCTTGTCACGATCTTTCGGGAGTGGGAGACACGCCGAATTCACGTGCAATCTTCTCGGTATTTTGCTTCTTTGGGCCATAGTTACTTTACAGACCTCTCCCAAGCGAGATTCTTCAAAACTGGTATATTCAAGTATGTTGATGGTTAAAATAGCTAGTTGTAGCCTAATGTTCAAGAAGAGACGGGGAATTGTGGGGTGCCCACAAGCGCAAGTGGTGGGTAAGCCAAAGGGCACGGATTACCGCTAGTCCTTGGACTACGATTTAGCCTTAACGAATCTATCTATGTATTTAACCGCTGGCACCATTAGATTGCTCATTTAAGGTGAGAAATTAAATGTCGGATAAATGACATGCCTGTCCTCTACGACTTGGGTCAAGGGTAAACGTTCGTCGAAAGCCCCAAAGTTTTGAAAAAAGCTATAAATGTAAGGTTGGTACACATGGTAAGCAAGCTTCCAGTAAGCAGCTTACAGTGGTTGAATTACCTCTGAAGAGCCATCAGCATGTTGGGCAGCAGTCTCCTCAAGATATTTCCTCTCCTTGCCGGAGTTGGCCACGCTGTGAATCTCTCGGTTGCCAAACATGGAGGAAATGCTTCGTCTCCGCTCATGTACGGAATTATGTTCGAGGACATCAATCACTCAGGCGACGGTGGTATCTACGCAGAGCTGATCCAAAATCGCGCATTCCAAGGTAGTACTGAATTTCCATCCACTCTTGCACCATGGGAAGCAGTTGGAAATGCCAAATTGTCCCTCCAAAATAATACTGTGCCACTCTCCTCAGCTCTTCCAACATCTGTGAACGTGGCCCAAGGAGCTGGCTCAAAAGCGGGAGGAGTAATTGGTCTGCAAAATCCCGGCTGGTGGGGAATCAGTGTGAAGCCACAGACTTACAAGGGTAGCTTCTGGGCCCTGGGCTCATATAAGGGGCAATTCACTGCGAAGCTGCAGTCAGCTACCACATCCCATGTCTGGGCAAGCGTGGACATCAAGTCAGAATGCCACCAAGGCAAATGGGTGGAGCACAAGTTTCAACTCAATGCCCAGGTCGCTGCTCCTGATACGAATAACACCTTTGTTCTTGAGTTCCACACAGGACAAGGCTCAGTCAATTTTAATTTGATTAGTCTGTTCCCCCCAACGTATAGGGACAGACCAAACGGAAACCGCCCCGATCTGATGAACGGCCTGAAGGGACTTAAGCCAAGCTATTTTAGAATCCCAGGTGGAAACAACATGTGAGTTAACATCCTTTGGACGTTCTGGAAGGTCTGTTGTTTGGCTAATCATTCATTAGAGAAGGAGATACCTTTAACTATCGTTGGAAATGGAATGAGACCATTGGTCCCTTGACCCAACGACCTGGACGCCCAGGAACATGGGGCTATGAGAATACCGATGGACTTGGTCTTATTGAATATCTCCAAGTACGCGCTTCCCTTGACCAGCGTTGAAACTAGCTTACAAGTTGATAGTGGTGCGAAGACCTTGAAGTCGAGCCAGTTCTTGCTGTCTGGTCAGGAGTGTACTTGAACGGGTATAACAACGCCAATCCTGATGTGATTCCCGAGGCAGATATTGGAATCTATGTTCAAGATGCATTGAACGAATTGGAGTTCATCATGGGTGACGTATCAACAGAGTATGGAGCCTTGAGAGCATCTCTTGGGTATCCAAAGCCATGGAAGATCAATTACGTCGAAGTAGGTTCCTTCTGGTTCCATTGCTAGCTTCAAGAAACGCAAGGGGGCAGATAAACTGATATATCACGGCATAGATTGGCAACGAGGATAATCTTTCTGATCCCACCTCTTATACAAGCTACCGCTTTAGGGCTTTCTACGACGCAATTCATGCTGCTTACCCAGATATCAAACTCATCTCATCCACCGGTGACCTTACCGCTATTTCTGGCCACAGCGGAACCGATTACCATGAGTACGCCAGACCCAACATTTATGCCGCCCAGTTCGGTCTCTTCGATAACGCAAACCGTTCGCATCCCATCTTACTGGGTGAATATGCAACTATACAGGCTAACAAGGCTGACCCATCAACACCAGTTGACTGGAGTGGTGCCGAGCCAAGATTGCAATATCCAATCTGGATTGGCGCCGTGGGTGAAGCAATTTATACCCTGGGTGCCGAGAGGAACGGTGATATCGTCATCGGTGCAAGTTATGCGCCAGGCTTCCAGAATTTGAATAACTTCCAGTGGGGTGTAAGTCTATTGAATATCTCGATTACCGCTGACTGGATTCGACACGTAACACTAACCTGCATTGTAGCCTGATCTCGTCTCCTTCAATGCAGATCCAGATCATGTTGCTTTCTCGACCAGCTACCATGCTATCCAAGTATGTAAAATTTTGAAAAGCCAAATCAACATCAAATAGCAGATGGACCACTAATCACGCAAGCAGCTGCTCTCTTCCCATCGCTATACCCACACCGCACCCATGACTTCTGATTCAGGATTTGGACCTGCCTTCTATGTCGCAGGTGTCAACTCCGGGACGACTGAATATACCTTCAAGGCCGCCATTTACAATACCACTGTCCCTGTGCCATTCAACATCGATTTTGAGGGTCTGAAACAGGGTGCCAAGGCGAAACTTACTGTCCTGAATGCACCAAGTGGACTTTCCTACAATGTTGCTGGAGGACCGAATGTAGTCAAGGAAACCGTCACCGAGCTAGCGGCAAAGAAGGGTGGTGTGTTCTCATTCGAGCTGAAGGAGTATGACATTGCTGTCTTGACTACCATCTAAGCAGCTTCTTGTTACGGAACTACGCCCTAATTTGAGGAAAGGGGCACTGACAACCAACGAACGTGGAACAGTCAGCAAGAATTGATTCTGCCACCCTATGAATACCCAGAATCGGCTGGTCAAGATAATTAAGGTCACTCATTTAACACACATGTATTCAGCTCTTTGCGATCAATTTCATGTGTCTTCTTGGATACCACCTTTGATACTTTGCACTTCACAGTTCACCTTCAACACAACCCCTTCTACAAGTAGTAGAGCTAACGCACGTAGATTATATCAACGACAAACTTCGTAGGGTATCGTGCACGAGAGACCACTCGAGCAGGCAAGCATCTTCTGGTCCGCAGGACTGCTCTGTGGCCTCCACTGGGCCATTCGAGTATTTTGGGATGGAAAGAATTCTAGTTTGGAACCTATTCATGACGCCAGAGGCCCGAGAATCAGCATCACGGTCCTTACGGAAGGCCCGTTTGTTATCCGGATAGAAGTCACCACGGCCCTAAAGCGCCTATTCTTTAGTCTTCCCGTTCAGGCGACCCTTACCAGAGTCCCGGCAGATGATGGCTGGACTCTGCTACTAATCCACACGCTCATGCTTCAATCGAGCGAATGAAGCAGGCTGGCGAAATCAGATAAAGCCCACATGCAGGGGAACAGTCCACTTCCATCATCAACACCCCACTTTTACGAAGATTTTGTTGTGACTCAGGCTGTTTTTATCCGACGTCAAAAGGCTTATCAATCAGGCATCCACCGCTTCGGGGCTTGGCATTAATGCCTAAAGAAGTAACTCCGAGCCCGGACAACTTCTCATCTTGTGTTAACTCCATTACGCGTTGCATAGAAAGTCGAACTTTCGCCCTCAACAGCACAGCACATCTTCATACGATCTCCGCTGCTAAATGCTGTTCTCTCAAATATCTCGGCTTGCAGGAACTGGATCATTACAGTGTCATTTGTGACAGTGTCGACCTAGAACGGTCTCTACTGCGAGATTGCGTCAGCAAGGCTGTACGCGAGGAAAAGCATAACTACGCACTCTAACACCGAATTAATGTTATTTCGTTTCTCTTGAGACCCGAATTTCCTTTTGAAACTCGAAAACTACTGCAATGGACGATTATCAAGATTCCCTGCCTCAAGATGAGGCCACCGACTCGGGGAGAGTCATTCAGAGGCGGCGTCGACCCCCGCTGTCGTGTACTGAATGCCGACGACGCAAGCTAAAGTGCGATCGCTCACTTCCATGCGGACAATGTGTCCGATCAAAGACGGCGGACTCCTGTGTCTTTGTTGGCGCACAGCCAGGAGAGGCATCGGGGTCCGCCCAGCGCATGTCGCCCCCCATTTCCCGCATGCGACTACCTAGCGGTCAAGACGAGCAATCAGGAACCACAGGTGGCATGTTTGTATTCGACTCCAGAATGGGCCCCAAGACTACTTCAAATCGTGTGTCTAAGCGGAGCCATCCGGATGAGATCTATGAGCTCCGTCAGCGACTACGTACGTTAGAGCGTGCATTGGCAAAGCCTGGTGCTACCCTGCAAACCCCGGAGACTTCTATTTACGATGCCTTCTCGGAGGTGACCACTTCTCAAAATAGCGTCGAAGGCGCCGGTGTCGATGATAGGGTACGGTTCCTGCCTGAATGCAATTTTCGAGGCAAGAAAGGCAAGACTAGGTATTTCGGTCGCAGCCACTACAGCACAACAGTATCATTTGTTGGTTTACCCCCTCGAAACACATTGATTTATTTGAAAAATTACTAACAAAATCTTTAGTTCCAAGATATTGGCACATTTATGCGGCGAAGCCGCAAGGACGTCAAGGACAAAGAGTATAGCGACATGAAAAAGTTCAAGTGTGAGATTTGGTCGCGTGAAAGTCAGGAGCACCAGAGAGCTTTTCGAGAGCAAGCTTTCGAACTCGACAAGATGGTGCCATCACGAACTGTTGCCGACCGACTTCTCCAGCTGTATCTGGACACCTTCGAGACCACTTATCGAATTCTGCATGTTCCGAGTTTCCTGAAACAATATGCCGACTACTGGTCTGATCCCCAGTCACCAGACATGGCATTTGTTGCGCAGCTATTGGCAGTCATGGCAGCAGGTAGCCGATTCTATTCGAACTCTCCAGAGCGCGACGAACGGGACACTTATCAAAAGCCTGCAATGAAGTGGATCATGGCAGTCCAGTCCTACATTTCTTGCACTTTTGTAAGCCCTGATATTAACTTCAAGGTGATCCAGACGCAGACCCTTCTCCTCGTTGCTCGACTTGCTGTTGCTAGCGATGGCGACGTTGCTTGGGCTTCTTCGGGCTCCCTCATTCGATCTGCGATGACGATGGGACTGCACCGTAACCCTTCCTGCTTTCGTAAAGCCACCACGCCATTTTGGTCAGAGCTTCGACGTCGGCTCTGGACAACGATTGTGGAGATTGATCTGAAGATGTCTCTTGATCGCGGCGTTCCTCCATCAGTGGACTTGGACGAGTGTGATTGCGATGCCCCATCCAACTGGGATGACTCCGAATTATACGAGAAAATGGAGAATAATCCAGCTCCCTTGAGCACCGCAAGATGCACGCGAAATTTCTACCAATGTTTGCTTTCAAAGACACTGGAGCTCCGATACCGCATCGTAAAGAAGATTAATACCTTACGGTTCGACTTAACATACGACGAGACGCTGCGAATGAGTGAAGACCTGTGCCGATCTATGAAATCCGCTTCTGATTTATTCGAGGACAATGCATCTGGAATGAATCCTTCCGACGCGGCTCGAAACCGATTTGCCCAATCTCTACATTTGTTCATAATGCGCAAGTTTTTACTTGCCCTCCACCGCCCTTTCTGTCTGAGCGTTGTACGACTACCGAAATGCTCTTACTCGCGAAAGGTCTGCCTGGAAAAGTCATTGGAGATTCTATCTCAGATGGAGCTTCCTAACCCTACCGACCCGATACTCTACCCCCATATAACACAGCTCGGAAGTGGTATGTTCTGCGACGAAACCTTCCATGCGGCTATAACGGTTTGTGTAGAGTTATCTCTACAAGCCCAAGAAATGAGTCAAGCATCTGGCCCAGCGATGGAAGGAATGAACACGAGCGTGCTCCTCAGCATGGTACAATCACAGCAAAACGTGATGCTACAAGCAGTCGAACGCAGCCTAGATGACTTTGGACGAAGAGTCGGGTCCGGGACCGGAAAAGGTTCCAAGCCATACTTCTTCTTGAGCCTAATCCTGGCCTCTGTCAAGTCTCGCATCAAGGGAGAGGATCCCCTTTGTATGATCGCCGCAGCATCCAAACGAGCTGTTCGGGTTGGCCGGGGTATTGTGGGCGGCCTACCGTTTAACGAGGCGTTGGCGAGTGCGGACCGACCGCCTCCACAGGTGAGATTCCCATTCTCTTCTTCTTATGAAGAATCTTTACTTATGTGGAATTATCAGCCTGCCATTCCTCTGGATGGTCCCATGGAGACCACTCCTCTCTCTGTGTCTTCCATTGATTTTGATTTTCCTTCTTTACTGTCCGCGGACTTTGGTGATTTTGCTGTAAGTTCTACATTCTGATTTTGATTGGGGGTATTAACGCTAACCGATGCAGCCTCTTGATTTGGGTGGTTGGTTCGACGGTCTGGATACCGGAGGAGCTGAGCTCTGGGACAACAACCTTTTTACAGATCTGCCGCAAATCTGATGAAGAAATGTCCTTGGTTATTCAGGAATGGCTTGCCTTGGTGGAAGAAATAATCTTTGTACATATATAATCTCCACTTTCCCAAAAATGATCTTTCTATTTTGGGTATGCGACGTGGCCACTGACCCGTATCTCTATATTGAACTAAGAGAACCACCGGTCCTCCATGCATCAACATGCTCATTTGTGACTATGGTCCTCTTCCCGTTCTTCGTCAACTGCGAATTCGATGCGCGAGCAGCGTGTCTACCGACGTACTCCATATAGTAGATCGAGAGGCATCAAATCTGCCTCATAAGCCTAGGTTTCTTGGCCAGCGAGGCTCCCGCTTCACATCCCCTCACCCACGAACCTTTGATAAATAGATACCTGGAATTCAGGTGGGGAGGGAGCAGGTATCAATGCTCTCAGAATATCCAAGTTAAAGCCACTTGGGATAACCCATGTTAACAATGAAATATCAGCGCAATCTAACCAAACGTCATGCTCGTTCTTTACGCGTCCATCCTGTCACGAATTTGGTTGTTTTAAAACGAGGCAGCACATGGGCCTCGGTGTTGAAAACAACCTCTGTGAGTGGAATGTACACGGACGGGGAGAATAGCAGGTAAAAGTACTTCAAGGTTTCGGCCTTCGAAATAAGAATGAATATTAGTCAGGTACAACCAAGTGCAAAGAGAATGAAAAGAAATGGAAGGTTAGGTTCTCACCAGCCAAAAGCTCTCCATGTTATCACGCTGCGGGGGCGGAACTTTGGTCACATCATTCAAAGACGTGTATCCCTCCCCGTCAGCAACGATCGTGTGTTTCTGGAATGCCTTAAACATCTCCCATCCCCACTTCCGATAGAGAGGGTCGTTAGTAACACGAAACATCAAGAAAAGACTCTCCACGGTTTCCGGACGCTGCAAATTGTGTGCATCAGGAGGCTTGATGATGAAGTCTTTTTTCCAGGACTTTGGATCATTGCTACTACGAGACCGAGGCCGCAATCCAGGATTTGGCTCGAGGTCACCAGACTCTGTTTCAAACCAAGCAATTTCGGGCGAGAGACCTGACTCAGTCACTGCATACATAGCCCAGCAGGTTTTCATGAGTTCCCTTGCTAGCTCCATCTGCTCTTCCTTTTGAGCATCCCAGCTAGGCAGCTTGCGTGCCTCGGCTTCTGTTCGCCCTTCAGTCGCACCGATTGCAATTGAGCCTGGTAAGAAACAAACGAGATGGTCCATTTTTGGGGACAACTTCCCACCAATTCCTTGGGGTAATTCGGCGATGAAACGGAGATTAGAGTGCTTGGTAGTGGTAACGAGGTGTTTTTGGATACCTGCCAGAGCCTCTTCCCACATCTCACTGTAGATAGGCTCCTGACCGGAGCTTTGCAGGAATTGTTTAATTAGATATTCTGTAATTAATCAGACTCAGACTACACAAACATAAGAGTACTAGTATGCTTACCATAATAGGAATCACCACGGCTTCCAAGACGAATCTCCCGATACGGGAATCTCCCAGATTGCGGGTGTACATAAATTGGCAACAGACCGTTCTGCATGCGATGATCATCGATCACCTTCATGACATTCTCAGCCTTGCGCCAGTATATCTCTTTACCCGTCAGGTGGGCCAGGTATTTCATCTCTAGTTGAAGGGTGGTGGCTTCCGCGGTGGATGAAGCGCCGCCGTCTGCATGAGACGGAATTCCCTGGCGTTTGTGAAGGTTGACACTCGCATATGGTATCCCAGAGCGGGACTCATAGGCACTGAGAAGACGGTCGGCCAGATCAACTGCTTTAGTTAGGTAAATATAGTCCCGACGAGAGGATACGTCTGGAAGCTGAGTAGAAAGGTAATGGGCAGATAAAAGTCCGCCTAGCATGCGAATGGTCGTCTCGAACGTGTTGACGTCTTGGTCTTGGTCGTACGTCAAGCCCCGATTCAGCCATTTTCGAGCATCAGAGAGCTGTGTCGTAAGATTCATGATCATCAATGTATCCAGGCTGTCGACGATGATCCACCCGAGACCACTGGGGCTCATTTGGTAGGCAGTCTTGGAGACAGGGTGGAAAACATCCTTTCCTGAAAATAATTTCGTGCTATTTCAGCAACATTGATATAGAAGTGAGGCGTTCAATAATCGAGACGGATCGTTATACGGGCCGATGGGAAATAGAGATGTGAACACAAGCGATTCTATCGACTTACCCCAAGCATATTTGGCGTATGCATCCCAACTGGTCACGAACGCGTCTTTGACCTCCTCTCGGTGGCCATCCCAATAGCTGTCTTTGTAAACGGGACTGAGGAAGTCCAGAGCAGTCTCAACATTCGAATGAACCGCGAAATTCCCCGCCAAGAATGCTAAGGCGCCACCAAAGAGTGCTTGGATAATTCTGTTTCGACTAAACAGCGGTCGCCATCGGGCAACCTTAGAGGACGTCGAATTGGGCGGACGCTTGAATTGCTTGGATTGCTTGAATTGCTGTGCAGATAGCATCATGAACTGATGGTCGCAGTGGATGCTCAGAGCGTCCCTACAGAAAAAGACACCATTTGGACCATAGCCTTTCATATGGGGGACGAGGCTTGGAGGGATTGGGGGAGAGACAGGGGAGGGAAGGGGAGGGGTGGAGTAGATTTGACTAGTTTACCCTGCGCTCCCTCGGCCCCCAACCTGATGCAGCGCTAAAGGAACGAAAAAGCGCTAAGTGAAACTAATCCATAGCGCCGGAGGCCTCGAGTCTGATGAAGCACGCTGTATGCGATTCTCGAGCCCCAGAAATATATAGAATGCGCGTATGTCTTCTTTCTATGGTGCGAGTGTGTTCGGAAACAAAGTAGCTCACCCTCCAGTGAGCATGTACGCCTACATATGGAGGCAACACCAGAATCTGCTATCACCCTTGTTGACCGCTCCCCTCCTCACCAAACTAAAACAGGCTAGTCCACTTCATCGCGTCATAGAATCGCTGTTGTGACCAAGTACCCAACAGCCCCTGTCGATTCCTGCGCTTGAAATCCTGAACAACCCCGTCACTCTAGCTGAATTCGCAAATCTTGCAGTCGCTTGGGATAGTAAATCCGCACTGGAGGAAGCAAACCCTAAAGAATTTATAAGAGGCTGTAGAATTGACTTTAGGAATGGATTGGGGACCCAGTCCTTCGAGCTGGCTGTTAAAACTTGGCTCCATGGACAAAAATGTCTTTGCCCCGGGCCGGGCCGGGCGGCTCGCAAGCGCCAAAGATCCTCCCTCCACCTTGGTGAGAGTAGGTAACTATACAAGATATTCTTTACTCATCATTATTTATGTTCACTCACGTAAAGGCTTCGTTAGAATTAGGATAGAGGGGCATTAGCAAAGTTAACCCCTTCATTATTGCGTACAGGTTAATTAGGACAACGAGGGATCCTCCCCAAGATTAACAATCGAATTAGTACTCGCTTATTGTAGGTTCGTAGACATTAATTTATCACTTTCATGACACACCACTTCTTGAAGCCCAATTCCTTGATGGCAGCTCGGCCGGTGGATTGCCGCCTTCGCCCGGACGTAGCTTAATCGCATTCAACTCAGCAGGATATTGTGGCTGGTAGTACTCTGCCGGGGGTACGGACATAGACGGTGGCTGCGAGTAGTGAGGATACAAACTCTGCGCAAGCTCCGGTTCTGTTCCCTGATTCCGCTTGCGGAAGAGGTAAAAGGCAGCAAGCAGTGCGATTACACCTATCGCACCCACGCCGACTCCGACACCAATTCCCGTTTTTGCTCCGATAGTGAGGCCACTGCCAGAGCTTGAGCTGGAGGTAGGAAGATTTTGGGAAGCCGCCGATGCTGTTGTTGACGTGGTTGGGGTTGTTGACGAAGATTGTGTGGTTGTCGAAGTCGTAGAAGTAGAGGTAGCAGTTGTTTGGTATTTAATGTTCCAACCCTGAATGCCAATCGCACCGACAGTTGAGCTAGCGGTCAGGGTTGTTGTAGCCATGGCCCACGAGGTCGAGTCACCAGATGCAGTGGATCCGTAAGTTAGAACCATGCCTGAGGAAACATCTGACAGGCAGTTTCCGCCAACAGAACCGGGTACAGCATCTGCAAGGTAGAATCCCCTACAGTTGATTTTAGTCAGAGCTTCTGCTCAAGATTGCGAGGTCAAAAACAAAACCAAAGTCGACTTACGATGGACAGCACAGACTTAAAACACTGGACGAATCCTTTGTAGAAGAGGCAAGCAGGGGCCAATCTTTGGGGCATGATATAGGTCCGATGCTAATCCGTGTCCTGTACGAGTCACCACCACCTCCACCACCTAGAAGCCCTTGTTCCCACCATGTTGTCATGGCCGGTGGTGCACAAACTAGGCCAGTTTCCACGTCGAGCCCGTACGCGGGATCAAACGCCATTAAGCTCGGCCCATCCAAACGGTATTTGGTATAGCATCCTGATGGCGCCGTCCATGTTGTTGTTAGCGGGATAAAAGATGTGACAGTGCCAATGTGCGTATCCGCTGGGTAGATTATTGCGGAGGTCGACATAGAAAGAGAGTGACTGAGGAATGGGGATCCTCGTCGAATCCCGCTGTTGATGCAAAGAACCTGTCCGGTTTGTCTCTGTATATAAATTCGAGTGAAATCCGAGCAGAATATACTGTAAATATTGAGAGTCAGAGAACCACAACGGTCAAAGAACCACGAGGAAAGGTAAGGAATACTTATGTTAGAGACCCATATTTAGTACGGTCGGTCAACCCAACCCTTGAGGCGCCACGGCAATTTACGCCAGTTCACCGACTAACTCGAGCTAATGCAGGTGCCGCACACCCCAGCGGCAACTAGCGCGCTGATCGCAGGAGGAACACGCATAGCCCCAACGAGTGAACACTAAACAAAGACTCTCCAAGTTGGGGGCGGCCCCCGCTTGGCCACGATAGGTGGATTTCTGAACCAGCGCCATTGGTTTTCCTTAGGTCCAAACCCAAACCGCCTAAATGCGTTAGCTGAGACAAGATACAGGGGCGCATCTGTACAGGGGCACCATAAAAGTCTGCTACCATCACTACTGATCGCTGTTTTCTGCTACGATTCTGCCCGCCCCCAAAAGGCCCATGTGGACGACCCTAAAGCTGGCGAATTAAATGAAAGAAAATAAGATGAAAGGGATTTCCAACAGCAAGGATTCGCGACCGCTCGCCCACCTAAATGTCTGATTAGCGTGTACTTAGCGGTCGTGGATGCTACGCGGCTCAGCATGACCATTGATATCGTCGCCTAAATCCAAGAGCGAGTAGTAGGCGACCGCACGAATGACTAGCCTAGACATTCATTTGATTCAACAATCATTCCCCCAAATGCCGTTGCTATTCCCCCGAGGATGGTGCATTATCTGCGCCCAGCTAAATGATTGAACACTGCCTGCCAGTCATTCCATGGTCAAAAAGAGCATAAGCAACGTACCCCCTTATCTCCGGCCGGCATGAAACTGTTGTTGTAAAAGTAGAACATGCTTCTCTTGTGTTCAAATTATTCTCTCTGTCAATCGATCTCCGCTGTGGCTCTAAGGGGTATCACTGCCCGATGACGAGTTTGCAGTGCTCGTCGTTGATTATGTAGCCTCCGCTGCTTTGCGAGCGCATTTTTGAAGGGTACTCAGTTGCGGCTGTCAAGGGAGTTGCGTTGTGGTCATGATGTGGACGAACAGGCTCATGTCGGAAGGTTCGAGTTCAACCAGGATGGGTTGCGCACTTCTACTTACAAGATGCTCGATAGTCACGTCGGCAGACGTGTATCCAGCAGGATTGCAGCTTGGACTAAAGCCTGAGTGCGCTGTACCCTTCCGCATTGCTCCAGTGCTCGAGTCCTGGACTCCAGCCAAAGAGAGACTGTC
The DNA here is from genome assembly GCF_028828155.1 of Penicillium subrubescens. Classification (NCBI taxonomy): domain Eukaryota; kingdom Fungi; phylum Ascomycota; class Eurotiomycetes; order Eurotiales; family Aspergillaceae; genus Penicillium; species Penicillium subrubescens. The sequence continues at coordinate 946,522 of NW_026643160.1, read as the reverse complement.
CTGTTAAAAGGAAATCAGCGTCGAAAGGAGTTCGTCTAGGTGCCAATGTTTCCAGAAAGCATTGGGATCGGCTTGGCACTGTCACCAGATCTACCAAGTCTCGAGCATGATGCGTGTGACAAATTCGAAGCATTCAATTCAGGGACACACCATCATCCCTTGATCAAGGTACGTAGAACATTCTGGCCCTGGATTGTTGATAGGGGTGATGGGGACGGCGGCAATGCCGATCCGTGCATAGCTATCTCTTATCCATGCTGCGATAGGCTCGTTTCTCGGGTACTGAGCAGGGAAGAGTGGAGAATATTGTACCAAGCTTCTTAGGCGTAGCTGATCCTCCAGAAACAGGGTTATGGTGGCTGGTCAGGGACGTAATAATTATTGCAGCGCTGCATGTTTGTTACCAGTTTGAACCTTGCGCTGCGATAAAATCGCTACGTACTGGAATTTTCGAATATCGGTGATCGCCTCAATGCAGAATTCATCCTGGGACACTTGTCTATGCATCATCTCTCCTTGTACCGTACATTCGTGGAGGTTCTCGAAACACATTTCATCCACTCCAACGATCAAGTGTCTGACTCGGCAAGAGCTAAATAGTCTGGGCTGAATGTTGCTTTTTTTGTTATCTATGATACGTCGGAAGATGAGGGCCCCTGCAGGAAGGGTTATCTGTGGCAAAATATCGCGCCATCTTATCATGGCTGAAAGCTTTCTCAGCGAGTTCTCAAGGAGCGCGCATTCCTCCGAGTCAAAGCTGAATCATACTGGCATTCGAACAGCTTTTTCATCTTTAACCTGACGTGCCCAAGCTCCAATCCCGTTGCGGATTGTCAATAGCTGCCTAGTCTCATCCATGTTTCAATTTGAACACCTACCTACCTCTTAAAACGAACGGAAGCTGATTTAGAGTTGTGATATTGGAAAAGGATTTTCACATGTGTCATTGAGCTCACTACTTGCGACAGGATGCTTCATCCGATCCTTGACATTAGCAGTTTCAACGTCGCTATTACATTCTCTGGTTGGCAATAACATCCTGGACTTGAATCATGATCAAGAAACTAACAGCAGCTAGGTATATTTCTACTAGGCTTCGGGTTCATCTCTTTGAAGATAAAGCAGAGATGGTACCTCGGGGAAGCATGTACGTATTTCTCTCTGTTCGCATGATCACCTCTAATAATTAGCAGTGCCTTCATTCATTTTCGGTGTCCTTCTGGGCCCATTAACGACAAATCTGATAAGCGTGAGCCGATGGACCAATAGTGGTGATGAAGAAGATGTTGGAGGAATTGCCTATGTACGTCGTGCCACAGCTCCACCAAACCTGCCACCTGCAATCTAACAATGACAGGCATTGGCGCGTCTTGTCCTTGGCATTCAAATGATCAAAGTCGGCTATGAGCTGCCCAAGAGATATCTACGTCGAAGGCTAGTCGAGCTAACAATTTGCCTACTCCCCTTGATGGCAATACAATGGCTAGCTACATCAGCATGCATCAAGTTGATGATTCCACATTTATCCTTTGTATGACCCAATCACCGGTTCCTCAATGCTTGGCTGCTAACAAGCAACCTAATAGTTGACAGCCTGTATAATTGGCTCTTGCGTCATCTGCATAGATCCTGTCTTGTCCCAAGCGATCGCCAAAGGCCCGTTTGCCGATAAGTATGTTCGGCGACACCTTCGAGAATTTATTTCGGCTGAAGCGGGTGGAAATGATGGATTTGGATTTCCGTTCCTTCTGCTCTCAATTGCACTACTACGGTACGACGAAACTCCGAACGACGAAGCGGGTCTAATGCGACGCGATTGGATCGGAGAGACCGATGCTGGTCGTTTTGGTGGTAACGTCGGTCGTGCATTAGCGCATTGGGCCGTGGAAGGGGTTTTGTATATGATTATGATGGGCTCGGGGTACGGTTTATTTGTGGGATTTGTCTGTCGGAAGGGCTTGAATCTGGCTTCCAGCAAGTAAGTCCCTCGCTAGTCTTGCGCGAGTGGCCAGGCGTACTGACATACGCCCTAGACGATGGATTGATAAGGAGAGCTTTGCATTATTTCCGGTTGCACTTGGAGTGAGTGGAGATTTCTTTCTAGCGTATCTTTGTGTCATTCAATCAATAATGCTGACTTCAAATTGAACCAGCTATTCATCGTTGGCACTTGTGGCTGCTTTGGAACCGACGAGACCCTCGCTTGTTTTATTGCTGGATGTGCCCTGAACTGGGATGGCTTGTACCATTCCGAAATCGAGGCACGACATGATTCGTTCAACTCCGCGATTGAGACGGTGCTGAATTTTGGCACGTTCGTCTTTCTTGGGGCCGTTATGCCATGGGATCAACTCCAGATGCCCCATGTCACAGGAGTTACGGTCACGCGATTGGTCAGTTTGGGAATCCTGATAGTATTATTCCGACGAATCCCTGCCATAATGCTTGGCTATCGGCTAATGCCGAAAGTTTGCAATAACTGGCGGGAAGCTCTATTCATGGGGTATTTTGCTCCCATCGGTGAGTGCAACCTAGTTAAAATCTTTAGATACGTGGCTCACCATTGCTTCCAAGGCATTGGAGCAATTTCATATGTCGAATATGCTCGCCGACTGCTCCCAGATCCTGGTGAAAGTGATACCGAAATGAATTATTTGACGGCAGCGATGATCCCAGGTAGGACTTGGTCCAATTTCTGACCATAGCTGTACTAATGCAGGCCTATTTAGTGGTGTACTGGCTAGTTTTCTTCTCGATTGTCGTCCACGGTCTCTCAATTCCGGTATTGAACGCTATCTATCAGTGGCTACAGGTCCCAGTCATCCACGATCATCCTGTGGAGATTTTGCTGTTGTCGGAAAATGAGCCCGTACCCAATAACAGCGTCGTGAACCGCCAATCTCAACACGTTACGGTAAACAATCGCTTTTCCTGCATCTCTAGTCACACCGATGGGTCGGAGCTCGGCATTTACCGTGAAGAGTCTGATACTGTCATGATGATCTTGCGACCGAACGGCCTTGACCACTGTGCCAATTCAGTAGCGCGAAGCTCATCAAAGGGGTCTTCGCGTCAGCTTGAGCAAGTTGATGCTAGGGAAATGGTTTGACTTTACCGCAACACGTACATTAAACCCCTTTATCTAGGCGGCCGCATTAAATTGTATATTCTAACCAAGTCAGATGACTGGATTTATGCGTCCCGCAACATGGAATTGGCTTGATTGTCATCAGCGGCAGTGCAATTAAATCGGAAATGAACCGTCCGTCTCCTGCACTATTTATTGTAGGGTTATTGGTACTACCTAACACCTCTTGTCGTCATTGAGCTGATACGCTCCCTTAATTGTCATAGTTGTCATAGGATAATATCTCCATAGGGCTAGAGTCGCACGATCGGGATCGCTTCGATCGAGTGCATAGCCAGCTCCTGCATCATAGGCTATTCTCCCAAAAGCGAGAGTTGAACGGCAAAACTAAGTTTACCATCCTTGGCCAATCGCAAGCCCACATGAACGACCCGACGATCTCGTTGTCCATAGTCTCGGTAAGTACAGGCAGATAAGAACATGCAGATACCTAAAGTGGAACCCGACCCGCCCCCCTGAAGAAATATGGAGGGGCTTGCAAGTAAATATCCAACCTAGCAGCTATGTCGTACGTGTCAATTTTCTTTGTGTCGACATTATGGCGAACATTTGCTGATTCAACAGGTCATTGCTGACAACACTGGGGTTGCGCGCTGCCCCAGGAGGGCTGGTCCCTAATCATGCGGCAAGCCTGCTCTTGGCCAATTAGGTTATCGCATATTTCTGGACGAGCACCACCCGTTTACAAAAAATTTGCTTGGGAATCGACAACAATGTGGCACCGAGGGAGGACTTTGCAACCCTGGGAGAGGCTGCGGTGAAGTCCGGCAAAGTTAGGCGAAGCACTCTCAACAGACTCAAGCGACAAGAGGCAGCACATGCAAATTCCATAGAGAATTTCCCTGTGTTTGCAGCAGCTAGTATGTGCAACTGCTCGCTTCGTCGATATTTCTACTCGTGCTAATATCAAACCAGCTCTGATTGCAGTGTACGCCGGAGTTCCCAACAAGACCGTACACAGATTCGGTCTCTGCTACACCGTTTCACGGATCGCTTTTAACATCTGCTACTCATACATCGAGAACCAAAGTTTGAGCTACCTCCGCTCTGCGGTCTGGTGGCCAGGCAACATCAGCTGCTTCACTGGATTGATTGCGGCAGCTAGGAAGCTATAATTGGCCTGACTTTGCTCGGGCATTCATGATCTGTACAGATACCCTCGATACCTCTTGAATATATTTGAAAACATTTTTCTATGCTGTGATCTCTGGGCTGCGACTCTTTCCTGCGACCTTTCTTAACGATGTCAATGTGGACTAGTTTTGTAATTAGTGTGGTGAATATATATTTTGGGCCTTGGTCCGGACTGTCCTGCTGACCAGTACGTCTTCACACGAGTATCAGACCCCAATTCAATATACATCCTCTACTCCCATTTGCATGTATTCTCAGAGTTCTCGTTTCCATCTTCACCATTTTGGCTAGCTAGGTAGATGAACTACCCCTCATGCGGAACCAGGCACCGTTAGTTGCAGGAGATTGATAAGAAAGGAAAAACAAAAAGCAGCCGAAACAAAGACATCTGATTACCCCCGGAATCCAAAAAATGTTACCCCCACACTTCAGCCCTGAATGGCCAGAGCCGGAGCTCCCCACACGGCACACGGCGCATGGTATGTTCAACCCATAGACAAAAGCGTGGGGAAGATTATCCTCGGACAACTTCCAGCTGGCCCCCATGCCGTGGCACAAAGATCGCATTGACACGACAGCACACTTTCGGCAACAAAGAATCTATCATCAGCCACAGCTTGGTCGCTATCAGTCGTGTCGTTTGGCCGCCGAACTGACTTCGGCTCTCATTTGTGGAGATCATATTCTCCCAGCTCGCGGGCTTCGTTGGACCCATAAACAGGGGACGATCTAGTTGATGCAGTCTCAGCGAAATCCTCTACGCACTGGAATCTGGTCAATGTTGGGGGCAAATCAGGACTGACTCCTATGAAATTTGACGCCCCGACCGGTCAATGTCCGAGTTTCATCAGGCTCTCATGGGGAATAACTCGTGGATGATGGGTGCCCCCACGCCTCGTTGGCACATCCCCGACCTTGGCATCCCCGCAAAAATGCCATCTCCTGTGATCCTGAACTTGACTGGTCGAGACACAGGTGATCTTTTTCAATTCAGATCAGATCTTGTCCAGATATGCACCCTACATCCCTGCCACCTCCCCCGCTTCCCCACGGGATTACCATTCCTGGAAGAAGGCATGGGCTTGTCAAGGGCGTTCCCCCAGTTTGAGGTGCGGGGGTGACTGACATATAAATAAGCAATAAATCTCAGACCATAAACTGAACACCCCCTTGAGCGCACTCAATATCTAGAAGTCTATCATCCTCATGACTACTAAAGAAGACAACCTACCGAAGGAGCTTGAAGATGCTGTTGACAAAAAAGGTAAACTAACAGGTGGTCCATCAGTGATGCCACCCTCGTTGGCCAATCTATCAGAAGCCGGATTCGCCAAGGTCAGGCATCAAGCAATCTTGAAACTCGATACCCGGATCATGCCGTGTATGGTATTGATGTATATCATGAACTACCTGGATCGCCAGAACATCGCTGCAGCCAAATTGGCACAAATCGAGCAAGATCTAAAAATGACACATGTGCAGTACCAAACCTGCGTCAGCATCTTGTTTGTGGGATACAGTGCGTCAATTATTCTGACTCAAATCAAGCTACCTCATTGCTAATCGGTTTACCCCCAGTCCTCATGCAAGTCCCGTCGAATCTCATAGTTGGCAAAATTAGGTTTCCTGGTATCTACATATGTTTCTCAATGGCCCTCTGGGGCGTTCTCTCTGCCTGTACCGCCGCCGTCCACAATCCGTCTGGTCTCATGGCGTCTCGTTTCTTCCTCGGATTTGTAGAGGCAGTATTCTTCCCTGGAGCGCTTTTCTACATGTCATTGTTTTACACTAAGAAACAATTTGCGATGAGAACGGCCATTCTGTATTCTGGCTCGCAGATTGGTAACGCCTTTGGCGGTCTGTTTGCTGTCGCAATACTGAAGCTGGACGGGAAGCATGGCCTTGAGGGCTGGCGATGGGTGAGTGGTTTCTTGGTCCTGGAAATTTGAACTACCACTTTGCTTATCTCTATCTACAGCTGTTCTTGATCGAAGGTGTGGCTACCGTTGGTCTGGCTATTATTCTTGCATTCATCCTGCCAAACTCACTCAAGTCGATTACCGGGCTTAGCAAGTTGGAGCACGAGTACCTGCTGTGGAGTTTCGAGGAGGACCACGGCCAGCAAGATAATACTGATGAGGCCAGTGTGCAAAAGGGCGTCATGATCGCCGTGACAGACCCCAAGACATGGTTTTTCATGGGGACTCTCTACTGTGTTTGTGATCCAACCGCCAATTCTCAAAGATGCACGAGGCTGACGAAAATAGATCTATATTGCCGGGGCTGTGACCAACTTCTTCCCTTCAGTGGTGGCCACCCTTGGATACTCACGAAACAAAACTTACGGCTTGACCGCGGTCAGTGACTCCCTAGCGTGTGATAATAACATCCCAATTATTCCTTCTGACACTCCGCAGCCACCCTATGTTCTCTGTGTATTTGCGATGATTTTGAACGGTTTTCACTCCGACAAGGTATGCCGGTGAAAGATCTGCTACTCAATCTATCTAACAAGGCATCAGAAACAAGAGCGCTACTGGCACATCGTCTGCCCAATGGTCATCTGTCTTATGGCTAACATAATAGCTGTCTCGACACTGAACACAGCTGCACGCTGTAAGTGCCAGGTCTGACAATGAATGTGCCTCCTTGAGCGGAACTGACCATGACTATAATATAGACGTTGCCATGATGTTGATGCCGGGATCCTTCTATTCTGCAGCTATTGTCCTTCTATCATGGGTGACTGGTACGCTATCGCAGCCATCAATCAAGCGTGCCTCGGCCATTGCCATGATCAATGCAGTTTGCAACACCCCGAACGGTGCGTTAGAGATAATGACTCCACATTGCTTCACCTACTAATACGTTTGAACAGTGTGGGCGTCTTATCTTTACTACTCGCCGCCAAGATATCTTGCTGCTTTTTTGGTCAACCTAGCCGCGTCCGTCTTGGCTATAATATTGGCAACCGTGACGCGAGTCTACTTGCAGCGTCAGAACCATAAGCTCGACCGTGGGCTAGATGTGGGGCGGAATGGCCCAACTCCCGCCCAGATTGTCGTTGGATTCCGCTATGTAGTCTAGCAATTTCTGCTTTCCTTGGTGTGTCAGTGCTGGGAATTTCAACTGATCTCAAATTATCCTTGTCCGCATCTTTTGCTATAACAAAGCTTTTGGGAAAGATAGAGACTCTGCCGCTTGGCGGTCTGTGCTTCATACCAAGGACCCGAAAGATCTATTATATTGGATTTCCTATCCTTGACTATCTTGATGATTTTGGATTAATAAGTGACCGGCAAACATACCAGAAAGTCAATAACTTAGTAATTGAGGCTATATTTGACACACCGACCTCTTCAAATTCCCCACATTGACCATGATTGGTGGAACAACCCCTTTCCAGCATGCGCAAATCACCACTTCCAAGACGGCAGATTCCCGCCCGGCCATAAGAAAAAGTTCCCAGAAGACTTGTCCTTCTTAGTATTGAAAATTAAACCTCTCCGCATCCCCACGGCCTGGTGCTTGGCAGAGTGCGGAGAAATCCGCCCATGCCGAGATGCGCTGCAAAAGCCTGGGCGCAATACCGCGACATGTCACTGTTGATCGTTTCCCGTTGAACTCTCGTGTTGCTCAAGGTATTGTGCATTGTTACAGGCGGAGAAATGTAATTTGCTTCCCCGCGTGCCAATGCTGCTTCAGATGGGTGAAAGCTGGGGCAGCGGAGTACAAATGGATGAGTGCTGGCAATCGTGAAGGGTGATCAGGGGATTCAATTGAGTGCACAATCTGCCAACAAGGAATGCCACTTTGAAGAATTGTCAAACTATTTCTCATTGAAATTGTGCTCTAAGGACAATTCAAGATGAAGTTCCTCACTCTCGGCGCGCTGCTCATCGGCGCAGTCACCGCTGTCTCCACAGGTCGGGTCCCTCACGGTGCCCAGATCATCCCTGCCAACGACAAGTCCTCGCTGCGAAACATTGGCGCCCACGGGCAAAAGTATCCAGACCGCCGGACTGTCACAATTAGGCCGTCTAAGAATGACACGGACGACATCTCCGACGACTTCCTCTGGGGCATCAAGCACGCTAATCATGGTGGCCGTTTGCTCCTGAAGAAGGGCAAGACCTACGTGATTGGCAAGAAGCTCGACTTGAGCTTCCTGAACAATGTTGAGGTTCAACTGGAGGGTGAAATCAAGGTAGGCAGCATATGTTGCGAGGACCTTTAATGCAAAGTCTAACTCGCGTAGTTCACCGATGACATCAAGTACTGGCAAGCGAACAACTTCTATTACTCGTTCCAAAAATCAATCACCTTCTGGGTTTGGGGAGGAAAAGACATCAAGATCTTTGGCCACGGTACCTTGAACGGTAACGGCCAGGCCTGGTATAATGCGTTTGCAGGACGCGAGATTCTGGTAAGGCAACAGTCTTGGACAAAGCAAATCCCCGTGGCTAGATGCTGACAGTATCATAGGACTCGAGCAACACTTTCTACCGGCCAATCTTGTTCTTGACCGATAACGCAACTCGCGTCAGCGTGGAGGGGATCACCCAGCTAAACTCGCCATGCTGGACGAACTTCTTCGTGCGCACCAACGATGTCTCCTTTGACAATGTCTTCATTAATGCGTTCTCGACCAATGCCTCGGTAACTTTATTCCATACCATAAATGAGAATGTAGACTGACCAGGCTCTCTGCAGGCTCTGCCCAAGAACACTGACGGCTTTGATTCGCTCAACGTGAACGGACTCAGCGTGACCAACACCCGAGTCGACATTGGAGACGATTGCTTCTCACCGAAGCCCAACACGTCAAACATCTTCGTACAGAACCTCTGGTGCAACAACACCCATGGTGTGAGCATGGGCAGTATTGGACAGTACTCGGGTGTGCAGGATATCATTGAGCATGCGTACATCGAGAACGTTACCCTACTTAACGGCCAGGTAAGCAAAATGTCATATTTCAAAAGCCATCCAAGGCCATATAATCTTTCAGAAGAAATATCTGACTCACTGGTTTAGAACGGTGCCCGCCTCAAGGCATGGGCCGGCCAGAACGTCGGCTACGGACGCATCAACAACATCACCTACCGCAACATTCACATCGAGAACACCGACAAGCCCCTTGTGCTTGACCAGTGCTACTTCAATATCAATGCAACCGAGTGTGCAGCACACCCGTCCGCTGTCAACATCACCAACATTGTCTTTGACAACATCTATGGCACATCCTCGGGCAAGAACGGCAAGGAGGTTGTTGATCTGACTTGCTCTCCCAACGCCGTGTGCTCGAACATCCACCTATCGAAAATCAACCTGACCAGCCCCGCGGGTAGCCCACCGGTGATTATTTGCGATGGTATTCAGGGGGATATTGGTGTGAACTGCACTAGCTCGACGTAGCAGGAATTTACCGGGAGAAGAAGAGAGTAGGACGATGTGGCCGGGTGAGCTGTAATTGTTGAGAAATTGTGTATTGCGCGATAGTCTTGTTCTTTCCATAGAGGATACTTGGAGGAAATTCATCTGTAGTCAGTCACAGAAATGATCAGATTTTCAAACTAACCCAGTATACCTCGTCCTCGCCTTGCGGATATCCCCACAATATACAACAGGGACTACAAAAGTACAAGGACTCCGCAAGCGAGCAGGCTTGAATGGCAAGAGATATCATCAACGGGCGCAAAACCGCGGTTAATAGTAGATTAGAACAATCAAAGCAGCTACACCTCGTTGGTCTTCCCGGTAAGCTCCTTCTCACGGCCGAACGGAGCTTTGGCCACCTCAGCTGCATCCGGGGGCGAGACGCGTACTGCGTAGACATGGCGGACTTCATCTTACGCGATATATACTCATGACTACGTTTGCTACGGAGTATTAGAGAGAGTCTATCTATTGCTCCCCCCCTTCCATTATTCAGCCTGATCCTTGGCTTGGGGATAGCTAAAGACGCCACCAGCCGCGCCCAGCCGCCAAGCGGGAACAAGCATTATGCGCCGTCTCGGGAGAAGGGAGAGAGTTTTTGGTGAACTCATTGACCAAAACTACTTTTTCTCCACGGAAAATGCATCGAAACAACTCTTCACATGGCGGGGTCTGGGGTAATACCTGTCATCGAGGCGATCGCAGACCCCGTCTGGTGAGGCATAATGATCTCCAGCAGCGATGATTGGTATTTCTCTATCCCAACACTCTCCACACCCCACAATCCCACAGCATCCAGACTCCAACGGGCAAAAATCATATCCGGCCAGACACTAACACGGCCAATCGCAGGACGAGTCCAACAAAGCTGCAACAAACTCGCCTCTTGGGATGGAATCCAGGGATGGGATCCAGTTCTCCAGTTTCTACGTCTGGGGGTGGAGATCATTGGAGAGCTGGGCCTTTGCCTTTGGCCCCGCCCCCAGACCAGATCCAGTCAGTATGTCCGAGGGTTGCGAAACCCCGGACTTCGCACATAGGAGCGACCCTGTGTAGGGGGCCTGTATATAAGGACCGATGTGTAGAGCACACCATCGCCTTTTCTACTCAGCGCCGGACCTTTCTCACTTGTATCCTTGGGCCTTCTCTTGTCCGAGAAACTCTTTTTATACGTGTTCTATCTTCCACTTGTGTTTATCTGTGACAGCCATGGAGAAGATGGATAGCAATTCCCAGCATGTCGAGGGGATACATGCAAAGGAGGGAGATCTTAGCCCTGGGGCTGTCGAGTCGGGAAAGCAGGAGGCATTCTATGTCGAGGACCGAGTCGCCCATCTCACCGAGGAACATCGCCAGTATCTGCTCGCCCGTCACGGTACCCTGGATTTGGATCCCATTCCAGACATGAATGATGCGGACCCGTATAACTGGCCGATTTGGAGGGTAAATAGCACCACCCCTATCATGTCAACAAGATCCGAATAGTATAGATGCTAACACCTCTCCGAATAGAAAACCGTCAACCTAACGCTGGTCGTCTTCCACGCTATGATCGGTCTCTTCACCGCGGCATCCATCCAGTCCGCCTTTGTCAATATCTCCGAGGACCTTGGTGTCAGCATGCAGCGAACCAGCTACCTGGTCTCTCTCTTCATCGCTGTTCTCGGTGGTGCACCTCTTTTCTGGCGTCCGCTCTGCAACCGGTTTGGCCGCCGGCCCATCTTCCTGATCTCGCTGTCCTGTGCGCTCGTCGGAAACATTGGCTGTGCGAACAGCCACTCCTATGGAACTATGGGATTGTGCCGTGCTATCACGGCGTTCTTCATTAGTCCCGCGGCAGCCATGGGAAGTGCCGTTGTCGCCGAGACTTTCTTCGAGAAGGACCGCGCGCGATGCATGGGTTACTGGACCTTGATGGTGACCCTGGGTGTCCCAGTTGCGCCGTTCCTTTTTGGATTCATGGTGATGCGCGTCGGTTACCGCTGGATCTACTACGTCCTGGCTATCGTGAGTACCCCTTATACATCCTGTTCTCATATTGTTCAGCCCAGAGAGAATCTTGCTCTAATAAGAACACTCTACTTTAGGTCAACGGCGTCCAATTCCTTTTGTACTTCTTCTTCGGCTCGGAATCCCTCTACCTCCGCAACGAGAACGCTCCCAGCCAAATCACCAGCGTCAAGGATAGCATCTTTAAGTTCCGCCGCATCGACCCATCCCCCCTTCGCCTGTGGGACTTCGTCCAACCCCTGACCTATGTCGCCAAGCCCTGCGTGTTCATCCCAGCCTGTGCCTACGCCATGATCTTCCTCTGGGGTAGCATTGCCCTCACCATTGAGATCCCGCAAATCTTCCCCGAGCAATTCGGTTTCAACACCCAGCAAGTTGGCATGCAGTTCCTCGGTGTGATCATCGGCTCAGTGATTGGTGAGCAGGTCGGTGGCCTGATTAGTGACAGATGGATGGCTCAGCGACAGAAGAAGATCGGTGCTCCTCCAGCGGCTGAGTACCGTCTGTGGCTGAGCTACATCGGACATGCGTTGACGATCGTCGGTGTCGCTGTGTTTGCGGTACAGTTGGGCAAGGCTGGTGATAAGTGGAATATCACGCCTATTATTGGCGCAGCTATCGCTGCTGGTGGTAATCAGATTGTTACTACGATCAACATCACCTATGCTGTCGATTGCTACCGTGCGGATGCGGCTAGTGTCGGTGTGTTCATTACATTTGTGCGACAGACTTGGGGATTCATTGGGCCCTTCTGGTGAGCTTTACTCCTTCCTTTAATGAGATGAACTACGCTGAATTTTTGAAAAGGTTCCCTCAGATGTTCGAGACTGTCGGATGGGGTGGTGGCGCAGGTATTGCTGCGGCACTGATGGTGGCTGTCAGTGTTATCCCGACCGTCATTCTCCAGTTCCGTGGATCCAAGTGGCATTAGGCCAAGTAGTGCATGAGGAGAGGCTAGGATGTGGGTAATTTGTATATGATTAAACCTTTTCGGAGAGAACTTAGTTAATATAGCTTTGAAAGAATAGCTCAGTTCAAGGCGAAAGAATACTTTGATTGACCTGAAACTGTCTTCTAGTAGGTAGTGGACCGGAAAATCAGGAATGGTCATGATGGCACCGATTGCGACTCGCTAGGTACCTCCAAATTTCGTGTCATATAATGGACAGTGTGTATTTCTCATATCGGTCTCTACAGATACTCAATAAACTCCCGTACCAATGCAGTCCTGTCAGGGTATATGGAAGTCATCGTCCTCAAATTCCACAGCCAGGCTTATCGAGGCCCAGGTTACCAGAGCGTCAAGATCTGTGATTGGTGCCACGATTACTAGGGCGCCTACCTGCATGCACCGCCATTCTCACCTGAAACTCGCAGAGCAGTCATATATCGGCATCTTGTCGGCTTGCACATTTCCGATTTTCCATCCATCCAACTACCACAATAATGTCCGATCCCACATCCGTCGCAGGTACTGCCGTAGGTGTCGCGTCACTTGGCCTCCAGGTCTGTGACAAGATCGTGTCATATTGCCAAGCATGGAGAGGATTCGATAGAGACATTCAGACGTTATCCCAAAAGGCTGATGGACTCCGTATTCCCCTACAATGGCTACGTGGGCTTCTTGCAAACTTCCAAGCGATAGACATTGCGATATCCAAGGATATTGAAGAGAAGCTGCAACAGATCGAGGAAGTGAGCAAAAGACTCAAAGAGGCTATAGCTCAGTTTGCCTCGAAAGGATCTGGTAATACGGCTGCTATTCGTGCTCAGTTCAAAAAAGCGACATATCCATTCCGCAAGGATGGCTTGCGCGACATGTCGAGTGACTTGGATAGCTTACATCTGAGTTTGCACACCGTTCTGCATGCGTGAGTCGCTTTCATCAAGGTTTCTGAAGGGTCTTTTCTGACCAGGACTAGACTCTCGATACAACACGCGCAAATCTTGATTACTATGCAGCAGGCAACTGCTCAAAACATACATCACATGGTACGACTACTAATATGCCCGTCGTTGGGAGTATATGATGATTAATCTATGAGCCGCAGAATTCAAGCATAGAAGATATACGAAAACAATTTGTGCTACCATCAAGCTCACGGAATCTTTGTCAAGACCACTGCACTCGGGTTGCTGTCATACCAGAACCATCACTTACTCGCCCAAATCACAGATCGACACATCAGCTTCACTCACAAATCAATTTCAAGAGACACAACAAAAATACAACGAAGGCATATTCTCATTCGGTCCGCATGTTGAGGCTGGCGATCAATTTCACGCTGTCAGTGACAATAGGCACAGCAGGGCTTTCAATTGCCCCGTCTTTACGTTTGCAGCCTTTACGAGACGGACGCTCCAGCCGTGTGCTGGAAACCTTGCAAACGTTTGCCAATGAAACTAGGCGGAAATTTCCAAATGATATGGAAGACCTTGTTACAGCCACCATAATGCAGATCCAAGAGATATTTGATCGTGGTGAGGCAACGCCTTCCGACATATATATAAACTCCTACTTGACAGCGCAAGAGATCTCGATTTTGGATGTGAGTGACATTTCTCAAATTTTCATCGTTGTGAGACAGGACTGATCGGAGCAGTACACATGCATGGGGTTAGGTTACGGCTCGTTTATTGCCTCGTCGAGGTTACTTCAATTTTTAGTTGATTGCGGAGCGAGTCCTGCTCGAATTGATGGCCCCGACACTCCTTACATTTCGATGCTGCTAAGTTTGACTGGTTTGCTTCAAGGAGAGCATCAGATTGGTGGTCATCTGTTTGATCTCTATGGCTCTAATCTTCAACCTCCCGGGTCTTTAGCCCAGAAAGAAGGATTTCGGTGGTTTATTCGCCAAAATCACGACAGTATGCACCCACCCCACACTCATGCTCGTTTCTACCTGTAATATGTTGCTCATTTATTCAAAGACATCAATATCCCAGATATTGCTAAGGCCATTATGAGGGAATCAGAGTCCGATCTGAAAGAAGCTATGAAGGCGAAGTCTTTTTTGATCAACGACAGAATTGGCGCCTGCTCCTTGCTTGACATAGCATTTGGTTGGCCAAGAGGGATACAGATACTATTGGAAGCAGGGGCTGACGCTCATGACTACGCAATCCGCTTTGTCGAAGATACCGAGTCTAAGATCACCTATGATTCGGTAAAGATTCTGCTTCAAGCTGGGTGCAAATTCAGCTTCGTTGATATCGAACAATGCAACCAAGTTCCGAATGGAGGTAATATAAGATCTCTCCTCATAGGGGAGTTGATCAAACGACTAAAGGGGTTGTGGAAGCTGGCAAAATGTCATTTGCCCTCTGAGGAAATTCCTGCACTATTCATGAACCGGGACGGGGATTCGAAAAACCTCGTAATCTTTGATGTATGGACGACTCAAATTCACTCCAGGCTTACACAAAACGGTACCATAATCGATTCATCTTTGCGAACCCCACACTTTAATCCCTGGAGCTCAGTTTATCATTATCCATTGTTTTCGGTCCAAACACTGCAGGTTCTCTATGACTTCGGGTTCCGAGGAGTCAATGAGCCGGATCAGGATGGGATGCTACCTTTGATTAGTCATGGACGGGGACTACGCTATCTCGGGCAAGAAGTAGCCAGGCAAGTGATGGATCGGATATCCTGGTTGATCTCAAAAGGCGCAGATCCCAACAGACCAGTCCCCGGAACATGCTCAACTGTTGCCCATAATCTTACATATTGGATCTTCGGCTTCATTGATAACGCATTTTGGTCTCCGACAGAGCCTCCCTGGCTATTCTTGAAAGAATGGAATAGATGGAAAGCCATGATTTTGGAGCGAACCAAATCGTTCGCTATCACTCCTTCGTCCGCGGATGAATGTATCTGCGCATGTTCCCCCAGTGGATGCAACACTATATCATTATTGCTGCGTCAAGCATTTAAGTGTCTTTACTATAGACCTTCAGATTCACACGAAGATCTTGGCTTCTGGCTCCGAGAAACGGTAGCCTTTGTCCTGATATGGATCGGAGAAAGTCGGAAGGTGTGCCAGGAAATCATCCGGTTCTTCACATTTGACGCACTAAGCTTGACGCACGT
This sequence comes from Penicillium subrubescens, assembly GCF_028828155.1. Lineage (NCBI taxonomy): Eukaryota > Fungi > Ascomycota > Eurotiomycetes > Eurotiales > Aspergillaceae > Penicillium > Penicillium subrubescens. The sequence goes on along the minus strand of NW_026643160.1, from coordinate 930,698 downwards.
TTGTTGCGTCGATGAATGGAACCGTCACTTTTGTTGTTCTAGGCTTCAAACCAGAAACAGGCGAGAAGTGGAAGAAATCCTCGACGAAGAAAAGCTGGGAGTCGGGAATCTTGAAAAGCTGGTGGCAGAGGTCAACGAGAAGTTTGATGAGCTTGGATTCCCAATCATTGTTTTTTTGCAAGGACACTGGTACTCTCGCATCGTTGAGTTCCTATCCGAGCGCGATCCATATGATGAAGAGCACCACGTTGAGTTGGGGAAAATTGGGGTGAAGTTGGAAGCGGAGGAATGGGTTTTACCTGACAGGGTCGCTCTGCTGATTCGACCTAACGTGGAAGAAATCGTGGACGCTTGATGTCATACCACTCTTTCAGTGGACATAGGATCTATGAGGGAGGAATTTACTTGGGAGCATACTGCCCTGTTACGAGCATGGGCTTGCATATCAACAAAAGAGAGGTATACCCAACACATTTTCAAATAGGTTCATCAAGACATCAAATTATAGGCAAAACATACCGACACCAAACGCCAGAACCATACCCTACTGTTCCTAGTATCCCACCCTCCACCTCTTCCAAAATACAGTAAAAATTTACCACCCCTCAACCCTCCACATCTTTAAATTCATCCCCTCAACCGGCTTCGTCGTAACCGCCCCCGCAATATGAATCTCCTGCTTGGGATCCTGCATCTCAAACGCAAACCTCCCCACCACCCCAGCAACAGCACACCTAAGCTCCGCTCTCGCAAAATCCTTCCCAATACACGCCCGCTGCCCATGCAAAAACGTAATCTGGGCAAAATTCGTCGACGCCCCCCCATTATTATTCGGAACCTGATTCCCATTCTTATCAGTATCAATCCAGCGCTCCGGCACAAACGCATCGCCGTCCTCGCCCCAGAAGATGGGCGCACGGTTGATGGCGTACGGACACAGGATGAGGCGGGTTCCGCGGGGAACGTGTTTGCCGGCGACGGTTGTGTCGCGGATGGATTCGCGGATGGTGGCTGGGACGGTTGGGTAGAGGCGGAGGACTTCTTGGCAGACGCCGTTTAGGAGTGGGAGGGATTCGAGGTCTGTGTGGGTAATGGGGTGGGTGGCGGAAGGGATTTTTGTTCGGATTTCGGTGCGGAGGCGGGTTTGGACTTCTGGGTGGAGGGTTAGGAGGTAGCAGGCCCATGTTAAGGCTGCGGCTGTTGTTTCGTGCTGGTAGAGATAAGGGGGTTAGCAAGATGTATCCATGGAAGACAATGTATAGCTATATTTTGGAGGCAGGGGGTTAACTTACTCCCGCAGCTAGGAAAGTCAACATCTGATCCACCAGCTCCGTATCAGTAAAGTCTCCGCCTAACATCATCGTGCCGAGAATATCAGCCTCGAGATCCTTCGCCGAAGCCTTGGAAGAAGCCAACATCTCTCGCTTTTCACGGACAATGTCGTTGCAAAGATTCCGCAGGAAGCCCGTCTCATTGGCGATGACCTGGTTCAAGCGCCAGGGCACACGCTGGGCAATCCACTGCGGCAGAGTAAAGTTCATAGCCAAAAAGGCCATCTTCTCAGTAGTCGGCTCCAAGATACGCAGGAAGCTCTCGGCGACAGGATTATCACTGTTTTGGATAGAGCGGAAGTCCCGGCCCATAGCCGCGGGGCCAATGATATCAAGGGTGAGACGACTAAACAAAAAGCATTAGTATAACCAAATCCTTCCCAGGGATAACGAGGAACGGGTTAATACATACCTCCCCCAAACCCCCATCTCCAACTTGCCCACCCCCTCCTCGGGACTCATCCCATCCATAGGATTACTCTTCAACTCCTTCTCCATCTCAACAAGCAACTGATTCGTCTTATCCCACATCAACGAATACATCGCCCTAATATTTTTAATATTGAATGCAGGAGTTAACGCCTTCCGCTGTCTCTTATGAGCCGCGCCCTCAGACAAAATAAGACCGAAGCCCAGGATGCGCGCAAGAAAGTTACGCGCGCGCCAGGGTTTCTCGAAATCATAGGTATTGGTGCTCATGATGTCAAGTAGGGCTTGATGATTTGTTGCTAGGAGATAGCTTTGGCCGATCATGTCGCGGAGGTGGATGAGGCCTTCGTTGGGGATGGTTTTCATCCAGTAGAGGGGCATGCGGCCCCGGGGGGAGTCGAAGATGATTTTGGCATTGCTCATGAGGCCCTTGGGACATGTTAGTCTGCGGCATTGTTTACAGATGGTATTGATCTAGATGGGGGGAGGATGGGTATGGGGTATAGATCGGGATGGGATGGCTGATGGTAGATTGATTAGGGTTATCGGATTGTACGTACCGGGACCATAGGCAGATGACGCAGTGGATTCAAGAAGAACGGCCAAATGACCAGACTATACAAACTCTTGAGGAAGACATTGAATGCTACTGTCCCCAGCACGACAGTGCGAAAAGTCTCATCTGCAAAGATAGTGCGCTGCAACAAATACGCCTCGACAAGGGTAAAGGCCAACAGGGCCGGGAGGCTATCTCCAGCCGCCATCTCTACAGCTGAATGAAGTGCAGCTAAACGATGTCGCAAGGATCCTTGCGAGCGGAGGATATGATAAGAATAGGAATAAAACCACCGACGATTATCGAGGTTTGTCGGAGGAATAAAGAAAGAAACAAAAGTCTGGGGGAGAAAAGATTCCACTTTGAATGATAGCCCCAGTCCAAACCAATTAATACTAGTCACTAACTGTAACTACTGTAGGGATGTGGACTCCACCGATCGGCAGGCTCCCCAGTTTGTTCGGCGATCGACCTCGGTAGTGTGCGTATGTCATTGCGTGGGGAGTCAAATGGTGTGAAAATGATCTCATGGTTGAATTTGTCTGCTTATGGGGGTAACCAAGTGGTATCGACTGATAATGATAATCACGATACTATCATGCTATCCTCACAATGTGGGGGGATTCCATAGAGCCGAAGCTTGTGAGATCGGAGGATTGTGATATCATCAGTGTTCCAAAAGCCCTAAGATCGAATGGGGTCCCCAGATCTAACCGGATGTAGTAGAATACTTCCGACGTCAGTGCGAGAGGAACATTCTATACATGTGGGGATAGATGATGAACGGATACTCGAGCCGATGTACCACCGAGATCCTTAGACTACAGTAGATTAAGAAAAGGAAGAATCTGCGGGGAAGTAACAAACACGAACCACACGAGCCTGAGGGAAGCGTGTGCATGCCAGTGCATGTGATAAAGAGCCCCGCGGTAAAAATTGTGGATTCGCATTGGTGGCTCAATCTGGTTAGTCTGCTCCAATTCCTTTGTACAGGCTAATCTATGGTAGGTCTAGCGTTTGTCCCATTTTCCTTACCCTGCGGGCCTCCAGCCCATTCGTCTTGTCGATCCCCTAGTTGTGACTGCACCAAAAGGCCTCGGCTGGTGGAGAGACCCGAAAGTGATGGACGCGACAAGCCGATGCTTGGAGAATTTAGTCTCCGGCGGTACGAATGTCCACTTTAAAGTTTCTTGAGTAACAGTAACCCATCTATTGATGCGTGCACCCAGGCACTCGTTTATAGCAACGGGGATCATAAAAGTGCCGATCGACATCGTAGGACTTCTTCTGGAGCTCTCCTTTTAATCTTCACCTTCACCCCTTTCCCTCCCTCTCCAATTATCTCTTTCTCACCTCTCACCTCACCACCTATACAACTACTATCACCACCACAATGGCGGCCTACCTCGACCTCCTCCAAGAATACACCCAGACTGCACTGTCGCACGTCCCCGAACCCGCGCAAGCCTACCTGCGCAACCCGCTCACCCAAAAAGCCCTGGGCGTCCTCCTCGCCCTCGGCCTCATCCGCAGCCTCAACAAGTCCCTCTCCCAATGGACCCTGAACAACTGGACCAGCAGCCCACGCTGGAATCCCTCCCGCGAACTCATCCTCCTCACCGGCGGATGCAGCGGCATCGGCAAACAAGTAATGGAAGATTTCTCTAAAATCGGCGTCCGCGTAATCATCCTCGACATCACGGAGCCCAACTTCACTCTCCCAGCCAATGTCTCCTTCTACAAGGCGGATATCACATCCTCGGCCAACATCGCCCAAGTCGCAAAAACCATCCGCGCCAAACACGGTGACCCCACCGTTCTCGTCAACAACGCCGGCGTCGGCTACGACGGCACAATCCTCGAAGAACCCGAGTCCAAAATCCGCCAAACCTTCGAAGTAAACACGATCTCGCACTTCCTCATGGTGAAAGAGTTCTTGCCGGCCATGATCAAGGCGAACCACGGGCACGTGGTGACCATCGCATCGATGGCGTCGTTCGTGGCGTTGGGCGAAATGGCCGATTACTGCTGTTCGAAGGCGAGTGCGCTTGCTTTCCATGAATCGCTGCGCCAGGAGCTGAAGTCTTGGTATAACGCGCCGGGTGTGCGGACGTCGGTTGTTCATCCGATGTGGGTGCGGACGCCGATGATTAAGATGCTCACGGATCATGAGAGTCATTTCCGGCAGCCGATTATGACGGTGGAGTTTGTTGCGAACGCGATTGTGAAGCAGATTTTGTCGCAGAATAGTGGGCAGGTTATATTGCCCGAGTATCAGTCTGCGGCTAGTTTGGTGCGGGCTATGCCGACTTGGATGCAGGAGGGGGTTAGGTCGATTGCGTCGGGTTCATTGCGGAGGTTGAGGGAGGTGCAGCGGAAAGAGGGATTGTAAAGCGCTAGTAGGATTGGGTTTTTGATATACTCGGGTTTGATATTGTGGATTTCTTTTGGAAGTGTGTATATACCCTACTTACTGTGAAGGGATTGCGAGACATGTTTCTTGTTATTTACTTGTGCTATTTGTGAAGATATGAGAAATGGACATGTGATACCAGATATCTATCATAAACGATTCCTATGTTATCTTGAAGCATTAGACTTTTGCACTGAAACTAAGGTGGATGTGAGATGAAGAATATTAGACGGCAATCAATCAATATGGACCGGCCCTCGAGTGGACCGCGGAAGATGAAGTAGCGCTGTCTCATGCTCTTGGGAGAAATTGAGCCACGTAATACTTTCAGTTCCAATTTTCCGGTAGACAAGACAGAGTCGTACAAGGCGAGTTACTCAAAAGTCGTACAATCACAAAGCACATGTTCATAAATCCAGGGCACAGCCCATTGCAATATCAATAATCCAAAATCCCTCCGAGCAACCTATATACTGCCCGACAAGAGTCCCCTTAGTCAAAACCAAGAATCAAGACAATATGTACAACAACCTCAGCTCACCTTCACTTTCTACTTCGCCAACTCCCTCAACCAACTCTTAACCTTCTTCCCCTGCTCCGTCTCCTCGGTACTCCCCAACTCCAAATTATAAATCGGCGCAACATGACACTCCCTATACCCTACAAACAATTCCACATCCGGGAACCCCTTCTGAATCTTCTCCGCAAAATCACGAATAATCGGCAACAAGATCTCATTCCCACCACCGGTAATCAAAACCCTCTTCACGGGAAACGTGCCAAACCACTCCGTCGGCGCATTCGACAAGTCAGTATAATTATCCCTCGTCGCACCGCCCAGGTAAGCCGTACTCCACGGCGCCGCCACAGCAGTCGTAATCAAATCACCTCCATGATAGATATCCAGGCCCGGGAACTCTTTGTCCAGCAACGTCCAAGGAGCAATCATGGCTGCGCCGCCGAATTTGTGCTCGCCGAGAGATAGGGGCTCGATTTGCGGGTGTGGATGGGCGGCGTGCGAGAGGACGCCGCAAACGAGGTTTCCGCCGGCGGAGTCGCCGCCCAGGAAGATTGTTGAGGGGTCGCGGTTGGACTGGGTGAGGATGTAGCGGACTGCAGAGACGGCTTGGCGGAGTTGGGTTGGGTAGGTTGCTTCGGGCGCGAGGGTGTAGGTGAGACTGAAGACGGCGATGGATTTGCCGGACCGTTGGAGGTCGGCGATAACTTGGGCGTAGAATTTGAAGTAGCCCATGTTTGCGGGGAGACCGAAGCCGCCGCCTGACACAAAAACACAGAAATGTCAGTCATGTTCAATCCAGAATACCAATTCCTTCCTGTTTTTCATGGGGTGGGGGTTTGAGCTTACCGTGAAACCAGATAAGCACATTGGTCGCATCGCGATCACCAACCCAATGACCCAACGCGCCGTGTCCCAATTCCACAGACTGAGGCTTGACACCAACCTTCCTCACATACCGCTCATAGATCTTGTTGCTGGGAGGGAGGATAGCCTGCATCTGCGCCGGCGACAGACGCGCCGTAGCCTGGCGGAAGATGGCATAGCCGAAATGCAGCAACAAAGACTTGGCTTCACGCTCCGTACGCCAAAGACCCGTGAGAAGCGAGTACGTGGCCGCGACGAAGATAGTCGCCAATGCGGGGAGGAAGTCGAGCTTCTCGGCGAGCGAGAGCTTGGTCTTTGTGAGGGACATGCTGTCAGGGGTGGATGCGATACGGGTTAGTCCAGGAGATGACTTTTGAGTCTCAGGGTGTTTTCAATCCGTCGACGGTCTGATTGTGGTGACCAGGGAGTATGTCAATGTCCAGTCTGCGATGCACGGGACCAAGCACTACTAGGACTCTGGACACTCCATCATCGCGACTACCTCGTGCCTCATAAAGGCCGAATTCGACAAAGTTCATCCCCGTGCGGTTCTCCAGTCGGTACCGCGGCGCGTGCCTGTGGACTGTGTGGACTGTGTGGGGACTGGAGAAGAGGGAGAAAATAAAAACAAGCTACGCCGGTTCAGGAACTAACCATCCGCTCGTGGGGAAAAGCCTCGGAGCCGCGGGAAGGGTTGATCTCGCAATGCTATCTGCATGGGGAAAGGATCGCTGGCAGGTCCAATCGCATTCTGAGTTGCATTACCATCTTCCCATTATTCTTTGACTTTTGGTCAAAGGAATTGGAACATGTAGAGGACCGAGGTGGTTCTCGTGGTTTCTGATTATTTGTATTCACATTTTGATGAATTTTTGGGGGTTTGGGGGAGTGGAGAATCGGGATGGCTCCGAGGTTGCATATGCCGCATAGGGGCAAGTGTAAACGAGCGGATCAATGAGAAGGACTTTGGACATGCGACTATGATTGCTGTCAGATAGAAAGAACCAGGCATTCTTTCTTTGTCGATAGATTTGATTCTGATAAGATCGGGTCTTGAACCGGACCGGCTATCGATCATGCCAGATCTGTGTAACGAGTTCGTGATAACTACGAGAAGACACGACATATACATTAAATGCTAGAGACCGAAGAGCAAAGAATACTGTATGATCGCAGACTCAAGCCCTGTCGCCTGTCATGGTCTCCTTAGTAGATTCTGAAGATCTGCCTAAATTGCGCCCCCCAGCTTCGTGGAGCCCGCACGGACTGCATGATGATGATGGCTCCCAGCCCCAGACTGTTGGGGCTTTTAGCTTTTCAGAAATCTGGGATCTCCAGTCTCGCCCTGAGTACTTTATGCTTAGTACCCCATAAATCCATTCTGGGTATAATTGCTCCGTCCCAGACTCTTCGGACTTTGTCTAAACCCTCCGCACTCCGTAACCACTGCGAGTCTCAAGACGATCAGTCCACCGCCGATCCCTGACCGCCGTGAAACCGAGGCATGTGAACCAGTCTTAAATCTGATCTTGCGCCATCATCTTCAATCTTCCTTTTAAGTATCATGGTGATCGGCCGTCTTTGATCTCCTCTCCTCCGCAAACCATCCCCCCTCTAGCACCACCTCCTCGTCCACTGCGCCATCATGAACGGCCACGCCAACGGACAGTCAGAACACCGTTTCGACGTGATCATCGTCGGCGCAGGCATCTCCGGTATTAACGCTGCCTATCGCGTCCAAGACCAGCTCCCCGGCTTCAGCTATGCCGTCCTTGAGGCTCGCCACGACCACGGTGGAACATGGGATCTGTTCAAGTACCCCGGTATCCGCTCCGACTCGGACCTCTTCACCTTCGGCTTCGCGTTCAACCCCTGGAACCGCAGCAACCCCATCGCCGAGGGCTCCGCGATCAAATCCTACATCGGCGACACGGCGCGCAAGTTCGGCATCGACAAGAACATCCTCTACAAGCACACATTGACCACCGCCGACTGGTCAAATGAGGAGCACGTCTGGAACCTCTCCGTCGACGCCGACGGCAAGGAGAAGAAGTTCACGGCGCGCTTCGTCATCTTCGGCACGGGCTACTACAACTACAAGCAGCCTCTCCAAGCCAAAATCCCCGGTCTCGACGCCTTCAAAGGCCAAATCATCCACCCTCAATTCTGGCCCGAAGACCTAGACTACACAGGCAAGAAGATCGTGATCATCGGCTCCGGCGCCACGGCTATCACTCTCCTCCCCAATTTGGCCGACAAGGCCGCCCGCGTCACAATGCTCCAGCGTAGTCCCACATACATCCTCTCCCTCCCCAACCGCTCCGCCAGCCACTGGCTCTCCTACATCCTCCCCTCAGCCGCATACCAGCGCATCCAGCGCGCAGTTTGGATCGTCACAACGCGGATTTTCTTCCTCTTCTGCCAGACATTCCCCACGTTTTCAAAATGGATTCTGAAGATGAACGTCAGCAGACAATTGCCCAAACACATCCCCTACGACCCGCACTTCGCCCCCCGGTATAAACCATGGGACCAGCGACTGTGCATCTGCCCAGATGGGGACTTCTTCAAGAGTCTCCGCGCCGGCAAGGCCGATGTGCGCACCGACACAATCAAAACCGTTACTAGCAACGGTATCACGTTGAATAGCGGCGAGACGCTAGACGCGGATATCATCATCACCGCGACGGGATTGCAGCTGCAACTCGGCGGTGGTGCACAAGTCTCCGTGAACGGGGAGAAATACGACCCCGGCTCGAAGTACATGTGGAACGGAGTCATGCTGCAGGATCTACCCAATGCGTCATTCATCATTGGCTACACCAACGCTTCGTGGACTCTTGGTTCCGACGCGACAGCGCAATTCGTCACGCGTCTGATAAAGACACTCGATCAGCGTAAATTGATCGCCGCGACACCGAGACTCAAGCCCGCTGACGCGAAGAATCTGGAAGAGCGTCCGCTGTTGAATCTGAACTCGACGTATGTGACTCTTGCGCAGCGCACGCTGCCTCGGGCTGGTGATAAGGGGCCCTGGCAGCCTCGTGATCATTATCATAAGGATATTAAGTTTGCGTTGAAGGGGGATATTGATGAGGGGATGGAGTTTGTGGCGGGTCCGAGTTTGCGATTGCGCCCGAAGTTGTCGTAAAGTCCGCGGAGTGGGAGATAGACAAGAAGCAAATACCAAAGAAACATCCATCTCATTTCATACACTATCAATTTAAATTCTAGTTATGACTCTAATTCCTGATTGGCGGAACTAACACCTTTACTACAACGTAGCGTCATTCATATCCAAGATTGAGTTCCCAAACATTAAACTAGCCCTTGCCTACCTTACCCGATCGCAGCTCAAATCAAGCTTAACCCAGACCCAAACATTCCACCAACCAGTCCTTAAATCAAGAAACCCATACAGTACATCACAAAAACCAGAAACTAGCTCATATCTCTGACGGCGCCACCATCCCGCACGATCGATTAAGTTGCGGCGAAAACTGGTTTTCCCCAGGAACCGATCCGATTTAGCCGCATTCCGCATCGGCCAGGGATGTGGATGAGATGGGATGATGTCACCCTATGACATGAAGATAGCTAAGCATGAAGATGTCATAACCAGACCTAGACTAGATCTCGGATTCAGGATTCTAGATTTTACCTCCATGCCAGGCGCAATTGCAATGTGTAGGGACTGAAGGAGATAAAATCTTGGTCCCAGCCGACGACAAACTAAGCCTTTTCTATAGAACTACACGAGGTATTCAAATCTCCTGCCTGCAACATCCATTCACTCGATTAATCAATCTCTCCACATCACAATGGCACCAAAAGACAAGTACACCGATCCCAAGCTCCGCGACGAAATCAAAGAAGAAATTCACCAGGGCGACAAGGGCGGAAAACCAGGACAATGGTCAGCTCGCAAGGTAATTCCTTCCACGTTCTTCCTCCTATCGGCTTCTCCCCTCCCTTATAAGAAACCCCCATACTAACCTCTTTATTGCAAAGGCCCAAATGATGGCCTCCGAATACAAAAAACGCGGCGGCTCCTACACAACAGACAAAGAAACCGGCCAATCCGAATCCCAGAAACACCTCAACGAATGGACGAACGAAGACTGGCAAACGAAAGAAGGATCGGGGACGGCCCGTAAAGACGATGAGAATGGGACGCGGAAGCGGTATTTGCCGAAGAAGGCGTGGGAGCAGATGAGTAAGAAGGAGAAAGAAGAGACGGAGGAGAAGAAGGTTGAGGGGGGTAAGGGGGGGGAGCAGTTTGTTGGGAATACAGAGAAGGCTAAGGAGGCTAGGAGGAAGGTTCATGATGATGAAGAGGAGAGGAAGGATGAAGACCAGAGTGAGGGCGAGAGTGGAGATGAGGGTGAAGGTCAAAAGGGTGATAAGGGGGAGAAGAAGGAGAAGGGTCAAAAGAGTCAGAACGGAAAGAAGGGCAAGAAGAATGAGAACAAACAGAAAGGTCCCAAGACGCGAAGTGCCAGCAAGGATGATGGCGATGATCACTCTGATGCTAACGAGGAAGAGGGAGATGAGAAGAAGAGTGCTGGAACAAAACGTACTGCGAAGCAGTCAACCAGATCCAACAAGAAACAGAAGGACAATGAAGGGGCTGGCAAGTCCAAGCAAGAGAATAGAAAAAAGGACAATGATGAAGGGGACGGAAAAGACGATCAGAATGTGGATGAAAATGAGGAAGATTATGTGGAGGATGAAGGTGACGAGGACGAAGATGTTGACGCAGAGGAGGAAGAGTAAGAACCTCATACTCAGGAACTTGTATATTAAGACCTTGATGTATCTCAGCACACGAAAGACTAATAATATTTTCCTATCTTTATCTTTTGCCTTCGCCTTGAGTATACTCAAGACTCCTATACAAAAGCTACGTGCATATCCCCAATCCTCATAAACCCATCACACATCAACTCATATTAATCTCATTTCGCCTCCACATCAGTCTTCTCCCCACGACCCTCATAGTGACTCTGAGGCAACATATTAAGCTTATCCTCCTCCTTATCCAAACTGGAATTACTGAACCAGAAGCCCACAGCACCAGCAAACGCCAAAATAGCCACAATAGCATAATTCCACACAAGCAACGGATCCGCAGAAAGACCCACCAACGCCTGGCCGATAGCAGCAGAGATAGCATTCGTGAACAACGCCACGGCCTGGACCAGAGAACGCATGTTACGAGGAGCCTTGGTATAGGCATACTCGAGCGAGGTGACAGATGCCAGAATCTCAGAGATACCGCCCAGAACGTAGGTCAGGACTTGGATCCAGACAGAGATGGGGCTGTGCAGGCCTTCTTCCTCGAGACAGCGGTTGGCGTCTTTGCCGCAGGGGCCGAGCTTGTAGATATAGTATTGGGTGACGGTGGCGACGATCATGCCGGAGCCGGCGATGATGAAACCAGCAGTGATACGCTTCAGTGGGGTGAAGTTGAATCCCATGCGGCGGAGACCGGGGTAAATGAGGCGGTCGAAGATGGGGATGAAGATGATCAGGGCGAAGGGGTTGAAGTTGTTGATGACATCGTTGGGAACACCATTGAGTTCCATGGTCGCGGCTTGGGAGGTGAGGTTGTTCAGCATCTGGTTGTAGGCCAGCCCTGAAGAAGTATTAGCAGAGGTTAAGATAAAACAGTCATTCAAAGGGAGGTCAGCTTACAGTAAAGAGGATACCAAAGGAACACCTGGCAAGCCTTCAGTCCTCGGCGAACTTCATCAACCCATGCGTCGTCAAAAGTCATCCATGTGGGTTTGTTGGCCCCCAAAGTGCTGGGCTTGACGTGATCCCAGTATTGGTGCTCAGGGGAGGTTTGTTTGAACCTATAGCGTATTAGTATAGATTCGAACGGTCACCGTTATGAACTCGCAACTTACATTTTGACAGGGTTAAGCGACCAGCGGCCCTTCATGGCCAGAGACCACAGACGGAAAGCCTGACCATAAGTCGAGCCTGTGGGTGGGACCAGGTAATACTTGCTCCGGCAGAAGTACAGAACCGTGGGGCAAATGCAGAACATCATGGTGGGGAGGAGGAAAGACAGCCAGAATCCAACATATCGCTCAGCGTAGACCATAGCAAGTTGGCCGACCAGGGAACCGACGTTGACCATCAGGTAGAAGTAAAGATAGATACGGGCCACTGTCGCAGCAGGGTCGACGATCACCCGTTCTCCATCTGGCATGACCTTGATGACAGGTCTCTCCTCGCGGTACTGCTCAGCAATGAGGGGGGAAATATTAGACCTGTAATGGTTTTAGTCTCGTCTCCATGATTATCATCGATGTAATGTCTCATTGCACTCACTTGAAACCACCAGTTCCAACACCCATGATGATCAGACCGATAGAGAAACAAGCAATTGAGCCACCGGGCTTGGCAATGACATTGGGAATAGCCGAGACAATTAGAATAACATGACCAACAAGAGCACACGCAATGGATGCAAAGATGGTGCGGAATCGACCCCAGTACTGGTCAGCCACATATGCACCAGCCAATGGCATGATGTATGACCAGAACTGATTGACTGTGCGTCGGTCAGCATTCAAACATGATCCCTGTCGGTATGCAGCTTACTCACACAATGTCAAACCAGTGGATGCACGTTGTCCCATGCCCAAAGCTCCAGGCACATCGTTATTGAAATCAGCACCCGCTGCAAGCGCACCGGTCTTCGAGTTCGCGGGAAGAGGGCGTTGAATGAAGTTGACGACTAAAGAAAAATTAGTACTGCATTCGTTACAGTCAAAAGACTATAATTGCTTTTTTCTACTCACACACTGCTGTAGTTCCATAGTACGAGAAACGCTCGCACAGCTCCACAAATGCAACGGTAAAGATGGTCCAGTGAAGATGTCCCGAGACACGACGCAGGTTGCGCAGGTCATCCTCGTTGGGATACACCTTGTTCAGCACCTCATCCTCGCCCTCGGCGGGCGTGCTGGTGGCCGGAGCAGGCTCAATTGTTAGATCCTGGCTAGGATCCTGACGCTTCTCGCTCACTTCGACATCATGCTGGATTGCCTTGGCCTTGGCTACCTCGGCGATCTCAATGGGGTCGGACGCATTCATAATGGGCAAAGAAAGGGCGACAAAACAAAAGAGATGATCGACAAAAAGAAAAAGCGAGAAAGATGGGGTTTGGTTATCTTTTAAAAGCCGCGCCTGCCGGACTAGTCAGACAACTAAAGCAAAGACTAGAAGAAAGGAGGGGGGGGGGGGCAAGAGATTTCCCGGCTAGGAAGGTGCGCTCTCAGCCGCGGGAGAAGTAAATTAGTATTTCTTAGTACTTCTTCCCCTCGTGCCTCTGATATCTCAGGATCGCGCCGGCGCATTGACTAGAAACGGGAATGCTAGAGCCAGCCATGGCGGAGAAACCGTCGATAGCCGGGCCAAGGCCTGGGAAACCGACGGCACAAGATCTGTGCCATGGCTGAAGGTTGAGCTATCTCTTCCTCAATTACCCAAATTGCCCTAACCAACGTCCAATGTCTGAGAGTCCGAGTCGCCATCCCCCGGTTGGGGCGCCCAGCCCGTCTGCGCCAGCACGCGAGATAGCGCCATCTATGAAGGAGGGGCGCCCTGATAGGCTGGAGGCGCTCATAGGCTCGCCTCTGCCCAGCCCACTGATTGTTCTGGTCGAATCTCCGCAGAAGCTAAAGTGCTGCCAAGACTGGCGTTGTCCAATGGACGCAGCTGTCCTTGGCGGCCCGAGTGTTGATATCCCTGCGCTTGGCGGCCCTTCTTGGCATGGCCTTCTCCGCTTGGCTGGTAGGGTACACTGCAACATCAAGTCTTGGCTTTGCTGATAGACAGTCTGTGAGTGGGAAGGTTGGTGATAAACGAAGCGGGCAGATCCGTGAGTGGCCATAGTCTGGCTACAAAGGAGAGGCGGGCCTGCGAATGGCAGGTCTATCGTGGAGAACTTGCCATGCAAGGGAGGCTAAGGTTTACAAGTCTAAATCCTAATGTGGTGAGACAGCTGATAGGGAATTGGTTGTTGAGTGGTGGGTGGATAAATGCTCGTCTTTGTTTTATATCAAAAGTTCTGACTATGCGGAGAACTGCGAATGTCCTCGTGACTGGCCTTCCCCTCGGCGTGTCAGCTGTCAGCAAGTACAGAGACACTCGACCTCGGAAAGCCCCCCGGGGAACCACCCTTCTTTATTCAGGAGTATCCAATATCTCGTGGCAAATGGCTGGACCCTGCATACTAAAATCTGACAGTCTGAGACCCGATTCGTGGTGTGATAATCGATAAGTGTTCCAGATTATTCCGCGATTCAACCACCCGATTACGCTTCGCATTGATAGGGTGCATCCTCCGGTGCTCAGCATACATTGCGGATGCCTGAATACAGACGGAAGGTCTAGCTATCTTTCATTTATTCAAAATCTATATACCCCATCTAGCTTCGTTAATTGCGAAGCGTAGCGGAGCTTTTATCTAACTGGCAAGAGGTGGCCATCAATTCACAAAGCACACGATGCTAATTGGTCAGACTGTGGCAACCCTTTCCGCACTTGGCTGGCTGGATTGGGCTAGCTTTTCCCACGTGACATTGATATTTCTGTTATTCTTAGAATTCAAGCAACATTATCTTTTATCACGTGATCTCGATATATTTTGGTGATCCCTAAAAGTCAGGCTGCCTGTAGAACAATCGTTTAGCTACTTGGACTTTACACCCAATAGAAATCAAGATAACTTGGTGTGAGTGAACACCGCGGCCCCGCATCAACAGAAGTTCTTTTGATCGCGGAGTGTAGCGGAGCTTTTATCTGACTGGTTTACGACTAGAATATAGGGACCTGTGAAATCGACGCCGAAAATGACAACCTCTGGCGCCAGAAATGGCCGCCTTTCCACCCGTAACTTTGGACGGCGAGCCGTTGCTTGACCGCCCGCTCCATTGTACTGCCTCCTATTCTGCACCCAACCAGCACTGTTAGTCATCATCCTCTTGTCCTCTGTTGACGCTCGGCGAATACACCTAGCAATCTACGTTGCAAGGGTACCCCTACCATTGCATTCTTATATTATCTTCCTTTCGCGATACACCATATCTTAGTCACACTGAGCACGTTTACCATTCAGAGATATTTATATCCTAGATTAGGGAAACCTGATATGCTGTATTTAGTATGTTCATGTACTATCTATGTCTTTTTATGAAATAAAGTTAGTTTTTTATGTTTTGTATATATTTTTAAAAAACATGCAAATTTTGATAAAGATTTAATATTTTTTCATATCATTAGATTATTAGTTATATTATTAATAAGAATATTTAAAAATTCTATAAATAATAAATTATAAATATAAAAAAATCCATATTTTAGTTTTCTAAATTTTAGGATGGGGACCAAAACCCATATTTTGCTTAGACTTGCTCTCTATGACCACTGCTACTACTGCTCTGGGCCTCTATCTCCTTCAGGATCCGCTTACAATTCATCCAAATACGGCGCCGGTTCCTCAGCCCCTTGAACTCAAGGTTCTCGCCCTCTGGCTCCCGGCCTGGATACGCATAAAATTCCTCCAGAAAGCGCAGAAGCCGGTCAAACTGGACTCTACTATTCGCTGTTCCACCGCCTTGGGCTGTTGGTATTTGCGACAGAATAATATCCGCACACCACGGCACCTCAAAGAAGAGACGGGACTTCCAGAAGCTGGACGGGAGGTGCTCTATATGACGGCGAAAGTCAGGGCTGGCGAGGAAGAGATTGAGCACGGATGAAGTCGGGAGGAGTTCTAGGATGCTCAGTTGGAGTTCGCACGAGAGTAATGAGAGGACGTTGACGTTGGGCTCGGGATGCTGGAGAGCTGGTACAATTGCCTGCACCAGCTTGACGCTGCTGGTGAAGGAATAACCAGGCTGAGTACTTGTCGATGCATGGTGGAGCAGGGGTTGGCAATTGAATGGACCTTCAGGATCTATTACAGTCCACTAAGATGCAGTTGAGTTAGACAGCTCTCTTAAGCACACTGGAGCCCGTGGCAGTTTCATCCAATAGAAGGACCCACCATTGACCCCTTCACCGGAATCCACTCCTGCCAGGAAGGATCAAACCTCTTGCCATGCCAGCGTGTACTAGCGTCCTGGAATGCGTCCCCGAACCCCCAATCGACCAGGTCATTGTTGCGATCGTCCAGACCGCGCTCCAACCAACCCCATAACTGCTCCAGATCAAGATGAAGACTTGAACCAGAAGTGGCCTGTAGGTGTTGGTGCACGCGCTCCAACATCTGGAAGCACGTATCGTGTACCAAGTACCCGTCGACGTTACAGGACAACCAATTGCCATCTTCGGGGTAGTGGAATGTGCCGTCGTCGATATTGACATATACGGCCTAGGTCGCACCCGAGTTAGAAAGCCAGCGTACGCACAGTGGTGATGTCAGATGATTCCCACCCCATCCAAAAAAATCGGGAGCCCTTACCAGCGGAGTCAACAGAGGCACGTGCCCGTCTGTCACTGTGAACTTAACCGTGTCCACAATCTTCTTCGTGACGAGCCGCACCGCATCAAGCCACCTGATATGCCTCGGTGGAAGCAACCTCGCATCGTATCCTAGGTTCTCCTGGTGGGGCATGAAATCCGGGTATCGATAGTCTCTATGGTCGAAATCGTCTTCTTCTGTGGCGAGGTGTTGGAGGGTGCTGTCTGCCAGCAACCCGCGCCATATTGGGGGTGCGCCGCAGATGTGGCAGAAGAATGGAAACTCTGGCCCCTCCCTGTATATCATTGTGGTTTTGCTCAGTTCCGTGGGTGGAGGGGTAAATGTGTGGAGAGAGAAGTGGGAGTGGCCCGGATTTGGGAACTTAGCAGGCAGCCCGTTCGCTATTCGATATAACGCAGGGGTTATAGTATTGTTTCCCTGTCGCAGTCCGAGCAGGGGTCGAATGATATAGGATCGACTAGGTTAGTAGCGTATACAGTATATTTGCTATTAGACTATATCACCGAGGGGTGCTTTCTAAGACTTTATCGACGGGTGTAGAGGGACCGGAATCTGAGAATAGCGACAACTAGGCGCTATAGTATTCGCGATTAGGCAACCGAGGGCTGTTCTGTAACGGCGGGGGCTGTGCAATGTAACCTTAGAGGGGCGGACGTAGTAGGGAATACAGCGTAGAGGATATTACGGCGCCTTACGGATGCGTAGCAGGCTGTGGCAATCAGAGACGAATAAGGCTCACTAGTAGAAGAAGACCTAGATAGCTTCGTAGAATAGAGCACAGTCACTCCCTTAGGGAAGGAGTAGGGGTGTCGACCCGATGTCTTGCGATACCACTGCGGGCTCGACTATCTCGATGGTTCTGCCACTGTGCGACTGCTAGTCTAGCGGGAGGAGCGAGAATGAGCTGGGCGTCGGATCGAGCGGCATCTCCAGTAAAATGAAAGGGGCAGTGCGTCCTGCTGAAAGCCAAGGCGCAATAGTCGGTGGGGGCCGGACTGGAAGAAAGGGGGCGGCGATGAGTGCAAGATAGAGGAGTTGAAGGGAGGGAGAGGGAAGGAAAAAGTGGTCGAGAGGGCAGGCCTCGTCTTTTATGTCGGAGCGATGGAGGGAGAGGTTACATGAAAGCGTATTGGGGCGCTAGGCCCGGCAAAACTAACCGGATACAGTAAATCACAGGTCCTAATATTACATTTTAGGTAAATATATGTCAAGATATGAAGACAACTAGCATTATTCGAGATCACGCCTGTGTCTGCAACCACTGGTATACGATAGACACGTCCTTACCATGGTGCTCCTTCTCCACTGCATCATAAACTTCCTATGCTGCGTCAGCTAGCTTTAACGCAGCATTGGATGCCTTGCTTCACTTATCGCCAGTCCAAGACCCTTCTTGACAATTGCCACGGTCCCACCCGGTTCATAATCGTTAGACGCGGGAGCAACTTTATTCACACCTGGGACGGGGTTGTTAACTTCCACCGGCCAGCAACGCCCGATCGAAACCTTCAGCATATCAGTGAGAGCCTTAGGATCAAGGCCCTACTTTCTTACCATATTCATTACCTCTGCCGTGGCGATGTTGTTGATAGACAGAATGTAGTTGTTGAGACGCATATACATCTGAATTCCTCGGCCGTTCATTCAGACTTAACATGTCTCTTTGCGACACAGAACCCTTAACATGCGAGGATTTTGAAAGCGTTATAACGTGCTCTCATCAGCCACAAACTGATTTTCACTGCAAACACCCCGCTTATTATCAAATTCAAATGTCCAAATTGTCACTTCTTCTACGCCAGATCCTCGTCAGTCGTTTTGGGCCCGGAGAATGTACATCCACAGAGGCACAGCTACATCAACTACTGTCGAACTGGCAATCAGACCTTTCCTAAATCGATAAACTGGATTCAACAAAAGTCGTCCCTGCCCAAGTTTTCTGTGATTTTCAAGATTATGTTCCATTATCATGTCATCTTGCTCCATATTTTAAAGCCAGAGAGAATCTCATCCTCCCAAGCTCAAACCTCTTGAAGTACGGGCCGTTCCACAACGATTGCAGAATCGGCAGCATCTCTATTGCATCCACTGCTATCACCATAATGACCAATTCTGCTCTGAACGGATACCCACACGAACTATTCCCTGGATTTTTCCTTGCAGGCATTATTTTTTATCGTCGGTGGCGAAATCCGATACCCACTCGGCTGAAAAGGCACGAGCGTCACTGGATAACTGTCTGATTGTGTTGAACCAGGCAGCTGATTTGTGGGACCCAGGGAGCTGGGCTGTGAAACTGTTCGAGTTTCTTGCTTCTAGTTTCGATGATACAGAAGGAAATTTGAACCCGGTCAGCCAACAGGAAATTGACGGACCTGATAATTTGCAACCGGCTACTAGTGAAGGGATTTCCGAGAGCTTCATCTCACCGCTGCCCGATTTACAACAAACTATGTAAGCACCATTTGACACGGGCACAATTGTCGATGCGAACGTCCCAGCGAAGTTTGGGGATCTTATGTTGATGCCGAATTTTTGGCTTCCTTCCGCTGAAGACGCGCAAATGTTCCCATTATGATGATGTGACTCTAATAAGGGGTCCATATTCTGTGACGCCATGATACATAGCAGAATTTTATATTGTCTATTTGGCGTTGTATCTTCTGTTGCTTCGTTCTGCTTAGGTTACCCTTTCAGTATAGCACAAAATGAACCTCGTCCGACGAAAATCACCCTCTATCGACGAATTTCCTCGGCTTCGACAAACTGGTCCCTGCAGACTATATACCGACACCCTGATTTGTGGGTGATACTCCATCATTGTTCCAGATTGTTCCGCGATTCGGCCTCCCGATTACGTCTCGCATTTCCCTCTAATCCATAAAGCACATCATCCGACATGCCCGGAATTACCATGTCAAACGTCTTCTCGACCACTGTGTACTGATGATATCCACAGCGCGCAATTGGCTTGGTCTTTTGAATATCCAGGATACCGTCCGTCAAAACCTCATCCTTGACATGCACGGCGATCACCCGGCCGATCACCACGTCCACAGTGCCCATGGGCGGGTTACCAGGCAGACGAACGGTGGAGTGATACTCGCACTCGAACTTGACGGGCGACTCGTACACCATGGGAACATCCATCAGCGTGGCAGGTTCCTTGGTCACCTTGGCACGCTCGAACTCGTCCACTCCGTACGGCACTTGCTCGGCGGAGATATTGACGGCTTCGCGCAGGTCCCAGGTTGCCAGGTTCCAGACAAACTTGCCGGTCTGCTCGGCATTGGTGACGGTGTCTTTGCGCGAGCCATTGACCGTCTGGTTGGATGAGAACATCACGTATGGCGGATCAAAGGTCAGGTTATTGAATTGCGAGTAGGGGGCCAGATTGGCTTGGCCTTGTTTGTTCTGCGTGGAGATCCATCCGATCGGTCGAGGAACCACACATGCCTGACCCTGTTAGTGACTGCCTTCTTTGAGTATTGACGGTTCTTCTTACCTTGAATGGGTCATGGGGTAAGTTGTGTTCGGAAATGCCTGGCTGGTAGAACATGGCGTGGAAGAAAGATCTATATTATTCTGTTCTCACTCAATTGAGGGGATCTGTCTCTCTATTTATTGTACAAGCCCTCCCCCTCTCCCCCGCAGCCGAACGATTTGCCGAGCTCTTTCGGGATAGTATGACTCTTGAAGCCGCTAGTCGCGAGTCTGCCACTAATAGCGTGTGGTGTTTTTAGCCATTTTGACTTGCCTCGTGGCCAGTGCGAGACTTCCGCGGTCCGATGCCGAAGTTCGCAAGGAGGCTTTGTTGGTGACGACAAACCATCCAAAACAGCCACCTTCGGCGTGGTTCGGAGGTTCGGATCTCGGGGCCTCGGGGAAATGGCACCAAAGCAAAGAGCATTCCCGAGTTTGCGGCATACCGAGTCTCGTAATGGATCAATTGGCCTATTGAGATCCAATTTTAGGATCTGCGTCCGATCCGAGTTTGCCGTGCCGAACAATTTCAAGGGATATATAACCTGCGAGCCGGTACGGTCTGCAGGGGTTCATCCATCCACACTGATCTATACATCGAAGTCGCAACCATACTAGACTTCAGGCCCAACGCTCTTAACACTTTCACAATGACCAACAACGAGCCACACCTTTGCTTCAGAGCCTTTGTGGAAGCCCTCAAGGCAGATGATGATCTTGCCGAGATCAACACCCCGGTCGACCCCAATCTCGAGGCTGCTGCCATTACTCGACTGGTCTGTGAGACTGACGACAAAGCCCCGCTGTTCAATAATGTCATTGGCACTCAGAAGGGTCTCTTCCGCATCCTTGGTGCTCCAGGATCTCTGCGTAAATCGCCCAAGGACCGCTATGGCCGTCTGGCTCGTCATCTTGCCCTGCCGCCAACCGCCTCCATGAAGGAGATCCTCGATAAGATGTTGTCCGCCAGTGAAATGCCTCCCATCCCACCACAAATCGTGTCCACCGGTCCTTGCAAGGAAAACTTCTTGGAGGAAAGCGAGATCGATTTGACCAAGTTACCTGCACCGCTGATCCACCAGGCTGACGGTGGCAAGTACATTCAGACCTATGGCATGCATATCGTCCAGTCTCCCGATGGATCATGGACCAATTGGTCTATTGCTCGTGCCATGGTCTCCGATGAAAAGCATCTGACCGGACTGGTCATTGAACCCCAACACATCTGGCAAATCCACCAGATGTGGAAGAAGGAAGGCAAAGACGTCCCCTGGGCACTGGCCTTTGGTGTTCCCCCTGCTGCAATCATGGCATCTAGCATGCCTATCCCTGACGGTGTCACAGAGGCTGGTTACGTCGGCGCTATGACTGGTTCTGCTTTGGAACTGGTCAAGTGTGACACGAACAACCTCTACGTGCCTGCCAACTCCGAGATCGTTCTCGAAGGTACCCTCTCCATAACTGAGAAGGGCCCCGAGGGTCCTTTCGGTGAAATGCACGGCTACGTCTTCCCTGGTGATACTCACCTGTGGCCGAAGTACAAGGTGAACCGGATCACCTACCGCAATGACCCCATCCTCCCCATGTCATCATGCGGCCGCTTGACTGATGAGACACATACGATGATTGGCTCTCTCGCCGCCGCCGAGATCCGCAAAGTCTGCCAACAAAACGGTCTCCCCGTCACCGACGCATTTGCCCCCTTCGAATCCCAGGTGACCTGGGTCGCCCTTCGCATCGATACTGCCCGTCTCCGTGAGATGAAGACTACTTCTGCGGAATTCCGCAAGCGTGTTGGCGACGTCGTCTTCAACCATAAGGCCGGGTACACGATTCACCGACTGGTACTGGTTGGCGATGATATTGACGTGTATAACGGCAAGGACGTGATGTGGGCTTTCTCGACTCGGTGCCGCCCCAACCTCGACGAGACATTCTTCGAGGACGTACGCGGCTTCCCGCTGGTTCCCTACATGTCGCATGGTAATGGATCGCCGACGATGGGTGGAAAGGTGGTTTCGGATGCTCTCATGCCGACGGAGTATACCACTGGACGGGATTGGCAAGCTGCTGATTTTGACAACTCTTTCCCTGAGGATGTGAAGAAGAAGGTTCTGAACAACTGGACCAAGATGGGATTCCGGGAGGAGTAGATTGCTCTTGATGGGTGTATCTTTGTTTTTAAGCCGAATAATGTATAGATTTTTGAGATTGCAAATGAATATAGATCGAGTCTACCTAGGCACGAGGATGACAATAGGTACCCAAGTTCAGGCTGGCAGCATCATTGCTGTTGTTACTCCCCGGATGTGACCAAAATATATTACTCTATTTTGTTATAGACCAAAGTACAGTATCTTTGAGAGTTGCAGGCTTTCACCTCAATAAGTAGGCCAACCAAAAAATAGTTATCAATGCTGGGCTTTTGTCCACCTGCTCTCCGAGTATTGTCCTTGTTAGCCCGTTCTACTTTATGTCCGGAGTAGTTCATCGAGGATCTGGTAGTTGCCAACTGCTGGCCCGTGCGTTTGCCGCATTAATCCGCACCTGGCACAGACGACAAGGCAAGTGAACTACAACTTCCCTCACTGAATGACGCATTGCACGAAACATATCGAATTAACTACCTCGGAAGGTTCTGACTTGCTGACTGAACACTACTAACTGGAAAGATACACATTCTTGACAAACGAGCCAAAGTCCGACCAGTCCGGCACACCTCGGCGCCCTCGGCACCATTCACCATGAGCGGCCCCAGTCAAGACGAAGTAGACAGAGTACTACGGCTGAAAAGCCGCGAGCGCGAATCCCACGCCTGCTACCCCTGCAAGAAACGCAAAGTCAAATGCGACGGAACCCAGCCCTGCAAAACCTGTCAAAGGCGCAAACATCCGCAGATTTGCACGTACAAGCTGTCGCATTCCCGGCGCAGATCGGCTTCGCATCCAGAAATTACCCGCTCTGCATCCCCTGCTTCACCGGCTGCCGTGGTGAATGCTAGTTCTGATACGCCTTCTCGGTCGGAGGATAGATCCAAGGATTATGTTTATTCTGGGGATAACTCGGTTGTGTCGATTTTGCGGTTGCGGGCTTCGGATGCTAATGAGTCGGTGGCAAGGGAGGTTGGGTCTGTTTTGGGACTGCAGAATACGTTTAACAGCTATCCGTTCATGGATTCGAAGACGCCGCGGGATCGATGGAAGGCGTTGCTGAGTGTGTTGCCGCAGAGGAATGAGGTCTTGAAGTATGTTAGGATCGTTTGGACCATGAAGTTGGGGAGACTGACTAGGACTAGGTTCTTCCATTACTATCAGGTTACTGCCTACCCGTTCAATCCAATATTGGCAGACATGGGCAGGTTTGAATCTGATCTGTGCACTTATTTGAATGCCCATTCTGAGGGTGAATTCAAATCTTCCGACAAGGTCGCCGAGCGCTGGGCGACGGACAGATCTATTGGTCATATTAGTCTTCTGCTTGCCACTTTGGCTGCAGGAGCGCATTACTCTGACATTGAATATCCTCAACGACTAGAGCTTGCGACTGACTTTGGTATGAGTCAAGTACAATTGAACGATCATGACCGCTCACTAATTCAACAATCAACAGCTCGTCGGTCCTTCCACGCCCTCCGCTTAGCCAATTTCCTCTTTCGACCATCCCTGGACATCATCCAGGCACTGCTAATTCTAGGTAATACCCTGCAAAACATGGGTCAATCAGATGCGGCGTGGGCACTGCTCGGCACAACAGTTCGCCTCGCTCAGACGATGGGACTGCACACGCAACGAGGCACAGCACATTTACCCGAGCAGGTGAAAACCAAGGCGCGGGCGCTCTGGTAAGTAAACATTCACTAGTTAGTTAACTCATCACTGATGATAATCTCAGGTCGACCATCGTTTGGCAAGACAGTCTTCTCTGCCTCTGTTATGACCGCCCACCCATTGTCACAGTAACAGGATGGCCCCTCGAGAACCCCGTCTTTGAACTGCAGGATTTATCCTACGAGGCTGTTATGCATTCGATATGTCGACTTGGCCTAGACATCATGCGAGCAGAGACCATCGGATTGGACGAGGTTGAGCAGGCAATTGGCTATCTCCAAAGATTGGACAGCGTTTCCCAACGGCGTCAACCTTACCTCCAATCCAGGGAGAACTGCATCTCCCTCCAACAAAACCTACAGCATCTAGCACTCAGGATGCACACATCGTTTTGTGTATCGGTCATCTGTCGCCCAGCCATGAAGAAATCTCCTCCCCAATTAGTTCACCCTCAATCTGAACTACTTCGGTCCCGCGCAAAAGGAAGTCTGATCGATGCATCAAAAGCATTCCTCGAATTCCAAGCCCTTAGTGTGGTACCGCTGCGAAGTTGGTCGATGGTACATACCGTGCTCAGCTCGACATTACTTCTCTGCATTTGGGAAGAGACGCGTAATGACCCCGAATGCCGAAGTTTGCAACAGCGTGTGATTGATGTATTTTCATCGTCTGATTCGAAAGTCAGTGAAGATGGCACCTCATCGTCTGATAGTGACAGCCAATGGCTATCGGCTCGCCATATTCGTGCTTTGGTCATGCTACGGGGTGCTCTGGATCGCGAGGGAGAGATTGGAAACGCCGAAAATGAGAACTTGGCGGCAATGGGCGCGAATGCTGCGCCGCTGTTTAGCGTTGGGTAAGGCTGTACACTGCATCTGAATACATTCACAGGCTAATATTTCATCAGGCCGGAGGGATATATGGATATGGTGAATCCCATGGATTTCTCGCCTGTCTCATATATTGACTCGATTATGAACGGTACGTTTGATTTCCCAGGATGAGATACTCTGAGGTGTTGACCTGTTGCTCTAGTTCCGTTATTTGACTTCACGCAAGAATCTGGCTTCATGGAATAGACGATTCCTATACGCGACTTTTGTTGTCTTAACCAGAAGACCGAAAGCTGTTACTCTGTCTATGTTTTACTTTCCTCGATTGTACCTCACCCGAGATATTACACAAAGGGTTTCAGTTCACTAAAGCCTGGGCATTTCCAGACACGATTTCAGGAATATCATTTAGTATCTTTCTAGTGCAATCGACCTCCGGACCCAAACTAAGATTACCAGTCCCAAAATTCCAAAACCGGTGCGTACCAACCCTAGTAGGGAAGTCAGTAGAAACTATCATGTATAAATATAAAATCAAGAACGCACCGACATGAACCTTGGTTCCTCCCCTTCCTGTTTCGGTGTCGTCGTGCAATTCGGGAAAAGTAGCCCCCGATAAAGTTCATTTTAGGAATCAGCGAATACCTACTCAACGGAAAAGCACCTCTCACCATTCGCAGCTTCTTACCTTCCTAACACCTCAATCTCCCTTCAGAAATCTCTTTACAGACTCCTTTATCCCATTTCCATCAATCCAACATGCGCTCCATCTCATCAAGCCTAGAATGGATTCTCCATAGCGTCGGTCCCAAAAACACCGTCCAGTCTATAGTCTCCACGGAGTTTGAGAGGTGCGACCTTACCCCACAAGAGAAAGCCTTCGAGGATCACATTGAAGGGTTACAAAATGATATCGACACTGAGAAATTAATCTCGGCCTTATTGCCTCCACCAAAGCCATTACCGAAGGAGAGGCTTCTAGGTTTTGATAGGAGATATTGTGCTGGGTTTATTTGAGGATACGGTGGTTGTTCCTTGTGCCTTTGTCTGTTTCTACGGATTGGGACTGTGGTAGTTGTTTGTATACTGTCTGTTCGTGTGCTCTGTTGGTGGACGTTTTGTTTGAAGAGGAAGAGGGAGAGAAAACGAGACAGTACTAGACTTCTTTTCAGACCTCTTTCTAGACCTCTTTCTAATGCGAAACCCTTCCTAGACGAAATCATCTCTGGAGAAAGACAAGTTAATTCGAGAAGACAGACAATACTCGCTATTTTGACGCGTATGATATGCTAAATACTCCGGTACTCAAAATCAACAAACACCAGAATCAAAAATGCCAAATCAATCACTATCCTCATCCGAATCCCCATCCCCAGCATAACGCTGCGAAAATCCATAGCCAGACCCATACCGCGCACCACCCTCACTACCCGAGTCATCAATATCAAACTCCTCGTCGTCAGAGGTTGCACGATGTCTATACTTGCGATAGATAGCAGTTGGATCATCCTCTTCATCAGAGAAAGAGAGTTCCTCGTCAGGGTATTCGTTGGCGGGATTATTCTCGGCTATCCAGAAACACAAATTGTCAGCGAAACAATCACTAGTAATTTCAAAGACTGTGATTAATTTGCATAGCACTCACCATTTGAATCCGCGTCCTCACTATCCCATTCCTCCTCTTCATCTTCCACAAAATGCTCCCAGTACTGCTCGTCCTCGGCGGTAATAACGATGACACCGATCCCTCGACTCGCAGCCTCGAGTTGTTGTAGCTGCTGCTCACATTCCAGTTCTGCGAGCGGGTTGGTGAGCATCTCGCTTTCCGAGAGTGGACGGCGGATATACACGTCGTAGACGTAGTCCTCTTCGTTATCGTCGACCACGGCCGAAGTCGCAGCAGCAGCAGCAGCAGCGCCACCAAAGATACCCTCCATTTCAGCCTCCGGAGTCGGTTTTCGTGGCACGCTTCGAGGTTGTTTCGGTGGTCGGGGCTGATATTTCATCGGCTTTGGAGGAGAGATAGGCGTAGGCGCAAGCACGGGCTGGGCCTGGGGGTAAAGTCCATACTATGACCATCAACATCCATAACATTTTCACGCTCATGCTCATGTTCAAGTTCAAGCGCAACCTGCTCCAAATCCTTGACCAGGCGCTCCGATTCTTCTTCCCAAGTATTATGATGCGCCTGCTGTGCCGAGTTCTCCATGACCTCTGAGAGATGCTGCTTTGCGGCGGTGATAGCACCCTGACGTTCTGCACGCCATTTTCTCTCTGCTTGGTTCACGACGGGACGCTTGCGCGGTTGAACGGGGATCTCCTCGGGTTGTTCGATGGTTTGCTCGACCCGTGCTCGATCCACAAGCCCTGCTACCATTGAAGCCTGGCGCGAGTGCGGCTGACGCCGAAGTTGCTCGACAAGAACAGCTACACCTGGAGCTGCACCGTCAGGTCGACGCTTCTGGATACCGCCGCCCATGGTACGAGGGGTCCCGAGGCTTGGACTGTTGGATCGCGAGATCTGGAAGCGACGGAGAGACTGCGCACGACTCGACAAGGGCGTCACGGATGGGGAGCTTGATCTCCCTGGCTCCACCGCTGTTGAAGGGCCTGGGCTGGGAGAGGGTTGGGGTACATTTTGAGGCTGCAGGGCACGCCGACGCTTCTCCTCGGCTTCCTTCCGGGAAGTGGCCATGCGCTGAGCTTCGCGGATCTCCGCGCCAGGAGACGTAGCGCGTACTACGGGTACGCCATTGGCGTTGGTCGCCTGCGCTGCGCGGCGGTTGGGGATGTGCAGGTTGCTCACGGAGCGAGGGCTGCGGATTAGTCGCTGGGCGGCTGGATTCCCGGGTGGAGGGCCAATCGCATCGTTAGCGGCATCTTTGCTGTTGATGGTAACGCGCTCGAAGACATAGTCCGTGAAGCGACGCTTAGTCTGGCGTGTTGCAGACTGGATATCTGCAATGAGTTAGTGAGGAGACTCCCAGGAGAGTGAGAGACAAGATGGAAAAGTGGCGAGAGAGGGAATTGATTAGACGGTGAAGACGAGTCAATGCAGAAAACAATATCTCGATAAATACATGAATCAATGCAAAATGCGAACAAAATCCACAAGGTCAAGAATGTGATGGCGGGGTCTAGATCGTGGGGTAAAAATGCAAAGAAAACAAAGTTCAACAAGGAAGAAGGAATCGCATACAAAGTGTCTCCACGGGTTCCTCCTCACGACGACGCTTAATGTTGATTTGCTCGGGCGGGAGAGCCATTCCCACAGTTTTTGATGATTGAAACTGGACTGGACGAGAGCGAGATGGAGAGATGAAGCTCAGCTTGTCGAGGCACGAGTTGATGGGAAGCTTTCGCGGACTAGGCTAAATCGGGGTTGGGGTGTGTCACGTGTAGTGGGATGCCATTAAAGTCAGAATCCATCCAATATGATTGGTCGAAGAAAATTCTTGATTGCTATTGGACATAGGGGCCCCACTGACTTCGACGCGTGCTCCATACACGTGTGGCCATCTATCCAGCCGATCTTCCTCACAATCTTCCCACTATTTTGTCAATTATTCTATCAATTAACCTGTGACTTAATCTACATGGCTCTAAAGAAATCCACTGCGATGGCGGGTACCAAGCGTAAACTCAATGAGATTACTGCTGAACAAACTACCCAAGAGCAAGTCGAGGAACCATCTCAGCAGGTTCAACCCTCGATCTCTACCTCTACACCTCCACAAACAGACTTACCCAGCGACCTAAACCTAGAAAGCCCATATGAAATCCTCATACACTTCATCGGCGAAGAGATATTTCAACGCATTAGCCGGTCAACCAATGAATACGTCGCGCAGCAAGACCAATCTTCATCATCTTACACTAGTCGTACGTGGAAGGACACCACTATCGACGATATCAAAGTCTTCTTTGGTCTCCTGATCTATATGAGTGTCCATATCGCACCAAGTCTTTCCTACTATTTTAATACAGATTGGCATCCTGGGCCTTTACATCCCTCTCGACATTACATGGGCCAAAAGCACTTTGAGCAAATTAAGCGTAATCTCCGTATCCCTCTGCCTCTGCCTGGTCAAGTGCAAAGGGGTAACCAGTCGTCAACCTTATCCTTCGACGGCGCTGCTCCAGATAACGACGAGCCAGGAGCAAGCTTTGCGAAGGCTCTGCTTGCGCGTGGCCCGTGGGATAAATCGCTTGAAGAGGAGCTTGACAGTCCTGAAGCTATACACGACTTCATTGGCCGTCATTGTGCAGAACCTGGTCTTATAAACCGGAATCGATCTGCCTTCAAGATATTCGGGAATCCCCGCAAATTCCCGGCCCCGCTTCCCTTTCCCTTCCTCGAAGATGCGCTTATGAAGGCATGGCAAATTCAACGCACCCACAAGAAGCAGCAAGGGGTTAAGGCTTCGAAGCTACCTACGACACTAGATTTTCGGGAGGATCTCTCCAGGGAATTCTTTGCGTTTGCCGGGCGTCCTCAACCGCCGCCAAAAAACTAGGCAATCCGGGACTCAACCACAACCCAGAGCCGCAAAAACCTATGCGAGTTCAACTACCTGGAAATTACTAGTGAGAAGACAGCATGGCGAATCCGTGCCTTTTGCCAGAATGAGCGAAAACAAAGCAGGGTTAAGCTCCCGGGTCGAGCTGGCACATCTTCATCTGGTTGTTTAGAATGTGGCAATGTACCTCTATGTCTGAAGACTAAATGTTGGAGAAGTGGCATAATGGTTCGGCTTAGACATGAAATACATTGTATACTACTTCGTTGCTGTAATTGGGCGCGATTAGCCAGTTACTATGCGTAGGAGGGTACTTGCAGCTATGACCTGCTGCTCTCATAGGCTCGTACTGACAAAAGGCACGCCGAGATATATATGTACGCTCCCCGTTCTACACGGCATTTTCATCCTATCCTATCCTACATCTCAACACAGAATACATATTCAACATCATCGACGCATTTATTTCCCCAAGTCCCCCTTCATTCCAACCTCCCTACTAAATGAACAATATCAGCGACCACCCGTACAATACAATGGCCTACCTAACCACCAACAAACAGCAAAACACTCAACCACCACCGCCACCTCCAGACAAGAAAGACTAGTCCCGTCCGGAACAAAGGGTATTATCACAAGATGATACCGCCTGATGCAAACCATCCATTCCACGTGGCATAACAAGCCACAAAGACAAAGACATAGACCCAAAAAAAAGAAAAGAAAAGGGTCAAGAAGTTCAGTTGAAAACACAATGAAGAAATGAAGTGAAATGGGAAAAAGAAAGGCAGGTAGGGGATATACATTCCGGCCTTGATCTCAGCATCGGCAGGAAGCAGCAAGTAACCAGACCAAAAACACATAAATAAGACACATGCAGAAAGTCAAGAAGGAAATGAAATCAAAGCCAGTT
This sequence comes from Penicillium subrubescens, assembly GCF_028828155.1. Classification (NCBI taxonomy): domain Eukaryota; kingdom Fungi; phylum Ascomycota; class Eurotiomycetes; order Eurotiales; family Aspergillaceae; genus Penicillium; species Penicillium subrubescens. Next base: position 900,505 of record NW_026643160.1, on the reverse strand, counting down.
AGCAATACAAGATAATAAAGCGAAAAGAAATTAGATTATTAGATGGCAATGCGTGAGATCACAAGTGGGAAAGGGGGTATAGATGGAGAATATATTTCGGGGGTATATAGCGGCCAGATCATGCCGGGCCAAGCCCGACAGCCATCCATATAAGGCCAGTAAAAGAGTCGGGGGTTCAAGTATGGAATAAGTGATTTGCAAGAGTCACGTCCGAGTCCAAGAGAGATAGATAGAGAGAAATTGGGAAATAAAAGGAATAAGGATAAGAAAATAGTAAAAAAAGAAGAATGATTAAGAGCAGTACAATATCAGAAAGAAATAAAAAGTAGATAGTAAAAATGATAGAGATGGCGTCACAATCAGAACAAAAAAGAAGGAAGAAAACTATGTGTAAATAAGAAAGAAGGGGAAAAAAAGAAGGTTGTAAAAGTAGGTGTAAAACAGAATGGGGAAAAGAAAATGAGAAGGGGGAGAAGAAAATGCCATTAGGTATCGCCGACAGGGGGTCACAATAATGTAATGAGTCGAAATTACCATCTGCGATGTAGATGGGGCTAGATGGGAGGATATATGACTCGACTCTTGGTGGGGATGCTTATTTCGCTCCAATCTCTTCCTCTGCCCAGCCAGGCAAGGAGTTTTCATTTTGGATGGCTAGACCGAAGCCAGAGTGATTCAAGCCGCCCAGGCCAGAGAAGCTGGAGAAGCTAGCCTGGGGTTGGTGCGCGCCTGAGCGGATGTGACCCGGCTGGCCAGAGACTGGACCGAAAGGTTCCTGGGAGAAGGAAGGCAGGCTGACGGCACGGGAGTGCTGGGCGCGTGGGACGCTCAGGTTGCTGGTGCTAGCGGTGGAATGGTGACCGGGACCAGAGCCAGCGACACTGAGGTAGCCGTTGGCTGAAGGCTTGTGAGCATGGCCGTGGTGCATAGATCCATCCATAGAGCCATTGAGGTCGCCGTTGCTGGCGCTGTTGTACAATGACTGCTGAGACGGGGCTTGAGATTGAGCCTGGAGGCCGGCCAGGACCATGGGATCGGATAGACGGTTCTCCTGCTCCTGGGCTTGTTGAGCGGACATCTGGTTTAGGTACATGGTGAGTGGGTTGTTGGAACCCACGTTCAGCACACCGGAAGGCGAGGACACGTTCTGCAGAGGGTGGCGCTGCTGGCCGTTCTGGGAGCCCGTGGAGCCCGGCGCCGGAGAGAGAGCAGGTCGTGTTGGGCTGGACTGCGAGCCGTTCTGGCTCAGGTTCTGGTGGAAGCCGTTCAGGGCCGGAGAGGGCGACTGAGGACCATCAATGCCGCCACCGTTGCGGTTCTGCTGTGAGTTGCCCTGGTTGCCGGCCTGGCGTGGGGGGTTACCACAGCGATCCTTGCCAAAGTTGATCTTGAAGCGGCGGTATTCTTCACGGTTGCGCATACCCTCAATGGCCTTGATGGCATTGGCAATGTTGGTGAAGTTGACAAAAGCGCAGCTCTTCTCGCGCAGGGTGTTGACCAGCTCGATCTCACCGTATTCGGAGAAGTCCTGGCGCAGGCGCTCCTCGGTCCAGGTTTCGTCCAGGTTACCGATGTAGACATTACGGGACGCACCACCGCTGACGGCCAGGGCGATGGCAGGCGGGAGGGGGCCCGAGTGCTTACCCCAGCCGATCTTCAGACGACGGTTGTGGATCATGAGTCCCTGCAGGTTGCTCAGAGCATAGAAGGAGGCGGCGGAGGTAGGGTCGATGAAAGTGACGAAGCAAATGTGCTTGTCAGGGATATAACGGATGTGGTGTAGCAGACCACCACGCACAACGTTGCAAATCTCCTCAATCGTAGTCTCGGGGTGAATGTTTCCAAGATAGATGGTTCGATTGCCAAGGTTGTTCACACCACCAGCAGTCGTAGCCACGGCGGCCGCAGCGACCGACTGCTGAGCGAGCGCATTCGAGATCAAGTCGCGGTCTGCCGAGTTCAAGACGTGCGCGTAGCCCGGGGCGATGCCCAGGAACTGCGCGGCATTCTGCTGCTGGGTCTTGGAGACGTAAGCACAGCGGTCCTTGCCGTAGAAAACACGCTTGGGAGCCTGCCATTGAGGCTCCTGGGGCAACTGGGTGACCGCCTTCATCGCGTTACTGACGGAAAGGAAGTGCACAAATCCAATTGCCTTTTCCTTGACAATCTTGACAGTGTCAATAGGTCCAAACTTGCCCAGTTCCTCCCGGAGGTTGTCCTCCGTGGTCTCCTCAGGCAAGTTACCCAGGTAAACATTGCGCGATGCGCCCGACTGCTGCACCGCCAGAGCCACCGAGGTCGGGACCTGGGAAGGCTTACCCCAACCGACCTTGATGTCATTGCCCTTGATGGCCAGCTTCTTCAAGATGGCATCGGAGTGGAAGTGTGTAGCGGAGCTGCTGTCGAGGAAAGAAATGAAGGCACAGTTCTTATCGGGGAGCAGACGGACGGACTCGATTTGCCCGCTGCGCACATGGTTGAGGATTTCCTCCGCGCTTGTTTCGGCCGGAATATTTCCCAAGTAAACTGTGCGACTGGTGCCGGAGAGCAAGCCTGGCGCGACCGAGGCGGCAGGACTGCCGAGAGCCGCGTTTCCGAGACTCGCGTGATGCAAAGCACTGATCGGGGACTGGGGGCCGCCCATTAGCTGGGACGCGCCCAAACCGTCGGTCGACAGGTACAGACCGTGGTTCTGCATTCCTTGGGTCGGGCTTCCGAGTTGATGGGTTTGGTGATTCTGCGCGTGTCCATTGCCATTACCTTGAGGGAAACCGCCAAAGTTGGCGAATTGTGGCGAGGCAAAGGCTGAGGGGGTACCAGGCTGGAAGGGGCTGCCCACGAGCAGCTGGGAGGGGAGGAGGGGAGTGAAGTTCATGTCGAACCCGGCTCCGGAAGCCATGTCAGCGGAATGGCCGGCGGCGGCAGTATTTATAGCAGGGATATTAGCTCGACGGTTGTTACGATTCGAGAAACCTTGATTAGGGGTATTGGAGTGGTAAGCGCCGTGGGAGAATCCGGTGTCGCCGTTTAGGTTGTTGTATTTGTGGGGAATGAAACGCGCGCCGTTCGGGATGCTCGATGCATCCGAGTTTTGCATGACGAGGTGAACGTCTTGTTGGAGAGTTCAAGTCGTCTCTGGGAATGTAACCGAGGGAGCGTTGTCCGGATGGAGAACTCGACTTGGAGCGGGTTGTTAGGGGGAAGGAGATCGACGTTCAGCACACCATTCAGGGGACGAGTTTTCCAGTGCTGATGTTGCTGATATTTCCCTAAATACGGGTATTGAGGGGCGAAGAAGGGGAGGAGAGGCGGTTGGAAAGAAAAGGAGAGCCGGCGACAACGAAGAGAAAGGTCTGACTAGAGACGAATCTAAAGGCAAAGAGCCCAATGTCAATGGCAATGTTCACTGGATGGGAGCTTCAGGGATAAAGATGAATGAGGACGCGAATGTGAGAAAGATGCAATGGACAGGTGAAGTGGAGTCCACATTGAAGACAAACAAGAGGTTCAAGTGGGAGATGTTCGAGATAGAGCAAAGCAACAGTACGGAGACTCACCTGCAGCTCAAGTCCTTAAGCTTCCAAAGTCCGGTCTGATCACGTATATACGAGGGCCATACAACGATTCAGGACCACGAACCAGGGAGGAAGAGGAAGACAAGATGCGGAGTCGGCAGAAAAAAAAAAAGACTATCACGGATGAAGACCAGTTATTAGCTGAAAAGGGATAAGTGGGGAGGTATCCCAAAGGGCATAAGGCAAATGGAGAAGGAAAAGGGGGGTGGTTGGTGGAGGTGGATTAGTCGGGATATTGAAGGGAGGGGAGAGAGAGTAGGGAGAGGGGAGTAATTACAGGTAGGTAGAGTCAAGAGAGTGACAAGAGTTTAGAGAAGAGAGAAAGTGAAGGGAAAGAAAGAAAAAGAAAAGAGGCGATCAAACGAGTGTAAGAAAGAATGAAAGGCAAGGACGTGAAATCCAGGCAAGGTATGAAGGGAAAGCGGGAAGGTTGATAAAAAGGGGGGGGGAGGGAAGAAGGTGGGAAGGAGGAAAGAAATGAGGAGAGTTAGAGAGGAGGAAAAAGGACAAGAGAGCACGAGGGATGAGCAACGCGAGAGAAAAATCGAGAAATCTGAACGGATGGAAAAGGGGAAAAACACGAGAAGAGCCGGAACCATAATGAATTAATAAACTACGAATTAAATTACGAGTAGACTACAAGAGAATCATCAAAGAAAACAGTCTTAGGATCTGATTGATATAGTAGAGGGTGAGATACGAAGCCCAGCCTAGGCAATCTGACTGTGTATAGAACAACGATCTCCAGATCCAAGTCGATGCAGGTAATTTCCCTACTTTTCGACGCCATCCAGGAACGGGTTAAACCAAAAAAATGTAAACAGACTCGCGCCCCAAAAGTTCCATGGCTCCTGCAGAACTGGATCAGACTGGATCAGACTGGATTAAACTGGAGCACACAGGAGGGAAATTGTCCACTCTGATTGGCTTAATTGGATCAAACTGGATCAGACTGGATCAAGCCCCCGCCAATCACCAAAACCCCGGAGTTGCCCCTGGCATGCCAATAACGTTGCTAACTCTCCATACGGGACACTCCAACCGCCATAAGCTGAACCATTTAAATTAAGGTACCATCGCCTATGAACCATAGGGGGGTCCCTAGGGAGTTAGCGCCATACTTGATGGAAAGATACCTGCAGAGAGACTAATCCTAGCCCAGGTAGCACATCCCCTACTGGAAGTTTCTCAGTACGAGGGTCATGCTCTGAGAATTCAATAATCAATATGTGTACTAGTTATACTAGAAATTCTTCTCTGGATACTATCCATACTACTAACCAGAAGTCTTACGTTCAAATAGCATACAGTACAATCTACTCCGTACAGTCCTCATACTACAACTCGTCCCGTGACCCCTTGCCTTACGCCTCAACTACTGTAAGACCATGAGTAAATAAGCGACCGCAAGTACATGCCATTTTCTACATGTACATCATTCTAAATGGAACACGGTCCATCTAGAAGTCCGTGACCAATTACTCGATTGAATAGTTAATTGCCCTTAACTAGTGTTTGTTAACTATCTAGACTGGCAATCATAATAGCCCATGGGACAATCAGGCGGACTCCTTCATTCATCCTGAATCCTGAATCGACACGGAATTGTATATTTCGACGGCATGATATTCCATGGCATCTCACCAAGTAGTTCAATTCTTGAAAGTTATACTCTAGAAGACCATATTTTGCCATCAAGTACTCAACTCTTCACCTAGACTCTAGAGAGTGAAAATGTTCACGTGGCCCCATAAATCTCAGGCTCCCAACCCTTCCTGCCTCAGGCACTCGTGGGGAAGCCCGCGATCCGCGGAAATTTACCCCTCCATCTTCAGACTGTGCGATTCTTTCTCTGCGAGAATTTGCCAATTGAGGTTCAATTAGAGCCATTGCTAGTTCTCCTGTCCGGGGTACGTATAACATACAGACCCAATCAGATCTCTACAACACTGCCATTGATAACAGCATGCCTGATCTATCCCTATCAATCCAATATGACTCACCAGATAACCCGGCTAACTATTTAATTTGTGTCCGCAGAATCCAATCCTCCCTAGCAAGACAACCAAGCTAGCAACCTCCCGACAAGAAAACCATACGGGTTTTTCTCGGACCATTTGTCCTCCCAGCCTCTCCCTCTCCCCACCTTTCTCATACATAAAAGTCCACAATCATGGCGCCCTCTATCTACATCGACGAGGATGTCGGCCACGACGATGCCTCGGCCGCTGGCACCGAGTCTGCCCCCTACAAGACCCTTATCCACGCCATGGTGCAGCACCCTCCGACCACCGAGGGTATTCAATATCTCACCCGCAAGTCTCAGACCGACGCCGCTGGAGAGGATGTCGACCCCGCCGCCAAGCTGGAGTGGAAGCCCGCGACAAAGTCGGCCATGAAGAAGGCCACCAACCTGTACGAGCAGCGCAAGAAGAAGGCCGCCAAGGAGCAGGAATTGGCGATCCGCGAAAAGGCCGAGGCTGAGAAGCGTCAGAAGGTGCTGGACGAGGCTAAGAAGATTGTTATCACCGAGGATGCCTCCCTCCCCAAGCCTGTCCGCATTCGCCTGGACGTGACCGACCCAGCCATTGTCTCGCTCCGTACCCCCGAATCTGACGCTCCTGGTACTCGTGTCCGCGTTCTGGGCCGTGTCCACCGTATGCGCGCACAGAAGGACTACGTCTTCCTCACCCTGGCCGACGGATACGGCTACCTCCAGTGCATTCTGACCGGCGATCTGGTCAAGACTTACGATATCATGACCCTCACCCTGGAGACCTCCATCGCTATCCACGGTGAGATGCGCGCCGTCCCTCCCAAGCAGCACGCCCCCAACGACCGCGAGCTGCACGCCGACTTCTTCACCATCATCGGCCGCGCCGCCGGTGACAAGGAGGCCATCACTACCCGCGTGGCGCCGGACGCCGACCCCCAGACCCTGTACGATAACCGACACTTGGTGCTGCGTGGTGAGACTTCTTCGTCCGTGATGAAGGTGCGCGCTGCCACTCTGCGCGCTTTCCGCACAGCCTTTGAGGAGAACCGCATGTTGGAGGTTACGCCTCCAGCTATGGTGCAGACCCAGGTCGAGGGTGGTAGCACCCTGTTCGGCTTTGACTACTACGGCGAGAACGCATACCTCACCCAGTCCTCCCAGCTGTACCTGGAGACCTGTCTTCCCTCTCTGGGCGACGTCTTCTGCGTGTGTCCGTCCTTCCGTGCCGAGAAGTCGCTAACTCGCCGTCACCTGTCGGAGTACACCCACATCGAAGCCGAGCTGGACTTCATCACCTTCACCGACCTGCTCGACCACCTGGAGGCCATTATTTGCCGCGTCATCGAGCTTCTGCTCGCCGACCCCGAGGCGTCCAAGTACATCAAGACCCTGAACCCAGACTTCCAACCCCCATCCCGTCCCTTCAAGCGCATGAAGTACTCCGACGCTATCGACTGGCTCGTGGCCCACGACATTCCCAACGAGGAGGGCGAACCCCACAAATTCGGCGACGATATCGCCGAGGCTGCCGAGCGCAAGATGACGGATATCATCAACACGCCTATTTTCCTGACACACTTCCCTGCCGAGATCAAGGCCTTCTACATGAAGAAGGATGAGAGTGATCGCCGGGTTACTGAGAGTGTGGATGTGCTCATGCCCGGTGTCGGCGAGATTGTTGGTGGCAGTATGCGTATGGATGATTGGGATGAGTTGATGAACGCTTACAAGCATGAGGGCATGGATCCCAAGCCTTACTACTGGTACACTGACCAGCGCAAGTGAGTGACCCCATATCCCGCTTGAATGCATCCTCATCATCGCTTTTTCGATTTTATACTGACCATTATGATAGGTACGGTACCTCCCCCCACGGCGGCTACGGTCTCGGTCTGGAGCGCTTCCTGGCCTGGCTGTGCGCTCGCTACACTGTCCGCGACTGCTCCTTGTACCCCCGTTTCACCGGCCGCTGCACGCCTTAAATGCAAAGCTTAGAAGAATCGAGTCGGGTGTTAGGCCCAGATGCGGGTCTAGCTGTTCGTCTTATACAGCTTCAACTACCTCTAGTGGAAGTGTCTGGACTGGTATAGATAGCTTACGCCATGTTATGATGAGTATATTGCATGGAATCCAGATAAGCGAGTGCAATTATAAGATTTCGTTGGCTCATGGAATTGGAATTGGAATGAATCTATTTGGGGCTGGTTCGATAAAATAGTTCTGATGCAGCGTGAGCATGGATGCAATGAAGATTTTCCTTTTTTCTCAACCTTCTCTTTTTGATACCTAGTGATGCCTGCTTTGTCATTCCTTCGGGCGTTGGACCTAAGTCTTGGATTGGATACATTCTCACACATTCAGCTCTTCGGTTATAGTTCTGTAGCTCTGTTGAGTACTAGCCAGAGCGCATGTCAGTTTTACCAATGGAGTCCGCAGGATTCTAGTATAGTACTGTTCCAAGCTACAAGGCATACGTCTACTTGAGTTTTTCATATGCCTTGCACTGATATAGACTTTTCAAGCGAGCACTCGCGAGATGAAGTGTAGGTTATAGGTTATCCCAGCCTGTCATCATCTGACCTTTTAAAGCTGTCCAGTACTTTTTCACCCCATTTCCAGTCCGTTTCTTGATATCTCTACCTATGCCCGGTCTTTCCCCGAAAAAAAGGAGATGTGCTCACATACCCCTCGACATATAGTTATCGCCGGATATCATTACATCTCGACATAACCCGAGCTTTATCCAGCATCCCCAGTATATTCCTTGATATCCAATCAGTTTTGGCATTGGCTTTTAATTAAGACTTGTCTTCCTGCTCTATGACTGTAGCCGACGGGTCCGGTAGCCTGGCATCTGGTAAGGATCAGTCGAGATTGGGATCGTTCTGGTTGTGGTATGGTATGTGCATGCAGGATACATTCGTGTAAAGGTTTCGATGCTTGTGTTGGGCATGTTAGAAATAGAACGGGAGGTATTGTGTGCGGTATGTGTGGTATGCTTTGGTCGTCGAGGTGCCTGGTGCCTGGTATCTGGGACGCTAGTCGTTCGGATGGAACTAGGAAGATTCAAGCAGATGTTGACGGGCTGTTTATACGATTTGAGTTTGCTGGTAGCGTTGGATGGTAAACGTGGTAGGTTTGTTCTGTCGGTCCGTAGTAAGCGCTGCGTTTTGTGTGCTTCTTCCAAGAGTCAGTCCGACGGTGCTTCTTTCCTGACCATCTTCATCTCACACAAAGATGAGAAGGAGGATAAGTATCTGAGAAAGCATCGACCAGCTGTCCAGGTGGTCACTCGCAGTTGTACGACCGCCGATCATCAGGGGCCATTGGACGAGGGCGTGCTTTCCTTGGGGCCAGTGGTGTCTCCTCTCACCGTCTTCCTTCGTCCTCATCTCCTTCAGGATCGTCTTCACGTCACCCTGCCAGTGGCCACAAACAGGAAGACAAGCATCTGTCATCGGCACTGTACAGTAGTGATAAGGCCAGAACTGGCTTCATTCCTGTGGGTCGACGAAACGCCGCGCAGAGTCATCTAAGCGCGCCTATGCTCCACTACGCTTGATGACAAGGGGGCTGGCCCGGATATCATCTCCGTAACAGCCCACAATGGCTATTGGGCTGGGCCATTTTGATTTGGCGCCTGTTGCCGAGGGAAGGGCGGGTTCTGGTTCGGACTGGCCTGCTTGATTGGGGACTGGCTGTGTTGGAATGGTATGACATGGGTCTTGTGGCTGAGTGTCTAGCCCGGAATTGTCATGTTGCTTGTCTGGACATCATCTGGTTTCTGGTTTTTGTCTTGACGGTGCGCTTAACCACCGCCGCCGCGCTTCATGATCGTGGCTTAGCTGGGCCACTGCCTGTGGGGACGGGTAAGGGTTGTCTTACGCTTGTCGTGATCTTTCTTCGTCGTCCTTGCGAGACTCTGTTGATCAGGTCTGTCTGGTTGAGGCTTTAGCAGGCCCACTTGGGTCTACGGCCCGTAAAGCCGTGGCATTGAAGCTTCTGGCTTGCCCTGCCTGACAGCAACAGCCCTGCACGACGAAATTGCGAACATCTTCGCGTATAGCGCTCCGTTGATGGGCATTTGTCCCCCTTTCCCGCTTGATATACCACAGCGGAGCAACGGCGAACGACCCCCATGGGTGGCGAGAAATGATATCAGACACAACCCTTTCCCGTACATTAAATATACCTTAACCGCACCACGGTATTGGCAAGAATCAGGCTCACAGTGTGAAACAGGTCTCGCTGGCGAAACGTCCGGTTCAATGCACCGCTCGTTAAATCTAGCTTCTTCCGCCATTCGGCATATTGATGCGCAGCTATACACCCCTGTATTAGAGAAACGAATGCAAAAATCAATTGAGCGACTGGAGGCTGTGGAGCACTATGTATGAATGCAAACATGAGCTATCTTGTTTGCCTGTCATCTGCTGTCACTCGTCCAAAGGCTCAAGACACAAAACTCAACTCCAGTCTTCATACTAGTCCAGTCAGACCAGGCTGCATTCTGGCATGACTCCAGCACTTCGACCCCTACTAACCAATCTCAACCAAGGAAAAATCAAATCATGATTGTCTCTAGACGCATATTCGCCCTGATTTCCGTGGCCGCGGTCTCGGTACTTCACGAAGCCGCTCTTCGTCCCGAGACTGGCGCCACGCTGTTACCCTCGCCAGAAGGGCTAACAACAGGGCCATCGCTGTAAGTACCTAATTGGACACACCAGTCCGCTTTCTACTCTGCTCGTCGGTAACCGGGGAAAGCTGATCGATGATAGCGAATATATCGTCGTGCGAGGCGCCCGCGCGGACAATGGAGATGAACTGGTCGAGCGAGTCCCGATCGCATTGCTTGATGAATTCAAGCAGCCTCGAGGTGTTGGATCGGTAATAGGCGAGTCTGGTTGCGGCCGATTGATTGCTACTATTGTTGAGAGACGCAGAGATGTCAGGTTCACCCTTCAACTAGTCGTTGTGCAGAGTTGAGTGGGACCGTGTCGTTTTCGTTGTCGTGACTCTCCGCCCTACCCGCACGTGGTAACCAGGCTGGGGCTTTACGGGAGAAGGCCATCGACAAATATCGACATCGGACCTATGGCGAAGGGGATGGCGCTACTTACCTTTGTTGTCCTGAGGAGCCTTGTTGATGGTGGGTGTGCCCAACTGAGGCTCCCTGATGGCTGGAGGACGGGTTGTTATCTGGCCTTCCGGACGACATGCTGTCTTGTTTTATGGTTGGCGGTGTCCGGGAGACAGAAACTACGGGAATAGGGAATGCGGACTCACACGCGCGTCTTATTTATCAGAGTTCACTCACCACGGCTGGATGAGACGGCTGCGATCGATGGGAAGATGAGTTTATAGTAGAACTGCGTAGGACCACCTCCTCTGCGCGAGGACAATCAGCACCAGGTATACTGACGATATGTATTGAAAGCAATAGAGAAAGACACAAAACACAGCAACACGATGTAGACTATAGCCATCTAATAAAGGATAAGATGCCACAATCCAAGCCATGTTGGTGACAAGGCCGAGAGGGATAAGGCGACTGGAATAGGATAGAATAAGAACGGTCGGTCACACTGTAAACAATATTCTTGCGTCTGTACTTCAAGATTCGTGTATTCCGAGCACTCTCGACTCCACGCGGAGACAGCTTCTGTGTAGTTAGCGGGGGAAATAGAAAAGGATGTCTGGTGGAGAGTGATGCAGATGTCGTTGAAAGACAAAGGTCCGAAATGGAAAAAAAAGGTGGGACGCTATTTCAATAATATACAGGCGTGGAAAAATCACCCAATGCCCCATTGTATTGGCTGCTAATAATTTAAACTGCCCTGCTTGTCGCTCGAACTGCACGGCGATGGCAGCGGCACTGGGGCTGCCTGCTCGAGGCTCTGCCCAACGGGACCATCAGGGAGCCCTTTTCCGTGTATAAAGCCGTTCAATCACGGCAGCTGGTGATTCGCTTGAGAAGCGCAAGGTTTCTCGTTCTTCACTGCTTCTGGTGAATAATAATGCTCTGCTCTAATCATAGCTTCTTGCCGGACCCGGGAGAAACTGCCGACCAATTGGCGGGAGGAAATGAGTTTCTCCTCGGGATTGGAAAGCATCCATAATGGGATTCGCCTCGACATTTGTAGCCTTGCTTTTCCTGATTCTTTTGCCGTTTGAACTGGGGAATGACTATCAGTGGTTTTTTTTTGTTTGGCTGGTGGTTCCTGAGTTTCCAAAGAACCGGTGGAGCTGGTTCATGTTGATTGGTGAGTCTGCCGTATTGCCTGCCCGGCATGTCTCGAGTCTTGTTGGGGCTCTCAGCTCGGATAGACACCACTGCTTGTCATCATTTCGAGGGTTTCGAGATGAAGACCAAACACTGAGACTGGGATCATGGCTACTAGTTGTAGCTGCCGGTGATATTCTGTATGGAGCCGTCAGCTTTGATAGTCGATCAAGTCAGGCCATCGCCACCATCTGACTGAAGTGAAGATGTTCGATCTTGTCCCCATGCAACACGCTAGATTGTCATCAAAACCCGTTGAAAACAGGTTTCTCTTCGCTGATTCGTCACACAAATGTCACTTACACTTAGGGATCCTCGACCACACGAAATCGATACCTCTAGATGACCTGGTCAAAGCGAGCGATGCGTCCCGACAACCGAATTTGCAAACAACACAGATGGAGTGTGTATTAAGAGGTACAACCGCTGCCAGTGGCAATGAATCGTGCCGTGGATAGCTCATGAATGTTTTGGAGGCCACGAAGTCTTCGAAGATAGAGTCATTGAACGAGACGATGTCGAGGTGGTCGGAGGAACTTTTCGCGGTCATGGCTATTCAGTCAGGTCTTTTCAACCCACGCTGTTCTGTCTCATGCCCTCTCGAACCCGTTTTATGAGAGAAGGACTTCAGGATCTCACAGTAGCTGGAATCGAGGTCGCGCGGTGCGTCTTTGAGGATGTCTGACTCTCTTTGCTCCAGGGAATCCAAAGTCGTCAAAAGCTCGTCGACGATGTCAGGCGCCCGCTCCTTCCTTTTTAACCCGCCACATCCTTCGTCTTCCAACCTCATCGATCAGAAACCACATTATCCTCCTCCGTCAACTGCGCACCACCCATACGATCGCCTTAATGAATCCCACGTTCCCTTGATATACCGCAGACCACGATCGTCCCGACTCCACCTCTCCGTCTCCCACCCGGCATCGATCCAGTCTACCTTTCACGACACGAGTCATCGACAAACCCTTGACGGCTCATGGTAGCTTTTTGGGCGAACGGCAGATCGTGGATCAAAGGCAACAACTTCCTCGTTCTCGCAACTGCTGAATTGGACAGGGCCCCTTTCGAGCACAATCATTCCTGTGCTAGGAACTCGACCATCAAACCATGACCTCTGGAATATCATCACTGTCAGGCTCAGTCGAGACATTCTACTCTCGTGCCAGCAACATTGATGAGTATCCTGTGGTTCATGGAAGTGGGACGAGCCCAGCGCAGGGATGGCTGTGATATCATTGCGGGATGGCCGATCCATTCGATGCCACGCATTATCGACTCGCAGAATCGTGGCGCGGAAGAAGACACTGAGTTGGACAATTCATGACGGACTGCATGCTTTTTCAAGAGCAATCATCTGCCAGTGGTGGTGGATGTCAAAGTGTCGCAGCTTCGTTTTCAGCTGAGGCAGTTCCTTTGTCAACAGGGAGAGAGTTCACCCCGTCGTCCTCAAGTGTGACAACCAGCAAACTCTCTCCCTTTTGATTAGGGAACTGCCTCAGCAGAAACGAAGCTGCGACACATTGACATCCACCACCATTGGCTGCGTCAGGAAGTACAGCCAGGAAGGACACCAATCGAGTGGGTGAAGACATCGGATAAGGTGGCAGACGGCCTCACGAAGCTTTTTCCTCGCCAGAAGCATGCCGAATTCGCGGGTATGCTTGGAATATCGTTCCTTGCAAAGCTATTGGGGTAACCGCTCCACCTGGCTCCTCCCTAAACGGGTGTCAGGTTTACGTCTTTTCGGACTCGGCGCGTGTGGAGCGTGGTCGGCTAAGGATTCTCTGTGAGGACCTAATTGTTCAATGTTGAGCATAATATTGAGCATCGATAGTGCCTTGATGGTTCTATCGCTCGTTGCGGTGACATGTGCTATTCAGATCCTTGTGGAAAACCTCGGATGTTAAACCAGATGCATAATCTCCCATTGCCAGCCTCTTTAATGCGTCGATATCTCTTCAATCAACATGCAGCTGGCGAAATCTCATGAATGGGGATATGAATGGCCATGCTGTATAGCACGACCGGGGTGGATGACACCGATCCACCAGCCTCCTCTGCCGTCTTTTTATATACATTACAAATGAATACAAACGCTGGTACCAGCCAACAAGGTTGGTAACAGGAACCGACCAGGTTTAGCGGACAGGAGGCGTGAAGAGCATATGGTTCTGCTACGTAACTGACAAAATCATCATACATGGAACACTACTGATCTAGGTTACGACAAGCGAGCTGACCCAGCCCCTTTTAGCTGGTTCACAAATGATATTCAGGCACACACTAGTCCGCGCCAGCCAATCTCCTCCGATCAACGATAGCTCGAAGGAACAGCCTCCAATCAAAAACACAGTCTGTGGACCTTGCCATAGTCGACAGCAGATCAACAGGGTCATTTAGAGATCAACGCATCATTTTCTAGAATTCGAATTCAAATTCCACACTTTTATATCCATGCAAGTCCACAATGGTGGCGTTTTGTCGGTTTGTTGGCACTTACGGTTTTCTTCCCAGACTGGTATCGGCCCAGTCGCGACCTGTTGGAACCGCCCCGTTTGGACGCCTCAATAAGATAAATCATGGAGTTGTGACGCGCTGATTATTGCACGACATTGGTCGTTAGATAGACTCACTAACACTTCGCTATATAACAAAGAGCCCGAGGCCCCTTTTAGGTACTTTAAGGCCACTAGATCTTTCGTATTTGTCTTTCTGGGCCGCGGGTGATTTCCTGTATGTTGGATCACGCCAAACATCGGAGAAGGCAAGCTCTGGCTATTATCAAAGTACCACTGTTTATCTGTGAACAATAATCAATCCTACGAGAGTTTAGCTTCGCTCTCTGATACACCGTTGCAGACCCCCTCTGCGCAATCTTAAAATCCACAGTTATCCGCACCCAGTTACGTCAAATTAACCCAACTAACAGGCCGGCCAGATTGGCGGACGTCCCTGTACTGATCTACATCATGCTCATCCGGCAATCTCCCTATCCTATTTCTGAGCTCAACTAAGCCTGGCATGCAGGGGAGAAACTACCCACGTCATGGTTAACTTCAAAGCGTCGCCCAGATACTCAACTCTCTTCGATAAATAATTAACAAATAGCCAAGCAGGTTGAGTTCCTTGTTCAATTTAATCTCAAGATATAGGTCGCCTCAAAAGGGCCTGTCAACGCCCGTTGAGTCGCTGCATGACCTGACCTACCATAGGCCCAAGCGCGCCGTATACATACATCCCGCATTCCTCGAACGCGCAGTTCAAAAATGCCATCCACGTCCACCCCAAAACACCCCTTGCCAAGCTCCAATGTTTAAAGAATAATAGGAAATCAGCCATGGCGTTCACTTCTCCTATCATCTCTCCACCGCCGACACCATCGACACCATCGACACCGACAACGCCAGCCCTCAACAACAGCCTCGATATCAAACCCACAGTATAAAATAACATCCATTTCTCAAAACCACCACCCAAGATGCAAATCACCTCCATCTTCGTGCTCTCAACCACCCTTCTAGCGGCCCAAGTCCCCGCCCAATTCATCCGCTCCATGGCCCCAAACCTTCCCACCTGGAGCGGCCAGGCCTCGCACGCCGTCGCCTCGTCAATGGCAACACCCTCTCCCTCGAGCTCGATCGTAGTGGCCTCCCAGCCCTCGCACTACATGGCTAGCCACTCTTTCCTACCAATGGTTCACCGACCCATGCGTCCCGTCGCTAGACCGTCTTCCTCGCACTCGGTAGTTCCGGCCGCGACTCCGTCGGCCTCATCAACCTTCAATACTCAAGACCAGCACCAGGGTTTGCGTCAACCGTCTGCGCAGAGTCCCGATCAGGCTTATGCCGTGCCGGATGGTGGTCTTGCTCCCATTGATCCGTTGCAGCCTGGTAGTGATGTTGCACCGGTGTTGATTCAGAAGCCGACTGGGATTGATGAGGGTAATTCTTTCTGTATAGGGCAGTGTTATGCTAGTGAGAAGGAGGCGCACTGTGCTAAGCCTTACGTGAGGTTCTTCCCTTTTGTGGTATGATTGGTGGTGAGAGAGTTGGAGTTTTGTGGCTAATTATCATTTTGGACAGGCTTCCCCTTTGTATAGGTCGGCGCATGATTGCTGGATGTGCTGCTTCACTGCTGGTGATTTCTAGATCAGAAATTCTTGTTATCTAGTATTCTTCATGGGGATGTCTTTTTGGATGAAAGAACGAATAATATTGGGTGCGGGTTACTTTTGTAGGAGGTTTTGGGGAAAATGTTTTTTGGGGGGGATATTTTGTCATTTTCTTGGTTTCGATGAGAGGTTGTTTGTATGGTTGGTGTCTTCACTTTAAATCATGTTTCTACTCTGGGTAAGTGATCTCTCAGATTCTGATAGTTATCAAGACACTTGTTTCAACTTCTTTAATTGTGGTACGGAGTACAGCTTTAACACACCGGCTGTGGATACCCCTGTCAGCCTGATTCCTCTTCTAGGAAAGTCTAGAATCAAAAGCAAGAACTAGCCTTACCCAGGTTTTAGCTCGCCAATAAGGTCATGGTGATCAGCCGTCATGAACCTTGATGAACAACCTGATCTCTCCACTACAAGGATTCAGCATAACGCAATATTGCTGTCAGACTGCAGGGCTCGCAAATCATGGCTATATTTACTTGCGATCGCGTGCCTATGTGGAGACATAAATACCATAACCTTTTTCTTCTAATACCCCTCCTTTGAGTCCCTGACTAGTCATTGCAAAAGAGTTAAATTTACACCAGTACAATATTTCCATTAGCTTGAATCGCTATCATGGGTACTGAATCTGCCGACAATGGCCCCCATAGCTTCAAATTCGCGAACAAATTGGACCCTCGCGTCGACAGCGACAACATCAGTGGTATATCTACCGATTTTCTTTAGCATCATCTCTAAGTAACGGCACTTACTCATCGACTTCACAGATGATCCAGCTGCTTCAAAACTAGGCGACGCTAGAAACTATGGCAAAGGCGGCCGTTCTGAGAACACTGCCGGCCCTCATCGTCACGATATCGCAAACAAGCTCGATCCTCGAGTCGATTCAGATCAAGATAATCGCGCCCGCCATGAAGCCATAACCAGCAGTGGTTATGCGAACCCAAAGGCGGGACATACAGCTGGCCATCACGACTCTGATGTGGCAAAGAAAATGGATCCCCGAATTGACTCTGACTTGGATAACCGCGCCGCCGTCGGTACGAAGCCGGCTTTCTTGGGATAATTTTCTTGCTAAGTTGACCTGGGATGGTCGCTAGGGGTGTTATTTTTGAATGTGATGTGTTATGAAATCTCTGAATGATGTTTTACAAATAATGATTATTGGCCTCTTGCGTTCGTCGATAGAAGGTATCGACAAAGGTAGACGCAGTTTTTGCAGAGAATCTTGGACGGATAGTGTCTACCCACTCTCGCTAACGCAGAAGATTTTAAAACTGGCATAGGGTTGAGGTAAGATATGAACAGATAGAATTCTCAAGGACACAGGGTTACTTCAAGGTAACGTCACCCGACTCACTGCCTCTTGAAATATGTGTCACGTGGTCACGTCTGTGGGCCGCTCGAAAACAGTTAGATCTGCAGGTACTTTCTTGGAGTAGATCTACGCCTGAGAAAAAGAAGCTGTGCTTCAAATGATTGTAATTCCGGATGCGGCTGGAGATAAGGCATATTGAGGCGAAAAATGAACATACTGAAGCCTTAGAGATAGAGTCTTCCGTCCACTGATATATCTCTGACGTGCTCGGGCAAGGTGTGGCGGGTTCTCTAGATAATATGGACTTAAAGGCAAAAGAAGATTCTCCTGTGCTTCAACTCGTACTTTCAAAAATTCTAACAGAGTCTATCAGTATATCTAGTAAGATGGTCGCCCATATTGTTGATAAATATGGCAATGCCATTCAAGAAGGAGATTACGTCTTCACCAAGATTCGTGGCGGATCCCACGAAGGCAAGGTATGTAGAACGCAGCGGCTGCATCTATACTCAAGCAGCCAGGAAATGAAAATTGATGAGATTGGCTAACCCCGGGAGTCTAGGTACAAGAAATTGTTACAGACGAGCAACGGGCGGAAGAGAAATCAGTGAAGCATCCTCCCAAGGTCAGCAAGGCAAATCAAAGTACTACAGAGGCAGTATCATTGACATAGATGATTAGGTATTGCTATACAACAAAGATGGTAGGATGGTTGCACATAACTCAGGTACACTAGAGATACGAAACGGCTCTACTTGATCAAGAACAATCATGTCGCGATGCTTATCCGATGTACGCCAAGCTCGATTTTTTCAAGACTCCTGCTGGTACCATGCCGGCTGTCATTTTTCACGCCACACCCTAGCCCGGGCGAGGAAAAGTTTGTAAGGCTAGGTCCCTTGTTTATTAAAAGAGGGGTTGCACATCCATAACGTGATTTCAGTCGCCAAATCATGATTCAACATTTTCTGAGAAAAATGGGGCCGACAGCGTTGAGTGCTTCTCAGCCACTCAAATGCTGAATCTTGACTTTTCTTGAAGTCTGGGTCCAACTTGATGTTAGGGATAATTGAGGGGAAGATTAGCGCGTCATATCTGTACTAACTTGATTTGAGCGTCCCCCGTATCCACCCCATGTCCATTTATCGGAATCGGCAATTCTTAATTCATCATCAACTTTCAACACGCTACTCAGACGATTTTTGACTCGTCCCTGAATTGAAGTACAAATTGCATTTAATGCCCGAAATTCCTCCACAAGTGCCGGCAGGCATGCCTGGGCAAAGTGATGGCTTGTCAACAGCCAACGTCTCTCAAGTCCCGGATGCCAGAAGAACGTCTTCGGCTCCAAGCGCCCAGACTCTATCCGGATCCTCGATGGGGACAATACGCCCAAGCTCCAAGATTGCAATCCCTCGACACCGCACAGGGACGCCCCTGAGGCATCACCGACGGGTCCCACGAGCATGTGCATCATGTCATACCCGGAAAACAAAATGCAGTGGCGATACCCCAGTGTGTATGCAATGCCAAGATCTAGACATGAAATGCGTGTATCCACCAGCCTTGCGCGAGAAGATGAAAATGTAAATTGTCAAACACTAGAACTACTCTATGAAACATTCACACATCGAACGTTTCATGTTTTACGCGATGTGAAGACCAAGAGCTGAACCCTATCACCCTCACTATCAGGCAGCAGCGGGACCTTTCCAAGAAACTTCAAGAGTGTCAGAGCTTACTAGGAGAAGTGGAGCCTCTGGTATCGGGGCGCACTTCTAAACGGATCAAAGACGTATTGGTAAGTGTGCTCATCTTCAATGCATACAGTTGAAAGAAATTCCAGTCAAATACTAACTCAAGGATCACTAGCAACGCTTGGATCCGGGATACATCTCGAGCGACCTCTCTAATGGGAACACCTTCCGCTCAAGAACCTCTTCTCTAGCTGAAATGGAGAGACCGCCCAGCTCCCCATCCTCCGTCGGGTCATTAGATGCCTTGGATCAAGTAGAGGATGATATTAATCTTACTGAAGAGTCTCGAGCTACAGGGCATATTGGTAAAAGCTCTGAAATTACCTGGATGCAGCGACTGCGAAAGGCAGCGGAGGCTCGCCGCAAAGAGAGTGCCGCAGACTCCGAGGCCACTCAGGACGGCATCATGAGTGGCCAGCCTCATGATCTGAATTATCATCTCGATGATCTCGATATTACGGTATCTGGGCCAGTGCAAAGATACTGGGTTCCACCCCGCCCACTGGCAGACAAACTTTTTGAAACCTATCTCTTAGTCGCTCATCCATACTTCCCCATCATTAATCGTTCCTTGTTCAGTGACCAGTACAAAACATTCTTTGATAGCTTTGCTCTTCCAGGTGACAAATGGATGGCAATCCTGAATATGATTTTTGCTATCGCTGCAAACTACGCTCATGTCGCCGAGCTGAACTGGCGTGGAGAACCACAAGATCATCTGGTTTACCTGACTCGAGCGCGAATGCTAAGTATGGATGGCGATGACCTGTTTTGTCATCCAGACCTTCAACAAGTCCAAGTTGAGGGCTTAATTGCTTTCTACCTGCTTTCGACGGACCAGATACACAGGTAAGACAGCACCATCTTACTCTAGGGAATGAAACTCACAGATAATACAGGGCATGGAGAATTTCAGCCCTGGCGATTCGCTCCGCGGTATCTCTGGGCATAAATTTGAAGAACAATAGCCAAGCTGTCACAAGTGTTTCCAAAGAGATCCGCAACCGAGTCTGGTGGTCCTTGTATGCCATCGAGAACAAACTTGGCATGATGACAGGTCGACCTACTTGTATGTCTGTCAACATGTGCAGTGCACCATTCCCGCTTCCTTGGGATGAGATTGAACTTTTGGGTCCATCTGCTGCTTTGCTTCTCAATGATCCGATTCTCCGCGATAAGCGCATCAACATCGCCATGGCAAGTTCACATATCCCGGGAACACCTATGGGGAGATCGGCAAGTACCGAAGATATGAGGGCAGCTCGCTTTTGGCTTCAAGAACAGCCTGCCAGCCCTGGCCTATGCTTTCTCTATTCCTGCGATCTCACAATGGTGACGCAAGAGGTCCTCGATCGTGTATATGCGATCCGATGTCTGAATCGACATTGGGCGTATCTCCGGGACACACTGGCTGAAATACAAGAAAAGGTCGATCTGTGGTTCTCTACCCTACCCAGGGCATTGGACTTTACCTGTGTAGAAGATGATGATATTGCTTATAACGAGAAGATGCGACTGGCATTCCAATACCACGGAGCAAGAATCCTACTAGGTCGACCGTGCCTCTGTCGACACAAGACCTCACAACCAGACGAGAAACAAGAATTCAACCAAGCCATGGCGCTATCAGCCTTGGATTCCGCCGCCCAGATAGCCCGTTTAATTCCAGATGGCCAAGTCCCTATCTCGCCGCATCGAAACGGGCCCTGGTGGTGCCTTCTCCATTCCGTCATGCAGGCAGTAACGATCATGATCCTTGAAATCTCGTTTGGCAGTATCCATATGCCCAAAGGAGAGAATAGTCTACTGCAATTGACCAAGAAGTGTGTTCGCTGGCTTCACAGGACTTCCGAGAGTAACATTGCATCACGCAGGGCATGGCAGCTGTGTGACATGGCACTTCGTCGGCTGGCATCGTCCATGGGATTTCAAGTCAGCGACTTGTCATCGCATCCTTACGGGCAAGGAAAGCCACCTACCAACGATTACTTTGGGTTCTCACCACTCGAAAGCCGCAAGGGGTCGGTCGTTCAAGTCAAGGAAGAGGACCAAAACTTGAAAAAGGAACTTGCAGTGTGCTTTTCAAGCGGACCAGATGGGGTCCATATCACCGCACCAGATTCGAAGAGTGGCCTCTTGGGGGCTGTTCCTGTGGGTTCCTCGGCTCCAGTGGGGGATGGGGTCGGCGATCACACGTTTGCCTATTGTCCTCTCGATCAGGACTTCATTCAGACATTCTTCCCTGAGCTTGAGGTCGATGGGACACTATATGTCCCAACATAATAATTGCTTAGTTACATTTAATGCCGGATCAGTCATGAGCGTTATAATCTTTTAATTTTAATTTTTTTTCCCCTTGTTTTCTTGGGAATTTCAAGGATCTTTGTCGGGATCACAGGGAATGGTCAAGATATATGCGAGAGCAGTTGAACAAGACATATTTAACGCAAGACTTATAACTTTTTCCGTAGGCTTTAACCGGGGACTCGGCCTAGAATTACCTCAAGACGCAGCAATTTAATTGCCTCGTTTGCACATCGAGACGACCATAAATTCTTTCCTCTCTTTCCCTGGTGCTCAAAGCCGTGATCGGTACATACCCGAGAAGGATCGGCAGACTAGCTTCAACTAACAGTAGCCGCCTAAGATTTCCTTCAAACACATAACCCAATGGGAATCAAAGTGTGAGCAAGATAAGGAGCACTGCAGCTATGATTTTGAGCAAGTCGTCCGACGTGGCGAGGAACCTCTCATCCGAGGTCCTTATTGCGTGCCTGACGTCACAACATTTCAAACTTGCTTTAGCGAGATACAGTCCAGACAAGATTTTGCAATAACCCGCCAAGTTCGAATATGGCTCATGTCATGAAAACGTAATAATTCTACATTCAAGATCCTGCCATTTCCTGTACTTATTTAAGATAGTCTTTGGCCAATATTATGTTCAAGTAGGAAACTAAATTCTGTCACCAGATCATCGCGACCAATCGATCATAATAAAGAGATAATATTTGGTCCTAGCTGAAGAAAATGGCGTTCCAAGGACAGAAGACGTTCAAGCTCAACACCGGTGCCCAAATCCCAGCTCTCGGGCTGGGAACGTGGCAGGATGCGGCTGCTCAAGAGGCTGCGGTCCTTGTAGCGCTCCAAGCGGGCTATCGCCACATCGATACTGCTAGATGGTGAACAGCAATACTACATATCTCCTTGAAGCATACAAGCTAACTTAATATCTAGCTATGGTACCGAAAAGGCTGTTGGAAAGGCCATCAAGCAGAGCGGCGTGCCGCGGAGCGAGATCTTCGTTACCAGCAAGCTCTGGAACAACAAGCACCACCCTGACGATGTCGGTCCGGCACTGCAGGAAACATTGGATGATCTGGGTCTTGATTATCTTGATCTTTTCTTGATGCACTGGCCCGTTGCATTTAAGCGTGGAGATGATATGTTCCCCACCGACAAGGATGGGAACATGATCACTGACAAAATTGATTATGTTGATGTGAGTTACACCTTACCGCGCTCCCAAAAAAACACTCACAAATTGACGAATACAGACCTACAAAGCTATGGAGAAGCTTCTCAAAGATGGCAAAGTCAAGGCTATCGGAATCAGCAACTTTGCCAAGAAGGAAGTCGAGCGTGTGCTGAAAGAAGCAGACGCCGTCCCAGCAGTCCACCAGATGGAGTGCCATCCATGGCTGCAGCAAAAGGAATTCATGGAGTTCCATAAGGATAAGGGTATTCATGTCACCCAATACTCACCATTTGGCAACCAGAACGAGATTTATGGAGGTCGTGAGAAGCACGGTCAGCTGGTGAACGATAAGACGCTAGTTGAGATAGGCCAAAAGTACAGCAAAACTTCAAACCAAGTTGCTTTGGGTAAGCCCCCTATTCTGTTGCACGTCTAAGCTTGTGAAATCTAACTGAAATTTCAGCATGGGGCATCGCTCACGGCCGTTCTGTCATCCCGAAGTCCAAGTCGCCGGAGCGAATCACTCAAAACTTTGACATCGCCTTTACGCTTGACAAGGCGGATATTGATGAGATTGATAAGCTGGACAAGAAGCTCCGCTTCAACGATTCTAGCAAAGACTTCGGATATGAGTTATTCACTGACCTCGACGGCAAATAAACATGAAGCAGAGATTGAGAAGATCTCGTCAAAGTTTGTGATCATGTTCAGCTTTCAATGCTTTTCCTTCTGGCGGATGCTATGTAATAGTCGTAGTGAAAACAAATTATCAGACTTGAGCCACCCTGAAGCAGCTTCACACTCAAAAATCAAAGCTTATTATTAGATCGACATGAGCTGTGTACCCCGGTACAGTCGTAGCATCTCCAAGCTTAAGAGTTCTGAAATCTTACCTTGCTTACCTTTGAATTTTACTATCCATGTTCACAGCCAACGTGGGACCTGATCTAACTACAGGATAATTTGATGAGGTTCTTCACAGATCTCTGTAGTATGAAAAAATCGACAGATTTACCCCCCCCCCCCCCCCCCCCGGGGCCATTTCTCGTCGTTCGATCTTCGACAAATGAGTAGGGTTTGAAATCGGCATGGAAACCCCTTCTAGCGTACAATCCAATCCCCTATTTACCCTCTGCCTTTGTTAAATATCCCGAACTCGCCCCATGATGAGCTGGAATCTCCTCCAAAGCGGCAGCCTTTGCTCTTTGATTTCCCAATTGCCACAGGTAAAGAACGCTTCCAGCTCCAGCAGCGACCATCCCATATATCCTAAAAGAAGCGCTGTGTCAGCTCCAGATCATGGTTTTCAACTCTACGCAGCCAAAAATGAATCGCCAACCTACCAGTATGGTGTCCTCCGGTCATCTGCGGGTTCATTTGATGAGGTGGCGAAAGTCCTCCTGTGGGCGTTATGTGAGGCCTGGAGCTTTGCGACGGTTGAGGAGGATTGCTTTGCGGCTACTGCTCGAGTGATAGAGTGGCGGATGAAATACATATTTTCAAGTCGA
This sequence comes from Penicillium subrubescens, assembly GCF_028828155.1. Lineage (NCBI taxonomy): Eukaryota > Fungi > Ascomycota > Eurotiomycetes > Eurotiales > Aspergillaceae > Penicillium > Penicillium subrubescens. Next base: position 876,413 of record NW_026643160.1, on the reverse strand, counting down.
AAATATTAGGAAATATAATTGGTCAAAATGTCTTTTTTGTACTACACATTCGGGACACGCAGCTCTATATGTATGGTGGGTACGAGGTTGAGGTATTACATCATCCCTGTCGCATCACATTTTTGAGGGCTTGTTTCAAGTTCTGATGGATTTCTCGATGACACAGTCGATTTCGAAAACAGATTACCCCTTGCACACACTGACTTCGTTTCTCGGCTCGTACCCGAGTACACACTAGTCCATATCAGGAAAGGCGGTCAACAATTATCTTTTAAGAATAGACCTATAAAAAAACTAGAACGACAGAAGAACGTAAAATACTATATATTACACGTATTATCTATACACTGCAATCTTGGTGCCCTTCCGCATCACTTCATTCTCACCTTCGCATATATCCTTCCGCAAAGACCTCTCAACTCCAGAATTGCTAGAATTATATGCACTCTATAGCGCTGAGACTACCCTCCTTAAGGCTACACTTCATTCGTGATATAATATAAGCCCAGTCACTAACCAGGTCTTAAATGGCCGAAGCAGCTGAACACTGTGAACAAATAATCAAAAATATTCGTAGGAACTTACGACTGTTCGGAAGCGTCTATACCCCTAAAAATCGTATCGGTCGGAGACGAAGCGTAACACTACTGATGTTAGAAGCACTCTGCGATCACCTGCTCGAAAAACCTACCCTATACCTCGATGAGATAGCTATATTTCTATGGGATGAATTCTAGATACTAGCAACAACCTCTAGTATTAGGAGAGCCCTTCTGTCTAAAGGCTGGTCTAGAAAAAATTCTCAACAAAAGGCTAAAGAGCAGAGCGCGGAATTGCGAGAGATATATCTTTATAACGTCTCCGACTTCGAGTCGTACTACCTTGTTTATGTTAATGAATCTGGATGTGATAATCGAATTAGGTTCTAACGGCCAGGCTAGTTACTACTCGGTGTAGTACTAAAACAAGTGGCACAGTTCTACCGCGACGAGAGGTATTAGATTCTGCCTGTATACTCTTAAGATAGTATCGTACTCTCTTGTGTCTTTCGCGGCTTAACGGATACCTCTGTGTTTGAGGACTTTATCGATAAGCTGCTTCACTATTGTGGAAGATAGCCGGAGCCAAAGTCTGTCCTAGTTATAGATAATATATAATTCTACTACTCCGAGAGAATTCACAGATATATACTAATACGGGAGTAAAATTAGTCTACTTGCCTCTATACTCACTAGACCTAAATCTGATTAAAGAGTTCTTTGCGGAGCTAAAAGGATTTATAAGACGTAGCTAGAGCTACTGTCAACATATGGATGTGCGATACCCCGCACTAAGCGTGTTGATAAGCAATACACATCGGACCAATCGGATCAACATCCCAGAACACGACTACACAATACGATGATAAATTTCAACTATCACATCATGACGCAAAAAACAACAAAGTTTCGTAACACTCTTGTATGCCCCTATGTTATTCTGAGATTTTTATTAGTCTTTTCCTGTGACATTCTGCTATGTACCTAAAGTTATAAATACTACCTGTTTCCCTAGTTAAATTGAACAAGTTTGACGACAATGTTATAAGTTTGACACTATTTTCACTCACCAATAGAGCTTAAGGCAGTTCTGATTTAACTGTGTTGACCTTCCACTGTTCAACCTATTCGCTGCCGACCCACCTCTATTGCACTTTCGTCTCTCTTCCATAATCGTGGTATTCGATCGACCGGTGTGCGCCTCTAAGCACACCCCCCAGGGTTTATGCACACGGCGTAAATTCGACATATAGGTTATACGCAGGAAGTCTTAGAATAACAGAGAAATATCCTATCTGCTAAGCACTAATCACAGGATATATCGGATACTACCCTTTTATAGGATAAAGTATATATATCGTATTATAGGTCTAGTATAACTTAAGTTTAAGCACAGAAACCGTATTTCTGTGTTGCTTTCTCTTCCTACGTACTTTCAGTAGAATAGCTAAATAGTATTAAAATTACGTAGAGGGGCCCTAACTACGCGCCGCCTTAGCGCTTAAGTATTACCTAACGCGCAAGAGACTATTATTTTCCTTAGGGGAGAATCGTAGGGCAAATCGTGGTCTTTTGTATATTAAAAATTTTAGAAAGTGCCCTTTACACACTTTGGCTCCTCCTTGTTAACAGACTATTTCTATAAGAACTTGCGATTCTAATACTTTTTACCTGTATCCCTCCCCCGAAGAACAAGGTAGCCACTCGGAATAGCTATTATAAATCCAACCCGATCCAACTACTCCTCCTTAAAGAGAAAATTGATACGCCAAAAACGATGCCGTCGCAAAACAAGTTTGATGAAAAAGGCATACGAATATAGTAAGATGTATAGCGCGGATATATGCGTGGGCATTCGTTTCCGGGAGACGGGTCAGGTACATCTTTTGTCCGCGGATACTTCCGGATTTTGGACTTCTCTTACTTCACAATTAGTATGGGGCAGAGTCTTCCGCTAGGGAAAGAAAGCTGACTTGTTAGGACTCCTACTACCCAACGCCAAGGTTGATTACAGACCGAGACCTAGAGACAAAGGAAGGCACAACTGTCACTACCGCGTGATGAGGATTTCAAAACGCAAATACTGCGGGTCAGCCTATCCATATATATGTCATTAGTCTTCATTTTCCCCGTTATATTCCATAAAATGTCTTGGAAGAAGAGATTGCGGGCGTGATTTTGATCTCATATTGCAATGCTAGAACGTACCTTGACTGCAACCGTGTCAGGGCATATTTTGTACTCTATAACGTTTCTAGAAGCTGCGTTAGTAATGGGTTCTTTCAGGGTCACCACAGCTGCCCATGTGTTTCGCCTCTTTCCAAACTACCACAGGCAGATCTGCATCTCCCAAGAGAGCCCTTCGTAGGATAGACCACAGTTTCCCCTCCGTCCAATCTATCCCAGGCAACCTTGCTGCTCCGGATAGGGCGTATCCTGAGACAGGCCACAGTTTCCCCTCCGTCCAAGCTATCCCAGGCAGCTCTGCTTCTCTCGAGAGAACCCTTCGTAGGGCGGACCATGGTTGTCGTTGTAAGTCTACAACAAATCATTACATTGAACATCGCCGCAAAGTTCTAGCTCTTTTGGTCAATCGCACAGATCGTCTGAGTTCAGAAGAGATGTCTTCGTCATGCGACAATTTGCGTTTCGTCGATCCCGCTCTTAGGAGCCACTTCCTGAGTAACAGCGTCACTAATCACCGAAGCAGTATTCCTCGGTTCCGATATGATGCGAACATCATCACCCAAGGCTGCCAATACCCTTGCCAGAGCCTTGCGCCCCTGGAGCGGATTTAAAACCCTGCACAGCCGCGATGGTCCAGAAACGAAGTGTGAAAGCACCTGGAGGCGCCGAGGTTCGACGATCGACTGACCAATTGACGTGTGAGGTTGCGGATCAAGGGTTAAAACGCCCTATCTCCACTGCAATGAGGAAAACCAAGCCTAAACGAAGCCGAGCGGAGGAAGGCAGTGCAGACCGCACCCGAGTACTCGGGGAGAGACCGCAAAGGATCGGCTATTTTGCTTCGGAGGCAAATACGGTGGGAGGACGGTGAACTAGATCAGTAGCAAAGCTGTCTCACCAGCAAAGAGCGCATAGGGGAAGGGTGGTGAGAAAGGAGGAGCAGGAGAGAGAAGAAATATGAGAAGTTAAAGCGGTGATTGGAAGATGCGCACTAAATTGCATCACGTGCATGACTTCTCTCTTGTCTCGCTTGTATATACCTCCTCACGGTTTCTTGAAAGCGTGTATGCCTACTCCGTACTCTCACCTGACTTCCACTTCCGTGCGCCGCTCACAATTTTCTAGAAAGCGTGCATTCTCACCTGGCCTCTACTCTTACCCGATTTCCACACTCTCCAGGCTTCCATTTCTATGTGCCACTCACGATTTTCCAGATAGCGTGCATTCCCACTCGGCTTCCACTCTCACCAGGCTTCCACTTCCGTGCGCCACTCACGATTTTCTAGAAAGCGTGTATTCTATGCGTCCACGGCTCTCCCGACTTCTACTTCCGTAGCCTCACGGTTTAGGTCTTTAGAAAAAGAAAATTAACAGGTACAGCGAGTGCAACTCTTAATAAATAAAAGCAGGCGCAAGAAGAAAGGAGACAGATTACAGTTATATTCTCTATCGAGGAAGTTCGCTTGAGCTCTATCATGGGAGATGATTTAAGTATAATAAGGGTCATCCAAGAAGCACAGGGAGGAGCGCTATACTTAGAAAGCATAGCTCATCAAGGACGTAGATATCAGGGTTAGACGAGCGCCGATTCAGAATGACGGGAAGGGAGGTCCCTTAGTTTCATTATCTGATCTCTTAATCCATATATAATATCCCCGAGTAGTGCATACGTGTCAAACTACCTCAAGATCTCGATCCGTTACTAGCTTCGGGATTAGATAATATGAATTCTGGAGGTATTAGTGGACTTTCTATCAGATAGCATTAGCGACGTACGAGCTGAGAGCCAAGAAAGGCCTAAAATCCCGAAGCATCCGCCGAAAGAATATATACTTGGCCGGATGCCTATACAGACATCTGTATCGTATATCTTGCTGTACTCGCATACCTTTGTCATCAGAGTTAATTTACGACACTGTTTCTGGCGCTTTGCTTTCTTGCTCGGAACACGTCGACCCGGTCGGGTGTGTGGTGCAGCAGCTATTTCTAAGTAGCCACTTCCACAAATAAAGAGATATCTTAAGCGTCACTTTTAGACAATTGAAGGGAGAGAAATAAAATAAGGGGGCTAAGTAGCTGAGTTATCTCAATTTTGCTGCGTATTAGCAGTTTTCTATACTTGCACCTGGTCGCGGTTTCGCTAATCGGGCTCTAAGGCGAGAGTAGAACACTACTATATTAAAAACCCCTATCGTTTTGGGAGTCGAAACCTGAATGCAGATAATTCTATGAAGATAATGTTTAACCAGCAACTTTTCCCCAGATTTTGTATGCTCCGTTTACAACACCTGGATTATTAAAATTAAAGTGCGGTTTCACCCCCTGCCGTTCTGTTCCGTTGACCACGTTGAAGTCACAGTTAAACAGTCATCTGGGTCTAGAGGTGCAACCGAGGACAAGAAAAAAAGACAGTGATCAATAACGGTCAATTAACTTAGCATCAACCGTCGCAAAAGACCTTGGTTTTCAAGCGCTACGTGCTGGGTCCCTTAAACTGGGGTGCAAGCAACTCATCAATATGATGGTTGAATAGGCAAAGCCTCTGGCGCCTCTGATACGCCTAGAATATCTAGATCCTCAAGAACGATATTCAGTCACTGTTGTGTCCGCGGGGCGTCTTGTTACACCAAGTTGTGGTAGTCTCAACAGTTACCTAGTTCGCCAGGCAATCATGAGCAGCCACATATAACAAGAGATAACTAAGCCGTCTGTTTCTGGACGTATTTAGCTAAGCTTGTAATTATACGCTCTATGGAGGAAGGTCAAGCGCATTTTCAACGTAAAGGGGAAAGAATGTGTTTTTGTCGCTAGTTGACACCAGGCCTAGCCAGCCAATGTGTACCGCCATGGAGAACAACAGGAATGGAAGATTTAGATCGAAAGACTTCCGTCCCATATAGACCGTCGTCAAAAGATCTGGAGCCTAGATGGCTACTCAGCCATAGTAGCCGCCAGTTGACAGATTGAAGGCCCTGCTAGGGCTGAGCAGGTCTAATTCGCAGAAGCTCTACATCAAACATCCCTGAGATCGCCGTGGGGCGAGAGGGTGGGAAACAGTGCATTAACGTGACTTCCATATCTGATGCACACATTATCAGCGAATATATTCATATATACCTCCTTGCCCCCACATTCTCAAAAATTGAGAGGCCCAAACTAGCACTGAGGTTTCAAGCAAGAAGTGAATTAATGGAGCCACCCCAACAACTCAGAGACGTCCCTTCACTCCATCCTCGGCGAGTTTCAGCACTGCCTGAAGTTTGTTCACTCGCTCCCATAGGGTTCCGAGACCCTCCTGCTTTCCTCTAGCCTCTTCTCGCCTGAACCATTCCTCAGCAGATTTAATTCTATGAGGGTGGATCTCATCGAGTAGCTTGAAGTTTCGCTGGATCACTCCACAGTTAGCGCCGGAATATTTCCACATGTTCCAGAAGCCGGTAAAATTTTGGCGAAGACTCATTGCCGCAGGATCGTTAAGGTTGGAATTGTAACCGGCACTTGTCTTGCCTTCTCCAAGCGGTCCTCCAACCCAGTAGTCATCGAGGGAAGTGTCGATGTACCGTGCCGGATGACCCGAGACTTTCTGAAAGGCTCTGGCTAAGTCATTGTAGGGTATCAAATCGATTGCGACTTCAAGGTCTAATCCATTTGCGCGTTCCTGATGGTCGAAAAGCCACCGAACATAGTGTTCGCAGTCATCGAGGTCGACGTGGCAAACTGCACCTTGGCCTAGCGGTACTCTCCATGTTACCACGCCGTCCTCGACTGTGGGGGACATGGGTGTAAACAAGCCGATGGTCATCAAAATGTATGGGCCGGTCGTAAATAGCGCCGCCCCCATTCTTGCCGAGTTATCAGGGCTCTTATTTTGTTGCAAGATCCATTCTCCAATTCGGCCCTTACCATCGTAATGGCCTGTTCGGAATTTGGGATCATACCCGCTCTTCTTGTAAACAAAATCGAGGTTTCCGTATACGAAGAACTTTATACCCGCTTCGATAGCAAGCTCATAGGACCGCATTGCCCAAAACATCTCCGTCTTCTCGCCAGAGTTGAACCCATCGATATTAACGAATGCGTATTGAGCACCTCCAAACCCTTTGCGTAGGTCAGTCTCGCTAGCGAAGGTGCCTTCCAATAACTCCACGTTTCCGAAGGCGAGGAGCTGTTTTGCCCTTCTAGAGTTCAGATCCCGTGTCAGACATCGGACTCTGTATGCCCCATCCCTGACAAGACCCCGAATGACGGGGATGCCTTGTGCACCAGTTCCTCCAACGACAAAGACGATAGGTGATTCAGAGGGCATTTTGAATTGATTGTTGCGAGCCTTGTACAAAGTGATAGATTCGGTAGTGTCGTAATGCAGGAGGAAACGTTTCGCTTACTAGGATATATTTAGATCACGTGGAACTATTATACCAGAAGTAGTGAATGTTCATGAAAGTTAGTACTCGAGGCATAACCGTATATTATACCTAGTAACTAGTATATACTCATTAGTTACGATTACTGATAAATAAAGCATAGTTAATACATCGGGTCGGACTGATGAGTAATCCTTCTAAGGGACGGAACGATAAGTAATATAGCTGTTCGTGTTAGGGGCAAAGCCATACGTATCACTACCGAATGGTGGGCAGAAGCTAGAGTTTAGGGGACGCTCGTCGTTACTGGGGCGGACGCAAGTCCTATGGCTTTCCCTTATAGCACGGCGCTAACTCTTTTGAGTATTTTTAACCTTAGCGCCTAGAATATGGAGGAGGCTGATTACTGATCCCCCCGGAGCATAACGTAGGTGGTTACTTCTAGGCCTAGGCGGGGCTAATGTGTGCCCCATGTTCTAAAGAGGTTGGAGGGCCAAGAGTAATGGGGTAGAAGGGTGCATTCACTCGTATCGTTAATACATATAACACCCCGTCGTCCCACCTTAATCGTCGCCCAGGTCCGTGGTCCTCACATCATCCACCACGACCGCGGAAAGAGGTGCACCCTTTATATATGGCGACTTTACCGGTGACCTTCCCGGTCAACAGTGAGTTCGGCTCAAGAGAGCGAGTTGCGGTGCGTTATTATTCTTATTTTACCAGACCGATGCTCTGGCGATGCTAACCCCGTCTCACCGCTTACAGGACCATCTCGCGCTCCTGCAAAAGTTCAAACGCATTTTGGAAGATGTAGAGCGCCCTGATAGTAGGTATACGCATAGATTCCCGCGCCCTCCGTCTGGCGTTTCAGGTCAGGAAAAAGAGGGTAAATGGAGAGTGCAATGCCTCCTTATGAGCGCTGAGGTCCGGTACTCGATGTACCTTCAAACTTTAGAAAGGTGGATTGCGTCTCATGGTTTCAAATCACCTAAGGATAAGTGGCCACTCCCACCATGGTGTGACAATCTTTTTTTTTATTCGTGTTGCCTCCACTTTTGGGGTATAGGGAGCATGTACTAACATACTTTGGCAGGGACGTGGCTATCATATTCTATGCCCATCTCCTCTCACCATTCAATTTCCAGAGCGACATTAAATCGAATTTCCCAAACCTTTGGAAAGCAGAGATCGAATTTCCTCTTGCAAGGATGCGCTCAATTAATACAGATAAAGCTAGTGAACGTGTATGGATGAAGGAGTATCCCGATTTGTCTTATCAGGCTGTCGAGTTTACTCCTGCTGGCGACCACGTATATATCACTACTGAGAATATTATGGACATATACAACTATAAGTGCGGCTCGAAGCACTGTACGAAGAAGGGAGCGTATGTTATCCGAATGACTGAATGGTCCAAATACCGGGTTGGCCGAGCCAAGCTCATCTGTCCGGGTTGTAAGACAACATTCACTAACAGACCGACCGAGCCTCACACACTGCTTGAACTCTCCCGCTTTGCGTTCGGGTTCCCTGTCTTCAACCTATGGGACAGCCCTCAACGACAGTTTGGCAACCAAGGTTTTGTGGACCGCATTCTGGCCTTGACCCAGGTCCAAGGCCTAATGCCAGACCATATCTTCCGCTATCTTAAGTTCCTGCAGCTCATGAAAGAGAGTAAATCCATCCTTGTCCCGACGCTCGACATCGATCTCCTCTGGCACACCCACCAGCTCTCACCAGTCGCCTACGATAGGTACTGCAAGACGCACGTGGGGCGACAGATCAACCACGTCGATACCATCCGCACGACGAAGCGCTCCACGGGGCAGGACGACACGGCGCGTCTCTGGGCGATGCGGTACGGCGAGTCCTACTTCGACCCGGAAAATAAGGCTAAGACTATCGAGATCGAACGACGCAAGGCTATATATAAGCAGAAGCAGGAGGACATGGGAGCCAAGCTAGCCGCGTACGACTACAACCACCAATATCTAAAGAAAGAGCTCGACAAGGCAAGCGGCCGTTTCGCAACCAAGCAAGCCAGCATACGCGACGCGCATACGGCGGCGAGCGTGGTCGGCGCGGCGGTAGCGGGTGTGGAGACGGCCAAACAGTCCGTCAAGCCGGCACTGCGGCTGCTCGAACTGCGTTACTACCGGAAGTCGCAAAGGGAGCAGCTGCGGGAGCTAGAAGATAAACGCCAGTCGCTAGCGGAGGAGTATATACACAAGTGGCGCGAGGTGGAGACCCTCGAACATGAGGGCCGGGATGTGTGGCGGGAGCAGGAGCTCCGCAACAAGGAATGGGAGGAGGCACAGAAGGAGAGGCAGCTCCTAGAGCAGCGGCTCGCGCTCGAGGTGACCTTGGCGGCAGAGGCGATCTGGCAGTTTAATGTCGACGGCGGGGATAGGCACGATGATCAGCCCCAGCAGCAGTGCCAGGAGGACCGGTATGACGGGTCGTGGTGCTCGATCGTGCCGTCAGAGGTGCAGCACTGTGTGTATCCCATTGTGGATACGGCGGACGATGGGAGGAACATGCCGACGTGGGCGGATACCTACAACCCAACGCGTAGCTTTGCAGGATATGCAGGATATCCAGGATATCCAGGACATGCAAGATATGCAGGATTGGCAGGATTGGCAGGATTTGCAGGATTTGCAGGATTTGCAGGATTGGCAGGATATTCAGCATATTCAGGATATTCTGGGGGCGGCGGCGGCGGCGGCGGCGGATGCGGCAGCGGCAACGGCGGGGGAAGCGGATGCGGCAGCGGCGGATGCGGCGGATGCGGCGGATGCGGTGGTGGTTAACCCATGTACGGAGTAATCGCAACGTATCTGACCTTGCCAATCCTCCTCTGTGAAATCATTCGACATCAGTAATTAGGCTGCGGCACTATCGGCAATATTGGACGATACGATATTATCTTTTTGCGGATAACGATACAACATCAGAATCGGGTTATCTGCTTTTTTGCTAGCTCGCTAGCCCTATTAATCACCAAATGCATTTAGAAACCTTTCACTATGGCACAGCCTCCAAACCGTGATAATCGCAAAGCCGCCCTGGCAAACCCAGGATACAGTGAGAGGTCGTGTTTTCTCCAAGGTGGAGAATGGAGTAAAATGAGCTGACCAATCAGAAGCAGAGCAACGAGGACCTCCTCTGATTCAAGCTCGCGAGGTGTTCGAGGTATTAATGGCCTCTTCCCCATACTGTTTGCCTCACAGTATTCAACTCATCCAAGAATCGTAGCTAGTTCCTCCTATTCCGTGCTTAGCTTGCATCTAAGATTGGGTACTTTGATACTGTATTTTCCTTCCTGTGAACGTTTCAATATGCCCTTACATCGTAACAGGGCGCATGAATCGTCTTCGGGGTTTATAGGACACCATGCATTGTCTTCCTTGCACCATCCATCACGCAAAAAGGGAAAACGGGCATAGCCATTTTGTTCTTGACATTCTTCTTCGAATGAGTATGTTTCCCAACAATCATTAATCTTGGAATGAAAGGTCTTGGTCGTCACACCAAGCGAGGATCGGGGTGGACTGTTGGCGGAGGCGCCGAGGCTCGACGATCGACTTACCGATTGACGTGTGAGGTTGCGGATCAAGGGCAAAAACTCCCCATCTCAACTGCAATGAGGAAAACCAAGCCGAAACGAGGCCGGGCGGAGGAAGGCAGCGCAGACCGCACTCGAGTACCCGGGAGAGACCGCAAAGGATCGGCTATTTTGCTTCGGAGGAAAATACGGCGGGAGGACGGTGAACTAGATCAATAGCAAAGCTGTCTCACCAGCAAAGCGCGTATAGGGGAAGGGTGGTGAGAAAGGAGGCGCAGGAGAGAGAAGAAATATGAGAAGTTGAAGCGGTGATTGGAAGATGCGCACTAAATTGCAGCACGTGCATGACTTCTGTCTCTTGTCTCTCTCGTACCATGCTTCGACAGCTCTCACCTTTCCACTCTCACCTGGCTTCCCTTTCCGTGCGCCACTCCCGATTTTCAGATAGCGTGCATTCCATGCGTCCACAGCTCTCACCTCCTAGTACCCCCCTACCTCCCGGCGCTGTCTGCCGGGGCCACCGCACGGTTTCTCTAAAGCATGAATACCATGTGCCAGTGCCTCAAGGATGACTAACCCTAACTGTTCCACTTTTTCTGGAGCTCATCCATACAATTAGTGCACAATGACTAGATTATGATTTCATCTCAATCAACCTGCAGACAATATCTCCACCAATTGATAGATAGTGGACTAAATAGCCCTGTTCTGCGTAGAGTCTTCCTGATATACCTTAACGATTTGTACCGTCTGATATCAAGGAAGAGGCATGTGATCCGGCGTGGGCACGTTCTAAAAGAAGCGAAGTAGGAGTAAAGATTTAATGCTACGGATATTGGTGCAACACTTGAGCTATCTAATAAATGATATTGAATGACTGACGGGGAGAACTTCCAGCGCCAGTTGATGAGAGAGTCCTGTCGTCATGACGCTTGGCCAGTATATATATGTGACTGTCTAGTGGCTGTTGAAGAATTTAAGGTCTACAATAATCAACAACTTTACCTACCATTATCAAATTTCACCATGTCAACCTCAGCACCAACCGCAGATACACCTTCCTATGTCACGGCCGACTTCTCCTTGGTCCCGGTAAGCCCTGCCATTGCAGAAATAAAGGCATTATCTTATACCGATTACTGATCTCATGGTCAAACGTGAAACAATTAGATTGGATCTTCGGCTTCATCCTTTGCCCATGAAATTGCAGGTGTACAGCGGCTTGTGCGGGAGTCAGGATTGAAGAATGAGATGCATGCCACTGGAACACGTGTTGGCAAGTGTCCCGCGTCCGAACTTTAATCGACTTTGAACTCCACGATACGTTGATGGCACGATCTATCGAATTCAGTGGCTAATGAACTCTCCTAGAGGGACCATGGGACCTTGTTATGCGACTAATCGGAACCGCGCATACTTGTGTGCATCACAGCGGTATACCGAGGATTCAAACTGATGTTCGAATGCTGACAAGGTATGGCCTGATGAAATTCCAGTCACGAGACAAGATCAACTGATAATGGGGTTTAACGACCTAGAACGGATAAATCAGAGTCTGTCGAGGAAGGTATGCGGTCAGTTGAAATATTCTTGAGTCTGAAGTTTAGAATGTGGCTTGAGCTGGAAAAGAAATCGCTTTGCAAGAATGTATCAATTCAATCATCAGATCCAGATAGAGAAGTGTCGTAGTAGTTAAGCCACAATAGAGATTAGGTTATATAGACTAAATTCCCCATGCCAGTAGTGAACGAAACATGACGGCCTCCCCTGATTCGTCGCTTTGTACTTTTGACATACCCGTTGAGTGGCAAAACCTGTTATTCGAAGTTTAGTTTAAGATATCTATGCATTACTTCACTTTTTGGTATTTTGCATTCATACTATCTAGACAGTAGTATGTAAGAACGTTGCGCCATGACCTAATATTCAAAAATCATTCATGTTATAAAAGTCTATCGTCCCTCTAGCCAGCACTAAAAGACAACATACCAGCCAAATCCATCCATCCACCTCTACATCTGAGAACAATATGTCCGAACCCAGTCAACCAAGTCAAAAGCACAAAATTGCCGTAATCGGGTCTGGAAAATGGTAAGCAACCATCTACATGCTTTCCTTGCTTAATATACCATAAGCAACAAAAACTCACCTACCACCTCCTACAACCAGGGGCACAACAATCGGCAAAATAGTCGCCCAAAACGTCAAACAAAACAGCCTAATCTTCGACACCATCGTTCCAATATGGGTCTACGAAGAAGAAATCGACATCGACAGCTCCGATATCCCCGACAAATCCCCCGTACCACCAACCCTCCGCTCCAAACTCGGCTCACCACCGATCAAACTATCCGCCGCCATAAACAAAATCCACCAGAACATCAAATATCTCCCTGGAATCACACTTCCAGAAAACCTCATCGCAAACAATAACCTTAAGGATACGGTGAAAGGAGCTAGTATTCTTGTTTTTAGTCTCCCGGACCGATTCTTGGAGGAGGTGCTGGATGAAATTGTGGGTTTTCATCGAACTTATGCGAGGGGGGTATGGTGTGTAGAGGGAAAGGGTGGTGATGTATCTGATGGGGCAGTCGAGATGATTATGGAGAAATTGCAGATTTATTGTGGTGTGTTGTCGGGGGCGAATATTGCAGGTGAAGTTGCTAGGGAGAGGTTTTGTGAGATGAGCATTAGGTATGATGCTCCGCCGATGGATATGCCTGACTACCAAGAGAAAGAAGGTGATGGAGGAAGGGAGGTTTCGTCAAGAAAAGTTATCATCAATACAGACGAACAACGCCAAACCAACACCAAACCAACTAACCTCCACCTAACACCCATACCAAAAGACTATCCTCCCCTAGATACATCTCTCATCCAAAAGCATTTCGAAAGACCCTACTGCAAAGTCCAAAACATCTCCGACGCAGCAGGTGTGTCAATACCCTCAGCGGCGCCCTGGAAAACATACATTGGATACTACCTGAGGATCCAAATCCCTTCCAGTTTCAAGAGGGTCAAAAACGTCTGTTTTTAAGGCATAAACTAGTACATGTGATAGCTATGTTAGACCAGCATGTTTACTACTTGATGGAAGTGTGTAGGTCTCCAAGAGAGATCCTGTCTCGGTTATCTCGCTGGTGCATAGACAGTGCTTTCAATATAATGTATTTTTGGTATATGATGCCAGAGACTATTTGAGATCATAATAAACTTCTACAGAGGAAAATAGAGGAAAAGGTCACAAGCAGAAAAAAATGTGCATCGCACATGCATAATTTAATTAGAGGAAAAATCTATAACTCCAACTTCCCAAATCGCACTCCAGCCAAATATTCCTCATAGCTATCAGCTATACTCCACCCCCAAGAGCATCCTATGCGCTTTCACACTCAGCCCCGAGACAAGAAAGCGATAGAGCAAAAGCATGGATAGCATGAGGGAGGATTCTCAAACAGCGAAACGACGCTTTTCATCCAATCCCACACCCATCCACACGCAAGCTAGCTCAATGCTCATCTCGAACCTGAATGCGCACCGCTCAATGGTTCCTGCGGGCGTAGTTTGACTAAACCTTAGTCACACGACCCCGGCCACGAACCATGATCGGCGCACTACCCTTCGTAGCAGTCGTAACCCCATCTTCCCAGACGGAACTACTAGCCGGGAAAATCGAGCCACTATCACTCTCCACATCCTGGACAGCAACAGCCTCGACCTGAGGAACAACCAGCGCCATACCTTTCTCCGCAGCATGCGAGAGCGAGAAGAACGGGTTATGGCGCGGTGGGAGCGGACGATGCCCAAGCTCATGCTCAGGTTCATAAGATGCAGTGCTCGATACAGAGCTTGCGATGGATGGCGCATGGGTGAGCGAGGGTGTACCCGTCACATCCAGGGTGGACAGGCTAGTCGTGCTGCGGTGCGAGCGGGGTGCCAGGAAGGTGGAAGAGCCGCCGTGGAATTGGGAGAGATAGCCCCATGCGTCGGAGGTAGCCAGCGAGCTACCACTGGTAGTACTGGTCGTACTGGTAGTGGAGCCGGTGCTGTCGGTGCGGGCACCTAACACGGGCTTCCATTCGGTGGGGTCAAGATCTGACTTGCCGTCGTGGATGGTGGCGGGTATCCTGATGGATGGGACGGGGGTGGAGGAGGAGATGACTGTTGGAGTCATGGGGGCGACGATGGTGCGCGGGGAGAGAGGGGGGATGTTGGTGGGGAGGTGGTGGATGAGTAGGTATAAGTCTTGGTGTTGGTGGAGGACATTCTGGTGGAGAGGGTTGAGGTTGATGGGAGAGAGGCTGAGAGGGGTTTTGCTGAGTCTTTGCGGCGGCAGCTGGAGGGGATGTTAGTATTGAATTGTATTGAGTGTGGAGGGTGTACAGGATCAAATTGAGGGCATTGAGAAAAAATGGATGGATAGATGCATGTATAGATAAGGAGGATGAAGATAGTGGATCAAGCATACCTTTCACTGCAGTAGAGGATAGTGTTGTTAGGGATAGTAATTTGACGCTCACACATAGCGCTATAAACACAAGATATAAAAGTCAGCCCCGAGTCTCAATCAATTGAGAATGAGTGTATGATTCATAAACACTAGTCCAGCCTTCCAGGTCTCAGTCTATTTAAAGACCAAACCATCAGGATTCAGACCCATGCACCGCTGCAAATGACGGCAACCGGCATGCACGGGGCAGGACAAGTTCTGCAGGGGGACTGGGCAAAGATAAGACGTCCCCCCAAATAAGAAAAAGAATGAAAGTCCACAAGAGATCGCATAGCTAACATACCAAAAATTCAAAAAACTAGCGGCCATATCAAAGTCGTCGTCGGCCTTGTTGATTCCCCGTGAATGAGATCGGATATAAGAAGAATGATGATGATGATGGCCCGAGCCCAGCTTGGAAATGGATAGGCTGACACCGGAGGTCCCACGACGATGGAGACCTGGTCGAACAGCAGGCTTGGACTTGGGGATGATAGTATGAGGAGAGGAAGGGGAGCGACGATGATGGGAGGTCGTGGACTGAGTCATTATTGTAGCTGATGTGGCGGTGTAGCCACTTCTTTTTTGGTATCTTATCAGGAGGTGAGCCCTTTGTTTAGGGTCAGGGTACCTTGCGCCAGGTGGAGCACGAGATTGCGGGATTCCAGGAATGGAGGAGGTGAGTGAGTTGAGGGATTTGTTGCCGGTATGAGGTATTTGCCTGGTCAAGTTGATGGTTGGTAGCAGTGGTGGGAGAGTAGACGGGATGTTGCAGGTTGAACCAGAGAAGAATGACCCGTTAAGAGGATAGTAGAGAATAGTTATTGTAGGCTTAGGCGGGGATAAGCAGTAATCATATAGTCATCGGGTTGTTCCTCTTCATATCAACTCGGTTTTTATCTACTCCGCCCCGTCGGAATGATCAAGTCTTCTGGGGAACCAGATCGATCGTTAAGGAAAAGACCGGGGGGGAGTGAGGGTCCTGATAAGGTGACTATGTTAGTGAGTTGACTAACGAAGTAACAATTTAGTTAACGTTAACAGTCTGTCTCAGACTGTGTCACGCAGGATAATCGGGTTGGGCCTCGGTCGGGGCGATCGCCGGCGTGTGAGTGGGGGGAGATAAGCAGAAGAACAGAGATAGCATACCGGGAACTTTAAAATTCGGAAGATATGGGAATTTCGACCATCAAAGGGATGATGACAAGTAGGATAAGATCCGACCAGCTTATATAAAGAGGGTGGAAGAGACAAGTTGCAAGAAATAATAATCGATCGACGAGGGAAGAGAGAGTTGTATAAATAAGATCGCAAAACGAAAACGTGCTCGGAGGAGAAAGACAATCCAGAGTCCAGACTCTAGAAGTCCAGAACCATTTCGGGTGATCTTCTCCCCCCTCCACCCCTCCACGAAGGTACCTTTCAGTAGTCGTGGTCGTGGAGAAGATTTCCTATTAACCTAACAAGTTACGGAGCACTCCACCTGAACAGTCCAAGACCCAGACTTTTTCTCTCCTTTGATCTCAGATCCACCCTCTTCCACGCAATCGACTTCTCTCCATCACAGTGATCACACCAATCATCCTTCCTATCAAGGTCCCCCTTCCAACCTGGGAAGTCCAGACCGCTGACTCATTTTCACCTTCCGCACGCAATTCTCGCCTTTCTTTCTATGTTTAGGACTTGCCTTTAATCCACGTAGTAACGGAGTATCCATCATATTTAATGTAACTGTCTCTCTTCTATAATTATCTTAGCCCTCCCTGCCAGTTTTTCGTCGCCTTCCATCAAAACCTCCCCCTCTATGTACATTATACTCATACTGTACTCCGTACTATCCTTGCCAAGGATACATTACCTGCAGCACCACGTTGATCAACGCTGATCCAGTCTAGATCCGCACGCGCCCCTCGTGCTTGGACACCACGCCACGACGCGTTTCTGAGTAGTTCCGCAGGCCCTAAGACCCCCGGTTTAATAATGGAGGGGCAATAATATTCTACAATATATTCTACAGGAACGCGCCAGCCGGTTCACCTGCAGTAGGGTGTGGCAGTTTATCTCTCCCCTCTTAGTTTCAGCTCTGGCGTGATCGGGGGAAAGTGGCGCGATCGGAGGATTCGATTTGATGGAGATGACAGGGCGAATTGGATAATAGATCAGAGCACCTCATTCTTGCCATACAAAGTACAGTAGGCACATCATTGATACATACTTGATCACGACACATCATTCATCATTTCCAGGAAAATGTCATGATAGCATCGAACAGTGTATACAATAATCACGACAGCACCCCCGACATCTCAAGCAAATGTACGGAGTATAAAATAAGAATAAATTAACAATTCATCTCATCCCCAATCTCCATGACGCCATTCCCTCCATCTTAAATCTATCTCATATCTCATGTCATAACCATAACCATATCCATGACCATAACTCTGACCTTGTTCTTCCACACCGCTACAAGAACCAAACAACCTAGCACCCATCCACGAAAAAGGGTCGGACGAGATCTTCACTCCAAGACCCGAGGAGTAAATACTTGCCCTGCCAAACAGAGTCCCGCATCACATTATCGTCCGAGGACAAGGACAAATTGAAGAATCCAAGAATATCCGACCGCCGCCCAGACCGGCCGTGCCACCGCGGAGTACGGAGTACTGTAGCCACAGTGTGGGTATGTGGACACTCGACCAAGCCAACACCCCACACACCCCAGTGATGTACTGAGTCGTGACACAGCCCTGACACGTCGAGTCCCCAGAGCCAAGATGATCTAGAATTCTAGAATTTAGCGAAGAACAATTCGATAAAATATGCTATAGATTAGTACATAGCTCTACACTTAAAATAGTGAGGCGAAACAAGTGCTCCAGAATGTGGAACGGGGAGACTATCCACTTCGTTACTCGTAGCCCTGTCTATAGGTTTATGTTTGCGCTCTGTTCGGCGCTTTGCTGGTGCTAGGCGTCGATCATCCGTTTCGTGTCGATGGGGAAAGATGTGGGTGTGTGGATGGGGTGATGTGTTGTGCTGGAATGCATACAATACTTGACTCGTTAGGCCAGCGCTACCTGTAACGGTCTGGCCTGGCGGTTAGGTACTGTAGAGCGGATGAGATGTTCTAGAATCACTGGATATTGGATAAGATTCGAGCTTACCATCTGATAATGCCCGAAGCCTAGTTAGTTAAGGTGAATGCCTAGACCGACACACATTGACAGTAAGTATTCTGTATTTCGGTTCACTGTATCGTCTAGATTACCTGCTACCACGTAGCTCCTACGTAGACAAGGCCAGTTGATACAGTAAGTAGGCTGTTGACAATCTACGCAATGTGGACCCAACCCAAACACTGCAGAGCACTCGTCGACGCAAGACGACTTGCTCGATTGCGTAGTATGCTATGATGACACAACACAACACACAACACAAATAATAAACTCGCAGCCTAGACAGAGTTCGGTATTCATAATGTCATGTCTTGGATTCGGGTCCCTTTAAAACCTTCAATGCGGAGGAACTATGGTTTGTTACTGCTATTTTTGACTCCCGTCGCCTTCCGTGGATTTGGTTCCCTGGAACGGGAAGGGGTGGCTGATTTACCCAGGGGGACATGAAAGGTAACCAACGCACTTGTTGGGCAGGGAAGACATCATAGAAAGGTTTTAAAGCTGTTACGAACCACTGCTGCAGTTTGATGGTTAGTGTGGATTTATTGAAAACTTACTGTTTGTGTCTTCCAGGGGTTATGTTACTTTGGGTATGCTTGCTCTATTGATAGAGTCTGTAGTCTATGACTACATGGTGGAGATAGGGCTGGCCCGAGTTTACACCGGGGCCCGAACAAACTGAATGATTATCGGCTCTTGGCTTAGGCTTTACTTTAGGTATCGGTTGTGGTCTGGCCTTGTTTCCAACGGGCCGAATGGGTATCTATACAGTTAAAGGCTCAGACAAGGCTAGTTATGACATATATCGTACACCACATCTATCAGTTGATCTCGATCTAGATCTAGATCAATGACGATACACTCACAGACGCAATTCAGTTCAGTTCAATTCACTTTGCATCAATCTCCATCGGATCAGCCTTCGAAGCACCAGCTGATCCACCATCCGGCTTTTTCTCCTCTTTCTTCTCCTTCTCAGCATCTTCGCCTGCCTTAGTTTCAATGCCGAGGAACCGATCCGGCACACCACGCGCCGCAGTCCCACCGGGTCCGACGAAACAGCCCAGCATCGAACTCCATATGTATCCCTGCGAGAGCATCCGGCGGATCTGCCCGTAGGCGTAGGAGTTTGCATACGGGAGGGAAGTTTCTGGATCGCGGTAGCGGGAGGGTAGGGATGTGATCACGCAGAGGGAGGAGGAGATTTCTGATTAGTGGGTTAGCTGGTTGTGCTTGATTTTGATTGATAACATGATAGATGAAGCAGATGAAGTGGGGTATTGCTGGCTGGACAAGGGTGTAGAGTAGAGGGGTGTGCACGTACTGGTCAACCGCGGTGGTTTCTTCGCATTGAAGTACATGCTGAACTTTTTGCTGTGCGCGGTGCGATCGTCGAAGTTCTCCAATATCGTCAAGTTCCGCCCTGTATGCTCGATAACTGGCGGTGGCCGGGGCATCTCTGGTTGTACTGGCGTTGATATCGAATCTTGTGATTGGGTTGGTTGCTGAAGAAGTAGGTCGCCTTGCGGTCCCTGCTGTGTCTGCTGGGGTTGGTCGACGCCTTGATTTAGGGTCTCGGGTATATTGGGTGGCGTGGCTTGCAGGGGAGCTGCATTGCTTGGAGGGGCTTGAGCTTGAGCTTGAGGGGCTTGAGGGTCTGCAGGCGTAGGTGCGGGTGCGGATGCGGCGGCCGCAGGTGTAACGTGTTCTGTCACGGGCTCTGTAGTGCTTGATGCCAAGGTGGCCTGAGAGACCTCTCCAGATGTTGGTTGTGCATCTGTGCTGGTGCCGATACCGTTGAGCGCGGCAGCTGCGGGAGATTCTCGCTCGATCGGTGGTTGTGGTCCATCACCCTTGATGGGTTCAGTCCCCGACCCGGAATCAATGTCCATCACGTCTGGGTTTTCTTCTGATTTCTCTTCTGACTTCTCCGTTGAGGACGTCTCTGCAGGTTTGTCTGAAGTGTCTTGCTCGGCCGGGGAAGTAGATTGGTGACCTGTGATAGTCTCGCCTGGCTCAGTTTGTTTCTCAGAGACCTTGGAGGGATCGGCTTGTGTTTCTGGCTCCCCAGTCTTGGCCTCCTCTTTCTTTGAATCGATGGACTCGGCAGCCGGCTGTTGTTCAGGGTCCTTGTTTCCATCCTTCTCAACGGGTTGTGAAGCGGTTACTGGTGGCTCGGAGGGGTTTTCGCTGGGCTTGCTGGGTGGTTCTTGTGTTGACGTCGGAGCCGCGACAATATCGGGCGCAGAAATCGTGGCAACCGGCGTCTGTGATTGAGGTTTTGCTTCAGATGCTGGGAGAGCTCCAGGCTCGCCAGGTACTGCAGTTGGAATAGAAGTGGAAGCATCTCCAGGAGCCGCAGTATTCGCTTGCGGCACTGGAGCAGGCGTAGCGCTCTGCGCATCCTGTGACTCCGTAGCAGTCTTCTCATCCTTGTCCTTTTTCTTCTTGCGAGGCTCTTCTTTCTCGGTTTTCGCCTTAATCTCAACTTTACCCACCTTCGTGAGCTTTCCATCCACCCACGTAGCCACCCCACTCCAGTAGGAAAGAACAGGACCCTCAAGTCGACGATTCTGTAATGCCTCAATCTTGGCTTTCCGCTCTTCTGCCTTTTTCCTCTCCGAAAGCTCCCATCGGTTCAGACTCTTGCTGTTGGTTCGTTCCACCCTAGCAGCTTCAGCAAGATGATCCTCTTGAGTCATCTCCTTTGGCTTGAGATGGGCTTTCCGCTTCTCAGCCTCCTTCATCGTAGCAATAATCCTGATACGCTTCTCCTGGCTATCCTTCAAACGCGCATGCGTGAGTTCCTTATTCACCATCGTCTGTCGACGCGAGGAGGATCGAGTCGGTCCATCTTCCACCGTGGGCAGCCACGAGATGCGCTCCGACTTCTTCTTCGCGCGGGGCGGGGGAGCAGGCATGGATGATACGGCGGTAGGATCGATCTTGACTCGCTTGCGAAGTGTCTGGAATCGAAGGTCATTTTGAGCTCGGCGTTTTTTGCGCTCCTCCTTCTGTAATTGTTTCTCGCCTTCGTAGTCGTTCTGTGCATCGGGGCCTTGGTCGTCCTCATCCTCAGAGGAAGAATCGAGCCCCATATCCTCCTCCTCGGCAGCTCCGGCATCAATAGCAAACTCGTTATCATCCTCCACTTCCTCGAATAACAGTGTAAGATCGTCGTCTGCGGCCGCATCGATCAGGGCGGACATGTGCCGACCGGCAGTGCTTCGCTTTGCACGACCTGAAACTAGAGACTCCACTGGCATGTCGACCTCCTCTTCCTCTTCCGAAGACTGGAGTCCCGAGGATAGGTCGTCTTCCATGAGGTCCGCCATGTCGCAAGAGCTCTGAGGGGAGATTTATTGCGGAAGGCTATCGGGCGATCGCGTTGTGGATGGTCGGTCGGGCATGAGACGCGGGCTAGACTTGGGGATCACGGTCACAAACGGAGTTTGATGGTTGCAGTGGGATAATCAGCGCGGCTTGGCTAGATTAAAAGCACGCGACATCGGATGAGCGTGATATCTTTGACTGTTGAACGATGAGTAACTGGACAGAAACGCGCTAAACGGAGATCGCAGTGTGGCTGACCCTTTTGCGTGGCGTCTTTGCTGCCTCAGGCTGCCGACCGTCTCGACCAGTTGTCGTCCTCGACTGGTTGAACTTGGAACTACCATTCCTCACTACTGCTCTACTCTACTCTCACTGGATCTGCAGCTTGTTTCGGAACCCAATGGTTCTTCCACTATGACCCTCAATTGCAGGCAACTGGACATTGCAGCATACGCTATTCAACCTGCCGGGTGTTCCGTACCCACTATGCCGTTCCCTCCGAAGAATTGAGGTCCAGATGAGACAATGCTTCAGCGCTGATCGATTACAGTGATCTCTCTCGCTGATGACCTGGATATCGTGTTGATATGACTACCCTGTCGGCCCTATCTGGTTGACCAACACCCTTCTCTCCAGGACAAGGATACGGACACGTACCTGACCCATCCCTTGCTCGCATCCACTCACATCTCCAAACAACCATGACAGAGTTGTTCCCCTTGCATGGGCAATTGCCTCATCCGTCGAGTCAGGGCCTTGATATGAGCATTCGAGGCAACGAATGAATATATCAGGCCCCTCCAATCAAGTCTGACTGCTATCCCATCCGTGTTCCATGATCTCTATGGAGTCGACTATTGAGGCATGACGCTCCGGGAATGCGGGGCTCTTGTGTCTTTTTTCCACGCCAGTGCTTCACCGAGCATGCCATGCTTTCCCGAAGAACAAAACACACGCCTTATGACAGACCCAGCAGGTTGTGCCGACCGGAATGTCGGGGGAGGTCGAGGAACCAACAGGGAGTATCCGGCACTTGTCAGGAACCTGGTAGGAGGGGAGTAGTGTATGTAGATGGGTGTTTCAGTGTTTACTGCGGGCCTAGAGGGTTCCAGGCAGACTTGAATTGTCTGGGACCACCAGGAAAACGATGACATCGATGGGGCTGAGTCGATAATCCACTTTGGCTGTGCCGACTGCCCGAGATGATGCATGCCAGATGAAAGCCGTTGGATGAACCGTAGGGACGTGTTGTATGTTAGTAGTACTGACTTGAATAGCTTGGGTGAAGTCCACGTAGAAAAAGTACAAATGTAGTAGTTTGTATAAACATGCAGCCATCGTCTTAGGATTAGCCTACAGCCTATTCTACGACCGGTTAAAAGAACACTTTTCTCACTATTAATTGATAATTACTTATTCATCATTTATGGTCTATTGTTTTGTTTACCGTATATCCATCCCGGACCAACTGGGAGGGGACAATGGGATTGTGGGAATTGAAGCTGAAAAGAACACTTTCTCTCCCTCTGTCAACCAACCACAACGTCCCAAACTTCCCAAACTCCCCAACTCCTCGAACATCCGGTCTTCCTCCACAACTTCTCAACTTCTCTCACTTCTTCACCTTTTCTCCTCCTCGTGACTTTTTCTTCTCACTCCTCTTTTTTGCTCTTCTGCATTCTTCTCTTGTGCGATTCTTTCGGTCAGTCTTACCCTTTTTCTTTTTCCCCCGACCTCGTTTTCATCCTCCCTTAAGTCCCCCCGGAGCCGCGCAAACTAACCAGTCCTCCAGCCACCTCGATCCCTTTCCCGAAAACCCTCTTCGTCATCCTCCTCCATCCGTCTTCTTTTTAGTCCTCACTCGGCGCTCTTTGGTTGTGGACTCCTTTTCCAATTCTTCCATGCTTCACCTTTAGCCGCGTCCCCCTCTCTTTGGACGACCGCTGCGAAAACGTGAGCGTTTTGGTGATTCCCACCCGGGTTGATTTAATCGCGTTTGGGGACACGGACCGAAGATCGCCATACAGTTCAGCACATTGTCGTTGTGAGAGATTTGTGAGCATAACTCGTTCTTTTCGGTCAGTCTTGAGAAGAACCCACTCTTTCATTCCTTATTCCCCCACCTCGTCGTGTCTGGCTGTAGTGGAAGCCCTTTGTCAACCCCTCCTTCCATCTCATCCCCCCATCCCTCTACCAGCCATTCACCGATCATCCATCGAGTTCGCCCTCGAAGAACTCCCCGGCTGACCTCGACCTTGCATCTCCTCCACAGACTGTACCCGCGGTTACTACCTCGCCGTCTCTCCGGTTCCTTCATCGACATCCTTACGGTCTCCCTCGAATCCATCACCGCATGGTGTTTGCGCTGCATCACCGTGTCTGACCTCCACTTTTTCTCGAGTTGATCGACTCTGACAGTCCCTTCCGGTATCTGCGCAGGGTTTCAGAGTGGGGAAATCAAGAGTACTGCCTTTGGCTAAAGGCAGAAGGACATAATTCATAATGTTACCGGTTTCGCGACCTGAAGGACAGATGAGTTTCAACTACATCCCAACCACACAGTCCATGTCGGGAACTTCGACAGGGCGAAGCTCTCCTAGCGATCTGGCTGGCTCGGGGACTGCGAAGGCGCCTTTCGGCTCATCCACGTCGATCGGTGTTTCGCGACTGGGGGCTGGCTCCCCTTCTCATGAGTTGGGGACACGTCTTTACCCGAAGCGGTAAGTCGTTCATCCTACGATATGGAAATTGCGCCTTTATCAGAACACATTGACTGACGCTTCTCGCTTGATACAGCGCCCGCGAGATTCAAGCCCAGGAAGGTCTTCCCACCAGCATCTGGGGTCCCCCGACGAGCGGCCACTCGACCCCGCTGCGCGAGAACATTCCCGAGTCGCCTAATCAGGACAGCTTTCCCGATCTCATTCCCACTACCAATGGCTCAATGACTGGTTCTGGCCGCCGGGCTCGAGCTGGCACTGTGCCCTCTCGATTCCCACCAATGGGCACCCTTAACGAGATGGATGTTCAGCAGCCGTTCATGTCGCAGACCTCCCGGCCGACTCCGTCAACAAGCCCCTTCCGACCTCCCGGTGTGTCAGGTATTGACCCGAGTGCCGGTATTGCAAGCTCGGCCGCGGCTCCCAACCCAACCATGCTGTCCCGTCTTCGAGCTGGCTCGATGCCGCAACGAAACAGTCTCCTCGGAACTGGCGGTCCTTTCGGCTCATCTGTCTTTTCATCCGGTTGGTCCACTGGTCGCGACAGAGCCACTACTTTGACAAGCATTCGCTCGTCGGAGGGCCCGGCTTCACCAAGCCATTCGTCCTTCTCTCAAGACACCGCCGATGTCAGAACCCTGGACTACCTCGGGCTTGCAGAGACTCCCCAGCAACCGCGGGCTTCCCTCGCACGACCTTCAATGGAGCAGTTGATTCACCACCAACAGCAGCAGCAAGCATCTGGGCTGCCGCCACTCCTGGCTGAGCTGGCGATGATGAAGAGCAACAATCGGTTCCGGTCGTACTCGGTGAACGCAAAGGAGAAGTATGCCGATGATGAGGATCTGGAGTATGAGAGTCGATACTCGGGAATTCCCTCGGGTACATTGACCCCCTCGGCCGCTGCGACGGCTGCTCAGCTTGCTGCCACGCAGGCGCAGATTCACCAGCACAATCTGGCCGTTCAGGCATTCGCCAGCCATGCCTCTGTCAACCGTCCTCGAGCACGGACTGCTGGTATTCTGGAGGCCCCTCCTCAACGATCCTCCATCCGCAACTACCTCGCTACGCCTTCTCGCCTCGACAACAGCTTCACTCCTTCGGACTTGCATATATCAGAAAACGGCGAGTATGATGACCTTGCCGAGGCAGTTCAGATGATGCATCTTGGTGCAGCTGGTGGCCCTGCAGTTGGAGTTCGTGCAACGGGAGAGCTGGCAGATGAAAACAACCAAGATGGCCCAACTCGGGCTTTGTGGATTGGCAGCATTCCTGTCTCCACCACGGTCACTTCTCTCGATGCTATCTTTGGCATGTACGGGAAGATCGAGTCTACTCGCGTGCTGACGCACAAGAATTGTGGTTTTGTCAACTTTGAACGTATCGAAAGTGCTGTGCAGGCCAAGTCTCTGTTGAATGGCAAGGAGATTTTCCCTGGCGCTGGACCTGTGCGAATTGGTTATGCTAAGGTTCCTGGCACCTCTGCAGCTGGCACTCCCGGTGCCAACGGCATTCAGTCATCCCCTACTCCTGATCCCAACTTCAAGTCTAGCATTGTCTCGGAAGGTATCGACCAGGCGAACAACTTCGGTGTCGTTCCTCAAATCCCCGCTCTGGTTGATCTGCTGCCGGAGATGCTTCAAATTGTGCAAGAGTTTGGAGCTACTGAAGATGATTCACGGAACATCAATGCTACCATCCAGAGTGCCATTGCCTTCCAGGCTTATGAAGACGAGATTCCTTCAGACTCAGAACCCAGCCAGACCCGCATGTTTGACGCCCCTCGTCTGCGTGATATTCGCAAGCGTATCGATAACGGTGCTTGCTCAATCCAAGAGATTGAAGAGACTGCCAGCGCTATGCTCCCTGAGATCGCTGAGCTCGCTTCTGACTATCTTGGCAACACTGTTGTTCAGAAGTTGTTCGAGTTTTGCTCTGAATCTACCAAGGAACAGATGTTGTCCCATATTGCTCCTCATCTTGCTGAAATTGGTGTGCACAAGAACGGAACCTGGGCTGCCCAGAAGATCATCGATGTTGCCAAGACCCCCGCTCAGATGAAGATGATTGTCGATGCACTCCGCCCCTACACCGTGCCACTCTTCCTTGACCAGTATGGAAACTACGTGTTGCAGTGCTGTCTTCGATTCGGCGCTCCTTTTAATGACTTTATCTTTGAGACCATGCTGAGCCGCATGTGGGAGGTTGCTCAGGGCCGATTTGGTGCCCGAGCTATGCGGGCTTGCTTGGAAAGCCACCATTCCACCAAGGATCAGCAGCGGGCCCTCGCTGCTGCTATTGCTCTTCACAGTGTGCAGCTGGCTACTAATGCCAACGGTGCTTTGCTCCTCACATGGTTCCTTGATACTTGTACATTCCCCCATCGCCGAACCGTCCTTGCTCCCAGACTCGTGCCCCATCTGGTGCACCTTTGCACCCACAAGGTTGCATATCTTACCGTTCTCAAGGTGATTAATCAGCGCAATGAGGCGGAGGCTCGAGATGTCGTTCTCAAGGCCCTCTTCTTCAGCCCTGGCGATGAGGTGTTGGAGAAGATCTTGAGTGATCAGTCTTCGGGAGCCACTTTGATCTTCAAGGTCCTTACCACCCCTTTCTTTGACGAGTCTATGCGATCCGAGGTCGTTAGGAACGTGTCCAAGGTTCTCACCAAGTTGAAGGCATCACCAAGCCAGGGATACAAGCGTCTGATGGATGAGGTTGGCCTTTCGTCCCGTGGCAATGGCCGGGAGCACCACCACGGTCGCGACTCCTCTACCCCCGAGAAGTCTCAGCACCGTCAGTCTTCCCGCCACGGAAGCGCCAACTTCCCGGCACAGCCACCTATGGAGCGCCAGTACAGCGGCCAGTTCGGCTCCAACATGCTTGGCCAGACTCCTGATTCGCGGCCCATTTCCTCTGATCAGAACAATGCTCCTCTTGATGGCTATGGTGCCAACGGCATGAATGGCTTTGGCAATCCTCTGAACGGGCTTGGGGGAATAAATGGTTTCCAGGACCCCAACGCGCCTCTTTCCCAGCAGCAACTTCAGTACCAGGCTTATCTGGCTGCTCAAGCTCGTGGTGTCTCTCCTGGCGGTATGTACCAGGGCATGCCGGGGGCCAACTTCGGCTACCCAGCTGTATCGCCATCAGTTGAGAACCTTCGCTCTCTGCAGACACAGCTGTCCGCTGCGCCAGGCGCCATGAGCCCGAATGCCATGCCGGGTCAATCTAGCTACTCTCCACAGCAGTTCAGCCCCGTGGTCAACCCAGCCCAAATGTACCAATATCCTCCACAGTTCTATGCCCAGGCACAGCCGGTGCAGGGCCAGACTGGAGGTCGACGTGGACGGGTAAGATACTCCTCCCTTTATCTCTTTTCCTCAGTAATGATACAACCTGCTAACGCTCTCCTTTTCTACAGCGCTGATCTCGGCATATGATCTTCTAATCAAATCTTTCCTGCTTCAATCTACTGTATAAATTCATTTCCTCGTTCACCTTCATCTTGTGGCCATTTTCATCATGAAGATTTTTAGCGGATTCTCTTGCTATGTTGTGAATCGGAAATTCGTCTCAAATCATGCATTTCGCTTTTTCTCCCCTTCATCTTCCACGCCAGCCACCAGACGCTGGATCGCTGGTCTGGCGTGGATTAGATGTAAGGGGAATGGAAATGGGGTATGCGATTGAAGATTTGATCTGTTGTTTTTGGGATGTGTGGATTTTACAAAAAAAGTCGGGTCTGGCGCGAAGTCTGACACCCGTTTCATGTATCTTCATGGAGACAGCGTTTCGAATGACCATGTATTTTGCGATCTATGGGCCTTTTTTTTCCCCTTTTCTTCATGCTTTGTCTTCTTTTTTTGACTCATTCTTCTCTGGTGTGATATTGGTATTGGTATTTTTACGGGTTGTGTGTGGTTGAATGTTGATCATTGGGGTTGGTTGAGATTGTGGGATTATTTAGTGGCTATGGAGTGGAGGGGCGTCGATGGACAAATTTTATCTTATGCATGTATGAGTCTGAGTTTTGATTGTAGCTTGTAGGCTTTGTATACACTTTAGTTGTCAGATTTACCTAGGTATTTCTTGCGTGGTACACGTGGTGCCAGGCCCATGGTAGTTTGGCAGCCGACCGCCAAGCATCTGGCAAGTTCACCCTTGAGATCCACCATCATCTTTTCGCCTTGTATCAATCCCACCAGCCCAGTAACATCATGACCAAAACACAACTAGAATGACACAGTCCCCAACCCAGGACTCGGCCATCCTCTACCACAATGCAGAAAACACAATCTTTCTCATCGACACGCCCCATTCCATAGCCCTCGCGCAGGAATCAGCATCGCGCAAACGGGACGCAAGTCGTCCCCAACCAAATGTTTCTTCCACGCTCTCAAAGGGAAAATCCAAAAATAGAAGAAGATTGCTGTTGTCTGCGCCACCAGTAGAAACCCCCTTCCCATCAACGGAACCAAAATCCCATGCTGCGCGTGCAAAAGTGCTCGAGAGGATTCCAGCGAGTGAGCTGCGCTTTCATGGGGAATTTATAAAGCCGCTTGTTGAATCTGCTTTGGAAGTTTTAAGAAGTGGATATCGGTCTCGTGGTGATGGGCGGTGGTGTCTTCCCAGACGGGTTTGTGATGATGAATCGCGGCGGCAAGTGGAAGTATCGAAGCGGGATGTTGGGAGGAAGGGTAATTCTGTGAGGAAGAGGCGGAATGAGCATATCACTGCGGATGAGCCTGACTTCCAGGATATCAAGGGCCAAGAGTCTTTGCTGGCTATGCCAATGCCACCTGTGATTCTATCTTCTACGGGGGTTACTTCTTTCGAATCACTCTCCGATTTGGAGGGGAGTATTGTGAAGAATGTTTCTTCGGAGAGTGCCATTCTTGCAATACGTCCCCGTCCCTTTTCCTGTTCCTCGCCTGGCGATGATATTCATATATACACCGAATATATCATCCCTCCACAAGCAAATTTCATCCTCTGCACTCTGCCCCTCTCACAACCAGAACCCACCCCGTTCAACTCCACCCCAGAAACTGAAATCACCACACTCAAAAATCCAATCCCCGCACTCCCACCCACCCAAAAATTCAACCTTCTCCTCTTCGATCCCCCCTGGCCAAACCGCTCTGTTAAACGGAGTGGTCACTACCAGGTGCATCATTACTCGGAGATGGACCTTTTGACACAGAAATTACGCGATATACTGCATGTGCATTCTTTTCACATCACCCCTCCCCGTGAATCTAAGAAATATTCCGCTGGAGTATCCAGATCTGGATCTGGTTTCCCAGAGACTTGTGGTGCAAGTCGTGCATCGTTGGCAGCTATGTGGATAACAAACGCCGAAAAAGCTCGCCGCGCTGCTTATGAGTCCCTAAGCAGTACCGGTTTCCGGGTCATTGAGGAGTGGATTTGGGTTAAGACTACGATTGATGGGAGGGCTATTAGTGCGGTCAATGGGCTTTGGAGGAAGCCGTATGAGATTTTGGTTATTGGGCGGGCTGACCAGGATGGAAGGACTGTAGACTCGGCCGCTATGGCTATGGCTATGGATATGGATATGAAGGATTTGTTGGGTATTGATCCGGCTGGTGTAAAGAGACGAGTCATTGCTGCAGTGCCGGATTTGCACTCGCGGAAACCGAATTTGAAGGAGGTTTTTGAGCGGGTTTTCTTCACAGGTGAGAATCCCGAGTCTGATGGAGTGAATGCTGGGATACAGTCGTACTCTGCGCTTGAAGTGTTTGCGAGGAATTTGACTGCTGGTTGGTGGGCTTGTGGGAATGAAGTTCTCAAGTTTAATGCGCGGGAGTGTTGGGTTGATGATTGCGATACATAATTAGATAGAACTGCAACTGGAAGTGTACTTAATGTAAATGGAAGAGACCGAGGTCCTTTTGGGCTTGAAGTACAGACTAGCCCTAGCTAATGAGTATAATCTATCTGCCGTGAGGTCGTTATGATAATCATCGCGGAATGAATCTCTTCAATCTGACAAAAAACGTTGGTAAACAATAAGCCGCTTAGCAAGCTTGTATGCGACTCACCCTGACATCGATGGCAACACTCTTATTAGTTAGCACTTATCAAGTGACTACAAGGGTTAGCAATGACTCAATCAATGTCTAGCATAATCCCAGCCTTGCAGCCGCAATTACCCTGCAATCCACTACATACAGCCACATACAGCAACAGCAATGATCAGGCTCACCATTCTCCACGGACAACCTCGAAATCTCATCTTATCGAGAAAAAAGCGGGCGTTGTCAAACCACCACACTAGCCAATCACACCTTAACCCGAGTACTTTAGGGCCTATTTGGACCCATCAAGACCCATTTTACCCTGTTTTACACCCAATCAAAGCCCCGCGGAACAGGGCCGCGGGCTTACAAAGGCCCCGATTTTTCAGCACCGATAGGTTTTGCGTGTCCTCCCCGGAAGCACAGTATCGTGGATGCCATGCCATGCCATGCACAATGTAACTCCATCTGATCTATCGGGTTCGGGTCTGATTTTATGTCCGTGGCGCTTGAAGAATTAAAAAGAGAAATATAAAATCTCTAAGTACCCCACTTTAGTCTGATGTGCATCTAGAGCTGTATACATAAACACTCTTCCACCCCCGTTACGTGTCAGGGCTCGCCCCTGGAAAAAAGCTGTTGCAACTGTACCTGTCGGGGGGAAACTAAATTTTAGTTTGGCGCGTAATCGCCATCTTCAATTGCCGGGGTTTTATTTTCTTCGGCTTTTCCGACGCTCGCGCAATAATTCACTATTCATTCTCCTCCTCTCCGCTCTCTGCTGGTTGTCCTTTTGGCAATTGCAATTGCGACGAGTGTGTGACTAGCTCACAACACATACCATTGGTACAACTTCACCACAATTATGGCCTCGCCATCAGACACCGGCGCAAATGACCGGGAAAAAGGTCCGGACGTGACCCTCGCGATCGATGAGCAATTAAGTCATGCGCAAAGGCCGAAATGCTTCAGCTCAACTCTTCAGGAATGTCTGTTCGTTTTAACGGCCACGATGGCGATTGGCCAGCAATCTTTTTTTCAGGGTTGTATTGTGGGTGTGACGGCTTCCATTGGCGCGGATTTGAATATGAATTCGGCGGAAATTACTTGGATTAATGCCGGTGCTTCGTAAGTTGACCAAGCACTCCTTCAAAAACAATACTAGAGAATGCTAATCGCTATTTGCTTTTCCATCTACAGTCTCAGTAGTGGTGCTTTCCTCCTAACATTCGGCAAACTAGCCGACATGTTCGGCCGCAAAGTGCTCTTCATCATCGGCATGGCCGGCTTCACACTTTCCCTGCTAGTAGCCGGCTTCGCCACAAATGCCATCTACATGGACGTATTCTCCGGTATTCTGGGCCTCTTCGCTGCCGCAGTCGTACCACCAGCCGTCGGCGCATTGGGCGCTGTATACGAAAAGCCGTCTAAAAGAAAGAATCGCGCCTTTGCATGTTTCAGTGCGGGGAATCCGCTCGGTTTCGTGGGTGGTATGATTATTTCTGGTGTGGCGTCGCATGAGTATAATTGGCGGGCGAGCTTTTGGGCCCTTGCGGTGGTTTATGCGATTTTTACTGTTTTGACGGTTTGGACGGTGCCGGCGGATGGGTTTAAGAGGACGCCTGTTAGTATGGATGTGGTGAGGAGGTTTGATCTTTTGGGGACGGGGTTGGTTATTGTGGGATTTGCTTTCTTTTCGAGTTCGCTTTCGTAAGTTGTGATCTCTTTTTGGTGCTTTCCTTGGGGATTTGAAATTTTCTAACTGGATTTATAGGTTGGCTGGTGATGCGCCTGACGGTTGGAAGACGGGCTATGTGCTCGCTCTTCTCATTGTTGGTGTTGTTTTGCTCGCGGGTTTCCTGTACTGGCAATCTATCGCCCAAGAACCCCTGATGCCTCTCTGGATGTGGAAAGATCGTAACTTCACCCTGGTAAGTTCACACGCCATTGGAAATCCTGACTAGATAAGCTAACCATTTCAAGCTTATGGCAACTTTCTGCCTCGGCTTCATGGGCTTTTCAGCCGTCTCATTCTACCTCTCCCTCTACCTGCAGGAAGTCAAGCACCTCACAGCCCTCGACATCACAGTCCGCCTCCTCCCCATGGTCGTCAGCGGCGTACTAGTCAATGTTATCTGCGGCCTGATCCTACACCGTGTCAGCAACAAGTTACTCACTGGTATCGGTGCTCTGGCATACACTGTCTCTTTCCTAATCCTGAGCTTCATGAAAGAAGACGCTATCTACTGGGCTTATATCTTCCCGGCGCTGGTTCTCGTCGTGGTTGGCGCGGATATCCAATTCAATGTCACAAATGTATGCATTTCTCTGCTATCGATCTTTCCTCGTTGAAACATCTGCTAATATTTGTCTAGATGTACGTGATGTCTTCTCTCCCGCCAAATCAGCAGTCTATTGCCGGCGGTATTTTCAACACTGTCAGCAAGCTCTGCAATAATCTGGGCCTGGGTATTGCGACATCTGTCAATAGCTCGGTTGCCAGCCAGATGACTGCTTCTACGCCGGCTATTCGGCCTTATCTGGCTGTTTACTGGTTCGCAGCTGCTTGTGCGGGCTTGTCCGTTTTTATGGTGCCGTTTTTGACACTCGGTACTCAAGGTGGTGATACGGGGCCGAAGAGTGAACAGACTGTCGTGGCTTCTGATAATGATGATGCTGGTGAGAAGAAGGCTGCTTCTGAATCCGTCATGGGCGCGGAGACTCGCGTTGCGACGCCAGTCATGGAGCTTGAAAAGTCATAACAACAGAAGCTGGGGTTGTTTAATATCCCGTTCTACATTTAGAGACGGATAGACCTGCTATTGGTTTTACAGGAGGCGTTTGGGACTACTGATATTCATAATAGATATAGAATACTTAATTCAGCGGATATAATACCTTACCACGAGTTCTCGACCAGGCTTCTTTTGAATGGCTTTTGAAAGAAAATAGACACTCGATTCTAGTGATCTCGTGCATGAGAAATTGATTCAAATATTTCTCCTCCAAAAGGCAGATTTTGGCGAAGGACAAGGCACAGGAAGATGTCTCACTGTATCAGGCTTGACCTTCTCTGCTGTATACTTTTTCTCTATTCTAGCAACCTTAGCACAAGTGAATTAGCAAGGAGAACAGATGACCTCAAGATTCGTCCATCTATCCCGCTGCTCGTCAAGAGTGTCAAATATCAAGGCTCATGAAATTGGCCTGAAATTGCTTGAATAGCCAGGTATTCTTTCGGAGAAGAACAAGCAATGTCTATCCCAGAGCCCTGAAACGCCGTTCAAAGAGACAAATTTCATCCCACTGATCTCTTTTTCAGATATCCCATCTCAACCAAGTAGCCCATTTCAATCAAAAACAGGCCCCAAACTAACCAAACTAAACCGCAAATCAGGATTCCCCCCTTGAGCCTCCATCTTCAAGAACCGCCGCACTCCCAACGCAAGCGCAGCCTCACTCAGCGCATCCTCATTCGCCCCCAACTTCCCCCTTGCCAAAGGACCCCTCCGGCGCCCATCCAGCTCCCAAAGCGTCCCATCAAGACCCTTAACAAACGCCACGAAGTGCAAGTCCACATTATCCTCAGCCTCCGGCGCCGTAGTATCACCCAGCTTTGCCGCATCCGCATGAGCACTTTCCAACGCCTTGCTCTCGTAAAGGAGATCAGCCCGCGCGACCGGCTCCAAACCCTCAGCTTCACGGAGGAGATTGTCCAGGTCCGAGCCGGGCGTGAGGTGTTGGCGGGGTTCGCCGTTAGAGACAGCGTGTAGGAGGCCGATGAGACCGCAGGCGTTGCGGATAGTCTGCTTAAACCACATTACGGGCTCAGTGGGACCGGAGCCGGTGTATTCGGGGAGGGGGGGTGTCTTCTGCTATGCGGGATTGTTCGTAGCTTTGGGAGACGGGGAAGACGAGGAGGAGGGCGTGGGAGGGGCGGGGGACGAAGGCTAGGAGGTCGGGTTCGTCGATTGAGTAGACGTCTGTGAAGCCAAGGGTTGGGGGGAGGCCTAGTTGGTGGACTAGGTGAGACATGACTTCGGGATTGTTCTCTGGAGAGGATATTGTTAGTTGTCTGAGGGTGGTGGTGTTGCTGCCGAGGCAGAGGGGTGCGTACCGAGAGGCACGAAGGCCTTTTGCGTGTTGGGGACGTCGGGATTGGCAGCCATGGTGCGTATGAGAATACGAGTTTGAAACTATAGCCGTTCAGTGGGGATTGAAGATGATTCAGGCGGTTTTGTTGAGCTGGAGCTTGGACAGAGGTTGAGTGTAAGGTGAAAGAGGAGATGTTGCGGGGTTAGCTAAGGTTAGCTTTAATCGGCGCTGCCTCTCCGCACGGACGGGAGCCTGGAGCCACTTTGGAACTGCCATAGCGCAGTCAATATTTATAGGTCTTGTAGTCGACCCTCACCCGGGTGATAGAAGAGAACTGATGGAAAGGATGACTTTAGAAGCTATGTAATATATACACCGGATTTTGTCCGGTAACTCTTAGCACTTCCTTTCCGTTCTAGTAATTACCCCCTCGCCGCGATTGCTCATGGAAATAGAATTAAGCACGCGCCAGATCAGCGTAAGCTGTTCAGGGACCTATTTTAAAGAACCTGGCTCTCAGGCTCAATGAGTGATCTGATTACTGAAACCTGACCTGAACTTTCCGGTTTGCTAGCGGCATGGTTCTCCGGCTCGTAGAGATTGTGCCAGCCACACTGAGCTATCGATTGGCTACTTTAATTTTACGGCTAGTTTGTTAAGGGTCAAAAGACATTGCTATTTTGAATTCTTTAATGGGTATTTGTCACGTGTTTCTAGGTAGAAAAGGGTTCAACTTCAGTGTGCAACCGGTTGAAGCCCCTTCTTCAAAGGTGCGTAAATATCGGTCCACAACTCGCTTTCCTCGCCGAGATAATACGTCAAGCTAACATCTCCCATGCTCACATCATCCCCACCAGACATAGTCTCTAGCTGGGAGATGATATTCTCTAATCCGAATGCCTTGCCAGTAGCCTGGGTAGCACCCGCCTCCAACATGACATTGACGACGTGGATGTGGAAATGATAGTATGTCGGTTGATCTGGATAAGGAAATTATCAGTATTTGAAACTTCCAGTGTATCGAACCCAAGAGACATGGTCTTACAATGAACGTAAAGCTTCAGTTGATCCTCCTCCAACTCCGGATACATTTTCACTGTAGCTTCCAGCACACGCCGCCGCAGATACTCTAACCAGGGGATATGCTTCTTTTGAAGATCTCTCAGACTCCAAATATCCCGTCGATGCACTAGTGCCAGCAAGTGCAGCGAGTTCAAAGTCTTCCGGTCCCAGTTAAGATCCGGCAGCATCAGGAACGCATCCTCGGGTCCGTGGCCTGCATCCCGCATAATAACATCTTCTTGCTCGGTGCGACCCTCGAGAATATTAAACACCCAGTTCAAATGTCCCTCCTCACGCTTGGCTTGCATGAAGGGGCGCACGTGCTGCTGGTAAATCTCGGGTGTCTCGGTGACCATGCGAAGCTGTTGATCTGAGTATTTCTTGATATGCTTTGCTGTGCAGGGCCAGATCAAGTTCAGCTTCAAGTCTTGTTGGCTGTCTGTTGATTGAGTGCTGCCATTGGATGACGCGAGATACCAGCGATAAATATCGTTGTCGCCTAGGTTCTTGACGCGAGTGATGGCCGCGTGGAATGCTTGAATGACTTCCAAAGATTCGGTGGCAAAAGCAGCGCGCTCGGCCGTCAATACGCCTTGTTGGTCGTCGATTGTTCCCAGCACAGCGATACGCCGGCCATTTTGATCTATGGCTGGTTAGTTTTTGAGTCCTTGATTCAGATCGCGGGGTGATTCGTTTAGCGGGTGTACCTTGCTTCAGTAGCCTGCTGATTCGGAATTTGGCGATCAATGCCTCTGGGGCGGGCTTTGTGTCCCTAGTTTCTTCAGCCATGTTGGACAATTATCACTGTGCTAATAGTCGAGTGAAGCTTTAATTGAAAAAGAAACTGTGGGGAATTTGTTATCGGCGACCTGATCAGTAGGCGGTCGCGCTTATCGCATCTTATCGTGTCTTATCGCGGTCTTATCGCAATGTATACAATGGCGAGTTAGGGGCAGTGGAATTTATCGATCTACACCTAGTCTTAGGTGTATTTATGGTATATGAAGCAAGATTGGGCAGCGGAAACAAGGGTTCGATTTAAAGGATACAAATATATATTGAGCTATCTGTCAGGAAGTATCATCCTCCTGGAGAGAAACATGTCCTGGAGTTGTAGGACTGCGAACAATGTCCGCTTGTTATAGGCACAAATTCCAACGCCATGGGTGATTTCCATCACCATAGTTGATCGAAAAGAAGAAAGTGAAGTATCGGAGGCTTGGAGGGTCTAAATACATATTTCATCACGTGACATCAAAACACCATTTACTCCTCAGTTTGATGGGGATATCAAGAAGAAGGTTTTATGGCTAGAGAGATATTCCAGGCTCATGTAGAACCGCTCTGTTTGTGAATCTGACTGGTGAACAATCAGCTTGGCCCTCCCTTGTTGGAAGTACCAAGCACACCTGGTCCAACCGAGCACTCATCGAACTTCCTATTACGGAAATCCGCTGAGATACTAGATCAGGTCGACGATGAATCTATCCACAATCTACGGCTCCTAAAATTGTCCTTAAATATACAATACCCGGTTCTGAAGGAGTCTTTCTTGCTCAAATTTTGTCATACATCAAGTGTCTCGCCTCAAAAATGCAGCCCCAACCTACCTTAAGCGCTACAGCCATTTCTGGCCAGACATTTGACTACATCGTGTGTGGCGGAGGAACTTCTGGATGTGTCATTGCAGCAGGAATTGCCTCAATTCCAGATGTATCTGTGCTTCTGATAGAAGCAGGCAGGGACTCAGGCCTTGCGCCGGATGTCCTG
Organism: Penicillium subrubescens; assembly: GCF_028828155.1. NCBI lineage: Eukaryota > Fungi > Ascomycota > Eurotiomycetes > Eurotiales > Aspergillaceae > Penicillium > Penicillium subrubescens. The sequence continues at coordinate 839,066 of NW_026643160.1, read as the reverse complement.
GTGCCAGGCAAATATGTCAAGCAGCTACAAGAGGACAAGGAGGGTTTATGGGAATTGGAGACCGTTCCGCAGCCCCAATTGAATGCCAGGAAGTTGACTTTCCTCAGGGGGAAGCAGATTGGAGGTAGTTCGTGAGTAATTCTCTATTCATGAAGCATTGTGATAGAGGGACTAAAGCTTTGAAATTAGGGCTGTCAACTATATGGCGCTTGCTCGCGGCCCGGCGGCTGATTATGATGAATGGGCTAAAATTGTCGGTGATGATGGGTGGAAGTGGGAAAACATATTACCACTGATGAAACAGGTCAGTATTTCCGTTTGAAAAGCTTGCTGATGAAATATATTGACCAGTGATGACAGCTTGAGGATTTCGATCCGAAAATGCCTGCCTATTTGGAAAAGTTCGCTGCTCCGCGCGCAGGAGACCATGGCGCTTCTGGGTAAGATTCGGATGCTTTTGCATTGGAGACGTGCTAATATGGTCATCATAGGCCGCTGAAGATCGGGTTTGGCGACGAAGTGGTCCCTGGAATCGAAACTTTCATTCAAGCATGCTTTGAAACCGGGATTCCATTGTGCCCCGATATCAATTCGGGAAACCCGGTGGGTGTTGGGTTGGCCCAATTTAACGTTCGGGACGGAGAGAGATCTTATGCAGCGAATGCTTTCCTAGGAGAGTCAGCTCGGGCATCGCAAAATAATTTGACCATCGTGACAAACACAGAGTGCGATCGACTTCACTCTAGAGACGGAGTTGTCACGGGGGTAGACTTGTATGACAGGCTGAACGAAGCACTAGGTGAGTGCCGAAATCATTCTCGCAACTCATGAATGACTTGGGAAAAGCTAATTAATTGAGAAGTCCATGTCTACTGCCGTGAGCAGACTGTCCTATGTGCTGGAACGTTTGGATCACCTCGAATTCTCTTGTTGTCTGGTCTTGGTCCTAGGGATACCCTGGAGAGACTCAACATTCCAGTGAAAGTTGACTTGCCAGGTCTGTTACCAGCCCTTATTCCGAAAGTTTTGTCCACGCCGCTGACTTCCTCTAGGATGTGGTCAAAACATGCTCGACCATTCAATCATCACATGCGAGTACAAAGTGAACAACTCCATTCCCACCCACAACCAGCTGTTTCTCGACCCTGCTATGCTGGCAAAAGCCGAAGCACAATACGAAAAAGACCACACTGGACCACTCGCCAAGTTCGGATCTAGTGGTACCTTGACATTCCCCAGAATCCAACGCCTATTTGAGTCGGAAGAGTTCTCTGACCTGAGCACCAAGGAGAAAGACTTCTTGATGGAGCCCACCAGGCCTTCTGCTGAGATTTGGCTGGGATCAGGACCATCTGTCTTCCAGGATGATCGACCTAGCGAGAGTTACATGACTCATGAGCTGTTGCTTCAGAACAATCTCTCACAGGGAACTGTCAGCATTCGCTCCAACAACCCACGAGACCAGATGATTGTGAACCCAAATTTCATGAATCATCCTTTCGATCGGCGTATTGCTATCGAGACTGTTCGCATGGCATTGAAGATTGCTCGTACCAAGGCCTACGAAGGCACTATTGAGCGAATGGTGCATGGTCCAGACATTGACTTTACAACGGCAGATCTTGATGCGATCGGTGATGAGGTGATGTTGGATTTCATTCGCCAGCATTTGGACCAAGGTTATCACAGCGTGTCTACCTGTCGTATGGGTAGGGCTGGTGACCCCGATGTGGTGGTCGACGCCCGGTTCCGAGTCAAGGGAATGAAGAATCTGCGGGTAGCAGACTTGAGCGTGTGTCCTATTCTCACTTGGTAAGTCATCCTACTTGTATTGACTGCTATTTGATCACTGATTTACCGAAATAGCAATCACACGCAGATTAATGCCTACTTGATTGGTCTGCGATGTGCAAAGGAGATGTTTGAGAGCCACAAGGCCCGTCATCAGCAGGCCAAGCTATAAGTCTCCCAGTTCTTCGGACATTGGTATCATTGAGTTGTAAAATACAGAGTGTTCCAATCACGTCAGATTAAAAGTACAGCCCCATTTCCACCTCCTAACATCAGATCAATATACTTCATTGGCCGGTGTCCCTTCCAAGCCCCCTCAAGTAAAACAAGCGCGCTTTGTACATTACCAAATCCACCAGAGCTCTGCATACACCTCGCCCGTTCTCGAACCCACTCTTGACGTCTAGCATCTTTCAACTCAAGACCGGCATGAAATAAGGGCCATAGTAATTGATCCGACCATCCAGAGGCTGGTGGTGTAGCTCTCGCATGATAAAGCACACTGCTGACAAGCCAATCCACCTCGAACTCATCGATATCGCAGGAAAATAATCGTAACAGATAAAGAATAATAGCGAAACGATACGCTTCGGTCATGTGAAGCCAGTTCTTGCCTTTAGCACAATGGGTTTGTTGTTGTAAGAGCCGTTGCTTGATATCCAGGACTTGGCTAAGCGTTTCGATTGAAGGGTTGTCGGGATCAGGTTGGGTTTTGTATAGAGTGACGATTTCGCAAATAATTTGGAACTGATCTGATGGACAAGGTATGGCATCGAAGCCCCACCGGTCCTGAGATTCTCCTAATAATGTGTTGATCTCTTGTGACGAAAACACAGTAGGTCTAGAATGCGAAGCAGCAGCCATCACGTCAAGCCTGAAGTATAAATCACCCATTAGTCAGAACTGTAAAGAGAGATCCAGATTATATTAGCCTACCAAGCCAGATATTGCTCCACAAAGGAACTAATTGTTCGTTCTTGACGTAGTTCAATAAGGCGTTTAGCTCCTTGAAAATGTGACTGGAAGTCCGATACTCCTCCCTGGCAAATATCACACAAGCAAAGCATGAGTATTGTGGCAAGTGTCCCGGGATGTTTAGCCCGGGTTTGGGAGTATAAATCCTCTTGTAATCGCTTCATCGCTTTGCCCTTGAATCGGAAAAATTCGCGCTCGAATTGATTTGTGGAGAGTCGTACGTTGTAATGACATGCTGCTAGCGCTGCACAGGCGTAAAGTAATGATGGAACCTCGTTGGCGAGAGGGAGGATGTATTCACGATATGGATTTTGAGGAGATAGGTTGTCCACGCATAACTTTGGTATCACCTCACAGATGTCTATAACCAATAGTTAGCAAACTTGACAAGGTGGGGAGTGAATCCTTAGAACTGACGGTACTGCATAATAAATTTGAGTTCATCCGGAATTCCCAAAATATCAAGACTCGGCCCCAGTATATGATTCAACCCCAAGGATCCTACGAAAGGCTCAGGGTCTTGCGAGGGAGATTCCGATTCGGGATCCAGTTGAGGCTCGACAGTGTCATCGGCAAGGTTGTTTATCAAAGGGACATTATTGGACCACAGCAGGTTTGATGGTGTCCCTAGATCGGCGATATCCGCGAAGAGTTGTATCGGATCAAGAAGATCCTCGAATCGCTCTGGCTGTAGCTCAGTCTGATCCTTATCGTTGTTGGCAGGACTCGAGGGTGATTGTGGAAGCGTGGGCGAAGGTGGACTTGGAACGGTCGATCGCTGAACTCGACGCGTTCGTCGACGTTTTGTCTCTGCTACAGGTATAGCTTTGCCCACCAATTGGCCACGGCTTGCTAAGCCCGGCCACTGTAGCTGGTATCCCTCGCATGTTTGACCACTAGTCTCGCAGGTGTTGCAGGAAGGCATGCGCCGGTCGCATCCTCGGCCGCGGCGACGGCATGTCTTGCATGCCCTACCGAAATAGCGCTCGTTTGCCATTGCAGAAGTGAAGATGAACCCAAGTCCAAGTTGCAGACGTCTGGATCGGAATCACTCGAGGCAACGCTGCTGTTATCTCGCGGAAAAGCGGGGAAGCACCAGACACCGCGATATCGCTGTCATCGTTATCGCTTTGAACTCTGGAACGCCTTTCGCTTTGGTTTTCGCGAGACTATCTTCTTCTAAAATTCGGCTTCGGCACCTATAGATACAAATCTAGATTCAATTTCTACACGCAGGTCTCTAATGCAGGGGTCATGTCCTCGAATCAATACTCTCAGTCCCAGGGCAATAATAATAGAAGAATGCTCGGCAGTTCCTATCAACGGGAGTTTTGAAACGCTAATTCACTTAGTTCTCTTCCCCACATTTAATCATCATCAAAATCATGGGGAACCCCGGTCCTTTGACTAAGAAATGTAACTAACGTGATCAACAATGCGCCGTAGGAATTGTATTCCACTGTTATACATGCTATGTGTTCATTTTATCTGAATCCATCATCTTGTACGTAACAAAGTTCCAATAATATGATTCAGGTGTTGTGGAACGCGAGTTTCTTATCGTTTGTCCCTTTTGGGAAGGTCAATGAGCTGACCAATAAGAGCCTAGTATCTATCTAGCCCATTTTTACTTTTAACTACTTGCCCCCATTGATCATGGAGCAAGTCCCTGTTTAATAGTTCATAATATTATCGAATCTCGTTTGGCAGCAAACTCGAGACATCATGGTAAAGCGCGTGCTTGTAGGCTATGGCATCGACGTGGATGCAGTGAGTGGCTGGTAAGACTAGCACTTGCTGTCTCAGACTCGTGGAATGAGGCTGAAAATGAACACTCCCTAGGATCAATACCGAGGACGGCCACATCCCCGATCTCACCGATATATCGCGTGGTATCTTTGGTGCTACCGTGGGAATCGACAGACTTCTGAAATTGTGGGACAAATTCAACATCAAAACCTCATGGTTTATTCCCGCTCATTCACTGGAGTCATTCCCAGCCCAGATGGTCAAGATCCACGATGCTGGACATGAGATGTAAGCCTCTCTCAAAATAGCTACGAACTTCGCTACGCGTTGATCAATATTGGTAGCTTTCAACTGACACTATCTATTTTAGCGGTCTGCATGGATATACCCATGAACATGTGGATATGTTAACTGAGCAGCAAGAGCGCGATGTGCTTGCAAAATCAATCGAAGCAGTGACTGCGCTCACCGGAAAGCATCCGAAAGGGTGGACGGCGCCGTCTTGGAGAACATCGAGCCGCAGCATCAGGTTGCTGGAAGAGTTCGGTCTAGTAGGCAACTTATGTTTCACGAATATTCACACCGAAGACTAACTAATGAATCAGGAGTACGACCACTCGTTCATGCACCACGACTCCCAACTCTACTACGTTCCATACGACTCAGGCGAAGTAGTAGCCACTGACCTCTCGAAGCCTGCCGAGCAATGGATGAAGCCTATGAAAAAGCTCAAGCCGAGTAAGATTGTTGAAGTGCCTGCAAACTGGCATTTAGATGACTGGCCACCCTTCCAACTGACGGAGGGTCCATCGCATGGATATGTGGATCCAGACGTTATTGAGAGACTTTGGAAAGCCCAGTTTGATTATCTCTACCAAGAGTATGATACTTTTGTGTTCCCGATATCGATTCACCCTCAAGTTAGTGGGAAGCCTCAAGTCATTTTGCTCCATGAAAGGCTCATTGAGTATATCAACTCGCATGATGGTGTGGTGTGGTGTACATTTGAGCAGATGGTCAAGGAGTTCAAAGAGGGCAGAATTGAGGGATTCCAGGTGGAAGGAGGAGTTGAATAGAATCAAGATTCGTCTGTTGTGTAAAGAACCGCAATTTCGAAGATAATTTGACTGGTCTTTTAGAATGAGTGAAATTGGAGTAAGTCGCTGTCCGTAAACTACTGTCATCAACACATTACAGATCATACAGATTCTCAAAGCTTCGGGATTGGTAAAAGCTAGTAGCACTGCAGATTCCCGTCGCCTTATGACCGTCTAACGAGTATTTGAATAGACTAACACATGCTCCTAGGATCTGGCCACCGATAAATACGACGAATATCGACCATGATAAAAACGGGTTTTGCAATTTCTAACAACACCACCAATCACTATCATCGCCCCATATATCATAGATCATTCGACAAGGTGAAACTTCAGTTCCAAGCGGTGACCCTTTGGACCTGCAAGATAACCATCGCTTGCTTCCATATCTCCATGGTCGTGAATGGTGGTGGTGAAATTGGAGTACACACTCGCAAAGAAATATTTAATGGCTAGAACTCCGTTAGCATGCCTTAGTTCAGCTCAACGTCATGCCAGAGGACTCACAATAATAAGCAAAGTGAATTCCAAGACACATTCTTCCACCACTGCCAAATCCCCAGAAATATTTTTTCATAAGAGCCAACTGTTCTGGTGATGACTCGAGCCATCTTTCCGGCTTCCAATTTAAAGGCTCTGGGAACACATCGGGCATACGGTGAAGAACAGAAGCGTATGATTGCACAGTGGTTCCAACAGGGATATTGTGGTAGCCGCCCAGGGTACAAGGCCGAGGCACTACCCGGGGCTGGCCACCAGGCACCGAAGGCCAAAGTCGAAGGGTTTCCATTAGCACAGCTTGAAGGATAGGCAATTTATCAATATCTTGAGGGTTGGTGATATCGCCGACTTCGACGAGCTTCCCAGGTACGTGCCTCAAAGGCGGGTTGAGACCGAGCAGTTCTTCACGAAGTTTCGTCTGCCATTCTGGGTGTCGACTCAACTCGTAGAGTAGATAAGTCGAGGTGTTTCCGCTAGTCTCGAATGCTCCTGAGTTCAAGGAAAACATATCGCTTGCCAATCGAAGTCGGTGAGGGTACATTTTGGGCTTTGAGTTGACCTCGCTCATTCCCTTCAGAGCTGGTTCGAATGCGACCGGTTGGTCATCCACTGATAACTGCTTCCCACTAGCCAGAAGTTGCTGAGCTTGATCGCACTTCTCCAAATTCCAGTTCTCAACGCCTTCAAAAGCTGATTGAACACTCTTGGGAATCAAGTAAACTCCGAATTTCTGGAGCATAGTGACCAAACGTGGGAAGTAGTATTGCCAGAAGGTGTATTCAGCGACACCAAGGAACCCATCAAAGTAGAACCGTCTTTCTTTCTCGTTCTCAACCATGTTGCTGGCTAACGACCGTCCAAATTGCCACTGGACAAAGGTATCCAGTAGGTAGGCGTAAGTGAGATCCATCACCTCTATTGGCTTGTCTTCGGTGGCTGTTTTGTGAATCAAGGGGAGAACACGATTGAATAAGATGTCGCGCGACGAGCCACGGGCTGTCTGAGATGACATGACAGAAGATTTCGTGAAGCAGCTTGAGAGAGCTTTTTTCTGCGTCGAGTGAGTTTGATTGTCCTTGATGGTAAATAGATTGTCGGTACTATATATTCGGGAGAATTAGGTACTGTGATTCTCTCTGTGATCAAGGCGAGTAGGACTTGTTCATACCCGTAGACAGCAAATCCGTTGAAATAAAATTCTGGTTTCGGGAAACCCCCATGGTAGATTTTCTTCAATCCATCCTCATAAGAGTTCACACTGACCAGACTCGGAGCAAGTCGAATGGCAGGGCCCTTGGCTAGATGGAGCTCATATATCCGACTGTTCTCTTGCTTCGTCCATCTCATCCAGAAAATCCAGATAGGGCTGAAACAGCAAGACCAGTGCGCATTGGGAATCTCCGCCAGAGGGGAAAAGAATGCAGGGTATAAGATGAACTTGAAAACTGCTGCGATGGTGCCGAACAAGGCGATAGCGTAGTACAAGTGAAGTTCCATCTTGTTGGAATGAATGAGGTCCGATGTTCGAGGTATGGAGCCCTTCGGTATTTTAAGTACCATTTCCATTATTATGATATGCTTTGACGCACTTCAGAAAGCAAGCAGGGACAATCAGACTCCATTCTAGACGCCCCGTCTCTGGGGCAAAACGGTCAACGTCGTGATAGGTAAGTGAGTATCAACTCATCACTCAATCTGGAATCATATTGTATCTATTTTGGGTAATTCGATCTAAGGATACCAGCTTCTTTTCATTTCTTTCACCTCTCACAAAATAAATCTTCGACTTCGGCTTCAGCCACGCGATCAAAAGACCACGATAAGTCCACAATATGCACTTGTTGAATCAGGATCGACTAAACCGAAAAGGGTAAAATAGTGAGCCGGCCCACTGTGGACGCAGAGAGTGGGTCTGTAATGCTAAACGGCCACAGCCACACTAGAAGATACGATGGAGCTCTAAAATAAGATACCTATGGACAAGCGAGAGGGGTTAAATCGTGGTAGATAATGGCAGGTTATCTTACAGCCAGCTGGACCCATTCACAGTAGTCAGACTCTGAGCTCCATAGCTCATGATCAGCTCGGTAAGCTTGAAACATATTTAGGGCCCGGCCCAACCGAGACCAATATCCGCATTTTGGGGGAATAAGAGCGTCAAACGCGGGGAAAAAGGTCACAACTTTGATGTTTTCCACCAAATTGAAAGCTATTCACTGCAAAATATGGTTTACTACAGGCCATTGGACTTGGGTGAAAAAAGATAGGGCTAAATTAAATCTTCAATTTGCTTCAATCTCGACCATTTCCCTAGTTAATCATTGCCGCTGACACCCTCGAAGACAAATCACGATCCTGAAGCAAAACCTCAAGCCCTTGGATCTCAATAGTCTATTGAAATTAGCATTGAATCTGTAAAGTGAAATGAGCCTCTGGGTAAAATCTCTCAAGGAAGCCTTACTGGTCCGGAGAATGTCTTTCTTTTGCCTCCCCACCAAGAAATGAGGATCAAAAATGAGATCCCCACTATGATCACACTGACATAGTTCATACTGGCGACTGTGGTCGGAATGGATGTAGGAAAGCAAAAGATAATGGTAATGAAAAGGACCCAGAGAATTGAGAATGCGTTGCAGATTGGCCCAAGGTGTCGACCCAGGTTGAAGGGTCGTTTTGGAAGGACTCGTTCTCGGCCTCGGATCAAAAGAATTGCCTGAGGTAAAGCGTAGGTCAAGTTGAGTGATAGAATTGACATAGATATAAAGCTGTTGAAAGCCGCTGCTGATCCGATATAGATTAATCCGTAAAGTATTATGACGGCAGCACAAGCCATCGTTGCGTTGATGGGGGATTGAAATTTGGGATGAATTTTGACGAAGAACCCGGAGCACGGAAGGCCTCCATCGCGAGCAAACGCATATGCGAGTCGTCCAGTCGTCACGATGCATGAGACCAAGGCACCGAAATAGACAAAGAGAATCCACACTGTGAGAACTGTAGCAGCAGGTTGACTTCGTGTTGCTTGCAGATAGATGGTATACACTGGAATCGAGGAGGAGGCAACAGCGTCTGTATCTGTAATGGAGAAAAGGAATGCAACTGTCCAAGGGATGACGGTCAAGATTCCAATTAGCATGGTAAGCCCCATAGCTCGAGGGACATCGCGTTTGGGATTAGGAAGTTCCTATAAATCGTGGGTGAGCAAACAGATGGGAGACATAAATGTCGCGATGAGGGGCTATTACCTCTGCAATATGACACGCTCCATCAATGGCCAAATACGCATACATGCAGGTCCCAAGCCCGATGATGAAGGAGGTGCCGTCACTCCAACCACTGGTGTTCTGATAGTCGACAAACACTGCTTTAGCAGACTGCACATTTCCATTCCGCATGGCCAAAACAGTGACAAAGCTGACGATAAATCCCAGAAAGCTGCTGACAAACATCACCATTTCCCCTTGAGGAAGCGCTGTCGGCAGGTAACAGACAATCACTGTTGCAATCAAGACCAACAAAAAGTAGATCATCCATGTTTGCCAAGCTTCTACAATAAAGTCCGCGTGGTAAATTCCTGCCAGATTTACAGCCATTTGAGCTGCGAGTATCCATCAATCAGTAAACCACGACGCTTTATTTGCTTCCGGACTCTTCCGATCAAAACTCACCACAGACCAGGGCAGTAGAGGCACTGGTGAGAGCCCAAGCCACTACACTCAACCATCCAAGGATAAAAGCCACCAGAGCACGATACTTTGGAGGTGTGACCATATAGACAAAATGATACTGTCCGGCGCTGGAGGGGTACGCTGACGCAAGCTCAGCCAAGCCGGCCGCTGAAAAAGAGTTAGAGGGTTCTCGTGGTGAAATCTAGAGACGGTTCTCCTACTGATGAAGCAACATGCGATTGAGGCAGCAATTAGACCAAAAAATACGGTAGGGCTCCCACCCAACAGTAGTGGTGTAATGAAAGTAGCAGAGTAACCGAGCCAGGAGTTCGTCATGCTGAATCCAAATGCAAGAGTGGAAAAGAGTGAAAATTGTCGAGGCAGCTCATTCAGCTCACGGCTACGGGGAGAATCATTATGCTCACCCTTGCCATCGGTGGTATGGACATGCTCTGGCAGCTTGGACATGCAATCAGTTCCAGATTCTGTCATCGTGATGGCAAGTCAACGCAGATGAAAGCCAAGTTATTGATGAGAGCCAAAGACTTGGTGGAACTTCGGAGTGAAAACAAACAATTTTCACTATCTCGATCATTACTGCATATTATATACCACGTACGCGCACACAGATAGTTGGTATAACATTAAACTCGGTAGCTCCCCGCAAATTGCCAGCTGATAGGGTTTCACACCTGCCAATGAGAGTTAAATGATATGTGCCTCAAAACTTTCATAACATTTCCCCAGAGCTAAGATAGTCACGAGTGTTTATCATAGCCAGTTCTAAAAGCTCTTAGAGCCTTTAAAACCATATCGGCGAATAGCTTAGCTAGTTTTTGAACCGGATACGGCATCTCATTTATATGCCGAAATGGGACTAGTCAACGGATATGCTTTAATCTCGCTTCACCTGGCCTGTCCCAGTCGAGTATCGAACCCAGGTTAATGCTTAAACCTTGTGTATTATGATCCCGTCGCATAGTTTCAACCAAGAGGAAGATAGGCCGCAAATTTTCCACGTTTTGATGAATAGATATCATTCACCTACCCAAATAAGTATGGCCATATCATTCGAATCTCGTCTCTATAGATTCACGAATCATCATTTACTATGACAATATTCTACAACCCCAAGAGTACTTAAAGGCAAGCCAGAAAGGTCAGAGTAATCAATCATTCCACGGCGTGAAGCCTACCATCGACACAATCCTATCACTTCTTCCTCAAACCCTCACACACGCGAAGCCAAACATGTCAGTCATCACTGGATCCGACTTCCCAGGCTATGAGCAGCTGGGAAGCATTTTCAACATTTCAGCAGCGGTCTCCATTCCCGCGAATGCCCGTATTGTCGCCACCTCTGGCCAGATTGCCGATAACCACGAGCCACTGTGGGGAACTCATGCGGAGCAATTCGAAAAATCAATGGTCAACATCGAGAGAGCTTTGGCGGCCGCCTCTCCGCATATAACTGATCCGCGACAACTGTGGGAGGGAATTTTCTATGTCACATCCTTCCATGTTGGCGTTTTGACAAGGGAAGAACAATTGCAGATTGCAGAGATTGCTAGGGAATACTTTGGAAAGAATAAGCCTGCGTGGGCGGCTATCTGTGTCAATGCTCTTTTCCCACCGGAGGCACTGGTCGAGATTCAGGTTCAGGCAGCTTACGGGGATAAATAGGTGACCGATGGCGATTTGCTCGTGTTCTGATACTGCAATTATCAGCAAGTTATGAATGATGTCAAATTCTCATCTATATTTCTTTTCCATTATTCAAAGACTGAAGTAAATAATGATAGTTAATCGCATACTAATTCATTACCTGAGGAAATAATTTGCTATACTTTGAGGATAGTAGGACAATAAACTTGAGGGTGATATAAAGATTCGTCTATCCGATCATCAAACAATAACATGCGTGGGGAAATGAAGCTCCACCTACCAGGCCTTCAAAGGAACTAATTTAGTAGAATGGGTAGTATAATGTAAAGATCCGGTGTTCGATATCGGTATATAAGCTTCTGGCCCATCATTCAAAATCTAGTGTTACTATCTCTTCCGGTTGACAAGGTCTCCCTAGCGATACCTTTGCAGTTCCACCCCGAAGTTCCATAACGATGCTGAACAATGTGGCATCCATCCCCAAAGGACCTTCTTCGTAACGACAGATGGAATGCGGGTATCCGTCATGGTCATCCAAAATGCGCGTGATATCTGTCAAACTTGGCTGCCGGTCCAGTTCTGAAGCTAGTCTCTCAATACGTTGCTGGCGGAAAGGTGAGTCGACCAGCCAGCCAGCCTCCACAGGGCCGTCATGTGGCAATAGCAAGTGGTTTGCGTGAAAGATACGACTCTGTGCGTCCATTTCGATCAGTCGGATAGTCTCTGATGTAGACTCTAGTCCGATGGCTTTGTCTTTGTCTGCGATGAGTATGTGCGCGGAAGCAGCTATTCCGGCGTCTTTAAGTTGCTGAACGGCATCATCGGCCGATGGGCTATCGAGCACTGATCGAAGAGCAAGATGAACTGGAAGACGGGAAGGGTCACAGCCGGGCGCTTTGATGGCATTTAGACACACGCCAACACCTAGTTCGTTGAAACCAATTTTTCCGATAATGCCAGCTTCGGTGATCATTTTGATTCGAGGTCCATCGTCCCTGGTGATGTCTAGGATGATAAGATTCTGTTTCTGTTCTTCTATCCACTTTCTGAATGTCAGTAGATGAGTGGGAATATTCTCTCTCAAGTTACGCAGTACTTACGTCCCAATTTTGAGCCAAGAACGAATTGCTCTGGGTTTTCCAATACAGGCTCGTGCAGCCATCGTTAAACATTCCAAACGCGATCTCGGTTCGGATGTTGAGAGCCAATATGTCAACGAGAGGCAGTCCAGCAAAATCTGAGATTCCTTTATTTTTTCTCGATATGTTAGCGATATTCCATAGCAGATAGCACCTCGAGTCTAACAAAGGCGCATGCAGTCTGACTTACCTTGTATCTCATGATGGTATCTTGGCCACTTTCCCTCGATCTCACTCTGCCATTTTTTGGCTATTTCACGCACGGCATTCCAATTCAACTTGCAAGTATGAAGAAACATCTTCTGGTAGAACGAGATACTGCGACAGATCATTTCTTGCGCTTCCACGCCATGCGCCTTCCCAATCTGTTACCAGTCATCATGAATTCGAAGTCATAAGACTAGAAGGAGCAGGCAATAAGCTTACCTCGTAAGGTGTTCCATGGCATTGAATTGTTTTCATGTTGAAGGTGCGTAATTCGACCAATTTGCCAGTGTTCAATGTTACTAGCACGGAGATCTCAATCGAGATCTCGGATGATCAAATAGAGGCAAGTGTATCGCTGGCTAGTATTTTGAGGTTGAAATTTTATTTTTCTAGTTTTTGCTTTGTTGTCTGAGCATGGGTATGAGATAATATCTACCTCAACGGTTTTGGAATACACGGACTGTTTCTAAAATAGGGTTCAAATTGAACACTCAATCTTTAACTCTTTTGGGAAGGCCGTTGAATGTAGTACCCGCTCCCGACAGGTATGAGTTCACCACTACTGGCTTCATTCTCTGGGTAGCTTTGGTCTCAATTGCCCCTTAGAAACGAGATTATCAAGGACCGCAATTTTCCTGTAATTTCGGCGTTTCCACCTCATGGTCGGCTGCGAGGCGAGATTTATAGTCAACTGCATGCAGTATTAAACGGTTTCACTCCACCGGTTCTGTTCTCAACCGTGACCACGCCTCAAACGAAACACCCGAATGTTATGCTTTATTTCCCCTCTATCGCCGGCGAAACCGTCCCATGCATCTACCAATAAAGTTAGTTTTGATATCATCAACGTATTTGGAGAAGCACCCACCATCTCAGCAAACCGCACCCACTCCTCCACACCTTTGACGAACGTATCATCTGCCGCAGGAAGAGTCTCATGCCCCCATACCATCAACTCGTCGAATGTGCCCTGCGCCTCGAGCAACTTGACGGGTTCCTCCGGTTCGGTTTCTCCATCCTCCATTGTACCATTGTCTTGTCGTTGGGATGCGGGCAGTACACGGTCTGTTGGCGTAGCGATAACACCTATAGTTAACGATAAATAAGATTAGCTAGTTGCACAACATGGTGGAGCAGTATGCTTGTGAATCGGGGCCTTCGTACCTTGATAGCCTTCGGGAATCGCGACGCGCCGGCCTCGAAGTCTGCGGCCGCGGAAGTGCGCTGTTTGTTTGTTGTCTGCAGGAAAAATAGTGTCAGAGCAAGCCCAGTGACATTTGCCGTGTATTGCCGCAATTGATGCTATGCGTACCCTTCTCGTCTGTCTGGGGGATCCAAAATCGGTTGGTAGACTCGATTGGGCCGTCGTGGTGAATCCGACAGGGGAGGATGTTGGGTGTGAATTTCGTAGGGGCCTCGTCGCTCACAAGCGATGAGACTGACTTGGAGCCTGCTTGGAAGGTGTACATCTCTGGCATTATGGCGCGAAAGTCGCAGGGTGGGATGGTTCGGTTTAGGTCGAGTTCGTGTAGGTAGGGTATGAGGCTGGTATTTTCGCGCGAAGACTAGGATTTATATGAGATACTTGAGTGTTCGCCTGGTTCTCGAAGTATATCAGGGGCAATTGCGTTGTTGAGGTCGAGGGCAAGCTGAGGGTGTCGGCCGTGGATGGGTGCAGGATAAAGTTGAGGTGACCGAGGCGCGTCGCGTTCCCGCGTTAAGTGGTAGCAGGCGGCGGCCAGAGCCTGTACATCAACATTCTCGAACCTGGAAAGATTGGGAATTTAGAAAGAACTATTTACTAACTAGTAGGTTTTGAGGAAATTGAAACACATTCAAAGTGCAATGCGGTACAGTAGGTACGCAAATCTGGATTTGGATCAAACAAGTTTAGGTTTTCCATCTCAGCCTGAGCTCGATGAAAATTGAAAACCGGGAAGAGGTATGGTTTCATAATAAGGAAAAGCTCATATTTGGATTGAACTGTATAGATTCATACTGCCGCTATTTAAGATCCCAGAAGAAACAACTATGTGAAAAAGCCTCGATGTTTTGACCACAATGTATATTCAACCAATCGCCAATGCACGCCGTTTTAAGAAAGCCAAAATTTTTAGAAAAAAATTACTTAGAACCCAGGAACCTTGAAGTCCTTGGACATCCACTTCTCCGTTATCTTCTTCTTCGCCTTGCGAGCTTGTGTGATCGGCTTGCGGGACTCGAGCTTGCCTTGGACGATGAGTGTGCGGAATCTGTCGTCCAAGAGGTTACCCTCGGGCTTCAGCAAACGAAGAGAGTCCTGCAGCTCATCGGGAAGAACCAACTCCAATGGCTTCTCTGGGGGACTGTTGACAAAGTTAGTAACAATAAATATAGTTGATCATAGGGTAGAACATACGGAAGCTTGCCGCCAAACGGCTTCCGTCGCAGGGTGGTCTCGTCTCCCTCCTCGGAATCATCAGCATCAGACTCGTTGGCACGTTCCAGCTCCTTCTGCTTGGCGAGCTCGGTGAGCTCGACGATGCGCTCAGCTTGAGCGTCCTTCTTTGCCTTTTGCTCCTCCCACTTCGCGAGCCTCTCGGCCTCCTTGCGCCTCTTGATCTTGTTGCGCTGGGTCTTGGTCTTTCGCTCGGGTCGCTTCTTGTTCAGCCACTCGGGCTTCTCGTATTCGCTTTCGAAGCCTTCCCAGGCACTCTCATCGTCGGACTTGACTTCGCCGTCGTTGTTCTGGGCCTCGGCGATCAATCGTTGCCTCTCCTGCTCCTTCAACTCTTCTTCAAGGCGCTTCTTCTCAGCCTCAACGGCCTGCTCACCATGCTCCTGCAGGAGCTTGTCCCAGTCTTCGAACACCGGGTTGTAACTGGTGCCTGCATGGGGCATGCGCACGGCGGGAATCGGCTTTCCGTTGGCAGCGAGTGAGATTGGGGCATGCTTCAGGGTCTCCGGGGCGACCTTCGCCTTCGGCTTCACCAAGAAATCGAATCGCGGATCCTCGTAGACAGTAGGCTCCTCGGCATCATCCGCCCACGGGTCGTGAAGCTCGTTGTTACCCTTCTTGCTGATCGGGTTCGCTTCCTTGGCCACCTGCTTCAAGCGCAGGTAATCCTTGCGGCTGACCCAGTCATTCTTATGCTTCTTCGTCTTTGGTTCAATAACGCCGTCGGTAATATTTGAATTCATGCGCTTGCGTCCGTCTAGTGCGGGAATGGCAGACCGCTGAGCGATAATCTCGTCGGCCTTGAGCGTCTTGTGTTTCTTCGCAATCGATTGGCGAACCTGCTGATCTCCGGTGGTGTCGAGAATGAACAGCTCCTCGGAGGGCTTCTCCGAGATCAGACCACTGTTAAAGAGTCAGCATTAGCCCTGCAGACGATCCTTAATCGTAAACGGTAAAAACACACCCTTGAATCTCAGCATCTTTCAGCTGACGCAGACCCTCCTGCACTTCTGTGACATCGACATTCTTGCGCCAGGCCTTCTTACCCTTCCGGGAAGGCTGCTTGAATTGTTGAGGGGCATCCACCGACGTCGACATGGTTGATGCTCTTATCAGCTTTGTTTGCAAAGTCCCCAAATTAAAAATCTAGAAAAAAAACCAAAATTTCTGGATCCGCTTACCTAACGCGGGGGCGGCCAGGGCGGGCGGTCAAGGGATTCGAGCCTTGGCGACTTCGCTTTTCTTCCAGCTCCGTCAAGTCACCGCGCGTCAACTGCTACTGTCCGGGGATCTCTCTTTCTTTATCTCCCCGGAGGTTGATTCGCGATCTTGATTCTTCTCTTTGATAGAATCACTAGCTGAAGTCTAGTCGCGCACCATGCCGGTTGTCAAAGGTGGTGTTTGGTAAGACTTCAACCTCATTCGTCTTTATTCGCGACCAATTATAGCTAACAGCTCATTAGGACCAATATCGAGGACGAGGTCCTTCGGGCCGCCGTACGTCTTTCTCCGAAGTTTTCAAAGTGTGTTGACGAGTCGCGCAAATACTGACTGTCTGGCAGGTCTCGAAATATGGTCTCAACCAGTGGGCTCGTGTGTCGTCTCTCCTCGCCCGCAAGACCCCGAAGCAGTGCAAGGCGCGTTGGATCGAATGGCTGGACCCTGGTATTCGCAAAGTGGAGTGGTCGCGAGAGGAGGATGAGAAGCTTCTGCACCTGGCGAAGTTGATGCCAACGCAATGGCGAACCATCGCCCCCATTGTCGGACGTACCGCAACACAGTGCCTCGAGCGCTACCAAAAGCTTTTGGATGAGGCCGAAGCTCGCGAGAATGATGAGCTCGGTCTAGGAGGACCAGAAGGTGGAGAGACGGCGGCGCCTAGTGCGGACGATGTCCGTCGCCTTCGGTATGTTTAGCTTTCACCCACATTCGAGAATGACGATGATACTAACGGGCCATAGCCCCGGAGAGTTGGACCCCGATCCCGAGTCTAAACCCGCACGCCCCGACACGATTGACCTCGATGAAGATGAGAAGGAGATGCTCAGTGAAGCTCGTGCCCGTCTCGCCAACACACAGGGTAAAAAGGCCAAGCGCAAGGCCCGAGAACGCCAATTGGAGGAATCCCGTCGGTTGGCGGTGCTGCAGAAGCGTCGCGAACTGAAGCATGCCGGTATCAATGTCAAGGTGGTTACTCGGAAGCCCGGCGAGATGGATTACAACGCAGACATTCCATTTGAGAAGCCCGCTGCTCCTGGATTCTACGATACGGCCGATGAGCAAACCCGGAATGAGCGCCAACGGGAAATGTTCGATCCCCGCAAGCAACAGCTAGCCAACAAGCGGAAGGGTGACCAAGACGAAGACGCCGAGCGCAAGAAGCGCAAGAATGATAAGAACAGCAACTCGGCTGCTTTCGCTGCGGCTGCACGTGCCGGTCAAATGCAGAAGATCCGCGAAGCAGAGCAAAGCAGCAAGCGACGGGGTCTCGTTCTGCCTGCACCGCAGGTCGGCGAGGGTGAGATGGAGGATATTATTAAATTGGGTATGGCCGGAGAAAAGGCCAGCCGGATGAGTGGCGACGAAGAAACGACTCGGGGTTTCATTGGGAATTATGGTGCGATTGTTGGAGGAACTCCTATCCGCACGCCCCGGGCTGCACCAGAGGAGGATCACATCGCCAATGAAATTAAAAACATCCGGGCCCTTACCGAGACACAGTCTTCTCTTCTCGGAGGAGAGAACACACCTCTCCATGAAGGCAGTTCCTCAACAGGTTTTGAAGGTATTGCCCCTCGACGACAGGATATTGTTACGCCCAACCCCATGGCCACTCCCTTCAGACAGGCCAATGGTATGGGAGCCACCCCCATGACTGGCGGAGTTGGGGCCACTCCCTTGCGCACACCTCGTGATCATTTTGCCCTGAACCGGGAAGGTGAGGGTGGACAACTTGTTGGTAGCACTCCTCGTGATATCAAGATGCACGAGAACTTCATGCGTCAATCCATTCGCAGCAAGCTCGCTACACTCCCCAAGCCCAAGGAGACCGAGTGGGAGCTGGAAGAGCTTCCATCCGAAAACGCTGAGCCGTCTGCTGCTATGGAGATGACAGAGGAGGATGCGGCTGAAATCGATCGCAGAGAGAAGGAGGCAAAGGAGAAGGCTGCACAAGCGGAGTTCAAGCGACAGTCCCAAGTATACCAGCGCGGTCTGCCTCGACCCGTGGTTCTTGACCTCGATGCTTTGATGCAGCGTGCTTCTCACGTCACAGATCCTGTTGAAGGCTTGATTGCGAGGGAGGCTGCTGTCATTATCGCTCACGACTCGCGCAAGTACCCTGTACCTGGTGCCAAGATCGGAGGAAAAGCACCAAAATTGGATCGTTTGGACGATAGCTTCTTGGAGGCCGCTCGTGCTGCCATTGCTGCTGAACTCGCTTCAGAAGAGGCACAGCAGCAACAAAAAGATTGGCAAGACAAGTTTGACGACGTCTGGTCATCTACTCGGGCTCAATCACTACCTGGCCTAGTTAACTACGACGACGACAATGAAGAGGATGACTTCCAAGAGGAGCAACGGATGATAGCAGCCTTTGACGGAGTGCAAACATCCCTGCTCGCCACCGCTGAGAAGGGCAACAAGCTAGAGAAGAAGCTGGCATTGCATTACGGCGGATACCAGAACCGTGCCAAGATGCTGCGAACGAAAATTCTGGAAGCCAGTGCGGCCTTGCCCAAAGCACAAGATGACCTCGACGCGTTCCGCAGTCTGCAGATCTCCGAGGAAGCTGCCGTCTCTCGGCGACTGGAGCGCCTGCGAGAAGAGGTGTCCTTCATGATGCGCCGCGAGCGTGAGGCTCAGGAACTGTACAAGAGCCGAAAGGACGAGCTCGATGAGCTTGTCGCTGGTACAGCTACGATCAATGGTTGGCATTGAATTGTAGGCTAGTTTTCCTTCATTTCTTCTATATTTTTGGATCATGACCCCCTGCAGGCTCCGTTTTAGTATTTTTGTATCATTAGGGTGGTTACATTTGCGTGGATAATGCAAATCATTAGGAGTTGAATCTGGTCACAATTAAATCATTCAACAAAGACTTTCCATAGTATCTGCTGTGTTCTGTATTATGTAGATAATATTATGTAGATAAGAAGAAATCAGATTTATTATCACCATCTCTGCTTCTATTTCCAACATTCCTCATAGTTATCTCCAACTCTCCACTCACCAAGAGTGACAACTTCCCGATGCGGTCCCGCTGACATAATACCCTTTGACGACGCCTCCCCCTTCTGCCTTCACCACTCACCTGCCATCGACCGCGCATCATCGCATCCATCGATTTCATCTATTTTGAGCCCGGATACTGCCCAGGAATCTCACTGCAGACATCACCATGGGCGTCCGAGACTCCGGCGAGGTGACGGGGACGCCCGACCCCGTCGAGAGAGGCCTTGCCACCATCAACACCATCACGTAAGTTCAACCCGATCGAGAAGAACCTTGAGGATTTTTTGGGGGCTCGCAGAGTCGCTTTTCCTCGGTCGCATATACTGACCAAGATGATAGCCTGGGTGTGAAGGCCATGGTTCAGAAGGTGAGTTGTCCTGGCGCAGAGCCTGTCGGATATCACGTGATATAGGATTAACCAGGATGCTAGGATGGCGAACTTCGAAAAGCTGAGATTCTGTCGATTCGAGAACGGAAGGGTGGACTTTCATTCTAGTGAGTTAGCTCCCTCAAGCTAGTCTGTTTCAATCATGCTAATCTATCTAGTGTTCATTATGTCGATTTCAACAAACGTCTTGACGGTAAGCTTATTTCAAGGCAGTAAAATGGTTTGAATGAATACTGACTATATCTACAGAATGGGTTCCAGCTGCCCGAATCGACCTCACTCAGGAGGTAGAGTGGCCTCGGCCTGAAAAGGCGGACAAGAAGAAGAGCGCCGCTACGACCAAGGCCCCTAGCAAGAATGTCCAGAAACAGCAGCGCGCCGATAGCCGCGAGGTATCAGGGACTCCAGATGCCTTTGGCAGTAAGAACCAGAACATTGCAAGGGCTTCCCGGCCCTCAAAGGCTGGGGGTAAAGAGAACCGGGATACGCCCGATATCTCAATGATCGGGTCTGAAGCAGTGTCCACCGTCGGGACGCCGAAAATGATGGACTCGGAGGACCTAGAAATGACCGATGCGCCACTCAAGGACGAAGTCAAGACCGCTTCTGGTGAACTGATCACCCGCGAAGAGGAAATTGAGCGGTTACGTACCGGTGGTAGTATGACCCAGAATCCAACTGAGGTCCACCGTGTGCGAAACTTGACCAAGCTTCAAATGGGCAAGCACGATATCGAGCCGTGGTATTTCTCGCCATACCCCGATTCGTTCTCCGATGTGGATCTAGTCTACATCGACGAGTTCTGTCTCAGCTACTTTGACAATTACCGTGCTTTTGAGCGTCACCGTGCCAAGTGCACAATGGTCCACCCGCCCGGCAACGAAATCTACCGTGACGAAAACATTTCCTTCTTCGAGGTTGACGGCCGTCGTCAGCGGACATGGTGTCGTAACCTGTGTCTTCTCAGCAAGCTCTTCCTAGACCACAAGACGCTCTACTATGACGTGGACCCCTTCCTCTTCTACTGCATGTGCACGCGCGACGATACGGGCTGCCATCTGGTCGGCTACTTCTCCAAAGAAAAGGATTCTGCCGAGGGCTACAACTTGGCTTGTATCACGACCTTCCCGCAATTCCAGCGCGCAGGTTATGGTCGTCTACTCATCGCCATGAGCTACGAGCTAAGCAAGCGCGAGGGCAAACTGGGTTCTCCCGAGAAACCGCTTAGTGACTTGGGTTTGCTCAGTTACCGTCGATACTGGCGGGAGACGCTTGTTGAGCTATTGGCGGAACCAAACCGTGAGGCTATGAGCGAGAATGAACTCGCTCTTCTCACGTCTATGACCGAGAAGGATATTCACGAGACATTGCTGGTGAACAACATGCTCCGATACCATGTAAGCTATCATTTCCCCTCGTTGTCCTTATTTCTTTGAACACGATACTAACCCTCTCACAGAAAGGAAACTGGATTATCGTTCTAACCGACCAAGTCCTCGACGAGCACAACAAGCGCCTGGAGAAGGAGAAGATCAAGGGTTCTCGCAGGATCGACCCCGTTCGTCTGCAGTGGAAGCCGCCAGTCTTCACGGCGTCCAGCCGTACTTGGAATTGGTAATGGACATACGAGCCATCACTCCAGTATCTATTCCGTTTATTTCAACTATGGGCGTTGAGTATCTCTTGTAATCTTCTCGATTAATGACTTCATCGGCGTCTGGTGGTGTCTTCTCATGGTGTTTGGGAGCGATTTGGGCATGCGTTGTTTTTGGTGTCTGAATGTTTTGGATATTTTTTTACTTTACTTGATACCTCGGTTTTGTACCATATCTTCTTTAGAAAATGTTATTGTGTGACTACTGTGCTCTTCTCTCGTACATTGGATGAATGTGAATGTAATGTAGATGGTTCTAAGCGTCGTTCTAGATAGTAGCCCTGGGCGTGCAAGGTGTCCGTGGCATCCAACCAGGTGCTGTATAATAGTTTGTAATAATAGTTTGTAACAGGGCGTCAACCTGAAGAAATGACGAAGTGGAAGTTATGAGACATACCCATCGAGGACAACCGCTAAAGACCTTTCGTGCCTAGGCGAGCCTGGATATTCAATCTGAGTGGTGTCCCGGGACCATGGCAGTCGTCCCATTGTACAGGAGATCCATCATCTAGCCCATCCCTTTCTCTTTCGAAACTAGGACGATACAACACAAATTGTGAAGGGAATGGCAGATATTGATAACACGTCAATATTTAGCTAAACTAACTACCAGTCGTAATGCATTGACATAACATCACGTAACGATTATAAGGCTTCAAATGTCATCGGCGACTCATGCTCGGGCACTCCCGACAGCCCTGCAGGGGGCGAGTTATCAAAACACCAACCCCATACACTGACTATCCAGCAGTCCAACTACACCCCCTCAGCCATTATAATAAGGGTTAACACAAGTCCAAGACGTAACCACCGAACCCCCCGGACCAAACGCCGACTCCAAAGCCAACACAGCAGCCCAAGTACCCATCCCAGACGTAGCAAGACCACAGCACGTAAAAACAAGCACAGGACCACTAATATACCAAGTCTTCATGAACCCGCGCACCCACCGCTTAACACCCTTATCAAGGCGGGTCGTCTGGCCTGTGGCGGGGTCGAATCCCTCGCCGGGCAGTCTAGCACCGTCTTGGATCTTATAGGCCAGGTACATGACTCCCGAGAAGGAGTAGGTGAAGTTTAGACTGAAGAGGCCGCCGACGAAGTTTGTGAAGGCGCTGAATTCGGGGACGGACATTGATAGGACGAAGGCGATTATCCAGTATACGGGGCCGAGACCCCACCAGAGGTATTTGCCATGATTGGAGGTTATGGGCGGGAGGCTGAAGATTGCTTGGCCGACTTCGAGGTAGACGGTTTTCATGCCCACGTTGAAGTAGAGGACTGGGTGGGATGTTAGTTGGGGATATTATTGTGATGTGATGTTGCTTTGGGTGGGGATGGATTGTGATGGATTGATACGTACAGATGGCAAGCCAACCGGTTAGGAGGAAAGGACGTTGCCGACAACTTGGAGGTTCTTGGGGTTAACGGATTGGTTGACGTTGCTGTAGCTGTATTGGCCGTAGTAGTGGTAGACCTGGGAATGGTATGAGTATTACGTGTGATATTTGCAGTAGAGAGCAATTGAATACTTACAAAGGCACCGAAGAAGATGTAGACAACGGTGATAAAGGTTTGCGCAACGAGCAGACCCTTCCAGAAGTCCATAGGGCGTCTCATCTCGGACAAGAAGGCGACGAACATCACAGCTCCCGAGTAGGCATCTAAACAGAGAGCAGTGAGCAATTTAATTCCAATCCAAAGGCCTCGAAGGATAACTTACAAACCATGCTGTTGATTCCGTTGAACTGAGCAGCAAAGAGGTTCGTGTCGGTGGGCTGGTACTCGGCAGGAGGAGTGCTGACAAAGGTCTTGACCGGCGCCATTGTCGCGACGGTAGACCAAGCCTTGTTCAGGATACCGTTCTCAACAGCAGCAGCCGGGTCAGGGCCATGCTTGGCGGCAGCAACACAGCTAAACAGCCCCGTCAGCGTACTATATCAAACGGGTATGGCGAGGTATAGGAGACTTACATGATAACGAAGGTGACAATGTTGATCCACACCGACATGTTGCAGAACCAACCGAGGTGCTTGAGAGAGCGCATGTAACCACTGGCCATGCCAACAACAAGCGAGATAATACCGCAGACAACATAGCACAGGTTGGCGTTTCCACCCAGCTGAGCAATGATACCAGTATTACCAAGCAGAACGACAGCGACACTCAGGAACATCTGCAGCGATTGCATGAAGTTGATAAAGTGGCGCATGCGAGGTCCATACAGACGCAGGAATGGATCACCGAAGCTGAGAATCGGGTACCGGGACGAGTCAAGACCGAGGAAAGTTCTCCAGATCATGATTCCGGAGGCGAAAGCAGCAAGCCCCATAAGGACGAAGATGCCCACGCCGAGGCCGTAACCAGTGTTGGCGAAGACGTAGGGTGTCTGCGACCAACCCAGGATATCGGTCGTGATCAGGTAGAAGATGGTTCCCCAACCGGCATTGCGCAGGGCTCTGGCAGCCAAGCGCCATTCGGCATCGAGTTCGTAGGGAGGGGGTGCAATAGGGCTGACAGCACCCTCGTCGCTGCTGTTGGATGCGCTGTTGGATGCAACATTGGCCTTCTTCTCGGAGACCTGGAGAGACTGCTCGTTTGCCTGCAGCTCACGCGATTCCTGGATTTTGGCATCCTCATAAGGGTTGTTCTTGAAGTAGCCCTTGATGGAGCCGAGGATACCGCCGCCGCCGGTCACAGCAGTATAGCGACGATAGTCCACATCTTCGAGTTCACGCTCAATCTTAGCCCAATAGGTGAATTCTTCAAAAGTCACCGATGGATCTAGACGGGCTTCCAGACCCCAGATGCGATGGCGCACGCCGGGGTGGGTGCCCTCCTGTTCCATTTGGCGGATCTCATCCTCCGTAGCTCCCTTTTCACGAATCTGTTCTGTAGGGGCCGTGATGGCCATAGGGCCAGGTAGCATCGACATCTTGACAACAAGTAAATGTGACTGAGGGAAAAGAGATCCAAGGAAAGAGGAGAGCGAGAGTCTGGAGGACCCAATTCATATAACCCACACCCTCGGCCCTATCTCGTCGCGTCGGCGTATACCGCTCACACTGTATCTGATAACCCCGACGGTCATTCTAGCTTCGCTCAGTAATATCCGTTCAATTCTGAATAATACCTCGTGGTCAAAGCAATTTGAATTCACTAGTCCGGGCGAAGACGTGGCCAACCCAGTCTTTCCGTCGCCATGAGGTCGGCAATGGCGTGGCATCGCGTGTCCCTGGTTGGCCATTGACCAAGACATCCACGAGATTAGCCCATTGTACTAAATCCAACCGGGGAAAGGACTCGGACGCAACGAGTAAAGAGCAATGGGTTCAACGGGCCGAGCGTAGCCAAGCATAGCCAAGAAGGTGGGCTGGGTAACATCCGAGGCTTGATTCAGATAAGCTTCGCGAATCGGAGCATTACACTGTGGACCTGCCCACGTCGCTTCGCTTAGGCCGCGCCACTGTTCCTGATAGTTTTTTGCAGAAATACCAAGCGTCTGGTTAATTTCTTGTTTCCGCCACATATGCACGCGTTGACGCGCCTGAACTCTATCCGGATGATACATTATAACCGGAGTATACGGACGGAGTACATGGAGTTGTACATGCGTGCATGGTCCTCCTGTCGTGAGGAATTCGGTGCCACTCATCATTTCTCCTTCCTCTAGATTGACAAGAGATAAAGCCTGGGGCATTTTACTTGTAATACTCAGAGGGGAGACATTCTTGTGGGAAAAACGGGTCAAGGGTGGAGATAGTCCGATATCCTACAGGCTACAAAATTCCAAAAGGGAAATTGTCCATAGTGGATCAGGATAGCTTTCTAGAATTTCACCACCAATTAAGCCATTGAGAGATAATCGGGTCCATGGGACATATGTAGCGCATAGTACGTCTCATAAGCCATATTTGATCCGTATTTCGAAACAGCTTATGAACTTCAAATCTCATTGAAGGTAACACGATTACGCCGGATTACGGCGGGGCACCGGCGCGGACTAATCGGGAAGGTGCATTCGTGCTTAGTTCGGGCCAATTTCTTCAGCCAATTTTCGGTTATGGTGTCTCAACTCGGCACTATCGGCACAATTACTTGGGTCCTGGTGGACTCTGGGGCGCCGTTGCCAGCCGATTGACCTCTCAGAAGCATTCTGTATGGAGTATGGAGCAAGATATCTGGAGTACGGCGTTTGGCCCCGGAAAAAAAGTCATCCCTGCATAATAGAGACAATATGGAACCATCATGCATAGATACGAAGCGATGCATCAACGAATTGCTAAATACGCTAGTTTTTGTTCTGCTGATCCGAGCGAATCCTGTTCTTGCCGTTAGTATCCGGCTGGATAGTGAGGGCTTTGACAGCAATGTGGTTGTTCTAGAAGATAAGCATATTCGGCAAGACTGGCCATTTGTTCTTCTTCATCTTCTTGCTGAAGCCGAGAGAAGCGAGTGCTGTCGTTATCTACCGATTCCAATTGACTATTCAATCGTGTAATTTGACCGTTCTCGGGCAGTATCTATCGCGGAGAAAGAACCCGTTCTCCATTGTTCCATTCTTCGCTCCACTTAGGTCTGAAGTGTCTCCACTAGCAACAAAATTTGATGAGAACGTGTTTTACACTTGATCTATCATCAAATACTCCACATTTATACCCAAAGCACAATCTATACGGAGCATCGATAAAGGGTAAAGATCATTGCGCAGGTATGTAAGAGGGAAGATGGCATAACTATCGTTTCGAACCTGTTCATATAGTCGATAGAGGTTTTTTTTGTTGAGCATCTGGCGAGAAACCTGAGTTTCCCGCCTCTAGGGAGGAGCTTAAGTACCTCAACTGGCTTGGACACCCTCTCAATAGATTCGATGGCTAGAGCATCAATGCTAAGCTTTTATCCCATGTGGCATGAGGGGCTTATTGTGGAATATCAATTTGACATTGACATAACGGAGTACATAAGAGATTCTGGATCGAAGCCTGTAAAGCGGGCCTTTACGTTATTGAAAAGAAAATATGATAAGAGGCTACTCTCTCCAAGGTTCAAGCACTTTTAATATAAGGGGAACCCCGTCAAAGAAGGATCAGAAAAATCAGTACAGGAAATTGACACTTCTCCAGCACTAGAGGGCATTGTTGAGTTTTAATGACTCTTCTGCAGGCCTATAAAGGGAAAGGTTGAATTGCACATCTACTGCTGTCGTCGATAATGATATTCTTCTTTACTTTGGCGGATTAGCATGCAAAATGCTCTGTAATGTACGTGTGCTTGTCGTCGGTTAGATTGGTAGCACTTGCTTGATAGATGACACAATTTAGTAAGGATGGAATGCCATGAATGCCATGCGGTTGAGCAAACCAGTTATTCAGTGTTATCATGTTGTGGAATGTGTCTTGATTTATGTGGTGCTAGCAAACTTGCGTATCTTGAGCTCATGGCCAAAAGGGTTCTTAACATTGAACATCTACTTATATCTCCCACGGCCTACACGTAGCATCTACACTAGAAGAGACATATAACATGCAAGAACCAACAACTCAGAACTACATAGTACATGACATGAATTGAGTAGGCTGCATGATACACCAAAGACTTACAAACGACACCTATGATGCAGTAGGATTGAGCTAAAACGCATTACAGAATACACAGGAAGGCACATTGGGATTGAAATCCATTGGACGTGAGGCTAGGCAGATATTACCCGCAGCTATCAAAGAACGAAGTAGGACCCGAGAAATGAGTATGGCAGACTCGGTAATCCTCTCGTGGCTTTGCCATGCCGTACACGAATGCGTACAGCCCGGCGGCCACAAGAGAATTGTGGGTGTGAACGAAGAAGTACATAACATGAAGAGGGAACGGGGTGTGAAGGTGTGGAATGGGGGCGGATGGGAGATTAGGGAATTTGTGTTGCTGAGTCCATCGTTTCTTTGGAACGCTCGGATTGCAGAGCAGCAAACACTGAGGTATGTGGCGAAATTAGGTGCAGATCGGGAGAAAAATCACAAAGCAAATGAATCAGCTTTCTAGAAGGACTCTGAAACTCCGGAAAGGAGTTCACTCCGGAACGGAGAAAATGCTCATGGAAAATTCCCGTTCATGATCCTTTCGTGGATAAGAATTGCGCTTAGGCGCGTGGCCCGCTCTGTTTGCGGGGACCCCACGATGTAGTCCGCGACTGGTGGCGAGGGGATGAAGAGGCAGTGCTGCTTGACTGCTGCTGGGATGGAGTAGAGGGCTTCTTAGCACCCGAAGTACTTCCCGAGGCATCGCGGGGCTTCGGTCCTTTGCGGGTCTTGTTGAAGTTGGAAGAGTTGCGCTGCTGCAGCGGCTGCTGCTGTTGGCGCGAGGGAGGACCTCCAGCTTTCTTCGGAAGAGTCAGTGTCATGGCCTCGGCAGCGCCGGGCAGGCGAACCACAACGCGAATGTTGCCAGCTGCATCCTTCTCATCAGACCCAACCTCATACTGCTCAATGCTTTGGACTTGCATCGGCTTAAGAACCTTGGCACGCTGGCGGGAAGGTGGAGGCGCGGGAGCGGCCGTCCACGCGTTTGCCGGAGCCATGTTCGGAACCCGGACGCTGGGCAGAGAGCCTGGCTCGCGATCTTCAAAGATCTCATCTTGTTCCTCGACTTGGCGGACGGCAAGGTGACCGTCACCGATCTGTACGCCATTCTCAATGCTAGGCAGCGAGACTGAAACAGCTGGTACGGACAGCGAGACATCCAAAGGCTCCTTGGTTGCAGACGTAATTGCGAGAGCGGACTTTCTCTCAACGGGGGTCTTCTTGCCGAAGAGTCCATTAAACTTCTCCTGCCAAGAGATAGCACCCGACGCTGGAGCTGGGGGGCCGCGTGGAGGAGCAGCTGCCATAGAGGCAAAAGTGGGTGGAGCAGCCGGGGCCGCGGGGGGAGCCTGAGCTTTCGGGGGAGCTTGACGACCGGCTTTGGGTTTGGAAGATGGACCAAAGGCCGGCCAGAACCACCAAAGTACACGGGGTGAGTCGAAACCTCCTCTGGGGGAGGTGGCGATGGGCTGCGGTGGTGTTCGCTCTTCTCCGTTGCTGGGCGCTTTAACTGCTCACTGGCTTGCGGGAAGAAACGCGAGCTGCGAGCTGGGACGCTAGCAATGGGACGAGCATGGCTCTCGGGAAGACCATCCACAGGGGCATCCAGTCCGGTCAGACGGTTGGTGGGAGGACCGTTCTTGTTGTTGTTCACCGGTCCGGGGGCGATGCCAATCACAGATTTCTTCTGGGTAGTCTCTGCCGAGCTTCCTCGAAGTGGCTTCCATTCTGTCTGGAGGGAAGCAGCAATGGGGTTCGGCTTGCCCTTGTTCGCCTCGAATTGCGCGCGGGCCCGTTCCTGCATGGCACGGGTGCTCTCCCGTGACAGTGTATCGAAGTTATTCCACGCCGGCAAGGGCAATCCACCATGACGACCAGAATCTTGCTGCCACATATTCTGCTGTGAAGAAGGGGGGCCAATCGGGCCTGGACGGCCGATGGGAGCGTGTCGAGTCTCAGGGGATGGCAGAGGTGAGATCGAAGCTGATTCTTGTGGTCCAGAAAATGCCTGGGGAGGCACGGATGGTTGATCCAACTTGAGCTGACCGCGGAGAGGAACTTCATGAGACGGGAACCCACCAAGGCTCTGGTCGAATATCCCGTTGCCAAGGGTCCGATCACTGTTCAGAAGCTTCCAGGGGTTGTTCACCGAAGGAGGATTTGAAGGCATATTGGCGTTGGTCCACGGGGCGTAAGAGTTGGGAGCGTTGGAGGTGGGAGCGTTGGAAGTAGGAACGTTGGAGGTGGGAACATTCAAATTTGCGCGCCAACCAGGACCGTGATCATCACCCATTTCATCTGGCGTCTCGCTCTGGGGCTGTTTGGCGAGCTCACGCTTCTGCTCACGTGGAGATGGCTGGACGCGACGCAAGTGAGGTGAGGTAGGCTTTTCAGTATGTTTCTCAGTTGCACGATCCCGCTCGTTCGCTGCGACGAGCTTCTTGACTGAATCAGGATGGTGAACTTTCATCATGCCGTACTGTTTCGGTGCGCCAGATGGTTCAGGAACAGGAGGTTTGGGAGGAGAGTGAAGAGGAGGAGAGTGAAGAATGGCCGGGGGTGGTGGGGCAGGAGTCTGAGGTTTGCTTGCCTCGACGGATTGTTTGCGTTGCGATTGAGGCTTCTCGGGGGGTGGACCCAAGGCAGCAAGCTTCTTCTTGATTCTTTCTTCCCTTTCTAGCCTATCCTTTTCCTCTTGCTCCAAACGGCGCTGTCGAGCTTGGGCACGCGCATCCTTCATGATTCGCTCCTGTAGAACAAGTGGGTCTTCCTGGGGAGTTTCAGGCACAGAAGCTGGGGTAGCCTGTTCGACCGATGAGGCAACACTCACACTCCGCGGTGCCTGTCCAGCCCATGAGGCAGCAGTGTGCTGTTGTGATGGAGGGCCTTCATGTGTGGGTCCAGGTTCACGGCCCATCAATGCTGGATCAACCATACCATTTGTTTGCGATCCCCGTCGACCCTCCATATACCTGGGCGGTGGTGCATCGCGGCCAAAAGACATGCGACGACCAAATCCTCCACTTCCTCCACTGACATTTGACGATGTGCGGCGTCGATTCCAACCCGTACCATCCTGGTGAGTAGAACGATGAGTCTGGAATGCAGCAGATGGTTCCGCTGGACCACCTGACTCCACGTGATTGGGTCGTTGCAGAACAGCAGGAGGACGAGGGCCTTGATCTTGTCGCCAGGATCCTCTTCGATTGTCTTGTACTGGTTCGTAGCGTCCAGACCGAGAATTGTACAACTCCCGAGGCGCACCAGGTGCACTCTCTCGCCATGTCCGGTTGAAGTCATCCGCGGCGATCTCTTGCGGTGCGTATGGACCCTGGCGAACATCGTCTCGATGTGGGTGGCTGACAGGACCGGGGCCACGGGGCGGTTGAGATACATGAACGGGTGGGTTAACAGGGGATACTCGTTCAACAGGAGGCAAAGCCGCCCATGGAGACTTGGCTGGTGGAGCCGGGCTTGTAGATCCAGATTGTGCTCGATCATTCGTTCCTTTCGACGAGATACTCGCAGCCTTGGCCTGTCGTTCTGCGTTGGCCCCAAGTCTGAGAACTGTAGCATTGGGTCCCACGGACGTGGTCGGCTTCGGAGCAGCAATCTTGATGGGGTCTCTTGCGATGGTCTGTTCGGGTACCGGTGCTACATCCTTTGACTCTTCTGGAATCAGGTCTGCAGGCGGTGCGGGATGATCGGTATGCGTGAGAGTCACTTTCGTTCCGTCGGTCCACTCGATCGTCTCCGGAGCCCAGTCGTCCTCGTCGTCATCAATATCAGCCCATTTGGCCTCCGTACCACCTCCGTCTTCTTGAATTCGAGATGTCATGTGGATTCCATATTGTTGTTTCAACTCTTCGTCAGTCAAGTGCTTTGGTGGGGGTGGCTGGACAGCTATATTCAGAAGCAACTGGTCAGTTCTGCGACTCAAATTCTACACCAGCATGAACACATACGACGATTCTTGTTCCAAACTTGATTTGGGTCAGGTCCTGCTGCGCCTTTCCCACCACCTGCACCGGTCTTGGAAAAAGAGTCTCGCATGCCAGCGGTGGTCTTTGCGACCAAGCGCGGCCGTGAAGTCGGTTGAGGGGTACCAAGAGGAGTAGTAGAGGTAGACGGAACTATGTATGTAGGTGGTTAGCTGGGTCGTGCCTTCCCCAAATAGTCAAGCAAAATGAACAAAGGAGATTAACCTTTCTCGGGTGCCTTCGGTGCTGCAGGAGCCCCGGGGGCTTTGGCAACCGCAAACTTGGCAAATGACACGGGCTTGAAAGTTGTGGGCTTCTTGACAGATCCAGTGCGGTTATGATGTCTGCCATCCGTTCGACTGGCATCTGACTCTGAACCACCCTGTGAAGCTGTGTCATCCCCGCCATCGGATACCGATGTTAATCCGTTCAGTTCAAGCGCTCTGGAAGCAACCAAACCGCTGCCCTGCTTCGAAGCATCCTGCACCATGTTCAGCTCCGTGATCAAACCATTTCCCAATCCGTATGCACCCACCATCGCAGAACCTCCGGCAACCTTATGATCTCCAGTGTCCTCCACCTGAGAACCAAGCGCGTGCCTCGTCTTATCGTTGATTTGCGGATCAGTCGATACTTGTGTGGTCAAATTTGATGTGGTATGTTGAGTCTCCCCCACGTCCCCTCCAGCAGATATGTTGTCATTGATGCTCGCAGGAACGCCGGAAGGCGAAAGCTCGCCGCCCGACAGGGTCTGATCTACCACATCGCGGCCGAACTGCTCTGCCATAACAATACTCGAGTCTGCAAATGAAAGAAGCGGCATTTGTTAGACCGATACTTTGGGAAGAATGGATCCGGGGTATGGGATGAAATCCTGCGGGCACAAGTGGACACAAGTGGACAGCCGCAGGTTCAAAGTCGCATAAGCACAGAGGAGAACTGGCGACGGCGCGTACCTCTTGTCAGAGTCCAGGAATCGCCACGGTTGAACTTCTGATCCTTCGTCTGGTTGTTCCCCTGGAAAGTCGGGATTCCACAACCACGTAGAGATCGTTGGGGCGGCCAACCTCCCGGAGGTGCTGTCAGAGAGCCGGGTGGAGTGCTCCGCGAGAGTGGCTGGTGCGGAATCGAGAAGGGCGCGTGAGGCTAGCCGCTGCCCTGAAGAAATCCCGAGAATAGGGGAGGATATCACGGAAGAGAACGGTGTCGAGGGGGAGGTAACGGAATGTGTACGTGGTTCGTCCCGTTGAGATGGTTGTCGGGTTTGAAGCTGAGCGCTCGCTGTTTTGGGTTAGCGCCGACTCGGGAAGGTGATGTGTGGCACAGTTCTGTCGCCCACGACGATCAGGATCAGGAGTGCTTAGTCGTCGGCGGCCTCGATATGCAGATGTCCAGAGGTTTGGGAAAAGAATGAAGAGAATTTGACGCTTAGCATTATCTTGTAGGAGTAGTTCTAGAGTAACGGCTAGGTGACGGCTAAGTAACGGCTAGGTGACGCAGCAACTTATTAGGCCGTGGTGGTGCGACTACGAATATCCAAAGTACGAGAGCATGGCCATGAACTGCCTTGCGCAGGTTCATGGGACTACTAATGGGGATATATGGTATAATAATAAAACATGGTGAGATTCGATTTCAGGAGTCTCTAACGCCTACACTGTGACTCTCGGGAAAGAGGATGCAGTATATACATCCAGATCCTCCTCCCAATTTCCAAACAAATAAAATAGTTTAGTGAGGGTGGTTCTTGTGGTGGCCTGCAAGAATTATTAGTATGCGAAGGTGCGAGCAGCATTTCATGCAGCAAGAGAGATATCGGGAGTTGGACGGTCTCTTGCTCAGGGTGGTACTCACGCAGGTGGAAGTAGTACTCCATGCTGTAGCCCATGATCAGGATTCCGGCAATGGCGTGGAGCAGAGCTGCTTCGGATCAGTATCCATTTTATATCGGCAATGGGTTCGTCCCTTGAACTTACGGGCGGGGGAGTTCTTGTTGAAGTAGCGAGCCTGGTAGCGGCCGAGGAGACCGGTGGCCTTGGTCTCGGGGGCAGGGCCACGGGGCAGACCAGCGTAGAAGCTCACAACACGCTCCATGCGGGCAGCATCCTGAGCAGCACCAATGGCCTTCAAATTCTGTGTTAGCGATGTTTTCGAGAACGAGGGATGTTGTGTTGCGTCGATATATGGCACGAAAAGAGCCTTCGGGAAAGAACGGGAACCGGGGGAGGTGCCAGATGCGATGGCATTCGCGAAGGGGTTGCGGGTGACTCACGTTGGGAGAGGCGATCTAAGTAAACAGTTAGTATCATCAGCAGTCATTTGCGAAGCCTCTAACGAGACAATGCCGGGTCGTCGTACCTTAGGAGGGATCAGGGTCGAGAGACCACGGCGGGCGATGTAGCTCATCTTGTCTGGACTGTCGGGGGTCAGAAATTGGTCGCAATCAATAGTTTCGGCCTCGAGTATTCCATCAAAACCAACGAGAGGCACGTACTGTCTTTCGCAGCGCAAGTGAACCGGGAACGACTGATGATGCAGGAGGAAGAGACTCTTCGGTCGGGAAGCGGGTGGTCGGATGAGTTAGGTGCGCTAAACCCGATTCGGATGTGCCGTGACCTGCACTCTGCGATTGACCTCCTCCTACAACCCGCCTCGTCTTTGGCTATAACCACCAATCCCCACTCCCCACCGTCCACCATGTCGCTCTTCCGAATTGGAGGTGCTGCTGGCCTCCGTGCGACTCGGCTTGCCGCACCTGTCAATGTCCGCTTCGTCTCCAATGTCGCCAAGGACATCAAGACCAGCCCGGCCGATGCTCCCACCACGCCCAACAAGGACAGCTCGTTGATCAACAAGCAGAGCCCCTCGGAGGCAATGACCCGTCATCAGCCTGATTATGAGGCGACCATTGACCACGCTACCTCGTACGATGCCTCGCACCCTGCATTGCTCTCCGCAGCAGATCCAGTCCGCTAACATGTTTTTACTTGACTCTGCAGTCAATTCTCCCCAGTCCCCAAGCGCGTGATGGATGGCAGCGAGCCCGGCCCTGCTCTGCCCGCTGCAGTTCTCTCCGGCGCTCCTACCGACCTCCAGGCCCGCACCGTCAGGTACTTTCGCCCACCTCGATCGTGTCTTATACGGGGTATCCATGTTACTAATTCCTCGATCTTCATAGAATCTACCGCCCCACAAAGCCTGCTACCCAGTCTGGTACCTGGCACGGACACCACTGGCGCATGGATTGGGACATTCTGCAGAAGGGTCACCGCTGGGAGAACCCCCTCATGGGCTGGCAATCTTCCGCGGATGCCATGCAGGGCACCAACCTCAAGTTCAAGTCCAAGGAGGATGCCATTGCTTTTGCCCAGAAGCAGGGCTACGAATACTTTGTGCAGGAGCCGAATGAGCGCCGGTTCGTGCCCAAGGCTTATGCCAACAACTTCCTTCACGAGCCCAAGAAGCTCAAGCACATCAAGACCAAGTGATTGTGCTTTCCAGTGTACTATGTAAATATTTGCAGGTTTCCCTTTTCTTTCTTTTTCTTTTTGAATCAAAATCAGACTTTTAGAATCTTTCATTCTTGCCTATGATAAGATGACCTGCTGGCTTGTGTTTGGTCGGTCTCGCCTGCTGCTAGGTAGCAACAGGCAGCTCTGTGTACGGTAGGGGAATGCAAATATGGTTCAAGAAACAATCTGACCCTCTTGCACGACGCTGCAATCCGACATGATGACACTCTCGCCGTGTACTACGGCTCTATGTCTAAATCGATTGATCTGGTCCTTGACTGGAAGGTTTGAAGATGATGGTTGGCGGCGATCTGTCGTCATTCCACACATCTTAGCTTGTAAGAGATGTATCAGCTTCGGAAAACCGAAACTGAGAAGCACGAGACCTTATTTCAATTCTACGTGAATGGGGAGATTGGCTAGTGTATGTATCACGTTATTAAGGCTTCATATCAGTCCAAGAATATACCACCGAGCTCAAGGCCACGAGAAGTCACGTCATTTAAAACATCAATTTTGCTCCACCTAATTCAAATTAAACCGAGAGTCATAATAAACGCCGCCCTATTTTATCAAAGTCCAATTCGTTTGCAGCCAAGATTGCAGCTTATAGTTACGAGATCGAGCTCTCTCCAATCCACCACCGCCAATAGTCATCCCTTACAAACTTCGATACGAGTAGATATCATCACTGTCAAAACATTACTACCAGAACACCCAAAGCAATCTCACGAAAGAGAGGGCCTATTTACATCAAGCCTCCGTAGGTTCTTCCTTCCTGTTCAAGCTCCTCATCTTCATGGAGGTAGTCCTTCATCTTGTCCAACTCGCTCTCCTTTTTCTTATGAGCATCATGGTCGTGGTCATGGTCATCTTTATGAGCCTTGTCCTGATCGGGCTCCTTCTGGTATTTGGCATCCTCGTTCTGGTTGTGGTGATGGAGTATTCGCTCGAAGAAGCCCTCGTGTTGGTGGGCGGGCTCTTGGGAGGATGGTTCTGTGAATGGTAAGTACCTGTGACTAACTAGTGATATCTATATGATCCGTGATGGGATGTGCTCACTGTCAGACATGATGAATTGTAAACTGTGAAATGAAACTGATTGAACGGAGATAGCGGATGAATAGGATAGAACAGGAGTTATGGATGTTAAGCCACAAGGTATGTGCGGGGTGATCTCAAGTATATATTTCCGGGGACAAGCATCATATCGTGGGACGATACCGTGGTAGGTCATCGAGTAATATCCCAGAATGCGCAATCAGGACTTAGTAAGGCGGCATTTATTATTATAGGCTGTTGGAATAGTGAGCGCATCATCGACCAAATGTTTCCGCCACCTTGCGTGCTGAGGGTGTCGATGAAGTCTAATGAGCGGGGCCGGCTGGTGGGTCTATCGACCGCGTGGGATCAAGTGCAATAAGCTGCCATGATGGTTGGATTGATGGTCTTGCCGCATTTAGCAGTCGTAAGATACAGATAGATACTCTGTGAAAATTATGAGGAGTATGTCTGAAGAATGTCGGGTCCGGGGAGTGGTTCCTCTCCACGAGGTCAATCGACAATCGACACATGGCCATTGAATACGGAGATCTATCGCGAGGAAAAAGTAAATGGCCTTTGGAATAAATTATGGAAGAACCTGTAGAACAAGCATTTTTCAAGAGGGATATGCGTATTTTATGATTTGGCATTGTCATTTACATTGATGCCATACTGGCCGGGTCAACGGCTCGAAGCATGTTCTATCAATATTTGAGCAGCTATCACCATTATTGTCCATGCATCGATGATAACAACGAGTCAGGTGTCCATCCATCATCCACCAAGAACACAGTTTGTGCGTCATTCGTTCGGCACAACATATTGAGAAGACACTTCTCAACACCAATGCGCGCCTCGAGGCTGACCTGACCCAGTACTTCTGTCATCCTCCGCACATATTCTATCTTCTGCAATGCATCTGGATAAGTTTCGACCAGGTGTTGATGTAAAAATGGGCGCAGATTTTGCACCGAAAAGTCCCACAGACCCCGCGATTGCATCAGGGCTCCATCCAAGATATCTAGCCCACTGGACCAGAAAGAATTGCTCATGGCGTCGATAGGCGGGGAAGAGATGGATTCTTGCATCATCAAGCATATTGAGAATAGGCATGTCAGTCTATCATAGTCGGATGGAGATGTTCCAAGCGTAACTGACGCAGATGAATTGGAACGTTGGAATTCATCACGGAGATGGAGGACGGCTTGGTAGAGCGAGGGATAGGTGGAAAGTCCTTGAACGTAAAATCGGGAAGAAAATCCCATGAAGGTTCGTAGATCTTGGATGAAAGATATCAGCCACAAGCAGCGTATCTTTTGAAAGTCCATTGAAGGATCTAAGGCGAATGCATCTGCTGAAGGCTCGGACACTTCGGAGATGTTGTTTGTCGGCTCGAACCATGAAGGCTTGGTCATTAGGGAGACGCTAGATATGTTAGTGGCCAGACATGGATATTAGATTAATTGGGACCCACAGATAAACAACAAGCTCGAGACGCCAGTTATCATGGAGCTGTCCAATCCCGCCTTTAGCGTCGATCATCCTTTGGAGGCCCATGCGGTGGATGTTCCACTCCTCCGCAGTTCCCCAGTATCTCTATGCATGAATCAGTCACCTGCCACACCGGAGTACCCGGACCCTAAAATAGTGCGAACTGTATTTACCTCGAACGTCAGAAGTCGAATCACAGCTGCAAATGCATCATAGCTAAGTGCCTTTTGTGGGTCTGATAGCCATTCATGGAGAATCCGGACGGCCTCTGCCTTGTATTTCAAGGCATCCGCTGAGTTGGTTCCCTTTTGCGGACTAGTCCCTGCGTAAAGATGGGATAGATGCGCCGCGGCATGGGCCATGATTGCGTTGAATGATGATGCATTGGAAAGGTCCAGGGGGAACCATACATCCTTCATTGGATTGAAGCTTGGGATATCCAGATCTTCAAACATCATGGTTGCATGAGTGCCGATCCCTATTCTCATGTTAGCGGTTACAAATCAGTTCAAGTCGCTTAATTCGGCGAGATACATACAGTGATGTAGCAGCTTATGATGCTGGCTGGTTAATTGTACTGGAAATGTCTGGAAAGGGTCAAGTCTCGAGCTTGATAACGCGCGGCCCACTCCACTCAATAGCTGTGAGGGTACTCCTATAAGCTCGATCCTATCATCGCGCTCTTGGTCTGTCTCGTTAGAGGAAGTCTCCGAGCACTGTCGCCCTGAGCTTGGGCTCCCACGGCTTCGAGATGAGCGTGACTGAGTAGGGACTTCATGGGATTTCGTGGGCCGGTCTGCAGCTGATGAGATGTTTGGAAGGAGCTTGGGCTGAACACGTCTGGTCTTGGTGCTGTTGTTACGACTGTGACGCTGTCTCCAATGCTCACGCATCGCATGGCTTCGAGCATTTGACTGACTGGTCTCCGTGACAAATGCAAATCGGGGACGACTATCATCTGGCACGGTCTTCCGGGGTGCTTGAGACCCACTGGATTCATTCCCTGATGACATACTTCCGACTTTGATCAGAGTAATTGGAAATAGTGTACCGATAGCGAGCATAGGAAAGCCGACGAAAACGGGTGTGTTGTCCGTGCAAGGGTCAGCATCCTCCAGAGAAACTCATGTATGTAGCCGCCACGGCACACCGCTACTCGACCCGTCTAGAGAATTGAGTTTTAATGGCCGTTTGATGTATTTCGAAGCAGAAATTTCGGCTCTGAATAGATGCACCATCCTGTATAGCGTAAGTGTCAGAAGGTGGGGCAAAGGCGAAGAAATGTCTCTGGCGGTTTGCCCCGCTTACTTGATAGCCGCAGGAGAGAACCTGCGTGGAATTCCCAGTTGGGTAGTACTAACGGTCCAATCACCATGAATTTCGCCATAAAGGCTGTCCCTCCAAAATATTTGAGCCTTTGACATAATGGCGGCTGATTTTCATGACTGGTTCGTGCGTTTAATTGGTCTAGAATGGCATGTCTCCAAGTGATCCTCGCTTATGTCGGCTCCGACTCGGCGGCTGTGGCTACGATGTTCCGTTCTTCCGAGAATGCCGCGATTGGAGACATGAGATTCTCTCAACCATAGTGGCGAGGTTCTTATACTAGCTATATCGAGAAGCGGTGAAGAGGGAGATGAGTACTATTCAACAGTGTGAAAAACCAAAAAAATATCAAGATGTGTACCTTACCTCGGATTACCTCGGATTAATAGAGTGACAAGAGTCATGGAAAGTTAGTGAGCACGCGAGGGGTCAACAAATGAGCTATATGAGATCACATTGTACGCGACGACCAATCATTACACATTCAGATCTATCTGATGCCGCAATAAACAGGTGACGATCGCTTGGCCTGCATGCAGTATACTAGAAATGGTTAGCAATAGTACGAGCTACATAAGAAGCTATGACTTACTGGAGAAATGTAAAGTTGTCCTTGATTAACTATACTAGCTTCTAGCTAAACGAGAAGCTTCTTCTACTAACACTTTAGTCGGCTTAGTTAGCCCTATCTAAAAAGAAGGTTGCTAGATAGCCTGAGACCCCGTACGAACACGGTACGCGTTTCCTCGCTCGGCTAGTTAACGTGAAGAGATGAAAATGATAGGAGAGACTTATTTATTATTCGTTGTAGTCTAACGAGACTATCAAGCCTATGGAATGGAAAGGGAAAAGAAAGGATACGGGGGGGGTGAGGTAGGTTTTTATACCTTTCCTGCCTAAGGCACCTACTCGCACCCTTCCCTTCTCGGAAACGCGTGAGGCACCTCAGGCAAACACCCTACTCGCTACTTGATATCACCGATCTTAGGCGTCTCTTCCGCTAGACACCCCTATATTCGTCACAAAGGAGCAAAAAAATCCTTATGCGCACGAAAGCGATCGTGCACAGGAGCAGACAAAAGGTCGTGCGTTCTAATCGTGGACCCACGAATCACGATTGTGGAAGAGAGACTGGGCACGAGAGAGCAAAGATCGGCTTACTAAACAGAGAGGTACCTGATAACTACCTAGACTAGTGGAAAGTCGACGCAGAATGGTCAGTATGCCCGGGAGCTCTACTCATGAACAACAAAGATGAGGTGTCAAACTTGCTTTATTTGACTAAGCAATCCAGACTTGTTGCTATCCTGTTAGTACGCCTCATGATCTACTAATGCAGCAGTAATTTCAAGCCAAGCGAAACAAAAGGAAACCTTAAGAGCAACCAGACATGGTGGAGTTCTATGTGGTTTCAGACGCCGTGGGGCGTTCTAAACGCAGAGGACTGGGCACCACGCATTATGAATCTCAAGTTTATTAAGTATTATTAATATGACTGTGACAAGCTGAAAGGTGCTCCTTCTCTTTCAAATCTTGTCTGCGCTGACAATTGGGTCTACTCGCCTAGAGGGCCGAGGCTCAAACTGGAAGCTGGCAGTGGGGAAAGGGTCCAGAGCTAACTAAAGGCGGTATTATGTGATCATCAAATATGAGTTAGCCTAACAAAGCGGCATGCATAGTTATACCTAAAGATGTACTTTCTAGATTAGAGAATCCGGCTAGTAATGAGATTCCCTCAAGGACTTTCCAAGCACATGCCGTGAACGTCATGCTCGCAGATGCTATGTTTTGATAGATCTGAGATTCAAACATTCAAGTCGGAGATAAAAAGCTAGCAGTCAATTAGTGTGTGCGAAATTCAAATCAAGCCTTCATGGGTCTGTTCCTCTTTCATGATAGTGATAGTAGCACGGTGGTTAATGGGCCAGTCGAGCAAAATTGGAGGCGTCAAGTTTGGAGGATTGGTATGAAGTTCAAGTGTACTCGAGAAATGAACGTCCTTGAGTAGTGTCTATATCATTCGAAACTTGTCTCCGTAGAAGATTGGGTGAAGGTTATGTCCAAAAAAGCTCAGAGTGATAGCACTAGCGCGTTCTTGCTATCGACAGGACTTTGAACTTTCTTTGACGGCTCAAGCGAACTCGGATAGCTTCCATGACTATCTTGGTGTCGGAGCGGGAGAACTGGCGCAAATTCCAGATTAATTAATCATAAAAGGTGTAGACTAGCCCAAATGGCGAGCGGGAATTGTTGCGGTGACTCAGAATGACTCAAACTATGACCCTATACTATAGTCCGAGATTCTCGAGTGATACTTAAGGCCGACTGTGGATGCGGCTCTTGAGATTTGAGGCAGTTCATGGAATGTTTCCTAACACTTTAGTAAATAAGCAGACAGTGAAAAGAGAAAGGCAATTACCGAGTTCTACATTGATCAAATAAAGACAAAAAAATCCCCTTGCCCTGGACTGTTATTTTACATAGTGTTAAAGAGAATTCTGCGCGGGCCAACCAGACCCG
The DNA here is from genome assembly GCF_028828155.1 of Penicillium subrubescens. Taxonomy (NCBI): domain Eukaryota; kingdom Fungi; phylum Ascomycota; class Eurotiomycetes; order Eurotiales; family Aspergillaceae; genus Penicillium; species Penicillium subrubescens. The sequence continues at coordinate 798,113 of NW_026643160.1, read as the reverse complement.
GATGGGCGCAGCGCAGCCCCGCCACCCCACCCTAAAATTCATGATAAGATCTACTCCAAAAAAAAGTATCGTCGACCCTCTTCCACACACGCACCACTTTAACCCTCGCTGTCCCTCCTTTAATAATGTCTCCCTCCGCTACTACCGAGCCCAACGGGGCCGACGACACCGTTCTCGCCCTCCGCAAGGTCCTCACCAACGAGTCCGAGCCTCTCGCTCGCCGGTTCCGCGCTCTTTTCTCCCTCAAGCATCTCGCCTGCCTACAGCCCACCACCGAACAGACCCTTCCCGCGATCCAGGCGATCGCCGCCGCCTTCGCTTCGTCGTCGGCTCTCCTTAAGCACGAGCTTGCATACTGCCTGGGTCAGACCAGGAACCGCGACTCTGTCCCTTATCTGCAGCAGGTCGTGAAGGATGTTGAGGAGGATGCGATGTGCCGCCACGAGGCTGCTGAGGCTCTCGGTGCCCTTGGATATGCAGAGAGCTTGGATATCTTGAAGAAGTTGCGGGATGATGAGAGTGAGGTGGAGATTGTTCGGGAGACTTGCGATATTGCCGTTGATCGCATTGTCTGGGAGAACTCAGAGCAGAGGAAGGCGGAGAAGTTGAAGCCTAGGTATGCAGTTCAGAAAAAGAAACTTTATTTCGTCTTCGAGGTTCAAGGAAGCTAATACTGTTCTCGATACAGTGACTTTACATCTATCGATCCTGCCCCGCCTATGCCTCTGGAGGCCAACGAGCCCTCCATTCCAGACCTTGAGAAGACACTGCTCGACACTAAGCTTCCTCTCTTCCAAAGATACCGCGCCATGTTCGGTCTGCGTGACCTCGCCTCACCTCCTGATCTCCCCACTGCCGTCGACGCTGTGAATGCGCTTGCCAAGGGTCTCAAGGACCCCTCTGCTCTGTTCCGTCACGAAGTTGCGTTCGTCTTCGGCCAACTATGCCACCCCGCCTCGATTCCCTGCCTCACAGAGTGTCTGGGTGACCTGAAGGAGGTCGGTATGGTGCGCCACGAGGCGGCCGAGGCCCTGGGCAGTCTGGGTGACGAGGAGGGTGTTGAGGACACACTGAAGCGCTTCCTCAATGACCCTGAGCAGGTGGTACGCGACAGTGTCATTGTGGCTCTTGACATGGCAGAATTCGAGAAGAATGGTGAGATGGAATATGCGCTCATCCCAGAGGGAGCCGCTACTGCTGTCTCGGCGGCATGATGAATCTCTGGATGAAAAATGAAAAATGTCGTGACGTCGTTATTTTGATACTCTTTATCCCGCTCTGTTATACAGCCAAAACATAGAACCCTTTTCCTTTTTGTACAGTCCTTTTTTTCCTTCCTCAGTTGTTCGATGTTTCCCTATACAGCAAGATTAGTATTTGACTGGATGGGGAATGTGATGTGGAGCTTCCCACGAGGGAAGACATACTTGTAACCGCAAACACAGCGGTAGAACACAGTACTACCTTCATCAGCACTGCGCAGCTGGACGGTAGTGAAGAACATCTCCGTTCTTCCACACTTGTTGCAGGTGTGGTTTGTGACGGCCTCGGTCTTGCGATCTTCGGCAGACAGAGTCTGGACGGCAGAGCGCTTCGATCTCAAAGCGGAGGGGAAGGCAGAGGGCTTGGACTCGGAGACGATAGTTTGCGGAATGATATCTGAAGAAATGTTAGGTCATTCAGCTTTCCACTAAAGCCATCTTCCAGTACTGTATGCAATTCACATACCCTTGTTCCGCGCTCCGCAGACATTGCAGTGTAGGATCGCATTTTCATCTCCGGTAGATTCGCGCAGCAGATTACCGCAATCCGTGCAGAAAATCAAAGATCCAATAGCCGACATTTTGAATACTGGTAGTCAAGCGTAAATCCACCAGCGAGTCCTGTCAATAATAATAAAAAAGCAGTAATCGAGATCAATGAGAAGATGAAGTTGCGGCACTGGACTTTTTTTTGAACGCACGGGCCACTCCGATATTACTACAGGCGGTAAGACGCGGCAGTAATACTCCCCGATGGAATGATGAACGAATATGGTCATCGTGAGCTCTCCCTGATCCGATTTCCGACCATCCAGCCCGATCGTGTACGATAAGAGTGTCGAGAAGCATGCCATAGATGCTCAAATCCTCTGTCATGACTCTGCCACGAGCAGGTCCCCCTCCGTTTGATTAGCGCCTTCCTTGCTCGACTCGGCAACCGCCAACATGGATCTCAATGGACGCCCAGCGGTGCAGGTCGTCATCAACGGCCATCCATCGGCGCAGCAAGCCTATGGTCCGACCATGTCGTTCCAGAACCAGCATATACCGCAGTCCAGACCATTATCCGTGGATGAGGCGCTTCAGTACTCGTCCATGTCCAGTGCTCCTGTCTTTGGTCTCGGTCCGTCTACCTGCGAATTACCCCCAAATCCCGAGACGGAGAGCTCATCTAACTCATTCTTGACTTTTAGACTGCGTGATACGCCCTGATGTTGGTCGTCCGTCCAATACCACCTCTATCAATCATGTCCTTCAAGCTGGTCGCAATACTTTGAGTGAGCTCGATGCGGAGATACAGTCCGGCCTGGACGAGTCAAGTCGCCTGGAGACGTCCCGTGAATACCTTCAGCAATTGCTGGATGGAGATCAGTTGACTGAATTGTAGGGGAAATCCTCAAATTTCACTCTCATATTTACTGACATACCTCTCCCGCCAGCAAATTCAAGATCCCTCCTACTCTCAGCCGCAGTCAACATTCACTCTCGATCACCTCAGATGGCCCTTCCTCCTGTCGCAGTCAACTCGGCTCCTTTGCTCGGATGATCCTAGAGTCAACGGACATCGCCTTCAGATGTGAGACCGGAATACACACAAAAACGCTGTTTAAGCCGGCTGCTAATGATCACATCTCAGATCCCGAGACGTCAACTCCCAAGATCAAACCTGAAAAGAAAGAAACGATATCGAAAGCTGCTACCGAGTGGAATCAGCAGGCATATATTGCAAACAGCACGAATTCCGCCTCATTCGAAAAGTCTCAACAACCTTCGAGCCAAGTGTCCGTGGTCATCCCAATGAAGTCTACACCCACGAAAGAAGTGAAGTCAAAGCCAAAAATCAATCATGAGGATGAGATTACCGCGAGGCGGCTATGGGACCAAAAGGCGGAAGCCGACGACGCTCTTCTGAAACTACAAGATGTTCTGCATGAAGTCTTCGAGGCGGAGGATCAGATCGAGCCGGACTCTTCAATTGCTCTAACTGCGGACAGGCCGAACCCAATTTTTGTGAATACGAGGTCATTGGAGGTTCACGGCGTGGTCTTGTCTTCCGACGCTCATACCCGTCTACAAAAAGCCATTCGGAAAGTATCTGGATTTGATCGACTTCAGGACATTCCCTCCGACTATTTAAAAAGGATTCAGAAACTTTGCGAAAAGCCAATTCTTGCCGCTCAGGCCGCACCGCTCACTTTGCATGATCCTCTCAATGAGGCTGAGACTCAGGAATGGCTGGGCAAAGTTGAGGATATTTTGAATGCTTTGCTCGCCATTGGAACACTTCTGCAGACAATGTCTGGGCGCCAGACGGAGCGAGATCTATGCCCCGAAGATCTCATCGAAGCCGTTCCGCCCGTTGTCGAGCAGGTTTTCGATCACTGCATCATTCCTGCTGTTGAATCACGCCCAGGCGGCAAGGATGCGGAGCATTTCAAGTTTTTCTCGGCCCAGCGACGCATCATTGCAAGCCTGATTCATCAAAGTAAAAAGGCGTTGACTCTTTTCGCGGACTTTTTATCCCGAATTGAAGTGCCTGAAAGCCCTATCAACTCCGCTTTATTCTTCGCTGCCAAGTTGATCTTCGTTGAAAATGCACACAACGAGAGAGACTCCGCTGTTGGATCTGCAAAGTTCGAGCCAGCAAGACGTGGAGCAATGGACGTGCTCGCAAAAATCTTCGCTCGGTATCCAGCCCAGCGGTCCTATATCTTGGATCAAATCCTAGGTTCTTTGGAAAAGCTCCCTTCCACCCGTCAAAGCGCCAGGCAGTTCAAACTGGCTGACGGGAAAAACATCCAACTTCTCACGGCGTTGGTCCTTCAACTTGTGCAGACCACTGCACTGGAAACACCTACACGCTCGAAAACCAAGCGTCGACTACAAGCTTCAACAGATGACGACGATGATGAATTGATGGGCGGCGATGAGCCTGATGACGACGATGACGACGAGTCTCTGGAGCGCTTGGCGGCCAAGGTCAACAGACTATACGACAACGCCATTCGAAGCGCACAATACATCGTGACATTTATAGTGCAGCGTGCCATGAACGCGACCAAAAGTGGCGATCAGCCATTCCGAAACATTCTTGATCTTTTCACTGAAGATTTGATCAACGTGCTCGGATCTACCGATTGGCCTGCGTCGGAGCTGCTTCTTCGAATCATGGCGTCGCATATGGTCGGCATTGCAGATCTCGACAAGAGCTCGGCTCAAGCGAAGAGCATGGCTCTCGAGCTTCTAGGATGGATGGGTTCTGCAATTTCGGATTTGATCGCAACCGCTCAACATATGCTTCCCGCTCTGGAGGACGCCGATAGTGAGCTTACGGATTCCCTCAAGCAGCAGTTCGAGGATTTCTCTAGTCGTGCGCTACACCCACAGGACTTGGTCGCACCAAATGGCCCCTACCGAATGGCCCTTGAGTATTTGTCACAAGATACGAGCTCGGACAACTCTCAGCTGACTAGCACAAGGGGCTTTTATTTGGCTGCGTGGGCGAAGGTCGTTTGTAACCTCTATTACAACTCCGAAGACAAGGAAGAAATGCCAGAAGACGATATGACCAACGAACTGGTGGTTCTCCTATCGAGATCCTTCTCCGATTCTCGCTGGCTGGAGACACACAGGAAGTTCAATTCCATCTCCAATGTTCATGGAAAGTTTGCCTATATCCTGACGGTTCTGAATTCGGGCTTTGGCAAAGCATTTGATACCATTCTCAAGGTCCTTCTAAATTCAATTGCTAGCGACCAAGCCAAGGTTCGCAGCCGAAGTTTGAAGAGTGTCATTGAAATGCTCGAGAAAGATCCAAATCTTCTTGATCGGGATGCCTCAGTTATGCATCTGATTCTTCGTTGCACCACGGACGCTTCACCTATGGTCCGTGATTCGGCCTTGTCCTTGATCGCCAAATGCATAGGGCTTCGACCGAAGCTGGAGGAACAAGGGTGTCGCAGTATCCTTGCGTGCGCTGCTGATCCCACGGCCGGTGTTCGCAAGCGCTGCATTGGTCTGTTGAAAGAACTCTACCACAAGACCCATCGGCAAGAGCTCAAGTTGGCCATCCTTGATAGCTTCCTTCAACGGACGGGCGATCATGAGGACAGTGTGGCAACCTTGGCCCGTCAAACTTTCGAAGAAATTTGGCTTGTCCCATTCCATGAGTCAATTGATGCCATCTCCGACGGACCAAAGCTTAAGATCGCACTCGGGGAGCAGGTCGGGTTGATCGTCAGCCTTGTTGAGCGCAGTGACAACGCCCTTGACTCTCTTGGCATCTGTTTGAGGGCGGTACTTTCCGAAAAATCCAAGTCTGCGACCCTTAATTTCAAAGTCTGCAAATCGATGGTGGCCATCATGTTCCAGAGACTCGTGGAAGATGCCGATGCTTCTCCACAAGAGTTCAAGCAAGCCCTGCTCCAGACAATAACCGTCTTTGCCAAGGCCAACGCAAAGCTGTTCAGCCCAGATCAATTGGAAGCCTTGCATCCGTACATCGGCAACCTTGCTAATGCGGACGACCTATTCCTGTTCCGATCTGTGGTCGTGATTTACCGATGTGTCTTACCGTATCTATCCTCCTCCCACAACAAGCTGCTCAAGGACGTTCAGAATGATCTCTTCAAGAGTGTCGCCAAGCTGAGTCGTCACGAGTTGAATGAGGTCATGGCTTGTCTGTGGACCATCAATGGTGTCTTGCAGAACACAGACCGACTCGTCAAGCTGACTCTGTCCGTTCTCAAGCCATTGCAGCAATACAAGAGCGTCGACCTGTCATCGCCCGACAATGCTAAGATATCAGCACGTGCCAAGAGCTACCTCAGAATCGCAGGTTGCGTCGGAAAGCATTGTGATCTCGAGAAGTATATTCCTCATTTCAAAAATTCATTTCCGACATGGGCTACTGGCTCTAGTAGCTCCGTGGCTGCCCTGATGGTCGACTGTATCCTTCCATTCACTAGCTCCAACCAGCCTACTGAGCTTCGAGTTACGGCTCTTGAGAGCGTGGGTTCCATCTGTCAATCTTGGCCCGCGCAGTTCGGCCGGGAGCCCACTCGAAAGATGTTCGCACAGGTGTTCAAGGAAGATGCTCCTGGGTTGCAGCATATAGTGCTTCGGTCTTTCGCAGATTTCTTCTTCATTCACGAGGGCAAACATGAGAAAGGAGTGGTACCAACTCCCGAGGCAGCTGCCCAGGAGGATTCCACCCGGCTCGGAGGGTCACTGAGAGCTAGCGATAATGATGGCGCTGCTGCATTGATTGCCCAACACTTCCTCAAGAACATGCTGAAGGTTGCACAGTCCCGACAGGATACTTACGCGCTGACCGCTATCGAACTCATTGCAAGCATCAACCGTCAAGGTTTGGTGCATCCCAAGGAATGCGCGGGAGTCCTCGTCTCGCTGGAGACATCGACTGATCCAAAGATCGCCAAGGTCGCTTTTGACACGCACAAGATGATTCACCAACAATTCGAATCTATGTTCGAGCGAGAGTACATGCGAGCCATTCAAGAAGCCTTCTACTATCAGCGCGACGTGGTCGGCGATTCGAACGGTGCTACCCCTCGGCCTTTCGTTGCAAAGCTTGCTCCTCTATTCGAAATCGTCAAGATCAGCAACAGTCGGTACCAAAAGAAGTTCCTTTCCAATCTTTGCTCTAAGGCGGACTTTGAGTTGAAGAAGCTTGATGCCTCTGGTGACCCCCCAGAACATCTCCTGATGGCCCGCTTCATCTCTCAGAATCTGGCATATTTCGACTATGCTCAGTTGGCTGAACTGCTACCTACCGTTGGCTGTCTCGAGCGAATTGTCTCTTCGACCGGCACTGTTGTTGCGCATGCAATCGAAACAGATCTATTCCCAAGTCCAATTGGTCCACCTGTGGTCGAGACTCCAACTGGCATGATGAGCCTTGGCCCTGATGTGCCGATGCCGATGCCTCCCAGTGTCTCGCAGCCAGTCAATCCCGCAACTCTACGACTCTTGACCACCGCTGCCGCATCACTCTCTATGCTTTGGGAAGCGCGAACCTATCTGCGCCGTCTCTATGGACTCAACTCACACCAGAAAGACAAGGATGGCAACGGCAAGCAGAGCGCCAAGGAGCTCAACAAGACGGCCACCAAGGTTCATGGTGTGACTGGTGAAAAGTTCTGGGAAGCCGTTGTGGGAAATATGGCCTCGCTCGACAGTGAAGAAGCTATGCTCACCAAGTGCCGTGAATTCTCGACCTTGCTGGCCATTGACGAGGAGTTCAAGGTCGACCGGGAGAATGATGGGGAGGGCGACAGCCTCGACGCAATCGGAGATGCCGATGATATGATTGGCTTTGGTGGATCTCGTCCAATGAAGCGCAAGAGCTCTGTTTCCAGCACCGGTCTGAACAAGCGACCCAAGGCCCGCAAAAGCTCTGTCGGCAGGAAGCCATCTAGTGCCGAGCCTGATGACGGCTGGGATTAGAATGATGCCTGCCCTTTTCAAATCAAAAATAACCCCAGCCGATGCGATCCGAATATTTCACACTCTTCAGAGAGTTATCTTGTCTTTTCAATCTTGCATATCAGGCGAAGGCCGGCGTTTATTTTGACATTTTTTTCTTTTCTGCGTGGGGTATTACTGGGCACGGCTTCTCTTACTTATACCAAGACCGGCGGCGGGTGATACATAGCTCTTACTTGCCTTCCTTTTTTTATGCATGTTGTGGCGCGAGCGGAGGGTTCATTTGCTTCTTCAGAGTTGCAGAGCTACTCTACAGTACCTATGACTCGTTGATTCCAATTTTTCATGAGTATATAATAGAATTTACAGTACTTCAATCCAGATATCCCGTGCTAAATTGCTAATAACTACATAACAATATCATCAGCCCTTAGTCACGGCATAAACAGCCTAAAATAGTTCCCTGCCAAGTCCAGTCCTGTTTTACAGTCTCCACTTTCCGCAGGTGCCGATTCCCGGGCCCCCACGTGACCTCTACATGACGTCGGGCAATTGAGCTGGCACGCATACGGTGCTGGCACATTTCCTCTTCTTTGACTCTCTTCAAACACCTCCTTTCGTTTCGACAAAGACATTCGAGGTCACTCCTTTTGCATTTTTGCCAGCAGGCTCGGTCCTGCGTGGTTCACGTCGGCACATAGCTTATCTCCACTTCCTTGGTCTCTCCTGCGGCTTGCGCTCGCTCACGATGCGCGCGGCGGTACTCCGGAGTCGTCCGGACGGCCCTGCGCTGAGGTCAATTGGATCTCTGGCGACTAGTTTCAAAGCTTCAAAGACTGCTTTGCCTGCCAGATTCCCAATCACCCGCTCGTTGAACACCTCCTCTCGCCGTCCCCTGTCCCAGCGCCGCAGCGGCCCGACTCCCAATGTGTCGATCCCGATCCGGTCCCTGTCCGATAAGGTGGCTGCAAAGGTCACCGTCAAGCAACGACCAAAGGTCCTAGCAGCTCTTTACAAGTCCTTCGCCTTCTGTGGTTTCTTCGTTATCGGTACTGGTGTCGTTATCGTCGCCTTCTTCCTCTATGATGCGAGTACATACCGCGAAACCCCCAGTGCGGAGGATATCCCTGTCTCGGAATTGGCTCTCAACCCGCGTCGTGGTGGACCCAAGAATTTGCCAATTGCGGATTTTCTCGTCGGTGATTACGATTCGGATTCTATGGTTCAGCAGAAGGATAAGCCTCGTCTGGTTATTCTGGGTACTGGTTGGGGTAGCATTGCGCTGCTTAAGAACTTGAACCCGGGTGACTACCATGTTACCGTTGTTTCTCCGACTAATTACTTCTTATTTACTCCCATGTTGCCCTCTGCTACGGTGGGCACGCTTGGGCTTCGGTCTCTGGTTGAACCTGTGCGACGCATTATTGATCGTGTTAATGGGCATTTCTTGAAGGCTTCTGCGACGGATGTTGAATTTTCGCATAAGTTGGTTGAGGTCTCGCAGGTTGATCAGGATGGGAACACGAAGAACTTCTACCTTCCTTATGATAAGCTTGTTATTGGTGTTGGTACGTGTGACAATCCGGAAGAGACTGGGGTTCGAGTCGTCTTGGTGGACTGCTGAACTAACGCAATATCTGATCAGGCTGCGTGACAAACCCACACGGTGTCAAGGGTCTCGAGAACTGCAACTTCTTGAAGACTATTGACGATGCTCGCAAGATCAAGAACAAGGTGCTGGATAACATGGAACAGGCCTGTCTGCCCACTACTACTGACGAGGAGCGCCGGCGCCTGCTGTCTTTCGTTGTCTGTGGTGGTGGTCCCACTGGTGTCGAGTTCGCTGCTGAGCTGTTCGATCTACTCAATGAGGACCTGCTTCACTCTTTCCCTCGGATTGTCCGCAATGAGATTTCCGTCCACATCATCCAGAGCCGAACTCATATCTTGAATACTTATGACGAAGCGCTTTCCAAATACGCTGAGGTACGCGGCTGAACATCGCTATTGTGATGCCTGTTATACTAATGCTAAATAGAGCCGTTTCTCCCGTGACGGCGTTGAAGTCTTGACCAATGCCCGAGTCAAGGAGGTCCAGAAGGATCGCGTGCTTTTCAGTCAAGTTGAGGATGGTAAAACTGTCGTCAAGGAAATTCCGACCGGATTCTGCCTTTGGTCTACTGGAGTTTGTGAGTACTTCGCTTCATGCAATCCTCGCCTCAGTTCTAATTTCCCGTTCAGCTCGCGCCGAGATCTGCGAGACCCTCTCCGAGAAGCTCGAGGGGCAAAACAACAAGCACGCTCTGGAAACCGACTCCCACCTCCGCGTGATTGGCGCTCCCCTAGGCGACGTCTACGCTATTGGCGATTGTTCAACTGTCCAGAACAACGTTGCCGAAAATATCATTAAGTTCCTACGCACCATCGCCTGGGAAAAGGGCCGTGACCCGGAGAAAGTGCATCTAACCTTCACCGAATGGCGCGACGTCGCCAACCGCGTGAAGAAGCGCTTCCCACAAGCATCTAACCATCTCCGCCGTCTAGACCGCCTCTTCGAACTGTACGATGTCGACCACTCCGGCACTCTGGACTACGGCGAGCTATCCGAACTCCTACACCAAATCGATACCAAGCTCACTTCACTGCCTGCCACTGCCCAGCGCGCGAACCAGCAGGGTGTCTACCTGGGCCGCAAATTGACCAAGATCGCATCCGCCCTACCCGGTCTCAAGGCTAATGAGATTGATTACGGTGACCTGGACGAGGCTGTCTACAAGGCGTTCAAGTACAAGCACCTGGGCAGTCTGGCGTATATCAGCAACGCTGCTATTTTCGATTTTGGCGGTATGAGCTTCAGTGGTGGTGTTATTGCTATGTATCTCTGGCGTAGTATTTACTTCGCAGAGAGCGTTAGCTTCCGGACGCGTTGTATGTTGGCGATGGATTGGGCTAAGCGTGCTCTTTTTGGAAGAGGTATGTTCCATCAATTCGCTATACTTGACTTCAAAGGGATCATTCTGACTAATTTGTTCTGGCAGATCTTATGAGCTTCTAAACCATATCTACAGTACCTCTTTCTTTGCACCTACTCATCCTGGATAATTATTTTCTGGGGAGAGTCCAGGGCTGTCTTGTCTTTTCTGATGCTGAGCTGGTTCGGCATGAAACATTCATAGATCATTGTTTGCTCCATTGAGCCAGCCTAGGGCTTGGGCTTTTTTTTCTATCTCCCCGAGTTCTTTTTGTTCTAGGCGGGATAGATCTAATGGGCTGTCTGTCTTTGTTTGATGTATGGGCCGAGTTGGCCATGCATACCTACGTACTTGCTTCTTCTTTTTCTTCACCTTTTTTTTTTTTTTTTTGCCTTGCGTCGGATTTTCTTTGACTTTTATGAGCTCTTGCACATTGCTGCATGCATATATTTAGTATCTATAGCCTGGATTGTGTATGTACACTTGCATTGAAATGAATATGTCTCCCATGGGTATGTCAACGGCTACGTTAGATATATATTTTGTCCGGGTACTCGGTAGATATCCACCTGTAACTCGAGGTACTAGGTTTAGGTACCTAGCTTGGTTATAACTTAGTTATAGCCTGTTGCTACCTAGATTTACGTAGAATGCTTGTCAAATACCATTTTAAGCACCGAATATATTTACAGTTACCAGGTGCTAGACTTTGGAAGTAGACAAGGTGGATTTATTTCCATTGAAATACAGACAATGGTGTGTTGTGAAACATGAAATGTATTTGTATTGACCTCGATCCGGAGGTATCCAACCCGAGTGGGTTGCCCAAACGCCAACCAGCCCCAGAAGCGCCTCGCTAAAAGAAACCAGAGAAAAAAAAACCACAGAGGAGCCGGGAAAAAGACGCAGCTCCGCAGCGCCGGTCAGGGAAAATTCTGCGGTGCAGTCCTCAAGCTACCATGGTATCGACATCGCCGTTATTGGCCATCACGGTATCGCCGGAACCATTTTGGCTGTTTCCATTGTTGGCCGCATTATTACTGTTGTTACGGGACTGGGTGTTATCATTGTTGTCGCCGAGCAGGCCGATGTCCAGCTTATCCGGGATATCCTTCTTGGCGTCTCGGGCCTTGTGTTCGGCGAAAGCACGAAGCTTAACGAGATTTCGCAGGCGCGCTTCTTTACGAGCGCCCTGGTTCTGGAGGATGGCCTCATTGACACGCTGTGCGATGTCTTTACGGAGGCTAGGGTCTAGGAGGCTGGCGAGGGAGGGGGTCAGATTGTCGCTGGGAAAGATCAGTAGAGCAAGCGTCCGCTCCAAGTCCTCGAGGAACTGGGGGTTGGTTGGAGCCCGGGGTGCGAGCTGCGCAGTCGCGAATTCCAGGGCGGGACTGATGTCGCCGTCTGGAGTGGAAGTGCAGGTGCGGATTAATTCTATTAGTTGCAGGCGCAGGAGCGCGAAATGCAACGCGGGGTTTTCATCCAAGATCTATTCAATCTTGTTAGCCGATGCACATGACAGAATGTGTGAGATGTGCAAGACAAATTGAAGGCAATGGTTGTTGTTCATACTGAGGACTGAAGATGTTTGACTATCCGCAACTCCCCGAAGGGTGTAATAGGAGTGGTGCATGAAACTTTGAATAATCATAACAACAGGGGGAGAGGTGGTGAAATCGGAGCTAAGTGTAGAGTAGAATCTTACCTGAGGATTCAGTTCGTTGATCTTTTCAATGGCTGCCTGGATATTCCCCGAGTGGATGAAGGTCCGAATCTCAACTCGTACCTGGATCGACTCCAGATCGGTCCGCAGTTGGATGTTGGCCTCGACAGCGAATTTACTCGCAGCAGCAGGGTAGCCGTTGGTGATGAGGTAGTCCATAACCAGGTAATTGATATCACTAGAGCTGGGTATTAGCAGCTGTTGCAAATGACGAAGTCATGTTCATAGACGGCAGAAAAAAAGAATGTGACGAAGGGGTCAGGTAGACAAGTCAATGTTTTTCTCTTCAAGGTTTTTCAGAGAGATTCCCAACTTGAGTTTAAGATCATCATGTCACGGCAAGCCGAGGTGGGAAGGAGTGGACATAGGCTGGTAGCGGGAGGGAGGTTGGCGACTCACGTTTTGGACGGCTTCACCTCGTCGACCTTCCGCTCGAACTGGTGCCATGTTGGCGTGGCAGTTGAGGGAGTACGAGACATCTGTGCAGTGTTAAAAAACCCCAGCTTCACACGGGTAGTCAACACGCCAAGCAGCATACAAGATTAGTGGAGGACATTGCGTGGTAGGTACTACCACCGAGTGGCAGGATTGCAGAGATTCAGCTATGTGACAAGCTGAAGGGCGACCCGAGAGACGACAGCCATGGAGGAAAGGCAGAACGCTGGAGTGGGAGAATGAAGCCCTGGAGGAAGAAGAAGTGAAAAGAAAAGAGGAAGTCGAGAAGAGCGGAAGAAAGAAAATGACTTAAGCGATTATGTCAGCCACAAGCGAAACGGGCGTCACGCGCTAAGCCCAATCGATCGCAACTGAGACGAGTCCAGCAAAACCACAAGATAAGAGACCCCCCATTACCCTCTCAAGTCCAAAGGACCCTATTCCCGATTGCTTGTGTCCGGGTGCCATGGTGTGAGGCTCCTCTGACAGTGAATATGGAGTCGACATCGCCGTTCTATTCGCTTGTTCCGGAGGCCAAGTACTCTCCGCCATGGCAGGACTTGAGCATCATCGGTATTGCTGGGAGCTCCGGCTCTGGCAAGACTTCAGTGGCTATGGAGATTGTCAAGTCGCTGAATCTGCCCTGGGTGGTGATTTTGGTCATGGTATGTATACTAGCCTTGATCATTTGATCTTGATCGGACCTTCTAACATATAAGCACGCGACAGGATTCGTTCTACAAGACCTTGACTCCCGAGGAGCATGCCAAGGCCCATGCCAATGAATATGACTTTGACTGCCCGGAGTCGATTGATTTTGACCTCCTGGTAGATACTCTCAAAGATCTGAAGCAAGGGTAAAATCTATTCATCTATTGATTTTCATGTATGACCGTCTCTAATCGGGACTGTGCTTAAAGCAAGAAGGCGCATATTCCCGTCTACTCGTTTGCCGACCACCAACGGCAAACCCAGACGACCACCTTATATTCTCCCCGAGTGCTCATCCTCGAGGGTATTTTGGCCCTTCACGACCCGAGAATCTTGAATCTACTCGATGTCAAGGTATAGTAGTGAGCCACAAACTGTCAGCGTTGGCCATTCAAGCTGACAACCACGATAGATTTTCGTAGAGGCCGACATGGATGTCTGCTTGGGACGCAGAGGTTGGAGTTCACCATTTCTGTTCGAACAATTTTTCAGTACTGACGCCTTGTTATATTACAGTCCTTCGCGACGTCCGCGAGCGTGGTCGAGACATTGAAGGCATTATCAAACAATGGTTCGCCTTTGTGAAGCCCTCTTTCACCAGATTTGTGGAACCTCAGCGACCGATATCTGGTAGGTACCTGCAAGCGTTAGTTCTCATCGTTCGAAAACGGTCTAATTTCGTGGCTTAGATATTATCATTCCTCGTGGTATTGAAAACACGACCGCTATTGGTAAGCCATCCTTTTGGAATCATATCACCAACCCTACCGATACTAACTTTTCAAAGACATGGTCGTGAAGCATATTCAGCGTAAGCTCCAGGACAAGTCGGAGAAGCATACTGAGGCTCTCCGGAAGCTTGGCCTCTTGGCTGCCAAGGTCGAATTGCCGGCCAACGTGCATGTCATGCCCACCACCCCGCAATTCGTGGGCATGAACACCGTTCTGCAAGACCCAGCGACGGAACATGTCGATTTTGTCTTCTACTTTGATCGACTTGCCTCGATCCTTATTGAGAAGTCCGTCCCCGTTGCCCCCCCCCCCCCCCCCCCCCCTATATGCTACAAATCCTGATTACTGACTTTTTGAACCTACAGAGCCCTGGATATGACAACGTATGTCCAGGCCACAGTGGAGACACCACACGGTAATAAGTACATGGGCGTGAACCCCAAAGGTTCTGTCTCTGCAGTTGCCATCTTACGTGGAGGTTCTTGCCTGGAGACTGCTCTGAAGCGGACCATCCCAGATTGCATTACTGGCCGTCTCCTGATCCAGACCGACGAAAGCAGCTCCGAGCCAGAGCTGCATTACCTCAAGCTTCCTCTCCAGCTGGAGGAGCATTCTATGGTTATGCTCTTGGATCCACAGATGGCCAGTGGAGGAGCTGCCCTGATGGCTGTCCGTGTCTTGGTTGACCATGGCGTGTCAGAAGAAAGGATTGTCTTCGTGACGTGTGCTGCTGGTGAAACTGGTATCAAGCGTCTGGTTGCAGTCTTCCCTAAGATCAACGTCATTGTTGGTCGTATTGAGGCGGATGGTGAGCCACGCTGGATGGAGAAGCGTTACTTTGGATGTTAGGTTGTCCTCACGCTCCTTTTTTGCGTTTGAATTACTCCCTTCGTCAGGTAAATAAGGAAGTCGCTCGTCAATGAAGTACATATGGATCATGACCTTTAATTTTGTAAAAAAGGCTTACCGGGAGACCCTGGGAAAGGCCGACTGGCAGAACCAACAATTCAGCAGTAAAGCTGTGTTCCCATTAGCTGTAACCCATTTGGCACCGTGACAAGCCCAATAACACTTGATCAAATATCTACAGTAGTTGACCAATAAAATGAGACCCGACGGAAGACTCCTTTTGAGGCAAGGCTCACGTGCCTACACACCGCCTGTTGAAATACCGGCAGAAAAAAGAAATTTGTCCGCAGTTTGCGCTGGACACTCCATTTCTTCTACGTAACATCGTCCCCCAGAATTCTGTCAGCTGTTTTTATTCTGTCAATCAAAAATCTTGGTTGCATTGTTGAACACAGCTCAACTTCACAATGGCAGGCCAGGACAAGAAGAAGTCCAAGAAGACCGGAGCCAGAGAGGCTGGCCCGGTGATCAGTACGTGCAACTTCTAGTTAACAGGAAGAGAATCTACACGGGCACAGCTCACTGACTGATGGAAATATAGCTGATCCCCGTTTTGCGAATATCCAAAGCGATCCTCGTTATCGCCTGCCGAGCAAGCGCCAGACTCATGTCAAACTCGACAAGCGCTTCCAGCACATGCTGGAGGACAAGGACTTCTCCCGCAATGCTGCCGTGGACCGATATGGACGCAAATTGGCAAAGGACGATACCAAGAAACAACTGAAGAAGTTCTATAGCTTGGAAGATGACGATGAAGACGAGGAGGACGACGAGGCTCTGAGCGCAGATGACGACGATGAGGTCCAAAAAGAGTTGAAGCGCGTGGAAGAACGCTCATATGACCCGGCTAGAGATGGTGGTTTCACAGACTCGTCATCTGAAGAGAGCTCCAGCGATGACGACGACGAAGACGAAGCGGAGGTTGAAGATGATGAAGTCGAGTTCCCAGACAAGCAGCAAGCCAATGTGCCGCTCGGAGAGGTTACGAATCGCATCGCCGTTGTCAACTTGGATTGGGATAACATTCGCGCTGAGGACTTGATGGCTTGTTTCTCCAGTTTCCTACCAGCGGGTGGCCGTGTTCAAAATGTGACTGTGTACCCCAGTGAATTCGGAAAGGAGCGCATGGAGAAGGAAGAGATCGAGGGTCCTCCAAGAGAAATTTTTGCCTCAGCCAGCGGAGGTCCTGCAGATGAGGACGAGGAGGAGGAACTTGATTCTGAGGAGGAAGAGGAGCAAATTAAGAAGTCTCTGCTCAAGCCCGACACGGGCGAAGAATTCAATTCTACGAAACTGCGGCAATACCAACTGGAGCGACTCCGCTACTTCTACGCTATCCTTACGTTCTCCAACAAAGAATGTGCCAAGCACGTTTACGACCTCGTCGATGGTGCCGAGTACCTTTCCAGCGCCAACTTCTTCGACCTTCGCTTCGTTCCCGATGATACCGATTTCTCCGATGACAAGCCTCGCGATGCATGCTCTCGAATCCCCGATGGGTACAAGCCGAACGAATTCGTCACAGACGCTTTGCAACACAGTAAGGTCAAGTTGACCTGGGATGCGGACGACAAGTCACGGAAAGAGGCACAGGCTCGGGCGTTCCGCGGTTCTCGGAAAGAAATCGATGAGAACGACCTGAAGGCCTACCTTGGAAGCGATAGTTCCGAGAGCGAGGATGAGGAAGATGGCGGCGTGGAGGTGGTCGATAACACTGCAAACGAGGGCACAAGTGTCAAGCTTTCCAAGAAGGAGGCCGAGAGACAACGCATGCGTGCATTGCTGGGTCTGAGCACCGAGCCTACTCCTTCATCCAAATCAGCTGGCCCTGTCGGTGAGATGGAGGTTACCTTCACATCTGGTCTCGCCGGCGGCCGTGGCAAGGATACTGATATCTTTGAGAACGAGCCTCAAATTGAAGAGACGGCTCTCGAGCGCTACGTGCGGAAGGAGCGCGAACGCAAGAAGAGACGCAAGGAAAAGCGTCAGGCCGAGAAACGGGGTGAGGATCCAGATGCGGAGGGTGGTTCTGATGCGGAGGATGAACCTGCTCCAGAGGAGCAAGCGGAAGAAGAGTTGGGCTTCAACGATCCCTTCTTCGACGACCCTAGTGGCAAGGCTACATCTGCAGCCCGTCGCAAGGAGGAGAAGCGCAAGAAGCGCGAGGAACGTGCTGCTGCGGAAGCTGCCTCGGCTGCCCAACGCGCCGAACTGGAGCTACTGATGGTGGACGATGAGAAGGCCAAGATCCAGCACTTTGATATGAACGAGATTGAAAGGGCAGAGAAACAGGCCCGGCGGAAGGGCAAGAGCAAGGGCAAGGGCAAGACCAAGGAGGCTGCCGCTGCGGTTGCGGACGATTTCAATGTCAATGTCAACGATCCCCGTTTCTCTCGCCTGTTTGAGAGCCACGAGTTCGCCATTGACCCGACCAACCCTCGCTTCAAGGCCACCTCCGGCATGAAGGCCCTCCTAGACGAGGGTCGCAAGCGCCGACACACTGGAGATGACGGTGAGCCGGAGGAACCTACGGACAGCCGGGATCGGTCAAAGAAGCAAAAGAAGGGCTCTAAGGAGTCTGGACTGGATGACTTGAAACAACTGGCTGCTAAGGTCAAGCGGCGGTCCAAAGCGTGAACAAAAAAGCTCCTGTTGATTTACTTTTAATTTAGTTTCTAGCGGCATGATGAACCCACATAGATACTCTTTCTCATTCCCATGGTTCCTATCTTATATCATATCTCACATGTTATAGTGTCACGTATCTCATTTGGCTAGGACACCGACATCTCACGCAGCGACCTTGTAGATACCAATAAGCAGATTGTCACTCAATAACAGTCATTAAGAGAGCTCTCACCGAGTCGACTGCACATCGCGACTGGACTGATGCAGTGTCACCTTGCAAACTTGCTACTTGAGGCTGAGATCATGTGGCATGCCCGTTGTCCGCTCTTCACCGCCCTTTTCCATCGGCTCATCTCTCCACCCTTTCTTGATCCCACCACTCCCCACTCTCCTCGCTCTCTTCACCATCTACTCAAAACGACGCTGTCTGAGAGTCGTTTTCTTTTCCTTGACCACACTACTTGTTGTTTGTGGGGTCCTCGCCTACCAATTCCCCTCCATTGATATTCCCCCAGACGCCCCACTGTCTGCAGCCCATCCCACTTTCCCTTCTCCAACTCTCCCCCCTCCATCGAAACTCGATCACGCTTCTGATCTCCCCCGCCATCTCTTGAGGATGGTCTCTGCCCGGTGGAATTAGGTCATGGGTAGATGCAGTCTAGATCCATCTAGCTGTCTCCTACCCATCGTTACACTGCGTTTCTTGTCCGGACCGTTTTCGTCTTCCCTGCACTCCCTAGTACACATCTCTAACGGCGGCCCTGCACCACCCTCCGGGTGATTTCACCATGTTGGGTCGACTGCTTAGCACCGCGGCCTCGAGCCTCAATCCGGCGGCGTATTCTTCACGAAATCACGGAACTCCTCTTGAATCGGTGACTGAGGAGGAACACACATCCGGTCTTCTCTTCCCCGACGCCAGCCTCCTCCGCCGTTCCAACACCCACACATATCCACTCCAGACAACCTTCCACTCCCCCAATGCCTCCACAGCCGGTGCTTATGATGACCGCGGAGGATTAGAGCTGGATGCCATCAAAGATTTCCGGGTTATCGTGGCCCAAAATGCTCTAGGTGATCGTGATGCGTGCGTCCTGCTGGACACACGTGCCTCTGCTGACCAGCCCCCCACCGGTCTTGGTATTGACGCTCAAGGCCTTGACCAGCCCAGTGCACGGCATTCACGCACTGTATCCAGTCTTACCCGTGGTTCCCGCCGAGCCTTCCTCAATCAATCCTCCGTTGTCGAATCCAGCCCGCTCTCCAACGCTGCCGATGCTCGACGCGCCACACCAGCAAGTCCCGGTGCTTTCTCTCGAGCTCGGGGTCGCAGCTCCACACTGGCACCAGCAGGAACATGGCATGAACCTGGAGTCACACGACATGGTTCTGATTCCAATGACACTGGCTTGCTCAACTGCATCTTCGGCAGCAGTGCCTTCAGCTACCGTGGATCCTCGACGAAGATGCATATCATATCCGCAGATGATGAGCCGGGAATGGTCACAAGTTCCTCTCCAGCTGTTCGGAGTCCATTGGCCCGTGCCTATACTACTGGAAGTCCCTCAGGACTGATGGGGCCTCCACGAGTGTCGGAGGGCAAGCCACCCGCAAAAGTGACGGTTCTCGTGACTCGCATGTTCAGCGTCAACCTCCCAGAAGGAGCCGAGGCATCCGCTGAAAAGAACGATTACGCCAATGCCATCTACCAGGAATCTCTCCCGGAGATGGGCTTCCCTTTCCCAGACGTATCGAAGCGAAAGAAGATCAAGGAGAAGAAGACGCCAATGTATGCAGTTGCGATCACCATTCAAATCCCTTTGCTGGCCCGAAATTCTGGACGACCGGTATCCCGCTTCAGTACCCTCGGCCCTGATTCACCCCGAGTCGGTCTGTCGAGCTCATTGGATTCGGATTATCGCTGGCCGGGCGCCTTTCTCGACGACAGCTTGTCCGCAGCATCTCCTCCCGCCAGCTTGGACGAGCGTCTAGATCTTCTGGTCGACCACTGGGATGTCATCACCCGCACCTTGTCTCACCTGGAAAGGCTCGCTAGGAACGAGATCCTTTTCCTCCTGAAGAAGGTGGATTCCCTGTCTGGAGCCCACCCCAAACCCGCCAAGCCCCCGAACATGCAGAGGACGAATCAAACCATTGTCCATCTGCCCGCCAACATACTGTCCGTGAACTCGAAGCTCAAGGAGGAGGCAATTCGCAGTTCTCGTCGAATCAGTTTGGCTCTTCAAACACCCTATGTCCTGACTGGTCAAAGCCGATGGGGAGTGTGGCGAGAGGAAGGACGTTCCATCGTCCGTGGCCTAGGTGACAAGGATTCAAACTTCTTCTTCCTTGTACTGTTGACTGCGTTCTTGGGCAACCATACAGAATGGCTCAATGTCCTCGGACCAGAATGGTACCGTCGCCGCCACAGTCAGCAGCAAAAGGCTCAACAGGATAGCGAGCCCGTCCTGACCCACCGCACTGTCATCGTATGTCCCGATAAGATGACTGCCCGCCGTCTGATTTTTTTGCTGTCCGCTTTTATTCCATCCAAGCAACGCCTGGAGCCTCTACCGTCACCGATGCGACCCGGTACCTCGGCATCAATGCGTGCCATCTCCCAGAGCCCACCAGCTGTGCCGGTGCTACGCCAAGAGTCACTCCGCAGAGCGATTGAGCGACGTGCTCGTGCTCAAAGATTGAGACCTGGTGAGAGCTTTCACCACAGGCGCTCTGTCAGCATGTCGTCCCAGGACAATGCTCAGCGTCTTTCTGATGTGGCTGATCAAGCTACTCCTGTACCATCTACGGCCACGGCTCGCAGAGGATCAGATGCTCGTTCGATCAAAACATTGAGTGCGACCATCCAACCAAAGGACATTCGGGCACAGAATACCAGTGGAGCCACGACCTCAATGACCACTCAGAGTAGCACGGTTCCCGTACCGCATTTTACATCGCAGCAAACCCGTTCCAGCCAGGGAGGATCTGGTCGCAGTGCAGCAGATACCAATGAGAGCCTGGCATCGGAGACCTTGCTGAAAAACCTGCAACGAAGTGACAGTTCAGTTTTGAGTGGCAATGGCAGCCTACCTGCTGCTGGAGGACGGTGGGGTGGAATCTTCTCTGGACTTTGGAGCTCCCGCCAGGAGTCGTCCACCGATGGACCTGATTACTACTCCCCGGCTGAAGCCCGCAAGCGATCTGTTTCTACAATCTCTGGTTTACCCCCTCGTGCTCCGCCTACTCTGTCTCAGATGGTGAAAGAAGTGGCCGAGACTGAAGCAGAACATCGCCAGGAGGCTACGCAGAGTGGTAATATCTCTATTCCAGCCACTGCCAATAGCCCCGAGGATGATTCTCCTGAGCCATCGTCCCTTACTAGTCAGATCCGCGAGTCTCCCCTGAAACTTTCGGTCCGTGCGGATGAAGGTGTGGTCGATGTTGATCTCCCCTTACCTGGTTTCTTGTCCCTTTCTTCATCCGGTGACTCTACAATTGCCTCTCCCAGAAAGACTCGAACGTCGGTCACCAGCATGGATGCCATGGCCTCTACTCATAGTAGTGGATCTGGATTCCACAGTGCTGCGAAGGAGGCTGACGGCCCCAGTACTCATGTTGCTGGCTGGCTCAAGTCTTTCCATGAAGATTTCTCGCTCCAGGCGGTCCGACCTTATGCCGCTGTCGAGGCTGATATCAAGCGAGCCATGCGGGCGGAGCCCACCCCGTATACTCCGATGACGCCTGACGCCGAGGGCACCGAGAGGTGGGTGGATGTGGCGACAACGTTGATCGCCGATACCAGGACTTCTACGGTCAAGCGTCTTCGATTGAGACGGAAGATTATCGTGGGAGATCCCTATGGACAGAGTCATACGCCTCCATCGCCTGTCAACGCTTCCTACTCGGGCAGCTCTCGCAACTCGGGCGGGGCCGCAAGCTCAGCTTCCCCTTTCACCAGTTTCTTCACTGGCCAGGGCAGGTTCCCCGATGGCGCCTTCCCCGAGGCACAGGGTCCGAATCACGTCGAAGAGAAGTTCATTGAGGAGCCTGTCATGGACCTAGATGGGATTCTGGTGGATGCGGTGGAGCGAGTCCTCGGCCATAGTGGCTACTCGTCGCTCGCACATTCACGAGCCCCGTCTCCCTCGCGCGCAAGACGAGGTGAGGACAAGGGCCAAACAACTCCTCGGGGGGAAGAACCCCCACCCGTTGAGGTTCCACGCGCAGAGTGTCGGAAGATGCTACTCGGGGCCCTGGAGGAGGTTGTTCGGGCCGTCACCGCTGAGCATTGCCGTGAGGACGTAGACGGAGAGCTGGGAACCGCTGATCGAGAGCGGAGAAGGGCTTTGGCGGGTGCTGATAACACCCTGAGGCAAGGCATTCGGCGATGGCTGCTGGAGGTTGAGGACTGCTGGTGATTCACACCGAGACCTCGCTTAGTAGCTTTGGCATTTCCACTCTCTACATTCCTGTGAGAGTTTGTTCGGTTGGAGCACATTTCCACGGCCCATATTGCGTTTTGTTCATTTTTCTGCTACTTTGCATATGCGTTTTCTGTTTGATTATGATACCCATCTTTCTGTTGAGGCTACCTATACCTCACTCATTACTTTCAGAGGTCCATCTTTGATGTTTTAATACCATTCCAATTTGTGTTTTTCAAAAAAAAAAGTCTAGTCTTCTATGCAAAAGTCCTAGTCCACCCGAGTAGACATAGTGTTCTCATTTACTGTCCAATGTAAACCACTTCCACCTCATGTCCTTCCACTTCAACAGTCTTCCCATCAGGGGTGCTAGTCAGTTGGAGCGTCTTCAAGACCTGATCTGTCTGACCTGGGTTCACAACCTCAACAACAGTCCCAGCAGGCAGAGGACCATTAACCAACAACTGAATCCCCTCCAACGCATCACCCTCCGGCGCCTTAAGCTTAGGATTCACCACAGTCACCGAACCAGGACGCACCAAGATAGGCAACGTATCAAAGTCATGAGTCTCAGTATACCACTGACCACCCTCATACGACTTCGAATGATCAAACCAAGACACCCACTTCCCAGCACTCCCATCCTCAGTCTTCGGCACGTAAAAGGTAACCTCGCCATCCTCAGAAAACACAGGCGCAACCAACAAGTTCGATCCAAACATATACTGCGTATCAATAGAATACGTGTTCAAATCCCCAGGGAACTCCAAGAAAAGCGCTCTCATCAGCGGCGTTCCATCGCGGTGTCCGCGTAGTGCTTCCGCGAGGATATACGGCGTAAGAAGAATCTTGCGCTTCGCGCAATCACGTAGCACGGCCGAGCAATCTTCGCCGTAGATCCAGGGGACTCGGAACGAGGATGATCCGTGCAGACGGGAGTGAGATGATAACAGGCCGAATTGCACCCATCGCTTGTACAGTGCTGGTGGTGGTGTTCCTTCGAAGCCGCCAATGTCGGAGGCCCAGAAGATATACCCACAAAGCATGAGGCTTAGTCCGCCGCGTAGTGACTCGGCCATGGCCTCGAATGTGCTCTCACAATCACCGCCCCAGTGCACGGGGTATGCTTGGCCGCCCGGTGCGGTGCTGCGGGCGAAGAGGAGGCCTTGGTTAGGTCCGACGCGGTTGCTGAGCGTTTCGTAGACGATCTTGTTGTAGAGGAGGGCGTAGTAGTTGTGCATGCGTTCGGGGTCGGCGTTGTCGTGGTATTTGATTCCTTTTACGGGGATGCGTTCCGCGAAGTCGGTTTTGAAGCTGTCGACGCCCATTGACATTAGCCGTTCGAGGTGGTTGCTGTACCAGCTGCAGGCGGATGGGTTGGTGAAGTCGACGACGGCCATGCCGGCTTGCCAGAAGTCCCATTGCCAGACGGAGCCGTCGGTGCGCTGGAAGTAGGTTAGATTGTGGACTGTATAGGTTGGTGAGGAGGTGTGTGGCTGACCTTGATAAAGTATCCGTTCTTCTTGCCTTCTTCGAATAAAGGCGATGCTTGTCCGACATAGGGATTGATCCAAACACTAATACGTAAACCACGTTCCTTCAAGCGTTTGAGATACCCGATAGCGTCGGGGAACATCTCCTCGTCGAATTGGAAATCGCACCATTGGTACGACTTCATCCAGAAGCAGTCGAAATGGAAAACACCCAGCGGGATATCGCGGTCCTTAAACCCATCCAGGAATCCAGTAACCGTCTGCTCGTCATAGTTGGTCGTAAAGCTAGTCGTCAACCAGAGATTATAACTCCAAGATGGAACCAGACCCGGCCGACCCGTAAGAGTCGTATATCTCCTTAGGACATCCTTAGGCGAGTCCCCATAAACAATGAAATACTCAATCTCCTCACCAGGAACGGAGATATTCACTCGCGTAGTCCGCTCAGACTGAACCTCCAGACTAATCTTTCCAGGATGATTGACAAACACTCCATAACCCTTCGAAGACATATAGAACGGAATATTCTTGTACGCGAGCTCAGAGCTGGTACCGCCGTCCTCGTTCCACATATCGACCGTCTGTCCGTTCTTAACGAAGGGGCCGAACCGCTCGCCCAGGCCGTAGACTTTCTCGCCAACGCCTAGATCGAGCGCGGCGAGCATGTAGCCCTGCTTTTCGGCGTAGATTCCGTCTTCGTAGCGGTGCTTCTCGGTGCGTTGGTCTGCGACGTAGCCGATTGAGCGCCAAGAGTGACCGGTGATTTTCTTGCCGCTTGGAGCGCGAAAGATGAAGTCGAGTTCGTTGGCTGCGGTGTTGATGTCCAGGGCTAGGGGGCCGCTGGTGTAGTTGAGCTTGTTGGCTTCTTTATCGTGGGTTATGCTGCTGTGGCCGGAGGCAGTGTTAAGATGGTAGTGTGGGCCATTGTCGACTTGTCCTGCCCTGTTTGGGAGTCAGTTTTGCTCAGCTATACTGCTAGTACGAAGGAGGTATTACCAGTGGACGAGCTTCACGCCAATGATTCCTTCCTGTGGCGAGGTGACTTGTGCCGAGATGGTGGCTACAAACTGATCAGCATTCTCTTGAAGCCTGGGAGACGTATAATGGCCACAAGAACATACGTGAGTTCAATGTGTCTCCACGATGTCTCTGGAGCTTGTTCAGCAGAAGATGAACCGTCTCGTTCTCGGTACGAAGTCGCTCAATGTTGCTCATCCACTCAATCCGGACGCCTTCCTACAAGTCCAAAAGTCAGTTCTTTCTTTAAATCAAACAAAAAGCTAGCAATTGCCTTGGACGTACACGAAGGCACCACATTCCCTCTGTAAACTTCATCCTGGCTCAACAGCTGTTGCCAGCACGTAATTGTCTCTTAAAATGTTGGTTGTATCGCAGGTATCCGTATCCCCGCACTCGTAGCTCCAAGTTACTACTTTCCCCAAAGGACTCTAGCTCACAAAACAAGAGACCAGTAAACTAAAGAAAAGAGCGAGAATGAGGGGGAATACAGCAGACTATAGCTCTATTTTCAAGGCATGTCTGCCATTTCGGATTCCCCCATTCGACACGGAAGCCAGTCCGACATGGTCAGATGATGTGTAGCTTAACACGAGTCCGCTGCGTTGTTCTACTGGTTGTAGCGGGGCAATCCACAATTTGTCGGGGAACTGCGTGGAGTATGTAGGCAGTGGATACTATGATAGCTGGGGGAAATGCAGATTGACCAGGGTTGGTCCACCAACCAGCGTGGAGATGTCGATTGCGGTTGAATTCAGGGAGATTCGGCTAATTTGCCTCGTGTTGAGTTGTGCTTGGCGGGGTGTTTCGGTCTAAATTTAAGCGATTCTGAGAGGGAGAATTAGTAGGAGGACAGTCGGTAAGTTGGAAGAATTGAGGATGGGTTTTATGATAGAGTGGATTGATAAGTTGTTCGTTGATTACTGTTAACGATTAATATGCAGCTCTTCAAAGATACCGCAAATGAACATTGCATTCCAATGTGTCGTAGGAGCATACAGTATAGTAGATGGCATATCATATCCTTTCAAATTAACTATCACAGTACATGGAGTATAAACAACTAAGCTACCCTACTATGACAAAAGGGGTATACGGGGGCCTCTTCCAAGCTTCGATTCAGCATGATCTCCGAGACGCCACCGCGTTAAACCCTTCAAATCAGAGGACGCAGACTCCCACTCCTCGGACTGCCCATCAGGCTAAGACTTTCGCCCCGAGCGCGAGCCCTTGTCATCTCCGGCGACTTCAGCCCATCCCGATTATCTCGCGATTCTCGGGTGACTCGCGACGGCAAGCCGGGAGGAGGCGAGATGTGGTGACTGACCACGCTGGCAGGGAGCTCCAGAGACGGGATGGACGTGTCCATGAGATGTGCTGTAGTGGGCTCGACCTTGGTCGAGACCGGGCGGACGTGTGACTCGCTGTAGAATTGCTGTAGCTGCGCGGCATCCTTGCAAAATTCCTCCAAGGCGTTAAGGATGATCTCGGGAGCCCGATAGAGATTCGCAGAGTCGATGTCCTTTGACCCGGGCTGTGGGAGGGGACTGCCGATTTCATGGAGTGGCCGGGTGAGCGGCGACAGGCGTGGTGAGATGCGATCGAGAGGATCGTGCGTTGCAGTGCGCCCGCGGTAATCCGCCCGATTGTGATGCTCGTAGCGGCCTGCATCTCGGCTGGCTGCGCTGCGCGTGCTCACGAGTCGGTTCGCAAGCAGCAAGAAATGACCCTCGTCGGTGATTTGGACGATAATGCTGCCATTCCGGTGGATGAACTGCGGATACTTGTAGTCTAGCTTGCCCCATGAATATGAGACCTCCACGTCCGCAGGGAATGCTGTGCATGCTTCAAAGTCCAAGACAAAGTCAAACTTTCGCAGGAGGGCCTTTTGGTAATACAGGTTGTCCGGTGGTCCCGGCTGTGCGAATGATGCATTGTTGAAGACGGTATGAACGGGGCCCTTGGGAGGAGGAACCTTCAGCCGGATTTCGTATGGCTTGCGGAAGGGTTGGGTCCTGTCAATGGCGCATCCTTCCGCAATTGGTACTTGGACCAATTTGAGACCGAATTTCTCGGCAGTTGAAGCCCATGAGTGGACAGTATCTTCAATCAGCTTCGGCGTGGTGTTCATCCAGCTGAGCTCAATATGGAAGCAATTTTCGGGATTGTGCAGCCGATCATAATGGAGATCAATGACTTCTGGGCGATTCGATCGTTTCCGACTGTCAACGTCGTATTTGAGCGACTTAGACAGCATGATGGCAACTTTGTTCTTGAACTTGGACGGAGTATTTGGCGTTGGCGGCACCTTGTCGTCGGTGCTGTCCGAACGAGTGTGGAAACTAGACGGAGAGTCGATCACATTTCCAATTGCAGGCGTCGATGGCATCGACTTGTCGGCTCGGAGTTGAGGGAACCATCCACCTCGAGATTCCGGGCGCGTCACGCGATACTCGGCAGAGATCTGGTAGAAATAGTTGCCATCGCGGAAATTGTGTCGCTTCTCCACGTGCTGGAACAGGCCGTGCTTCATCAACTCATTGCCAAATCCAACCGCTTCTTCGCGGGTATCGATGTCCCGGAAGTTCTGCAGCAACCAAGTTGTAAACTCGAAGCCAATGAAGCAGTTGTAATGCAGCCGCCAATGCCACCTTCTATCCATCATTCGCACGCCCTTATCACCCTGGATGATCTGCGCAAAGCTAGACAAGTTGATACTGGATCGCTCCAGTAGCTCCGACTCGGGAAGAAGCTGAGCCGGCGGGTTGTCGAGTCCCGGGTCGGTGAGCAACAGCCGATCTAGCTCGGCAGCAACCACTTCAGATGGGTTTCGAGTTTGATACATGATGTTGAGTGGGTTCGCATCCCTCTTCTTGGTCGAAATTTCAAACCGCTTCTCCTCGGCAGACACGTACTTGTGTCGCTGCCAGATGTGGGTGAGGTGGCTGATTCCAAGTAGGTGGATTTCCTCCTCGTTATCGTCATTGAAAGATTGCAGATGGCGTCGGGAATTCGTGTGCAGATGCATTGGGATCAGGACATAGCGAACTCGCCAGAAGTGGAGCTGCTGTGCCGGATTATGGAGGTAATCACGATGGCCAGCCACGTAATTGTCGGCATAATTCCAGTTGTATTCCTCCGCGGTCGGGTCTAGCTTGATGTCTTTAATCTCATACTCTGGCCTCAAAATAGTCCTCATGGCGGGTTGATACAGCGTGAAGTTTGCCCGCTTGGGGAATGCGAGTGACGCGGTTGCTTGATGTGTAAAGCGTGTTACCTCTATCTCCCCACCATCTATGCAGATCAGACGGTGGATTGCATTTCCTTTTGACAGGAAGACGGTCTCTCCATCGCGTTCTAGGCCTCGCGTGTCGAAGACATTCAAAAACTCAAGAGCAGGTCGTGCGGATACCTCAGCCACGTTCTTGCCGACGATGATTTGGAAGCCATGAGAAAGTCGAAGCGCGATCATTTCTCGTAATAACACACCACGGGTCTTAGGGGACTCAAAGACATCCGCGTCGTCGTTAGGAAAGACGCGATAGGGTGTTTGCAAATAATCAGAGGCAAGTTCAGTGGCTGTGGGAAACTCCTCAGTGGTCAACGGCAAGACTGCTGGGGACTTCAAACTTTTCCACTTGACGACAGCGACGTGCGGAGGACGAGGATAAGCATGTTGCCAGCGACCAAACCAGCTCGTGTCGCGTAGCACGTCCTTGGGGGTATTGCATGGGTTGACAGATCGTACCCAGGGAGACAAAGCTTTGCTTGGCGAGGCCCGTATCGACCCATCGCGAGAGCTGTGATTGACAGTGATCTCAATTCTGTGGTCATGAGACCGAATTGGGCCTTCTTCGCGAACATCGTCGTTGAATTGAACTTCGGCAGCCGATCTTGACAACGAACCCTGTGTTTCTCCACGATCTGACTGTTCCGTAACCTCTGAAGGCTTCTTCGCCGGAGGCTTGATAGAAATAGGCTTGGAGGGGGTTGGCCGGGGCTCTTGATGGAGCTTTGGAGGCGTAGATGGCCGTGATGATACATCGACAATAGTGGGGATCGAGGCGGTCTCCGAAGGGCTTAGGGACGTAATACTTCTGGTATCAGAGAATGTGCTGCTAGGCCCTCTTTGGTTGGACATGGGCCCTGCGTT
Organism: Penicillium subrubescens; assembly: GCF_028828155.1. Lineage (NCBI taxonomy): Eukaryota > Fungi > Ascomycota > Eurotiomycetes > Eurotiales > Aspergillaceae > Penicillium > Penicillium subrubescens. The sequence goes on along the minus strand of NW_026643160.1, from coordinate 769,204 downwards.
GGCATGCTCTACATGGACTCCTGTACTTGCTTGAGCTCTTGGCGGGGTGGCAATCAGACCACGAAGCGCAAAGCTGATTGTTCGGGAAATTCTGGAGGCGGGTCGTGTGGCTGTCGGGGTCTTCAACGCCGGCTTGGTCGGCGATGGGCTCTTTGTAGAAACAGGACTCTTTGGGGTGGTGACAGATGACGCATCGAGCCTTCGAGGGCCACTTGCTCGGATGATTTGATCTTTCTCGTTTGCGTTCGATTCATGCTCGCGTAGACGCGAGATAGATCGCGCTGATATCCGTTCATGTATTCCGGCAACTTGGACTTCGGGCTCACTAAGGCGCTTACTTTTAGGTCTCTGGGGTTGACGTCGTTTTGGTGTTGCTGAGAAAACATTCTCATCGTACTGATCCATCCAAGCCATTACGGATTTGCGTGATTTCTGCAAGCCCTTGATTTGCAGCTCACTTGGATCTGTTACATTCTCCAGGAATGACGATGTTTCTGGCCGCAGGCTGTCACTGTACTGGGCTTTTAGAGACGAGGAATTCGCAAAGCGTGCTCTCGGAGGAGCACGAGCAGGGTTGGTCCCGACCCAGGATCCGCGACGCCTAGGCATGTCAAGTCCTTCAAGTAGATATGGAATCGAAATGTTCGACTGTTCGCTTTCCATGACACCCATCATTTGAATTTCGTACATGCGCACTCTCGGAGTGAAGGCTTTGGCCGGCCGAGTGACTGTAAATGGAATGGGTGCATTGGGATCGTTCTTCAGTATTCTTCGAGCTTCTCGATAAGTTTCAGGATTCCAGTAGGAGATGTCAAGCCAATGAGGAATTCCATAACTCCAGTCTTTGGACCGAAGATTACCTCGCTCTCGCATGCGAGAAGCAGAAAGATATGATCCGGGAGACAGGTAGGATGATCTGCTGACCAAGCTGGAGATAGAATGGTGTATTTCCGGTGACATGTTGTTTCTGGGAATCTCGCTGGTTGATGGCAATGAGCTAGAATGCCGTTCTACCGGCTCGCGATATTTAAAGAGAGGAACCGAGTGAAGAGGCATGGGGCTCAGGCAGACGAGATCAATAGCTATGCCGCGATTGGCTAAGGCTTCTGTCGTGGAGGCAAGGGAGTCGTAAGATACTTCGAACACACCACTGCCGGGTGTGATGACAATGATTGAGGTGCCTGTGTGCACCATGTCTCGATCAATATGGTCGTAAGCCAAGTGGGCGGAAGCGAGGTGGATAGCCTCTAGAATGTTGCCTCGCAGAGCTGTACTCGGACGGCCCGCGATGGTCGCGGTGGAGGGCTTTGCTGAGAACTTGATACCACTTCCAGCTGCAACCTCCAAGTCATCTGTTTTCAAGATGGATACGTCTCTGAGGAATGTTCGAAAGTTCTTCTTCAGCTCATCCAGAATGGTCGTCCAGTGGCCGCTTGCCATGTCATTCACCACAACGCGGTAAAAGTCCCGAGTCGGAACTTGATTTGGACCAGAAGTATTTTTCAAGTTTCCGCTGTTGAGTTTGGATAGGCCAGGATGAGCAGATGCATCGTACTCGACGCGAGTAAACAGCACGATAGTGACCAAATGCTTGGCATCGGAGTTAGCCCATCGTTTGAAGAGCTCTGGTAGGAAACCGTTGATGACTCGGCTGAATAGAATATCTCCAGATCCCTCAGAGTCAAAGTCCCACATCTCTCGAGACATTTGAATGAACAAGACGTACTTCGCCGACTCGCTGCGAAAGACGGGAATGGTGTTGGGCGCAAAGTAGCCAGAGAGGACCTTCTTTTCTCGGATAAAAATGTTCTTGATGGTCGCTTTGATACTACCCATGAACATGATCTTTTGTCCCTTGTAGACAATCTTGTCCACAAGCTCGGATTCAACCAGTCGCCACATGTCAGAACGAACTATGTATTGATCGCGAAATGCGATATCCACATGCGATGCGGCGCAACTCTTCCGATCCACAATTGAGAGATGAACTTGAGTCCGATTCTTGAAGCCAAAAATATTGGCCACACTACTCGTCACGGAAATCTCCAATTTGGGATGTCGGGTCTTGATGTCTTGCGGCAGCGGCTTGACCACGAATAAACACCGGCTTTGGAGGGGTGTCTTGAATTTGGAAGTGCTGTCGTTCTTGGCCGCCGGTTTCAAATCGCTATGGGTATCGCGAGCTGTCTTCACAGCGGCATCCGGCTTCAAGCTCGAGTGGATGGGATCCCCGGACGCGCGAACAGGCAGAATCTCCACAATATCGCCGACTTGAACTCCGCTTTCGCCTAATGCCGAGGGATTGAGCAGGAGTTCCTCCCGAGAGAACATCTCATCGTGAACCCATAGTGTGCATTGCCGCCGGGCCAAGCTGGTAGACATCCGGACAATGCGTTCGTCCGGCGTGGGGCCGTGGTCGCGATGCGATGCTTCCATTGAGTGGGCCGTTGAAAGGGTCTCCAAGCTTGCGGCGCTCACCTGCCGCAAGTGGGACCGCCGCATGGGCCCACGCAGAGACATCTTTCAGCTTCACTGCATCGCCGAAGGCGAATTGGGAGCTCCTTTGAGAGTTTGGGGATTGTTTCGGCCGGCTTCGACATCGGGGGCATCATGTGGATCCGAAGAGAGCACCGATAAGATACGGTGCATCACGTGGTGTCACGTTATTATTTCGTCGCCTCAGGTGTCGATCTATACAATCTATGACAGTCGACACATTAACAACAAAATTTTTGCAAGATATCACTTTGTAGGACATGATAAATTACTGAGTTGTGATTTAAGCTTCTGGGATCTTCATTAAGCTTTCTGATTTTGAAAATTCGGCAAGATCTACTTAATGAGGAGGCACCCCCAACTATGTGTAGATCTGCTAAGATATATACAGGTATAGTAGGTTGAGGCCTTCGTCGTATCAAATCTAGACATGCGTAGTGGTAGTGCCACTCCAACGATGGAAAATTTGGGTATGAGGTAGGTAGTTGATCGATATTTTAGCTCCTACATCATGATTTGAGTTTTAAATTTGTCCCTTGGTCGTCGAATTGGCCTGCTGGCTGCCCATTGACCTACCCAGGAGCAGCTACTGGCGCATCCTGAGACCAGCTTCTCGAACATGGCCGCACCGTTATTGACCTACGCACCAATATCTAAGCAACTGAAGAAAGCCAAGAAAGGGTAAAATATGTCTTTGTTACCATAATTATTCGAAACGAACAGCCAGGTAGGTAGGAATAGGCCTATTCGATGGATGTAATGAGTTCCAGTCAAACTGCTCAATACTCAACACAACACTACGAACTTTCCAGTAGGAAACCTTGCATGGCTAAATTAGGCCTTAAGTCTAGGATTGTTGCAAGTGGCAGATGAGATGGGACTGATGATTTTCTTAAATACGGAAAAAAAATTTTTTAAGTACGGAGATGTTGAGATTGCCATACTCTTACTTGATCATTTGGATTGGAGCCTCAGGTCTAGCCAGTTTCTCTACTGAAGCTATATCCAGGACCAACTAGTTAGGCAGAAAATGCTAATTATGCAGGCTTGGATAAATCTTGTATTGAGCCATTGAATGTATGGACAGACCAGTTCACTCTCATGGAATTGGTATTAGAGAAGACTAGTTAGCACAAGCCTGTGTGGTTGCAACAGTTTTCCCCAATTCATGAAAATACTGACTAGGGGTAAAAAGTCACACATCAGGCTGATAGGATTGAATCAATAGGTACTGGAGTTTCAAGATCTGTTGTGATCGAAACCTCAAAGTGTTATTCCTATGTCAATACTGTAATGCCTGTTCAAGTAGCGATGAATAAGCAATGCTGCTGCGGTTAAATACTGGAGACTTTTGCTCGGAAATAATCCCCGGTGTTTTCCAGCCCACTTCGGTCGGCAAAAGGAGATTGTCCAATGTGGCTTACCCTAGCGTGTGGGGGAAAGGGCCAGTAAGTTGGTAACGGAGGTTTTAGGGCAATCATACCCATTAGACCTGGCACAAAAGATTAACACAACTTACAGCAGATACATAACAAGTGGGAAAAAACAAGGAATTGGAACAATCTTCACGAGATGCGTAGGATATGAAAACCCTCGGCGGCCTTGGCAGGGCAGTTGCAACACTTGAATAGTCGGCGAAACAAGACTGGCGAAATGAAGAGTTAATCAAGAATTGTCGAATATTGCGAAACGAACCGGGCATGACTTCGCGTCAAATAAATAGTCAGTGACGAGTCTAAGCAAGTCACCTGGTGTGTTGTCATCAGAGCTCAGATCCAAGTTCCCATGCGCTTGAGCACACGGGAATTGTTGCACAGCCAACACCCAACACACCTCGAGTCTGACCAAATTCAGGTCAGTTTCCAGGCACAAATGCCCGTCTTCTCAAAGCTCCAGCTTAAGACCATGGAACGAACGATTCTGCTTCGCCCACTCGGAGGACATCGGTTCATGGTAATTACCCTGCTTTTCCACAAGTGAAGGATTCCCCCTTCCCGCCAAATTGTGGAGAAGAAGCACTGTGGTTCAGGTGCACCGTGGTAAGCTCTCGCGGTGGCTATTCACTACGACAGCAAACGGTCGACGCATCCGGAGGACCCTTCAGGTCGGTCTGCCCATGTCTTCCGGAGCTTCCCAAGAACGATCGGCAAATTTCCTGGAGGCGCAGCCCAAGCGTCACGGTATGTGGAAAGTCTGATGGGGCCCTTGAGCCGCCACAATGCTCCTGCGGAGTTAATCTCCGGCGGTATGGAGTAGTTCTGTTCACTACATCCTTGGGTCGTGGATTCTGGTCCTGGCACTGCATGGCGCCATTGTCGTTCCTGACACCTGGTGTACAGGACATCTTCAGATGAGTACTGCTAGTCAGTCTTCGGTACCTTCTATAGCGTCTTCGCATGGCAGCCCGGAAGCTATGCAAGCTGTCCATGGATCCACCCGGTCGCACTGAGATTGACAGCGCCTTGGCAAAAGGCTTGACACTCGAGTCTGCAGCAACAAGGGCACCTGGCGACGGGATTTGGCGAATCTGAGTCCGTGGGAATGATGCAGCTGGAAGTGTCTTTTGTCCCCAGGTGCGGATTCAAACGTGCAGGCAAGGCCTTGGGCGAGGCTAGCGACGTCATGGCGACGGCACGGCACGAGCCAACCCGTTCGCGATGACCAGAACGCGAGACACAACCAAGGGTCTTTCGCACGCTTTCTCTTCCAACAAATGCTTCAAAAGTGAGTTACTAAGCATTCCATTACCTTTGATGTTGAAGGCTTTGAAGACACCGAGAGACGACGTCATCGAGCGGCGCCACCGCGAGGGTGACAACCACATTATCACGGGGCCTTTCCGGGGTCGTGATACCAGGGTCAGTTTGAAACTTGGTTTTCTGCCTTCAGTATTAGCACCAAACATCGCGTTGTTCAGGTCTAATTCTCGAGGAAGCAAAGCCGCCACCATCTGAGATCAACAACGAGGCCGTCGCGACGGATACCGAAGAATAATGCTCTTGTATGCACTACCGCTTTCGTCTCAATTTGTGAGGCTTAAAAATCCTGGCACAAAGACAGCCGATGGGCCATGCATGAAGCCGGTCTTCGTTCCGTGCTGCCTTGCCCAAGAGCAGCCATCCCCCGAACGAAAGACCTGGATTATTCACAAAATCCCAGCATCGTGCGGCGTGATGCGCTCCAAAGTAGAAAACGCCGCATACGACCACGAGGATCGACCAAATGATTCTGTCAGACCGAACGGCATTCAGTTTTCAATATCTAGGGCCAACCGCCAATGATCTTGGGTTGGATCATCTACCAGCACGAGATTTGGGCGGTTGTGACACCCGGATAGGATCCACGACCGAGAGGAAATGCACTCCGTCTGGAGGTTTTCTGACCGAGTATCCTGGGAGTCAAGAAGACAGCTGATTCTGATCCGAGAGGAAACGCCAACACTGGCACAAAATGCCCAATGGCAACCGTTCGACAATCCTTGTTATCCCAAATTGACCAAATTGACCAAGGCCTGAGTCTCACCCCCTCTGAGATTTCTTGCCATGCAGACTGCTGGCGGGATCGTTGAGACGTTCCTTCCGTGGGCTGTGTCAATGAAATACCAGCGTCTCCCGGGGCCAATCTCCAAGAGTTGAGGGTGCCACCTCATCAACATTGAAATTCAGGCACTGTGACAGATATGTCGAAGAAGGCTCATCGTTGCAAAGGTAGATTACTCCAGCTTAATGATTGAAGCCCCTACACCGTGGGAATCATTATGAATCTGCTCCGAGTGGAGATACCTGAGGCTTTCATCTTCCAGCTCTCGGCATCGAAGGACAATCATCACTACTAGAAACCCGGCCCAAGAGCCCATCGAGAGATTGTGTATGGCAGGCAGGTTGAAGTCGTGAAGGCCTCTTGCAATCGTGTATTCGGCTTGTGCGGGATTCGGTCGGTGCGGCGTTTCGTGGAACTGAGGATGTGCTGCCTATCACCAGACAGGGCTTATTGGGCTTGCCTTTGGGGATATGAGGCCTGTCGAAGTATTTCGTGGTAATTTTTGAATGAGCTTCCGGATATTGTGATTGATGGAGATGTGGGTTGGCTATTTGAAGCATTCAAGCTCGTCCGATACGGTCTGTGTCGCGCCCGCGGGCATTCACATCATGCAGCGAGTCGTCATTGATTTCGCAGGGAATATCGAGAGGGGAACGTTTCCTATACCTGCGAGATTCTGTTAGATGGACTCATCGACCTCGAAGTGAGGACCTGCTATTGTGAGGAGCTCCCGCTGAGCCGCGGTGAACCTGAATTCCACGCGTCGAGGCGATGGTCTACTCCGGCCAGACATACAGATTCGCCCTGGAGAGTCTCACCGGATCTCAGTATGATCAGTGTTGTTCAAGTACAGTTATTCATGTCACCAGCTGAGCGTTGTCGACTGCCACAGCGTTGACGTGTCTCGAGCTTGGCATCTTGTCTCAACCCGAGCCCAGAAGATGACTTGCTTGCAATTCTCAATGGTCGTGCCTCCACCATTGTTTGCCTGTTGAAGCAATTTAATCTCAATGAATCCGATAGATCTCCCGGCTAGATCTCCCAATGGCCCTGGTGCCCTGGTTGTGTGGTGGTTCGATGTCTGCTCGTTCCCGAGTATGTTGTGCATCAAGTCGGCGTTTTCACTTTCGTCATGATGCGAATGTCGGGCGAGTTGTGCTAACGGGTCGTTGCGATAAGCGAAAGATGAGAAAAGAGACAGTTTCGACCATGCAAGACAGAGTTGAAGATTGAACCTGGAGATGGTTGGTGGGTAGGGGCGTGGTATGTGCTAAAAGTTACATCCGCAGAGATTCAGGATGACAAAACCACCACTTCGGGGGACCCTTTTTCGGAATGGCCAAATTCATCCAAGGGAGAAAGCACCAGCGCGGCTCTACCCCCATCAGAACTACATGCTAAAGCAGATGGACTGCCCTTTGGCCATGGAGCTTGCCTTTGCTCCTCGGAAATTACGACTGGATGGCAACGCCTTACGACTCGCCAAAGCCAGTGGAACAAATTCAAGGAAAATACAGTCGAGGACAAGCGACATAACTACAGGAACGCAATCGCAAGCTTCTGTGGGTCATATGAGATGGATTGACCTTGACAGTATCTGTCTCGTGAGTGACTGGTGTGTCTTCGTCCATGTTCGCGTGTCTCTCGAGCTACAAAAACCAGGGACAATAGGATTAACAAAATGTCTACAGGTCATTGAATTCACAGACACTCCGATCGGTACGATGAAATTTAAACTCATTGAACCTATGGGGTTAAAAAGTCTGTTGAACAATGCCCACGATCGTGGCTGGGCCTCCGTCTGAAGAGGCCTTGAATTTCCCGACCAAGCTATAGCAGCCACTCCCTGCTGTTTCATTGGTCGGAACTTTGAAGACACACGAGACCCAAGAAATTCTCTAGCATGCACGTTGCACAGCTAGAGACTATTTTTTGCTGGCTGGTTGTTCATATCGGCTACAAAACCCCAATGTGGCGCTTTTGAAGAAGATTGTTGGGTTCTGGCGGCCCGGGATTTAGTGGCAAAAGCACACGGCACTGACATCCAGCATACCACAGCTCTTCGTGGCCGCGGGCCCCACCCACTTTCCGGGTCTCGTCTCGTCTCACGATACCCTTGCGTGGTACCTTTGCTTTTCGCAAAATCGGGCAGCGCGGAGAATCTCAGAGAGAGAAAGAAAAAAAAAATCCTGCTTCTCTGCTCCCTGCTCTAGAGGCTGAGGCCTCGCCCAGAGCCCCTCTCTAGGGTTATTTCCGCAAAGCCGCTAAGCTCAAAAGGCACGTCTTGTGTACCACCTCCCACTAAACTCGCTGCAACCGCGAAACACGAATCGCAACACGATGAGTGAGAACTTCCCCCTCGCCCGTTGTATCCTGAATATGCACCGGACGCCGCGGGGAACGAGGCGGCTCCTCTTGAGCAAGTCGGACCGATCCCTGGGTATACCCAGCCCATTATCCCATTCGGACTCTCACCTTATAACGAGCTGTTCTCTAGTCGCCAAGATCCCCCAGAGCCCAGTCCAACCTCCACCCTGAACCCAAAAGTCCCTATCCCTCGAACGACACGTCCTATCAACTATACCAGCAGTGGCCGTGTCGGTCGTGCCTGCGAGAACTGTCGTGACCAGAAAGCCAAATGTAGTGGCCATCGTCCGTCCTGCCAACGGTGTCAGGATGCTGGGGTACCATGTTCCTACGGCGACCGGAAGCGCGAGAAGATGCTCAAGTGCGTAGGCTACGTATTGAAGAAACCTTTCTAGCGGGCTCTAACTGGAATATAGGCAGTTGGATGAGTTTACTGCCCAGATTAATACCTACGAGGCTTTGTTGCGAGATTTGTACCCGAGACTCGAGGCCTCGTTGGCCCAACACGTTGATCAGACCCTCGGCCGCCAATTAGTCAGGGTGAGATCTAAACTAACTAACGGCTTCTCCCATGCCCTACCCATTTCTTCATCAACATTTCCCTTCCACCATATTTCTCTCAATAAATAAATGAAACCAACAATCGCACACAATCTAACCATGCCAACCTGCAGAGCCCTTCTATATCCTTTTCTGATGGGGAAGCCTCGAGCTATCCCTTGGGTATTACAGATCACACCGCAGAGGACTTCAACCGCGATGAGAAAGCTCGAGCGATGGGTTTTGTGGGTGAGCACTCGGAACTGGCATGGCTATACAAACTCAAGCGCGACCTCGACTGCGAAACCTCAACACCGGTCGGCGAGACCCCCGATCGAGTAACCGTTTCCATCTCATCCCTGAACTACTTCCAGGACGACGCCGACATTTCCAGCCTCGATCACGTTGAACTATCGAAACGACCCCCTCAACCTATTGCTGACCATCTTGTGGACATCTATTTTCAAACCGTCCACCCTGCGTTCCCTATTATTGGGAAAGGGGTCTTCCTAGGTCAATACAGATCCTTCTACACAAACCCGAACGTGCGACCTGGGAAGAGATGGATTGCTGTGCTCAACCTTGTGTTTGCAATTTCAGCAAGGTACACCGTACTCGTTGGTGATGGCCTTGAAGGAGACGGCGATGACCACCTGTCTTATTTTGCAAGGGCCTGGCGCCTGAGCATGGATAATGTCGCGCTGTTGGATCATCCGAACCTGCAGCAAGTGCAAGTAGAAGGCTTGACTGCCTTCTATCTCCTTTCTACTGGTCAAGTCAACCGGTAAGTAGTTACCCCATTGATTCCCCGGCGTTGATGTTTTGGTTTTCTAGGCGCGGTGTCTAATCCGTCGAACGTTTTCCCCCTTACTAGATCATGGCGAAGTATTGGAATTGCGATTCAATCTGCGGTGGCAATGGGGCTGAACCTCCGTAGCGAGACTGGAAGTGTTGCACAAGTCTCGAAAGAGACTCGATACCGTGTGTGGTGGGCACTGTTCATGTTGGATACGGTGCTTTGCGTGAGGACCGGCCGCCCGCCCAGCACCGACGTGGCCTTTTGCACGACACCATTGCCAATACCCTATATCGAGGAGGACTTTGGAGTTCAAGGAATTGTTCAAATTATTGACAATTTGTCCATCCGAAATAATTTGATGAATTCTCTGTTGACCTCCGCCGGTGACACCCCTTCCGCCAGCGAAGCCTCGACCGACCCTGCCTACTTCTCGAAAACCAGCCCACGGAAAGGAAAGGAAGCGGAAAAGACATTGATGGACCTGAATGATACTATTAGGCCGAATATCTCTCTATCTTTTCTATACGGAGTGGACCTGGATATTCTCATGAGAGAAGCTATTCGGTCTTTGTACGCCCCTGGCGCAACGAAGCGATCCTGGATGGAAATGGAGATTGCAATCTCTCACCTCAACACGAACGCTGACAAGTGGCTCTCCCGCCTCCCAGCAGAGTTTCATTTCACAAAGCTAGACGCCACCGCTACCGATCCTTTTATTCGTCAACGTGCCGACCTTGGGTTTCGCTTCTACAATACCAAACTTGTCATCTCCCAGCCCTGCCTTCGTCATCTTGCCTACCAAGCCCCCGCCACGAGTCCTGGTGGAGCTCTTTGTGGTACGATGGCAGCCATGTGTGTGCAAATGGCATGCAAAATGCTCGATATGCTCCCCACCGAGCCGGACGCGACGTGGCTATACGAAGTCTCTCCCTGGTGGTGTGTCCTACACTACATCATGCAATCAACGACCGTCCTTATGACTGAGCTTTTCGCCCGTACAACACCTGGGAGCTCCGAGGCCGCCAACTTGGTCAAAAAAATCCAGAAAGCTACTCAATGGCTCCTCGAGATGTCCACCAAGGATTCCTCCTCGCACCGAGCCTGGCTTGTCTGTATGGACATCCTCACTCGCCATGGCGAGAAGTTCTCTATTAAAATTGACCGCAGTCTCTAGGCTCTGGTCGAGCCCGGGCCCTCGCGGATGGCTTTCATATCCGTGTCAGCCTCAAAATTTCTGTCTAGGCACAGCCAGCCTAGGAGATGCTCGTGCGGGTTGAAACCTCTCCATTTTGGTCATATCGTCCTACTTGGTATCCCCGCTAGATCGGGAGTCTGTTCATGTTGGTGATGGGTTGTTATTTATTCCTCAGCAGTCTTCTCTTAGATTGCTACATTCGTATATCTCAACCCCTCCCTTGCCTTGAGCAACAACAACAATGCTTACTGACCTCTTTCCTGGATCTGTGCTAACCCTCTCTAACTACCTGGTACCACCACTCATAACTAATTATAATCGCGGCGCGGAGCGAAACTAACGTCCAGGACCTGCATCATAAACATTAATAAATCTCACGAGGCTTAACCATTGCATATCACTAGTCATAAGTCACCCGTACCCTCGACATTCAAAGATCACCTAGATCAGCCCCCGGCAACTCCTGATAAGTTTGTATAACTCCGGTATTAGAAAGTAATCCAAAATAGCGATAGAAGAGAGGTATCCTTGTATTTGCATCGGAATGGTTGCGAAAATAAGAAACTACTAAAGCTCATGACACGTATAAAGATTCTCCACCTCGCTAAGGAACGTATCGACCGGATGTAACAGGCCGAGATCAATATCCGACTGAGCTAGGAAGTCCTGCATCGTCGGCTCCAAGAACGCCATCTCCGTCGTATACCCATTTATCGTATCCCGCGCCGGCAGAATATACGCATCAGGCCCATGGGACGGCTGACCAGCCAATAAATCGCCGTCTGGAGGCAAAACATGCGCCGTTGACGCAGTAGACAAAATTCCAGGCAGATGTGCCGAAGAAGACGGCGCCAGCGTCGATGCCAAACCAGACATTGGTCTCAGCGCCGCCGCAGTAGGTGAATGAGTCACGTCTACATTGATTTCAGGTCCTGAATCGGTTTTCTGAGGTCGACTTGCGCCGCGATACGCGTCCAGACAGACTTTCACCTGCTCCAGGTTATGGTAGAACTCAGCTGCAGCGAGATTTCCGTTCTCGGACATTGAACGTAGTACGTCGAGGGCGGAGTCGAAACCACTCATGTCATTTGGATTGCCGATGGGCACGAAGCTGGACATTGCTAGGATTAGGGCGGAGGAGAAGAGGTAGTGCGCGTGGAAGTAGCCGAACGAGGGACAGGTCCCGTTGATCCAACGCGTTAGGATCATCGAGTGCGAGTGACGCGCGGCGTGGATACAAGCTTCGCTGAGGGTGAGGACTGGCTGAGAGACTGAATCTCGGATGTTTTCTCCAAGGGGCCTTGAACCGTTGTTTTTGCGAAGAGTGATGAGGAGATGCAGCAGTGTAGGTCTTGTTGTGAGGATGACGCATTGATTAAATGCCATGTGCAAAGAGACGACAGGTTTCTTGCTGGATTCGAGATCTTCCATGTTTAGCCGTAGGCCTTCGGGTAGGGTATCGACCCAATTCTTCAGTGCTTTTAGAAGTTTCTGCACACGCTGGAGAAATGTCTCCTGGTATTTGCGTCTGCTATACAACCGGGTGATTGTCTCGCCCGCTATTTTGGCAAGCTTAATATTCGCTGTCATATAGTCTGTGTCGGAGAGTTCTTCTTCATGTCGCCAGCTGGGGGATATAGTTGTAGGCATGTCGACATGGATATCTTCGTCGAGGATTTGCATGGGAAGACCCATTTTTGATCCCCACATGCGGTCGAAGATGTAAATTGTCCACCAGATCTCGATGCGGTGTTGGCGTTCCACGGGGTCGATGAGTTGGGATTCGGGGATATTATGATTCAAGCCAATTGTTAGGCCCATGCGCATGGCATTTCCAATCAGCACGTATGCTGAGTGTCGTCGATTAAGGTAATATGAGAATAAGGACTAGCCTTGTTAGCTATCGAAGGTATACTCAAGGATAGAGGAAACTTACCAGCAAAAGCAACGTTTCAAGGTGAGTAATACTAGTGCGCTCTGGTAGGACCTGAACCAAGCTCATAGCTCGTGCAAAATATGCTGTGCCTGGAACACGCGATCCGGTGGTAGGATCAGATCGAACAGAGTAAGCCTGACCGAAGGCAAACAGTGCGAAGAATTTGCACTTGTTCGATACACATTCGAAATTTCCTGTTTGATAGATTTCCTCCAGCTTCTCTAGAGTGGTCTTGCGCATCATTAGGTGATACAAGTGTCCGATCTGGTTGATTGCGATTCGAACTAGCAGCCGAGCGTGATGTAGACTCGGCCACTGGGCGTTTGCTTCATTCGCCGCCGCGGCAATGACTTCTTCTCGCTCCCATTGTGTTCGGGTAATATGCGCAGTCGCATTGTTTCCGGTTAAGAAACGGCGAAAGCGAGTCGCAAAGGCAGAGCATGCTGCTTCGCCGATGTAGATAGGCGGTGATGAGGGGTCATATCGATGAAACCATGCTCGATCACCGATGATGGGATTCTGGTTACTGGTAGCATCAGGGGCATCAGTAGCATCCGCAGGCCGAGAAGGGGCCCTGTTCACACTGTTAGCAGAACATTCTATGTATTCTGTAACGTCGCACAAGCAATATACCGTTCCGCATGTGGCGGGCCACTCGCTTCGGTGGCGTCGGCCGAGGTGACCGACTGCTCCTTTAAGCGCCGATTCTCCGCCAGGAGCTGATCAAGATAACTGAATCGTCGTTGTATTAGCGTTTTCAAACTTATTTAAAGAACCTGCCTGAGCGACCGAGAACCAGTTCGGCAAGGGGGAGTCCGGCATACTTCTCGCTAACTTTGACCTGGCGATCCCTAGAAGCATACGCGCATTCGTCGGCGCAACCCACTGCACGGCATTTGCTACAGGGCTGATCGCCGGAACATTTGATTTTATGAGCGTGGCATCGCTGGCATCTGTAGGTTTTGTCAGTCAGCATTCTCTCACAAGGCTGTGGGAATGATCGGAGTGGACCGTGTACGCACGCCACAAACTTCCTTCGCTGTTGTCGAGGACTTTCTTCTTCCTCATCGGCAAATAGCGAGTGCCGTTTCAGCCCTATACCTCGTGCCATCCTGTCTGGTCCATTTCTTTTGGGATTGGTCCGTGTGAAAATGGGAGGAGGTTGGTGTGTCACTCTGGATAGTCGGCGAACATCGCCGAGCTCGGCTGCTTTGGCCGAGATGTTGCATGCGCTTTTAGCCAATCAGATGTCGCTTTGATCCCAAAGTGGAGCGTGTCAGCAAAGACTTCTAGCATCGACTTAGCATAGTCTCAAATCGGTCGGCGAGGAGTCCGATCGTACTTTGTATGGCGTGTTAGCCTTGAAGAGGGTCATCCTTGCCCAGGTAGTAGCGAACCTTGAATCCGTTGTTTCTTAGAACTGTCGAAGTAGGCATGGCTTCAATTTTGAAAAGTCCGATGTTCATTAATCTCGTATCATCATCCATCTCTATTCTATGTAATTGTCTATCTTTCTATGTCTATATGCAATTTTCTTCATGTCGCAAATATCAAATGCAAATGCAAAGGCATTACGCTGGCTTCGCGTCAATGCCCAATTTTTCTTCCACCCATCGCTGCATGTCGATGCCCCATTGAGTAATCGCTAAAACACAGAACCCGCCAATAATCGCAAAAGCGACACCTAACAACGTGTTAGATAGCTCACACATTGTAGTTATTGTCTCTCAAGTATTGACTTACAAATAGTAAATGTCCAGCCAACACCAATAGAATTGATCAATGGCTCAACGGCGGCCGTTGCGGCTGCAGCAAAGATATACTGGACCACGTATTTTCCGCTGATCACCTCGGAACGAATGTGTGGCATGACCTCTAGAACAAAGATTAGAGGGTTTCAAGCTGCTGTCTTCAAAAAGATCCAATGACTCACCAGCTGAATAGGTGTTCAACCCGTTAAATGTACCCAGAAGCCCAATACCCGCAGTAAAAGCACTGATGATAGGCACAGCCATGCCTCCAACTTCTTCCTGCAGCGTCCAGGCATAGATCAATGTCGAAGCCGGAAGCACGGCGAATAGTGTGATTAGACCACTGTTTAGCCTATCTTGAGGGAGGCGCACGCCATTTCGCTTTTTAATCCACCTCTTTACCGCGCGATCGGACAGCTTGCCACCCATAACACTACCAATGAGGAATCCTATTCCTGGGGAGAGGTAGAAAAGGCCACTGACAAGCGGAGTTGTCAGGTGGAAACGAGGGTTAAAGATGGAGCGCGCAGAGGTGAGAATAGCATATTGGAAAGTTGCTAGTAAACCGCATGTGAAATGCTACTGGAGTCAGTCCTGGGGCTGGTCCAAAGTTGGTTGTTTTCACTTACGCAAAGAAAGACATTCGGGTAGATGAATGGGCCAAAGATGCGCAACGGGTTGAACATGCGCAGAACTAGAGAAAGGTTGACAGGCCCTCGGGCTGGAAGAGGCTGCTGTTTCTTCTGGATATTTGGAACAAACAGAAGAGATAGCACAAGCCCGAGCGCAGTCATACCAAATTGGAGCCAGTAGATTATACGCCACTGGGCGAAAGTAACAATGACACCGCCAACACATGGTCCTTGATATAGTTAGTACTGAAGCGACACGGGCGAAGTAGGAGGATGTATGTGTACCGATTGCAGGACCACTGACTGAACCGACCATCATGAAGCCCACTGCTGTCCCTCGTACGACCTATAACATGAGTATCGTCAGAAACCCTCCCACCAAGAAGTATATTGAGGGAATGACTGACTGGCTCAAAAATGTCCGCAATGATCGTCTGACCAGCGACCATAAAGAATGTCCCAGTAAATCCACAAAGTAAACGCATCGCAATAAACATGTGTAGATTGATCGCCACAGCTGTGCCCGCCGAGCATGCGCACAACACCATGATAGCGGCATTGTATGCGCTTCGACGGCCAAACAAGTCCGTAATGGGTCCCCAGATAAATGATGAAAAGCCCATCGCAATCAAAACGCCCGCATTGATAACATTAAGGACTTCCGTCGTCGTAGAAAAATCACTGGCAATCTCTGGAGTGGCAGGAAGTAATGATGTACTTGAAAATGTGACTGCCAAAGTCATCCAACTGACAACAAAAAGAATGAGGCACTTGCGCCATAGTGGCAGGTTGTACCCAGTGGGCGGCTGTGGCTTGGAGCTTATTTCCGAATCCGATTCTGAGTCGTGCGGTGAGTCAAGTTGTGGCTCGGGTTTTTGGGACTCGGGATCTGAAGTGGAAGCCATTTTGGCGATTTTCGATCATAAAAGAGGTAAGGCACAATTGATGATGTACTAAAATTGGCATTGCTAATATGTTGATCTAAAAAATCATGGAAATTTTGCAGTTTTGTATTGCAGGTCTCTCGGCAATAAATCAAGTCGCCGATGACAAAAAAATGGCCTGCCCCACTAGCGGTCATGTAACCGACCGAGCTTGCCATGACTGCTAAAAAGTGAAAGACTGGCGTAAAGCGTACTTAATAAATGGTTTCATCAAGTCAGAAAAGTAAAAATACACGCCGGACGAGTCGAGAGAGGTGTGGTACCATGATCAAGATTGAAGTAGAGAGGTTGAAGTTGTGACGACAAGCTGAATGACTAGATTTATGCTTTGAAATCGCCATTTTTCTCCTTGTTCATGTTGTCCTTTCTTTCCATATAAATACATGACTTCAGATCCATTATACTCACCACGGGCTGCATTAAGCCTGTCAAGAGCAAGACATGATCTAATGTAGTTAAACAGACAACCATCTCTGTATGGCGATTTGCATCAAATCCGCAGTTAATTGAACCTGTTACAAGAGTTAGAAAGCAGCCGACATTAATGATCAAGGAATAAGTACGAGAAACAAAAACATACC
The DNA here is from genome assembly GCF_028828155.1 of Penicillium subrubescens. NCBI lineage: Eukaryota > Fungi > Ascomycota > Eurotiomycetes > Eurotiales > Aspergillaceae > Penicillium > Penicillium subrubescens. The sequence continues at coordinate 752,423 of NW_026643160.1, read as the reverse complement.
ACTTCTGGATCCATCATTGAATCGTGATCTGCATGGCCTATGACGTGGCACTCGACATTCTCCTCTCCAACCATTTCAGCCCAGCCACCCGGACCGAATGATTCACGCGGCGTCTTCAGCCATTCCTGCTCAGTTCGTTTCTGCGTCTGTGGCCCATCCTCTTTCAATATCTTATTCGCTTCCAACAACATCGATGGGAGCCGGTCAGGATCACCACGCTTATCAGTTGACTGACAAAATGTAGATTTTGAACAACCTGTCACCTTATTTGTCCCTAGTTGATCATCTTTCCAGCTCGGCCATTTCCATGCGGATTGGAATTTCTGGCCTTGGACTGATTCTGGGATCTGTAATAGCCGGAAGAGCTATCAGCAAGTAAGTTTGCACAAGGGTCAGCTAAAATCTCCTGCAATGTTAACCATGGCAGAACTGTCAAATATCGCAAAGTGGCTCTCATTACTATCTCTATAAGCATTATATCCCAGGTCATCATGATGGTGCGATGGGCAAATGGCATTCATGGGGTTGAGGTGCATTATTGCCTTCCCTGGGCAATGGGAAGTGGAATGCTACTGTCAGCACAATTCATTGCTTTGACGATTTGTTCTCCCGAGGGGCAAATGGCCAGTGCCACTGCGGTATATTATCTTTCACAGCAAGTTGGACAAATTATCGGCACCATCGTGAGCACTGCAGCTCTTCAGCAACTGTTTCTCCATCGACTCGACATCGATTTGGGCAGCATTTCCCTGCCTAAAAAGGACCAGGTAACCATTGTTCTCGCCGTCTTACTCAATTCTAGCATACTAACAAGCCTCTAGTTAATCAACGAGATTCTCAAAGACTACGGTTTTACTAAGACATTATCACCTGCCATTCGAGCAGTGGTCAAAATGAGCTACATCGAAGCCTATCGATTTATTCCTGGTATGTTCATACATCCTTGATATGCCTTAGTGGGTATTTTTGAGGTTATCTAGGTGCTCGATGTACATGTTATCCATTTCGAAAATAGAATAGTCTGTCGTGCGAAAGTGCAAGTTGGCGTGCGAGTAGCCTCAACCTAGAAAGATCAGTTGAAAAACAGAAAGTTGAAGCATACTCCAGGGCTTAATGGGGTAGTTATAGCGTATCATGCGAGGGGCCCCAACCAATATATACACCCTCAAGAGTCATCGATTCCAACATACAAACGTGATGAATTTGCCTCTCCCATGGCAATGGTCATCCATCGGGGCCACACAGAGGAACCCGGGTAGAGTCTTTGGTACCGAATCATGTTTCAGCAGTCACATTGTGTATATTTAATTTCTCTGAGGCTCTACTAGGTAACAGTGTGCGCACCTAGCCGTTCCAATATGTTGTGGTGTATTCAAAGATGTCTTGGGACCCATACCAACAAGCCGCCCACGTGGTTGAGTACATAAAATCGACCATCGGACCGTTTCTATTTTCACACCTTGTATGGTGCGAGTTGAAATGGTCAACGATGTTAACCGCCAGCCCCGCTTACTCCGCTGCCCTAATTGGAGCCACGCTATCCCTGCACGTCGGAAACTCACAAGCACTCCCGCCGGGCAATGCGGCTGAGTCTGCTTATGATCACATCTGTGCTCATATTTCCGTTCTCCGGAACTACCTAGCACTTCGTTTCTACTCCCTTTAGATTCTCTCGTTGCTCAGGACCTCAGATTCATATCCCTTGTCAGTATTCCCGACGGGAATATCATGTCTGATCCATTTTCGGTCGCAGCTGGCGCCGTCGGTGTTATTTCACTGGGCATACAGCTGTGTAAAGAGATCTCTTGCTGTACAAAGGCCTGGCAGGGCTACGATGAAGATATCCAGAGCATCGGCCTCAAAGCCGAGTCACTTAAAATCCCTTTGAAGAGACTCCGAGATCTGGTCGAGGACACCCGACTGACCGACCCTGAAATTGCGACCGATATTAATGAAAAGGCGATGGGCCTCGACAGTCAGGTAAAAAGGCTTGAGAAGAAACTCAAGCTAATCAAGCCTGTATTCTCTGACAAACCCACCGACAAATTCCGCAACAAGCTTAAAAAAGTTGCTTACCCGGTTGTCACGCAAGACTGTCTACAGGATATTCGGGGCAATTTGGATAGTATGCAATCGACGATACAAATGACATTGGCTATGTGAGTGTAACGTAGCATGTGAAGAAAGATGAAGGAAATATTAACATAGTATCAGATTCAATGCCCAGCAGGCGCAGAAATCTCAAGCCACGCAAGAAAAGATGGTTCAACTGATCGAAGAAATGGTAACTTTCCTTACCTAAATGATGAGCTCGTTGACTGATACACTATACCCCAGCATGTCACCATGTTAAGCGTTTCATCAAAGAACTTACCAGCACCTGGGTTGCTTCAATCCTTGTGTGACCGTTGTGATAAGAAGGCGCTGTTGGTCCATCATCATTCACGAGCTTCAGTCAGCCAAAATGCCATATGCGACATACATGCCAGTCAAACTCGGCCAATATCGATTTATCGGAATAAGCGGAAATACTCAGCGAAGTCAGTAGAAAGATCTTATCAATACCACAGTCACTGGCTTCGTCGGACTATCAAATTCTCTTTCTCGCTGTCGACTGGAGCCGGAGGCCTGTCAATCGGACCAGTTTTACAAATGTATACTGTGTTAGACCATAATAGCTGGGCATGCAGCAAGTTATCGGATCTGACAACAATGAACCGACTGCGGATCCCAATTTTTGATGGAGACATGGATGATTTAATTCATGAGTTTCAGATCGCCTTTTCTACGAGGAAAGTAACACCCTCGGACATGTTGGAAGAGCGTGGAGGTAGCTTTTCACTTGTGGATGTATGTTATTAACCTCATTTCATTGGATGTCCTCAACTCACCTAAGCAGAGCTTTCGCGTTAAGTTCGTCAACGCGGAGGACATGACTCAGAATTGCAAATTCGTTCGATTCCTGGTCGACTGCGGCTCTGTGCCTAATAATAGACAACCGGGGTTCCTGAGTCGGATGTGCGCTTTGCAAGATTGGGGACCAGACGAATACGCATTCGCCGTGTACTTGATCAACTTGGGTGGTCCTCTGAGGGTTATACCGTATTCTGCTGCTGGAAAAAGGAATATGAGAGGCCTTCTCGACAGAGATGATGAGCGTAAGTCTTCGGTGTCACATTCCATACCGTGACGTTTTCTTTTTGCACTTAACTAAATGACGAAAAAAAGTGGTTGAAATACCGGATATTGCGAAGATTATTCTGCGAAAGTCGGAGGCCGACCTCCGGAAAGCGTTGGAATCCGGCTCTGCAAGACCCAATGACTGTCTACAAGGCATATCTTCGCTGGCTCTTGCTATTGGATGGCCAGCTGGTGTACGAATTCTTTTGGAATTTGGAGCAGATGCCACCAAATTCGCTCTGGGTTACTCGCCGTCCAGGCCCTTCCATGTAGATGATACCGACTGTGATCTATACTATCATTCGGTGGTACCTCTACTTCAAGCCGGATGTATACTTGAATCGTACGACGTACTGACTTGCAAATATCGGAAGGTACGATCTTTGTTCAGTCATGAACTAGCCAAGCGACGAAGAAGGTTGCAAACTTTAGCAAAATCTTGCTTACCACCACAAAGACTCGCTGCTTTCTTTGTAAATGGTGGTAGTGAAAGTGAGGAGCAAATCCCTGACGTCCATGCCTTTCAAATATCCACCGAATTACTCACACAAGGCTTGAAGGTTGAGCCCTCACTACAAGTCCGCAGACAAGACTCTCGATCGATATACCATCAGCGTATCGAGGACGTGGAGGCTTGGGAGGAGCTCTACAAACTTGGATTTCGAGGTATCGATGCTCCGGATGCAAATGGCCTCACGCCCTTGATGTATCAACTCACCTACTTCATCGATTTTTCCATCGGTGTGAGCCGTGGTATCGAATGCATTATCTGGCTATTTGAAAAAGGGGCGGGGTTAACCAAAACTCTGCCCCGTTCTAATGGGACGGTCGCTCACTTGGCCAGCTCGTGGGTGATTGACGAGATCCTACATATAATCTGCATGGACAATTATGACAATTCTGGTAGATGGCTGGGATTGGAGGCAAGAATTACAGCATACAGTGATGCTTTGTTTCTGGTCCCCTCGGTTCGTGATCGTTGCGTCTGCGCATGCTGTCCCAGCGGATGTACCACTTTCTCAGTGGCACTGCGAAGTTCCGTTCGACGTTTAAGTTTTGGTATATTGTCGTTGAAAAAGTCGACAGAATTGTTTCGCCAGGTCTTTCAGTTGCTTGTACAATGGACTGAAGCCAGACCTGCAACTGGTCATATTATCATCAGGTCTCTCACATTCAATGCTTTGGACTTGAGGCACACATGTTGTACAGAGAATGACGAGATATATCCGTTTCTACTCAGGCATATCCAAGATCAACAAGAGGTTGCAGATATCCGAGAAGAAGATCATCATCGGTATCCTGAACTCGAGCGACTTGTCGATGAATTGGGTGGAGACTTCGACCAGCTTGGCTTGCCTATCATGGAGTTTTTGGACAATCACTGGCATGGCCGCATGGTCGAATATCTCTCAAAACCTGGCTCCTACGATGAAAAGCACATCCAGGAGACAATGAAGCTTGGTATTTTCCTGGAGCCGCATGAGATCAACATTCCTGATGTTGTCTATTACTTTGGCAGTCAGGTTGAGCAAGTCACATCAGATAACAACAGCTAAATGGAACACTATTTTCCATCGATATCATGCATATTATTTCTCTTGGCCGGTTAGAGATAATTTCAATTCAACAGATCAATAAAGGCTCAGGCTAATCGCTCGACAACTTATGCTTTCGAACAACACACTATTCCGTATTCTGGTATAGGAAAGAACAGGTACACTGGATCCTTAATGTCTAGATTAGAGAGGTATATTGATAATATAGACGTATATGCTTTAGCTTCCCTTCTATGAAAGATCTTTTTGAATGTCTTATGAATCGTCTTTCTTAATAGCTAAAGTAAAAGGCTTAGTAGATATAACAAGGATACCTAGGCACCCGATATACCTATTAGCCGCTAGCTCCAAAAACGGAATAGTTTGTCGTGCGAAAGCACAAGTAAGCGTGCGATTATCAATCATGTCCGTGTCGTCGGATTTATTACACCTTTTCGAGACCCAGACCCCAAATTTCAACATTCACTCAACCAACCTCTCACCTTCCTCACTCGACGCAAGACTTGAAAATTGGATACACCGAATAGCATGACCCTTCCACATCAGGAGCATGACAAAGAAGAATGAAAACACTGCAAAGAACGCCATCATTCCGTACACCCAGCCCACATCAACCGCCTCCACCCACGGATTAATATAGAAGCTAATCGTCAGTCCGTACACAATCCGATAAGCGCCAATCACAATGCCTGCCTCAGCAGGGTACTTGGTGAAACACTCGACGACGTAGTTCACCGTGACCGGCACACTAGCGAGCGACCCGATAGTGACGATGAACACTGCCAGTGCGAGGACCATGTAGTGTAGGTGGTACTGAAGAGCGGCACCGAAAATTCCCAGACCAATTGGGTTAAGAATTAGACTGGGGAGCCAGAGGACGTGCAGGCGATACTCGGGCTTCCAGACACCGTTGTTAAAACGGCGCGCGAGTGCGAGAGGTACCCGGTCGTTCAAGTAGTGTCCGTAGAATTGGACGAAGATGATACCGATCCAGTGGCAGAAGGTAAATGCGGCGTTTTGCTTCAGTGTGAAGCCGTAGCCACCGGCTGCGACGGGCTTCTGGAGCCAGACCGGGGTAAGCGCATTGACGCCAACGTAGAAGCCGAAGGAGATGAGAGTGAAGATGCCCATGATGACAGTAACGGGGCAGATACCGATGAGAATGGGAGTGATCCCAATTTTGGCCTATTGATTATTAGTCAAAGCTGTAGGCTGAAAGGGTGTTAGGACATACCGTCTCCTTCCATGTAGTCGGCTGCACAACTCGATGCCCGAAGAAGAAAGTCGCCATCCGATTTTCACTGAATGAAATGGGGACTTTTGGGTTCTTGTCAAGGTCCACGCGGTTGAACCCTGTCTCTTCAAGGCATAGGAAGCAGCAGATCAATGTGAATCCAAGCAGACCAACGGTCCACCAGAACTCCACGGGGAAAAAGGCGCCGGCTGAGATGAAGCCCGAGAAGGTGGGACCAGCGATTGTGCCGAACAAAAATGCCATATGCAATGCAGTAAAAGCACGACCACGCTGATGAAGGAAGAACAGGTCCGTGACAACACGAGGTCCCAGCACCGTTGGCACTGCACCAAAGAATCCAGAGAATAACCGAGAGAGGATGTATGGTATGTAATCATTCGGGTGGGTCATCACGGCACCCCATACCTGGCATATAAGTGCGCAGAGCATACACCAAAATATGACCGAGCTACGACCCAGTAGGTGGGAGATGGGCGCAAAGAAGAATGGCCCTGCGGCCATACCGGCCAGAGCGGCCGAGTTCTACATAGATGTCAGTTCGGTACAAAACCTAGGAATACTGAGTACTAAGATAAGCAGACAGAAAAACCTACCGCGTAAGACTGCTGCAGCTTCGTCTTATGATAAAGCTTCTCTTGATCCGCGAGATTCAACTGCCCAGACAGCGGCGCAATCGCGCCCGAGAACGAAGCCAAGCAAAGCACCGAAAGAATAATATACTTTCGCCGCAATGACCAGTTCTGCCAAGATGTCAGATTAGCACTCGAACATCAGCGCCTCGCGGTGACGCAATCCGCGCCTAAAGAACATCATTGTGTTCATACCAGGGGGTCACGAGGGTGGGTACTGGGCTGAGGAATCAAGACGAGATGCGCCTCATGCGCGGCAGGCGCCAAGGATGCCAAGTCTTGTGCCTCTTTGACGTCTTCCATGGCCAGTTTCGTTAAACGGAAAGCCTCAAGTGCCTCATCGACTGTTCTGGCGGGAAAAGGGGGTATTGGAACCGAGGGATCTGGCCTATCCCTTGTAGTTTTATTTCTTTTTTTCCACGGACAAGGTTATTGGATGTCTTGGCGGGCCGCGCTTTAATTTCATGTCCGAGCGCCGTTCGTTTAGCGGATAGGTCCTGGAACGCGTCAGCTAGACGAGACTAGAGCCATTTGTGCTTCTTTGTGCAGACACCATATTGTTGCATGTTTGCTTGCTTACTTGAACATCAAAATTATATGATCAAGAGCTTTGTATACAAAGTTATCACTTTTCAATGTCCAAGACGTGGCTATGAAGCTTGTTTTGACATCACTTGCGTGGCGGCTTAGAGTGGGTCTCTTCGCTCACGTCAAGACACGCCTCTTCTCAAACCTTCACAACAGAAAGTGGTTAAGGCTAAGATTCCAACTGGCCATGCACTTTGAGCCAATCTCATTCTAAAATCGTAAGGCTTTGTCTGCGCGATGCAAACCATTACAAAATCATCCATCTTGTACGAGCCAATCGAAGACGTGGAACGAATGGAAAACTACCGGGCTGGGGGCTATCACCCAGTAACAATCGGGATTGTCTCAACGATCGCTATCAGGTCATCCACAAGCTTGGTCACGGTACATACTCAACGATTTGGCTGGCCCGAGATGAGAGACTCAGCAGATACGTTGCAGTCAAAGTCTGCACCGCAGATTCGAAATCACCCGAGAATGACGTCCTGTCAAAACTCTCGAACCTCGCCTGTCATCAAACATCGGGAGGGCTATGATTCCCTCGATCTTGGATAAATTCAGTGTTCAAAGCCCAAATGGGGATCACGTTTGTTTGGTAACCAGTCCTGCAAGGATAAGCCTGTCTGATGTAAAGAACGGATTATGGATCAGACTTTTCCACTTGAGGTGGCCCGAGTCTTAGCAGCGCAGCTTGTGATTGATGTTGATTATATCCATTCACAAGGCTTCGTCCATGGAGATCTCCACCGTGGAAGCATCCTCCTTCAACTATCGTGTGATTTCGATTCTTTATCCACAGAAACGTTATACGAACAGTATAGGGAGCCGGTACTCGTGCCAGTCAATCGATTAGATAGCCAAAAACTCCCACCAGGCGTCCCAGAATATGGTGTATTTACCTATCTGGCTTGGGGAAGCAAGTGAAAAAATTGCACTCCCAGAAGCCAGGATTATCCTTTCGGACTTTGGTGAAGCATTCTCTCCGGCACAAGAAACGAGATACGATTCTCATACACCTCTTCTGATCCGCCCTCCAGAGGCTCGATTTGAGCCAAATAAGCCTCTTACTTTTTCATCGGATATCTGGACTCTCGCCTGCACTATCTGGGATATCATTGCCCAAAGGCCTCTCTTTGAAGGCTTTCTTACCAATGAAGATGATATGACTTGCCAGCAAATTGATGCATTTGGGAAAAATGGGAAGCACGTCGAGAAAGATTCACCGAGCGGGGAGAGCCGCCATATCAATCATTGAAGGATCTCTTCGAATTAAACGTGCAGAAACTACGGATAAAAAAGAAAATTCGGCCCTTTGAATCAAGCGAACGCGATTCACTTTTCGCAATGTTGCGCTCGATACTTTCCTTTAGGCCGGAGGATCGTCCCTGTGCTTGGTAGGTTCCTGAATCGGAGTTGGATGGTGAAATGGGCTCTGCCTGAGTACGAAAGGTTACGCAGCCCTAAGCACTCATAACAGGATTGAATGGCTTGAATACTTTGGTGAAACTCGTGACTTCACATCAGCCGGGCAGCCTCTTCTCAGCTTACATGGCCTAGTAATTGACTCGTCGCTTGATGAATAGAAGTGGATCAACACATGCATATAGTCAATTTAATATGTGTTTCAATAAAAAACAAAAGTAGACAAAGATTTCCCCAAAATAACACCATTTTACACATCCATAACTCCCAACATTTACTCCTCCTCAGTCTCCGGCATCAGCTCCGGCAACATCCCCGCCACAGTCTGAACATCCTTATCACCCCGTCCACTCAAACAAACCACAATATCCTTCCCCACACCCAACTCCTTCGCCAACCTCACCGCACCAGCAATAGCATGCGCGCTCTCCAACGCAGGAATAATTCCCTCCGTCTCACTCAACAACCTAAACGCATCCAACGCATCCTGATCACTCGCAGCAACGAACCTCGCCCGCCCACACTCCTTCCAACTCGCCAACTCCGGTCCAACACCGGGGTAATCCAGTCCCGCGGAGATCGAGTGCGTCGAAGTGATCTGGCCATCATCGTCTTGAAGCACATATGTTCGGACTCCGTGTAGAACACCGACTGAGCCGCGTGCTAGCGTTGCGGAGTGACGACCAACGGCTGAGCCGTCGCCGCCTGCTTCGACGCCGACGAGTTGTACGCCTGCATCCTGCACGAAGGGATAGAACATGCCCGCGGCGTTTGATCCACCACCTACACACGCAACGGCTGCATCGGGAAGCCTCCCATTATTAAGCTCTTGATACTGCGCCCTTGCCTCATTCCCAATAACAGCCTGGAACGTCCGCACAATAGTCGGATACGGATGCGGTCCAAACGCAGACCCAATCACGAAATGCGTACTATCCAGGTCCGTCACCCAAGTCCGGAACGCCTGATTCACCGCATCGCGCAGCGTCCCCCCATCACCAGGATGCGCACCGGGGACAGCAATAACCCGAGCACCGAGTAACTTGATCCGGAACACATTCAGCGCCTGCCGCTGTACATCCTCCGCACCCATGAAGATAGTGCATTTCATACCGAACCGCGCGGCCAATGTCGCCGTTGCCACGCCGTGCTGTCCGGCTCCTGTTTCAGCGATGATAGCTGTTTTACCGAGACGTTTCGCGAGAACGATCTGCCCGAGTGCGTTGTTGATCTTGTGGCTACCTGTGTGATTGAGGTCTTCGCGCTTAAGCCAGATACGGGCCCCGCCGGCGTGGGCTGTTAGGCGGGGTGCTAGGTGTAGACTTGAAGGGCGGTTTGCGTAGGAGGCGTAGGATGCGATTTCGGCCCAGAAGGTTGGGTCGGATATGGCGGTGTTGAACCCTGTTTCGAGTTCGGTGAGACATTCCATTAGGGCTTCGGGGACGTATTGGCCACCGAATTGGCCGAAGCGGGTTGTTAGATCGGTGGGTGTGAGATCTGTGCCGTCCGTAATGTTCGGTGTAGCGATTGTGGATGTAGTTGTGTCTTCTTCAGGCTTGTCTTCCTCGGTGGGAGGAGTGAGAACTCGAGGCTCTGTTCTGCCGGTGACATGCAGACAATACTCCTGCACTTTGTGGGCCCCAGTTCCCTCGGGTGCATCCCGGAGTATACTGATGATCTTACTTCCGATAACGACCCCGTCCGCGATGCGAGCTACGTCGACGAAGTGCTCACGGGTATTGATCCCGAATCCAACGGCCGTTGGAACTCTGTTCTCGGTGTATACATGCACACGCTCGAGGAGCTTGTTCAAGCCCTCATCGAGCACCTTGAGAGATCCCGTCACGCCCATCCGCGAAACAACGTACACAAATGAGTCCGCAATACTGCAAAGCATTTTGATACGCGAGTCCGGCGTCGATGGCGCAACAAGTGGGACATAGGATAACCTGTTGAGTTACCCGTCATCAGCACTTTGTCTCTCTACCTCCCATGAAAAAACACAACCAAGCCCCAGACATCAATTCAAAAAGAAAGAGAGAAAGAGAAATACCCACCCAAACCCCTTACAAACCCCCCTAAACCTAACCGCCTCCTCCGGCGGCAAATCAACCATAATAAACCCATTCACACCCACTCTCTTACAATCCCTCAACATCTTCTCCTCCCCATAAGCCCGGACAGGATTATAATATCCCATAAATACGACCGGCGCTGTGAGACCTCGGCTTCGAGCTTCACACACCATTTGTAGCATCTCTGGGATCCGGACGCCGTTTTGCAGGGCTTGGGCGTTGGATTTTTGGATTGTTGGGCCGTCGGTTAGGGGGTCTGTGAATGGGATGCCTAGTTCGATGATATCTGGTGGAAGCAGGGTGTGTTAGAATTGGATAAATGGTAGGTTATATGGATGGGATTGGGGATGGGTGTTGGGGACTAACCTGCGCCGCCCGATTGCATGGCGAGCATGATATCCGGTGTTGAGGTTGCGGTAGGATACCCGGCTGTCACGTATGTGACAAGTGCAGCGCGGGATTCCTTTTTACATGTTGCGAATACGGAGCTAATAGCTTCCATGGTGAAAGTTCGATCCGTATGTAATTCTCAAGAAAGAGTAGATAAAATCGCCACGAAGAAACCTTCCAAGCAAGGATGACTGTCGTCAATTGGCGGAGACAGTTGAGATAGTGTGTTGAAAGAATCAATTGAAGACATCAAGAGTAGTATTTATATTCACTTCAATCCCTCCCAGATGTTGATAGCTAGGTATCTCTGACTCACAATTCTGTCCGTGAATCCTTCATCTACAATTCCATGCTAAGGGTGAGCCACGTACTTTAAACCTTGGGCTAGAATGGGACCATTATTGACCCACCGTAGCTCTTATCCAGGCCAATGGCAGTTTAAATCATCAGTATCCAATTGAAGATCGAATCACAATAATTGGAACTCACAATAATGTACACTATTCTATCACTACCAATTACATCCATTACATTATGCCTATCTACAGTAACTCTCCACCGCCGGGGGAAGGTCCCTTTCCCCAACAACCACCCTCACCACAATTCAGGCACTAAGCCACGCACCTAAAATCCTCAATCCCATTCCAACACACTAGACCATTCAGCACAAAATGAGTCAGAACCAATTCGCCCCCAGGGGTGGACTTATTATATTAAACAATCAGTGTCGGAAATGGGATCGGGTCGGGTGAAGTGGAGAGGTGCGCGGGCCGCGCACCCGGCCTAAAACTAACTCCACCAGGAACTTACTCGCACTGCCGAGGTTGTTCTAGACGAGAGATGGATGTGTTTTACATAGAAGATAAGATTAAGCAAAATGTGATGCCATTGGGTGGAATTTAGCTGTGCTTTGCTGAATCAAAGGTTCAAGAGTTGTAACTAATTGGGTGGGATGCTCCCGATTCGAAAAATGACTCCATGCGGGTGGAGTACTCCAACGACGAGAATCTACCTTGAACGCTACGCTAGAGTGGACTAGATCCTACATGATACTATTCAATGAATGAACACCGGCTTGCTATTGGAGCATGAAGAGTATTATATAAACAATTTATCGGAACAGAAGGGTTCTCGAATACAAGAAAGCGGGTGGATGTGCGCCAAGGTGCAAGACAGTCAAAACTATAGCACACGAAAGAAAAGCGCGTCAAGTTGGACATGGACACGCCAGTTTATCACAGAAAAAAAAACAAATGTAGAAAAAGGAAACGAAAAAAAGGCCCATTTTTGGTTCTTAGTGTGACAAAAAGTGGTTTACAGCATGATCATGAACAGGCCAGAGGCGATCGCGGCAACCGCGTAAGCACCAGTCTGCCAGGAGCCGACGTGAACGGCCTGGGGGCCAAAGGTAGCGGCGCCAGCGCCCTTGGAAGTAGAAGTAGAGCCGCCAGTAGCGCTACCAGAGGCAGCCAGACCACCGTTGACGTTGTTGGTGCCAGCAGAGCCAATAGCGCTCATAGCAGAAGACTGAGCAGAGCAAGAGGAGGGGTTGGTGGCCTTCTTGGTGGTGGCAGCACCGGAGAAGCCACAGGCACTGCTGCTCTTGTCGTTCAGCTGGTAGTATCGGTTCATGGCCCAACCCAGGCGCTGCTTGGGGTTGCACATGGAGTAAGCGCCATACTTGCCGGTGGTGGCGTTGTGGGAAACACCGTCCATGGCGCCCTTTTCACCACCCAGGTAGTTGAAGGTGTCGGTCATCTTCTTGACGGAGATGTCGTCAACAGGGACACACTCCAGCTGGTTGTACATGCACTCGCACAGATCGGCGTTGGGCGAGGGGGGTAGGACGCTAGCGGCCAGCCAGTTGGAAGCATCGATGGTAGGGCAGCTGCGGCCAACAGTGGTGCTGACGGAGTAGCTGGCGCTGTTGACACCGGTAGGGGTGGCCTTTTGCATCTGGGAAGACAGGTTCACAAAGTCCGACAGAGTCTTGACGTTGTTGCCGTCGGTGGAAACCAGACCGAACTCGTTGGAGGTCTCAAAGTACATGTAGACGATACCACCGCTCCAGACATCGTTCATCTTGGGGCCGAACAGTACGGGGACGTCACCGAAGGGACGGGGACGGGGCTGATTGCAGCCGTACTCGGAGAAGAAGGCAGGAACGGGGTAGTCGGCGAACTCCTTGGTGCGGTCCTCGTAGCCAGAGGTGGAGAAGCTAGACTCACCACACCACTCGTAGATGTTGTAACCGAAGAAGTCAATGGAGTCGGCGGCGGTGTCGCAAACCAGGTAGTTGGAGACCTGCTCACGGACGGTAGCATCGTCATCGGTAGCGTAACCAATGGCCAGGGAGCTACGGTAGTTCTTCTGCTTGATGTAGGTCTTCATGTCACGGACGGCGGCCTTGACGTAGGCCATGGAGCCGGTGTTGTTGACCTTGTTGGCGACCTCGTTACCGGCGAAGAAACCGATGACATTGGGGTACTTGGCAAAGGCATCGATGACCTGAGAATAGCGGGTGAACAGGTCGGAATCCCAGGTCGGGTCGTCGGACTGGATGGACTGGGAGGGGGCGGATAGATCCGAGATGACATAGATGCCGGCATCGGCGAGGGCGTTCATGCACTCGTCGTGGGAGGCGTTAGGGCTGACGGCGTAAGTCCGGACAACGTTGGTACGGAGCTGGGTCAGGTAGGGGATATCACGCTTGCAGCTCTCGACGTCGGCCAGAGGATCGACATAGTTGGTGCTGGAGGAGCTGGAACCGCTGGTCGGGCTGGAGTAGTCGGCCTGGTAGGCGACACCACGGATGAAGAATTCGGTACCGTTGTTGGAGTAGAAGAACTTCTTGCCCTTGATCTCAATGGAGGGGATAGTGGCCATGGCCGAGCCCACAAGGGACAGGCCGGCGAGAACGGAGTACTTCATGATGAGCGCGGGAGAGCTCGGAAGCGAGTGTTGTCAAGGATTGACGGGTTGGAAAAGGAGTGTGGTGTGTTGTCGAGTCGTACCAAACAAGTAGGAACCAAAACACAAAACGAAGGAAATTGGGAGGAGATGGGGGGAAGGGGAGAAGAGAGAGGAAGGAACAAGGTTGAAAAGAGAAGAGAGGAAGAAGGAAAGAAGGAGTAGGGGAAGGAGCAACCAACCAGGTTGATTGGGTGTTTGGCCCCAGGGGAAGTGGTGGACTGGTGAGTGGGTTTATTATTGGAAGACGAGTGACTTCTCTTTCTCATACTCTCCTCACCCATCAATCAAGTACCACCAACATCCCCCCAAATGCAACATGATTAATTATTGATGGTGACGCATCATCAGGCGGGCTGTGCCAGTGGGTGCATTGCACATCAATGGAGCAACCTGCTATCAAATGCAGACCATCATTGGCAACACATCGCAGGCTTCCAGTGTGGTGAGGCCCCCGATATCTTGGGGCGGTTCAGGGTCATTGGGCCCTGAAGGGACCAATGTGGATCTCTTTAACTGGGCCCCCACCTGTGAAAGGTCCTTTTGGCCCTTTTGGCCCTGAACCTTTGCTTGTTTCGGATCGTGTGGGGCCATAACCCTGCCGACCCTGGCTGGATGGGAGCCCCTGAGACAATCTCCATCCTGGTGATATTATTCGCTTGCTCCCTCGGAACCCGGTGTCGCGACCCCACTGAGAAAGAGAAAAGTCCCTCAGAAGGGCCCTTTCAAACCGAAACAAATTGCCCCTGACTGGTCCTAACAACAAGAGGCCTCTCGTTGCTCGAGACATAAGGGTCCATAATAATGCCCGATTTGCGAGACCCTGAGTGGCTGGCCCCTGCCTTAGTGCATAACAGAGGAATATCATCCCGGTCCAGCCAGTCATAATCCGCGCCCAAAAAAGAAACAAATCAATGCACAAATATCGCATCACGACCATGCACATCTTGCTATTCATCCACCCGTCCAAAGCATATTTGTCCACTCCCTCCAATAATAACCGACTCGATTCCATTTTCATCCCCCGTCAAACGCCCGGTTCGCATCGAACAACAAAGCTTGTCTCTCCCGCCAAGGGCGATCCGGGTCGTGGTGGTGTCGATTGGAATCCTCGGCGATCTGGGCATACGTCGGTCAAGAAAAGACCAAAAAGTCTTGATTCATCGTCATAAACATTCTTGCTTGACTGCCACGCAAAACAATGAAACTCAAACAATTGACGTTGGAATGCATTAGCCATGTTTATTCTTAGATTATTTCTCCGAGCCGTATCAACGTGTGTCCATCCCGAGAATGCGAGGAATGCGAGGTCACTCACTGTATGGGCTCCACGTCCGTGCCCCAGACAATCTCAGGTCAATAATAGTCTCCCATCCCACCACGACGAGACTTTCAAGCAGGCAGACACTTTTCCTCGACTCGGGTCATTGATCGAACCCATGAGCTCGACGATTGGTATGATCAAAATTTCACCAACCGTCAGCGCGTACTCAGTTGGCTGACCCTTTTCCCGTACTCTTCAATGGACCAAATAGAGGAAGTCAAACCCATTTTTGACCATTATCATCGAGTCAGTGGGTCATAGGGAGACAACTCTCGCCTCAGTGTGGACCACCTCGATACTGACTACACCAGTGATGAGCCGGCATATCAGGCTCCTCTTCCCTCCATATGCTGCAAATCTACGCTGTAGAACAAGATCATCGACTTCGTTGATACTAGATAAGAATCGCGCAATCCACATAGCCCACAGAGACAATACATATAACTTTCATCCTTCCGTCGGCAAGACGATCACGCAACTATGTACTCCATAGCTACGGACTATCACTTACCCCTGACGATCGGGACGGCAAGGGCTGCATGCAGAATGACCCAGGACGGGCTGTCACTTATATTTCGACGTACATAGTCTATCCATTCCGTCATATTCGGGGGTGATTATAGCGAGACTCCGGAAGTGTATGCTCTATGTTGTAGACCAAGCTTTTTAGCGTTGGTTTGCTCCAGGGGTTATGGAGATCGTGGCGGGAGGTGATGGTTGGATTTGACGTAGTGGACGGGTGCATAGTTTTGGAGATGGGAGGGCTAAGGGGTGTTTACTGTATGATGTAGTGAGAGAGTTAGTACTTTGAGTTAATTTGCTTCGAGAAAAGAGATAATCTTAGGCTTTTGCCGCTGTTTTAACTCACAAAATAGGTACTATGTGAGACAAGACGCGATGGTGGTAGGTAGACATATCGGACTTTACTCAGCTTACTTCGTGAGTAGCATCATTCAAGTCGACTGCGATCTCAATCAGACAATGATTAATGGGTATAATGATGAATTTCGATTGTCCTCGGGAGGTAGTGATCATTTACAGTACTTACTTGCCGATGGGTTTGAACCTGCATGACATGCTACCTCCAACCTCCACCATGGAAGCCCGTGGACCACAGCCAATACCGGTATATGCATAGCAAATAGTCCATTATTAAGTATCGGAGAATCGATCCATATCCCATGTCATCCATGTTTGGTTACCTAGCGGGCTAGGTTCGGTAGTTGTCTATCGTATCTACAGTAAAGCTCGGTCAGGAGATACTAGGGGGCAGGCATTAAAGATCCATTACGAAGGCCATTACTCTGAAGTAGCTGTCAAAGACTAAAAGGCACTCAGTTTCTTCGGATTTGACTGACCATCTAGCCCGGTTTGATTCGTACGTGCAACATGGAAACTCCCGATGGTCTGATCTCAGACATATATTTTCGCTAGTTCTTCGGAGAACCAGGCCTTGGCTTTACGTCTCCCAGCTCCCACAAAGAAATCACTCAAAAATTCTTGTAAGCTCGTCAGTTATTTAGTTCCAAGAATGCCAACATGTCAACACCTCATTTATCAGCTAAACCTTTCATGGTTTGAGGTTCGCACGAATTAAAATGCATTAATGTGTTTCAACTGTATCGAAGATGACGGTAGTTCTTCGGCCAACTGGAAATCCACGAAAACTGCATAACTTTCGCAGGTCCTTACCTGAATGTTCTCTGCTGTTATCATCGTTTGGCTCTTCCAGATCATACGATTTGTAACGTTTCCCTGTAAATGGTTAAAAACAGCTCGGGATTATTGATTCGAAAGTCAACGGAGCATTAAAAAGCCTTTCGTCCAGCAGACCAAGATCCATTCAAGACTATGTTATAGCACGAACCCAAAAAGAAAAGGCCCTAGTCTAGTTCCAGGATGGAATGGAGGCTGGTGTAGGCTCGTCTTCGGACATCGCATGAAAGTAGCAGTCCCGAAGTGCGAGAATCTCCAAGCAAACAGGAATCAATACTAGTGAAGAAATATCTAGTATCGATGATGAATCATTGCCAATTGAGGGACTAAAGTAAAGAAAAGGTTTATTCTAGTTGCTGAATCTATGGAGCCATACTAAGAACATTAAGAAATAGCCTGGAGGTGGGTAGAATGGGGGCGGGTCGTGCAGCCCTACGTATGCTTCAGCCCTACCGGCAACCACAGACTCGGCTATCTCTCTCCTCGCCAGTCACCACTACCGACCCTTACATTACTTTCTTCGTGACTCAACTGATAGTAACAACAATATTCAAGCAGATGGTCTTGGGAGTGAAGAAAAGCTATCCTCCGACCGGATAACAACCTCCACTTCAACTTCAAGCAACTCCCCCTGCAGTGCAGTGACCTGCCCCTTTGGCGTGCCAAGAATAGAAATCCAGCCCTACGACCTCATGAATTCAGGACCAGATTGTTTGAAATATGCACCCACGAGGCATAAGTGGCAAGCAAACAAGGCGCTTAAATCAAGCCCAGTGGCCCATTCCCCGCTGCAGGCAGCAGGAATAATATACTCGTCAGTAAACCCGCAACCCGTAACCCTCAACCCGGGTTCACAACAAACATTACAGAGGAGGCTCTTCTTCTTTCCAAATCAAAAAGGACAAAACCCCCCGGGGCCTCGTCATCTGGCGCTTACTCTTTCTTTTTCCTCCCTGTGCCTGGTGCCTACTAACACTCCGCCCCTGGCCTTTCCTTATGGAGGAAATCTATGAAGACTTGAGAGGCTGATGGGCCTTTGAGCTGAAAAAAAGACTGAACCAGTGCTTACACTTTACGAACTACTAACCTAAGCAGGCACTATCTTGCGAGTTGAGGTCTATTTAGACCCGATGCAATGGGTTATCGAGTCAGTATTGCAGCTGGAGCCCTGGAGACTTATGAGGCCTCACCGACATTGAAGTCCTCAGTTCTCAGGCCACGACTCAACTTTCCATTATTCCAGTATCGATGTGGCTCTTCCCCAGTGATCGCCCTCCATCATTGGCATCTCACAGGCTGACCAGCCACCGACGTACCCGACTATCTGTCGACAGCACATCGACCCGATTTGGGCACGGAAGCCTCATCATGGCCCTGTCTGTGGCTGCTGCCATGATTTGCAAACGTGCATGATGCCCAGTTTGGTTTCTGACAGTGACCAGTACTGAATGGACCTCGCAGAGGATACCCGACCGGGGTAACACGTGACTGCTTGCAGACGCGAGTGTTTCTTACGGCCGTTACCTTCTCCTCTGCCTGTGCCAACAAACGTCAGTGTCAGAGCTCAGAAATTGAACAGGGGTTTTGTGGCGCTCCAGACCCGATGTGATGTTACGCTCGTTTATGATTCGGCGATTCGTTTGCTGGGTGCTGCCAAGAGCGGGCTATGGTCCCTACCCAGTCCAATCATCTCCCTCCCTGCGGGATTCTACAGCAATTCTACGGTGGATCCCTGCTTGGCCGGTGTGCTCCAATGTGCCACACTCGAGACATTATTTGATCGTCTGTGCTGTTTGAGCATCCTGGTGCTGGCCATCATGATCATTGGTGCTACATGAAGATCTCACCTTGACATGGCGGAGGATCATAGGAAACGAGACACGGCGGACGTGATGATGATGGTGGTGATACATGCTGCCAAGAAACCATAAGCTCACGCAGCCAAAGCTTCCCCAGCCGAAGCCTTTCTTCGCCTGCTTGTTTTCGCTTGGGTTTCCTTGGTTCTTCCGTGGTGACGCCCGTGTTTCGCCTAAGGGGGGTCACCCCTAAGGAAATGACAACTCATCAGCACCACCATCATCATCACCAGAATTATGACCACGGCCTAAGCTGCATTACACATTATATTCCCGTCGTGGTCCTCGAGTTTGAAAACTAACTGACTAGGATCAATTGATTATTCTCCGGTCGCACGACTTTATACCAAACGCTCCTTCTTGGGAATCACTATTCCATTGCCAAGCGTACTTCGTACACAGCGGGAACTTGCGATCGGCCCCTGGGTCCCACGAATGTGGCTGTGCTGAATTATTGAAGATTTGGCCAAAAGTTAACCCTGAGCGTTTCCATCATCTTGAAATCATATCATTTGGGCGGCCTTGTCATTGCCTTTCTCCTCGGGCTCCTGTCTCTCCCTTTGTGTTTTTCCTTTTTGCTTACGGCTGCACTATTTGCTCCCACCACACTCCTTTCGTGCCACGCCGCTCGCTGCTTTGTTGACTTCTCGCCAACGCGAACGTCCCTCCCCTCCCTTGCTTGATCTCTTCCACAACCCCCAGAGCTGGGATTTCTGGACACAGACACAATTTTCAGAATCGCACAAAGCATCCGCATCGTTCTTGTTCATAGTCCCCGCCTTTTCTTACTATTATTCTCATAATTCTTTCACCCTTTTCCACCCTGTGGCTGCCTGGACTGCGCCACCTCGCGAGCCCCGTATTCGCATCTTCAGGACTCTGTCACTCGCCACTATTCGCCTCTCTTCTGGAAGCTGTATGGCAGTTTAATTTTGGAAATATTCATCTCACGTACGTGGCTTTCACCGTTAGAGGAACCGCGCGGCTACGCCTCATTTTACAAGCTAGCCGTGGCTGGCGCATCTGCTAAGGCGCAGGCTGAGTGAGGGTGATCAAAAACCTGATATGAAAGCCGGTGCCTTTGCTCTTTGCATGAACTCCCTTGTCAAACTTGCATTGAGGCTGGTGGCTGTTTCGGATCTTATCAAAGACTGACACCCGGATCAGATCTATTTGGAGCCTCATTGTTGCTTCGAATTTAGGACCTATCACTCCCACGTACAACCCGACACTCATCGATCATAATGCGTGAGTCCCAAGCTACCCTATTTATCCTCAACCTGCCAGCATGTCTATCGCAACTACCATTCCTCTACGACTCCTAAAATCCCATCAACATCCCCCTCTAAACAATGTCCATAGATATCTACCGCCGTCAGGCCCGCAATCTCGCCTGGTACGACCAAGATGGCGAGCCATCCTCGCACAACCCCTTTAAGAAATTCCGCCGGCGCCCTCAGCGCACCAACTCCGTCCAACTAGAAGATCAAGCCCCCCACTCCCGAAGCTTGGGCGACCTCCGTCTCTCGCAAGATCAACGGCGCCGCGCCGAGTTCAACGGCGATCTCGAAGGTCCCGCCTACTCAGGCACATTCCCACCTGAATCGGCCGGTAGCTACGAGCCCGCCGCATCCAATCTCAGTCAAGAACCCATCAACGACACGGCAGACAAGTCCACGGTGCGGGAACTAGACCTCGAAGCCGAAATCGAGGGTAACGGCACTGCGAGCGTGGACACAACCGGAACCCAGGCGCGTCAGCGCAAGGGATTCTTTGGCAAGTTCGGCCATAAGAAAGAGCAAGAAACGTCTGTGCCTGAGCCAGATGACGAAAAGCCCCTCGAGGGTCCCAAGTTCACGGTGGCCAGCCAGATCCGCGCGACGGTATTCAATTCATGGATCAACGTGCTTATTATCGCTGCGCCTGTGGGTATCGCATTGCACGTGGTAAAGGCGAATCCTATCGCTATCTTCGTTGTTAACTTCATCGCGATTATCCCGCTCGCCGCGATGCTGAGTTATGCGACTGAGGAAATTGCCCTGCGAACCGGTGAGACGATTGGTGGATTGCTCAATGCCTCGTTCGGCAATGCGGTCGAGTTGATCGTTGCTATTATCGCGCTGGTCAAGAAGGAGGTTCTCATCGTGCAAACCTCGCTGATTGGTAGTATTTTGTCTAATTTGCTACTGGTCATGGGCATGTGTTTCTTCTTTGGTGGTGTGAACCGCATTGAGCAGCATTTCAATGTCGTCGTTGCGCAGACTGCGGCTAGTCTTTTGGCACTGGCTGTGGCTAGTTTGATTATTCCTACTGCGTTCCATAAGTGGTCTGATGGGAATAAGGAGAATACGGCTCCTCTTTCGCGAGGTAAGTTCCCACCCACACTTAAGCAGCTATCACACCCACGCTATCTTCAATACTAACCATCACTATCCAGGAACCTCCGTCCTCCTACTCATCGTCTACGGCTGCTACCTCTTCTTCCAACTCAAATCCCACACAGACATGTATAACGAGCCATCCAAAAAAGTCGCAAAACGCTCCAAAAAGTCCGGCGACGCCAACCGCGGCATTGCGCAAATCGGGAAAATGACCGCCCGCACAATGGGCGGCTCCAACGCCGCTGAAGTCAACCTCCAAGACGCAGACGACGAGCCCGAGCAGCCGCAGTTGCATATCTGGGTCGCTATGGCTACGCTGGGTCTTTCGACTGCTTTGGTGGCTGTTTGCGCTGAGTTCATGGTTGACTCGATTGATGCTTTGACTGCGACGGGTAATATTAGTGAGACTTTTGTTGGGTTGATTCTGTTGCCTATTGTTGGTAACGCGGCGGAGCATGCTACGGCTGTTACGGTGGCTTGTAAGGATAAGATGGATTTGGCGATTGGTGTTGCTGTGGGTTCGAGTATGCAGATTGCGCTGTTGGTTTTGCCGTTTATTGTTGTTTTGGGTTGGATCATGGGTGTGGATGATATGGTAGGTGCCCGCATCTTGGGATGCCGTTTTGATTTTGTGTTTGTGGGATGCTAACTGTTTCTCTCTTGCAGACTCTCAACTTTGACAGTTTCGAGATTATCTTGCTCTTTGTGTCTGTGCTTTTGGTATGATCCCCACCTTGGACCCCACATAACACCCCAATCTCTGTTTGCTAACAGCTCTTCTTGCAGGTCAACTACCTCATCGGAGACGGCAAATCTCACTGGCTTGAAGGCGTTCTCCTCATGATGATGTATCTGATTATCGCTCTCGCTGCTTGGTACGTCTTAACCCACAATTATCCATACTTGGTTGTCCGGGGCGTGTGGCTAATATTGTTTACCAGGTTCTTCTAAATGACTCTTCGAGTCATCAGGCGGCAATAAACACTCTGCACTACGCTATTTCGTTTGATTTTGGGAATATACCCTTTTCTTTAATTTATTGACTGTTTTTTCTTACGTTGATCTCATGTCTTGGTTATAAATTATATATACGTGTTGTAATGTTTATGGTGGTTTTTTGCTGCGTATCTGAGCCACCCTTCTCGGGATGCCCAAAATCAACATCAACATTCAACCCCTCACCCCAAAACCCTTCCTCCCTCACTAGAATCCCTCAAAGCCCCTAAAGCCCTCGAATAAGGCCCAAAACACCTAACATTCGTATCCGCATCCTCCCACTCCGACATCCGCTCCTCCCTTTCCAAAACACAAATCGATCTTCCCTTAAGATCCGCATATTCACCTTCAGCCCCCGTGGCACCGAAACTGCGTAATGTAAACGCACAACATACGGCATTCTGTACGAAGGCCCATGACCGACATACGTTTGATGAGAGGTGGTGCATGTCTAGGAAACTTTCGACTGCTTCGGCGGCGTGGTGGATTGTTTCGGTTCTTATTATGAGAATAGCGAGGGAGGTAGAGTTCACGAGTATATACCAGAGTCTTCTGCGGTGGTAGTGATCTAGTGAAGAGCTTGTGGATTCGTGTGATAGATTCTCCTCATGTAATCCGATACTTTGTGCAAGACGCATAGTTGCGCCTGGATTTAGGATTAGCAATGTTCTTCAATTGGAAGACCTGAGATATTTACCCATGAGAATCCATGCACTATTTATGTCTAGGTTATTCCTCAAAATGCTCTGGGCCATGTCCAGACTCCTTCTCCTCGCTGGACATATTTCAGTATCCATCGCACAATAATTTCAATCAATCTGAAGTTATTCTGTCTCATATGACACCCAGATCAACACCTAGCACATACCTCAACCTCTCCTCTTGCGGACTAGACCCCTCAATAAGATAGATCATTGCCTCGTCCCGGTAAACGACGAAGCTCAGGATGGCCCCTTTTCACACAGCTCACACACGGCAAACTCCCATCACACCGAACTTTGCGATGTCGACAAGGGAAACACGATTTGATGCCGCGCATGCGACGCTTGCGTTTGAGTAACTCGCTCACATGGGCCGTATCGTATAGATAGGGATTAGTGGAATTAGTTGTATTGGTGAATGTGGAGCCATAATCCTCTATTTTAGAAGCAAAAATCTAACACATGTCTAAAATCACGGTGGAAAGGATTGGGATCAGTGAAGCGGGTATACATGCTTTCGTACAGAACTCGGCCGTAACTTGGACTTGAGGCATGCCGCGGGATGCCGAGTTGATTATGTCATCCCGACGAGAGCCGATACACCAATGAGCCGTGAGAAATATTGTGGCTATCAAAGCAAGTCAGGAATGAGAATAAAGAGTAAAAAGTAAAGAGGAAAGGGATGGGAAGAAAGATGATGAACAGTATATATCACAAAAGTGCGATTAAGGGGGAAGTCTTCGTATTCCCGGAAACCTCAGATCAAATCCACCGGGTGCCCTGAGGAGCTCACATAGAACGAGCAACCTCTGCGTAGAGCATTTTTTGCAATCAAAGTTGTTTTCGTCCAATTGTCCATGGCTTTGTAATCGAAAAATAGGTTTCCTAATCTGAATAATCGATAAAATCCACTGGAGTGCCATGTGGTCTGCGTAGTCGAAGGCGGCTATTCACAGTTTAGCGTGCTCCGATCGCAAGGCGGAGAGATCCACCATTCGCTGAGGGTGCCACAAGTCCTCTGCTACTCCTCTTTTAATCCAACTCCATTTAGCTCCTTGGTGTGGAAGTTATCTTAAAGACCGCTCAACAGGTAACATATCGAGCGAATTGAAACAGATTTAAAAAGAAATTTGATCCAGCTCGAGACAAGCCGTCCTAGCAGTCAAATCTCACAAAGCATGGAACAAATCACGCTACAAAAACCTCGCTCTCCTACGCACGCATGCAACGCATGCAATACTGGCAAAAGGAGGTGTGATAGAGCGGTACCCAGTTGTTCCTCCTGTGCACGGTAAATGATGGCCAAATATTCCTCAAACCCTTCTTCGGTTTCCAGCGGCTGGGCTCTAATGAATACCAGACTGAAGCGGGTTTGCGTTTACGACGAGGGCACCTTCACTTCCGCGACGACACCGAATCTTGCTTCTGAGAGCCCCGCAGTACTCTCGGTATTTCTGCTCTTCTTGCCGGGTCATCTCACTTTTCTAATCACTCTCTTTATAGGAACCGTGGGCGGCTACGGTCATCGCTCAATTCCGGACGAATGCTCTGAGCGCCCTTGGCTCTGTGGACAAGACACGAAAGATGTCTCGCACTTACTTCAGCTCGACTCATTTCAAGCTGGCAATTCTATCTGAAAAGAAGTTTTACGAGCGCCTACCTAGCCTGTTCGTGTCCACGTCTGCGGATTTAGGCTTTACCACGCTATGCCTATGCATGCATTTAGCCCAACAAAACCCTTCGCCTTCGAACGGTAGCATGCTATCGTCGCTTTATGTTCTTGTTAAGACAGGTATTAATCAGCTGGAAATGGTGGGTTGCTTATCCATAGAAGCAATTCAAAGTATGCTCTTGATAGTGCTTTATGAAGTGGGTCATGGAATTTACCCAGCTGCTTCCATATCCATGGCGTCTTGTGCGAGAGCGGCCCGCAATCTCGGTTTGCACAAAATCCGATCTCAGCCACTTTCAGAAATCGAGAATGAAGTCGCCGAGGAAAGAAGGACCTGGTGGGCAGTCCACAATCTCGATAGGTACGTATAAGAGTGAGGCACTATTACCGCAATACTATGAAGTTTGGCCGTGACAATTAAGTGGTCGTTGAGAGGGGTGCTGACGAAGCTGAAAAGATTCATCAATCTCTATAATGGTGATGCAATCTTCAATAGTGAGGATGCTGGCGAGGAGGACCCTTTACCTCCTGATGATGGACCTCTTTCATTGGAGGTTAGTATTGCGTTTCAGTTGTCTTGGGGTCATTCGGAGACATATCACCCCTTTTAACTAACACGGTGAGACAGCCTCTACCATATATCAAACCGACCATTGCCACACCTGCGCTCTTCAGGTTAGGCCAATTTGCACGGGAATGCCAGGTGGCACATCTCGTTGGAAGGGTTGTTCGTCATGTTTTCAGTCCTATTTCGGACGTACACTTCCACGAAGAGGAGGCAACACAACTTGCACGGACACTGCTCTCATTTCTACCGCTCTTGATCGAGGAAGAAGTCCAATTCAGTAACTATTGCGGAGCTCTGTCGACCTGCATAAGGTGACTTTTCCTTTCTGACTTTCCATAATATTCATCCATAGGAGTTCTAACAGGTTTTATCCGCATGGCTAGCTCCCTATTTACACTATACGCAGCTCCCTCGCTTCGCTCGCAGAGCCGAACCCTCGATGAAAATACTCCTCTGTTCGCTATGGAACAGCTTTCTGCGAAGATGGCAGAAATTTCCGATTACATTTTTGGCATGGCACAAGACGAAAACAAACGATTCATGCTGTCGCCTTTCGTGCCATATGCTCTATACCAGACCGCAGTAATAGAATTACGACTCTGGAAGCAGAAGGGTGAACCACAATACAAGGAAAGGGCAGACAGAATGATACAAATACTCTGGCTGTTTAGCAAGCGTTGGTCTATAGCCGGTAAGTAAGCTTTTGGGTGTTCGTGATATCCTGCAAATATAGAGAACTAACATGGTAGCTGGGGATCTCAGGAAAGTACATAGCCGCATTGTACTCTCCTCACCCACCAGTGACTTTGCCAGCGCAGGACTTTTACATTAGTGAGAATCTCATGTAAATGAGCCTTAAGATAGAAATAGGAGATCTATTCGCGGAATTTGTTTAAGGATGGGTTCTGAGCTCCTCTTCTAACAATATTCGGCTCCTCGAAAATGCGAAAGCCGCCCAGGGTTTCGAGACTCTTCCATATTACTAACACGAAGAGTTGTAAACCTGTATGTATATGAGCTAATGGATTTGGAAAACAAATTCTCGTTTCGCAGAGTCTGAGCGTAATGCAATTAAATGATAGCAGACTAGGGCCGTGATAACTACCAACCATAGATGTAGCTATCTAAGGCGGAGGCATGACCGGACTAGCGTGCGGGTTAGCGTGCGGATTAGCGTGTACGGATCAGGCCTGACGTCAGTTCTCTCTCTCTGGCCCCACTTTCTCCCATCATCCATAGATGTAGATTAGTAAAGAGATAGAAGATCTGTGAAAAGTGCTGCGGCACGGTGACGGTAGGTATTGCGGTTGCTCCTTGAGAGAATATATAAACCAGAGGGATGACCGCCAAGTGTAATCATTCTGACTTCTGAGAACATTCTATTACCCAGCTGTTGTTACCTCACCTATCTTACAAATTTACTCCTCTCTGTTGACAACACAAATACATACCATAAGACTCATTCATCTTGGATAAAAAGTCTTTAGGACCTTTTTTCGAACTACCTCACCATGTCTACCCAACTGAAGAGAATCAGTTTACCGAACAGCCGTGTGAGCATGTTCTACCGGGAACTCAGCGGAAGTACTCCAAAGAAAACAATCCTCCTTCTTCACGGCTTTCCCTCCTCGTCCCATCAATATAGGAAATTGATTCCTCTCCTTGCTACCACACACCGTGTTGTCGCCCCGGATCTTCCAGGCTTCGGCTTCACGGAAGTACCAGAAGGGTTCAAATATTCATTCGAGACGCTCACCGACACGCTTGAGGAGTTTGTAGACGCCATGTCCCTTTCGAAATTCTCGATTTACATCTTTGACTACGGTGCCCCGGTTGGTCTTCGTCTAGCGCTCCGGCGTGCGGACGCTATTGAAGCCATCATCTCTCAAAACGGGAACGCGTATACGGAGGGATTCGGCGACGTGTGGGGTCCTATACAGGAGTTCTGGGCAAGCGAGAACTCTGCAGAGGATCGAGCCAAAATGGCCGATGCAATGTTAACATATGACATGACGAAGTTCCAGTACCTTAATGGGACAATCGATGCCAGCAGCATTGCACCAGAATCTTACACGTTGGACTACGCGCTGATGGAACGTCCTGGCAACAAGGATGTTCAACTCGATCTTTTTATGGATTATCAGAGCAATGTTGCGATCTATGAAAAGTTTCAAGAATACTTCAGGTCTTCTCAAATACCACTCTTGGCTGTCTGGGGGAAGAACGATGTTTTTTTATTCCCCCCGGGGCTGAAGCGTTTAAGAAGGATCTCCCTCAAGCACAGGTCAAGTTTCTTGATGCTGGTCATCTTGCGTCGGAGAGCCATGCTGAGGAGGTTGCTGAAGAGGTCATCTCTTTCTTGGAGCAGCTTAGTGGTTGATCTAAGATAGTGAATTGAAAGATGATTGGAGGGTTATTATGGCTGACCGAGATTTGCGGGGTCCTCGTTTGGAAGAATGATTCGATCTTGCTTTTATTTTCTGCTTTCGAAGTTGCTGTTTGGCTGGATCACTGTGCTATTACCATCTCTAGCTGCAACAAAAAGAATCAATTCTCATGCATTGAGGGATTTTTTCTAGTATAGGCTACTTCTATCCTTATCTTGCGAGCTAAATCGAAGACTGAAACGAATGCTCGTGCAACTTTCAAAAGTGATAAACGCCTCGTCAAACTGAGTTCACCATCAAATATGTGATAGTTGAAAGGGGCTCAGAAAATCTAATAACGAGTAGTCAAAACATAACAGTCAAAATATTCTAGAACGACACAAAACAGTAGCCAAGAGCCGAAGAGACAGATTTTAGAAGAGCCTCTTCGAGACAAATGAAAAAGACTGTGATTCTGTAAGCGATAATAAAGAGACCCGCGCATACGACTCAGACAGTCGCAATATTGCGGGTAAACCCGTATATCGATTGAGGACCCTCCTGTCGAAATCATTTCTAGCAAGCGATTACGAAGTGAACATCGGCTAGGAATAAAATGAAATGGAAGACCTCGCGACTCTCGGGTGAGTAACCCTCGCTGAGTCCTCAGAGATTATCGAGTATCTGGTAGTAAAGTAATGACGGTGTCCGAACCACCAACAAAATTGCTTGCTAGGACGCTAGTCCGCACGCTAACCCGCAGACTAACCCTGCAAAGTGAAAACATTCCAAGGTTATGATTGGTCGCAACCTCTGTATTTTCAACAAAATCCTTGGCCTGATGGTAGAGGCGCACCCTTGGTATTGCAGCGACGAGTGTACCAGACGCAGGATCCGGGCTCTTCTAGGGGCGTTCATCCGTGACTGCAGGTTTGAATCCTGCAGATGACCATTTCCTTTTTGGTTTTTACTTTTTCCCCATCCATCGCTACATCTTTGGCTCCAATCAAATGTCGGAGATGATAATCATCGGAATTGGGCGATTGTGAGTCGTGACTCGAGTTTGTGGGTCTTAGACTAACCCGGAGACTAACCCGCACGCTAACCCGCAATCTAACCCCACCCGCATCTAACCCGCGAACTACTGTATTACTCGGTGGTCCTGAGGTAGCTAGATGCGCTTGATCTCATCCCTACTTCGACGAAATAGTTCTTCTGCAAGTCTGACCGCATGCAATAGATGTACTACGTTGTACGTGGCGCTTCGTCAAACAACGCAAACTTAACAAACTAGCATTTCAAATTACTTTCTAGTCCACTCAGACTCACAGAGGAACGGTTAGAACGGCAAGTCAATATATAATGCAAATCGTAAGTCAGACCAGACTAAATCGAGTCAAACACTCACCTCGACCACTATACAAATATATGGCAAGACGACCATGTCTTTCCAGTTTAAACATTTGCAAGATCACATATTCTCTGACCTTTTCTTAAAATCCCCGACCCAATCTCTATTACCGTCATTAGAGTTCCAGTACACCATGAAGGCCATCGTGATCGAAAAATTCGGTGGACCCGAGTCTCTCGTGATCAAAGAAGTTCCCCAACCGGAACCAGCTCCCGGATACGTGGTGATCCGTGTGAAAGCCTTCGGCGTCAACCATGCCGAAATGCACATGCGAAAAGGCGAGTGGGCCGAATGGGTACCTATCAGCGGCATCGAATGCGTCGGTACAGTGTCCGCATGTCCCGGCGGTGAATTCGCAGAGGGAACTCCCGTTGCAACTGTCATGGGTGGTCTTGGACGCACTGTTAGCGGTAGTTATGCGCAGTTCACCAAAGCCCGGGTTTCAAATGTTGTGCCACTCGGTCCGGCAGCTTCAAAACTTCCTTGGGACCAGCTTGGTGCGATCCCAGAATCGTATGCTACTGCATGGACTTGTCTGTTCCGAAACCTTGAGCTTTCGGAGGGTCAAAAACTTTTAATTCGTGGTGGGACCTCTGCATTCGGTAGGGCAGCTATTAATCTCGCGGTTCACGCTGGAGTGCATGTTATCGCGACGACTCGAAATGTGGAAGATCGGGCTGCTGGACTGATAGCCCTTGGCGTGGAGAAAGTGGTGAAAGAAGAACATAACTTGTCTGAACAGCTTCCCGAAAAGTTTGATGCGATTCTCGAGCTTGTGGGTAACAGCACCATCCTTGACTCTTTGAAAATGGTTCGCCGTGGTGGCAGAGTTTGTCTGGCGGGATTTCTGGGCGGCCTAGCCCCAATCCCAGATTTCAATCCCCTTCTGCAGATGGCAAGTGGTGTTCATTTTAGTTTCTTTGGTAGTTTTGCGTTCGGGGCACCTGAATTTCCCCTGTCCGATGTGCCTCTTCAAGATGTCGTTGAGATGGCTGCAAGTGGAGAATTGAATGTTAAGCCGTGGAAGGTTTTCAAGTTTGAGGATATAGGTGAAGCGCACCGGTTGATGGAGAATAATGAGGCACAGGGGAAAATGGTTGTTCTCGTGGACTAGTTTTTGTGTATAGTTACTCCAGTGACCGGACATATTGGACTCATATTCATCGACGATAATCGATAATCAAACCAAGGTCCATCCAACTTTACCAACACATCATTACATAGTAGTACCCTTGCTACAAATTGATCACAAGAATAAAAAAATAATATGGTGAAACCGACTTAAAGAAGTTCGGTTTATGTCAATTCCAAAAAGGTTTAAAAAGTAATCAAAAAAGGGCTCACGGCTCGCAAGCATAAGCACCAAACCAAAACCAAAACCAAAACCATTGGTGAACACAAACTCAGACACACACACTCGACATAACGCCATGGCTCGTAATAACATCCAAAAGAAGAAAACAAGGAGGGACTCGTTCCAAAAGACGGGTACCAATCACAATAATAAGACCAGGTAAAAACGACCGGACCCGCAAAGGTATCAATCAATCAATCAATCACATCACGCCGCATCCCATCCCATCCGAGTCCATCCTATTTCATCCCAATCAATCCAGACCAGGTCAACCCAACAGTATAGGAGGGGCTGGGGGATTGCGTGGTTAGGCAATTCAGTAGCTCCGCTCGAAGAAAAACAATGAGAGGTAAAGGAAATGGTAGGACGGGGCCCGGAGATAAAGTGGGAAGTGGATGGTATAGTAGGATAGCATTTGATCGACTCCCATTCAGATGGAACGGGTAGAACGGATGAAGGAAGTGGGAAAGAACATGGATCCCCATCACAGATGAACAAATTTTCCGAAGAAGAAAGTAACGCTCAGATATAGCTAGACATCAACACTAGCTTCTGAGGTTTTCAAGGGAGTAATATCCCACTGCAACGCTGTGACAACCCCGGCCCAAAGAAACCTATCGGTCCTGCATTTTTGATGAAAGTCGCCCGCGATTGTGAATATAGAGAGGAAGGAAGATGACATGATAGGTGGAAAGAGAGAGAGAGGGGGAGTTATGAGGAGGAAGGCAGGACGGAACAGGTAAGAAAAAACAGGTCAAGG
This sequence comes from Penicillium subrubescens, assembly GCF_028828155.1. Taxonomy (NCBI): domain Eukaryota; kingdom Fungi; phylum Ascomycota; class Eurotiomycetes; order Eurotiales; family Aspergillaceae; genus Penicillium; species Penicillium subrubescens. Next base: position 721,253 of record NW_026643160.1, on the reverse strand, counting down.
AAAGTCGTGAAATATAAAAGTACAAGGTCATCTAAGTAGCGCGCACGCCTACCGGGCGAACTGTGCCCAGACCGTACTCAACCAGCCAGCGGGAATACCCACCTCAGATGGAGCAGTCATCGAAAACTGTGCCCATTCGCAACCATCCAAGAAGGCGAGCACATCGTCACCACCTAGACTGGTCGACAGCAGACTCGTATCAGGAACTTCAGTGGAAGTCAATGGGGGCGAGGGGGCGAGCTGAGTGACTGAGCCAGGGGGTGGGAGGACGGGCATGCCATTCGGAGTGGAGGCGTTGATAGGAGGCAGAGACTGGTATGGGGGTGGTGGTGCAGTTGGGCGCGAAGGGAGCCATGAGTTGATCGGCTGCAGACGGTTGGTTGTTGCGGTGAGATATTGTGAGGGTGACTGAGTGGTTGCTGCGATGCTGGGCAGACTGGGTGGCGAGGAGGTGTACATCGGTCCATCCGGGTGGTGCTGTTGCAGCGAGGGCAGGGAGTAGGGTGATTGCGAAGGCATCGGCCGGCTGTTGGGGAGTGGCAGGCTTGGACGGCGGTCGCCCTCGTGACCTGGCGGTGGCAGACCCGGGCTGTTGATAGGGACCCAGGACTCGCGACGACCGCCGTCAAAGATCTCGCTGCCGTCGACGTCGCTCTTAACGGCATTGCTGCCGGCGTCGCTGAGGTTCATAGTCCGCTCGGGCATGGGCTCGCCGGTGATGGCAATCGCGGTACCATCGTCATCAAGAGACTCTGGCAGCTGGTCTTCGATCGTACCAAAGTCTAGGAACAGCTTCTCCAGCAGCCTGAACTCTTCCAAGCCACCGCCAGATCCGCCTTCACGAATGGGTCGCATACCATTGGCGGGACCATGATCTGATGCGTCCGACATGCTGTCTAGCCTGTTTCGTGAATACCGACGGAAGTCACGCTTGACTTTGGAGAAGTAGCTGTGCAGACGGTTCAATGTGCGGAACCAGCCAGTAGCCATCTTCAGACGGGGTCGCATTTCACGCAGGATATCAAGTGCCTTGCGAGCTTGGGCAGCACCAGGCTGGTGGCTATCGTGGCTCGGAGGGGGTGACCGTACACCCAGCAGACCCTCAGGATCCATGTGGGGGAAGTGCGTACCATATACACCAATGAAGGCGGCATTGTAGATCGCGAAGCCGACCAGCGGGCTTTCCACGAGCGCACCCCGAGCCTGGCAGGTGACCACGAGGTCGACCATCTGGCGGGCAGCCTTGAACAACTCGCGAGCACTATCACGCCAGAACGCCTCGGGAGGACCGCTGACTTTATCAGAGGGGAACAGTGGCTCATCCAATGGGCCCACCGGCTCATTGCAGCGAAGAGGCAGGAATGGGATATAAGCGCGGTGCAAGACGATGACAGACAGGAAGTAGACGACATGCATCACGGTATATGAGGCCAGGGTGGTCTTATACATGATATGGGTGTCGGTATTCCGCAGAGAGTACTGTAGGTTGCGGGAGAGGCTGTCCTGGAACTCGTTCAGTTGCATACGCAGCGACGCAAAGCGGGACTCAGGGTGCCAGGGCGGGTACTGCTCTGTTCGTCGACCGCCAGCACACGACCATTTAGCAATGCTTCCCCAGATTCGGATGATGCGAATCACTCGACTCAGCACTGACTCTTCAGCACCAACCTCCCAGCGATCAACATCGTCCTCACTGGAATCCTTGCGCCGGGAGACCGGTGACCAGGCCTTGTTATCAGGAGTGCCATTAGCAGTCTGAAGCTTCTCATCACCGAACCCGCCAATGCTCTGTCGAATGCTGGGGATTTGCACACCCTGTGCACCGAAGCTTTGTGGACGGCGTGCCGTCGGCTCATTCAGACGGGCCGTCCGTACACGCTCGCCAAAGGCAAAAGCATTGTCACTCGGAAGTTGGATTCCGAGCTCTTTGACTCGGATCATCCGAGGCCGATACTTGCCGCTGCTCAGGCACCGGTCCAACAGGAAACAAGCCCAAAAGGTTCGACGTTTCGTCTCCTGTGCAATAATGTCGTCGGAGGTAAGTTCCTTGGGCTCCACGCGGCGGGTGAGACCGAAGTGGTCCGCCTCGGTCTTGAAGCCTGGCGACGACCGGGAAACATCGCGCGACGGGAATTCGTTCTCCAATTCAAATGGTAGGCCCATGGCCTGTGCGAGCCGGATGGCCATGCCCACATATACCCAGGCACTCTTTCCCCGGCACATCCCCCACTCGTGCAGCGCCAACATCAACAGAGCTTGTACCCGAGCTAAATCGGGTACTGCGAGGTTTGCGCCATCTAGGCCGGCCAGCCGGCTGCGCAACGCTGTCGCATAGTATTCGGATGCGGCGAGAGGATTGGAAGAGTGGCCGGGTGAGGCCGGTGAGTGAAATGCCACGAGGGGAGGATGGAAACGAGCCGTTAGCGCGAGGACTCCGAGCGGAATCAATGAAGATGACGGGTCTGTCTTGAGGGCCGGGTTGTGTGCATCCTGACCATCTAGCGGGGCGACTGACGGTGGGACCGGGGGTGTAGAAAGAAGTCGGATCTGGCCGAGGAAAGTCGCAGGGTGTAAGAAGGGCAGGAGAGTAGCGAAATGCGACTGGAAGAGATCAAAGACCGCCTCCCAGACTTTCGTAGTGAGAATCGACGAGTCCAAAGCATCCAGGCCCGCCTTGGAGCCGGGAGATGCGCCAGACATGCCGATGGACTTGCGTGGGCGCGAGCGTTTCGGACCATCCCAATCACCATTCCGGTCATCTCCTTCAGCCAGAGTTGCTAGATCCCGTTTCCCGGTCACACCAATCGCTGGGGTGGGATAAACACATTCACGGCCGGAGGACTCGCAGGCCCGGCAGGTGGTGTCGATGCCGGCATTGACGCACTTGATCTTACTGCGCCGGCACCGGGCGCAGGCGATACTGGATCGCATGGTTATAGATATCGCAGACCCACGGGTCTGGGGCAGGGCGAGAAAACTCGAGTTGATACACTGCAGGCGGTTTGCGAGATCCCATCTACCTGTGGTTGAATAGGCGGGGGGAAACCAGGAATGTGTAAACTTGGGGGAGGGAGGAGAGTTGGGAAAGGCAGAGAATGTGAAAGTGGTACGAGTCTCTCTTTGTCGTGTCCGGTTCGGCGGGTTTGTTACCAGGCGGCGTGCTCGGCTATTTTATGGGAGAGAACCCGCGTCAGTATTGCATATGCCGAGTATAGAATTCAGACCGGCTCGGACAGTCGGTGGGAATTTGCGAGACTAACAGGGTGCAGCAGAGGTGGTGCGCGGCACTGATATGAAGCCGCGATGAAGCCGGAAGTAGTGTAGAAGGAGGGGGAGGTAGAAGGAGAACAAAAGGAAGAAGAGACCAGCAAAAGAGGGAAGGGGAGGCCAAAAAGTGCGGGAATGGGCGGAGTGTGGGGGAAACTCAGTTGAGAGTCGGGGCTGCGGACCGGGAAGGCGAATTGGGGGGAGTCGGGAGGGAACGGGGACAGTCGAGAACGCCGAAAGAGAAGAACAGCCTGGGGAAGTCACAAGTAGGGAAAAAAAGGAAAAAGGGTAATAAAAAAAGGAAATAAATTTTGAAAAATAAAATAATAAATAAAATAATAATGGTGGGGGAAAAACAAAAGAAGAAAACGAGCGGAGAAGACAGTCGAGGGAAAAAAAAAAGGAATGGAGCCGAGAGCCGCTGGGGAACTGGACTGGAAATTGCGGAGGCCCAAGTTGATGCAAGGACGCGCTCAATTGGGATTTTCCTGGAGTCTCGCTGGGAAAAGTGTGGAGCCCCCCGACTTTTTTTTTTTCACGAGGCCGAGAGAAGCTAGAAAGAGTAACGACAGCCGCCGATGGTGATATATGATGGAGTATAACTATACAACACTTGCAATATTAGTAAAATAGGGTAAATAGAATTATTTCTATACTAATATTATATGCATAGAATAACACTATCGTATATCTGCTCATCTTTGCACGTATTCCGGGGTAGACGTGGCAGAGACTTGAACCTAGGACCGGCCTGGCTGACTTGCCGAGGGACATCAACCGGGAAAAGCAGTTGAAGAGCTGTGCTCTCCGAGAGTCTACAGAGTCCTTATATATGCAAGTTTAATCTATACTTGACTATAATTTAGCATGTAGTATACTGTTCCTATATACCATCAATCTTAGAATTATTCTTACCACTTTATCTTCTTATAATCATCTCCGACTGTCTTTTCCCCCCGGTCGCCCATTTACCGACCGAAAAAAAGCACGGCCCAGCAACCACCCGTGTGGAACATCCGCCACCACCGCGACCGTCGCACCTCGGAATAGCAATACAGGACACACTCCAGTAGTAAGTAGCATACCGATGGCTAATAATCTCGGTCCAATTCCCAACACTACTCGTTTGTACTCACCTACTAGCCAAGATCCAAACATTCAGCTTCTCCTAACTGGCCACATTACCACAAAACTCATGTGATGCATCATGATACTGTACCATCAGAGAGACCGACCACCCCCCAATTCAACGGCTGATCTGATCCGAACCCCCGATCTTAGGTCCTCTTCCTCCTCGTGCCGAGTAGAAAGACTTTCCGAAAAGGTTGTCTTATTCGGACAAGGGGTCCAGGGAATATACGTAATTTTAACTCTAACTCTTCGTCGGCTAGTTCCATTTCCCTCGGAGTTGACCTATACATCAAGACCTCGAGAATAGTACGGATTACTGTATATGAAGATCATTCTGTAATCTGACCTACGAGCGATATGTATAAGGCCCCCTGATATGATGAGCTTCCAGGGTCATGGATGAACGCCCTGTCCGAATTCTTCACCTCGTTTCTACTATCTCGCCCCGGCCCCCAGTCATCCATTGTCCGATCACGCCCTGTCCAAACTGTCCTCCGCCCGATCGGCAGCCCCAGAGGCTGAGGGACAGAGACAGATCCAGACCCGGATGATGGATCCCCCCTCACACAAAGGACGTGCATTTGCCGTCGGGAACTCCTGAATAGGAAAGCGGCACGACCGAGCTTTCTTCGGACTGCTGTGCGAGAGCCGAGAATATAGAGTATAGAGTACATCAGTAAAGTACAACGGAAAAGTACACATTATCCCAGTACTTCGTAATCACCATAGAGAAGGAATAGGTAGTTAAACTAAAAAGTATCTCCAAAGAAGAAACCTCCACCGAAGCCGAGTCTGGTCTAGTCAAACCATTCGTAGGGATTGCTTTTTCCCCGGAATCAGTTGGGCAGATCCAAGATCCCAAAAAGAGGGGAAACGAAATTAAGCAAAAAACGGAGTGTCGATTCATTCCGTAGGTCTTCAAAAGCAATAGGAATAACTGCCACGACACGGGACAGATCACAGAAGTTAACGAAGGTCTGTGATTCCTCGGGTACTCCCCGTACCTTGTCTTCTCGTGGCACTGGACGGACGGACTTTGATCTTTCCTGGGGGCCCGATACAGTAACACAACCAAAGAATCACTTACACCACACATCTGACGCCTCTTGTCGTCACGAGTTTCCTGTAAGGTATAGGATTTCCCCCCTGGTATACCTCTCTCGTGACTAGGTACCACTTACCGGCACCAATCCACTATCGGGACAATCGGGCCCAACCAGCCTAGGCGACCCAATCGATGATCCTTGTTCTTGACCCCGGGGCTCCCCGCGGGGGAAGAGGACGAGATCCGCCGAGCGCTGCAGGTGCCAGGTGCAAGCCTGCCAGGTGGTTGTTGTTGATCATTGATCCTCGCTTTGCTCCCAGTGCGGAAGTTACATCAGAGCACTGGCTTATTGGTGGGTAGAGTGAGCTGTACATAAGTAGTTGGTCGGGTTACTCCGTACAGCACATTGGACAATGGACAGTGGACAGTCCTAGTGATGCCATGCCGATGGAAACTGGGGGCCGGTTTCTGGTGGCTTTTACTACTCGCTCGCTTGTGAATTGCTGCACCGTGACGTGCCAGGATCGGCCCCGGCTCTGTGATAACCATGAGATTGAGGAGGATGTCATGCCAATCAAGCTGTGTACTGTATGCAATTTGCAGATGCCAATTAGTTAGTTCATGAAGGATGTTAATAATAGCCTTAGCCTTAGCCTTCCTATGTGCGGCGGTCTCCGTACCGTGTTATAGTCATCGACTTACCGGTTCTCTGCTCGTCTTCCCTTTGTACGTTTATCCGTCTCGCCTATTGCCGTAGCAATACTCTCTTGGCTAGCTAGGTTCCTGCTCTGCCCGGCGATTGCCAGATTGCCAATATGCCCAGCTTTCCAATTGTCGGATTTGCTTTTGCCACATCGCTTCCCATCGGATGTCTACCTGACTATGTAATTCACCCTAGACAATTCTTCTCCGCAGTCCATGGCTCGGCAGTTCTGTAGCTTGTGAAATCCAAGCGGAATTGGTACGGAATTTCCCCCAGATGGATCAAACACAGAGTATTCACCCCGTACATAGCGGAGAGTTGGTGTATCACTTAGTCTCGACCGGGGGAAGCTGCATAGCACAGCTGATGCTTAGAACAAACGAGTCACACCGAGGCCGACGGGCGACTCGGGACGGATGAACCTAGTAGAAAATTGACATGGGACGGGGAAGGGCGCTTGTGCTTTTATTCATCATCAGCTAGTCCTACCTAACCGAACCACATACTCAGAACCCTCGTCACCAAGATTTACAGTATTCCATCCTATCCATCCAATTCAAAATCCACAACCTGATGAATGCGTACCGTCTTTCTCTATCCTAATTTCTTCCCCCTTACATCCGTCCACTGTCCATACTCGCGGAAAAGTCATAGACCGAGATTTCTCCCCCCACGGCAGACCCGTCGCGTTTCGGCCCCGTCCGACTCAACGCCTTCACCGTTTGATTGGCCCCCAGCCTCCGAGGGCCGCCAGCGAACCGACCCCGGGTAACCCCGCATTTGATGAATTCACATTAGGTAAGTTGGTCGGGCCATTGCGAGCCGACCAGAGAAAACCTCGGGTTGAGAGTGGGAAGGGTGGGAAAAAGGGTGGCGGTTACACCAAGACTGAAATCAGGACGAAAATGGTGATGATGATGAAGGAGGGGGGTCTGTGTGAAAAAGAAGAAAAATAATAAAAAAGAGAAAAGCAATTTCCCCGAGGGATTTCCTGTTAACCAATCGATCTATGGTTTATTGTTTTACTCATGAAGGAAGTAGAAATATGAATATGTACCTGTACTGTAGTATGTGCCTGGGGCTATGTGACAATGTGGCTTTTTATCTTTCCGAAGTATACCCTAACAACCCTGTCTTTCCCCTTGATCAGTGATCATGTGTCCATCATGTGGTCCACGGGAATTACTTTTACGCCTGTCAGAAATATGCCCGGCGGAGCCCCCGGCTTGTCTCCGAGATTTAGTCTTGCATACTCCGTAGTAAATCCGTGCATAGTAGTACTGGCCGTAGAAACCGTAGATAAAGAAGCTGTAGTACTATATTACGGAGTTTTATCACTCTCCAAACTTCATGGTGACTATTCTTGTCCCTGTCGGAATTGAATGGCGCTTCTTCGGAAGAGTCCAAAGCTAAAAGAGGAAATTTAACCAACTGTGGCGGACTCGCGGGGAGCGGAATATCGTCCGGACAAGTCTTCACTCGCTTGACTGTTGTTCAGCGACCGTAACCGTTCGGGTAAGGTTGTCTTCCATACCACATCAGTACTACGGTACTACTACTATACTACCACAATAACATAGACGTAGTATAGAGAAGGATTAGTATGGGGTAATAGATATACAATGTAGCACTCTACTATACTCTCTAAATATCTTCACAAATGTCAACAATAGCGCTTAATGCGACTCTATTCTGTCCACTCCCCCACACAGTAGTTACCCGTCAATCGTCAACCCTCGTGTCGACCCCGTTCTTTCTTGCCGGTTCCGAAGGATCGAGCGGTGCTCGGCTCGCCTCTTTGCTTTTTTTTTCCTGGAGGGGGCGTCCCTTTTGTTAATTTTTTTTCCTTTTTTCCCATGTGGCTTTCTTGGCTTTTTTGGCCCTTGGGGGGAACTAGTCCCAAGTTGTTTAACCTTGTCGAGGGCCATCTCCAAGATTCCCAAGAAACCTAGTCCAACCAGACCACTGGAAACCCGCCCCGGTATAATACTACCTGGCCAATGAATATCTACAGGAGTCACAGACAGACTACAGTCTACGGAGTACGGTCCTGTCGTTGGTTCGTTATTCTTATCGTCCAATCGTCCGACATTTTCGCCGGAGACAGCCCGAACCCGGGCTTTCTACTGTGCCCTCAGCTGACGGTTATTATTAAAAGAAATTCCGTGATCCACAAATCTTCCTGCTGAGTCCTGACTCGACGGAGTAATCTAGCACCTTAGCCTTAGCAGTTAACATTTAGCACCCCACGAAGTTACACATTGCAATGGAACGGAACCATGAATGCAATTGACCAGACAATGTTACTATTCCACCCCTCAAGGACTTTTACCCAATTCAATCCTATTCCTATCCACATATCCCCCGTCATAGAAGGTCCAACACTTGCACAACTCCATCATTTTACCACTGGACCAATCCAAGATTCTAAACTCCACCTCCAAACCAAAAGTCCTCACAAACTGACAAACCACAACTGCTGTATTCCCCCCATTTCCCGATCCCCTTTTTACCCGATTTAACGGGTTTCCCGTCCCGCGCTCCGGATTACCGAATCGGTCTGCCATAGCCTCGATGACCGTTTATGTACTTTTTAATATTCTACGACAATCGCCGGCGGAGATTCAGACTACGGTAGACATTACAATGAGATGGATCCACGGAGAAACGGAGAATAGTTATGATGGGTTAAATGATGCTGTAGGCTAGTTTGTTATATGGGATAATACTTCTCAAGCGGGTTTACACTTGTCCGTGATAATAAGCCTTCTGACGGACAGGGTTCTCCATGCGTCTTCTGATGTACTATTGTCCTGTACAATACTTGTTGACAAGAGTTTCGCCCAGTAGTTATGTATAACGTCTGTTGTCCGCCCTGGAAAACCGGAAAATAAGCGATCGGGATCTTATTAACCCACAGTTGAAAGTTCCCGTCGCAACACGGAGCCGTTTCCGACCGTTCCTGAACCCTATAAATCCTCCGGACATACATAATGCAGCCTGAGTATTGGAAGTAGCCAAGCCAGGAACAAAGAAAATAAAGCTACATAGCAAAAGCTCAGAGAAACATCTTCTTTAAACTGAAAATACATCCCATCAGCATACTCTCTATTATTCCAAGATTACATCCTAACCTTCTTCCATCCCTCACATATTACCCATCGGCCCGACCGATAATTTTCATTCCCCGACAAAACCCACCTACCCACCCATCACTCATACTGTACTCCGTACTCCCACGCCCAAAACAACCAACCAGCCCCCAAAATCCCCACATCGGCCTCGGGTAAAACCTGAACAAAAAGGTCAAGGCAAGTCTGCTCCGGTGGGATCCCGATTCCGAAAGTCCCACGGGGGGTGAAAACGTATGATTTCATTATGAATCTATTTGGGCGTGGGGGTGTGTGCGGCGGTGGCACTAACCCGGGATTACAATGACAGCATTAAGTACGGAGTGCAGTTGTCCAGTGGTACGTAGGTTTGGTTAGGGCTTGAAGGCTATGTTGGAGGCGGAGGGTTACTTGATTTTGACGGCTACTTTCATCACGGAAGATATGCAATATGTTGGTTGGGTCTTGGAAAGCCAGAGTCAAGGTCAAAGCCAAAGCCCAATTTAGACCGGCCCCTTCTAGTAATCGCTAATGAAGTGACGAACTACTCCATTATGAATGGAGGGTCAAGTGTTATTCACAAACTATATTGAGTAGACACTGCACTCCGTACACTTATTTACGGGATAAAGTAGAGTAGTGAAACTAAACCCGTCTCTAACTCTATGCTCCTGCTTATGGTCCGAGCTTGGCTATATCCCCGAATATCACCCGGTAAATCTCCTCAGCCTGCAACCTTACCCCCGGTGCGAAGATAGTCTAGCCCCGTGTTTCTCCAGTCCGCCCGGAGCTTATTCTAAATATGTGACTACCTCACTTTTACTAACTAGACCCGGGTTAGGCTAATAGGGTACATAAGACGGTGGTCACGGACTCACGGTAGGGCAAGCAGGCAACGCGCGCTCCCCGCCACCGGCTAAGTTGCAGTGTACACACTCGGGCTGCACTGGGCCGATGGATGTGTCGACGCCACGGGGTAAATGTAGCTGGGGTATTATTCCGTGCGTCGGGCGGGTGGGGTGGTTAAGTGAGTCCGGGATTGCCGGGGAAGACAAAATGTCTTGTGTACGGAGGTTTATTGTAGAGGTGTGAGTCTGGGGAGGGTTGGGGTGGCCGGGGATTTAGCCTATTTGGCGGTGTGGCGTGTCTGATTCGTTTTCGGGTGGGCTGTGAGAGTCTGGGGTGATGAGCGCAGGAGGGAACTTCTCGGCTTTGAGGACGAGAAGAGATCCTATCTAAGTATTTGGGTGATTGGGCAGGGTCAAAGATTTAGCGAGAATGGATGTTTGATCCGTTTTGAGGTCTGGCTTTATGTAACTCGGCCATCTAAGTAGGAATATACTATCGCGGATTGAGAAATATATTTCCCTAGAACAGGGGGAAAGCGACCAGCTTTCATAAGCAAGTATACACTTTTCCATGGAGAGCTGAATCGATGCTTTTGAGCAGAGCTTCCTTTTATTGATATATACCAGATAAACAGTATGGGTTCTACCGTAAATATATGATCACTAGATTTTGATCCATTCTCGTTGCGAAAACGCTCCTTTGAGTTTTCCAGACTTGCAGCACGGGCTAAATATATACAAAGACCACACAGGCTATTGCTCTAATTGGGTCTAAGAGAGCGATGCCTCTACTAAAGTTCCTACTAGGACCTGCATTCACGAGGTCCGTCCTACCAACTTGTATCAGACTCAGAACTTACTAAACCTCCAGGTAATTTGATTTGAAACTTTGTGCAGATTCCTGGAGATAGTTATTGGCTTTCTGATCAGAGACTGGATTGTATAAAAAACGCCATGTTCTAATGCTAAAGTACTTTCTAGCCCTTTCTATGCAACTCCAGTCCTGTTCTTAGCCCTGACATACAAGTTCAACGGCCGAATCAACTGAAACTCAGGATCATACTCGATCGCATCTAATCCCTCCCTGAAGAACTCATACCGAGACACCAGCTCGGACAACAAGATCTTAACCTCCAACAAAGCAAAGCTGAACCCAATACAGCCGCGTGGTCCAGTCGCAAAGGGAATGTACGCGTACCGGTGCTTGCTCTTGACTTCATCACTCGTTCCACCGGTCAGGATCGAAGCGGAATGGATCGCGCTATACTTCCGGGTTCGTGTGGATTGCGTACAGTGCGGGGACAATCACACTGTCTGCAGGAAGACTGTACCCTCCAGGTAAGACGACATCGGCTTGTGTCGTACGACCAGGCTGGAAAGAGGCATTGTGTAAACGCTGGGTCTCTTTAACGACGCAATCAAGGTATGAGAGGCTATGCGGTAGCTCAGGCGTCCATGTCACTGCTTCGTTCGTGTTGGCTATACCGGCCTCGCATAGCTCCTCGTACAGTCGGTCTTGCGTGCCCTCGTAGTTGATCAGGCAGTAGATTAGCCAGGACATCAGCGTGGATGTGGCCGTGAAGCCCGCACCCGTGATGATCAGCATGTTGGCGAGTATCAGACCCTCGGGGAATTTCTCGCCAGCCTCATCGACTGTGTTGAGTAGGTAGTCCACCACGCAAGAGGCGTTGATGGCTGCCTCGTTCATTGGCATACCGGCAATACTGGAGTCCTTCACTCGGTCAATCTGCTCTTGAAGAAGAGAGTATATGGTCTTTTGAACATTCTTCAGCCGCGCAGGATCTCCAAAAGGGAGGTGTCGATACCACTCGCCACGCGCAGTGATCTTCTTATTGAGGGAAAGTAGATTCGCAATGTTCGTCATGGTAGGATGTAAAGGGGCATCGACGTGCGTGAAGTGCTCAAAATCAGTACCAACCGAGAACTTGCCGATATCCTGCGAAGCAAGTTTCACCATGTACTAGTAAACATTCCAAGACTGATCACGGCTGTCAAGTTCATTGAATACATCGAATGACTTGCGGACACACTCCTGCACCAGCGGTGTATAGTGCCTCACAGCCTTGGGTCCGATGGCTGGTGGTAGGAACTTGTGAGATAGACGCACGTTTTCTGTCTCTGTGTCGCCAATGAAGATAGCAGTGTTGTCTTTCACACCCCAAAGAAGCTGATTCTCGTTGATCTTTTCGTCATGTAAGCTGATTCGGCAAGAGACACGGCTGCTACCTCGGGGCTATCGGTGAGGTATGTTATTTTCCCCATGTTGGTGGTCTTGATGACATGGCCGTATTTTTGGAAGAGACGATAGTGGTTGCCCAGGTGGTCGGGGAAGATTTCGTAGAAGCTGCGGACGAGGGGAAGTCCGTCGGGGCCCTGGGGACTTTGGACTGCCTGGCCGTCGACGCGAAGGCCAATTGGGGTGGTGGATGAAGATTTGGAGAGAATCTCCTCAACTGTAGAGATTTCTTCATTGCTATCGCCTACGTGGAAGCTCAGACCTGGTGGTGTTAGTGGAGATGACTTGGTGGTTGTTTGATAGGTACCTACCTAATGGCTAAGCCACATGGAAGAAACCACCAACAGCTCGTTTCACATCTTCAAGCTTCAATTTTGCATCAATTGTGACTCACTGAGCAGTTGAAATATCATCCCCGATCAAGTAGAACGAAGGGTTGAGATTTGGTGATATCCCGATGTGAATGGGCATTGTGATGGACTCAATTGTTCCAGCGTTGCTGATCTACAAGGGCCATCACAGTAAATGTCCTTATATATCAGTAGCTTTGCCGTATTTAGAATTCACCAGACTGTTGTGAGTGCCGATTATCTAGAGGAGTGGAGTTGACGCCAATCCATCTCCCAAAGAGGATCTCCATTGACTCCGAAACTCGGGCGAACTACGCACGAGAAGCCTGTGGGGCAGTGACACGCCAGTTAAGATGAGATTATTTGCATCAAAGAATACTTTGACCTTGCTTTCGGGACGAGAATGGAGTTTTCCTTGACACGAACTTGTCCGATGAGGGAAAGCGAGGAGAGAATGATCAAGCTCAATGTTATATATACTTGTGCACCATGTTGCACAGCCTGTGTTCCATCGAGCCGACATCCAAGATATACTCGCAATGTACACCCTTGAAGAAGTACAGGAGCACAACAAGACCGACGATGTGTGGATCGTCCTCCATAACAAGGTCTATGATATCACCAGGTACCTTGAAGATCATCCTGGTGGTAGTGCCATTTTGTTTGAAGTTGCTGGCACCGATGCTACCGAAGCATTTGAGGAGACAGGACACTCCGATGAGGCCCGGAAGGAGCTCGAGAAATATCATATCGGAGATCTTCCAACTGAGGGACGAAGCAAACTTTCAACTTTCTCCCGGTCATTCTCACGCACCACTAATGGGTTTGATTAGGAACACGCGGAGGCTATCGAGGTCCACCGCCCGACATTCGAACAAGTTGCCCAGACAGCAGCAATCAATGTGAAAAACACCTCAAAGAGTCCAATCCACTCTATTGTTTTCACTCTCGCCAAAGTCGGGTTTACTGGCGCTTTGGGCGCTGTAGCATTCCATGGCTACCGACAAGGATGGAGACCTACCCTTGAGTCGCTCAACCAGCTGTCTAGCCATGTGTCCGCTCTGCTCTCCAACCGCTCTACTTCCTTGGGGCAGTTCTAGTCTGGATTTGGTATTGCCAGTGTGGCCCAATTGTCCCTCACAATGGTTCTGACAATGTGGCTATCAACCAAGCTGGACGTCCAGCAAGAGTTCACCCACTACTCACCACACCGCACCGCACCCACCCACAAGATCATCATCCGAAAGAAACTAGGTAGCAGCAATACGAGCAAATCAAAGCGCACTCCTCCTCTCGACCCTCGCAAAAGGAAGAATTTCCCCCTCATGCGGAAGGATACCGCTCCCTGTTTGGGCTCCCCAATGCAGACGATGTCCTGGGTCTCGCCACTGGTCAACACATTGCGCTGCGCGCGACTATCAACGGTCAAGTGTTTCACGTTCGTATACCCCCGTCTCAAACAATACCGGCTTGGGGCGTATCGAGCTGTTGGTCAAGGTATACCCGCAGGGCCAAGTGACGAAACACCTCAAGTCAATGCAAATCGGGGACGTGTTTGAAATCCGTGGCTAAGGGTGCTATGCAGTATAGTCCTACCTATGCCAAACATATCCTTATGATCGCCGGTGGAACGGGGATCACACCCATTTATCAGCTGATCCGTGCGATCTGTGACGATTGAAACCGATTCGACGGAGATGAGTCTGCTCTATGCAAATAATACGGAGGAGGATATTTTGCTACGGAAGGAGCTGGATGAATTCGTCATGCGGTTCCTGAGCAAGTTTCAAGTGCAGCATGTGCTTTCACAGGCTGGAGAGGGATGGAAGGGACATAGAGGATTTGTTAGTCCGGATCTGATCAATAAATACATGGCACCTGCGGATGAGACCAACAAGACGCTGTTGTGTGGGCCTCCACCTATGGTCAATGCCACGAAGAAGGCGCTTGGTGGACTCGGGTGGAAGGATCCTGGGGTTTTTGTCCAAGGCTACGGATCAGGTGTTTTTGTTCTAGGTAGATCCAGCTTGTTGGCAGCTGTATATCAATAGATAGACTGTAGATGGAATTGAAAATCGTGTATACACATTTGGCTCACACCATTGAAGACTACCCAAAAAAAAAAATTGAAAACGGTAGGATTGGTCTCCAATCTCTAGATTAAACTCGTTACATGCAGCACGTAGTGACATGCACTCTGCAGATGTGTGAAGGCCTACCCCCTATCCAGTCTACCCCTGTCCACACCTTGAGTCAACTCGGAGCATTGAACTCGATCACGTAATAGACAAGAAATCAACGATCTATTCATCTTCCAACCTAACCGGGCACAAGAAATACTTCGGCAACCCGATGACGTCCGAATTGTCTCCGTACCGACTCCCAACCGACTCCGCTCCGTCTATCAAACGAGCCAAGCACGGGCCCATTCTGCAACGTCTTGGTGGATCTATATCCAACCGGGTCTTAGATCCATTCACTACCAACGCAATTTTGGGAACACAATTCTCCAGCCCGAGTGTTCCGAAACTGGATTTTGTCCAAACACTATTTGTTCATTCTTGATGCTGCCGGCTTTCCGGTGACGCAGTTTATGACTCGTCTAATGAAGGTAGAATTTGGAATATGATGAACGGCGCGGATAAGTGCCTATGCAATATATTCGATGTTTGAACCTTCTGAGAAAACACATATAAATGGCGTTTTCCCTTCCGGACGGTTTCGTTACATCTTGCCTCCCACTTTCCCCTGTACGTCATATCGACATACCGGACCGCATATCCTATCCTTGAACACCATTATCAAATCATCATCCATTTCATTTGACTCTATCCAAACCCAGCCATCATGGCAGTTAAACCTCGTACCGACCGTCCCGTCGCCATCATCGGCGGTGGCGTCCTGGGCCGGCGTCTTGCCTGCGCCTTCGTCGCAGCTGGCTACAACGTGCATGTCCAGGATCCATCGACAGAGGCACTGCAGGGTGTCGTGGAGTACATTGACGCCCACAAGCAGGAGTACTCGTTGATGCCCCGCATCAGTAAAGACAAGGGATCTTCCCAAGAGGCCCGCGAAGCGCGCGATGAGGATAACCACCATGCCAATGGAGGATTGACCGATCACGCCTTTTCGACTGTTGATTTCGAGTCGTACACCCAGGCGTCCTTTGGCAACTACAAGACCTTTATTGAGGTGAACCCTGCGGTGAGCAATGCGTGGTTGGTTATTGAGGCTATTCCTGAGAAAGTGGATCTCAAGATTGAGACTTTCCGGGAGTTGGATGAGAGATGTCCAGCAGATTGTATTATTGGCTCGAATAGCTCGTCTTTCAAGTCGAGTCTGTTGGCTACGAAAGTTTCTACTGAGCGAAAGAGACGGTTCCTTAATATGCATTTTACTATGCCGCCGATGATTCGGACCGTGGAGATGATGACTTGTGGTGAGACGGATCCTAAGATTTTTGCTTATCTGGAGGATGTCATGGGCGAGTGTGGACTGTTGCCAGTTACTGCACGGTGCGAGTCGACAGGGTGTGTACCTTCCTTCTATCTTCCCATGTGTGTCCTCAACTGACTCTTGTTCTTCATAGATTCATCTTCAACCGCCTCTGGGCAGCAGTCAAACGCGAAATCATGAACATCCTCTCCGACGGCGTCAGCGACCCCAGCGAAATCGATCTCCTCTGGGAACACATGTTCAAAAACGGACCCCTCCCCTGCCAACTCATGGACCAAGTCGGCCTCGACACAGTCGCCTACATCGAAGACAACTACGTACAAGAGCGCGGTCTGGATCCCAAAAAGACCGTCGACTGGTTACGCGAGCACTACATCAAACACGGCCGTCTGGGCAAACAGAGCGAAAAGGGCGGCTTATACCCACCAACCGTCAAATCCGCCACCGCAGAAGCACAGCCCGCGAACCCACACACCGCAGCAAAGGACATTTATATGTTAGACGTGGGACTGGGCGGAAACGCGCGCGACGTCTCGCAAGTCCACGCCAACGGAAAGATCCTGCGTCTGAACCTGGCAACGCAGAAACTCACGCTTATCGTCGTGGGCCAGAGCTTGCCAGACGGTATTGACGTTTCGCTTGAATGTCAGCGCATTTTCTGGACGAACATGGGCCGTAGCACTGCTGCCTGCGATGGCTCGGTGTGGACGGCGAATATGGACGGAAGTCAAGTTCGGTGTCTAATTCCGAAGGGAAAAGTGCACACACCCAAGCAAATAGCTGTCAGTGACATGCGGAAGAAAGTCTACTTCTGCGACCGCGAGGGTATCAGTGTACACCGGGTAAGCTACGACGGGACAAACCATGAAATCATCGTCCAGCGCCGCATCACCGCAGACATGAAACTCGGCGAGCAAATGCGGCTGTGGTGCGTTGGTATCGCCATCGACGACGAACATGGTATGATGTACTGGACGCAAAAGGGTCCTAGCAAGGGTGGACGGGGCCAGATATTCCGTGCGGGACTTGAAATTCCACCCGGTGAGACGGCGGAGAATCGATCCGATATCGAGCGTTTGTTTGATTGTTTGCCGGAACCGATTGATGTCGAGATTGATAGTGATACGCAGACTTTGTATTGGACGGATCGGGGGGAGCATCCGATGGGGTGTGCTTTGTATCGGTCTTATGTTGGTGGGGAGCAGGTTGATATGCATAAGGTTATTTTGGCGAGACATTTTCATGAGCCGGTGGGGCTGAAGTTGGATCGGAAGAATAATATTGTGTATCTGACTGATTTGGGGGGCAGTTTGTATTCTGTTGGGCTTGACGATGGGATGAAGGTGGAGTTGGTGAGGAATGATGGTTGTTATACCGGAATCACTTTGGTTTAGAATGATAGCAGAAAGGTGGCACGAAGAATGGAATTTTGATCTCATATTAGCAAGACTTATAGAGCGCTGCTCGATAACCGTTTCTAGACTAACGTTGTAGCTTCCCATCCTTTCCCTATTTGACAGCTAATTCTAGTCCTTGAGTAGAGCGGACTTGGTCTGTGGTAAAGCAAGAAGGATGGAGATGATGCATTGACTTCGGCTTTCTATTTGTAAATCATATATTTTTCATATTAGGGGAGGATTATCCATTTCTTCTATCCTGCCTAGCCGTGAACGTTCCTTTTGCACAGTTCCCAAACTATTTGATTAAGTATCAATTTTGGAAAGTTTACTTCTGAATATCACTCCATTTGACCGGGTAATTCTCTCTTAAATCAATGGTGTGCTGGCTGCAAGTCGTGCCCAAGGCCTAGAAGTAAGGGTAAAGGACTAGAACTCGAAGCCCAGTTCGAGGCCTCCGGTGATCTAGAGGGCGATGGACGATGAAAAAGCAGGTGTCAAGCTGGCCCTGGACAAACACTGGCAGCGTTGAGTCTAGCATAATGCGATTAAGAGTGAGTCCCTGGCAGCTATTGGAGGTGGCTGCATAAGAGAGACGGAAGGGAGACTGGCCCCGTTGTAATCGTTCTAAGATAGAGTTTACTACTAATATTCATAAAGTGTGATTGTGTTATAAACTCTGAAATTTTTCCTAAACTAAGATCTAAAATTACGCTAGATAAGAATACACTAGTCACGTTGCACTACTTACATGAAGCGCGCTCTATGTAAGCTAGGTATAACACCAACTTTCATATTCATATATTCCGCTAGAACAACCACTCACTCTCTACTAACAAAATAGCCTACACTATGTAGTTGTCAATCCCCATATCCTCGGTCTAACATGGCGACTTTGACTAAAAGAATCGGACCTTACCGTAGCGTCCCAAACTCTGACCAATGCAAACGAGGATTGAGCTTCCTCTTTCGGGGTGGCACTTCCCCACCAGATTACTCACGAGAACCACCAGCACCTCCTTATCAGGCATTCGGATGCGGTCCGACGCCCTATCAGTGACATTCGGCACGTCTGCCTGGTGATTCTTTCAACAAATTCTTGAGATCTAGTCATTCTTTGAACAGTTTTCGAATCAAATCATATTTCATACTATCTTCTCGCTGAGCCTCTTACCAACTGTTTGTTCTGGCATATCGCATTTATACTCTCCACCTTAAATCGCCGACATATCTACACTCCATTTCTCCGCATTTCAGCCCATGGACCCCCGCCGCATCCATATCGCGGTCCTAGACACCGACGTCCCCTGTCTCTCCGTCTACAACAAACGAGGCCTCTACAGCTCCCAATTTCGCGTCCTACTCCAAGCAGCCGCAAACCGTATAAATCAAAATGCCAACACCACCCTCCAAAACGGCCCGCTAGCCATACATGTCACGGCCTTTGACGCCGTCGGCGGTTCACTGCCACCTCTCGAGTTTCTTCGCGCAAGCCCACGTACCTCGACCGAGCCCGTCAACGGGCCATTCGGAGTCATCGACGCTATCCTGATTACGGGGTCAGCTTCGTCGGCATATGACCCGTTCCCCTGGATCGCAGAGCTTCAGTCCTTCATCCAAACGGTTTATGCGAATTACCCACTTGTGAAGATATTCGGGTCCTGCTTCGGTCATCAAATTATCGCGCAAGCACTTCTCTCCACACCTACGAGTAACACACCTATTACCAACACTTTCAGTGTCCAGCCCGCACAGACGGGTTTCGAAATGGGTATTCACTCTATCATCTTAGACCCCTCATTCACAGCACAATTCCCACCACTCGTACGGACAACTTCCAAAGGACCGTTCCGCATCCAGCTCATCCACGGCGATCAAGTACTGCCTACTCCGCAAGCTGTCGCCGCAGCTACATCCGCAGGACAGACATCCGTCGCCCTACCCGCGCCATGGATGAACATCGGCAGTAGCGCGGCCTGTCCGATTCAAGGACTGTACATCCACGGTCGAATCCTGACGTATCAGGGTCATTTTGAATTTGATACATTCGTGAATAGCGAATTAGCTGCCGAATTTGGACGGCGCTCGGGCTGGTCTGCGGCGCAGGTTGCCGAGTATGTGGATCAGATTAATGTTTCGCAGGTTCCGGGACAGGAAGAAGATGATGATGACTCTAAAGCTGCGGCGGAAGCCGTGGTGCTTTTCTTTGCGGGGGAAGATCAAGGTACCACCAAGTTTGAGGGTGTACAGGTGGCAGATGGATTGATGACGCCGCCGCTTGAGGAGGTTTCTGCGTGAATGGGATGGGGTTGGAGGGTCGACCTTTCGGATGATTGTTTCATTCCTGCTTCGAAAGAGCTTGTCAGGTTATTGTTTGGGATGGTCCTGGTACTGATCGTAAGCTGTCATTACGGCAGTGAACCCCTCGACAGTGGCGAGAATTGGGTTGCCTGGAGTGTGCTGCTGGACCGTGCGTTTCTGCGACACGGTTGGTATGTTGATTCTTCAGGGAAGGCAAGGAGGAATTGTCATGCATATACGATACCCTACAGACTGAGCTGAGCTGTGTGATGGCGAACTCGGGGTTTGAGATTTTTGCCTCGTAAACATATGAAGCGATGGCATGTTTCACCTTTGAAAGTCATTGAATAATCAGCGTAATCAGCTGCCTTGTATTAAGAATGGTTTGGCGCTTTTCAAAGATTTTCCAGTATTTTCCTGATACATTGGAGGCTTTGTATGGCCTGTTTCATATAACTGGGTCTAAGATGGTCAGCAAGCTCAGGCGACCGACTAGTGAACTTGAAAATTGAAGCTATAGCTAGTAAGCAGTTTAAAGAAGAATGATGAATCCCTGTGTCTATAAGTACCATTCAGAACATTGGAGCTTAAACCTCAATTCAAGAAAGTCAAGTCATATGCGCTAGCGTCCTTTCTTCGTACTCTTATGTACCAGATTGATCACCGTCGGGTGCGCACCTCCCCAAAATAGACACAAAAGCAGTTAGTTCGGTTCCTAGTCAACTCGAGCTAGCCATAAAGAGCCGGGTGTACTCGTGTAGCTACAGTAGTAACCACTAGAGCTACCTAGGCGATAAAGCTTCCTTCCCAGATAGGGATACGCAGTTACGCACACCACCAGTAACCTTCCTTATAATCTTCCTTACTGTACGGAGTACCTGTAATGTCGTACCGAGAACGGGTGCAAATTCTCCACCGTGACAGATCTCCGCTCCGCCGTTTCGGGACCACACACCCCACCACCAAGGAAGAAGGAGGAGGAGAAAAAGCCTGGAGGATAGATAAGACGGAGGATGGAGAATGGGGTTGGGGATAAGGTGATGCTAGAGGTTTGAGATGCAATTGCCAGAATACAATAGTAAATCCGCTCATCCAAAATAGCTTGCGAAACACAGGATACTACTACTGTAGCTGGCGATATATACTCCGTACATGGTCCCGACAAAGTACATATTCAGAGTTTTCTTCCCTTCCTAGTAATATTCCAATTCTCAAAATTTAAATTTAAATTTCCTTTCCCCTCGCAAGCTCAGCAGTTCCCATCTCCTCTCCTCTTCTCCTCTCTCCGTCCCCTCCTCCTGCACGACCATCCCCATCCGGGATGGCGTCCTTACCGAAGACACCCGTCACCCAATCAAGATGCAGGTGAAAGGGAGAATTGGCCTCCACCTTCCAATCTTTCGCACCTATCATGCTGCTTTGGTATGCTCTTCATCGGCATGTGCCCCGTGCTAGGTGGAGTCGGTTAAACTCAGCGTGAGCCGGACTTGGATTGGGTCTGTATTATTATTACAAGTGGTGTTTTATGTGACCATACAGGTGCGGGAATTTAAAGTTGGAGCTGGGCGGGCGAGGTCGGAGGGAAGTTGGGAGGGGGTGTTGTATTGTAGAAGGGAGCTTCAGCTGGGGAAGAAGCATTAATTGGGAGGTTTTGGTTTGCGGAGTAAATAGACAGCTATGGATGCTACAATGTCTTATGTTTCTTTCCTCCTCAGTGTACATAGATCAAAGGCAGCTACAGCTACGGACAGAAACCGGTACTTCACGAGCCAGCCTCGGTATCGCACGGCACCGAGCCCGAGATGGAACTGGAGAGGGTAATCTCCGTTTTCTTTGTGTCTGCCACCACAGACATAAACTCATTGTGAGATAGCCATTGTGTTTAGAAAGTAGATCTCAATCTTGAATCTTTATTTTCATCTCATTATACTATTTCTTTTTTCCTATGCATAGAGTTACCTATTTCATGGCAATTGTACCAGATAGTAGAAAAAGACCATGTATACTTTACCAACTGTACAGTAAGTACAGTATCTCCGGTGAGCCGGGTACGGGTAATACGGCAAAGTAACGTGGCGCTAAGGCATTCGCCACCCGGAGCTCCCCTCCTTCGCTCAAGAGCTTCCAGAATGTCGAGAGCTTCGAGCTGGGGAGAGCTTCGGAGGGGCCGCTGATAGCGCCTATCGTGACCCAACGCTTATCGAGGAGGAGAACAAGGAAGATTTATGACCACCTTTTAACACAATCCCTCTATGAGAATCAAGAAATGAATATAATAGCAAGCTGAAGCAAAGCAGATTCCAACCTGGAAAATAAAAAAGCTGATCCTCCTGCTTTCCTTCGTCCGGCGTTCCACCGGGCTTTCCGAAGCGTAAAATGACCGTACGCACCATCCCCAGCTCCTCCGATTAGGTGTGGAGATTAAGAACTTGACAAGGAGAGAGTACAGTACCTTTTGTACCTCTCGGCACACCATGTACATCATGCATGCGGACACTGCCCGTCCTAGCTAGGGCGGGACTCGAGCTGAAGGGGGAGGGCCCAGTAGATCCCAGATCCTATGAGATCCTTGATAATGGGAATCGGATCAAATTTTTCAGCTGTGCCTGGGGGGTGGGAGAGACGAAGAAACAAGCAAATAAAAAACCAGGAAGAACTGCGGGTTATTTACGGTGTCTGGTATGGTAATTACGGAGTTTACAGTACGAAGCTCTGGTCTTTCCCCTCCTAAGGCAGTACTGGAGAAAAGGCGTGCTCTTTCACTTCCTCCAGTACTCCGTAGTGCTCATTGTAACCAATTGGTAAGTTTCCCTTAGGTACTCTCCGATACGCTGACCAGTTTACCATCTTATGTACCCAGCGTACCACTGTCAAGTACCTCAGTACCCAGTCCGTCTTTTCAGTCCTGTGCCACTCGATGAGCCGCGCTTTCGTTCATCCTTTCTTCCTTTCTCTCTCCTCCCCACCAGAGATTCAAGGGTCTTTTTCTGCATCTCTCCAGTTCTTTGGTGAATCTCGATTGTGTTCATTTCCTTTCACCTCGACGTACATATACATCTCTTCGGGGTCCTCCTGCCGAACCTCCCGCCACAGAACTAAGACCAAGAGAACAAACCACAAGCAGTGCGACAGAGAGACGGTCAGAGAGGGACAGAGCACATATGCACCATGCCTCCTCGAAGCTCGCTGACGAGCTCGTTCTCGGTCACCGACGCCAACAATGAAGTCATTTGTCCCTTGAAGAATAACGATGGTTCCAGTTGTCGCAAGCGATGTACAGGAGTAAGTTTGCCTTTCCATTTATCTTCGTTTTGCTCGCCTTCATCCCCCTCCCCCAGGGAGAGGGAGAGGGAGTGAGAGAGAGAGAGCATCTTTGCCCTTCGAGCCCCACCTTATCACCACCGAGATGAGTGCGGTGGCATGGGAAATCCCCCCTACGATTAATTCGATTGAAATCGTTCAGATCGAAAGCTTCCATGTAGCTAACCCCCATGTGCCTTTCCAGGAAAAGCGCTATCGCTCCATGCAGGAGCATATCCGACGTGCACATCCGAACCACTACATCCCGAAGCTGCCGGCTACCGAGGAGAGCTTCCTGCTCATGGTGACCACCCCGCCCGATCAACGTGCGCACTTGTCCCCGCCAGAACCAGCTCGTCCTCGACGTCCTCATGGCCATGGTAAGTCTTGCGCCTTTAGTTTCCAATTTTTTCTGTCTTCCTCCCCGGTGACAGGGATTGTTGACGGTTACTTGCAGATATCGCGGATAGAGACATTTACGTTGCTGATCCCAGCTCCCCGGCCACCCCTCGAGCTCTCGATGAACCCCACCCCGCCGCTGCGACCGCAGCCGTTGCGCTCGCTCAATTGCATCACCATCGCTTAGCTTCCGACTGGGATACTGATATGGTATGTACTTTTTTTGCTTCTTTATTTTTTCCTGGGCATCCCCGCGGTTCTCCAGATAATGAGATACCTTGACTAACACTTTCCCCCGCGCTCTCTTTACCCCACAGGACGCCCACTCTGATAGCGATATCCATCAAGGCCGTATGCGCTCTTCCATTGAACTCCCATCGCTGCGCGACCACTTCAAGCAAGAATCCCTGCCACCTTTCTCGTCGCCCCGCCCGCGGGAACTCCTTCCGTCAATTCTCAATCATTCTCCCCCCGGTCGCTCCTCGACTCTTCCCCCGATTCAGCGACGAGACAAGTTTTCCCGCCCGCGCAAATCGTCCATCACGCAGTCGGCCCGCAAACCTAAGCACGACCGCCCGAGATCAAAAGAATTCGGTCGGCGCCCGAGTCTCGGCGAACGCAAGGCCCTGTCTGCAGAACCGCAGACCGCGGCATGGGCACAGGGCAAGCGCTGGGAGGATCTGATTGAAGCGGCGACATCCGCGACGGAAGCTGATGATGAGCGGTATTCTGAGGTCAGTTTCAGTGATACACAAGCAAGCGATTCAATGAAGATTGACATGATGGACATTCATCTCCAGGCTGGTCAATCTCCAACAATCGCGCCACTGCTTGCGAATGTGACATCTGCACCCTCGGCACTCAAGAACCGGTCTTCTTTACCACCAGCTTTCCAATCGGCTTCCGGACTCCCGCCCTTGTCCTCGCACCGACAATTTCCGCCTCATTCATACACAGCTTCCCCATTACACAAGTCGCTCACTCCCCCACCTTTCGAAGGCCACCGTGGTCGCGACAGCGATCTGGAACCATTCCCATCCATTGAGTCATCTCTAGACTCCATGTCTAGCGCCTCGGGCAAGAATTTCCACTCCGGCATCGCGCGCTCCATCAATTCCGACTCCAGCCCCGTGCTAAACCTCATCCCACCACTCTCCCAACAACGCCAGCACCACCGCTTCTCAAACCCCACGCCCGCGTCATTCCGCAACAATGACATCCAGATCTACTGCGCCCACTGCAAGCGACCCTGGGCACTGAACGAGTGCTACGCTTGTACAGAGTGCATCTGCGGCGTGTGTCGCGAGTGCGTCAGCTTGTTCATCTCCAGTCCACCTGCCTCATTCCGCAGTCCCGGTAATGGTTCCCTGAACAATGCTCCGCCCCCAGGTCCGACGAGTTACCCCAGTGCCAGGGGTTGTCCCCGCTGCCGGACGACTGGTGGCAAGTGGAAGGCTTTCCAGATCGATGTGAAATGATCGTGTCTGGCCCCACTGCCTGTCCCATGCCACAGCCCTTGACGGGGTGCAGCGTGCGGATTAATGGGGGATGTGGGTTTCACGGATGTTATGAATTATGCCTGATTTGAGATATACGGTCATTCCTTTTCTTGTTTATTTTTTATTTTTTATTTTTTGCCTTTCACATTTGGAGGCGCTGGGTGGGTTGGATTGGATTACTTCTTTCGCATGACACGACACGATATTCAATCTCGATCTCGACCTTGGTCTCGATTTCGATTTGGATCAATTCCTTGACTTGACAAGGATGACAGGACTTGTCGCAAGATTCGCCATTGGATTGGAGTATATTTTTCGGTGCCGGACTCCGAATTGAAAAAATTTGTAAAGAAGCTGGTCTTTTTTGGCAGTGGACTGAGACGGTCCTTCTTTTCTGTCATCTTGGTCTCAGGTCTCACGCTTTCGATTTTCTTGTTCTCATGCCTTGGTTTTTACGGTTACCGGTGGCATATTGGGGGGTTATATGGGTTCTTGTTCTGCTGATTTGTTCTGATTTGAGGTTGCAATTTATGTCATCATTTCCCTCTTGGATTTTTATGTTTATGTCCATGTCCATGTTGATGGTTATGTCTATTTACGCTTATGTCCATGCTTTGGTTTTATCATCTATGAGTTATGTGTTTTCTGTTTCTGTTCATGTCATTTTCATTTTCCTTCTGCCTTTCATCCTGATTAAACGCCTCATATGATGCGATCTTGCACTACGCTGTTCTTCGATTCAGTCTTGATGTTATCAGTTATAGACGAAGGTGGTTAGGATGGATGGGATGGGATGAGAGGATGGGATTAGCGTGGGAGCGGATCTTGGTCTAGCCATAGCTAGACTAGTCTACTTTCCTTTGCTATTCTCTTTCTTCTCTTATCTTTGGGGCTTGGTGGTCATCTCGATTTTTGCTTTACATTCACATTCACATTTTATTCATCATGTTTATGGTTTATACACATTTTGGAGTACATTGTTAATCTACTTGATTTCGATGGCTTTTTTGCGTGATTCTACTAGTATTCTCTGTTTTCATTAGATCTTGTTCTCTTCCTAGTAGGCATTACTCTTATACGCATTCTATGCGTATACTTCTATTCATGCGAGGCCAAACTTTGGATGACCATTGGTCGGTTCTCAAACATGAACCTTAACTAAGATATCCTCCAAATAACAAACTCAGCTTCCTTCTCTCTAGGCAAATGGCAGTTCCTTGGGGTACCCCTTGAAATCACAGCCAGCGAACCTCCACCAATGCTGATTCTTGTACATATACATCCAGCGCAGAACCAATCCGACCACATACGGAATCGGGGGAAGGTCTTCCACACGCCATCGTCGAATGACTTATCGTGCAAGATGATGCTCAACGGGAAGATGTTGATCTAAATTCCACGCCATGCCATTAGCTATCAGAGGAATCATCTTTCCTTCTATACGCTCACAGCGAAGGAAAGGAAACTTACCCGGTATTCATATTGGCCCATCAAATCCTTGATCATTTTACCCACCTCCTTCTTAAACCAAGCATCCCAGTCGACCTTATCATATTTTTCCAAATCGACAAGTGTATCAATCTCATTCCCAAGGTGGGTGTGCAGCTCCGGCATAAACGAATCGATAAGGTTCTTAACCTTCTCTCCATCAAGCTTCTCCTTGCCCTGTATAACCCCCTTCAAATAATCCGCGTATTGACCAATCTTATCGTGAAACACGGCGTGCTCGTTGGAATTAACGTCCATCAAACCCGGTACCCCGGCAATCTCGCCCATGGACGGAAATATCGTGCTATCCTCACTTGAGTGATGCTCATGGACCATCTCCGTCCACTGGAACGCATAGTTGGCGAAGTCAAGCTTGTCGGTGTCGGTTCCTCGTGTCGTGACGTTGATACACTGGTTGTACACTGAATTGATCCCTCGGATTAGGCAGTTATGCACAATTGACATTTCTGCTGCCATCGCTCGGGCCGATGATAGCTTCTTCCCGACCTATACCATTGTTAGTTATATGGCATCCAGGAAGGTTGGTGGTGTTGATGTGGTCGCACCGAAGCGCCGCTCCTGGAAGGGCTAATTAGAGTGTACGGGCCGTCGACCCAGGGTTTTGATTCGCCCATCTTGTCCCGATATCACAGGTGAAGGGTATGATCTTAGCAATCTCAATTGAGAGCAGTATCAAGCTGGTATATATAAATAAAGTCTGCTATGCTGAGCTGACAGTCTAACATTACTAATGAAGGCTGAGAGTCTAAAATAGCTAGCGCCAGCCTAGAAAAGGGAATCCTCCTACTGTAATAGGCAGGCCTAGCAAAAGACGAGTGTTAGGATCTGCTGACCCGAGGTCGGAAATAAACCTAAAGCATGAGAACAGATCATCTTCACTCTTCTTTGTTTACTACTACGGGATTAGCCGACTTTTAATTGGATTGAAAGTGGTGCGGTCTACCCGCATGCCGACCTTAGATACAAGAAGCTGACCTCAGGTGCGGAGATGCGGACGCAAGGCGAGACCTGAAAGGCGCTAGTGTCAAAGCTCCTTCTGTCAGCACGTTTCTCCTATTCATGGTTTTTTTAGTTATAACACCTTTGTATCTCCTTTGAGCATACTATCAAAGCTACGGAATCATCCAGGACAACAACAGTACGACATCGTATCACATCTTTATTATTGGAGGAGGAGTTTCTGGCCTACTCAGTGCTATCAAGCTGCAGTAAAATCCCCACCAAGTTATCGATCTCGAAAGTAGTCTTAGCCTACAAACAATTTGTGGTAACTTTGTAATTGTAGGTCAGAGAAACAAACATTTTGAAGATTCAACTCTACTTCCAGTTAATCTCGTAAAATCTGATAACTAGCAGGGCCAGAAATGTTTGCTTGTTCTCATTCTCAAACAGGGGTCTAGTCGTGCCACACTTAGGGGAATACTGACAAAGACAACCAATGGGAAAAAGCCATTCCAGTGACAGTCAAGATTAAGCAACTATTTTCTCTTTCACGTCTTATCAGATCTAATTTTCTCTCGTCCGAGAAGGAATGTACCTTTATTTCAGACACTCTGCTCTCAGGGATCACTTAGCCAACCACAAGCAGCAATCTAGGGAGATCCAAGATGATCGCCTACCATCTATATACAGAGATGATGTCCAATGGATATTCAAAGATTGAGAAAACTATAATTGTCGGCCGAGTACTTCCTGGATCACCTTGCCCACGTAATTGGGATGCTACCGTGCAGGTGTTTAGGTAGATAGATTATTGAAGTATCGGGTTGTCGGGTCGGTGCCGACCAGCCGGGTCATTTTTATTTCATCTTCAATCCAACATCCATCCCATCTCTTGCTATTACCTGTTACCATCCAGCTTTATATGACTCGCGGATAGGTCTGGTAATAACAAACATACCTATTAAAACAAGAAGAATTCTAACAATCAAAGATTTTGATTTCGCGGCAATCTACAAACCCCAAGTACCCAAGCGCGGTCGCGATAATCACAACATCGACCCCCGCCAATTGCGCCATCCCCCGCCCAAGTCTCCCAATCAAAATGACTCGTCCAGTCAAGCGCAGTCTCCCAAGACATTGCAACTCCATTCGGCCTGATTGTTGCAATTATGTTCCGTTCACAAGTCCCGTGAAACCCGTTTCACCCTATTGGAAATCCAACTCGCCATGCTTCGCCCTATAGGAGAGTGGAGTGCGTCTCTCGCACGCCATACTGGCAACTTGATTCCTCACCATTGTTCACACAAAGAAGATGACCTCCCATCTCGTCATTCAGATCTCGGCCGGGATTGCGAAATTATAAATAGGCATTAGTGCCTTCACTGACCAGCATCATCTACATTAATCAAGCCTGTGTTTGCTTTGCTGTGTTCACCATCGACCTGCTAAAAGCTTCTTTGTTTGCATCTCGCGTCTATCATGGCTCCCGCTCTTACAGATGCGCTTCCTACAGCGCCCCATAATCTGGCTAGTACTGCCCCGCGGGATATCTTCCCCGATGGATTGAAGACGACCGGCCAACATCCCCCACTTTACGATCACATTGTGCCCTTTGATCGCTTTCCCCGCGAGATCACCGGCCCGACAGTATGGAAGGCCGAGGACTATCGCGAGAACCCTGAGAAGTGGACACATAGGTTCACTGAGGAGCAAGTGGAGGAATTGAGCATCGCGGCGGATGCATTCCTTGCTTCCAAGACCCCTCTCACTGGTATCTCCAAGGTAGGTTTCACAGCCTGTCTGAGATGCATATTCTTGTCGGCTAACCCGGGACATAGTCCAACTTCACCCTGCCCAAGCTTGCAGAGTACTTGGAAACTCTCCGCAAGGATATCATTGATGGAAAGGGATTCATTCTGTTCAAGGGCTTCCCTGTCGAGAAATGGGGCAATCACAAGTCTGCCGTCGCATACATGGGCCTGGGTACCTACCTAGGCTATTTCGTGAGCCAGAACAGCCGTGGCCACGTCCTGGGCCACGTCAAGGATCTCGGCGAGGATTCAACTCAGATTGACAAAGTGCGCATCTACCGCACGAACGCTCGGTATGTCCCGTCAAAATATCACCTACCCCTAGATCCCCATGATCCAGACCCGATTCCTAACCCATTTCCTCTGCAGCCAATTCTTCCACGCCGACGACTCCGATATTGTCGGCCTCCTCTGCATCGCCAAAGCCCTCGAAGGCGGCGAATCCGACATCGTCTCCTCCCACCACGTCTACAACACCCTAGCCACCGAACGCCCCGACGTCCTCAAAACCCTCACCGAGCCAATCTGGTACTTCGACCGCAAAGGCGAAACATCCAAGGGCCAAGACGAATACATCCGCACAAGCGTCATCTACCTCGAACGTGGCGACCAAGGCCGCGTCTACACAAAATGGGACCCCTACTACGTCCGCTCTCTCACCCGCTTCTCCGACGCAGGAATCATCCCTCCCCTCTCGGACGCCCAGCAGGAAGCTCTGAAGGTGCTGGAGGAGACTTGCAACCGTCTTTCGCTGCATATGATTCTGGATGTTGGTGATATCCAGTTCTTGGCTAATTCGCATATTTTGCATGCGCGCACTTCGTATACGGACCATGCGCCGCCTACGCCGAGACGGCATCTTATGCGCTTGTGGTTGGCGACGCCTGAGAGTGAAGGGGGTTGGAAGTTGCCGTTTTGGGATAGTAATGAGAAGAAGAGGGGTGGTATTCAGGTGGATGATCAGCCACCCGTTGCGCCGTTGGATGCCGAGTAGATGAGTATGCCGGGTGATGTTTGATGATTCAATTATTTGTAGATATTCTTTCAATGATACCTTTTCTTCTGTCTTCAATCTACACATCTGTGCTCCACTAATCAAATGCAACTTAAATATCTATATGATTATTGCAATCACCGAGCATAGAGTAGAGCCCTCACACAGCAATTCATGACCTTTGAAACAATGGTACTCGGCTAATGAAGGTTGAACCCACTTTGAGAGCAGCCGTCAGGTGGTAGCGATATATTGTGGGTGCTGATCTACTACTATCCGATCAAGACCTCATTGAGACATATTCACCACTACCTATACTTATGACCTTGATTGCTACTGTTTCCCGCGAGACAACAAACCCAGATCATTCTACATAGTAGTTTCCCTAAATCTTGATCACCACATGTCGGTTTGTACAACGTAATGTCGGGGATGATGCGGGGTGTGGGGGAGATACCACGTGAAAACTATTTAATCGGTGATGTCCCGAGATCGGGACCATCTCCTACAGACTACTGGGATAAGCCACGATGAACTCGAATCTTGACCACAGCATCTGCAGCGCTGAAGATACCACGACGATGACCCCGCGAGTTTCTTCGAGGCGAGTCCGCATTCGAAACTCCCGAGGGCGTGGCCTGAGGACTACGAAGGGCTGGTGAGTGAGTCCCATGCGGAACTACTTGATCTATGCCGAGACCGGACTGGCTGGCCCACCAAAGTCTCTTGGGATTGAGCTGCAACACATATGGGAAAGACATGGATCTCCAAAAGGTTCCCCAGTAAGATGAGGGTTCGCATTGGTTCCTCCCTCGAGTCAATCAGATATGAACTAGCTTTGTTACCCTTCCTTTCACTATATCCTACCGCTCCTCTAAAAGAGGCCTTTCATATACCCAGCAATGCACCCTTTAGTTCTGCTCCTAATTGTACTCTCCACAATCGATGCTCATTCAGAGCGAAGATCTTCCCATTTCCCCCGAAGCAAAAGCTAGCCGCGCCACCTTCAATCAAGATAAGCCCCAGAAGAACGGCTCCTGGTGAGCAAACATTGATTCCATCGCCGCAGCAACTGTAAACGTTTCCTTCGCAATCGCACTTGATCCCATCTGAAATTCCCTCGGCTGCCATGGCGAAGAATCGTTGATTAACAAGAAACGGCTCTCCGTGTATTTATGTGAGATCGAAAGGGTAACTTTGTATGAATGTCAGGATGACACTCTGAATACACTTATAGGGTTGGGGTAGTTGTTATTCTTACATCGACGAGACTCGCTGATCATCGATAGTACCGTCACTGTGAACTCGGTCTGTGACGGTGATATATATAACTTTTCATCAGGTGAGAAGCAGATGCCATTCGGTCTTCCAAATCCCTTGGCCATGGCCGGATAGCCCCAGTATCGGGACACCACCTATAGACCTGACTAGGCAGACGGGGCCTAGGTCGATTTCCCTTCTCAAAGCCGTAGATAGGATTGGTGAACCAAACAGATCCATCCGAGTGTACCACCACATCATTAACAGAATTAAAAGGCCGGCCCAAGAAATCTGTCTTGAGAATCTCGGTTTTATAAGGAGGCTCTGTAGACATCCGATAAAGACCACTAGGCTCGGTCATGGTTACTTGAGCGCAGAAGAGAACGTGGTCTTTGCCATAATTTACACCTCCGTTCCCCATTGGAATAGGAGGAGTGGTCACTTTGCAAGTAACTGGAGCAGTATTCAAGGGGTGTGATATAAACTTTTTGGTTTCCATCGGAATCGAGGCATCTGTTACTGGTAAGGTAGAGGTTGTTTCTATCCGGGAAGAAAACTCCAGCCTCATGGGCGAAAGGATAGGATTCATTTTCTACTCAGAGCTCCATTGTTGGAGATGTTCCAACGATTGCGCTAAATCATGGGTCGTGCGACTCAAAAGGGTCTTTCATATTGTTGGAGGTTTGGGGATATGGTGAGTGTTCGGGATGAGTATATGTTGAGTAATAGCTATAGAAAAATGCGGAACGAGTTGCAATGACAAAAAACAGATCGAGGTATGAGTAACACTGATCTCGAACCTATTGCATGATGGTCTAGCTACTGCCGAATGAAAAAGTAAAGGGAAGGTAGCGCGGGCCTGTATGGACACTCGGAGAAAGGCCGATGGTGGGGCAGCTCCAACCCTCGTCTCGAGGCCACCAGTACCCCCACCGCTGCCTACTCAGTTGTACGGTAGCTGCATCCAAGACACTTACTTTGTTATTAGTAAACAGACAATGGAAAATATGGCTAAATTGATTCTGATATATTTAAATTCCGCTGGAGAGCCCTGCCTCGCTTTCAACGCACACAAAGTCCACATACGACATGTCTTGGAAGGAGTCCAACTGCCATAAGCGCATTCTACACAACACAGAAGCCGGTGGGTACGGAGTCATTGCCGCCATCGCATACAATATAGAACAAGTGCTTGGACTTGTACAGGCTGCTGAAACTGCACGCTCACCCCTCATCATCCAATTCTTCCCCTGGGCCATCAAGGCCACAAATGGCCTGCTGATTCGCACAGCTGCAGACGCTTGCTAAACGCGCAAGTGTACCCATCAGTATTCACCTCGATAATGCGCAATCCGAAGATATTATCAAGCGCGCTGCCGAGCTACCCTTCGACAGTATCATGGTCGATATGTCGCACTATGATAAGGAGGTCAATCTATCGAAGACGTGCGAGCTAGTACAATATTGCAACGAGCGCCAAAAGGTTACTGAGGCGGAACCGGGTCGAATCGAAGGAGGCGAAGATGAGGTTATGGATACCGCGGGATTAGAAGCTTGTATGACTACGGCTGAGGAAGTTGACGAGTTTGTTGCCACTGGTGTGGACGTTCTTGCACCTGCGTTTGGTAATGTCCATGGTGAATATGGACCACGAGGGCCCCAACTGGATTTTGGACGGTCAGTTAGTGTCTGTGTATACTGTATATTTGCCTATGCTAACTTGGGTCCAGATTTGAGAAAATTCGTCAGCAGGCAAAGGGCCGCGTCAATCTCGCTCTCCACGGTACTAATGGCTTTGAGCCAGAACTGATGAAGCACTGAGTGGCTGCTGGTGTCAGCAAGATTAATGTGAACCGGCTGGTATTGGATGATTACTTTGAGCATCATCGGGCAAACGTGGATAGAATGCCACATACTCAGCTGATTGAGGAAGGGATTCAAAAGGTGGCAGATCTCACTATAAACTGGATGGAGATCAGTGGATCTGCTGGGAAGGCAAATTGTTAAAAAAAAGAACTATAGTAGAGAAGAACACTACATTATTGGAATATACCGTGTCCATGCTGCATGAATATTTAGACACCATTATCCTACTCCCACTTTAAAGAGGGGATGGTAAATACAAATGCATACCAGCCTCACAGTAGAGCAGAGGGCCTTTGCCCCTCGGCTCTGACAGTTGACCTTAGCAGTGAATAATGCAAAGAGAAGTAAGAACTCGTTTTGATCGATACATGTAAATTTGAAGATTGAATAGAAGATGGGATCACTCCAATGAATTCGATTTTAAGTCGATTGGAACAAACGCAAAAATGAAACCATGGCAAAAGCTCAACTCGGCTACTGCAATTACTATGCATTCCACCATCCGCCAACACGCCCGTAGCGTTAACATAACGACTCATCTCTTCGCAAGCCAAGAAAACTGCAGGACCAGCCATATCTTCTGGGTCACCGATACGTCCGAGGGGAATGCGAGCTTCCAGAGCCGCCTTCTTAGTAGGGTTCTTCATGCCGTGGTCAGCCAGTTAAGTGGCAAGAGTCCCAGGGATCAGGGCATTGCATCGAATCTTGTCCTTTCCCAGGGAAATCGCCATAGACTGCATCATTGACAATATCGCAGCCTTTGTAGGAGTATAGTGTGTTTGCAAACCATCGCCCAGAAGAGCACTGACGGAGGAAATGCCGATGACCGAGCCACCGTGTCCCTGTTTCACCATTTGACGGGCAGCTGCTTGACAGGAATAGAAGCAGCCTTTGATATTGACGTCCACGCTGTGGTCCAGGAGGGAGGGCTCGATTCTAACAGTATAGTAGCCCCGTGACTTTTCTCAAGCAGAGAAATCACATCTAATCTCACTTACTTCAGGAACTCTGCTTGTTTGAATACGCCGGCATTGGCAACAAAGATATCCAATTTACCCCATTCTGACACAGCTTCACTGACCAATATTGTGCTTGTCTCTGGGTTGGTCACATCGCCTGCAAGGTCCAAGATCTTCCCAGCTTTGACACCACTTTTCTCGTTCGCTTTGACTTCTTCAATCAGACTATGGCGCTGCGCATCATCCTTAGGAAGACCTAAATGGGACCTAAATGGTTGACAGCGATATTGCACCCTTGCGTGGTAAACGCTAACACGATTGCGCGGCCAATCCCAGTTGTTCCGCCAGTGATCGCGGATGTTTTGCCTTTGAGAAGATTCCATGCTGGCAGGGCAGCCATAATTGTAAAGTGTAGTGGGTTCTGATTCTGAACGAGTGAGTTTTGGGATAGGAAGGAAGGGAATGTGTGAGTTCTTGAGACGTTATGCCATGAATAAAGAAGAAATTGGATAATAACAATTTAAGGTCTCAGCCCCGCCCGCAGGCGTGTTACAACTTCAACCGGGGAACGCTTTAACACCTCATTCTCCCTATCTTCAAGAATCAAGCAAGTTGCGTTGTCCAGTCCAATCGGAGTGTGATAAATGGGTGAAGTGGGCCATTTGGTCCCGTCTCTGGGGCTCTTCCCCAGTTGCCTCGCCGTCTCAGGGGATCACCGACTAGAGCTGTTTGAAGTGGAGCCTCTTGCTTGATGACTAGAAGGAGAGAGCAAACTCTTTCTTAAAAGTCCTGATTCGGACTTCTTTTCTCTCCTTTACCATTCAAGTTTTCCTTTGCTGTATACGTGTACGTCTTCTACAAAATAATTCTCACCATGTCTCCCGCCGCAACTTCATCAGAGTCCGCCACTACCCAGGCGGATGCTCCCCAGACTCAAGTTACTCTTGGTGGAAAAGTCATTACTAGTATGTGCTTAAAAGTTGTTGGGAAAGCTCAAAGCAGCTTCAAATAATATACATCTGCGAAGTTACCGGCGCCAACCGCGGAATCGGCCTGGGCATTGCCGAATGCTGTCTTTCAAACGGTGCCGCCAAGGTCTACTCTATCGAGATTGGAGAGACTGGTGATGACTTTGCCGCTGTCGCAAAGCGTTACCCAGGCCAGTTATCTGCGGTCAACGCCAATGTGACCAAGGAAGCGACTATTACCGCGGCAATCGATAAGATAATTGAGGAAGCTGGTGCACTGCAGGGCATGGTTGTTAATGCCGGTCGAACTCACCACAAGGCCGCGCTCGACTTCACCAAGGAGGAAATTGAGAGCTTATTCAATATTAATCTCTTTAGTGCCTTCTACACAGCTCGCGCTGCTGCTCGTGCTTTCATTAAGCTCGGTATCAATGGATCCGTAGTCTTTACTGCTTCCATGGCCTCTTACCGTCCCAACAAGGTATGTCGTCCCAGTTTCCCATAGATCTAGATGATCGGTAATTGAGAATCCCAGCGTGTCCCTTCCACTCCATACGGCGCGTCAAAGGCCGGCGTTCGAAACATGACCCACACCCTGGCAATTGAATGGGCACAGTACGGTATCCGGGTGAACAGCGTGTCCCCCGGATTGGTCAAGACTGCAATGACATACTGGGTGCCTCAACAACCCGACTGGGAACAACAGCTGAAGTATTATGGTGGCTTTCCCAGGCTGGCTGAAGTTCAAGAGCTCGGTGGAGCCTACGTGTACCTCCTTAGTGATGCAGCAAGCTATACTACCTCTATTGATATTCCCGTCAACGGTGTGATTGGCAGTAAGTGCTCCAAATAATTCCATCAAGTTTGAATGCATGGCTATCTAAGGCAGTTTGCTGAGCCCTCTGATGTGTGCGAGCTGAAAACTATTTATCGTTTTCTTCTTATTGTAAAGATCTGTTAGGTCAGACTTTGATCTGCATAGAAAGAGCTTTTTATATTCATCGCCGCTACAAGCTTGTTGCAGTTTACTCGCATCTATCCACCATAAATTCAAACGCTCACTATATTGAAAATATTTATTCGTAATATTAAATGTGATCTAGGTGACGGCCAAACTACCACCTCGGGGAATGATCGGCTCAGGGAGCACATAATGAGTTAGTAGTTACTGACACAGGTCCGCCGTCAAGGTGACTGGCTGGGGGCACCCATAAACCTTCTTATGAGCTGGGGTACTGTAGCAGCCGGCATCATTGGCGGCACAGTCAAAGACCTCACAGCCGTCCCCAGGACTGAGCGAGTTTGGATACGCTGCGAAGGGGTTGCCCCATTCCGTGCTCAGTTCATCTTGAAGAAGGATGCGGTTAATAAAATTTCCTCGCTGACAGGTAGAATAGGTGCGCTCACAGTATGCGTAGTCCGGGTTTGACGAGAACGAATAGCCAAAGAAGAGAGGTTGATTCAGCGTCTTTGTCTTGGAGATCTTGACGGTCTGCATATTCCATCTCTGGTCAGTTTTCTCTTACTATATAGATTATAGCGCAGACGAAGAGGATGGAGTAACCTACCGAGCCTGATGCTCTAAAAGCTTCGGAGAAAGTTCCCCCGTGGGGAACGGTGGTGAGAGGGCCTGGGGCGCTGCCATCGTAAGGGAACGACTGCACATACACGGTGGTGTCACAGTGGTTGTTCACGACAGCATTCTGGGCCGAGACCAGCCCCAAGAGGACACCAAATGGGATCAGGGAGGTCTTCATAGTTGGTATTATGTCTTTTGTTTTGCAATAGAACTTGAATGATCTGTTTCCCTCCCGAAGGAACTGACGGGTTTTATACATGTCTGCTGCTCGGACCACAAGTAGTAACCAGCAGTGGAGTACATCCGAGGGGGAAGTAGAGGGGGGCCTTGATCTAAGACATGGCATTTGCCTGATGCCTTGGATTACCTGGCCACCGGTCGGGTTCCATGCTGAAGCCAATTAACACGAGTAGCAGGTGAGACATGCGCATCACCGCCACTGTATGTACTCCGCATCAATGACATCGCACCGGGTAGCGTTACATCCACGCCGTGGATCCGCCAATTCTCAACACTGGCTGGACCTTTTGTTTCTCCATTTGGATTAAAAGATGATTGTAGTGATGTGAAGAACCTGCCAGGATCGAAGATTCAACTTGTTTCTCCACTCCCGACTTGGCGATGCGTACCCCGCTTGAACACGATGGAGGGAGATGTACCCCAACCCGAGGCTCTAGTAAACACTGGAAAGAGTCTCTCTAAGCTGATCAAGTTGAATAATGTCTTATTTAGCCGTTTCCTACGGCCCTTAGGTTGAGACTTTAGGTCTGTCACTTTGTTTGATAAATTTAGAAATACATCTCGCTAACATTAATTCAATTTACTAATAGTCCTGGCCTCGAAAATCACTAATACCACTACCATTGTATGTTAATAGTGGTAATATGGGATCAGGCTAGAGACAGCTAGTAGTCCGACACATTCTCCTCATGTTCCGTGTCCGGATTGAACCACCCTTTCTCGAGGCCTTTCTCCGCTTCCAAAGTGCGATTTTCGGTTACGAGCACCACCAAGAGCTGGATTCTCAGCCGTGAGTCTCTTGAAGTTAGACTCGGCGGCCCAGACCCAGGGAGAGTCAGCGGCGAAGAGTAAGTCAATTTCCTCAAGGGTTCGTTGGCTAGATATTGGTTAGACAGCCCACACTGTATTTTTGTGAGTTAGTCGCCACTAAATTCAGAAGAAATATCAGGTCATACTAACCGATTGGGATACTGATGAGATTGACAGCTCCAAAGCGTGAAGAGTGTTCTCACCGAATGCCCCAAAAATGTAAGGAAGAGCCAACGTGAGGGATCTAGGTCGTATAAGCAGCATTCTCCCCTTACCAATCACACACAAAGTCTTCA
Source organism: Penicillium subrubescens (assembly GCF_028828155.1). Classification (NCBI taxonomy): domain Eukaryota; kingdom Fungi; phylum Ascomycota; class Eurotiomycetes; order Eurotiales; family Aspergillaceae; genus Penicillium; species Penicillium subrubescens. The sequence continues at coordinate 682,956 of NW_026643160.1, read as the reverse complement.
GAAGACATGCCCATTACCCAAGCTCCAGCCAACAACACCCCAGGTATTTCCCTTGACTCGAACCTTCAATGGAAAGATCTCCGCGGGGTACAGCCATGGCACAGTGAGCCAAGTAGCACCGAAGATAAATGTATCAAGATATACCATGGACGTTGCTGCGATACCCCTGGGCCCTTGATTGTCTGCGTGATCTAATCCACCACGAGCGGGGCCACCTGTGAGAACATGGCGATGGCTTGTCCTGCTGCTCCCCGCTAGGGCGTCCACCGACGACCTAATCGATCGAGAGTGAAAACACAAAGGAGAGTTGCAAAGGAGTAGAAGATATTGTTCAATCCTGAGATCCACGTTGTCTTTTGGGAATCAAATCCTGCAATTTTGAAGATCGCTTTGGACAGATCAGGATTGAGAGCACGAGTCGAGGTCTTGGTTGTTACTTACTCGGCGCGTACATGGTGACACCTGCAATGCCTGTCCAGCTCTGTAAAATCTGCAGCCAGACCACCAGCTGCACACGGCGTGCGATATGCAAATTCTCATTCCCAGTACCAAGTAACATGTCGAAGTAGGTAATATGATCCTCTGATTCCTTTTCCAGCTCAACGATAGTTTCAATCTCACGCATCTCAAAAATGGCTGCACGTTCGTTTGCAGTACCTCGAACACGCTTCAGGATAAAGAGTGCCTCATCCCGACGACCCATCATGCAGAAGAACCAGCAGCCAGTCACGAGAAGAAACAACTTGATAATTTGGAAAGCGATTGGGAATCACCATGGAACTCTGATTGACCGTTGTCAATATAGCTCAGACCAAAGCCTGGCCAATAAGCCACCACCACACCGACAATGTTGAATCACGGGGGAACCGCTCCGGACCACGCTTGAATGAACACGGGGTAATACATCAACAAGAGATCAACACATGGAGTATCAAGATCACGCAAAGAATCATCTAATGCGCACTCCACGTCCTCGGGGTGTTAATCATTGCACCACAATTTTGTGCCGAGGAAGATTTCCTCGCGGGGAATACAGCTCTTCTTGATTCCCTTTCCAACTTGCGCTTCGACGTCGTAGATACGGGCTGTGTCGATTAGGCGCATACTTTTCTGGAGGGCGAGACTGACGGTTTCCTCTTGGGAATCGGGGTCTTGGAATGTGCTGAACCCGAGGGCTGGGATAGTGGTGCCATTGTTGAGTTTGCGGGTGGTTGTGCGTGTGCTCAGAGTGCGAAGCGTCAGATTCGGGTTGAAGAGCAATGGTTTGAAGAATGATGACATCCTGGTCGTTCTGGCGATAGAAAGCGCCATTTTGTAAACTTGGAATGATGCACAGCTTCCAAGGTACTAGTAGTCCACAGTCTTGATAGTGAGTGAAGTTCAGGTGAAGTATAGTTGAGCTGAGTATTATATGACTTTGTCGATGAATCAATCTAAGGCAATCTTAATTCATCTTTAACCCCGCACTAGACCAATATTGAAATAATCACAAGTCTTAACTTGGTGACCCTAGTGGGGGTGTATGACAAGCCTCCCGTCTCGTGAGCTCCACAGCGACACAAAGCAAGGGCCCCGAGACGGGGGCTCAACTGCCAAGAATGATCCTCACGGGTCAGCCCTATCACGTATAGCAAGATTAGAGTGTAAAGATAGGAGCTCATGTACAGGACAATTATAGGCTATACACACGCAGGATTGTTTCCATATAGATGATGTCTTTACCGAAAAGCCTAATCAAGAAAAACATATAGCATGAGTGACATTGACAGAGTATCTCAAGCGAGGAGGATCTGCCAGACTTCCCGAAGCCACACAACGCCACCCATTAGCTTGATAGCTCAAGCTTATTCACATAGGTCCAGCTTGATACATGGGACAAATATTTCTACCCACTCTCCCAAAGGATGAAGATCCTCACAAAATCAAAAATAATCATGATTCATACAACCTAGGGTATAGGTAAAACAACAAACCCAACCCCAGAACTCCAATCAAATGCATACACCCATCATCCCCAAATCAAGGCACAATCTTATAATTCCCCCCACTAACAATCTCCAATTTCCCCTTCGCCACCATCCCCGCCAAAAACTCCCTCAAGTCCTCATTACTAAACGGAAACCCACCGGGCACAACAATCTTCAACATCATAACAACCCTAGCCAACGGCATCGCGCCCTGATTCGTCAGCATTCCGACGATGAACTGCCAATAAAGGTTCATCTTCTCCATAGCCGCCGCGTCAGCGGATTCTTTCGCTGCGGCTGCTGCTGCGGCTTCAGCAGCAGCTGCTGCATTGGACACATCCCCGGATTGTGGGTCTGCGTCGGTGGGGTCTGCGCCGGCGATGCCAAAGTCGTTATCTTCGTCTTCGGAGGGGAGGGATTCGAGGACGCTGAATTCGTCGCGGGAGGATTCTATGAGAATCCGCTTGCTTACCCAGAATAAGCAGGCGGAGCGGACGAGGGAGGGGGACATTTCGAGTTCGGTGGAGAGAGAGGAGATTGTTCTGCTGGTGGCTTCGTCGTAGTCGGAGTGGAAGGCGTGGATGACGGTTGCTTGCCAGGTGGTTACTTCTTCGGAGAAGTCGCGGTCGGAGAGTTGAAGTTCGACGAGGACTTGGCCTAGTCCGTTGCGCCAGGTGAGTTTGCGGGAGGCTTTGAGGGCTTCGAAGCCAGCTGCGTAGCGGCGTTGTAGGAGAGGCGACTTCGTCGGGGATTTTGAATTCTTGGTCTTGGATTTCTGGCCAGAAGAAACGGGAGAGGATTTTGGCGTGGAGGTCTGGGATGGGTAGGACTGGTAGGCGCTTGTTCTTGTTGATGCGGGCGGGGGGTTGAATTAGGCCTTGGTCCTTGCGAATGGCGATGTTGACGCGGTGAGAGTCTGAAATATCGCGGAGCATGACTTCGCAGGGTTGCAGTGCTGAGTTGCCGAAGCGCACCTTAAGCAGTTCTAGCACTGAAATTTCTTGATCGTATTTCTCGCGCTTTTGGAGGAGACGGTCGCTGAGCAGGGTCTGGAGTTCCTTGACAAATGTCTCCTTTGAGTCGAATAAGCTGATCACGCTGTCAATGACGTCGGAGCTCTTTGATTTGCGATAGTCAGGTGCTGCGTCGACGGGGTCAGGCATCCAGTTCATATCATCCCAGTCAAGTTCACTGGTATTGTTTTCCATTGAAAGCTGATGGGCCTTGGACAACTCGGTCGACAACTCGACAAGGGTCTCATTGGCGTATGACGGGGGTTTGGTGGCTGCTGCTGCTGGGTCGGCCAGAAGCCCGCTAACAATGACCTTGATAGTATCATCACGGTCTCGTAGGTATCGCCGGATTGGCCGAGCAATACGATCCAAGAGCACACCCTTCGGGTCTAGCAGGTGAAAGGCCCGAATGATGGAGATGTACACTTGCAAGATCTCAACGGTTGAGGCACCGGGGTGTAACAGTCGCTGAGTAAGAATCGTAATGAACGACTGTGTGACATGAAGTCGGGCAGCAGGATGCGTGGTGAAATGTCGCAAGTCCTCTACGGCCCCGCTACTCGCGGGCCACTCAACGATGACATCGAACAGCTCGCTGGTGCGGAGAGCCCCTAGGCGAGCAATGCCCATCTCCTGCCACTTTTCCACATCGCCGAAGCTCACATCCAGAGGACTGGAAGATTGGTTTCCAGTCTGAGGTGTGTGTATGATTGCCAAGACCTGTACAGCCAGTCGAGCAAAAATGTTCTCAATCCAATGTCGTAGATGTTGTGGGACTGATGTCGGAGCCTCCCATTGATTCGTGTAGGCGGCACGAATAAACTCGGTCATCATAATATTCATCACGCTGGCAAACACCTTTTGAGCTTTGTCTCCGCCAAGCCCCACCTGCTGTAGACCGTTGAGAAAAGCGAGAAGGCGATCCCGAGCCATTGTAACCCGTTCGTCCTCGCCTTCAGTCATCATTCGGGCTCGCGTCTCCAAGTTCTCATTCTTCCAGTGTTCGTATGAGACGGAGTATTGTCGATCGACTTCCATCTCATCCTGGCTACCTTCACCTTCATTTTCCGCCGCATCTTCCAGCAAGGTATCAATACCCAAGATAATTAATGCATCCTGGGCCAGCTCCCCACCCAGAAGTGGTGATATCTTGGACCATGGCAAGGAGTAAGAGACAACCGTATGGAAGCCACGCTGAAGCTGCGTCAGGACTCTGCCCCGTTCCGGCGTTTGAAGCAGGGGCAGTAGGTAATGAACGACAGGCGCGAGGTAAATGCGACGAGCAAGTTGTAAACAGTCGACGATTGTCCGGAGCAGACCTTCTTTCTCCGTCGTTTTCAATAGCTGTAGATCCGTTAGTGTCAACAGCCGTGTGCGAACAGCGTCGTGCATACCTCATAAAGTCCACTCCGAATATTGGCCAGAAAGTGCCGCCTTATCTCGTCGCCATACCAGTCGATCAGACTCTTCGAACTAGTCGCTCCGTATGCCGCACTACCCCGCTGAGCGGACGCCGTCAAATACGACAGTGCCTCGGCAGTCTCCTTAGACGGAGGGCTCAGTCGATTCCAATCCTTCAGCGCCTCACTTCCATCACTTTCTCTCGCATCGTAGATCGGGGCGAAGCCTTGATTAGGAACGGCTAGGAAGGTGGTTGCCGCGGACCAGGCCTGGTCCCATGTTTCTCGATCGTGTGGTGCTTCAGCGAAGCGTTCTTGTTGAGGAGAGGCAAACGACCCTGCTTTCACCGTCGAAGAAGTGGATTGGAAGGAGGCGAGTTGCGTTTGATCGTGGTCCGAGCCCGGTGCAGATGTTGGCCGAGCTTGTAGTGACGCGGGGGAAAAGACGGAGCCGAATACGCGTCGTCGGCTTGCATTGAGAGGCACGGAGGAAATCATTGTGGGCGGGGTACTTTCAGCATGGTGGAAGAAAGCTGAATACAATGTTCAGCAAGCCCAACTTGCGGGAAGCTGAAGGTTTGCGATCAACAAATCAACAACGAAGAGTGTTTGCAGGTCCGCAACTTCGATAGCGGCGCGTGGTCACGTGGCCAGCGACACTGTCGGCCGCCTACGAGATGTTTACATGGAGCTCATTTGCTTCGAAATAATCAATATTTGGGGGGTATAGATACTCAGAGAAGAGACGGGATATCTACTCTAATAGCTGAAATGCTACTCGGAGTGCACTGAGGTTGACTCTGTAAGAAATGCGGGGGTGACTCCAAAACGGAACGGGAATAACAACGATGCGCCGCGAATAGACGAGTGATGAGAGCGTTGATAAACGCTGTGTGCGACGGAGGTCAAGTCCGACGCAGAATCAAAAAATAATGCGAGACTGGTCGTATCAAGTCGTGTCGTGTCACCTCGGAAACGATGTCCGGAGAGCGAGGATAAAAATCCAAATGAGAACCTCCTCCTCCTCCTGAGGGCCCGCAAGTTGCTAGGCTAGGAGCTGCCACAGCCCACCCCCCAGAGCCTCTTTCGCTCTTTCACGATCCTCACGCCTTGTTATCATCCACCTTCTCCCACTCGCTATCGGTGCTCCCGTATCCCGAACTATCACCGCCCGTGCTCGGCCGCTTCTTAGTATCGCGCTCGGGGGGCTGCAGTCTGGCCGAGGCAGACTCGCTGCCCGTCGCAACAGCGGACGATGTAGGAACCTTCCTTGACCCTGCAAAGGACTCGGTCTCCGTCTCGCTGTCGGCACTGTCCCTGGCACCGGGATCCTTTTTCCTATCGGTGGACCCGGCCTCTGTCTCGGCCTGCTTTTTCCTCTCCGCTTCCTGAGCCGTCTGTGCGATGCGCACCTCGTGCGCGAACCAGTTGATCGAATACCATAGCCCAGCGCACAGCACCGACAACACGACGAAATGGATACTGTACGTGGCCAGACCGAGGATGAAGAGGACGAGCTGGAGGGCGGCGAAGCTTGCGTTGGTTGCGATCAACAAGGTCCGGGTGGGCCCTGGCGTGAAGACGCTGGACCACAGCTCTTCCATGAAGGAAGCCATGGCTCTGGGCTGGGGGGAGTCTGTGTACTTTCTTTGTGCAGGGAGTCTTGGGCGAGTAGGGGGCTGGACTGTGGGGGGGATAAGCAGCAGGAGTGACGTCGCTGGGGAGGACCGGAAACTGGTATCCGTTGGAGAGGGGGGAAAGGTAGAGGAGAAAAAGAGGCTAAGGAAGATAGCAAGAGAGGGTTCGGTTTCGGGGACCGTGTTCCGAATAATGACCCGGCTAAGAGGCTAAGAGCCCAACTTTAGTTACTCCACACCGTGGAAGAGGGGCCGTTTAGTAACAAACAGAAACAACCACTTACCTCGCTAGGACAACCTCGCTGGAGAATTCCGGGTGGACAAGTTAAATCGGGACCCCATGGGGAAGAAACTTGCTAGTTAACTAACATGTTTGAACTTGCAAGTAAACAATAATGATCTTTTGTACTGCCCTAGCGATGCGATCAGATGCGAACATCATTCGTAATAGTCGCGGGGTGTCATCATGCTGCTGCCACGCCGATTACAACCGGCCCGAATGAGAGTCTCCGGATATTCAAATGCCCTATTAGATTCTTGGAATATGCTGGATGCTCATCTGCAGGGGATCTTCCACTTGTGAGCGGCATTTAGTCCCAACCCGGACTGGTCTGCTGTAGTACCGAAACTCTCGGAGTGCGCCCGAGGAGTGTGGGATCCACATCGGCCGGGATTGGCAAAAGTTAGATGCTTTGAATCTTGGTTTCCAGCCAGGCTCAGAGCTTCTATGTGATTCTAGAGAGAGGAATCAGCAAGTTCGAGCAAAATAGAGAGATGGAGGATTCATGAAGAGAACTCACCGCGTTCCCAGCATACGCTCAGAGTACCAGTACATCTCCAACAACGAGACCATCCATCGAGTCTCGTGCTTTCATCGAATAGCATCCAAGATGACCTTCCCCAGATTCGAGACCCTCCATTCAAACCGTTCATCCACCAGGAGTCCTGGATTGGATAGACTTTCCCAGCCAGTCGGCATCGATAAAAGAGGCCTTTCCAATAGCCGTTCTCAAGGCCAATCGGTATCACAGTTTCGCACGATGGACCGCCCAGTTTCCCCGTGTTTTCCCCACGCACGATGTAAGCTGTGGATCATCCCCGTAGATTCCCCTTTGCGGGCAGTCCGGCGACCGGTAAACTGCTCACTGCCGTCATCTCTGCCTGGAACCCCCCAGGCTGGAGGGCGACTCGGGTTGTGCAGGCGCCCCGCAACACCGATGTCGGTCTTTGGTGTCACAACCATCCAATCATGGTGCTGCCGTTAGTGCAAGTTGAACACGTCTGGTCAGGAGGGGAGGGGGAAGAACTTGGCCAGGGCGTCACAGGCCAGGCGAGGACAGGACAGGGGAAGAGCGAGATGAGGTTGGTATAAATATGGCGCCTGGGGGCGCTCGATTCCAACGGTTGGACAGATACGGAAATTTCCTCCTGAAAGAGGTGAAAAGCGCCGCCTCTTTCCTTTTTTATCATCTTCTTTTTGATTTTTGATTTTTATAGATCCTTCCTCTTTGCTGTGGAAATGGCAGACACGCCAGTAGACCAGGCTGATCTGGGCAAGGTCTTCTCGCCAGATGCTGCGGTGGTGCATCATGAGGATATCACCGCAGACCGGGAGCCGTATGGCCCGCCGGGACTGCGTGGGCTGATCAGTAACCCATTTGTGCTGATGTGTGCTGCTTGTTCCACATTGGGTGGTTTGGTCTTTGGTTATGACCAGGGTGTTGTCTCGGTCATCCTGGTGATGGACCAGTTTCTGGACGAGTTCCCGCGGGTCGGGGGTTCTGGGGCTGGCTTCTGGAAGGGACTTTTGACTGCGATGATTGAGCTGGGTGCACTGCTGGGTGCTTTGAATCAGGGCTGGATCGCCGATAAGATCTCCCGTCGGTATTCTATCTTGGTGGCTGTTGTGATCTTCACGATTGGCTCGATTCTTCAGACTGCCGCGTTTGGATACCCCATGCTAGTGGTGGCTCGGTTGATAGGAGGTTTGGGAATCGGCATGCTATCCATGGTGGCTCCTCTGTATATTGCTGAAATCAGTAAGTCATATATTTCACCGTCGAATGCAAGTTACGGAGGCTAACGCCTTTTCTCTTTCTGCTACCATTAGGTCCCCCAGAATGTCGTGGAACATTGCTTGTCCTCGAAGAATTCTGCATCGTGCTCGGCATCGTGATCGCCTACTGGATCACCTTCGGAACACGATACATGGCCGGTGAATGGTCCTGGCGTCTACCCTTCCTCCTGCAGATGATCCCCGGATTCATCCTCGCCGCTGGTGTGATAATCCTCCCCTTCTCACCACGATGGCTCGCCTCAAAAGGCCGCAACGAGGAAGCACTCCAAAGCTTGGCCAAACTACGTAGCTTGCCAACCTCTGACAGACGCGTGCGCCAGGAGTACATGGACATCCTAGTCGAGGTCCGTTTCCACCAGGAAATGAATGCCGAAAAGCATCCGAACCTGCAGGGTGGAAGCACCAAAGACTCCATCCGATTGGAGGTGGCTTCTTGGGCAGATGTCTTCAAGAGTGGCTGTTGGCGCCGAACTCATATCGGTGTTGGCATCATGTTCTTCCAGCAGTTTGTTGGCATTAATGCACTGATTTACTACTCACCCAGTTTGTTCAAAACGATGGGCTTCGATACCAACATGCAGCTCATCATGTCTGGAGTTCTGAATGTGCTGCAGCTAGTGGGTGTGACGACTAGTGTCTGGACAATGGATACTCTCGGTCGTCGGAAGCTTTTGCTCGGCGGATCCGTTCTCATGGCCATCTCACACATCGTCATTGCCATCCTAGTCGGTCGATTCGGCTCCAACTGGGAAGGCCACCGGACGGAAGGATGGGTCAGCGCAGCATTCTTATTATTCTACATGGTAGCTTTCGGCGCCACATGGGGCCCTGTCCCCTGGGCAGTGCCATCCGGTAAGCCCAACCCCCTTATATCCAACCTCCACGAGCCAACACTAATCTCAATTCTAGAAATCTTCCCATCCTCCCTCCGAGCAAAGGGTGTCGCCATCTCCACCTGTTCAAATTGGCTGAATAACTTCATTATTGGTCTTATTACCCCACCTTTGGTCGAAGACACGGGCTACGGCGCCTATGTGTTTTTTGCTGTATTCTGTGTGCTCTCGGGTGTTTGGACCTTTTTCTTTATGCCCGAGACTATGGGTCGCACACTTGAGCAGATGGACCATGTGTTCAAGGATAATTCTAGTGAGCATGAGCGGGAACGTAGACATGTTATTGAGGCTAGTGTGTTGGCTGAACGGGAATATGCTTGATGGGGGTTATCCCGTATAAATGATTAGCTGATTTTTGAGATTCTTCAATCTACCCGATCAAAGTTCTTCCCCTCAAGCCTTGATTAGAGTTTCATTCTTGGGTTACGGTTATTCTTGAAGGTATATTGTTCTCCATCTTTTTTATAGCATTTTGCATCAAAACAGACATTTCAGCAGAGAGGAAATTTAACAGGAAATTGAACTATTTGTAGCTAGTTGAAGGAGTACACAAATAGCAACTTGTGATATACTTTTAGCGAGCCTCGTTCCTTACGTGCGTACCTTGAATGGCTCAGGTCGCATCTAAGGTTTCCCGATCCCTTTCTGGCTTAAACTCCGATTTTAGTGGCGGCAAGCTGATTAGCGTATCGATAATTGGCCCGGCGAAAGTATATCACCGGCTTACTCTTGGGCAGCTGGGGCCCTAGGGCTGGGTTGCTTCAGCTGAGCTTCTCCTATCCCTGAACTTTTTCAACCCTGTTGTATTCCACTTCTTTATCTCAAAATTGCTGCAGCTCTGTTACTTAAACTTGACTTCAACCAACTTGCTAGCTGATATAGACGACCAATGGCGACCAAAACAAAAGGAAAGAGTGCAGTCACAACAGATGGCGACGTCCACAGCGACGTGCAAATTATTCCCCTGAAACCTCTGGATCAATGGCGACCCTTGGAGAATGTTCGATCTCTTTTGTTTCTAGTCGTGCGCGAAATCCTCGATGAAAAAGCCATGCGGGACTCCCTCGATCGACTCATCAGAGATCATCTGCCAATTCTTGGAGCTCGAATCGAGTTCAAAAAGACTGATCTGGAATATCGTCTACCCAAATCTTTTCCTCCAACTTATTCTTTGTTCGAATGGACGTCAAAAACAGTAGAATCTTCTTTGGAAGACACCAATCTGTTACCCCAAGGGTCCCATTCCGACTCTGCTCTGTCCTTTGCGCCATCCAATATCCCTGAGATGGAAAAGGAATGGACTCCATCCAGTTGGCCCGTGGAAAGAAAATACGAGAAGCCCAATGCACCTCTCCTTTTTGTACACATCACCAAGTACACCCACACCACCGTCGTCGCATTGAATATTCCACATTGTGTTGCCGATCAACTAGGCTTTGCAAGCCTAATCAACGCTTGGATGAGCGTACTCAACGGTGAAGCTCCACCAGAGTTTCTCGAGCTTGGCTTGAATGCCCTCGACGGACCCAAACTTTCCCAGAAAGAGCTGAGAATGAAAGGCACTTATCGCATTCTCAGTGGCAGAGAGCATGCTACCAAGTTCATCCCTTACATTTCTGAATTTGCGCGGTGCTCGAAAGAAATTCGAAGGACTCTGTTCTTGCCAACTGAAGTCGTCGATGAACTACGCCAGCGCTGCATGGAAAAACTCAAAGCGAAATATGGCGAGGAAGCAGCAACATTATCAAACGCCGATGTTATCACCGCCATCCTTGCCAAATTTGCATATTTAGACCGAAGCCTTTCGAAAATGGTAACTCTCAGCACATCTCTCAATATGCGAGGCCGACATCCTGCTCTCCCCGCAGATAAACCTTACCTTCACAACGCGCTCTCCTTCGCCGTTGCACGACTGCCAATTGCAAAGACTCCACTAGCCGAGGTGGCGTACCAGAATCGCCTTGCAGTCAACGAAGAGCTTCAGTTGAAAAATATCGAGCGCAGTCTGGCCGTCACCAAGGAGCTGTACAAGCGAAAGTACCCACTTCATGTCGTCGAGCCGTCTGATCTCAGCTATGCGATTACAAATTGGTGCGGAGCATGGCGTGTTATTGATTTCGGACCAGCGGTGGTGAAAACGGAGGACAGCGATTTGACTGCTGGTGCAAATACCAGAGCTGTGCCTTTGGTGTTTGGGCACTCCTTTCAACGCAATTATCCCACGAGATTCAGTTCTCAAATCATGTGCAAGGCGGATGGCGGGTATTGGTGCGATTTTACTACTATTCCGAAGACAATGGCTAAGGTTGAGAGTTTGTTGAAGTCAGACCCTAAACTACAGAGTTTATAAGGTTTGGACTTAGTTTCCTTCGGTGGACTGTCTTGAAACCCTTGAAGATCATAATTCGCCAAGTAATAGATACTATCAATATTAGCCCACTTTCTGATTGAGAATACTTGATTTCACGTTTCTCTCCCACTTGAATTGTCTCCTCAAAACCATAGAGTTTCATGTACGGAGAGGCAGCCTTTAAGTTCTAGAAACTCACAGCGCATTGATTAAGACATGAGAATACTCCCATTCATCGTTAATTATACAAATAAAGCTCCCATGTATTTCCACTTCCTATCCACGTCTGGCATAACGGCCAGTGGTCCAACCACCAGTATTTCCACCATCTTGCGGGGCAGCCAGCTCTGATGTGATCCCCAGGAGCTAATATAGGGATCCACCAATTAGCAGGCGTGATTTATAGGCAAGTCCACGTTGCCCATGCTAAGGATTTAGTAAATGGAGATTTTCCTGCCGCATAATTCTGGCGGGCGCCATAAATCAGATATGGCGGGCCATTGCATGATCTCAAGCCGGCTTCTGAGATATTGAATGGATAAACTGCATATTCACAGTGATGAAGGTAAGAGCCACATACACTGACCAACTATGATTCTCCGCGATTCATCCCGTAGTAGGTGAAGCACTTCGGCAAATCCAATGCGAGTATTTTCCGTATGAAGCCCAAATCAGGATAAACCTCGAATTATTTCATCCGAATCATACTGAGAGATCTAATGAAGGATGCAGGCCCCTGCCCCGCCAGACCTGAACTAAGGGACTTCCCGAGCACTAATTGAACGTCGAGAAAACTAATTCCATTTTACCATCTTTGGAATAGTTTCCGCTAGTAAGGCCCTGGAGAGCATGGGATCCAACGTTTCTAGAGGGATGCAATGATCTGCACGCTGCATATTTTTCAACAGCCGGAATCAATATCCTAACAGACCTGGTCATTTTGGTGAGGCTGTTGTCTCTCCTTATGAAGCTTAACCTTCACCGTCGAAGAAAATGTGAGATCCTGACATCAAATATAACTCTGGTATCAGATATGACTGACTGTGAATACTTAGATGCTCTGATTGGCATTTTCTAAAGCGGAGCATTTGCATCTGTAGCCTTGATTGTTCGTCTGAACGGTCTATACAAGTATACCATCACAAAAGACATATCCTACGATTCAGGTAAGCATATCTTTGGCTTGATACATCCCCTAGCTCCTTGGTATTGAAAGTCTGTTCATCAATACCCAACCTCTTCTAAAGATCCTCTTCTGGTCCCAAATCGGAGTCAACGTCGCTATAATCTCCGCCTCGGCCCCATGCCTTCGTCCCTTGTTCGCCACTGTCTTCAAAAGCTCATCCTACGTCCGATCCTACCGCGGTCCATCTAACGACGTTTATGGGGCATACGGCACAAGATCCAATCGAAGAACCTTGAGACCAAGGACGGAGGGGGCAATTGAGCTTACTTCTCGAGATGATGAGAATTATCATAGGGTAGAGGTGAATGTTTCGGGGGCGAACCCTGCCAACGGTGGTGATGGTAGTGAGGAGAGAATTCCGGGGTCCCAAGCCCGCAAACATCACGAAGACGGCTATGGTCGAGATGAAAAGTGAGGAACGCACAGCATGTTTTGGAGCGCGTATACCTGTCGTCAAGATTCACACGTGCTTCCTTTCATGTAAATCAGACGGCCAATACTTCCAGCGATGACTAAGCCTATTATGCAGCTAGGTATCTATCTTCTATCACCGCTACAGTGAATCCTGCAGTCCTGCGAGCCCATACAGTTCACTAGGTACGAAGTTCCAAAAAATTCAGATAATGAACATAATTGATCCTAAGCGATGTGCATATGGTATCTTAAAGCAGAAAATCGAAGTCCAAGCACTCCCGAGATCCCCAAATTTGCCGACGCCTGTAAATGAAAGGGAGCTAAACAGAGCCTTGCAATGTCTGTCACAGCGAAGCAAGGCAATGTAAGCCGAAATAAGGACGCCCCTTTCCCCCACTCAGATGACCCCGTGCCGGGCCTTGAAAATGGATATCTTATCGTCGTAAAAGAGAATCTCTTGTAGCCGGAATCGCACTCGTGATACACCCTCATCCTCCTGCTCGGTGTCATCGTACCCATCGGAGAGATCGCTGGAAAGGTGTCCCGAGTCATCCAATGCACTGAAATGTTGGTGGCCGTCACTGTTTTCCTCTTCAAAGACGCCGTCGTCATCTACACCTGAATGGCGATCGACTCCGGGCGTCTCGTCAAACTCCCCTTCACGCCCTCCTTCGAGGATCTGGTAGCATTTCCCTTGTAGACCGATGTAGGTGATTTTAAGGTCAGGGCGTATGCTGACGATATCCAATACTTGGAGGGCGAGCTCTTTCAGATCGCGCTGGGGCGTATTCCCGATATGAGTTAAGTAGAGGGCGTAGAGACGCGGCATGTTAGGGAGTCGTTGGAGGAAGTGATGCCAGTGCAGATGATCCATCGCCATTCCCAATTCCCGTAACTGTGGCATACGGCCCCCGGTGACGAAAGAGACCATGTCGCGGTTGAACGTCCATTTCTGCCAGCGGCTATCTGGGAGATCCGGGCCACTGATGAATCGCTCCGATGCGTCAATAAGGACCTTTCGCAGGCTCAGTCGGTGCCTACGGAGTATGTGCTTGTAGATGGCATCTATCTGGACGGTTGAATCATAGTCGGGCGCTTCATGCAGGTACACGCTCTCTAGGGTATTGGGAGCGATGGCCTCCTTGATAAAAAGCATCAGATAGGGAGAGACGTTATCCGTTCGCAGATGCTTGAGGTTGAGGGAGTACTCTGAGGCCTCAATACTTGGACGACGATCGCCTTTGAGCTTGTTTGCTGGTACAGGTGGCGGAGCATATTTTCGGCGTAATGCTCTCCAGAGGCTTTCATGGTCCGCACATGCCATCAAAGTAAGAGTAGTGAGACGCGTCCACTCGATGGTTGGGAGAAGAGTTGCCACATGTAGAGGAACTCGCTCCAATTCAAAGACCTGAAGTTTCAGTTTATCATTATTGGCCTGGTCACCATAGTAAGGAGTACGGGTCTTGGGAGTGGAGGTGAGGACGCCTGCGATCAGTGGAACATCCCTCTTATTGCTCGACAATGAGGACTGCTTGTCGTCGCCTTGCGATGAGTGGTTTGTCTCTTGTTGGATCTCGGTCTCTCGCTCTTTATCTTGCTCGGTTGATAAGGAAGATTCTGATTGCACTGACTCCTCAACTGCGGAGGAGCTTGTAATGCTGCCATTCTGCTGAGCCGGTTCCTCAGGCTTAGAGAGAATACTGAGCACTCCAGCAACTCTTGGCCAAAATTTGGGTGAGTTCAAGGAATTATCGGTGTCCTTGAGGCAGCGAACCCAGTTTAACACACTGGCCTTTGAGGATATCCCGATCCGGAGTTCAACCAAGCGATCACGAGACCGCTCGATTAGAATTGCAAGCTCATCCACATAGGCTGCCTCGTCTATGTCAAGAATAGTCACGCTCTTCAGCGGCGGCAACACCGATAGTGAAGGGTGTTCGATATGGGTGTTCTTCAGAGTACTCAACAAAGACGACAAAAGCGAGGTGTTAGGGCGCAGCAAATGCTCTGAATTATCATGCCAGCGCACCCAGACCCGCTCCAGGCGACATTCATGACCCGGTCGGTTGGCGAGTGACGCAAGGGCAAGCCAGATCTCACGAACGACACCTGTTGGCATGTCCCAGATGAATGCCTCAAGATTAACCATCCGCGCCACGGCCAAGGCCACAAGAGTCCCTAACATCTTGCCCACCTCCCTGTTCACCGAGTATTCCTGGACCCAGCTCAATGGACCATTGCCAATCGAGAACGTGCGAGTGTACTGCGCATAGTAGTTTCCTCGCCGCGACCGAAACCCGGGAGTTACAGCCTGTGTCTGGTTTGGTTGGTGGGCAGGGTCATTGCAGCCACAATGTGCGCAGGCGGGCGATTGCTGATTATGTTTTGGTAGCGGCAGTTGGTGGAATACATCCTCGCCCATCACGAGAGTGGACAACCCATAAGACAAGGCATCCACTCCGGTGTACTCGTCCGTCGAAGGGTTCAGCGACTCGGGCCAGACAATGTCAAAACGGGAGTACATATGCGGAATAGTGAGGTTGTGGAGGGCGGAGCATGTTAGTGCAAGTGAAGTGAGGTCATTCGTATGTGTCACCTATCATGAAGCGGGTCTATTAGTTCCACTGTTCATAGCGTGTCAAGAGGATGGCTTTCAAACCTCTTTGACGATATCCTTTAGCACGTCTAAAGGCAAATCGAGTAACTCCATTTTCTTCTTCTCGGGCGTCATCTCCGAGGTACCCATATTCGAGGCGCTGGCGCCAGGTGTGGAGGTCCGAGTAAGGTTCTGGTTGGAGGTCTGACTTGAGTGTTGCGAGGTATCAAGGTGGAGGTTTCTAAGTGCGGAAGGAAGATGCTTTTGATCGCGAGTCTCGGGATCTGCCGACGCTGTGCTTTGGCTTGACACAAAGTCTTCCTCGTCTGACGATAACGCCTGATCGGAGGCAAGCCGATCAGCCCAATCCGCGCTTGCGTCCGCCATTGAGAGGACGCCAAGGATTCCAGGCGCTAAGTCAGGTTGAGGAAGCTAGGTCCAGTCAGCATCATCAGACCGGTCAAGCAGGCCAGAGTAGAATCCAGTCCCGTGTGCCGAGTCACAGAGCTGATTGTTGAAGGAAAGGGAGCGGAGAGTAACGTCTGGGGACGCAATAACCTAGTGGAGTGAGCAACGGATCAGCCCGTCGGGAGTGGGTGCGGATCCCGCATCAAAGCGGGGGTTATGTAAGCCTCACCTGACGGGCAGCCGCATGGATGTCTCTAACTTCGATATGCATCTATGATTCCTTGGTGCGAGAAATGTGATGATAGATTGGGCTCATTTAATGCCACAGTAGCAGTTACCTTGGTTCATCTGTGGTAGCGTTTACTTGAATATAGTGGACAACACAGTGATGGTTATACAATGGTGAGCTAGTACGGGGTAGACGCAGCAGGGTGGTTAATAAACAGTTAGATAAACGATAGCGATTAAACGACAGTGGTTTAACGATGGCGGTTATATAGTGGTTAATCGGTGGAGGTTAAATGTTGTTGTCTAAAAACTAGTTAGTTATTAAACGATAGTTATTAAACGGTGGCTAACCAGTACCGACTAATCACCACCAAAAGAGAGACCAGAGAAGCAACCACCCTAAAAGGATAACCTTAACTAGCGAAAGCCAACCAATAAGACTCCCTCTCCCGAAAGGCCGAAGCCACAAATCCTAAAGAGGAAAGGACAGCTCAAAGAGAACTGACCAATGAGAGTGCGTGGTCGTTGGTGGCTGACTAATTATATCGAGGCAGATCTAGAGGAGAGATGTTTGTACGTCTGCTCTGTTTTACAGCACTTTACATTTATTTGTACGGTGAATAAACGGAGAGAATACTTGCGTGGCTTCGGTGAAAGTTGATTATCTCAGAAAATGCCATTGTGTTGGCCAGCGACTTCCAAGGCTAAGTAAGGTGAAGTATTGCAGACCGGTCCTAGGATACGGCATAGTATATAATTCTGTACTTTTATTAGACTACTACCTGTCGAAGCCTGCATAGATACCAGAAAACCAAAGTTTATCAAATTGAATGAATAAGAGATAAAGCAGTCCATCTATCACATGAAAACACAAGCCCGGCTCAATCCATTTTTGAAGAGAAAACTGCCCACGTCACACCCAACACCAGCCTGAGAATTCCATCTGCTCCCATTACCCATCCATTTCATTAAACAACTTCCAACTTTACCTACCATCAACTTACTCCTCACGACCCAATCTCTCCAAATTCATCGCAGCACTAATACAAGCAAGATGACTAAATGCCTGGGGCGTATTACCCATCTGTTCACCCGAAATCGCCACTTCTTCAGAGAACATGCCCAGATGGTTCGAATAAGACAAGATATTGTCAAAGTGCGAGAGGGCGAGTTTCCAGAGATTTGGAATGGTGACGTCGTATTTAGCGGCCTATATAGAGATATGTCGAGGTGGGGTCATGGTTAGCAGGGCAAAGGGAATGGAATTATGAAGGGTGGGTGGGAAGGTTGTACAATAAGGGTTTTGGGTGAGGGGCAGACGTACACGAGCCATTGCTTCGACGAGCCAGAATGTTACCATGATAAAGGCACCCTCGCTTCCGCCGACGCCTGTACGACGGTGGTGTTAGTAACGAGTCTTGGTCTGGGTCTGGGTGAGGGGAACGTGAGGGGTGAGTAAGGATAGAGGTTGTGAGGTGAGGTGAGATATTTACCATCGTTTGCTTTGAGGTGGTCATATCGGAATACCAGTTTAGCGCTGGAAAGACCTTCTTTCTCAGGGCCTTGCAGAATGCGCTTAAGGGTACTGATGAATCGCGGATCATTAGGTGCCACAAAGAACACCAACGGCGCAATGAGAATCGACGCATCAAGAACCTCACGACTCTCGTAGCTCTGACAGAAATGGCCACGTTCGGCATTGTATCCTCTATCCATGATCTCGTCGTACAATTCATCCCGCACTTGAATCCACTGGAATCGGTCCGGGCAGGGCAAACTGGCTCGCTTTTCTGCCAAGCGGATTCCACGGTCCAGGGCTACCCACATCATGACCTTGGAATAGATGAAGTTTTGGATTTGGCCTCTAGACTCCCAAATGGACATGTCCTTTTGGTGTCTTACACCAATAACATAGTTCACCATGCGGCGGATTGAGCCCCATTGATCGTAGGTGATTGGATTTCCGTGCTTGTTGTAGAGGTAGATGCTGTCCAAGAGTTCGCCATAGATATCGAGTTGCGTGTGGAAGACAGCTGCGTTACCTACGCGGACGGGCTTGCTACCCTTGTAACCGTCAAGGTGGTCCAGCTCCAACTCGGGAATGTCGTACTCGCCACGGATAGTGAACATCAGCGGCAAGAAGGGTCGCTTGCTTCCCGGCTCGATGTCTTGTGCGGCATGCGGGAAGATCCGTTCAAAGATGAAATTCACGTAGTCTTCTGCCTCGCGGCTGTATCCCATTTTCAAGAAGACGTACAGCGTAAACGCTGTGTCGCGCACCCAGGAGTATCGATAGTCCCAGTTACGGGAACCGCCCACATTTTCAGGAAGTGAAAAGGTGGGCGCTGCAATGATGGCTCCCGTGGGTTTGTAAGTGAGTAGCTTTAAGATCAAAAGGCTGCGTTCGACCGTCTCGCGATAGTGCCCACGGAACTCACACTTGCGAGTCCAGTCAGTCCAGTAGTCGGATGTGTCTTCCTCCATCTTTGCCAGATATGCTGCTATCAGAGTCGAGCCAGGTACCGCCTTCTCGGGACTATGCAGCACAAAATGCACGGTTTGTCCCTCGGACAGGCGAATCAACGCCACCAGTCCACGGCCCTTTGCACCCTCTCGTTCCTCCAGGCTCAGAGTAGCCTTGGGGAGGCCCAACTTGTCGGCCTCCCGCGAATCGGCAAAGATGTCGAGCTGCAGCCGCTCGGACTCACTCTCAAAATGGACAGTCTGTAACCGGTGGCCGGCCAGGTCATTTTCCAGTTTTCCACGAGCGGTATGCGTATCCCGTGCGTAGTTAAAGGCCGGGAACAATTCCACCTGTAATTCCATCGTGCCTCGGCTACACTCAATTTTTCTGATCAGACCAGAGTGCTGCAGACCAGACTTGAAGCGGTTGGCGTTGGACTCATTGCACGGACAGTAACCCGAGAGCAGTCGGCCCGACTGAGGCAGTTTCTTGGGCGTCACCGGGAAGTAGTCCAGCAGGGTCACGACACCGTCTTCATTGGTCCAGCGGGTTTCGAGCAGATTCGAGTATGGAAGATACCGCTGCTTGTTATGCGGATCAATCATTGACTTGGAGGGCTCCACGGACCAGAAGCCGCCCTTCTTCTCGTCCAGCAGACGACAGAACACTGTGGGGGAATCAAAGACCGGCCAACACATATAATCCAGACTACCGGCCTTGCTGATCAGGGCACATGTGTGCATGTCCCCGATCAAGCCATAGTCCTCAATTGCATTATACGAAGGTCTCTGTGCCATGGTGAAAGGATGACGACGGTGAACAGGAAGGAGAAGGAATCAAACGAGGATGATATTATCAGGCAGTTGAACCAAGAGATGATATTGATTGCAATGATGCGCAGCGCTGATTCCACTAACGGGGTCAAGACTCTCACGTGAACTTGGGTGAAGTTGTAAGAGAGCAACCTCAGTCGGCCATAACTTCTACATGCCCAGGGTGACATATATGGCCCCGGATGCCGGGCAGAAGACTTGGGAGGCAACGACATGATGATGAGAATGGATTCGAACTGAGGTCATATCGATGTTGGAGAGGTTCTTTCCTCTGTGACAGGCCATTGGACGGAGGCGCATTGTTACCCACCGGAAACCCATCATCATAATGGCAAACCCCATTTCATCCGGCTAATTTGCATCGCAGCAAGTCGTGCTGCTATGTATGCAACCTTCTTAAAGCGAGGACTCCAGCGTGGTTAATATTATGGCCAACTTTGCCAAGAGCAAGCGGATCTGCAGCAATTTCTTAGCCGGGAGACCTCGGGCAGCCATCGGTTTCAAGATGGACCACCACTTCATCCTCTTTCAATCTCGACGAGCTCTCCGCCAGCTTCATCCTGGTCATCAACAACAACCGGCAATACCTAGCAAGCCGCATCGGAAGTCGCAGTCCGCCAATCGTAGCAGGCCAGGTCCAAGCCTCGGATGCACAGAAATATTCCTTGGGACCGTCATGCCCTCTGGACCCCGGATCGCCCGGACAGTGGAGCATGAGGTGGGTGGAGCTGGTGGTGGCGGCCAGTCAGGAGCAGCAGATAATGGCCAGGAGATTAAGAGGAGAGAGGAGAAAGCAGAGAGGAGAAAATGGAAGGGGCCACCGCCTGAACTCTTGAAGGGGCCAAGTAACAAAGGCCTAAGCCTAAGGCCTAAGGAGTCTTCAGTTTGTTAAGGGGCCAGGCGAAAGCAAAGAGAGAAACCGGGCCCCCCAAGTACTCAGGGCCAACTAACTGACCAACAACTCCACTATTAAGAGACTAAGAGACTCCGAGCGCCGCCCATCACCGCCCCAAAAAGCTGCCAGTGTTTCTTCAACTTTTAACTTTGGTCACTTTCCGACTTGCTCGTTTTCCGCCCTCCCCGCGTGACCCCTTCCTTTCCTTTTCTTGAATTTACCCCGACTGCAACTCACTTTCCTTTTCGATCTTCATATCCTCGAGTCCTCTCATCTTTGCCCACGACATCACCCGCCAAACCCGCATCTCTCCCTACTTTCCACCTCGCAACAACAGGGTGCGCGGTCGTGTGTACACACTCCCCGGTCGCACCCTCATGGGGCCAACTGATCTCGATTCATCTACCCTCTCCCTTCACATCCTCGTCTTCGCCCCAGTCCCATAATGGGGCTGTCACCCGCCGGCAACGGGCACCACCGACGGCGGAGCTCGGTGCTCACGGGCGCAAGTCGTTCAATGCAGCCGGGCTCCTCGGAACGGAGGGATGATAGTCTGCGACCCCATGGAGAAGGAGGTCCAACCAAATGGGACGAACAGGAGCCCTTGACAGCCGAGGATACCGATTCCTCAGAATTATCGTCCTCGGCCCTGGAACAGCGGGAGTTGGAAGTGATGAGTTCGGACGATGACCAATATGACGAGGAGACGGGTCTCACAGCAAACCAGAAACGCCAGCGGCGACGACGGCGTCGGCAACGTCGCAAGTTGGATGCTCGTATCGCCGACGTCAAGTTCTCTCGATTTGGTCTGCCCTCACTAGGGTTGGCCGATCGCAATTTTGCTCGCAAGCTACTTGCGAATGCTGGATTGATCTTGATGTGGTACTTCTTCTCCTTGTCCATCTCTATCGTGAGTAGTATCCCTTTTTCCGCAGTCGAACAACCCAAGGGAAGGACGAGTGATAATTAACACTCTGCTTCTATCTTACAGTACAACAAATGGATGTTCTCCGAAAACGATATCGTCTTCCCCTTTCCTCTCTTCACTACCAGCTTGCACATGGCTGTCCAATTCACCCTCGCCTCTCTTTTGCTATGGATATTTCCTTCTCTGCGTCCTCAACATCCCCCGGGGTCACCCTCTGCATCGCCCGTGGAAGGCTCCAAAGAGTCTGAACCGGTGCTCACCAAATCCTTCTACCTCACACGCCTCGTTCCTTGCGGTGCGGCGACATCGCTCGATATCGGCCTTGGCAACACCTCCCTCAAGTTCATCTCTCTCACATTTCTCACCATGTGCAAATCGTCTGCACTCGCCTTCGTTCTTCTCTTTGCTTTCCTTTTCCGCCTGGAATCTCCTTCTGTCAAGTTGATTCTGATCATCGCTACAATGACGATTGGTGTGGTGATGATGGTCGCAGGCGAGGCCGCTTTCAATGCGCTTGGATTCAGTCTCGTCATTGCTTCCGCTTTCTTTTCAGGTTTCCGATGGGGACTGACACAGATTCTCCTGCTCCGCCATCCGGCCACCTCAAATCCCTTCTCGACTCTCTTTCTCCTTACGCCCGTCATGTTCTTTTCTCTTCTCGCCATCTCGCTCGCGGTCGAGGGCCCTAACGATATTCATTACGGTTTCCTCGCCCTCGCCGAGCAACGGGGAACTTTGTTCGGCTCGTGCCTGTTGATATTCCCCGGTGTTCTCGCCTTTTGCATGATCTCATCTGAATTCGCTTTGCTGAAACGATCTTCCGTCGTCACTCTCAGCATTTGTGGAATCTTTAAAGAAGTCGTCACAATCAGTGCTGCGGGTGTAATCTTCCATGATAAGCTCACAGTCGTTAATATAACCGGCTTGGTTGTGACCATTGGAAGCATTGGGTGCTATAATTACATGAAGATCTCCAAGATGCGCAGCGAAGTAGAGGATGACGACTGGCACCGCGACGGAACACCAGACTCGGACTCTGAAGATGCCAGCGGTGGCGAGTTTGGAGACTACCATCCTGTCACCGATTCTGAATCGGGCACGTCTCCTGCAGCGCACTACGACGATGATCTGCAAGCCTCTTCAGCAGGGGACCAGCGACGCTCATTCCGTGTCCGGGCAAGCGGTCACAACCTGTCAATCTCCACGACCATCCCAGAGGACGATTCTATCGAAACACCTATCAAATCCGCTCCTCCCACGATAACCACCATGGCCGAGGCGGGACTTTCCTCGCACCTCCAAGCATCCGATCGGGAAGATTCACCAGGTGTTCACTCCAGCTCCTCTGTCTCACCGATTATGAGCCAACCCCCCGCCCACCCTTAGTCCTCCAATCTCATTTTCTACGACGACAAATTCTTCTCCTATGTGATATATCTCTATGATACCTTAGAATGGTATTCTGTGCCTGGACACCAATCCACCGACTCCTGCCTGTTCAACACCTGATAAACGGTCTGGGACCTGCACAGAAGCCAGGTAGCCGCAACTGTGGTGTGGCATGTTGCCGATAATGATGTACGCGCTGACTTCTGACTTCTTCTCATGAAGCAATGAGGCCGGGGTTGGTACAGGAGGTGTCTTGTTTATTATTGCATGGTGGCTCTGGGTTTTGAATTCATTGCAGAGCGGTGGCTTGACTGATACCATCAATTCCATTTTCTTTTCTTGGGGCCTTATTGGCTAGCCTGATTTATTTTGAATATCAAATCAATCAATATTACGATCTCTCTACTTTCATAATTGCCATGTTCGTTTGTAGATATCCCGCTTGGAGCTGGGTCGTCTACTAGCTTGTATTAGATACTACTGCACTCTAAACCCTAACCCACAGAGCCATAACCCATTCTGATTCCGTCACATCACTATCTATTTCTCTACCTTCCCCTTCTTAATCATATCCATAAGACTCTTCTGCCCCTTCTCCTTCGCCTTAGCCTCCTTCTTCTTCTCGCTCTCCATCTTCCGCTCATACTGCTCCATCTGCTTCTCCCTCATCTCCCTCCCCTCCTCCGAAAGCCTCGCCTCCAAAGCCTTGAACTCCTCCCCCTCCGGATCCATCCCAATCAACGACTCCAACAACTTAATCTCGCGCGCCCAAACCCCATGGTCAGGAACCGCCGCCGGCGAAGCCCCCGCCGGCCTTTTCCCGCCCTTTTTAACTACCTTCTTCTTCCCTTTCTTCTCGGACTCACTCTCACAACTATCCGCATCGTCGTCATCAGCCGAAGAAGCGCTTTGACCGGGGACACGATCAATAGGCGTTTCAAGGACCATCGGCAATCCCTCAAAATGCGGCTCATTCATCACGTTATGGAACGCACGTAGACCCAGGAATCCCGTGCCGATGTTAGCGTGTAGATCACGTTTACTTCCGCGCGGAGCTTTGGAGTCATTTAGGTGCAGAGCGCGGAGGAATTTGAGGCCGATTAGATTGTCGAATTCGGAGAGGAAGGACTTGAATCCTTCCGGGCTGACGAGGTCGTAGCCTGCGGCGAAACTGTGGCATGTGTCTATGCAGATGCCGATTCGGGAGTGGTGTTCTTTTGGAATTAGGGCTAATAAGTCTCGGAATTCGGTGAGGGTGCCACCGATTGTGTTGCCGTGGCCACACATTGTTTCGAGCACGGGTATAACGGTTGATGTGGCGGCTA
Organism: Penicillium subrubescens; assembly: GCF_028828155.1. Taxonomy (NCBI): domain Eukaryota; kingdom Fungi; phylum Ascomycota; class Eurotiomycetes; order Eurotiales; family Aspergillaceae; genus Penicillium; species Penicillium subrubescens. Next base: position 658,953 of record NW_026643160.1, on the reverse strand, counting down.
TGGCTCGCGTGAGGGAGTCTGCTAGGCGGGCGAGGGCTTCAGGGAGGGGGGTTGGTTTGTGCTTCCCGGGCTGCTGGTGTGTTAATTTAGATAGAGAGGAGATTTGGGGGGTTGGACAAACTGGAAGTTGTAGAGTTTGATGCCAAGGGCTTCGCAGCGGCGGAGGTCGTCGAGGAATGAGTCGTAGGCTTGTTTGGCCTTTGCCTTGTCATTTTGAGCTAGATTGACGAGATAGGATCCATGAGGTAGAACGTGTCTTGGAGATATTAGTGGCTATGTAGGTATTGAATGATGATTGGAGAATACTCACTTGGCCGCATCGTAGTTCTGCTCGGCGCACATCTTGCGGAATTGATCCCGTACATCATCTTGCAGAGGCGGGTTGTCCCATTTTCTCTGTGACTTGAGGAACAGTGCAAAAGCATTGCCACTGGCGACATTGTTTAGATTCATGTCCTAACAAGATGGATTTGTTCACTACTCACCCGATTTGTGTACTATTGGTGATCGAGTTGAATACACCTGCTCGATGAATCTTGAATTAGCTTCTTGACCATCCATCCTAGACATAGTCCCAGATACTGACCTTTCGCAGCGCTAACATGAGCACCGACAAACATCTTCAGCCCCGGAGTCCGGGGTGCTAACGGCATCGCTTCAGCTTCCTTCTCTTCCTTGGTCTTTCTAGCCTTCCTGGCAGGTTTCGCTTTAACGGAGGAAGCTGCTTCAGCCTCGGTCTTCACGGCGATATCTCCGGCTTCAGTCTTGACCCCAGATTCTCCCTTGGCAACAGTAACACTGGAGTCAATTTCCGTTCCTTCAGTGACCTCTTTCTTGAACGACGCCGCAACCTGAGTCTTCTTAGACTTTGCAGCAGGCTCAGCCTTAGGGGTAGCCTTGGCGCTGGACCCTTTCTTCGGCGTAGTTACTACCTCGTGTTCTCCCTCTGAGTCTTCACCAGACGAGGCCTCTTTGAGATTGGCGGTTGATCTTTGTCGTTTGGATCTTCTCAATGGAGAGTTATCTGGTGTCCCATTGCTCAGGTTCCTTTTGTGGCCGCCCTTGGCGTTTGAGGCCTGCATTGAGGAGTGAGTTGTTGAGGCTGCTGCAGTAGAGGATGACTCTTCTTTTGGCAGTATAGACATGAGCCTACTGTATCAAGTTGGGCCAACTGATGTCTTCGGAGCTTTTGATGGAGTCTGATAGCAATTGGGTAGAATTGATGGGTCCGGAGCTGATTGGGTGCGGCTGCGTGGAATTGCAAGAAGAACTGCCACTGCCACTGGCGGAAGCGCCACGATCACTTGATTCGTATTAACTTCGAACGGAAAATGCAATGTGATTGATGTAATGATTGTTTTGACAAGTTTCATTTGCTCTTCTTGAAATTATATCTTATCTTCTCCTTCGTCTTGGATTGAACTGGACTCCTCACATCGAGGTGACGTATCACGTGTTGATCACCGGGGTAACAAGTCATGTGATGTTTATCGATAACCCAATTGGCCGTTTGGGAACCAACAAACCGATTCTCGACTTGTCGTGTGTGAACCCCTCGCCGTTTCCCACGAAACCTTTTGTCGACATTTCCCGAAGGTCAGAACTGGCCACAGATCTCGGCAAAATGGCGGCCTCCGACGACCTCATCGACTTCGACATTATCGAGGCCCAGAAAGAGAATGTCCAATCCCTCCCCGGCGGCCGATCAGCCCGAGAATTGGCTCGGATTTTCTCTGGAGGAAGCACAAGCGACAAATTTGCGGCACCCTCGCCAAATGACACAAGGACCATCAACGGTGCAATTCGCCAGGAATATGAGAACGAATTGGGATCAATAGGAGAATCGGACGACCCCCTCGATGTTTACGACCGCTACGTGAAATGGACCTTGAACGCGTACCCTTCTGCCCAAGCTACGGCTGAATCTGGTCTTCTCCCGCTGCTCGAGCGCGCTACCAAGTCTTTCCTATCATCGTCACACTACAGGAATGACCCACGGTACCTCCGGTTGTGGATGCACTACATCAGGCTTTTCTCCGATGCCCCGCGCGAGACATTTGCTTTCCTTGCGCGGCACAACATTGGCGAGGGTCTTGCATTATTTTACGAGGAGTTTGCGGCATGGCTAGAGGGTGCCGGGCGCTGGACACAGGCAGACGAGGTATACCGTCTTGGTATGGACCGTGAGGCCCGGCCAGTCGAGCGGCTTGCGCGGAAATACAGCGAGTTCCAACAACGATATGAGCTGCAATCACAAGATGCCGGGCCAGGGCCATCTTCGCCTGCTCTCCCAGCTGTCCGACCCGCTCTGGCAGCTAAGATGGATCCATTTGCTTCTACAGAAACCGCTGCAAACCCGCAAGCCTCTCGCTCAGCAGCACCACCTCCTGGCCCTGCCAAGACCAAGTCTGGCAAAATGAAGATGGCAATCTTCTCCGATGCCGAGGCAGCACAGTCGAGCCAACCAGCGACCAGCGGACAGACAAAGGGATGGGACAGTATCGGATCGATGCGAGAGCGCAGGAAGGAAAACGAGGTCGAGGCCAAACCTTGGGTGGGAGAGACATTGAAGGCCGGGAAGAAACCCGCGCCAACACAGAAGATGGCCATTTTCAGGGACGAGGTGAGTTTGCAACGCTAAGCTGCCCTTCCTCTTCCTCACAGACCTTCCGTATATTTACGATCACAGGACTAATTGCTGGCTTGAACCATGTGTTTTGATTGTGTGTATACAGTCCAATTCAAATCCACCTTCTGAACAACCAAGTGCTCTCAATCACATTCCAGAACACCATGTAAGGGAAGCGGTCAACCCGCGGACGGGTCGGCGAGAGCGCGTTTTCGTCGATCTTGAAGCAGTATACCCCGACCACAAGAATCCGGCCCATGAAATTAGTTTCGAAGAGTTGCGAGCGATGAGACGTGGTTGGATGGATAAGGATTGGCGACGCCAAAAGGAACCTCTGCAACAAATCTCTGGCAACGCTCCTGGGGAAGCTCCGCCAGCGAAACTCAAGATTTTCAAGGATGAGCCGCTGTCTGAGCGGCCTCGGCAAATGCTGGCTACTGATGAACAACCGTCTCAATCGCAGCACCAGGATGGACAGTATGAAGGCAAAGCTGGAAAAGCGAGGAAATTCAAGGTGCAGGGAGAGACACAGACTAGTCAGTATTCGTCACCCTATGCTTTGCTTGTGGGATGCTAACGCTCTTTTACAGTCAAAATGAAGTTCGACTCGCCGACTAGCTCCAAGGCCCGACGGAAGAGCACTCGAGAGCCAACAATGACTATGCATACTCGGGCTGCAACGGATGAAATCTATGGCATATTCAATCAACCGTTGAAGGCCGAGATGGACGATGCGGCTGACAGCCTCTACGGCAGCGAGTATGAAGATGAGGATTGTGCAAGCACGGTCGACAGTACAGGCACCGGCCACATTTCTGCAGCTTCGAGTGACTTTGGCGATGATGAAACGCATACCTTCCACAAATCATATGACGACACAGAATACGGCGATGGCAACACGACTCGGGCTGATAGTGTCGCAGGAGGCGATTGGACCGATTTCAGCGTCAGCAAGGATGTACCTGGTGCTGAGTCTGCCGAAGTTACCTCCCATTCCGTTATAAGTCAAGGAGATGTCGAGTCACAGCATAGTACTCCCGAAAAGGAGCGGTTCATACCTCGAATGCCTGATGACTATAACCCTCCATATGGAACGTATCGCGATCCTGCCATTATGGCGCAGAACCGACTGCCATTCATGACACCGATTGTGGAACGAACCGAGTCGTCCATTTCAATGACGGCTGCTAGGAGTCTTCACAACGCGAAGACTCCGTGTAAGCCTCGATCACCATCGGGTGTGCCGCAAATGGGTGATCTGCTTTCCAGTCCATTTGGGACAACGACACCCTACCATGGAGATCACACTGTCGGCTCGGCGGTCGATGTCCCGTTTAGTCCAACAGCTTTCAAGGCTCTGGCCCCAAAGTCGCGCCGACGAGAAGCTATCATCAAGGATCTGCAGTGCAACCCAACTGACAAGGGCATTCGCAACACGATCTTGAACTCTTTGGAGCCACCACTTGCTTCCTACCCGGGATACCACGGCCACGTCCAAGACAGCAACTATGCCAGCATGATCCAAAAATTTGTCAAAGCGCACAGCCGAAAGTCCAAAAGCGCCGATGACGAGCGCTCCGAGACGCCAATTCTCGAGTTCCCCGGTGCCGAGCGTAGCTACATCATCCGCCGTGAGCTCGGTGCCGGCGCATACGCTCCAGTCTATCTCGCCGAAAGTGTCGATGTCGACAGTCAACAGTCTTACAGCTCAGACACAGACGAAGAAAATATCAAATCCAACCCATACGACAGCGCACGATACTCCTTCGAAGCAGTCAAAGTCGAAAACGGGCCCTCCAGCGCCTGGGAATTCTACATGATCCGCACAGCCCATGAACGTCTCCGGCACGCACGAAAATACTCCCGCGCCGTGGACAGCATCGTCCGCGCCCACGAGCTACACGTCCACCAACGCGAAAGCTTCCTCGTCGAAGACTACCGCGGCCAAGGCACACTCCTCGACCTAGTCAACATCCTCCGCAACGACTCCATTAGCTCCACGCACCCCAGCGACGGCGGTCTAGACGAGTCCCTTGCAATGTTCTTCTCAATCGAGCTCTTCCGCACAATCGAAGCCCTCCACGCAACAGGTATCCTACACGGCGATATCAAAGCAGACAACTGTCTCGTCCGTCTAGACGACTCAGACCCACCCACAAAAGCCCTCTCCCTGCTTGATCTCGGCGATACTTCCACCTTTACTGACCCGCGGGACACCCCCGCCTACGCACCATCCGGCGCATTCAACTGGCGCTCAAAGGGTCTAGCACTAATCGACTTCGGCCGCGCAATCGACATGAACGCATTCCCCTCCAATGTCCAATTCCTAGCAGATTGGGAAACAGGAACCCACGAATGCAATGAAATCCGTGAAGCACGCCCCTGGACCCATCAGATCGATTTATACGGTATCGCGGGCGTAATTCACGTCTTGCTTTTCGGGAAATACATTGAAAGTGCGCCTGTTCGTACCAGCGATGCGAGCGCTAGCGCTGCTGCGCGCACGTATCGCATCCGCGAATCTTTGAAGAGATACTGGGATCGGCAGATTTGGAGTGATGTTTTTGATTTGTTGCTTAATCCTGGTGGGGAGAGGTGGGTTTGTATGGAGATGGAAGACGCCGTTGAAAGTGTGCCTGGGGTTGGTGCTGAGGGCCCTGTTTTACCAGTCCTCAAGTCTATGGCTTTTGTCCGGGGAAGAATGGAGGAGTGGCTTGTGGGTAATGCGGAGAAGAAGGGTCTTGCGTTGCAGTTAAGAAGGATTGAGGCTGTTTTGGCGGAGAGGAAGAAGAAACTTGAGCGTGTTTGAGCAACACCTTCTTTCTACTCTCGATTATATTGGGTATGATTTTGGTTTTGGTCTTGATTGGGTTTGGGGCCCTCTTTCGGTTTTGTTAGAGCAGGGTGTTTTCCTATGTTTTTATGGATGTTTTGTATGATATTTCGTTTATACCCCTTTGGCTTATCTATGCTATTTCTGCATACTCTACTGAGGAGCATGTTGATGCTTACTATTTAAGGTATTCTAATTCTGTCAAACTTCTGGACTATTCAAGTAGATAGATAGCACAGCGCAGCATCGCATTTCATTGGTAGAACGCATCAGCAACTTCCTCATTTCATCCATTCCATCTACTCTAGTCGATACTCAAGCCACCCTTCAAAGCATCTTCTACTTTGATATCTACATTTACATCTACAACCATCTACAAGCACGAAAGAAAATAAGAATGAGAATAAAAGAAGAATAAATTTCAACGATCCAACCAAGTTCCCATGATCATCATCAAGATCAAAAGCCAGAAAAAGCAACCCCGATTCGCAAAGAAAACAAGCAAAAAAAGAGTCCCAATTCTAAAAACCGTGATTGAGGATTGAGCAACGTAGATGATGGAATGAAACTTGGGAAAGATTCGAGAAAAAAAAAAAACAGATAACAGGGACCAGATAACATGGCACAAGCAAGGCGAGGCTCTGGATGCATAACTGTCATAGATAGATGGAAGCTCAAGTGCTGGAACACGAGCTGGAAGCGACGTATTGCACTGAAGTCTCGAGATCGGGAGACGTGCATGCTGGGTGAATGGGCGGGCGGGGGCAGAGAGAAGCAGAGTAAATTGTTCAATCAAAGAATTTGCAGGGATTGATCAAAGGTAAATCTCCATCTGCATCCACCCGATCAAGTTCAAGAACAAAGACTGATCTTGATCAGGCAAACAAATTAAGCCCGCTCTCCATAAAAGTCGAATCAAATCAAGAAGGGCAAAAAAAGGACAAGATCTCATCAGACAAACGAAAGATGACAGATGAGAGCCCGAATAGAAAAGAAATGGAAAGAAAAAGCAAGCTCGCTGGCATCAAGGTCGAAATGGCACAGGCACAGGCACAAAGGCGAGGCGGAGCAGAGCAAGAGGAAAAACGACAACCAAAACACCACGCTTGCGTCAGGAAAGGGGTCGTTCGTGGGGCGCAACAGGCATTGGAAGTCATGTGCGGTCGTTTCGTTTCGGTTCGTCTATGTAAAGGAAGTGAAATGGCATATGTATCGTCGTGCACATTCTTTTTTGGGGTTCGGAGACGTGGTCATGGATCATCTCGGAAAGAGGTGATCAAGATGAAGTCGGTAGATGGTGTTTATGGCTCCAGTCCAGCATAGCTAGGGATCGACTATGCTGTCGGAGGAAGGTTGCCGAAGAGAAATTGTGAGGCGATAAAGTCATCCAGGTCGTGTCATCTTGCAGTGCAGTGCGCATGCAAGACAACGAGGACTGGAGACGGAGACAGAAAGGAAAAAAAGGAAAAGTGGAAAGAAAGTAACTCGCAAGGCGAGGAAGTAGTTGACAGCGGGGAATATTTTTTTTTCCTTTAGGTTTTCGGTTCGAGAGTTTTGCGGGGTTTTTTTCACGGTTTCTTTGTTGCTTTGTCGGTTGGTGGCCTATGACCATAAGCCACACAATTCCGAGCGGGGGGATGAAAAGGAAATGAATCGATCGGTCGAGTCGATGAAAGTGAGTGGATGTGCATCAAGTAATATCAGGTATCGAAGGGAAATGAAGTTGTGCAGCCAGAGATTCTGGTCATGTCCATTCTTGTCTTCAAATCCAAGGCAACCACACTGGCATCGAAGACGCTGGGTGAAATGAATAGAGGGGCAGATAATGAAAGTAAGTCCCAATGGGAGTCGGCTAGTCCACTCCTTTGCAGAACCAAATTTTTGATTCAAGGAGAGACCTGACACGGCGTTCGACGTTGAGATGTCGAAAACTCGGAAAATGATATCTATTCGTCGAACGAAGACATCATTGACAAGTCGACGCAGTGTACAGTTTTGTCCGACACACCATATCAGGAGTGGGGAAAGCCCATCACAAGTTTCTCTTCGGTGGCGAGAGTGAGTAAAAGTCATGAGAGTGGGGAGGCAGTCGGTTTTGTTTTTTGAGGGGAGTGATAACGCCCAAGCAGACCAGGTGCTGGAAACGCAAACACTGGAATGTTGAAGGAAAATCTCGGGCCATCTCAAAGCATATCGTTACATTCGTCAAGGCCGTTGCTGTCATGAAAAAAAAAGGCTGCGATTAGAAGAGAAAAGCAATGCGCAACGTGCTTCTCTCTTGTGTATCGTTCAGGTCGTTATGCAAAGGGCAGGAAAAAATATCTCAAAATAAATGGGCACCACGATGCAATCGGGAAATTCGGGAAAAGTTGACGACGGGAGAAGAGCGACGGCGAATCAAACAAGCGGCGGGTGCACAATTACTCGCGCATGGAGGTAGTCAAGGTCAAGATCTGCCGGCGAATGCGCTCGGCTTCTGACAGGCCCTCCTCGTAAGGGTTTCGCAGGACTGATGCTGCGGGTTTCTCCTGGTGCTGGAAGGGAGAAAGATTTGTCGCTGGGGCGACATACGGCGGGATGCCGCCATTGGCAAACGGTTCCGACAGCGAGGGTGCATGTCGGATGAATCGACCATGTGCTTCTCGACGCTTGAAAGTGGAATCGGCCTTGAAGGGCGACCCCAGTCGCTTGATATTCTCACCGCCAATGTTCAAGAAGTGGTTGACAGGAGGCTTGGACATGGGGGTGGTCTCTTCAGCTTGAGACGAGTTCAGAGATGAAGGAGGCGAGAAGAGCTGGTCAACCTCGCGGGGTGCAACGGCACCAGAGGTGGTAGCACCGCGGTTGCGAACGCGAACGCGACCCTTGCCGATGCTTTGGAACTTGTTCTCACGGATGTATTGCTCCAAGCGAGTCTGAACTTGCTCGTCCTCGACGGCCTCCTTGTCATCATTCACCTTGCTGGTGAACACATCATCTTGCTCTCGTGGGGTATTCTCCAAGTGGGCGGTCCGACGCAAACGACGGGTAGGAACATGGATTGTCTCTCGTCGAGCCGCAGTCGGGACATCTGGAACATGGCGACGAGAATCTGCTGGTCCCCATGTGCTGTACATAAAGGGTGATCCCAAACGACGTGGCACATCAAGTGCGGGGAATGGATAATGTTGACTTGGGGGTGGAGCCATCGCGTTGGCATACGAGACCGGGGGCCACGCAGATCTCAAGTCTGCGGGTACCGACTGCTCAGTGATACGAGCCAGAGCCTCCGAGTGATCAGTCGAAACAAGGGAGACGCCCAGGTCACGGGTAGCATATGCATTCGTGTTGTCGGCAAAGTCGCGGACGCGCGGCTCGGAGGGGACACCAAGAGTGTCGGCAATGGGCTCCGGGCTGCGGGACTGCATGATGCGCTGATAGTGAGGCGAAATGGAGAACTTGCGGCGGCACAGTAGCTTGAGCCGGCTACGGGTCTTTGCATCCGTCTTGGGCCACGAGGGCTGCACAGAGGATTCCCGCGCGCGGGGGGTGGAACTGCCGCTGCGATCATTCGATTGGGTCGGGAAATTCTGTGTAAAGGGCAGTCGCTGGGTCTCCCAGGTGCGCCGTGCACGACGCGCGACTCTGGACGTGACGCCCAAGGGTGGGATACTGCCGGGCGTTCTCTTGAACGGGGTGATAGTCGGGTCTTGCACATACAGCTGATATGTGTTCCATAGATGATTGTCCATCTCGCGACTCCAGGTTTTGTCCTTGACGTGGGATCGCTGCACGTGCTGTCTCTGGGGAAGGGTGGGAGACTCCATACCAGGCTCCTTGGTGAACTCCAGCGGGAAGTGGTCAAAACCGTCGCTCTCCACACTCGTGCAGCTTCCTCCTACAGAAGGGCGTGACGCGTAAGTTTCGACAGACTCAATGGAGGAATCAGAGCACGCAGAGCCAGGACGACTGATCTCACGGGCCAGAAGACCCGGGGTCTCGTCCCACGAAGGCCACATCTGCTCGGTCTCGCTGCCATCGAATGGATCACCGCGAATCTGTGCTGGGGGAGTCTTGAAGATCAAGCGCTGGTGAGGCGGCGCGAGGAAGCGATCGTCATTCAAAACGTCGTCGGAGAAAGTCGCGTTCGAGGGTGAGCTCCCTTGCGGGTACTCAATGGAGGGCACCGGAACATCCTGAGAGGTGTGCGAACCTTGGAAGCGGAAGAGATCCAAGTTGATGCGCTCGCAAACATCAGTGCCAGAGCGGACGCGCACGCGAGGCAAGCGACAACTAGAGAAGGAATGGCGCGGTGGGGGGGAACTTCAATGTGAGTGGATTCGCGTTCGGGGGTCTTGGGCTCATCGGTACTGAGCGACGGGAACGTGAAGTTCTTGGGCAGCGTTTGCGAAAGCTGACGCTGAGCCATGACGATGGTGGTCGTGGCGAGATCCGCTCACTGGTATGTGGGGAACGATCAATTCGAAGCGGAGGGGAAGAGTTGGGGAAGGAAGGGGGTAAAAGAGTAAGTCACGCGGCTGTGGTGGTGAGATGGTGCAGCTCGCGCGATCGCGCTGAGGGTGTCGGAGTCGTGAATCGTGAAGAGAAAAGGAAAAAAAAAGTTCGAACGAGAGCGAAGAGGTGAGGCGTGACAAGGAAATGAATCAGTGTATGTGAAAGGCGTGTGCAGTAGAACCTCTCGGTTGAGTCGGTCTGAGGGAGTAAGGTGAGGGTCTCCTGCGGAATGCGCCAACTGGGAACTCGGGGATATCTAGAATATCGGGGAGATCACCAAATCACATCTGCGACTCCATCCCGGCGAATGCGAAGAGAACAGAAGGAGTCGTCATTACCGAACCGCCGAATACAAAAGAAAAAGCGAGATTTGAGGAGAGAAAAGAGGAAAGGTGGGTTTCGAGGGAGAAAAAGGGAAGGGGGTGGGAAGAAGGGAAGAGGAGAGAGTGTGAGAGAGTGAGAGAGTAGAGGTGAGAGAGGAAGAGAGAGAGGAGAGGGTCGTGGTTGGGCGCCAGCAGTGAGGCGGACGGGTAAGTCTTGGGGGGGGTGGGAAGAGAAAAGGGCCCTGAAGGGGAGACCAGAGTGAAGAGACGGGCGAAACGGGGCCACAGGAACAACCAACTGGATGGTACTGGAGTACCACTACTCCAAGTACCCAGTACCCCCTCCTTAGGCGGTGCCAGCACTTTCCTGGTGGTATCGAGTACCAGACTGGCCAGTCCCAACTTGCGGCCCACCCTCGAGGCACTGAGGCACTGCGCTACTCGCGACTAAAAAAGTCGATTTCCTAGACATGTTTCCTAATTCTGTAGCTAACTACAGAGTGAGTTAGTCTCTTTTCTCGCCTATTTCCATTTCCCCTCCCTCTTCAAACCCCATCCAACGACTCTCGAGTTTTTTTGCTCGGCCTACTCGAGGAATGTATTCGGTTTGTTTAGATCTTCCTCGAGTCCTTCCTGTGTCGTGAAGGACCACCTGCAGCCCGGACCTTGCTTGATGCACACTGCAGCTTGATCAAGAGGATGATTGCATTACGGAGTTTTCCGTATAACCAGGGCTGAGAGGGACATTTTGTACATTGTACATTATACAGAGCATAGAGTACAGAGGATTCATGCTACACATACTACGGAGTATAGTATACTTGATAGTATGAATACTCTGTTTTTAGTATGCAAATTGACCACTTTCATGATACCTCGATGATCCCAAGAATAGCTCCAGTACTCCATCTTGTGTTCCACCGTACCTCCAATGTACAGTTTCTACGGTATAATTGAGGGGGCTGGGAGTCCACCCCAATACCAATTCACACCTAGGGCACGATGGAGCCCACCACCATTTACTTTAACAAAGCCCATAGGCTCTAGCTCTAACCTCTCAGGCTCTCTGTACGGTCGATCATAGACCTGAACCGAGATCACCGGGACTGTACAAGATCACGTCTTTCCAAGTTTCCTAGTGGATCTCTCTCTGCAAGGGCCCTGAAAGTCCCCCCAAGCAGAACTCTAGTACCGTAGAGAACTGATCCTCCCGCGAACGGTCACGCTGCCTGCGTCGGGTGATCAGCTTTAGTACGTACATTAGTGATGTCCTTTGCATAGGTTTTGACTTTGACTTTGTGCCAGGGCCTAGGAGGAGGGGAAAAGTCACGGAAACCATTTGCGCAAAATAGAGTGGCGGGTACCTCTCATGACTGTGGGCAATAGTAGGTACAAGGTAGGCACGAGCAGCTGCCCATAGCTTTCGGAACTTAGAACTGTCCTCTATACAGTAGTATGTACGGAGTACTCCTTCCTCAAAACTACAACCACCAAGAAATACTAATCCAAAGCTAGCATACTAACAAGATTCCAGGAGTAGCTCCTTTAAAAATCAAAATCACTATCTACACAGACGATCAATCACCAATTCCATTTTTACTTTTCCATTCCATTCCCTTTCGCATTTAATTGTGCGGTGAACAGAAAACCCAGAACTCCACCCGGGCCCAGAACCAACAAGAAACGCCCCCGTGGAGGGGAAATCGCACTAGCTTGTGAGAGAGGAGGCAATATAACTCTTTCGGGACGGGAGACGCGGTAACGCGTTTAGAGACGCGTCGCGTGTCGCGCTGTTTATGACGGGTATGAATGTTCGTGTTGGTGTGGATGTAATGGTGGTAATAATGGTATTGTGGATACTGATTTACAGCAAGGTGTAATTAATTATGGATGGGCGGGTGGCTCCACTCCACTTGGGAGATGACGGAGTCCCGCTTGAGATGTTGTCCTCGTCTATGGTGTGTACCTGATTTGTTGGCCTGAGTCATAATGCCGACTATCATTCAGTTAATTATTATCAGGATGTTCACTTTTGGTTTTGGTATACTCAGTCTATTAAATATCCTTAGTCTGGTATACTAATGTCTGTATAGTGTGCTAATATCCCAATGAGGAGTATGGACTATCTCGTGTGTCCGTGCTACAGTACAACATCTCAATCTCGATCATGTGGAACTGAACCATAAAGAAAAAGTAGCCACAGCGGGACCCTTCCCACCATCATTCACTATGCACATTGTACATACTACACTACAGTAAGTACCTAACAAAATAATCAATGCTCTGCTAATATCCGCCTAGCATTCATGGACTCCTCGACCTCGAACTTCTGTCATCTCCATTCAAAGTCCTGAGAAACAAATCTCTATACTAAGTACCAATTATGCGCTTCGGTAATGAATCCCATTTTAACCTGACAGCCGCCTTTCCCTGTGGTAGCCAGATCAGATCAATGCCGAAACTCTGTCGTCACGGGCCGTGAAGCTACCAAGGTATGACCGAGGAATTATAGCTACCAGGGATAACCTCTAGTATTTGTAGGTTCCAAGGATATATACCAGGTGATTTACAAAAATCAGGATGATTTACTAGGAGAGGGATATGGGTTTATCGGAACGAATATGTTCACTGAGCTATACCGGAATATGCGGATGCTTGAATGATACCATGCGAAGTATAAATTGTGTCCGAAGGGCTATCAAGCAACATAAGCTCATTCGCATAATAATCAATAGTCATAATTGCATCACAACCACCATCAAGAACTTTTGAATCACTCTACCCTCCGAATTCCACAACTAACACACCAACCCTCCTCTTTCAAACACCCTCCCCCAACATCCTAAGATCAACATCACACCCCCTCCCCCTAAACAACAACTCAACACTCGGATCCGCAATACTCTCGATCCCAACCTCAAAATTCCTCGGCCTGCCTTGAACATCCTTAAACTTCCAATCATACTTCAACAACAAATGCACCAGCAGAATCTTCGTCTCATTAGCGGCGAAGAACCTCCCCGGACACGCATGGCGTCCATGCCCGAAGCTAAAATTGTCGCTCGTCGTCGTGACAAGCTGGTGTCTGTGCTCGTGGCCGGGTTCCTGCCGTTTCTTGTAGAAGCGGAAGCCGTCGTATGATGAGGCGTTGGGGTAGACGGTGTCGTCTTCGTTGATGTGGGCGGATACGGCGATTGTGGCGCCGGCGGGGATTAGGGTGCCGTCTGAGAGGGGGATTGGGGATAGGGCGACGCGGTTCATTGATACTGTGGGAGAAGATGGAGTGGTAAGTTGATTTGATACGAAGAATGGTAGTGGGAGGATACGAGATAGAGAATGCATCGGGATGGGAGAAACATACCTATGCTCACAGGGTTGATGCGCTGCGACTCCTTAATCACACTATCCAACAACTTCAACTTCAACAAACTAGTCTTCTTCAACGATCCATCCTCAATCAAAACAGCCTTAATCTCCTCCCGCAACGGCTCAACATATTCCGGATAAGCCGCAAGATCATACACAACATTCGTCAACAGATTAGACGTAGTATGAATCGCCGCCAGCGCCAATCCAACCTGTTCACGCGGTTGATCAGACACAGACCCATACGCTGTCGAAAGTTCATCCAGCCAATCCAGCGCATCTGCGCGGCGTGGTGCACCCCCAGAGCCAAGCTGGACCTGTTTAGCCAAGGTGCGATTCTCAATTTCACGAGCAACGATAGCCCGCGCAACGGCAAAGTGCTGTCGTAGCTTTTGACAGCTGGGCATGAACCAGTGGACCAGCGGCCGGAGGACGGAGGGCCACATGCGCAGGGCGCGGGCGGCGAGGAAGGCGTCGATTGTGTAATTGACTGACACGTCGAGCCAAGCTGGGTCGCGGCAGACGGACTCGCCCATGAAGACGAGTGTGGAGAGGCGGGCGATCATGTATGGGACTTTCTGGGAGAAGTTGTATGTGGTCCATTCTGTGAGATGGAACCAGTCAGCATGAACATTGTGGTAGGTGGTGTTAGTGGGCAGAGACGACACTGTACCATTTGATGGGGGAAAGGTCCCTTTCAATGTCGCGGCCGACTCGATGGAGAGTGGGATTGTCAATGAGCCTGGTCGATGTTAGGGTGGTCAAGCGAGGAAGATATATCGATTCGCATACCGAGGGCTTGGGTTAGCTTGATTCGCACCGTGTCCAGGATTACCCTCGAAGCACCGGCGGGGTGGAATGCCTCGAAACCGGCAATTCGATCCTCGAAGAAGTTCTAGTGATGGTCAGTGTCGTGTCCATTTTTAGGTTTTGGGAGGTTGATGTGACAAAGATGGTGTAACCTACCTTCTTCGTGGCAAGTTCAAAGTCCAAGTGGGGATGACTTTTGATCTCGTCGACGTATTTGGGATGCAAGACGATGAGGGGGCGCGTCGTAGCCATGACCTGGAAGACGCTTGTTCCCTATACATACCCGTGAGCATTAAGTCCTTAATATCTGTCAGAGGAGAGTCCAATAGCGGTCTTACCTTGGCGAATCCCTCTGCAATTAGAGCTCTCGCAGCCTCCGTGAACCGTGCCTTGGCCTTTTTGTTTGACAGATCCCACCATCTCTTCCCGACTAATGGAATCCGGCTATAGGGGATCTCATCCGTCAGATCCTGCCAGAAGCTGGAGACGAAGAGCACCAGGACAGCCACGCATAAAGCCTGGGCCAGGTAGGGTGTGGCCAGAAGTTCGGCTAGAAGAGCCATGACCAGCCAGCTTGAAGCTAAGAAATTTGAAAAAGATGGTTTGGATTCACCGACGGGAGAATGAGAATGAGAATGAAAACGATCAAGCAGAAAGACAGGACCAAAACACTCTGGAGGAAAGTGCTCACCCTGCCCGCCAGTCTGCCGGATAAAAGCACTTTATAGGAAAAAGGACCATGCTTGCGCTCGGGCCAGTCAGAGCCAATATGTTATGGATTATTCCACCCTCCCCTCTCTCTTAGAATAAGAAACATCAGATCGTGAGTATTATTCATTAGATTTTCGGGAGTCGACCAGCCGAAGCCTAGAGACAGTGACCCCATCAGCGCCACAGCCGGAAGTTGGGCCAACCGAGAGTCGATCAATTGGGGGTCAGACTAAGGGTTCTAGGGTAGGGCTCCGAAAAGGGAGACTCCGAAGAGTAGACCATTTATGGAAACTAGTAGGATTGTCCCTCAGAGGCGGGCTCAGGGCTAACCTTAAACCTTTTCTGGAAAGGAGTACTGGGATCATAGAGAAAGGAATGCGAGAACGAGGGTGTGCAGAATCGATCCCTGCCTGATTAGGCAAATCGAGAGAAGATGGCAGGGGGGGGATCCACTGGGTGAATACGATTAATACGCAGTGGTCATTTGGGGGTTTGGGTTAGATCAGAGATCAGGGATTAAGCTGGAGGTAAGGTGGTGCTAGCTTGATCTCCCTTGTTTAGAATATGTCTGTGCGCAGAATACTCGCTCTAAGAGGAATGACGATTACTGTAGGGGACGGGTCGGATAGGATACCGAGACCTTCTCAGGTGTCACGACCGATGTCAGAGTGAGACACGGTCGAGTTAAGGTGAGAGATTCATTTGTCGGAGATACTATACAATCAAGAGAGTACAAAACTATAGATTCTGGAAATTATAGAGTTATAATTATCGTAGTTCAGTCTCTTCAAATTAAGATGCTGACGTTGACCTTTAAAGTCATCCATAATTTTACTATAGTTAAGGTGTCTCCTAATAATATAGCGAGCTCTGGCCATGCATGCTAACTATCTACTAGTGCCTTTTATCACCATTAGGTAACAAGCTCATTCAAAGTCTCCCCAAGTGCGTAGAACCCAAAGTCTAACTATCAGGACTCCAGAGCTCCCCAGTGTACCCCACCAATCAGCACCGAGTCCCCGCATTCCTACATCCAGCCACTCCCCGCAGTGAGTCTTGTCTTGACTCTTGACTCTTTACCCTCGTTCCTCGTCCCCTCTTCCTCTCTCTCCCTGTTGCTCATCCTCGACTCTCTGTATTACCTCACATCTCTACATCTATCCCTTCTCCACTCTCACCATGGGAGATTACGGCCCCGTCGTCCCATCCACCGACTCCTCCCCGGTGGGCCAACCCTCCCAGCCCCCGCAGGGTCCCAACGAGATCTCCGTGCTGGTAACGGGATTTGGCGTAAGTTGCTACCCACTGATGTACAACTGATCTACAACCGGATCTTTCCTGTTTCCGATCCCGAGAGCAGCAGCAGCACATCACTCTGTCTTCCATCCCATCCCATCCATTCACCTATGCATCTCATTCCCTGATAAGATCTAACGTAAGACTAACACACCACCCCATCCATCCAGCCCTTCAAAACCAATCTCGTCAACGCATCCTTTCTCATCGCCTCATCTCTTCCTCCCTCATTTACCTTCTCACACCCAACCACCGATAACACCAACGATGAACGCCGCATCTCCCTCCACGTCCACCCATCTCCCATCTCCGTGGCATACGCAACCGTACGCGAAACTCTCCCTCTAATCATGGAGGAATACGCAGCCACCCACGACGGACGACGACCAGATCTAATCATCCACATCGGCATCGCCTCGCCCCGACCCTACTACTCGGTCGAATCCCTCGCCCACCGCGACGACTACAACATCACCGATATCGAGGGTCGAAACGGATACGAGGACGGGGAGAAACGCTGGCGCGAGATGGGTCTTCCGCCTGTTCTTGTCCCGGGTCTTGCGACGGAAGATGATATTAAGAATAGTAACCAGTCATTTAGCTCTGGCTTGACTACTACCACCACCACCACTACTACTAGGGTGACCGTGCCCTACCCGCCGGACGACCATTTCCTGCATGTATGGAAGTCTTATACACCGGAGCACTTGGATCTGCGTGTCTCGCAGGATCCGGGCCATTATCTCTGCGACTTTATCTTCTACACGAGTCTTTCGTTGGCGAAGAGGCAGGGTGTGGATCGGAATGTGCTCTTTTTGCATGTTCCTGGTGGTTCGGAGGATGCGGATGTTGAGCGTGGACGGAAGGTTGCGCTCGCGCTGATTAAGACTATGGTTACCTGCTGGATTGATGAGAAGAGGAAGAGTTCTGCGTGATAGTCCATCTTTGAGTAAGATCGTTGATATTTCATGTATAGCAGGGTGAAGTATGTGTGGGCATGTCCCTGGTGTAAGGCTGCCCCCGGAGACCTTTCGGCATGAAGCGCTTGCGTTGATGTAGGTATTTTTCTGATATGTTTTTTTTTTCGATTTTGCATCTGTTGCAGACTGGGATCTGTAGCAGGGTTATGGTACTTTTCGGGTTTATCTTAGTTCGTTCGCATATGATGCGCGCATGGTGCTTTTCTGATAGTTTTAATTTATGACTTATAACTTTATCTGTCGCTTATTTTGAATCTTCATCATCCCTGCAGATAGTCATTGTATATGTTCACTGCTCTGTATATTTTTCTTGCCTTTAGAAGCCCGTCAAATAATAGAGCAAAGGGCTCGAGTACAAAGAAGGGGGAGTTCGCGGCAGGGCTTTGAATATCAGTCAAGTATTGAGTCATCCCAATAATTTAAGCATCTGCGCACGTAATCCCCGCACGAGATGGTAAATATTGATCGCAATCGATGTTCATGTAGCCTCGTATGATGATCATGTAGCCTCGTATGATGATCATGTGACCGTAGGTTACATGCTAACCGCAATGACCTGTGACTTGAAAGCTCTAAATTGACAATCCCTCATATCTCATGCTCACCCATATTGAATTTCTCAGAAAGCCTCTAGGTTAAAATTGATTTTTCATACAAGTCAAAGTAATCTCACCCCGGCTCAAATGGAGTCATGGAATACGACATCATCTACCGCCAGGCACCAAGGCGGCCCTTATCGGCAAAACGGCTAGAACGGATGCTTATCAATCTCTCGTAAAGACCTCCAAAACCAATTCTTTCATAAAATACAGATAAATACATCCGTTAACTGGTCATCTACGAAATATTCGAAAATTTCCAGTAAGACACAGAACTATACTCCGTACCTCGGGGAAACCTGAGGTAATAAGCCGATGACTCCAAGTATATTTCCAAATCTCATTCCTACATTCTCCCACTCCATCCAACACCCCCCCACACACACACACCTAAACCAAAATCATGCTGGATATACATCCAACCCCACCACTCATAGCCCTAATCCTAGGAGTCCTCCTCCTTCTACTACCACTCATCCTGATCCCCCAATTGAAGGGATGGACCAAACACTCCTCCTCACGCCTCAACAACCTCTGGCACTGGCACTGGCGCCGCCAATCCAGTGAAATCGTCTCCTTACGCATGTACCCCATTAAGTCCTGCCGAGGCTTCGAGGTCCAATCTACCATCCTCAAAGAACACGGTCTCGATCTTGATCGGCGCTGGATGCTGGTTGATGCGTCCACAAACGAGTTTCTGACTATTCGTCAAATCCCCGATATGACTCGTATCGGGACAGGGTTAAGTGCTGATGGAAGTGAATTGGTGATTACCATTCCTAATCCATCCAAGACTGAAAGCAAAAGCACCGATAAGAAGCATGCTGTCACCACTGTCAGAATCCCATCTCATCCATCACCGGAGTGGCTGGAGATCAACACTGTCGTGGCATCAGTCAAAATCTGGGATAATGATACAGACGGATATATCTACAGCGATGCTATCAATGCCCCCTTTTCAGAGTTCATGGGCCGTGCTGTCGCGCTGGTGTACAAGGGTCCTACGCCGCGCGTGCTGAAAGGAAATGGCGCGCCGAAGCTACTGGGTCGTGTCCAGAGCATAGGCTTCCCGGACGTGTTCCCCATTCTGATTGCTTCGGAGGCATCACTGGCTGAATTGAATACTCGACTTCGTCGTATAGACGTCGATCCTATTACCGTTGAGCGATTCAGACCGAATATTATTGTTCGCGGTGAAACGCCCTGGGTCGAGGATTCGTGGAAGACTGTTCGCATTCGCACCTGCACTTCAACCAAGAAGACCGTCTCAGATACCAGCGGTACCGGTATCTCTAAACAAAAGGTTAACCATCCACCGCTCGATTTGGACATCGTCGCCCGCTGTGCACGCTGCCAAGTACCAAATGTAGACCCGGATACGGCGGTGAAACATAAGAAACAACCCTGGGATACGCTGGTTTCGTATCGTCGGGTGGATGAGGGGATCAAGTATAAGCCTTGTTTTGGGATGTTGGCTGCACCGAGGAGTGAGGGGCTCGTGGAGGTGGGGATGAAGTTGGAGGTACTTGAAGAGACAAATCAACATCGGTATGTTACTGGTTTTTGAATTGGTTTATTGGAGGGGAAATTGAAAGACGGTATTTTGCTACTTGGATACTTTTTGGGAATGTAAAGGATGGGTCTCGTGGAGATTGAACGAGAAGGCTATGCTTTGCAGGAATCGAGTCTGAACCAAGACGGAAGTATGATATTCTCTCTCGGGAGCCCCTGTACCGAGCATGGCTATCCTGGTTGGACCAACCGGCAAAGCACGAAGTGGTAGTCCAAATTTATCATTTCCCGGGGGAACTATCACTCAAATTCTTCTTACGACGGTTTAAACAATGAAAGTGCCCATCTAATTGAAGAAGAACCAGGATAAAGATCAACAAATTAGAAACCATTCCCACGCAACCTCCATCCACAAAGAACTCCAATCCATCCATCACCGTCTATACCACATCCTCGTAACCCTAGTCCTCCTCATCTTCTTCTGCAACTGAAAAATACCATACAAAAACGCCTCCGGCGTCGGCGGACAACCAGGAACATACACATCAACCGGCACAATCCGATCAACACCCCTAACAACACTATAACTATAATGATAATAGCCGCCCCCATTGGCACAACTGCCCATACTAATAACCCATTTTGGATCCGGCATCTGATCGTAGCACTGCCGAAGTGCTGGGCCCATTTTGTTGGTTACAGTGCCGGCTACGATCATCACGTCGGCTTGTCGGGGGGATGCGCGGAAGATTATCCCTAATCTGTCTTGGTCGTAGCGTGGCATGGAGACTTGCATCATTTCGACGGCGCAGCAGGCGAGGCCGAAACTTAGGGGCCAGAGGGAGCTTTGGCGGGCCCAGTTTACTATTTGGTCGAAGGATGTTCTGTTGTGAAAAGGTTGTGTTAGTGTCTTGAGTGGAGGGATGTTGTGCGTGGGGATGGGTACTGACAAGACGTGCTCTGCTGTGTTGTTTGGGGACTTTAGAGAGGTTGATATGGCAGTCTTGGATCCTGGAAATTGTTTCTTTAACGACTCGCGGGCCTCGATTACTTTGGATGTTGATTGCTGTCGCTGTTGATTCGGGTTATCGAGGATGCTTCTCGATATAAAGCGCTGCGAGTGTAACAGGGGATTCGAGTTCCTCGCACGAAAGGACACTCGAAAGCAAAGCGTTAGTAAGTCACTAGATCTCTATACATAGATCATAATACTTACCATGAAGCGCCGCGGAACAAGATTTCAGAGGCATTTCTCTTGGTTGAGCGTATCACCGCTCGAAGAAAATGAGAACTGGACTTGAGAAAGTTGACAAGGCTGATGTGGAGACACTGAATAGGCCAAGATAGTGTTTGAACTGAAGTACAGTTCTGAAGAAAAATTCCTTTAAAAGAGTCGTTATATACTCCCCTTACACGAGGTGGGTTTCCCCGAACCATGTGGGTTTTCCCGACTATCTTTCGAGTGGGTTATACTTGTCCCAATGATAAAGGAGGATTATTCTTGACATGGATCATTTTCCAAAGTAAGTAAAAATCAACTAACTAATTGCTGGAGTGGAACTTGTTGTGTCCTTGAGGACTTCATCTGCGCTTCATTGCAAGGCTGGCCGGTCTGTTAAACGGTCGCGATGTGGCAAAACCATTGGAATCTTGTGAACGTGGGACAATTTCTCCGTCTTCTCCCTTTCTTCGCCTCCGATATAATCCCAACCATGTCTGCTTCAATCTCAAGGCGAGAGCTTCGATGTCATCAATGTGCTCGACAATTCTCTAGTTCAAGTCATTTACGACGACACGAGGCAACTCGTGAGACTCAAAGCTCCCTGGATTTAAACCTCCAAAACTGACAATATCTGCTCCAGACTCTTCTGAAAGACCCGCCGTGTGTACATTTTGTGATCGCCGGTTTGTCCGAAGGTATATCCTCCTATAAATGGATTCAAATCTGTTCTTTTTCACTGATATTACCCTTCAGTGATGTCCTGCTTCGTCATTCGAAAACTTGCAAGCAGAAAGATAACCGACCACTTGGACCGGTAAAACGCGGCAGGAAGCGCAAAGCCTGCGATACATGCGCACTCGGACGTGTGGCTTGTGATGGGGACTCTCCCTGCGAGACTTGTCTGTTCAAGGGTCTAGATTGCTCATACAGTTGCGTAAAGCAACAGCAAGTTACCAGTCAAGACACCTATGATCAAGGAACTTCCGAGTTGCACCCGCCAGACCCCGCAACCAATGAATCATGTGTGAAAACTCGTCAAAGCTCTCAGCGGCGAATATCAATCTCCTTCCTTCTCAACTGCCCCGACGACTTTCACCGACGATTAGCAGAGCAACATGAGGATGATCTTTTCGAGGCCACGAACCTGTCGGGCCAGTTCACAGAAACGTGGCCATTTCTCTTTCACGCTTTCATAAACCCGTCTGCGTTAGACACTACTTCTCAACATCCCGACCTGTTATACGGACTAGACGACTACCCGAGCTTATCAAGAACAAGCGAAGAGCTATTTCGTTGTCTTGGCCAGGCCCGTCTCCCCTACACTTCGGATATCGAGTCTGACCGCACGAGAGCCCGTGCATTCGTCTCGGAGGCCAGTATCATGCGTTTCGTGAATGCATTCTTCCAATATGCATACAGCAGCAATCCTTTCATCCACAAGGCCTCTTTCAATGTCAATACTGCGTCACGGTATCTCGTCCTGGCTATGTTACTCTTCGGGTTGACTTATGCTTCCCCCGAGAATGCTTCAGCTTACAATGGGTATTTGCATGTTGTTGAGTTCCTTATCTTTGAGGGACCTGAGTTCCAACAACTTTTACGGCAGAAAAAACATTCAGTCATTTCTAAGGAAATCATACAACTTATCCAAGCGGCAATACTGGTCATCGAGCTACAGGGCTCACAGCACGATGTGGAAATAAAGAGACGAATCCGGGTCCAGAGGCTGCCGACTTTGATATCTGTGGTTCGATTATTAGATCTCACCAAAGTTGTCAATGATATCGTTCTCGATGGTAAAATTGCCACCCTGGAGGAATGTTCGCACAAAGAGACTCTTGTGAGGTTAGTTATGCCATCCATCTATGCAATTTTTATTTACTTATGAAAGATGTAGGCTCATGGCGTGGGTTTGTCTTCTTGACGCCTATTGCGTCATCTTTTATCACTCGCCTCCTCAACTAAGACTTTTTGAAGCAGAGTTTGGCTTGCCAACACACGACGCTATATTCGATGCGATCAACCCAGCTGAAGCAAGCGATGTTCTTGTAAAAAAGACCTCCCAAGCTGCACCTCCGACTCTTCGATCGGTAGTGCAACGCTTGATGGATAATAAGCCACTCAATCTGGAAGTGGAGCACTTACAAATTGACAGTCTCTTTGGACTTTTCCTTATCTTAAGTGGTAGGATGACCGCACCCATTCATCTTGATAATGACTAACCTGATCTTTCATCCAGCACTTCACTGCGTTTTATTTGACCTCCAAGCGCTAGCATCCATCATCAACATCCCGGAAGCTTTTAAACCTGTGGAGCGTGCTTTGGATAGATGGAAACTCATATGGGACTCGAAATATGCAGAGCTTCAGCTTTCATCGATGGGCCCGTCGGGGTTTATGGTTCATGCGTTGGAGTACTGGTGGCTAGCGAAAAAGCTGGTAAAACACCCACAGATCTTTAGTATGAGGGATGAAGTTGCAGCGGACTCGACGGTGGCTTTTCGTGAGATGGTTAGGAGTTTGAAAGGAATGCAGTCAGATTGAAATATCTCCGCCGCTCACGTTGAGTGACTTGAAAGGTACTACACTAAAAAAGTGTAGACCAAGTCTCTACTGTCGCAGAGTTTATGTTATGCGGAGTGAAAGTGAGAGACATACTGTTCACCACGATACTTGGTCCATCAAGCCAAGTTCAATGGACTCTGTTTGAAAGCTCATCGCAGTCCTTATATTAGCGGTATCTAGATAGCATTTCCAATAGAAGACCTTTTATAGAAAATGAAAACACATATTTTTGGGGAATAACAAGTGCCAAAATAGACACCAACTATATACACCAACAGCTACCTAGCCACAGTCCACTCAATTCTTCAACTGCTTACTAGCCGACACACACCAGTTATTCCAATCCGTAAAGAAAGACGGCTGAATATGACACTTAGTGCTAATCAACTGCGCCTTCCTCGTCTCCGCATAAACATCAACCACATCCGCAATCGCAGCCTTATCCTGTCCAACAAGCACCTTAACCACAAGCAGCGAAGCCTGACTACACGCCGTCGCATGCGCAGGCGGGCCACTATGACTAGCCTCCTTGTGAATAGCGCGCAACAGTTCCCAAATCGCCTCAGGACCGTCCTCGCTATCAATAGTAGGCAGCGCATTACCCTTGCACAGCTTGGTGTACTCGCGGAGAACGCTGTTGGCCTTGTTGGCGATCTGCTTCACGGTCGAGCGGCGCGTCAGTCTGAGGAGGGGGAGGAGTAGGTCCAAGGCCAGGAGCCGGGAGTGGCATTTCTTGACGAAGATCTCTAGCAGGTCGAGGACGCGGTTTTTGAAGTTGACCATGTTCTCGCGCGCGTCTTTCTTGTCTTTGTGTTGAGAGGCGGCTTGGTGGCGGGCACGGAAGACGTTGGCGAGTTTTTCGTCGACTTCATCCATTTCGTCGTCGTTCATGTCGGCGTCTGAGTCGGAGTCAGAGTCTTTGCCGTCGTCGGCGCGGTGGGTGCCTAGTGCGGCGGCGAGCTTAGCTTCGAAGGCGGCTATTTCGGCGGCGTCTTCTTCGTTGTCTTCGTCTGCTTCTTCCTCTGAGGAGGAGGAGTCGGAGGCGCCTCCGCCGAGGACGACTTCGACGTCGCTGTCTTCATCGTCGACGTCGATCATCTCAACGTCGTCTTCGTCGTCGTCCTCTTCCTCGTCATCGTCATCATCCTGCTCTTCGAACATCTCCTGTTGACCAGCCAGGCTCTCCTTAGCTTCCAGAATCTGCACGAAGGGTTAGACCACGAACAATGGTTATGTAAATGTTTGGGACGTACCGAAATCAACGACTCCAGGCCGTTCTCAGTGACCTGGTCAGCAAAAGCGCCGAAGACTTGCTCGCTCATACGGCGGAACAGCTGCGACTGCTTGGAGGCAAAGCTCAGGAGAATCTCAACCAGAGCATCTGAGGCATCGGAAGTATCCTTCGTCTTGGAGTCTTCTCCCAAGAACTTGGTATAGCAGAACTCCAGCTCGTCGAGCATAGAGACAGCATCGGCATCACCACTGTACACCTGCAAGACGGTCAAGGAGTAAAGAAGCTTGAAAGCGGCGATACTGGAGGTCTCTCCCTTCTTCTCCTGTAGAATCGTATTAGCAGGGAACAAAATGGAAGGGAGTAGCTGCAAATGACATACCTTGCTGGACAACTTCTTCAATGACTTGAAGGCAGCCTTGACCGAGTCCTGTAGCTTATCATCGATGTTGATAATGAACTTGCCGTGCTCCTGCGACTTCGCACCGTCGCGGATCTGGCGCACGACAGCATACGGAATTGTGGCGGCATACTTCTGAGAAGCAAGCAGACTGTTGAGGGAAGAATTGATTCGGTTGCGCAACAGCTCCTGGGTCGCTTGTGACAATGCAGGCTTCGGCGCGCTGTCCATGAAGTAGGCAAAGCGCACGAAGATGAACAAGATCTGCTCGAGAACCGATTGATAGTCCTCTTCGGAGTCACTGTTTCCAGTAGCGGACTTTGCACGCACGATAGACAACAACAGACCAGCAACGAATTGGCGGTTCGACGCAGCAGCCTTCTCCTCGGTAGTGCCGGGGTTCAGGATAAGTTTCTCGAACACGGGAATGATCTCCATAAGAGCATCACTGTTGGCATCAGCCACGATCTTCTCAATGGTCTTGGTCTTGGTGGCTTGATCGAAGTTGACGATTTCGCTGGTTCCCATCAGGCCACGGACTGCGGCTGCGGCGAAACCGGGCTCCTTGGACACGCGAGTCTGGACTGCCTTGGTAGCCTTGACGGCCATCCGGTGCAGGTAGCGATCCTCCACGGCGAGCTGGTTCGTCAGGCATCGGACGAGGTTCTTTGTGAAAATGTGGTTCGCCTGCTGGGGTGAGCCCTCGTTCAGGACTTTGTTGAAGAGGAGGAAACCCCAGAACTTGCGCTCGTCTGAGGATGAGGAGGCAAACAGACCATCTAGATGACAAGACAGTTAGTACTGGAATGTTTTGGGGTCTAACTCATGTTGAAAACTTACTGTCGACAACCTCGGTCCAAAAGTCAACGAAACTCAGACGTGCAGACTTGGACTTGGACTTGGACTTGGAGCTACCCTCCTTGGGAACTTCGCTGGTGCGAGAAATGACCGCATCCCAAGCGAAATGAAGCTTCGAGTTCCACACTCCAGACGACTTGTTTCCCTTGTTCTCGCCCTCGGTCTGCTCGGCAGATGACTCCTTCATGATCTTCGACAGACTACCGCGCTCCTTCGGGTCCAGCGGGTCATCGTGTTTCCAAACCTTGCTCGGCAAATCAGCCTTGGGGAACATGTCCTTAGCGGCCAGCCAGACAGCCACACCTTCCGGAGAGCGGGCCAGGTCGTGCGAGCAAAGACGCTCGACAGCAGCCTCGACGTACTTATCGTCCATCTTACGCGCGGAGAGATCGTAGACACAGCGGTAGAGAATCCAACCACATTCCTCGCGCAACCATGGCTTTTTGTGAGCGAGTTCGAAGATGAGATCGAGGACCTTGGTCCATTCGGTGAACGGGGTAGACGGTTGGAAGAGTATAGAGGACTTGATAATTGCTTCCGCACCGAAGAGGCGGCCAAAGTGGTGATCGCGTTGTTCCTATTAACCAAAAAGATCTCAGATTAGCACAATCGCCTTAGGATTCACGGCTTTGAGGAAACACACCTGTCCAGTCTCACTGCCAGTGGAGTTGGACTGCAACTCCCAAAGCTTCAGCGCATCCGCAATCCCAAACTCAGCCGACTCCCTCTCAGCCGAGAAAATCTGAGTCAGGGCCTCAGTCAGCGCAATGGAGAATCCAATACGAGCAGCCTTGCGGCTACTGCATAGTCCGCGGAACAGCCGCTGAAGGGTCTTCTTGATCTGTTCATCGGTCGGGTTCTTATCGGGAGTGAACTGTGAGACAAGGCCCTGCGCAGCACGCAGACGAATCTCGTCCTTTTCGCTGGCGAGATCCTCGTAGATCTCGACGAGCTTCACGTCGACATTGTACGGTTCGCGACGGCGCTTTTTCGTGGCGTATCTGTCGAACCCCATTTTTTTTTTCTGGTGGTATGGAGATCGGAAGCCAATTAGCTTTCTGCTATGGCTCTTGAAAATTGCAGCTTTGAGATTGGAGCTGCTGAGTTGGTGCTCCTTGCTGGGGAAGCGTGTAGCATTGCTCGTGGAGGCGCAGAAAATTTGGGAGTCGATTGCCTGTTTGGGGTTAGCGTGTTCCGATAAGCTGATAAGAGCTGTCCTTTATCAATTTAGACTCTCGCGTGGTATCACCAGTGCAAGCTCAATCGGTGAGAGAATGATATTTGAAATTGGTAAAGTACAATAGATGTCAAAATAGTATACCTTATTTTCACAGATGAGTTTTATGGTCTTTTGGGTAATGCTTGGCATTTGGGCCTTGGTAGAAAGTCTGCGGGTATAACTATCATGAGGATCTATACATCGATTTTAAGCAAAGACATATCTTCACAGCCCAAGTTGAATAATGGAGTTGAATATGAACAGAAAACAGCCCTCTTTGTCGGTGCTTGTAGCGAAAGAAATACACTGGCTTGATCCCACTGGCTACTAGATTCAATGTACATGTAGTAGCAGAATGTTAAGATTCTCGATATATATTCAATCTCCCTATGACACCACACAACATAATCCACAGATCTAAAATCCCAGATTGAGCCACGAATGCCTCGAATGAAGCCACTCGAACTACCCAAAAATAAGTCCATATATCTCACGCCCCAAGCCTATCAACCAGCCCTGAAATGAAACTTTTCTCTCCAAATCAATCGCCTCAACCGCCGGGCATCCTCGTACCCCCATCATCAACCATAACCCCATCAACCCGACCACATAAAAACGAAGCCGATCAAACCTCCAATCTTTCACCATGTCATTACATGTTTTTTCGTTCTTTCAAGTTCCAGTCTTTCCAATATTTCCAAAGGAATCTCCTCAAAACCCGCAGCTCATCGCCTCGTAATCTGACAAGTTCTTTGTGAGAGGTGTTCAGGGGTATGTAAATTGCTGCATTGTAAGCATGGATGTACAACGGTCCGAGGATCTAGGCCTGGCATTTGCATGGACAAGACGGCATAAATGTAATCCGGACTAAATAGTTCAAAGTCCATCAAGCGATCGTCAGTTACTGTAGTTACTGAGCCCATGCCATTGCGTACTGTGGGTTTGAATGCGCGAGCCCGGTTCCGTGGAGAGTCTGGATGATGGCTCGTTGTCTGGGTAGCCGGGAGCAATTTGTACAGCGTGGCGGGATTAAATAGGAGAGATGGAGGATGGGGGATCCATATGTGCGTTGGCTTGGAAAAAGAAAAGATAGAGAAAAGCAAACTCTGGGCTTGAAAATGTGGATGTGTATACGGGGTACAGCTGGACTTGTAGAGAGTTGGAATCTGATGTGTTTCAATGAATTATGCTGAGTATGTAGCTAAGGCAGCGATGCATCAATATTCGAGCACACGTTCTACAATGGCTACTGCAGGTACGGAGTACTGTATCCTCCGTAGTATACTCTACGCATCGAATCTACTGGTATCATGCACAGGGACTGACACCGCATGGCCAAATGGAATAGATACAACACAAAAGTTCCCGAATCAAACACATGTCCACAACGGAGTACTCTCGACTTTATACTCCATATGGACTCATAGAGTCCCACCCGCAACCCCAGCAACGAGATCTACTGTACTTTTCAAAAAGTTCCACAGGTAATCTCATCCCGAACGAGCTACAGATTAACCTCCTCCTGCATCAATGTGGCACAAACGATAGCGACTGACAAGGCGTGGAGTGGACTACGTGGGTCAACCATGCAGACGCCCTCCTGCAGTGCGCGGTTGACAGCTAACAGCTAACCGCGGGATCAGCATTCAGCGTGGGAAAAAATGAAGACTATTTAAAGGGGTTCCGAGGAATGAGGCAACAAGGCGCGAAGATAAGGGTGTTTTGCTTTTTTGGCCGGGCGTTGTATCACAGATCACAGCGTCCAGGTCAACTGTACAGTGTGCCTGTGCCCCGTATAGAGGATAGTGGAAGAGGGAAAGGAAAAAGCAATTGAACTGACCTTGGGGATTTGATTAATGCGGGTTTGGATTTGGACTATTGCAGTACGGAGTACTCCGTTCTCCATACACTATAGTCTGCATACTCAGTTACTACGGTTTCCAATATGAATCATCGACTACTCCAGAGAGTGGTGACTTCCCACAGCATGGAGTTATCCGGAGCGGGAAACAAAGAGCCCCATTTCCCAAAAATCCATTCTGCGGGCTACTAATCAACTATTGCCCGCGCTACTCGCCTCAAGCTCTTAGCCTATAAACTTAGTCCGTCGAGGCGACAAACCTGTCTGTGATCTATCAGCGACGGCGTAAAATGGTAACCCGGGAGCCGATGGAGCACCGGCCATCCCGTGCCACGATCGGGGCTGTGCGCTAGAGTGGTTAGTGGGTGAACATTTAATTTACGATTTACCCTGGATGGATGGATTATGGGGAGGAGACGGATTTCTCCGTACAGTAATGTATCTTACTTTTCTACCCCGTGTTCGGTCGCCCTATGAGATGAGGCTCTAGAGAAACCGTAAGCAGTAAGAGCATAGATGTCAGCCACCGCCAGGGGGAGGGGTACTGTACAGCACAGGACGGTTCGGAGGATAGGGGGAGGGGAACGGACGGGCGCTTTGTCTACGGGCTCTGGGCGGCTGACAGGCACGCAGCCGAGAGCATGGCTGTTGAGTAGACTCGTAGCCGGGGCATTTCAATAGCGCCGTAGATCGGCGGCGCCGAACTGGAGAATTTTTAGTGACAAATTGAATTTTGATTTTGGGCGCCTTGAAAGATGGGGGCTGCGATTTCCCGGCGCGATGGGATGGGTGAGAGAGGCTAAAGAGTAGTGGACTGTGGAGTGGAGGTTAGATACCCCGTAGGGAATAGTTCAAGGCACATAGCCCAAGCATTGTAGCATAGGAACAAGATTGAGGGGGGAGGCCGAGATGAGATGAGAGATGGTATTTGTGGTAAGGGTAATTCAAGTATTGGGGCTGTCAGATGAAGATCTGACTTGCAGGTTCGTATCGTCAGCGCCAAAACAATAAACATGATGGATGATGCGTTTCCAGAAAACCAGAAACAAGATCCATGGAGGTTAATATTGATTTGTGTTGTTGTTTCGTTGTTCGATGTTATCATCTGATGTCACTGGATGGGGCATTGGCGAGTTCTGGTTGGATGCCGGTCACGGGATTGCGCATCCGGTTCGCGTTGGCGGGAAAGTTTGCTTTGTTTACAGTACGCGTCGGAGCTTCAAGTGGTACATGGCCAGAAAGTATCGAATCAATTCTGACATCACGATAGGGCCAGGTCCATGGAGGAGGGGGAAAGTGGTCCAGATCTGTCTGGGCTGCAGGCATGGCACGGGGAGAGAAGATGTGATGAACCCCGCAGCTGCGAGTTGCGACCAGACCAAGACTCGATGCGACTGGCCGATTGCGCACATGGCGCTGTGACGCAGCTGACGGGTCATATCATCGCGATGATTGACCCCACCCCAGAGCCTAGAGGTCTGGGTCTTTGTAGTCGTGGCGCAGCCTAAACGAGAGGGAAGGCTGTGAGAAAGACAAAGGAAGATCGGGATGCCCGACCAAACACCCTGGTCCATGTCAATGCGAAGGAGTGTAGGGCGGGTTATCAGTCTGTTATTGCAGCCGCTTCGTTGGTCTGATTGGTGTCGACATTGAGGGTTGCAGGCGGCTATCTGACCGTCTGAGCGCTGCGCTGGGTTCTGAAGGGCCCTAACCCCAGATCAAAACAATGTTCCTAAAAAGGCCAACGCGTTTCGTAAACAATGACCTCTTTGTTTGAATGTCTTCAAGGCTTCAAGACGTCATGAAGGCATCATGATCATTGGCGATGAGTGTCTAGCCCGGAGCAGTAGAGCAAGATTCAGAATATCATCCGGAGAGTGACGTAGCCCCACGGACCATCATACGGTCGGTCCATTATTGATTAATTGATTGATAGACAGTGCGACGTGTTAGTGTTCACCGTAACCCACAATCCCGATCATCCCGGTCCCTCTACAGACATGCAGACTGTCGACAGACTCGCACGAGCGCTGCAACCAAATGCAAGCTGGGATGCATTGAGTAGAATTGCTGCGACCTGAGCTGACGGGCCTCGACCGAGGGAATCCCGGGACAACGGCGGGGTGGGAGACGGGCAGGTCGGCGTTTCACCAAGAGCGTGATCAAAGAAGAGGGGGTCCAATGCGAGCCCAGAATAGCACAACACCACACACGACGTGGGGTGCAAGATTTAGTTTGGGAGCTGTGTGCTGATCGCAAGTCCCACTGCGACTGGCTGGCCTTGTCGTCGACTCCATCGACTAGCAGTTTCAGGTTATTTCAGCCGCTTTGATATCATGGTGGCGAATTTTGTGAGCGGGGTTGTTTTGATAATCTCGTGTTGTGTGCTGCTCAATGTTGGTGATTATGACGGGTTGGGGGGTATCATAACAAAGAATCCCGTTCAATGGAGGAGTTTTAGATTGCGAGTGACGTTTTGAGTATTATTGGCAGAGGTAGAGGTGATCTTCGATCGGATCTATTCGATGGAGATGGATTAGTGCTGTATTGTTCGAGTTCAATTAGTGTAGGTTCAGTCGATATAGCTGTGTTTTTGATACCATCCATACACAATAGTATGGGGGTGTGCTGTGCGGTTAATTCAATCAATGACGTCTGGCGAATACGCCTAAACGACTCAACCCGATCGGATCGGAAGAATCATACAGTATCAGCATCGTTACGATCACCATCAAGATGTCCACGATGCCTTCATAATCGATCGAATACCGGAGCAACCCCAGAATTGCTCAGGAAACGCGATGGTTGCCCCGTGTGAAATGGTCGGCCAATACCCAGAGTCACCCGGTCCAGGGCAGAACGAGGGACCTGCAATAAACTACAATGTCTCGCGCACTACCAGGGCTTAATAGCTTAATTACTTACTGTTAGTAGTGTTACCCTTGAAAGACCATCAACCCTACAAAGGGCCCAAGGGGGTGGATGGAAGGGATGCTCGTCATTGAATTCCCCTCGCGGAGCCCTTGATCAACGAGAATGTGGACGAAGCTCCCCAAGTAAGGGCAGCGTCACGGGTATGAGATGATCCTCACTCTACCCCATATTTTGGGTCTGATAACGGTGGAAATCAAGGCAGAGAGAGATCTGGAGATCTCAGATTTTCAATAGTCGCTTTGATCAAGAATGAACTACAGTAATCTTTTCCATTCCTTACTCAATGTTACCCTTTCGTGAAGATTGTTGCATGGCTTCAATTCCTCCGTGCCCACGATGTGGGGTATAGACAGTACAGACAGAGTACACGAGTGTAGTACTGTATGTATTGCTATCCTCATGCATCGAGTAGCCTCCCAGCCCTGGGCAAGGCTCATGCAGGGACGATACCCCTGCCATGATGCTTATATGTCCCTGGCCAATCAAGATACCATAATCTCACCAATCTTACAGTAGCTTATCTCCCCTTCGGAGTAAGTGGTTCAACTTGTTCACTTTTGACTACTGGCTGTATGTTTGATTGCAATTGACTAGATCGCGCGCCTGGCTTCCCCAAGGGGTAACTGATCGCCCTGGTCCCGTTCCAATCGAGTCATCGCCCATTATTCCTCCGAAGTTATTTGCCAGTTGGCGCGATCGAGACCTACCACTGTCGACTAATCAGCGTAGAGTAAATTCCGTAGTTCATCGGAGCTGCTCGGGCGATAGTTACTAACCGTGCGACCGCCGACCGGAGTCACGGAGTACATACGTTTCGTGGTTCTCCGCAACCTCTCCAGTAACAGTATCCTCCACATCACATCAATGGAACGACCAGTGACGTTGTAACTATCCAAATAAGGAAACATTCTCATTTTCCCCTCATGGCATTTTGACTCTATTCATTAAAACCTTTGGGGACAAGATTTATGCTTCCTTGCATATGTTGGCCGATCCCGAAAAATCACTTGCAGCGCACCTCGTTTAGGTTTCTGAGCTCTATTTTCCGACCGAGTGGAACATTGCTAGTGGCTGTGGAGCCCACTCACTGCCACTGGTGTTCTTAGCCTCGATCTTACTCCGTTTTTTTCTTTCTTTTCAGCTGGGTTGTCCACCGTCTTGGTGGTTCTGGTTCCTGAGCAACGGCACGGGATGGGCTTGGTGAGACGAGAAGAAAAAAAACCACACCCTTTTATGGTACTGGTGGATACGGAAGACCCATAGAAGACGCACCGAATGGTGGTTTTATTGGGAGGATTGATGGGAGCTCCGCTAGACGTGGAGTGTGAGGAAATTATGATCATGTACGATGTATGGTATAATGAAGAAAGCTGTCATAATTTACAACGGTTTTATAAAATCTGGAACCGAGAAGTTAGGGCTGTGAGAGTTCTTTGGTTCTCCCCATTAATATTCTAGAGCTAGTAATACTAGGCCAGGGGGAAAGACAGAGAAGAAGGGGAGAGCATATCTAGCGAGGATTAAGCGCAGCTATTGAAGACTGTCTCCCAGGATCCGAGACTGCCAAGGATAGTAGGTTTGTCCTGGGTGAGCTGACGTGCTGATTGCTTACTCTGAGCCGAAGGTACGGTTCAAAGGTCTGCTCCTGCCGTGGTGCCCTAAGCAGTCCCAGCAAAGATCCCTAAGAGACTAAGTCACCCAGTGAACGGGGGTGCACCGAGCGTCTCAGCCAGCCCGAAATGAGAACGGAGGTTCGGGAAACGCTGATAGGCGCTGGGTTGCTGTGCAGCCAGTTAGTCTGAACGATGGGCGGCAAGGGAGTCCGGGCAACCACTGGGGCCAAAAACGGGGAGACCACGGGTGTATTGTACAGAGAGGGCCCCTTAAGAGAGAGAAGTGAATGGGGGAGGGAGGGTTAATTGCACATCGATACTATGTCTGGATTTAATTCGGAGGAATTAAAAAAAAGTGGTCTATTGGAAGAAAGGGTGAAAGGCTGCATACTTGCATACCAGCCAAAAGCGATCGTACCTGAGAAGCACCTCCGCAGTGCAGGATGAGCATGTGTCGGAGGCTCCACTTTGGCAGGGGAGAGGCATTGGCAATTGCAGCCGTCAAGAAGAGAGAGAGAGTGTAGAGGCATCATTACGTAGGGTACCGACAGGAATCATGCGCCGTATGATACAATAGAAGAGAATCTGCTGGAGATAGATTTCCATCATTGAAAGAATAGTTAGAGGATATTATTATTCTACTGTACTCCGTACACTAGTAGAATAGAAGAATTCAAGTATTGACTGTATACCTTCGGTCGCTTATTCAATATTATCACTGTGAAGATCGGAGAAGAATACGGAAAATACCCAATTTGTGAAGTGAGGCTACCTCAGTAGTATGTGAATGGTATCCAGTACTGGCCGTACCATCCATACCACCCATACCATCCATACAGATCCATACCAATACCGACTATACCGTACCCTAATCTGGAGATCCTCCCCACTTGCGTTGCCATTGCAACAGACCCATCCCTTCAGCTTCACGAGTTTCGTTCTTCAAACCCTGCTGTTCCACTTCTTTTTCCTCTTCAATTCCCTTTTTTACGACAATCCCAGCTTCCTCGAATGCCCTTCGACCTCATCGCCAAACCTCACCTTCTCCCTTCCATCCGACCTCCGCCGTGAGAGAGGCTCCTTCGACAATTCCAGGCCTCTCTGTACCTCACTTCTCCTCCCCTCACTCTGCTTGCCCACGAGCTACCGGCCCCTCCCCAATTCCTGCATCCCGACCCTCCGATCGTTCCCCCTCCGGTCATGTCGCTCTAAACTCCGACCACCCCTGCTCCACGAAAGATTCCAGTCTCACCACAGGCGGCTGTGAGGGTGCCTTTCGAGGTATTCAAGGATCTGAGATCTGAGGTACTGGGAACCGGATTTGAGAGAAGGTCATTGTCGACTGCGTCTGCGTGAGCTCGTGGTTTTCGGTCTTGGCGGTCGTGGACATACTGGACATACATTGTGTCGGTCGAACTTGAATTTGCATTTGCATTTTGCATACAGCGTTTTCTTTGAAGCGTCTTTCCGGGTTTCATGCTGGTGGAAAAAAGGCATTGGAATTGGTCGTCTCTCGTTTCTTGACTTGACTCAACCTTCCCCGACTGTATCACCTCGTGATCAACTCCGGTCCAGTTGCAATTCGATATCCCAGCCCTTGCAATCATGGAGCACTCGTCTCCCTTGGCTGCCATGCAGCCTCCCTCTATGCTTTTTGGTCACTGCTTCCGCGCAGATGCTCCTACGTCGTATCCGTCCTTGTCCGGGTTTGGATCCAATAGCTTCAACTTCAAGGATCTATCAATGAAGAAGTCGGGCCCGGATTACTTCAATGTCAAGCCAATCCCCTCGCCCACAGCCAGCCTCGCTGCGGATTTGTCTCAGAACTTTCACATTGATCAAAGGTTCGTTGTGTTGACCTTCTGAGGGTTCGAGGGTTGGGAACAAAGACGGCCATGAACACAAATCATTAAATCCGTGCTAACCCTAATTTTAGCCCACAATTGGCTACGCCACGACGGTCTTTGTTCACTTCCAACATCCTTGGTCAGGCTAATGCTCGTGGTGAGTACTCGTATCAAGGACATGGGAGGGATATCGAAGACTTCAAATACTGACATGACACCCAGACGATGTAATGACCACTCCGCCTCTCCCTTCATCTCCGGCCATGGATGTGATGGAGATGTCCCCTCTGCCTCACAAGCCCGCTTTCGTTGTGACCACTGAGATTGAGGTTCACTCGCCTTCCCCCATGTGCAGTCCAATGGACTCGCCTATCATGTCTGCAGCACCCAGTCCTCTCCAGGCTTCTCCAATGGAGGCCCCGACTCGGGCACCTCTTGAGTAAGACATGCCTCTCTTCCATTGGTCATTCCGAAGCATATACTTCCATGAGAGCATTGTCTGACTGATCAATTCCTGCAGGCGCCGTCGTCCCCACTTCCTCCGTCCCAGCTTGGCCAAGAGCAAGGCTCAGTCCTTTCAGCTTGGAGTGAATCGCCCTAACAACGAGAGCAAAGCACCCGCTTTCCGGTTCAGCACCGCCGGAGCCAAGACCTCGTTGAGCACATCCACTTCCTTGGAGGACATGTTCGGTGACTCTCCTCCTCAAGAGCGATCGGTCTCCCGTAATAGCTCCTTGAACACCCTGGCTCCACCCCGTCTGCGGCCACCCTTCCAACATGCCCGTAGCAGCGGCTCGCCCGCCCCCAACTCCATTCGCAAGCCCTCCCATTCCACAATGCGTCCTCGCAAGCAATGCCGACGATCATTGAGTATGTTTGAGCACCCAGCGGATGTGATTGCCCAAAAAGAGGCCAAGGTACCAGCAAATGCACCCCTCCAGTCCATCAGCGACCTGGAAAGTTCGCCGACCCCCCAGCTTCCTCACTTCGTCCCCGAGGATCAGGCGGACACTCTGCCTCGCATCGGCAAGCACACTCTGCTTGAACTTCTTGACGGGAAGTTCAATGACTGCTTCGACAATATCATGATTGTTGACTGCCGCTTTGAGTACGAGTATGAGGGTGGCCATATCAACGGCGCCCTTAACTACAACGACAAGGAGCGACTTGCGGGTGAACTGTTCGGCGCTCCCAAGTCCCGGACAGCCCTAATCCTGCACTGTGAGTATTCCGCGCACCGCGCACCTATCATGGCCAAGTACATTCGCCATCACGACAGAGCTGTTAATATCGACTCCTACCCTAATCTGACGTACCCCGATCTGTACATTCTCGATGGAGGCTACAGCTCCTTCTTCGCAGAGCATCGTTCTCTCTGCTATCCCCAGAATTACGTTGAAATGAACGCCGACGGTCATGAATTTGCCTGCGAGCGTGGACTCGGCAAGGTCAAGCAGCGTTCCAAGTTGAACCGCGCTCAGACTTTTGCCTTTGGCCAGCAGTCATCTCCGATGGAGGATAGTCCGACTGGACGTCCTCGTCTGGGAAATGATCGAAGCAGCCGTCTTCTGGCATCTCCATTAGGTTCGCCCTTTGCTGTTAGCCCGGTTCCTAATCGGACACCTGGCCGTCGCATGCTTTCTTATTGATCTCTCTTCGCACTTGTGATTTTGCACTGGCGCATGGTGGATTTTTCCATGTTTTGTGTCTTGTTCTTGCAGCGAGGTGTTTTCTGATTTCTTGCATTTTCTCTTTTCCCTTCGTGTGGTTTCCTTCCACCTCCCTTCTTCCTTTTCTTTCAGCTTTCGACAACGACAGCTTCGTTGCCTTGAAAGCTGCGCAGAGCGTGGATTCCTCCGACTTGTCTCTCGACCCCGTTTCAACCCTCTTTCTTGACCACCGACCTGATATCCTGCCGTCGATATCACATCATCCTTTCCTTCCCGGGCTCTCTTTTTTCTTCTTTTTCCCACCTTCCAACCTCCAGAGTCCCGTACGATTCAGCGTTTCCTTTTTGTTCTCTCGACGATATCCGAGCTTCTCGACTTTTTCCTTTTCCGTGCACGGTTTCAAAACATAACCTGCGCCACCAACTATCCATGAACATCACCAATGACTTGACTTGGGCTACTGACATCCATCCTCATGACCCATTACTCCTCAGGCCGTGGACCTGAGTGAATTGAACCTTTCCTATGTTTTCGATGACTACTTGAATCCGACGCCAACAACGTGAAACTGCCCACGAAGACCCGGACGTCCTGGCTTGTCAAGTCACCCCGCCACATGCATCGGAGTTCCTCTCCTGACCAGCGACGCCCGCTAATTTGCATCTCTGCCGCCAACACATTGGCTTTTTCTCATTTTCACCTTTTCCCTTCCCCGCTTAATTCCTTTCACACTTATTGCCCTTTAATCCGGTGTTTCACACACCTTCCTGTACAGGTATCTTTTTTTCATCCCAAGGGAATGATCTGATTCGCCTATTCCCTGCTGTACCAAAGTGTGCACCTCGATGGACACCTACTACTAATGTCTTCATTGCGAGTGCTCCTTGGAGCCATTGCTTACGGGCATTTTGTATTTTCCTTGCATGTTTCCCCTCCCCATACCCGCACATTTTTACCTGGATCCCTGGATTTTCTTGGGATTCAGGCTCTTCATTGTCTGAGGGGGGATTATTGGGGACGGCATAAATCATCAGTGGCTATGCAGCTTGTACATAAACTTGACTTACCCTTTGCCTGTCAGTGAAACAGGACACTCCATTTCTGTGTCACTGTGGGATTTTAATCGGTGTTGCTGGAATGCCAGTTGAGAGGAGGCTGCAGATACAAATTTTCTTGTTTTCCCTTTGTGAGTAGATGAAATGAAAAAAAAACATTCTACAATGAGTTTGTTCTTGGTAGATTCGGATTCTCTAGTAGATTGATTGATCCCCACACTATTATCTGGGTAGTCGATGCATCTTCACCTGCAACACTCGTGTATTACTATTGCTATCTATAGATTGGGATTATTCTCTCTTCTCTCTTCTCAACTCCTTTTCCCTCTACACAGACCTCAGTTCTCAGCTGGTCAAATTAGCAGCGATCGGCAAATGGTGGATTTAAAAGGCCGTCGATTAATGAAGATTGGCGGTTTGAGAATGCGGGTGGACTGTGATAGGCGGAGAACAGGCGGGTTAAACGGGCCCTGACAGTGGATTATGGACTGTAGGGGCTAGGGACTTGAGGGGGCCCTGTCACACCCTTGGCTTTAACTCTCCGTGTTTCAGCATTTTAGCTGCGTCTTGCGCTTTGCACCTCTTCTTCTTCTCTCTCCTCCTCTTTTTTCGTCACGGCCTCTCGCGTCGAGTAAATAGCAGGGCTATCCATTCGTTTTATGGCCCTTGCATGTTTCTGTCTCGAGTCAAACTGGAATTTGGCTTGATCTGATCTCATTTGATCTGATCTGATCCCAGCCCAGCCCCCTCCTTCTTCTCACCAGTTCACATTTCTTGTTGCCTGGTGCCTCTCGTTTCCAATCCAATCGGCTGCGGATTCCTGATCCTCCAGTATTAGCCTCGTCACCTGTCTTGTCTTGGTTTCTTGAAACCCTGGGACACTTTCACACAAGAAAGTTCTCCGTATCCATTCATTTTTTGACTTTGATTTCTATTTCTGTGCTGCTTCGCCGCATCACCCACTCTTGGACGATTTCAGGCTCGGCTGCGCCCCGCCTTGACCCTTCTTCTTTGCAGGGTCCAACGCCGCTTTTATCTATCGCATGCGCGTCCAGTATCGTGGGTTGTCTTTGGAGTTTTGGACATCACCTTGCGAATTGTGATCTGTCTTGATCGGAAATTGGTTCTGCGAATGTCCGTATACGAAGGGGTGTGAATGTTTCGACCGTTCTAGTTGCGCTAGAACACCCGATATAACACCCTCATCATGAGTCCGGCCAGTATGGCGATGTACTGGGTGCGCAGTACCGCGAGTGATATCGAGTCTGTGCCCTCTACCTTCTCGAGCTGGGATAAATGTATGGCAAAGTCATACTGCAAGTGAGTTCCATCTACCCAGATCAGCTAAGTGCGATGGTCTGCGCGCGCTGGAGTGGAGAATCCCCATACTGATCAATGAATGTCTCACACTTAGATGGCCCGTTATTGCCGCCATCATCATCGTCTCCGTCATCGTCATCGGTATCCTAGGCTGTATCATCAATTGTCTCTGCTGTGGTTATCAATGCTGTAAATGCTGTTGCGGATGTTGCTGTCCCTCGGGTCGACGCAGAAACAAACAAGCAAAATACTACGATGAACCAACCCCCTACAACAACCACCAACAACCTCCTGCACACCAACCAAACCCTCATACCGCATACCAACCCTCCCCCGCACCTCCCGTCTACCGTGGCGCCGTCCAAACAGCAACATTCGACAATCCCAAATCCCCGTCGAAAATAGACGAAGATGCTCTCCCACACATGCCCACCTGGGCCGCAGCAGTGGATAAACACGTCGAGGACCCGTCTGCCCACCGCGACGACGTGGAACTAGAACCTTTAAACCCGCAGCACCTGGACAGAAAACAAGGCGGCGCATCACCTCTCCACGTCGCAACCGCGGTCTCGGATTACCCGCCCGACCGCACGGGCTCCGCAGCTGGGTACAGGGGCTTTACACCGACGGATCCCTACGCGCGTCGCTCTCCAGGTCCGGCGACTGCTCTGGCCGCAACTCAGGACCCTTATGGCCGCCGTTCACCGGGCATGTCGCCCCCGCCTAATGCCCACGCCGCGGATCCCTACGCGCGCCGCTCCCCAGGTCCACAGGGGATGGGGGTGATGGATCCCTATGGCCGCCGCTCGCCCGGCCCGGCAACTGCCTACGGCACAGGCACGCCGCAAGACCCCTACGCACGCCGCTCACCAGGCCTGACGTCCCCCGTCGGCGCACCATCGCCCTACGACAACCACCAACATAATTATAACCAGGGCTACGACCACTCCCAGCAACGTCAACAGCCATACGACGAATACCACAACGGCGCCGGCTACCACGCCGTGACATCCCCTTCACCCGTAGCCACTGCCCCCTACCAATCCCAAACCCACCAACAAAACAACACATACAACGCCATGCCAGCATACTCACCACCGACGGAACACCCACCCGCGCTAGCGACCCGAGGTGGTTTCCAGCGTCAACCCTCCTTCGGGTCTAGCCAGTACCCGCCGACGTATACGTCGCACCCTGCATCTCCGCCACCGCCGTTCCAGTCTACAGCGGGCTCGGAATATGGTGCGCATGAGTATGGTGTTGCGGAGTCGGGACGTGATCAGAGGCCGCCGAGTTTGTTGCAGAGTGGGAGGAGGCCGGTGCCGGGGACGTTTAGGGATGTTTAGATGATGAAGGATGGAGATGACTTGATTGATCTCTTTTTTTTTTTTTCTTGTTTATATCCATTTCTTCCAGCATTCAAGATCGATTTTCTTCTTGGTCCTGATTATCTGGGATGATTTGATTTGATTTTTTTTTGTTCCTTTGCCATGCTTCCTTGTGATGTTTGGGTTCATAAGGAAAGCAAGGCACTTTTGATACCATGATTGTGTTGTTTCTTCTTCTTCTTTCTGCTTTGTACTTTGTTTCTGAGGGTTAGGTCTATAATCTCGATTCCTGCTCTGGTCTCTGGGATCCGGGATCTAGCATGTTGATCTATGTCCGTCCGATGACGACCTGATAGTACAGACTACCCACGTCCCTAGACTGACAGAGCTATGTCACACTATGGTGCTGTAATCGTTCGATGCTCTCATACTATGCCATACCTAAACACGTCCACTGAAAAGAAGAAAATGGAATAAATGCTATAGCGCTAAAAGTGAGTGTGTGCTAAGTCTAATCTGACATAATAGAACACGGAGGGGGTCTTGGAATCGATAACCTTACTGCGTCATTCGATTCTAGGAAAGACAAATGCGAACATAGCATGTCCATGAATGAGACGAATTCCACTGTCTTGCGAGATTTCGATCTAGACGCTGCAGGAGTTCGTCACAAACATTTCGACACTTTAAGATTTTAGCTAGAAGCATACCCGATCTTGCAATCTTGCACAGAATTGCCGCGTGATTCGGGTCAACAGCGAGGTCTTGTATTTTAATAAGGTCTTCAGGTTAAAATGATCCTAATGCTGAGAGTCTCAATAGGATGGACTTCTTGTCGAATGAAAACCATTATAAACCTTCAAGTACAGATTCTATTCGACAATGTCCTAGGTGGAAAGTAGACGTAGCGCTCAAAAATGTACTCTTGACATTGACTCAGTTTGGAATATTGTACATTGACTGCGGAACACGCGGAGATCGCTCTCTACTGTATATGAGACAGGAAAGTGGTTGTCACTTCGAGGTTTTCATTAGAAGCGAGGTCCACACCACTCTTACAATGATAACACCCGATCTCTACTCCAGCGAGAAATCATACGTTTTAAACGCCTCCTTAAACGCATTCGCATCAGCCTCCTCCTCAGCCTGCGACTGCGTCGCATCCTTCCAATTCATCCGCTTATCCAACTGCAGCAATTTCGCCATAACGCGACGGCCGAATTGCAGATCGAATTGGAAATTGGGGTTCAACTCTAGTGTCATGACCTTCTCTGTGCCGGGAGGTCGAGACTTGCTGCTAGTATCAGCGTCGTCGGCGGACTTCTCTTCCTCCTTCTTTTCCTTTTCTTCTTCGCTGTCTTTCTCTTTCTCACTGGGACTCCAGATCGATACGCGGAAGTAATCGCCGCCCTCGGTCTGTTCGCTTCCGGTCTCGATTTCACCGTCCGCGGCACTCGCTACGGCGAGACTTGAGAATCGAGGGTATTTTAGATTCTCGGCTTCGACTTTGAAGGCGAGTTCGACTAAGTCTTCTTTGATGAGGTCCATGGGCACGGGGAGAAATTGCCAGTGCGTGTGAATACCGCCGGCACGGCTGACTTCCCAAGTGACGGCCCCAAGTTGTCCGGACGAACGGTCGCTGACCATATGGCGTAGTGCGGTGTTGAAGCGGACCATCTCGCTGTATGTGCTTGAGCGGGTAGCCGGGTCTGAAATCATACCCAGGGTTGGACTGTGCTCGAAGGGGATGATGAGAATGTGGCCTGGGAACCCGAGAGACGGGAAGAAATTGGCCGGGGGCAGAGGGCCCTTGGCGATTGTGAGATAGCTTTGGTCCCCGATGGATGTGATGAGGTGCGTGGCGATGTTGGGGTTGGACAGGCAGAAGAAACATCTGTCTGGTCCTGGGGGGGCTCGCGCTGTTGCCGCTTTCCGCGGTGTTGGCCGTAGGAAGAGTCGCGGTGACTGTCGTGGGTGGCGAAGCGTTGGAATGATTCCTTTTGACTGGGGAGATTCTTGCGCTTGGCTTGGGGTGCTGAGAGGGGGGAGGCGGTTACGCCGGCGGGAATGGTGAGGGGGACTGTAGCGGAGAGATCAAGCGAAAAGGCGTAAAGGGCTTTTTGTTTAGAGTCAAATGAAGCCAAGGAGATGAAGCGGGTTATTGGCTTAGTGTCGGGGTTGTCTTCGGTTGGCATGTGGAAGAAGGGCTCTCGCTCGTAGAAGAACGAGTCGGATGTGGAGAAGTGGTATCGAGGTCGGAGTGTGGAGCACACGTCTGAAATAATCTGAACTTCAGATGACTTCGAGCTGTAGTCCTCTGGAACAGCGGCTTTGGAGCCAAAGCGGATATCCTTGGGCCATTGATTCGTGATCAGGATGTCGGCGTTGTGCATGCCGTAGAGAGCACGAGCATCAGACTCGCTGTATGTCGGTTGGAATTTTCCACTGGCATTGGTTTCGGGCTTGGATTTTGAAGATCCCGATTGCTCTAATTGACCTCCTAGAGCGGCAATGCGAATGCCCTCGGCCGTCTTGAGGATGCCTCGTTTGCCGAGGAAGTACAGATTGGGGCAGACTTCATCGTCGGCCTCAATCTTCTCCACGATCCGAGTGGGAAGCGGGCGACTTCCCACAGTGAAGTAGGTGGTCAGAGGGACATGAATGCTTCCCTGAAGAAGGGCTGAGATCTCGTTCAGCTCGACTTCTGTGGAGCAGTCGCCAAAGAGGTTGCCGACAATGATTGCAAACGCGAAATTCTGTTTCGTATGCAACTTTGCCAATTTGGTAAACACTGCCTGGAGCTGGCAGTTGGGGCTACCAATGACGATGCTATTTTCGAGGTCAGTTCATTCGCTCTCTCACTGGGCTATGGAAAGTCTCACATCTTTGAAGCCATGCTTAGGGAATAAAGAGCCGCGCTCTAGCTCGAGCGCTAGCCAAATATTGACACCACAGGTCTTGCACAGAGCAGTCGAGCTAAATTCTAGGAATTCAAAGAGACGCGTGAATCGGGTTGCAGCCGTCGTGAGAGTTGCTCAAAGCAGAAATGATATTGAAGCTGCAAGGATGCGGCGCTCTTCTGGAAAACGGGAGCTCGGGCCACCCCGTGACCACGCTAGCCTAACTTGGGCTAGCGTGATGCTGCGAGTCTCCCCAGCGGAACAAAGTGGAGCCGGATGCCGTTCAACTTTTTTTGTATTCGATGCGGGTTGAGAAAAAGTTCCCCGAGTATCATTCTCGTCAACAGCGCTACTTGTCGCACTCATCAAGATGGTAGCGCAAGGCTCACGAGCCAAGCCCACCAGGCGCTTGAAAGGTGGCACCGAAACCACCAAAACACACCGATTCGAGGGCTTTTCATCACGTATCGCAAAGCTCAAAATCGACCCGATCCACCGAGTGCGCCGGGCGAGCTTTGGTGAAGATGATGGCGAGACAACCTCTTATTTCCGGTCGGCCCTCGACCACTGGGTTGATATGAACCTGTCAGACAATTTTACGCAATTTACCCGTCGTGTCAATGCCCTCTCCGAGAGTCTCGGCCAGATTGTATACCATGAAGAGAAGATTATGGCCTTGTTGGTGGAATTTATTGAGAAACGAGACCAGAACTCTTTGGAGCCACTACTGAGTCTGCTTGCACAATTTGCCCGAGATCTGGGAGTTCGTTTTGAGAAGCACTTTGCTACCTCCGTCACGTTGGTTGCATCTGTGGCCGCTACACACCCAGATGTCGAGGTCGTCGAATGGAGCTTTACATGTCTTGCATGGATCTTCAAGTTCCTTTCACGGTTGTTGGTCCCCGATCTACGCCAACTGCTGTCGATTATGACTCCTTATCTCGGCAAGGAGCGACAGAAGCCCTTCGTTGCTCGATTCGCCGCCGAGTCGATGTCCTTCCTGATCCGCAAAGCCGGCCTCGTCTACTACAAAAACAAGACACCACTCGAGAATGCCGTTTCCTTCCTCTTCGAAGATATCATAAAAACCGCCGATGAGGGGAAGACCATCGACTCATACAAGGAAGGTCTGATGGTCATGTTTGCGGATGCCATCAAGGGTGTCAACCATGGCCTCCACTCCAATGGAGTCGACGTCCTCCGTTGTGTCTTGGACCAAGTTCCTCCAACAACTGCGAGCAACCGAGTTCCTGCAG
Organism: Penicillium subrubescens; assembly: GCF_028828155.1. Lineage (NCBI taxonomy): Eukaryota > Fungi > Ascomycota > Eurotiomycetes > Eurotiales > Aspergillaceae > Penicillium > Penicillium subrubescens. The sequence continues at coordinate 614,121 of NW_026643160.1, read as the reverse complement.
AGGTCGCCGCTGGAGTCGTGATCAATCTCATTCACCACACTACGCCCGAGACATTCGGACCTATCATTGACACCGTCAAGGAGTACATCGATATTCGCTCCAAGGATGGTCAAAATCCTAACTTCCCACAGTGCTGCCGCTTGATCTTCGTTTGCGTGGCAACTCGCAAGGCCTCCAGGATCAGAGATTGGAAGACCGTTCATCAAACACTTGTGTTGCTCCTCAAACAGGCCGCGGCAAGCCCTGATGATCATTCGGAGGCAATTCCCCAGCTACTTGGAGCTGTTGCATATGCCCTTCAGTTGTCGCCAATGGATGAGATGCTGCCTTTTATACGCTCTTACATGGATCTGGTATCTACCGGGCCGCTTTCAAAGTACTTCCTATTCTTCTGTACCACATTTTCGGAGTGGGGCTCTGAGCGTTTCCAGAGTCTGCTGGTACCTTACTTCCAGAAGTTCATGAACTCTTCCTGGAAAGAGCATGAGTTCGAGATGTGCCTGGCTCTTCTCAAACTCCAAGAGGCTGGTTGTATCACACCGGAGGTCTCAAGGCCAGGTTATGTGTCCTGTCCTGATGGTTTGAAGACCCGCATCTACGACTCTTTGGTTTATCCTGCCAAGGATCAAACTATTTTGAATGCTCTGGTGAAACTTCCCAAGGCGATTTCTCTATTTGCAGACCCTGCTACATTGTCGAAGATTGTCAAAAAGCTGCACGATAACATTCTGTCTGCGATGAGAGATGCTGCCTCCGAGACGGACAGCGAGAAGATCGATGGGTTTACCTTCTATCTTGGGCAAGGATTCAAGACCTATGTCGAGCTGGCAAAAGAGGCTGGAGAGCTTGACTCGAGTCTCTGGCAGCATATTCTCGCTGCCTCCACCAGGTTTTCCCGCCTGCCCCTCTTCCTCGAAGGAGTTCTTACTTTCGTGTGTGCTGTGCAGAGGCAGGATTCGGAGCCTGAAACCTCTTCAGTGGATGAGTTTGCTGCCAATCTCATTCTCAATTTGGCCGGCCCATCTCATCGACTGAGGTTCGTTTCTCTACAAATCCTCCAGCAACTGATTGTTCAGTATGCCAAAGAAGACCACTCGGCAGTCACGCTAGCCATCGAGGTGGAAGAAACCCCTCTGACTTTGCAGAGTGCGAGAACTGTTCAGATGCACGTTCGTAAGCTGGCGCTTCTCTACCCACAAATCGCTTCTCGCAAATGGATGGCCACTTTGATTCCATACTTCTGCTTTGGTCTGTTCTCGAAGAAGCTAGCGCCCCTGTGGGATGACTCTGCTGCGGCCTTGAAAACCATCAGTGAACACCCGGAAGGGGAGAAGATTGTCTCGGATTTGTCTATCCAGTGGCTGCAGGAGCGGGACTCTGACGCTGCTGGGGATGAGGAGCCAGAAGAGGATAAAGATACCAATTTTGTGGCCAATGATTATGAGTGTTTCAACGTCAACAACATCGAGCGCACTGTCGGAACCAGCTGGAACGTCGCGCAATCTCCATCCATCACCCTCGCCCAGCAATTCCAAAAAGAACACAAGATTGCTGATCTTGTCCCTGCTTTGCCTCGGAGCCATGCTTTGCAAGTCCTGAACGCTGCCCCCAATGTTGCCGAGAAGCGATCTCGCCAAATCATCCCCCTGTTCCTGTCCTGGGCTCTTCGTGATGACCAGGATGACGCTCCTGCTCCGGATGCTAAGACTGAAGCTGATGACTCAGAAGCGCCAATCCGATGGGGATTCAAGGACCGTTTGGCTATGCTTGCCTTGTTCGGTCAATTTGTGAACCCCAAGGTCCTTTACAGGGCTTCAGAGGTCCACGAAGCCATCATGGGTCTCCTTTGCCATGGTAACTCGGAGATTCAAAAGGCTGCTCTCAAAGCTCTCTTTACCTGGAAGAATGCTCATGTCAACCCCTACCAAGAGAACTTGCTCAACATTTTGGACGAGTCCAGGTTCAAGGACGAGCTGATGGTCTTTGTTCGTGTTGGTGGTGAGGACAGTTTGATCGAGCAGGAGCACCGTCAAGTTCTGATGCCAGTGCTTCTGCGATTGCTGTATGGTCGCATGATCTCCAAGGCGGGTGCTAGCTCCAGCCAAGCCGGTCAATCTGGCCGCCGCAAGACCATTCTGCGTACCCTGTCGCACCTTTCCGAGGAGGACTTCAAACTCTTCATCAACATCTCATTCGGCCCCCTTGCCGAAGTGGCGATTGCCAACGACGCGGAAACCGATGAAAAGGCTTTCATGGAGGAGTTGACAAGCCCAAGGAGACAGCTTGGTCTGCTCAAAATGATCGACACCGTTTTCGACACCCTGCAGAGTCGCATGGCCTCCTACACCACTCAGGCCATGAATGTGATCATCTACTGTTTGGTGCGAGCATGCAAATCTCTCTACGACGAGAAGAGCGCTCTGTATGTTGATCGCCAGGACGAGCGCATGCTATCTATTTTCCAGAACATTCGCCAATCATGTATCCGATGCCTGAGCTTGGTGTTCTCGGTTTCATCCGATCGGGATTGGACTTCGTATGTAGAGATCATCTTCCGTGAGCTCATCGACAACAGATTGGAGCAGTTCCCCATCGAGACCGCACAAGGTGTTTCTGGACTGCTTCGGCTGTTCCACACTTGGGCTTCTGCTCCTCGATCAACCTTTTATCTGGTGAACCACAACAAGGACGTTCTGACCAAGGTTATCGACGTCCTTGCCGTCGAATCTGCTCGTGATGAGGTCAAGATCTTCGTGTTGGACGAAATTCTTGTGCCCTTGGTCAAGCTGGCTAGCGGTATAAAGCTCAAGGATGATGACGAAGATGAGGCTATGCCAGATTTCCCACCGGAGCAGATCCGCTCCGAGGTTCTTTCCCCTTACCTTGAGCATGCCCTCTCCCATCTCGGTCGCCTTCTGAAGAGAGGTCCCTCTAAGCCTGTTCTGTTCTCAGGTGTCACTGCCCTGTCTCTTACAGCTCCTTGTGTCGAGTCCTCTGGTGAGACCTCTTCTCTTATCAGCATCGCGACGTACCTGCTTCGTCAGCCCCCAGACCGTGTCAACCCCAAGACCAAATCTGGCCTCTTGCGGATTCTCGAGCACTTCCTTCCTCTGTACAGCCCCAAGGAGGATGTCGAGCTCTCCCAACAAGTATTCGAGGCTGTGTCATCCATGTTCGACTACTTCAAGGATGACGCGAACAGAGAGGTTTTGGCGAGAGTTTTCACTGCCCTTGCTTCCCATGATCCGGAGCTCAGCGAAGTCGCTGAACTCTGCGCTGATCTGAATTCTCGTTCAGCGAAGAAGCTTGGACCCGACTACGAGCGTCGCCTCCAAGCTTTCAGAAAGATCAACGAGGAGATGTCTCAAACTCTCAATGCCAAGCAGTGGAGGCCTCTTCTGTTCAACATGCTCTTCCACGTCAAGGATGAAGAGGAACTGGCTATCCGATCTAGTGCCTCTTTTGGTCTGAAGCGTTTCATCGAGAGATCAGCGACCGAAGCCGGCGATGACGCATTCGAGGCTCTTGTCAATGATGTTCTTATCTCGTCCTTGAAGTACGGCATTCGCCAAAAGTCCGAGTTGATCCGTTCCGAGATTGTTGCCGTTCTCGGTTACTTCGTCAAGCTCAACCCCACCAGACCCTCCGTGCAGGATATGCATGTTCTTCTTGTTGGTGATGATGACGAGGCATCTTTCTTCACTAATATCCTCCACATTCAGCAGCACCGTCGGCTGCGCGCTTTGCGTCGACTTGCTGCAGAGGCTTCAAAGGGAAATATCGAGTCCACCAACCTGGGCACCATTTTCCTGCCGCTCGTTGAGCATTTCGCTTTCGATGCAGCTGAGGATGAGAGTGGTCACAATCTGATTGCTGAAGCAGTCGCCACCATTGGATCCCTGGCTGAGTGGCTGGATTGGAGTCAGTTCCGTGCCAACTTCCGAAGATACCGCAGCTACATGCAGAGTAAACCTGAGATGGAGAAGAACATCCTCAGACTCCTGGGTCGGATGTCAGATGCTTTGTCTAGCGCGATGGATCAGAAGAAGACGACCACTAACGAAGAGGTCAATGGCGATGTCGCCGGTGATGTCATTGCTGATGATGATGCCGACAAGATGGACTTGTCCGATTCGACTTATTGCAGGCTCACAAAGACACTACCATCCGATGACAAGGTCTCGTCAGAGTTAACAACCAACTTCATCCCCTTCTTGACCAATTTCATTCATCACAAGCAGGAGACTGAGATGAGTCTTCGTCTGCCCGCTGCTGTCACGACAATCAAGTTGCTCAAGATTCTTCCTGAGCAGGAGTTGGCTATCCGTCTCCCCGGAGTCCTTCTCGACGTCTGCAGTACTCTGAAGAGCAAAGCTCAAGATTCTCGAGATACTGCACGAAAGACGTTGAATGACATTGCCCTCTTGCTTGGTCCAGTCTACTTTGGCTACATCTTGAAGGAGCTGCGTAACACTCTGCTTCGTGGTTACCAGCTTCACGTCCTGTCGTTTACCGTTCATTCCATGCTCGTCTTCACTACAGACCATTTCAACCAAGGTGACCTGGACTACTGTTTGGAAGATCTGGTTGCTGTCGTCATGGATGACACTTTCGGTACCGTTGGTCAGGAGAAGGATGCTGAGGACTATGTCAGCAAGATGAAGGAGGTCAAGAGTAACAAAAGCTACGACTCCATGGAGCTTCTTGCTAAGAATGCCACAATCCGCCATCTGGCAAGCCTCGTTCGCCCGCTCCAATCACTGCTGCGGGAGAAGCTCAACTCCAACATTGTCAAGAAGCTTGACGAGCTCATGCGACGAATCGGTATTGGTCTTCTGAGAAATCCCCTTGCTGAAAGCCGTGAGATCCTGGTGTTCTGCTACGAAATCATCAAGGAGTCTTACCAGGAAAAGGCTCCAGCTACTGCTCAGGCCAAAGCCCGGTCAGAGAGAGAGGAACGTTTCCTGGTCAGGTTGCAAGGAGGCAAGCGAGGCGAGAAACGTGGCACAACATCGTCCCACGTTTACAAGTTGACCCGCTTTGCGCTTGACATTCTGCGTGCCATTTTGAACAAGTTTGGCTCGCTCTTGACTGCAGCCAACCTCTCTGGGTTCCTGCCTATCATTGGTGATGCACTTGTGCAAGCCCAGGAAGAAGTCAAGGTCTCTGCTATGCGTCTACTTTCTACTATTGTCAAGCTCCAGATTCCCGAGATTGATAAAAACTCCCACGTGTACCTCACCGAGGCCGTGAAGATGATCAAAGAGTCGCCAAGCACCAACTCCGAGGCTTCACAGGCTTCGCTGAAGCTGATTTCCTCCATGATTCGCGAGCGACAGAGCACCAAGCTCCGTGATGGGCACCTTGCATATCTCCTCCAGCGTCTAACAGCCGATATCGAGGAACCTGACCGTCAAGGTGTGACGTTCAGCTTCATCCGGGCGGTCATGTCGCGCAAGTTCGTTGTTCCGGAGATGTACGAGCTCGTGGATAACATTGCGACCATGATGGTTACCAATCAGACTCGCTCTGCTCGCGACCTGGCTCGGGGTACTTACATCCACTTCCTCATCGAGTACCCACAAGCCAAGAGCCGGTGGGCCAAACAGCTTGGATTCCTCGCCAAGAACTTGGACTACAAGCACCAAGAAGGTCGGCAATCGGTATTGGAGGCAATTCATCTGCTCCTGTCGAAGACCGGCGAGGAGATGGCTCAGGATATCGTCAGCACATTCTTCTTGCCCGTTGTTCTCGCCATGGCCAATGACGACTCGTCGGAGTGCCGTGAATTGGCCGGTGCATTGCTGGGACAGTTCTTCAGCCGAGCAGACAGGGAAAATATGAAGACTATTCTCACTCCCCTTCACTCTTGGTTGGAGCAGACCGACAACATGGCTTTGGGTAGTATCGGCTTGCAGGCCATGCGGATCTATTTTGAGACCGAAGAGACCGAAAAGGAGAAGGAGGGACGCTTTGTCACCAGCATTCTTCCAGGCTTGATGCAGTCCGTCCTCGAGGATCAGGAAGGTGCAAATTGGGAGACTCTCTACTTCGCATTGCAGCTTTTCACCAAGCTTTGCAAAACGAACCCAGCTCTTGGCCTGAGCGACGGCTGTGCCTCCATTTGGGCCGCCATTCAAGAATCAATGTTCTACACTCACGCCTGGGTCAAGACCTGCGCCGCAAACCTTATCGGTATGTGGCTGGCTGATGTGGCGAAGACACATGCTGCCACTGGATATAGTGAGATTCCTTTGGCCTGCAGCTCTGGCCTCGCCCTGGACAGGGACTCGATGCTCAAGCTGCTTCGGGCTAGTCTGCGGTCTCTTCGTACTCCTGGTATCTCCGAGGAACTGGCCATGCAGAGTGTCCGCAACCTGGTCTTCCTTGGTAGATGCTGTGCGCAGAACGGTCTCGAGTTTCAGAAGACCGAAGCCGAGGAGGCCGAGGAAGCTCAGTCTGAAGATGAGGACGAGGATGAGGATGCAGGAAGCCAAGTCAATGGCGAAGACAACGAGACAAACGGGACACAGTCAAAGCAATCTGCCATTCGCTACATCTTCTCGCAGATCTCGTCACTCTTGCGCCGGGAGGTTATCTCAACCAGACCCAATGTCCTTGTCCCGAAGACTGCTTCCATCGCTCTCCTCGCCGCTCTTATTCGCCACCTCGGTGCCGAGCAGATTCTCCCATCTCTGCCGGTCATTCTTCTGCCGTTGCAGCACTTGACGGACGCATCTATTCCCGCGCCCCGCTCCTCGGATGAGACTTTCCAGAACACTTACAAAGCTCTCGTCGCGAACTGCCACGAAATCTTGGACTTGCTGCAGAAGAAGTTCGGCACCACTGAGTACATCGCCGAGATGACCAAAGTTCAAAACCAAATCAAGGAACGTCGTGAAGGCCGTCGTGCCAAGCGTCGCATTGAGGCTGTCGCTGATCCTGAGCGATTCGAGCGTGATAAGAGGAGGAAGAATGAGCGGAAGAGAGTTAAGCGCCATGAGAAGGGCTTGGAGCACCGCGGTAAGAGACGCGGTTGGTAAAAAGAAAGGAAGTGGATTTTCGTGTTGCATTTTAGGATTACGATTTGGGTTCGCCGGCATTAAAAAAGTATGGCGTTTAGAGGCATTGGGTTATTTTGAGTATATACCTGGAACAATTCATTCATGTTGTACAGATTCTTACACTTCAACTTAAGATGCAATCCAAGTAAGAACTCTACAAGACAGACTCTTAACCTCGCGCATCCGTGGAGTAGTAAGGTAGTTGTATGGAATATGGCCTCCCCAGGAGGTAAGTCCAACTGCATTCCACTGCCTAAATATTGCTTCCATTGACATGGTGTCAATGGTTGGATAGATCCTGTCAATGTACAGCAGACCACATCAAGACTTCCGGCCAACCACAACATAAACATCATAGCAAAACCAGCAATGAGTACTACGAAGGTCTTCCAGCATCCCTTCTTTCAAATTCCTAATCTCATCTTCAGATTGCATGTCCTCCAACTTGTGCAATTTCAGAGCGGCTGTAAGACAATGCGCAATTGCAGTAGCCACTGAGAAATTAAGATTGTCACGAACCTCGGGGTTCGTGAGCGTAAAGATCTGCTCTTCACAAGCATCCAGTCCGCTTTTCTGGAAGATGCCATGTAAGGCAGCAGTACTGGATTTGGTCAACGATCTGAGTCGCGTTCCATATTGAGTGGGTGAAGCTTACTTTGGTGTCTTTCCAAGGGCATTCATGGTCTTACGGAACAAATCCATGCCACGATTGGCGTTGACGGGATTGGTGCCCTCGGGTGCTTTCACGATGCACTCATGGGCTGCGCAATCAACCCATTGTAAATGGCCACCAGGATCTATCGAACTGTCAGATTAGATCCTCGATCAAGGCTCACGGGTCTTGCTCATACGCAATAGAGTCATCAAATTCCGGACCGCAGGCTCCCATTCGTCAGAGGACAGTGCGACTACCATTACTCGAACATTGACAACATCGTATTTTCCAATGAATTCCTCTGGAAATGGCTGAAGGAAGTTCTGGAGATAGAAGGTGATGTTCTCTGGCAGGCTGGATTTATCGGGAAGTAGAATATCGGAGATGTCGAATCCATCGAGTTGACAGGAGTTTGGAAGGATATTTGCGAGTTCTTGTAGCCAGATACTGGATATGCAGGTTTAGCAATTGTCCTAAATGAAAAGGGCTTTCCTTTAGCCTGCCGATTGTACTCACCCCGTCCCTGTCCCGACATCTGCAATGCACATATGATCATGCTGTGTAATGGCAGGATGTAGCAGGTACCCGATGTTAGCCTGCCACGCCTTGAATTGCAATTCTAGCCTATTGGGGTGTTTTAGATACATGTGTCATTCATGACTGGGTTGTAGGGTAGTTGGATGCAGACTGACCTCTCTTTTTCGACTGCATTCCGAATCAGCAAGTACTCGCCGGGGGATTTGGCCGAGATTGACATTGTTTCCAGTTGTCCGTATACAGGGTTGTAGAAAGTAATGAATCGTGATGAATTAGCAGAATTCTTTGGCAATGGAGGGCTTAATATTAATAGCTGTTGGATGCTACACTCGAGCCTGACTGATTCAGCTGACGCTAGTCGAGATGGTTAAGGCCTCCCGAGTCCGAACCCCCAGCCGCGTGTTAGTCTCCTAGCCACACTAACAAAGTCTAGTTATTTCTCGGTAATTACATAGAGCAAGGCTGTAAAGTAAGCAGAAGCGGCTGAGCTAGCAAATGCCGATCGTTACGCCCGTATGACAGCATGAGATACAGAATCATGCAGTGGAAATCAAGAACTTAAAATCCGTTTTCAACGTCGTGTCTAGATCACGATATATATCCTCCGCCTAGGGCTCGTCCTTCAAACACTTAGTCCGTTCATCGTTGGTAATTGCTTCTAAGAAATATCTGCTTTCTCCATAGCCATCTTCCTTAGCGCCCGAATGGTTCCCTGGACAGAAGACACCGCTATTTTCATATGATCATTCTCAGCTTCCTCAGCCTCGGGGGTCCCGGGCTCAATTCCAGGCAGATTCCAATCGTAGGTAAACGTGAGAAATAAGGTCTTATCAGGTCCTTTGGAAATAATATTTTGGACGATGGATCCTCCAGGTAGCGTGAAATAAGTCTGCTTTCTAATTAGGCAACCAGATCGGTGACCCATCAACGCCCTTTTCGAAGCACTCACTTTAACAGGTTCATCCAGCCTGCATTCCTCCCTGACCCATTTTCCAGCCATAGGAGATTCATGGAGGTCAGCTGAAACATGGGCCTCTCTAACGATAACGTTGCCGTTCTCTCTTTCTTCTATGACTCGTGAATCGTCGAAAGAAGGAATGAATAGCTCAGGACGTCGACCTTTTAATTTCAGACCGTTCCAGACGTTCCCTCGAGTCAGGATTGGACCGTCTGAATCATTGCCGTTTACTGGCTCGGTATATGCGATATGCAAGGTAAGCATCTTGATGATTGATTGGTTCGTAGACAATTACCTAAACGGAATGAAGTAAAAGTCCCGATAAGCGCGGGGTTAGCTGCAATATATAGTCCCGTCTGGGGAGCCTCACGTCACGGACAATTCGGTGTTTTGTTGAAAAGACCGATCGAATCCGACATTGCCGCCGACTGTATCGCATGCTATTGTAAAACATTTATGGTTGCCTGCTACTCATAAGCTAAAACCAGGTTAATTAGACAAGGCCTCATGTTATCTTCAGGCTAGAGAGCTGAGATGTTTCATACAATAAGCTGCCGTTCAGGCGGAATTCTATCGTACTCCATCCGGACCTTGATCTATTTTTATGAAACATTTGGAAGTAGTCAGAGGCTGGCTATCTATACTACTGAGTACCAATGAATTCAACATTTGTATTATTGACAATTAACAACTGACATGATACACAGCCCTTGGAATACGTCATCGATTCTATCCCATGCGATGCCGAGAGTTCACCAGCTGAATTCCGCAGTGGAGTCAACGAAGAAATTTTATACCCACTTATGTGGGCCTCTTATGGGTCCTATTACAATATACTGAGGTGTCTCAGCCAATCAGAGTCTTTGATCTGATTGCAGAATTTTTTGACTTCATACTGCATATTTTGGCCCATTTTTCCATCATCCGGCACTGCTTGGCCTACTGGTCACAGAGCAGGACACGGCCGGCTGGCCCAATGGCAAGGCGCTTGACTACGAATCAAGAGATTGCAGGTTCGACCCCTGCGTCGGTCAATTTTTTGTTGTTTTTGGGTCCTCAAAGTGCGATTTGAGAGCTGGAAGTGGGTAGAGGTGATATACTTCCAGTATGGGAGGAGTTTGAACCTGGAGAGAAGGCCGGAGACGATTTTTGTGTTGAGAAAAACAAAATTTTTGGCCGTGTAGCCTAAATGGGCTGTTCCTCTCATTATGTATTTTCAATTCATAGAATAAGTTGGACGGACTTAAGGAGGAGAACCTGTTCATATGGTGTAGTGAATTCCTTTTTGCTGGATTCTTCAAAGTTTCCTTATTCAAACAACTTAGGTAGTTGTTATTTTACCCCAGAAGGCATGTTATATTGTACAGTATAAGCTATGATACATGATCATGAAATGTCCGACAGATGAAAGCATCGCCCTCTATATGCCATGCAGATTAATATCCTTTTTTCTTCCTCATCGATGCCAGGAGCCCGCCATGCCAAGAGTGGGGAGTAGTGATATAGAACAAGTGCCTCCAGCGCAAAGAAGAACCCGAGTCAATCGGGTCTATCCTGTGCACTAGACACGATAAAACGGGTACACAAACGGGCATACCGTCCATAGCTTCTTAAGAGGTCTTTTCGCTGGAAGAGTCCAACAACTGCTTTCCATCCAGACCGAAGCTCTTGACAGTGCCGTCCTCCCAGAACTCCAAGTTGCCATCGGTATGTCCATGAGTCAGACTCTGGCCCTTCTCCTTCAAAAGGTCTTCAAGTGTAGTCCTCTTATCGAAAAAGATTCCCAAATGATCACTCATAACATGGCGGTTGTCGCACGAGGGACACTGGATAAGAACTGTCCCGCGGTGATAGCCCTGCTTCGACATGCGATGTGAGGAGCGCTCGCCACATGGCTTGCAGGTGAAGACAATTTGATAGGCTTCCTCATTTTTACGGCGTTCTTCATTTCTCTTCTGGCGATCAGCATCGGTCTCGATCCTGTCGCTGGGATCATCGGTCAGAGGTCGTGAAGATGAGGAGTTTTGTCGGCATGTGGGAGGAAGGATGCGCCGGGAGTGAGAGAGAATAGGCGAGGATATGACGCGACGAGGATAAGTGATCTGAGATGAGAAGAGGCGCAATGAAGACGGAGGTGTACGTGTGGTAGTGAGTGTTGTGGTCTGCGAGAGGAGGGATCGAAGTGGCCGGAGGCCCTGTGGCGTAAAAGGACGCATATTGAACATATTTCTTGACACAAAAGCGAGAGACAGTTGAAGACAAACAGAATTACAATAAGACTGTTCTGCTGCAACTGAACGAACGTTCTCTCTTTCTCAAGGATTAACTTTTGAGGAAGTTCAAACGGTCAAACATCCGCACCGGTCGACGGCCAGCGCCTCTTGAAAGGCGGAGCGGGTCCGGCAAAACTATCTTCCTTTCTACTCCTCCGCGGAGAGGGACACAGCTTGCACTTATCAACTATGGTGAAGACCTGACTGGGTTCTCGAATTTCACTTGTCAAAGGCCCTTCGAAATTCTCATACTGTCATCATGGCGGCTATGAGAGCGCGACACAAGATTCGCGCTCCTCGACGGGTACGTGAGGTTGAGGTCTGTCATGAAGCTTAATACTGACAATGACCACAGGTTGCAACTGCGCCAACAGAGGATTTCGATACTCTATGGGGCGTACTCTCCTCCTCCCTCATAGAAATTCACACGAAAAATGCCTCGACGCTGTCATTCGAAGAACTCTACCGAAATGCATACAGGATGGTATTGATGATGCGGGGTGATGACCTGTACGAGCGGGTCAAGACCCTCGAGGAGAATTGGCTGCGGGACCACGTTCGAAAGCAGGTCACAGACTCTATTCTACCGATTCTCGTGCGGGCACAGAACCCTCAAAGTATTACGGATGTCCAAGACCAGTCGAACGAGAGGCGCGCTGCGGGGGAACGATTTTTAGCTGTCTTGAAAGAGGCCTGGTCAGACCATCTGCTCTGCATGGGCATGATCACGGATGTCTTGATGTACATGGTACGAAACTCTAGGGGGGGGGTTTAGCCTCGAATGCTTCCGACTCACTCCTTCAGGACCGCATTATCTCCGCAGATCGAACCAAACCCTCCATCCTCGTCGTCTCCATGATCCTCTTCCGCAATCACGTTCTCCGAGCACCCGTTCGTCCCGACTCCGATATCACGGTTGCTCACGTTTTCGAATCAACAGTGCTTTTCATGATACAGCTAGAACGCACCGGTCATATCATCGATCGACCATTGATCCGGAATTGCATGTACATGTTGGAAGGCCTTTATGAGACAGTTGCAGAAGAGGAGAGCTCTAACCTCTATCTCACTACTTTTGAACCGGCTTTCTTGAGCACCAGTCGGGAATTCTACAAGGAAGAGGGAGCCAGGTTATTGGAGGTTGGGGATGCTGCAACCTTCTGTCGCATTGCCTCGCAGCGCATTGCCGAGGAGTCGGAGCGGTCTCGCTACACACTTGTCACCGCGACAGAGCCGAAGATTGGCGAAGTATTGAATAACGAGCTAATCCGCAAGAACATCGAGGAAGTGGTCCGTCTGGAAGGAACTGGAGTTAGGCACATGCTCGACCAGAACCAGCTGGATGGACTACGAATTGTCTACACGCTCAATGCCAGAGTCGATGAGAAGAAGAGCGCACTTACTGGAGAGGTGAGCAAGCGGATTGTCGAACTGGGCTCTGAAATCAATGCCTCATCCATTGCTCCACCACAAGCACCGTCTGCCACTGAAAAAGACCCCGGCGGAGACAAAAAGGAGAAGGCCAAGGAGAGAGAGAAAGCCGTCAATCCACAGACTGCATCAGCGATCAAGTGGGTCGACGATATTCTGGCTCTCAAGCGACAATTCGACCAAATGTGGGAGAAATGTTTCCAGTCCGACCAAAACCTCCACAAGTCGATTGAAGACAGCTTCGAAGACTTTATCAACAGGAACACCCGGAGCTCAGAATACCTTTCTCTCTTCTTTGACGAGAATCTCAAAAAGGGAATCAAGGGCAAGACAGAGGACGAGGTCGATGCCCTTCTCGACAATGGTATCACGCTCCTGCGATACATTAAGGACAAGGATCTCTTCGAGACATACTACAAGAAGCACCTTGCGCGTCGACTGCTGATGAAACGGTCAGCAAGTATGGACGCGGAACGGCAAATGATTTCCAAGATGAAGATGGAAGTCGGCAACCAGTTTACTCAGCGCATCGAGGCTATGTTCAAGGACATGACGGTATCGGAGGATCTGTCGGTGAATTACAAGGAACACATTGCCCGCAGTGCCGACCCAGATCAGAAGCGTATTGATTTGGACATCCACATTCTTACCAGCACGATGTGGCCGATGGATGCCATGGTCAAGGCCAGAGACGGCCAGGTACAGCTACCTTGCATCTTCCCGCGCGAGGTCGACAATCTCAGACAGAGCTTTGAAAAGTTCTACCTCGACAAGCACAGTGGTCGCAAGTTGTCTTGGCAAGCAAGCATGGGCTCGGCAGATATCCGAGCCACATTCCAGCGAAGCAACGGAAAAACGCAGCGCTTCGAGCTGAATGTTTCTACCTACATGATGGTCATCCTTCTTCTGTTCAACGACATTCCGGATGGTGAATCTCTGACGTTCGAGGAGATTAAAGAACGTACCTGTATCCCCGAGTACGACCTGATCCGCAATCTACAATCGCTGGCGGTAGCTCCGAAAACGCGGGTCCTGAAGAAAGAACCTATGAGCAAGGATGTCAAGCCGACGGATAGATTCTTCTTCAACAATGACTTCCAGAGCCCGTTCGTGAAGGTGCGAATTGGTGTTGTTGCGGGTGGTGCGAACAAGGTTGAGAATCAGGATCAGCGCAAGGAGACGGAAAAGAAGATGAATGACGAGCGCGGCGGCAGTATCGAGGCTGCCATCGTCCGTATTATGAAGTAAGTTTGATCAAACATAGCAGAAAACTTACATTTACTAACCATTGATATAGACAACGGAAGAAGCTTGGCCACACCGGCTTGATGAATGAGGTTCTCACACAGCTTTCCTCCCGCTTTGTCCCGGACGTGAACATGGTCAAGAAGCGCATCGAGAGTCTGATTGATCGCGAGTATCTGGAGCGTCTGGAAGATGAACCGGCCACATATGGATACATCGCTTAGGACAGCAGCCTCTTATGTGTGGCTTGATTACGATTTTCTTCTCCTCCGGGTCTCATGTCCCCTCCTTTGCTTAACGACGTTTATGTATATCTGGTTTTTGGCATGGCTGGATTCTTTATTTTGTTTCTATTTTGGGTTTAGCGACTGGCGTCCCATGGGCAAGAGGATGAATTCGATTGTGCATAGATGACAGCAAGTCAATCTTTTTTTTAGGAGTAGACACGGTACCATGACTGCATTTGCTGTGTAGTCCTCGGCAAGACTATTGATTATAGACAAAGTATATCGTTTTCATGCACCCATTCCCAGCCGTACATCTAGGCTATCATCGAGGTATGATATGAGGTATGCGAAATATAACAGTAAACACCAACGCCAGAAAATGCCGCTACTCCAATCCAACCCAAACTGACCCAGGTATCAACATTGTGAAGATATCACAAAACCCCCAAGAAACAACCCAGCCTCCAAAATCATCTATCTCATATACCCATCCATATAAATCACAACAACTCCACCTCCCCCCTCTCCCAAGCCCTCCTAACCCCCTCCCACCTAACAACCCAAACATCCCCCATCCGCATCCTAACACCAATCTCCTCAACTCCATCCTCCCCATCCAACAAAACAGGCACCTCCGCCCCAAGACACCTAACAAAACAAACCTCCTTGATCTCCGGCCCCTGCACCATACTCGTCCCACCAGCATTATCATCCAACCTTCTCAATTGTCGCGGAAACGCGCCCAAAAACGAGCCCCCATAGTGTCCGGCCAGTAGTGTCTGGTGCGCGTGGACGAAGGAGGTTTCCGGTCCGGAGAGCGGTGATGTATCTATGAGCGATGAGATGTCCGGGATGGAGTCTTCGGGTGTTGTGTTTGGACCGGCGGAAGATTGTGTTTGGGATTGGGATTGTGAGGATGTTGAGAGGGGGTTTTTGTTTCGAGAGGCTAGTTGCACGAGGTAGTGCATGCTGTGTTTTGTGAGCTTTGCGAGGCGTGCGCGTAGAAGAGAGCGGATTATGTATTGGGTTCTGGCGAGGTCTGTTTGGAGGACTGAGAGGCGGAGGTTCAGATTGGGGTTGTGTGTTTGTGCGTGAGTGTGTGATGTGTTGGACATGTCTGTGTCTGCGGATGATGCGGCGAGGTCTTCGATTGTTTCGATCTGTTCACCACGCTTAGGTTAATCATGGTTCTGGATGGCTCAATTGAAATCTCGCATAGGAAGAAAGGGTCTCTATGGAAGAGTCTAGGGCATTGTAGTGTGACCTACCTGAATCCGCACGCGATCCATCATTCGCTCCATTAATGGCGCCGGCCAGGGTAGAACCTCCGAGACGGCGCGTTCGGCGACCCAGAAGCGCGTTAATTGTTGGTGGTCGAGGGCGGCGGATTCCGGGCTTGCGCCGGGGCCGCGGTCGACGGAGGCGAGAATGTCGTCGATATCCATTAGTATAGGACTGTAGTTGGAGGGCGAGTGCGATTGAGTGATTCAAAAAATATGTGGAGGGCGGCGATCGGAGGTGATCGCGGTGATGGTGGGTGGAGTGGGCGGGTGTGCCTGGGGTACCTAAGCTTACGTGACGATGGAGCTTATATTAGAAAGATAAGGATGTCTAGAACAGCCACGATTCTAAAGGATGGTTATTAATTATTTAGTGCATAGCAAGAGCATTGAATAGATCTGGATGGACCCCGATATAAGTCTCAAATGACGTACTGAATCGTTGCTAGGTGAGAGTTATACTAGAACTATACCCGCCTCGTCCCAACTACTTTCTTTAGTAGCTAAGAATGTACCTCTTTATTCTAGTAAGAGCGAGCCATACTAGATTAAGAGTTGGACCTTGAAAATACTAAATAGACATACATGGAAGACAGGACTAAGCATCGGTAGAAGTGTCTAGACATAGTGTTATTGGTATCCCAGGTCGAGTCACTTTGTGTCAGATCTACGAACTATCATCTAGATTCTTGTCTTATCCAGCATAAACTCGCAAATCTTGGGTATGTCATTAGAATGTAAAAAGAAGCTGAAAAATGTACCATAGCATCCAAAATCCAAACAGAAAGAGCCGCCATCATCGCCGACCATCAACAGTCCTGAAATGCGTATCATAACCTCCACATGTCAGAACTGCTTCATCGAGATGGTCCAAACGATCAACCAAAGACAGACAGACAGGCATTAAAACACACAGGGAAGACATAATCCATCCCCCATGTAGGTTGGTAGGTAGGTATTCTTTGGCGTAACAAGACAAAAAAAGATCCCAAAAGATCGCACCGACCCGGAAAAAAAGGTTCAAAAACGCCGGAATCCCGAGGCTTTCGTTGCATGGTGATTAAAGCAAAGTAGAAAGAGACCAGATAGAACAAGACCAGGATGGAATCGAGATAGCTGGCAGAGCGCCCAGCCTCCCGTCCTGCGGCCCGACTCTCTTCAAATTGAAGCGACTCGAAACAGCGCAAGACAAGACGCAGAGCGTACCGCAGGTAACCAACTAGCTCAATCCACCCTTCTCATTTCTCCCATGGAGAACAGAAACTTTTCAAGCCTTCGCGGGAGGAGGCCCAGGAGGAGGCGCGTACTCGCGAGCATCAGCGGCATGGGCATGCGCCGGTTGCTGGAGCTCGATACCATTCTGTTGTTGACCGGGCGCAGGCTGGGCACCAAAGTAGCCGTAGTTCTGCGGGTTGGCGGAATACTGGGGTGGTGGTGGTTGCTGGCCGTAGTAGCCTTCATTTCCGCCGTAGGGTTGTTGGTATTGGTTGGGGGGTGGGTTTCCGGGGGGAGGGGCCATCCACGCTGTACCGGCGTAGGGGCGGAGACCGTGGTTGCGGCGGCGGCGGGCGTTGAAGCATCTGTTGGGAGAGGGGATGTGAGTACTTATGACTTGGAGGATGGAGAGGTGAGGCGATAAGGGAGTAGATGGGGATGAGGGAGGAGGGTGATGGATGGGGATAAATGGGGAGACTTACGCGAAACCGAAGAAGAGGAGGAAGGCGACGCCGACGATAACGCCAAAGGCTACCCAGCGACCCCAGCTATCCCAGGTTGAATAGCAGTCATCGTAGTAGCTGTTGCTGTAGCGGAGGTTAGTGCCGATGAAGCAGCGGGTTCAGGGGAGCTGGTGGTGGATGTGATGGATGTGATTTGGTAGACAGGCTCCAGAGATAGAAAACTTACCAGTAGTAACGTGGAATGATCGCCATGGTGGCTGTTTGAAGAGAGTTATGGAAAGAAGAGAAGAATCGGGTCAGGAAAGGGAAAATAAGAGATAGTTTGGCAGTGGCTGAGGGTCGTTGATCAGTCTGGAGATTCAAATCAATGGGGCTGGGCGGGTGTGGGTCTTGGCACTAGGCTGCAAGTTTGCGATGATTCATGAACAAGTGAGATAGTAGGACCCAGTGAGTTGGAAGTTGACTACATAACATAGATATTTATGATATTTGTCAAGGCATACTTTTGTATATTTCAAATACACATCACTCAGCCACTACACTCTAGATCCTCACGCAGAAAAGAACAGAAAAGAACAGAATACCTCGGCCTACGTAGCCATCGTATGTGGACGGGGGCATTGCGGCGCAGTTCGGGTATACCCTCCCCAGAGCCAATCATGCTATAGTGGATAGGGGGCGCAGGGCTGACGGGAAACTCGGGAGGCAATATCATTGCCTCTTGGTTCTTTGAAGATGATCTGACCATCGATCATCCATTGATATTATAACGCCGAATACAGTTTGTGTTCGCTCTCGGTTAATTATGCATTGACATTATGTACCTAGGTGCCGTGACAGAAAATTATAGGTAAAGCCATGTACACTAGTAACTCGTACTAATATACTGTAATTCTCGCCCCAGACACATCCACATCGCTAGGCGCCCGGATAACCTGCGACATAAGTGGATTGGCTCAGCGCCTGGGGCTTTTTTTTTTTTTTTTATCTGGAGCAGACTTCGACACTCTGGTGGACTAGCCATAAGCATAAGCCCGATCGGCATATCAGCTTCGTCAGCGAAGCGTATAACTAACCAAAGTAAGGATGTGATGCGTGCTTACCACTACATTTTCCTTATAAGGAACAGTACCATACTTAGCATAGCAAGTATTATGTACCTACATATACCCTCTACAGTAGTATCTAGCGTGTCCACTACGTGTTTAATCCCCCGACGCAAGACCCACGGGGCTTCAGGGTCTTGATCCGCCGAGCATAACCGACTCTAACTTACTACTATGTACAGTACGACGTAGTTCTAGTTCTAGTTTCCCTTTGAAACGCTAACCTCAAGTCACATGTGAAGCGCAAAGATATGGTGGTTTACAGCGCAGCCGGAGCTATCGCAATTTTGAGACTAGGTACTCTACTTACTTACTGTATATTCTCGTTAGTCCTTCTGAAAAAAGAGAGAAACATACTGTGCCGTAGTTAAAAGTAGACAAAACAGAAATCTTCTAGATACTTCAGCTCCACATTCCCACAGCTCGATCCTAGCTCCCCCTCAACCGATCACCTTTTTTGGTGGCCCCCTCCCACTTGGCGGGGGTGTTGGCTACCTGCTGATTCGAGGTCGCTTCGTCTGCAATGCCAACGCATCACTTGGTCCGTGTGCGTTGCACTTATTTATGTCTGGCTGCCAGCCAACGTTGCTACCAATTTTTTTTTCTCTCTGTTTAGCTCCTCCAGTGCAAGTCTTTACGTCGAGGTAAAACCCTCTCTCGAACTGAATCCAATTGTGACAAAATCATAAAAGCGCTTGAATTTCCGAAACAGATTCAAAAGCAAAAACAGAGCAGATATGCAGCCAGACTGATATTCCGGCCCACGCTGCAATGGCCAATGAAACAAAACAAAATTGGCGAAACCAGTTCACTTACACACATCAGATGCTGCTCATTAACATAGGCCGTTAGATCATTTTGATCGAGCAACTGGCTAGCTTGCGATCCCCAAATTGCATGCTCCCAGAACGAACAAAGGAGAAGAAAACAAAGTCGAAACGAAAGCACAATAGAAAGAAAACCATGATTCATGGACATCATCACATCCGAGGCTGCGAGCCAACAACGCTAGAGTCTACGGCATATAAACAGGAAACCCCGGCAATGGAGGCACCAGAAAAAAAAAGAAAAGACATCGCTCTCAAAAGCTAAAAGAATGAAAACACAGAGGATATAGAGGTGAGTCAAGATTCAAAGTTTCATCGATCGCACCGCCTGATCATTTTTACCGGCTGGCGCGTGCGATCAACCAGTGCAGCACGGCGTCGAGGTTGGTCTCTTCTTTGGCACTGATGCCATAGCAACTGACCTCGCGGTGGGTGATGGACTTTAGGTCCATGGCTTCGATCAGCTCATCGACTGACAACTTGACGGGGAGATCGGACTTGTTGCCCAGTACCAGGAGTGGGATGCCATCCAAGGTGGGCTTGTTCATCAGCTCGTGCAGTTCTTCCGTGGCCACGGGCAGTGCGGCCTTATCAGCTGCGTCTACGATATATCTGATAGCAAGCGTTAGCAGCACGGACGAGGATTTTTTTTCTTCGCAAACTTGATGACGAGCGCCTTACACAATCGCATTCACGCCCCGGCAATACCGTTCCCACATCGGGCGAAATCGAGGCTGTCCGCCCAGATCCCAACTGCGGCTTGTTAGCGATGCTGTCCAGATCAGACTGAAGTCGTTGGTTCGCTCGTCATACCATTTCAAGGTCACATGGCCTTTTTGTACACGCTTGGTGTTGAATCCGATGGTTGGAATCGAACTATTCCGACTGATTAGCGGTCGGCCCTGTGGTTCAGTCCAGTGCTCGGCCGGGAACGACTTACTCTACCGTGAATTCCCCGCCCTACGTAACGCAATCAGCAGACCGTCTCGAGCGAAGCACAGTCACCACCCGAAGAGGGGTAGGGATGGGATTTGGGGAAAACATGTGGGAAAGCTGGGAAAGGATTGGGAGAGAAAAAAAACATACGGCTAGCACCCGCAGCAAGGAGGATTTGCCGGCATTCTGCAGGCCGATCATAGTGACATCCATCTCCGTCGCCCTGCAGGGAAAGAAATCCGGTTATTACTAGGGCACTCGTCTGCGGGGACGGGCCGGGGAGGAGGCGTGTTGGATCTCCCGAGAGCCAAAAAGGAACACCCCCGGCGCGCTGGATAGGCCCACTTACCAGAACATCCTCAGTAGCCAGTCATAGATGCTGCGAAAGATACCGGCCATGGTGGGCGGGAGTTGATGGATTTTGGGATTTTTGTTTTGGGGGAGGAGAGGAGGAGGAGGAGGCTGAAGAAGAACAAGAACAAGAACGGGAGACGGGAACTTGTGGGTTGCGGGATGATCGTTGGATGCGGACGGGCTGGAGAAAATCCTCGTAGATGAAAAGTCCAAAAAGAGCTACAAGCCAAAGACAAAGCCGAATAATGGAAAAACACAAACACAAAACAAATAAGAAAGGATTAGAAGAGTGGCTGCTAGACAGAGTTGAGATCCAAAGCCACCCGGGAGTGGGCAAAAGAACTGGGAGGGTAGAGTGGTCGAGTGGGGTCGAAAGGCGGCGTTAAGAACGAGAAACTGGGCGGGCGCTTCTGCTGAGGTTTGAGAGAAGCGGCTCCAAACAGGGGAGTGGTGGAGTTTTACAGTTGTACGTATTAAAAGGTGGGAAAAAATTTGATGATGAAGGAGAAGAAAATCAAAAAGAAGATCAACGAAGAAAAAGAAAACAGGAGCCAGGCAGTAACCGTGGACCCGAGCGCTTGAATGTTTTCCAACCCGGGGGATTCCTCTTATGAATATAGTAGCGCCGACGGTCGAGAGAGATTGGATTCGTTATCCAGACAGAATACTACGGAGAATGCTACAATACAATTTGGGAGACAATGCGCTGAACTAAATGAACTAGCGGGAAGTAGTCAGTGAGGATCTACGGGCACACATGACCGCCATTTAGAGGGGGCGCTTAGGCTCCATTCGCAACCATTCGCAGCCTGACGTATTGCCGTCAACTGGCACAGAAGAGAGAGGCCCCGGCGTTTGGCGTTGGGGCTAGTTGCGCCCGGGTTTGAGGCAGCAGTGATGAGAAGAAGATAAGAGGTAAGCAGTTACATGGAGAAAGAAGAAAGATAGAGTGGATGATACAGTCAGATTAATGTAGAGATCGATACATGATCTCTTGAATCCTTGATGGAGCTTGATTTTGTATACTTCGTTCCCGCCGCATCATGCAGATTATGTAATACTGTAGCCTCAGGCATGAAATTCCTCTCTATCACCACGTGAGGATAACAAACGCTCCACCTCGAAAAATCTCCCCAAGCAGAACCATTCTCGCTCTCATCCAAGCTGCCATTGCTGGCTCAATTCCCTCGCTTCGTTGGATACTCTTCCTAGGAGGCTGAGGCAGAACACAGGGCTATCCCTTTTATTGCCCTGCTTGTTTCCCAATTTGCTCTTGGGAACCCTCCCCTAAAATTAAACCGCCAGATTCTTTTCTTTTTACCTGCCGGGCCAGTTCCGCAAGCTCCCAGCCATGGCTCCCGTGCCTACCGACACCCAGTGGTCTGTCGCATACGACACCTTGCGGCGTGAGAATCTTTTCAAGAATCCACCCAAGGACCACACCGCCTACCCGACCCTGGCCGAGTCGATCAAGCCGCATATCGACTCGTTCAACCAGCTCTTCGGGGGCAGCAAGATTTTGGAGGAAGGTCTCAAGGATATCGGCATCAAGTCATTCCTTGATGGAGAGCCCGAGACTCCCGAGCAAAAGAAGGCCCGTATCGCCGAGGGCCGTCGTGCGCCCAAGCGCAATCGTCTGAACGTGCGTGTCAAGGAGATTTTCCTCGACAAGCCCGTCCTTCCGCCTACCAACAAATTCAGCCACAAGAACCGCAACATCTACCCCTCCGAGTGCCGTGAGCGACACTCGACCTACCGTGGCAAGCTCCGCGCTCGTCTCGAGTACCAGATCAACAATGGTGACTGGATGGAGTCTGTGCGTGAGTTGGGTCAGGTCCCCATCATGATGCGCACCAACCGCTGCCACCTCGAGAAGGCCTCCCCGGAGGATCTTGTCACGCACAAGGAGGAGTCGGAGGAATTGGGTGGTTACTTCATTGTGAACGGTAACGAGAAGCTGATCCGCATGTTGATCGTCGGCAAGCGCAACTACCCCATGTCCATCGTACGTGGTTCTTTCGTCAAGCGTGGTCACACTTACACCAAGTTCGGTGTGCAAATACGATCCGTTCGACCCGATCAGACGTCGCAGACGAACGTCTTGCACTACCTCTCCGATGGAAATGTCACCTTCCGTTTCTCCTGGCGCAAGAACGAGTTCCTCGTTCCCGTTATGATGATCCTCAAGGCCCTCGTAGAGACCAACGATCGTGAGATCTTTGAAAACCTCGTTGGTAGTGCCACCTCCAAGGGCATGAAGAACACTTTCGTGACGGACCGTGTCGAGCTTCTGCTCCGAACCTACCAGGCTTACAACAAGCACAGCCGCTACGACTGCCGTGCTCACCTGGGCAAGTGCTTCCGTCCTGTTCTCGGTGTCCCCACCGATATGTCTGATGAGGATGTTGGTACTGAGTTCCTGCGCAAGGTGGTCCTGCCTCACCTGGGCAACCAGAACGTCACCGAGACTCAGGACTACGACAAGTTCAAGATGATCATCTTCATGATCCGGAAATTGTACGCTCTGGTTGCTGGTGACTGCGCCCCCGACAACCCCGATGCTGTCTCCAACCAGGAGATTCTGCTGGGTGGTTTCTTGTACGGTATGATCCTCAAGGAGCGTATCGAGGAGTGGCTGCGTTCATTCGGTCCCATTGCCCGCGACTGGTCCATGCGAAATGGCGGTGCCAAATTCTCGGATCCCGCTTTCGAGCGAGAGTTCTTGGCCAAGATCGTCAAGCGCTCTAACGAGAACATTGGTAACGCGCTCGAGTACTTCCTCTCCACCGGTAACTTGGTCAGTCCCACTGGTCTCGATTTGCAACAGACTTCCGGTTACACCGTCATTGCCGAGAAGATCAACTTCTACCGTTTCATCAGTCACTTCCGCATGATTCACCGTGGTAGTTTCTTCGCCCAATTGAAGACCACTACCGTGCGTAAGCTGCTGCCTGAGAGTTGGGGTTTCTTGTGTCCCGTTCACACTCCTGATGGTTCGCCCTGTGGTCTGCTGAACCATTTGGCTCACAAGTGTCTGATTGCCACGGATAACCTCGACGTCTCTCACCTGCCCAAGATTCTTGTTCAGCTTGGTGTCCGGGCTGAGTCTTCCGTTGCCATCGATGACAGCGTCGTCGTTCAATTGGATGGTCGTATCATTGGTTTCTGCTCGCCCCAGCAGGCCAAGCAGATTCACGACACTCTCCGTTACTGGAAGGTCACTGGAACCAACGACATTCCCCGTGGTCTGGAGATTGGTTACGTCCCTAACTCCAACGGTGGTCAGTACCCCGGTATCTACATGTTCTCGCAGTCCGCACGCATGTACCGCCCTGTCAAGTACCTGGCCAACGATGGTCTGGACTTTGTGGGTCCCTTCGAGCAGCCGTTCATGGAGATTGCCTGTCTGCAGGGTGATTTGATCGCTGGTCTGTCCACTCACATTGAGTACACGCCGACCAACATCCTCTCGATCGTCGCCAACATGACCCCCTTCTCCGACTACAACCAGTCGCCCCGTAACATGTACCAGTGCCAGATGAGCAAGCAGACCATGGGTACCCCCGGCACGTCCATCAACTACCGTACAGACAACAAGCTGTACCGCCTACAAACCGGTCAGACACCCGTTGTCCGCACACCTCTGTACAACGCCTACGGCTTGGACAACTTCCCCAACGGTACGAACGCCATCGTGGCCATTATCTCCTACACCGGTTACGACATGGACGACGCTATGATCATCAACAAGTCCTCTCACGAGCGTGGTTTCGGTCACGGTACCATCTACAAGACCAAGGTGCATAGCCTGGCTGAGCGCGACTCGCGCCGCAGCAAGACCAGGCGCGAGGTCACCAAGCTCTTCGGTTTCGCGCCCGGTGATGAAATCCGTGCCGAGGCCAAGGCCCTGATCGACTCTGACGGTCTGCCTCACATTGGTGTGCGCGTTAAGGAGGGCGATAAGATCGCCGCCTACCATAACGTCCGCTACGATGCCGCTACCGACTCCTTTGTCAACGTCGATGGCATCACGCATTTCATCAAGTATAAGGATGCCGAGGCTGGTTACATCGAGAGCATTCGTATCATGGGTTCTGAGAACGGTAACGAGCCCGCTCAGTCGCTCAGTGTCAAGTACCGCATCCCGCGTAAGCCCATCATCGGTGACAAGTTCTCGTCTCGTCACGGTCAAAAGGGTGTTTGCTCACAACTCTGGCCTGCCGTCGACATGCCCTTCTCCGAGAGCGGCATGCAGCCTGATCTGATTATCAACCCTCACGCTTTCCCATCCCGTAAGTCCAACGGCCCATCTCATCTTTCACTTTCGTCTCATCTCTACTATGACAATCATCTAACTCCATAACTCTAGGTATGACAATCGCCCAAATGATCGAGTCCATGGCCGGCAAAGCCGGTGCCCTCCACGGCCACCCGCAAGACTGCACACCATTCCAATTCTCCGAGGAGAACACCGCCACCGACTACTTCGGCCACCAGCTCCAGAAAGCCGGATACAACTACTACGGCAACGAGCCCTTGTACAGCGGTATCACCGGCCGCGAGTTCGCCGCCGACATCTACATGGGCGTCGTCTACTACCAGCGTCTGCGTCACATGGTAAACGACAAGTTCCAAGTCCGCACAACAGGTCCCGTCAACGCCCTAACCGGCCAACCCGTCAAGGGTCGTGCCAAGGGTGGTGGTATCCGTGTCGGAGAGATGGAGCGTGATTCCCTGATCGCCCACGGCGCCGCCTTCCTCCTGCAAGACCGTCTAATGAACTGCTCCGACTCCCAGCATGCCTGGATCTGCCGTGACTGCGGCTCCTTCTTGTCCACCCAAGTCGCCGTTTCGGGTTCTGGTTCCTCCCGCCGTGCGGTTGTTAATCCCGGCGCTGCGGCTGCTGCGGCCAAGGTTGCGCCGAACCAGAAGCTTGGTGCTGGTGCTACCACTGTTGGCGCGCTCGGCGGTGCGAACGGTATCGTGCGCTGCCGTCGTTGTGCACGCTCGGCGACCTTTGAGGATTCCCGTGCTGAGGCTTGGGAGGACGGTGATGGTCTGCGCTTTGTCGGTGGTGATAACGTTACTGTCGTTGCTGTGCCGGGTGTCCTGCGCTTCCTGGATGTTGAGCTCGCGGCTATGGGTATCCGCATGAAATTCAAGATCGATAACTAAGACCGGGGTCAGGTATATGCTCACATTATATTGTATATCTCGTTTGCTTTGTTACGCTTGGGGTTTTTGTGTCTGTTGTATACTGTTCACTGGTGGAGTCTAAAAATATTTTGGATCTTTCTTCTTTTGTTTTTTTTTCATGTCATAGATGGAGCGTCTATCTGGTTTGTTATGTTAATTTTTTCTTCACCTTTTCTTATCTGTTTATATTTGTATGCAATGATATGAATTGATTTCTGGAAAGAAGTTACTATTAACCCTTTTTGATAACCACCTTTGTTCCGAGTCGAAGGGTCGTGAAATAAGCTAGTACTATCGAAATAACTTCTGTGCAGTATATTAACGGAGCCTTGAGGTCTCTATCAAGCGACATAACGACGCTGCTAGCCATTTTTATACATGCCCCTCACGCGGGGAATTGCTGAAGCGACGATACAAGATTGCTAAACACAAGATTCACACCCCTTTGGAGATTAGCGCTGTAACTGTATCACTATCTTAAAG
The DNA here is from genome assembly GCF_028828155.1 of Penicillium subrubescens. NCBI lineage: Eukaryota > Fungi > Ascomycota > Eurotiomycetes > Eurotiales > Aspergillaceae > Penicillium > Penicillium subrubescens. The sequence goes on along the minus strand of NW_026643160.1, from coordinate 587,870 downwards.
TTAATATTAGGATATCCTGTATAGTTGTTCAAAAGTCTGAGTCTAGAAACCAGAGGAACGGACTAACTAGACATGCTTCAAACACTCTTTTTGAGAGGTCTTTCTAAATGTCTTTCGGATTATCTTTCCTGAAAGCACAGACACCGTTTACTTTGACACTGCGAAGATGATTTTGAATATCTGTCGGGGATTCAACCTATAGAACTCTATTGTAGAAGATAATGATGACTCGATCCCTTTGACCTCGATAGGGTTTGCAGGGTTTGTCGTCTTCTTTGGTCCTGCATGAAGCAGGCCGGGGATTTCCTGCCAGGTCCAGGCCTATTCCTTTTTTTTGTGCTTCAGGGCCTTATAGACCCTGTTCTGTTCCCTTCTGCTTCTTCTTCCTTTCCTAGTCGTCTTCGTCTCCTTTTCTAGATAGACCAATTGACTCAGTCTCCCTCTTCTCTCTTCGCTTCCTGTGCCAGCAGTGCCGTGGGCACTGTCAGATAATAATACCATTACAACGCTAAACCAGAATAAGAGTTGTATTGTCGATTTAGCAATAGTGTATCGTCGTTTACCTCATGTGGGGGCCGAGACAGTCTGGGATTAGACCGAGTGCATCTTGTTAGTAACATCATCGAGGGTTCCATTCCACATAAGGAGCAGAACCGACCAAATTTCGAAATCGAAAACATCAGCAAGCCTAGGGCTTGAATAGAGCCCGGCGCCCGCCAACAAATCTCCTTTTTCTAATTTATGCGCCTAGTATAAACTGGGGCGGCCTTTTCAGCTGAGCCTGCCCCGCATCACCCATCAGCCTCAGCTTCGCTCGAGAAACACATTACGGAATGGAAACAGAAGACCCGCTAGATTTCGTGCACGCTGCCATGTCCGAGTCGCTACTATCGCGGCTTTATTGGGCGTTGAGTCCAAACGAGCAGTTTGCGGCCGTTTTGGGGCTGGACCAGGAGAAGCAACTGGGTTTGCGAATATCGAAGCTATACGCAATGCAAGTATATCTCACAGCTGTACTTGACACGAACGAAGACTGACGAGTTTCATCTAGTGGCCACACCCAGTATCAAAAAATGGATACCCCTTTCTTGAATCGATAACAGAATCCTTCCCAGGCACAATGTGTCACGAAAAGGCTCGAATTAAAATTCAAAAGGGACTTGATCAGCTCACAACACATTCTCGCAATGCCGAGGAGGTCATTGTTCATATCGAAAAATTTTCAGCACATGAAGAAATAGTGGGAGCAAAGGAGAGTTTGAAACCCTCGAATGATGCACCAAAAGGCAACACCATTAGCACAAGCATCACTGTGACTAGTGCATCTAAAGTTTCTGATACTCTTAATCTAAGTCAACTCGAACGCGTTGCACCCACCGCATCTTCTACAATCTGGGTCACGGCAATAGACCTCGATTATCCACGCCCACCTCGAGTTGCAAATGGTGCGCATACCTTCCGATGCCCGTGTTGTTGTGAAGTACTGCCTGCCGAGAACGCAGACAAAACAGATGGAGGTGGGTGAGAACCTTGACATGAGTCTTATGACAGGTAAACTGATAATAAACTAGGAAACACGGATGATTTGAGTCCCTACACCTGTATTTTAGCCAACTGCGATCAGCCCGACGTCCTTTTTAATACGAAGCAAAGCTGGCAGCAACATCTGCTGAAGGATCACAGCAGTCTGATATACTGGATATGCTTTACATGTGGCGACGGGTCTCAATTCATGAGTAAGGAAGCTTTTGTGCAGCACATAAACTCCAATCATGCAGCGACTATTCCGTTAGACAAAATCCAAGTTCTTCTCGAGTTTTCGCAGAAGAATACACCAACTGAAATCCGACATTGCGCCCTTTGCAATTGGCTAGAAGAAGAAGAAGAAGAAGAAGAAGAAGAAGAAGAAGAAGAAGAAGAAGAAGAAGAAGAAGAAGAAGAAGAAGAAGAAGAAGAAGAAGAAGAAAGGGTTGAGATGGATAAAGGTGTGTTGCTCCATCATATTGCCAAGGATATACATTCTTTCTCGCTCCGTGCATTGCCCTAGGCAGACGGTGACAGAGAAGAAAGCAAGGAGAGAATACGGGACAGCTCTGAAAAAGTTTACGAGTGGCTGGTCAAGAATAAGATCCAACCCAACCCTGGTATGGAACCGATATCACCTCGACGCGAGAAAGAAGTCCGTCAATGTGGTTATTTTCGACAAAATGGCTACTTTGCCGGCAGCTCAAAAGCGTCGTCTTTCAGCGAGATTGACTCTGTCGGATCGAGAGATAACGAACTGGAAGAATTAAGAGCGCTGGGGGAACCAGTCGTTCATGACGGTCCCTTGGAATCTGAGCCGGCATTCCTGGAAGAAAAGGACGTCGAAGAAGATACACAACAACTCTCTGGCTCCGCAACGGCTGATTTGAAAAGCCCACAAGACTACACCGTGGCCTGTGTGTGTGCCCTACCTATTGAATTAATTGCTCTTCAAACATTTCTTGAAGAAATGCATGAATGCCCTCTCGGAATCAGGAGCGATGATCCGTACGATTACGGGTTCGGTAAAATCGGGAGCCATAATATGGTCATTTCTGTTGTGCCATGGAGCGAGGATGGAAGAGTACTCGAAGACATCTATGGCTTTTGCCATTCAAAATCTGAGCCAAAGCTTTCCGAATCTTAGCTTTAGCCTCATGGTCGGTATCGGCAGCGGTGTACCCAGCCCAAAAAATTATATTCGTCTGCGAGATCTTGTGATTGGCGTTCCAAACGCTAACCATGGTGGTGTCCTGCAGTATGATCTTGGCCAGTCGGCACAGCGTCAAGGTTTCCAGCTCATTATGTCTTTCGATTCGCCGCCACCGGTCCTTCTTACAGCGGTAACTGCCCTCAAGGTTAAATATGATATCGCCACCAATGGTATTGTTGACGCGATTATCACGGTCCTTGAAAAGAATCCAAATTTATGGAAGGAATTTCAACCCCAAATTCTGCGAGGGATCGATTAATATCAATGTCACATGGTCCATCCTCAACATGCTGAACATATTTCTCGGGGGTCCAAGGATGATCAATCTTGCTTGATTTCGCGAGACCCTCGCAATGAATCCAACACAACTGAGATTCATTATGGCACGATCGCATCAACAAATCATGTCATGAAAGATGCAGCGATCAGAGATCAAATAGCGGCACAAGATGGCGTACTTTGTTTTGAAAGTGAATTGGCTGGGCTTTCGCCGCGTTTCCTTGCCTGGTAATCCGGGGCATCTGCGACTCCGCAGATTCACACAAGAATGGAGATTGGTAGGGATATGCCACTCTGCCGCAGCAGCGTATGTTAGGGACCTCTTACACTGTGTTCCACCATAGAAGTGGAAGTGAGACGTACAAAACGTCAACCCCGCGGGGATGTGAGACTTATCACCCTAGGAGGCAAGAACTCCGGAGCCGAGGATTATGCATTGGAACCTTAGCAGTCTTGTCAGTCCATTGTCTGGGACAAGGGGTCGAACTCTACTATACCACGACACCTATCATTAAGGTCACAGGGAAACATAGGTGAACAACATGGTGGTATATATCTGCAGAAGAGGGGTACTTGAATCTAAAGCTTTGACACAGAGGCTATACATAAGCCATAATCTCCACTAGACTTTTTCTTAGGCTTTAATGGATCTATGAGACCTATCTTGGAATGCAACACGCATCTTCTCTTGTAGACTTCATAGGTAATCTGAATTGATTGCATTATGAATTTTCAGATATGCCGACATCCTACCAATATTAACGTCGTTGCGTGCGAGAATTGAGCGGCGTCGTACTGGTCTGATTGAGCATTGAATGTAACATACTGCAAAATAGGGATGCTGTCGCCCCATTTTGAACTGGTAGATAGATTATCACGGTTATCAGTCAGTATATCTCACTACCGTTACCCTTCTGCTATGCCACATCCATCCATCACCTTGGTGATGCTGGGGATGATGGATTGATAAAGGTATTTTTCAGGGAAATTTGAAGAAAAAGCTCGGGTATAATACTCAGAAAAAGGCTTTGAGTACTTATGGCTGTACTCAGAGTGTACAAATGTACTTGGTATAGTATCTACTATGGCACGGTACTTGTGTCAGTGTTGATCACCTCAGCCCCACTGCAAAAAGGACACTAACAAAATAACCTCCACTCTGCATCTCCGACGTACCCCGCTTCAACCAGCAAAGACTCAGGTTCATCATGGCCTCGTCAAACCAAAGAAGCAGTCCTGCCATGTCGCATTCAAGCGCTGGCACAAAGTCTCCAGCAGCACAGCATTCTACAGTGCCCCTGGACTCATCGCGCTACGCCTCAGCCATGAACGACTCCGACCAACCCATTGAGCTCTCCGGCCCCGATCACAAGCCCGCATTCCCTCCCAAATACACGAAACGTCCTCCCTCCTATTCAAATTCGACTTCCCAACAGCCGTCGGCCGAGACCTACTCAAGCCGGGACCTCGGGACGGGCCGCTTGTATTATCACAACCAAGGACCTGATGAACATCGCCCCGCGCCGCAGTTCACACAACCCCAACAAGAATATTACCGTCCACAGCCGCCCCGACAACCCGTGCAGCCTAATGAACATCAGCCGGCGCACTATGCGGTACGGGAGCAATATTACCACGGAGGACAGGCTCAACAGCCACCGGCGCAGAGAACGGATGATTATTATCATGCCCAGCCTCATGCCCACGCCCAGGCCCCGCCGCAGCAATATTACCAAGAAAGGGGACAAAGTGATTATTATCCGCCGCGGCAGTCTGTCGATCAGCAGCAGTACTATCAGGCTCCTGCGCGACAGGTGCCGCAAGGAGGAGCGCAGATCAAGATTGAGCCTGATATGATTGATCAGTTGATATCTCGGGCTACGCCAGAGAAACAGAATGTTGGTGGAAAGAGCGGTCGGAATTGATAGGAAGTGGCAATGATATACTCTGTAAATTCTATGGAGGTAGCGTTGGTAAATTATTTTGTACTAAGCAATGTGTGATTTGGATCGAATGGGAGGCCATCAAATGCCCGAGAAAGTATTTTACTTCTTAAATTTGTTCCGGAATTGTTCTTCTGAATTAGGGGAATCTATCAATTTGTACATCCGCCTTATCCTAAATGAGTTGATCCCGAAATATGCAACTCTCTAGACCCGTTACCGTCAACTACGCTCCGAATAAGGTGTCGCGTGCTGTACACAAACACGCGAGATGCTTTCGCAGGAGCATTCCCATTCCCTTAATCACTCCTATTTTTCGAAACTGATATACATATCACGTAACCGAGCTTGCGAGATCCAGGCGACAGCATAACACCGGAAGTTTTCGAAGGCTATTACAATTTAAACTTCGATTTGTGATTTGCGAGGACTGACAAATAATTCCTCGGGGACCTGTACATTCAAAATTGATGGAGATACTCTCCTGATGGCAGCTTCCTTGTTTGTTCAGGCCCTGCGCCTTGTTTTTCGGCCTATAAGAGGCCTTCGCTTCTCCCTTTCCCTTCCATCCCCTTGGAGAGATCTCTAGGTTGAATGATTGACTCCTTTCCACCTTCTGATTGCTGGTGTCCTTTTCGGAGTGGTGCCAGTGCGCCATCAAAAGCTTCTGTGTATAGAGTCGTTTTTACAACACTGATAGTTCTAGTTTTGATCGGTCAGTTGACCCCGGTATAATCAAGGTGAGCCTGCTCAGCGAGCGCCTGACAATGGTCAACATAAAGACTCAAGTCGCCGGAAACCCTCGCCACGTCTATATTTCCATTACCCTGAAATAGACCTCCGTCATGTACTACTAAGTCATGTCTCCATAAGCTGGAGGCCGCCTTCGGCATCTCCAATATGAAGCAGGCCCTCATCTAGCGAACTCCGCCTTGTTGTCGATATCTAGGCTATGTATGCTGTCTTGACTTCTTTCTTCGAATTATACGGCATTGGACCTCAAGACCATGAGTCAACCGTGTACGGAATATGGAACGCCATTCGGAGCCTACGTCGCCCTGTCGGACGAACTAGACTTTCTCGTCGATTGCGCCGGTGTTCCTCAGAAGCAAAAGCGCATCCTATGGCCAGTCGACTCTGTCAACAATGGCGACATCCGCCAGAACCGAGTCCCTGCCGGAAACCTCCCGATACTTTGGATTCATGGGCTTCCGCAGTGTCCCGTTACCCAAGGATACATAACCTGTGCCCAAGACCAGCATACCTCCCAGAGAAGCGAAAACGGCTTTGCACCCACCACGACATTGCAATTTTGAGATATGTCGGAGCTTATCGCACGACAAGAGATACTGCCAGAATGATCCAACTTTCCGTTTCGCAAAAGGTCTTTCTGTGTGTTGGTGGAATGCCCATGTGTTAGAAATGCTTTACCGACGAATTGTGGTCAATGTTTTGGCAATGGACCAATTACATACACTCATTTGAAGGTAGACACTAATTGACACCATTTTTGTGTAACTTGCTCATATAGAGACTTCTCCTGTATCATAATGCTGAATCCATCTGCTAATTTTGTCTGCGTGCCGGCCAAGTAGCTAGTGGGTGCAAGGGGATCCGGAGCAGATACATGCTGAGTTCGACAAAAATAGTCAAAGATGGTCCCTACCTGTTGCTGTGAAGTTTTCAGCGTATGTTAGGCCAACTTTTCGGGCGACCTAGACCCCTGTCCACTTGTATCATGACAAAAAAACGGCCCCGGGAAGGTGGTCTGGGTGAACTTCTCCAAACATTGTAGTATCCCAAAACGCCGCAGTAAAACCCCGATCCAGCTTCACGAGTAAAACTCTCAATGAATAGCTCAGGAAAGTGCCAGTATCACCGCATACGAAGTGAATATGATGGACTGGGATCGAAGTCCGAAAGAGTAAAATCATTCAAAATACGCAACTCATTGTGACGATCGACCGTTATCCTTATAAGCACATCGAGCTTAGCAAAGTTTGTGGTGACGGGACAGGTGTGTGAGATTAGTCGACCTCCGTCTTGAAAAGGAATGGCTGTGAAGGAGGAATGGTCTAGACCAAGGTCCGAGCTTGAACCTCCGCAGTATTCAGCGATTAGGCAGACTTGCAGAATTTGCGAAAATCATGGCTCGCTCACGTCGTGGGAAGAGTATGGAATTAGTCTGTCCGCGTCCTTGCATGTAGGCCAGAAAGCAGCAAAACGTGTACTTGCAGCTCAGTGAGAAGCATATTCGATCCACACTCGGAAGGAAGGCGAGAATAGCCATGATCAATTCAGGTGGAAGGGTATCAAAGGAGTTGAACTTTGATCGATCATTGAGAAAAGAAGGGTGCAGCACAGAACGAAGCCTTTTCGCGACATTTTGGTTAATACTTGGGGACATTTTGGTGGCGTTTGTGGTGAGTCGCTAAGATTCAATGGTTGATTAGAGGAAGAACCCTGATCTAGAAAAGAGCGATAGTCGATCTGACTATTGTTCTAGAATTTGGACGTCATGGTCGACCTTCTATACCTATTCTGGGCCCCCGATCTATACAAGGCAGGTTCAGCCCCGCTTCCTGGAGTGTGGCATATGGCTAACCTTGATTGGGCAGTCCGCAACTACATCGAGGTGACCCGACAATACGTTATGTCGAGCCTGTATTTCTAATGCTCAGAGCGATATGGGGCTGCGCTGTATAAGCTGCCCGGCAGTCATGGTCACTGAAGTATGAAAATAATGGCGGATCTGGAAATGGCGACTAGGTGATCCGGGTCAGACAGAATCCGCACCAATTTCTCAACCCCATAATCCCAGTCTCCAGACTGGTCACCCGTATCACCCACACTCACCCTAATATGAATTCCATTTTCAAACCCAGGGCCTATTGTACAAGAAGATTGTCCGAACGGGAGAGACACGTGACTCTAGGGACGGACGAGACCACCCCGCAGATGAATACGAGCTTCATCAACAAATTATTTTATCATCTTTTCTACCACGAGCTCACATCATGGTTGCTGAATTTAATGTCTACTGCGCGATATGTTGCTGTCCTCTCGGAGGCTCGTGTGAAGTCGGCTCTACCAACCCCTGGCACCTAAAACTACGCCGTGCACGCGTCGCGAGAAGGACTTATTCACGCCGCACAGGAAGTCTTTACTACGAAACAGATGAAGAGGAGGAGGATGAGAAAGAAGAAAGGCTTTCCAAGATGCCATGGCTCCGAGAGACGGCAGAAGCAGACGTTGACGAGGACACTGCTTCAGTCAACAGCGACGACTATGATCACAGTTACGATCCGGATGTCATCAGCCCAGAGGACCTCTCCTGGCTGAACACTGTGTTCGCCCTGGGAATCGCTCATCGCAAACCTGGGCCCAGGACGTGCGTTATGCCTTATTTACTAGATTTCCCAGTGACTGAGTTGACTGTTAACAGATATATGTTGTGTGATTGTTATTATGACGACCGGGTAAGCATGCAATTCGAAGTCACGCCGCCGATTTAAGGGAGGACGTTAAATTTTTAACGAATAATATCGATAGAACCGGGTTTACATTCACGACACAGGCATTAGGACGCCCCCCTACCCCTACTATTAAGTGAAGTTTTCTAATACCTAGCGATACTTACTAGACCCTGACGACTCCGATGAGCAATCACGTTATTTCGCGTAAGCTCCCTGCACTCTCTCACATATGACGTGAATCCTTCACTTACATCCTTCAGCTATGGCGTGTCTGATTTAACTGATCCTCCAGTCTTCCCGGTTCACTGGGAGTGTATCGTATTGCTCAGTCGAGCCATTGGCATCTCAAGTGTCGCCTCTATCCAAAAGAACGTCCTTTATGACGTGATGCTTGATTTGGCAGATTTTAGTTGTCTGAATCTGAGCTATGGTGATATCACAGGTCCAGACCAAGACTGGCAATGTATACCCGGCGAGGAGGTATGAATTATCGTCGCGCTGATTGTTCTGACCTAACGGGCTTTCACTAGTATTCCGTGGTCTGTCCTACCCTAGAGTTTGACATGGGACATCAAATCATTGTCGACTTTGAAGCCGGCCTATTCGAAAGCCAGAAACCCTTAGAACTAGGCAACAAAGTGATCAAAGATCCGTTCACGAACATGCCTTACGATGTCATATATCTTATTCTTCAGTATTTACCTGGAGATTCGATAATGGCGCTCAACAGGGCATCCTGGGCAATCCTCACACTTACTCGAAGCAATTCGTTTTGGAAAAACCGTCTCGCGGGGGACATGGTCTGGCTTTGGGAGCTCCAACAGTATTTTGAGAGCCCCGAGTCCAGTAGAGTGCGAAATTATAAGTCTCTTTACTTGTGGCTGGATAAGAAGACTCAGCCATTGTATGGACTGACTGGTACCTTTATGGGAATTGCCAATCGGAGACGCATATGGGGGCCCTGTACAGAACTGGCAGAACGATATCATAGAAAGCTACACGGTTCGCTCCAGTGACAAATGTCCCTCAATGCCCAGCTACGGCGCTACTTGGATAGAGATATGGAGTAGTGTAATTATGGCTACATTGGTCAGGCAAGAAGAAGAAACCTTCTTGGTATCCCGCGAGAGATCGGAGTCCGACCGCCCCGAGGTCTATCCTTGAAGCGATCTCAAAGCATCGTCCTATGCGTTTTATGTTTTTCGACAAATTTTCCGTCTGGACTTTACGGTGCCTGATCTAGTGCATATGCAGAGAGTGGCGCTTCGCAAACTCTTTTGGATGGAAATGTGCCGGCTTGGAAGGTCTGGGATTGCTATCTCAGAAATTAAGAATATCTCCGACGTATTGAACCATACAAATAGGGTCAGGTTAATGGCACTACATGAACGTTACTCGCACTACAAACTAGGCCCTTTTCGGTTAACGTCCGCCCCCACCACCAAAAGGTACATTTAAGACCTACAGAAATATCCCTATCTTTATGTGTAGTCATATTCCTCTGGTTCTTATGATAAAGAGCCATAATAATTATCGAATAATAGGTAAACATATAGTAACGTGCTCGAAGTAAATACTGACCCTAAGAGCGACCGCAAAAAAGGGCTTATTATTCATAGAAATATCTAGACAGAAGCCTTGGTAGACCGGAGTTGTTGTTTTTAGGTGTCGGATGTACCTTTTTGGTGGTGAAAAGTTGCCAAGGCGGGTACTGACCCAAAAAGGTTTAGTATGTAGTGCGAGTAACGTTCATGTAGTGCCATTAACCCGACCCTACAAATATGCCTTGGGACAGCCACCAAGGAACGTATACAATGTATATCAGCGACTGAACTAGCTTGATATAGTGTAGCCTCCAAGGGATTGGTCGCCCAAACAGGTGGGGAAATTGGCATCCAAGAAATTCTCAAAAATGGTTTCAAGAGAATCTTCTCCCAAAGTCGACAAATCCCGATTTTCGAAAAGATGGTCAACGCCAGACCAGAACGATGTCCCAGATAATGGGTCTTCCAAGGTATTTAGACTGCCCTCGGAAGCGTTCGGATTATCAAAGTAGCTTGTGTCGGTTCGCAAAGTACTATCGTTGACATTCGAGAGAATTGGAGATTGCGGAAGTGACGATCGAGTCCCCAAGACCCCATTCAACTGACTTGTAGGCGGTTGTGATCTGGATTGTCCCTGGGTTGCAGGACGTTGAATATTTTCCAGGGCTTGCTTGCCCAGACGCATCATGACTGCTGCGAGCCACCAGATACAACTAAGCGATTTCAAACTCTGGTGGAATATTGAAAGATTATCCCTTGCCAGGAGTTGATGACTTGTTAGCTTTGCTTTTTGTAACTGCCTGTAGGTGATCGAAAAGGCGAGGGAAATGCTGTAGGCAGATATTGGCAGAGGAGAAAGTTCCCTAATATCAGTTCGTCGGCAGGTCGCTGCGAGGGCTAGGATGGCCTGACTTTGATGGATCCTGCACTCTCGTGAAGGATAGCGGCCTTGAAGTTCGGCCGAATATGTGCCAAGAATAATGGTAGCGTGATAATAGAGCTCAAGCGAGTCTGGGTACAGTTGATAAGTTATCATGCAAAAGATTCTCGAATATAGAACGTACTCACCCAGCAGCAGCGGATCAGTATCCCACGCCTCGGACGTTTCAACAAACTCCTCAAAGAGAGAAAGATCTGGATATTGATCTTGGGTCCCCTCGAGCCTTGGTCTGTAAGTTCTGATAACACGACCCAGTTGATTTGCAATGAGAAGCCATATCCGTTGCGGCGGTTTGAACAAAGGAAGCACATCGGTCACTTTCTGTCCGTGATCACAGTCATGTATCAATACCGGTCTTCCTTCCACGACCGAGCTCCATTTATCAAGGCTCCATAGACACCAAAAGAGAGATTGAGCCTTCGGCGAAGTCTCGCTATCAGCTCGCCGAAGATGTAAGCCGATAGACCACGCATGGTGAATAGCTTGAGTCAAAGTTAAAGAGCTTTCCTCTGATCCGTTGCGGCCCCATTCGTGGAGTGATAAAAGAGCAAGGATCCGTATTATGAGCAACCTGTTCCCATCTCTCCTGTGAGGCATGTTCTCCAGTATATCTTTGTACAGCCGTTGGCCAAACTTGTTGACAGGCAACAGCGTCGCGTCCGACCCTAGAAGCAGGAAAGGCGTCGCACTCTGGTCCTTTGCTGCAACAAGACAGATAGCTTGAAGAAGCGGATGAGGCAAAGTACCATTTTCAAATTGAACACGGGTGTCATCTTCGTCCACTAATGGCAACAGCGGGTGTACGCGGGAAAAGAATATTTCCATCAATGCAACTTGGCTTCCTCTTGAGGGCAAGATCCCCGGATATGCATGCTGTTGAGGAGTTGGCGACCTTTGCGGTCCACTTTCTTTGGGTGTACTGTTCTCTTCATAGGACCAGGCTCCCAGATCTCCTTCGCGGGATTGGCCACTGGCTAGCCTAGGTTGCGGAGGTTGCGGATTGTTCTGCAACGCTACCAAAGGACTGGTATAGCACAAGAAACGGGGAGTACCAAATTCCCTCCTGGCGCGATCGCTAATGGTAGTAGATGTGTCGGGAGAATTTTGAGCCTCTTGCCCGTCAAGTTGTGGGGATAAATCCCGCCCTGCTGGACTGTCCGATGTCGCGAGAGTTGCCTTTTGGTGGGCAACTTCCTCAACTTGACTGTTCAGCGGCTCCGACAGCCTTGCATGCGATGATTGGTGATCTGAGCCAGCTGAGATTCCGTGGAAGCACCGTTTCTAGCCTGAGGTTAGCATGTTTTTTGGAGTCAACTACTACCCTCAGTATCTTGATCCCAGCCCGCACCTTTTTCTGGCGGCACGGTGTGCACGCCCGACGAGGCCTTTTTACATTTTGGCCATCTCGTCCGACCAAGAACGTGAGTTCCATTGCACTAGCCTGTATCCTTAAATTTATCGGAGTTGCCAGTTGATGTCGGATGGGCAGTCCTGCGAAACGAGGCGGAGATGGAGGTAAATAGGCAAGTGGCCGCTGTAAGCGGCCACTTTCCCAAAGCGGCAGTCATCCCAGATTGGAAGGTCGGGCAACACTAGACACAGATGTGTAGCCCCCACTAACCTACTTTCTAAATCTAGCTAGACTGTGACATCTGAAGCTACGTTCTAATCACTAGTACGAGGCAAAACGCTTGGCCATGCAAGACAAAAGTTTTCATGAGTTCCCGAGAATCCCTACCGACCGGATTTCCTATGCTGGGTCTTGGCTTTCCCTTTCCGTTTTAGTGCTCGGACCCTCGCCGCTTTTGCTCACTGAGTAGATCTGAGCACGTCTCTGAGCGCTCCGATCTGATCAGAGTGTATTATGTAAGCACTCTGATCAGCTACTGAGCAGGTCTGATCCACTCACTAAGCACGTGGCCTAACCAGCACCTCAATTAAAAGTGAACACGCTAGTCGTATCCACAAAATCAGAAAAGCACTAGTATCAACAATTTGATATTCCGTCCTAGACGCTTGCTGCTATTCACTGCATCACAATGAAGCCTATTGGTTGATCACACTGTCAATTAGACTATATGCTCCTAGGAACCCTTCATCTACTGGCTCTACTATAGGCCTCTTATTATAGTATTAGTCCTGATATATTTAGACGGTCTGCTCTAAACTAGAATAGCTTGCCCTGAGTAATCGCCTGCTAGAGAAGAACTGTCTAATACGTAAGAGCCAAGTCTAGTATCTCACTTTTGAGCGTATATATCAGAATCCTGTTCTTGCAATCTCTTTTAGTCCGAATACTACCGTTCCGATTATATTGCTCCTAGGAACCCGGGGGGCCCTATCTTACTCTACTACGCTATAAGCTATCTGTCGGATTCACGCCGCGTGCATAAACCCTGAGGCGTGTGCTTGTAGGCGCACACAGGTCGATCGAATATGTTATGATATATCCTGGCATGAGGTTATTCCCAAGTGTTGGTGCCTCAGGCTTCCCGGGCCTGATAAGCCGTCAGGCTTTCTGTGGAGGTTCGCTGGGGCTTCGGCATCAGTACGTGTACGAACTCCTGCAGGGAACACCCTTGACAGAGGTTACACAAGCCTCGTGTTTCACCCCGCTCCCATTTCCCTACCAAGGATACATCTCCTTCCTGTTTGAGTGATGAGACTGTATATAAATTGACCCATGTTGAAGAGGTTTTGCGATCCTCAAGGAACAGTTCTTGACCTTTCTACACTATTGACTTGGCTCCATTTCTCCTACCTGATTGACAGGCCTCTATCCTGACTTATAGAGTATATCCTTACACAGAGCTCCTAGTACACGTATCCTAAGCTAGTTCAAAATTGGAGTAAATTTATATGGCGTATCGCTTCGAAAGATTTGAGCCAATGCGGTCATCTTAAACTAAGAACTTAGGAGTATAAATCCTCCTTGAAAGAGTTGAGGCTACGCGACCGAAAGAAAAACGTTGACTCTGACGCAACTAAACCAGAAAATGTGGTGGACTTGGAATCTCTGAGTGGTTGCCTATTTTTCCCCATCAAAAGTCAAAAAAATCTCCGTCGTTGCACCCTAGATTGATAAGACAAAGGCTGAGCCGAGACCGGAAGAAAAAAACAGATTGATTAGATCGATATCCTCCCTTGGCATGTTAAGCGACCTTGGCAGACTGGGATTGGCCGCTTGGTTCTCTTAACTTTCCTGGGTTGGAGTCTCATGACCGAGTATAAGAAAAGTGGCAGGAAGAATTTACGCAAGATGACCCAAGAGAAAAAAAAGATTCTGAAGCTTCGTATCCCATCGAAATAGGGCATCGGTATAAGATACGAGTGGTGGGTGTGGGGTGGTTGCTTTTATTGCCCGACCGAGCATTCCACAGCCTAGACTTTACAACTTGTAAATAATAGTCTTTGCGGACATGATGAATGTCCAATTACCTTCTCGTCACGAGTCTTAGAAGTCATTAGAATGGGCGATCGTCAATTTCTCTCTAGTTGAACATATTCTCATTCGAATAATCCTTGACGGCGATTGCCGGTCGGGCTATGAGGTCAGTGAAAGCGCACGCACTTTTGATTGGGTGCCCACCGAACCAAAACGGAGCCCATTCAACCATGTAGACTTAGGTACCCGCACCCGATCAAGGAACTATCATTTTGAAACCCTTACTACTACCTTGATTTAAGACCAATTCTTCTGAACTTGTAATGCTTTCTTACCTAAATACTGGTTCCCGACGTACCACAATCTAGAGTTCGTAGCCCGCCGGAAAGCGTAAAAAGAATGGGGTGTATTCAATCAAATCGAACGGACCTAAAATCAGAAAAGCAGGGCCGTACAAAATAAATCCAATCGACCACCATTCTATTTACCCCCATAGGATATGCAGTTTTAGATGGGCGACAAAACGTACCTAGATTAACGAATTCGAGAAATTCAATTAAGTAACGGTGGAAAGCGATAGAAATAGGAATGAATTGAAGCATAAAGAATTCAAATGAAATGGAGGATGTTTAGTCCTAGGTACCTATATCGTACCACACAGACTTATTTATCTTTTCTTCAAACATTTGGTAAATAGTTCGGGGTCTAGCTATATTGAATCAAGTTTTGCTTTAGCTCTTCACACATATCACCAAAACAAATTATCATCTTGATACAGCCTATGGCAAAACCAATGCTCCAAGACAAAGAGCATGTGCAATGAGATGTAACCACGGGCTGGCAAAGACATTTTGGATATTTTCACTTTGGTGAATGCGGGAGGCTGCTCTGCACAGCGGTCCGATATGGTATATTGCGAGAGCTCTTCCGATATGATGTTCAAGCGAGATATATGCGACATTTGGGATGGACGATTTCATGCTCAGCAAAACAGCAATGACCACATTAGTACAGCCAAGTAGCAGTCCATATTGGCGAATGATGGCTTGTACTTGTGGTTGAGGCGCGGGAAGGGTGGCAGATGGAAAGAAGAGGAAGCCGATTGTTGCGGGTGTCTCGATCACCAGATGGAGCAGAAGACCGAGCGATGGGGGCGAATGGGGCGAAATGGCCTCGACGATGGACCTCATATTATTATTGTACAATTGAAGGGAGTAAGGAAAAGGAAACAAAAATATTTGTATGGTTGAGGTATCTATGCTATATGAGCCATGTTGGGGGGAACACGGCAGGATCAAATATCAGGGCCTATCTATTGCCAAGACTTCTACAGGGCTTAACTTTTTAGGGACACTTTTCTGGGAGCACAGGCCCCGTGGCATCGGTCATTCAGAGATCGAAATAAAATATTACGATATCTGGAATGATCAGCGGACCATGTTGTATAAAGACCCACTGTGTTGTCAGTTATTATTACTGGGAAGGGAGTGGGTTTCAAGTGCTAAATAAAAGGTCACAAGAAAGGATCAAAGATAGTCGAAATAATGGAAGGGGCATATGAGAGTGTTAGGAAACTCGATGCTTTTTCCAGGCTGATGCGATTGTTGACGATCGGCATTCAGCTGATATGCAGGTTGATGCATGTGTGCTTGCTAGCGAATCGATGGTTTATGCACGCATATGTGTTGACAATAAATTGGTAATTTATAAAAGGGGCTGGTTAGTTATTGAGCGCGTTAAAGCAAAACTGGCTGTTCATCGGGTAGCTACGAGAAATTCCTCGTATGAGGCAGAACAGGAAATACGATGGTACGCTTTTCTTCATATGCGGATAGGAATTCGAAGATTTTTGTATCCGTGACTATCTATTAAAAGTAAGCGATGCTTAACCTCTCTTCATGGATGCCGGGTTTTATATGATAATCAAAGTGCTGAGACTAACAACGCGTGGTCCTGTCCGTGGTATAGCCGTTTAGCGATTTCAGGAGTTCATAGCCGTCTCAAAGCGAATCGGGAAACCATAACTTAAGGAAGCTTTCGACTTTCGGAATATTAAATGAAGGGAAATCCTCGCCTATTACGGCGATACGTTTGATACCCGAGACCGATTTCAATACACCGCCGTCTACGATACTCGCTATTCGATATTTATTCATTGTGACGAAGTTTTGTGGCTTTCTTAGAAAAGGTATGGGACCGCCCCAAAGGCACTGTTATAATCTATTCAGAATTTACACAGAACTCCTAACTGTCTTAAATTTAGCATATCAGAGTCCGTCTATAAGATCGCCTGGATACGATGAGGCATTGTATTTGATAATTTCTGCAGACCTCGGTGATCTATAGCATGCCGTACTTCTTTAGCTGCCTCAATTACATTGCTCTACTGTCCCCTACATAATTTCTATGTAATGATATGATTCCTCAGTTGATAAATTTGTCGGCAAAAATTGGCATGAATTCAACGTATTAGAAAGAAAGAGGCTATCCCGGGCACGCGGACTCGGGCGACATCCACATACAATGTCTCCAAGATAAGTCCTGCTTAACATCGACATGCTCACATCCAGTGGTTATGCTTTGGTCAGCACCACCATCTCCATAGTAATACCAGGTCCAAAGGCTGCGGCGATGAGCTTGTCTCTTCGGGTACCACATTTTTCATCTTCGTGCGCCAGCTTATCCATAATGCTAAGCACTGTGGAGGAACTGCTATTGCCTCGTTTCGTATAGACCTCATAGCTCTTCCGCAAATGGTGCGTTGATAATCCCAGGACCTGCTGACCGAGAGCGAGAATGCCATAGCCACCAGGGTGTAGCGCCCAGTCATAGGTAGTGGGGTCAAAGCTTGATGGGCTCTCGCGGAGGGATTTGGTAGACGTAATGAGTCCCTCAAAGCCTGACGGTAAACTTGATTTGACGTGCTTAGGAACATCCTTCGATATGACTGCAAGGTAGCCTGGTTACTTGTTAACCAACTCTGCCGCTGTAGCAAGAGTCTTCTAGTCGGCCATGATGTCACTCTTGCACTCACCTGATGGGCCAACATTGTACTCAAGACAGCCACCTGAATTCTCAACCTGAGTAGTCTGAGAATTGAGAATGTTCCATAGAGGAGCTCTTTCAGATTCCTTGATGCCAATACCATTGCTAAGCACCATCGCACTGGCACAGTCCCCAAAAAGTGTGAGCCCAACGTTAGGTCTTTGTTCTTTGACGAGATCTTCTAACTCTCTTCGGATAAAAATAGATGGGATTTCGCACGCAACCACAAGAGCCCTGGCCGGCTTGTCCTGATGTGCAGCGCCGAGAAGGAGCTCATTTGCTGTTCGAAGTGCTGCAACACCACCAGCGCAGCCAACCCCATGGAGGAGAGTGCGCTGCACAGATTTTCCAAACCCCAGTCTTTGGGACAGGAAAGATTCAAACCCTGGATTGGACGTGTTTGTACAAGTGACTGCAACAATATGGGTTATATCACCTGGTGAGCCGCCCCATTCTGCCAAGGCCTTCTTAGCAGCCTCTTCAGCGAGGGGAATGCCGTATTTCTTAAAAATCTCATCGCAATCTGCGATACTCGGTGTATTGGGTTGGTGCCACAGTGGGTGACTACGCGGTATAGCGCTATAACGCTCTTCTATCCTGGACTTCGCGTTGATCTCCAATGTCTTTTGGAGACTGGAGCGCCGCATATGAGATTAGTACAGATAATGATGAAGGAGAGAACAGTTGGGTTAGACTTACGCAGGACTATCGGCGTAGTGCTTGAAGGCTATTTCCGCCAGGCCCTCTGGACCCATCCTGTTAGAAGGATATTGTGTTCCTGTACTAACAACAGAAACTGCAGGAATTGCAGGAGTCTCGTTGCTTGTCACATGATGAAGCTTTTCCTTGCGCTGCGTAACACGCTTTAAGTAGGATCTCCATGAATGGAAGATGTTGCACAACGCCATTGTAGAAAAAGGAAGTCCTCGAAATGAAAAACAGACTATAGCTTAAGACGTTTAACTCACACCCACAGGGACTCACAGGAACGCAATTAGCCTACGTCTTATATAGTTCTGAGTGCAGATCTGCGGTACGCCTGCCCAAATTGCCAATTTGGATGATTAATCACTCTCAAGAAGGAAAGGGAAGTTTATCTATGTAGACACGGCACATGGCCATGTTGGCGTGGCTGTCATGAGGCCAAATTAGCTTTTTTTGGTGATAAGAGTACAAAGTCCACAAAGAATTTAGTTAATATTCAGGTGCGTGTGGTTTGGGGCTGAAGAAGCACGTTCAAATGCATTAGCTGCCAGGCTAGGGAATTACTGGACGTCTGCCAAGTAGGCGAACTAGGTTGCTAGATCTATGGAGATCTGGGCGATCACATACCTTTTTGCAGTGGTTCCACTGATCTGTAGATTCCCTCAGGGTCCCTCGCCGTAATCATTTTTTGGACGTTTAAGTTTAGTGGTCTGAATTTCCGATTTCCGATTTTCTGTTGGCGTCAGATAGTTTCCATGGCGTTGCAGATCGAGTGGGCCGTCAAAATTGCGATGCTGGTTCGGGTGACGATCTCCCGAGAGACTCCATCGCAAGGCAAAGCCTTGGTCCGTGTTCGGGATGTCGAGTGAAGAGTGTACGCCGGTTAATGGATGGTCATCTGCCGTGTAGATCGAATCAATTTTGTTTGAAATCGTGGCGTATCTGCAATCATACACCTCATCCCTTGTTTCGCTTACACAGCCCATCCCGAGTCTGCTCGGACTCGCGACAGAATTACACCCTACCTACTCCGTACAGGAAATGAGCAATTAATATTGACCGAGAGCTCACAGGCAGTGGAGCCTTATAGAATAACTTTCATCATAAAAATCCTGCATGCATGGCCAGGTAGCATGGTGCAATGGCACATAATAATAAAGAATCTGCTGGAAAGAGAGTAGATGTGTTTCCCTCATTTTAGGCAAAAATCTGCTTCTGACGACTGCGGCAAATTCGGCGTCCAAACCCCCACACACCCAGCGTTGGAATTCCTTCAGCTACGCTGCTGGGCAGTGGCTAATAGGTAGCCATATCGGAGGCATGGCAAATGCATATTCGGGCACAGGATTTATCGGTAATAATAAGTTCAAAGCGTGTACTTATATAAGAACTGTAAACGTGAACTATTATGGAGGCAGGGCGGCCGGGAAAATACACATGGTGACTTTGCAAAATGGACCTGGGGCGGGCAGTGATTGAGGCCCAGATCTGTTCTCCACTGCATTGACTGGGGAGTGGGTTCATTCCGCGTCGTTGGGCATAGTTCCCCTCGACCTTGGGCATCTTCTTGCAAGTTGACTTCAGTAAACCGAGTCTCTAAGTCTCAGGACTGACTTCGCCGGCTGAAATTTCGTTCAGCAAGACAGATCGGAATGTAGCGCTCCTATCCGACGCAGTACAGTACCCCTGTGAATTGAGCAAATTAGCAAACAGGAACTGCTCCGAAAATCAGATCCTACTTCGAATTGGGGCTGGACGTGCAGGTAGATCAGCTAACGTATTCCACAAGTCAGTCAGCCACATCTCCTGTTTAGCTCCAGTTAAAATACTTCATCGACCTCCAGCCTCTAACTAAAACTCAGCAAAAACCTCAAACGGGTCAAGTAAAAAGTAATGTCATCTGCACTTGTACTCCGTACACGCGGGTGATACACAGTTATCCTTTCCACTTGAAATGCTTTACTCCGTACTGAACCTAATATTATGCAAGATTTCTATCGCAGCTCAGATGCAGGGAAAGATAGAAAGTGCATGCCCTGAATACGTATTTATCCTCTCCTGTCAGTAATCGTAAATTCATTTGCTTATTTGCTTACTATCATTATTTCTCCACATTGGATCGACAGACCCACCTGTTCGCCCACAAACTACGAATCTTATAGGGCATTGTACGGAGTAGTGCAAGTCAAATTAGCCAACTAGAGGTCACTGAGTATCTAGCAGGATTTACTAGGCATTTAATTCGGTTGCACTCGACGTCAAACAGCACGAACCGCAAAATGACCCTTGTCATTTGCAGTCGACGCTGCCAGTCATCGCCGCAAATCGCAAATTTCACAGAATCTGATCTATCGCCTCGCCCCACTGTCAGGGGCTTTCTGTACCCTACTGACCTTGTTATCCTTTTCTAGTCTGCCAATCCTGTCTTGTGATATTAGTGACTGGCAGGTCGCTGGAAGAATTGACCGCATAATATAATAAACACAAGAGTAGTATATCAACAAATTCCCGTATGGGCTGGAGCAAGTCTCCATATCAGCACTCTCCACGGTCCCAGCAATCAGTCAGATCCGACCCAGACAGATCTCGGACCCTGCCTTCCGAATAGCTACTGTACAGTGGGGCGAACAGTTTGCCTGCGCTGCAGAAAAAAATAGTAGATTGTACCGGTTGACTGGGTTATGGTTCTGTTGCTTTTGTTTCAAGTCCACCGATCTGGAATAGGCTTGCAATATATATACATGATGTGGGGCATATAGTCCTGATGTAGGCGCAAAAGTCGGTGAACGGACTTTCGTCGTTGTGCGGAGTTTAGCAATCAAAATATTTCACACCTGCTTCCGCCTCTGCCTCAGGGGGACTCATTGACTGATCGTTGCCCTGTATATTCTGTGTGTTAAATGGACACCTAATACGGGCTAGCGCAGCCTCTGGTTATATAACGCTAACCCTATGTCCGGCATGTAATCATTAAAGACTATCTTGACATACACAAGATGCCGTGGCCGCGATCACAGCTTTTTGAGATTGGGGACTTATCCTGGTGTCCCTCCTGGCTTCACCAGCACGAGCAATTCACCTTGACCAAGCTATGGACCCTCAAGTTTCCGCCTTGGGGCCGCGAGAGTCTGGCAACAAAAGCATGTGAGGTTTTCAAGGAGCACATGCAGGATCTTTCATCCTACACTGTTCTCGACATCTGTGCTGGGTCGGGAGGCCCCACCCCGGTACTCGAATTTGAACTCAACAGAGAACTTGAAGCCGAAGGCGAAGAGCCCGTCCAGTTCATTTTAACCGATATTGATCCACACATCGAAGCGTGGCAGCAAGTTTGCAAGAAACAGAAAAATATATCATATATTGAAACCCCAGTCGACGCCCGAGCCGTTCCTAGACTTGGAAACAGAAAGGAATGCCGTATTTTCAATATTTGTTTCCATCACTTTAGTGATGGAGACGCTGCGGGCATTTTGAAGAGCGCAGTTGAGTCAGCTGATTCGTTTATGTAAGTGGCCTAAGCATTCCTATGGCGTAAGAAAAACAACTAAAGACAGGATCTAATACACGTTTAGCATATTTGAAGCAACTTCTCGAGATGTTAGCACCTGCCTTTCTACCACACTCATGTTCTTCTTTACTTTTGTCGTAACCCTATGTTGGTTTTGGCACTCACCCGTCCATCTCTTCTTTACCTACATCTTGCCCGTGTCTCCTTTGACGCTCTGGATTGATGGCCTTATATCTTGTCTCAGAACACGCACAAGTCAGGAGATTAGTGATCTTTTGGACCAGCCAGGGCTGGATCTAAGCAAATGGACCTTCCATAGTGGGACAAAGATTGTGAGGTGGCCTGTAGTTAGCTTGCACTATTACGCTGGTGTCAAGTCTAGCTAAGACCTCTTTGGCATGGACAGACTTCCCAATATCAACTATCAGGGGATCTGTACCTAGGGAAAGCAATTGGGGGCTGGAGGCACAGAGAACATAGAATCATAGCCTAGTCCTTTCTGTCACATAACTTCCTTCGATCAAACTAGGAAATCCACTCTAGTGGCGTCGGATGTCTCTTGATAATTGATGATTGTTTTTCTTAGTAAATCTACAGTGCAGCGATGCCACCTGTTGTTGAGGTGGAAATAACGCCTATGACCAAAATCTCCCACTTAAGAAAAAGTCTCATTTCAATCTCAAATTCGCAGCCCAGAATGCTCGAATATACCAGCTCACCTTCCATTTCCGTCCATTTTCTCCTTTCTCAGTCGACACAGAATCACCCTTCCTCTCTGGCAACGCCAGAAAATGCAATGTTGGTGCCCCAGTATCAACAACACTGAGAAGATCCGCAAAAACACGCCCGACGTGGGGCGCAATGTACAGCGCAGCTATCTTGAGCGGCCAGTTCGCCAGCGCCTCTAACCTCATATAGGTAGCTCCTGCATCGCAGACTGCCTTTGCTCTTGGTCGTAGACCGGCTTCCCATTTTGTGAGGGCCGTAGTAATATCGCCCGATGACGGCATGCCACCAGAGCTGTTCACAATTGACACAATATGGTTCGCTAGAGATGCGGCATCGTCGATAGCTAGACTGGCACCTTGACCGATGTTGGGAGTTGTCTATCATGTTTAGCGAACGATGTTATTGTGGAGGGCAAAAGAGATGGACAGACCTTGTGAACCGAGTCACCCAAACATGCAAACCTACCCCACGTCCACGACTTGCATGTTCCTTCCTCCAAGGGGACAAATGAAGAAGTCGTTGCATTCTCATAAACCGACCCAAACTTAATACCAGCACCAACATGTGTATCCATAAATTTCTTAGCCAGCTCGTCTTGTTCCTTCCTCGTAAACTTCGGTACACTAGGATATTGAAACTTCCGGTCCATCTTGGTGAAGAGGACCCAAAATACCTGGTTGCCTTCCCCGACGTTCGCAAAAGTAGTGAAGTCCTTGCCCCAGGTCCGATAAATAATTCCCGGCTTTAGTTCCACCATAGGACGGGATATTCCAAAGATGCATGCGTATTCAGCCGCCATAGCTACCAATCACATTAGGTCTGCATTATTCTCCAATAATGTGCACAACTATAAAGGAAAAAACATACCTTTCCTATCTTCCTTCACCCTCTTCTTCCATTCCCTGCTCTCCTCCATATGCTTCCACATCTCACCCCGAATGGTACTATGAACTCCATCCGCACCAGCAATCATACTACCGTTGTACTCACTCCCATCCTCGCAGTGTGCAACCACGCCATCATCTGAATGATCAACCCTCGTAATTTTCTTATTCAACAGTACCTTGCTCTTGTCCGGAACATTGTCATACAAAATTCTCAACAATTGTTCCCTTGTCAGCCAAGCGATAGGGTAAGAATGACTACTCTGTCATCAGCCTCTTTTATGTCCAAACCCGAACATAGTAAAAATAAACATGCATACCGCTCCCAGATAACGCGTGGCATATCCATTATCGCCAACAATCGGCCATCCTCCACGTATGTATATATATCCGCGGTCGGCTGAATATGTGCTTGAATATCATCATATATACCCATTTGATCGAGGATTCGGCATGCATTGGTGGGAACTGTCAACGCAGCGCCGACTGACGGATCAATCCGACCATGGCTTTCAAGAACGAGAAAATCGATATTTGCGCGGGCAAGGGCGTTGGCGAGTGTCAGGCCCGCGATTGAGCCGCCGGCTATGAGGACTTTGAAGGGGCGCTCCTTTTCCGTTTGCATCGTAGAGTTGATGGTCATCCGTTTGTTGGAAATGAACACGCAAATGAAGTTGGTTCTTGAAGGATGAGTAAATCAGAAAAATACATGGACCCCCGACCTTGGCTAATAAATCACTTTCTGCCACTAGCTCAGGGGGGCATCCATTCAAAGCTTGCGTTCGAGGATGCACCTAACACAAAACGTATAGGAGTACGGAGTAAAGAGGCTACCGATCATGTACTAAAATCAAAGCCGACTTAAAAAAACAATATATATGTATATTACAGCTACTGTGGACTTCGAAGACGGGACAGATAAAGGAGAGTGGGGATTGAAAGTCCGCATCTGAGAGCCGACAGATGTTGATCGATCCACTACAGGATAATCAATTATTGTGGACCATTCACAAGCATCGGTTTGCCGCCGAGCCGTATGGTTAGGGTAGTTTGACAATAGTCGGTCAAGCCCACTCAGCTGCATTGTGGGGGCCATGGGGTCGAAGGCTCAGATGCGTCCTGCTCTCGATTTTCTGATTCTGCGCTGCATACCTATCTCAGACTTTCCGGTGTTGCCTTTTTGTGTGCATCATTGTTGAGCGCGCATTATTTTGCGATGAAGATGAAGCAAGACCGGTAGACCAAAAATGCTCATGAGCGATGTTTTGAGCCTATACGGTTATATGTGGAGTCTCAACATTTTGCCTTATCTGAGGCTTAAATTAAACTTTGGATTGATTGGGGCGGCATACTGATGATACAGCCAAAAGCAGATCTACAGGACTAATAATGAGGTAGGACGTAATGTTAAATATTCACAACTGAGACCAGTTCCTGAGAATCAAAATTACGGTACAACAAAACAACGATGCACCGTGGCATTTGCACTGATATATGTTCATGCATTGAAAATCGGGCTGATCCCGAGATTTCGGTGATCGACATGCTACAGCGATCCCTCCAAATCCTTTTTTTCCTTTCTCTATTTTAGCCTTCCTAGAGGTGCTTAGTACATGTAGTGCTAGACAACAATATGTTAAATAAAGTAATGAATATGCAGAGTAGCAGAATAGTATATGTCATAGGCACGTCTTATGCAGTACATGGCCCTAAGCTAGTGAAGCTCTCAGCCCCCGATAGGACATAAGTGAGAAAACAATAATACGACCATCTCAATTACAGCCTCTTTGTTGGCAACCACAAATCGTCTCGTATGATGTCTTTCCCCGCCGATCATCTCAAAGCCCAAAACCTTGAAGCGCAAAAAAAACACATTAAAGTTACCAACTCATCGTACTCTCAGCTCAACCCGCCACATGAAGACAAAGAAAGCATCTCCACAGTCCAAGCCCCATCTTCCCGATAATCAGAATTATGAATCCATAGCCCTAGATTCTCGGCTCCTTCACCATCACCCTACGCCAGGAATCCACTCCCATCACCTCCACCGGCTAAACTTCTCCTCTCAGCACCTTAAAAAATTATCTCATTATTTATAGCCGTCTTGGGAATGAACTGCAGGTCCCCCGTTCCTTGTCACGAAACGATTCCGAGGTTGGCGCGTTCCGAATAAAAAATTCCTCAAGCGGGCCTGCTCATTCCAATCTAGGATCCTCGTCTCAGGTATCGATACCAGCCCGCCAGTGGGGACTTGCAGGGTCGAAAGATGCAATTTCTCGTGCGGGACAAGTTGTGACCCAGCAGCATTGGACGAGTGGCTGGCTGAGGATGAGGAGACGAAGATACGCAAGGTCACTTCTGCAAGAGCAACCGCTTTGCATAGGACCCAACTGATTTTTTGCTAAATAACAGTTGTTAGTAAAGTGATGCCGCGTTCTCAACTCCAAGGTTTTCCACTTACAACTTTCAATCCTGGCTCTGGGTGGGGACCGAAACTCGTTTGCCCTGATGGTGTTAGCCATAAAACATTTATTGATGTTAGGCCGTAGGAACGCACATTCGCACCTTTTCCCGTGAAAGAACCACTACTGATTGAAATCTCCGGTGGGGTAGACATAGCAAAAATTCGAGGGCAAGCTAGCTGTCCAGCTTTGTTTTTGTCGCCCGAAAGGGAAAGATGGGATGGCTAAGCTGGGCAATATTCTACTTGAGGCGCAAAACAATTCAAGCTTGCACATAATCGTTGAACTATCAGAGACGGGACTGTAAGGAGTAAGAGGATTTGTGCATCTAGAATGGAGATAAGCCTTGCCCACCAACAACAAGCTCGTTGAGACGGCAAGTTCAGCCCCACACCAATGCAAAGAACCTGCACTCATCGGTGCCCATATACTAGTAGTCTATCAATTCTTTTGATGTTATGTACTCCGTACTTCGTACGGAGTAGCTGCTTGGTCAAGACAATGATCGAGGACGGCGTGCTCCACAGAACCCACAGCCCTGGCGGATCGAGCGGCACATGCAAGGGACCCATGCTAAATATTATACATAGTCTGTGAGAAACATGTAATATTTTACTAGATTTACTGATAGTTTCTTTTTGCTTTTTTTTCCTATTTTCTATTTTTTATCTCTTCGCCCCTTTCCTTTTTCAAGTAAGATCAGCAGAACGATGATAGACAACGGAATGATGAATAATATGTATGAGGGAGTGCACGTGAAGGCAATAGCTCTTTACTGACCCAAAGTACGGGTCTTGCTATATCTTTGTCGAGGCCATCTTCAATTTTCTACGTGATTCCCAGCACGATCATCCGGAACCATTTCGTCGTATTTACTGTTCCCCTCGTCCCGCGTGCAATTTCTACGCGTTTGGCACAATGACTGAGGACACTCAGGCGCAAATTGATATCAGGTTCAAAGAAAATGAAGCAGAAGAGGCGCGTATACCTGATGTCCCAGAACCAGAATGGAAACCAAGCAGGGAGGTGTTTCAAGTACTCTTTTGCCTCTCAATAATAAGTTTGATGGCCTCATTGGACATGACTATCTTCCTACCTATTCTTCCAGTTAGTGCTTTTATTCACACCTATCTCAATTCTTCGGTCCCGGGCAATCTAACACTGAAAATAGACTATAGCGGAGGAGCTGAACGGCGACGCCACCAGTACTTTCTGGATAGGTAGCGCATACTTGGTTCCGTGCGCAGGTTTCCAGCCTATCATGGCTTCACTATCCGATATCTTTGGGAGAAGGAAGGTGCTGGTTGCCTCTATGGGCTTCTTCGTAATTGGATCTATTGTGGGATGTGTCGCTCACAATATGGCTACCCTCCTGGCCGGTCGTGTGATCCAGGGTATAGGAGGAGGAGGGCTCATTCCGCTTGCCATGATCATCAATACTGATATCATCCCCCTGCGTCAACGGCCAAAATTTGGCGCAATTATTCAAGCGTCTATGGCACTGGGAACTATTCTTGGCCCCCTAATCGGGGGTTGCTTTGTGGACCATACGAGCTCCTCAACGGGATGGCGCTGGGTATTTTATATTAATTTCCCGCTGTCGGCTTTGGCAGGGTTAATGCTTTTTGTATCGATCAGGTTCAAAAATGGCGGGAGGAAGCTTCGCTCTGTTGATTGGATCGGCCAGGTCTTATTTATTACGAGCATGTCCGCCTTTTTGATTGGGCTCTCGTGGGGTGGGGTGCAGTACTCCTGGGACAGTTATCAGACATTGGTTCCACTCTGCCTCGGTGTGGGTGGTATCATCGCGACGGGATTTTGGGAGTTCTTTGGCGCTAGTCACCCATTCCTGCGTCTGTCTATACTTACAGATCGATCTTCACTGGCTGTGTATGCTGGCTCTATTGTCCAAGGCATTATTGTGCGATCTCCCCTCCCCGCCTTTCCCCTGTGGAATTCAATGACATGAAAATAAAATATTTGCTGACTTGTCTCATCAGATGTACGGTGAGCTTTATTATATCTCTCTGTATCTGCAAGCCGTCAAACTTCTGTCCGCCGTTATGAACGGTGTCGGCGTGTTGCCCGTCTCCATTGTTCTTCTGCCCACCAGCATAGTGGTGGCCTTCATTATCTCCAAGACTGGACGGTACCGCTGGGCCCTCTGGTGCGGCTGGGTCGCTACCATTGCAGCCACTGGTGTTACCATCCTTCTGCGAGAGCACACTAGTACAGCAGGCTGGATCTTCATATTTGCTTTTGTGGGCTTCGGCCACGGCATCCTGTACAATGCTCTTCTGTTTGCAGCGCAGGCTTCCTCGCCAGCCAAAGACGTGGCATATGCCGCTTCACTATACACATTCTGCCGGACGCTGGGCTTCGCCATCGGTGTCATCATTGGTGGAACAGTACTGCAGAATTTTATGGCGACGAGACTGGGTGATTTGGGACTTCCGACTGCTATCGCCCACGATGCGGAGGGTTATATTAGCACCCTTAAAACGTTGCCCGCTGGGTCTGCTTTACGCGAAGGTGTGATGAATGCATACGTATATG
Source organism: Penicillium subrubescens (assembly GCF_028828155.1). Taxonomy (NCBI): domain Eukaryota; kingdom Fungi; phylum Ascomycota; class Eurotiomycetes; order Eurotiales; family Aspergillaceae; genus Penicillium; species Penicillium subrubescens. Next base: position 559,677 of record NW_026643160.1, on the reverse strand, counting down.
GGCTGGACTCCATTTTTGAGGTTATGACGGGCATTGGGGCTCTTGGTCTCTTAGCGACGCCGTTTGTTGCAAGCCGGACTATGGATAAATCTTTGGAGACTGATCATGTTGTTCAAGGTGCGAAGGATGATGCATGAACAGAATGTACACCCCTTATAACGAATTTTGGACCATACTTCCGGCAACCGCCTTACCCCTCCCATTTCAACTACACTATGAACGGCAGCATGTACTGGTTATATGAGCGACGTCCACACTGCAGAAGGGAATCAATCAATCAATCAATCAATCAATCAATCAATCAATCAATCAACACTCTATTAACCTGTTGCAGCCTAACTAGTGGCGTAATGGCTATGCAGGCGCTTCCTCCGGCGGAAGCAAGAGTGATCCGAACGCCAGACCCGCGCATGAAACAGTAAATACATAGGAAAACGGCGTATTGCTATAGAAATCAGCCCAAAAATCAGCCCAAAACAGTATCAGACGCCCTTCAAGCCCTTAGTCCCACGATATATCTCTCATTTCGCCCTCACATTGGCCTGCCGCTTCCTCTGTACCTCTATCCCCGGTATCTCTCCTGCTTCGTTCTCAATTAGTGGCGTTCGTTGTCGACTAGTGTCGACGAGTTGGATGTATTCTTCCACAACCTCTCGGTTAGCCGTGGGCTTGGCGTTCCTCCTACCTAGCGTCTTCACCCCCTGTGCCTGCTAGATCATCCTGGCGTGTTGTTGTCATCGCCTGTTGGTTCGATTTCGATGTGTCGGAACTGTCCTAGGAGGCCTGTTTGAAGTATGAATTCGGCCACGTAGCGGGTGGCCTACGAGTGCGATACAATCGCATCGTAATCCGTCGAATCCTTAAGATCGGTCATCCGGATCTTGTCAAGGAAGGTCTGCCTTAAATCAGCGTACAACGGGCACTGCATCAAGGTGTGTCTCGGGGTTTAAGACCCTTCTCTATAGTAACACTTATCTGATTCGACCGCCTTGATTTTGAACAGAAAGTGATTTAGTGTTATGATATACCCTGGCATGAGGTTATTCCCAAGTGTTGGTGCCTCAGGCTTCCCGGACCTGACTGACAGGCCTCTATTCTGATTTATAGAGTATATCTTTACACTAAAAGACGCATGGATGTCACTAATGAAATTCGGGAAGATATATACATGGAAAAGCACCAGATAATGAAAAGGAAAGCGTGAAGGCGGTAATGCCCTCGAAGGCCGAATGCCACATTCCGCCTATCATCGTCAATGTTCTTGCTTCGCTGTCTTACTTCTCTAAGTCGAATATAACCGCTCGTAAGGTGGCTTTTTGACTCAGCGGGGCCAAAGGAGGTGTTTCTGGTCTTCAAAAATGTATATGTCAAAGAACTCAGCAGGTGGCTTGCGCTAAGCATATCTGAGAATACTCCAAGCCGGCAGTTTGACAAGCGTGCGACGTAGCGCTGTTAGATGGCATTGATCATAGGCATATTTAGACGGATCAAACCCGGTATTGCTCGGACTTTTGTAGAGAATATTTATGAATGGGTTGGAACATGAATCTAAGACCATCCTTGTGTCGGCGTTGCGAGTGGGACTGTTCAATAGATACCAGGCAGTTATGGTGAACAACTGAGTAATCAGTGATGGCTCAGTGAGCAGCCAATCAGACTCACTGAGCGCTCATTGGACCTTATTGATCATCACGTGATGGTACTGAGCAGCTCCGCGAGTCTGACACTGAGCGCTGGCAGCTAAAATAGGAAAGCCCCACCTGGCATAGAAAAAATGTCCTATGTGGTAACGCCAAGCCTTCCCGTCTTTCGATCTCCGCCCCCGATAAGGAAGGATACCGCTGATGCCGACAAGCCTCACAGTATATAAGGAAACAAAAGCTTGTCGATATGTCAAATTGCGTTCTAAAGCATCGATCGGCATTCCAAAATGTTTTTGCAGAACTCGGAAACGTATGATCTGAAGTACGCTGAATTCATTCCGATTTATTCGAGGCATATCCTGATCTCCAACCGTTAGACTCGATCAAGCATGCATCTTCCTCCAACCAGCAAGCACAGGCTATATCAATGGAACATTCCACATCTACCTACCAGAAAGCAAGTCGTTCAAGCGGATTCGACTGCAGCTGCTTAGTGTTCTGAAATTGTACGCCGCGAAATCGAAATTCTCAAATGCGTTCGGTGTTAACATTCGCCTCGATAGTCCTCGAGACGGCTTTCTCATTCAAAACGATCGCGAACGCATAACGGTCATCTCTGAACAGGACATCGGCTCATCCAAGTGTCTCCCCTCTTTCCAGCTCCCAGCAGGGAACTACGAATTCCCATTTAGCATCCCTCTGCCTGGGAGAATGCTAGAGACTGTTACTTGTCAGCGTCAGAAGTACCACACCTATCACGTCGTGGCCAAATTCGAGCGTCGCTTTAGAGGCAATTTCACCATTTCGCGGCCTATCCGCATTTACGATCATCCCAACTTATGGGTCGATCACCAGCTAATATCCACTCCAGTGGTAGGTTCCCTTCGCCAACGAGCGAGTAGGCAGGGCTAACCAACCGAAATTCCAGACGGTTGAAAGACAGACAGGGCAGGACATACAGTACTGCATCATTTTGCCGGATTCAAAAATCCCCTTCGCCAGCAAATTTCCCGTGAAGTGTTATTTCTCTCCCCTTTCGAAGAACTTGAAAATCGGTTCGGTGTCCGTCTCTGTCTTGGAGAGACACCGTCTCCAATCGGACGCGACAGCAGCTGAGTCTGCGATGCACAATACTTTCAAAATACACACGTCAAGCACATCTACGATTTTTCAATCCGAGCATAATTGTACCCATCAAACACTGGAGACATTAGCCACAGAGGATGATATACCTTCCGCAGAGTGGTGCCTGAGCCTTCCAGTCCAATTGCCAGACAGTTTTGACCTTGCTTCGCAATCCATTTCGACGAGAGATATTCAAATATCCCATGAACTTATGGTACAGGCGAAGTTTCATAATACTGAAACAAGTACACCAATAATGGTGTGTAATCGCTCTTCCACTGTGAATGAGATCACAACGAACTAACGATCTCCTAGGTCGAGGAGAAAATTCCTTTCTCCATCTATATGACACCTGCCGTTATCGATGAGGACGGAACTATTCATGGCAAAGATATTGAAAGCTTCAAAGCGTATGAGTGCCCACCGCCGGCCTACGGAAAACACAAGTATGATGCTATTCTCCTGGACTGGGCCGAATGTTTGAGGGAATCCAGCTTGTTGAGTCGGTAACAGTGACCTAAGTTGACTAAGTTAGTCTGTTAATATTTATTCATGCGACTAGTCAAATGTGATTATTATAATGAAGTAGGTAGACAATAGTAGAAAATACTAACGTCCGTGGGCTTGCCAGGTAGATAGGCACTAAGGCATGAAGTTTCCTCGATGTGCCCAAAAATGGGTGTTAGCGATCGTGGAGGGCTTCCCTCTCCCCTCTTCCCCGCTTTTCTCTTCGTATGCCCGAGCCGGCTCTAGAGCAGTATCGTGAAAACAACCCTGTCATGAATTTTCGGACTTTCTCCACTGCCATTAGTGTTGCTTTCATGCCTCGAATAATCTCAGTATTCCGCAAAATGACACGCAGGCATACCATCGATGTGCTTACAGCGACGGCGAGCGACCTGCGTAAGCTGCTAGACTCAGGGGAGGTCTCCAGTGTGGAGCTGGTCGGTTTATACTTGGGCCAGATTGCTAGGCATAATAAACAGGGCCTCATGCTGAATGCGATGATCTCGACTGCGTCTGCGAATCGTGTCCTCGAAGAAGCGAGGATGTTGGATAGTGAAAGGGCACAGAAGGGGCCTAGGCCAAAGCTGCATGGGATCCCAATTATTTTGAAGGTGAGATGAGATGATCCATTCTAGGGACAGTCTAATCCTGATTCAACTTCATATGCCTAAATTCTATGACTCAGGATGTGATTTGCACCCCAAATTTTGGCCTGGAGACAACGGCTGGATCATTGGCCTTGAAAGGGCTTAACGCTACTGAAGATGCCCCCATCGCAACACTTCTTCGAGAAGCTGGATGTATTGTGATTGGCAAGTCAAATCTTTCGGTGAGTGGTCAGATAGGAAGAAATCTATCCAATCGGCATTATGAATTTGACATGGTCTAGGAATGGGCTAATTCCAGGGGATTTGGGGTGACAAGTGGTTGGTCTGCCGCCGGGGGCCAGGTGATATTATGCAATTATCGTTGTACCAGGCGGGTACTGATTTTGGATAGACTCAGTCGCCTTATGTGAAAGGAGGGGCCGACCCAGAAGACAGGTGGTTGGGCCATAGTGTGAGTACTGACCTATCCTGGATCGAACGAGGCTGACGTGGAATTACGAAGAAAGACCCCAGCTGGATCATCGTCCGGGTCAGCCGTTGCAATAGCAGCTGGCTTTGCCCCTTTGACGATCGGAACTGAAGCGAACGGGTCAATCGTTCAACCAGCAATTAGAGCTGCCGCCTATGGCTTGAAGGGGACAGTTGGCGATATGATTATGAAAGGCACACAGTCTGGAGGTGCGGCTTTTGACAGCGCCGGTCCAATTGCAAAATCTGCTGAGGATTGTGCCGCTGTGATGGATATTCTTTTACCAGGTCGAGACTTTCGGTCGCACCTCACCAAGTCTTGGGATGGGATTCGCATTGCCTATCTAGACTACAAGACCTGGCAACTCCCCGACTCTATGTGTGAAAAAACACCTGCCTTCGATACACAACATGTAAGTATCCGTTCATTATCAAGCGCAGCAACTGACAGTCTGTAGGAGCTAGAAATGCTGAGGGCTCTTGAGAAAATCGAATCTCTTGGAGCCCAGGTCACTTACAATGCCCGCCTCATGAGCCTTCCTGAAATCATCAAGAAGTACAAAACTGTCACGATGAGAGAGATTAGAAGTAAGTTACTTAGATTCCTCCAACCTTTGGATTTACAAATAATTGATCCCATTCCAGGACACCAGCTTGCATTCGTCATTCCAAGATTCTTAGGCTTATTCAATAACCCTCAATTACGGACATTGCAAGATCAGGTCAGATTTAATAAAGAGCATGCAGCTGAAGAGCTTCCACCAGGTATGCCCTGTTCAAAGTTCATGTTCCTCAATTACTCACTTTATTCAACGGTACAGAGCAACCCAGTCAGTAAGTGTTGGAAAATGACCTGAACGATAATCTAACCGATGAGCAATATCGCAGTGGATTGGCGCACCTCCGACAGAGTGTTCGGCATGCTGTCCAATTGTGTTTGGAGGAATCCAATGCGGATGTTATTATGGCATCTGGGGAAACACTGCTCCCTAGTACTGCGGCCTGTGCAGGCTATCCCATCGGAAGTGTCCCACTTGGCTTTTCTTTTTTCAATGGAAGGCCTTTTGGAATGGAAATAATGGCACGGAATGGCGAGGAAGAAAGAATTTTTCAAGTAATGTCGGCTTGGGAAGCGACGTTCCCGAAGGCCAGACAGCCCCCGCCTCTTTTGGTCAACTGGGACGCCAATTTGTAGACCCAATTATGGACATGGCTTCAGAAGTGAGTGGTTCCAGGTCCTCCTTTCTTCGAGTTGACTTAACATAGATGTAGTATTGTCCGCGTGTCTAATTAACTCTCGTGGATAGCCATTGGAGTAGCCTCCATGCGTTTTCGTGCTGGCATCAGTGGGGAAGAAGGGGCTCTTTGCTCGTGGACTGACTTGGAAATCGCGCGCCAAGGCTTTGCCATCGTATATGCCCTTCTAGAGTATATTTACACAACATTGTGGTGAATGAGTAGGTGCTATTATATTGTAACTCATCATATGACCGATCATTCTGCAATATTTGACACCTTCCATGCCAATAATCTACAATATGAAGGTGGGTAGGAATCAAGACTTAAACGATACCTACATTCAGGTGAAGGTCTAGAGTGATGGATAAACCTGATATAGCTAAACACAAAATTAAGAACAGACAACAGATATTGTATGGCAGTGGTCACCTAGCGCCCACGATTTTGTCCTGGCGGCTCTCCACCCTAGCAGGTGGCGCTTCAGCCCTTCACCTAAATGGCCAGATCTGACATGCAAAATTCGCATTCGCAGATTTTAATAGGGAAAGAATAGACAAGGCACTCCGATGTACTTGAGTAATAAAATAAAAAAAATTTCACTCTTTCTCATCGGTCTATTCTCACCCACTGCTCTAGTACTAGTATATTTTACTTCGCTCGCTACTCACAAGTTATATTCGTTTTCTAATTTGCTGGATTGTACCTGTTAGTGCCACCCTTACATACTCACAGTAAGTGTCTCTCTATGGGGGAAGGTACCTATTACCGGATTTCCTAATCTATGTCTTGGCTTTCCCTTTCCGTTTTGATGCTTAGCCCCTCGCCGCTTTTGCTTACTGACTAAAACTGCTGATGTCTCTAAGAGCTCTGATCAGATCAGTGAGCCTTTGTAAGCTCACTGATCCGGGCAAGTTACTTGATGCTCGCACTAAGCATCACTTAAGCCTGGTGGGCCCCTGGTCACTATCCGCGAGGCACTTCAATCAAATGTAAGACACTAGCCCTATTCACCTTCCCTAGGTTAGCAACTTTGTCCCATCAAAGAAGCACTAGCATCAAAAATCTGATTGTATTCATGTTTCACCTACCAATATTCATTGCACTGCGATGGAGCTAGCTAACTGACCAATCAGTATTAACTAACTAACAAACTAGTTAGTTAGTTATCTAAGTTATAACTAGTTTATTTTCGCAATATTTTGCGGGGTTAGTACCCAAGGACTCAATTACATGACTCCATGGGATTCACTTGATGGAAGGAACCTACGAATAACTAGGTCCTTGGTAGCACACTACCCAAATTGTTCGTATAGTCTCATCGTCGAGAGGACCAGTATGCAAATGCGGATGGAAGCAAAAATGCCTCAGTCAAAAGAATATGCTTGAAGTCGTATAAATTGACCTTAGACCTGAATTCCCCTAAATGCCCGCCAGAATTAGTCTCCACAGTTAACCTAGATTGATAATTTAATGTGATACAAGTCGGAATTGGAAATCTTGAATTTAGAACCTTAAATGCTAACCAAATTGACCACCCACATTATATTGATGATTCGGTTGACCACCTTAAGCGGTCACTCGGATTCTGATGATTAGTTTTGACAAACTATTCAAGTTAACGGATTAAAGTAACGTTAAATAAGGGAAATATAGGGCTGGGTTCACCGATCAATAGCTGAATGGGCCTAAAGCCTAAATCTCTCATTTGAAAAACTCAAATTGGCTTCCGAATTCATCATAATCGATACCCTATGTTTATCAGAATTAGCGTCCAGAATATAGCTACTTGAATTGGGTTAGCTTACCATCTGAAATTATCTGATCAAAACTGACAACTTAGATTCATCACAATCGAGTATGGGTAGGGATGCTATAGAAGCAGGTTTTTTCTCTTTATTCCGATACCACTCGTTGAAGGCTAAATCATCGAGAACCTAATTGAACGAGGAATGATGACACTTTACAAGTAGATCTCAGATAGTATGAATAGTGAGAGAGAAACTACCCAATACCAGCGTGCGATCCTTAGGCTTAATAGATGATCTTTTTGAGAGACTTGTTCAAACGATGAATTCGGACCACTGATTTCGATTCATTAATTGAATTCAAATTTTAGATTCTTGTAGCGAAACTGGCTAATTTAGGTCGCTGATGAACTTCGGCTTAATTAGCTAGCGAATTTATAAAAATCGAGGAAGTGTATAAAGTAAATGTGCGAGAAAGCTTCCCAGCTAGTGTTCAAAACTAGAATATTTCCTCTACACTAGTTCTATTAGTAAATATAGTTATTTGAAAATGCTGTGAGAGCCGAGAGACGTTAGCAATGTATTAATTAATGCCCAGAATTTTGTGAGGGCGCCCCGCAGGTATTTTCGTGAAGGTGCAAGCAGGAACCTCCGACTAAGACATATCACCCTCATCATCAGGTGATTTGACAATTACGCTTTGCACAATACTATAGGTGACCAAATTAGCCTATACTTTAACCCACTCAAGGTTATATTTCGAATCAGCCGCCGAGGAGCAGGCAGCAGATCTAAGGCCATTCTGCGCTTGCAGATTACATCAAAGCTAGTGTGAACTACCCATGTTCGTGCCATAAGACAGGCTGTTCTTAATGGAGTACCAATATAAATTACAATTAAAGTCTACAGCAATTTAATTATTTACTTACAGATCCCTGACCTATCAATCTACTCACTTTCAAGAGCTCCGCCACTCTCCTAGCGACACTTCCGCGCCTCTCTGAACGGCAATTATATAACTATAGGAGCTTCACTACTGTAACGCCTCGTGCCCCTCACATGCGTCAAGGAGTAGTAGTGTTGAAGGGTGAGCTCTTTTCACGATTCATATCTAGGTAGTTGCTTAATTGTATGATTCATTCAAAATGTGACTAGGATCCGCGCCAGGTTCCTCTGGCTTGCAGAAAAAACCGGATTTCTTCGATTGCCACAGAAAATTCTTTAGGTAAGCCTCAAGACCGGATAACGCGGATGTGTTCGAGCATCTGGACCCTCTAATCGCTCTTTCACATTGAGCTCAAGCTTCACCTACCCTGGGCCGAGCAAGTTCATGACGTCATTCACCAGCACCGTCTAGTTATTGAACCTGAGTTTGTCAGACATTAATAACACGCGAGTCGCGTGAGCAATGATTACGTTCGGCGTCCCTAGAAAGCGATGAGTGCGCGAGTGTAGAATACCTTGCTCCATGATGGACTTGAGCTAAGTTTCGCCCACATTGACCATCGGTTTTCTCCAGTGTCAATCTCGCCATTTCTTCTAAACATCCCACACAATATCTGTGAATCATGGCCACTGTTGTAGCACCAACCCCTGCAGGGCATGCATTTGAGCCAGTGAACCTCGTTCATTCACGTGGTTGGCCATATAAAGATACAACGCTATCAAAAGATGGCCACGACAGAGTGCCTTTCTTCCAGCATAGGCTGGATGATGGCGCTCGTGTTCTAGGTGGATAGTTCTCCGGCGACATTTAAATTTCTTGTACTAACGGAATCACATCCTGTCTTAGGAAACGGCCGTGTAGACATCCATATCGACCCGCACAAACCCAGCATCGCAGGGCTATTGAACCACATCCAACCCCCGAACATATATTCTGATCGAAACAACGAACAGATAGCCAGTACGGAAAAGCCTTTTGCAAGAGATGAGCATTTTCCACTGCACTTGAATATCGTCATCCAAGTAATTGGTTCTCGAGGCGACATTCAACCGTTTGTTGCACTTGGGAGAGAACTGAAAGCCCACGGTCACCGAGTCAGATTGGCCACACATTTAACTTTTCGGCAATTTGTTCTTGATAGTGGATTGGAATTTTTCAACATTGGAGGAGATCCGACGGAACTGATGGCTTTCATGGTAAAAAATCCAGGCCTTTTACCGGGGTTCAAGGCAATACGCAGTGGAGAAATCCAAAAGCGTCGGCGTGAGATGAGGCAAATTTTCAATGGATGTTGGCGATCTTGCTTTGAAAAGGGTGATGGGACCCACCTTCACCATATCAAAGAAGACCCATGGAGCAATGCCTTGGATTTTCGAGAACGGTCTTTTGTTGCGGACGCTATTATAGCCAATCCCCCTAGCCTGGCCCATATTCATTGTGCACAACGACTAGGGATTCCTCTCCATATTATATTCACGTGAGTCGAGCCTCCGATATGCTAAGATTCAGTTGCCTCTCGCCAATATACCGCATGGCTAATAAATTACAGGATGCCTTGGTCACCAACTCAGTCATTTCCCCACCCATTAGCAAATGTTCATTCCCAGAACTGCAAGCCGACTCTTGCAAATTTTATGTCCTATAATGTTGTTGATGTGATGGTATGGGAAGGGTTGGGAGATATTCTAAACACCCTCCGCAAAAACACTTTATCACTCCAACCTCTAGACACAGTGACCGCCTCGAGCATACTCCACCGACTACATGTGCCGCATACATATCTCTGGTTAGGAAGGTATCCTTGACCGCCAAAGACGTGTTCTGATTTTTGAACCAGGTCTCCTTCGTTACTGCCTAAGCCTCCTGATTGGGCTGATAACATCGATGTCTGTGGCTTTGGCTTTCTTTTGTCAGAGAGCAACTACACGCCACCACGGGAAATCGTTTCATTTCTTGATGCAGGACCAAAACCAATATATGTTGGATTTGGCTCGATTGTAGTTGATAATCCTGACAGATTAACGAAGACTATTTTTGAAGCGGTCAAAAAAACTGGACAGCGGGCTCTCGTCTCGAAAGGTTGGGGGAACCTGGGGGCCGACGAAGTACCAGAAAATATTCTTTTGATTGGAAACTGCCCTCACGATTGGCTCTTTCGTCAGGTTTCATGCGTGATACATCATGGAGGTGCCGGTACTACCGCAGCTGGCCTCGTCTTAGGTCTACCGACGATAATTATCCCATTTTTCGGAGATCAGCAATTTTGGGGAAATATCGTTGCACGGGCCGGAGCAGGACCATCCCCGATACCATATAAACGGTTGAACAGTCAGAATCTCTCAGACGCAATACAGAAAGCGCTGGAGACAAGTATACTGGACAGAGCACAGTCGATTGCGACAAAAATGCACGAAGAGTCTGGCGTGCGCCATGCGGTGAATAGCTTCTACCGAAATCTTGACCTCCAGCGATCCAGGTGCTCTATAGTCCCTAATCAGCCAGCTGCTTGGCATCTCAAACATACCAGTATCAACTTGAGTGCCTTTGCAGCAACAGTCCTGGTGAAATCTGGGAAGATAAGCCCGGACATGCTCGTGCTGTAAGCCTTTTCCGACCAGCGTCACCAAAAATGTCAGAACTTTTTTGCTGATTGTCTCCAGTCACCGTCCTATTGAATATGATACATTCATGGACCCTGCCAACCCACTTACTGCTGGTGCTCTGGTGCTCTTTGGAGTCCTTACGAAATTCGTGACTAGTTTCGTAGATGCTCCAAGAGAGATTGTGAGTGATCTTGCTTCTGCTGTCCGCGCAACACGTCATCCCCACGAACATTTTGATCGCCGCGAAGCATGTCGGGCTGCAATTTCTTCGCTGGATCAAGCCTCTCCAGAATACAGTATTGAGAGCGAAGAATCACCTATCGAAAATGAGACATGGCAATTACGAATTGAGAATAATGAACAGGGAGCTGGAGAGCCCCGAGAAGATGAAAGTACACAGGAAGACACTGGAGAGGAGGAGAATAGAGACCATGTCAATGAAATGGCTCGAGTTCGGAGCATAGAGCGCAAAAGAAGTCTTCAACTTGACAAGGCAAAGACAATGAGCAGCTCTATACCCCCTTCTAAACCATCTAGATTCATCGTTTTGCACGAAGCTGCGTTGCATGGAAGCAAAATGTCCAAGAAACTGATGAAGGTCATCATATGGTTACCAGCCGATTTCTCACTGGGCATGGCTAGAGGTTTCCACAACGCACCCAAATTATATCACGATTTGACAGTGGTCGACACCCCCCAGGTAGTAGGTCTTCAAAGCGGCTTATCAGCAGCAGGAAAGGTAAGCACATCCATACCAGCACCATCTTAGGACCAGTCATTCTGATATAAGCGCAGGAGCTCCGAGACGGTTTTTACTTCGGTATCACAGGCATAGGAGCACATCCACGCGATGGTTTCAAAAATGAAGGTGCGAAGGGGCTCTTCAAAGGGATCGGGAAAGCAATGGGAGGTCTGTTTCTCAAACCAGCAGCAGGTATGTCGTACGGGAAGGCAATATATTTACGATCGTCACTCTTACGAGATAACTGTAATCAGGGCTATGGGGTCTTGCGGGATATCCATTGAGCGGGATGCTCAGAGATATCAACGACTCTCTGGGCAGACATCAAAAATGCATGATTGTAATGGGTCGCATTTCGCAGGGACTCGAAGAAATGCGAGAGTTCACCCCCGAGGATAGGGCAGAAGTATCCACGGCATGGAATAAGATTGAACACGACTTGAAAAAGTCGAAATAAAGAGATACTCACGCTGACGAATACGAGAAAAGCGGAGAACAAATCTATGTGAAGCTTCTCAGCTATGACCTCCCTCGAGTGGATTAAGCGGACGCGATATTGCCTCTATCATTATTTTATTCCTAAATAAGATGACTTATGACTTTACTGACATTTTCAATGAGATTATGCCTTGCTAATATCATTGGTCCCGAACCTAAGCTCGTCCATAAAGACGGCAATAGTTCAGAAGATCTCTATAACTTTTCGATGAAGATCGAAAGGGGAATCAAGCTGCATTTCCACTTAACAATACATTCTTAAATACCGCACAGGACAACAAAAACATATTGATATCTTCTACTACACATGTCGAGATCTCATTGTGGAGTCCTTTAATCTTATCAAATGTCATATTCTTCAGCCAAAGGTGAGGACTGGCGAGGTTTAGGTTTTGGGTGAGCCTAGCACCAACCAAGCGAGATATGAATTACCTTGACTCAGAGTCACTGAGCACTCACTGGATCTGGCTGGCTACTACGTGATAGGACTGACCAAATCAGTGAGTCTGACTCTGAGCGCCTCCATAAAAGCCGCGGCAGCTGAAATAGAAATCCCCACCCAGCATCGGCAAAATAGAAGATCAGCAAAGGACACATGATCATCCACCCAATAGTAGTCGGATATCGAAGACTAACGTGATCCCGGAGCCAGCCTGCGATAGGCCGTAGAAATATTCCAGGAACACGAAATATCAGGAAGATTGTCGAAACATCTAATGGACCCCAACTAAAGATATTGCGAAGGTGGACGGGTAGAGTAGTATTAAGCGCTGCAAATATTATCGAGGTCAACGCGGTGTTTGAAATAGCGACAACGACACGAAGATCCAGAAGCATGGTATAATAGAAATTGGATGGTGGTCGAATGTGTTCGATCTCATCATCCTGTGAATCAGTCTGCGTTATGGGAGAAAGAAGTGGGGAGTATTTTGTGTTGATGGATTCCTTGCTGAATCCATTGCAATCGGATATCCTGTTTTGTGTAGATCAATCAATCAATCAATCAATCAACACTCTATTAACCAGTTGCAGCCTAACTAGTGGCGTAATGGCTATGCAGGCGCTCCCTCCGGCGGAAGCAAGAGTGATCCAAACACCAGACCCGCGTGTGAAACAGTAAATACATAGGAGAACGGCGTATTGCCATATAAAATCAGCCCAACCGTACCAAAACGCCCTCAAAGCCCTCATGCCCACAATATATCTCTCAATTCGCCCTCACATTGGCCTGCCGCTTCGTTCTCAATTGGTGGCGTTCGTTGTCGACTTGTGTGTTGACGTGTTGGATGTATTCTTCCACGACCTCTCGGTTGGCCGTGGGCTTGGCGTTCCTCCTACCCAAACCGGCAAGATGCGATGCTCTCTGTGGCTCGCTTGGGTCCGTCGAGGATTGGTGATGGGGCGCGGGGGACGGGAGCACGCGATATAGACCAATCAAGGAGCGAAGAAATCTACCCAGGGCCAATTCCAGAGTTTGTGGCAGCCATCACAGGACAGGTGGTGACACAGATCAGCGGTTACACAGCCTAAGGGCTTCAGGCAGGGTCGCAGCTTACACCTACATAAGTATGCATCTATCTTGATTTTAGATTGCCAATTCTGAGTGGTGTTGCTTTTGTAAATTGAGTAAAGATTAGAAATGACATTAGTTGACAGCATCGAATAATAGCAAGGTCGAAGTACAGGGTCGGTTGATTAATTCCAGTCACCCTTGCCCGTCGCAATTTGAAAGTTGATTCTAAACCTCATCCACCAGGCTGAGGACGGATTTGTTTTTGGCCTAATAATGAAATATACATTGAAAGCGATATGCAGGATACAACGACTACATCTATGCCAGGTGTATACACGGGGAGTGATCAACTTCCTGAAAGCGAACTTAAAACCTTGCCAAGGCCTTCCGTGGCCTAATTGCCACCCCCATTGTTACGCTGCCCTGCATGTCTCCTCCCAATGTAGAGATCGAAATGCAGATTCGTACCTTGTCAATATTAATCCTGCATCAAAATAGGGGAAGGGCCAGAGGAAGGAAATTTTGGCCCGTGCCCTGGTCATCCTGATAGCCCAACAAGGTTAGGCTCATGCAATAAACAACATACCGTCGCGAACTATTGACCATGTTTTCTTTTTATTCCCCGCCTAATTCAATGTAGTATGTATCCCTTACCTGGCCCTAGGCGTGATGAGCCCTATAAGAACAGAACCTTGGAGGACAACGCAAAACCCACACCTCTACCACTGTCCACTACATAGCTACAATGCAGATAAAGCAGCTTTTGATCTCGGCCGTGCTGGCACCTGCCGCTTTGGCCGCCACCAGCCCACAAACCGTCTTCTATGGATTCGAAAATCTACACAAGCGAATCCTCTCAACACATGAGTGTCTGAAGTCCTTCAATGGGGGTATGACACAGAGTTTGACCTGCGGCTATGAACTCTATAACGTCTTGATGGCCAGTGGCTCGTCGAGAAAGGATCTGGCCGATTTGGACTCGGTCCCGGCTGACCAGGTCCAGACTTACCTGAATCACTATCATGGCATTCGCTCGGCTGTTGCCGATACGTTGAGCACCGCCTTTTCAAAGGTGGGAATTATTGTTTCTACAAGTGTAACAAATACTTACGGAATACAGGTCGACAGCATAGAATCTCAGGGTTTCAAGATGTTTTCACAAGTCCTGCTCCGCAATTTTGCCAGCGAAAGGGCGATTTTCGAGACTTTGACGAAATCGAAAATTCCAGTGGCAAACCACTCGGAGATCGCCGGTCCCGTCGACAGTCTTAAAGTTGAATTTGAAAAGACCCTTACGGTCTTTAGTTGAAGCACCGTTTGAAGTCAAATGAGAGATGATACAGCTCACCAAAATCTTAATTGAGGTCACCTTGTGTCTACTGCTAGTTGTTTCTCAATCTTTCTCCAAACCGCCTTTTTCAAATGCCATGTCAGCCACCAGTTTCCATCTACGTCCTTCCCAATAATCGATCCAGTATTTAGTAGCATAGGCCATCGATAGAAAGTGTTGGGTATGATTAGTCTCGGTCTTCCCGCCGACCGGGCCTTCTTCGCTGGACCGATGATAGCAGGCGAGAAATCCACATTGAAAAACCTAGCTTGATGCCAGTTTGAGCAATGGATCAACATGTTCGATACGCCCAACATCGATGCAAGTGTAGCATCAACCTTCTCCATACCCTCTCTCTGGACAGCAATATAATCCCTGATCTGGTTTTTGGAGCGCTGGGCGAGAAGAGAATGCCGGAGCTTGAAAGCAAGATAGCCGACGGGCCGCTCTAGCACCTCGTCAGCAGGCAGGATAGTATGGGCAGTCAGCCATGCATTTCCGACATAGGCTGTATCTCGTGGGAAAAGGTCCGGGAAAGAAGGCCGGATATTGAAATTGTTCAGTAGCGTGACAGGGATTTTCCCCGATGGTAGCATGGACTGGACAATGCGCTGAGCCCACCATGCCAGGAGAACATCGCTTTCGCTGACGAAGTCTTCGCCATCTCCCGCAGATAATTCCTGTATTGCTGCCTCTCGCATCTCTGTCACAATTGATCCCGGGATACAGACTAGTCGGTGTTCATGCTTCGGGCATGGTATCATTTCCCAGATCCACCGGATAACAAGTAATAGCGGTCCCAGCCATTGCATAAGAATCAGCATCCACTGTGACCGGACGAACCACTCGAATGGGGGCTGAGCATTCAAGTCAGCCAAAGGATCTTTGAAAAAGCCGAGGAACGGTGGAACTTGATCTTCGCGACCGCGAAGAACCGCCGCCCACGCGTTGAGCAAACTAGCCCGCCCCGAGGCATCCATGAAAGTATGCAGCCATGCCAACTTCAATAGGGTGGCATTTCGAGTGACTATAAGATGGATATCTAGCTGTGGGCGATCATTGTATATCCAGTCTTCGAGTTTCTTTGGGGAATCAGGTCTGTAAAGCAAGGTGTCGAGATTCGCAGCCGAGAAAGGGAAAACAGTCGGAGAGTGCGTCCCACATGGCAGTTGGGAGGGAAGCAAGTCATCCAGTCTTCCATCATGCGTCGTGGTGTAGAAGGTGAATCCAGGGCATTTCGTATCGTATTTCTCGGGGATATGATATTCAAGCTTGCCGTACTATAGATCATTATTAGTATTTAGCATTGATGAACAGGGAATGCAAAGGATAACTTGCCTTCAGGCGTAGACGTGCACCTAGTTTCTTCCATTCTCCTATCTCCAGCAAGCGTTGGAGGGAACGACGAAGATGGTCTGAATCCAAAACATGGTCAAAATGAAGGGTAAACTCGAGGGCAATCCCTCGGTTCATCCATGTGTCATCTTTAGAGTGTAAAGGGATAATCTGTATAGCCATCCTTCTCTGTCTCAACTTGCCTGGGGTTCTAGACGGGATTTCGGACCCAAGAGGGAGTGGAGGGAGGCACTCCCAGCAAAAAGAAAAAAGCGAGCCACTTAATATTATGCAAATATGCAATAGGATTCCTACTTCGTGATACCGCCTGCAGAACCTATCACAAAGATCAAAGATGTATCTGTTTCACCTCTGAACCGAAAATGAGGTTTGATTTGTCGTCTGGTTGATCGATCACAAATAGTGCGTTGATCGATGCAGCCAGTTAATCCCTGTACTCGCCCCGTTTCGGAACCGATCGGCGGCGGAAACTCCATGTCATCAATATGTAGTATATTAAGACGACTGATTTTGTAACTCCACTTGAGCTGAATATAAGTATCAATTTTCCAACCTCTCCAAAGCCTCTTAATTCACACCCGACTTTCCGTTTTCTATTAAACAAAAATGGGCGAACTAATCGATCATACTGTCAATCATCAACTGCCACTGGTAGTTGACACTGCGGCCAGGATTGGCGTCGAAGAAACCCAAAATTGTCAAGATGACTTGGATCTCGAAGACAAACCTGTCCCTTTCCCGATCGCGATTGTTGGAATGGCCATGAGATTGCCCGGGGGCGTGAGCTGCGAAGAAGAATTCTGGGACTTTTTGATCAACAAACGTGACGGACTGTGTAAAGTTCCCGATACCCGATATAATATTGACGCTTTTTATCAAGGGTCAAGACCGGGTGCGATACGAACAAAGCACGGATACTTCCTAGAACATGATATCCGGCACTTTGACCCAGAATTCTTCGGACTTAGCAAGATCGAGGCTGCCAAGCTTGATCCCCAGCAAAGAATGCTTCTGGAGATTACCTGGGAGTGCATGGAGAATGGAGGTCAAGTAGGATGGAGAGGAAAGAACATCGGATGTTATGTGGGTGTTTTCGGGGAGGATTGGCTGGATGTGAAGATCAGAGATCCCCAAGATCATGACCGGTATCGTGTCGTTGGAGCGGGCCCCTATGCTCTCTCCAACCGGGTGTCATATGAATATGATCTTGGCGGCCCAAGCATGACTATTCAGACTGGATGTTCATCGTCCCTTGTAGGTCTGCATGAGGCCTGCCAGGCTCTCTACTCTGGAGAATGCTCTTCTGCCTTGGTAGCTGGCACCAATCTCATCTTTACACCAACAATGACCACGTCAATGTCAGATAACATGGTCATTTCAGAGAGTGGTGTATGCAGAACATTTGACGCGGCAGCAGACGGATATGGTAGAGGAGAGGCTGTGAATGCGATTTTCATCAAGCCTCTTGATAAGGCTCTTCGGGACGGTGACCCGGTGCGAGCTGTCATTCGATCGAGCGCAACCAACTGCGATGGCAAAACTTCTAGCATCACTACTCCGGGGTCTGCAGCGCAGGAAAGGTTAATTAGGAAGGCTTATAAAAAAGCTGGACTGGATGTTTCCTCAACTGGCTTGTTCGAGTGCCATGGCACAGGGACGACTGTTGGAGATTTGGCAGAGACGTCCGTGGTGGGCAAAATCTTTGGGGATAAAGGGATTCACATTGGGGCCGTATGTCTACCTTTTTCAGCCTCTAAAAGGCATAAACTGATTGAATATAGGTCAAGCCCAATGTTGGTCACTCTGAAGGTGCATCTGGAATCACAAGTGTGATTCACAGTGTGCTTGCGCTGGAAAATCGCACAATTCCGCCTAATGCTCACTTCCAAGATCCGAATCCTAACAGTACGCGATCTCCCAGCTAGTTAATATCCGCAAGAGAGTACTAACTGACAGACAGTCCCGTTTGAGCAGGCAAAGCTGAAGGTTGCCGTGAAGCCGACTCCTTGGCCCGCAGACCGAAGCGAAAGAATAAGCATCAATTCATTTGGAATTGGCGGGTCAAATGCTCACGTAAATTATTCTCTCTCCCACCTTTAGTACGACTGCTAATATTGCCAGGTTATTCTTGATTCTGCTTCTACCCTGCAGATTGGCACGCCTATGAATGTAGATGGCCCACAGCTTCTAGTGGTCTCTGCGAAATCAAAGTACTCGTTGAACAGGCAGATCGACCGTCTACAAGCCTACTTGGAATCGACAAAGTCACCTTTGAGCGACATCGCGTATACCTTGGGATTGAGACGAGAACATTTGACTCATCGTGCCTTTGCGGTCACTCAAAGCGACGGTAAGATTTCGCCTTTTGAAAGGTCGGTCTCCGTGAGAGCACCAACCGTCTTCGTATTTACGGGTCAAGGTGCCCAATGGCCTGGAATGGGGAGACAACTGATCGAAAAGGCTCAGGGCTTCCGAGAAGATATTCAGATGATGGATCGTGTCCTACAAGGGCTAAAAAGCAAGCCTTTGTGGTCGCTTGAAGGTAAGCTTACAACAACATCCCCCTTCCCCCTGCCCCCTCCCCCCTCCCCTCACTAAAAGACCAAAACTAATAGGTGTGTCACAGATGAGCTTCTGAAGTGCGACGATCAGAGTAGAGTAGCGGAAGCAGAGTTTGCACAGCCCCTCTGCACTGCCGTTCAGATCGGTCTCGTTAACCTCCTTCGGGCTTGGGGCACTACACCTGACGCAGTAGTAGGGCATTCCAGTGGAGAGATTGCAGCTGGTTATGCATCAGGTGCATTGTCCGCTGAGATGGCGATTCTCATTGCCTATTTCCGTGGTCAGGCAATGAAGGATCAATCCAGCCGTCCTGGTGGCATGGCAGCCGTTGGCCTTGGCCCCGAACAGGTTGAACCTTTCCTGAAACCGGGCGTCGTCGTCGGCTGTTATAATAGCCCAGAAAGTGTCACTCTATCAGGGGATAGTGAAATCCTCACGGAGGTTTTGGATAATATTCATGGTGACAGCCAGGATACTTTTTGCCGAAAGCTTGCGGTCAATGTAGCGTATCACTCGCACCACATGGCTGATGCAGGTGAAGTCTATGAGAAGATGGTCGCTCCTAACTTCTACCACCAACCCTCTATGATCCCAATGTACTCCACTGTTACCGGGACAATCGTGACAGATCCCTCTATCCTGAGCCCTAGCTATTGGCGCAGAAACCTACAGTCCCCTGTTCTTTTTCACACCGCAATCGAAAGAATTCTCAAGGACGACACCCTGTCAAAGCTTTTCCTAGAGGTCGGACCCCATTCAGCTCTTTCCGGCCCTATAAGGCAGTCAATAAAACTGGCGAATACAGGAGAGCACCGATACATTCCGACAATCATCAGAGACAAGGAGTCCTGGAGAAGCCTTCTGGCTGCAGCTGGTAATCTTCACACGCATGGCGCCTCAATTGATCTCCGGCACATTATTCCCCGAGGCAAAGTCGTGACAAAACTCCCCCCATACTGTTGGCAGCATACCGAGAAATATTGGGACGAGCCTCGAATTGTTCATGACTGGAGACATCGTCAATATCCTCACCACGAGTTGCTTGGCTCCCAGATACTTGAGTCAAACCATTTGGAACCATGTTGGCGAAACATTCTAAAGTTAGAAAATGTCCTTTGGTTGTTGGATCACAAGCTGGGCACTGATATTGTCTTTCCTGCCGCCGGTTACGTTGCTATGGCAGGTGAAGCGGTGCGGCGAGTGACTGGGTCATCAGACTACTCTCTGAGAAATGTATTCATTCGCAGTGCCTTGATTATTGAGGACTCAGTGGAGATATTGACGAGCTTGCGGCCTGAGAAGCTCACAGATCATGTTGACTCCCTGTGGTTTGACTTCACTATTTCTACGTTTCAGAACGGAAAATGGAAGAAACACATCGTGGGTCAAGTTCGGGGAGGAGCTGAACAGGAGTATGGTGTCCCCTCCAGACAGAGCTATCCTAGACAAGTTGACTCGGACAAATGGTATCATGCACTGAGCAAGCGCGGTTTGAACTATGGTGACCATTTCAGGGGACTTGAACAGATCACAGCAAGTTCAACCACGCAACAGGCTTCCGCGGTATTGCATAGCGATGAGCCGCCGCTCGACAGCTACTACGCTCTTCATCCAACCTGCATTGATGAATGCTTCCAGTTGTTAAGTGTAGCAGCGACCCAAGGGATCTCACGGCGCATGACAAAGATGTGCATACCAACTGCTATTGAATCTCTATATGTTACTGAAGGTCGTGGGCCAATGGACCTGAATGTTTCTTGTGAGACCATTGGTGGTACTCTGGAGGCAAATTCGGAGCTGTTCTCAAACAATTGTGTCTCGCTCCGTATGGAAAGGGGGTTTTTTTTTAGTATCAATGATCCGGAGTCAGATGACATCAATACGCCGCTAGCATCAAACTTACATTGGACGCCACATATCGACTATCTCCCTTTCAGAGAACAACTGCCACCCCATGAACCAGCTTTTGATGGGAAGACAATGGCCAGGCTAACGAGCACATGTGTGGCTGAAGCATATCGCCTGACAAAAAATTCTACCCCTGTTTCGGATCACCTTGAGAAATACCATGTTTGGCTTCAAGATCTATATCTGAAGATCAAGGAAAAGTCACCCGAAATTATTCCCGAGATGAGGGAAGAGGATGTTTCAGTACTTAGTGTCTGCGGCCCTTATGCTGATGCATTGAACAAGAAGGGACGCGAGTCTCATCCCTGGCTCATACCTAGCCTCGAGCTCTTGCATAGAGTCTGCTTTAATTTGCACGACGTGTTAGAGGGTCGCATTAATCCTCTCGAACTTCTCATGGAGAATGCTGGGATGAAAGAATTCTTTGACGCTATGTGTGCAATCTCACCCTGTGAAGACTTCATCGCACTACTAGGTCAATCTTACCCAGGTATTCGTATCCTCGAAATTGGTGCTGGAACAGGCGGGTTGACATCCACTGCCCTGAAGACTCTCAATCCAGAAAGTGGCCGAATTTATTCACGCTACACCTTCACGGACATATCACCCGGCTTTATTGCAGATGCACAGGAGCGATTCCACGAATACGATGCCGTCGAATACGCAACCCTTGATATCTCTCGCGATCCAGAGGAACAAGGCTATGTTCCGGAGAGCTATGATCTGATCCTGGCTGGCAATGTGCTACATGCGACAGCTCAGATATCCAGCACGCTAAAGAATGTCCGCAAACTATTAGCCCCCGGTGGTCGACTACTCATGCAGGAGCTCAGTGGAGATAATCCCATGATCAACTTCATAACTGGTATTTTACCGGGATGGTGGCTGGGAGAGAATGACGGCCGCTCGAACAGCCCCGCATTGTCTGTTGAGAGATGGCATGACGAATTGACCAAAGCCAACTTTACCGGTGTCGACGCCGTGCGATATGCTAATGACAGACCACTGAGTCTGACAACGGTGATTCTTTCCAGAACGAAAGCTGCCGATGACAATGCAATAGGGGGACAGATTGGGCTGCTTTACCTGTCACATATAACGGAATGGGGACGTGAATTAGAGAAAGCACTTACTCTTGCTGGCTATACGGTGACATGGTACACATTGCAAGAGAAAGCCCCAACTGGATGTGATCTTATTTCCCTGCTTGATCTTGAAGGGCCATTCTTTCAGTACTTGTCGGCTGATGAGTATGACTTGTTCCGAAATTACCTCTCCACGTTGGCTGAGAGTCATCTCCTTTGGATTACCAAGAGCCTTCAAATTACATGTGATGATCCTGGTTTTGCATTGGTCTTAGGAATGGCTCGCACACTTCGAAACGAACTGAGCAGCAAATTTGCGACAGTGGAAGTTGACCAATTTGACGACATTTCCATAGCCTCTGTACTCAAGGTTTTGCGCGCTTTGAAGGTTCAATCCCAGCGGCCGTGGCTTGATCCAGATTATGAATATGCCCTTCAAGATGGAAAGATTCTTCTGCCTAGGATCCAATGGTCTTCGCTAGATCAACAACTGACTGACGTGCCACACCTGTCGGCAGCAAGATCACTGGATATCGAATTCAATGGAATTTTTGATTCCTTAACGTGGGCCATTTCCATGTCGCCAGTCTCTCAGTCTGATTTGAAAGAGCATGAAGTCGAAATAGACATGAAATATGTTGGCATGAATTTCCGGGTAAGCCACGGTGTGCCCATATACTTTATACTAGCCATTTCGAAGATTCTAACCTGCACAGGACATGATGATTACCATGGGATTTTTCGGATCTACGGAGCAGCTCGGATTCGAAGGAAGTGGCATTGTTCGACGGGTGGGCACTTCTGTGGAGCATCTCCGAGTCGGTGACAAAGTCAGTTGCATCTATGATGGTCTCTTCGCGACTCGAGTCGTTGCCCCAGCATTTCTTTGTGAGCCTATTCCTGAAGGGACAAGTCTTAAAGATGCGGCGGCTTTCACAGTTGTTTTCGCAACGGCAATATATTGCCTTATTACTGTTGGAAACCTTCAGAAAGGCCAGTCCGTGCTGATTCATTCCGCGTGTGGAGGCGTTGGATTGGCTGCGATCCAGATTTGCCGAATGATCGAGGCAGAGATATGTCACCGTCGGGACGAAGGACAAATTTCGCCATCTCGTCGATGTCATAAAAATTCCAGCTCAACGAATATTTGATTCCAGAAGCACATCATTCCTGCAGGGTGTGCTTAGGGAGACGAATGGACGCGGGGTTGATCTGGTGCTAAACTCTCTAGCCGGCGAACTGCTTCATGCCTCTTGGAGATGTGTCGCCAGGTTTGGGAAAATGGTCGAAATTGGGAAACGGGACTTCTTGGGTCATGGTAAACTTGACATGAAGGCCTTCCTTGATCACCGATCATTCCACGGCGTGGATCTCAGAACGCTATCTCTTGAGTATCCGATGGTACTCCGGGGCCTGGTTGACCAATTCAGAGACTTCGTCAAGCAAGGAAAATTGACGCGCATCGAGCCGGTGACAGTTTTCGAAGCTTCTGATATTACCAAAGCCTTCCGTCACATGCAAACAGGCCAGCATATGGGGAAAATTGTCATTCGAATGCCGGAAGATCCGGAAAGTTTACCAATAACCAGGATACATCGCAACGTCCCCATATTCAGATCAGACGCCTCGTACCTTTTGGTTGGAGGACTCGGGGGACTTGGCCGAGCGATAAGTACTTGGATGGTAGAAAAAGGCGCCCGCAATCTCATCTTTCTCTCTCGGTCCGGTGCTGAATCAACTGAGACCCAAAGTTTCATTCAAGATCTGGAGTATAACGGCACGATCAGCGTGACGGTGGTCAGAGGTGATGTCTCCGTAGAAGGAGATATTCACCGGGTTATTTCTGCCGCAAAATGGCCCATTGCAGGGATTTTCCAGATGGCAATGGTGCTCAAGGATCAGATGTTCTCGAATATGACATATGAAGAATGGACAGCTTCCCTGGTGCCTAAGATGCGAGGAACATGGAATCTCCATTACAATTTCCAAAACACGCCACTCGACTTCTTTGTTCTTTTCAGTTCTGTCACGGGACTCATGGGATTTGGCAGCCAGGCCAATTACGCTGCAGCCAACACTTTCCTCGATTCATTTGTGAAGTATCGCCATTCCCAGAAGCTACCAGCAAGTGTAATTGATCTTGGTGTTATGGGAGACATTGGTTACGCAGCCGAAAACAACCCGCAATCATTGAAAGTCTTTAATTCTCTTGGTATCCAGATACTTGAAGAAAGGCATCTGCTTCAAGCTTTGGAGATCTCCATATTTTCTCAATTCTCTCATCCGTCATCACAACTAATCGTGGGACTGGGAACAAGGACCTCGAGTATGCCTGCCCTGGTCCAAGAAGGGCGTTTTAGTCGTTGGCAGAATGTTGCTGTCAGCGGGAAAGCAACGGCCGTAACTCGTTCTCACGCATTGAACTCTCTTTTGGATGAAATTCGCGACAATCCCAAACTACTGGATGAAGAGACCACTCACGACAAGATTACTATCGAGCTGGGCAAGGTTGTTGCTTCTCATCTTGTCTATGCGGAAGATATGAGCAAAGAGGAAATGGCTAATATTTCAATTGATTCATTGATGGGCATCGAAATTCGCAGCTGGTTTCGCCGTAACGCGGGTATCGACATTTCTCTTGTAGAGATATCAAATGCTGGCACCGTTGGAGGCCTTGCTGACGTTGCAATAAAGATGCTACGCAAGAAGCACTTGAGTGGAGAAGAAGTTCCAAACCCCTCTATCATACCGTCGACGGCTGAACCAGATGAACTACCAATTTGCTTGAAGGATATGAAGCTAGGAATTGACTTCCAGCCTATTTCCGGGAACGTACCGGACTGGTGCTCTGAGTCCGAAGGAAGAATCTTCCTCACTGGTGCGACAGGATTTGTGGGTTCCTTTTTCTTATTGGATCTCCTTGCTCTCCCACAAGTCAAGAATGTCACTTGCCTGGTAAGAACAACAGATCCCGAGTCCGGCAAACGGCGGATTGAAAATGCTTTTGCCCGATATTCGCTACCCATGGATTCTCTGAGCAAAGTGACTGTGGTCCCAGGAAACATTGCCTATCTGAACTTGGGAATGTCGAAAGAAGACTTTGAATATTACGCACAGGTATCAAGTGCTGTCTTCCATCTTGCAGCTCACGTCAATTATACTCTTCCATACTCTGCTCATCGAGAGGGGAACATTACTGGACTCCTCAATATCTTGAAATTTGTCAATGCTGGTCGTCTTAAGGCTTTACATTACTGCTCAAGTTTCTCAGCCTGCGGTATTCCGCCATTCCTCTCTGGTGGTGGTGCAATCCCAGAGGATAAAAGGGCGGTGCTGGATCGTCGATCCTTTGAAATGCACTCTGGATACACCAGAAGTAAGCTGGTTGCAGAGAACATAGTGTGGAATGCCATTGGGAATGGTTTCCCCATATCCATTTATCGCCCGGGGTTTGTGATGGGCCACAGTGACACAGGAATTGATAAGCCAGAGGACCTATCCAGTCGCCTGATGATCAACTGTATCCAACTCGGAGCGTTCCCGACCCCCCTGCGCAACGCACCCACATTGTCCCAGTCGACTTTTTATGCGCAGCGATGCTGCATATCTCGCAGACTTCAGAGAGCCACGGTCATGCCTTCAACGTGGTTTCACCTCACGATCAAACCATCACGTTGCGTGATACGTTCAAAATTATAAGCGACTGCTGTCCCATTCCCCTACGAGAGGTCTCTTCAGCCGAGTGGCTGCAGTTGTTTCAGGAAGGTGGCAAGAAGAGCATGAAAGCGGCCACTCCAATGCTTCAAGAAAGACTGGCGGGAAGCCTGATCTTTTGGGATACCAGCAGCGGAATGTCCACGTATGAAACCACCAATCTGCGCAGGGCGCTGGCAAACTCGCCCGAGATCCTGAACGTCAAGTCCATGCCGGATCTTCTCAGGACATACTATGACCGTTGGAAGGTCGTAGCTGTAGAGGCGAATGTCAATATCTGATGTATTTGTCCCTGTAAATGGAACAGGGTAGCTTATAAACACTTGCGTTTCTTGATATGACTTATCATTGGTGGCCAATAGATCTTTTAGAGATAACCATGAGATACTACTGCTTTTTGGTAAATCCCTAAATCCTAGAATCTATCGAGGGAAGAGAAAGAGCCATGATTGAGATGGTTTAGGCCGCTCCATTATTATTTCCAAGAGCTACATGTCTAGCTAGTAAGTTACCTTCCGTGAGAGAAGTGTTACGTGAGCCCGCCTCCACGGCGATCCGAAAAAAATATTCGTTCTTCAATTTCCTGTTCCTTGGGGGATCCAGTAGAGACGGAAATACTGCTTAGTAAATCAGGGTGCGCACCAATTGGATGTCAACAAGTCTGAATTACTACAGTATAAAGCCCGTATCTGGCAATTTAACTAACTTAACACTATCTCCGTTCTCTGGGATCCACTGCTGCTTCTGTTCCGTCAAGTAGACCCCGAACTCCACGTGACCGACGACCCAAGGGAGCAAAATGTGGGGTTCCACCAAAAGCAGAAGCACCACAAACCAACGTTTAACTTGCATCTCGTCAAACGGTCCTAGTAAAAACCGTCAAATGATGAAATTTGTCCAGATGAACGTACCTGTGTTTGCTCAGCCGCTGAAGGTCAAAGGCCAAAATCACGTTTAGTTTCATCAACTGACCTGCCCCATGAACTTCCCCTTTAGACTGTTTACTTTTGCTTATCTGGGATTATTCAATTTTCCTCTTGGTGTTCAACGACCAAAAAGGGCGCTATTCGAGGTCAATTCAAATCCTGCAGGTTTTTGCCTGTGCTGTAGTTTAAAGGCTGTTGATGTAAATAGTCATGCATGTTTAGTTTTCATCATTACACTATCCGCCAGCAAATATGCTCAAGTAACGGGGTTCAAATGGTCCTTTGTCTTTCCGCGGTCAAAACTGCGGGTTACTAGGGCAGATTATGGATACAGCATCACCATTGTCGACACAGTTGCACATTTCAACTGTCACTGTTAAAATCATGGCGATTGTTTACTGCAAGTGTAGCAAGTACATCAACGGTCATCAAGAATCTATGAGTAAGGTAAGTTCGGCATTCCCGGTTATCGTTATTCATAGAGTGGTGAAACTTCATGTAGACATTCTGTAGGTTTTGGACTTCTCAAGATTTTGATGGAACCAGCCGAGGCTGACTGGTGAAAGTTGTTTCAAACATAGCCTCATTTAAGTTAGAAGTTCAGGATAATTCTTAGTAACAATATAAGATATGGTAACCTGTACGGAGTACACATGAAGAAATTTCAAAACAATGACGCCGAAAATTGTGGCAGTATTGATCGTGAGGGACCTCCGTTTTTGAAGCCGAAGCCACACCTAACCTACGTTAAGAACAGCAATTTCTTCATTTTTGAACGCACGGAAAACCTACCACAGCCAGAATTGGCGTATGGACCCATCATACTGTTATATAGACCGGCGTGTGACAGAAGCACAGTACGTGGATGAGAAGCCCTGTTCTCCATATCCTATGATTTAATGTGGTCAATTTGCCTTGGTGGTGAGTCATATAAACAGTTGTAGTATGTACAATACATAGGCAAAGTCGTAATAGAGTCTTATGCAAACACACGCATGTTCGCTATGGTCAGCCGGTCATATGCTTACAAAGTTTCGTAGCAAAGTGCGGCGTAAGATGTGAGAAGTCACGCGTCTCCGCGCAGGAAAAGAGGTTTCATAGTCAAGACAAGGCCGAAACCTAGGAGGAAGAGGCGGAGGGGACGGCCACTTCTTGGGGTGCGCGCAGCGGTGAACCTGCGAACTTGCTAGAATCGGCAGCAGTCTAAGAAGGCAGGTAAGCTCTATTGGGGTCTCACTGCAGTGTATCGTGTCGATCTCCGGCTCATTGGAATCTCACAGGCGCTCGGTCCATAGGCGATCATAAATTTGATAATCAGAAATCAAGAACTTGTATTATATCTGTGTATTTCGAGATCCACTTTGCCTGGAGGTCATTTTTGAACGAGATAGAATCCTCCTCTTTCGCATTAGCTTCCCATTCCTCTCTTTGAACAGAATTCTACAGAGCATTATTGCTTGGCAGAGGGAATTGGAGTTCACTCGCATGCAGCAGAGGCTTGTGCTCCGAGGTAAAGCTGCTCAATTTCGCACAAAGTCTGTAGAGTGCTATATTGAAACGCTTGACTTCCTCAATACCCACTCAGACAAAAGAAGGTAGATCAGTATCTTTGTACTTAGAAAGCATGCTTGAATAAAAAAACATGCCTAATTTTCGACAGTTCCCAAGAAGCGATTTGAGTGAGCCTAGATCGGGAGAGGAGATTGAAGCTCTGAGGTCAAGATTGATCAAACCGCTGGACTTCATGACAACAGAAAGAATGAGGTGTAGTAAAGTAGCCTGATAAGTGGCCACTGGCCAAAAGCAGGCGCTGGAGACCCCCTCCACTTCTGAGGCATCCCATTTCTCCTGCAGTTCACCCGTCAGTAAACTAGACACATCATAGATCGGTGATGTGGAATACCGTTTGATGTCGGATTGCAAAGTCAAGCTTATCAAATAGTTCCATTGCGGCAGACTGCGCGGATTGTTCTCCCGTTATCCACATCCCTATAGCTATCATTGACTGCAGAAGTAATGGAGGTTTTGGCGCATATCGAACGTGCCTCTATGGACGAAGGGCCAGCACGGATGAAATATTTCAAAATAACGGTCAACGCACTGTTTTCTCTTCTCCCAATAGTATAGCCGCGACTGGTCGGGATTCAAGGATGACGGGGTTGGGTTTAATGACTGTATTTGTTGCTCTGCTGCAATGCTAGCGTGGTCTTGGAAAGAACACTGAACGTTGCGACGAACACACTCCTGGCATGGCACGCCTCCTTGGCATCGAGTTTTTCCTGCATGGCAACCCGCACAAGCTTGGCGCGCGCGATTAAGAGGTTCTTTGACTTGGTGCTGCCTCTGAGCATGCCGTCGAAGGGTATCACTAGATTTAAGGTTCTAGCATTAGTGGTAATGTTGAACGAAGGTGAAGGCAAGAATGTGAACACCTTCGTCGAAATACACGACCACACCTGGAACATTCAAGAGCCTGTTGCTTAATGTGTGTCGATCTTCGGTGGCGGCTCAAATGCTCCTTGCGCTGGTATGTGGCATTGCAGCCAGGAAATTGACACCGAAACGCGTCGTGTGCAACAAGGCCTGAGGGACTCTGAAGATATTCAATTTCGCTGCCGAGCGATTCCATCGTTAAATATTTCCCAATCAACCTGCAGGAATGACTCGGAAAATGGAATGAAGAGTAAGCTTCGCTGAGCTTTGCGTGGGCGGCCGGGCTGCAAATAGACTTTTTACCCTGCATCCGGCACCCACCGGCAACCCCCCGGCATCCCACCCTTTATCCGAGGCGTTTTACATACGGAAAATCGTGCAGATTCGGTCAAGCAGCAAGCAGAGTGTCGTACACCCCAGCGGCAATCTCATCACCGTGGAGGTTAGTCAACAGTCTTTGGATCTGTACAATCATTTGTGGACGTCATTTTTTTTTCAGTAGGATGCCGGCGGCCGGCCGGCTGAAGGCCTGGTAGATTTCCCCACAGACAAACGTCTGCGAATCACCAGGACTCACGCACTTCTAGATCCCTTATTAATCACCACTTTGATATTATTAATATAATGCCCGAGGTAAATAAGGGTATAAGTATCATGCAAAGCCTCCGATATCTAGCCCATAGCTCAACGTGGACTATATCTTTCATACCTCAAACCATGACTCCTACCATCCTGATCATCGGCGCCACCGGCAACACCGGTCGAGCTGTCGCTCAGACACTGCCAGAGTTGATTCGGTCAAACAGTACTCTGAACGGGAACCGTATCATTGCTCTCACTCGCTCCTCGAGCAGCCCAGTGGCGCGCGAACTTGCCAAATTACCGGAAGTTGAAGTGATCGAGCAGAACTGGGTTGAGATCACCGCCGACTGGCTCCGTGAGAATCAAGTTGCTAGAGCCTTTATCGCATCCCACAATGAGCCCAATCAATTTGCCGAGGAGTCGACCTTCTATGTGAATGCCCTCAATGCTGGTGTCAAATATGTCGTGCGGATCTCGACGACGGCTGCGAATGTGCATCCGGATTGCCCTGCGTACTACCCACGCCAGCACTGGGCTATCGAGGCTATGCTCGGCTCACCCGAGTTCAACAACTTGCAATGGACATCTCTACAGCCAAACGTCTTCTCGCCGCTTGTCATCTCCCCCGCAGCGGCATTTATCAAAAAGTACCGCGAGACTGGAGAGCAGGATACCCTTCGTTTGATGCTGTCAGAGGATGCACCGGTCGGGATCATCGACCCCGATGAGATTGGTGTTATTGCAGCTCATCTCCTGGCTCAGGATGATACATCCGTGCACAACAAGGCGAAGTACATCTTGAACGGGCCCGAGGACATAAGTGGAAAGCAGCTCGTCGACATGATTGAGAAATACACCGGCGCAACTGTCAAAGACGTTCGTTACAAAGACGTTTCGTTCATCGACAAGCTGTTCG
Organism: Penicillium subrubescens; assembly: GCF_028828155.1. NCBI lineage: Eukaryota > Fungi > Ascomycota > Eurotiomycetes > Eurotiales > Aspergillaceae > Penicillium > Penicillium subrubescens. Next base: position 529,228 of record NW_026643160.1, on the reverse strand, counting down.
AATATCAATATGCGCCAACCAAGCAATCGAAGAACGTAATCTATTCAATCAAACGTGCGCCTGAGACTGCGTGGGAAGGGAAGTGCTCCTCTTCTACAACCAGCAAGGAGATTCTGGAGCTTGCCGCTCCAAAAAGAACCCCTACAGATGTTTTGGATGCATTACTGAAGGAAGAAGGAAATTTTTAGTTAAAATCAAAAGATGGTTCTTGGTTGTCTAGTCTATCTGATCATACGAGCTCCCTTACACTTACGCGGCCAACAAAGTATCGTCCATATACTATGTACATTAGTGTAAGACGGCTAGTTTGGCATAACCTAATCGAGAATGTGTTGATTTCCGTGAAGAGTCGGCAGATTCATTTGTTAAGCTGCCATGCTGACCAACTACCGCCAGATCTTCTAGTCGCTTTTATCATGCCAGTTATACCATTCATAATACCGAGTGGCCTAAGGAGGAACGTTTCATGCCATACGAGTTATAAACCACCATCCATTAACTAGCGGTCTTCTCCAGCTGACCAATATAGGTACCCTGGGCCTGGAACATCACAGGTTTCTCATTAGTGCCGCTAAAGTCGTATTCGGACAATTGCTGATGGTACTCGGAATCATCTCATTCATTCCAGTAGTCCTATAGCCAAAGCTGAGTCATCTGTCACATCATCCCACGTTCCTGATTTATAGGCTTTGGTTACGGAGTGTGGAGATCCTCCGAGCCTCGCGTTGAAATTTTCATCATGAGATTCCTGGGTGCATTGAATTTATTGGCAAACAATGAAACTAAGTAACTGCAAATGCAGCTTCTAAGCATTTATTGTACTCTCACAAGATAGTGAAGCCGGGACACCTCGTGGACCAGCGAAAGCCAAGCCAGCGAACCAGCCACGCCCATTGTGGAAGATAACATCAAGCCTTAAGAAAAACTTAAATCAAGAAGAAAGTTATACAATCAAGGAAGAGTCAGCACGAGTCAGTCATAGAAGGGAAACGTAGACAGAAGTGCGGAACGAAGCCATAGAACCCTAGCAGCTAAGATGGATAGAAGTCAAGAAGCAATCAGACAACGCAGCCACGATAAACTCGAGCGAACCAAAATCCGTCTTGGCGGCAAAAATGACCAATCAGCGGCACGAATCTGGACCGACTTTGCAGTACAAACGCACTCAAACTTTGCGGGCAGCTCGCGCAGGGTAGTAACCCCTTCACTCGGTCCTCGTTTCAGGACACTAGTGACGCGCGCTGTCGCACGCTGTGGCCCTGAAACGAAAAGAAACAGGGTAAAAAGGTGAAATGCAAAGTTAACACACAATATGAAAGACAGATACGTTAGGGAAAAAAGGGGCGGCGAATCTCTACACATGTTCGAGAAGTTAATGTCACGACTAGTCTGTAATATATGCTGGATAACATCAAGAATAGTCAGATCAGAAGAACGGTCCGACGCGGCATCTAATGCGAAGTCATCGTCATCGGTATAGCTGTTTCTTCCTCAAGGTCATGGACTACACAAAGGTGATGTCTATAAAGAAGCGATAAGCTAACTCAAATAAGTCAAGGAGTCCACTCCGTCCTTACCTAAGTCATGGAATGAAGCGGGCTAGCTTATCTCGCAGACTTTGGTAGACACCGTGGGTTGCCGGCATGGCCTGAGTTTGCCAAGCTCGTATATGAATATGGCTAAAGAGGGAGGTTGCGGATTGACCCAGCGCTATCAATACTGTGTATTTGTAATTATAAATTAGTGTTAACTTTCTCCTATAAACGGACTTATACTAGGCTTTCTTTGACGAAAGGTATACTTACGCCCCGTATACTATGGTTTTCAAAGTCTTCGGTGCTATAAGATGTGACCACTGAAGATTTTTATGACAGGAACGGTATATTTTATCTACCTTTTGAAGGCTACATTGAGGTTCTTGCTGACTAAATATTCTTTAAGAGTGGCTAAATAGGAGGACCCATCCTATATTAGCTTCTAAACGCGCATCCTGAATAGGAATATATCACCCCTTACCTAGTACGAAACTTAGCTTATGAAGCATAATTCAAAGCTATATATCTAAAACTAAGGCTACTTTTGCTACGTTTAACTAAACGGCTGTTATTAAGGAGGAGGTAGCAAAATATGTGATAGTCCTTTATTTGCGATGAGTGCAGACAATGTGCTATCTACGATAGCTATTGTGAACGGACTAAGGAAGAGGGAAGGAGGGATCTATATTTATTTAAGTAGCACTAATATTCTTCTAGGATATGAAATGCAATATACACTAAATAGAGTTTATATTTTTAATAATTAGGAAGGGATTTCGGAGCTTACTTCTTTACTAGGTAAGTTTACTTGTGAAAGCTATCACAAATTATGCACGCACTAAGCTATTTATCGTATTATCGACAAAATCGTCTTGGTAGCTAGCTCTAATACGCTAAAAACTGCGATTGTTTGTCCGTTAACTGTATTCGGAGCCGGAAGGGGCCCTATCCTACGGAGAACCGAACAGATATATAATCTTACTCGGCTTATTCTTGAATCTAGTAAGGGGCTCTAGCTAGGTGACAGGGAATCTTTTTAGAATATCGTTTATATTCACGACCTATCCCGCCTATATATTCGCCTGATCGACAAAGCTACTTTTAGAGGATCCAAAGCTTTATGGTACTCCGAGGGCTATTACCTTATAGAGGCCGGTGAATACTTCTAGGGGGATTTTTGGCACAGGATCACGAGCGAGGCGCTTAAGCTTGGACTCCTAGCTTCGGAAGAGATGGTGGTACTCTATATAGAGAAAAGTGCAATCATAGCACCTGCCGGCCGTCCTGTGGCAAATTATACGGTTAAAGCCAAAGCGTTGCGGGCTAGAAAGCTACTCGGCTAGACACCTATGCAATCTATGCTCATTGTAAAAGAGGAGGCACATACACATGAGTTATCTCGAGAGGTATCCTTGAATTGATTTATCACCAAAGACGCAAGCGAGCTAGGTTTTCTTCTTTAATGTAATAATATTCGACAATATCGGGTACAGCGGGAGAGTAGTCTTGCGGACCGGCGAAGCCAGGCGGAAAAGCTAAGATCAACGCTTTAAAATGGCCAATCAAAAGTCAGAATGAGCCAGTCATTGAAGGGAAACGTAGACTAAAGTGCGACACGAAGCCCTAGAACTCTGAGAGCTAAGATAGATGGAGAAGTTGACGAGCAAGCAGACAACGTAGACAGGATAGACTCGAGCAAATCAGAACACATCTTGGCGTCGAAATGGACATATTAGCGGCGAAAATGGGCAAGGGTTTTGCAGTACGAACGCAAGCCAAACTTTGCGGGCAGCTCGCGCAGGGTAGTAATCCGTCCGAATCAGAGGTCATGCATATCGAGTTTCTGCAGGAGATGCAGTCCTTGACAGGATCGAAGCCGGGATAGCTGCACATATATCGAAATTGTATGACAATATCATCGAATTCTATACCAGAACCGACACAATACCATCCGGTTATTCAATACAAAGCTTCGTGTACTAAGCCCCATTTTCTTCGTCGCAGCTTCCCAGTAAGAGGGCACCTTGGGAGTTGACTTGCAAATAGATGGCTCCATCGGCTGAAGCAAAGTGAGATCCGGCGCAAGAAAGATACACTCGACCTTTCGGCAAGGCAGGAGACCACGTTGTTTACGTGATTCCTGACCATATTGTATTTGTTGTGCTGTTTAGACGGCGGCTTGAGGTCGGAAGGGGCACTTGTATAGCCATCAGTGTCGAATGCTGCTGGTATCTTTAGCTTGCCGGTCGAGATTCGCTATGATGTCTTCAAGGAGTGCTCGCTTATATCCCGTTCTCGTCAATAACTCTCTGTCCAGTCCAGGCTCGCAGGCGGTCAGGGTTATGTTTAGTCCTACCATTTTCGTACCACATAGACTTGTTTATTTTTTCTCCAAGCAATCGGTCAAAAAGTCCGAGGCCAAGCTATATTGAATCAAGGCTTGATTTAACCCTTCACACATGTCACCAAAAACAAAATATCATGTAAAACCAAAGCTCCGAGACAAACAGCATGTGCAATGAGATTTAACAAAGGGCTCGCAAAGGAATGCTGGATATTTTAACTTTGGTGAATGCGAGAGGCTGCTCTGCACAGCGGTCCGATATGGTATAGTGCCAGCGCTCTTCCGATATGATGCTCAAGCGAGATATATGCGACACTTGGGATGGGTGATTTCGAGATCAGCAAAACAGCAATAATAATATTAGTACAGCCAAATAGCAGCCCATATTGACGAATGTTGGCCTGTACTTGTGGTTGAGGCGCTGGAAGGGTGGCAGATGGAAAGAAGAGGAAACCGATTGTTGCGGGTGTCTCGATCAGCAGATGGAGCAGAAGACCGAGCGATTGGGCCCAAATAGCGTCGACGATTGACCTCATATTGTTATCGTGCAATTAAAGGGAGCTGGGAAAAGGAAACGGAATATTTATATGGTTGAGGGATCTATGGTATATGAGCCATTTAACGTGGGTGGAACAGGGGAGGATCAAATATCATAGCGTATCCATTTTCAAGTCTTCCACAGAGCATAATTTTTTGGGGTATACTTTTCTAAGAATACAGCCCCCGTGGAAAGGGTTAACTATTGCGAACGGGGTCGGCAGTATTAGACAAAAAGGTTAAACAGTGGCAGTTTAACGCAGTATGGCCAGGCAGGCCTAGAAAACCTAATCATGAACAACAAATATGTCCAACCTATTCTATTAGACTAGGGAAATAGGCAGTATTCACAACGCGAGGTACATAATCAATGGTCACAAGAAAAGATCAAGGATATTCGGAAAAATGGAGGGGGCATATCAGAGTGTTAGGAAACTCGTTGCTTTTTCCATGCTGATGCGATTGTTGCCGATCGGCATTCAGTTGATTGATAGCTAAATCGGGAGTTCATGAACACATATACGTTGACAATAAATTGATAATTTATGAAAGTGGCTGGTCAGTTATTGAGCTCATTAAATTTATTTGTATGCAAAACTGGCTTTTCCTCGGATAGCTACGAGAAATTTGTCGTATGAGGCAGAAAAGGGAATACGATGGTACGCTTTTCTTCACATGCGGACACAAATTCGAGATTTTTATATCTAAGACTATCTATTAGATATAAGTGATATTTGACCTTTTTTTGTGCGGGGCTTCATATGGTAATCAAAGTGCTTAGACTACTAACGCGTAATCTCCTCTGTGGTATAGCCTTGGGGCGATTTCAGGAGTTCATAGCCGTCTAAAAGGGCATCGGGAAACCGTGACCATAAGGAAGCGTTCGACTTTCGGAATGTAAAATAGAGGAAATTCCCGCCGATTACAGCGATACATTCGACAGCTGAGACCGATTTGAATACACCGCCGTCCACGATATTCGCTATTCGATGTGGCGTGCTGTAAGAAAAGATTTAAGAGAACCTTTCGTGGGAAAGGCCTCTTGCTAATTCATCACAAGGAAAGCTGCTTCTCTAGATCGGCCAGATCGCAGGGCCGACCACGCCTTTCCCCCTCTATAAGCTACTTCAAGCAAGTCTGCCTCCCTAGATTTTGAACATCGTCGTCAAGCTAGCTCTTTCTGTTAATCATTCAGATCGTCTGAGTTCAGCAGAGATGCCTTCATTACGCGATAGATTGCGTTCCGTTGATCACGTATTATAGGAGCCACTTCCTGTAACAGCTTCACTAATCATCGAAGCAATATCTCGGTCGTCCTAGGTCCTGAAATAGTCCGAACATCATTGTCCAAGGCTGCCAACACCCTTACCGGAGCCTTGCACCTATAGGGCAGATTTAAAGCCCCTGTACAGCGGCGATGGTCCAGAAGCGAAGTGCGAAAGCACCTAAAGGCGCCGAGGTTCGACGATCGACAAACCGATTGATATGTGAGGTTGCGGATCAAGGGCAAAAACGCCCTATATCAACTGCAATGAGAAAACAGAGCCGAAACGAGGCCGGGGGGACGAAGGCACTCGAGTCACCGTGAGCCACATCACGGTTTCTGTAAAAGCATGATTACCAGGCGCCAGTACCTGCCTCCTGTTAATCCCTACCGCCCGGCGCTCTTCACCGTGAGCCACATCGCGGTTTCTGTAAATTATGATTACCAGGCGCCAGAGTCTGCCTCCTGGCTCTTCTTGCCGTGGGCCACATTACGGTTTCCGCAAAGGTGTGATAACATGAAGCGCGATTTTGATAGAGGGGCGGGGGAAAGTCTTACAATGTCTATACCCATGGCGAGTCCGGTGTTGAGGACAGGAGGACTGGAAGCGTAGAAAATGGATAAATGCGTCGACTAGGCAGTAAAGAGGTGTATTTTATACCCTCCACGAATACGATCAATTCAGGTTTCGCTGCGAAATGACCCGCCCTTTCAGGACCAGGCACATTCTTAAGTACGCCCTCCACCAACGAACTGGATGCAGTCACGTCAGTGGTATACATATGCAGGTAATTCCTGCCTCGTCGCTAATGTGTGTTGCACCTGGAGATTGACATTTTGTATGAATGAATCCTGCTGTACTAGAACGATTTTATCGGCCCTCAGTCCTTGATAAGTCTGAGAATCCTGCAGATAAGAGAAATTTGAATATAAGAAAATAGAGGAATTAAATACACTCGTGTTGCACTCAATATTCAAGGACGGAGGGCATTTCGTGGACCGGCCGTAACGAAGAACTCCACCGGTGCCTGGAAATTTGCACAAATTTGTTTTCCAGTACTTTTCAGCTTATAATCTTTATCAGCAATTTTAAAATCAACACCTCTCAAAACGCTAATCAAAGTGATCATTGACAGCTGCCAGGCGAACCTTTTACCAAAGCAATAGCGCTTTCCGTTGCCGAACCCCTTCTTCGCCCCAGCTGGCAGTCGGCTGTAGGCTTCATCCAGCATTCGCTCAGGCCGGAAGACTTCTGGATCTTGGAAGACCTCGGGATCACGATTTACGGCTGACAAAATCACCATAATCGGCTGATTGCTCGGTATCTGGTATTTGCCGCCTGCAAGCGAAATGATCCCGGGAAGTCCAGAGGGGACAGGTTCGACGAGAAAGCCTGGCGCGGCAGCGGATAGACGTAATGTCTCCCTTAAGGTAGCTTCAAGGTACGGTAATCTTCCTAGGTCTTGCGGTGTGATGGGAGAATGAGGCCCAAGAACGTGATCGATCTCTTGCCGGGCTTTGGTCATTTCTTCAGGGTGTGTGAGCAAGTAGTAGAGCGCAAACGACATAAGACCGGTAGTTGAGCTTGCGGTAACCATGATAGTTATTATCTCATCTATAACTCTCTCCCGGTCCATAACTTGTCCGGTCTTGGGATCTTTGGCAGTTAAGAGAGCGTGAAGCATGTCGTCTTTGGGCGGTCGTTCGGCCTCTTTATCGGCGATAAAGTCGGCTGCGATCGTACGAAAGTCCTTTATATAGGCATAGAATAAGCGATCGTAGTAAAGCCACCTAAGCAGCTTTGGTTTTCCGGGGCGCTTGATTGTCTCCCAGGTGGCACGATCCATCAATCGTACAACATCTGGCCCTTGGCCGGCCAGGATATCATGGCGTTGGTTGAAGAAATATGACATAACAGATTGCACGTTTAACCTTTTCAAGTCTTCAGTCACGTTGACACGCTGACTTTCCATTGATGTCCATTTTGCGACGAGTTCTGCTGCCATATTTTGCAGTTCTCTGACTCTCACGTCATCTGTCGACGGAGCGACAAAAGGTGCCATGATTCGGTGTGCTATTCCCCAACTAGGCTCATCATCGTAGGCCGTGAAGAGGGCGTCGTGAACGGACTTTCGCATTTCCTGCACCACGGGTGCTTTGATATATTTGCGAAACCGTTTCTCATCGCACACTTCCTCGGCAAGCGAGGCACTCGCGATGACAACAATATTCTTACCCAGGACTTCAATCTTATAAATCGGTCCTGATTGATAGTCAGTAATTGCCAGAGCTAAGAAGGCCAGTAGCTCACCATATCTATCAGCGAGTCTCTTCAGCGAACCCCATGGGTCATTCGGGTCTACGTCGAAGATATTACCCAATAGAGGAAGTCTGGGAGGCTGTGGAATGGAAGAGGACATAACTACCTTTGAAACACTTAAATAGTTTGTCCTAAACTGAGTAATCTATATTGGTGGACTGTAGACCCCTTTATAGAAGAAGCCGGCCTACAGATGCAAACTCGACAAAGTGAGGGGGCACTGATATTTCTGAATATTTAGAGCTATATCAGTCATCCAATATCCCTATCTGGCAGATGATCTGTGGCCAGTCTCGCCACGTCAGCGGTGACACCAATAATAGCGAACTTTGAAGCTATATTCTGGTCATCTGATTGGCCATAGCTGGCAAGTGATCAGTGCGTACACTTGCCAACTCATCAGGCAGAAAAGCCAATCAGAGGAAGCAAACGTATGATATTCTCAGATATCGGGCACAAATACTCAGAAGAATCCGCCCAAAAGATATACTAAAAATTAAGATATTGTGAATGATACGAATGCCTGACAAAGACATCGGCATCGTTGCAAGCCCTAGAAACCACCGAGTGCAGCGTGGTGACCCAGCAAGCCAAGAAGATCAACGCGACTTACACAACTATAGTAGATGTCGATAACGAATTGCCCCCAAAAGCCACGCACTTTCTTTTCCAGCGCCCCACGCCGGTTGCGCTAGCTGAACGTGGCAAGAGAAAGTCCCCTGCGTGGACATATACGGGGTATGGTTGGCTGTAGGTAGAAGTTGAAATGTAAGGGGTAACGATAGTGTGCAATAGCTCTGTTGATGTGATGGTGAAAAGACGAGCGGCTTCCAAAAGAAAACAAACGTAGAACCCGCCCCGCATAATCTAGGATGCGTTCCATAGTTTAGGTTCATATCACCTATTAGCACATAGATCACACATTTCGAGACTGGACTAGGCGTCTTTTGGGTCTGGTACTAATAACGTATATACAGTTCGCACAGTATAGTTATTATAAAGTTCAATTACGTCTTTTTTACGGACCCTCGTGGAGCGAGGGTCCACCACCTCAGCGATATTACCCACGTCAACGGCTTTTTTTCGGTATATTAATTATCTTCAAAATTGCACTGCTTTAGTTGATTAAATCGCATTAAAATCGGGGGTTTGAGTATATGAAGATGCGATATCGTTGAGGTGGGTAATATCGTTGAGGTGGCTGACCCTCGCGGAGCGAGGGACCGTAAAATATGTAATATTTGTAGGATCATGTTAATGGCACGACAAGAACGTTCATGACACGACAAACTAAACCCCTTTTGGGTTAGCTCCCACCCACTAACAAAAAGGTACCTTCGACTTCTGCATGAACACAGCTGAGGCCTCAGGTATACATCCATATCTCTCTATGCAAGCCTAAATATTAGTTCTACCTTAAGTATGTGACTACTTAACTATCAGTAATTACAAAGTTTCTGCTACTTTTATAAATGGTGTTCTGTTGTAACGCGGCATTAATGGCTTAGCAGTGTTTTTGTAGGGGTCGAGGGTACATTTTGGCGGCGGGCGGGAGCTAACCGAAAGTGGCTTAGTATGTCGTGTCATGAATGCTCTTGTCGTGCCATTAATATCATCCTATTTGTAAGGGGCCGGTTAGATTCCCAAAGAGTAGATTTCGAAGAGCTTCATGCTGACTAAGCATAATGTAGTTAGAGCCACCAATCAATGTTTTGGGGCGTAGTAGCACCGAGGCTGAGTTTCATGCAGGCCACCCCCAGAGCGACCCGATCTGTTACCCTACCTATATTCCAAAATCAAAATGCTTCATAACATCCGTGCTCGATCGCACCAAACTTTGCCCCGTACTGTATACTCCACCAAGTTTCCACAACCGCCTCAGAGGGACACCAACAACAAATTAATTAGTGCCCCCTAGGCCTCACAGATCTCTCAGAAACCCCCGAATTCAATTACGTACTCAGTGATATGATATACCTGACATGAGGTTATCCACAAATGCCGGTGCCTCAGGCTACCTGGACCCTAGTAAGCCGCCAAGCTTTCGGTGGAGGTTCACTGGGGCTTCGCTGCCGGTACGTGTACGAACTCCTGCAAGGAAAACCCTTATGGAGGTTACACAAGCCTCGTGTTTTCCCCCGCTCCCATTCCCCTACCAGGGATACATCTCCTTCCTGTTTTGAGCGATATCACTGTACATAAATTGATCCATGTTGAAGAGGTTTTACATCCCTCAAGAAACAGTCTTTGACCTTTCTGAACAATTGACTTAGTTCCTTTTTCCTACCTGATTGACAGGCCTCTATCCTGACTTATAGAGTATATCCTTACAACTACACACGAACTTATCAACGATTCTAAGTGCGCACTTATAGTCACTCTCTATACGCGGCAGGACTGCCCGTCTAATTTCAGAGTTATCGAAGTCGCTAAGTTTTACCTTACCATATTACTTATATAGGCTAGCGAGGGGTCTTTTCTCGTTATGATTGCCTTTGTCTAAAAACCGAGAGGGAAACGGCGGATAAATAGGAGTAAAGTGGAAGGGAAGTGGAAAAGGGTGAGGGTAACTGGTAACCGCCTAAGAGGCGAGGACATGGTCTCTGCTCCCACATCGCTAAATCTTTCCCTTAATCAAAACGTACAAAAGCACTTTCTGGGGCAGGGATTTAACCCTCTGGGTGAAGAATATTCAGGTGGGTGAACTGCCGCCTGAAGCCGCCCGAAGCCGCCTAAAGGCCGACAACGTAAAGTGAAAATGAAAAGAGCTGCCGATTCTGTGACAAGGCTGAAATCGTGAAGAGAAAACCAAGAGATATGCGTGTACAATTCGGTCTTATCACATCTGGGAATCAAGTTATCAAGGATGCTGCCCTCCGAGATAGACTCAACAAAGATCAGGGAGGCCATGTTCTTTGTGTAGAAGTGGAAGCGGCAGGGCTGATGAACAACTTCCCATGCATCATCATCTGAGGGATCTGCGACTATGCGGACTCACACGAGAGCAATGATTGGCAGGAGCATGCTGCTGCTGTGGCGGCTGCGTTTGCAAAGGAGCTTCTGGAGTATGTACAGCCGAACGACATTGACTACGAGCGACTAGTGAAGGTATACTAGACAAAGGTTAGCCGGGCCCGAATTTTGTCTAGCTCTATAGCGGCCTTCTAATAAAACATTAGTTGTTGATTGTGTCTCTGGGACTGCTGGAGATATCGAATCCATAAGGTCTATATTAAGTAAAAACGAAGACCTTGAGATCGTCGACTGGCTCACCCCATTCGACTACGGTTCTTAACACAGCGACAATCTCCGGAGGTGCCAAGCAGGAACTGGCCAATGGTTTCTTGATTCTGCCGAGTATCATACTTGGCTAACCACAGAGAAGAAGGCGTTGTTTTGTTCAGGCATTCCCGGAGCTGGGAAGGCAATCCTCACATCCCTCGTGGTGGATGATCTTAATAAAACATTTTTCAATAATACAAGCATCGGTATTGCTTACATCTACTGCGATTTTCGGAAACAAGCAGAGCAGACAGCCGACGAATTGCTAGCCAGTCTTCAGAGACAGTTAGCTGGTAGTCAGCTATCTCTACTAGCTTGTGTGAAAGACCTCCATGATCGGCATAACTTTCAACGTACGCGGCCATTACTTGATGAACTTTCAAAAGTGCTCTACTCCGCGGCAGCTTTTTTCCACGAGTCTTTATCGTCGTCGACGTACTTGATAAATGCCAGGTAATTGATGGCTGTCGATCGAAGTTCTTACCAGAGATATTCTCCCTCTAGATGCGTAAGGCAAATATTTTTGCGACTTCACGACCTATCCCAGAGATAATAGAGAAGTTTGAAGGAAATTTAACACTGCACATCTATGCAAAAGAAGAAGATGTGCGGAGATATCTGGACAGTCAAATGTTCCGGCTTCCGAGATTTGTTTCTGAAAATCCAGAACTACAAGTGGAAATCAAGACTGGAATCATTAAGTCAGTTAACGGTATGTATGTTAAGACCTTTTTAAATAGACTGAGAAGTTGAAATTAACTGAGTGTAGGTTCCTGCTTACAAAACTCCACTATGATCTGTTAGTTGGGGAAAGATCGCCGAAGACGACGCGGGCCACTTTGAAAAGTCTACCGACGGGATCAGAGGCGTACAACTAGGTATACGACGATACGATGAAACGAATTGAAGCACAGATGAATAAACAAGTATCTCTCGCTAAAGAGGTTCTTTTATGAATCACTTATACTAGGAGGACTCATTCCACAACGGAGCTTCAACACGCCCTTGCCGTGGAAGTTGGAAAGGACGAACTCGACGAAGACAACCGCTGCAAATTAAATACATAACTAACTAGGTTAGTCTCAGTTTGCGCCGGATTAGTCACAGTTGACAAAAGGAGTGGCATTATCCGCTTAGTTCACTACACGACCCAAGAGGACTTTAAGCGGGCACGGAATAGGTGGTTTCCTAGCGCGGAAATTGGTATTACGACAATTTCTCGACAAAAAGGTTCACGTAGAAGCCTCTACCTAAGCCTTAAGAGCTAATTGATGGTACTTATCGGGTCTCAGCAAAAATATTCGGAGTCGAATGACAGGGCTTCACTTGTCGGTATACTTCGGCGTTGAGGCAGCAGTCAAGATGCTCTACAAAACAGTTGAAGTTGACGTGGAAAACATAGGAGGCCAGACGCTATGGTCGTACGCTGCGCAGAATGGTCATAAAGCTGTCATTAAGCTGCTGCTCGAGAAAGGCGCCCGAATCGAGGCGAAAGATAACAGTGGCCGGGCGCCATTATTGTACGCTTCGGAAAATGGCCACGCCGTCATTAAGCTACTGCTTGAATATGGGGCCGACACCTGCTCTGAAAATCCAGATGGCCGAACACCGTTATTGTTAGCAACGTTGCACAATTATCAATCTATCATAAAGTTATTGGTGGAGCGTAATGCTAGCGTCGTTTCCGTGGATAAATATGGCGACACACCTCTGAGATGGGCAAGGATTAACGAAAGCGAAGCGGCAGCTATACTGCTACTAGAGAAGGATACCGAGGAAGACTCCAGGCACAGCAGTCGCCTTGGAATGTTTCATTGGGCTGCAAATAATAGCCACGAGAAGGTCCTTAGGCAGCAACTCCGAAATAGGATAGACGTCAACTGCACAACGAACTTTAGATCTAAACGTCTAGCCTTGTTACAAGCTACTGCGCACGTAAATGAAACAGTCGTGAAACTACTGCTTAAGGCAGGAGCAAACGTGAATATGAGCGATACCGCCGGCGATACGCTATTATCACAAGCCGCTCTTAGTGGAAATTCAATGTAGTTCAACTTATTCTCAGTTATAGCGCCGACCCCAATTCCAAAGTTAGACTAGCCCCGGTGCTGCTGGTGTCAGCAGTACTGAAAGGGCATCAAACGGTGGCTAAGCTGCTTCTTGAAAATAGCGCAGACATTAATTCGGCAGATAGATCTGGGCGGACACTATTGAAAGGGGACCAAATGCTGGTCAAGCTGCTTCTCGAAAACGGTGCAGACGCTAATTCCGAGGATGGATTTGGCTGGACACCGTTAGTGTCAGCAGCGTTGAAAGGGCATCATACAGTGGTCAAGCTGCTTCTTGATAATGGCGCAAAAATTAATTCTGAGGACGGACTTGGTCGGATGCTATTGTTATATGCAGCAGTAAACGGATGCGAAGAAGTCAAGCTTTTCCTCAAGCGTAACGCTGAGGTTAACTCTAAGATAAAGTTGGCAAGCTCCATTATCCGGCCTCTTTTTTCCTTCATCCACCAAGATTGTATAACCTCTACTAGGTCATCGTAACTATTGCATTTATTGTATGGCGGTATCGTGAGGAACCATTAGCCTCTGATGCGGCCGAAGATCCCAATTAAATTCACCTCTAGAGAATCGCCCCAGAAAAGGGCTACAGGTGATGCATCCAACAAAGCTGAATATAGCTTGTCATAGCTAAGATAACGAAGTGAGAGAAGTTAAGGAATGGCCAACCTGTTTGTAGGACAGCAAGGTGATCCGATCCATATGACAACCTTCCTACCGCTCCGCCATCTCGGTCTAACACGACAGCGGGGTTAGATAACAGCAGTTCTGAAGTACCCCGTTCTAATGTTGCCATAGTACCATCATCCATCCTCGTTCAGCACGATAGCGCGACGTAGGTGGCATTTGCAGCTGCATGGGGTGGTACGTAGTAGAATTAGCCCGATGAGTAGCTTGGTTTCCTTGCAAGCGGTTAGGTGTCTCATTCGTACATGGCGATATACGAATTCGAGATCACGCTGCTATCAGAGAAATTCGTCTCCGCGCCTCATGATAAGAGAAACTAAAATCGCGGGAATGATTGAGATCCTTAAACTCTATTATCCCAGAGCCCCATGGTCTACGAGCATCACGCAAAAAATCTTATAAAGAGAACCCATGTTAATCCCTAGCATCAAGATCAATAATACATATCAACCAAACCCGTCTACAACTCCGACGTGACATTCGAGAATTCCCCACTCTCCAGCTTTGTCTTCCAGAAAATAGGGTTCATATCATCGAAGCCGTGGTGCACCCAGCCCTCCTCCTTGACGTGGTACAAGTTGATGAAACCACCAGAGTATGCGTCACGGTGCATGGCAGCAAGAATGGCACGGCGGCCCAGGGCCAGCGCCTCCTGCTCGGTCAAGTCGTACCGGTAGTTGGCGTCCAGCACACCGTACGCGAATGTCTGACCGGAACCGACACAGAAGAGGTTGCCGGGGAGGCGGGTGCCGTCTGAGTCGATGTAGTACAAGGCGGGGCCTTCTTGGGGAGTTACCTGTAAAGACCAATTTTAGCTTAATTCATACTTGACGGCAGGAAAATGTTCCTGAGGTACGTACACCAGCAAGCATAGTTCCCATGCTGAGACCGTAGCCCTTGTATGAGTAGGTCAGGTTGGCGAGGATCTTGGAGGCTGCTGCAACCGTAATTCGGCGCTTGTGTCGGATCTCTGAGTAATCATATCAATCAGCAAATCGTTCCGAACCTCACAGTAACATAATGGGACCTTGAACTCACCATGCAGAGTGCACTGCTGACTCAAATACCGCAACCAATATTGACAATCCTACCAATCCATCCGTCAGCACAGACTACCCCATCAAACCCAGGTTATAGTCTCTCCTCATTCGACAAAACTCACCGCTGCACCACCAGCCATCGTTCCCAAAAGACCCGGAGTAGGCTCACTCGTGGGCTTATCCTCGCCACGGCTCAACCGCGACACGGGAATGACCTTCTTCACCGTCTGACTAGCAATCCAGTTTCCGGCCGTTGCTCGGGAATCGGTACACACAATCTATTTCTCCAAAAAGCTTCATTAGTATCTAATGGCGTAATGCATGCGGTTCTCTCAAGGGGAGCGTACGATACCGCCCTGGAATCGGAAGGCCAGGGTTGTTGTTCCGTGAGCGAGCTTGATCGGGCAGCTGGGGTTGGAGTGGTCATCGGTCATGGCACGGAGGAAAGCGGAGGGCTAGAAAAATGGAGTAAAATGGTTAGAAAGGGTTGTTTCTTTGATTCTCGATAGACTCGTTCAGCAGGGAGCTCTGGTCGCCATAGCTGTGACGACGGGCTTCGTGGTCCACCAGATGACTGGCCAGAAACCCCGAGCTCATGGCAACCAGCTTCGAGTCCATGAATGACTTTGTTGGTGTTGGAATAACTCACATTGGCGACGGGAGGAAGGGCGAACTTCAGGGAGAGCGGAGGGAGGCTCTCCGTGAGTTCCTGTTGGTCTTGCTCGGTGTAGACATTCTGATAGGAGGGGCGCGAGTATTGCGCGACGATCTTGTCCATGATGTGCTAATTAGAGTGAGGGAAATGGAGCTAAAAGTAAGATGATCGGGGTTGAGGGGAGGGTTGAAAGGACAAGATGAAGCACCGGTTTGATGATGGAAGAAGCTCCGCTGGAGCTTGGGAGTTCCGCGTCACTTCTGGCGCCTGTGGTCACGTGGTCTCGGATTATGAACACCAAGTACGATGGTCGGTGTCAATGATAATGTTAGCGTGGTACTTCCACCCCTACTTCATGACTAATATTCTGCCACCCTTTTATTACGACTTCACGTAATTAAACCACTATAATACAATATATTACCGCCTAGTAAGGTGTATGGCCCCCCCTGCGCGTCGATAACAGCCTGGCAGCGCTTCTGCATCAGATCAATCTGCTGGTCTAAAAAGCTTGTAGGAATCGCATCCCAAGCAGCTCGCACAGCCTCGCGTAGCTGATCATAAGATAGCTTACGATCATAGTCTTTCAAATATCGATCACCGATCCAATCTTTTATCCAATCCCAAACCTTCTCAATTGGATTAAGATCTGGCGAATACGGTGGCCAGTCGATAGGGTATATCCCACGATCGTGAAGCTCCTCAATAGTTAAGAGATTTCGATGAGATGGTGCGCCGTCTTGCATTACAATTAGATGTTGATCTAAATGATTGCGAGCCAGCGAAACCATACCGTCGATAAGAGGCACAATTCGCTCTGTATATCGAGCAGCAGTAATAGTGCCCCATTCCTTCTCCCAAAATAGACAAGGGCCTTTCTTATTATTATAGAATGAGCCCCAAAACATCCAGCCAGGTGCACGAGAAATTCGCTCTCGTACACAAGTATCATCAAATTCCTCACCAGCCCGACGCGTAACATAGATCCGTCGATGATAGACCGATGTAACCCAGGTCTCATCAGTCCATAATATCTTTTCCCACTGCTCACGCGTCCAATTAACGTGCTCTAGCGCCCAGATTAGACGCAGTGCTCGTGTACGGTCGGACAACGGAGGCTTTCGAAGGGCCTTACATCGATGATATCCACGTCTAGCTAAGGCCCTTCGTAAGGTGACAGAACTAATAGGGAGTTGTAGTTCTTCTATAACCCTAGAGTACGGCATCCGTCGTGTCTCTTTCGAAGATGAGATAAACTCGATTATCTCATCAAGCTGTTCTTCTGATAGCTTTCGACCTCGGCCAGGGGCCTTACGTGGTGTAGGCCTCTCATCAGTGCAAGCCTTTTGGACCTGACGCTGGGTAATGCCCAGTTTTGATGCAATTTGGCTATAGGTAAGCCCCTGAGCGCGCAGTGTACGCGCTGCGATGCGCTGATCACGACTAGCTTTATGGCTAGGGGTATGAGGGGCCTGGGGGGCCTGGGGGGTATGATCGGATCTTTCGTGATTAGTCTCCATGGTAGGTAGGTAGGTAGGTAGGTAGGAAGGTAGGTGGCTAGGTGGCTAGGTGGAAGGGTTTGAAACATATGGTATTGCCCTAATCCCTATTCGGAAGGCGGTTGGAGAGGGTATTAGTCATGAAGAAGGGGTGAAAGTACCACGCTAACATTATCATTGACACCGACCATCGTACAATTAAAGTTGGAGTCGAACAATAAACTTGGCAGGGTGTTCTGCTACCTAACACATTTCCATGTTTCAACGGTACAAGTTCCGATCAATTTTCCCCGGTCGTCGCTTGAATTCCAGCAAGACCAACTGAATAGCCCACCTTCAGTCCTCCAAAATTAAGAGGATTACGCAGGAACTGAAACATTGCTATAGTATATCAATATACCCAGAATACAAAAGAAATCATTTCTGCCCCTTAGCTGGTGAGGCTCTAAGCAACAGGCTCCTCAAGTTGCTTGGAGGATGATGGAACCGCATTGCCGACTGCGACACCGCTGGGGCCAGTGGCCACACTCTCCACGTCCTGCTCAGGTTCGTTCACTCTGCCGTCGTTGACATGGGTCGGGGCATCCACAGCTGAGCTCGAGATGGGATCCAAGGTTGGCTCCCAAGCACGGAGATCGGCTTCAGCGTCCTCAAGAACCTGGCGGGCGTCGAATTCATGGTCATATGCCTGGCGCGTATCGCCGGGCACGACAGGGCTGTCGTCGATGTAATTGAGCAGGCGACGGGCGTGTCGAGCAAGAATGATCTGCTTCTCCGCACGCTCGATGATCGCGGCAGTGTGGATATCAAAGGCCTCCTTGAGCTTTGTCCGGGTCTACCAAAAAAACACATATTAGCGAAAGTCGCCTGTCCCAATTCAACCAATCTCAACGTACAGTGTTGGATAGCTGCGCTTCGGCAACCAAATTCTGCGCCTCGGCACGAACAAGCTCATGCTCCAGGGTGGTCAGACGCGTGCTTGTAGGATCCTTGTACTTGAGCTTCGCAATCTCATCGGTCACCTTCTGGCGCTGGTCACGCGACGGCTGCACAGAAGCCTCCATGTTCCGAATATGCTTCAGGACACCACGATAGTCCTCCAAATTCTGCGCAAAGATGTCTTCCTGCTCTCCAATCTCGGACAGCATCACGCCCAGCTTATCGGAGATATCAGAGACGGCATCGTCCTCGGTCGACTCGCCCCAATCCGAGAGGGCGGCAGCGATGGCAGCGCGCTCTCGACCGGCGGTCTCATGTGCGCCGATGGCCGAGTTCTCGCTCTTGATGAGTCGGCTCAGTTTGCGGCTTAGCTCGGGCTGCTGCATGCCTCGGAAGGTAGACATGGTGAAGCGGTGGCGGCCGCCGCTAGGCTCTTTGCGAGAGCGGATAGACATGTTGCGGTTCCTATAGATATACGTCAGCAAGCCAAGAGAATGGAGAGTGGATGACTCGATCAGTTTGCGCACATCGTGAATTGTAGATTATTATAGTGAGGGTACGGAATGGTCTGATATGTTCTGCAGTGTGTGTGGAATATACCTGTGCAAGATGTATCGGCCAGAAAGTCCAGCGAGACGAGGAAAACGGGTTATAATGCAACTGGGGGCGGCCAGGCAAGCAACCGGGATGGCGCCTTCCCATAGATGACGATGTGCCCAACCCTAAATCTCGTCGTTGCTCTACAGCGGGAAGTACAGTCCCGGTGGCTGGGTGACGTCATGACGGGGAGGGGCGGATGCTGAGCTCATGTACCATTCCGATTGCAGTCGAGTGCGTGAACTATATGAATTCAAGGCATCTAACTGGCTGCAAGGTGTTCATGAGAAGTCGTGGAGCCGGGTGAAGCTTGTTGTTCATG
Organism: Penicillium subrubescens; assembly: GCF_028828155.1. Lineage (NCBI taxonomy): Eukaryota > Fungi > Ascomycota > Eurotiomycetes > Eurotiales > Aspergillaceae > Penicillium > Penicillium subrubescens. Next base: position 510,141 of record NW_026643160.1, on the reverse strand, counting down.
GATGGGTCGCTGGATCTTTGGCCGGATCATCGGTACTCCACAGTTCGACAGACCGGGCGTTTATCAGATGAGTGAGGTAATCCGAAGACTCCAGCGGTCCGAAAGCTTAGGATACTTTCTTGTATGTGTAATTAACCAAGCTGCGATGAGTTGGTCAGAACTTGCTTTTACCTAGTATTTACGTTCTTCAGGCCCCCTTCCTCAAGAGGAAGTTAATTCACTTAGGGTTGGTTTGAGATGAATTGAGAATCGAGAAATGCGCCTACTGACAGCAATTGACAATCAACCTACGTGGACATTTTGCTACTAATAAGCCCGTAATTAACCGTCAAGCTATTCTACTTTGCTGAACTGTCCTACAGAGATCCACTGCGCAGAAAATTTGTAAGAATACCCCGGTCCGAAGCTAATCAGCCAGGTCATACATTTCTCTGTCTGTGTGTTGTACACCACAAAGAGGGAATCCGAATGCAAAAGCAAGCGTCCATCAATTCAAAACCAAGTCCACCGAACACACCGACGAACACCCAGAAGCAGACCATAGTCCGCAGCGTGCTAAGCAAAAAGAAAGATAGAGAAACAAAAAGAGCACACAAAATAGAACCGTAGCAAGCGCCTTCGTACATTACATCTCAAGCCCGCGTTTCAAGTCTAGGACATGTCGTCCGCGTCCGGGTTGTGTGAGTGCTCGTTGTCCGAGGCATGGAAGGCATCGCCAAACGCGGAGTTGTCCAGGTCGGGCAAATCGAGTCCATCGTTCTGCTCCGTGTATGCCGCTAGAGCGTCACCGGCACTGTCAATGTTGGTGAAGTCATCAAAGTTGGCGCTCTCAAGATTGCCCTCGCCGGCCCCGGATGCTGCGTTGCCGTCTTTGTTTTCATTATTGACCATCACCCAGTCGCCAGTTTCGCCGGCGGTACCGCCGCCTCCGAGCTGATTGCCCATGTCCATGTCCACATCCCCGGAGATATCAGCGCCGGGTTGTGTGGGGGCTGCGCCATTACCGCCAGGGCCACCGAACTGGTTCAGAAGGTGAGAATCGGCCTGATCAATCACCATATCATTTGTGAATGACTCGGGTTCTTCTTTCTGCTCGGGCTCGATCTTTTCCAACAAACCGCCCTTCTCGACGCACGAAACCTTAGGCTCCGGAACGATCTGTTTCTTCCAGGCAGTCTCAACATCACGAACCACATCGTTCACCTTATATTTGGCCTTCTCTTCCAAGTAGTCCAGCTGTGGGGTTTCGCCCTCCTCGTTGGGAACGACGATGCGGCCCTCCAAACGCCAAACCTCAGTTCCGGTCGCTGAAGGATCGGCGGCGGCATCACGAAGGCGCAACTCGGCATCCTTGAAAAGTGAGCTTCGGTTGAATCGTTCCATCCGGCGGGCGTGTTGCTTCTTGAGCTTCTCAATCTCAGCGGTCATATCGGCAACTTTCTTTGCGACACGATCGGCAAACTCCTCTGCCTTGGCAGGCTCCAGCTTAGTAGCATTCGGGGCCTGGTTCTCTTGACTTTCTGCGCCTGCTGGGGCATCAAAGAATCCCGCTGTCAACGACTCGAGCTCACCCTTGCGGCCGAGACCGAGGGAGACCGGCGTAATCTGCGAAATGGCGTAATGGGATGCGAAGATCTCTTCCATCCATTCGTGGTGCTGGACATATCGCATCTTGCTCACCTCGCGGGGAGTCAAGAGATCCATCACATCACCACTTGAAACATCCTCATCCTCGAGAGCGAAATCAGCAGCTGCCGCTGCAATCGCTGCTGATGGAGCACGGTGTCCGCGCTGCGCCTTACCCTGAGTGGGGGCGGGTGGTACTGCACCTGGGTGTGCCTGGGGTGGGTAGAAACCGGGCCGTCCAGGTTGCGCATTCGCGTATGCGGCGGGCTGTGGTTGGGTGAATCCCTGGGGAGCCATCTGAGGTGGGAAGCTAATCGTGGGCCAATTGTTGCGGTCATGGAGGAGGAATTCTTTGCGAGCGAGTTGGCCTTGACTCTGCAAGTAGCGTCGCTGGCTCATCATACTCTGTACTTGCGGCGTAACGGGGATACGGGTGGCGGGGATATGATCTTGCTGAGGCGCGCGAGAGTAGTGGACGATCCACAGTGAGGGATCGGGCTGGGGGGCATTCGGGATTTTAGAGGAGACAATGCGATAGCGCTTGCGACAGTGGCTGGCCACGTTTTCGTTTGGAGGATGATAACCGCTGCGGTGAAGGAACATCTCCACGGTCTGTTGAAAAAGGAATTAGTTATCGGCGCTCTGTCCACGCCGTTGGCGCTTTCCAAGGGGATGTCATACATATCCTCGGGCTTCAAAGGTGAAAGCCTGCTCCGCATCGGCCCAGACGTAACCGTCGCTCGCGAAGCTATTCCCCAAGTGTGCAAGTGGTTGCCAGGTCATCATCACGGTACCATCTTGTGGGCCATCCAAGAAGGTCCAGTGCATTGGTTGCGTCTGGCAGACCCGAGGCGCGCTGAGGAGGTATTCCACAGCCGTCTCGGTCGGCATCATGTGCATGTTGGGGTACCGGTTCCGCGACACAAGATGCATGTGCGGAATCTGAATTGAGGTGAAATGGTCAGCTCTGACATTCAAGTCACTTCGTTTGATTTGAAACCCGTGTCAAACGTGTATGATTGGATTGGGGGTCGCCTACCAGCTGCGGCGGGATACGGGCTGCTGGATCGTCCATCTTGGCTACACCCGTTTGCGGGTACCCAACTCAATCAATTGAATCGCGAAATGATTTAAGAAGATGGCGAGGGTCAATCGGGATGTCACCGATGGGGGTAAAGTTGGTCGCGCGGAATTGATGAGGGCTGATGGAGCTCCTGGCAACGCGACGCGGAGGATTTTTGATGCGGTGCGGGAGACGATACATGCCAGCAACGCACGACACCTAAGGCATCAGTATCAAAGAGGACACCTGCTACAGTCATAACTAGGTCACCTCAGCTCGCACCAAACATTGGCAGTTCTGTAGATGGCAAAGGAAACGATAAAATAGTTCTTGGATATCATTTTTCTAGTCACCAGTGGTGGGCTACCTAGGTACGCTTAGTCGGTGTTTTTGCGTTCTAGGCCGATGGTAATCAATATAGATGCATGAACTGGGCCGGGCCTTAAGCTGCCCACAAATTTCTCAAACGGAGATAATACAAAATTATTGCACCTATAAGCTTTGAAGGCTATGAGCTCAGATGACTTACCCATTGGGTCAACCCTGACTATATAATATTTCGTTGTCGAAGTATACAAGCCTCGGCATCCTTGATGGGACGATTACCGCGTCATCCAAAAGGGTGAGAGGAAACAGCCGGTATCAGTATTTGATGCAGCTGGTGGCTTAAACGAGGTAGCAAATAACTTGATTAATTTGTCTGGAAGGAGACTTTTCGTATCTAACTAGCCAACCTCGTACAGCCACGTAACCGTCGATGGGAATGTTCCCTTGAATCCCTTTTAGCTCAGTGATGTAGGTAACTATATCTGTAGATGATGTAACATCTGCGAGAAGAGATGTCAGCACAGAACTCGGTAAAACCCTAGTTCCCATTATCGATAGAGGTCTATAAACATACGCATGAAATGTTGGGACACTCGGCCGTGAGAGATAGTGGTGAAGCACTTGATCACTTGGGTAAAATTCGTCTCTATATGTCGGGTCGAAATACCTTCACTTTCCCTCCATTTTCTCTCATTTGTTAATCTCAGCTCGATAAATAGCGTACCTGGTAATGGCCAGGCCTCCAACTCGGTCCCGACTCCCCAGTCACCAGTGGCTCGTACTACTCCAAACCCTGTTCCCGCTGAAAGCCATCAACGACGCTCGCTTGGGGTCTCTTTTGCGGGGCGACACCATACATATGGAGTAAACCCCGTAAGTACACAAATGACTCCTCCCTCGGCAAAGGTCCGCTCAACCTAATATAGACTCGGGCCTTTTATTATTACCGAAGTGCTGATCACAGTCGGAGTAGCCCGCGTGCACACGCCAGTTGGGTTCGACGATGAATGCGGGTAAGCTTTTTTGGAGGGAAGCTCCACTCAAGCTTTTTTCGCCCATTCACCCAATCTCCGCACAAACCCACTCGATTGGATCCCCACTGGAAGGGCGCCGCGGAGGCTGGACGCCGCTCCGGCTTTTGGGGCTGGAAACTGTGGGGATGGCCCTGGTCGCCGGGTGCTAGTGGCGCCAATGGTTGCGCCCCTAGAGTCACCCATATCAGCCGAGTAGGTGACGAGTCCCTGTCGGCGACTCGGCTGTGACCATTGCGACCGTAACCCCCCACGGAAGATCTTGTTTTCCCCACAGACTATAAGTCCTGGCTTTCCCCCCGATGGCCCGGTCAAGGTCCGAGGCTTGCGGTTTTTTTTCTCTCTTTCTTCCCCTGTTCGGCTGGTTTCTATATTTGTCGCCATGGGTCACTTTGGCAGGAAGGATCCGTCAGAGGACGAGATTCAACGAGCACCATCGGATCGAGATGTTGAGAAGACTGTGCCTGCTCATCAGGAGGCCGGAAATATACAAAGTCCTGCCGTGGCCGCGACAATTCTTGACCCGGAATTGGAGCGACGTGTGCTGAGGAAGTTGGATTGGCGGGTGCCTACCTTGATGGGATTTTTCTGTATGGGCATAATTACTTTTTCGTGATTGTGTTGGACAACGATACAAGACAATTTCGTGCTAACGAGCTCTGTGTGACTAGATCTACTTGCTTTCCTCGACCGAAGTAACATTGGGTTCGTGCAGACCACCGCCGAAAATTGAAGTGAGCTGAAATATTGACTGATGGTTACATAGCAATGCAAAAATTGCCGGCATGACGGAAGACCTGAATCTAACTGGAAACCGGTACTCATGGCTACTGACGATTTTCTACATCTCATATACGGTGTTCGAGTTCCAGGCGTTGATGTGGAAGATCGTCAAGCCGCACCAATGGGCCGCCTTTGTTGTCTTCTCCTGGTATGCACATCCTCCACGTGGAGATGATCCCTCCGGAATCTGTTCAGATCGAACTGACATTGCATGGCAGGGGCTTGGTCGCAACGTGCCAAGCGGCTGTTACGAACTGGCAGGGCATGATGGCCCTGCGGTTCCTGATGGGTGTCTTTGAAGCTGGGTTTGGACCCGGTGTGCCCTATCTGCTGTCCTTCTTCTATCGCCGTCACGAGCTGGGTCTCCGTTGCGGTCTATTCTTGTCGGCTGCCCCGCTGGCTAATACCTTTGCGGGAGCTCTGGCCTACGGTATTACCTCGGGTCATTCGAAACTCGCAAATTGGCGACTCCTGTTTCTTGTCGAGGGTCTGCCTGTCTGTGCTGCTGCGATCTTAGCGTGGTTCTTTGTTCCAGACAATGCATCTTCGGCGAAGTTTCTCACCGAGGAGGAGAAGGAGGTTGCTCGGGTTCGCGCCTTGCAACAGTCTGGTGAAGCAGAGCGGGAGGGCAAAGTTCAATGGAAGGAGTTACTCGAGACACTATTCGACGCTAAGGCTTGGTTCACGGCGGTAAGCATTCCATCTGAAGAACACGTGAAACCAATGGGCTAATCTCTAATATTCCTGATGCGCAGTTAATGTACTTCAGCTGCAATGTTAGCTTCTCTTCTCTGCCGGTCTTTTTGCCGACTATCCTCAAGGAAATGGGCTTCACGGCCATCAACGCGCAGGGCCTCACCGCACCCCCCTTCTTTGCATCATTCCTCTGCACCATTGCGTCCACCTGGGTGGCGGATCGGCTCCAGCAGCGTGGATTGATGATCGCAGGACTATCAGCGATCGGCGGTGTGGGGTATATCCTGTGTGCCACCTGCGAGTCAGTTGGCGTACGATACTTTGGCGTGTTTCTCGCCGCTTGTGGAGTGTTTCCGTCGATCGCCAATATCCTTCCATGGGTTCTGAGTGAGTTCACTCCCTCTTTTATTGCTTTTGGGCTCTCCCCTCTGCAATAAATAGTTGCCCGATCATAGGTTTAGAATTTGCTAACCCCGATCTGCACACCAGATAACCAAGGCTCCGATACCCGCCGCGGTGGAGGTATCATCCTCCTGAACCTCATCGGCCAGTGCGGTCCCTTCCTGGGAACGAACGTATTCCCCGATAAGCAAGCCCCACGCTTTATCAAGGGAATGTCGATCTGTGCAGCGTTCATGTTCTTCACCACACTTCTTGCATTGTGTCTTCGGTTCTTGCTGGTGTGGGAAAACCGGCAGCTCGATAAGAAGTACGGACCGAAAATCGACGCCGATCCGACGAAAGAGGGCGAGGCTGCGGCAGAGGATAACTATGGCGCAAGCTTTAGATATGTGCTTTAAAATGATCGCTGAGAGGGTGGGTATGATTGGCTGCTTCAATGCGGTCGACTTGTTGTTATCCTTGCGTGGATAGGCGGGGCTCCGCGTAGCTCAGCTCCCCACTGTGTTTGTGATGATTTGGTATGATGTCAGGACCTTCATGATTTGATGTATGTAGAAGCTTGGGAGCGTGACATATGGCATGAGTTTCGTATGACGACAATATAATTTTATGATTATTGATTGAGCAATTCGATCTCCAGTAGCAAGCATACAACAGTGGTCCAAGGGTAATGTGCGCATTTGACCTTTGTTACTTGAACCGTCGTATGCGCACCGCGTGTTGATGATGGCTCTTTTGAGAATTGAAATCTAGATCATCCTTTCTGAAAATGCACGACTTTGAGTCCGGTCCAGACTGGACTCCTCTCACAGTCAAGATTTCCTCTTGGCTATCGCTCCTCCGAAGCCAACAAAATACCAGGCACTCGATTAGGCCTAGTATGATTGCCAAGTCAACGGTATCCGGACTAGTGCGGAGCAGCCAACAAAAGGCGGTGGCAAAAAGAGGGGAGAAATCCCGCGGAGGTGGAGACCAAAGCGGATCTCTTGTCCAGGAACAACGCAGCCTGATTTCGATGAAGACACTCCTCTCAAAGCTGGATGGTGGTGATCTTACCGTGTGATGGCGTCCAGGGGTCTCTCCCTCTTTGGGGTAAGCAAGTCTCACATGCTATAGTACAGGAATTTACTCACGGTCTGTCTTGATCTTGGTAGGCGCGGCAATCTACGCCAATTGCGAATCCGCCTCACCCGGAAGACTTCGATATGCGCCCCGACGCTCACGACCAGCATGAGGAACTTGAGCCCTTCCTCCTAAGCAACGAAGAGGTTCAGCAAGAACGGCTCACGACGAGAGTTTTCCGACAAATATCACGGGCATGGCGCCAGGCCAAAGTGTTGATTGCTTCTGAGCACGCGGTTGGCATCTTCAAATGCAGCCTTGCATATTTACTTGCATCTCTGGCAGTTTTCATACCATTCATTGGAAGCCTCTTGGGTAAGCAATATGGAAAACATCTCGTCGCTACCATCACTATCTACTTCCACCCAGCTCGATCGCAGGGTGGAATGTACAAAGCGCTGATATGTGCCTTCGTCGCTTTCCTGTTTGCGACCTTCCTCTCGTTGTCGAGTATGTGGGTGACCATCACTATTCAAAGAAAGCATGACTTGATCGAGCTAGGTCATGCTGTGGTGCTGGTCGTCTTCGTCATGGGTGGATTTGGATTTATCGGATGGATCAAACAGAGATTACAGGACCCGCTCGTCAATGTTGCGTGTTCTTTGGCTTCTCTAGCTTCCATTCTTGTTATCACGAAAGAAGGCGCTGTGCAGACAGGTGATTTATCCCTCACCAAGATTTCCCAGATTCTCAGGATGCTTCTTTTGGGTGTTGGAGTTTCAACAGCCGTGTCCTTGTTGATTCTGCCGGTTTCTGCCCGGAAGAAATTCCGTGGTGACCTCTCTACTTTGACTGGTACGGTGACGGCAACGTTGATGAGCATCACCGAGAGTTTTCTCCGCGGCTCAGACCGTGAGCTTCAAACGGCCGAGTTTACCAAGCTATCTGCACATCACGACAAAGTCTTCGGTCAGCTGAAGAAGTTACTTGACGAGACTAGACTTGAACACCACGTGGCTGGGACGAAGCGAGAGCACGCTCTTGAAAAACGGCTCGTGTGTTCAATGCAAGATATCACACATGGCTTAGGAGGTCTGCGCAGTGCAGTGGCCTTGCAGGCCAGATTACTTGCGCCGACTAAATACACAAGAACATCCAGACTCTCATCCGCAGGACATGAATCGTCCGGTTTCGCCACCTCTGAAAATTGGGGGCTACAGAGTGAGCCACAAGCTGTCTCGTGGACAGACACACAGGACTTGGACCGTGAATCTTCAAGCTTGATCACCGATGCTGGACAACAGTCCTCTTCAACTCATACCCCTGCCGAAATCTTTGAGAAACTAACATCCGGCCTCGAAGTTTCAATCGTACGTATATTCACAGACCCGTCGGCAAAAACCCGACCCCAAGCTAATTTATCATCTTTAGCTATCACTCGCTCATAGCCTAAAGGAGATATTTGCAGAAGTTTCTTTTGGGCCTGCGCCCGATTATCAACTTTCGATTGACCACGCGGTGATCACACGCATCAATGGAACAGTTGACCTTTACCGTGAAGCCCGACATGCTGCCTTTTCCTCGCTTCGTCGTGATTGGGAGATGATATCCCCTGTTCAGGTGGACAAGGCCAGTCTTGAGGAGATCTTCGCTAATTGCGAGTATTTCTCCGTTTCACTACTTGAGCTCAGTGAGCAACTGAGAGAGCTGTTATTGAGTCTGGAGGAACTGCAGGCTGAGGTGGATGAGAGACCTGACGGAAGGTCATGGGAGTGGCTGCGTCCTTCGTGGTGGCCGGCTCATCGAGGACCAGTGATCAATGATCCCACTGAAGGTAAGTTACCCAAACTCATTGGTATCCAAGGATTATGTCACTGATATATGTGTTGTTAGCTTCATTGTCAACAAGTGCCCGCACCACAGCCAGCACTCGACGATCACAACTAATTTCAAGTACGCGTGACCAGCCCGAAACCATATGCCGAGGATGGACACGGCATCAAAGAGCCACTGACAATGTTGTGAGACTGTTCGACTTTCTTCGAAAGGATGAGATCAAGTTCGCTCTCAAAGTAGGAATCGGAGCAGCGCTCTATGCCTTGCCTTCCTTCATATCCGTGACAAGACCAATCTATCTGTCTTGGAGAGGAGAATGGGGTCTTGTCTCCTACATGCTGGTGTGCTCCATGACTATCGGTGCATCAAACACCACGGGATTTGCTCGTTTCCTTGGTACATGTCTTGGCGGTCTTTGCTCGATCGGTGCTTGGTACCTTGCAGGCGGAGATGCAGTCAGGCTCGCTCTCACGGGCTTTATCATGGCCATTGGGCCTTTCTACGTCATTCTCGTCAAAGGTCAAGGCCCCATGGGGCGATTTATCTTACTGACTTACAACCTGTCTGTTCTCTACGCTTTTTCTCACTCGCAAATTGATCGCAATGATCCAAACGACGAGGTTGAACACCTTGACATAACCTCGATTGTTCTCCGTCGAGTTATCTCCGTCATCGCAGGCAACATTTGGGGTATCATCATTACACGAGGCATATGGCCGATTCGCGCACGAACAAAACTCGATGAAACTCTGCAGTCGCTGTGGCTTCAACTGGCTCTCATTTGGGAATCCGACCCGTTGAATACGTTATCCCGAGGAGATGCAGATACCCCTGTTCTGTATATGAATTCCCGCGACAAGGCTGAAATCGAGCACCTCCTCTCCCAGCTCGAACCTATGCAAACGTCAGCACGTTCTGAGTTCGAATTGAGAGATCGATTCCCAGATGCTGCTTACAGCAACGTCATTCACTGGACGAGAGATATCGTGGACAACTTCCATTCCTTGGACCTAGTTCTGGCCAATCTCGCTGCGCCTTCTGAGGGGCAGACCTCTCTCTTGAGACATACATCCGCTGCGAGACAGAGAATGTCTGAGTGCATTGGTAATTTACTAACCGGTAAGTTTCAATAATCCAAATATCCATCCCCCTCCAGCCCAAAAGCACTCTACCAATCCTCCTTACTAACACACCACCACTACTACAGGCATAGCTACAGCCATGGATTCCGAGCATACATTCAGCAATATCCCTACAAATGTAGAGCGCTCCCGAGACGAACTTCTGGCACAGATCTCTCGATACCGCCAAGACAAGGGGGTGTCTCAAGTGACGAATGATGAAGACTATGTCTTGCTTTACGCTTATAGTAAGTTTCCTGCGATAGGATTCATCAAGCAAGATTTACTGACGCACAACACCTCAGTCATCGTAAGTCGCCAATTGTCGAATGAGATCGTTCAAATCACGTCGGAATTGGGTCGCATTTTCCCGGCTTCGGATGGGGAGTTAGTTGGTGCTGTTAGAGTGTAATCTAGATGACTGTTCGCGATATATTTCGGTGAATTTCAGGAACAACTTTTCTTAAATTCTATCCTGGGGAGCTGTTACACTCGGTGACGAATCGACTGTTAAATTAGCCTCAACATTGGTTTAAAAAATTTGAGCCCATGGACTCGGGACTCGGTCTTTTACATATGCTCCTAAATTACTTTCCTAGAGCGTTCACTGCATTTGCCGCGGAGAATCCTTCCTACGGGGAAAGACGACCAATAAGACATAGGGTATTTCGGCTTGATGCTCTGCAGGATTCAGATCCGGATGATTATCGAACGGGCTACCCGCAATGTCTTACAAGGTATCCCCATAGATCACAACATGGGCCTGTCTTCTCTGGGGCTGGAGTTCGTATCACACGCTCCAATCTTCAACCTCAGTACCTCAAATCTAGCAGTTCGGGTGAGACTCAATTTTTAGGAAGAAATAGTCAAGTAGAGATTTCGAACTAGAGTGGCCGTTTGCTATGCGAAGTGATACGTAAACGAGAAGGAGAGAAATTAGACAACCTTGAAGGGTCGAGAGAAGTCTAAATACGCCTCGATAGACCCGCAGCCCCTCCGGGGTATCCGAGAAGCATCTGTATACAGTAGAACCAAGCACGACGTCTAGCTTGAAAAAATCGCTTATAACTTGCTCTGATGTAGACCCATCCAATAACAATCATTACTGGTTATTTATTGTGTGTATAAGAGAATGCTACGTATTGTGGATGGCCGAAGTCGGGGTGGATTCTCGAGACTCCATGGAGCACAGTAATCCGATGTGTGCAGATGGACGCTTATTCTCGGTCTTAGCGAAGAAGTCAAGAAGGGAATTAGCATGAACTTTCCATAGTAAACAAGAGCACGACAGGAATTCGAATTGGCTTTTTATTAGTAGTAGTCAAAGTATCTTAATACCCTTTATGGCTTAAGCGTAGAGCTTCTGTCTGGTTTGCCATGGGTAACGCGCCAAACAACCGTGGGTAGGAGAAGACGAAACATATCCCAAAGCCAAAATCGGGAAACAAGCGAATCATGAACGTCATTATGCGATCAAAGGATCAACAATCGATCCCCTGTGAGTTCACCGGTCGGAGAGAGTCGGAGGGGTGATGACACCGACTGGAAAGGTAATAGGTAGTACTGTATGTGAGAAGGTGGGGTTCGGTCGCATATAAGGTTGTCCTGCCCCTCACCTTCCATCTTCCTTTCTTCTTCCTTTCTTCATCAATTCTTTCAAGTTACAGATTTTCAAGAAACAGCTTTTAGCTATTACTGTAACTATGAGCCCTCGTCCCATAACATTCAGAGCTAACCTTGTTCAGATCCCAATCGGTCAAGTACATACAGCCCCTCCCATCCGACTGGGAAGCCATGGATACGCTTTGGCTGGGCACATTATCTCTCAGGGATCAAGGTATCTCAGGTAACTTCTGGGCGTGGACCGGTGTTCGTTCTTCACGTTGGTGGCATTTATTCTCTCCAGTGCCGGTAGCCAACTACCTTGCTAGCTGAAGCCGAGAGTGCCATCGACGTGGGTTCGTTCTGAGATTATACGGTCATAACTTGATATCTGGATAATACCAGCGAAAGGATCATGCCTTCCCCCTCTTCTCTCCCCTACAATTGAAGTACCAAACTAACAAAGGCACTCAAGTCACTTCCCCGACTTGATCCCTAACCCACTATGTCTCCCCCCGCTGCCATCTATGAGCCTACTGTTGCCCCCACCGGCATCAAGGGTAAGGTGATCGTCCCCGAGACGGGCTCCACTACCTTGACCGGTCAGGGCCAGAGCAAGCTTCTGGAGCAGTTCGGCGGCAAGTGGGATGAGTTCAAGTTCGCCCCTATCCGCGAGAGCCAGGTCTCGCGCGCCATGACCCGGCGCTACTACCAGGATCTGGACAACTATGCCGAGAGCGATGTTGTCATCGTCGGTGCTGGTTCCTGTGGTCTCAGCACGGCCTACGTGCTGGCCAAGGCCCGTCCGGACCTGAAGATTGCCATTCTTGAGGCCTCCGTGTCTCCTGGTTAGTCAATGGACACTTAACAATCCAGACAACCGGACATATTCTAACTGAACCCCACAGGTGGCGGTGCCTGGCTCGGTGGCCAGCTCTTCTCCGCCATGGTCCTGCGTCGTCCCGCAGATGCCTTCCTGAATGAGCTGGGCGTCCCCTTCGAGGAGGAGCCCAACAACCCCAACTTCGTGGTTGTCAAGCACGCCGCCCTGTTCACCTCGACCCTGCTGTCGCGTGTGCTGGCCTTCCCCAACGTCAAGCTCTTCAACGCCACCTGTGTTGAAGACCTGATTACCCGTCCCGACGGCGACTCCGTCCGCATCGCCGGTGTTGTCGTCAACTGGACTCTGGTCACCCTGCACCACGACGACCACTCCTGCATGGACCCCAACACCATCAACGCCCCCATCATCATCAGTACCACCGGCCACGACGGCCCCTTCGGCGCATTCTGCGCCAAGCGTCTCGTCTCCATGAACACCATCGAGAAGCTCGGTGGTATGCGTGGTCTGGACATGAACGCCGCCGAGGACGCCATCGTCAAGAACACCCGTGAGGTCACTAAGGGTCTCATCATTGGTGGTATGGAGCTGTCTGAGATTGATGGCTTCAACCGTATGGGCCCTACTTTCGGCGCTATGGTTATGAGTGGTGTTAAGGCTGCTGAGGAGGCGTTGGCTGTCTTCAATGAGCGCCAGCGTGAGTGTGCCGAGTAAGTTCGGTTTCACTTGAAACTTTGATGATGATGATGATCAATTTGATGGCCGGGGATATGAATACGGTCTAACTAGCTATTTTGGTATCGATATCAATGCACTCCACGCTCGTTATGTGCAGTTACAGTACGTTGCAAAATTTGTTTAACCGCCTCCACTCTCCGAGTGACTCTCTATTATGCCATCTTGGCCCACATTATTGCGGCAAGACCCACACGGTAAAAAACTATAGACTTAAGGAGTAGTAAACATTTATGAGGAGAGAGGTTAAAAGGGGTTCACATTATTGCCAGTTTCCGACAGGCATTATCAAAGGGTCTTCGAAGCCTTTGATGCGTTACTATAAAATACCGGGGCTGTGCGGCCACTGGAATTGCGGGGCAACGTACGTCTGCCCCTCATGTGGGCGAAGTGGCCCCGTAGCTGCGCCGGTCTCCTCTGCTTCGAATTGCACCCTGCACATTGCTTGACGTGCACATAATCTCGTTTCCTTCCCGCCCTGTATCGTTGTTGACAATATCTTCGCACCGCCTGCCTTGCATTTGCGTCGAGAGGGATACATCATGGATCCCGTCACCGCTATTGGCCTTGCCAGCAATGTCCTCCAATTCATTGACTTTTCCTACAAAATAATTTCTGGAGTCAATAAGATCCGGTCTTCTACGACTGGAATGACCCCTGAGAACGAGCGCCTAAGTGTTTTGGTGGAAGATTTGAATGTTGTTACGCAGAATTTGGTCACAGACGCCCCCGCTAAGACTGAAAACGAAAGGCAACTCAGCGCCTTGGCTGCGAATTGTCATGAATTGTCAGAAGAGCTCTACCAAATTCTCCGACGGCTGAGGGTCGGGAATAAGAATTCGAAATGGGAGGGCTTGATGGTGAAGTGGCACAGCGTGCGGAAAGAGAAGGAAATTGAGATGATTGAGCGACGGCTACAAGGGTATCAATCTCAGATTCTGATCAGGTTGCAGGTCATGTTCAGGTTTGTCCTATGACGGAATGATGTAAAATAGGGGATACTAACAGAAATTTAGTCACAATGCCAATAAGCAGAATCATTTCGTCAATGGCCAGCTAGAGGCTCTTCGAAGTGAGGGTAAGGCTCTCCAGAATAGAACAGCCACCGAACTAGACGAGTTATATGAGTCTATTTCGACACTGGTTGAGACTATCCAGTCGAATTCGGCTCAAGCGAGGTTGCACGACTCAAAAGAAGGACCGCTCGTCGAACTGGGAGCTTTGCTGTCAGAATTTCAGTCCGTGACGACTTCTCTGTCACATCAAAATAAGGTCCTGGAGCGGCTGGCATTTAAGTCCATGTATAGCCGCGAGGGCAGCATTGAAAAGGCCGAAAGTAGCACTTTCGCATGGATGGTTGACGAAGTTTCACAACCGACAATTGATCAAATTGATCTACCTGCTGGTCCCCAAGACAATAGTGATGAGAGGGTTCAGCAAAGGAAGGATCACGAGAAAGAGAAAATGAAGCAGGAAGCCTTGCGACAGCGTACTCGACAGGAATTTCTCACTTGGCTCAACTCCGGCCGTCACATCTTCCATATATCGGGGAAGGCGGGATCGGGGAAGTCTACATTGATGAAGTTTCTTGCTAAATCTTCTCGGGTCAAGAAAGAGTTAGAAAGCTGGGCCCGCGGTCGTCCCTTGATTTTTGTGCGGTTCTTTTTCTGGAACTCGGGCGATACCGAGCAGATGTCTCTGGAGGGTCTATATCGAAGCTTGCTGTTTGAAACATGCAGGCAAAAGCCTGATCTGATTCCTCGGCTCTTCCCTGAGATTTGGCGAGATAAAAGCTTGCTGGCAGCCCCTATACATTTTGATGAAGTCAAAGAAGCGTTCAATCGTCTGATCCAGGAAGCAAGCTCCTCCAAAAGCTATTTCTGCTTCTTTATTGATGGTCTGGACGAAATTGACGGCGACGAGATCGACCACTGGCGCATTTCTCATGATCTACAGTCCTGGACAGCCCAAGCAGATAATTTCAAGCTTTGTGTCAGCAGTCGTCCTCATGTTCCGTTTGTCCAATCCTTCGCGAATGACTTGAATCACCAGATTAGTATCCACGAACTCACTCGGGAGGATATTTTGAAATTCACTATGGCCATGTTCGAAAAAGACCCCAATTTCCATCGCATCAAGGATACATATAAAGACCTGGCGATCGAGATTGTGAACGCCTCCGATGGGGTGTTTCTCTGGGCTAGACTGGCTGTCCGCTCCCTCTTGAAAAGTGTTGGATATCAGGCCAGCGAGAAGGATTTGAAGCGAAAACTTCAGTTGCTGCCCAAGGGGCTGGATGAGCTCTTCGATCAAATTCTTGGCTCCATCGACCCCGACGATCAGCCTCTGTCGGACCAATTGTTTCTCTTAACGACTGCCAATTTCTGTGCATGGAAGCCGATAGTTCAGAACGCGATCACATACTCATGGCTAGAGGATCTTGATGATCCGGGTTTTCCTGGTGAATTCCCAATGGTATCATACACAGAGATCGAAATTGACGAGCGACTCGAGCGTGTTTCGTGCTTGTTGGATCGCCTCTCTCGGGGCATACTCGAGATGTCCCGAAAACGCAGCCGTGAGAAAGACGGACACGACTACTTTAGCTTCCAAGTGCAATTTCTCCATCGCAGTGCTCGTGACTACATTGTGGAAACCCGAAAAGCTCAAATGCAAGCCCGCATGCCGGAGTTTGAAGTCATTCCAGGAATATTTCGCTTGTTGCTTGCAGAACTCAAATTTGCGTTACCCACACTGCATGATTACAGACCCAGAGTATGGGGGAACTTTGGTGGAGAAGGCGGCGCTATCAGGGTGGCTGTTCATAGGCTTTTCACTGTGATGGAGAGCGCCCATATAAAATGTGGCTACGACGTGCCATCGCGATTCTTTGAAGAGGCCAGCCATATTATTCAGCATCATGCCCGAGCGACGGAAGGAGGAACAGAAATCCCTCCCGCAGATGAGATCTCGGATTTCAAAGGCTATATCTGGGGTGAAAACTTGCAACGCGTCGGTCGCACGTGGCTCACTTTAAGGGAGTCAAATCATTCTCCAGATTTCTTATGCGAGGTGGTGTGCCGTGAACTGCAGCAGTTTCTTTCACCCGATCTGATGAGGCAATTAAAACAGCAGAACCTGATCTCAGGACCAAATTTACTGCTTGTTGCCGCTCAATCCAGCAGCCTCACATTAGTACAGCAGCTTCTCCATGAAGGGCGGACCCCGACAGAGATGGTGCCCATGGAACCGATCCGTCCCTTCGACAACAACTGGGAAGAGATGACGACAATACCAGCCTCCCAAGCTGCCAATTCCGTGTGGATAATATTTCTGTATAGATTAGTCGAGGTATTCTTCTCAGGTTCTCTTAAACGCTCGAAAGTTCGATTTTTGGAATGTCTGGAGGAGTTCATGCTATGCAATGTTGATTGCAATGTTCAGTTTGTCGTGAGAATATTTCCCTCGTTCGGGGAATTTGACAAACCAGGGAGTGATATGAAAGACACCTGGGAAGACAGATGGCAAGATAAGGGTGAAACAGAAGAAAGAGTGGTATTTGACTTACTGGAATTTCTAGAGTTGGTGGGACCGTCCAACATGGAGGCTTTCCGTGCCAAACTTTCAGGCAAGAGGGTTCAAGGAGACCAATCAGAAGTGGTGCCCGTGTATGGACCTACAATTATTCACCAACGAGGCTCTATCTCGAAGGCCCTTGAGGCAATTGTGGCTGCGGGCAAGTTCAGTCAGACTCGTGCATACGCATTGTGCCTCGCCCTCGAAAGTGTCATCACTCCCTCCGAACGATTGGACACGCCTTTCGCTTTCCGAATCAGCTAAACCATGGCAAAATTCCAATTAACCTCCAAAGATCGGATATACAATGTTTAAATGATACTATCTCAATCATACCCTCCCCAGGTTTTGCCTATAAATTCGTTTCTACGGCGTCAGCAAAGTTGCTCGCTGCGTAGACAGCCTCACCACAAATGTAGTTTCGTATGTGAATAGGTGCGCATCAAAAGAGGGGCATGGAGGTATCAGATGTATTGGATGTACAGTGAATAAATGGCTGGATTTATGCCGATGGAGTAGTGGACAAGAGCTGCCGGGACACAGCAGATATGGCAGGCTGCCTAGAGCAAAGGAACGGTCTGACAGACCAGCAGACAGTGGATGATAGGTCTCTAGTGATCTCGAATCTTTTACGAAACGCAATCATTGCTCGCACATAAGAAGTAAGGGTGATGATTGAATGTACGAAGTCATAGACAGGGGTTCTAATGGTTGATGACCGAACCCTCGATAGGATGACATTATTATTATTAGTCGCGTAAAAGAGTCAGTTTATCGAGGTTTAGTGCAAACATGCAGTTTCTTGGCATATTCCCCTGACTAAGCAGACATATGGCTAACAGGACCTGGAGGTAGATACCCAGTACACTGGAGAAGACCTTGATAAGTAGATGTTAGCCCATTGCCAGGTGATATTGACCTTAGCGATATTCTAAAGTTCGTTGACATCTGATCAGGAAATTATGTATTATTCTGACCCGTCGGCGCAATGCCGGGCCTTAAGCTACACAGTATAGTACAATGTGAAGTCATAATAAGAACTAGTGGAACACAAACGCAGAATATAGGGATCGCGCACTCTCCTACTAGGAGCTTCCAGGACGACCCTTCTCTGCAGCCAGGACCAGACTTCTGGCATTCCGTACCTCCCACTCAAACTCCTTCAGAGCACGGAGCTCACTCGAAACGAACAGCCCACCAATCAATCCATCCAGAATGCCAGCCCCGAAATTCAGCGTACTGACCAGGATCAAGATGAACCCGATATAGGTGCGGTTGCCGACCCACCACACGCCGATCATGCACCCAATAGAGATGAATACAGACAAAATGAAGTGAATCAGTCGCCAGCGACGCTGTGATCGCTCGCGGCGCACGTAAGCATGAATCATTTCGATGATGAGATCGTATGTATGTGGAGACAGAGCGGCATTTGGTGCGAACGAGGCAGAAGTCGTCTTTTCAAGAGGTGGTTCGGTGGGTGATGGGGCTGGTTCGGTTTGAGTTGATGGCAAAGGACCTGTTCCTTCAGCGCAGCGAGTGATGACAGCCTCGACGGCGAAGTGGTCGCTCAAGGAGCAGCGGAGAGTGGGATGGCGCTGGGTCATGCCGACCTGTGCAGACTCGACGGACCAGCGTGGTGGAGGGAAACCCGGGGCGTAACCGCCATCACCGACAAAGATATAGTCGAGACGTTTGGCGCGAGCGTCGGGGGCATCTTTGTCTACAGGAATATCGTCACCCTTGTCGAGCTGCTTCTGCAGAGCTTTCGACCAGCGCCATGTGTTGAAGGCACCGTCGCAAGTAGCACCATTCTCGATCAAGTTGAATTCCGCTGATGGGATTGGTCGGTTCCGTGCCTTTTCAACGTCATCAATGGCGGCGCCAACGGACGAGTCCGGGTGGAGCTCGCGCCAGACATCACGGACAGGACTTTGGGCAGAGATCAACTTGTGGGCAAAGGAAGATGGTAGCATGTTGAAGTCACCCAAACCAATGACTAGATGTCCACGCTCAGCAGCGCCACGCATGAGCTTGGAGATCTCCCAAGCTTGAGCAGTGCGATGGCATAGATAGGAGTCGTTCGGCTCGCGCTCGTACGGCGCATGCAAGTGTGTACAGAAGACCTCAGCAACATCAGCCACCCCAGGTCCAAATCGGACCCTAGCACAGGCGACTCCTTTCCCCACGAACCAGTCACCCCGGAAGAAAGCTGTTGGTCGTCCATTCAATGGGTACGGAACCATGCTGCTTTCCTCGATAGGCCACTTTGATAGAATGGCCAGTCCCGCGCCGAATATTCCTCCAAAGTAAAATTTGCCGTATGGTAGTATGTGGCGGGTTTGGTCTCGAATGCTCTCGTAGTCCTGCTGCGTCCAGCACTCCTGAAGGCCCACTATCTCTGGCGGCGGGTCGGCCAGAGCCAGCTGTCGCCCAATCTCGGACAGACGTTCATGGCGATACTTGGAGATGTACTTTAGACCCCAGCAATTAAGGGTGAGGATTCGAATGTGAGTCGGAGGCTCACTCAAAGGCTCACTCGGAGGCAGAGAGGAGGCCATTTCAGCCGTGTGCTGTAAACGTGCAATTCAATCGGTATGCAACGGTTGAGGGGAGCTGTCGACTGTCGATCGGTGATGTAAATGAGCGGGTAGTCACGCTCACCGCCTTCGGAGACGCGATCGGTTTTATTTTCGCGCAGCTGCGATGGAGTTAAGTCGGCGCGTTCGTCTTGCGATTACTCGCCGTTTCTCTGCCTCAATCTTCTCATGGATAGCCCGCGCCCCCGAACTCGTCGGCGAGAGTCCCGCGACCAGCCCGCTGCGGATTCGTCGTCAGACGAATTGGCTGCGGGCCCCGAAGTTGACGAGTCCGAGCTCCGGCGATCAAGCTGGACGAAGCAGAAGTCATTCACGCCACAACGCTCAAAACACCAGGAAAGACAATACAGAGAATCGGAGAGCTCGGATGAGCTGGCTGTCGATGCGGACGAGTATTGGCGCGGCTCTCGAGGCCGCCGAAGCCCTTCACCTATCGATCGTCACGCCGATTCCAGCAGCAATGACCGATCTCATGGAGGGTCTGATGAGGACAGGATAAGCAACGACGACGAGACTCTCGCCCCAGTGCGAGACGATATGTCTGACCGCTCTTCAACACCAGTCCCATCGGTCGAGGCACCCTCAAAGCCTGAGCGGCTCAATTACAAGGAGAAGTTTGTGCTTCGGGGACACCTGCGCGGCGTGTCTGCTGTCCAATTCTCTCCGGATTGCTCGATGATTGCAAGTGGAGGTCTGTATTTGAACATGTTACTGCTTGGCAATCGGTGACTAACCACTGTCTCCTGAAGGTGCCGATGCTGCTGTCAAGGTCTGGGACACATTGACTGGCCGATTGATCTATACATTTGAGGGCCACCTTGCCGGCATATCCACATTAGCTTGGAGCCCCGATGGGCAGTGGATTGCTTCAGGCTCCGATGACAAGACAATTCGGTTCTGGAACGTCAATACGGTGAGTCAATTACGCTCATTGGCCTTGCTATCCGTATCACTACTAACAGTCTTGTCACAGGGTCGAGCACACACAAAAACTTTCGAAGGCCATCACAATTATGTTTACCAGATCGCATTCGCACCAAAGGGCAACATTCTCGTCAGCGGCTCATACGATGAAGCTGTCTTCGTATGGGACGTCCGACGAGCACGTGTCATGCGCTCCCTCCCCGCGCACTCTGACCCCGTCGCCGGCATCGATGTTGTACATGACGGCACCCTTATTGTGTCTTGCGCCTTGGATGGGCTCGTCCGTGTCTGGGACACCCACAGTGGCCAATGCCTGAGGACACTCGTGCACGAAGACAACCCGCCCGCCACTTGCGTCAAGTTCTCTCCAAATGGAAAATACATTCTAGCGTGGACTCTGGACGGCTGTGTGCGCATGTGGAACTACGTTGAGAGCCGCGTTATCAAAACCTTCCAGGGCCACGTCAATAAAAAGTACAGCTTGTCAGGCTGTTTTGGCTACTATGGCTCTCCAGACGCCAAGCATAACCCACCCCTGGCCTTTGCCGTGAGCGGCAGTGAGGACGGCGCAATTCTCTGCTGGGACATTGTCAGCAAAAATATCCTTCAGCGCATTGAAGGTCATACCGATGTCGTCATAGGCGTCCACACGGGAAAGCTGAATGGCAAGCGTATGCTCGTGAGCTGTGGTCTCGACAAGACCGTGCGCGTATGGGAGGAAACTCCCGAGGACCAAGGCCAAAATGGCTCTGGCGCATCTCCGGTCGAAGTTGTCACTGAAACCATTGTCCAAAACGGTATTGCTACCAACAATGATGATGACGGTGACAACGAAATGACTGATGCTCCACCCGATCCCTCTACTGAGACGACTCCAGCGCTTGCGGAGGACGTGACGATGACATGAATCTCGGAGTTTTCTTCTTCATTTAACAATTCTCGCATCTGCATAGGCGGTTTATCTTTTGTTTTCTGGGACTGGAAATACCCGGTGTTTGGAGCTTATGTGGATGCATGTATGAATAATGGGATATGGGATATGGGATGCATTGAACTGAGTTCTGGGACAGGGTTTTGCTCATCATAGCATAGCATGTAACGGGTGTCGTTTCGAGTTTTGAACCTTTTCATTTTCAAGATTCCTTTGCTTTAATTGAATCCTTGTGCAAACAGTCTTTGAGCAATAGTCCATAGGTCAATCCTCGGATACATGATTTTGCGTCCGACTCACGAGCAAATAGAAAGAATCCGTCAAAGATGACGGTATAACTAAGAATGTTGCCTTTGTTGCAATTCGCCGGGCTCGTGGTGACTTGGCCTATTATTTCTTCTACTTCTTCACTCCTTAGTTCAGTCCCCACAAGAAAGCCCGGCATATGTTCAAACTGTAAGGGCCTGTTTCCCAATTCTCGATATTCAAGTCAGTTTGGAATAACTTTTGGTCTTTTTTCCCCAGTTCAAATCTTCGAACGCGGTTGCAACACCCACATTCTGTTGTACAGTGACCCCACCCCTTTAACCTATCGTGAGCTGGCGGCCTCTCACTGCAGCATTTACAGCTTCGGCCGCAGCACCCCTCTCGTCTAACACAATCGTCCCGGAGCCAATCACTAATCAAGTGCCATCCATATTGGCTATGCAGTGCCTTATGACCTTTCATCAAGTGCGCGAAGGGACATTTCTCCTCGAGAATATAAACTTTTTTGTCAAGACGCCAATACTGCTGCTTGAGCTTAATTGCTTCGTCGTGCGGGGCTCGTATCTTTTTCTTCTCTCGCGACCCTGGACAGGACATCAATCGGTCAATCTCGCCCTTGACAAACTGCTCCCGTTGGACTATTTGAACCAGCTGTATGTTGAGTTCTATAACTGACTGGGCCCATGGGTGGAGTTTGTCCTTGCAACCAGGTTTCTTTTCTAGGTATTCCTCTCTTCGGTTAATTTGGGCAGCTTTCCATTCTTCCAAGCCCTCAGGGTTCATCTTCGCAACACTTTGTTTCTCGGTCATTGCTCTTCCGGGTTACCCACAGGCAAATATCGTGTTATCGCGCTCTTGAATGATGAGGAAGCAACGTGCCGCTAGGGTGGAAGTTAGTTGATAGCTCCGTTTCGAATTCGGCGTCGGAGTAGTCCAAAGTTTCCAAATAAGGTTCAGTATCGCCCAAGTGAGTCTTAGAAGTGTCATCGCAGGATCATACAATTTATTGTTCTGACTAACTTAATAATAATACTGGCAAATGATTGAGATGATGCGCAAGGGTGAGCAACTCCCGAGCTAAGGCCAACATGGCTCGTTGTGGTAATCATAAAATCCAAAATCGCTGATGCCCATTTCTATGTCTATCTATATGCAGCCTATTTCTATGTACAAATATTCAATTTAATATCTCCTCCGTCTCAACCTTGGTTCACTCCGAAATGAACTCGATGTGTAATATTTACTCTGCTTTCTTTGACGCCTTGGTTCTGAGCTTCATCAGACCAAACACAAGTGCATAGCCCGAAATAGCATAGATGACAGTGATACCTGCATCCCTCCATCCATAATAATAATGGTTGACGTTGAGTGTCTGCAGGAAGTCACTTCCAGTTGTGTACTCACAGACCTTGCAGCCTGAGGTAGCATCTGGGTTGAACAGATTGACTCCACTGCCCTTACCACTCATGTAATCCGCCAGATACTCGCCACAAGTACCATTGGTCGGATCAAAGACAGCGAACTCGTTTTCATTGCAAGTTACCTTCTGTCCCCAGAGACCGAAAGTCAACATGCCGTTGACAACATAGTTGAAAGGGTTAAGGTAGTACATCCAGTACTTCCAGAACACGTTCAGCTGATCATATGGAACGAAAACACCACAGAAGAGAACGAGAACACTGATGATCAATGGGTTGACAAGGGCCGCGAATGTCGGATTCGGTGCATAGGCAGCAATGAACTGACCAATACCGGTATAGATGAACTCGTAGATCAACATCATGAAGAAGATGGCTCCGGAGCGGTCAGAGTCATGGGGCAATCTCCAGACGGGCCAGTACCAGCAAACAAAGTAGAGAACAGCGCAAATGCAGAGATACGGGAACTCCGAAACGATAAGCCCAGTGACGAAAGCGACCCAAGAATACATCTTGGACTTTTTCTCACGAGCATCGTAGATGTCGCGGCGCTGGATGAAGAGGGGTTGCAGCTGGTTGATGACGCCTGGAGCAACGAAGACAAAATTGAAGATCGTGAACATCTTGAGCTGCAAAGCTGACACGCTGGGGCCAGGTCGCCAGAAAGAGAATCCGTTCAACATTGCCGAAATTATGTGAAGCGAAAACTTGTTGTTAACGTAGGCCGTATTGCGGAAGAGAGAGACATTCATACGCTGAGTGACGATCTTGATCTGTTCCCATAGTGGCATCGAGAACTCATAGCCATCGTTTACAGTACCTGGTGGCTTGCTAGCCGCGTCGGCGATCATTCTGTCCAGCTCGGTGATCATCTCCTGCTGCTCAGGAGAGTCAAGCCAGATCTGATGCCAATCTTTGTCCTTCACTTCTTCAATACCACCGGTGACAACATCAATCATGAATTCTGCTGGATTCGCCTCTTGGGGACAGATAGCCCCATAATTACCAAAGTACTGTTTGATTGTGGCTCCGTTATCGCCAATGTCACCAAAGTATACGGTTTTTCCACCTCGGGCGAGTAGAAGAAGAGTGTCGAATTGAGCGAAAAGCTGAGCAGAAGGTTGGTGAATAGTGACGAGGACTGCTTGGCCCACGTCCGCTAGCTTCCGAAGGAATCTGACGGTATTATAAGCGGATTGACCGTCAAGACCAGATGTAGGCTCATCCAAGAAGATTAGAATGCTAGGCTTCGAGACGAGCTCTACTCCGATCGTGACACGCTTTCGCTGCTCAACAGATAAACCATTGCCCACGGTACCAATCAGGGTGTCGGCGAGGTCGTGTAGTTCCAGCAAGTCAATGATGGTTTCGACGTAATTGAGCTTTTCTGCCTTCGGAATGTCTCGAGACTGTCTAAGGAGAGCAGAAAATTCTAACGCTTCTCTCACAGTGGCGTACGACTCGTGGACATCCAGCTGCTCACAGTATCCTGCCATTCTCTGGAAAGATACCGGTAACTCGCGACCATCGACCAAGATTGAGCCTCTGATAGTGCCTTCAGTCTTGCGTTGCGCGAGTACATCGAGCAAAGTCGTTTTGCCGGCACCAGAAGATCCCATGAGAGCACCGAGCATACCAGGTTTCACCCAACCGTTGATGTTATCGAGGAGAACTCGGTCGCCAGTTGGTGTCTTGACCGTGTAAGTAAGGTTCTTCCAGGTGAAGATGGACGTGTTGCGAACAAGATTTTCATCATCCACTTGAACTGGCTCATCCGGAGTGATGCGAGCCGCACGCTTCTCGTTTTGGGCCTCCTCATCGCTATCATTGCCAACCTGGTGTTTTTTGAGATTCTCACGTGGAATGAGAAGCGATGAACCAGATGCAGCTCCAGATTTCCAGAAGCAGGTGAAGACAACCGTCAAAACAGCAAAGAAGCCCCACCAGGCCCAGACAACACCGAAGTTTCGCCACATCTGGGAATGCTTGTAGCGAAGGGATGAGAGATACTGGTCTCCGGTCACATAATCCGCGCCAGGAAGGGCACCACCCACCCCAGCGCAAGATTTGTGGCCTGACCCAACGTTCTCGTATCCAGGGCCACTGGGAATCAGATTTCCCCCAACACAGTCGATATGTTGGTCATGGAATTCGTTGGTCAAGGCCGCTTGGAATGCATAAGCGAAAGGGTTGGTGTAGTATAGCTCGAGGAACCAATTTTTGATCTGGGGCTTAGGAATCATATATCCTGCGTACATCACAATTCCTTTGACCGCAGTACCACTGATTTTGGATGCAGCTTCGAAAGTACTGAAAGCAGCACCGATAAACCTAAACAACGCAGTGATGCACTAAAATATAGTTAGCTCAGAGTCCATGTTGATGGACGTGCCAAAAGACAGGCCAAAAAACAGATACAAGGAGTGGGACTTTTATAGGGGGCATATCATTGTCTTGGGACGCCTGTACATCAGTACTTACCAAAGTAGTGGTGAAAAGGATAGCCCAAAAGGTGAAAAACGCTGCTGCGGTATGCTTCAATCCAACCATCCAGTAGATCACAATAGAGAAGATTGTGCACTGGAATAGCAAAACGGGAAAATCTGCGGTAATCTGCGCCAGACAGAAAGCGGCTGGATGATACATGGCGAAAGACTTGTGCTTTGTCAGGATAGGACGACCTTTAAAAGACTCCGTGACCTCAGACATGGCGACGATGCAGTTATATAGCAAAGAGAAGAACACGGCACCGCCCTTGGTGAAGAGACCTGCAGAAGTATCTGGAGAGTTGTAGAAGCACGATCCAGCAATCAAAGCCATGACACACGACAGAACTTGTTTGATTAGGAACGTGCTCTTCTCGCCCCAGAGGATTTGGTATTGTCTGGCCGTGCACGACATGAGCTGGGCCCAGAAACTAGTGGTCAGATCACTACCCTTGGGGAGGTGTTTGGATTTTTCCCAGGCCACAGATTCCTTGAATGCCTCTGTGCGCTCGGCAGCAAGTTGAGTGTCGGGATATATGTACAGAGACACTTCATTCTTGTATGTCGCCGAGTTCTGATACTCGTTCAAAATCGCATCGGCCGTTCTGGGAAATCTGTTCTCCCAGCCAGGTCTGATCTTTCGCTCGGTCGGAACAGTTAGACCTGTGAGGAAGTCACCTTGAAAGCCAAGTCAGTAAAGAAACGACAAAGGAATAATCAGTTCTCGTACCGATGTTTGCACCGTCCGTGTAAACAAATCCAAGGTTCTCCATGAATGGTTTAGCTTCCGATGCTGGGCCGTAGTAGATCTGTTTCCCTTCGTCGAGGACGAGAACCTTGTCGAAGAGATTATAGATTCCATTTCCAGCTTGATAAAGCGTTACAATAGTAGAAAGACCCTGGACGTCAGTCATGGCGCGAAGAGCTTTGGCCCACTCTAAGGCCGTGGAAGCATCGAGTCCTCTTGTCGAATTGT
This sequence comes from Penicillium subrubescens, assembly GCF_028828155.1. Lineage (NCBI taxonomy): Eukaryota > Fungi > Ascomycota > Eurotiomycetes > Eurotiales > Aspergillaceae > Penicillium > Penicillium subrubescens. The sequence continues at coordinate 483,838 of NW_026643160.1, read as the reverse complement.
CCCAAGCAAAAACAGAACCTCTGGTTGCCAAACACTCAATAATGGACACTCGCTTTCTTTCGCCACCACTGACACCTCGGACGAATTCATTGCCGACCTTTGTATCGGCAGTATGGGCGATTCCCATAGACTCCAGGAGAAACTGCTTGGTCTCAGCGGTATACTCGGCAACACTCTTGGCTTCGCCGGGAAGGTGGTAGGGGACTTTAAGCTTGGTAGCAAACTCCATCGTTTGACCCACTGTCAACCGAGGGTAGAAAAGCTCCTCCTCAGTGTTCATTACAATTTGCCCTTGATATTTTGATGCTTCTTCCGGTGTCATGTTTCCAAATCGTACGTCTCCAGCGATGTTCTTATATCCCTCGCGGCGATTGGAAAGCATTTTGAGAAGCGTAGTACATCCAGATCCGGGTCTTCCAAGGACAAGAAGCATTTCACCAGGCTTGACACATCCATGGCTGTTCGACAAGATCGACTTGAGAGGTGGTTTGCGGCGGAAGTCTTTGATGAGTTGAGGAACGTTGAACTGGGAGATCATGTTTTCTTTGACTGCTGCTTCAGCAGCGAGAACCTCGACCGACAGATCATGCCAAGTAACTCCTAGCTCGCGTTTCTTGAAGCCAGCTGCCTCATCACGTTCGGCGTTCCGAATGACTTGTGGTGTCATATGCCATTCTGGATTTCTCTTAGGCGGCGGAACAACAGAGGGATGAGGAGTTAGGGTTTCAGCGCTGCTCGCTTCTCGAAGGTTGATTTCAGGGACAGTAAGAGTATTGAAATAGTTTCCGTTCCCTTCTTCAGTGGCTGTTCCGGGAAGTGAGGTGCTGTCATATTCTTTTTCTTCTGAGTGTTCCTCCATGATGGAAGCGAGGATAAAGAGTGGAGATTGGTCTGTCTCGAAAAATATTTTGCTTGGGAATAGAGCGCAAGGGTATAGTTATAAGATCTACGAGTGCCTTCGGATCAATAGGATCTTCAGCCAGGAACCGTCCTCTAGATCCGACGAGCCCTGAAGATAGTGGAGCGAGGGGCTTGTAAACGGCATTGTGGACTTGCATCTCTGTCCAGCGAACGCCTCTGGCAGATTCCGCTCAAGATTCAGTCAATCGGGACTAGTATTAGAAAGTGCTGCTGTACTATTATACTGTTTCCACTATGAATAGGTTCATGGGCATAATTGGAACGGCACGCCACCCGAGTTTCCGTTGATGTGGAGAACGTGCACTGTCAAAATAACCAAATAGGAAGTTTGACAGCTCAATGATAGGACTCGGCCTGAATGCCGAGATAGGGAACTAAGTTGAGCCGCCAGGGACGGCCAATCGGTAACTTGTTGTGATGGTTTCATGTTCCTCCTAGGTTCAATGGTGCCTAGACAGACGGGGCCAAACTACCTCGGATCCGCGGTATCAACCCGATCTGCGGCATAACCATGTTCAGTTAATAATCAGATAAACAACCAGCAGATCATTTTGGTCAAATGATTCCAATATTCAAAAAAATTGGATAACTGCTGTAGAATACTCCATGAACGAATGGCCCTTTCGTTCATCAGTCCAATTTAGCAATCTTAGTGCCTTACACATTCATCAAATTCGAAGATCTACGCAATGATCAGCACATCAGGTCGAGCTTTGCTTTCTTCAAAGTAAAAACAGATCTACCGAATAGTAACCATGGGTCAGAGATCCCGTCAAGGGCCGAATTACGTAGACATGGCGCAGGCCGGCTTGCCGGATAGCAACCGATGGTTCTGCCGATCTACCCGGCCCAAGACTAAACGGGCAATATACGCTCGTCGACAACAATCATTATGGGGACCAACTCAACGCTAGAGGCGTATGCAACTAAGAAATATATATCTCGATTCATCACTCAGTGATATTATGTATTCCAATTTCACATAAATGATGTGGTGTGCTCTCTGGTACTCAGAACCATCATCAGGTGCCAATACCAAGCTCAATATTGCTACCCTTTCGGGGGTGGTATTCCACCTAGTCCGCGTTTCCGAAGTAATTCGATCGTTAAGGCTTCTTGCACGACACAAGAAATTGTTCAACTACTTCTGTGCATAGTAATGCATGCCTAACTCTTGTAGTAGTGTTCTATGAGTTTCAGACTCCGACTGATTTTCGAAGGTGTTTTACTAATCACAAGTTTGAACGATAGAATGAGAAGAAACCTAGGCTCCTCAAAAATGGAGTTTCAACAGATATTCAAAAAGATCCTCTGAAAAACGGCAAGCTGAAGCATATTCGGGGGATAGGCATTCCATGTCGTGCGAGAAGCCCCAAGCCAAACATACTGGTTCCGTTTCTCGTGAATATTTAGTTTTTTAACTGTACATAGCCACCTTTTTAAGTGGTTATCTTTTCTACTCCTTTTTTGGCATGTTAATGGAAATTTATTAGAGGGTTCAAGATTAGAGCTAGCAAATGATGATTGCAAGGTTGATTACAGACTCCTCTTCCGGATCGTTGATTACTAAGTTGATACATGACAGAAGTTGAAGTGAAACATGCAAAGCAAGACAAGTCAAGAGGACCGCGGTTGGGTGAAAATCTTAAATTCATGTGGGCGAGGAGGTTCAACATCAAAGGGGATCTGTGACTCGATTCTTCTCTTATTTATCATCTTCCGCGGACCTCAGCCCATAAGAGCATGCAACTACTGGTTTGGCGCTAAGAGAAAATAGAGTGACGCGGCAGAACTCTCATACCCGGGGGGCATTGTATTATTTAATAACATTCCACTAGTCAAAAAATCCGCCTGAGAATAATTGGGTGGTTATGATGGTAATCTTTCTATGCCAATATATATACTTTCGACTAGGAATTATATTGAAGTTCTCAAAGGGTGTTCTGGCTATTTCGGCAGTCTCGTACCATGACTTGTGGGGCGATTTTGTAGGTGTTAGAGCCTTGGTACGGTCAGTGTGACGAATTGGTTTCAAGCTCATGTTAGGACTTCTTTGTGATAACTGTATTTGAAAACTTCGATCACATGCCGGAGAAAGGACCAGACACTGAAGTTGCTAGTTGGGATCCCTGAGTGTCAACGATAACACATTTGCCCCTCGGGTATACGTCGCCTCGCTGGGGCTGATAAGCTCCTCATTGGCTCCCGACGAAGCCCCTGGGATGCCCAAGTTTGACAAATATACCCGACAGTAAGTTCCCCTAGCGGTTAGGGCCGTCCCCCATGGGGCAAATATCATATCAAGCCCTTGTAGATCGCTTTATATTCAGTAAGTGCAAGATGGCCTACCTAAGCAGGGCTATCAGTCCCAAGAGCCTCACCCTTCCACATGTGGACGGCATGGGTAGTGCTTAAAGGCACGGATAGTGGTAAATGCCTCATCGCTTGTCTCGTTTACCAAGCGGCGGTATTCGCCACTAAGAAGCGCCTAACCCCTGGTGGCTAGGCTAAGAAGCAATTGCAGTAACTGAAAGAGAAAGCGCAATTCACTAGTCAGGCTTGTTGATAGCTGATTCGTGATTGATACCTAACAAGCAATGATAAACAATGCCGTAGTTCAAATTCAATCCCGTCACTTCATGTATGCTAATTATTTTTCTTACGTCTTCCCATTGCATTTAGTATATTCAACGAGCTTTTAAGGCATTTTAGACACCCTATCCGACTACAGTATGAGCTCGGGTCTTAGTATCTAACAGAGGAGTAGCGGTACTCGTGAGAGAAAACGATACCCCCAACTATGCTCACGAAGCCAACAACAAATTTGTCTAATTGTTTTACAGGAAACCTCAGTCCGGACCTTTTCCACTCAGCTCATCTCACATAAAGGTACGTGCCAATAACTAAGATGCTAGTTTAGTAGTACCATGTCTAAACATACTCTAGCTTTATTGCCCTTCCATCCCAGCTTTCAAACGTACTAGCATCAAAGTCATTCTAATCTAAACTAGCCTCGCTCGTAGCAACCGGATGAGACTAGTCTTAGCACCCAGCTCACTAATTAAAACCCTGGCATATTGAATTTCGGCAAGGCCGAGTCTCATTCTGAGCGCGATATCCAAGCCATACAACTCGTGCCAAGCATCTTAGAACAAGAGGTACACGACGCTTTTTGAAATTAACAGGAACGAGAGCTGCAAAGGACTAGTTTGTCCAATTTTGGCCCCAGATCCTCATCCGACTTGAACTATCCGGTCAGGATATTGGGTGAAAATGTGTATACACTGCCGTACCTTATGGTAGTTACATCCGATAGTTTTTGGCTACGCTAACTATATAAAAGAGAGCTTTTCGGCATTCTTCTGCTTCAATTTTATCTTCATTCTCTGTCCATCGTTTAACATTATCTTTCATTGTCAATTATTAATCTCACTTTCACTGATTCTGTGACCTGAACAATCGAGACAACCTCGGAAGATTCTTTTTGACAACCCTCATTTGATTTTCCCTTCCTTCGGCTTATCTTTATCTGACTCCTTGCGTATTATCACATCAATATGCGTATTCGAGTGGTGACTGCCACGGTGGTTAGTTAGCCTGCTGGCCACTCAGTCAATTGCTCTCAGGAATATCAGAGACAAATGTCCGTAACCCTGCGGTGCCAATGGCACAACTTCATGGATCTCCTATCACTCGACTACTCGTCTGGCTGCGTGCGACCAGACCGTGCTGCTCGACTTTACCATTCATAACCCTCTCAATGATACCCGGACCCAGTCCACCATCTATGCTTGCACTACAGATGGCACGGATGCAAAAGGTTTTCTCCAAGAGATCCACAGCCACGATCAATACGACGGATGTCTCCCTTGAAGTGGGGACGGGGGATCTTCCGCTTCTACAGTTGACACTGGGCCCCTCTCTGTCATTGAAGACGTTGCAAACTATCTAGGAAGCTCTGCCAATGACTGAAAGTCCAGCAGCATCTTTGGGTATAATGGCAACGTTCTGTGGGTCTTTACATTGGTGGCAGGCTGGAAAAGTCGGGTGCTGCCAGCACAGTTGCCGATGAGACTCGCAGCTTTATCAACCAGAAAGGGGCATCTGATCAGATGGCAATCCAGTTTTGTGGCAAAACTTCCAATTACATTGTTGGTCTTGCAATCAGTATTGAGAACGATTTACCTGCTGTCCAACAGCTCGTCAAGACACGGAGCCTTAGCGGATGTGTTACTGGCTTTGACTCTTCTGAAAGCATCTCATCCACCTTGGAAGTCGAAACAGGTACAGACAGCTCTATATCCTCTAAAAGACGGTCACTTCATGCACGCTCCTGGCATGAGAGCTCCCTACATGGACACTTCCTACACCGTCGAAGTGATTGTACTACTGTCCAAGTCGTCTCCGGGGATACCTGTACCACATTGGTCAGCGAATGCGGGATTACCGCGACCGAATTCTACGAGTACAATACCGCCAGCGATCTATGCTCTACATTGGCTGTTGGACAATATGTTTGTTGCTCCGCTGGGGATCTCCCAGACAATTCTCCCTAGCAATATAGCAATGGGACTTATTATACTTACCTGGTGCAATCTGGAGACACTTGTTCTACAATTGCAGCTGTCTACGATATCGCGATTGATGAGATTGACTCTTACAACAATAACACTTGGGGATGGACTTGGGTGTGATGATCTTCAGGCTGGCGAAAATATCTGTCTTAGCACCGGTGATCCTCCATTCCTATCGGCTGTGGAGAATGCTGTATGTGGCCCGTAGGTACCTGGTCTTAATGTGAAGCAGTAGCAGGAAACTTTTGGATGATATTGAAGCTATGAGGAATCTAAGTTTGGATGAGCCCTGGGGCTCCACCCTAATCTACGAAGGCCCCCCTGAGACCCTGGTCGAATCCTCCACGAAGATTCCGTTGAATCCTTCAAAACCTGCTTATCACAGCGGAGGAAGCATTCAGAAAATACTGGTCGGGGTCGAATCGAGCAGACGAAGCATTAGGCGTGTCGACGCCCTTCTCGTACATAGGGGAATTTTGCGAAGATGAAGACGCAGCGGATGGTCCTCCCTGCTGCCGGGACTTCCCCTTGTTCTTCGGATTGAAGAAACAATTATCTGAGTCGTGACCCCCCTTGCGGTGGTGAAAGTCGCACCAGAGGTCTGCGGATTTCTTCTCGCCACCCTTGTCCTTATTCCGGTTATTATTGTCGCTCCTACGGCCACCACGTTGACGGCCGCCTCCTCGAGTACCGTTGTTCCTACGCTTGTTGTCATCTTTACCGTCCTTATCCTTTCGGTCAGCGGTCGAGGAAGAGGATGCGAGGGCAGTGTAGTGGCGGCGGGAGAGCTCGGAGGACATAAATTCCGAAAAGACGTCGTCCATCAGACGGGGGTTCGACAGATCAGGCTTAAAAGAGGTCACGAAGTGTTCCGTAGAAGGGTGCGCGCGAATAGCTTCGATAAATTGTGCGTACTGGAGTTGCTGAGATAGACGATCAGGCGAGCACTCGAGTAGCTCAGAGAGTGCTTTCTTCCACTTCGTAATGAATACACCGTACTGGCCACTAGGCTTGTAGGTGCAAGTCACCCACGCGCTCCACCTCTGCTGGAAGGTGTGCGCATTTACCTTGCCGTACGTATTGCAGATGATTCGGTATGCCGCGGCGGCGTTGCGCTGGCCGCGAATGAAGGTCTTGATCGAGTCCTTAAGTGACGCAGAGAGGTAATGTATACAGTCTGCATTCGCCTTCCGGAACCAGGCATATTCCTCGTTGATGTTGAGGATGTTTTCCTTGATCCAAACACGGATCTCCGCGTCGGTCACATTCGCCGGGGAAACACCCAGCTCATCAGCGAGGGTCTGACGCACTTCACGCTCAGAGGGCGTAGGGAGAGGGGCGTCGATAGCGGCAACAACAGTGCCAGTGAGTACTGGCCACAGGTCTAGGTCCTTATGGTCGATGAACAGCTGTAGATCGTGGCGCCAGTTGTCGAAGTTAGACTCGCCCTTCAGCTTGGGCACGGTGTCTGTGATTTTCTCCATGTCGAATGAAGACAGGGAGCGCCGAGGTCAGGTCGACGGCGTAGTGTTGAGTGAGGTCGACGGTGCTTTTTTGTGCGAGTCGACTGAGGGCAGCGTCGAGGTCAGGTCGACGCGCAGGATACAGCAGGATAGCGACTCCGGCTGCAGAAGAGGCTTCTCAGGGTAGGCCCACGGGAGTATTTTTTTTGTATGAGAGCTGCGCGCTCGTCAGCGGCAGCAAGGTTTTGAAATGAGGAACGAATGAGAAAATGATAGCAAGGCGCAAGGCTGGTGAGCATCTGTAAGGGCAGCTCACCACCGCGCAAAGGGCTGCATAACCTCTTAATGTGAAGCAGTAGCAGGAAACTTTTGGATGATATTGAAGCTATGAGGAATCTAAGTTTGGATGAGCCCTGGGGCTCCTAAAGTAGTGTGGGGCCGGGGCTCCACCCTAATCTACGAAGACCTGGTACTACTGCTAATGGAACGGAGTATAGCTTCTGGGCAGGGCTGAACCCTTGTCCTCTCAATGCATGCTGTGTCGTTTGGGGCGAGTGTGGTATCACACCTGAGTTCTGCACAGAAACCGAACCTACCACTGGCAATCCAGGTACAGCTGCATTAGGCACCGATGGATGTATCTTAAACTGTGGAACCGCTATCACCAATGACTCTGACGGCCTAGATAAATTTCTTGCACTGTGATACTTTGAAGCCTTCAACACGGATCGCTCGTGTCTTACTATAGACGTTTACAGTATTGATACTTCAAAATATACCTATGTTGTCTATGTATTTGGTCTGATTGGTTCGGACTATTCAATCAGCATCAACAATTCACAGTCGGATATAGTTAACGATTTCTTGGCCCTTGATGATGTCAAGAGGATTGTCTTATTTGGAGGCTGGGACTTTTCTACTAGCACAGAAACGTATATGATCTTCCGTGAAGGTGTTATATCCGCAAATCGCGATACACTGGCCCAGAATGTTGCTGATTTTGTCTCTATGAATGGCATCGACGGCGTCGACTTTGACTGGGAGTATTCAGGAGAGCCTGATATTGATAGTATTCCCGCCGGTAGTGATGATGATGGTACTAATTATGTGGCATTTCTGAAAGCTCTTCGCTCGCTTATTAGCGATAATATCACTATCTTAATTGCTATGCCGGCCTTATTCTGGTACCTTCAGGCTTTCTCAGTTTCAGATCTTAATGATATTGTGGACTTTTTCATCTTTATGACTTATGATCTACACGGTTAATGAGATTATGGGCTTGATTCCTCGGATGATGGTTGTACGGATAGAAACTGTCTACGATCTTATGTCAACCTTACCGAAACAAATTACGCACTGTCAATGGTCACAAAAGGAGGCGCTTAAAGCATAAAACTGATGGTTGGTGTTACGAGCTACGGTAGATCGTTTAAGATGACCACCGCCAACTGTACTGGCCCCGACTGTACCTACACTGGACCGGATTCGGGTGCTACTCCGGAAGATGCACTCAAACTGCGGGGTATATTGCTAACGCGGAGATTGATGAGATCATTTCGATTAAGTCCAACGTTCAAATCCTCTTCGATGATGATAGTGACTTGGATATTATCGTCTACAACGACACACAGTGGGTCGGTTACTTGACAACCACTACAAAGAGCACCCGAACCACCTACTACAAGGGTCTCAATATGGGTGGTACAACAGAGTGGGCAATTGATCTCGAGCAATTTGTTGACGATCCTGATGGTCTCGTGCTTCTCGAGTTGAGTGCTAATCTTACTAACGCCGAGCAATGTGTTTTTCCGGACCAAAGTACAACAACTTCTGAAGAGGCAAGCTCGGAAAGAAAAGTGGCGATTTATATCGATTCCTTACGTCATTTGAAAACGAACACTCGGGATCTGCTGGTACATCTTTCTTATTCACTGCATTATCTCAACCTATCTCTAACAAACCTTTAGCTTGTTGGGACCGAGAACTCTTTGGCGATGAAACTACGCGATGTTCTTCTTTGACTGAAGATGTTAATTGTACCATTCCTCCATCAATTAATTGTTCAAAATCGAATGAACCATCACATTATTGGGCCCAATTTGTGATTGCCAACTTCCGGCTCTATATGAGCGAGTACCATTCGTCTATACATGGGGGTGTCATTCAACGCCACGAACAAAGTCGACGAGCTTGTCGCTGACTAACCCACGAAAAGCCCCGATGTTGTGGATCTTGCGTCGCTCTTGACAAACTTCGGTGGGGCTCTCGGCCTTGTCTCTGGGTTGACTGGTGATGGGTCGGCAACTACTCTGAGAGCAGGTGCGGGTGGTATTTTTTCGGAGGCCGGTTCGAACGTGAGCTCTGACGACGACAATGATAGCACTACCGAGCTTACTCTCGACACAAAAATCTCCGATTTATACACTGCGTTCTATTATGGAGTGACCAACGCCCTAAAATGACATGTTCGACAAGGCGGACATCTCCAGCTGGCCCTCATCGCTCATCAGCGGTACACATACCCATGCCATTGCGACCTTCTTTGATGGCCCATTCACGTAGTTCCTGGAATAAGTCTTGAGGCATTGTTCAAGGTTAGCATTCTAGTATTAAAGGAGCTCCAATTCTTTGGATATCCACGATACCCAGCCTCATTATACGCCCTACCCCCTTCAGGGGTTGAGGCTTCCAAGCCAAAAATCAATCTAAGTTCAATTCCACTCTTTTCACTAAAAAGTTCATATTCTTGTTTGTCTAGTAGCAGCCAGTATGCGGATGTATAGTAAGTGAGTTTTCAATTGATTTTCAAAGAGTGTACTTGACAAAAGTAGGCTGTTACATGCGATTGAGATTTGGCTTGGATTGGTCTTTGTCTTAGAAGCCCCAACCCCCGAAGGGGGTAAGGTATACAAAGAGGCCGGAACGGCGGGAGGTAACCTCGTAAGGTAGCAGAGCCATTGCTTTTGTAGATTCCAGCTTCCGACTCTATGGCTGGTTCAGATAACTTACAAAGCACTGGAAAGTTACAATCAGAAGTTGTCAGCCCAGCATGCGGATGAACAACTTCTGGTTCCATGCCTATAAGGCTATGCGCGAAACGATTCCAATCCAAACCCCTGATCATATTTTTGGCGTATCGCACATTAAGATCCAGATCCTCTTCGACCATTTTCTACTAAAGTAATCTAGATCCTAGAGTATTCAGTGAGGCAAATCGGGGTTGACCACAGGATGACGGAATAAGCACCGCACTAAGCTTAAGCGCCGCCCCTAATCAGCCGGCAGCCAATCAGATCAGATAACGCCCAACAAAGTGGCCAGCAACAAGAAGCCTTTCAAACTCCCGGCAAGTGAAACAGCCATGCCTCGGATTATGCATGAAAGCTATCACCCCTTACATTCTATAGGTACATACTCGTGGGCTATTTTGAGAATAAGCGCTAGAAGTCTAAGGATGAAACTCCGAAAGGAGAAAAAAAAAGAACGTTGAATCAGATCGAAGTTTGTTCTTTTTTGCATATGTGAAAGAGGAACTTTGTGTCAAACCCGAGGGTAAAGAAAATATGTGACAAAGAAGAGATGCAAGCATTGAATAGAAAGAAAAATGACAAACCCCAGACGAGGAGAGGAGAGGAGACTCGTCATATTGCGCCAGTATCAGGAAACCGGGATACTCGGGGAATAAACAAATGAGCTCCTATCCTTGAGACGCCAGATAACAGAGAAAAAAAGTTCCCTTCGTCTCTTTGTTTTGATATCTTCTTCAGACCCACTCCCACACATCACACACCGCGCACTTAGGAAGTATAAGTTTGACCAGCCTGGTTCAGGGCCTTGTTGGTGAGAAGGTAGTTCTCAGCGCACATGAAGTAAGAGTAGCGGGTGACGTTAGTCTGGGCGTCGAGCCAGGGGAGGACAGTCTGGAGGAAAGTAGCCGTAGTAGCAGCATCGGCGACACCGCCGGCGTCCGAGTTGAGCGCAAACTCAGTAACCCAGACCTCGGACAGACCGTAGCTATTGGCAGTGCTGACAGCCTCCTGGACGAAAGACTTGAACTCATCGGCAGTGTTGCCATACCAGTGAACAGCCAGACCGCTAATGCCGCACGACGAGCAGTCGCCCATGAACTCCTGGAACCAAGACAGACCCAGACCGGCGGTGGTGGACGAGGTGACAGCGGGCGAGATCAGCTTGGCCTTGCCGGCGTAGGGAGTGATGTAGGTCTTGTAGTAGTCGGCAGCTTGGGAGGCGGACATGTCGGCCTGCGAGGTCATATCGGGCTCGTTGAAACCCAGGATGTAGTTGCTGCCGGAGGACAGGGCAGTCTCGACGGCAGTGAACCAGCCACCGAAGTCCTTGGCGCCCCAGAGCATGGGCACGTAGTCGATGTTGGAGGGCAGTGTGCCGGACAGCGAGATGCCCCAGTTGTAGGCCCAGGAGATGGTGCCGCTGGCGGCTAAGGCGGAAACGGTGGAGATGTCATTGTAGGCGGCGCCACGCTTGGAGGTGTTGGTGGTGCTGTTGCGCTTCTGCACCTCGACGGTCACCGGCATAGAGACTGGGATGGCGAGGGCCGAGGTGGCGAGCAGGCCGGTGGTGAACAGCTTAGTGAAGGAGACCATTTTGATATGTTCAGAAGAGAAAATGTACTTGTGTTATGTTCACAGTCAAAAAAGGAATGGACAATTGAGGAATTCGAGAAGACCTGTTCTCGAGAAGGAATGAATATGTTGGGAAGAAAGGAAGGACTAGACCGTGCACGGCACAGGCAACTAGAAGATGAAAATGATCGAAAGATGATCTCAAAGATCGGAAAAGGAAGGAATGGTGAACGAACACGAAAAGACTGGGGGAGAAGAAACAGAAAACAGGAGAACGGAGGGAACAAGGGAGGTTAAATGTCAATTCTGCCGATGCATTGTGCGTCTAACTTTTGCTCTCAATCGTGCGCCCTCCTGGCTGGAACGTCTCCTTCTTCACGTCTTTCATTGTTTGCGCCGAGCAAGAGAGGGGCTAGGTGGAGTGTCGCAAGAATTCCCAGGTTACCATTGGGCCATGGAGGCAAGAGCGATGCAAAGTGGCACCTAAAGGGTAAATTCATTCGGGCCATGCAGAGCTGCGTCACCCACGGAACGAACTTCCACGACCCCATTGTAACGGGGAAGCAGGGGGAGGCAACGATTGGATCTCGGTGGCTTTCTGACAGGCCCAATGTCAGGGCTGCGGAATTGATGATTGGCCAGTTCGGGTCTGGCCATACATTTGGGCCTTTCGGGGAGTCGTTTTCATCCTACTTCAGTTAGTTCAGCCCCGTTGTAAACTGTATAATACATATCCACTCCGGTAGTGGGGCCGACAGAGAGAATTCTCTCTGTCTTCTCTATCGAAAAGAGATGTGCATCGCGGTGTACTCCACAGCCTAGATATCCGCGGACCCCCACAGTAGCCTGGACCGTCGGGTGCAACGAGGCCGTCTGGAAGTGTGCTCGGGGAGTATATATATGGGTTATTTTTGACATCAAAGGAACAGTGCACCGACCGCAATCGGGTCATGGTCGCGGGTGCCTGAAGAGAACAAAGGCAAGGCGTTTCGAAGAGCAGCCACCGACAGTTGAGTCGAGTGAGCGGGCAATTGGCTGCCCCTGGCAGACATGTCAGGCACAATGCATATAGGCGACCATGCAAGTTTCCCGATGAATCTGTGGAAGAAAAGAGGAGAAGGGTGGAGCCTGACTAGGCGAACCATGGAAGATGCTTGCGTAGGCCGCTTGGAAAGTTGCAACGAATGCATTCGATTGGAGATCCAGTGGCGTTGTGTGTGTGGTTCTTTGTGGTCCCCTGGGCTGGCCACTCAGAGACCCGGAGCACGTGAAATTGTTACAGGCCGCTTTTCAGGCCGCCTACTCAACCAGGAACCATCAGTGCCTGTTTCTTGGGGCACTCCGGCATACAGCATTCTTCTGCCGGCAAAATCGTCTCAACTACACTTATCAGGATCAGAGGTGGATACCCATGTCCTATGACTGGCCGACGTGTTCTTGGGCCAGGGGAATTTGTCCGAGTCGACCTATCATACATACTCGTGTCATTCGGGAGACTCCTCATTGACTCGACATCCTCGAATGATATTACAGTCCCAAAGGTAGGGCTAGAATGGTTGTCGTTGCGGTTAGGTTTAAGTGGAATGTGGGCAAGTACACACGCACATGACAAGAGCAAATAACCCTAATCAGTAACATAATCACAAACAAACTGAGAAGTATACAATTCTACCATAGGCCAAAAAAAAACTCACTTATAATGGCAGATTCCTAAAAAAATACCCATTCGTTCTTCCCACACAATCCCGACACACAGCACCAAAAAAAGCGCCACCACCGATGACGGCAGCGGCCACTCACAGGCGATCCGGCCCCAGCACCCGATCGACGCCAGTGTTTCAGCAATAAACTCAGACCTTTTCGGTTTTTCTGCCAGGCCTGGCTCCCTCCGTAGGCAAAGGACCGCCAGCGAAGTTCCAAACACACTGGGAAAAAATAACACGGTCCCGAGTGGCTTACCAGCACGGCGAGGGGAGGACCCGTCGTGCCTGAAACACCGCTAGTCACTCTGCCCCTCGCTGATCATCATCTAGCCAAAGAAGCAAGTCCTAACTACCTAACTACCACTGGCAGAGCGATCACTCGCTAACTAACGGAGTTCTCTCCCCAATTTACTCCGGTAGTTAAATCCCCACCACACAAGGCCAAGCCTTGCCGGACTGTGCGCCCGGTCAACCGGCGACGTGGCTTGGTAAAACCTAGAGTGTTATGCTTTTTTTTTCCGCCTTTGAGTTCCCCAGTGTCTGCCGAGCCTTAGTCGATGTTGTCGTTGAAGAAAATTGTATACTTTGTAGGGCAGGACGATAAGTTTTCTCTAATTCTAAAGCTCTAATGTGGCTGTCAATGGGCTACAGTCGTGGCGTCTGATCGCAATTTTGACTGGACTGGGGATGGAATTCCAGAGATTCCGATAGGCACTGTACTGAGAGACTTGTCATTTAGGCTCTTCGGGTGCCAGCGCTCGGCGATGGAGGTTTTGGTGTTGGCGGTTCTGGCGGTTTTGCCAATGCCGATGACAATGCCATGCTAACGAGTCCAATTGGTTTCCAATGTTGCGAATATTTTGTCAATAGTAGCGGTAGGGATTTGCGGGAATAATGGATGTTCTCTCAGGCGACACAAGACATTCATCCGGAGTTTTGATCTTGGTCATATTTCCGATATGGCCCTCGGGGGCCATTTTCGGTTACTTTGTATAACAAACTATCTCCTAGGGCCAAGAAACCGAAGATGTTCGTCCAGAACCCCGTATAGATTACCCTAGACCCCAATTTAGTTGTACTGTACAGTTGTGCAATTGCTCCTCACTTTTCACGCCTTAATTCGTTTTCTGGACGCCTAACCGCTACCCCCCTGTCGATACCCATGATACTGAGCTTCTACAGCTAAAAATACACAACAAAGCAATAATTTCATCAATAATTCCAAGTAGATCACCTCACCATGAAATTATGGTTATTCTTAGGGACACATCATACAATAGTGCCCTTGCAAAAACCGCAAGTTGGTCCGGGCTGGCTCTAATTTTGACACCTCTCCACACGAGCCCAGCCCCGATTACTAAAAGCGGACTGGCCGGAGCCCACGTCACCTGGTGCAGGCAGCACTGTATAGCTCTGAAGATTAATTCATTTTGTACTTCATAATCACTTGGATAGCGCGAGTCGACGGGATGCTCGATGACTTGGCCCCGGTGATTACGCTGCTTGTGATGGAGTGACTGTGATCGGCCCCTGCATGGATGTATAGACGGGGGGGCCGGAGGAAGCGGAAAGTTCGCTTTGCTTCGTAAAAGGAAGTATTTCGAGTGCGATGTATCCGTGGATTCTCTACTCTTAACATTGAGAGAATAAGAGATGGGGCCGGAGAAGCCACAGGATGAACTATTGGACACTCTATTTGGAATAGAAATCCTTGTTCATTTGTTCATACGAGTCAAGGCCCTAATTTTAGTAGTCACCTGGCTCAGCTTCTATAGAGGCTTCTTGCTATCAATCACTTTTTATCATTGTTGTTCTGGAGGTCCAGCCCCCGAACGCGTATCTCTCATCATTCATATGCCAACAAGCATCGGATGAACCGGATGAACCGGATGATATCTTGACAGTTCTTTTTCGACTTGATATCCCGGATCATTTCCTCCGCAAAGTGTAGCGTTGATCATCCAGATTAACCCTTTGAGGGAGGGTTGAGATGGCCCAGACCATCGAGACCTGCGTGCCTATGGACACTGACTCGTAGGATCCGAGTGTCTCTTTGATCAAATCCTCATCAACCTGGCGCACAGCCTTCGGATAAAGCCTGTGACCTCAATGCCAGCCGGCATAGGTGAGTTTGCCATCGCCCATATCAAAAATCAATTGTTCACCCAGCATGGTTACTTTGTCTCTCATACTCGAGCGAAGATTTTGCGGGAATACAGGCAGCGGATTGCAACCACGAACAAAAGACCAACGATGGATATCCCGCCCGCGTAATAGGCAGCCGGTCTATAGGCAGCAGTGCCAGCGTCCTTGTTGGACAAGGAATAAATCCCCGCGGCGATCGGCGAACCCTGTATGACTCTTGTTAGCTGACAGTCTCAAGCGCACACATCGACACGAGGCCGATTCTGGGGATTCTTACAAAGAAGTAGCCGAAGAACCATCCAGCCCACAGGATCGGCAAGACACCCATGGTATTTTTGACGCCAAACATTGACCCAACAGCAGCCGGGATCAGGCTGAAAAAGGCACCACATCCAAGTCCGTTGAGTACAATGAATACCGACAGCACGGCGACGGAGTTGGCGAAAGGCCAGATGGCTAGCGCACTCACACCGGCCAAAAGCAGGGATAGAATGAGACTGTTCAATGGTCCCAGAACCGTATCGGCCAGGAACCCTGCAAGCACGCGTCCCACGGTCGATGCTACGTTCCACATTGCAAGGATGATGACTGCGACGCGGTGTGAAGCAACGGCCCGCGCGTATATCGGGATGAAGTATGACGGAATGAACAGTGGGAAGCAGCCAAGCCCACTGCCCACGAAGAGGAGAATAAACGCCCTCTCTCTGAAACGATACCTGCAAAGATAATTGTGTTAGTACAGCGTTTACGATGGTTCAAGCGAGGAAACATACCATTGTAGTTGTGGCACAGCTGCAGCCGCGCTCGTTGGCTGCCGAAGAATGCACGCCGCTGGCACGCAAATACCCCAGGCGAGCAGACCGAAGATCCGGAGCGTCCATGGCACACCAAGCTCTGATACCAGAAGATTAGCGGCAACGCTCAAAGCTGCGGCTCCAAGACTGCCTCCTCCAAAGACGACGCCGGTGGCAAGGCCCCGATGCTTACGGAACCACCGTAGAGGAGCGGTAGAACAAGGCTGTGCGTGTTAGAAATACAGCGATAAATGACCGGTGAGTTGGAGATATCGACATACCATAATCGTCAATCCTCCACCAACGCCAAAGAGCACGCTATGGCAAATGAAGAGACCGGCCAGGTGATCCGTCACCCAACTGGCCAAGAATTCGCCCAGGCCCATAAGAATGGCACCTACAAAGGCTGTCTTTTGATATCCAAATCGTCGAATGGTCATACCAACCAGGATACTCAATGAGACCATAAACGAGGTAGCCAGGGAGCCGACGAATGTCAACGTTGTTAATGAAAATGAGGTCGTCTTCACCAGTTCCGCTGCTAATACACCCCAGGAGTAAATTACTCCTAAATAGATGAAAAGAGAACATGAAGCGGCTGCTACCACTAGCCATCCCCGCCAACTGTCCAAGTATTGATCATCTTCTTTCTCATCGAAAGGTGTTGTCTTGTTATCGCCATTATAGTTGTCGACATCCGAGTCCGTGTCGGAAGGTTGCTTATTCTCTCCCATTGTGACGAATTAAGTTTTGGGTGAGTCGATCCAGCCGTAAAGAAATCTTAATTGTTGAAGAAGCCATGTTTCTTTTTTCCCTTCCCTTATGTGTGATCTCATTTGCTTTCGCATTTCGTAAAGAAAATATCGACCGCGTTGAACCGAGTTCGGCTTTCGGGTTTGAAAGTTTTGCTGTGTCAAATCCGAAGCCGAGGGACCACAAAAGTGGAGTGACCCTCTTTTTTTTCGCGACGGCGAGATGAGCGGTTACTGTATGATCCGGGAAAGCTTTGTAGCTCTTTTTATAATGTAGCTTGGTCTTATCTCTTGCTTCTTCGTATCTGCACAATATTGCGCCTCATCTGACCACATCGAACCTCATCAAATATCATTGCGATAGCTTCTTTTATGCCCGGATACAGCTCAGATGTGACATCAGAGTTGAAGGGAAACCGACGAAACTCATCCTCTTTATCGGGTCAGTTTTAGTTCCTGCCTATGGTGCGTTTGGGCAGGCTATTGAGTGTGAGATATAGGAGGCTCGCCCCTCGCTGGGTGCATGATCGAGGACGGACTATGCATGAGTTCAAGATCAGCAATTTAATCCTAAAGGTCAATGAACATCTTATCTACGGGGGACTACTCTTTGAAAGCGCCGGGAAATCATTAATGATATCTTTGTGATACTAGCACCATGCGCGAAATTGATTATGATGCTTTCGAGGGCGCCAAATTCTTGCAGGCAGAGATTAGTTTACTCTGCCTCTTCAAATCATGGTAGTGAGCTGCGAAGTTTGAATCTTGCATGACATGAAAGAGAGGTTGCAACCCGGTGCTAGGGTTGATATCCAAGAATTGCTCGAGGCATGACGATGCACTCATCGGATTTGGTCGACTGGGCGAGGGACGTAGCTCGCCGCAGTAATCGCATGCATCGTCGTCCAGTAAGACGAACGAGTCTGGGCCGCTGGTGACGCGGACTAGCGCTGCCATATGGCCGACTGCATGGCCAGGGGTGGGAAGGAGGTAAAGCGAACCATCGCCAAACTAGTCAAGAGCTTGAAGCCCTAGAATGGAGATATTTGTGGAGGTGAAGTCGATTTCACGGAGAGGTCGGCCTCTAAAGCGCGATTGCTCTGGTTAGCGGGTTTCTCGGTTGCCCGTTGGAGTTGGAGGTAAGGTTCATCAAGAGACTCACGAAGATTCTGAGGTCGGGATCTGGGAGTTCTCCTGTTCGGCAGAACTGGGCATCGTTGCCTCGCAAACCTCGACCCCGGGGCCAACAACCAGCGCGGTGGTCAAAGGAAAGCGAAAGAGTTCCCTCATGTGATTGAGGTGCATGTGGCTGTCGAGTCAGTCAGTCATTGTGCTCCAGAGTGTATGAACGGAAGGGGGAAGGTGGAAACTGGGGGTAAGCAACCTTAAAATAATTACCTCAATGTTGTTGATGCGGAAATCATGCAATTTGAGGATATCGCAAGCGTTCAATTCATGGCGGATGCCGGGCTCATTGTTATGAATTTCGGCCACCACCCCGGGTGGTGGTGGTGGTGGCGGCAGTGACCAGTTTTCGCGTAGGCCCAGGTCAAGAAAGACGCACCGGCCCTGTCGGTTTGCGATAACGAACGACAAAGCGCGCACTCTGACTTGCTGCAGCCACGGCAGGTTGTAGTGTAAGCTGGGCCTGAAGGGCAGCTTGCACAGGCTGTCTGGGTACAAAAACATCCGCGGATGCGCCTGTGGGTAGCATATGATCTGTCGCAGAGGGGGGTTCCATATTGATGTTTTTGTTGATTATGAAGAGGGGTAGGGGAGGAGGAGGAGGAGGAAGAGGATGAGAAAGTGAAAACAAGCATCGCGAAGTAATCATACGAAGACAGTAATCTATGCCCCTTTCCTGATCAAGATTGTCAGTTATCGCCTGTAGATACCGCCTAGGGACAGTACCTGCTCTATATTCATATAGAAATTGGCGTCTCCAAACAAATCATTCAACGGGCTTAAACACGGTAGTAGTCGATAGAGATACAGTCCCACTTTTTCCTCATCTGTAATCCGGGGAATATTATATAGGGCCAGACATTGTTATTGGAAGAGTGGATCGGCCACTATCTTCAGCACGATCCGACAATCTCGATCAGCATGTCTTGCCAGATGGACCTTTTTTTGCCATCCGTGGTGTCGAATCTGTCAGGTTTTGATGGACGTATGTACATATCTAGCATCTCCATCGGGAATGTCGGCAAAGCCGAAACCCACCGTGTTGTTAGTGTTAGTGGGAGGCCCACTCCGAGTGGCGCTCTCAAATTATGTAACGTGGGTATAACAAAATAAGAGATAAAGTCCATGCCATATAACAACTAGAAAGTCATTTCAAAAGAATTTCGAAATGAGAACAATCTAATGCATATATAACTGAGCTCTTGTGTTCTTGTGTCAAATCAAGCAATAATTAAGGTTATCACACTAAAGTAGTCTCGCCGGCTCTTATCTTCTTCTCCATTCCCGAAACCCGCATCCAAAACCGGCCATTCCCGGACTTCTATCCACCCTCCGTTCATCGGCCTTTATCTCCCACGGAGCTCTCCACCTCCTCTGCTGTGCCCCTCTGCAAAACAAAATGCAATAGGCTCTGACTACTTCATAGCTGTCAGAGGTCTATAAAGTAGTAAAAAGACAAGGATGACATAACATACTCAAAGGTATCAATCAACATCGACAAGCTGCACGACCTCAATCACAATCTGCTCATAAGGGTGGGCTTTTCGCAGCGCCTTGACCGAGTTGCGCATCACATCCTCGCCGACACAAAGGGTCTCAACTCGATATTCCGCGACTCGTTCCAGCTGTCCGGGCTTGCCAATAAATGGTGTCGATTTGTCAGTTGGTCGGAATTGGTCCATCCCCAGAACTTCGAAACAACACTCGGCGTACATTCCTCCGGGATATGTGCCTGCTCCGGCGTTGAAGACTGCTTGCTTGCAGACTTCCAGGTGAGAGGGGGGTACCCGGAACATGAGCTTGTATTGTGTGGGAGACATGGCGAAAGGTGAAGGGGGACGGTAAGAATTTTGTGCATGGGAGAAGGATATAGGAAGGATCAGATATAGATGCGCTGCTTATTATATGGATTTCGATTAGAGTTGGTACTAGCTAGTCTCCTTTAGGTGTTAGTCACTGAACGATTACAACCAGTACCAGATATTGATCGAGATGACAATCACGATAGCTTATGCTGTACGTAAGGGATTGTTCTATCGTGTGACCGGCACGGATTAAGCCGTGTGGAAATCGTGGGGATCCGGTGCTCTACGGGTATCGGTTTAGAACCCATACTGGGAATAAAGTTTTGACATTGAACTGTGCCCTAGTTTGATAATTCCATGTACCGAAGCATAACATTATATTTGACAAAAGTTACAGAGCTCTGTTAGCCTCTCTCAGCTCGGGACTATTCAAAACCTGGGTATGAGGAGAATGGTGCAGTGTTCAGGAATCCCATTTAGCGGGCGAGACGGCACGTTTTAATTCGTAAGTCTATCAACTAAACCGGCGGGTCAAAGATCTGAGCCGAGAGATTGGAGGAGAAAACCTGCTCAATACACTTCAACTTCCTCAAATGTTTCAACGATCCTCCTTCGAGTTCAGACATTATCTGATGAGAATAACCAGAGGCGCACCAAGTCCCAGCCCTATGCTTCAATTGCACTCGCTCTACTTCTGATGCATTTAATGACAATCCTACTCACACAGCGTAAATAGACAAGGAAGATGGAAGATCAGTGACCTCGCACGCCTTGTTGTAGTCCCCAAACGACTCTCCTCTTTTTCCAATGAAATCATGAAACTTATCTTTCGAGCAACTTTCACCAGGCCCATCCCGACATCCCACCAACGGCTGAGGACCGGCATTATTCAAGATTCGATAATACTCTCCCTCTTCATAGCCATAACTTTGACATGACATCTTCTCAATAGCAATATTCGAAAGGAATGGAAGTATCTCACTACTCTTCCACGCACGGTGGTAGTTAATACTGTCCTCGGGCATAGTCGTATTCACGTTATTCGCTCCGCTGTACGCGCTATTGTTATACAGCCCCAACGCGGTGATAACAGTTGGTGGGACTTCGCGATGTGTAAAGGAGAAGAATAGTTCTTGTGATGAGGAATCGTCATTCAATGCTGTAACACTGGCATTGACCCACGGGAATCCGAGAACAGGAGAGAGGGCCCGGCCGTATCCCGTGTTGTGGAAATACATCAGGTCGTTTGCGTACTCGAATCCCAGCCACTCATCTGAGTTAAAAATATTGGGAGAGCAGAAAGGAGAAGAGCCGCGAACGACGGTTTCGTAACCGCACAACTCGAACATGGCTGTAATATCATCTTGAGTGAAATTGAAAGCTGGTGCCTCGGCATTGAAGCGGGCGAGGATGGGTTGAGTGTACGTTTTCCAGAAAGCCTAAATAGTCAGCATCGTGCATAGGGATGTGATGGGTAGATCGTAAATCATACCGAGGATTGGTCATTGCCATAAGAAGAACTGTATCCCTTGCAGCTCTTGTACGGAGTCAAAGAATTCGCTCCCGCCTTTTTGCTCTCCTCGACTTGAGTCAAGTTGATGAGACTCGTGTGGTTGTTCGTAAAACCAGCAATAAATGCCTGTGCGCTTTTGGCCGTCCGATCTGCGGTCGATGACCATATCATCTGAGGTGTTTTTAGATGCTTGTATCTTTGGCGAACACTGGTTCCCAGCGACCGAGCCTCTTGTAGCCCGACATGGGTAAGCTTCTCCACATGTTCCTGGTCAATTGGTGCAGTCCAGTTTGATAAAAATTTGAGTGTCTTTGTGGATGACCAATCCTGCGACGTATTTTGCAGCTTCTTTACTAGTGGCTCGAGATAGGTCTCGTAGTCGAAGTCATTGGCGTATATGGCGGCATGGCGGATGAGATAAGCAGCTCGAGTAACATTGCAACCCTGTGGAGGAGAGGATTGAAGAGGAGGATCGTGGGGAGTAAAGTAAGGTGCAATCCCGGCGGAGTGTTCAAGGGGATTGAATGGATAAGAAGATAGAACAGGGATGGCAGTGAGTGCCAACAAGAAGAATTGGAGCCGCATTTGCGTGGTGGGTAAGGAAGCTTGTTCTATAGGAAAGTGAGATGAATTCCCTATAGCGGGACAGGATGTTCTTATTGCTATGATGGAGGTGAAGAAGTTTGTCTACGTAGTACAGTCTAAAAATTACCTTGTTGTTCTAGATGCACTTTTCAAGCAGGGAAGCGTCACTGACGTAGTGATTGCCTATAAGGCACTAAAGTGGAGCCCAATGTTTGACTCTAGACTATCCAAGCGATGATGTACACTAGCAAGCAATAGTTGCAACTTCAGCTTCTTTTCATACGTGGCAGAAATTGAATCTTTATACAGCAGGTCTAACATTCTATTATTCATAGCTATGGTGTCACTGGCAACTAGAGCTTCCTTATCAGGCTTTGCTTTCGGGAAAGTGGCTTTGTACCGAGAGGGCTTGGCAGTGACTCTAGCAATACTACATAACAAGTCAAACAAGTTTGGAATCAGAATTTACTTGGTCTAGTGGTTTGAAAGAATATTCAAAGTAAATTGGTAGCATTAATTCACATCATTCTACATAAAATCATCAACTCTTCACTAACTATATCCTAATAAATATCACATCTTCAAGCTATACGCTTTAGGCAGGCGGTGTGATTCTACCAGAACGATGATGTAGGCGGACCACTTCTCCGCAGCTCGAGCTTCACTATTAACCTTCTGAGGTTTCCAACATCTCTCAATTTCCTCAACCTCACTCGATATCCCACAATGCTCTCCCGCAGTGCACCCCGTCTTCTCCGCGCTGGCTCGGCCATCCGTGCCTCGTCCCGTACCTCCAGCATTGCCCGCCAAGCCGCGGCTCCCCTCGGCCGGAGCTACCCAGTGCAACCGCGGGCATTCACCTCTTCCGCATTCTTCTCAAAGGGTCTCCAGCCCGACTCGGAGAACCCCCAGCCATCGAATCCTCAGAGCACACCTGTCGCTGGTTCCGGCGCACATGTCACCGAGCCGTCTCCTCTGACACCGGAAGAATACCACGAGTACTCGGAGCATTACTTCAACGTACTCCTCGGGGAGTTGGAGAAGGCGCAAGAGGAGGGGTCCGATGTGGAGGCAGAGTACAGTGTGAGTGATTGCCCCTGTTATATGTCTTATCTATACCTGGCTCTATGCTTTTTATCAATCTATCCTCGTACATCAAACCTTTGCGACCAGTCAACTTACCATCTTCCAGGCCGGGGTCCTCAACATAACTGTTCCTGCAATCGGCACCTATGTCCTGAACAAGCAACCCCCCAACAAGCAAATCTGGCTCAGCTCACCCATCTCCGGTCCCAAGCGGTACGACTGGATTGTCGAGGGTGATAGCATGTACGAGAAGCAGGACTCCCGCCCATTTGTGCATGGACAGTGGATCTACCTCCGGGACGGGTCAAACTTGACGGAGCTGCTGAACACGGAATTGACGCTGCAGCTTCCGAAGGATATCTATGGTGAAGTTGTTGATGCGTGAAGTGATGTTCTCGGGCCTAATGATACGGGCTCCGAGGTGATGTATGACAGAAGATCGATGTCGCATTTGTCATGATTTTTGTCTTTGATTGGGGGATCGGGTGACGGAACACTGGTCTCCTCTCGGGGGCAAATGAGGCAGATATTGTATTCTAGTTTTCATGTGTGTCCAATGCCAAAGGTTTTGACACTCTTTACATGACTGTTTCATAATCTATGTGATGGACATCTATTTCAGCCCCGGGGTCACAGAACGACTTGGCTGACCTCTGGCAAGCCCCAGAATAAGCAACTTCTGTCTTCCCTTCGTGTTGGCAGTTCGTCATCCATTATTAAAGCAAGCTACCTCCGTATCATGCATAATCTCGTGTTCAAGGCCGTTATGTCTGGGTATATTATCCGTCGAAGTTTAATTCTGGGCTGCCGCTATTGTGGACTCGTCCCCGAATGCGTTCGCGAACGATCTCCATGGATTAGGAAGTGCTTCTCAGTAGATTTCATGCCCAATAGCTATTTACCTCCATAGTGAGCATGGATCAGCCCCATAAAAGACCCGGGCCGATCCGTTCACGCGTCTCTGCTTTCATGACATTCCATAGTGGATAACCCCTCAAAGCAAGGGAGCATGTTGCAGGATAGCGCACTTGGATATCTCGGAGCACTACTTGAGCTCTGGCCCTCATGCATAATATCCCAATGCTTACAACTATGAACCTAGAAGTAAAGCTTTAATGTAAGCTATTCACTCAGCTGTCTCGGAAACTTTCCCACCGAACCTCATCATTCAATCGCATCCAATATTATCCGAACGAATGCCACCTGATCATCCACTCCCTCTCAAATCCCGGCCTCGATCGAGCACGCCACTGAAGTTTGTCTGTTAATACGATAGGTGAGATGCACAGAAGCTAAAATGACCAATAGCCAAACACAATGCTGGCCAGGGGCTTAGGATTGTGGGGGCTCCCGGCGGGAAACGGCGAATCATCTACGTCGGCATGTTTTTTATACTTCGAGAATGACGGTGAGTATACTAGAGCTTGACACATTTGCCGATGAGAAGGTGGGAGGATGACAATGTGAATTGCTGTATTGACCCCTTGCCTCATTCTCTCTTCTTCTTAGAATCATCACACACCTAAACCGGCGGGATGATCATGTTTTCACCATCGTCCAAGACCATCGCTCTCCTCGGGCTTCTAGCTCATGCTTCGTTCGTTTATTCCCAGCCAGACGCCCTCATCCGCGATGTTGCTATCATAGGTGGCGGTGCCTCGGGCACATTCGCAGCGATCAGACTTCGCAACGAAGGCAAATCCACCATTCTCATCGAGAAAGAAGCCATCCTGGGCGGCCATACAAACACATATCAAGACCCGGTTACGAAGGTAAACGTGGACTACGGCGTGGAAGTCTTCCACAATCAGGAGGTTGTCAAGGATTATTTCAACAAGCTGAATGTATCCTGGGCCATCGCATCGGACTTTGGTGGTGTAGGCACGCCAGTATACCTGGACGGCAACACGGCACAAAAGATTGCCTACACCAGTCCTGATCCTCGGGCTGGGCTTTACGCATATGCAACGCATCTAGCTCAATATGCGCAGCTGGAATATGGATTCTTCCTCCCCGAGCCTGTCCCAGAGGATCTCTTGCTACCGTTCGGAGCCTTTCTCGACAAATACC
The DNA here is from genome assembly GCF_028828155.1 of Penicillium subrubescens. NCBI lineage: Eukaryota > Fungi > Ascomycota > Eurotiomycetes > Eurotiales > Aspergillaceae > Penicillium > Penicillium subrubescens. The sequence continues at coordinate 458,641 of NW_026643160.1, read as the reverse complement.
CGGACATTGGAAATGCGGCGTTCACTATATTCAGGTTCGGGCAGGGACTGGGCGATTTCCTCTCGCAGCCAACGCTGTACGTGTTCAAGAATTTTGGTCTGGATATTATCCAAGATATCTCGACTGGATTCTTGGTGGTGACGAGCCAGAATAACTATGAGATCTACGACCACGCCACCAAAATTCTCGGGTCGGACGTGCTGCTCAGCAGCACGGTGGTATCCACGCGCCACCGAGACCAGAAAGGCGGAGTCCTGCTAGAGGTGCAAACACCCTCCGGTCGTCGAATCGTGAAAGCCAAATCACTCTTGATCACTATTCCCCCGAAGCTGGGAAACCTACGCGCCTTTGACCTGGATGACCGCGAGACTGCTCTCTTCGGCGCGTTCCAGAACACGGGCTATTACACGAGTCTGGTGAAGAACACCGGTTTACCGGCGGGCTTTAGCTCGCTCTCCGTGGGCGCCGATACCCCATACAACATCCCCGATCTACCGGGCGTTTACACGGTGGATTCAACCGCGATCGAGGGCGTCTTCGACATTAAGTATGGTAGTCCGCACGGTCTGTCAGATGACTTTGTGCGAGGAGAAATACTGTCGTACGTTAAGAAATTGCAGGCTAATGGGTTCGCGGAGAAGGTTCCCGGGGAGCCGGAGTTTGTGCGGTTCAATAGCCATACTCCGTTCGAGTTGACGGTGTCGCAGGATCTGATTTCGGGTGGGTTTTATGAGCGGCTGTATGGGTTGCAGGGTTATCGGGGGACTTGGTATACAGGCGCTGCGTTCCATACGCAGGATTCGTCGATGCTGTGGAATTACACTGATAGCTATGTGTTGCCATCCATGTTGTCATGGCTGAAATAGGCGGTTATACTGGGCATTTTTCATGTGGAATATGGCAGGGTGGATGAGTAGTATAATGAAATTATTTGATATTGCAATGTATTTAATTAGGTATCACAAATTTGTCCAAGTATCGAGCATTTTCAAACTGTTGCATCACGAGAAAAAAAGATGTGGAAGAGGGGAGCTCCTGAACAGACCTGGACCTTCCAAATAACTTATAACCAAACTCCCTTGTGTCTCACTTTTCTTGCGGAGAGTATCCCATGAACTCCGGATGGATGACAGTCTCCGCGTGTGATACTTGGAAATCCTAACACCATGTCATTGCCAGGTTTGTGTGCAATTCATGCTTGAGACTCAAGTTGAGACTCAAGGGGTGTTGTTTGACAGCCAAGGATTCCTGCAACATTCGGTGCGAAAAACTTCCAGGCTGTCAAGTCAATCACACTCGAGCCACAACCTTGAGCACGGCGCATGGGGCTGGATATGGCGTGGTCGTTAGCCTTGTGCAGATACCCACAGAGGATATCTGAACCCCAAGGCAGGAGGTCGAGTCGCCTTTAAATCGACATCAACGGGCAGTTCCCAGCGCCAGAGCCGAACATAGCGCAAGCCAAGTCTTCCTTAAAACCCGGTAGTGGGTATAGGCAGCTACCCTCAAACCAAGGCCGAGGCGAGGCACCTTCAAATAAAAATCTCCACAGTCGCATTTCCTTTCAAGCCTGAACAGCGACAGTCGCATTCGCCGCATTATCCGCCTTGGGTAGATCGGTCTACACAACAATACCCGTTAGCACTTCACTATCCACACAGCCCCGCAATAAACCTCAACCGGAGTATAAACATACCAAGTCAAAAATAACCCTAATCATAAGACTACAGCTCGGGCAGACAGCGATTTCCTCGCCGTCACGTAGATCATCGATCGCAATTTCAAAGCGGTCGCCGCATGGGCAGGGGAATGTATAGATTTGGAGGGCGGGATCGAAGGTCATGTCTTCAATTTCGATCTCGTCGTAGATGGAGAGGGAGTCGTCGGCCATGGTGGGTGGGTTGGATGTTTGTTGGGTATCGGTTGATAAGAGGGATTAAGTGTTGGTATCTGGTTTCCTTGGAGAGAGTGAGTGGAAAATGGTTGACTCAATGTTGACTGAGACTTGGGGACTTTTGGGTGGCGGACAAAAAGTTTATGGTGTAGGGTCATGTGACTGCGGAGGCTGGACACGTGAATGTTATCTTATCGTGTGGTTCATCGCGAGTCTGGGGATCAAAAGAATGATTGTTTTTGTTTGCAGCGCAAATTGGATGCATGAGAGGAGAGGACAAATTGAGCATGGGAGAGTATCATATATCGAAAAAAAATCCTATCTACTCAAGACTTTGACGAATCAGCCGCAGAATGGTCATGCAAAAGTAGTACATACTCATAGGTCGGATATCATATCAATGCTATCTCCAACCATCTAAACACTTCAATCCTACTCCCCCAACCTCGCAATCTCCATCCTTACATCCTCAACCTCCTTGACCAAATCTCCATACCGACTCGCAATCTCCGCCAACGCTGCCGCATCCCCAAACCCACCCCGCTCAATCCCCCTCTCAGAACCATCACCGTACCTCTTCAACTCCTCAACAGCCACACCCCTCTGCTCCTCAAGCCGAGCCCTCGTATCCCGCAAATGCACCCGGTACCGATCCAACGCGGCCAGAGTCTCGGGTGTATACAGCGCCGCCGCAATTTCAAGCTTAGCCACTCTACGCCCAGTTAGTACCACGCCACAAACAAAAACTAATGTTCTAAAAGTTGTTTTGATGGGAGGATATACGTACTCGACTTTCCCTTCAATCCCCTGCGCAATAACCGCCAAATGCTCGGCCCGCGCCTTCACAGCCCTCGCGAGAGTCCCGTGCTTCGCCCGTTCTAGCACAACGATCATGCGCTCCAGCAACGCGGCCCGCACACTCATGAGTTCCGCCGCTGTCGCGGCCATATCTCTTCGTGCTGCCGGGAGCTCCGAGAGTTGAGTGGTGCGCAAGGCGTCGACTCGTTTACGGAGCTGCGACGCTAGAGGCGGGGCTGGTGCTAGCGAGGTACGCACGCGGCGGTCTCGAGCGCGGGCGCGGGATTGGTGGTTTGTAGCGGGAGGGGCGGGGATTGTTGACGTTGTGTCTGGGTCTGGTGTTATAGAGAGGGCGCGTAGGGTTGTGAGGGTAGTAGAGAGGAGCGATGAGAAGGGCGTGATCAGGGCGGGGATGTGTGTATAGAAGGAGGAGATTGTGGGTGCGAGGAGGGTGAGCGCGTCGTCGGGGGTGTGTGGCTGCGATTGGCCACCTTGTGGTGTGTTCGTATCTATGGCGGAAGGGGATGTCTCGAGGTATAGTGATATAAGAGCGAGGTTATCGCGGCACTGGATCGTGGGTGTAAGCGATTGGATCAAGAGAGAAAAGGAGGTGTTTATGTTGTTTGGACGCACCTCGTCGGAGAGTCCGCTGTCTGATGCAAAAGCTAGTTGCTTGAGTGTATGCTCCTTAATCCGTTTCTTTGCGCTTCGATGTTGACACTGTTTCAAGTCCTATCCAATATAGTCATTAGCCTTTGCGTAAGTGCCGGAGGTCAGAGTAGCCCGGGGAGTTAGCTGCCCATGTCGCAACGTACATGTACAACAGCCCTCCGCGCTGGATCAGCGGCGTGGGCGCAAGTCGAGCCATCTGGATTTAGCAGATTCGTTGTAAGGTTCTCATAAAGCCGTTTGAAATGGGGATTTTGTTCTAGAATGGAAGGATCGCAAGGGGGGATCATCGCGAGAGGTGGGAGGTTAAAAGAAGGTCAGTAGCTCAGGTTCACCGCCAATAGGATGGAAGCGGAGATCTGCACAGCTTATCGAGCTAAAGAGCTAAAATTGAAACTAAATTACCATGTTTTGACGTCTAAGTAGGAGAACTACGATAGGAGCATAATGGACAGATACAACATACATGTCAGATACCTAAGTACTAAAGTACATTTTGGCATTTGCGCGTTTCGTTCGTAATCATACATTTGAAGCCTGGTTAGCTCCATTTCGATCTCGATCGCCATTTTTTCCATCCCCCGTCTCATCATCGAGAAGCAAAGTCTCTGTATCACCGAGCTGGGGTAATACCTCAGCAAGCGAAAAGAAGAGATCAAATGTACATTCAGGCAGACGAGAGAAGGTGGGAACAGTTCCAGCAAATCAAATCAGATCCCAATAGCCAGCACGAATTTCCATTTTGCCGAGCCCGGCAGTGGATCCCCGGGCTTGTGTGTTGTCTTCGTGTGGGGAATCATGTAGGGGGGAAATTGAAAGAAAAAAGAATATGTACAAGGTTGATCTTGACCCAAGCGATGGTAGGTTGCACAGGGCGTGGGCAAATCGCAGACCCGAAGCATCGGTATTCAGGCTTCGTGAGGTCAAGAATGTGAGGTGCACGAATGGGGTTCGAAGGGATGTAGAAGAGGACAAGGAAAGGGAGATGAAACGCTCGGAACGCAAATTACACAGACAAAGCGGTCATTCGCACGAGGGGGAACGATCCGCACAGGGTGATCAGCAGAGAAATTACTCCTCCTCGCTCTCCTCCGAATCATCATCCGACTCGTCGTCGCTAGACTCGTTGGCCTCGACGGAAGGCATGGGGGCTGGAGAACCGCTGCCACCCTGGAAGCGGGACAAGTTGCTCTCAAGCATGTTGATCTGAGCCTCTTGCTCATACTTGCTCATAGGCTTGTTCTTCTTTGGCTTGGGAGCAGCGGGGACCACGTTGGCACCCACAGGGAGAGGCTCCTCGTCATCCATGATGTGTGGGACGTTCTTCTTCACAAACTTGAGCAGCATGAGCAGCACTTCGTTAGGCAGCTCATCAATGTCCAGCTCAATCTCGGCCTCCTGAGTACCCTATTGAGAAAATTCATGTTAGTACCGAGGCTCGACACATAGGGACGTACACTGTTGGGATCTTACCTTCAAAGCAGGAACGTTCTGCTGAATGATTCCGAGTGCTTCCTGCATTTTCTTATCGGGCAGGCTACTGATACCATTGGAGATGATCTGCTTCTCATGGTAGGAGATGTTGCGTGTCTTCTCAACCTTGGAGAAGCTCTTGCTCTTCTTATCCTTCTTGCCGCTGCTCTTCTTGGCCTCCTTCTTGGCACCGGACTTTCCAGACTTGGAACCCTTCTTCGCAGGAGGGGTCTTCTTCTTCTTCTGGATCATCTCGACCTGGCGGGACATCTCGGCAATCTGTCGCTGCAGCATGCTGATCTTCTCCATGTCCTCGTCGCTTTCCTCGGCCTCTTCGTCGCTGTCTTCCTCCGAGGACTCCGAGTTGTCCTCTTTGGGAGGCTCGTGCTTAGTAAGATACTCCTGCTTGCCACTCCACTTCTTATCGAAGACCTCTTCCAGGCTCTTTCCGGCGAGGTAGATCGGATCTCCCTCCAGGTTGAAGCGGTAGCAGTTCTTGAACATCAGCTTGACGTCCGAGTGGAACTCCTTGGCATTTTCATATTGACCGGTGGTGAGCTTGGCCTTGATGGTCGACATATCCATGGGGTGCTTGATCACGCTGTGATATGTCGGGATGTTGAGAGCAACGGGGTCCACGGGGTAGTAGAAAGCCATGGCGATAACGGAGTGCTTCGGCTTGTAAAGCTCCTCGAGAACTTCCTGGCAGAATCGAAGCTCCCATTGGTACTTCTTCTTCTTGGGCTTGGTAGAGTAGGGAAGGTCACGCTTCGGGGGGTGGATGGAACGCTTGGGACGTCCATCTGCGTTGGCAGAGTCCCGACGAATGACAGGAAGACCCTCCGGGCCCAATGCAAAGGTAGCACTCTGAGGCGAAGTCGCCTTGGGAGCAGGCACAACTGGGGCTGGAATAGAGGGGACCGGGGCCACCGGTTGACCACCAAGGGAGGTACGGGGCTCACGTCGAGCAGCCGAGGTCTTCTCCGTCGCTTTCTTGGGCTTCTTCTTCTCCTCTACCTCATCAGCCTTGGGAAGGTTGTTCATCTGTCTCTTGAAGGCACCGAGCAGTTTCGCACCCTCTTGGGAAACCAGGTGATCAGGTCCGTTGAAAGTGTGTGCGTTCTGAACCATCAGAGCAAAGTCATCCACGACTGCCTTGGGAGTGGCGTATTGGTTGGCCTTCAGCTTCTTCTCGATAGTACCCAGATCCATGGGGCGGGTGATGACACTTGGGTAGTTGGGGATGTTCAGGGCGACAGGGTCCACGGGGACTCGGTAGAAGCGCGAGTCATGCATGCGCTTCAAGCTGGAGATCTGCTTCGTGATAAATTTATGCTGCATTTTCGTCATGGGAAGTTGATCACCAGTCGAAACGGGACCAGGAGTCTCAGTGGCAGGAGTAGGTAGCTCTAGAGCCTTGTTGATGGCAGGCTTGCCATCCTCGTTCTCAACCTTGGTCCGCTTGGCCGCCGGCTCCTCGGCTGGGTCAATCTCACGTTCCCGAGACATCTTGGAGGGGGACATCGGAGCGTCTCTCATTTCGTGATCAGTTTGGAGAGGAGGCAAGCTGGGAGTAGCGGGTTCGGTGGTTGGGTGGTGGGGAAGTTCGGTCTTCACTGGAGCGGCAGAAGGTTCCTCTGGCGCATCCATAGCCATCGCATCACTTCCACCATCGAAAGGTCCAGGGGGCATGCTTCCAGTAGCGGGGATGGAGGAGGTTTGTGGGGTGTTGGCATCGCTCTTCTCAGCAGAGCCGTTGGTCGCAGCGGGGGCGACAGAATCAGTGGCCGCGGGTTGAGTGGGAGTGGGAGTGGGAGTAGCCGTCTCTTCTGGCGCCTTTGTCTCCTGTGGTGCAGGTAGCGCAGAGGAAGGTGGGGTATCAGTCGGAGCTGAAAGAGTCGGCGCAGCAACCTCGGGCGCATCCACCACAGGTGACTTGGGAGGAGAAGCCGCAGAGCCCGTACCGTTGGCAATCGAGGAGGGGTGGGAGGCATTGCCATTCATGGTAGTTGCATGATTCTCAGTCAAGGCGGGGCCATCCGTTTTGATGTCGGGGGTCGCGACTGGGGCACTAGAAAAGCAAACAGTTAGCCAAGTGTTGGTATACGCGGCGCGAAGCAACAAGTCAAACGTGCCAACCAGTCAACACGCCAACCGGTCAATCAGTCAATAAACTATGCTTACCTGCTTGGCGCGACATCTGGCGCGGAGGCACCTGTGGGAGAGGGAGGCAGCTGAGGCTTGTCCTCCTTCATCACCGGAGGAGCCTCTGGAGGCGGGGTCGCCATGAGGGAGGTTTGGGATGAGTTCTAGATAAGGACCAGAATACAAAGCTTCTAGGAGTGGGGGTGAGGTGAAACAAGTGAAAGGATATGCGGGAGAGCGGAGGGATCGCGCGACTGGTTCGGAGAGAGAGAAATTCAACTGGATACACACTCCGCAACTAGCACGGGATAACTTTCAGGGTAGAGGAAACAAAGATAGAGAGGGGGCGTGGTGAGAGTAGTGGTGAGAGTAGAGAGGAAGCTCGGAGAGCTCGGGAGATTGTGAGATATAAAGAGTGGAGAATGCGATCGGAGGCGAAAGTATTTATACCGCCAAGAAGGCGGTGAGCTGATCACGTGAGGCGGTGAGTCAAGGGGGAGGTCGAGTTAATGAACAGGTAAGGAAGTCACGGGACTCTCGGGAAGTGAGGTTTGAAGTAGCAAAAGAAATCGGATGCCTGATGTATGCCTGGGGTTTGTTTGGTATATGGGGGAGGGGGAAGAAAAGGCAGAATCAAGAAAAAAGGAATAAAAATCGGGCAGAAAGGCCAGTTCAAGTAAAGCAATAAGAGAGCTGCAGGGAGCAACCGCGACGCGACGCGTTTAGGGGTGACCAGTAACCAATGACCAATAAACCAAGGGGGACGGGAGTATGGTCGGGGTTAAGGGAGAGAAAGGGGGGCGGTCAGGGCAAAAAAGGACGGAAGCAGAGGATATTTCGGAGGCGGGAGCCATTTGGCTTAAGTACAGCCCGCCTGGGCCAGTTCCATCGACGGCAGGACCACCGGAACGACCTGATGGACCTTGATGGCTGGCGGCCACTGCCACTGCCCACTCCACCGCCCGTACTTGTATCAAATCTGATTGGTTCCACCAGCTCTGGTTCCCTCGGTTTCTCTCGACATCCCTTTGATTGGTTTGTCCGTCATCCGTACCATACCGTATCGTTGAAAAGAAAAATTTTGCTTTTCCTTTTTTGTTCTCTCCCAAACTTGGCTTCGATGTCGCCTTCGAGTCCTTTCTTTACCTACGCGGCTGCAAACTCACAACTGACCTCTGGACATTTGGAACGAATTTTTCATACTCTTCCTTCTCTAAGTGGAGACACAAATGACCTGTGAGGGATAGTATGATGAGATCATTATTTATGGGACGGACCGGCTCTGTGTCATCGACTTGCCCCTGTTCCCCCTCTCAAACCCTAGGGTTATCCCCGAATCCGGATTAGCGTAGTCATCCGTCCGTCCAGCCCGCGACGTCACATCACGTGGTGTGCTGCTCTTTGCAGCTGGCCTCGTAACTAGACAGTTGGTCAGTAGTTCGAAATGTACGGGCGCAACAATATCCATGTAAGCGTAGCGCAAGGTGTTCATGAAACTAGCGATGTTCCCGGGCCTCGCGGCTGTCAGCGAGCCAAAGAACATGCCAGGAGAATGCATTCAGTGAATGAGGATGCGCCAAGCGGCTTGGGGAATTTGTGGTTTGCAGATTGTACCAGCCGCAGACCAATCAACGAGGATATCGCTAGGCCCTTACAGATTAGGCAGATAACTCACGACCACTCCGGAGTTATCATCGGTCCGAGATTGGGGCCTGGACTGGTTTCACAATCTATGAAGTGTATACCCGGTTGTATGATACGACTATCTTTTGGGCATCCATATATCCAGTCATCCTCGCCTGGCATATTGTATCATTGAGGACTTCGGAATATATATTATAAATTGCTGTAGAAAGAAAACATGGTTTTGAGTCATTGGAAGCTCTGTCTATCCAGCGATTCCATAGTCCGAGCCCCTCTACCACAATACTACTAGTACTACTATGTAGTAACTTGCGATTCTTCGCAGCTGTACTTGTCCATCAACATGCTAAATATATTGTGAACTAAACGGATTAAAGTTATCCGAATTCGGAACACATCAGTGTCTAAATTCATGCATACTTACTCGGTATGCTGTCGCCCAACGGCGGTCAACCAAATGTCGCCAACTACCAGACCTTGTGCTGATTGGGTGTGATTTATTGACAGAATTATGTTGCCTTGTGTGCAACAGCATTACTATAAAGATTTGTGAAATTTAAAGGATGGCTTGAAATCTCGAAGCCTGGAGCGACTACAGTAAGTGCACCTGCCGAAGTGAAGTATATATTCAGAACAGGCATCTCGCTGGCTGACCTCTCATTCTCCAACACATGTTGCATAGGTATTACTTAAGCCAACAACAGCATTATACTTGGAGTCTCCAAACAGAACTAGATGGTCATATCTTCAAATACACAAGTAATTACCTTGAGTTTAAAAGAAGAACATCCATCTCTCCCCTCTCCAGTAATTCTGGCGCTGATTAGATAAGGCCAACCAGCCGCCCTAACCCCAAATAGGACTAGCGCCCATCCCAAGAGTCTACAGAACATTTTTTTCCTTTCCGCAACTGCAAGATTACCGGTCCCAGAATCCCCCAGCCAACACTCCCCGGGGATTACAGCAAATTAACCGTGGAAATACTCTCGATTTCCTGGGGACTCGGTACTTCACGATCATATTGACGACTCACCCGCGAGCCGAGGAACGAGAATCTGCGAAGACAAAGGGAAGAAAAAAGCTTCCGCTTCAAAAAAAAAAAATGGGCAAGAAGACATCTCGCCCGTCAGCCAAGGTTGGCACGGCTGCGTCGCCGGCCGGAGGCCTCGCTGGTACTAGCAGCAAATCGTCTATCCTGCGATCTGCTTTCTCCCCGTCGGAATACCAATTGGCCTTGTTCGCATCGGTCATCCAGGGACTGGATGCGCAGCACCTCCGAATTCACGACGTTAACACCGGCCGCCTACAATGCGAACATGCCTTGGGACCTAAGGAGACGGTCACTTCGCTGGATTGGGGATACTTCGGAGGCAAGAACCGCGATCAGAAGAAGAAGCGCAAGCGTGGGTCTGATGTGAACGGCTCGGTGGAGGGCTTGGATCAGGGCGACGTTGTGGTTGCGATTGGTACCAGCACTTCGGATATCCGGATGTTCTCCCCATCGGAGGATAAGATTGTCGGTACTCTTACCGGCGCGCATGACAAGGGTATCAAGGACTTCAAGTTTACTGCAGAGAAGCCGGCCCAGGAGGCTTGGAGTATCGGTGGTGATAATAAGCTTGTTCAGTGGGACCTGCGCACTGGACAGAGCGTAAGGTATGGCCGACACGTTCTCTCTAGACGAGATCCTTGTCAACTCGTTTCCTCATAGCTCATTTTACTGACTCTCTTCTCAACAGGACAATTCACTTGCCCGCCTCCTCAACCTTCAATGCTCTCTCTCGCCCCCTCTCCTCCAACACACCCGTTGTCTGCGCATCTCAAACTCCCTTCCTGATCGACGTGGAAAACTCCGAAGAGGAACCGGTCAAGTTCCCTGCCATGCGCAACCAGATTCACACTGTCATTTCATCCTCCGGCTCATTCCTCGCCGCTGACGGTGAGCGCTTCATCAACGTTTTCGAAACCTCTAGCCAAAAGCTCGTACGGAATCTCGTCGCCGAACAGGATGTTTCCTCCGTGTCACTCCTCGACAACACTATCCCTGAGAAGCAAATTCTTGCTGCTGTCACCGATGACGGCACCATCGAGCTCTTCACAAAACCCTTCACTCCGGCCCCCACCGCTACTGCCAGCGCCAAGGCCAACCGGAAACAGATGACCCAGAAGGCGAATGCGTCTCTCAAGGTTCTGCGTACCGGCGACTCAGGGACCTGCGTTCCCGTGGTATCAACTGCGTTCGTTGGGCCTGAGATCATTGTTGCGTACGCTGAGGGTGGTGTGATTCCCGTTTTCCAGCGTGTGAAGCTGCTCGATGAGGGTACTGAGGAGCTGTCATTCACAGGACTTAAGGCTATTGTCAAGACCAAGTCTAGCTCTGCTGTCGCATCTGCGACTTTGAATGGCGCTAAGAATGTCGGCGAGGGTCGGGTGGATGAGACGCATGTTGTCGTTGAGGCTGGTAATATTGTTGATAATGACGTGGAGATGAATGATGATGATGAGGCTGGCTCTGCTTCTGGCAGCGACGTGGACTCTGACGTTGAGGACTCCGCTAAGCCTACTAGCGAGAAGAAGACCAAGTCTACCAAGCAGGCCGCTCCCGTCGATGAGGATGTCGATATGGAGAACGCCGCGTCAGAGGACGAGGATGAGGAAGAAGAGGAGGGCGCCGAGCCCTCGTTCGGCGAGATCATGCGCGCCAACGCTGGCCAAGAAGTCGATGTCGAGGCCGAGATGGACGAGGATAACCTCATGGGCGCTCTTGTCCCTGGCAAGCCCACAGCCGCCATCCAACAGATCCCCACTGGTGTTTCGCTCGCCACCGTGCTCACCCAGTCCCTCAAGACCAACGACAAGGACATGCTCGAGTCCTGCTTCCACACCGCCGACACCTCCATCATCCGCACCACCATCCAGCGTCTCGAGTCCCCGCTGGCAGCCACTCTCCTCCAGAAGCTCGCCGAGCGTCTCTCCTCCCGCCCCGGCCGCTATGGCCACCTCCTTGTCTGGGTGCAGTGGACCTGCGTTGCCCACGGTGGCGCACTCGCCGGTCACCCCGAGCTACTGAACCGCATGGCCACTCTATACAAGGTGATGGACCAGCGTTCGTCGAGCCTGCCGTCGCTGCTCCTGCTTAAGGGTAAGCTGGATATGCTGGATGCGCAGCTGGGTCTGCGCCAGTCGATCCGTGGCGGCGACGAGATGGACAGCGAGGATGAGGACAACGTCATCTACGTCGAGGGTCAAGACGACGACGAAGATGACGAGGCTAAGCCGCGAACCAAGTCGATCCGCGACTCTGCCTTCGAGGAAGACGAGGATGAGTCCATGTTGAACGGTATCGCGGACGAGTCCGAGGATGACGAGGATGAAGATGATGAGGATGACGAGGACGGCTACGAGGGTGTCCTTGACATCGAGGCCGAGGAGTCTGCCGGTTCATCTGATGCGGAGGAGTCACTGGAGGAGAACGAGGATGACGAGGACGAGGATAGTGAGGGTTCGTTGGCGAACTTTGTTGCTGATACCGAGGATGAGGAGTCCGATGAAGAGATGGTTGAGGCTCCTCCACCTTCGAAGAAGGCCAAGACGACTGCGGGTAGGAAGAAGGGTGGGAAGAAATGAGTTCGGCCATAGTGCCTGGACTGGACTGGACTGTTTTGCTTTGTATGAAAAGCGGAGGGAAGTGTCTTGGGATTTTGAATTTGTTGTTTTTGATAAAAAGATTTTTTACTATATACTCGGATGCATCAGATGCCTGCATTTTTCCTTCTTGTGAACTTTTGAATTTCTTTTCCTTACTTCTATTGTGCAATCTGTATCTCCATGGATGCCTATATATACAAGATCTTATTATTTTGGAGCTTTAATGTTCTTGTACCAGAATGGGTTGAGTTTTTACTAGGATAAGTCTTTACCAGGATATTTTTCCATCCTATGTATCAAAATACTCAATATCCGTCCCAACTCACTCTCCTTCTCCCTCATTACATGCTCCATCAAATCCCCCAATTCACTCACCCATCCACCTCCTCCCCCACACACAACCCCCTCATACAAAACCACATGCCCCGGCACTTCCCCCTCTTTCAGGGGAATTTGCAACGCAACCGTCTCCTGATCCGAGGGGTATTTCGTGATATGGCCCCAGGTACTAACATCCGGTGTATCCAGTGTGAGAATTGCGCCATGTTTACCGCCGGTAATCCAGGCTTCTGTCTTGGAGGAGGAAGAGGAGGAGGTGGTGGTGGTGTTGGGGAGGGTTATGTGTGCGAGGCCGGTGAGGAAAATTACCCATCTGTTAAAGGGGTGTTAGTATATAGACCATTTGTTTGATATTAGATGTTCGATATCAGGTAGTTGTATCTTTGATTGTTCATCGGGGAACAGAGGATAGGAGAAGAGAACACAGCATAGCGCGATAATAATAGTCCATGATAAAGCAAGGAAACAACCCATAATAATAAACATTATACATACTGCTTCGCAGGCGCATTATGTCTCCCCCATCAAACCCCGCGGGAAGAACAGTATAACTTGCATTCGAGCCGATAGGCCCGAGATTCAATGCTTGAGTACCCGATGTACCAGCTTGTGTCGAGGACTGGAAACCCGGTTCGAGGGCCCAGCATTCGAGGGCCCAGCATTCGAGGGTGGAGTGGTTGTTGTGGGTGTTGATGACCGTTATGTTTAGGGTGTTTGCGGAGGCAAGGGTGAGGGTGAGGAATAGAGTGAGGGAGAAGGAGAAGGGGAGGATAGATGGGAGGCGCATTTTGATTCGGAAGATTGTAGGAAGAGCGGTTGTACATACGTGTGTTATTGAATGAAATCCTGTAGGATTGAGGTTAAGGACGCTTATGTGCAGTCTAAAGTAAGGGAAAAAAGAAAGTACGAGATGATCGACGATGCCAAGGGGGTCTATGCATATACTCAAGTGGGGAGTGATCAACATTCTATTCCGTACTTAACGATAGTTAAACAGTGTGCTGACGGCTGACGCTCACTGCGTCCCCATTGAAATCTATAATAATGCACTCAAAGTTTCAAACACCAATGAAAACGCTGTTCACATCGTGGATGGACAGACCCTGGGCAAACCCAAGGACCGAAGACGGATTACTTACAAACCTCCTCGCAAAAGAGTAAGAATACACCTGTGCAGCAAAACATGGACAAAAGCCAACAGGTTCCAACTTAGACGACCCTCTGTTGTGCCTAGCGAATGACTTCACTGCCGGATTTCTCGATCCCCTCCATGCCTTCCAGAATATCACTGCCTCCGAAGAGTCCACACGCCGCAGACCCGGTACTTGTGCGGCGGCCCGTCCAAACTTCATGGAACTTGACGGTCTGGTCGCTGGATGCGACGATAATACATCCCTCCTCTATGGTACGTGTGCACCACATCCCACCCTCTTTCTCTTTGGGCTGAACGGCGCGCGACTTTCTCTTGCGTCTGGTGGTGGAGCTGCTTCCATGCTCTGTCGATTGTGATCGAGTGGGCGAAGGAGTAGGCGATCGGGACGCGGGTGAAGCGAGTATGTCGGAGTTATCTGGTGTCATACTCGGCGGTCGAGGAGCGCGTCCTGGATAGCCAATAGCCCAAAGAGCCCGTCCACAGTCGTATCTGGGTTCAGGGTCGGGTCCGTCCCAGCTGGTTCCATACGGTCCCCAGGGAATGACGGCGACCTGGGCGCAGCTGGGCCACGCAAAGACGGCAATTCGGATCGGGTGGTCGGGTTGAGCATATCCAAAAGTTGCAACAATCTCACGCCGAGTCTGACTCCAAATCAGACTAGTCACTTGCGCAAATACGTTGATAGTCGCAAGACACACTCCCGTGCGAGTGTGCCAGAAACGAATTGCCCGGTCGTTAGATCCTCCCCCTGTCGCCAGCAGCGATGGCTGCCACGGTGCAAATGCAATTGCCTTGACTGCAGCGGAATGCAGCAAGCGGTACTTCTGGCAGCCCGACGGAATCAACACTGTCTTACCCCTCCCGGAAATGAGAGTGCCTGCCTGGCTCAGGAGAGGCGCTGCCATAGAAGGCCTGATGGGTGGTGGGTGGAACCATGATGGCAGTATATGGCTAACGATACGTTGCCCGCTGAGCGAGTGTCGTGGCATCGTACCCAAATTGAGACTTGGAACGGCAGGACCACTAATACCACCAGATGAAGCCGTTGATTCAGGGGACACAGGGCCATCGCTGAGCGACGGAGGAATGATTTTACGCAGTTCAAACAGCAGGCAGACGTTATCGTTACCGCCGGTGGCAAGAAACCGCTGATCCGGCGACCATGCTATTCCGCATATTTGCTGGGAGTGTGCCGAGATCTTTGCAAGTAGTGTCATGGATCCTGTCCAACTCCACTTGCTGTTAATCTCCGGCCACTCAACCGAGTAGTACCAGAAACTGCCCAGTTCATCTCCAACCGCCAGGTCTTCTGCGTTGACTACCAAGTTGGTATATCTTTCCGAAAGTCGGCGAGTAGTATTGGGCTTGAACGAGATGCAAGAAATGCTGCGGGGATGGCTGACCTCGAAGCGAACTTTGGGCTCAAAGGCACCCCACAGAGATATCTGACCAGACTGGCGCCCAACGGCGAGGATGCTCTTCCCTCCCTCTTCAGAAGAGAACGAAAGGGATGTCACGTAATTGGACGGATGAGCATCTCCGAAAGGTGGATGATCTAGAGATGAGCCTTCGGACCAGAGGTAGACGTATTGGCCGAGACCCACAGCCAATACACCAGCTGTGTAGGAGTACGCGAGTGTTGAGCAGTAGAAATCATCTCGTAGAAAAGGAGCGTCTAGGATCCGAAAAGGCTTGGAGGGAACGACTCCACGTTTGGCAAGCTTTGTCGGCCCTGAGAGGTGCCTATGGTCAGCTCATGCCATGGACGATACTGCAAGTGCTGTCTGTCTCATTCAATAAGCAAGTTCTGTAGACATCATATATATGGTCGCTCTGTGCGGTAAGTAGATTATAAAAAGCCCGTCCGGCCATGAGCTCCAGCCGTGGAACACACAGTGCAGAGACAGAAGCTTGCAACGAGAAAGAAATCAAGTCTACCACAAGACTTACAATGTCCCCTCTCAACCTTCTTCCAGGCACTGTCCTTCCATACATACGGTGAATATCGTTCGTAGTCTGGAGATGCCGGACTGGGAGACTTTTCTTGACGGGCAATACAGGTACCCAGGAGTCTAGTTGTCGGGTCAATATCCAAGGCGAGTGCAAGTCTTGACTCATGCTTGTTCAGATCATCATGGCGTGAGATTTTGGGCAGGAATCTTGCCACGAAAGCTGTTGACCCTGCGTCTCGACCAGAGACACTCCGTGGGTCATTTGACACTGTCTCAGGAGGCTGTCCAAGAACTGCGGCAGTTCCACCAACGTTCCAGACAGCTCCCGCGCTGATTCTTCGGTGGAACTCATTGGGAGCAGCATCAGCCAAGGCAGCCCAGTCGGCGACGAGATGAGGTCGGTGTGGTCTTTGAAGAGGGCGAGTTGGGGTTGGTCTCTGTCTGGCAAAGGTTGAAGACTGGTGAGCTGCTGGGAGGAACGGGTCTTCTCCGGGTAGACGCCTTCTGGTAATTCTTTCTTGAGGCGATAATTGATAATGGTGCTTGTTAACACGATATGAAGTCGCCGAATGTAGTCCGAATTCCCGCTTTGGGATGAATCTGTCCGGCGAGGCCGGACCGTGGAAAGTCGCTTGCGATGAATTTCCATTTGGGGATCCCCTGGAAAATCTTCGTCCCCGTTTAGGGGAGCTAGGAGTGGGAGAGGCTGCGTCTCTGTTCTCTTGCAAGTGCGGCACTATATTGACAGCTTTCGGTATGGGTCTGAGGACTAGTGAGTTCTGAGAGCTGGCGGGTGAGTCGGTCAATCGTAAATTGATAGTTGCAAACTCAGTAATTCGAAGCGATCCAACGTTCTGGTCAGACTCGGATCGGGACGAGGAGGTTAGTGGCATATAGTGATTGCTGGAGGAAGAAGTATCCTCGAAGGAATGACTTCGCGTATCCACCATGGTTGATGTTGGATGCGATAAGTGTTGTAAAGAGTCAATCAAAGTCTAGTACCATCTGAAAGAAAAAGGAGTGTATAGAAAGCCTCTGGGTGGAGGCAGCACGATTATCGAGTTGCTGTACAAAGTATAGAGAAGAGATGTGTCGCGTGTTGGAAGTAAATCCATCGTATAGCAACTGCCTTCCAATCAAAGCGGTGATTACGTGATGCCGATCGTTGGATGCCGAGCGGTGGTCGCTGCTTCCTTCAACACTTCCCCGACTGGCAAATATTCGTTCAAAATGGCAAGCGTGAGTAAAGATATTTGAGATACGGTGGGAAAATGTACTGACGGTCTTGTAGCATGGTGTCCGCCGCTTCAAACCGGTGGAAAAGACCCCAGAACAGCGGCAGCAAGAGCTACAGAAGATTGACGAATACAAATCCTTAGAACGCCAGGTGTCTGAGAAGGTGAGAGAGCGATTGTTTTTGCTTCCCCCTATAGTGATTTTCAAGGTGCATGAATACTAACTCGGCTTAGGTGGCCCAACAAGAATATACGGACGAGACTCTACAGGGAATTTCTGACTTGCTGAGTCGCAACCCAGAGTACTACACCGTGTGGAACTACCGGCGACAAGTCCTTCGGCGCCAGTTTTCTAATGCTGGAGACTCTGATGAAGAAGACTCCACCAAGAAGATCGCAGAGCTGATCAAAAATGATCTGGTGTTTCTTATGCCTCTCCTGCGCAGCTTCCCCAAGTGCTACTGGATCTGGAACTATCGCATATGGCTATTGGACGAAGCTCGCCGGTTGCTCCCATTGGCCATGTCTCGCCAGTTCTGGCAAGAAGAGCTAGTCCTCGTGGGCAAGATGTTGACGTTGGACAGTCGGAACTTCCATGGCTGGGGATACCGTCGCCTCGTGGTGGAGACCTTGAAGCAACTGGGAACCCCCGCCGAGTCTGCCAGCATGACCCAGAAGGAATTCGAGTATGCGAAAAAGATGATCGGCGCCAATCTGTCCAACTTTTCCGCGTGGCACTACCGCACAAAGCTTATCCAGCGATTACTCGAGGAACAGTCGGCCAGTGATGATGAGCGGAGGAAGATGTTGGAGGACGGTGAGTTTGAATTACCTCGGAGGGTTTCTCATATGGACTGATGGCTGACATTCTATTAATTTTACAGAGTTGACTCTCATTCATCAAGCACTGATTGATCCTTATGATCAGTCCTTATGGTTTTATCACCAGAATCTGATGTGTGTGTTTGATCCGGCCGTCGCCTCCCGGACTATGGCTCCGAATCTGAGCACGTCAGAGCGACTTCAATATCTGCGAAATGAAATCGAAGCTATCCGGGAGATGCTCGATGGGGCGGAGGACTGCAAGTATATCTACCAGGCGCTGATTGAATGTACCTTGCTGGTTTCAAAGGTGGCCGGTTCATTATCGACCGAGGATCGAGAACAGATTCTGAGCTGGCTCTCGGAGTTGAAGCAACTTGATCCGTTGAGGAAAGATAGGTGGCTGGATTTTGAGAAGACTCTACCAGTGTAAATCTGAATACTGAATACTGATTTGGTTTTAAGTCTCCGAACTCTACTTGCTTTTCTTTCCCGCGGTACACATCCCTCGGCCCCCTTTTTGGGACTTGAAGGCCGCGTCTTTACATTGTCAGGATATTAGCAGGAGTAGAAAACTGTATGGTATAGGAGTCAATAGCTTCTTGTAGATGATTTAAATTTCCTCTTTACGCGGTCTCTTATGTCTTATAAAAAGGAATCCTACATTCTACAATTTAAATGCCACAAGATTCTGATCTGCACATCTTCAAGTGGGAGGGAAAAGGGGCCCCACCCATAAAAGCCCACCAGCCCAATCACCGCCGGACGTACCTGGCACCTCCATTCGATTCCCCAAACTGACATCCCCGAATTCCTTCCACGCTGGCTCATTCCATTCCTCCTCTCCCACCCCCCGATTTTCGTTTCTTCTCTTCTATGACCTGAGCTGAACAAGCTGGCCCGGGTCTTATGGAGTGTTGCACTCTTTGATTGCCCGAGTTCCCCTCCCACGAGACCGAAATGTCGTCGAATCGAAACAGTAGCGACTACGCAGGGGTGAGTACTGTCGTGTGTTTGCGTGTTTCACTCTCTACCCACCACACTGCTAATTGCCCCTGCTTCATAGGAGTCTTTCGACGATGCCCCTGAAGCACCCGAACATTTGAATGTCTCTATTCCTAAATCTTCCTCAACCCGGTCGTTGACTGGTAGCCCGCCGGTCGGCTCAGGAGCTTCTCCTAAAAACACAGATAAGCCTTCGTTCCCTTCTGAATCGCAGGACGAGCAGAAGGACGAGATGACAGACGGAGGTGAATCGTCCGGAAAGAAGAAAAATAAGAAGAAGAACAAGAAGAAGGTCAAGCAGGATGAGGCTCAATCTGAAGCCGATGCCGAGGCTGATTTCGAAGCCGTGGACACTCCTATCGAGGACGTGAAGCTGGACACTGCGGTGGAGATGATTGAAGAGGACAAGCGAGATCGCATCATTACTCCAGTGGACGCTGACGACGCAGGTGAAGGAGAGGAGACCCCAAGGAGAACCATGGCGCCCAAATCCCCCTTGCTCACCTCCCACCGGTTATCTACTGCATCTTCGCTGGACGAGGTGAACCTGACAACTAGCAAGGACGATGAGCATCCTCATCAGGTCGGTACACCCGATCTCAAGTCCGAATCGCCTCCAGTGCCTCCTAAGGATGAAGTGTCGTCCCCTCCTGGCTCTGGCTTGATGGGCTTATCTGGAGCCCTACCCTCCTTGCCATGGGGACCTCCCCCAGTCAACAAGAACCCTCCCCCCGCCGCACCTCCACCACCTCCGACCCGCAAGCCCAGCGGACCTTTCGCATGGTTCTCCCGCAGCTCGACTGGCACCAAAGACATCAAGTCCCCCCTCCGAGTGGCCGAAGAAACACCTCTACCTCGGTATCGACCGTTGCTAGCGGCTTGGACCTGGTGGATGGAGATGGCTCGAGTGTGCACTCCAAGAGACCGAGACGGAACAGTTTGAAGGACCAGTTCAAGCTTCTGCGAATGAGGGAAGAGTCTGGTCATCCCGAGAACGACGCAGGCAGTGTACGATCGGGTCATGCAAGCACCAGCCATGCTGGTGCTAGCCCACCAATCATTCCTGAAGAAGGCGAAGATGGAATTCTGGTCGCGCCTGCTGCTCCCGCCTCTGGAGCAACCTCCCCTGGAGGCGTCACCCCATCGACCATTAACCCGGGTCTTGCTCCTGGTACCGTATCTGGATTCTCTCAATCTGCAACCGACGCAGCTGCACCAGTGGACTGGGATCTCTGGCAACAGCTGGTCAACAATGGGCCACAAGCGCTAGCCAGCTCAGAAGAATTGAACGCCGCTATCAAGAGGGGAATTCCGCAGACTATCCGTGGAGTGATTTGGCAGATTCTGGCAGACTGCCGGATTGGTGAGTTGGAGGAGATATACCGCGAACTGGTGACCCGTGGCACAGATAAGGACCACCGGACGCCGAGTGTCCAGATCAACGGCATGGCCGAGAAAGAGTCTATCCCATCATCGCGCTCGTCCATCCGGTCTAACATTTCGGGCTCCGGAACACAATCGGTTAGCGCTACTCCAAGTCCCTCCCATGAATCAGACCCGGAGAAAATGGCGAAAGAGCAGGCGGCTAGTGAAGCCGCCCGCCTGAAGAAGGCCAAGGACGAGGCTTCCGCGCTGTCAAAGCTAGAGAAGACTATTCGGCGAGACTTGGGGGCTCGGACGAGTTATTCGAAGTACTTTGTCTCGCAAGGCAGCCAAGAAAGCTTGTTTGGGTTGTGTAAGGCCTATGCGTTGTATGATGAGGCGGTGGGGTATGCTCAGGGCATGAATTTCATCGTCATGCCTCTGTTGTTCAACGTAAGTTTGTCATGGAAGTCCCCGTGTTTTCTTGATCTCATTGATTGACCACTCAACAGATGGACGAGGCCGATGCTTTTGAGCTACTTGTCAAACTTATGAACAAGTATCGACTCCGTGAAATGTTCATTTCCGAAATGCCTGGTCTCCACCGCAGCCTTTACCAGTTCGAGCGACTATTGGAAGATTTGGAGCCCGCTCTCTACTGCCACCTCCGGCGACGTGGAGTTCCCCCACAATTGTATGCAACACAATGGTTCTTGACTCTCTTCGCCTACCGCTTCCCGCTGCAGCTAGTTCTCCGGATCTACGATTTGATCTTTGAGGAAGGCCTGGAGGTCACAATCCTCAAGTTCTCCATTGCCATCATGCGTCGCAACGCGGAGGCACTGTTGGAGATGAAGGACATGAGTGTGTTGACGACATTCCTTAAGGAGCGTCTTTTTGATGCATACATCGACAAGCAGCCCTCTGCCTCTTCCATTCTAGAGTCTGGCTTCTTTGGAAGCTCTGGTGCTGCTGACAAGGAGACCTACCGCGCGGACCTCATGGTGCAAGATGCCTGTGCCGTGCCTCTCACGCAGGAGGTGATCAACTCTTACACTACTGAGTGGGAAGACAAAGTTCGCACCGAGAAAGAGCGTGAAGCTGAGCTGGAGAACCTTCGTCACACCGTCAGCACACAAGCTGCCCGACTACGACTTTTGGAGGAGCGCTCCGAGGCGTCGGATAAGGAGCATGTGCAGCTGGCCTCGGAATTGGTCCACGCCAAAGTGGAAAATGAGGAGCTGCGTGACTTGAACGACGCGCTGAATTTGCAGGTCGAGCAGCTGAAGAACGTGGTCGATAAGCAGCCTGGTGAGGTGGAGGAGAAGTTGCGGGTCGAGATGGACCGTATCATGAAGCGAAACATTGAGGTACAGAACGAGAACCGTGCGATGGAGGACTCGATGGCGGAGATGGAGAAGGAGTTGGTAGCTACGAAGATGAAGTGGGCCGAGGTATGTTCTTGTCTAAGCCTTGGCTTTTCTCTACTGTTTCCTTTGAACCTCAACTAACCCAAAAATCCAGATCTCCGAAGAACACGATACCCTTCGACAGAAATGGAGTGATCTTCGTCGAGCCCTCGACTAATCATCTTCCGCATTTACCACCCTCCTCCTCTCGGGTTGGACCTTATCTGGTCCAGCCTCCCCCTCCTCTGTATATTTCTCATGCACAGCCAAGGCGCGTCGGATCTGGGATCCATCCTCCTTCTTCAGGCTGTGCAAGACCCCATATCTATGGGCTGGATGTTTGTTTCTAGGCTTTTTTTTCGCTGCTAGGTGCGATTTGCGCTGTCTCTCGGCCTTGCCATGATTCTTCTGGCCGACTCTTGTAACTCACATACTCATCTTACTTTGTAATCTGTTACGAATGAATCTTCCACGGTCGTCATAGTCTCGGTTGTTTGCCTAGCTCGCTTAGCGTTTCATCCCAACGATGTTGGTGTTTCCGTACTCGTGACTTGTTCTGCACTCTTTTTTCGGGCTCTATCGGTCCACTTGTGTCGTATTATCAATTTTGTCTTGCCATGCTGGTAGCAGAGTCGATCGAGACAAAATCCGGCATGACTGATGTATGTAGCGTCCGTCCAATGAATTAATATTGTCACCAAGATTCTTTTATTTCATTTCCTCATCCCGGGTACTGGTAAGGTCCTCTCAGTAGACCCAGGTCTAGCACAAACCCGACACTCTATACAAAATCCCATCACTTAGATCGTAAGATTCCACCCAGTTCAATCCCAGGCCCTCTTCATTCTCACTTTCAATTTCCTCCCGGTTCTTATCCAGCCTTATTCAGGTTTAAAGAACATTCTCATAATAAGTAGTAAGAACATCCTCCTTCACCGGTCCGGCCACAGCCTTCAACGCCTTATGCGCCTCACACTCGGTATCATAGTACTTCATATCCTCAAGGGAAGCGAATGTTGTCTTGACGGAGATGTTATAGCCCTTGTTGCGGGGGTCGTCGAAGGAGAGGCCGACGGCGGCCGAGAGGATGTATGGTTTGCCGTCCTGGAAACCGGAGGAGAAGGAGAATAATGTTAGTTGTGTTATTTTATACGCGAGGGTTAGGGCTGGCTTACCTTAGTAGCAGTCTTGGCTAGGACCTTGTACTGCTCCAATAGACGAAGGCGGTCTTCCTCCTTGGGGACCTTGAAGAGGGTGATGCGCTCGATGGGGGCCATTTTGGTGGTGGGAGTGGAAGGTGGGCTTTGAAGGGTTGATGATGTTGTAGATATAGATCTGGAGGTGAATGTGAAACTGTGAGGGAGAATGCGAAGAGTCTTTGCCAGGCTGCGTAGCATCGGGTGGAAGTTGTCTGGACACCTTTATATTCCTCGCGGGATTCGGAGGTGTTAATTCTTGCGGGGTTACTGCGGATCGGAGGGGAGCCGATGGGGAGGAAAGGGCGGGGACCGGATAATTACTTGGTTGATTACTACGGTACTAGAGAAATACTTCCGACGGATCGGAATCGATTGGTTCATTGATGGTATTATGTATATTGTAGGTAGGTGGTTAATTGATTTGTGATTTATGTTAATTTGTCTAAGTGTTAGTATTCTGCATTCGCAAGTCTATGGGATTGTTGATATTCTAATGATTCGGGAGAATGAAGTGCGGAATAAGCTGGGCACAGAGAGCGTGTCAATTCCGCACTTGGTGAGGCGCCAATACCCGGGCGGAAATACTAAGATGGGAAGTGGGGGATTGATAAGATCACATTAAAGGGTTCATTATTGTATGTTAAATTAGCATCGTTACTATTAAGGTGAGTAGAGATGGGAAATGCTCACACTTATACTTGTTTGTCCTAGTCAATACTGCGGGGCTCTTATAGCAAAAGATAGGTAGTAGTTGCATCAAATTGGACCCTGGATTTGAACTTTAGGATAGTGATCAGAACTAAGCTACCCAGCGTCTGATATGCGCGGACTTAGTCGAGCCTAAGACAATCAAAATAATGCAGGGTATAGAGAGGAATTACGGTGCATGAACTGGCTAAGTGCCTATGCTATCAGCAATAAGTCATGTCTAAAAGGTCTCTCGGATATTCCAAAAAAAACTGCTAGGTCAGTAGAGATAATCCCATCTTCGGTTTGGATCTTATAAGGCATCGCAGACTATCCAGAGCTAGGTATAGCCCAACTTGTGCGTGTCCCTGCCTCTTCAGACTATGAGCACGGAGTATAAGGGGATCACATGTGATGTCTTCAGAGTCGTGTGTTTGTATATCTAACTGGTAACAAGGCTGTCACCTTATTCGTGTAGACTAGCATGCCATCAATCATTTTCAACTGAAAATTGAGTTCTCAAGAACAGTCGTGTGAGATATACTCTACCCAATCCAGCTGCTCCGAGGATGATCGACATCATTCCCGACACTCTCCACACTTTCCAGCATCGGAAAGTACATAGCCGGCTTACTTTTGTGGATCGTTAGCTGCATAAGCTCGGAGCATGCCCCAAAACAGAATAAGTCAATCCTCAATCCAGGCACTGATTTTCCCAGAACATGGCTTGCACCCTAAAATGATCTTAGGTTGTCAACTTAACACTACTTGAGGCTACTGGAGATTATGATCGCCGCTCCTTTTACCCCGTTAAGACCAAGTCGAAATGGCGTATTCCCATCGTATCCCAGTTCCCGACGTCCATCGTATACCTATCGTATACAAATGCCGAGGGATCATCCTCTATTCTCCGGATACCCTGAATAAACATCTCTCTACTCATGTGAATATTCTACGTACTCCATACTCTGTACACAATGGAATATGGACTATTTGAAGCCTCGACGCGCCCCATTATGGGCCTACCCTTCTCAATGCCAGTCCAGTGGTGTCTATCATACTCACCATGATACACTTCTACCTCCCCCTGCTGACAGGCGCCCTCTTCATCCATGAGACTACAGCCTCAACTGCAGCCGGGCCCGCTGCCTGCGCCAATATCACCACCCAACTAGGCTCTGCAAAGGTCGTCAGCAGCCAATTCAACCTCCAATATATCAACAGTCTTGAATACTGGAATACCCTCCAAGATGCCTACAAACCCTCATGCGTGGTCTACCCAACCTCAGCGCAAGACGTCTCCACATCTCTCCAAGCCATCCGCGCAGCAGACAGTCGCTTCGCCATAAAAGCAGGCGGCCATAACCCCAACACATTCTTCTCCTCCGTCGACGCAGGCGTCCTCCTCGACATGAGTCGTATGACAGCCAAATCCTACGACCCAGAAACAACCCTCGCCACCTACGAGCCCGGCGGTGTCTTCGGCGATATATACGACTACTTCATCCAGTATAACCGCACAGTCGTCGGCGCTCGTCTCGCAGGCGTAGGAACAGGCCTCGCTCTCGGCGGCGGCATGAGCTATCTCTCGCCCCAGTACGGTCTAGCCTGTGATTCCTTCCGGGAATTGGAAATCGTCTTGCCTAGCGGTGAAATCGTCACTGCATCGCCCTCGTCCCATGAGGACCTATTCTTCGCATCCCGCGGCGGCGGCGGAAATGCCTACGGCGTCGTTACTAAGTATACAGTACAGAGTCGACCTATCGGCGAGCTATACGCGGGAAACATCATCTACACCTTTCCACAGAAAGATACCGTTATCGAGGCCATTGGCAATTTCATTAAATATAACACCGACCCCAAGGCTGCTATCATCGGTACATACGAGAAACTACCAACCCCGGATCTGAATCTGAACCTCGACGAAGCAATAATCATGTTCCTCGTCTACGACGGACCCGATCCAGGCGATGCATTCACCAATTTCACATCCACGCCACACCTGCTAAATACAATGGGGATCAAAACCTATCCCGAGGTCGTCAACATGCCCATCCCCCTCTCAACAGAACTCTCCCGCGGTGCAAACATGTTCCGCGTCGGCGTCCACCGCCCCGAGAATAACTCCTACGCCAACGCACTAGATAAATGGCGAGTCTGGGCTGAATCAAATAAAGGCAAATACGTGCTACTTTCATTGGACTTCCAGCCCGTGCCGCGCAGTTTGACGGACGCGAGTAAGGCGCAGAACGGTGGGAATGCGATGCAAATGCCAGATGGGCCCTGGTTTTGGTTGAATTATTTGATTACCACGCCGCCGGGTATGAGTGAGCCGGATTATAGGGCTGTGCAGGAGAGTTATCGGGATTTGGTGATGGAGTCGGGCAATGCGGAGGGTTTGCCGCTTTTTATTAATGATGCTAATGTGGATCAGGAGCCGTTGAGGTCGTTTGGGACTTTTGAGAGGTTGAGGGGGATTAAGAGGAGGTATGATCCGGATAATTTTTTTGGGGAGAAGACGGGGGGTTGGTCTTTTGAGTAGAGATCTGAGGAAATAGTGTGGTAGGAGTGTGGATGTGAAGATGAAGGAACGGGATATTTCATGATGAGGCCAAGCTCATGCAGCTTTGTAGCAAATGATACTCGGAATGCTTCGAAGACATGAATAGTACTGTTCTCGATTCTATTGGGACCTCTTAGTATCGAACAAACACCAAGAGAGGAGAGGATTCCAGACCCAAACCTGGGCAACAACTGGATAGGCAAGTCTAAAGCGAAAATGCAGCGCGATGTCAAATCTCAGTCACAATCCCAAATTGAGATCACAAATTCCCCCTCAACGCCTGCTCCCGCTCAAAAGCCTCAAACAGACTCTTAAAGTTACCAGCTCCAAATCCATCAAATCCATGACGCTGGATCACCTCCACAAAAACCGTTGGCCGATCTCCGACATGCTTGGCGAAGATCTGCAGCAGATATCCACGCTCGTCAAAGTCGACGAGGATATTGAGTTTCTCCAGGACGTCGACGTCGGAGCTCAGGGTCCAGGAGACGTGGGAGAGACGCCGGCGGAGGTCCGCGTAGTATGTACTGGGGACTTTGAGGAATTGAACGCCCCGGGCTTGGAGGTTTGTGACGGCGGAGACGATGTTGTTGGAGCGGAAGGCGATGTGCTGGACGCCGGCGCCGTGATAGTAGTCGACGAATCTGGATTTGCGGTTAGAATCTTGGATAATATAGCTATATGGAGCGAGGGAAATTGGAGATTAAGACGGGAGAGGCCATACTCCTCAATTTGAGACTTCTTTTTGCCCACTGCGGGTTCGTTCATGGGCATTTTGATCGTCTCGTTCGGTGATGCTACCACGATAGACCGCATGGCGGAGTACTCGCTGCACATGTCCTTGTCATCGACCGTCCAGTAGCGGTGGAAATCCAGACATTCCTCGTAGCTATTTCCCATCCAATTAGTCAAGTCCTTCAAGTCCTTTGGAACGAGGGTACAGCAACATACAACTGCACAGCTCGATCCACGCCACCCCACGTCTGATTCCCCACGCAGTGATCAATCTCCAGAAACTCGACCGATGGGAGGATCTGGTTGATAGGATCTTCATCCCCATCAACGACCCGATACCCCGGCAAGAATGGCGCATTATCCGCGTAATGCTCTCGATTGACCAGCGAGTGCACGGTATCACCATATGTCCCCACCGTCGCCGTCGTAATATATCCATCCCCCTCAGAATCAGCCTTGACACTCTTCGGCTCCGCCACAGCAGCGGCCCCATTATCAACAGCGCGCTTCCAAACTGCACCCACGTCGCCCGTCACCCGGAATGCGACGTCCTTGACTCCATCGCCGTGTGTCGTCAGGTGCTCGTGGATCGCGGCAAGCACCGTCCGGTCCTCGCTCGTCGCCTTTTGCAGGGCATTGTTGTCTTTCTCGGATTCAGTATGCGCGGGACCACACACCGGCCCTGTCAGGACGAAGACGGCTCCACCATTGGCAACCACGTAGCTGGCCAGGTATGGCGAGCCTGTTTCTGGGCCTCGGTAGGCGATGGCCCGGAAGCCCATGCGGGTGATGTAGTAGGATGCGGCTTGCTTGGCATTGCCGACGTACCAGAGGATATGGTCGAAGCCGACATATTCGGGGCCCAGGTTTGTTGGGAAGATGGTCTCGTCTGCGTTGGGGATGGTCATTGTGGCTGGCTGGCGGGCTGGCGCCGGGTTTGACGGATAGACCGGGTTAGGAGGAGGGAATGTCGATGGCGAGGAATTGCTTTTTCCTCGCCGTCGAGAGTCGTTTGACGTGGTCAATTGAGAATGTATTGGCAAGCTTGGGGGAAGGAGAAAGCTGGAACAGGGAAAGGGACGAAAGCTTAATCAAGATTGTTTTTCGGGAATCGCTTGCATAAACTTTCACGTCACACATTCTTCGCCCGCCTTCCCGCGGCTTCGCCTTGGCGATAAGAGACACGCGGCAATGCTGATATCATTGGGTGAGCTGGTTATTTCATTCCCATTGTGATTTCCGGTGATCTTCGTCGAAGATAAGGAAGTTGTCAAGTCATCTGCAAAGACATGGCCCTGCCGTGTTTAACCCTTCGTTGTCCCGACGGTCGTCCGAGGGCGACGGAGCAGATCGTAGACCGCATTAGCTCACACGAAGAGGCAACACGCGGAGCGACGGAGCAGAATGGTAGATCTTATGTTTCATGACCCTGGCAGCGTTGTATTTGTCCGTAGTTGCGTCCACGAGGGCCAATTGGTGCAGCATGGCCATGACCATGTTGTAGTCCCTCGAGGAAGCATCCCACAGGCCTGCACCAGCACCAGGAGGGAACAACTCCCTCAAATCCTGATTCCCCTTTCATATCCATCAATCAACGATCTCAATTCAATTCCTTCGAATGCCCCCTCAAATATTATTCACCGGCTCCGGACGGCTCTTGAAAAACACCTTATACCTGACAATCTCCACCACCTCCAACTCCTCCGTCTCAGTCCCAGCCCTCTTCTGTAGCACCGCGATCGGTCTTGGTAATTTCTTCACCTCCCCAGTCATCCGCTGGTACCGTCCCACGTACAGGTAAACCCGTTTCATCCACTTAGTATCGTCTGGGTTGTGGATCGAATAGTCCGGGAACATGAGTTTGCCGATCGGGGTTTCGTAGGAGGTGGATTCTGCGATTCCATTGTCTACACTGGGATCGCCCTGCTCGGCTTCGGAGGTTGGCACGTTGATTGTGCCTTGGAGTTCGAGGAGGGCAAGGCCTGAGGGTGTTTGGAGGAGTTGAGGGAGGGGATTGTGGACGGAGAGGGAGGGGTCTGTCACGAGCGCAGAGGAACGCGGATGCAGTGCAATTGACGGCATGATTGATGGAATAGCGAGGCTTGATGCTGCTCTTCGAGTGTTGATGTTAAAGATGAGGTTGAAGATTGTCAGATCGAGAAGACGCGACGCGGGTCGCGTTCCGTCATTGGACCCCACATTTTAGCATGGGGAGGAGGAGAATCTGCCGACATTAACTACCGAAGACAGTTTAAGATTAAAATGGCATATGGTCGCTGCTGAGATGGTTCTTAGGTTACAAATTAGGGACTTATGACGAGATCGTCGCAATTTCAATTGGCATCTTGATAGGATAGTGAATGATTGATGCAGAATGGTACTGTCAAAGGCTAGCCCTTCATCCTGTCCCATCTTTGTTAGACCTTCCTTTGCCTCCCGGATACATCTTCCCTATGAGACGATGATTTGCATGTCAGACTACAGACTTTGATGTCTTCTGTCCTCCAGATCAAGCTTTTGGGTTGAGGGTGAGCACTCTTTAGAGAGGCGGCAATAGGATAGAAGTCTCGAGGCAGTTTCCAGACAATTCCCTTCAGGCTTGATTTGATGGTTTGGGGTAGCCTAGGCGCAGTGTGATCATCTCTAGACTCTTCACAAGAGACATTCCAACATAGAAGAACACTGAGTGCAGGTTGGTGGTTTGTTTCGTGCTGGTGAACAGGGTCTGCAAACAAGTCAGCCATGAGCTTCCTAGTTTTCTCATCGAAGATAGAGTCACTCACCAGAGGTCATCAGACTTTTGATGGAAATAATGTGCCGATTTCAAGATATTGCTCAAGTAGAACTTTTAACAACAGCCATAAACGAATCATTCGTCGATTCAGGAAGGGCCAGAACCCATGCCCTTGTAACAGGCCTCCTCCAGGTTTTGCAGGCCTTGGATAGTCTCACTGGCCAGGGTATTAGCAGTGCCAGCTGGGCCCTGCAATTTGCCGTAGCGGAGATCGCTCAAATCACCAACGGTCGTATTGAGCTCTTTCAAAAGACCCGCAGCCTCTTGGTCAACATCGGCTATCTCACGCTCAATGTTGGCACAGGCAGTCTCCATCGCCGCCAGTAGACTATCCACGGAATGGTAATCATCTGGACCGGTAGTCACATTCTGACCAAAGAGATGGAGATCCACCTCCATCTCCCGCTGCTCATCAGCATCAGCAGCTTCCACGCCTGCGGCACGACTGGCCCTGCGGAGCTCGGCTTTCTGTCGCTCGCCTTGGCGGATCTCTTTGTCGATGTTTTCATTCACCCGATCCATGTCATGTTCCCGGACTTGCTGAAGCTCTCGGTACAGTGTGCGGATGTGGGGATGACTCCGTAGTCGTCTAGGGAATAGCTCTGTGAATTTCTGGAGAGACATGACTGTCGGTAGAGGCGCCGGCGAGAGCAAAAAGTTGCTCAGAATGGATTCTTCTGAAGGTGCCATGTTTGCAATAAGATTGTTGTTTTTGGTCTTCTCAATCAATGTAGTTTGATTAAGCTCTCTCGATAATGATCGAGGAGTAGATCGCCAGTTGAAATATTTCCCGAATGAGAAGCGGCCGCGTCGCGTCTCCGAGGCGCGCCGATATCACGTGTCTGCCGTTGAGATGGGGACGATAAACCAGACAATCAGCAACAGAACTTCTGGTACTTCACGGAAAGCATTGTACAACAGAAGATAATTGTGCACCCACCCAAAATTTCCACTGCGGGCACGAAGTTGTGGATCTTTTCTCTTCGCTGGCCGTCTAGATATTTCGCATTGCACCTGATTTCTCAAGGGGCCACTTCCGCCTTTTCTGGAATTGAGCATCCATCTCCATCGGCAGTGCTCTGACAGCCCTACACGCGTCACGATATTCACGCGAGAGGCTTCCATTGTCGAAAACTGCATATCCAGCCATTGAGAATCAGGCAGGGCTGGATTGAACTCCAATCAGGCACCATCCGACTTCTTGTAGAGGCGCCTGGGCAAATTGTCTGTAGGCAAGACCGAGATATCAACCGCCTCAAAGTCCGTCAAAAGCTGCCTATCCAAGCCAATACTGCCCTTCGCCAGTTCACCGCCCACGGACTTTCTCATTTCAGGATTGTGAATGTTTTCCTGAAGGTTTGTTCCTGCATCTTCCAACCTTTTCAGAGGCTCGTCCTTCGACGCTTGCAACCTCTTCATCGCCATCCTCTTCTCCTCCTCACCGTCCCCACCTTCATCATTCTCTTCACGTTTCCCCATTATGCCTCCCTCCTCCATGTACAGCAAGGACGAGAAAGTCCTTTGCTTCCACCATGATATCCTCTATGATGCGAAGATCCTAGAGGTGCGGCCTAAGGACGCCGCCGATAAGAAGAGCGTCCTCGAGTACCTCGTCCACTATAAAGGGTGGAAGAACACGTAAGTTAGCTCTGCTCTTCCCTTCTGCACTCTCGCTTTCGCCTTCACACACCTCTGCACCCTCAAAACGCACATCATGGATCATATCTCCCTTCGTATGAACCGTTCGCAGACCCGTCGCCGTCTGTTCGTGACTCCATTCAATCCGGTCCCAAGAAGAGAGTGGGTTGATCGTGTTTCTCGCGATCAACTAATCTCTTCCATCAACGATATCAAAGAGATCATATGCTGACTGTTCTCTCATAGCTGGGACGACTGGGTACTCGAGGACCGCCTTCGTAAGGCTACCGAAGAGAACCGGGAGCTGGCCGCTAACCTGCGCCGTGAGGTTGAGGCCGCCGCACGCCAGAAGAATGCAAAGCCGACGGCCAAGAAGCGTGCCATGTCTGATCGCAGCTCCGTTCGTGACAGTGAAGAGCGTGGCAACTCGGTGCCTGGCCGGGCTAGCAAGCGGGCTCGAGGCGAGGCCGATCTTGAGAAGGTATGTCGTCGTCGTTTTACGACTAATCCCCGTATCAACATATCGTATCACACCTTTACTCTCCTTCCTTCCTTTCCTCCTTTCTTCCTAAAATCCTCTCTTCCAATCTTCTCTTCCCAATCTCCCCCATCTTCAACGTGCACGATCACAATGGCTCATCATAAGAGAACCCCCCGTCGCGCTATCCCTTACACCCTTCTACTTCCCTATCCAAGCCTCAGAGCAACCGCTCGCCGCGTTCCTTCTGCCAACCTTAACACCTCTCACTCGCGTGAAACTGACGTGGCCCAACCCGATCTCGAACAGGAGGAAACCTTCCAGTCCCGTCCTTCCATCCGCATCGTCATGCCGGACAACCTGAAGGCCCTGATCGTCGACGACTGGGAGCGTGTCACTAAGAACGGCACTGTTGTCAAGTTGCCGGCTCCCAAGCCTGTCCGCAAGATCCTCCAGGACTGGCGCGACGAAGAGGCCCCCAAGCGCACCGAGTGCCGCATCGATGTCGACGTCCTGGATGAGTGTATCGCTGGCATCCTCGAGTACTTCGACGTCATGCTCGACAAGCTCCTGCTCTACCGCTACGAGCGCCCTCAGTATCGCATGTTCCGCAAGAAGTATGCTGGCATCCCTGGCAAGGACAGCCCCGTTGATGTCTATGGTGCAGAGCATCTCATCCGCCTCTTCAGTATGTGATCACTCTCGTTTTTACTGATGATACTTTCTCTTTTTTTCCTGGATGATTCTAATGTCTCGTTTGTTTAGGCCTCCTCCCCGAGCTGCTTGCTCAGACCAATATGGACCTCCAGGCTACCCAGCGCCTGCGCGAGGAGCTCTCCAAGTTCTCGATTTGGCTGTCCAAGAACTCTGAGAAGTACTTCCGTACTGAGTACATCTCTGCAGAGGACGCTGTTGTTAAGAAGTCAATCGAGGATGCCGACTGAGCATCCATAGTCATCTTTTGTCGCAGTTTCACCCTCTCGCCCTCCTTACCTCTTGCTTTTTTTTCTAATCTGGGTTTCTGACGCCTTTCGGCAATGGTTGCCTTTCCTGTCTTTTTTTTTTCTTTGTTGAGCCTCCACGAGAGGCCTCTGTGTTGGATTTTCTTCTCTCCTGTGTTAATTCTTAGCTTTGCGCGCAATAACGTTGATATCCTGAGCAATGCTTCTACTAGAGAAGCCAATGGGAACATGAAGTTCAAAGTATTCAAACTTCCACTGAAAGTAGACTATGCTATTTCGGATATGATAAATAATAGGTCTATCGAGTACCTAGATACCCTGATAATACCTAGTAAGCCTTTTACTCTAGCTATTAAAAAAGACGGTTCAAAAGATATCTAGAAATATCTTTCGTAAAAGGGAAAGTTAAAGCACATATGCTTACATTATAAAACTGTTTCTCCAGTCCAGAGATCGAGGATCTAGTGTACCTATTCTCCACTATATCCGAAAATACAATAGACTGTCGTCCGAAAGCACAAGTTGGGGTGCATTTGGCCTCAGCTTACATTCACACGTAACCATCAATGCCAAATGCCCATATTTTCTACAGGATCCTCAAAGAAACAACAATCCCAACTAAAACATCCCACCTAACACAGCTACGTACCCCCATCCCATCTCATCACCATTTACGCAACCAACTGCCGCGCATCATCAACCGCACACCGCGCCGCCTTCTTCAACTCACTCTTCCACTCCGTCTCCCTCCACCGCGACCACGTCGTCAATCCCTCCGGCGGCTGAATACTCAACGTATCATACCCCTGCTTGATAATACGGTGGACCTCCCGCGGACTAAGATTCTTCTTTTTGATAGATGGCAGTGCCACGGGTGTGGGTTCGCCGTCAACCTTGGGACTAGCAGCAGCTGCAGCAGCAGCCGCTGAATCCTTGCCATCAGACTGGAAGAGGAGCGTGTAGAAATGCGTAGAGACAGAGAGTAGTGTATCAATAGCCGCGGCGTGGATATCCTTCGAAGCAGAGGTGGGATCCACACCTACCGCACCTCGTGTACCAGCAGACGTAGAAGTATTTGCAAACCCATACACATCTCTGAATTTAGAGATAACAGGCCCTGTCTCGACGAGTTTATAGAATAAATCATCGTACGAGGCTGGATCGGGTAGGAATGTGTCACCTGCGGACACGCAAAAGGCCATTAGATCTGCGAGGGAGGAGGTGAGGGTTTTGATGTTGTGGTTTGAGGAGAGGTCAGTGGCGTAGGTTGTTAGGAAGCGCATTAGGGAGAGGAGGGTGCGCCATAGTTCGGACCAGTGGTATGTTAGGCGGATTTTGTTGGTGGAGAGGTATGTGAGGAGGCGGAGGGTTATTGATATTGTGTGGCTGTTTGATTTGTAAGTAGATGTATATACCATAGTGTGTGGATGATATAGTGTGGATAAGATGAAGGGTGGGTGGGTCAATTGGGAAGAAGGACTGGCTGGCCCTGGCTTACCTGTAGATGTTGACGTCGAGTCGTCGGCGGAGGTTATGCGTGATAGTATCAATCATAGCGTCGAAGATGACCGTGGCGAGGACGCGGTCTCCGCTGACTAGCGGGAGATATGGCTGACGCTGTCGACATAGCCGGACACGACGCTTGCCGCCTTCGGTGCAGATGTGTTTGCAGAGGGTTGGGTCTTCGACGAGGATGCGGAGTGTGAAGAGGCTTAGTTCGGCGTAGTGTGCTACGCGTGGGGATCGGTATGCGTGTTGCAGGAGATAGGAGGATAGAGAGAGGAAACTGGAGAAGGGGGACTCTTCGTTTTTCTCGGGGATCATGTGGACCAGGTGATAGCCGAAGAGCTTGTTCGAGTTTGCGAAGTCATAGGTGGCCATTAGAATAGCGGCTTCTTGTGCAGGACTTGAGGTGTGTTAGCTTGTTTATAGTGGTGTGGTATATTGATAGAAAGGAGCTTACAGATCGGCGAACATAGCCTTCGCTTCCTCTGCCGTAGGCGGGTTCGCCTTGTCCCTTGCACCTGGTGCAAGAGCTCGTAGCCCGAAGAAGATGAGCGTGTTGGTCAAGGTCCAGCCTTCTGGGATATCATCCTGGACCGCGACGTAGCCATTGCGCAGGCCACTACAGGCTATGCCAACGCCCTTGACGATCTGTTGGATGCTTGCCTCGTTGACAAAGTCGTCCAGTCGGAGCTGATAGGGGTTTTGAAATTCGAATTTGTTGTAGTTTGCCAATAGACCCAACAACAAGAAGGGGTCGAAGACTTGCAATGGTGTCTCAGAGTCGTTGACGTACTATTTTGTTCAGGTTAGATCTCGGGTAAACAATTTAGGGACTTTGGAGATGAATACCTTCATCAACGAGGGGAAGAGATCCCGATGCGTGAAATAGGAAACCAGGCTGGTTTTGTAGGCCCCGCTGGTCATGGCAATAGCCACTCTGATAGCTTTCCGGCGGAGCTCAACTTTAATTCCGATTTTAGTGTCAATCATGTATTGTGTGAGTACAGCCTCAGGGGTTACTCACGACTACTGCCATTGCGCACGATGCCATCCAGGACAGCCACAAACTCGGAAATGACATGGTCAACCTCGTCGAGGCCTGCGAGGACCGTGATAACATCCGAGCTTGGGTTCGTGTACTTTTTGCTCAGGATGCTGGTTAAGAAGACCGTCAGGGTCTCAAGCGGGCTGTTAGTCGATGACTTGACCCGATTCGAGATAGCGCGAGCATACTCACATCTAATGCATAAGAATCGGCCGGAGCTACTCCGGAAGAAGCCTCGCGAATGGCACGTGCGAATAGGTGCTTCGTTTGTGTCTACACAACCAAATATCAGTATACTGGCCATGGTAGACAATCGTCACCACAATGAACTCACCTGTAAATTCAACGTCTCATCTGGACTCAACCCATCCAGCAATGAATGCAACCGGGCCCGATCTGGGGGCAGAAGGAAGAACTCTCTCCAGAAGCCCTCAGAGGGCTCCACATCAGCATCGTCGGGAGCCTAGAGTCGAATATCAGAATGGGTCGGGGGGCAGGCAGTGTGCGGGTGGAGGGGCATACTTTAAACAGTGTCTCGTAGAGCTGGACGATCTTCGGCTTGAAAGTCTCGGGCCGGCTCTGCTGTGTCAGGGGCGAGGCCTCCATTGTTCAGGCGCACGATCTACAAGCGATCCCTGAAATTTGTTACATGCAATATGCAGCTGGCGACGGGCGGTTGGTTTCTTGACCTGCGCTTTAGTGAGGCCGACAGTTTGGCACCAGCCACTTTGTCAGCGGGTCCAGCCACATGTCCTTAACTACGGAGACGGAGCTAGGCCGCGATTTTGTCCTACGGTGTATATTAGATAAGGAGAGATGAACCAAGAAGATAAGATGATATAAATGAAAGATTCAGTCAATCAGATGGGTTCTTAGTTAAGACGTTTAGTTGTTTTGAGTGATTATCATGTCTCATCTCTCTGATGATGGAATTGCTCATGCTTTCTCCGCAAATCGGCTTGGTGCCTTGGTGCCTGAGGCCTGAACAGGTGGCATTCGCTGACTCATCTACCGATAAACGCAAACTGCATCGAGTATTAACAATGGAAGACGATTCGATGAGCAGTAACATGTAGATTTGGCTGATATGTATGTAATAGCTATCTTCGAGAAAGAATTACCATATATATTGGTAATCATATATCACTTGCTTACAAGCATCACCTGCGGGTAGCGGCAACTGTTAATCGCACTGCGTAGTGGCGCCACCGTGTGTAGAAACACCTCAACTCTGATTGGCCGGAGGATGAATCATGCAACTGGGTTAGCTAATCCGAGGGCCGCCGGGGAAGGCCAAACACAGAGATTCTTCTTCTCCTGCCACCTTCATCGAATTCACCACTCACACACACCACCACCCTCATCTGTACACACAGTTCCTATGCGTGTATAGCCCTCTCTTAGCGCTCACTCCTCACACTCGAGTTTCCTCACAATCATGAGTTTCTGCTCCGCCATGCAGCGCCCGGTGACATCATCCGCCACACTTCTCCGATGGGTGAAGCCCTCGGCCGGCCAACGTTGCTCCCAGTCGTTGCGCTGCTTCTCCTCCAGTGGGAACGCCTACATGTCTTCCAAGCGTGATATGCAAACCGCGACTGCATACCGCCCACACACGCTCCCTTCATCTTTCCCGATGCCGCGCAGCAGTGGTGGCTTCGATACCTCGATTACCGCCGACTTCCCTCTCCCCGGAGAACACTCCAAGACCGCCTCAAAGCTAGAGTCCTCGACCATTTCCCTACGAGAAGGCGAGGCACAGAAGCCCAAGCCTGCCCCGGCCACCTCCACCACCACCGCTACCCCGAAGACTTCCCCGAAGCCCCGTCGGCCATTGCGGGCACGCAAGGCGGCAATGAAATTGACACCGCTGGCTACGGAGCAACTTCGCAACTTGATGTCCCAGCCCGATCCCAAATTCATCCGAGTCGGTGTCAAGAACCGCGGTTGCTCGGGTCTGGCGTACCACCTCGAGTATGTGGAGAAGCCCGGCAAGTTCGACGAAATCGTGGAGCAGGATGGTGTGAAGGTTTTGATCGACAGCAAGGCTCTGTTCAGCATCATCGGCAGTGAAATGGACTGGCATGAGGATCCGCTGAGCAGACGCTTTGTTTTCCGCAACCCCAATATCAGTGAGTTTTCCCCTGTATTACAAATCAACTCGCACTTGTCTTTTGATGCGGTTACTGACTCCTAGCAATAGAGGAAGAATGTGGTTGCGGTGAATCCTTCATGGTTTAAAACGCTCGTTTCGTCATGTCTCCTCAATTCGGCTTTTCGGCGTTGGTCGCTCACGGTGCATCGGACGGCGTTTTCTCTTTCTCTTCACACACTTGGTTCCTGTTCTTGGGGCCTACGACCTTTTCTTTTTCTTTTGGTCGACTACATACGCTTGATATCCAGTTGATACATATTCTCCTCTTTCTTTTATCCTTATTTTTCCCCTGCATGATTCCACTGCATGATTCCATCGCTCTCCCATCGGGGAGGTACTGGCAACGGACGGACTCGGGCTTTTCTGATAGATTCCTCTAGGTCGTAGAGGTCTAGCTGGCTTGTCACTTGTTTCCATCGTTATGAAATCCCTTTGGCTGTATCTCGAGATTGCATCATGTGATAGTATGTCTATAGATCAGTTAAGTTAATGGACCTGATGATTCAAGGTGTTCAATAGGAAGTAGGATTTGACATAAAATCTGTATCTCTGGTGGCAGTTCCTGGACTCTGTGAACTTGTGACGGGGAGGTAACGGAAGGCTAGCTGGCCGATAAGAACGATTTGATCGCAATTTATTCAGCAAAGATGATAAGAACTTGGAAATCAATTCCCGCTCTTCTGGAAAAGTTCCATGCCAAGCACAGCGATTAAAGTTCCAGCTGATCTACAGGCAAGTGCGGTTGCGAACAAGGGGTGTACAGTCCAAACCCATTTCACTATTTACCTCGGAAGATGCTTGCAGGTAGAAAGCAGAAGTAGTAACATAATTAGCTACGGGCGCCCTTGAGACATATGAAGCTCGGGCTTGACATCGTGACTCGGTTCTTCCAGATGCCTCTACCTCGGCAACGGCAATTCGAGCTTCCCTAGCAACTGGTATGCACAGATGTTTGCCAAGTAATAATACCAATCACGTATGACTCGATAGTATACATTCTCATGTCCATTATTCTCATGCCGATGATGTGTTCAGCCTGTGCTTTGTAGTGGATACATCAGGTGACGAATGCCTTCTATCTTGGCATTGTACTACTCCGTACTGAATTCTGGTTTGCATGTTGAGATGAGGCAGAACTTGAAGAGTGGCGGTGTGTGTAAGTGGATTTTGGATGAAAAATGAATCGAAATACCCATTCAATAAACGTGTCCATAGGGGGCTTGAATTGCAATGATGTCTATAGTTGCCATCTAGGTACCCGGGCCCGCATCCGGTATATTCTTCGTGGAGCCAAATATACATCACCAGATTATCTAGGTTTTCTCTCTCTTGAAAGGGGGCTTAACTTCTTAGAATCACCTGACTTTTCTAGATCAGGATGCTATTATGAGCGTCCAGACCTGTCCCTTGGCTCAACCAAGTGGTCCAATTTCATCACGAATCCTGCATCAGTAAACTTGTTCCTCCCATCGCGTGATTACTCGGCTTGCCACTCACGATCCAATCATAGAATCCTCACGCCACACGGCGCAAGCAAACTGGATAATAATGCCTCAGACAACTCTGGGGCCCTTACTTCATCTAGACTGCAATTCTCTGCCACTCACATAATCGAAACGTAAATGATTCCAGGGGTCACTCGAGTCACTTGACCCCATTTTGCGCGATATTACCTAATTTCTCGGTTTGCGTCGGGGATGTACTTACCCGATCCAGTCTGGCCTTCCCTTTAGGATCGTCCCCGGGTTCTAGATCCCCATACTTTTACGTTATTCTTGGAGGATCTTATGGGGTTGCCCAGCATTGGCATCGCATCATTTGGAAAATTGGGTGATATTTTGGAAAAATTGTGAGAATGTTGGGGTTTGTGCCACTTGTGGATTCTGAAATTCTGTAAATAGCGTCATAATGATCGCCCTTTTTCTTTCCCCGCAAAATTGAAATCTTTATAAGGCGTCGTTTTCTTCCCCGGACTTGACTGCCGAACAGTTCAGATCAAGATCTTTTTCAGGCTATTCTCAAAGGCTTCTTTCTACAAATCGGCTTCCTTTTCCGCACACAAGTATATCTTGATGTGAGTCAAAATACATCTATTCTTTATACTATGTTGGACAATCACTCATACAACCCTTCTAGATCACTTCTACAAAGTCTACCCTCTCACACAATAACCATGCAATCCCTCGAGTGCCCATCCCAAGGCTGGAGATGCCAACAATGCGGTCTCCCCGGAGTCCGTGTCTCCAATGATTCCACCACCGGCGCACACTACAAGTGTGTCCCATGCAATCGCTCCCTGGGCCTTTGCCCTTGCACTACACCTGGAGCCCGGACAACTTCTACATGCCACTGCGGCCAACGCAGCGGTGCTTCTTCACCAGGTCTAGATGACCAAGTCCCCCGTGGCGTCGCCATGCTTCCCACAGAGCGAAAGAACAGCCTCAACCCACACAACCCGGACGAGGGCTTCGATGAGGACTGGGAGGCGAATTGCACTCCTGGTTTCATGGTCAAGAGGTTTAAGGCCTCGGCTATGGAGTTCCTTCCTCATTGAGGGATGATCTAAGCATTTTGAATTGGCTTTTGATATAGCGAGTTTTGTTTTGTTTTTATCAAGTTTGTGTACTCAATTGTTGCCTGGTGAGGTGACGATGAAATGTTGAGTGAAAAGTTGTTATAGTAATAATATGGTTTTGGGACTGCTGGCAATTATCACCAAACCATCGTGAGAAGAAGAATATATATCTGTTATTCTATCAGTCAATGACTCCTTAAAGCACTTCTATATCTTGTTCAATTATTACGATAAAAGCAAATGTACGTTGCAGACACCTGGAGACCGCCAATTGGGTTATACGCTTTAACGTGAGGCTAAGGCCACCAAATGTTCGAGTCCACCAGCAAAAACGAAAGGTCAGACGACCCGCAATTGCTATTGAGGCTACCACAGTTTGTAGAAACAAAAATAGTCGCGCCCGGGATCGAACCGGGAACCTTCTGAGTAACTTGGATTCATCTGAAGTAGACGAATTCATCCCATGTGAATCAGAAATCATGACCATTAGACCACGCGACTTTATATGTTCAGATCGGCCGAAAGAGGAACTATGATGTAAGGAGCTGTTAGACCTTCTTGGAAAGTTGCAGATGATCTATGCCTAAGTGATCTTAATCATTGATTATTATAGTATCTACAAAATATCGTTTAGGTCTGACTTTATAACTAGTGGCTTATCCTTAGAGCTCTGACTATACTCATCATTTATCTCAATGAATACGCTGTCTAATTATACCTAGTATATATGTCTAAGTAAGGTTTACACACGTTTGAAAGACAAGTAACCGCACAAGAAATAGGATAACTGGAGACAGGAATATATAGCCAAAAAAGGAACGAGCTTACATCAAAGTCGCGTGGTCTAATGGTCATGATTTCTGATTCACATGGGATGAATTCGTCTGCTTCAGATGAATCCAAGTTACTCAGAAGGTTCCCGGTTCGATCCCGGGCGCGACTATTTTTGTTTTTTTCATCATCTTACAAATAACGTCTTCAATATCATTCAGGTTATATTCTTTTGTCCATCGTTCTTATTAATCTGATCTTAATCATATTTCTTCAAAACTCTCTTATCTGAATGCCTCCACGTTATCGCCTTATCCGAGGCAGTTATTGATAATCATCGGAACTTCGAAGCCTCGAGTATCCACCTCCCCCGGGATCTCTAACTCCGAGCAGCTCTTGATCCTCGACAGCTCTCATATTCTCACATCGAGCGAGCGTATGGTACAGTCTGACACCAGTACAGCATGGCATCACCATCCTTTCTCTCCCCTAACATCGCCAACGACGCCTTCCTGGACGCGCTTCTCATCACCGTCCGCTTCTCCGCGTCCATCCCCGACCTCCACCTAGACGTCCCAGATGCAGAGACCACAACAGGCGCAGGCCTTAAACAATTAATCCGCGCCGAACTACCATCCTCACTCTCTTCCCACCGGCTTCGTCTCATATATGCTGGCCGTGGACTAGAAGATACAACCGCCCTCGCTACATCCCTCAAGCTCCCACCCTCTCCATCCCGCAGCCCACGCCCCGCAGTAGACGATGACGATGCAGACGAGCTCTCCGCCGCAGAAAATGGCTCTGCAAAGAGTAAAGCCAAGGGCAAGCAGCCAGTTCGCGACTCCCGTCCACGTCTCTACATCCACTGCTCCATCGGCGACATTGCACTCTCCGAGTCAGACCTAGCGGCTGAGGCCTCCGTAGCCTCAACCGTCCTCCTACAAAAGAAGAAAGACGGGTTTCGCTCTACATCTCTCCTCGCACCTCCGGATACACATACTCCGCAATTACAATCCCAACCCCAACCACAGCAAGCAACATCTACAACCCCCGCCCCACGCGGCTTCGACCGCCTCTTATCAGCCGGTTTCACAGCCGCAGAAGTCACAGCCCTCCGATCCCAATTCCTCGCCGTGCAGTCCGTCTCCCGAACACCGGATACTATGCCCACGGGCGAGGAACTGCGTGATCTAGAGGATCGGTGGATGGACGAGGGGTCGACTGTTGCGCAGGCGCAGGGTGGTGGGGACGCGGGTGATGATGATGGGTTGGTCCTGGGATCTGGATCGAGGAATGCAGTTGATGATATGCTTTGGGGTGTGGTGATGGGCTTCTTTTGGCCTGTTGGGTGTGCGATGTGGTTGAGGAAGGAAGAGGGAGTTTGGAGTTGGAGGAAGGGGTATCATGTTTTTATCGGGGTGGGGCTTAGTGCTTTTTTTGGGGCTGCGAGGATGATGATGTGAGGGGTTGATGGTGTTTATATGTTTATATTTGAATTTGGATTTGGTTCATGGGTTTTGGTGGGTGCTCTTTCGGCGTTGGTTCGTTTTCTGCAAGAGATACCCCCCCTTTGAAACGGAGCAAGCGTATACTACATTATTTTCAAGTTCACTAGTGTAATAAGGTAGGCTGTTAATGGTGAGATAGGACGACTAGTGTTTCTCGAAGTATGTTCATGAAGTAGTGTTTGACTATCAGTTCTATTCGTCCGAAGTGCCCCTAAGGAAAGGTCTGGGCCTGTATATGCCACGCAATCGGATTCCATTTCTCCTCTTAATATCAAATCACGGTTTGGAATATGATCAATGTTCAATTATTACCATGAGCTGCTATAGACAAGGCATACAGTCCATGCCATCGTCAATGGTCATAAGAATGCCAACCAAGCAGGCAACGTCTCATAAGAAACATACAACAAAAGAGGCCCCCAATATCAAATGAAACGCCAATTCAAAAAAAAAAAAAAACAAAGCCCCGCTACGCTAATGGAACTTGCTGAAAATAACAGCAACAATCAAAAGAACAAGCACCGTAATGATAGCAATCGTAATTATCCGATTCGTAGCCATCCTGCAAAAGAAACAGTTAGCAAAACTCACATCCAACCGGTCCAGCCACGAAACCAAAAGAAAAGGCGGGGGTGTAAGGGGCGCAGTACCTACGGGCCATACCCCTCAAAGTCTTGATACTCGTGTCAACATATCCCTCACTCTGCTGAAGATTATCACGAGTATTCTGAATCGTCTGTCGTTGTCCGTACAGATCGGCCAATACGTTCCGCCCCACGTCCTCCGTCTCCAGCGCCGTCCGATGAGCACCTTGTAGTCGGGCGGAGCTGCGCTCCAGACGCTCGGTGCCGGATAGTAGTTGCTGGCGCTGCTCGAGGTGCTCGTCGACTGGTTCGTCGGTGTAGCGGTCACCGAAGAGGGCTTTGCGGTCGTCCGAGAGGGATTTGAGTTTGCGCTTGATGTCGTCGATGTCGGTGGAGTAGTTGCGGAAGCGCATGTTTACCTTGGAGCGGGAGGCGGAGGGGATGTTTTGTTTCTCCATGCGCATTTGATCGAGCTGGTGGGGAGGAGATGGAGGTTAGCTGGACAGTCTTGAATACAGAGACG
This sequence comes from Penicillium subrubescens, assembly GCF_028828155.1. Lineage (NCBI taxonomy): Eukaryota > Fungi > Ascomycota > Eurotiomycetes > Eurotiales > Aspergillaceae > Penicillium > Penicillium subrubescens. The sequence goes on along the minus strand of NW_026643160.1, from coordinate 415,370 downwards.
GGGCGGGTGGAGTGTCTCTTGAAGGTATTGTAAGGCGTTGAGGGTGAAGTACCAGTTCTGTTGCTTCATCGAGAACTTGCTCTGCTTGTCGGATTGCGGACTTGCGCTGCTCGCCGGTTGCTTCGGCGATCTGGTCCAGCTTCTGGTTTAAGTCCGCCTGGACGAGCTTCAGCTCGTTCTCGTAGCTGGCGAACATCTCCGAGCCGGCATCTGTGTCTAGAGGGTTCGACATGTTGGCGGTTGAAGGGAGGCCTGCACAGAGGGGGAGTGTAGGAGAAGGTATCGGTTGTGTCGGTCTGGTGGGTGGTGTTGATCCGGGCCGCAGGCTCCACTGTTATCTGGGGAATGGATGCGTTGTTCTGGATTCGAGGGGGGCTGTTGATGGTAAGGGTCCTGATAAAATGGATGCCTTGACTGCAAAGGGTCTGGAAGTGTAGTTTATTATGCCCCCACGGTGTAGTAACGCAGTAACTGGCTCTGATATCGGTCAATGAATCGATGGGGTAGAATGGAGGCTGGGGGGCTTGACGGAAGACGATGATGTCCTTTCCACGTGATCTTGACCGAGGCCGGAGTTACAGTTGATGTATGGAATAGAGCCGCGATGTCTATTTCAACGAGACGATTAGGAGATTATCTGTGAGAATCTTTCTTCTTAATATCATGGAGTACTGCGGAGCTCTTCGAGAGTCGAAGATCAGTGAACGTGAAATGAACCTCTCGAAAAATGCATCCTGCGGGCGCCCGGATGATCAGCATACGAGGCCGGTACCTGGCAGGTCTTCTACACGAATTTACTCCGAATTTCCAAGATTGGGTAACATCAGATAGCATTAGCGTAAAAAAAGATCAGGCCTACACGAGAACAATTCGCCTTTTCAATAATAAACAACAGATACCCCCATGGTATACATGATCGTGGAAACTCCTTCTTTTACCCTGTCACCCCAGAACTTCTCTAAAGCAAGAACTTGCTGCTGTCCTGGTTGACGATCATAGCACTTCGTTTGGCATCCAAGAACAGGTCCTCGCACTCGGCGACATCGGCCACCTCGATACCACCGGGATGGCCGTTAACACGAGCAAGAATGCTCGCGGGAGTCAGGAGCTGCAGAGCATACCGCAAGCTGACCTTGCTACCGTGCTCGGAAACCTTGTCCAGAGCGGGCTCGGTAATGTTGAGGCCCTCCGTCTTCGCGCGGAGGCGGATGATAGTCTTGATCTCATCAGAGGAGTAGGGAGTAGTGGGGATGATGAGGAGACGAGCGAGCAAGTCTGGTGGGATACCGTGGGCAGCGGAAATGTCGTCGGTGCCGCGAATGACGGTGTGGCCGCGGTTGGAAGCAAGAATCACAATCGGGGAGATGGTGGACTCGAGAGCGCGGTTCAGATAAGTGAAGCATTCGATGTCCAGCATGTGAACTTCATCGATGAACAGCACACCAGGAACCAGCTCTGCAACGCCCTGGTCGATGTATCGGTTGACCACCTTGTTGATCTCTTGGCGCAGCTTCTCTGTGATCTCGGTCTTCTTGGGTTTCATCAACTGGCCCATCATACTCATCACATCCTGTCCGCCCTGTGGCCGGGCGTTGGCCATATCAAGGTCGTGCAATGTTACGTCTTGGACGATCTCCTTCTTCTTGTGCACCTCGCCCTTGGGAACGGGCACGTACTCCTCAGCCTCCAGGTCGAACTCGGTCGCATAGGCATCAGACCGTCCGACACGCTTGCAAGCGCCAGTGTTGGCTTCAATGTAGACGACATCTCCGACTGTAACGCGCTCCTTCTGAATGGCCTCGTAGATGCTGGGGTCGAGGCGAAGCTTCTTGGTGCCCTTAGCACTCTTCAATCCGATGATCAGGTGGCTGATTGTACGTCCGTAACCACCCAGGGGGTTCTCGGTCTCTTCTGGGGTCAATTCTGTCACTTCGCCCTCGTACACCTCCTTTGTTTCCCGAACGCGCAGGCCTAGTCTGAGGTCAGTCTCGTCGATCCCAAGGCGGAGTCTTTCGGTCTGAAGTATTGCATACCAATTGCTCGTCGGAAGTTCTCCATCAATGCCTCTGTCTTCTTGACCTCTGCGGAGTAGATCTCACTGCCAACAATTGGGCAGAAGGGGACCTTGGTTCCCAGTTCCTGTGATACTGCGAGAGCGAGTGCAGTCTTTCCGGTGCCGGGACCACCAGCAAGCAGAACAGCCCGTCCGGCCATCTTCTTCGCCTTGATCAGGTCGACGACGACACCGCATGCCTATTGATGAAATGAATCTGTTAGCTATTGTCGGTGCTGAGAGCAGGCGCGTCGGTTCGCCCATCATTATCATCGCTGAAAGGAACCACCACTCACCTCTCGGGCAGCAGCTTGACCGACGAAACCATCGCCGGTAACCTCTGATGTTCCATCAGATCGCAGTCCAAGACCCTTGATGTGCGTGTGCGCGGCGGTTCTGTTTTCGCGCGAGTTGCCCTTCACTTCACTGATTTGGACCATGATTGAAGGATGTGACTTCGAAGAGCCAGAGGAATTCGCGGAAGTAGTGTCAATGGGTAATAGAGAGGGGGAAGGTCGTGAAATAAAAGCTTGCCAAAGGTCAAGCAGATAGAAAAGCGATCGTAATGGCGATGGACCTCTCCCAGATATGTCTCTTGGCCGAAATTCGCGAGCAAGGGATCTGCGCCAGTCACGGAGCCGCGCCAAAGGCGGTCAGCAACCCCCAAATTCTTCCCGCTGCATCTCCAGCTGCATCGGCCGCTTTGGTTTCTTTTGTGCTGCTCAACCTGCCCATTATATTCCCAATGGCAGGCCTACAGTCCAGATCGGCTTTGGCCGCTCCCTTCTCCCTCACTGCGGCATTCCGCGCCCTATCCGTCTCGACTCCCAAGCGTGCCTTCTCTACAACGTCGGCACCGCAATCCGAAAAGAAACTCCCCGAGGACGTACCATCTTATCCCTACGGTCCTCGACAATGGTACAAGCAAGCCGACACCGGTCTCTACGGAGGTGCCATGATTCGATTCGGTAACAAGATCTCCAAGGGTCGCAACGAGGGCAAGACACGACGAAGCTGGAAGCCCAACGTCCGCCGCAAGAAGATGTGGAGCGAGGCGCTCCAAGAACACCTCTTTATCAAGGTTACACGCCGGGCACTACGAACAATTATGAACGAGGGTGGTCTCGACAAGTACCTCTTGTCCGATCGACCGGCTCGTCTAAAGGAGCTTGGCGTGTTCGGATGGCACCTGCGTTACCAGGTCATGCAAAGCCCGACAATCAAGGAGCAATTCCGACAACAACGAGAGAAGATGGGTCTTCCAGAGCCTCTGTCGTTTGAGGAGTGGATTAAGACCAAGGAGGAGGAGATTGAGGCAAAGGTTGAGGAGAGGCTCAACATCAAGCCTATCACAACGCCTCGTCCCAAGGGCCAGGCTGATCCCCAGAATGATGCTCGGAAACTCGCGGCTGCGGAAGCGTTGCCCTGATTGCCCCCTCTCAAATCAGACTCGACGAGATGAGGATATGATTCTCCTGGTGATTGTCTCGCGACCGGGCGAGGCACACACGGGGACTGGCGCTCAATCTACCATTGTACCATTATCGCGACGAAAAAGTTGACGCTGATTGAGCACCACGTCTTTTCGTCTTTTCAAATCATCCCTACACAGTGGTGTCCCTGTAATGCTGCGGGCGATGTGATAGTGATGTGTTTTCGCATGGATGCGATCCTGCTAGGCGTGCATATTGGTTTCTTTTCTTTCTGTGTACTTATACTCCAATGTCATCAACAACTTTATTGTTCAAGCCATGATTTCACAACTAGGCCTCCTCTTCTAGCTTGGCACTCGTATCTATAGGTATGTCTGGCGTATATACCTGTTGTTGGATATTTTATCTCTGTTAGACGGGAGGCTACGCTATTCATGATGTATAAATTCAGGATTCGGGCGCTAAATCCATAATGGGCTGAACATATGGCATGTGAGTAAGCAATCAACCACTGAATACGTCTGAAGAGTCTTGCGTACCGTAGTATGTGGTTGGCCCTAAGTGACCGGACAGGACGATGGACCATACGAGATCATCCCTAGATGACGACATCCTCAGTTATATATAACGCAAGCAATGCTCGGCAGAGGGCTCCGAGACGAGAGTTCGCTAGGACATCAACATCTGAACAGATGCTCGAATCTGATTTGCTCCACAGCTATCCCTTATCGTCCACGATCAAAGCTAACTCAAAACGGGAAATGTTGGTGAAGATGGAAAGGTTGCTGGAATGCGCGCGCAAGAAAGGGACCCGCCGCCCACCGGATTCGGAGGGCGTCCAGAACCCGCTCAACCTTCGAGATTGGATCTGTCAACCTTCCACACCTCATCCCAGCGATCTTGATCCTCTCCAACTGTCGACTTTGAAGCCTTCAATGCTATGACTTGATATCTCTCGAAGCTCTGCGTCACTGCGTCCCGCCCCCGCAATCTAGGTCCAGCGCTGGGGACCATCCTCAGTATGCAGTTCGCATTGCCTCCGCGGAGGAGCCTTCATACTCTCCCGGGCGCCAATTCCTCACGACTACCGCTGTACCGAAGAAAACAGCTCAAGACGATAGCCATATTTGCGTTTGCCGTCCTTACACTGCTGTACCTATTATCGCGTCTCTTCTCGTCAAGCTCGACTTCGCTTTCTCCGCCGGCTGGTACGGCGGGTATGGTGATTGTGACGTTGTTGGATCGTCAAAGTCTCAGCGAGAGCTATATCAATAAGATTGTCACGAATAGGGAAGACTATGCCAAGCGCCATGGTAAGCATGGTTCCAATCCTATTCGCTCCAGCTCTAACTAGAGTGCTTTGGGACTATCGCTGATGTACTGGGTGATACAGGGTACACGAACTTCTTCGCAAGCGTCTCCGACTACGAGGAAGCTATAGGCGACGCCCCTCGAAGCTGGGCCCTCATCCCAGCAATGCGTCATGCAATGGCAACGTATCCCAAATCCAAATACTTCTTTCACCTAAGCCCTCACGCGCTCGTCATGAATCCTACCACATCTCTCAAATCGCACCTCCTCGACCGAAGCCGCCTTGAATCGCTGATGCTGAAGAATGTCCCCATCGTCCCGCCCGACAGCATTATCAAGACATTTGCGCTTAAACAGAAAGACGTTGATCTTATTCTTACTCAGGATGGCGAGGATTTGAGTCCTTCTAGCTTTATTCTTAAGAATGGGGACTTTGCGCGGTTCTTCTTGGATCTTTGGTTTGAACCGCTGTTTCGGAGTTATAGATTTGCTAAGGCTGAGACACATGGACTGGTGAGATTTTTTGCTTCGTGGTGTTCAAATTTGCGCTAATATTTTGTTTTGTTATTTTAGGATCACATTATGCAGTGGCATCCAACGGTGCTGGCTCGGACGGCTTTAGTGCCCCAGCGGATTCTGAATGCGTACAGCAAGGACTCGTCGGGGGCCTCGCAGGATGGTTCTTACAAGGATGGTGACTTTGTCATTCGGTTCCCTTCGTGTGATGAGGGGAAAGCTCGCGATTGCGATGAATTGGATCCATATTACTCGATGTGGTCGAAGAAGGCCAAGAGTACCTGACGCCTTTAACGTTTGAATATTTGGTTGTACGAGTATTGCTAGTGACAGTTCTTGTATGAGTCTGTCGTGGTGTCTTGCAGGTTGGTCTCTTCTGTGTCCATCAAGTCCATTATGCAATCTGGGTTGGGTGGGTCTCGGCGTCATAGACTGTTTTCTTTTAACATACAGCGAGGTTACTGTTTTACTTTTATCATTGGCGTGGGTTTCGTTAGAAAGGAAACACAGGCATCAATTTTCGGTTTCTATATCAAGTCATAGAATGCACGGTGCATTCATTATTCGCGATTTTTCGAGTGCCCGATGAGCAAGCCCCGCGCTTCATAGTATGCATATCACAAAGAAATATGTCGATAGCATAAAGCTTCGACGCAGAAGAAGTAGACCGTTGGGCCTAGAAGCATTAAATATCTCTCACCATCCGCTATTGCGCTGAAAGATCTAGATGAGCTATAACAGCCCAATAGCCTTTTTGTCCAAGGACTGAGGGCAATCTGCCACCTAGAACAGACCGGCGATGAGGACAGTACGCTTCTTCTTGTACTTGTCGCCAAAGTCCTTGCGGTAGCGGATCTCCTTCTTCCAGGCCCAGCTCCACATCTGAAGACCACCAACAAGAGTGAAGAGCAGGACACTCCAGCTCAGCTGGCTAACCAGGTAGACACCCACCCAGGCCAGGATCTCAAACATATAGTTGGGGCAAGTGACCCAGCTGAAACCAAAGCCAGAAGGAATACCGCGCTCAGTAGTACCAGGACGACGAAGATCACGCAGGATCAAGTGGGCGTTGAAGTTCGCCACCTCACTGAAGATGAACAGCGCAACGCCGGCATACACGAGAATGGGGTTGTACTCTGCAGAGGCGGCCGCCGCGTCGGGGCGGAAGACCCAGTACGCGATGTTGAAGCCAGCAAGGGCCCAGTAGTGGGCGCTGTTCTTGAAGATGTTGCGGGCGGGCATGGTGGCGTTGCTGAAGCGGTGCACGAAGAGGGTCTCATACTCGCGCTTCAGGAAGTGCACGGATAGGAGAAGGCAGACGAGGAGTTGCAGGTCGGAGGGCTCGGGGAGGGGCTTGTCAAAGTTGAAGTAGATCAGGTTGCGGAGGGGGAAGAGGAAGAGGGCTGGGATCAGGAGGGGGCCGAGGTATTCGATGATGAAGACGGTGCGCCATGCGATCTGGGGACCTGTTCATCGAGAATAGAAATGTTAGTTTCGTGTTTCTTGAAGCTGCGGGGTTGCGGCTCTTTTTTTTTCTTCTCGATCCCATTTGCGTCGTCTCGAAGGGATGGGCGATGCGGATACGTACCGAGGTCCTTGACATGGATAACACTCGACTCCTTCAGACCAGTATCCTTGATAGTAGTGTTCTTCGCATTGGGAACCACGCTGCGGTCACTTCCCTTGGTGATGCGCAGACGGTGAATTGAGGCACCGGAAGCTTGAGCGATAGCATTGTACAGCTCCTCACCGGATGCAGTGAGAGCAACGGTGAGCTCTTTGGGGAGCTTGCGAATGGGCTTGCCTGGGTAATTTGTCAGTCAGTTATTTCTTGAAGTACTTCGCCATGTGCATGTGCTTGGCGTGTAGATAGGAGCTAGGAAAGCATACCCCGGGGCTCGACGATGAGAGTAATCTGAGACGCCATGATTGATTATGACGGAGTGTCAGCTCCAATTGATAATCTCTGGAGATTTCAGGCAGACAGGGCCAGCTGGATGAACTGAGAGAAAGTTCACCGCGGATATCGAGAAATCGCGTCTGTTGGGCTGGACGAGTCCTCAACGAGAAACTGACCTCGGCTGACGTCACGTGATATTGACACCTGAGGCGATAACATGGTCATTTGATACCCCTTGGACGAGACTACCTTGGTAGAGAGGACCCTGAGGATGATGAAGAGTCTGTGTAACTGATGATGAGTCAGATCCTAAATAGTTTGAATAAGATAGTTATCTAGTCTGATTAATATGACCGTTGAAGATTGACCCCATAGTTATGTCATCTTATGCCTTCACTACTAACTTATGGACTAAGGCGCTGCAGTAAGAGCGGAAAGCACGCGGGCCCGATTGACGCCATTTACGGGCTGACCTCTCAGCCTTTCCAAATCGTTGGCTTTTCATTTGTTGTTCTTAATATGAAGGTCCATGAGGCACCTCAGGACCAAGGCTCCGACATTGCGGCTGCAAAATGGCTGAGCTGAACAGCCCCGCCCCCAAATATTCCTTCGTCCTTGGCTTGGCTTCTTTCAGCATGGACTGTACAGAAGGAAAACTCGTACATCAGTCGGATCCGAGGACAGAAGCCAACTAAGTCACCACGATGGTCTGGTCTGGGTGATACTACCCTCGCGATCACCTTCTGTTCACTACCTATATTCAACATTCCCTGATCCATGATCTATAACCCATCGAACCCGGCCAGATCCACCAGTCTCAGCTCGGGCAAACGTGCTAGCCTGCATTACCCTGCAAGCCTGCAACGGACCAACGGTTAGTGTGGCCGAACAGAGTCGCCAATCAGCATCCCCAGAAGACAATTCCTGTCTTGTATCTGGCCCAGGCCCCCTATCTTACCCGAGCCGAATTGGGGCAGCTCCCTGTCAATCAGCCTGCATATGCATATTAATGCATCTTTGACGGTTGAATGGAATTGTATGCCTAATGGACGGAGTCTCCGTGCGACAACGTCAAGACTTTAAACCGCGAGGCCCCACGTACTCCACCCCGCCAATCACGACGAGTGGGACCTAACTGTCAGACATTCTTACGGCGAAGCCCGGGCCACTCCGCCAGGCTGCAAGCGGCGCAACCCCAAGAGATCTCAGCCGACATGCCTGTTGCAAGAGTCATCGTATTGCCGGCCTGAAAATGAGACCCTTGAATTGCTGGTGCAAATCGTCATGAAATTTTCAATGTGTGGTGCTCTCACATAATATTCAAGCCTTTCTTCATATGAAATTTGACGCACGAATGAGAGATGCCCCATTGTTCACACTGCCAAGTGGGGCATCGTCTGCCTTTTCCTTATGCTGCGCCCGAACCGCAGCTGGGTTTCCTTAGGGTTGTGGCGCTAAGATGACTGACCAGCACCGATCCAGTCAAGTCGGTAAGAACTATGGAGACACTAAATCATCTCCCGGGGACCGGGTTGGGGGTTGTTCAGCCGTACAGTACCATGTGTTCACTGGTGTTGGGGCTATCCTCAGCCAAACTTAGCGTAGAAGGAACGAGTGTTATCATATAACATACTCAATTCCCCCCTCAAATATTCTCCGCTTCTCCAAACTGTGCGCTCGTTTTTGACTATTCTCCCTGTATACCCGCCTCTATCTTTCGCCATTGTGGTTCTCGACTAGTGTGGTCTATCTTGTTGGCATCGTGAACACCTTGATTTGCTGACAACGGAGTGCACGTCGTTGCGAACTACTGTATATTTGAATTGGTATGGAAATTTCCCCCTCATTGGACTGCCAGTTATCGTAATGCAATGCGGTTACTGGCTATCTCGATTCCCCCGCACCGCATGGCAACTACTTGGGGCCTCGGCTTTTCTTTGCTTTCTTATTGAGCCTCCAAATTGACATACTGACATTGTCTTGTCCAGTCTGAGTGCCGAAGAGCGAGTTTTGAAATCTTGAAAACTGTATAATTACCGAACGACTTCATCATCCATCATGGTCCACAACAACGGCCACGCCAATGGCGCCGAGAGCCCACTCGCCCAGATCGAACAGGTCATCAAGGCATCGCTGAGACCAATGCCCACCGAGACTGGTGACGGTACTTACGTTAAGGGCAACACGACCACCGGCCTGGCTCAGGATCTGAGCCATGTCGACCTCAAGGATGTCAAGACGCTGGCCGAGGTCGCGAAGAGCGCAATTACTGGTGACCCCGTCAATGACCGGGAGTATATTATGGAGCGAGTGATCCAGGTTAGTTACCCATTGCATACCCTGAGAATTGGCATTTTCTGACATTTCACTAGCTCGCGGCAGGTTTGCCGTCTACTTCCAAGAATGGAAAGGACTTGACGAATACTTTCTTGAGTACCCTTTGGAATGATCTACAGCACCCGCCCATTTCGTTAGTCAAGCTTCTTCTAGGGTATAGAAGACAAAAACACTGACTGGATGTATAGGTATCTTGGGCGGGACTCTGCTTATCGTAAAGCAGATGGATCGGGCAATGTACGTGCTTCAAATGATATAACTAATCAAAAGGTTTACTGACATGAACTAGAATCCTTTCTGGCCCAATATTGGCGCCGCTGGTACACCTTACGCACGATCTGTCCGGCCACAGACCATGCAGCCTGGTGCTCTCCCAGAGCCAGAGACCCTTTTCGACAGCCTCCTCGCTCGGAAGGAGTTCAAAGAACACCCCAACAAGATTTCCAGTGTACTTTTCTATCTTGCCTCTATCATCATTCATGGTATGTGACCTATAGTGGTTGGAATCTGTCTCGCTGAGCATCACTGACCAGTAACAGATCTCTTCCAAACGGACCCCAGAGATCAAACAGTATCTTTGACTTCGTCTTACCTGGACCTGGCTCCACTTTACGGAAACAATCAAGAGGAGCAAAACGCCGTCCGAACATTCAAGGATGGAAAACTCAAGCCAGATTGCTTTTCCACTAAGCGTATTCTGGGATTCCCGCCTGGTGTCGGTGTCATGCTGATTATGTTCAATCGTTTCCACAACTACGTCGCCGAGCAACTTGCTCAGATCAACGAAGGTGGCCGATTTACCAAGCCAGATGAGTCGAACACCAAAGCTTATGCCACCTGGGACAACGACCTTTTCCAAACCGCGCGTCTGGTTACTTGCGGTCTCTATGTCAACATTATCCTGAAGGACTACGTTCGGACCATTCTAAACCTGAACAGGACTGACAGTACTTGGAGCTTGGATCCTCGCGCCGAGATGAAGGATGGCCTCCTCAGTGATGCCGCTAAGCAGGCTACTGGAAACCAAGTCTCGGCTGAATTTAACCTCGTCTACCGCTGGCACTCGTGTATTTCTGCTCGCGACCAGAAATGGTCTGAGGACCTGTATAAGGAAATATTTGTGGGTCAAGATCCAGACAAGATTTCCCTTCAACAGTTCACCATGGGTCTTGGAAAATGGGAGGCGAAGCTCCCAGAGGATCCCGTGGAGCGTCCCTTTGCCAAGTTACAGCGTCAGGCTGATGGTCGCTACAATGACGATGATTTGGCCAAGATTTTCGAAGAGAGTGTGGAAGACGTTGCTGGAGCGTTTGGCGCTTCGAACGTCCCAACTGTCTTCCGTACGATCGAGGTCCTCGGCATCAAGCAGGCGCGTTCTTGGAACCTGGCCACGCTCAATGAGTTCCGCTCGTTCTTTAGCTTGCAGCCTTACAAGACCTTTGAAGAGATCAACTCCGATCCTTACATTGCCGATCAGCTCAGAAATCTCTATGATCACCCAGATCTGGTCGAGCTCTACCCGGGCCTGATTGTTGAAGATGCCAAAGACCCAATGCTTCCAGGCAGTGGACTGTGTGCAAACTACACTACCTCCCGAGCCATTCTCTCGGATGCAGTTACGCTTGTTCGTGGTGACCGCTTCTATACCGTTGACTACACGCCCAAGCACCTGACAAACTGGGCCTATAACGAAATCAACTACGATACGTCCGTTGATGAGGGTGCAGTCTTCTACAAGCTGGTTCTGAGAGCCTTCCCCAACCATTTCCAAGGAAACTCGGCCTACGCACACTTCCCATTCGTCGTGCCTCACGAGAACAAGAAGATCATGACTAGCCTCGGCAGAGCTGCAGTATACAGCTACGATAAGCCCACTTACAAGGCTCCGCCTCGAATGATCAGCTCCCACGCTGCTTGCATGTCTATTCTCGCGGACAAGGAGACCTTCGGTGTGACTTGGGGCAAGAAGCTGGAGTTCATCTTGAGCCGCGATGGCCATTCGTATGGCGGTGACTTTATGTTGTCTGGTGATCGTCAACCAAATGTCGAGTCCCGCAAGATGATTGGCAATGCTCTATACCGGGACAAGTGGAAGTCCGAGGTCCGCTCGTTCTACGAGGAAATCACCTTGCAGCTCTTGCAAAGGAAATCCTACAAGATCGCTGGCGTGAACCAGGTTGACATCGTCCGGGATGTGTCCAACCTTGCTCAGATCCACTTCTGTGCCCATATCTTCTCCCTCTCGTTGAAGACCGACTCAAACCCTCGTGGTGTCTTTACCGAGCAGGAGTTGTATCAAATCATGGCCTTGGTTTTCACCTGCATCTTCTACGATGTCGAGGTTACCAAGTCCTTCCAGCTTGAGCAGGCCTCTCGCAAGGTTGCCCAGCAGCTGGGTGAGCTGGTCATGGCGAATGTCGAGCTCGTGAACAAGTCTGGATTCATTGCCGATATTGTGAATCGTCTTCACCGTCACGATTCCCTGACCGATTATGGTGTTCACATGATCCAGCGATTGTTGGATAGTGGGCTGCCACCGAAGGAGATTGTTTGGACGCACATTCTCCCGTCGGCAAGTTCCATGGTCGCGAATCAGGCTCAGTTGTTCATCCAGTGCTTGGACTTCTACCTGGAGCCGGAGAATGCGCACCACCTTGCTGAGATTCAGCGCCTCTCAAGGGAAGATACTCCGGAATCTGAGGAGCTATTGCTGCGATAGTAAGTGGATCCATCCTTTCTATTATTCCCCCTCTCCGAGTACTTTACAAGTGATACTAACTTTTTAACAGCTTCATGGAAGGAGGCCGAATTCGCTCGTCAGTTGCACTGCCACGCGAAGTCGTAAAGCCAACCGTCATCGACGACAATGGCGAGAAGATCACCCTGAAAGCCGGCCAAGAGATCTTCGTCAACCTGGTAAGTCCATTCACTCCCCATACCCGAGAAGAACATGCCATCTAACGATTCACCCACTATCTAGGTTGCCGCAAGCCACGATCCCAAGGCATGGCCAGACCCGGAACAAGTTCGCCTGGACCGTGACCTGAGCCAGTACTCCCACTTTGGCTTTGGTCCCCATCAATGTCTCGGCCTCGGCGTGTGCCAGGTAGCATTGCCCACTATGCTGCGTGTTGTCGGACAATTGGAGAATCTTCGTCGTGCTCCTGGACCGCAGGGCCAGTTGAAGAAACTCCCTGCCTTGGGAGGGTTGACTATGTATATGGATGCTGAGCATAGTATGATCTCGCCGTACCCTTCGACGATGAAGATCCAGTGGGATGGGGAGTTGCCCAAGATGGCGGGTAAATAAGTTTTTTGACCTTTTTTATGTAAATCATGGCCGAATGAATTCATCTTTTCTTCACCTTTGATACGTGTAGAATAGAAGATAGCCTCATTATCTCATATAAAAAACTACAAAATATGTGATAACTGCGATTTAGGCCTCGAACCTAAGAAATATCCTGCCTGTCACGAACAACAAAAATAAGGGAAAGCTGTATTCACTGTGAAAGAGGCGTAAACTGAGTCTCCCAGATGACCTCGGCAAAATCCTTCATGTCTGAATGCGTGATTACCAGGTCCTTTGCATTAGGCTCAGTTGCCGTAGGCTTGAGAAAAATATCCTCAAAAGGCAGTGCGAAGCTCCCTGAGATCACAGGCTCTTGTCCAGGCTTTCGGATAGCCGTCATGGTTTGTTCAACCCGGAGCACTCCCTGCTTCGAGCGTGTCTCCTGGGTTGAGGGCGTAAAGCTCCATTGTTCCAAAACCACTCTGCCTGGTTTCCTTGGCTGAACCGAGATGCTCACGGCGACCTTCACATCCCCCTTCGACTCCTTCAGCCAGAATCTCATATCGGTTTCAAGGTGAGTTCTCGTTTCTGTAAATACCACCTCCACGACCATCGAGGGCCAATATCTGTTGCGATCGGCGCCGTGCCACCGCGGAACCCAGGAGGCATCGGGAGCCTTGCCTTTCGAGCCTCCACGCACTTTGACTGAGACACCGCTGGGAAGATCGCGCCGCATTTGCATGGAATCTCTCCACGAATTAACGAGGTTGGCAAACTCAGAAGCCGCTTCTCCATGCATGGGAGACGCCATCTTGAGCGTGAGGATGTAGTGTCTGAAATCGTAGCTCGAGAACTTTGCGGAGGTGTTTTTGAGTTGAGCCGCGAGATTTTGAAATTCGTGGGGATGAACGTTGTAAAAGATGAGGCAATCACTGATGAAGTCTGGGGAGGTTGGATCTCGAGAAAACTGATTCTCTATTATATCCAGGCATTTCGACAGTCCTTGATACTCGAATTTGGGTGTTTTAGCTGGGAGGCCTCCCAAGGCATCATCACGATCTCCTGGGGTCATTGTGATGCCTAATTTTTTAGAACTACCTTCAAAGTATTATGCCTGTGGAAAAGAGCTAGGATCACCGTCGCGTGGTTGAATGAGCTACGAAGGGTACCTAGCCTACGCCAGGCAGTAGGCAGGGATCGGCTACTGGTACGTCCCGTGGGCCCTGCGATGACCAAATATGTAGTAATCGCCCGTCAACCACCTTCCAGTAAATTATTTACAGCCCCTATTGAAGAACATTTGTATTATCCATCGATCTTTGATCACCCTTGCTTCAGATGGGTATAGACTGTAGAGCAAGATTGGTGGAAGGCGAGCTACTAGTTGAGATAGGCTAGGTGAGGTCAATCGCACGCCAACTCATGCTTTAGCATGACACACAACTCCATTTTTGGATATAGTGAAAAACAAGTTCACCGGATCCTGAACATCTAGACTAGAGAAACAGTTTTATAATATAAATATATATGCTTTAATTTCCCCTTTTATAGAAGATCTTTCTACATGTCTTTTGAACAGTCTTTCTTAGTAGGAATTGTGAAGATACCTAGGTACTCGATGTACCTTTTATCTACCATATCCGAAAATAGAATAGTTTGTCGTGCGAAAGCACAAGTTAGCGTGCGCCTTAGCCTTGACATATGGTAGCGTTCCATACCTTCCAATATGTCAACATGTCAATTTCACATTGTCGCTCTGGTATTGAAAAAAAATGTCCGGAAAAATGTTAGAAGAGAGTCATAGCTTATACCCTTCACCCTCTACAACTTCAAAGTTGGGATGCCATAGATAAAACGAGTCAAAAACTATACACCGTATAGTTATTGAATCAGACGTTAATGCCTTGGCCCTGACAGGCTGACCGCCTCGGCGGGGAACTGGCGCTGGGCCACTCTCCGCCCAGCTTTGGTGTGTTCTTCTGCCGGCAGAACGAGCTTTGACGCTGGGCGCTGGCGTTTGGTTCTGGCTCGGGCTCGCTTCACGCTCATTCTTCCAGCTTCCAGCCTTTGGAAACCGTCTTTCATATCTCCTCCCATCTCTCCCTCCCCATCATTCTCCTTTTCTCCATCACTCTCATACCTTGACAACTTTAACCATTTTCCGTCAACACCGTCCGGGTAAACGTCCTGCACCGTTTTCCCTGACCGTTTGACTTCTCTCTACCCGCCGTGATCTCACCCATCCTGCGTCGATCGTCGAGCTGTCAGTAACCTCAGCTCCCGGCACCCATCAAGTGGACGATCAACTCCCGTGGTTGATTCCTTGCGTCAAAATCACTCGTGATACCGAACCGTCACCCCCGAATTTCTTTCTTTATCACTTGAGACTCGATTTTCGTGCGGCAGGAGAGGAGAACTAAAACGTCATAAGGCATCCTCGCGCCTTCTCCGCGTACCCGGTCGTCACGACCTCCCCACTTCACCTCTAGGAGACTTCTCTCTCCTGGAATTTTTCAACCTCCTCATGGTTGGCTGCTTCACCGATCGTCAACATGGGGAGAATTAAGAAGGTGGCTAGCCAAAAGCATGAGGCTACAATTGTAAGTCCCCATCGACACTCATGTTAGTCACTGCTATATCGTACTGACTAAAAATTTTTCCTTCTTGCTACAGTCGCCTTTCCTGGGAGAATTCATCGGCCGTGCGACTAGTCTTCCCGTTCCAGAGCTTCCTTCGCTCCTAATCACATTCCCTCGGCTATGGCCTTTCCCCCGCGGCGATCTATACCACTGGATCAACGTCTTGGACCGCTTCGATGAGATTCTGGCCTCCGTTATCGACAAATATTTCCTTAACATCGGCCCGCAGACACAATCGTTCGGTCGAAGCGTTCTGGAGGAGTCATATGCCGCCGACCCAACGAAGACACCGGCAGAGGGCATTGATGCCAAGCTGAATGCTTTGGGATATGGGCCCGATGGAGACCGACAGTTGGCGGAGGCAATTCTAGAGTTCTCGCGTGTGCTGCTCGAGAAATGCGGCAATCGAAGTCTTTACAGCAGCAGTGAACGTTTGGGTGACCTCTTGAACACTACCTCGCTGTCCCTCCTCCAAGCGACTCTACGCCTGTCCCTTTGTCTGGCTCAACGGTATCACTCCCGCCAACGCGGCTCTCACCAGCAGACTCTATTGGCCACTCATTACAACATCGATTTGGAGAAACTCCAAAAAATTGCTGCGCCTTTCCCACGCCCGTTAGTCGCGGGCAAAACGCCATTTGCTGCAACTCCCGCTGTCTCCGGCATGGGAACGGAAAATGCTGTCCAAACCAAACTCAATGCCAATGAGTTCGCCTCGCTGGTTCGTGACGATGAAGGCTGGGAAGAATGGGGTAGCGTTCGTGTTCTCTACTACCCTTCTGGCCCCTCTGAGCAGACTCGAACGGCCTCCGAGTTTGGACAGGTAGACACCATCCCTCATGCGCCGACCACGCCGACCCCTCTCCGGCGTAGTGCCACACATCCTACTCCGCGCCCAAGCCGCGCCTCTAATGTGGAAGAATCTCCCACAGTCGCGCCTAATACCGTTGGGAAACCGGATGAACCGTCTCGCAGTGGGAAAGTCCTAGACCTGCCATTCTCGAAGGTTTCCTCCAGCAAAGCCGAGGATCTCCTTGCCACGAACCTCCCTCATCTGCCTTTGGAGTCAAAGTACGAGCTTCTTCATAAGGTTCGTGTTGCGCAGGCATTGACCGACTCGCGTGCCGCCCGTGAACAGATACTTGCCATTCGGATCCTGGCAGTGACGAACCTCGCCTACGTTAATACCGAAGCCACATTCCAACAGAAGGTCCTTCAATATGACATGGAACAATCCAAGCGTCTACAATTGACCTACCAGTTGGCTGAACTTGTTCATCTAGGTGCTAGTGGTGACCTTGAAGTATCAAGAACGGCGCAGGCCTTGGCTCTCCAGGCGCTTGATGCGCTTGCCAAACACAAAGCACGCGCTAATGACGTCTGTGCTGCTATGAGTGTCAACGTCAACCACGGTGTTCTGATGTTCCTAACCCGCAAGGTCGTCAATGAACTAGGTGCTGAGGAGGGTAACACGAACGATCCTTACCATGATGAATGGAGAGATGCTCTGCTTGCTCTTTTGCGCACGCTTCCCAGCTCAAGCTCCCGAACTCCAGAGACTCTCGTCGCTGCGGGTCTTATTCCTCTGTTTGTGGACATCCTTAATCTCCGAACAGAGAAAGCTCGCCGAGTTTACTCTCGGGTCATGGAATTCCTTGACACCTTTGTCCATGCTGTCCGGGATGCACTGGGTACTTTGACTACGGCTAAGGGCTTCGATGCTATCTCCGATTTGATCGACTACGAGACCAAGACTGCATTCGAGAAGGTCTCTCGTGGAGATGGATTTCCCGCACAGTACAAGAACCCATCCATTGATTACCAGATCCCCTATTTCCAACAGCAGACCTTGCGTTGGATGTTCCGCTTTGTTAACCACATCATGCAGCACAACGGTGGTGGCTTTGACCGCGTGCTGCGGAATCTCATCGACTCTCCTCAGCTGCTGACCTCCCTGCGGCTGGTCTTTGAGAACGCTCGAATCTTCGGGTCGCACGTTTGGAGCAATGCTGTGAATATTCTTAGCAGCTTCATCCACAACGAGCCAACGAGCTACGCTGTCATCGCTGAAGCTGGTCTCAGTCGAAGTCTGCTGGCCGCCGTCATGGGTCGAGAGCTCCAGGCCAAGGAAAAGCCGCCTGCCGTGGAACCTCAGGATGCGGAACCCCAGGAAGGCGAGTCTTCCGCTCAAGCGCCTACTGCTGTGCC
The DNA here is from genome assembly GCF_028828155.1 of Penicillium subrubescens. NCBI lineage: Eukaryota > Fungi > Ascomycota > Eurotiomycetes > Eurotiales > Aspergillaceae > Penicillium > Penicillium subrubescens. The sequence continues at coordinate 397,681 of NW_026643160.1, read as the reverse complement.
TCCTTCCCCTGTGGAGGAAAAGAAGAAGGACCGGGAATACGTTCTTGCCAGGTCCAAGGGCTCTCCTCTTGCACCAGGTATTATCGCAGCCGCCGATGCCCTTGCTTGCATTCCCTCAGCATTCGGCGCTATCTGCTTGAACTCCTCAGGGTTGGACCTCTTCCAGTCTTCTGATGCCCTCGAGAGCTTCTTCGAGATTTTCGAGAACCCCGAACACGTCAAGTGCTTGAAGGATGATCCCAACTTGGTTCGTTCTCTTGGTACAACTTTTGATGAACTTGTTCGTCACCACCCAGCCCTGAAGACCTCTATCATGACTGCCGTTCTTGTAATGGCTGCTCGTGTGAACCTTCTCGGCAAGGTCAAGGCTTGGGAGTTGGGAATGGGCTCCAAGCTCTGGCAAGAGGATGCTGATGGTCAAGTTGTCCTTTCTGGATATGTCTTTTCTCTGTTCCGTGAGATCGGTACTCCTGACGATGCTTCAACGGAAGCCCTGGCGGCTGTTGGCGCTCCCTACCTGAATGCTCATTCCCTTCCAAATGGCGGGAAGCTTGTTCTGGGTGATGTCAATCAGCTACTCCCGTCCCCACAGGCTGGCTTCGAGCCGAAAGACAAGGATGAGCATGGTCTCACTGTCACAGACTATCTCTTCCCCGCCATTCGATTCCTGGGCGCCTTTTTCGAGAACCAGCCGAATTGCGCTTCCTTCATTCTCGCTGGTGGAGCAGAATTCATTCTGGACTATGCTACCCTTCAAAGCTTGCCATTTGATTTCCATAACACGGAGGCTAACCAAGAACTTACGGTTCTGGTGCATATGCTTGCTGAGACGAAGCCGCACCTGATCCTACCATCTATAATGCAACGTGCCCAGTCGGCAGTCGACAACCTTGAGGCCTTTTGGACTGCACCCAAAGAGTCCGGGTTCTTCACGCCGTTGGTCAAGCCGATTGACTCGAAGGCGCCGGCACCAGAGCCCACCCCCGCTGTCAATCATGGCACGTTCTTCGTCAAGCATATGAATGCCGTTCTGGTGCTCACAGACCTGCTGCGCGAGATCTATGCTATGCCTCTGTATCAGACGCGATCTACGACACTGAACTATCCTTTCAGCCAGGTCGTCCTTGCAGACAAGTATGCTGCCCTGGTTGCTTCCCTTGGTAACCTTCACGCTGCCTGCGTCTGGGAAGAGATCATACTCGAGAAAAACATCCCCGAGAAATGGCTCCAGGCCATCAAAAATCCTGCGGACAAGACCGGCGTCAATCCTGCGACTGGAGCTAACCAGGCGAACTCATCTGAGGCCCCTGCTATCTCCGGAACACAGGCGGAAGGCTCAGGTGCAACTGAGGCTAGCCAGGCCCCCGCCGCAGAAGAGCCCGAAAGTGAGGAGAGCAAGGCGGCGACCGAGCGGAGCGCTGCTTTCAAGAATGTTCAAACCCTCCGTTATCTTTTGAGCTCCCTGCCTAGCTCAATTACCGGCTTCTTCCACAATCTGGGCCTGGGTCTTATCACCCGAAAGCGTATGGAGAACAGCCATACCGCGAGGCAGAACTCGAACATGGTGGCTGATGCTATTGCTGATGCCGTGTTGCGCCAGCTTCAATTTGGCCCCGCCAATTCGTGTGACAGCTCAAAGCATCGTTTCGCCTACCTTATTGTCATTCTTTCCTCGTTCTCGCATCTGCTCTACGAGGTCACTCCCGAACGTCCCTCAAATAACTACCTCACCCTCGTTCTCCTTGCATTCAAGCGAAACAATGGATTAAAGGTATTGAAGGAAATTTGCGATGTCTTCATGCGAGAAGTCAAGGCTCTCGAGCCAGTCCAAAATGATCCCGAGAAGTCCAACAAAGAATTGGCTGATCGACTCACTTCCGCCTACGGTGGTATCAAGATTATCCTTGCGCTGTTCTCTGAACTCGCCTCTGGCAAGAATATCATGGAGTCCAACCAGACACAAGCCCTCGCAAGTCACCATGATCGTGATCGTGATCGCCATGAATACTTCCAGGCCGGCCAGTTCATCGTCGACCTTCGCATGGAAATCCTTCCCATAGCCCAGGACATGTGGAACTCGGAGTTTGCGACTCAGTCTTCAAGCAAGATTGTCAAGTGCTTGGTTGACATTCTTCGATCATCGCTGGACGGAGAGCATGAGCAAGGCGCCGCACACAAGTCGGATGTCGCTCCTGCTGTCACGGAGGCTGTCAAGAAGCCCTTCATGATCAACAAGGACAGACTGGCAACTCTGACCGGAAAGGGTTTCGAAGACGCTGAGCTGAACCACGAGGCGTTGTACCGCTGCAACAACAATGCCAATTATGCAGAGGAATACTGCAATGCTCGAACCTTCCTCCGATCTCCTCCCAGAGTTCCTCCTGGCCATGGTGATGTTCAGACTGGACCTCCCGAGGCTGCCTCTGGTGCCGATGGTCCTGAAGACGGTGGTCTCGGGGACGTCACGCCTCTCGACCGGGGAATGTTGGACCAGGGCGGCCTTGCCATGCTCTTGGCTCAGGCAGGACGTCCTGTGTCCGATTCTATGAACGATGACGACGACTCTAGTGCCATGCGCGATGGCCTGGCCCGTGCAATCTCCAATGTTCTGAACGACGAAGCGGGTATGCTTCGTGGTGAAGACGGGCCTCTTTTCCTCACCGAACGTGAGCGCCAGCGCCAGCGCCGTCGAGCCCAGGCAAACGCTGAGTCTGCCGACCAGCAGTCCTCGAGCGCCAGTCAACCCCAGAGGGAGGACCAGAGGGAAGAGCCAGTCGAACGACGCCAGCTGGTTACTATCGAGGACCTGAACGCGGAGAGAGAAAAGGTTCGAGCTAATCTCATTGAGCGATCCTTGGATGTTCTGAACGAGCACCATGACGTGTCGTTCGAGCTCGCCGATTTGATTAGCTCTGCGATCAAGAATCACCCTGAGCCTGAAAGCTTCCGACGTGATATCGGTGAAACTCTTGTTCAGTCACTCGTTTCCTTGCAGATGGAGAACTTCCAGACCGCTGGCAAGAAGGTCGCTGCCTATGCGCACATTCTTGCTTTGGTACTCCAAGATTCGAAAATGTACACTGCGACTCTGGAAGAGCTGAAGGATTGCTTCTCGACGTTCCTGAGCTTCATCAAGCTCCCCACCCCCGAGAAGTCTGCGGGTGAAACCTTCCCTTGGATCGGCCCTGTTTTGCTCATCCTCGAGAAGTTGTTGTCTGATGATTGTCAACCACCGCAAATCACTTGGTCTCCGCCTAGCCTTGAGGATCCTCAAGGTGGTAATTACGGCCCCGCTCACCTTGCTGAGCCCCTTGTGTCTCTCGACCAGAAAACGGAGTTGTTTGAGGCTTTGGTGGAGATTTTGCCTCGAATTGGCAAGGATGATGGTCTCGCGCTCTCCATTTGCCGAATGCTGGTCATTCTTACCCGCCAGCGAAGCATCGCCGTCCGTTTCGCGCCCAAGCGGAACTTGCAACGTCTCTTCCTCATGGTCAAGCAATTGTCCAATGCATCCAACGAGAAGCTTCAAAGTGCCTTCATGTTGATCTTGCGACACATCGTCGAAGACGAAGCTACGATTCGACAGATCATGACCGCGGAGATCGTGGGCAATTTCGAGAGCAAGCCTTCTCGCCAGATCGACGCAGCCGGCTATGTGCGACAAATGTATCATCTTGTTCTCAGGAATCCCGAAATCTTTGTGGAGGTCTCCAACGAGAAGTTGCGCTTGGTCAGGTATGACGCTGGCCATCGCACGCAAGCTCTCGCATTGAAGGAAGACCGTAACGCTCGCCAGCGTCAAGACAAGGAGGACAAGATTCAAGAGCCATCCGCGGCCGAAGCATCTTCGACTGCAGAGGACAAGGAGAAGGAGAAGGACAAGGCTGCCGAAATGAAGCCTCCTGTTGTGGAGAACCCAGATGGTGTTATTCACTACCTGCTCTCTGAGCTCCTGTCTTACAAGGATGTGGATGACAAGGAAACTCCAACGGCTGAATCCACTGAACAACCCGCTCAGGACCAGTCCGAGCTCCCAACCGATGTCGAGATGGCCGTGGATGAGCCCACTCCGTCGGTGACCAGCAGTGCTGATGCTCAGACTAGTCGTGCCCCCAAGAAGGGTGAGAAGCCGTCATTCGACGCCAAGGATCACCCGATCTACATCTACCGATGCTTCCTCCTTCAATGCCTGACTGAGCTTCTTGGCTCCTACACTCGCGCCAAGGTCGAGTTTATCAACTTCTCTCGCAAAGCCGATCCTCTCGCTAGCACTCCTTCCAAGCCTCGATCTGGCATTCTCAATTACATGTTGAACGCGCTGGTTCCCCTTGGTACCATGGAACATGATGAATCGTTGGCTTTCAAGAAGCGCAACATCACCTCCTCCTGGACCATGCAGGCACTCGTGGCACTTTGCACCAAAACCTACGAACTGCCTGGAAGACGCCGCAACGAACCGAAACCAACGGAGGAAGATGAACCCGAAGTTGCCTTCGTCCGCCGCTTTGTCTTGGAGCATGCTCTGCGGTCCTTCAAGGAAGCTAATGCCTCAACGGATCCCCTGGACGTCAAATATTCCAAGCTCATGTCCTTGGCCGACCTGTTTGATAAGATGCTCAGTGGGTATTCTTTCTCACAGGATGCTGGGTTCCCCAACTCGGCAAGACAAATCGCCAAAGCCATGTTTGAGAAACATTTCATTCCTGCGTTGACCGCCTCGGTTGCCGAGATTGACTTGAACTTCCCTTCTTCTAAGCGGGTTATTAAGTATATCCTGCGCCCAATCAACAAGCTCACGCAAACGGCTGTGATGCTTAGTGACAACGGGGAGATTTCTACTGCCAGCTCTGGTGAAACCGAGGATGATGAAATCTCGTCCGCCACCTCCGTCTCGGATATGGAAGACGAGCGGGAGGAAACTCCTGATCTTTTCCGCCATTCCACCCTTGGCATGCTGGAGCCCCGCCACGAGGAGGAAACCAGCTCCGAGGAATCCGAGGGCGAAGACGATGAAATGTACGATGATGAATATGACGATGAGATGGACTACGATGAGGATGTCCCTGAGGATGACGGTGAAGTCGTCAGCGATGAAGAAGATATGGGCCCCATCGAAGGTCTCCCCGGCGATGCAGTCGAAGTCATCATCGATGATGAGGACGATGAAGACGATGACGACGACGACGAGGATGACGACGACGACCTTGATGACCACTCGGAAATGGAGGAAGATGATGACATCTACGCTGGAGAAATTACAGGCGATCGCGACAATGAGAGCCTTGACGACGGCGAAGATGATGAGTGGGAAAGCGACGAGATCACCGAAGATGAAGAAGAGGCCGAGATGATGAACCAGTTCGAAGATGAGCTGGCTGACATGCGTCAAGCCAACCGGTCCGGCGATGCACACAATCGCATTGACGAGCTATTCCGTGCTCTCAACCAGGCTACTGGTGACGATGATCTTCACGACCATGGTCTGGGCGGTGATATCCACGATGAAATCCTTGATGATCTGAACGAGGAAGGTGGTGCGTCATTATCCTGTTCCTTCCTACACCCCCTCTTTGCTAATCCACGAAACGTAGAAGAGGACGAGATGGACGAGCTTGAGGAAGAAGCTGACGATTACGATGAATACGACATGGATCATGGGTCTGAAGGCGACATGGAAGGTAAGCCAAACACTATTCTCTGACTTGTGCTCACTGTATAATCTCGAGCTAACTGATACTGATTTACTAGATGACGACCTTTTGGAGCCTTGGGGCTGGGAGGGCGATGAGGCCCCGCCACCTCGACACCATCATCACCGTATGCGCGGTGGTCCACCCTCCGCCTGGGCTGCTGTCACTGAAATCATGCCTGGTCGCCATGGTGGTCTCGTTCCGATTCAGCCCTTCCACCGGGTTCACAGAAACCAGGTGCCTTCTCGCGGTAACGACGATGGCACCAACCCTCTCCTTGTCCGAGACGACCGTGCTGCCGATGCTGCTGCTCATCTGCGGGCGCCCGGTGCGGATATGTTTGCGGACTGGGCTCAAATGGAAGGCGGCGGCAACCGTTTCGTTCAATTGGACAGTCCTATGGGCTTCATGAATGCTATCATGGCCGCCATCGGTGGAGGCCCACAGCCCCCGGAATGGGAGTTGTTTCTCGTGCAGATGGTATCCACGTCCACGTTGACCGGCGATCAATCCTGCCTAACCGTCTTAGCGACTTGTTCGCCAGCGCTCAGCAACAGACGTCGCAATCGCGCCGCAATGATCCCCACAATGCAGTCAAATTCAACTTGTCGACGACTAGGAATCGTTGGCAGGAAGAAGCTCGTATTCTCTTCAGCGGCACCTATTCAGAGAAGAGCATGCGTGTCATCAACTCATTGCTGAAGGTCATGGTCCCTCCCGCCATCGAAGAGGAGAAGCTGCGCAAGAAGCAGCTCGAAGAAGAGAGGAAGCGTGCCGAACAGGAGCGGGCTGAGAAGGAACGCAAGGAGCAGGCCGCTCGTGAAGAAGAAGAGCGCGAGCGCAAGCGCAAGGAAGAAGAGGAGAATGCGCGCCGCCAGGCTGAGAGAGAACAGCAGGAAGCTGAGCGCCAAGCTGCTGGAATCGCTGAGCCCATGGAAGACATTCAGCAAACCGATACCGCAGCTGAAGCTGCCAGCGCTGCCCAGCCTGAAGCTGCCCCTGCCGAGCCAGTCCAACGTGTTCACACTACCATTCGCGGTCGCCAGCTTGATATCACTGGTCTGGAGATCGACCCAGAGTACCTGGAGGCGTTGCCAGAGGAGCTCCGGGAAGAGGTGATCATGCAACAACTTGCCGAGCAGCGATCTCAGGCTGCTGCCGCCGGCGAGGAGCCCACTGAGATCAACCAGGAATTCCTGGAAGCCTTGCCCGCAGAGATCCGCGACGAATTGCTGCAACAAGAAGCGGCTGATCGGCGCCGACGGGAACGTGAAACTGCACGCCGTCAAGCTAATACTGGTGGTGCCCCGCCTCGCGCCGAGGAAATGGATGCTGCTAGTTTCCTCGCCACCCTCGACCCTTCTTTGCGCCAAGCTGTTCTGGCAGACCAGCCCGAGGATGTACTTGCAACCTTGGGTCCCGAGTACCTGTCTGAAGCTCGGGCATTGGGTGGCCGCCGAATTGCCCAATTTGGTGACATTACCGCAGCTGGAATGGAGCATCGCCCTCGAGGCGGCGAGGCTGCTGGCGATCTGGAGGCTAAGAAGAACCAGAGACGACCGGTTGTTCAAATGCTGGACAAGGCTGGTGTTGCAACTCTGCTTCGCCTGATGTTCATGCCTCTCCAGGGTAACGCACGTCATTTGCTCAACGACATTCTGCACAACGTTTGTGAGAACCGCCAGAACAGAAGCGAGGTTATCAGCCTGATTCTGTCCGTTTTGCAAGATGGCAGCGTTGATTCTTCCGCTATCGAGCGAAGTTTCTCGCACTTGTCTCTCCGCGCAAAGGCTCCTGGTGCTCAGAAGACTCCCCAGTCTACTAAGCGCAATATCTCCCTGCAGACATCCTCAAGTATCAGCAGCGAGGTTACTCCGATCATGGTGGTACAGCAATGCTTGGCTACGCTTTCCTTCCTCTCTCAGTTCAATCCTCATATCCCTTGGTTCTTCCTGACCGAGCATGATTCGGCTTCAGCTCTCAAGCTGAAGGCCTTGCGCAAGGGTAAGGGCAAGGAGAACCGTGCCAACAAGTTCGCGCTCAACGCGTTGCTTTCTCTCCTGGATCGCAAGTTGATCATGGATAGCCCGAACTGTATGGAGCAGCTGTCTAATCTGCTGAGCACCATCACCCAGCCGCTTACTGTCCTCCTCCGCCGGGAGAAGGAGAAGCAAGATGAGCAAGACAAGGGCAAGAAACCCGAGGGTGCCCCAGCTGAGGCGGCGGTTGAACAGCCACCTGCCGAAGCTACCGAGCCTAGTGCCGATACTACTATGACCGACGCTCCTCTGCCCACCGTTGAGAATGCTGAGGATCAAGGTACCACTGCTGAGAGTGAGGAGCCTAAGGGTGACAAGAAGCCTGGCGATGAGCAACCGGCTGAAGAGAAGCGCAAGCGCCGATCCATTGAGCCTCCTGTCGTTCCTGACCACAATTTCCGATTGGTTGTCCACATCCTTGCAGCTCGTGAATGCAATGGAAAGACTTTCCGTGACACTTTGTCCACCATCAACAACCTGTCGGTTATCCCTGGAGCTCGGGATGTCATTGGTGAAGAGCTCGTTGCTCAAGCGCAGACTCTTAGCGACACCATCCTGGCTGATCTTGGAGAACTTCTTCCCCATATTCACCAGGCCAAGACTGGTACCGATATGCAAGGTCTGGCTCTGGCGAAGTTCTCCCCAGCCAGCTCCGATCAGGCCAAATTGCTCCGTATCCTCACGGCCCTCGACTATCTCTTCGATCCTTCCCGCATTGACAAGTCCAAGGTCCCAGAACCTGAGGCTGCGCCCAAGGAGGATGTGCTCAAGAGACTCTATGAGAGTGCTACTTTCGGCCCCCTGTGGACCAAGTTGAGCGATTGCTTGACTGTCATTCGACAAAAGGAGAACATGCTGAACGTGGCTACCATCCTCCTGCCGTTGATCGAAGCATTGATGGTTGTCTGCAAGAACACCACCCTCAAGGATCAGCCTCTTTCTCGTGGTAGTCGCGAGCTATCTGTCAATAGTTCTTCGGCCGATGCTGGTCTGAGCATGGAGAATCTCTTCTTCAAGTTTACCGAAGAGCACCGCAAAATACTCAATGAGCTTGTCGGCCAGAACCCTAGGCTGATGAGTGGCACTTTCTCTCTGCTTGTGAAGAACCCCAAGGTTCTTGAGTTTGACAACAAGCGCAACTACTTCACTCGTCGTGTGCACTCTCGTGGTGCGGAGCCTCGCCACGCCCATGCTCCTCTTCAGCTTTCTGTTCGCCGAGACCAGGTCTTCCTTGACTCGTTCAAGTCTCTGTACTTCAAGAGTGCAGATGAGCTCAAGTATGGCAAGCTGAACGTGCGATTCCATGGAGAAGAAGGTGTGGACGCCGGCGGTGTGACCCGTGAATGGTTCCAGGTCCTCGCTCGTGGCATGTTCAACCCCAATTATGCACTCTTCATCCCCGTTGCCGCCGACCGGACTACATTCCACCCCAACCGTCTCAGTGGTGTCAATTCCGAGCATTTGATGTTCTTCAAATTCATTGGACGGATCATCGGCAAGGCCTTGTACGAGGGTCGCGTTCTGGACTGCCACTTCTCCCGTGCTGTCTACAAGTGCATTCTCGGACGCACCGTGTCTATCAAGGACATGGAGACGCTGGATCTGGACTACTACAAGTCCCTGCTTTGGATGCTGGAGAATGACATTACCGACATCATCACCGAGAACTTTGCCATCGAGACTGATGCCTTTGGCGAGAAGCAGGTAATCGACCTGATCCCCGATGGTCGCAACATTCCAGTCACCCAGGAGAACAAGGAGGAGTACATCCAGCGCGTGGTCGAGTACCGCCTGGTAGAGTCTGTGCGGGAGCAGCTTGACAATTTCTTGAAGGGCTTCCACGAGATTATCCCTCCAGACTTGATTTCCATCTTCAACGAGCAGGAACTGGAGCTTCTGATCTCCGGTCTGCCCGACATTGATGTGGACGAGTGGAAGAACAACACCGAGTACCACAATTACTCCGCCTCGTCCTCGCAAATCCAGTGGTTCTGGCGTGCTGTTCGCTCCTTTGATAAGGAAGAGCGTGCCAAGCTGCTTCAGTTCGTCACCGGTACCTCCAAGGTCCCTCTTAACGGTTTCAAGGAGCTTGAGGGTATGAATGGTGTGAGCAAGTTCAACATCCATCGCGACTATGGCAACAAGGATCGCCTGCCTAGCGCGCACACATGCTTCAACCGTAAGTTTTTTACCCCTTCCCTTTGAATCATCGATTACGATACTAATGTTGTTCACAGAGCTTGATCTTCCAGAATATGAAAGCTATGAAGATCTCCGCCAGCGCCTCTACACCGCGGTGACAGCTGGTAGCGAGTACTTCGGTTTCGCATAGACGGGGCTATCTCTACATGCTTAATTTATGCGAAAGCATTGAATGGCGTTTTCTCTGGGATTGTTAGTGGAGGAAAGCGAAGTGGAATGGAAGAGACGAAGGTTCATGAAAACTGTGGCTTTGAGCGTCTGGTTGAAGTGCAGGTCAACTGGTTGCTTGGGGTCTTTTTTTTCTTTCTTTTTTTGTACGTACTTAGATTGCTGTATGCTCTTACGGGAATATCCACATTAGTTGTTTCTGTTTGTTAAATTGTTCGCATGGTTCCTATACCCATAGATACTGTTCTATACTTGTAAATCTCTCGATACCGCATTCGGGCCCAAAGTCCAGTGATTACGCCGAAGGCGGTGAACAGTCACGGGACGCGAAAAAAATGCGGGGCCCGAAAGTGGCAGGTGCGGGATCGATTTTTAAAAAAAAGGTCCAGCTTCACAACCGTTTAGTCCTTGCGAGAACTCCCTCTCGTTTCACACAAGCACATCATGTCTTCGTCCAACTCGATTAAGCTGCTGACTGGCAACAGTCACCCTGAGCTGTCCCAGCTCGTGGCTGACCGGTGAGAGAGCCCTCTACCTCTTCTAGATGCATTTGCCCGATCGCCGGGGCCCGCCGCTCTTCTCTCGCTCGGGAAGTCAATCGTGCGACTTGGAGGCTAACTGAGATTGATACAGCCTCGGCATTGAGATGACCAAGATCATGGTCCTTCAGTACTCCAACCAGGAGACCAGCGTCACGATCGGTGAAAGTGTCCGAGACGAAGATGGTACGCTAACTCTCTGACTCCCCTCGGATCCAGCCGTGGAAAAGCACACACGACTCCAAAGGATCTTAGGTGATGGAGCTGGTGCTGATGGTTCTCTTTGCCTTCTTCAGTCTTCATCCTGCAATCAACACGGCCGAATGACATCAACGACGGTCTTATGGAGCTTCTCATCATGATCAACGCATGCAAGACCGCTTCGGCCCGACGCATTACTGCCGTCATCCCCAACTTCCCTTACGCCCGCCAGGACAAGAAGGATAAGAGCCGTGCGCCCATCACTGCTAAACTTATGGCCAACATGCTCCAGACTGCTGGCTGCAACCACGTTATCACCATGGATCTGCATGCCAGCCAGATCCAGGGCTTCTTCAATGTCCCCGTGGACAACCTATATGCTGAGCCTAGCATGTTGAAGTGGATTCGCGAGAACCTCGACGTGAGCAACTGCGTGATTGTCAGCCCGGATGCCGGTGGTGCCAAGCGGTAAGCATATCTCATTGAATTTTCCAATCTATAGGATGTGCTCGATCTAACATTTCATTCCCTGCTAGTGCGACTGCCATCGCCGATCGTCTCGATCTGCAATTCGCTCTCATCCACAAGGAGCGTGCGCGCCCCAACGAGGTCTCTCGCATGGTCCTCGTCGGTAACGTGAAGGACAAGATCGCTATCATTGTTGACGATATGGCCGATACCTGCGGTACTCTCGTCAAGGCTGCCGACACTGTTATGCAGCACGGCGCCAAGGAGGTCAACGCTATTGTTGTCCACGGTATTCTCTCTGGTAAGGCCATTGAGAACCTGAACGGCAGCCGTCTGAACCGTCTGGTGGTTACCAACACCGTCCCCCACGCCGAGAAGAAGGAGCTGTGCGACAAGATCGAGACTATTGATATCTCGCCCACGCTGGCCGAGGCCTGCCGTCGCACACACAACGGCGAGTCTGTGAGCTTCCTCTTCTCGCACGCCGTCGCGTAAATTCCCTTTCCTCTACTACCCACCTTCCCCTACGACTTGCCCTCTACCAATACCCCCGCCCCCTTGACCCGTGACTGAGGGTCTTTTTTCATGCGTGTATGTGTATCTTTGGTTCAATGCGAACAAAGCGAAGGGTGTGCGCGGGAGAAAACAAAATACGATTGTTATGACCATTTTTTTCTCTCTCCTTATTTACAATGCCGAATGAGGATGTTTTTTGGGAGTTGATTTCTTTTTCTACTTTCATTATTCCAGGCTCCCGGTGCCTCTCGAAAAGCAAGTCTGCCTGCTGTGGCTACGGCGGATTGTGACTTGGCACTTGGATCTTGGATCTTTCGATGCCTTGTCTTTGCCTCAAGGCTAATTTGCATTCTGCATTTTCTGGATTCGTTCCTGTTTTTCATTGAATTCCCGCGCTGCTGTTGTGGTTGGTGTCGTGTTTCTCCTGTTCATTTAGATTATCACAAGCCTCGATGGCCATTGAGTTACCTCCTCCTTTTTTTCGATTATGATTGGTGTATTATTATGTGGTTGATGGATGGCTGCCATATGGATGTTGGTGTGATAGAAAAATAGAATTTGTGAAACTACTGAAACTATGTCTCTTCATTATGTCTCTTACTGCTGGGCTGCTTGCATTGATTGTTTTATTTTATTTTTTTGGTCTTGGAAGGTTTCTTATTGTCTTGTGCTGGTACTTGCATACATACCATTGCCCGAACATATCTTGAGATATGATCCGCTTGGACGCTTTCCATGCACTCGGTAGAGGTGTTTCGCGCAATCGTTCGATATTGGAATCGTGTTTGTATCCTTATTGAGACATGGTCTTGGTCAATATTGACCTTCATTCCGAGACATTTCCTGGACATCGCAAATAGATGTTCCAAATATCCCGCGTGTTCCAGGCATCGGTCTGGTCTAGATTCACGCTGGGCCTGGAAGAATATGTACTTGAGCAGGCATGTCCTACACCTCCTACCCCAATCGCAGGAAAGCGAGTCCCCCTTACACGGCTACAAATTTAACAGGAAATTTGAAGGCCAACCAGTAATTATGTATACCTTCTTTCTCCTGTGGGTGGATATGGATATTAAAGTAGTGGATACGTCGAAAACATATCCATTTGCACCTACCTCCAGACACAACTCTAGGTATATTTATGCTGTACATGATCGTCGTAGCCTTGATTCATAATGGGAGATAAGTCGGTGTCAGAATTATCTATCGAAGATCAACAACCTTGGGAACTGACTAGTTTCGCCCTCGAATCAGAATGTCTTTTGTGAGACCATTTGAGACGGATATATAAGATCGCGGCCGAAGTGGAGCGGAGATGGTGGCGGTCGCTTTAAAATGGGCTCGGGGTTGCAGTTTCGGTATAGAATTTAGTTAAGATTCTTTTTTGATTTGCGTTGAATTTTGGATAGTTATTTACAAGGAGGGTTGAAAGAAGGTAGGAGAAGAAGAAAAGATATTCTTGAATTTTGGAGAGAGTAGTTTGTGACGGGCACGTGAGATAGGGCTGATCAGATTCTCCCACCCCACAATCGGGTTCTGCGATTGATCAAGTCAGGCCTGGAGCATAAGATTAAGATATATAAAGTATGCGATATGCGGCCTGTGCGTAATGCATAGTCGGTTTAAAGGACTATTCTACTCGCAAGTACTCTGATCTGATGAATATCATCGCTGTCTATTTGTAACGCCAGCCATTTGACCTTTCCGATCAGTCTTTACAAACTACGCCAGTCGGATAAACAGGTAAGAAACAATGAAATTTGCATGCACTCCATTGAAAAAAGGGGTTTGTCAAAAGGTAGGTTCAACACAGAATGCATCACCCAAGTGTCCGAATCACCAGAACACCCGGGGTTGAAAAAGGGGTGGTCCACCAATCCCCCCTTCCTGGTTCAAAGTGAAGTTTTTTTTTGAGCCTTGCCCCCGCCCCCCTTTTTTCCGTTTTTATCAGACATATTTCCGCCGTCTGCTGGGAATGATATATGCCCTCCTTCCCGGTTGAGGAAGGAGAAATCCCGAAAATAACCATTGCCCAGAAAACGTGAAGCTCACTCTTTCGCTCGCTCGCTCATCGCCCTATCCATTAAACCCCGTCCCGCAGAAATGAATCATAACACTGCAGGGGAGAGATTTACTTCCGCATGGAAGAGGCGCGACGCTTGCGGAGCTCATCACGCTTGGCCTTCTCCTCGTGGACACGGTTGGCCAGGAGCTTGGCGTAGTCGTTACTGTAGAAGATGTGTTAGATGCGGAACGAGTCTTGCTTGACTGATGTAAACTTACGCGGCCTCACGGGCAGCCTCAGCACGGCGGCGCTTGATGGCGACCTGGTGGCGCTTGCGCTGCAGGCGCTGGGGAGTAACCAGACGCTGGATCTTAGGGGCCTTGGTGTACTCGGGCTTGCCCTCCTTGGCAACAGTGCGGCGGACAACGAACTTGCGGACATCATCGTCCTTGGTCAGGGCGAAGAAGCGGCGGATCTTGGTAGCACGCTTGGGGCCGAGGCGCTTGGGGACGACGGTGTCGGTCAGACCGGGGAGGTCGTTCTCACCCTGCTTGACGATGGACAGAGCGAGGACGGAGAGGTCCAGACCGGTGATGGCTGGAGGAAGAGAGAAAGAGTGTCAATGCTGGGAGTTCGTTTGGTTGCGGGTTTTTGGAACGAGGGCACACATACCACCACGGATGGACTTGCGCTTACGCTCACCAGTGCGGCGAGGGCGGTAGCAGCTGTGGCCGTCGGCGAGGAGCAGACGGGTACGGATGGGGAGGAGGACTAGAAAATGGATGAGTATAATGCGTTCGTTGTGTCAAGAGGGTTCTCTGGCGTTTTCGTGCTGAGGCCAGACAACCGGTCGGTTTAAAACGTACCACCCTGCTTCATGGGGAAACCTGTATATCAAACCCAGTCAGTCAAAACGTCCCTTCAAATCTGATCCGCGGTTGCATCATGCATCTGGGAGAAAGGGGAGAGTCGTACCCTGCTTGTCGTTACCACCGGTGATCTTGAACAGGTAACCCTTGAACTCATCGCCGAGGGAGTCGCCGACAACCTAATCGAAAGAAAAAAAACCCAATCAGCCCATTCGTTCTTCGCAATTGTATATATCGTGTTGATCTTGTAGATGTGTGTGTGGATATGTGTGGGAGGCGTCGAGAATTTCGGATGTGTGGAAAATGTGTGTATGCTTGAATTCGGGGGAGATGGGGATGCTGACTTCGGTGCCCATGCGCTTCTCCATGAAGGGACGGAGCTTGCGCTCATCGTCGATCTCGATAATCTTTTGCGACCCATTGGCCGGGTAGGAGATGTTGAGCTTCATCTTGACGGAGGTTGCGCGGTCAAGACGGTAGCGCGGGAGTTGTCGACAGGTGAGGTTGAAGGGTTCGGCTTTGTGGATTTTTCGGATTGCTGAGGGTTGGTGTAGCGAGTGTGTGTGTGGCTGACTCAGCGAGCGCTAGCCGAGTTGGGAAGGTAGGTTAGTCAGCGTCGCTAACCCCATCATGTGACTGGGGTGGCATTCAAGTCACCTGACATTAACATCACGGGAACATCACGGGAACATTGACTGCCTCAGGCTAGAAATCTGTTACTACAAGAAGGCATCCTCTGTGGACACTAAACAACTACGACAAGCAGCTCTTGTAATAGATTTACCTGAGAACAGTCCGAACATAAAATAGAAAAACCTGTATTGATTTTGGAGATCGCGTGACCGGAACAAGACCTTGGCTTTGTCATAAATGTTGAAGGTTATCTTCAACTACTTGTGACCCGTTCATTCTGCAGACCAAAGTCAGAACATATGAAATGGTGTATTATTCCTCGATATTCAGTAACAATCATCCGTAGTTTCTATCCAGAAGATAAGTATATACACCTTCTCAAGTCCTCGAGCTAATAATTCACCCATGGTAACTTGTACGTAGTATGTACTCCGTAGTTCCCCCTCACTAACCCTTATAGATCTAACTCGGCCTCAGACCTTCCGGAGCTAATCAGTAGTCTACACTCGTGACCCCTTACTGCCCTTACCCCATGGAAACCCTGGCTATCACTAAGTACAACTCGTTCCCCTCTCAAATAATCCCCTGAAGGAAGCAGAAAACCGGGCATGCCAAGTGCCAGGCCTGCCCTACGAGACACCCTCCACTTAAGTGCAGCAGAAACCGTCTTGGCACCGCCATCCCGTCGCTCGTACACCGTACAGGTTACCTGTTTAGGTGAGGAAATAAGCGCCCTGATCGCGCCGTCATCAACAGAGACAGCGCCATACCGTAGTACTACTCTGTGCGGTGTCAGCAGTGGCCTTTCTAAGCTTCTTCCCCCCTGGCTTGGTGGCGCTGGCGTCGTCATGCTTAGCCACGGGATTTCAAGTCTAAATGATACCATTGGTGTATATGGTATTGTACGGCAAGATCTACTCCGTACTTGGGTGTGAGATATTTGTGGTCAGTCGTCGGAGAGGGATTTATCTGTACAGTTTGACAAGTGGGTTAATTTGTACTATATATCCGTATAATACATACTAGCTATAGTAGTTAGTACTAGTACTAGAATCAATCAACCCTCCTCTTCTTCCCCTCTCTTCTTCCTCTCGGGATCCTCGGCGGCTCCACCCTCGTATGCGGCGGAAATTGAAACTGGGAACGGGGAAAAGTGGTTCTGCTGTCATGCGACCGGGGGCATATAGTCAACATCAACTATACAACTTTTCAGAAAGACAGCAATTATTTCACTTGAACTATTCCAATTAATAACCTCTTCTGTGCTCCTTTCTCCTCAATCCTCATCATTCCTGTGGTGTAAAAGCCCATCCGGGCACGCGATGCCTTTCCTCGTTAAGCGTGCCCCGCCGGCCACGCGGCCGAAGGCTTGGTTGGAGCAGAAATTGAAAGATTGTAAAGTAGTAGTATTATTAGTTGGTCTAGTTTAATCATGTTATATTATCACACTCAGTTATGCAGCTGCTCTTATAAGTCTCCAATGCCCGGCATTTACATACTTCTACGTTCCAATTTTCCCTGATCATCAACTCCTCCACCTCGAAAGTCAAGCGGTCATAATCTGATCTTCGGCACCAACTTTTAGACTTTTTTTTTACTTGACGGAGTTCTTCCATTTTCACGGAGTGGTTCGCCCACTTTTTTAATGGCTTGACCTGACCCTCTTTTTCGATTATTTGCCCCCAATTCCATAATTATTGCCGCTTTGAGAAAGACTGGATTCTGGATTCTTGATTTATCACCCTTTCTTGGCCAACGGTCCCCGCTGGGATTTAATCCGGCTTTCCCGGACATTTCGCTGCAGTCCTTGGACCTGCACTGGTCTCTCCTACTACTGTCTTCGATCTCCGGGATTAATAGGGATATATACCTGGTCGCTATTACCTGTACGATATCGTGACGGACACAATTCCTTCTATTCCCTTTCGAATCGAGTGTTCGCCAAGCAGTCGCAGCTGGAACTGCTGCCTGTCGCAAATCCATCAGCCTACCGAGCTACAACGCCATCTCGACTCGATACAATTCCTACAAACCCCCGATCGCTACGCGACTGAATGCGCTAAACCCAGCGGTCCACGATCGGGTCTACATCTGCCGCAATACCCCCCTCCCACCCTTCCTTGGGGATCCCGCATTCCATCCTCCTCCGCCTCCGCCGCCGCGATAACACATATATACCCGCCACACTATGATACGCCTATTTAACCGCTTCTACGCGCTATGCGCGGTAGCGGCGTGCACAATCCTGTACTCAGCTTGGTTCTTGACCTCGCGCAGTCTCGGCGACATTGTGCCCCTGGCTTCGGAGCAGTTTCGGACGGCATCTTCGTTTGATCAGCGATTGGTGGTGTTTGGGGATTCGTGGAGTGATAATGAGACTGAGGAGGAACAGGGGAGAGTTTGGACGGATTGGCTTTGTGGGATGGTAAGAATGTTTCCCGGGTTTTCGGTTTTGGAGCTGGCCAGTCTGGTCTGGGGAAAATTGAAATTGAAACTAGAGAAACTAAACTGACACATGCTTCTTCTACATTTTAGTTCTCGTGTCATCAAGAGAATCTTGCTCAAACGGCACACTCCGCTGTTCGGGGGAAATATACCGGCTCAGTGGTGGATAATGCCGAACTAGATTTGTTTGGTCGCCTGTCTCGGACCAAATTGGCTGATTTCAAGACCCAGCTTAAGCAATGGCTGGACGCGGAGTCGGCCTCGTTGATGGGTCTTTCCGAGGAACAGATTCGGTCCCGCCAGGATCGGACCATCTTCGCTGTCTCCTTTGGTGTCTGGGACATATGGAGTCTTATCGAGAAGGACTATTCTACGGCGGAGGGCTCGATTGACCGGCGTATTGCGACGCTCATGACGCAGTTGAACCATTTATCTGAACGTTGGGGCTCGGGTACTGATAAGCTCAAGGTTATCCTGACGCAGACGGTTGATGTGACCTTTTTACCTGGGTTTACGACTACGGGCGGTGATGAGTATAAGGATGCGGTGCGGATTCTGGATGCGTGGAATAAGAAGCTACGACAGGCAGCGAAGGAGTGGGATCGTGGGACGATCTACCTCTTCGATACGAATGCCTTTGTGATGGATCGGATTCGGGATTGGCAGTTGTATGCTGCGGGTATCGAGGAAGAGAATGGATTGGGAACGAACCAGGATCCGGGTTGGGAGAATGTTGGGAATGCTTGTGTTGAGAGTGACGGCATTCAAGTCATGATGTCAAAGGATAAGTCTAAGGCGAAGACGAAGAAACCGTGTGAACATCCTGATAAGTATCTGTTCTGGTGGGTTTCATTCCATTCCATTCCCTGTTCTTTTTCTCGTGATCGACAGGGTTAAATGCCACTTTTTACTGACCGAGATTATTCACCAGGAACGATATGCATCTGGGACCTAGTGCGCACCGTCTCATGGCGACAGAGATTTACCATGGGATTGATGGAGTTCTATTGAATCCCAAGGACTCAGACAGCACCGGGTCCGGATCTGGAATTGGATCTGGATCTGGATCCACCAGCACCACCAACTCGGACGAAGTTGCGCCCAACACCGACGCAGCATCCAAGCGCCACAACCGACGGGGCTTTGCAGCTTAGACATTGTCATGAATCAAAGACCAAAAAAGACCAGATCACAAACCACAAACCATCCATCCAGCCCATGCTGTTTCCATGTTCCACGGCCCGTCTTGCAGCGGGCTCCGTAGAAAGGGATGGGAGAAGAAGAAGGGGGCTGCTACCCGCGTCGACACCAAACGGGCTGTCATGTCCCTGCCCATGTCCATGGCCTTTAGGGCTTCTAGCCAGCAAGATGGATGGTACCAGAACAGAATTGAGCAAGACGAGACCCTCATCGACCGGGCCAGAGAGAGAAACCGGGGAAAAGTCACCCTTCGTGTTTCCTCTCTCCTGTCTCTGATTCTTGATTCTTACCTCCTGTCTCAGTCTCCGTCTCCATCTCAGACTCCAAAAAGACCTCATCTCTGAATCAGTGAATTAGCCCATAGTCTACGGAGTATGAATGTCGAATTTCCATTTCCCAAAACGGCGACCAATGGATGAGGTTAGGTTCCAGCCGATCGGAACATAAGATAAGGTAGTACGAAAGGAACCACATCAACCATCAAACCCATGGATTGATCATTGCAGGATGTGCCATTTTCCAATGACGAAATGAAGAGAAAGAAAAAGGGACTCTGACAAACCAACGCTTTCTCTTTGGCTGGACTGGGTGGTACAGTATTGTTCCAATTGCCGATGTAACTCCTGTTGGTGGTTCATCTCCGATCGTTGCAACGGCGTGGTGGAGGCCGATCGGCGGGAGATGAGATCATCTCCGATTTTGACCTGACAGAGTGGAGTCAGAGTGATGGGAAAGGGAGCTTGTTAGTTGTTACTACTACTGTAAATAGCCTGTTGCCTTTTTGGCTTTCACTGTTTCTTGGTAGTGAATTATCCAATTCAAATCCCCCTTGTTGCCTAACCTCAACTCTGTACTCAACTATTGTCTAGGCCATGAGGTTCTCGCTGTATGTACTGCGGGTATCCGAGTCTATTTTGCGTGGCCATGGCGTGGTGGTCTGTGGTCAAGCCCTTTTACCCTTCACTCCGTACAGTAGTAGTTACTGGTTAGGGGCGCGAGCGTAAGATGGTTGCTTTTTTTGTGTGGATTAGTGGACTGAATGTTTGTTCGTGGCAGAGATGTTGTTCGTGGCAGAGATGATGTTATTGGTTGGGATGCAATTCAGCTCCTTTCCGATGCGATGCGATGCTTCTTCTTTTTCTTTTTGGGTCGCAATATTTTTTTTTTTCTCTTTGTTCGAATTTACCGGGGAACCGACGAGGGAAGAGACTGGGTGTGTCTGGGCCAACCAGAAGGCGGGAAAAAGAAAAAGGGGGCTTCTGCTTGTCGCCGCATGCGGAGATACAGAGAACTAGAGACTGGAGACACACAGTGAACTAGAGAGACAAAGAAAACAATGATTCTTCTTCTTCGTTTGCCTTGGATGATGCGCTGGACACTGGACAGCCACAGAGTGACCCTGTGGTCCCCTGGTTCCTGGACTGGTATACTCCGTAGTATACCACTGTATACCACTTGTATACTACTCTACACTCATAGGTTGTAGTAATAGAATCATCCATACTGTCCAAATAAACTGTCCTTCATTCCCTCTCCCAATCTTCCATTTGGTACTTTGTTCTCCTACCTAATCTCAGCCCCCATCTCTCTCAAAGAAACGAGGGACTAAACCGACAGGGATACTGGACTACTTCGGACTGAACGACTCCACCCAACAGCCAACGCCAGACCATCGCTGCACGTCAAACAAAGAAACCCTCGCAAAAATAGGGTCCGGCTGAGCTGCTTTGTCCTTGTCCTTTTCTTTTCTGTTTGGTGGATCTGAATTCTGGATTTGATTCTTTTTTTTTCTTTTTTCCTTTTTTCCTTTGTTTGCTTTTCTAGTTTTTCGCCCGTTTTCCTGTCCAACCTGTCAATCATCATCGACCTATACCCACGCTTCTCTATAGATCGACTTCCTTTGTCTCTCCTCCTCCTTCCCCCAGTCATTCATCATTCATCCATCTCCTGCCCCATTCTTATTTCCCTAGACTGACCTGGGTCCGCATTCCTTTTCTTATTTACTCTTCCTTTCATCTCTTCGTCCCTGTTTTCCCCCTTGAAATTGACTGGGTAGCCAGTTGTTTCGTTTCCCCATTTTGCCTCTCTCAGCCTGGGGGCTTTATACTTTCGGCTCATTCCCTATTTGCCGCCTGGCTTCGCCTCGAAACTATACCCGGTTCATCATACCTGGTATACACCATCACCAACCACCACCAGGAAGCTTCCTTTCTTTCACACAACCTCCCCCTTGTGGCCCGGTCCAATACCCTTTTTTGACACCCCTCCCTTTCTCCTTTTTCCCTGACTTTGACTCTCCTCGTGGCCCTCAAACTGTGCATTTGTTTCCGGTTTTTATTATTCTTTTTTATTCCCTTTTTGTGCTTTCGTTGTCCCTCTCCGACTGGCACTGTCCACGGCCGAATAGATAAATGTCTTACGACCGAGTTCTCCCCAACCCGGCCTCTCTACGCTATGAGTCTGCTCCAGTCTCAACCCTGCCCAGACCCAGCGATCTCCTCGATCACAAAATTATGAACGACCATCTGCCCAAGTCCTACATGGCTCTGCCGCATCGTCCAGGTCCGGGAGGTATGTCTCCTGTCGCCGAGAATGCAAGATATACTTCTTCTGCTTCCGAGATGCGGCCCAACGGCGTGGCTCAGACGCATCGACATTTGGCTTCGTATGGTCGGGCGAGAGGCTCGATTAAGATTGAGTCTGCGATGTCGCCGATGCAGCAGCATGTGAAGCCCGGGCCGATGATTTCTACGAAGGATTTGGCTAGAGATCGGAGTGCCTCTTCTTCGGGGAGTTCCAGTCCGACCAAGTCTGCGAAGAGTGAAGGTTTGCAGTTTTGTTTGTGTCAGCCGGATCCGAAGATTCCCAGACCGAGAAATGGTGAGTTGATGCTGTCCGAGTCGTTGTTTTATCAGCATGGCAAGTCCGTTTTATTTTTGGAGGCAGGTACTTCCTTTGTCGCAATTAAAATGCCATTGCGGCTGGAAGTATTGGCTCGGGATGGAAAAGGGGGTGTTTTTTTTTGTTTTGAATATGACACTTTGGCTAACTTCTTTTTGGCAGCTTTTATTCTGTATCGTCAACATTGGCAGTCGCTCGTGGTGGAGAGAAACCCTGGTATGGCCAACCCGGAGATTTCCAAGGTCATTGGAGAACAGTGGAGGCAGCTTTCCGAGGAGGATAAGAGTGAATGGAAGGCCCTAGCGGAGGTGAGTATTCCATTTAGATCTTTTTATCAGTTCTCATGCTAATTTGATTATTTAGGAAGAGAAAGCCCGCCATGCTCAGCAGTATCCTGATTACCGCTACCAACCAAGACGAGTTGGTCGTGATGGCTCCTCTCGAAACAACGCCGGCATCAGCCATAATCCCAATGGTGGATCAACTTGCAATCGATGTCATGGCCGCATCATGAATGCCCCTTCGACTCCAATGACTCCCTTCACTCCAATGGTCAGCCAGGGCCACCGTGGGAGTTTCTCGGGTCCACCATCATCGCGTCCTCATGTAGTCACCACCACCGTGATGACCGCCAGCAGCTCGCAGTGCCGTAAAAAAGCGGATAGAGCCCCCAAGCCAATTCGCATTGACCAGATCGAACGGCCTCGGCACAGAAAAATGGAAGAAGAAGAAGAAGAAGAAGTCATGTCCCCTGAGATCAAGCGTCGGCGTCTTTCTTATACTTCGTTGAAGCCACCCATGCACGCTCATCGAGACCGCAGTCCTGAATCGCCATACCCGATGACTCCGTACAGTGCACCCGCCAATGTCCATCAATCTCGCAGCATGTTACCCATGATGCACTCGCAGCCAGGCTATGAAGGCGCACCAGTCCAATCCCAATCCCAGCCTCAACCCCAAGGCCAAACCATCGCAGTCCCAGATCCAAGCTTGAAACTGCCCCCTCTGCAAACCGCCATTCCCTCCACACCACTGACGCCCTTGTCAACCGCTGACTCCAGCGTCGAAGCAGCCGTCATGACAATCCCCTTCTTGAACAAAATCAAACTCCTCTCCAAAATCTCTCCTCCGCTCGTCCCGTCATTCCGCGAGAATGCATCCCGCGGACCGGTCATCGCTGTGGACGGCCAGGATCCGGATCTCGTTCGCACTGCCGTGGAGTACCTGCAACGTCTCCTACAGAAGGAGGACAAATTCAGCGTGCGTGTCTTCAAGGGTCCGGATGTTCAAGCTCCGCGATCTTCAGATGGTGGTCCCATGGGTGATGCCACGGTGGATTACCTGAATACCATCTCTGCCTGGCACCGCATCTCAGACGATATTATTGGGTTCGTCAAGTCTGTTTCCACATCGCAGTCACCGGGCACAGATACACCATCCAATACACACACAAACACAGAGCCAACCACCGACCAAGACCGTACTCGTTCCCGCACAACCCCAGACGGCTCCGCCTCCCCAAGAGCAATAATCCCCAAAACAGCAACCCTAAACATCCACTCCCCCGAATCCACCTCCGCAGACTCCGAAACCTCCATAAAAACACCCAACACAACAAAATCCACCCTGTCCCACACGCCCGCACCCCCATCCACCTCCCCAAACCCAACCCGAACACCAACACCTACTCCTGTCGCCCTCGTCCCCCGCTACCAACTCACAACAGCAGATACATTCGCCTGCAACATCCCCATCAACGACTCCTACGCCCCGCTAGACCACTGGCAGTGGATGGCGAGTCTTTGGCGTGCGTGTGTGGGTCCGGATATCACTGTTTATGTAAGGGAGTGTTCGAGGGAGGAGGTTGAGAGGGTTGGGGCTGTGGAGATTCGGTTGGAGGATTTTAGGACGGTGGTTTTGAGGAAGGCCTTCGGTACTGGTGGTAATGGGGTTGGGGGTGGGGTGGAGGAGAAGGTTTTGAGGAGGATGGGGTTTGAGATTGAGGATTATTTGACGCAGTAGGTTGGTGTCGACATGTTGGTTTTTATGTTTCTTGTGATTGTGGTGGAGGGATTCTGGATTCTTGGAAATTGGAAAATTAGTTTGGTTTTGGTTGGATTGGACTAAGATGGATTGGATCTATTGCATGGAGGTTTCTTTGCTTTTAGTTTCGGTGGATGGTTGAAGTTGTTATACTCCATGGTTACGGGAAGGGAGGTAGTTGGTGTCAATGTCAATTTAGAGAACGATCATCAGCATAGAAAGATATCTGTTTCTTTCTTATAGCGGATCATGGAAGATCAACTATGAAAGCTTTTCTTTTTCTTGTCATTGTAGACAATGGTATATCTTTCTTCTTGATTTATCAACGGACAACTAAATTCAGGCTGAATGGAAGGCTTAGCCATGGCTCCTTCAACAAGTAAGCATCGAGAATTGGAGGTACCTAAATGTACCTCCCGTCCCATAAGCTTCTGGCTCCCAATTCCAAACTCGTACTCGTACTTCGTAAACTTCCCCTCTCCTCCCCACCTTTCAGCCTCACCATCCAAAACATATATCAACCTCCCCTCATCCCATACCAACCAAACCTATACTTCCCAGCAAACAACTCATTAAATGTCCCTCCAAATCTCCTCCTTCCCCGCACCAACACCCACCTTCCTCGGCACATCCCTCCTAGGCCTAGGCCTCCTGCGGCTGCTCGCACCCAAACCAGCATACACCCTCTTCGGCCTTCCACTGCCCGCCTCGGGTTCTCCATCGCCGTTTATTTTTGCTAATGCCGGACGGGATATTGCCCTTGGTTTATCGGCTTTGGTGCTCGGTGGAAAGGGGGATGGGGTTGGTGTTAGGACTTTAGTGTGTGGGACTGTAGTATGTATACATTTCTCAAATCTTCGTAGTGATCACTTGGCATTGTACTTTGTACTTTGTATTAACGAATTGTTTCGTTGCAATATCTAGGTCGCAGCGCAAGTAGATGCGTATACCGTTTTCATGTACGGCGGGAGGGAGTTTGGTGGATGGAGTGGGAAATGGATTGGACATTCACTTGGTGGTCTTATTCTAGGAGTTATTGCTTGGTATGGGTGGGGCTGTTAGAGGAGATTCAGGTGTATGACTTTGTCAGAATGTATTTCGTAATCCTTTATTGCCTGATGGGTATTGTACATAAAAAAAAAGCAACATCTAGATCTGAACCAACGCCATGCTATCGTGATATCGTTCATGAATCAAACAAGGATACCTTCCGTTGACTCAAATCCTCGGCATTATAGGTCGGCTGTGGGGTTGAGTATCTCGGAGGAGTCCTTGACGCGAGAGGCTCATCGTCATCATCATTGTCATTGGAGATGTCCATGTCTGGAGCAAAGGTGATATGTGGATTCCGGGGCGCAGGAGTCCCAACGCCATTGGATGTGGTATTCTGGTCGGTGAAAAGGACACGCCTTTTTCCCTCCTGACTCGGACCGGCATTTCCATTTGAAATCTCACCCTGCGATGCAAAGCCCACACGCGCCTTCTTGCGTACCGGCATTGAATTTCCTTCCACAGGCGTATCATCCGCATCAGACTCTCTTGGACGAGGGACACGCTTGTCCTTGCCCTTGTCCTTCGTCGGACTATCCATAACAGATCGCTCATCATCCGGTATCGGCAGTCGATGCCGATCAAAGAATCCAATCGGGTTCTCTAAAGGCTCGGCTGCGGTATCTTCTTCCAAACCCATGGGCAAGAACGGTTCCCGTTGCACAATTCCACTCATAGTTCCATCATCCAACAGATTCTTCTCCGCATGCTGGATTTCAGCTTCGGACATTTGTTTTCGTCGTTCTAACATGCGATCCTCGAGCGTGTCCCGCAAGACTAGTGTCTCTACATACACAGGTCTGGTCTGTCCGATACGATGTGCACGCTTGATCGCTTGGCTCTCCACATTTGGTTGCCAGATCGGATTCACGATGAAAATACGCGACGCTTGTGCAATATGCAGTCCGTGCGAAGCCTGGCGGAGATCCATGAGCAATACACGCACGTCTTCAGACTCGCGGAAGAGCTTGAGGTACTCTGTCCGCAACTCGGGCTTCAGAGTGCTGGCGTAAATTCGGAATTCCACACCGAGAAGTTCGAGCCCTTCGGCGATCCAAAAGGCAGAGTTGTTGTTATCGTAAAAGATGATGATCTTTTCCTCAGATTGAAACTCGAGAACTTTGTTGAGGAGATAGGTGAGTTTGGCCGAAGCAGTAGCGATGAATCGTGTTTTCTGAAGAGGAGACGTGGCTGGGAGCTCGCGGAAGAGGTTGCGGGTGAAAGTCTTCTTCGGCGACTTGTTTGTTTGTGGCTTCGGAGAGTGGTATAGCGAGCCCGGAGTAGGAGTGGTTGCCGTAGCATTGTTCGCTGATTCGGGAGCACCCTTTGCAGGATTACGGTCACGACGCTCAAGTTCATGGCGGGTTTTGATACCTGCACCGGCGAGACCTTGCGTTGGATCAATGGACTTCAGATGCTGCGTGACGTACTGCTGGGCGCGACGAGCTTGTGTAATGCCGATGAGCATGGGCTCCTTTTCTGGGCTGCTTTGATCGAGTGCCCAGTGAGAACGGTGGTCATCAGGAAAGCCCCTGAGGTAAATACCAAGTTCGTGGAGATGTTTGAACTCCCGCCAGCTGCTAGAGTTCAATGCTGTACGTGCAATATCCATTCCGCGGGTCAATTGATCAATGTCGTCAACCGTCATCTTCTCAAGATTCTTCTCCATGTACTTCTCAGCATGTTCAATGGAATCTTGTGGATTTACGTCGGAGCCTGCCCACCAAAACCCAGCCTGACGCAAGTTATTGATTGTTTGGTTCAAATGCTTGCGGTTGCTCGGATCGAAAATGTAATCGGGTCCTTGACGTTCCGAAGTGATCGAGTTGACGGCCAGACCAAAGAGGAACAGGTTGATGGACAATCGGTCGTGGAATGTTGGTTCGAGATGGCGGACACTATTGTAGAGCTTCGGAATGTAAATTTCCCTGCTCACAACATCCAATTGGTGTCGCACCACCAAACCCTGGAGAGTGGCTCGAATAGCCGGAGTCTTACGACGTTTGCCATCTTCCCCGATGGGCTTGATGTACTTGGTCCAGTCAGCAGGATCATCAGCACGAGAATTAGACCAAGGCTTCAAGTCCAAGAAATCGATCACGATGCGCCGGAGCTTGTCCAAATCCTTCAACTCGTTATCCACAGCATTGCCCGTCTTCTTTCGACTCCGCAAGGCAGCAGCAGTGATCTCCGCGGGAGACTCGGTGTCACTTGTATTTGCTTCCTGCGAAGCAAGACTAACCTCCACCCCGTAAAGCCCGGTTGATGGCGTTCCCGAGATGACCCATCGACGCTCAAAATGGAGTTGGCTGAGCAGGTGAATCATATTGGTTCTTGAGCCATGGCCTGCCACATTGTGACCTTCGTCGACGATGACTCGCAGCCAGTGAAGTTGTGTCAGAGGCGAGTCGACCTGCAAAAGCTTATCCCGCCGATTATGAATTGGCTCGCCAGCTTCACGCTCAAACCGTGTTTTGGCAAATAGGATGATATCGTAGCGCAGCAGATCATCAGCCGCCGGAGTCTGACCGGATCCTTGACCCATGACCAGAACCTCTAACCCTTCAGTATGTGTCTGTATCTCCCGCTGCCAATGGTCCAACAAGTTGTTTGGCACAATTATTATGGTTCCAGAGCAGATTCGAACACGTTTGGGCGGAGGTCTGGCGTATGATTGGCTATGTCGACCTTGGTATCTGGTCTGATGTGCAGGGATCTCATAGGACCCTCGGTGGGCCTCGCATGCCTTCATGCACCGCTCATAGTGGCGGCCTTCTCGGTGTAACTCGCGAAAGAAGGTTCTCCAGGGTTCAGAGTGTCGCTCTGCGGCAGCGGCCGCCATATCCAGCAGAGAGCCGGTTTTCTCTCTTATTGGAATTAGATCTGGCTTATCTGGCGTGGACATGTACTCAATTGGGATCTTTGGGGCGTGACCGCGTGTGGCACATATGACCGCAAGACAGATCAAAGTTTTACCACAACCCATGGTCTCTGCAAGAATACCTATTCTTCAAGTTTAACATCCAAGCCGTGGAGATGGTTTGAGAAGTTGACTTACCCCCACAAGCCTCCGAATATAGCACCTTCTCAAGCGTAATGTACGCGTCCTCTTTGTCATAATAGTACTCTCGTCCACTCAGACTTTGGTATGCTTGTAACCGTGGATCTAACATTCGAGCGGGCTGTGCCTCGCGTTGCACCATCGTAGCCGCTGAGCGGCGCTGATAAGGGTACAATTTGGTCTTGAGACCCAAATCAGTATAATGGTCTTCCGACAACAATTGTTCCATGGCTCTTCGTGCCCAGTGGTCATTCATGTTCTCCACTTGTGGGCAGGGGTCCCGCAGGGTATTGAAGATGTACCAAAGACTCTCGTCCTCGGCACCGTCCGGCTTGCCCCTCTCGGGTCCGTTTTCCAAACGATAACCGTACCATGCTTGGGGAGACCTGTCGATCTTGGCCATCACGGTTTTCAAGGCATTCCTTAGCTTTGTGATTGATCGTTGGGTATTGCCCCGGCTGGTCATTTTGTAGTCAACGTAGACCTGGACATGATTACTCCCATCTGTGGCCTGTGTTCGGACCCAGCGATGGTTCTCCAACAGGGTAACATCCACCTCTGGAAACGATACTTCAGAATCCAAATTCTTCCATAGTACTCCGACAGGAAGGTATGAATCGACATCCCCGGAATTTCCGTTCGGGTGGCCCACTTGCGTGTGAGACTGGCCATTGGTAGGCGGAATTGGTGTAGGAGAAGTAGATTTGACAAAATTCTCTGAATCACTGAAACTTTGAATACACAACTCTGGGTTCTCTGCGTTGGTAATAGGTGAAGCATTTGGATGCAGCGGTTCTGGGGGGAGATGGGGCGAGATCGCCGATAAGGCTGGGTCAGCCGCAATGGCCGCGGAAGATGAGAGAGCGCTGCCACCGTCTTGTTCGTAGGACTCATCCGGCTGTTTCACAGGCCACACAGGTGGCAGACGAGTCTCGACCCCTCCAGAGGGATCCATGCTGAGGAATATCGTGGATAGAAAACCAGACAATCCCAGTCAAGTCTGAGCCAGAAGACCCTAGGGGAATGGCAGAACTTTCACCGCCCAGTCAGATTGCTCCGGGGCCCACTTTTACCCCAAGCTGACGCCTGATTGGCCCCACAAGGAAACCACTCTATATCAAGACAAATCTACAGTATAAAGACAAACAAATAAGGCGGTCTTTTCTGCGCACAACAATCGCTTCACCGAAAATGAAGAGTCGACGGCAGAAGGCTGGATCTTCTATAGAGCCGGTCTGGCGCCTGATCCGTGATTTATCTGCTTGCTATACCTCTCATCTTCTCGGAAGTTCAACCACCCACCTTGCTCATCCCACCCCAACCTCATCCGAATCATCATCACTCTTCAACCCATCCTGACTTGGTATCTACTCATCAGCATGAATCCCATCATGAATCCACTCATGAACCCCTACATGAACCCCTACAGCATTCCATACTCGAATCCGTACATGAATCCCTACATGGATCCCATCAGCATGGGTCCGATCAAAGGTGTTCCCTGCGAAGTGTGCGACAGGATGTTTGTGACCCAGGCCCATGCCGATGAGCACATGGTCGCCGTGAATCACTACCGCAACCGTTGCGATCTTTGCCAGCAGCGGTGCCCCTCCATGATGGCCCTCCTGAACGTGAGTTGACTCTACTCTCATATATCATGTAAAAGATAGCTAACTTCCACTGACGCAGCACGCGATGACGCACTTTCACTGCACCTACAACATCTACTGTCCCTTCTGTGGTTCCCACTTTGACAAAGCGAGTGCCCTGATGGGACACCTCGAAGAAGGAAAATGTGATTGTGCGCCTGGCCTGGAGCATCACAGCATCGTCTGGCTGGTTCGCAACTGCGATCCTGCCGGTGCCATCGTCAACACCCCATTTCGATGGCTCCTTGACAAGTGGATTCCTACTCCTCCCCTAGGAATTGTCGAACCTCACATGTGCTTCACCTGTCACCTCATCTTTGACACAAAGGAAGCCCTCGAAGTGCACCTCAAATGCCCCACTCATGACCCCGGATCGCATCGTCCCCGATTCTACCGATGCCCCAACCGAACTGGCGGCTGCCACAAGAAAAAGTTCGTTAGCTTGACCGCACTCTTCAAGCACATGGAGAGTGGAGCATGCTGCACAACGAACTTTCATGCCGTCCAGCGCATGCAGATCCAGTTGATGCAAGCATTCTGGGGCTGGGGAATGGGGGCACCCATGTTCCGGGACGCTGCTGGTATGCCCATCCCATACACCCTGCATCGTTAGTTTGCCAATCGAGGCACTACATGTCCTTTCGGTCGTCTATTCCGGTGGATACAAATTGTCCTTGGGATAATGAAAAAATATGGACATATTCGCATGTGCCGTTGCCCAGCAGATTTTCCAGTGTGTGTATACCCTTCTCTTGGGGGCTGGACGCAGGGGCTCGAGTTGTTTATGGCGTGAATGCTTCGAAATGGATTGGAATGGGAAGTCGGCAATTGGTCTTCAACTGATGGAAAGGGACTTCTGATGGACGATGTGAATTCTTTACGTTAATAATCACCATATCGTCGACAAATTCAACCTGAATTCCCTTTAAACGATCTCCAAGATGAGCAGGAGTGCCCAGGGAGATAGTCGAGAATCTGTACCCTGTCAATATTTCTAATACGTCTTGTTAAACTTAGGGTTAATAGAATGAGGCTCTCCTAGTAATCATTAGCAAAATATTAATTGTAGTTATTTTAAAGGCCAATTTTTCCCGAGTCATCAAGGTCACATGGCGCACACAGTCCAAACCCAAAATTACCCGATTGGGACGACCAGTGTGCCCCGGCCTGCCATCTTCTTCTCTCCTCATTTCTTTTCCCTTCTCCAACCTCGCTTCTCCTATCTTCCTCCATCTTTACAATTTTACATCGAAGACTCGCTTTCTCTCCAGCACCACCCACTCATTCCAACCTGTCCTCTAAAGTTCGCCACTCCCACTCTCTCAAAACAGCATATGAACGATCATGGCCACTGGAAGCGAACCTTTCCATGCCCGAAATGTGACAAGGTTTTCGCTTCGCAAGGCACGGTGGACACCTACATGCAGACCGCACATCCACCAAAGGCCAATGCATTCTGTGAGACTTGCGGTCTTGGGTTCAACACCCAGTCCGAGGCGAATCAACACATGGATACGCTTGGTCACCAAAAGCCGACGTTCAAATGCAACAGTTGCAGTTGTCTTTTTTCGACTCAGGCTCAAGTTGATAATCATATGCTGGCCCAGGCACACAAAAAACAAATGCTTTCGTGTGAGACCTGCAACATGACTTTCAACACGCAGGCGGATGCAGATAAGCATAGAGACATGCTGGGCCACTGGAGGCCTAAGTATCCATGCCTGGGATGCAGCCAGATCTTTTCGACCCAATAGCAGGCCGAACAGCATATTATGGTCGAAGGACATCCAAAGCCAAACTTTTTGTGAGAAGGGTGTAGCGATACTTTCGACACCTAAGCTGATGCCGATAGTCATATGAACACTATGGGGCGCTGGAGACCGAAGATCGTATGCCAGAGCTGTGGTGGCATCTTTTCAACCCAGGATGCCGCCGAGGAACACATGAGGGCAATGGATCATTGCCCATACCACTGTGCCGGATGTGAAAACCATTTTCAAGAACAACCAGCACGCTCATAGTAAGTGTTTCAAGGGTTGAATTGCAATTATCTTATCCCACGGGCTAATCTGGTTCACATCACCTCATGTCAAAAGCGCACCTAGGGGCCAATGTGCCGTGTCCCTTGTACAAGCTCGAATTTGCGACTCCGTACGAAGTTTTACATCATATCGAGGACGGATCTTGTCGCAATTTTCCCAAGTTAATTCCGGATCTTGAATGAAAACACTCGCAAACCCTATACAACAACCGGAGGCCGTGAAGCATGGATGGACACGGTGGTTCAAGCATCACTCCGGCTTGAGGACTTATTTTGCCGCATTCTTAGAAACAGCCCTATCATTCGATTAGCATGGCAGCCTCCATCTATTTTGTATCCCTCATTATTGTTACCCACCCGCATTATCTATTCATCTTATCACATCATGGCTGTGATCTGGGTTCTTGAGAAAACCGATGAAAAGTCCCTTCCAATCTTCGAAGAGGAATCTACGTCTTCAACGTGTTTCTTTCCAAACTAGAGCAAGAGATATAATTAGTCCCATAAATTCAACTGACTTGATGATACCAAAGACATCTATGATATGCAGCTACAGACATAGCCTAGCTCCTTTTAAATTGAAGTGATGCCAAACAACCGTTGAACTCGTTCCATAATAACTAAAAAGAATTCATGATGCGCCATTGCAAATCTCAGTGACCAACCGCGTTTATACCTCGTCTTGGCGCTGATCCTCGAGCCGCCGATAAGATAACGGTAACAAACGATAGCGATAAGATAACAATATCGTCAGCACAACCCCTCCATCAATCTCACCTTCTCTGCACTATCAACCTCAAAACACCCGTGTCATTTCCCAGGATGACCTCTCCAGAACTATCCGAGCCCGAGAAGGCTCTGATAGTCGGTATCTCAGGGCCCTCATCCAGCGGGAAGACCACTCTAGCCCGACTACTCCAGCGTATCTTCTGCGGGGTATCCCTAGATCCGAGCTTGAGCTTGAGCTCCGACGCAAAAGGAAATGATAAGCTAAACACGTTTATCATTCATGAGGATGATTTTTATTATCCGGATGACCAGTACGCATCCCATCCATTACAATCATTTTCATACGAGAGGTTGTAAGGATCTATCTAATCAGTGATTACTCCAGGATCCCATACACAACAACCCCCACCGGCAAAACAGTCCAAGACTGGGATACCTCCGCGGCCATAGATACATCCTTCCTCGCACAGGCACTCTCCTACGTTCGCGCGAACGGCCACCTCCCACCCCGTCTCCAAAGCAAAGAAGATCAAAACGAGGATGCGGGGCCATGTGTCCCTGATACACTGGTGACAGAGCTACGACGGGAAGTCGAGGCGAGACTTGCCTCCGCTCAGATGGCGCGGAGTTCCACGCTCGTATTTATGGAGGGATTTTTGCTATATGCCCCGCCAGAGGGATATGAGTATAAGAACAAGGGCAAAGATGGTGGTGCGGGGGATGAACATTATCCGACTGATCATGGCGTTTTAAGACCCGTGCATGACCAGATTGGTTTACCGCTTTTTTTGCCCGCGGCTTATGCGACTGTTAAAGCTAGGAGGGAGGGGAGGAGTGGGTATGTTACTATTGGGCCTGCGCCGGAACCACCAGTCACCAACACCGCTACCAACCCCTCCACAACCGCGCCCGAAAAGGAAAAGAACCAAAATGAAGAAATCGACCTAGAAGGTGAAGATGACCGCCCACCCCAGAATTTCTGGACCGATCCACCCGGCTACGTGGATGATATCGTTTGGCCGAGGTATGTGCGTGATCATGCATGGTTGTTGGTTGATGGGGACGGCGAGGGTGAGGGCGAGGGTGAGAGGGATATTGTTCAGCGTGTTGGCGAGGGTGTTGAAGTAAGAGGTGATGTTGGTGTTAATGTTGCTCCCGGGAAGGGAGCTGTTGGTATGGAGGTTGTTTTGAGGTGGGCTGTGGAGGAGGTGGTTGCTTTTTATTTGGGGGAGGAGAAGTGATGGTGTGATGCATTGTGATGGGTGGAGTAGTGTATATAGTTTACAGGGTGTATAGAGATTGTATTCTACAGTACAGTACTGTGTCTCGATTCTGTTGGTATGTAGCCTGGGGCTGTATAGCGCTCTCCATGTATAAGACTGATATCAAACCCGGAAAAAGCCACAGCGAAAAACCCCAAAAACCCCAAACAAATAAACTTCTCAATCCAGAATCGAACCCCAATCCTCTAGCTACCATACAAGACCACCCCAATGACCAGACGATGCCCCATCACCTCCTCTGATATCACCCCCGATCCCCCAAATACACCCACCCACCAACCACCAACACCCTACACCAATCCTCACTTTCAAACTTCAAAAACCCTCACCACCAGCTTCAACTCCTCTAGCCGTATAAAATGATACAAAAATAAAAACAATCTTTGATAATATTTGTCCGCAGGAGGGATCGGACCCCCTGATAACCCAACCCACCCGCCCAACCACACCCCGACCCGCTACCACCAGGTGCTCCACAGAAGCTTCATAGCAAGCACGGTTTGATAGCCCGGCACCATTTCTAGGAAACAGCGACCAAAGTAAACTAGGGTCTTTGCGGAACTGCTAGGTTACCAGTCAGGGGGGATAGTATTTGGGACTTTACTATAATTATAACCCCGGTATGGGCACATTTTCGGGACGTAGAATATTGATTACGGGTTTCTACTTGCTGAGGGAAAGGTCCATTACATCTATTACATGGTTACGAATAAATCAAGATATTGTACAAGAGTGGGGTTTTCATATTGATTCCGACCGCGCATTAAACCTTTCCACAGAGGTTATGAGAATAAAACAAATATCTCCTTGACGACGAACGCACCACGCATTAACCTGGTCCACCTGCATAGAGGCTACCAAAGCAAAATGTATCCAAGTATCTGCTTGACGCGCAATCCACATTCGACTCCAGCGTCTCCATACAGCTCAGGATGACGAGGTCCCTTCCACCCAAGCCAATAGTCAATATGATCAATGCATGTGACCGGAGTCCAGGGGGGACGAACAGTTTCCGGTGGCAACCGATCAATCTTTTCTGGTACAGAACTCGGAACAGGCTCAACATCCTCCATGGAAACAAAGACCCCAGTCACCTTTGGAGCCACAGGAACAGGAGGAATCAGCTTTGGGTGACTCAACCCCATCATTTCCCACGGGCTCTTCAGAAGACAGAGCTTCGAGTTCTCACAGAAGATATCCCGAACCTCCTGACCCAGACCGTCACGCAAGACACCATCATAAAGACCAATCGAGAAGGCCACAGGCTGCAACAGCAAAAACGGAGCCATGAACAAGAGGAACATTTTCATGAGCAGAGGCATGAAGGCCTTCGTTCCATTCGATTCTTCCGGGATGACACCATCAGATTTTTCTGGGGTGACCACGTTTGTGCTTTCGGGAGTGACAGTTTCGGACTTGACCTCGTTATCCGCAATCTCCTGCTCATGCTCTGCGGCTTCAAGAGCTTCAAGAGCTTCAAGATACCGACTCTGCAACGCCTCTTCGGCTTCATATCCCTCCGGAAGAGCAGTGATGCGTGGCATCCAGTTGCCAGCTTCTGCGAGAGGCAACCGCATTTCCCATTTAATGACAAACATGTCCAGGTCCGATGGGGTGCAGAGAACCAGTAGCCGCGCCATTCCAACCTCGGACCCGGGATTCGAGGTAAGCTGGATGGTTTTGAATTTGGTTTCTGGCTGTGGGTCCTCGAGGTGGCCGGTGTAATCACCAGCGGGTCCATTATGAATGTAAACGTAGAATCCGCACTGTTCAGCCCAAAAGGTCCGTTGAATGAGATCCAAAGAGCAGATAGCGGTGTATTCGACAATGCACGAGCTGGAGTCATGTTTATCTGCCGTCACCTTGCTGCGGATAGTCTGGTTGATTATGAAATCGCGCAGGAAGCCGGAGAAGTGGAAATCGAAAGGACGGAGAGGAATGACCAGTTCCGAGTTGCAGGGCCGGAACTGTGCGACAAGACGGTTCTTGAACATCTCGTGTGAAATGAAGTGCATGGTACGAAGCTCCAATCCCAGGTTTTCGGGCATGGGGAGGGAGAAGAGGCCATGGTCAAACTTGTTTAGATGAGGTAATCCAGGTACGACCAGTTCGTACCAGCCGCGCGGTCCACGGGTTTGGAGGCGGATCTCAAAGTCCACGACAACCTTGTACCAGGCTGGCTTGATGTCGGATGGGCATTGGACTTGGAACAACTGATTGGTATGGACGAGGCGAGGTCTGACAATGGTGTGTGGGGGAGTTGGGGGTTGCACAAAGAAAGTCCCCTGGGTCGGAATTCCCCCAAAGGATGCATCAACTGACTCCGACATCAGGTCCATGTCGCACGGGCTACCGGCGGATGCCACAGTGGAAAGTTTCTCCACGTCTGGTCCAGTTTGCAAGGCCTTGCTAGCGTAGCAGTTGCTGACATTCGGACTGGTTCTGATCGAAGGACTGACCAGAGGGGTCATGGTATCCCCGGAAACCGCCTCTGCAAGACTGACGTGTTCGACTTGAACATGATCGACTGGACTATTTTTCTCCCCGGGCGATACGCTGTTCTCGAACCGGCGAAGCTCCACATCCAAAACAGGCACCGAGTCTGTCGGCAGGGGAATCTTGGTAGGGTCAGGGCGAGCTTGGCTCATCACACTGACAGGTCGAGGAATCAAGCTTCGTTCGCGTTTATGCTTTGAGGTAGAGGAAGTCTGAGGAATCGAAGTAAAAGACGAGGGAATCGAAGTTGAGGACACTGCAGACTCTTTGCGCTGCTTCAACTGAGCTCGAGCTTTTTCACCGAGCTTCTCACCCCCGTATGGTCTCTCATCGTCAGTGACTGAATCAGGCAGGGAGGCAACGGTTGCGGTTCTCTTGCGTGAGTTGGAGGGGATTGTCCAACATCACTGTCATAGTCGGAAAAAGAGCACCGTAAGAAACTAGCCTTGAACAGCTCGAGGGTCCTTGAGCCAGGGGAGGATCCATCGGGAGTGTGTCCATTTCGGAGCACACTTCCCGTGTCCGAGGGGGTGAGGGGACCGGTTTGCCCCGTTGAGTGGCCAGGATAAAGGGTTGCGTGAGAGGTATCTTGTTCGAAGGTGAGGGGTCCTGACTGCTTCTCAGGCGTCACAGGTCCCTGGGCCTGCTGTTCCGCAGCCAGACCCGAGCCGACTTCCGGCACCGAACCGAGATCGCTCATCCCTTCCCAGTCCTGACGCAGGACGTAGAACCACTCCAAGTCCTCAAGATTGACATAAGGAGTGATGTCAGCAAAGTCGACGCTGGTGACACCTTGCGAGGTGTCCAGCACCGGGATCTCAGAGTTCGGGGCGCACCAGACCTATCCCAATCAAATGATTACTATAAAATCCTCGATGCAAGACGCATTTTTTCTTGTTTATTAACGTACCTCGACGTTGAAAGCGACGACGACAGTGTCGACTGGCTCGCTAGACCAGTTGCACCAGACAGCAAGGTTCCTGAGGTGGTGGTCAGGTGAATCCATTTCTGCGGAGAATGGAGAACCGAAGAGATTGGAAGAGAGGGGTGAAGACATGGTGAAGAAGGTTGGAGGAGAAGATAGGAGAGGCGTGTTTATGTTGGGAGGAAGAGGGAGGAAGGGAAGAAGGCAGAAGCAGGAGGGCTTGCCTGGATGGAGGTGAGTCAATAGGCAGCCGACGCTGAGGCAAGAGCGACAATACAGAGATAGGAAAGTGAGTGATTGACTTGGAAGGAGCGAAGGCAGAGAGCAACCTCGGAAGGACGAGGAACAGGCAAAGCTGGCCAGGTACGCTGAATAGGTACGCTGAATAGGTACGCTGAATAGGTACGCTGAATAGGTACGCTGAATAGGTACGCTGAATAGGTACGCTGAATAGGCAGGCTGAACAGGCACAATGACAGGCACCATGGCCAAACTAGAGCGAGAAATAGTCGAAGAAGCATAAGCTATTCAATTCAATTACGGCCATCGCCGTATCACAAACACAGCGATGACCTGCTAAAGAAGGACGCCAGTATATACACAGAAGGGGAGAAAAAACCACGAACCATAAGAATGATAACCTCACTTTTTTTTTTAAACAGGCAGAAAGGAATAAAGCCTCCACCCCCGTTCCAATTCTACCCAATCCCTCAGCGCCAGTAACACGAACAGTGACAATAACAGTAACAATGACAACCAAACAAGCAAGCAAAAAAAAAGCCAGACAGCACCGAACAAGAAGAAAACCCGAAGCCACCCGAAGCCACCCAATATGAGGAACGTCAAGAGCGTAATATCTAGCAAAAGTCCAAAAGTCCCCGTCTATCCAGACAGACAGGAAAGCAAGAAGAGAAACATAACAAATAAAAAGGGCATAGTGGGTAAAACAGCCAGGAGGGATCCGTCAAGGTCGACAACCCGGCCAAAGCGTAAACGAGCGAAGAGAATGGCAAATTTTTGGAGTCCGGTCCAGACCTTCCAAGTACCCAGAGCCCCGAGGTATACACTCCAAGTCCAGGTCTCGGGTTTATATAGTTGATGAATTTTATAATCCACGCATCGATCGTATCAAAATCACTGAGGGGTATCGTTCCCAGAGCCATAGCGATTACCTTCGGGGGCCATCTGGGAAGGCAGGATTGAGGTGGCCGTCGGAGGTGGCTGGTCGAAATAACCGCGGGCAGCAGCTCCATTGGTGACCTGGTTATAGCTGCGCTGCAAGGGAGGAAGAATGGTCGAGTTTTCGGGCGTCTGGTATCCGGATCGAGGGTATCCCTGAGCCATCATCGCTCCAGTCGAGTCTGGGGTCTGCTGTCGCATCCAAAGAGAAACAAAATCCTTAGCCAGGGACCTCTTTACAACTAAAACTCACTTTTGGGATGCCGTACAGGTGTGCCAGGCTGGTTCATCGCCATCAACTGTCCCACTGCAGCTTGCTGCTGGCTGGGCCGAGTCTGCCCGGAGGGATCAGTCATTTGAGACATGGGCGCTGCTGATGGATGAAGGCCGTAAGACATCTAGAGAGTCACAAGAAAGAGTTGTTAGTTAAGACGGGTGTTCTTCAGGCGAAAACCAAGACAGATGATCTCTTGAAGAAAATGTTGGACGAACCCCATAATCTGGCACCACCTGACTTGTTTGATACGGTTGCATGCCCGGAGTTTGGTATGCAGGTTGCTGGCTATACATCGCCGTCGGCTGACTATAAGGATCCATTGGGCGCGCAGCCATCCGGCTCTCTTGATCATAGATGCTTTGGCGGCCATAATCTATGGAAGTGCGATGACGTTTGACAGGAGGAGCTCCATAGTACTGATTGTAGTCTCGACTGGCCGTCGCCGTCGTCGGATAACCCGTGAATCCCGTCGCAGCGGGCGGGATTTGAACTGGCTGGCGATCTGGCGATCGAGGTGGGATCGCCTGTGGGAACTCGTCTGGACGAGGTGCAGAGCGTTTCCTGTGCGTGCTTGTTAGCAAACAAAACTCTTCCTCTCTGCCTCTCGCTTCTCCCACGACAACGGCCGTTTGCCAGGGCAGTCGAGGAACGTCCACAACTTACATCATAGTCCGAGGCTCCTTGCGTATGCGCAACTTGACACCTTGGTCTGCAAACGACCGAGAGAGGAACGTGGATTCCATCATGCCCGGGAAGTTCTTCGGAGGCGACACCTTAAATCGGTCCGAGATTTCGGTTTTCAAATAGGTTACGACATCCCTGGGTGTCCAGTCAGCTTTTGCTGAACTTGAGCACAGGGCGCCTCCGACCGAAGGGGGTGGGGAAGAGGGCACGCGACTCACTTGCGCATCTCGAAGAGGGTAAACTTGAGTCGAAACTCGCCCTCAATCTTTACCGACAGATCACCAAACACGAAGAACCCTCCATCTAAGATCTTTGTCAGCCATTGATCCTCGCTTCTCACGTTAAACCTCCCGAGTGGAATGCAGCTCTCGGCTGGCTACAAAAGCACTTACCACTGTTGTCAACGTCCTTCAACCGGTGAAGGGACGAGACTAGGGTTCCTGCTAGCGCTGTCGATGGTGCAACGGGCACTGGACGATCTTCTGTGGCATCGTACAAGCTGCAGCACATAAAATAGTAGGGGCTTTGCAGGTAGTGTCTGTTTGCGGGGTCCGTTAGCCTCTGCAGCGCCAAATCACCCATCTGGATTGCAATGCGAATCACTTACTGCGCCAGGTAAGAACCCTCCTCGCGCACCCGGAGCTGGACGATCGGGGGCGGATCGATGGGTTTGCGCTCTGCAAGCCCAGTCAATGACTGCGGGTCACCTTGCTCGCCAGATCTTCCCCCGCGGCCCCGGACCGTACCCCTCCCCCACGAGAAGAGACGAGGACCAGAGCCAAGAGGTTCACGAGAGGATCAAAACGGAAGGGAATCGATAGAACATACCTTTCTCCTTGCCCCCGGCCACGCGCGCCCGGTCGGGCTGCTGGCGAATGGTCAGGTCAAAGTCAGAACTGGTGTTGGACAACATGGTCAGTGGGAATCCCTGGACTACCGAGTAAGAGTTGCGACCCAGTCAGGCACAGATACCAGTAGGAAGGCGAAGTAGACGAAGGGAAGAGAAAAGAAACGAGAGACGAAAGATACAGGCATAGGCGTACAAGAAAAAAAGCAGATGAAGGAGTTGAGATTGGGGCATTTTTTTGCTCATGTAGTTTTTTTTTTTTTTTTTGCTACGTACCTTTGGGCTTCGCGCGAGAGAGAGGCGTCGGCGTACGTCGATGCACTCATCAAGACGGAGAGGTGGAACCAAGACCCAAAGTGTGGGTTATTTGATACGGAAGAATTAAGAATCAAGGGTTCAGGCAAGGAGTCGCCCGCGTATGAAGAGCCGAGGAAACGAGCTCGAGGTTAGTGGAGGGACGGTTGGTTCGGGAGGAGCAGCAACGGCAGTCTTGTCCACGGGTGCACAGGTTGTGGGAAAGGAAAGGAAAAAGGGTAACGGAGGAACAAGGAATAGAGTGGAAAGGAGAGAAGAGAAGAGAAAAGATTGGGTCGGGGAGAAGGAGGGGGGGGAGAGAGAGAGTCAAGCACGAGTCACGATGTCGTTGATTGTGCGGTGCTGGTGGTAGATGGTTGATGGATGATGGGGAGGAAGATTAGCTGTAGTGGGGGGAAAAGAAGGAAGGAAGAATGGAAGGCGAATCCAGACTTTGGGATGGAGCGTTCCGGGTGCAGTACCAGCTTGGATCAGTCCCCGACAGGCGAGTTCCCATGGATTCGTACCGAGAGACTGACAGATGGAGGAATGACGAAAGAGGATGGAGGATAGTAGGAAGGGCAGAATAAAAGAGAGCTGGATGGAACCGGCAGTGAGAAAGATGATGGAATTGGGATTTGATGGGTTGGAACAAGTGGTGGACGGTGCGATGGAAAATGTGGTGCCGCAAACGGATGCTGCGAACGGAAAGAAGCAGACAGCAGACCAGCAGAGCAGAACAGGAATCGAGCTTGTCGAGGTAGAAAACAGTAGTAAAACAGTAAGAGTAGCAACGAGTCACAGTGATAGTAGGGTGGTAAAGAGGTGGTGTGGTGTCCAATCTGTGAGTCCAGTAGGAGACCAAAGTAAATCGTCCTATAGATGATGGCCAACTGCTAGAGACCAGATACCAGATCCAAAGATCCCCCAAATGTACCAGATGGCCGATAAAACTCGATAGCACCAGTCCGGACTCTTACTAGTCTTTTCCGACCGTAAGAGGTTTAATGATTTTAATGCTGCAGATGCAAGATGCAGGTCCCGGGGTGCCCCCCTCCAAGTTCCAACGTCGATTAAAACGCCAAATTCAATTGGGCGTCGAATTTCCCTCCGCGAGCAAATCAGCGTCCAGAAACGCCTTGTGGCTGGGCTCGACACTAACGGAAAAATGGACCTGAAAATTTTATGCACCACGGAGCCAATGATGGGGAGGAGGAAGAGGGGAAGAAACTCGGAGAAGAAGTCCTCCAAAATGGGTCTTTCTTCAGTTTCCAGTGCCTAAGGAGGAACGAACGAGTTCCGGTTCGGGGAGAACAAGAATGTGCGTAGACCAAAGTAGGTAGGTAGTAAGGGCTTTTTGTTGAGGCCGGTCGTATTGTATAATCCTAGCGACAAGGAAACAAAAGAGGCAAAAGAGCTTCACAACACCAAGACACGAAAAATCAGATTTTCAACTGTATTCGCCGCAAGGTGTTCAGTATAGCTGAAGAGTGGAGCCCGAACAGACTTCTCGACCGTTGGAAAACCAGAGGGTCACCCGCCGTCCAAGACCGTAGACGGTTAAGACGGAAATAAAAGTGGAGGAGAGAGAGAAAAAAAGAATTGGG
The DNA here is from genome assembly GCF_028828155.1 of Penicillium subrubescens. Lineage (NCBI taxonomy): Eukaryota > Fungi > Ascomycota > Eurotiomycetes > Eurotiales > Aspergillaceae > Penicillium > Penicillium subrubescens. The sequence goes on along the minus strand of NW_026643160.1, from coordinate 355,640 downwards.
AAAAAATGGGAAGAGGATTCAGCTGCGGTCGACTGGGCCCGACTGGGTCAACTGGAGTCCAACCACGGTTGGTGGGCACGGTGGCACTGGCGCTGGCGACGATCGGGATGATGCGCACATTCGATCGGCCGAAGGCCTAGCGCGTTGGGATGCCTGGGATGCCTGAATGTCTTCCGTAACGGGGATGGTAGGCTGAGCGGAAGGGGGATCAAAGAAAAGGATAAGAGAGAGAGAGCTTCTCCAGTTTCTGAAAGTTCCCAAATAATTCTCCAATCAGAAGCCACGGCCAGTGAATTTGAGCCCTGGTGATCGACCCTGGTCCGTTGACTGAGCCCTGCCTGCGACAGGACCAACTGGAAGCGCGAAAACGGCCCTCCCCGGCTATGCACGTAATGGGTTGAGAGGCCCTAACGGAAGGAGCAAATGAGCTCTGATCGAACCGCCAAAAAGTGGACTCGGGTTCAGCTCCGGCGTCTAAGCATTCCAGTCAGAGTGGATTCCCGGATATGCAAGATCCAAGCCGCATGGCCTTTTTCTGCTGGACCAGGATCTGGGGCAGCCGAAACTAGAAGAACTAGCGGGCTGCGGACGGGCTTGCTTGCTGGTTCAACTTGGTGTGTGCTTTTCTGGGCCAAGTTTTAGCCTTTTGGAGCTGAGGCGCGCAAGGTCCAGTCACAGTCAGTTGTGTGGACTGTGGTGGCTCCCGCAGCTGATCGTAGGGGCGGAGGCTCTGGGCGGAGACAAAGATGGTGCGCTGCACCCCACACACAGAAGTCAGCCTCAGTCTGACTAGGAGCGTACTGGTGGTCTTGGGATCCCTAAAAGTTCCAGTCAGCCTGATTAGCAAGATTTAGTTTCAAATTCGAGTACAGCCAAGAAAAGCTAAAATCGCGAGAAAACCGACAGGGGGAAGAATGAAGCCTGCTGATAGCTCGAGAGTCCAAGAACTTTCTTATGTCATCTGCCCGTCGACCGAAAGGGGGTGCAACAAAGGCTCAGTCTTGGTTCGCGACTGGACGGACAACCTGACCACTTGACTTCCCCCTCGCAAACTCAGACCTCGACGAGCTTATCACAAGGGCTCTTACCAGGCTTGTGGAATTTTGATCTTGTTTGTTGATCGAGTCTGGAGGTCACGATGAGATCCCGTTCTTTGTACTCTCTGAAGCTTTCCCACGCGTTCGTGACACGAGTGTCCGCAAGCTCCCGCCTTGCTTCTGTCTTGTCGTCCACAGCAACAGTGCACCCCTGATTTGCAACGGGGGTCCCCGGTAATGGCGATGCTGTCGATTCGAAAGCCGTGCGCTTCACTATGCACCGCCGTCCCGTTATCAAAGACCCGCGTAGTAGTGACAATGACCGCTGGTCGATATCGTCACCTCGCGGACAATAAAACCGGGCGCAATGAGAATTCGAAGGTGCGGACCGAACACAAGCACATTAAGTCGACAAGAAACACTCAACCGAAACATACCGGGTCATGATGCGACGAGGTGAGAAAGGAAACCGAAACCAGGGAGCAAAGGCGCCGACTTCAACACGGGGATTGGGAAACGAAAAAAAGCCAAGTCGAGATCCTCACGGGGTAAAAAGACAAAAAGGCAACTGGAAATAATTTGCCAAAATGGGCACGAACCCTCCGCATCGCTGTACGATTCGATGGATCACATTGTCCGTGTGTTGTGCAGCTTTAACAGTGAGAGCGCGAGCGAGAGAAAAAGACGGAGATCCTGTCCCCGACTGTATGGGGACCGCACCGACTCGGCGGGGGATTATGCAGCCTGCACCGGTTGGGCACCTCTGGGAGCAGGATACTCGGAGATCCCCTTTCGATCTGGTCGGGTGGGGAGAGAGAAATAACAGGCCTGGCTCAGCTCAGGCTGCCGACATCATCCCGCGGGCGCGGAGGTGGAAGTGGGTGGTCCGGGGCCTTGCGCGATCGGGCATCCTGCATGAGGCCGGAGACGAATCATTGATGGGTGGCCTGTGGACTGCCTGGTCTGCAGATCGCGTTCTTCGGCCTTGCAATGGGGTTTACGCCACAGTTGCCCTATGCTAGTCTCCGCTCCGGCTGAGGGGAGAGGAGGGGGGATTGGCGAGGAAAAGCTGTACGATACTTTGGAGCTGGTTACCATCCCGCCATGCCCCTGGGAGTACATTTCCCATGTACTCGTAAATGAGGAAGATTACTTGTGGCGAGAGGAGTCTCCTTCACTTTTTGGCACTGTGCAGAACCTGAGGAAAAGTGACACTGACTGGATAAAACCAGCCATAAAGAGGAGGGGGTAAAAAAGCATGGCGCGCACTGGCGTGGCTGCCGTTGCATCTGGATATGACAAGCGGCCCACTCCCGAGGAGAATGCATCGCAGAAGACCCGATAGTGCGGCGATCATGCAAGGGTGGCAGACACAGACCAAGTCGAGTCTGCCGGAACTCGGATAATGGCATTCAGCGAAGAACCACGACGAGATCGGATCTGCTTGATAACCAGCGTCCAGCGATCCCAGTACATCGTGCTCGCGGGGCTTCCATGACCAGCGCTGTATTGTCAGTGGGCATTGGTGGCCCCGCTAGGAGGGTCCGTCGGAGAGGACTGGAACTCTTGGTAAACAAGAAGGGAAAACGGCCCTGGCCCTGTCTGAGGATCACCCTGAAGAAAGATAAAAAAATCCTATCCCCCAATGGTTCAGTAAATGGTCTGGATCAGATCCAGCCTCAGCCTAAAACTGTGGTCTGATTTCCCACTCCTGCATCTTTCCGTTGGTTCCTGGCCAGCCCGCATGGCTGCCACAGCGCAGCGAATGGCGCAAACGCCCACCATCTCCAATTCCTGGGAAGGCGCGATGATGCAGCAGGAGCCTCGAGATCAGACCCTATGCGATAATGCGAGCTGCCAGCATGTCCATGGAGAGGGGGAGAGATAAAAAAGAAGGTAGATTTTTGAAGAGCGGAGCGGACCCTAATTGACCGAATCAAGCGCATGAGCGTTGCCAACGCATCGCGCAGAGGGGGTGGAGGGGAAGACGAAACTCGGGTTTTCGAAGAGGGTAAGAAAAGGAAAAGCAAAGCAAGCGAGAAAAACGAAAAACGAAAAACGAAAAAACGAAACGCGCCTTGAAAAACCCAGACTACTAAGACTGAACAGCACAACAAGCCTCTCTCTCCACCAAGGCCAAAGAGAGTCCCTCCGCCAAACCCACGAACCCGTGTGGTGGTGAAAATAGTGTGGACGTGGGGACGAGTTCTCCGACGCACGATGGAGTGGCACCGCGCCGGAAATTTTAGCAGGATTATTTATGGTAATTGCAGGACTAGGACTCCCTTGTCCAGGGCTCTCGTAGCGTAATAGCCACCAAGAACTAATCAGACTAATGAATCGTAGAACTCCAGTGTATACTCCGTAGTTAGGATAGAATTCTCAGCGTGGGAGAGTTCAGGGAACCATGGCATTCACGTCACTCACCTACAACATGTACAGAATACAATGAACACAATACAGTCTATTCTAATAGACCATATCCAACATACATTTACAATCACAGTATAATACCTCCTCTTCGTAAGTATAATTACCAATTTTCCTCGTTTACTAGATTGATACAAACTAATTCCATTCTGACAGCGGCCCCAACCCCCCGACCCAAGAAGCACCATCTTCTGGAACGCTATGCGGTTATGCTTAAAGTGAGGCCCGCGGGTTGGCCCCCAGCCGGCGCAGTGCCCGTTCCATGGATGGCTCTTGCATTCTGAAACTGATCTCCCCCTTGCCCATGGGCCGCATCCCCTTCTGACAGGCTGACAGGTGGCCTTAGCTGTTTCCAGGTTAATTCGTTAAATCGTGTTCCTTAGTTCAGTCTTGAGGAAAGTTGGGACGGACGCTCTGACCGCTGATCTTTGCCGATCGGGATGCTGGATTAAGCTAAGTAAATACGGAGTGCGGTTGACAAAGAGGTTCACTATGGTAGAAATTTAGACACTTACGTGTTGGGTATTCGCATTGTATTGAAGCATTTCATCTTCAATGGTATCACGACAACCTCAATGAGGTATCCTACATGAAACCCCCTTTTTTTAATTCTCCGAGGTTTCCGGATTGTCGGGTCCTCTATCTTCGCTCCACTTGCCTAGGGCCTCACTATCCAACTATAAGCTCGAGGATTTTATGATTCACCCATGACTCGCTGGTTCATCTTCCTGATAGAACATCTCACATCGCACCCGTACCCCGAGATCTGCCGTGAGCCGCATTAACCCTAGGATAACCTCAAAAGAAACAACATTACCTAATGACCTCGCATAGTTATCTGGTACCTACCTATGTACAGTACTTCCAAGTTCTAAATTTTCGTCCCTCTCACGCTCCTCCAACCATCAACCCCGCGGTCGCCGAAATTGACTTTCTGCTCCATCAGGTATTCCACTGCTTAGCCTGCACTCGGACGCATTGGGCGTCGAGTCAATTCGATTTGTATGGAGTACCTCCGACCTGTCCAGTGTGGCTGGTGCTTGGATCGATGGTTCGCTGCACGTTGTCGATCGGCTTGTCAATATCACATTCGGTACTTTGCCGTGTGTAACAGGGCTTTCGTTGGGTTGAGTGATGGGCACGAACTACTGTAGCTACCTAATTTACGATATAGGGGGTGAGATAAGCATATTGTACTACATTAGGTAGGGACGCTGAGTGGATACATGTAGATCCTGAGTTTGATTGTCACATACGGTAGATTGATGGACTACACGAGACACTCATACAGTGCACTGGAGATCTGGGCACATGTGCCGCACTGTTTACCCACTCGGGAAGTAGCCATGCCCATGATCGGGAAGAGTCGAGGATAGAATCGAATGGGGATGGATTAGAAAAAGAAGAACAAGAGTAAAGTTCCCCATGCACAACCCCAAATAACGCCTGGCCCCAGACCCGCGCTCCTGGCTGGACAGAAGAAGAAAAGTGAGAAAGAGGTTCCCCGAGCAACAATGTAAAAAAAAAGCAGTGAAAACTCAATCGACACGTCGTGCGACAGATCGATTGATTCCTGGAAGAGGTGGATTGGTTCTCCCGTTTCCCAGGTAGAAAACGAAAAAAGGTCCCTAAACAAAGTGTAGAGATCATGAAGATAGGAATTCAAGAATCAAACAGCAATAACGCCCTATCCATATGCGTTGCGACGTTCCGGGTATACTGCCCGTAATTCATGTCCCATGGATGTACATTTGACCTAGAATGAGGCTTATGTCTCCATTACCACGTCGCCATCCATCTCATACTCGCCGTCGATGTCGTCTTCCCCCTCGGCATCGATGTCAGAGTCAATTCCGTTGGTATCGGTGGCGGCAATCTTGCTGTTCCGCCGCTTACCCGATTCGGGTTCGGCGGAGACCACCACTTGGATTTTTTCGACTAACGCCTTGCGGTTGACAGACTGGGGCGTTTTAGTAGCTGGATCTGACTGCTTCCCTTTGGCCTTTTGTGATGTAGCTCTCGGAGACTTGGACGCCGATGTCTGTTTCTTTTCGGGTGTCCGAGGCAGTTCCGGCTCAAACTCGGCGTCTGCATCGGCGTCGACTTCTGCGTCAGACTCAACAGCAGCCTCCGGCTCGTCGTGATTGACGCCATTGGTTTCCACGGCATTTTCTGGCTCGTCATCTCCGTTTACTTCAGCTTGCTCGACCTCTTCAGTCTCCATAGCTTCACCGCCTGTTGCAGGGGTTTCTGCTTCGTCCACCACCAGGCCAAGATCTTCAGGGCTGGGGTCAAGCACCGCCTCCTCGTCGTCAAGCACACTTTCATCAACGCCATTAGTTTGAGCGGGAGTAGCGTCTGTCGCCGGGGAATCCATCGTCAGGGCGCTACGGCCACGACGCATACTAGGGGTGCCGGCATTGGGAGTGAACAGGGGAAGACCTGAGGCTCGCCGGGGTGTGTTGCGGCCGCTCGTCCGAGTAGTAGTGGGTGTCCGAGAGTGGTTCTTAAACGTCCCGTGCGGACGTCCAGGTTTGCGTTTGGGAGCAGCAGGGACATGTACTGGAGGCCAAAGCTCAAAGCGGGAAGGGGGAATGCCGGCCGCTGGGTTGGGAATTGGCTCGGGCTCTGCGGGCTCGGGCGCGTGAATGCCGTTGGTTTGTGGTAGACCAGCGGTTGAGGGCGGTCCAGCAGGCTCCCCAAGCGCATCCGTGTCTGTTCCATTGGCCACGGTGTCATCGTCTGCATCTTCTCTCGATTCCAGCTCCTCATCTTCCTCGTCGGGGTCGTCGCGAGGCGCGACCGCGTGAAGAGGTGCTCGGTCGAAATGCGACTGATTATTACGGCCCATAATGTATGGAGTCCACGTAAGCGCATCGGGATTGAGCTGGACATAGCCCTTGCTCTCCCATTTGGCAATCACCTCTTCAAAGTAGTCCTTGTCGAGGCGAAGTGCGTAGGTCTTTGTGATAGGGTCTCGTACTAAAGCGCGAATGCCTTCCAAGGCAGAAACAAGATCGTCTGCTGTCATGCCTGTCCGATCGGACAAATCTGCGATACTGATGGGGGTCTTGAGGTCTCGAAGCTGGTATGACAAAATCAGTCTCCAGTAATTGCGATACGACACCAGGCCCATGTCAGATAGAGGCTTTTCAGGCGAGCCACTTTTGCCCTCAATGCGGGTGAGAAGGTAGGAGAAATCGATGAGGAGGTTTCCGTAGCCTTTGCGTTGGTGAATTGGTAGGGTGAGAATGCAGGAAACGTTGTTGGCGGAGCTGGGTCGCTTCTCTTTGCTGAAGTAGCCGACAAAATGGCATCCCAGGTCATCGTACTCGGCCATAACGTAGAACAAGAATGGCTCCACGTCGTAGTACAGAGTTTTCGAGCCCAGGAAGAGCTTGGCGAGGAGACACAGATTTTGGCAGTAGACCGGGTTCTTCCGACCGTCAACCTCAAAGATTGAGACCGACCCATCTCGGTAAATCTCATCACCGGGAGGGTGTTTTGCGGGACACTTGAGCTTATGCCGCCAAGCGACATAGTCCGAGTTCATGTACTTCAAACAGAACTCGCAAATGTAAAGTACACGATTGCGACTGTACTCCTCCGGATAGGGTGCGGCGTACCAAGTCTCAATTTCGTAGCCACCAAAGTTGATGTACTTGATCTTCGAAGGAGGACCAGATACCTTTTGTGAGGCTGTAGGCGTTGCTTCACCGTTGACTTCTGCGTCTCGGACTTTGCGCTGCCACTCGTCCTCGGCCCGTTGGCGAGCTTGCTCGAACTTGTCTCGATCCGCCTGCAAGGGCAGGGTCTTGGAAGTGTCGGCCTCGGCTTCGGACAGGATGCCACCATATGGCTTAGATTTTGAGTCGTCGGTTTCCCGATCTTGGAAAGGATGAAAGTGATTGACGTAGGGTGCAGGAGGAATGGGGGCGAAATGAGCTTGGGTTTCTTGTGGTGCGGTCTGAGGCTTGGGGCCTTTCTTTTTCTTGCGCAGTGGTCGACTCTGAGTGCCGAGGATTTTGGCCATTTTCCCTTCTTCCAACCGGAAGCCAAGGACTAGTTTCCCCAGTTGCTTTGTAACGATACGGCAGTGGTCGCGTTCGATCGCCCGCGTCCGTCGAGGGCGCATGGGTCGTGCTGGAGATGCTGCCTCGTCAGCGCGCTGATCGGCAGCACCGTCAAAGGAAGCGTCCTGGGAGTCAGAATGCTCAGTTTGCCGCCGTCGCTTCCGTAGCACGGGCACATGTTCTTCCGCGTCGGCCGAGGAGGCTTTCCTTTTCCGCAAGGACCGTGAGCTGTTCAGCAGCTCATCACTGATGTTATTATCGAAAATGGAGTGGAACCCTTCCTCTTCATTTCCTGCATGTGCAGGCAAGAGCTCCTTGGTTAGATGAGCAGCCCCAGTTTTCGGCCGCGATGGCGATTCCACGGGATCAGGTTGAAGATTGTTTTGAACACAAGCAGGACATCTCCAAGGCTCTATAAATCGGATGTTAGCTGATGAGTTCGCGGCGAAAGTTGAAAATATAGCACGAACTAATCGCGTTCGTACCTTCTGAATCATCAAAGGCGTCTTGCTCACGGGCGCATTGCCGATGGGCTGTCGGGATGCCGAGTCAGCGACTATTCGAAAAGGGGAAGGGGGAGAAGGCTTAAGCTTTTAGCTCCGGCCCCGCAAAAGCATAACATACAATGATCGCCACAAACTGCGCAAGTCAACCACTCCTCAAAGTCCTCACTTGGATCATGTTCCTCGTCCTGGGTGCAAAATCTGTTGTTCCTTGTCAGCTCTGAATTTTCCTTGAAGAGAAAATCGACCCGGCTGAATCAACCGAATCGCATTTACCACGTACATGCACAACACCCCGCTGCGAGTATCGATATCCGCATCTTCTTCACGACCATTACTCTCAGCCTCCCAGTCCTCCTCGGCTTCTGATTCTGATTCACTCGATTCGGATGCTGCTCGGTCGTTTTCTTCTTCAAATGCGGGGTCGACATCGCCGTCGGCCGTCCCAGACTCAGCATCGTCGTTCTCAGAGGCAGCGTCATCTTCGTTGTCGTCTTCGTCATCTGGGATCTTCACAGCTCCGACAGGTTCGGTCTCATCATTGTCGCTACCATTCTGTCCACCATTGGTGGCAGCGCTCAGGCCTCCACCATTCACTGCAGGGTGACCGTTCTCCTCAGCAACCTCGCCCGAGTATGCCTGGTGGACCGCATTCTGGAGTTGTTGATCCATCTCGTAAAGGTCTGTTTCCTCCTCCCCCTCCGCATCCAAGTCACTGTCTGCCTGGTCGGCCGGAGGGTCCAGCTTGTCCGGATCATCGTTCACTGGCGGCACCGTCGCCGCCATGGTGAGTGTCGCGACGGTCGCCAGATCTTCTTTAGGCACGCTGCCGAGATGGGATGCGCCTGGGTGTTGAAACTTCTGTGATCAATGTAAGGCCGGGCCAAGTCAAGCTACAGAGCCACCCCGCTCGCGTCGGTGGTGGTCCGGCGGTTCATCTGGAGCCTATGCGAGCCCTGCAGAGACAAATATGATTGCGACGAGCGCCCGCAACACGATTATAAGGGTTTGATCTGCAGGCAGGATTCACAGGCGCAAATCGGCTGTTGGACAGGTGGTGGTCAGTTGGCTGAGATAGGTCGCAAGCACGTGTCGCTGAAGTAGAGGGAGCCACACCTGAGGTAGATTCAATCGTATCCGAGGAGTAAACTGGTAAAAGACGCGTCGATGAGCAATCCAAGCGCTAGGAACGGACTCTCTGGCAATCGAGCTTGCGATCCGCTGCCCCCTTGGCCATGGGAGTGTCGTTGCAGGCGGCTGAGTCAGGCACACTAAACCGCTTTGGGCCGCGCAGACCTCGCCTTGGAAACGCCCGCCCAGTGACTGGCTCCCCTCCACCTTCTCTTCTCCGCGATTTGATCACTGCTGCGAGGCGACGAGCTGGGTCCCTTGCAATTGTCGATTTTTACCTTCGATCTTTGACCTTGAACCTTTGCGCCAACCGTCAAAATGGGTGTTCCCTTCGAGGCCCTCCTTCCATATGCGATCATCACGGGCGTGCGTCTTATCCGCCGGTCCCCCTTCGAGCTCTAACTGACTGGCCACCACAGATGTTCGGCGTCACTGGCGCTGGCCTGTACGTTGTGAAACGCTTCGCTAACGAGGGCAAGAAGCCCCGTTGGAACCGGGACCTTTGGGACAGGGTAAGTGACTCCTTTCAATCCATCGGCTGCGGTCGGGAACTCGTTGCGGCAGAATGTGTCGGCTAACTCTCACACAGCAAAGTAAGTTACGACCTTTCGATTCGAGGAAACCATGTTCTACGGTGTCAATTGGATGGAATCCTGACGATACTTTCTCAATCTACAGTGATGGAGCGCGACCTGCGGATCACCGGTACCATGCGTGGACAGTCCAGCAACCACCTGGCACCCCCAGGATTCGATGTCAGCAAGCCGTGGAAGGTATGGACAAAGAGAACTCGTCAATTTATTGAAACGGAACGAGACTGTGCTAACCCAATTGATCCAGATCGAGAAGCGGATTTTCTAGACCAAAAATTGCAACATCTCTTTCTCTATTATGCCTGCGCCTCCATTTGTTCCTCGATCACTATACATACCTTCTGCCGCAATATCTCTTTAGAAACATCGATGTACCATACCATTGAACCGCAATCTTCTTTCCTCCGGTAGTCTCCGATGCAGCCATCTATTTGATTTGGGAGCTCAAGCCTCGAATGCCCTCGACCTCGCCAGTGCGGAGGTGCATGTCAAAGTATTTCGCAAGGGCTTTGACCCGGTCTTCTTCCGTTTGAAGTACTTGCAAAATCTCCGTCTGCCCACCGATTCGTTGCTTGACCTCTCCGCCTGACATGATGCACTGCCCAATAATTTCCTTGCCCGTAGGATCCAAGATCATTCGCACGCACACAAAGGTTTGAACAAACCAGCTAGTTGGCTTCTTGCTGACGGAGAAGTTCATGACGTCAAAGTCCTGAGGCAAGAATTCTACCTCCGAGAAGCAGATGTTGGGTATCCAAGGGCTCTCCGGGTTATTTCTTGTCTGGTAGATCCAGACCTTCTGGGATTTATCGGTGACCTCGACGAGAGTGTCCTTGATCAGGCGCATCTCGGAGGGTGCAATGCATGTAGCTGTAGCGCCTTCTTGGAGAAGCAATGGTGCGGTTGCACAGTTATTGCCAAATCCAACGTCCACCTGGTAGGCGTCAGTAAGTGTTGATGAAAGAAGGCAGTGATACTGACCATATATCTTGCTTCGTCGATGATGACTATCAGCACCATATGTCCGCTTGAAAAGGGCGCAAGTGTTAGTTAGCCGGTAATTCTAAAAGCCTTCGATAAGGAGGAACTACTCACAATGCTAGCCATAGTCCATTGTCCACACCCGTCGCAGCAGCATGGCTCACTCTACCACCAGTGGCGTATACACAATATCCCAGAGACCGCAGAACAATAAAGAAGATTCCCGTACTCTCCATACAATAACCATCCAAGCGCCGCTCCACAATTTTCTCATACAAGCTGTCTGGATGCAAGGAAATTGTGTGATGCTGCGAATAATGGAGTCCCGAATTTCCCCACGGGATAGCAGCGAGATGGTGTCTCTGAAGCTCTGTGAGTGTACCTAGCGCATCGCTCTGGACACGCTGGCGGGCGTGCTCAACAAGACCTGTTCCTTCTGTTGCTGCAGGCTTATATGCAAGTCGTCTGAGATATGCTTCGACTTGGATGTCGGTATAGGTCGGTTGGTCGAGTCCCATTTTGGTGAATTCCCGTGTTGATTCTCTGCTGTGTGACTTGCGGCTTGCTGCGTTGCACAAAGTGTACAGGAAAATGTTCGTTGCCGCCTGCGATGGATTCAGGCGTCGGACTTGGAAACGAGCCACGACTTGTCCACCTCGTGTTTGATCGGAAATATTCCTCGACGACCAATGGATTACTGTCGGGCTGGTCCCCCACCCCACAAATCCCCGGAATGTCGGCAGCACCTAAGAACCTTGGCGCTGGCTGAGTAATTGCGATCTCGCGTTCTGCTGCAAGAAACTGCCGTGAAATGTGCCGTGGATATGAAGTTTATAGTAGATTGAGTATAATTGGATTACACTAGCAGGTAAGGCCCATATTCAACGAGAAATACCCGGCTAGTTGAGTATGTAAAGCTACTAAAGTGGTAGTTCAAAAGTCTGAGTCTAGAAACCAGAGAGTCCACATGATAATATGCTTCTACTTCTTGGTTTTTGACATGTATTTCTAAAGCTCTTTTCAATCATCTTTCTCGATAGCTTAAGTACCATTATTGAGTCTGTCATTCAACTTGTGACTAATTAGATGATTCTAAACATTGGTCATAGTTTCAAATTTACGAAACCCCACTGCAGGTACACACTCCCGTGCTCTTCCCGGGCCCCTCAATGCCACCTGAAATATATCTCTAAAATGGGGACAAGATTAAAAGACATCAACGCGAAAAAAATCAGATGACCAAATTTGAACGAAGATCTAAGAATTCATCGAATAATATCGTAAGAGCGGACAAGTTTCGTAATATTCGTACCATCGTCCAGCGTTTCCACTGCCTCCTCCAATGTATACCCCCCGCGTTGAGGAAGAAGTACGGTCCATATATACCAGTAGAGCACCCCGAAAAGGATCCTTCGTAATCAAATTAGCAAATCCCACCTAATTCCAAGATAGAAAACTTACACGCTTATTCCCACAATAGCATAGGTTGCGTAGAAGAAGTCGACATCGCCCTGCCAATTCGGTGGTGGGATGAATGGCGCTGCCAGCAACGCCAGACAAACCACAATGCGGATCCAGATAGCTGGTAGCCACGCTTTGAAAGGCCGAGGACGGTTTGGCTCTCTATACCGGAGAATCAAGAGACCGACGGTAATTGCGAGAGCGAAGAGCTGGCCTGGATATCCCTCCACATCTAAGATAAAATTGTAGACGTCTCCTTGTGGCGGTATAGAGATGACCAGCACGGATGGAATATAGTGCACTAGTAGACCACCAAGTGGAGTTCCAAATGGACGTGAGGAGGAAAGGAGGTTCTGCCAGGGTAAGAATCCCTGGCGAGCAATTTCTTGATTGACTCGAGCCTGTTGTAGGATTGTTAGATGGTGGTAGGATATAGGGAATAGGAAGACATACATGAGCGAATGTTACGACCATCACATTGCCTGCTGCTGAGATGGCAATGGCAAGTGGAAGCAGTGTTCTCCCAATATGATCACCGAATAAGCGCTCAAACAGTAGTGCAGCTACCAATTCACCACTGTTCTTGATGTCGTCTATTGGCACAACCAGCAGGTAAGATGTGTTGGCCAGCAAGTAAAGACCGCCAGCGGTCAGTAATGCCGATGGACAGACGGTTTTGACTGTCTGTACCGGATTTTGTACTTCATTGAGCACGTTGTTGATGTTATTCAGTCCTGCGTAGGAGTACATGACCTTGAAAATGGCCGTCGACAAAAGACCCCAACTCCAATTTGAACCTTCCCATAGGTAATCCCACGACAGAGTACTGGTGAAACTTTCCTGGGGAATGATATGATGGGAATTGCCGAAAAATCGAAGAAGTAAAACCCAAATGCCTGTCAGCGACATCGCACCGATCAAAAAGATCTTCACCCAGCCTAGGGCATTCTGAATCGCGATTCCCGTCTTCAAAAAGCGCCCATGAATAATGATAATCGTAGTCAAAAGGCCGACCGCAAGCGCTTTATGCTGCAGATCAGTTGGCTCGACACTTAATGCGAAAAGGGTATATTTTGCGAAAATTATGCAATTGCTAGCAGTGAAACCCAGCAGCACTGCCTGCACGGCGATAAGCGTAGACGCAAGGAATCTCGGTCGGGGATAGGTGTGCTCCAGGTACACCTACAAGAGGAGTGAATCTTAGTGGATGCCCTCTCCTCGGCAAGCCGGGGTGAGATTCTATATTTACCTTGTCCCCTCCCGACCGAGGCAACATGCAACCATATTCCATCGAGATGGCCATTCCACATGCTGCGAGAATAGTACCGAAGATCCATACTAGGAGAGTTAGACCGATACTCCCGGTAGATTTCACGATGGATCCTGGCGTCGCGAAAATGCCGCTGCCGATGACGCGTGACACGACAAGAATGTATGCACTGGTCCAGGTGAGATTCTTCCCAGGACTTGAGCCGGGAAGGTTCTCTGGGAACTCGGTGGGTATTTCAACGCGTGGATCACCGAGTGATATTGGTTGCGAGTCATTGTTTCGGCTGGATGAAGAGAGCAAGGGCTGTCGCTCACTCTGCTCCATGATGCTGACTCGTTGGCGGACCGCGTGGCATTTATAGTGGCATTCGCCCTAGAGAATATTATGACGGAACTAGAGGCTTTAAGTAGATAACCTCGAAGGTAAACGCAGCTGGTCGGATCTATGATATTTGTAAAACATAGTTGACTGATCATGTTGCTTGGAAATCAACAGTTGTTTTCCCTGGCACGTCATCCAGGCTGAATGTTGTGTCTTCAAGCCTTGCGTTACGGACAGCTGACGGATTGCGAAGAATGCATTACCATGACGATAGAAGGTCATGTAGGGCACAGTCCAGATAAGAAATTAAGCAAAAGTTCATAGCACAATTTTGAGCATTGGATGTGTCCACGAAGCATTTTTATCCGCCCATATAAAAGGTTAATTATTTGACTGTTTACACGGTCGCTACATATAGTCCGGGACAAAAGCTTGTGTGCGCCCACCTGATAGCCACGTAGCAAATCTGCCTTGCCTTGTTAAACATGTGATATCTGTCGTGCAGGATTTTAGGATACATATAGTACGACTGCCAATGTGATTGGCTACTCGAGTGGCACAAGGTACTTCTAGAATGGCGCGCGTTACCTCGCTAGCCATGAACGGGAACCACGAATAAGTGTTATTCCGACCAGACCGAGGGAAGCTGATAGCTTGTCGTACTGTGAAACTTGAATGAGAATAGGGTCACGGGGTTCCCGACTGATCACAATACTTGGAATATAGTAAATTATATATGACTGACCCCGACAGTCGCCGTAAACATCTTGTGCGGGGAAATTGGAGTCCAGGTCAACTTCTGTAGAATGATCTGCATATGGCGTGCCCTGGCATCATGCAAATGTAGATAAGAAGCTATCAACCCTCGCTATGATTGATTTTTCTTTTCTTTTCTTTTTTTTTTAAAAAAAAAACTTTAGAGATTGATTTCTACCACGTTTCTCCGATCCATCTTCATGTAAGCTTGGCAGTCTCACAGATAGTTCTGTTATCGCGAGGTAGATAGACTAGAAGTCTTTGATTGATGGAAATTGGGATTCAGATCTTGAGCTGACTTGATTTTTGATGTACAGTCACGACGAATGGTATTGAAGGAGATGTAGTGACCGTGGTCTTGATACTTTTGGTTCCACTTCTCATCATGAAAATGTCGCCAAAACCATGTCAGTCTCGGGTCATGATTGCCGCTCCGGATCCATCTCGGAATCAATTTTTCGAATAACTCTGGCTGGATTACCAGCAACAAAGTGAAAAGGGGGAACATCCTAGAACAATTAGCCAAAGTCTCTGAATCACCCTGGATATGCTCTTACCTTCGTGACAACCGATCCCGCTCCAACAGTACTGCCTCTACCAACCCTCACACCAGCGAGAATCTGCACGCTGCCACCAATCCAGACATCGTCCTCGATGTGGATCTCCTTTCCAGCCTCTGGGCCCTTTAAGCCACGCCGCACAGCAGGATCCAAGGGATGAATCGCCCCATACAGACACACGTTGGGCCCAAACAATACATTCTCCCCGATGGTGATGAGACATGTATCAAGGACGAGCAGATTGAAATTCAGAAATGTCCCCTTGCCGACCTTGAAGTTCAGGCCGTGATCGACTGAGATGGGTCCATCGATGAATGGGTCCGTTTCTTCAAAGAGATTTTCATCTTCTTCTGGATCTGGGTTCACTGGCGGCAAGGGTCGTGTGTCTCCAACGATACTTAGGCAAATTGATTAGCGATGCTTGAACTAAACTTGAATAGTGCCCTCTGCCATACGAGCGTTCACGACGGAAGTGGGCTGGTAACTTACTTCCGCCATAGCTCTACTTTGCGACGTCTTGTCGCTGAGCCAGCAGCATTGAATGCCTCACAGGCCTGCTTGCATCGTGTCCGATTTGCTTGAAGATCCTCATCCCAGGCCCAATAGAGCTCACCCCGCAGCATCTTTTGCCACTCCTTTGATTGCGCCATTATGTTGGATGAAAGGCTGATATCTGGCTGTGTTGTATGTACGTGTGAAGGGATCAATTGAAGAGAGACAGAAAAGGCGACGTGGATTGTCTTATATATGCCTGGCCAAGTCTGAGAAGTCGACTCCCACTAGCAGTAACCCTCGGGCCAATTCTCGGTGTTGCTGGCTGATCTACCCAAAGCGGCAGTTCGGCCAGCAGTTGCACGACGCCAAGGCCCACTTGCACTGTCGCCATTGGTGGGGTATTATCGGGGTTAAGGAGGAACAGGATCAATTATCCACTGTGGTAGTGGAAGAGTGGAAAAAAGCTATATATTCAAGATATCCACTCCATCATGTTTCTCCATAATTCACAAGACTGAGTATGGAGGCCAGCTAGCGCTTACGAGCTCTAGGCGACTAGGCATCGGCGGGATGCCCCTTTACAAGTCACACTTTACAGGTGAGAGAGAGCAAGATCCAGGATACTGTTATATAAAAGGGTGTTCTTTGGTTTTCTGCCATGGTGAAATTATCTATGTCCTGAAATGTTTGAATTCTCGCCTTGATTGCTGACTGGGGCGCCCATATCGCTTCCAGAAAACCTCATGAATAAGTGATGTGATTTGCGAGTGCCCAGCGCTGATAATTATTGAAAAAAGAACAGAAACCCTCGCCAGTGAACTGTCTTGTGGAAACAAGGACCAGTATCGAAGTCTCTAATGGCTAAGCTTTTTAGTTAGCTATTGGGTGGGAACTGCCGGGGAAGCAGAAGAATTCGGGCGTGTTTGCTTCCCCCCACCACCTTCCTCGACTTCTATCTCTCGCTTTGCTCTTTTCACTTTCTCCTTCCTTCTACTCACCACAAGAAACTCGACAAGTCGACTTACAGACTTTGAACTCAGGAGAACACAGGAGCCAGCACTGCACTAAACCTCGCTTGCGGCTACTCACATCATGCCCGAGAAGGTGGAGGGAGTCGAAGATGCTTCCTTCTTGGATTCTTTGCTCATCCTAGAAGGAGAATCTAACTATGCTCCTTGGCTACATTTCCTCATCGGATACCTTGGTCCAGAGTACTGGAAGATTCTTCAAGGAGATGAGCACAGATTCTCTGAACCTCACAAGGTCGAGCCCTTCGTGAATCCTGAGCCAGCAGCCTCAAGCGAGAATACTAGACTCCCACCCACCCGCACACAAGGACTGGATGGTGCAGGATCCCCGAATGCTCCGATTGCCCAGCATTACGATGGACAAGAGGATAAGCGCAGCAAGACACTGTCCTATCTCCGGGCCACACTCAATGATGAGGCCAGGAATCTGATCCAGGGAATTGACTGTCCCTCGGAAGCATTCAAAAAGATCAAGCTCTTCTACGGAAAGCCAAGACACCAGACCCTGGCACTGCGATGGTCGAACTGGGCAAGCCTTCGATACTCGCGGGGAGACTCACCATCCGAGTTCATTCGCACCTTCGGGGAAAGATTGCAGGACGTCGAAGAAATCGGGGATGTCCTCGATCTCAAGACGGTCTTCGCACAGTTTGTGCATGCCATCTCCAAGGATGATGAATACCCGGCCTTCATCCTACATATGTCCCCAGATCTGGAAGATCGAAACTTGATGGAAGCAGTTTGTGATGCCTTCATCCGCCATGAAAGCTCATTCACGTACGCCGCGCCGACCCCCGCCCCTGCCAACCCCAAGCGTGCCCATCGAGCAAAGACAATCAAACGAGAGAAAAATGGGTTTCAGTATTGCCCCTTCCATAACCGTTTTGTGAAGCATACTCCTTTCGAATGCCGTCTGGGCCAGAAGACGAAACCCAAGGCGAGATTTGACATTACTCAGATGTTCGGAGGCACCCTGAATCGGAACAAGAAGAGACGCCGTCTGGACCCTTGTGACGGCGTTAGTTGGATCCCCACTGCCTTCTTTTCTGGGATTTAGACACGCTTGTATTTGTACTGGATGCTCATCGATCACTGATGCGCAACGTATCATTACGATGGGCAGATGAAGATGTTTGCATGATTCTACGGCCAGGCTTCTCTTGGAACTTGGATGAGGAGTCATGTATGATCACTAGTTAGTTTCGTATCTGTTAAATCACATCAATAGGATTATGTATGACCAGTATTTTATCCCTGATGAGGATCTACCCAGAAGCCGTGGACAAGATTATCACTCTACAGATTATATTCAAGAGCTAGCCCAGGTTGAGTATTAAAGATTGTAAAGGCCTGTTGTATGTTGCGAATACCATTTCCATTATGAGTTCCGTTCGTTATGTACATGATTTCCCAATTTCCCAAGCATATCCGTAAATCCACATGTTGTAGACGCTGAAACCAAATAAACCCATAATACCATGTGCGGCAAATCCTGATATCAACTAATCGAGTATTCGTCAAATTGCAGAAGAAAAAAAAAACGGAACGAATATCAAGCAAGGTCACTCTCCGTCGCTATCACTCAGACTATCACGGCGACGGCGACCATGGCCATCACGACGGTAGCCCTTGGTCAAGCCGGGAATCGGGTGGTGGTAGCTCCTGGTGCCATTGGAATCCTCGGTATCGACGTTGGAGTACTGGTACTCCGAGCGTGTACCCGCAGAGGCGAGGTCCAAAGGCTCGGTGTAGCCACCCGGCACGGAACGACGATCCTTCTTGCGGGGACTGCTGGTACGAGACGAAGGCGCAGAGGGAGGTGCGGCACTTTGGCGTCGCTCACGAGTGCGTTGGCGATTGTTGCGGCGGGTAGATGGATCACGGAGCTGGTGTTCCTCGGTGGTTTGACTCAGGACATCCTCACTGCCGGCAGTGAAAGAGAAGCCAGAGGGATCGCGACGGCGAGAGCGACGCGGCTGTTCATAGGCATAATCACGGACCTCGCTCATGTCGCTGCGGTTGTAATGCGTGGGAGGGGCAGAAGAATCGTAGTCGCTACCGTGGTAGGTACCGTCGGCCTCGCGATTCATGCCACCAATACGGGCGGGTCTCTCTTCACGGTATGCACGCATGTCATCGTCGGCCTCGCCTTCCCATCGCTCATCCTTGTGTCGGCGGAGGAGCTTCTCTCGGAAATTACGCTTCTTCTTCTTTTGTGGCTTCTCGTCACTGATCGTTGTCGCAGTCTCAGTGTATGTGCCTGTCTCGTCGGTGTATGTGTAGCCATCATCGCTGTAACCAACGACACTACCGCCGCCCAGCTTGGTACTCTTCGTGGCGTTACTGAGGGTTCGTCCGTCGGGTCCTTTGCGTCGTAGCACGGTCGATTTGTAGTCTTCCCAATCGCCCTTGCGCCAGACAAATCCACCGTTCTTGGCCCAGAAGAAGAACCAAATTCCACCCAGCACGAATGCAGCACCGATGAGGGCGAATAAAGCCATCAGGCCTTGCATCTTGATGTTTTTCGGATCAACTGTGCCTTGGCCATAGTTTATCTTTGTGGCGGCTGCTGACGAGTCGGCTCGAGGGGAGAGATAGTTCAAGGTGATGGCGGGTGAAGCGTCGGTGGGAATGTCTTGCGCAACATCCCGAACCTCAACTGACTTGAGCGGAATGTCGGGGAAATCTCCAATCTGTTGTACCGGAGCCATGATGCGTGATCGGAGTGGTCAAGAGCACGCGGCTCAAGACAAGACACTGGATGGAATGTTAGAGCCCGTTCGACACATTCCGGGGAATTCATAATGAGAGGCTCACCTCGAGTCAATTGATTATCAGACCAGAACGGACGGCTTCCAGTAAGGGGAGGTAGGAAACAAGATGTAGGGGAGGGACGATGTAGATTGTAGTGTGTCCCTGGTGAACAGTTTTTAGTCTCTGAATTTGGTGATAATGGGAAAATACAAAGTCAGAATCAACCCAACGAGCGATCGGAACTATCGAGAAATGAGGAGGTTGGAGGAGGCTGGGGATGTGTTTACATTGTGGGTTGGTGGGCCAACCTCCGGGCGCCACGCCCCACACTTCAGGCCTGAGGCATGAATTGCATCTGGCTGCATCATGTGACTTTGGGCCTATGGCAACTGAGTTAACGCAAATGCCACGATACAATCATTACTGTTTTACTTGCTGATTGGAAAATTAATTTGGTGGCAGCTTCCGTTGAAAAATAGGTCATGGGATTTCGTTGAAATAGGAGTCATAGTGCCACAATGGCCTAGCCATACTGGGATGCATTGATCGTCGGATCCCGCCCGAGACTCACAAGGCGTACGTCAAATAAAATACTTATACATGCCTCTGGTGACTTTTTTCTCTAAAATTTTTTCTCTAAAAAGGCCGATCAGGATTGTGAGTCTTAATCCGCCAGTTCATCTTTCCAACTGATGCCTACCTTGTTCTGTAGAAAACTGGAAATCCAAGGCACGTCGTCGGCATCACGTCATCGGCTGTCACTCAACCACCAGCCACGGCGGCAAATGTCAGAAGCAGGGAAATACCAGTTTCACTACACCAAGCATATATAGTTCCACGACGGCTCATGAGTATCTAGTTCCATCCTACAGCTATGCAATTTGAACGATTTTGACTGCCATTTTCCCAACGCAAGACAAACAACCTCCTATAACAATCATGTCGTCAATCATCACTTCCATCAAGGACCTCGTAACCTCGGTCTTCGAGGTCATATTCTCCGTATTCAACGGCGCGATCGACATGGTTTCAGGTCTCATCATGGGTCTTGTCAACTCTGTTATTGGCATCTTCAAAATGACCCTCCACACGGCCGGAAACCTTCTGGAAACTGCGGGTGGTGTAGGCAAATTTGTTGCCAGTGAGTCTTCCACTCTTCTCCGTCAAAAGTTCGAGGTACTGACTGTAGATGTGTCAAGGCAATATCGTTGTCATTGGAATTATTGCTGGCGGTATCTACGCTTATCTGCAGTATCAAGGTCGTCAAGGTCGTCCGGTTGGAAATAAGAAATTGAACTAGGCTTCAAGTAGACGGGAGGGGTATCATCGCGATGGGTATTGGTGTGAGACACCACTTTGTATGTAGATTCTATTACTGTGGAACTTGAAGTTTCTGTACACCAGCTTTGACCACATTCACGGATTTCAAGGTTGGGGTGTTGATGAGCTTGTATTTTTCTTTCATGGCTTACTTTTGTTAGACGGAGTAAGGAATGCTCAATATTTCGGCGAATGAAAGAATTCCAATGTGTATAATCCAATCCTACCTACTCTGGGCTAGGTCCTGCTCGTTGAACTTGCGTTTCCTCACTGTTACCTGCACGCTCTCTGGATATATGACCCAAAAGTACGGATTTGACTTCGCTCGAGGTTCCACGAGATCAACCTAAAATGTAAGTATACATTCTTGAATTTATGATCCAGTACTCACATCGTAGTTCATGAATAAGGCCGTGACAAACTTCTTGAGTTCAAACATGGCGACGTGCTGGCCCAGACAACCTCGTGTCCCAGCTCCGAACTGGCATAATCAGAAATTGGACGTATCAAGAACATGGAATTCACTTGACTTACACTCAGCAAACTGGCTTCAAGTTTTCTTATATGTGATGGCTCGCCATCCAACCACCGACGAGGACGCCACAGGTCCGCATCATCCCCCCACGTGGGCCGATAGCGATTAGCAATGTAGGGACTCATGCCTACGACTGTACCTCCTGGGTAAAATTGACCACAGATTGTCGCGCCTTCTGCAGGCACCACTCGTTCGAGAGGCATAGCAAATGGAGCGTCAAGCCGGAGTGACTCTTTAATACAAGCGTCTAGGAAGGGAAGGTTTTGCAGCTCTTGCCATTGAGGAGTAGGCATAGTCAGCCCCCCGGCATTGCGTTGCTTATCTTGCAGCTCATTCCGAACCGTTTCTAGTGCGTCAGGGTGTTCCACGAGGAAACAAACCACAGATCGAAGCATGGAAGCCGTGGAGTCCGCCCCTCCCAGAATATTGGCAAAGGTCCAGGTTGACACAAATCGAAGGGGCACATTTTCCTTTTTCTCCTGGGCTGTTAAATAATACCCGAGGAAGTCACCGTCTGCACAGGGCCCGTCGGCGTTCGCACTGGGGAGCTTGTCACGATTTTTCTGACGCTCTTCTCGACGCTCTCCGATACGCGCCAGAACGTAATCCAACAGAGGAGCGATGGATTCGCGTTTGAAGAAATTCGCTACTCCATTTTTATGTAGGAGCCAATCGACCCCTGGTATTTGCGTCATCTGCTAGTAGTTAAGTCATATTCCATGTGAACATCCTCCGCAGTGTACGACTTACCGGTCCGATGCTCATATTTGCCCTCTTGACGTCGTCCATGATACCGTGTAAGTCTCTTCCATGCTGGACATACCCGTATGGACGGGAGAATGTCATCAAGCCCATGGTATCGTAGGACAAGAATTTCATCCAACTTGTCAGGTCGAAATGTGCTCCCGTGGGCACAAACTTCTGATCAAGCTGGTCAAAGAACATTCGAGTAGCACTATCCATTCTTGGCTCAAAAGAGGCTACCGCATACGAGAGCGAATAGTACACGGAGATATGTTGCTTCATCTGTCGATTCGTTGCGTCGTCTGCTGCCGTGAAGACTGAGAGAAGTAGGCCGTCAGTGGTGTATGGTCGGAAGGCGCGGTACATGTTGCTCTATGTTGGTCAGATAAGATTCACACTCATACACAAGGAAAGAGACAGGTTGATGGAGATGAAGATTACATGCCTTGGGAAAACCTCCCCGCAGGTTGAAGATTGTCTGGATGGCCTCCGGGTCACAAATGCATACTAGGTTGGGACCGAATCGCACGGCGGGACCATATCGTTTGTGAGCAGCATCTAGGTACAAGTGGAGGAAGCCACGACGCGCCAGTAAGAAGCGATAGAAGTTCGTGAATTTTGCGACGAAGGGACCCGGGATGTGCTTCAGCCGCGAGTATGTACGGTAGAGGTGATAGACTAGTACAGCGGTGATTCCAGAAACTAGGAAAACCAGTTCCTGTTTTGTGTTCAGGAATTCCCACAGCATTTTGATGAATAAGAATGGTATGGTTGGGTGGTGAAATATAGCATATCATTGCTCGTCCAAGCTTCCTCTATTTATAACTCGAGGCACAGTGCTCGGCTGAAGATAAGAAGTGACAGTGTTAGAGGGCAATAATTCATGGCCAAAGATGAACTTGGAATGGTTGGTGGTTCAGTGAACGTACAATACTTACAAGCCACCGTATTTTTCCCAGTCCTGCATACAGTTAATTATTGCAATAATCCCTAATTGCATTTTTCGGTGCATGTGTTACACAACATTAACATTAAGATAAGGTTTGGCACGAGTGGTCAACGCACTGTGATGATCCCTCACCAATACTACGAAGAGGATAGTAGTGGCGCAGAACACGAGACTCTGATGGATGGAACGAAGAACCGGAGGAGAGAAAAGCAACGCTCCCTTCTGCGCCCGCAGAGACATGCACATGTCCGACCAGCTGACCAAAGTGAATTACCAGACAACCCCCTACCGTTTTAGTGTAGGGATTGCCATGGAGAATTAGTGGAGGACTATTGGAGATCTAAGGCAGAATAGGCCATTATAATAAAGAAGCCGAGCCTACAACAAATTGACTTATGATAGTAGATTCGTTGGTTAGATTGTGTAGTCTAGGCTCAGAACTGAACCGACCGAGGTACCTCCAGGGAGATCTGTTATTAGGTGATAGTTTATTCGAAAAATCTGCGAAGTAGTATATGCTCTTGTCGGCCTGCAGAGTGCTTTTTATCTGTGTGACTTCTTAACAAAACAGCGGTGAGTTGGAATCGCGCATGAAGGCCTGGAGCGCTACTGAGACCACCGATGCAAACCGTTCCAATCTCTTAAATAAATGAAAGATCAAAGTTGCTGCATCTCGACATGCAACCGCTTCTTCTCATCGGCTCTTCTCTCCCGATGCTCTCAGGTCGCATGGAGAAAAGTCTGTCCTGGCTCTCAGACCACGCCTCTGCTGAACCTAACTATCCAGAGGGCGTACTGGAAATGGACAAGGCGGAAAATTGGCTTGTCCGACCAGACGTACTTCCTATTATGAGAGAAGCCGTGTCATTGAACCTCAAAAGTCAGGATCTTTCATATTCGCAAGAGCTAGGCGGACCTCCAGGGCTTCTAAATGTGTCGGCATCATTTTTCAATCGCTTCTTTTCTCCTCAAATTGCCGTTTTACCCGAACACATCGTAACGAGCACGGGATGCGCATCAATTCTTGAGAGCCTCATCTTTTCGATTTGCGATACTGGAGAGGGTCTGCTACTTGAGGCACCCATGTGGGATGGGTTCGCGGTCACGTCAACGCTGAGAAACAACGTCCAAATAATTCCCGTGAAATACTCGACACGACCGACAAATGCAAATGATCTTATACATCACTATATTGAAGCGATGAAAAATGCATCGTGTCCAATTCGGGGCCTCATTGTTTGCAATCCCCATAACCCCCTCGGTCAGATTTATCCTACCGTATGGTTGGAGGCACTACTTCAATTCTGCGAAGCTCATCATATTCACTTCATCTCGGACGAAATATACGCCCTTTCAAATTTTGGGGCGATTAGATGCAGTCAAAATGTCAGCAACCCCAAAGTTGTGATTGGGCTAGAAACGAAGTTCACCTCGGTACTGGCAATAGACCTGAAGCGACTTCAGGTCGATCCTGCTCGTGTCCATGTAGCTTACAGTATAAGCAAGGATCTTGGTAGTAGCGGGGTTCGACTGGTCTGTCGGAACTTTCAATCAATGTATATGTGTAAACTAAGACTGACACATTCTCAGGGATATCTCGTTACACAGTCGAATCCTGGGCTTCGCCATGCGCTAGCGGTCCTCAACAAATTCAAGGTGTGTAACGCAGCATCGATAGTCGTTGCTTCTCTCTTTTCGAATCTTCAGACGCTTGAAAAAATATTGGACCGTAGCAAATCTCGCCTGCGCGAAGCGGCTGAGACGGTGGAAAGTTTCCTGTCATTCCATCAGATTGCATTCTATTCCCCGGTTGCTGGCTGCTTCATTTTGGCGCGAGTTGGGGGCAAGCTAGCAACAAAGGAAACAGACGCAGAGCTATTTAAAAGATTTGCAGCGGCAGGTGTGGTCGTTGCTGCTGGCTCCAAGTTCAACAGCGGAGAATCCGGCTGGGTTAGACTCACATTTGCTCTACCTCGGAAGAATTTGATCGAAGGACTACGTCGAATAGAGATCGCAATGGATACGAACCGACATTGGATGCCGAGAAAAGCTCATTGTGAAGCTAGTGGCATCTACCATTGGTTTGAGCGGGGTTGTGCGTTATGTTGATCTCGGTCACCCTGGTCTCTACTTGAATACGTGTTGACATGGCCCGTATATTTTCAGTCATTTGTCGCTTGCTTAACCAATGTATGGGGTACTTTACTTGAGAGTGAAAAGTGTTTCCGGCCCAAGACCACGCCTAGATAGCTCTGTCGGTAGTAAAGCGGTTGTCGATTTCGAGTCAGAGGCATAATAAGTCTAAGAAGACACGATGGGATTTTTGATAAAAGGATTAAATAAAAGCAGTTTCGATTCTCGTTTCTCGTACTATCCAAAAATGTATGCAAGTTATTCATCTAGCATACTTCGAGATGAAGCGAAGCCTAATAAATACTGGGCCATCCGTCTCAATAATGTGGGCGGAATCCGTTTTTATTTCAGTACCTAGAATACGTGCGAGGACGGAGCAGCAGTTCAAGAACGGATTAAATTTCAGGACCATGTATCAGCATAGCAAATCCAGCTCGTGTCGGGTACATTCTAGTCATAAGACCAATCTTCAGCTCCAACGGTATATCCGTTTGATAGCTTTAGTCCTATTGGCAAACCGTGGGTGTATTTGTGAGTGTGTGCTTTTCCAGCGCGTCTGGAGACTACCTCGTCGATGTGCATGTGCATATTGTAACTGGTGCTCATCAGACTAGAACGCTTCAAAGGACTTGTTAACTCACGCGTTCATCTCTTCAATCGTCAATTTCCCCTGCTCACTCTTCACCACGTAATTTGGATTGTCAGTGTTGCTTGAGAATCCTGCGTAGACGTTAATTTGTATGCATTGGGGGTTTTTAGGGTGATGATGCCTTACCGATCCGCTCGTTGATATTTAATGAGGCTCTCGCCGCTGCCGCCTGAACCTTGGTTGCTCTCGGAAGGCGAACCGACTCATAGATAGAAAGTGACTCAAACACATCTCCTGTGAAATGATTTCCGCTGAAAAGTATTCCCAAGGCAGCCGCGTCTTCGATAGCCATGCAGGCCGCTTGGCTTTGGTGAGGCATCATCTGAATGTTTATCAGTTTCGATGATTTACTCCACTCACTCGGATAATTCGAATATGACATACTGGATGAGCTGCATCACCCAGCAAACAAACCATATTTCTCGCAATATATGGGTATGCTTCACTGTGAACAATCAGCCTCGTCTTTCAAGGGCTAAACGTATTTTCAGCTAAACTCACTGCATCCATAGGCGCCACGGCTGGATATCTTTGCCAAGAGCCAAATGTCCCCGGACTTGAGCATTGAGTTGAGGGTACGGTGCGAGCAGCTCTTCCACCGACCGGTCAGGCTCTCCCCAATAATGATTCTGGAAGTCCCCTTTCTCCCGTGGGAAAAAGCAATAGTAAGATAGTAATTTGCCCCCTCGGCATGGAGAGAGAACGATCTTGTCCCAGACCTCCCCATGGCCGCCCCAGAACTGCAGAGCATTGTCTTTAGAGAAGTCAGTAAAACCAGCAGCAATTGCGTCTTCAGTAAGTACGTTTGCATGTAGGCAGCTAGACTCCGCTGGTCGCTTCTCGGGCCGGATATCGAGAATGGTACGAACGGCGGATCCAATGCCATCCGCGCCGATGATGAGATCATGGCTGGCCATCTTGCCGTTCTCAAACTCAATCAACCCGGTATTAATATCGATTTTCTTGCACTAATATGAAATATTAGATCGGCTGCTGAAGGCCCTGGGGTAAATAGGTGTGCGTATGGTAACTCCGCACATTACCTTGTGATTCATCAAGAGTTTCGCAGGCACCCCTTCGCCCTCCCCCAATGCCGAATCTTTCAACATCGTGTGCATACACTGGCGTTGAAACATATAGTACAGATAGCCCCATCGCTCCTCGTAATCATCCAGTGCATACTCAGTCAGGATTTTGCCTGTCGTCCAGTCGCGGCTGATGAGCTTTTGTAGGATGACCCCATCGCCTTTAGCCACATCTACGCCCCACTCGTGTAGCCAGCGTGTACCGTTCGCTGCGCAGGAAATCGAAGCACCGGCTTGATCAAGAGAATCGGTACGTTCGTAAATAGATACCTTGTGGCCGGCACGGCGCAGGGCGGTCGCCGCAGACATTCCTCCTATCCCGCCGCCAACAACTGCGACGTCTAACTCCCTCCAGCCAGGAGATGAATATGACCCCATGAAGATGCAATTTTGTTAAGGCAAGTTTTGTAGGGTTTTCCTGGTTGGAAAGCGTTCTTGCGGGATAAGGCGTTGTTGAAATATTGCTAAGTGCATATGCCTAGTCAGGACTATTCCATGATCCAATGCTATCGATTGTCCGGCCCACGTCATGGATACTGGACAATCTTATGGCGCTTTAATACAATGACCAATGTGAATGAGCAGTAAAGGGCTCAGGTGACAACCTTATCATGAAAATGTTTAGTTTATGGGATGTGATGGCTTTCACGCATACTATTAACTGCATGCCCCACCACTCGGCTATTTTGTCTCAAGTATTCTTCTGCAGTTTATCCTGCATTAGTTCTAGACCTACAAGCTGCGCATGTGCATGTGGCTTAAAGGGAGTGTCTAAACGTGTAAATACCGCCAAAGTGTACATAGCTCAGGACCACAGAGCATATTGTTGACGAGGGACTAGAAAATTTTCAATATATCGAATATATTTCGATAGTTTCAATCGACCTTGATAGATTCTTCGTGCTGAGCGCCACTGAGTCGCGATCAGTCTGGGAGCATGACAGCCAGTCTTCCTTAAGCACTCTACATTAGCTTGGAACTTTTTAGGGCTATGCAAAATTGTCTCGTATTCTAGCGACCAAGTAGTGGAGAAGATGGGTCTGTTATAAGAGGTGTGGAAGAAGAATTCACTTGATAGGAGAAGGCTGGAAGCTCGATACATCCATGGCGAAGTGACTTGGCGACTTGGCGCTCAGACTCGAGCCATCTTGAGCGTCTCGAAATATATCTCAATACACCGTGTTGATACGACCGTGTGAAATATAAAACGGTATCGCTGTGGCTTTTTGAATTACTTAGCTTAGTGACTCATACGTGTGATTTTGAATAACTAGTATGTGCTCTCTCAAGTACTAAACAATAACTTTGAGTTAAGGCAACCGATAGATCATGCCGTTGGGAACCGTGCCAGCAAAAAGAAGACTGACTCTATTGCCTAACTGAAAGAGGGGGTTTACATGTAATTTCACTTCACATAAAGTCTATTAATAACAATGTGGGAGCTGAGTGCAGGTAGACTAGGATATTAGGCTTCTGCACCATGCATCAGAAACCATCATATCCTTGTTATTGAGGAAGACTGCCTTATTTGGCCCACCTGGACTGCTGGAAATCATCCAATATCGCGCCCTCAAAGCTTAATATAGACAGATTGCCGTAGATCCTGGCTTGCTTAGACAGGGTCGTGCATGAATTTAATGCAAAAACGCCCAGCCTTAGATCGTAGTCTTTAATCTGATCTTACTCATGGTATTGTAACTTCCAAACTTTCCCGTATAAGGGTAAGATAGAAGGCCTATGGAACTACCTCTTCTCTAATTATGGGTGTGATAACTCTGGCTCGCCTTCGTATAATCAGGATCTTGGATTTAGATGCAGCCTGGACATTCCGGCCCTTCACCGACTTTTACATCAATTCCGTGATTTTTTCACCCGACCTTTACAATGAGCGTACCAAAATTTCGGATATCTCATCAACTCATAGAAACCTATCAATCTCCAGTGACATTCCAATTATATACAGCTACGTTGTCTCCGGTGGCCATTGTATACCCTAGTCGTCCAGTCAGATCTTCTTCACCCAATGATGGC
This sequence comes from Penicillium subrubescens, assembly GCF_028828155.1. Lineage (NCBI taxonomy): Eukaryota > Fungi > Ascomycota > Eurotiomycetes > Eurotiales > Aspergillaceae > Penicillium > Penicillium subrubescens. Next base: position 326,801 of record NW_026643160.1, on the reverse strand, counting down.
ATGTAAAGCTATTCCCAATATGTGACGATACAGTAGATACCCAATCAGCAATCTTGCTTCAACCTAAGATTCGATCGCAAACCTAATCTGGCTTTTCGTGTAACCACATGACTCAATGTCTACTCTTGACGTGGCCGGGTCCAGAGCGACCGACCCCTCTTTTGCGACCTTTCTGAATTGAGTCAAACAGAAAATAATGCTCCCTCTATAGGGTGGTCATATGCATGAGCAGCTCTCTATGATTTGTTTTAAGTTGAGCGGAACCGTCGACAGACATACACCGGATTGGAACATTACAATAGACAGTTCCCCTAAGTTCTTTAAGTGGCAATTAGACTCTCCATTTAAGCCTCTCACAGATATATTCCACCTTGTTGAAAGACACTTAGACCTCAATCTGCAGCAATACATAAGGTCTGTATACCACATTGGTTAATAGTTTGATTGCACCCGGGTGCTTATTTATAGGCAGATGACAGTTCAGAAAACAGAACCAGGTCAATCCTCTGTCGATGAATCTATCGCTACCGAGCCGAATGACATCAAAGCGGTTCCCAAGCTTTTGAAGGAAATTACCCAGGCTTTTGATATTTTCACTACCAGCAATGTAGGCCGGCAAGACTTACTTGCCAAATGCCGCACCTTGGTTCAAGCCCTGGAGACTCCTCGAGAGACCATGATTTATCATTGTTGGGCACAGGCAAGTACCATGCGTTCAGCTTGGCTGATCTAACAGAATTAACTGCTAAGTAGACTGGTGCCATTGCTGGTCTGAACTTTGGTGTGGACTCCGGTCTGTGGAAACTCATGGCGCAAAACGGTGACAAGCCACAAAAGGTCGGCGAACTGGCAGCGGAGCTTGGGATTGATCATGTGCTCTTGAGTATGTTTCAATATAGCTGACCTGGTAGCTTATCTGCCCAGTTATTAACACTCTACAAGGCCGTCTGATGCGACACCTGAGTGCTATGGGGTATCTCGTCGAGATTGGTGTGGACGAGTACAGGTTGACAAATTTCACGAAGGCGATGAGCATTCCGGTGATTGGCAATGGCTACCTCGCCATGTAAGCACAATACGTTAGCCTAAATGCATTCGATACAGCTGCTCACATCCACAGGCTCTCCTGCACAAGTGCAGGTCCCATGAGATTTCACGAATACTCCCGAAAGCGAGGTTGGGTGAATCCCACGGATGCGAAAGACACTGCAATGATGTATGCCTACGGAACCACCATGGATACCTTTGCGTGGCAGCAATCTCTGGGTTATGGTACACACTTTAATGACCATATGAGGGGCTATGCCTTTGGATCTTTGCCTTGGATGGACGATAATTTCTATCCAGTGAAAGAAAGACTAATTGACGATGCTGAGACTGACCCCGATGCTCCGTTTCTCGTCGACATTGGCGGCAACGTGGGCCATGACTTGGAGCTATTCCACAGATTCTATCCCATTGTCCCGGGGAAGCTGATCCTTCAAGATTTACCCGTGGTGATAGGCCAAATACAGAACCTGGATCCGTCTGTTCTCCGTATGGAGTACGACTTCCATACGAAGCAGCCCGTCAAAGGTATGGCACGAAAAGCTCCTTCTGAAGGCGCAGATATATACTCACACCATCAGGCGCCCGGGCATATTATATGCATAACATTTTGCACGACTGGCCAGACGATGTATGCGAGAAAATTCTTGCGCAAGTCAAAGCTGCAATGAAGCCCGGATACAGCAGGCTATTGATTCATGAGCATGTGATACCGGAGACAGGTGCCTACTGGGAAGCCACAGCACTCGACATGGTCATGTTGACACTCCTTTCGGCCCATGAACGCACTCATGCAGCTTGGTATAACCTCATTGAGAAGAGGGCAGGCTTTAATATCGACAAGATCTGGAGTGGTGGAAAGGGTTCTCAATGCCTGATTGAATGTGAACTGCCAATTAATGTAGTCAATTAAGCTTGTCTAACCTCTCTCTGGCGGCTCATTTTTTTGAATAGTTGGCGGCTTTCGATCAAGTAGGAATACAAGTGTCTGGTTTAGTGAAGGTCAAAATAAGAATTGTTTCCACTTCGGTAACATTCAACTTCACGCTTTCCTCTCAAGACTGAAACCTGGATCCGGAGGAAGTATCCGACTTATGACCTGCTCAAATGCTCTTGAAAAACTGAAAACGCGAGGTCTGAGACATAGTAAGGAGCATGATGCGTGTATGTCCAGATGTCAATGGTGATTGGTTTGTGTTGCGAATTTCCTAAGCTTTTGGTAGACAAGAGCGCTCGGTTTTTCCGTAGAAGAGTCACTCATACACATCAAAAATGTCAAGCGTATAACAAAAGAAAACGATTGACATTGTGAGAGTAATGGTGAACCTTGTAAAGGGTCTTGATGTCAACTCACATCAATGGCGCCGATAGCCAATCTATTGCCGAGAAGTTGAATTCGTTGTCCAAAAGATCATCTATCCTCGGTGTACCAGGCATGCTTGAATGCTGAAAATCCATATCAGAAGCTACTGCCGCAATCGGATGGTGCTCATAAATATTGGACCGCGGAACAGGTCGCGAAGTACGATCGTCAGGGGGTGCCTTGAGAGACTCGATCTTTCTCCGCCTGGATGCACTGGCGCGCTCCATCAAACGAGACAGGCTATCCTGAAAAGCAGCATCGGTATCATGATTTTCTTGTTTCCACTGGTTATACATCTCTGTCGTGATTTCCCAGGCCTGATTCGTTTCAGGCGTAATGGGACGAACGCAAAGCTCGGAAAGGATGAATGCGACCACGTGCCGTTGCTTGTAGCTTTTGCAAACCCACGCCCATTGTGCCGTCGGCTCATTCTTCTCTATTAGGTTGGCGAACTTGACGATCTCGACCGCCATGTCGAATATCTCATCCTTGGTGGCAACTGGTACTTCGCCCGCCGTGGTGTTTTTGAGAAGGCTGATAACCCGCACTTTGGATAAGGAAAGGCGAGTAATGACAGCCGTCAGCCATTGTATCGGGACGTCCAAGTTGAATTGCTGTAAATACTGCCCCTCGACGCGGGCCGCTAGTGAACACAAGACGTTTTCTCGCTCGGTCACGGGTGACTGGGCGGCCTCTGAGTTCGGATTGATGCCAGGCCAGTACAATTTGAGCATTATTTCACTTTGGATGATGCATAATGTGATATCGGTAAACCCTGCTGGTGGGGGTGACGGGATGCTCCGGTCTGGCGCAAGGTCATCGATATCGACATTCGACGGAATCTTGGTATTGAACATCTCCGGTCGGATTTGGGTGTCGGTTCCCTGGTCTTCGGAGCAGAGAAAATCAAGAATGCAAATATGCCACCACAGCCGGCGTCGCATTTCGATATTGAATGAGGTCAGCCCGGAGGCTTGGTCCTCGCGATGAATACCTTGTCTTTGAGCTACGCGGACCACGATAGCTGCTTCGGCCCATGCTAGCCTAGGATCAAGCCAGCGCAGACATAACAGAAACAAAATGGCCGCCTGCAAAACTTCGATGTTCGGGGTGCTGATCAAGTTCGCTTGTGCCAGAGCCTGCTCTACAGCGAGACGAGAGGTCCGAATGCACACATCGCGATCTCGGCCAAGGATAAACAGACACTGTTCTGGTGTTGCACTAACTATGGTCGAGAAACAAATCGCTTGAACGAGGGCCTCAAGAGCAATTGGTCGGCTCGGTTCAGCCCGTGCGCACGATTCAAGGATTATGGGCTCGAGGGTACTCTTGTGTAATATCGCTATTACAGGCGCAACATTCTCCTTGAAAAGGCCCCAAAGTGCTTGGACTTGTAGGGGCTGCAGCTGATGATCATGCTTCACTCCAAGTCTCGGCTCAGAGCTCAACACCGGAACACCTAACAAAGGAAAAGCCGGGCGGCTAGTGGTGGGTTCAGAGGTGTCATCAGCACCTAATGCCTCATTCGATGATCTGTCGCGAACCACTTGGAGCTCAGAAATCTACAGATGCTTAGCTATTATCCAGCAGTCCAATGATTGACATACCCTCTCCTCTGTTTGGTCAAGGCAGTCCCCCTTTTCTCGACTCAAGCGACCGCTGGTCGAAGGTCGCGTGTCTAGCGTTTGGGCTTGCGTGTGGGCTCGTTGATTTGATCCATTGTACGACTGCTGGGTGGAATTGAGATTGTCGTCATTTGTATCAGACGAGGCCCGTAGCCGCTTCACTTCCTGTTCCAACTCATTAAGTTGGCCCAAGATCGTTGCAATTGGAGGTCGGTTTAGTTTCCGCGGCGCCCGTTTGTTCCCCGGGAAGGAGCATTCGAGCTTGGCTTGGAGACACCGGCCACAAGGGTGATTTCGGTCGCAACGTACTTTTCGCTCGTTGCAACGGAGGCAGCTTCGTTTGGAGGCGACACCCACATCTGACACTGGCATTTCCTCGTAGCTGATTGAGTTTAGGCGGAAGGGCCCACTAAGTGACGCCCGCAGTCCTAGTTTTCAAACGAGATGACAAATACGGCGTCGTCATCACTCAGTCAGCTAGATTGAGTCAAGAACTCCTATCTCGATGATTAAACATTCTTCGCGCCAAGGTGCCTTAGGTAAAGGTCCTGGATGACCGGATCCCCGACGTCCACCAGTGGAGCCCCAAACATCTCCAATCACATGACCCGGCCAGACAATGACCAGTCACCTGACCTTTGTTGGCTCTCACAATCACTGATACCGGCATCACTTCCTAGTTTTCCAGATGTTTGTCTTGTGGAGAATTATCTCTCATTCCATGATGATACTCTATAGCTTGTGGTAGGCTTTATATTCAGGCATACTCATTTGGTACATTCCATCCCCATCGATTTTGAATGGGTTTATCTCTCGGACCTGATTTCAATGCCGACACCCCTGGAAGAAAGTGTGCTCTTTATCGAGGATTGAACATTTCGTGTATCGTCTATGGGACTGAGCATACCATCCAAGTTAATGCTATATACTTCATACCTCTACCAGAACTGCGTTGACCAGCGATGTACGCAAGATAAGAAGGAAGACGTTCTTAGTTTGCCGTATGAATCTTGATCAGTTGATTGAGTCCTCGCTACGAATTTCAAAAATCATGGATATATGACGAGGAAAATACGCAGCAACTACTCAGGCAGTACAAGCTAGTCCCAAGTCTAACTGCATCACTCTTTCTTCGCTCCTCTTGCCTTGAAAACCAGCTCCAGCGGTGCGGTGACTAGCGTGAAGGTGTCTTGCTTCCCTTCTAAGAAAGCAGACTCGTTCTGGCTTGGAGCAAAAGATATGTCATACTTGGTGAGTATCTCAGCCATCACACATCTAAGCTCCATTAGAGCAAGCTGCTTTCCAACGCAGGAGTATGGGCCTATCCCGGAACAAAGTTAGCATGATAGTCTTCAAATTGAGCTTAACGATATGTCGGGTAGACATCCGCAAGTATAGGGTGTTCGGGGTGACAAGCCATACCGCTGTTGAATGGAATGAATGCGGATGGGTCTATCACGAGGTCTGGCTCGGTAGTCCACCTCTCGGGCAAAAATTCATCTGGACGGGCAAAAACACGCCCGTCTGTCATGGTTAGTACTTCCAGAGACGTGTACAATTCCATACTTGGTAGCAATTAGCTAATCAGAGACGAGACTTACCTCTGAATAATGCGTGGGGGGAATGCACAACATGACATTTCCGGGGATATATCTTCCGCTGATAGTCATGCCTTCGGGTGGGGATAGGCGTTGTGTGCCAGACGGGACTGCAGGATGCAGGCGGAGCGTTTCGTTGATCACCGCATCGAGAAGTTTTATCTCTCGCAATTTATCGTGAGATAGATCCGGTAGGGCATCAAGTTCAGCTTGGAGTTTCTTAAACAAAGCTTGGTCCGAGACAAGATGGAAGAAGATGTTGGTCAGAGTTGCAGCGGTGGTGTCACTTGAAGTTCAGTTAGTCCACGTCATGTAAGGCTGAGTAGTCATGTTATAGGAGGGAGAAGGAATTTTGCGATACCTTCCCGCTACAATAATCAAGTATGCATCACCGTGAAGGTTGAGTGTATCCTGCTTAGTCTTTGGGCCCTGCTCATAAGCTTTGAGTAGCCATGAGAAGACATCTGGGCGATCTGGATTATTCTGTACACCGTGTCTAATAAGCATACAGGATGTACAAAACTCTCTCTTCGTGGTCTCACAACAGGAAATCGAGGAACATGAACTAACCTGGATCCTACCATTGACACGCTCTCCCACCCAAGTCCAAAACTTTAGATAATCTGCATTGAGCCCTGGGGTTCGTTTGACAAAGGGAAACAGCCAGGTTAGATGACTGAACAGGCCAATACTCTTCATATCAGTATGCAATTGCTTCAGAATGTAGGCGTCTTTGCCATCAATCAGCATGTTGAATGACTTTCCGAATGCCAGGTCGCCCATAACATCAAAACTGTAATAATTAAACCACCGGGAGATGTCCACGGAGCTTCCGAGCTGTTTTTCAATCGCATCAATGAGTTGGCCGGTGTAGTGAGAGACACGGGGTTCATAGTCACGGAGAGCTAAAAGTCTTAGCAAGCAGTCCAAATACAACATGCTTTCATCATATCAGCTGATCATATCAGCTGGTGCGGGTAGCTTACCTCGAGAGCTAAATCCCTGGTCCCACACTTTTCTTCTGCGTGCGTGCTCCTGCTTATCTCTGTCCGTCTGGAGAGAGACCCGTGGTTCCAAAATTGTGTACCACGGCCCCTTGGAGACCTTTGCCTGAGAGCTATACAGAGCCTTGACTGCACTTGGATCAGCAATAGACAGCTCAGTCGGGCCTAACGGGAGAGTCAGGCTAGTCTCATTCAATATGAATAGAAGAGAGGGAATTCAAACCTAGCCGCACATAATCTCCATAGATCCCATGAAGTTTCTCTGTCTCTTCATAAAGATGGAGCTTCCGAGCAGACAGAGCGGTCACGTAGAAATTTGACAGTCTTGCAAAGAATGGCCCGGGGAATTGAGAGAGGCGATGGAAAAATGCTCGATACATGATCATGGATCCGTAGATTCCTAGGATATGACACCACACGCCTTTCACAAGCCAAGGATAAGGAGCAGCAAAATCAACATATTTCGCTTTGGCCGCTTGATCTAACACCATAGCACCTATCAACAGGAACAAGTATGAGAGCACGAGCTTGGGGGCCTGAACATCCCATTCCCCGTGGCGGAAAATGGTCAAGTGCGTGGCTATACCACTGAGGGTCGAAAAGACCAGCATAGCCTGGGGGTGACTGGTCGACATGGTAGTCGAGGCTGTCACCGATAATGAGCCTTCTGATCAAGCAAGTGTAGTGCTAAATTCCCTTCCTCAAAATCCAGATATATTCGGAACTCGACCCAGTGGAGTTCACCGCAAAATAAGGTGGTGTCGAACTATGGCGAACCGGCTTCGCGTTGTGACGAAGAGGGCCAATCGGGGGAAAGATTATGCATTGAAAAATGTCTGACGAAGGACACATATATATGTGTAGCGAAAGGCGCTAATCGGAACAGGTTAGTACCTGGCAAAGCCATGTATCTATCTTGACACCGAAAGCTGCGGCTATAGCGAGGCGGGGTATAGCAGGGGCCGAAGGACATAGACTTGTGCAAAATACCACATTCAACTCTGCAGACCTGCAAGGTATCGTTGTATGAATGTTACCTTAGACCTCGGGCACAAAGCTCACTATCTTGTTGCCCGAACTAGTCATCCTGATCACCAATTTAGTCTTGTTATTGGCCTTCCTTTCATTAGCCAGTAAGCTTAGGAAGCCTAGCAGCGCGAGGAGGTTGACCCTATGGAGCCGTTATCCTCGATCTTCTGCCGTGAGCTGAACATAAACTAATGTATTTTGCTTCGTGCTCAACCGCCATAGCCGGGAAAATCTATGTTGAACCGAGGACCAGGGGCCTGAAATGCGGGCAGCCGGTTATATTCTGAATCGAATTTATGGTGATGCCATGGGCGATGACGATCCGGGGCTCGCCGCTTCCCCACAGTTCAACCCAGAATCGACGACCTGGTACAGTTCAAATTTGATGAACTGCATAGGTCTGATCGCTCAGTATTTACTTCCCGCGATGCGGGTCAAGTCCTGTGCACATGCCCCTGAGATGCATATCGTGATTTTTCCCATTCTGCACAGCACGTTTAGTGGCTTTTTTTGTCGAGGCAAGTGGGGTGGTAAATTACCTGCAGGAAAGATTGTAATTATGGGTAGTGGCCAATCCCCTTTTGTTTGTGTAGGTATTTTTCTGTATTTGTACGTATTACTTGCACAAGTCTCCCGCGACTCGGCAATTTTCAGCCCAACATCCATCCCGAGTCCAACTCAGCCATACTCAGCTGAGAAGGTGTCCTACGCCCAGATAGAATCTGCTTTTACCTCTACAATTACGGTCAACTCACCTCAGATTGTTTAGTTCTCATTTACCTAGTTCGGAAGCCCATCTATTTTATTCGGGTTGAGATGAGTACAAGGGACTTTTCCAATCCCCGCCCTGGAACTAAAGGATACAGTTCTATAATACACTCAAAAGTTAATCTTTTGCGATTGTCAGTTTTGAAAACGTAGAATTCCGTTTAGCCGCTGGCCCATACTAGAACTGGTTTGATCGCAGTCCCATCTTTCAAGCTTTTCAATGCCTGCTCGTAATCGGCTGCCTATCCAGAAGAAACAAAAGTTAGCCACTGCCCTTACAGAAACGTAATAGTAAATCTAAACCCACATTGAAATACTTGACAAGTTTGTCGATTGGAAATTGGCCTTCGCGGTACCACTTGATCATTTGTGGGATGGCCTGCAGTTCATGTTAGCTCAAATCTTGCAGGAGAATCATTCGGTGATAGACGGACAATCTGAGGCACACAATCTCCCTCTATGCATCCTAGTATCGCACGACCGGACTTGTGACGTAGATTAGTTTATTATGATTGTTTGTTAGCAGATAACTTTGGTTCATAGCTCACATTGAGATGCTCTGTCACATTGACGCTTAGGTTATATCCTAATGGTGGTACTCCGATGAGAACGATCTTGCCACGCGTGTGTGTCGATTGAAGTCCTTGCTCGATCAAACTTGGGACGCCTGTAGTTTCGATCACAATCGAAACTCCGTGAGGGAAGATCGCTTTAGCTGCTTGATCAAGTGTAGTAAACTCGGGGTCGCTGGTATCCAGGACATGCGAGGCTCCAAGGGTCTTAGCCAGCTCGAGACGCGCTTTATCTCGATCGACAGCGATGATTGCTTTGTAGTTTTGCATCTTGGCAGTCTATAGAAATCAGGGAGAGAGTTGTCAGCTTCGGATCTACCTAAGGCATATAGGGCAGCAAAGGGACAGAAGGTAGACACGTACCATAAGAGCGCCCATGCCCACAGCACCTAAGCCCTGGATCATGACTATGTCATCTGGTCTGGCGCTACTTATGTTCTGAATGGCACCCATTCCCGTCTGGAATCCACAACCCAGCGGCGAGAAAAGTTTCAGCTCCTTGTCATGATGGAGAAGCTCCTTGACTTTCACAATGCTGGAATATTTCACAATAGTGTACTGGGCAAAACTGGATTGACCAAAGAAGCCGGACCCTAATAGCTCAGCACTATCACGGGCCGAGACAAACTTCTGTTCACCAACGTAGTTTCCTACTGCGAATGATGTGCAGTATGCGGGATGAGAGTTCTTGCACTGCCAGCAAGAGGAACAAGAGTAGAAAGATAGCAGAACTGGGTCTCCGACCTCAATATCCGAAACGCTTTTGCCGACGCTGCGTACAATTCCGGAACCTATATCATCCTCAGCAAGCCTGCTTATCATCATCAAACTTATATATTGGAAGAAATACCTTCATGCCCGGCCACCTTAGGGTAGGTGATGCCAAAGCTCCCACTAGGTACAGAAGTTAACAATATATCGGTGTGGCATATTCCAGACGCAACTATTTGCACAAGAACCTCGTTCTCGCCCGGCGAATTGACCTCGATTTCTTCCAGTGACCAATTCACTTTGAAATCAGGCGCTGGTTCCCGTGCAACGATTGCTTTAGCTAACACCATGTTCACGGATGCCTCCTTGCCTCGTTGTGTCTCTCGGATGATTATGCAGTGAAGAATGATCTGCTTTTGTGTCGCACTTCAGTCTCATGTGGGGCATATATGTATTCGAGCGGAGTTTTCTGATCTTGTCTTTATCAGGCTACTGCGGGGCATCGGTAATTATCCACCCAGGAGAACCGGAGAGGACGTGGCGGGTCGGTTGCACTATGTACATAGGCGTTAAAAAGCACGAACGGTAGCGAATTATCATGATGGGATGTCCTATTCTGCCTTTGAAAATCATTAATGAATTTATAGTACTACACACGGGAAGGATGTAATTAATCAGTAGTCCTGAATCGCAGTCGCTCAAAAATATGAGTACTTACGAACAAGGGAGTAAATGGGCTTCTTTGTGACTAGATTGGCTGTAGAATCGTCTGAGTCGGGCGATCAAGTTCACATTTAGAAGAGACTGTTGAAAATCTGCACAAAAACACATACTGACAGCCTCGGGCCGTGGGAAAGAACTGGTTCCCGGGCCGTCCGTTTCCCCGCACATTTGGACTAGGTTATGCAGTAGTGTTTCACATGCTTGACCCTGGACATAATCATGTCTAGGATTCTCTTATCAATCAAACGTTGAGCAGTGAAATAAGGAACGATACTTAAGCCATTACACGAGATGAATCAAAGTAAATTTAGAAGGAATTTGAAGATTAAGCTGCTTGGTTCATTTTTGGTTGCCATCAGTTGGAAATAATGTCAAATATATGTTGTCTGGTGAAAAGATTTAGAGATGTCTCGGCGAACGAGTGTTCTGTCACACTTGAGACTCTCCTGTCTCGCTCTTCGCATCAGCAATCTCCATGACCTCTGTGTCCTGGTCTGCAAACGCCCTATCACCAAACGCAACCGCAATCTCCTCAAGGGTATGGTTTGCTGTTTCGACATAATAGAAGTGCACAAGTGCAGCCGAACACAGACAAAATCCGCCAATGACAAGGTAGAAGTACCCATGAATACCAGCAAAGGCATCTGGCGACACCATACCGATAACGAAGTTGAAGATCCAGTTGCTGGTGGTGGCCAATGCCATGCCCTTACTGCGACCTCGGAGCGGGAAGATCTCTGCTGGCAACAGCCACGGCATAGGGCCCCAAGTAAATCCGTAGACGATGTTATACAGCATGACAAATGCATACTGGCCATTTGCCTTCACCTGGACGTCAAATCCAGCCTCGGTGAAGGCGCAGACAATGCCTAGTAGTACAGACATCGTAAGACCTGTGCATTTTATTCACAAATTAGTCTACAATTGTCCCGCGGGTATAGAAAGAGGCACACCTACCGCCGAGTATCAGGAGAGGCTTTCGGCCCCATCTGTCCGCGAGCCACCAAGTAACAATAGTTGCTGCGGTATATGGAAGAGCGTTCGCTGCGGTGAATAATAGTGATTTCCGATTGTCGAAGCCAGCGCTTGCAAGGGTGCTTGGGAGGTAGAAAGAGATGATGTTGATTCCGTTGATCTGTGCGAACATCTGCACCGTGATGCCAACGATCGTTCGCTTTCGGTATCGCGTAAACATTTCCTACGCGTCCGATGTCAGCTGCTTGACGAAGACGCCGGTAAGTCCTAAAGGATCCGACAAAAACACAAGGAACTTACCATCCATGTGGATTTGCCAAGATTAGATTCATAGATGACTGCTTCCTGGATCTCGTAGAAAACTTTCTGAACTTGCTCATCCTCCGTGTTGCCATTGGAATGAAGATCTGCGATCGTTTGCAGACTCTCATTCATGAAGCCATTGATTGCGAGCCATCGAGGTGTTTCCGGGAGGAAGAATGACATGGCCAACAGGATGAAAGATAGAATAATCTGAATGATAAACGGGCCTCGCCATGACATCTCACTTGGCAGCATGAAGTTGAATCCGTAATCCACCCAGCAAGAAAGCATATATCCTGCGATCAAGAATGTGTACTCAATACCCACCATTAATCCACGGCGATGTGGCGCGGCAATCTCCGTCTGGATGATTGGCACTGTCATGGAGAGGAATCCTACACCCAGGCCCTGGATGGTACGACCTGCGACAAAGGTGGCAAAACCTGGGGCAAACATTTGAATGAATGCACTGAAGAAGTAGATAAAGGCACCGATACGAACGCATTTCTTTCGTCCGACCATATCGCCGAGTCGACCTGCGATAAGTGCACCCACCGCGGCGGACGCCTGTAGACAAGCAACAGATATTCCTGTGATGGAAGGGTCCACTGAAGAGGTCGAACCATCTGCTCCTCCAAAATTCTTGAAGAATCGAGACACGAACACTGGGTTGACCAGCAAGCCGGACATTATACCTATCAGAGTTAATGCCCATACAGAGTCTTTCACCTGGGTAGGTCATACCAGAATTGTAACCGAAAAGTGCATCTCCCAAGCTGCCAAAGGCGCAAGTTGCATAGAGCAGGGGTGTGCCTTTCACAGGATATCGAGCACTGATCTTCGTAGGCTTTATTTTCTTCTCCAGCCAGCCCATTTGCGCTATTTGCGGCATGGCAGCAGCCTGCGACCGTTCTTTGGTAGCCGCATTGCGTTCCCGTAGGACTGAAGTCCCTTTAGAACTCATTGTGCTGTACTTATGTCAAGTGAAAAATGGGGATATGAGTGATCTCGCCTGCTGAGGAGCTTCTTGGACGTATACCTGGTGTTGATGACAGTGGGGGTAAGGGTTTTTATTTCTACCCCAGACATTGATCCCATGGGGAAAATATCACGTCTTTTCTCCACAAACTTTGGACGAGAATCCCCAACATGTCTTACCAGCAGTGGTATGGCCTGGTGCCCCGGACATCGATATCCACTCCGTGCCGGCCAAGACTCGGCGAAACCTTCATTGTTCGGCCCGGTAGTACATATGATTCACGGAAATGCGCCGTTGTCGAGGAAGCCGTATGCCTCGTGATTTAGGACCCGTCCTACAGGCCGGGTGTTACGTATCGTCTGACCACTAAGAAGTAAGGATCATGACAATGGGTTCTTCTTCCGGCGGCATCTCACGGTTCCGTACGTTGTGAAAGGTGTGGTGCTATCGGTTCCGGTGGCAAATATCACGGTTCCGGTGCTACCAAGACTTCGGCGAACGAACTAAGGGACCCGTCCAATCGGAATCTACATTTTCAGTGGAATTGCGGGATTTTTCTCCTTGTTTATAGTGGTTTATAGTTTGTCGCATTGATAAGATTTACGTTCATGTTGAACATGGATAAAATCATCATTCCGGCTGAATTGGAGGAGATGTTATCAATTGCGAATAAAATGGGGTATTCGAACTATGGTACAAAGAATTGAGTAAGGGCGCAAGAGCGTAGATACAATTTATCGAGCCTTGTTCTTTCTACCTGCGGACCTCACGGGTCCACATGCTGCCTGCGATGCTGGAAAAAGACGCTGGAACAACCAACGAAAAGCTTCCATGGTGCATTTACTCCATACATGCCACATGGGGCACTTCCGGATCCGCTCCAGGTTAGTCAGTGTATCAATAAACGCCCTAGCAGTTAACCTTGGATGACTTGTTCTTTCCGGGCTCTATAAAGTGTCTTTCAGTGCTTAACCTTCAGTCTACTGCAAGCCGGGAAATAGACAAAATGACAGTCACAGCAAACAGCAAGGTTCGCTCACTATCCTGCTCTTGTGCGAAGCTTTGCTGCTCGAATTGTTTCAACTAACCCTGAGAACTATTTAGGGCGGTAACGAGGCCTTTGTCCTTCATCCTGGAGGCACGTTCGCTTTCGAGGAACGCGCCATACCTACTCTCCATTCAGACCGAGATATTATTGTCCGAGTTGCCGCAACAGGCCTCTGCGGCTCAGATGTGAGTCCACTGCCCTGTATTAGGAGCTGCATACAGTCGATTCAATGATACTGACCAAATTGCACCGCTTCCAGGTACACTACTGGCAACATGGCGCGATAGGACGTTATGTTGTCGAGAAGCCCATCATTTTGGGACACGAGTCATCCGGAATCGTGGTTGAGTGTGGAGATAGTGTTGAAGGCTTTGCCGTGGGAGACCGCGTTGTTTTGGAGCCAGGCAGTACTTGCAATACCTGCAGTCATTGTCGTTCCGGTCGCTATAATCTCTGCCAGGCCGTTCGCTTTGCAGCCACGCCCCCCTATGATGGTACACTTGCCACCTACTACCGCGTGCCGCAGGAGTGCTGTTACAAGCTGCCACCGCATGTTTCGCTGCGCGATGCCACGCTGATTGAGCCCTTGAGTGTCGCCGTGCACAGTTCCCTATTAGCGGGTAGCATGCAAGAGAAGTCTGTGGCTGTCTTTGGCGCAGGGCCGGTTGGTCTGCTCTGCAGTGCAGTTGCTCGTGCTTTTGGCGCATCGACAGTTGCCGCTGTGGACGTCGTCCCAAGTCGTCTGGCTTCCGCGCTCAAGCACGGTGCCACACACTCATATCAAATGAGCTCCGAATCCCCAGAGAAGAACGCAGCGGACCTGTTGTTAACCGCAGGGGTACAGGCGGGATTTGATATTGTTCTAGATGCGACCGGGGCAGAGCCCTGCGTGAACTGTGGTATTCACGCCCTCACACAGGGAGGAACGTTCGTTCAGGTTGGACTGGGAAAGCCCAATCTCTCTATCCCAGTCGGCCAAATCTGTGATAAGGAGATTTCTTTCAACGGAAGTTTCCGTTATGGACCGGGGGACTTCCAACTGGCTATTGGATTGCTCAACTCGCGCCGGGTAAAGCTGGACGGCCTCATCACCCATGAGTTCGCTTTCTCTGAGGCGGAAGGAGCTTTCAAGAATGTGGCTAAGCGGTCTGGTATAAAGAGTGTGATTTATGGCCCAGGCTTCGATGCGGAAATGGCCAAAAATGTGTAACAGAATGACATAGACTCATGAATAGACGTTCCTCCTTTTTGCACAATCCCCAGCGTCGTAAATGATTCCAACGAGTGAACCAAAGCATCGTAAGGTCCGAGCGTATTGATATAGTGCAGATCATCATAATAAGTCGCGTATTGCAAAAGAATGGTGGCTACGCTTCCTTATGGATGTAAAACTATCTTTCAACTTCATTCCAAGTCATGTCCCATAACCAATATAATCCGCCATCCATATTTTCGTGATAAAGGTTGTCGATTCCAGTGTTTTGGACGTTCCCTGTCACACCCCAGTCCTGTGCAGATGGCCGCCACATGCCATTTGAGTGTTCATTTTGTTGTACAGACTCGTGACTTCGAGGGAAGTCTCCGCCTGGAGGGAGGCCCGAGAACCGATCGTCGCCGGGGCCCAAGGCTATAGGAGAAGAGCGCCATGTTAGTGAAGAGATGATTTACATCCGAACATGAAGAGAACTCACCACTTTGAACGGAGGCTAGGCTCTCATTTAGCCGGTGTAGCCGGTTAACGTCTGAGAAAATTTCGTTCATAGCAAGAGAATGACGCGATTCCAACGTCGCATCAACCGGTAACTGGAGGGCGTCCTCTACGGAGATCTGGAATGAATCAGGTCCCGTGCCATGAGTATGATGGCTGATTGCTTCACTCGTTCCAGTGACAGGCGCAAGCATGGCTTCCGACTCCCGCCGGAGAAGCAGGGCGACGACGTTTTTCAGGACGAACGTACTCTGTTTCGAGAGCGCGGACCGCTTCCCTATCAAGTCTTGAACGCGAAAGATGCGTGTAATTGTGCGTTTGACTTCTTGTGCTATATCAGAGAGCGGTTCTGAAAGCGCGAGCACAGCAAGGACAATTGCCGCATGGAACAGATTGATGGCCAGAAAGGCGACCAGATGACTTTCAGTGGCAAGCCGAACAAGTACAGGCAATTCTGTTATCTTTGATGTCCTCACCGCAGCATCCATCCAAAGTTCAGAACTGGTGACCCGCGTCCCGGAAAACACGGAATCGAAATATGAGCCAGACTGGCCCGCAGAATGGGCAGAGGTGACTGAAGGATACGTTGGGGAATCTGCTGCGATTCCCGCCGGAGAGCGCTTGTTCATGGTGGACAATTGATTCACTTGCCGCGCTAGCAAAGGTCGATGTAGGACGATAAGGACGTTGTCGTACGTCAGCTGCAACGATAAAGATTGCAACGCGTACGCCCTTGAGCTTGCCTGGTTGTCGGGCAGAAAATCTTTCTTGAGATCTAAACTCAAGTGAGTGGGTAGACAATGTCGCCATTCCTGCAGTTTCTTCGTGGCCTGTTTGACCAATGCAAAATATGAGTCGCCAGCCAATTGTTCCGAGGTTCTGAAAGTTCGAGAGCCGAAAATAGCCTCGAGGGCGGGCGAGGCAATCAAGTACAGTCGGTTCAACTCCCGCTGATAGGTGGAATAGCATATTGCCCCATCCTGACGGGAGCCAGAACCAATAAACCTTGGGTTTTCCAAAATATCCGACGGCATCTGGAGATTGCAATCCTTGTCGTTGATACCTAATGGACGGCCATAAGTGATGGAAGCAAATCGGTCCCACGTGTAGATGGTCCACCAGACTCTTTTCCTCTCCTCAATGTCTTCGGGTTCTCCTCGCAGATATTGTCGTTGCAGTCCTATAGACTGTGCCATTTTGATTGTTGCCCCTAGTAATGAGAAGGAGAGATTCGGGCGACCGTGATAGACGTGATGCGACCCGAGAAGAATACAAGTCTGGGTCGCCATCACTGAAGGCTGATCCATCAATTCCACTAAATTAGACTCGACCAATTTCAGCAAGTCTGCGCTCCATTTCCCCCAATTTTCTTCGTTATCGGCAAAATTCGTATCACTCGTTCGAGATCGATACCAGGATGCCATTCCTAGCATGACAGAGAGTAGCAAGAGAAAAGATCTTTGCGAGGGATATGCACACCCATCCGCAATGGAATGGAGCCTCTTGCGGAATTTCGGCTCATATATGGCGAGGGAGAACCAATGTACAGAGTGAAAGTATTCCTCCAGTAGACTGCAGATGAGGCTCATGGATGGAAAATCTTGGCCCAAAATTAGAGATATGGGTACTCGCTGACCTGTTGTTTCCGGGTTCGGGAGAGTCCCACTAGGGCCAGTGGTCTGGCAGCCGGGAATGGCGAATGTAATGTGCTCATCGATGTGGTGGCTGCCCAATTCACAGAGCCTGCGAGCGATTCCCATTGCAGACTCAGCTTCACCGCAGTCGAGAGATGGCTGTATGCCATGCGTTGCCGTCACACCTTCAGAACCATCATCCATTGGAAGCGTCTCTGGTGTCCGAGCCCGGGCTGGACTGGGTACATTGCTGGCAGGGCCACGAGCTGCATTCTGTAACTGTTCATCGAGTGTCTCCGATGGAATGTTTCCCTGATGTTGCCGACTCCTGAAGGCCCGTTTTGATTTCACGCGACTATCCCCTCAATATCAGTCAGGGGACAACTTGAATTATTCCAGTTTGAAACTTACTTTCGCGCAGTCGTCTGCACTGTTTGGCTTGTTGGAAGTGGTCGACACGGTACATTGGCTCGGATACATGGCGAGCAGGGTCTGAATGGGTCACACTATCGCATTTTCAGCACACATTTCGAGGCTCATCTGGCTAGGTTGGATCGGGATCGCTGTACCCGGGCTTTATGTTGCCGGCATCTGTCACAGGCGCTTCTGACTCTGGTGGGTAACGGCGACCGGACTGGATTACTTGTCCTTCTTGACAGAAACAATGAACTGGGGCGCTCTACATCAAAGTCGGCTCCTTGGTGGCCTGTCATGGCGCTAATGTGGAATATAGTGACAAACTAATCGGTATTAGTGCAATGGGGATTGGGTGATGGTCGGATGTCGGAAGAAAGTAATTCCGCCACGTCAGTCACCTATACCTACATAGAGAATGTGGAGTCATTGGCGTACGCCACACAAGATGCTGCATATATATAATCCGTCACCACTCCGGTCCTAAAAGGTCGAACTAACTACTAAGAAATGCAGTAGAAAATTAGCTCGTTATTCCTATCAACGACGATTTACAGCGAGGCTCCAGCTAGGCTGCACCAATTTAAATTCTATTGCCGACTTAAATTCCAGTTTAAATTCCAGTTTACCGACACCTGATTGGTACTTTGATTGTGATAAATATTCTCTGTTGGCCATGCCATCAACTTTAAATACAATATTGATTTTGGAACACGAGATGGAACGCAAACCCCGGTCAGGCGGCGCATAAAATAGATTATTATTATCACTACTTTCTCTATAGATGTGCTGCTCACAATTGTCAAAGGAAGCTTCCATGTCCTTGAATACAAGATCATTTGGTCACGAAGCCACTCTCGCTCTCAAGCCAAGACTTAAAATTATGTAGTTCCGGGCGGTCCTTTTTCAGAGCCAGAATATCGGCTCGAAACCCAGAGTCATAGAACCACTGGAACATGTAACCGAACTCGTTCAACATCCACATCAAAATCCGGCTCACAAAGTTGAATGTCAGGGGGACATCTCTTCCGCATTTTGCACGGAAAATCTTTTCCATCTCAGCGAATGTGAGCTCATCACCGGCCAAGGAGAGACATTTGTTTGTGTATTCGCCTGAGAGAAGGAAAGCCTGTGCGCCGAAGAAGCCAACATCGGTTACTGAAATGACTTGTAATGGCTTCTCCTTGACGGCGATTTTCCAGCAGGTGGTGAAAACTTTGCCGAAAAAGTCGGGAGTCATATTTTGTAAGAAGGCAGTCGGGCGCAGAATCGTCCATGTCATCCCAGTCCCCTTAGCCCGTTCGATAAGGTGATGCTCGATGTTGTGCTTGCTGATAAAGTGGGGGATAGAAGTGGGATTATCGATTGAGGCATCGCCGCCCCTATCCGCGGACGTGTAAACGAAGTGTCCAACGTTGTTATTGAGCGCTGAATCGACTAATCCCTTGCCTTGTTTTTCTTCAGCATCGTGTTGAAGCCACCAGGCACAGGCACCTGAGTTTAACATTAGTGGCGGTCGATAACTCCAAAACGATGAATAAGGCCATACCTGAACGCTAAACACACCCCAAATAGGCTGAGATGTGAGCTTTGCTGCATTGGAGAAGATTTCCTCTGGTCGGTCCAAGTTACCTTCCACGAGTTGGATCTTGGATGACTTCGCCTTGAGCTTCTGTGCTCCACTGGAGGACGCATCACGAGTGACTGCGAGGATTTGAAAATCGGCATCTTCCCGGAGGATGGCATTGATGACACTTCCGCCTTGTTTGCCTGTCGCACCCGTAATAAGAATGGGTCTAGACATGCTTGGTGTCTGTTTCTATATGGAGATGAGATGATGAGAATTGCAGCCGGTGGACCAGACACGGAAGGTTTGTAGAGGAATAAAAAATAATGATAGCAGGCAAAGGGGTATAAGTGATAAAAAAGTTGACAGTTGACTTTGCCGCTGAAAAGGTGATGCCGAATGTTGATAATCGAGGTCAGTGATTTGGAATCTCGGGGTTGAGGTCAATGCCGAACTTTCCCAATTAGGTATAAGGTGCCATTGATGTTCGACATTCACTATCTCGCTGCCCGGCCAGAAATGCTTTCTCCGCCATTCAACTTCTTCCAGGTCATCCTTGCCTAGAATACTTTCCCATCTCACATATAAATCTAGCTCTGATGTTGGAGCCTGAGGTAACCAGGAAGGACCTGCTTTCGGGGAGAGAAGACTGAGTGCTTCCATACGCATTTGGTCACATAGCACAAATTCATAACAATGGAAAACGCAAAATGGCACGTAACGACATGGCGATCTGAACCAGCGTGATAAATCATCAACAAGAAATGCAAAGCCTGGTGCACTACCATCAAGCTCCAATTCAGGAGTCCCATGAATGAGAGATGCGCAGGGAGGAATACAGTCGCATTGATATCTCCATTGCGCGCTATACGCTAGGTCTTTTGCTGCGCGATATCTTTTGGTGGGAGATGGCAATGTAGGAAACAGACAGCTGCATTCAGTCATGGTCCGTGCTTGTTCCAAAGCGTTATTTCTCAGCGCGTGGCGCCATAGTCCCTCAAAGTCCATGTTTTGAAGCCGACTGATCTCTTCACAAGGCCAGTTCCAGCGAGGACTCGGTCCACCAACTAGGGTGTGTACCTCACAGACCAGCAGAAGCTGCCAGATGGCACGGATTGCCCGCTGCTCTTCCAATGCAGATATTAGCCCAGCATCAGCTTGTTGGTATCGCTCTCGAGGGGGCTTCGGCACTGGAAAGTATTCCGAGGTCCACATGCACGGCCTTCGGTAGGCATTTCGCATATATTTTAATTTGGGGTTAAGTAGCTGGAACAGCTCCAGAAGCATGCAGTGAGCTATCATCTCATGCATACCAGCGTGGCCCAGGTAGCGGATGGCTGCAGAAGCGGCGAAAACATCGCATAGGACCGACACGGGGATGTCTTGCGGTATACGGTTGTAGCTAGTGTCATCCGTGATGTAAATGCTAATGAAATCAACCGTGTCGCTTGCAGGCCGAGCATTCCATCGGTAAGAAAGCAAATTTGCGAATCAAAATTTGAATTCGTTTGGGCACACTTTCATTCATGATGGCCTCGATGACTCGACGCCCAGTGCCATCTTCATGAAGCAAGGAGAAGACCGCAGGTGAGGAGCGATACAAGCAGTAGACAGCTGCTAGGTCCTCTAGATGTACAAGAATTTCTACCCAGACTGGCCTTGGTAGGAGGGAAAAGATGTCTAAAGGGCGTTGGGCCATGTTTGATTGGGATGCACACAGGCGAGGCGAGGCGTGGAGTGGGGTAGCAACAACATAATCATTCGAATAATATGGTCTCCCAGCATGGAAGCAACGGATAAACACCCAGAGCTTTCCCAAGTGTTTGTGCGCCCGGAAGGCATATTTGGGCCTAGTCGCAACTAGTGCGAATAGCCTCAGGCTCAAGTTACATCTATAAGCTTTTGGGGCTGATCAATTGCTAGTTTATACTAGTGAAACTACAATCAATATCTACCGGCATTTCGTTCACTGGCCGGGACTCTTACGAATTTCAGACATGACATTTGACAGGGAACAATTTTGACTTCTATTTCAATCCGCGATGTTTCCGGAACAGTGGCCTGGCAGCTAACTACCACCTCAATAGATCTTGATACATGGCTTGGGAGGAGTACAGCAAATAGTAAACACCCTTTGCGAGAATAACAGATCGGAAAGTCAATTAAAATTATATTAGATTACATAGGACAAAACGAAACACAAATATTTGATACAAACACCTCACTGCTTTGCAAACTCACTGTCCTTTTCGAGCCATGTTGCGAAGTCCTTCAACTCTGGGTTGATCTTCTTCAACTCGGCAATATCTGCCTTGTAGCCGACATCATGGAACCATTTGAACATGTATCCCATATCCTTGATCGCCCACAACAAGATAGAGCAAAGGAATCGATATGTGGTTGGAATCGGCTGGCCCGTCTTCTGGTGGAAGATTTGCGCGAACTGATCGTAAGTCAATTCATCGCCCGCAAGGGAAAGGCTCTTGTTCTGGTACTGCTCCGGGTGGGTGAAGGCCTCAGCTCCAAAGAATCCGATATCATCGGTCGCGATCATCTGCAAGGGCTTGCCCTTCAGTGCCATCTTGTAAGTTGTTGCGAAGACCTTGCCCATGAATCCGGGTACAAGATTCTCGTAGAAAGCGACAGGTCGTAGGATGAACCACTTCATGTCGGTGTCTTTGCTCTTTTCAACGAGATGGTGCTCGATCTTGTGCTTGTTGATAAAGTGCGGGATCTCGGTCGGAGAGGTATAAGAGGCATCGCCGCCTCGATCAACAGAGCTATACACAAAGAACTGAACTTTTTGCTTTATCGCTTCATCAACAAGCGCTTTGCCTTGCGCATCCTCCGATGTAGTATTTCCGATCGCTAGCTAGATTAATAATGCGAATAAGCGAGAGGCCTTCTATTAGTTAAACCGGGATTAGGATACGTACCTGAACACTGAAGACACCCCAGATAGCTGATTGTGTCGCTTTGCGCGCATTCTGGAAAAGAGTTGCGGGATCATCCAAGTTGCCTTCTACCAATTTGATATTTGATGACAATTTGGCCAATTTCTGTGCAGAGGCAGACTGAGGATTGCGAGTGACGGCCAGGATCTCCAAAGGAGATTTCCGGGAAACTAAAGTTTTGATAAGGGAGCCTCCCTGCTTTCCCGTCGCACCAGTAATTAGAACGGCAGACATTGTGAATTGAATGTGAGTGCTGTAAGGATGTTTTGGGTGTGTGTGTGTGTGTGTGTGTGTGTGTGTGTGTGTGGATATTGAGAAGGATGAGATTGTATACTGAGAATGTATCTCCTCGCGGAAAGGTGCCTGTTTATATACGTTGGACAGGAACTAGAGCGGCTCACATACCCAATTTAAAATGAGAATGTATGGATGCGTACCGGATGATCTGATCTCATCACCGCGCTCAGACCATATTTTAATGCCGAGCTGAATAAGATTGATTATTGTTAAGCTGTTGTGGGGCCGAATCAGCGAGTGCTGGTTTGATTGGACTGTGAAAGCCCGAAGACCGAGATTACGAACAAATTATGCCAAGAAATACCCCCACTTTGCTGATAGGAGTTCAGGGCCTTGGGCCGCGGGTATTAATATTTTCATTCCAATGTAGACGACTACACAAGTGCGAAGGACTTCAGATTCAGGATCTAGTCAGCTAGCAGCCCACCTAGCCTAGCACTTTTGCTATGCATAAATGTAAGTATCTGTATGATTATCTTTTATGAAGTATTCTACAAAACACATTTTCCACCTCAATGGCCCGCTTCGTTACTGGGCGAAAACCTTTTGCCATAGCGTACCTTACCTAAATCGGGGTTGGGCTTTGAAAATTGTAGGCCATTGTGAATAAAAAACGAGGGGGAAGCTTCTTGGCAGTGATAATAGAGTGTTAGACATTGTAGCAGACTACAATTTAGAGCGAGAAGACAGAATATTCGAATATTTGTGTATTGAAGACCAACTGCACAGTCAAAGCAGTAAGAGTTGGGCCCAGAATGATCTTTAAGTTAATGCGAGGCCATTTAATTTGAGTCGTTTTCAACCTACGAGGTGGAGTTTGATGGCAAATCAAATTAGAATATCGAAGATTATGTGAGCCATCCCTTGCCTCAGTGCTAACAAGAAAGTTCATCTTTCTACCTGGGAGTCTCAGTAGCGTATATGGCTCAGAGAGTTGCACCACCCATCAGTTAAACAATACCCTCTGAATAGGCCCTCTCATCCACCTTCCTTGTTTTCATGCTCTTCCATTCAATACCCATGGCCCCAATGATACTAAACAACCCAAGATAAAAGCACTCTGAAAGACCTTGACCAGCACGTCATTATATGCCATGAGAAACACGGGCATAACGGACTCGCTGACTCATAATCGTAGACCTTGGTACAGCCGGGTTTCGGACTTTTGGATTTCTACTGCGTACGCGAAAGCCCTAGTAGATACCAGGGATCAAAGCGTATCGGACACGAGACTTGATCTGTCGATACGCATCGCCGTACTATTGATTCAGGCTTTAGATGTGCAAATCAACAAAGGTCGGTTCATAGACTTACTCTCTGGGTCATATACTCATCCAACACAGGCACTCCTCGAGTCGCAAAATCACGGAAGAAGAAAGCAAACGTCGTCGCACCCCAGATAAAACCCCCACAGGTAAATGCATACGCAGCTCGCCAGATAGTATAAGCGCCATAGTTAATATTGGTAGCCAGCGAGAAGAGACCTCCGCCATACGGTATTCCTTTATTCTTGGGGTCTTGCTTGAAAGACTTGCGCTGGAACTCTGAAATGGCTTCGACGGAGAGTCCAATGGCGTAGGAAGCTATGCCCGCGGCGATGGGCGGAGACAAGATTGTATTGATCAGATTGGTTGAACCAAGTCCAGATGCAACCGGGGATGTTACAGCCCATAGAGAGAGCAGTGTGTTGACAGTATTGAAAATGGTATTGAAAAGGGCAATTGTAAACCCAGAACCAACGTCCATGGCCTGTTCGGAGACAAAGACGATATGGAGAATCTGTTTGATGCTACTACCCAGCGACAAGAGAGTAACCAGACCATAGTAAGGATGTAGCCCGGTACGCGTCAGAGGGCTGAGGACCAGTGAAGAATGCACAGGGTGACCGCCCAGTTTCTCGATCAGCTGGATTCCCCATCCTTGATGGAGTAGGTTGTATTGCCAGAATACATCTGCTGCACGAAGGCCCACAAAGAGGGATTTTCCCAGTGGCGAAGGCTTTTTGATCCGGGAGACGTTGTCGCGTAGTTGTCCGGCTGGCATGGTGAAAAATACGTCCTGAGGCTCAGCAGTGGATGGCGTGAGGTCGAGGTGCAGTCTCAATAAAAATAGGTCTGGACTTCTAGAGCTAGCTCCCGTCTCTTTCGTTCGGTAGAGGTAGAGGTGAAGTGCGAGGTTGAGTTAAGTGCCAATGAACCTTGATTGATGACAGGGCCGGAACCGTGTACCGTAAGCTGGTATCCGCGAGCGTGACTGGAAAGTAGAACGCAGGAGAAGATATCGGGGACTGCAAGGAGAAGGATTAATGTCGGAGGTTGATCAATGGTACTTCCGACAACTACTATTTGTATCCTCGGTCTAACCTTATGTCGATTTTGAACTCTGACCAACCCCCTTCGGCGGCATTAAAATAAAAGCCGATACTCAAGCGCTGACAAAGTGTCGGCGCTCGGGCTCCGAGACGAACTTAAGGTTAATCATCTTCCCTCAAGCATGACGTCATTGCTATACTTGGTTAATTCACTGTTTAAAACATTGCTTCACGACTGTCAGCAGAAACATCAAAACATTACAGATTCAATTCAATCGTTTTATTCGGGGTTCTCTCACCTTCACAAAAGCAATCATATCCAAACTCATCACCGTTTTCGGTGCAACCGGTCAACAAGGCGGCTCCGTGATCCGAACTATACTACAATATGAGACTCTATCCAAAGAGTTCAAGGTCCGTGGTATTACTCGCGATACCTCGAAGCCGGAGGCTCAGGCCCTTCTAGAGCAAGGAATTGAACTTGTCTCGGTATGACAAAACCAACATCCTACCCCCAATATCATCACGTCAATACTAAAACCCCCATTTCAGGCTGACATGTCCTCCAAAGACTCCCTACTAAAAGCCATCCAAGGAAGTCACACCGTCTTCCTAGTCACAACACCAGCCTGGGGCCCCGTCGGATCCGATTCCGAGCTCGTCCACGGCAAAAATGTCGCCGATGTCGCCAAGGAGACCGGCGGTCCAACATCTTATTTTCTCTTCTTTGCTGGGTGTTACCAAAGAAACCGGTGGTCGACTCAAGCATGTGCCCCATTTTGACCAGAAGGCGCATGTTGAGGGGTATATCCTGGAAATTGGAGTACCGGCTATGTTTGTTTTGCCGGTGTATTTTATGAATAGTTATACGCAGATTCCGTTATTAAGGGAGGGTGAGGATGGTGTTTATACGCTGGCTTATCCTATTGGTGAGGGTGCGAGGTTTCCGCTCGTTGATATTGTTAGGGATATGGGTGCGTATAGTTCCGATTCCGACTCCGATTTCTTCTCAACGTCATATCTTGGGAGTGGCAGGCTGATAGGATGTTCTATAGGTAAATTCGTCGCAGCAGCCCTGAAAAATCGTTCCGAGACACTCGGTACTCAAATCCTCTCGGCAGCAGACTACTACACCCCCACTCGCATTCTCGCCGAGTTTGAGGAGGTCACCGGAAAGAAGACCCGATTTGTGCAGGTTGATTCTGAAACTTATAAGAATTTTATGCCTGGGCTGATGGGTGAGGAGAAGTTGGAGAATCATCTGTTCATTGAGAGGTCCGGATATTACGGTGGTCGGAGTTTGAAGGAGAGTCATGATCTGCTTGGAAAGGCTGGTTTCAAGACTTCGAGTTGGAAGGATTTCTTGCTGGAGAAGACATCTTTGTTCTAGGACTATGGAAGTTTGATATTTTAGATGTAAATCAGCGAATGAAATTGTTTTGTGACTATCAACTTGGCTTGCCTCGGCGAACCAGCTCCACGTCTGTGGGGCGACGGCAGGGTGGGACTAGCTTGGACCTAAAAATGACCAACGAGATACAGTATACAGAAGCATATACGAAATAGAGTTACCAAATACCAAATATTCTCACGATAGTAAGTAGTTTCAAAATTTCAAGTAAAGATGACCTGCTATTAGAACATAGTATGACAAGTAAAAAAACCACAAAAGGCTAAAGTGCTACCTAAGTACCAAAAACTGGCATGCCAGGCATAGGCATTGGGTATTGGGTATCTCTCCTCCAACTCAGCGCAGAGCACAAACAAGCAAGAAAGAGAAAGACACAAGGCCAGCACCCACTAGAAGAAGAACATTGACAACGTGACGTAGATGTAAGAGGTATAACAGGTTGAAATCGGGGAAATAGATATAGAGCGGATAAAGACAAAACCAAATCATATAGAGGAAAGGAGAAAATGAGACATGAAAAAGGCAAATAAGGGAGAAGCGAATATACATCAACGCTGGCAAATGGCTTGCATCCATCGTCAAGGCAACGCAAAGCAAAGCATCAATCACATGAATCGAACTTGTCATCGCAGGTCATCAGAATCGTACAATCATATCACCGTAACGGAGGTGGCGAGTGTCGGTTCGACGCGGTAGGATTCGTGTCCGTCGTCTGTGTTGTTCGTTGTGGACGGTTTCCAGTTCTGGTCCAGTCCGGTCCAGTCCAGCAGCTCAACAACCATCAGCCATTAAGTTCGACATCCATCCAGATCCCCATCGAGAACCAAATCAAGATCAGATCCAAGGATAGACGGGTAACAAGGCAGCCAAGATGGTGTTTGCAGTCCGGTCCGTTCCAGCTCAGTCCAGTCCAGTCCACTTCAAACACAGTCGACGAAAAACTTCTTCTCCCACTGCGCACCCGACACTCCCACCCCCAAGCAAGAGATAGCAATTGCAATCACAAACAAAATAGAACCAGAGAATTCCCCCCAGTCCGATCAGACAGGTCGGTGAGCCTCGAGCTCTCGCTTTTTGCGCTTTCGCTTTTGCCGCGAGGGGAGAGGGATAGAGCATCAACCCAAACGCTTCGCTCGAACCACTTTTTGTTCCAGACCCGTCCCGCCAAAAAAAGAAAATCATCAGAGTGCCAAAAAGTGAAAAGAAAGGAAATGAAAAAAGAAAAGAAAACAAGACAACATAATCATAAGTACCATCCCAATCCCAATCCGAAAATCCAAAATCCAAATCCAACTTTTGTCATATAACCATCACCGAGTGCCGTGAGGCGACCACATGGCGGAGAGGCAGAGAGTATAATCCCAAGAAAAAAAACAACCAAAGACACAGACAGACATGAGACGAGAGAATAGAAGTTGTTCACAACTCAGCTCGCACGATTACCTCGCATGCCGACGAGTACCGCCATAAGTCGATTGACTTGAGCGACGGCTCGCACCGGAACGAAGATCCTCACGCGGGCGCCGTTGCGGCGCTTCTTCCAACTCTCGACGGGCTTCCAATTCTCGACGGGCTTCCAATTCTCGACGTGCTTCCAACTCTCGACGAGCAGAACGACCTGTCTGATGAGTTTGATCGGAATACGAAGACCCACTCATGATGTACTGCTTGGGTTTCCGCTCGCCAGCAATAGACAATTGCACACGGCCGGTATCTCCAGCCATAATTTTGATGTTCTTGCCGGCGACGGACTCTTCGGTGAAACCGATGGTCAATCCGTTTACCAAAAGGTTCATATTCTTGCTCTCTCCATTGCCGCTACCGCTACCCCGGCTGCCGGTTGATCGGCTCTTTTGACTACCGTTGTCACTACCTGCACCGACGGCACCCTTGGTGAGAAGGGCTTCGGCGGAGGCGGGCATGGTATTCGTCCGACCGGACTGTTGGGCTTGGTAGCGTTCGATTTCGCGTTCACGATCTTCCAGACCGCCTGCTGTGCCGGTACTGCCGACGTCATCATCGTCGTCGTAGTCGTCGTAGTGATGATACTCTTTCTGACGACGACGGCGGGAGTTTTCGACAGCAATCTGGGCACCGCGAGCACTGTCACGGTATGTGGTTGATCGCTTGCTTTCATGAAGGCTGTGACTGCGCTCGGGCATCCGGGTCTCGCGAGACACACGCCGACCGTAGTCAGGCAACGCGGCAGCCATCTCACTCATATCCATGGAGGTACGGGATTGCCGGCGTTGAGGCAGAACGGCTTGGGTGGTATGGGCCTTGCGGTGTAGTTCGGGTCGTTCGGGTTTTCTCATTTGGTGGACCTGGGCCTTTTGCTTCTGAGGTACTGGTGGAGGCGGTGGTGGCATCTTGTAGTAGTCCTCATCATGATCACGAGGCGGCTTGGGGGCACGCCCGCGAGGTGCATCGTGGTGAACATCACGGTGATATTCACGAGGAGGGACTTCTCTCTCACGATGGTACTCTTGCGGAACTTCCCTTTCACGACGGTATTCGCGACGCACCTCACGGGGAATATCACGAGGCACTTCTCGAGGATATTCTTCAGGCGCCCAGTCAAGTTGCTCGGTCTCATCCACCCACTCTGGGAAAACACTGTGATCCATGGGGGGTTGCCCATAAAGGGAAGACGGGCGACGTGCCCGAGATTGTACAGATCGTTCCCGAGTTCGAGAGTGAGATCTTTCCCGCGGGTAGTCCGAAGGTGGACCATATTCGGAACCGCCATAGTAAGAACCACCATACGGCGACGAAGCATATGGATGGCTTACGTACGCCGACGATGCTGGTGGAGGACCATGCTCATAGTACGATGCTTGGTGATGGTACAGGGGTGCCGGTGGCGGTGGCGGTCCCATCATTCCACCATGCATACTCATGGGACGCTCCTGATGATACATGCCGCCACGGTACGAGTTCGACCGGGCAGGTCGACTGACTGGACGGTGAAATTCTTCAATAGCGTATGGATAACGGGCTGTCTGCGGTGACGCCGGCGGGTAGTCAGGCACCGGTGGCCGGGAGAAGTGGTAAGAATAGTCCATCGGGGGACGTTCGACGGGGGTGGAGGGTTGTTGTTGGTGATAGTAACCGGATCGTTCGTAGTATACGTCGGGTGGATGATATTGTTGAATGTGGGCAGAGTCACGACGACGAGGTTTAGACGACGACCGTTGCACGTGAGCATGATGGTGGGGATGGGTACCCATCTGCTTCTCGACGTGCTCTGGTCGAACGCGTTCTCGGTCCTTGTCCTTGCGTTCACGGCGGGAGTTTTTTCTGACTATTTCGGTGCGTTGCTTGGGCATGTCCAGCTTAATAGGAACTGGGGGACTTCTCCCGCCCGACGGGCCAGATTGGGTGCTGGTGGCTGTGGCGGCGGTACGACTAGAATACCCTGAGTCACTGGCGCCGTCGATCAGCGGCTCCGCTGGGAATCTTTGATCCAACCTGGAGGAGATTTTGACAGCCGTGTTGGCCGTAGTATTGGCTGAGTGCCGACTATCGGGTACGATGCTATGCACATCCTCATCGAAGTCTTCGACGTAGGCCGGCTGAGGAGCCCTGCCCGCAGGCATGGCTTGCTGCACGTTCGGACGGCGAGGGAACTGGGCGGGTATGCGAATGTTAGTTTGGTGGGAGAGGGGGAATGACGATGACACCCAGTCTTGGTTCCCGATTTGGGAAACAGACGATGCGTGTTTGGCTTACCCACCGGGCAGCAAAAGGACGGAGAGAGGGGAACAGAGACTTGGGACGACTTACAGCAAAAGCCCACCCCTTCAAAGCAGACAGGTCAGGTCTTGTTGCACCAAGGATGACTCAGTAGTAGGTGATGGGTACGTTTGGGCAGGTATTTTTGATGGGTGTTCCTGGCCTGGTCCACTCCGTCTGTATATTTCCTGTATATACCAGGGCCCAGACGGTGGATAGTTTGTTGCCCTAGTCACGACGACCTCTTTGATCGCGCCAACGAGGATTTTCCTTTCCAATGTTTCCTTGTGTAGAGCCCCTTTCTCGCAGGCCTCTTGGCCTCTCTCAGGGCAGACTGACTTGATGTTTGTGTGGACCCCCCTCTCAGGCGTACTCTCTCTCAGATTCTCTCTCTCTCTAACTCTCTCTCTCTTGTCGCCCAACCCAGTTTCAAACAGTCGCAACCACGGAAAACGGACCTGCCGATCGCAAGGGCGATGGCAGGCAGCTGGGCGTAATCCGGATCTGTCAGCGAGCGGAGCGTGCGAGGTGGTATCTTCCAGATCGCAATAATGTCTCCATCTGAAAAGGGTGGGAAATTGGGCGGAGAGAGATGCGAGAACGGTCGGGCGGCGGAGCGTCGGGCGTGGGTCCTGGGACGAGAGGGAGAGGGAAAAAAAATCTCTGGACTCTGGGCTGGATGATGAGTGGTGGGAAAGGAAGATGCAGCTGCAGGCTTTGCTAAGTTAAGAGTGTTGGGCCCCTTGGGCCTTTGTGCCTGTGTATGAGAATCTGTGGTTGTGCCTGACTTTGGGTACCCGGTCGGGTGGGGGAAGAAGGAGAGGGCGGTGGTGGTTTTTTTTGGGTCGTACTGTAGTTTGTACGGTAGTATGTAATGGAGTTCGGGGGTGGAGACCAAATGGGCAGCGATTAAAAGTCGATCAGAAGGAGGGGGGGATAAACAAGTTGATAAGCGATCATCAACCCAAGTCAACTGAGGAAGAAAAGAGAAAAAAAGAGAAGAGACCACCGAAGACAATGGAAATAGAATAGAGTCACCCAAAAGCCAAAAAAAAAATTGGTAAATCGAAAAAAAGAGAGAATGTTTCACGAAAGAGGCTCGCGGGCTCGTGGGTACCCAACAGAAGAAAAAAAATAGAAGGGAAGAAGGAAGTGGGGGGCGGGCGTCATCATAAACAATACCAACTATACGCCATCGTCCATCGGTATGGAGGTCCCGGTATAGGCTATAGAGAACAGAACACGGAATCTACGGAGTTGACACACGTAGAGGACATTCCTAAAAGTCTATTCTTGCTCTAAAGATGAGAAATTCATCGGAAGAATGGTGATATTGGACAACGATACGTACCAGATAAACCGTCGTGGAACAGTTGGAACAGTTTAAACTCGGGACCCGCTGGAGGGGGATCCCTGGTTCTGCTTTGCTCGGATCCTTGGGTGTGGGATCATCTGTTTACTTTCGAAGTATACTAAGAAACTAACAGAGTAATATACTTCAGATCTACTCGGTACTACAAGTATTGACAAGTATCGACAAGTATCCATGAAGATACTATCATCCAAAGAAAAAAAAAACAGACGCATGCACTGATGTATTGTATACATAGGATCTCATCCCAACTCAGATCCATCCATCCAATACCACCACAGATCTACCATGCTAATCACATACCACTGTAGATTTACAGTATTACTGTATCTTCAGAGAAATGTTCGGCCTGCTGGTTCCGAGTTTCCCCTTCCCTTTTCCCTTTTTCTACTTGTCACTACTCCGGTCGGCCTAACGCCCAATCCTGAGCGTTGCGGCCCAATGATCGCCTCCACCACGAAGAGGGAACAACCCTGCACGGGAAATGAGCACCAACTACTCACGGGATAAGAAGGGGAAGGAAGGATGATAATTAGAAGGACAAACTTTTTCGCTTAGCTGTATAATTGTATACCTATGACTATCGGCTGGTGCTGGCGAAGAGGGGCCGGACACTACAGGACTGTATTCTTTTTTGGGGGGGCTTGGCCAACCCCAGAGACAATGTCAATTGTACCTGGTACAGTACAGCGGGAAGTACGGAGTACTGTTGAAGAGTCAGTGGAGATGACATGCATCTGGGTATGTAACTACTGTACGCCAGTTATTCAGTTTTTTATGATTTCCACTACTTTCTTTGCAGGAGAATTTCTCTTCTTTACTCGCCACTGATGTCGCAAGTGGAGTCCACTGTAAGTGCGAACGACGCTAGATTCCCGAGAGAGGATTCCGTACTGTGGGATGTGGGAAGGGAGCATGTCCGTCTTGTCCAACGTGCTGCACCACAAATGGGTGACGCTGGAGGACCTGCGCGCCCTCGTGGCGGCTCTTCAATGGCAGCTGGTCACTTTCTCCACAGGTGAGTCATGACAGATTCTTCTTAGTTATAGGATGACTACTGTAGAATGACTGCAATGTTTGTTACAAGGTAGGCTGTATCATGGCTTATCCCTCGGCGGGGAAAAGAAAGTGGTTAGCCCTGTCGTTCTCATTCAAGTATGCCTGTTTCGATGGAGAGAGTTAGTCCCCCTCGAGTATCCAACGAATCTTGTCCAGACTCTTGTCTCTTGTCAATCTCCATGTGTTTGGCCCGAGAGTCCCGTTTCCTGCTTGGATCAGACCTGGCCAGATCGGTATGACATGCAGCACGGACGGTTTATCATTACCTCAACGGTCGCTCTTCTCACCTCCTTGCGTCCTGGAAGTCTTGGATGAGCCAAACCCCCCGCACGTGTAGAAAGACACAATCTTAACCATGTTAAGGATGCAATTGGATGGAGTGTATGAAAGGGGGCAACGTAATGAGGACGAGGGCCAATGCTTTGTTTTTGTAACTTTGGTAACCCGGGTGAGGCTTAGAAAGGAGGGCGAGAAAAATGGAATTCACCCAGGCGACAAACAACTGAAACTGAGAAAGAAAAGTTAGATTGGGGAGATATCGCAGGGCATTGGACAGTGGACTAGAGGGAAGAGAGGCGCTGGCTGGATGGGGAGATGAGAGGCGAATGGGATGCGGCTCTGGGGGTTTCCCCTCCAACTGGACCGCCCACTAACTAAGTACATGCTGAAGAAGTACATCGTAGGTACATGTGGAACTGGAGTCATAGACTTGTAGATTTGATTTTGAGTTTCCAGTTTCCAGCTGTTGCCTATGAACAACGAACTACCATCAGTCGGTTATCAATTATACATTATGGACAACTTCATAGCGATCTAATTGTCAACTCAACAATGTTCATGGATACGCCATGTAGTAGGCATCCCCCATAACTGTAGGTACCAGGCATCTATCTATCTTCACTCTAGGCAGTCACGATCGCAAGAAAAGATCTGAAGATCAGGACAAATCTCAATAAACCCATGTCCTAGAAGAACGCCAAGTCATAGTACAAGCCTATCTTATGTCCGCCTCACCATCTCTACATTCTCCATAATCAAGTATAGTGTAAACTTGATAGCCGCATGGCTGGCTCAGTTAATAATAAGCTTCCCTTCACAAGCATGTCATGCCATCCTCACATCCACGCTGGAGAATCGATTACCGATCTCCCTTTCCATGCGGAGGTATATGGATCCGGGTTCTCAGTACACACCCCATCCTGGTCCTATCTACATACAACAGCTGTCACTGTCACTGTCACTCGCTATCCCAATAACCCAAATATCCCGATAACCCCGCAACCACTCAAGCGTAGCCTTAATCCTGGATACAATGCACTAATCTAATCTCAATTCTTCCCCTCCCCTCCGTCCGTGAGCAGAACGTGTCTGTGAACCCCCTTGCGTCCTCGTCTCTGCAGGGTGTCATCAGTTCTCTTCCACGCAGCACCAAGACTGCTCACCGCTCTTTTCTTATCGTGCGTGCTTTGGCATCTAGGATGGGAAGAAGAGGGGAATCGAGGGTCTGATGCCGTTCTAATCTAAGGGACTTCTCGGATTCCGAGGATAATCGCTATGTAGATGGAGATGTGGGGATGATCGTGCGAGATGACTCGCATTGATTATGGGCGGGGAGTAGATCTTCGATTGTGGCGATTGCTCATTCTTCTGCTACTGCTCGTGCTCGTGCTTGTGCTTGTGCTCGGAGTATATGGTTGTCTGGTGGCGGTGGTTTTTTTGAATTTGTAGAGGTGGTCAATGTTCACAAAAGCGTAATCTATTCTTGGTAATTCTCTAGCAGCATTCGGGATGCGCCGATAGTCGTTGATCAACTGACTTTTTGTGTTGTACGGAGTACAGATGAATTGATAGCGTGGCGGATGGGGTTACGCCAGCTTGTGACAAGCTGTTAATGTACAAAGGCACGTTGATCAGAAGCAGTCGTCGGGGAATTGGGAGGGAGATGGCGAGTCAAGGTGGATGCATGGCATGGCATTGTATTGAATCGTGTGTCTTCTGTGGTCAAGCTATACTATTCTTGTCTGGAAAAAAGGGTGTGGTCAACACTGGTTTATCCATTACACAATGTGGATCATATAGTTCATCTTCATCAACCGAGAGTAATTATAGTAAATACGTATCGTTCCATCTTCCATCATTCTATCAATTATGTCCAGCTTTTAACCAGTTCACCCACCATTTCTAGGTCTCAACCAAGCGATGAATCAAGTCCGACGTAGATGAAGCGCAATCCACCCGAACAGCCGATACACCGCAATAATGCCAATAAGAATGCCAACCCATTTACCCGTGCGTCCAGTCGCATACCCATACTGCTGAAGCACAGCAGTACCACGAATCTGGCACTGACTTGCCAGATCCGAGTTAAACATGCAATGGCAGCCATCACCACATGAGTAAATCCGTTCGGAGAATTCGTTCACCATCATTCCTTGGAAGACGTATGCCTAACGAACGAAGAGTTAGTATCAATCTTCTCTCGATCGGGTTGGGGCGAGGGGGGGTTGTTCGTACCTGATAGTCGATATAGTGGAAGACATATTTCCAGAACGGATTCAGGATAGTCGGTGTAACCAGGAATCCGCCCACGCTCATCCATAGACCATTCGCGAAGGCAACTAGGGCGAGCGAGATGACGAAATTGGGGAAGATAGATGTGACGAATACGACGAGACTTTCGGCGGCGACGAGATCAAGGAACATCCACATTACCCAGATCATGAAGGCGGATCCGTCGGGGCGAAAGTTGGACAGCCAGTATGAGACGATTGAGAAGAGCATTGAGATGAGGACTGTAGAGTTGGTATGTTAGTGATACTCACATTTAAAGTTTAGGAAGTTGACGGCTGAACCAGATACGTACAGAGGAATGGGAGACCGATGAGGAAGTTGGCGACCATAAAGGGTGTCGCTCCGTAGAGGCCGTTGGCACGCTCCTTTACAAAGGTTGCCCGGTCTTCAATGTAGGCCGGCACGTAGGCGACGGCCATGAAGGACATGAAAGCTGATCCGAAGAACTAGGTTGGTGCTTGTTAGCCTTGCATTGCCTTGGTCAAGCCTTATGGAAGGGTGTGCTTACGATGGCGTTGATGAAGGGTTGAATATAGTCCTGAGACGGGTGTAGGCGCAGCCATACCGTGCCCATCATAATAGCAAGACCTAGTTGAGGTTAGCTCATGTTGGCTTGACATGAATGAAGACTGTGATACTCACCAAGATACATCACAATGCGAATGCCGTAGGCAATGACGTCGCGGTAACTCTTGATAAACGAGCGATGCAGCAGCGCAGCGGTAACCGTGACCGGGCCCGGACGGGCCATGTCCTCCGCAGACAGCGCTCCTGCTTGTTTCTCTGACTCGCGTGTGCGCTCGGTTACTTGGTTCATGACAGCGGTGGACTCCCCAGACACCGACCAGGCGTACTGAATCTGTTGGACTCGTTCGGGCGCTTGTCCACTGGCACCGCCAAAGTCCGAGCTGACAATATCAAGCAGGAACTCGGCTGGGTTGGTGTATGCAGGAACCGGGTGGCCGATCTGTCCAAAGTAGCTGTCGACATTGCCGATTGAACCGAAATAACACGTCTTTCCACCAGAGAGGAGCAAAAGCTTGTCGAAGAGCTGGAAGGTTGTCGTCGACGGTTGGTGGATACTGGCGATGATGATGATCTACCACGCGTCTTGTTAGCATTTCACCCAGTTTACTGCGGGATGGCAAGGTAAACTCACATTATTGGCCCGTGCTAGTTCCTTCGCATACAACATCACCTCGTAACTGGCTTTCGAGTCCAGGCCGCTGGTCGGCTCATCCAGGAACAGGATCTTGGGACAGGTGATGAGTTGGCTGGCTACACTGACACGTCGTTTCTGGCCACCACTGATACCCTTGCGAATCGGGGTTCCGACCAGGGTGCCGGCTTGGTTCTGGATACCAAAGGCTTCCAAGAGTGTCCGGATGCGATCGATGCGTTGGCGCTTGGTAACCGAGCTATATCACAAGTGAAGATTATAGATTAGTACACCTCGACAGGCAAGGATGTTGGATAATAAGCATTCAAGAAGACAAGGACATACATGGGCAGTGAGAGATCTGCTGCAAACTTGAGCGTTTCACGAACAGTCAAAGATCCAATGAGAGCATCTTCCTGCTCGACATAGGATGTCATGCGACCGAACGATCCAACGTCTACCTTGGTGCCGTTGACATAGCAGTCACCCAGCACTTTGGCACCCGATGCAGCTGGCCGTCTCGCAAGGACATTGAGCAGGGTTGTTTTACCACAGCCGGAAGGTCCCATTAAAGCCACGAGTTCGCCTATTGAAATCGACATTTGTATAAGCATGATCCCAGTTGAATTCCCTCATTATTCCATAACATACCCTGCTGGACATCTCCGCTAATATCATTGATCAAATCCCTGGCCTCTTTCGTCTGGCGATCCTTTACAGTAACAGTAAGACCAGTCCAGGAAAAGGTCTTGACCGAATGGTTCATCAGAAACCGATTGTCCGCATCCCACTCCACATCCAAAGTCGGAGTCGACGTCTCATTGTCGTTACTGCCAGAGGCAGAAGCGGGTTCACCCATGTTTCACAGCTTCAGTCGCGATCGTAATATCGTGGTCGACAATAGCGATATACAAAGGTGAATTGACTTTCAAAGATCATCCCCCTTCCCGCGTTCCTCGGGGACCCCACTAGTTAAATACCATTTCATAATAATCGTGTCGGCCCCCACGGCCGTTTCTGCAGGGGGCGTTAGGTGAAATGTGACCACTGACGGGGACATCGGCGATTGACCCCGTCCTAGCTCGCCGCACTAAAACCATGCGTTTGCCCATTTGGGTATGCGGGCTACCAGAGGTCCCAAGGGAACAATAGGGACCATGGGATTGTCAGTTGCGGGTATGCGGCTGATTGCAGCTAGACGGGTCGATCTGGTCCCCGAATGTGGGCCCGACAAGCCGAGCTGAAAAGAAAGGGAAAGTTGAGACAGGTTTGAATCCCTTTGCAAAGTCTGGATACTGTTAGACTTGCGCCACAATCCGGCGCTAATGATCGCCTTCCGGGGGAGTGTCTTGGCTCTTAGCTAAGGATTTCATTATGGTCCCCGAGATTTTGAACGCCGTTTAAAATGGGGAGAACACCCACCAGGCCTTGAGCGGAACACATCGTAAATCTACACTTTGTGGCTTGGTTGCCAGCGATTCGGTACTCGATTTTGCTAGCTATCAGCTCGCTTAGCTATTTGAGTTGTTCTGAGGCTGCCTGAAGGGTCCTGGTCTGACGTTGGGACGAGCTCAAAAAGCCCGATGGCCACGCTGGTGACCCGCGGGGAAATTTTATCCCCGCTGACAGGAGATCAGACACGTGTGGCTGTACTGTTCTAGTCACCATGACGCAGATACTTCTGCATCGGCAATTGGACGGTAGAACCATGACGCTTTTTTCTTATATTCTCCAAGGTCGCGCTTAAAGAGAAATTTAAACCGACGCTACCTGGTTTGTGACAGGACTACAACATAGAGTTTCGATCTGGGGAATCCTTCCATGGCCCGCCCCATCGTTCGTTATGCACCAAG
The DNA here is from genome assembly GCF_028828155.1 of Penicillium subrubescens. NCBI lineage: Eukaryota > Fungi > Ascomycota > Eurotiomycetes > Eurotiales > Aspergillaceae > Penicillium > Penicillium subrubescens. The sequence continues at coordinate 289,011 of NW_026643160.1, read as the reverse complement.
ATGAACATCATAATCATATGTTATTGGCCCCCTTTTTAGCGCCAGTGCGTCTAGCCGGGAACTATGAGATATCGTCGAGCTAATAGGAATTTTGAAATGTAAAAAATAGAGAACCGGGGCAGGTTTACATCCTACAATATCAACTGTTAGCTTATTGGCACACGAGGAATGTTCACACGGGATGACTGACCGCTCCACGGGGTTGAGACCCAGAACCCGCATACCGTTGTTCAGGACCTGTCGGGCTGCTGCGTACAGAGCCATACGAGCCTTCTTGAGCTCGGGCTCGCTGCCAATCACCTTGAGAACATCGTAGCTAGAGCTGAGCATGTGGGTCATGCGGAACAGGTAGCTGAGGACGGTGACGGGCTCCAGAGTCTTGGAGGTGTTAACCAGAACGTCCGGCCAAGAGGCAAGGAGACGGATCAGATCGATCGCGTGGCGCTCGGTAAGGAGGGAGAAGTCGGCGCTGTCCAGCTCATCGATGTTGAGCTCCGACTTGCGGGCCATGGAGCAGAGACGAGCGTGGGCGTATTGCAGGTAGGGACCGGTGTCACCCTCGAACGAGGTCATGGCGTCGAGGTTGAAGTCGTAACCATTGACACTGAGAAAGTTAGCATCAGAAGGTATGGGAATAATGTACCTAGGAGTTCGTTAAACTTACCGCTTGCCAGTCATATCCTGAACCATGACGGAGGTGATACCAAGAGTGTCGGCAGTCTCCTCGGGGTTCGCGACCTGAGAGTACTTGGTCTCGTTCTTCTTCATAACCTCGTGCATCTTGTCACCGACATCCCGGAGAATATCGTCCAAGAACTTGACGGTACCCTTACGGGTGCTCATACCGTGGACCATACCGAAGTTGATGTGTTGGCAGCGGCTGGCCAAATCCTTGTTACCCATCAGCTCGGTAACCTTGAACAGCTGAGCCAGGTGGAGATCTTGTTGAGCAGCCACAACGTAAATCATCTTATCAAAGTGATACTTCTCATCACGCTCCAGAATGGCACCAATGTCACGGGTCAGGTAGAGGGGAGTGCCATCCTTGCGGACAATAATAGCCTTGCCAAGCTTCTTAGCACCGTGCTTGGTGAAGTCGGCAATGATAGCACCGTCGGACTCCTCAGTGACACCGGCCTTCTCCATCGCCTTATAAGCGCTGGCCATGCTCTCGGCCTTGACCTGCGATTCACCAGAGTAGACGTCAAAGTCAATGTTCAGGCGGGCATAGGTCTGCTTATACTTGGCAATACTGAGATCACGGAAGCGAGCCCAGAGAGCAAGGGCATCTGGGTCACCGTCTTCCATGCTCTTGAAATACCGACGGGCCTTCTCATCCTCGCTAACATCCACAAGCTTGGCAAGCTCGGCCTCCTCCGTAGCGACATCCTCGCCCTTTTCCTTCTTGGTCTTGATCTGCTCCTTCAGCTCCTTGATGGGGCCTTCCTGGTCACCTACAATGCGGTTGATCTTGACATATACATCGAACAAGTGGTTGATAGGGTCCTTTGTGAGCGCCTCCTCGTTTCCGAAATACTTGAAGCCGTTGGCCAGCAGACCGTACTGCTTGCCCCAGTCACCGAGATAGTTCATCTTAATCACGTCCCATCCCATAACAGTGTGCAGGTTTGCAAGGAAACCACCGATGATTGTTGACCGCAGGTGACCGGCGTGGAAGGGCTTGGCGATGTTGGGCGATGAGAACTCAATAATGATCTTCTTTTGACCCTTGGAAGGGTCGGAGGGATCCTTGAGACCCATGTTGCCATTGGTACCGAAGGCGGCCTTCTCGGACAGGATACGGCCCAGGACGGTGTTGGTCAGAGGAGCGGCCTTGCAGAAGAACTGCAGGTGAGGGCCAAAGGCAGTAGGAGGGTGAATGAGGTCGGACTCGGGGAATTTGGAGGCCAGCTCCGCGGCGAGCTCGTCGGGCTTCTTCTTGATACGGAGGGCAGCGACCTAAAGTAGATCACAAAGTGGGGGATGTCAGTGGTGCTGTTCGTTTATACTAGCCATGAACTCTAGCCTGTCTTTGACTTTTGACTCATGGTAAACATACCGGCAGAGACAGGTCACCCTTGTCCAAAGTGTTAGTCCATGCAAGACGAGAGAAGATCAAGTCCGAGTCGATGCCAGCGGCCTTGCCCAATTCCTCCGCAATGTGCTCACGGTAGATGTCCATGGGGTTCAAGGTCGGGAAGCATCCTGCGAACTTGGAGGTCTTGGTGGTGGACTGCAGGGTCAAGGCCTGGACGGAGGCCGTCAGGGAATCGGCGGCCATGGTTGCGGTATGGGATAGTGAATGCGACGGGATGAGGGGAAAGCGAATGCGACAGCGAATACTGGACCGAGAAAAAAGACGCCTGTGAATCGACTGGCCCCGCTTAGCAGAATCCGACCCATAAGGAGGGGAACTTTCTTCGTCACTTTTTTTTCTGCGGTGACTCAGGCGGAAAGCTATCAGGGCGGTATGTCACGTGTCTGTGGGATATAGATTGAGATGATGCTCCACTCATCACTTCTTTGTTTCTTTGTTAGTGGGGTAAACAGTTTGCTTAGGAGTATGATCTATATTATTTGAATATAGTTGATTACATTCAATCATTACCTGTACTATGGTTGAAGACTCTCGTTAGAGTAGTTAGGTGGTGCTACGTTCCCGAATACATGTAGACCCTCTGTGGAAAGACACTCTAGGATAGCGATTGATGTCTAGCTCTAGAGCAAATAATCGTTACTTAGATTAATCAATATAATCTTCTGGACTGCTCTAGACCCCATCTACCAAGCTCGACCTTGACACCTGACAGTTACTCGACTGCAACACCAACCACCAATCAGAGTACGAGAAATCTATATCTGACGTCACTCATCTCACTGCCCAAGCAGTGTCGTTGCAAAAAGCAAGCTTAATGCAAGATGCGCGCCAAATTAATAAAAGAAGCTTGACTTCTTTCCTAACCCACGCTTTGTCTTCCTTCTATCATCACATCATGGGGAAAAGTCGTCGCCAGTCGGCGCTGACCCACTCCATCCAGGCTGGATTACTCCGCGACCCAGACCGTTTCAAGAAAACAACCTGGGGACATTTGATCGCATTTTTCACACTCTATCGAATCAAACTCATTCGATTCGAGGAGGAGCTTTTTGCTAGGCTTCGTCAAGAAATCTGGCACTTCAATGAAAATGAATACCAGGCCAGCTTTCGCACGACAAGTGGTCAGCCGCCGCTGAAATCGATGGGTGATTTGGGATATTCGGGCTCGGTAAGTTGGTTCCAGGGAATGCATTCCCCAGGATATCGCATCTAACCGCTGTCGCAGACATTTTTCGGCACTTGCGACGGGCACTATGTTATCAAAAGCCTTCCACGACACTTCGAGTACACCTTTTTCCAATCCGATCTCCTCCAGCCATATCATGATTATATGCGTGACCACCCGGATTCTATACTGGTCTGGATAACCGACTACCTCATCTCTCCATACGTGACCCTCGGCACAATATTTGGCTGCACCCCTGCGCATCACATCATCATGGAGAACATCCTCTGCGGCAAAGCGGACGATCCTGCAGGTCAGCGTTGGGAGACATATGACCTCAAACCAATCGACTATTTCTACCCGGAGCGCGACTTGTTGCCCGAAGTACTCGTCAGCGAAGCCACCTTGGACAAGCTGGCAGATACTTTCAATGACAAGCTACATCTGTGGAGAAACGACTATGAGAAGTTCATACAGGCCATGAAGGAGGATACAAAGTTTCTGGAAGATGCGAATGCAGTCGACTACTCTCTCTTCCTGGTACGGTTACCAGCTACCTCAAGCCCAGAGGTACTGGGGAGACAAAGTCCCTGGCGAGCAGGCCTGCCCTCGGCGGATGGTAAATGGAAATACAGGGCTGTGATACTCGATTTCTTCTGGGCTCGACATAAGCTACGTGCACAGGCTTTGTCGGGAGTGGTGCAAACATTCAATGTCATTGGGAGGAAGGGTCATATGTCTATTACGACTACGGCGACAGATTATCGTCAGAAGTTTTTGGAAATGGTGCAGGAAATGATCGAAATTCATTGAATGCATATCATGTAGACTAGCATTACCGCGAATCAAGGAAAGCACCGAAATTGACATGATGTGTCCGTTTCCACCCCGTAAAAGCATAGTTCGTAGTACCCGTGTTCGTTCATAGCCTCTCAATCAGATCCCTCTGGTGTTGTGAATATGCCTCGACATCGCTGATCGAACCCTCCTCTTCCGCTGGTATTCGTCACTGCCTGGCTTCTTCCACTTCAGACTGCGGAAGTAGCCATTTGTTTGTTTACAGTCATTCACAAACAGGCGGAACATGATCGTTGGACGGAAGGTAGGCATATTGGCTACGATATTTTGAACCCAAGGGTGGTCCATGTTCGGGGTGTATCGAGTATCGTCGATGACTTCCCCGTAAGTATATCCCTCACGCATGTATGTGTGGGGAAGTGACGTGTCGAGCGGTTCTCCGTTCTCATCATCGCGAGGCCCGTTCCAAACGTCCTCCATACGGTTGTTCAACCACGTATCGTTACCACCCCGGCATTTGCGCAACATGGCCATCCAGTGTCGCCAAATCCAAGTAATTTTGACTCCCCGCTTCCAGCTATCAATTTCGGCGCGAAGCTTCGCGGTGTCTTCGATGAGAGTAAAACAATCCTGGGCTTCTTGGTCCTGGGGATTTGAGTGGTGCTTAAAGAGCTGAAGACGCTTGGTATCCGATGGATCGACTAGTTGAATGAGTTCTTTTCCGTTCATTCCAAAGAGGTTGGATTTGAATACTTGATCGCCACCCAAATGCATTGGAATTAACTTCATGCATGCTAGCCAGGTTTTCCATCGTGAAATTTGGGAAAGACTTTTTTCGTTCGGCCTCTCAGCGTAACCAGGCCCATTTGAATAGTTGGACCAATGAAGCCTTCGCGCAAAGATCAGGCCACTTCGTGCTTGAGAAGCATGCCAAAGGAAATATGATAGGTCTTCCCGGTGATCTGGATCCCAAGTACCATGAACCGAAAGTTCCCAGTCTGGTTGCCAGTACCATGTGACGATACTAGCTTTGGATCAAACCACAGAGGCGCCCTCTGAAGTGCGGTGCATTCCTAGCCTCCTTGGATTTCGCCATCTGTAAATTTCCCAGTCTCGAAAGCAACAGCCCGAGACTCTCGGCACACACGCGTAATGGTCGGGGGTTTGGAATTTTGGGTGGTCGTCCAGTCCAACAGGCAACGGGTATTGATGGTGCATGCTTCATTGTGGATGAAATGAAGCTCCACGACTCTCATCGGAATGCACTTCCTCCAGATCATGAGGCGTAACTCGGTGGGAAGGCAAGGGAACAAGGTGAAGGTATTCATGCCGCTTCAGGCGATAGGATCGACTCGCAATTGAAGAGATGATACAGTGACGAGGTAGGTATGGTGGTCAAGATTGTGGTGTGTGACTGAGGAAGGAAGCTGGAGTGGTTGGTTAAGGGAAAGAAGTTCATGGGCGATTGACAGCCGCAAGCCGTCTGCTGTTTATCAGCCTTCCCTGTTGATCGCAAAGAATAAATACAAGTATGAAAGGAACCTACACAGAATTCTTTACGGAAAGCACGGCACACGGTCTGAATAAATGCTTAGAATTTATTTTAGAACCTCCAAATCGGAGGTACAGCCCAATTGGTTTGAAGAGCGAAAATTTTTAAGAAAAGACGAGGCAGTATCAAGACACCCATTACCCCTATGTGCTGGAGCTTGAAGTCCCCAGAGTTATCCCGAGCATAAGCCTTGAGATTTTCCAGTGATCCGAGGACTGTATTCCAGTATGGCTGCTGGCGGCTTGCATAGGCTCATGATATCCTTCGCCTGTCTATCCTTCCGGCTGAACTGTGTACCCATTTTGGCTAGGTCCTTGGATGTCATCTTTGCGCTGCGCTCTCTAGCCTTTGTGAACGATTTTGCTTTGCGTGCTAGGGATTTAACACCCAAAAACCATCCCTCGTAGATAAGGAATAATGACAGGGACTCACTGTGCGATCATTGCCTTACCTGCGCCTTAAAAGTGGAGAGAATCACTTTGAGGCAGACCAGCCAGTTTTTCCATTTCCGTCATGAGATTGCAGAAAGACTTCTTTTCGTTGAATATTCTCAGGGTAAATTGGTCCGTTGAAGTAACGGCACCGAAATGAAGTCTCTGCGCAAGGATCAAGCCACCTCGCGCTCGAGAAGCATGCCGAGGAAAATATGACAGGTTTTCCGGATGCTCCCGAAAATCACCATACAAGTGATTCCACTGCGGTTGCCAGAACCAGGTGACAATACTACCAGGTGACAATACCAAGCTTTGGATCAAACCACAGCGGGGCCTCCCGACCTACGGTGTATTCGGAGCCTCCTTCGATTTCACCATCTGTGGACTTTCCAGTCTCGAAAGCAAGAGCCCGAGACTCGCAGCACAGACGCGTAATGGTTAGGGGTTTGGAATTTTGAGTGGTCGTCTAGTCTAAGAGGCAACGGCTATTGACGGCGCATGCTAAAGGGGGCATCATGGGAAAGATGAGAGATTTTCCTGCGGCAAGCTGCATGTCCAGATATGTCGATTTTATCACAATCTGTAGATCGTCAAAGGACGCACTCGCCTTGGTGATGTAGTCTTTGGGATTGGTAACATTCACATCGGCTGCCTTTTGAGGATGACCCACTCAAAATTGACCTTGGGCGCAGGGCCTGGACAAACAATGAACTTGCCACAGGAGGAAACTTCCATCATTAGCTATATCGTCCTAGAAATGGCGCAGAAGATGATCGACGTTCATTGATATGTCTAGGCTTAGTAGGTATCCTGAGGATATTTAGGTACTCGATGTACATATTTTTTATCATATCTGAAAAGGAATAGTCTATCGTGCGAAGGTACAAGTTGACATGCTATTAGCCTCAGCCTAAATTGACAGAAGAGTGAATCTCGTTGAACTGCAGTAGGTCCTAGAGTTCGTCCAGCCACTTTCACAAAAGCCTCCAATGGCGCATACCGCTCAGAAAATATCTAGGAGACCCACTGATAGCTCAGTACTGGAACTTCAAACACAGGTGCGGTGCAAGTAGCATTGAAATCCGCATCATGTATGCAGGTGAGCGCAAAGTCCACACTTCCAGAGTACGTGATAGAGCTCCCATTGTCGCACTTGAGCGCATGCCCGTCGCCGAGGGTATAGTCCAAGTGGCCCGTGGAAGAATCCTCATTCGACGAACCATAGAAAGCAACGATTCTCCCGAGACCTCGGTCAGCATAGCCGCAATTGCTCGCACCGTGACCGATATCATGAACGCGATAGCCAATGTACTCGTCGTGGCAAGTCAAGCCATCGGCAAACTTGATGTCGAGAGTTTGGGGCGGGCCGTAACCCCATGGTTGGTAGCTGGGCATGCCGGTCCAGCAGACATTCACCATGGTGCCATTGCATGTCGCAGGATCTGGCTCACACCAGCCTGAGCCGCAAAGGCAGCCCTTGGTGTTGATATCGACATCGTTGTGGACACAGTCAAGACTGTGGGAGCCATTGTACCAGCGGAAGTCACTGACGGTCCATGTGGGAATAGGACATCCTTCTGGTGGTGTGATTGAGCGGCGGCGGATCGCAGTAGAGGCAGCTGAAGAAGACAAGGCCAGAAGACCTGTCAAGAGACTGGTGATCGCGACCATTTCTGAGAAGGGAAGTAGGAATCCGAAGGAGGAATGTCTGTTGAATCTATTAGTTCAATGGGAGATCGCGACTGTCCCTTTTATACCCATATGTCGAGCGTAAGCAGAAATGTTGTCGGAAAAAAGGACCACATTTCCAGCGACAGACGACCGGTCCGATTCGTGTTGTCTGTGATGTCCATGCAGATGAAGACGCTAAAAGTTAGTACTGGGAGCAGCCCGCAACACATAACCAATTGATCTCAAAAATCGGAAGAAGGGCCCGAGACATACAGGTACCATGCTCTCTTGCACGCTGGTGATTGGGTTCAACAACCTGCAGGTTCTCGGCGCGACTCGAAGTGCCTGAGTTGTAAGGTCGGCCCACTCCTGATCGAGATTGAAACTTGGGTAGAGCGCACAGGTGAGCCCCACTCCATCCACAATGGCCGAGGGAACCATCACCACAGGGCTGTTTAAGAATGACTGGAGGTCTGACTGGGGAAGAGGAACTTCGAATATTTCTCATGGAGAAAAGCGTTTGAGAGTTGTCCGATCGGGGAAGACTTTGCTCGAATCGCCAGGTCAGATTTTGCTTGGTATCTGCATAAACTGCAGTAGTGCACCTTGCAGGTAAGACATGTGGCCGCAGTCACGGTTACAACCGATTACTGCCCGGTAAAATGGGTAGACAACGCTATTCTTACCTGATTACGGGCATACAAGGGTGACTTGAGAGGTGAATATATGTATGTTGTTGATGACGCCAATTATGGCCCCACTGAAGACCAACTAATCGCCATTGTGGGCGTCGGCAAGTAAAATCAATCCGTACCTTACTTGATGTCTACGAATGGACATACACCAGTCTCTAGCATCGAATATGACGGTGGCTATTCTGTTCAACCTCTATGCGAAAAGAGAAGCGACAGGTGTCCGAGGAAGGTCGGTAAACGTAGATATTCAAACTGTAAAGACGATTGAGATAATCTGATGTTCGAAGAATATGACGATTTACCAGGGACAATTGCTCTATCAGAAAAGAAGCAGATTGTGGAGACGGCACGTTCACATTGCTTTTGTTGTTGATGTGCGCGCATGTCGATAGCCACGTGGGACCCTCGTGGCTTTTGGAGTTGTACATGAGCTTGAATGGAGGAGTAATCATCGCTGCATTGAACATGAGAACAAAAATAGGCTTCTTCCATCTCTAGGGACATGCTGAGAAGACAACCCACTCTTCAGCGTTTGTGTAATGAAATGGCTAAGCCGCATGAGCCGTGCCACCCCTTGGCAAGACTTTCTTTTGAGTTGTAATCTCGCAGTAACTCCACGAGTGCCGACAGTCACGCCGTCACTGTCGGTTCTTTTGGTCTGTTGGGCGTGGCCTAGGAATTGATGGAACATCCCTATCTTCACCGGCCAGACGGAAACTAAACTTGGAATAAAAGCCTTTGCAATAACCAGATGGAAACTGTCATCCGGGATGATCAAAAGAAGTGCACCAGCACAAAGGGAGTTCACTGCGCTAGTCAAGCGCGGATATGCAAGTGGATGCCTGCCAAAGGAGTATGTAAACTCATTGTCGGGAAAGCTTGATGATCCTTTCATCCTTGCTGTATCTCACGTTTCTTCGGGACTCTTAATCTGAGGTTAGAAATGAAACTTCTAGGCCTATTTTGCGCCGCACAGGGACACAATTGAACAAGATCTCCATATTATTGAACTTGGAACCTAAACAAAACCCTGGGTCGCATTGCTAGTTAGTCAAGGTTGAAGAGGCGATATTGATCCACCATAAACATGATCCACGGCGCTAGTAGTTATTTAGAAAGCATAGCGTGTCGTTCTTCCAAGGAGAGCCATCAACCATTCAAAGAGGTGCTAGTTGTCTCCACTGTTCTCTCTTAGTGGAGAAAGGAATCCACGAAAGATCGGCAGAGGATCGGCAAGTTGCTTTGCCGGTAACTACCCGGACGGGCATCAATACCGGCCGAGGAGTCTACCGTCGCCACGATAAGCAGGAGGCGAGGAGGGAGAGGGGAGATCGATTAGATGGCTTGGTGATTGTTGTCCCGAGCCTGCAATCCTACAAATCGAGGATGAGACGCTCAGGTCGAGGTGCAGATTTCATTACACAAACGTGATGATTCGATACGATCTGGAGGATTCAAAATTTCAGCGGGGGTGCTTGGGTCACAATGCGGCAACTGTTCTATACTCCTCACGCGAGGGTGATACTGTGCATAGGGAAAGTCAACAGCGTAAATAGAAGTGACTCGTGAACAAGGAATTATGACAGGGATTCGGTGGACGATCATTGCCTCCTCTGCGCCTTAAAAGTGGAGAGAATAGCGGCGGCTGGAGGAGACGCGGCTTGCACCAAAGCCGGGAAAAAGATCAAATGGCGTAGATGGGGGCGAGATTTTCAATCAATAGTGGGTTCGTTAAGCTTGACCGGCTTCTCTTAGCTTCTATCGCATGGTTCGAGCTTTTTCTCGTCACAGGGTGAGTTGACGGAAGGCATGACTATTGAAGTGTTTTGCCCAAGGCATTCCCAGACGGACAAGAAGTGGCCGGCGCGACGAATTGGAAAGCTCCGCTGGGCTGCAGGAGACACGCGACCGGAGAGTCTGTTCGAACAGAAATTCTTGTCATAGGCTGAAGTCTAAGCGAATGGTTGCGGCGTGCTGCACCGCGTATGATTCAGGGGGCATGCCTCGGGAGATGCATTGACCCCACCGAACCGTGGGACAATGTTGGCCAGTCGGAGCGAACTGGAGAATTTGATACGAGGCTTCGATGGTTTCCGGAACTAGGATGTGCCTGAATTCTGGTTAGTTCGTGAGTTCTCTTGACAGGGTTGATGTTATTGGCTGCTGCCAGTAGATCGCGATGGAACTGATGGCCCGTGAAAGTCCAGGTCCAGGGGAGTTGGGCGTGGCCGTGAATACGATAGAAGAACAACAATTCTCACCATTGTGCCCGTCGTCATGCCATCCCGGGGTGGCTTTCCAACAGACGTCAATGGACATTGTCATCTCGCAGGTGGGGAAATTGGGTCAGGCCAGGAAGAAACCAATCGAGGCACTCGTCGGGTCAACAACAGCAACCGAGGGTTCGATAGTCCCAGTGTGTTACTCCACAAGATCGACCACACTTGCACCAACCAAGTGTTTTAGTCCGGTTCGCACGTCCCTCCTCCTCATAGAATTTGCAATTCAATCGTGACACTCACAGACGGTCCCTTCCGCCTTTCTCAGCCTCGATGTCGATGGTATGGTAGTATAAATGCACCAGACTACGCCCCCCGGATTCTGATAAGCCGATCCCCTCCCGTTTTCACAAAATGGGCAACTTTGCTCTTAGGTTTCCCTCGTCACTCCTTTGAATCTATACATCTTTACGGCATGTCGCTTGAAGAAAAGTTTCCGGCCTATGGTGGCCGTGGGCCTGGCGATTTGCGCCTCGGCATTACATTGGCCATCATTGCTACCATTTTCATGGCTATGCGCGTCTACGTGCGGTTGTTTATGAACAAATTTGGAACTACAGCCTTGATGTGGTCACTCGCTGCTTGGGTATGACTAGATCTATGCATGGAACGTTGATTATCTTGCTAACTCTGATGTAGTTGCTTACTGCTATCACTCAAATCTTTGGAATCCTTTCCGTCCTCCACGGCCTTGGAAACCATATCACACTCATTATCAAAGTCGGCGAATTACACCACTTCCTTCTCTTTACCTGGGTTACTGTATTCTTCTTCAATCTCGCCATTCCAACCGGCAAAGTGGCCGTCGCTGCATTCTTGATTGAAATGAATGGACAAAGCAGTGAGTTATCAGAACACAGCGTTGTTTCTCATATCAATACTGGGTAAATATACTAACCATCTCTTACCTTTAGACCCGAAGATTCGAAAGAGCTTAATTGCCGTCGCCGTTCTCAACATCGTTCTTAATATCCCACAGGTCTTGATGGTCTGGTTCCAATGTACCCCCGTCACAGCGCTCTGGGATCCCCTGCAACAAGACCAGTGTGACCACCGCAAGAGCGTATACTATACCTACTTTGTCGGCGCCGTCGCTGCCTTGTCAGACATCTATCTCGCTATCGTCCCTATCCACATGCTCATACCTCTGCGTATCGATCGAAAGCTCAAATGGGGTTTGAGTTTCCTCATGGGCTGTGGTGTCTTTGCCGGTGTAGCCGCTGTCGTCCGTACGTGGGCTGCCAAATTCATCCTAAGTGAAGACTCGTCTTGTAAGTCACCCTGATAGCCACCGCTGTGCTTTGTTGGATTTGACTGACCTGTACTGTCTTAGATGGCGTTGGCATTCTATTCTGCTGGGGTGAGGTTGAGGAGTGGCTTGTCCTAATCACCATGTCCATTCCACCAGTGTGGCCTCTTTTCAGACCATTCACCAATCGCTTCATCAAGTCAACCCTCACCGGAAGCAAAAGGAAGAGCTACATGTACAACTACAAACAGCCATACAGCACAACCGCAGTCGGTGATCAATCACCAGGATTCCCTCCTCCTATGGTCACGACTACTATCTCCATTTCGTCAGCGAAGGATGGCGCTACGACAATCGTGCCGTCGGAAACGAGCTCTCGGGTCTCCAACGAGCGGATACCACACAACATCCTGCAGGACAAGGGCTCGTCTACGACCTGGGTCGAATTGTCTAATTTGAAAGACCCGAAAGACCCGAAAGACCCACGGTATTCACCTTGAACAATCTTTTTGGAAACTGGGATATTATAGCATTTTTCTTCTATCCGCCCTATTTTATCTATCTACGCTCTCTACCATTTATATTTCATGATTGATGCCTCAATACCACTCTATTCTTTGCTCTGCGATAGTGCTGGTTTCATTCTTCTACATCGAGATACAAAGCCTAATCGAGCCTATTACTTCAACACAATGTTTAGTGGACGTCCCCTTTCTGGTATTCCAATATCAATATCTGCCTGCCAGTGAGATGGCCTGCTCCCCTTCCGGGCTTCATAGGACCATTTCCGGTACAGCTTGCGATCCCAGTATTATGCCTTATCGGAGTCTTTGATGCCTAAATGTTCCAACTAGTCGTGACCATGCCATCTCGACCTCAGTTGGAAGGTCAACATGCGCGATAAAGTCCCTCCCACGGGGGCCATACCCATTTCTATCATCTCTCAGTCTCGGTATTTCTCCCAATATCAACTCAATGAAGCGTTCAATGCCCCAAAGCTCGCATAATGCACCCATAAGCTTCCATTCCAAAATATTGGTCTGAGATAGTTGGACCTTTGGAACAAATATGGGACAGCTGATAAACGACACAGCTGAAGTCTTGTCACTGTAAACTCTGCTAAATGATGCCTTTGTCCTCAGCATCATAGTCGGGTCTTGATTTATAACGCAAGTTTCCTGGTCCGAGAAGCCTGCTTGGTCGAGTACTCGGCGACTGAACGAGGCATTTTGTCCACAGTTTGTCGATTGGTCTTCAACCAGAATTTGGCATCCCAGAGATTTAATGGCTGACCGATCAAAGAATCGATCCAAGATTCTTTCTAGCACGCGAGCCTCAGGAAGGCCGTCAATCTCATGAACCAGCTCTGAGTAGCGAGGGTGCTGTGCGACGGCGCTATAGAGAAGTTTGGTTGAGTGGCCGATGCCACCACAGAGTACCAAGCATTTTGCCAAGTTGGGCCTTTTCTGGAGAGCTTCGAAGATAATCTGTGCGCCGTATAGGACTTGTGATGCGCATATGACGATACAGTCAACCGAGGGTGTAGATGAGAGGTCTTGGATTTCCGGGTCGCTTAGATACTCGGCTAGTGTGTTGATATCTGTGACAGTATCTGAGTTCAAGGTTGCCATGATGATTTTGGGTCTAGGAAAGCAGGCAATCTCAAGTATTGCGAGTGTATTTATGATAATATGCAAGCGACCGAAACGCAAGTTTCGATACGAACTGGGACGTGAGGTCGACACGATGACCTGCAACTGTGAGATGGAATGATAGCCAGGTCCAGATCACGTGACGCGTTTTCCACTACGATAGATTAGGAACTCGACGCTGTCTTGTTTCAGTCCTGGAAATTACCTTAAAGGGGAAAAGAGTTAGCTCTAATTATTCTTTCTTCCGCTCTCGCTCTCCCGTCTCTTGCAAGAGGGTTTGCTCGGCAGGCGGCTCAATCGAATGTGCGTGCACTTTCACTGACCGTTGCCCCACCAGCAATCACCATCAAGTCTTCAAATGAGAATTTTGAGTGGAGATCAATTGACGATCGCACTCTCTAATGAAGTTTCAAGCATTCCGAAATTCATTATGACAAGGAATCCGAACATATCATGTGCGCAAAGGCTATATTACTAGTTTCAGAAATTAGGCTGTGGAATTTGTGATGCCCGGTCGGGCAATAACAGCAACCAACCACCCACCACCACCACCACTCACTTCTCAAACCGATATCCTATTTCGATGAGATGATGAGATAATGATCTTCGGAATATTCTTTTATTCTCTTGGGGTCTTCTTGCATAACTCCTTCCTACCACTTTTCCTATACTCGGTCATGAGACTCCAACCCCCAAAAAAAATAAGAGAACCAAGCGGCCAATCCCAGTCTGCCAAGGTCGCTTAAACATGCCAAGGGAGGATATCGATCTAATCAATCTGTTTTTTTCTTCCGGTCTCGGCTCAGCTTTGTCTTATCAATCTACGGCGCAACGACGGAGATTTTTTTGACTTTTGACGGGGAAAAATAGGCAGCCACTCAGAGTTTCCATGTCCACCACATTTCCGATTTAGTTGCATCGCGTAGTGCGTTTTCTAGTTGGTAATCTCTCTGACTTCCAGTCCGCCCTAGAGAAGCACCGGGTATAGCGGGGCTTCTTTAAAATTGCACGTTGGTCTTCGATTGGCAGGTTCTACTGGAAGGGTTTGCTCCCTCTCTCGCCTGAGTGGGGATCTATTTACCCTGATTATGTCTGCCTGCTCGGTCATGGAGCTCAAGTTATGATCAATACAACACTTCCTCCTTGGAAGCTACAGTACCGTACGATTTCCTCCTCATATGTCATACCATGGGTCTCGATCTTATCTCGGCCCGCGTGTTGTTTGCACACCCGGCTCCAGGCAAAATTTTCCTTGTCGCCAAGAACGCCGAGACATACTAACTAAAATGGCCTCTGGGCAAACCATGATATTTCCAGACTAACCCAGGCCCAATGAGCCCAAATCCTCGGAAATCCTCGGGTGGAGAGCAGCTCACTTCTCCCAGTGCTACACTGTGGGGGCGGGATGAACACTCAGCAAAACGTAACACTGGGAAGGTCGTTGTGGATATGCCAGTGAGACATCAACACTCCGCTGCATGCAGGCCTTCCTTCGTCTTGCTGTAGCTTCGACGAGCCTGTGCATCAAGCTTCTTACGCACTGGGCCGTGCAGCTCATGATATAAACTGTTTTTCACGCAAAGAAGCCCGAGCTCGTATATGCATATGGTGTTGATTTCCGATCATCGGCCGACCTCGACGGATTGCCCATGTCATGCCAAGAGGTGCGTGCATGTGCAGTCTCCATCAGAAGCTCTATTCGAGATCTAAGTGGTTCTTGCCCAGAAGCCATAGCAAGAGGGAATTTTTATCAGATTTGAAAGTGGAGACACCACGCGACGGCGGTGATGCCAGGCCCGGATGCTGGGATTTAAAAGTGACTGCTAGCCCCGGGGAATTTGAGTTTTTGGGATAGCTACTTTTTTTTTCAACTTTGGGTCCTTTTTGGAGTGTATCTGGTCACCCCTATCAACAATGACCATGGACAAGAATGCCACTACCATGGGGGTCAATGAAGATCCGTTGCCTTTGAACCCTGAGTCTCCGAGGGTGGAGGGTGAGGAGGAGGATCAACAGGATGGTGTGAGAGTTGCTGAGGCGGTCACTTCTTCTTGGTCGAGACGCTCTTTGATCATAGTCTATGCTTCGTGAGTCAATTCACTGTCTATCCTTGTTACGAGCGTCGGACTGACTTCGCTGCAGGATGTGGTTGTTATACTTTGTCAACGGTCTGAACAGCAGTCTTACTGCCAATCTGTCGGCCTATATCACCAGTGATTTCTCGGAACACTCGCTACTCACTGTGATCAGTGTTGTGACCAGTGTAATGGGTGCGAAATCCTGAATCATTACCATCATGGTCAATCTCTTTCAGTCAAATACTAACAACAACCTTCAGGCGCTGCTTGCGTGATGCCAATTGCAAAGGTTCTGAACTTGTGGGACCGAACCCTGGGAATCTCCATCATGGTTTTGATTGCCATCATGGGTCTCATTATGATGGCTTGTTGCAACAATATCGCGACATACTGTGCTGCGCAGGTAAGGATCCTATAAGCTCATCGTACATGCCTGAACACCGCTGATCCCATATACTCGCTTTATAGGCATTCTACACGGTCGGATTCACCGGTACAATTTTCTCAATTGACGTGATCACCTCGGATACCTCCTCCCTCCGCAATCGTGGTCTAGCATACGCTTTCACCTCCTCGCCTTATATGATCACCGCGTTTGCAGGATCCCCATTGTCCAACCAATTCCACGAAACCAATTGGCGATGGGCGTACGGAACTATCTGCATTATTCTTCCGATTGTTGCGCTGCCTTTGATTGTTACGTGGGAGTTGGCGAAGCGAAAGGCTGATAAGGAGGGTCGGCTGCACTACAAGGCTCGCAGCACTCGGACTTGGATGCAGAGTGTTTGGTTCTATATCATTGAGTTTGATAGTGAGTACCGTGTTTTCTCGAGATACTTTGCATGAATCACGCTGACATGATGAGCCAACCACAGTTATCGGTATCTTCCTCATGATCGGCGGCCTGATCCTCTTCCTTACATCGTTCAATATCGCCGGTAACACCGAAGGAGAATGGGAGTCACCCAAGATCATCGCCATGATGGTAGTTGGCTTCTGCGTTCTAGTCGCCTTCGTCGCTTACGAGCGCTGGGGAGCACCAAAGCCCTTCATCCCATTCTCGCTCCTCGCCAACCGAACCGTGATCGGCGCGTGTCTTTTGTGTATCACCTACCAGGTCTCCTACTACTGCTGGGCCAGCTACTTCACCTCCTTCCTACAAGTCGTTTTCAACACCAGCCTCACTCAAGCCGGTTACATCGCTGCTATCTTCGACTTCATGGACCCTGTCTGGCTTCTTGGCTGTGGATACTTGATCCGAGTCACTGGTCGGTTCAAGTGGCTGCTCATGTTTGCCGTGCCGCTCTACCTCCTCGCTAGTGGATTGATGATCTATTTTCGTTCCCCCGGTCACAATGTTGGATACATGTGCATGTG
Organism: Penicillium subrubescens; assembly: GCF_028828155.1. NCBI lineage: Eukaryota > Fungi > Ascomycota > Eurotiomycetes > Eurotiales > Aspergillaceae > Penicillium > Penicillium subrubescens. The sequence continues at coordinate 271,963 of NW_026643160.1, read as the reverse complement.
CCAGATTTTCCTGGCCGTCGGTGGTGGTACTATGATCTTGATTGAACAAGTTGCCGTCCTGGCCGCTGCCAGTCACGAAGACTACGCTGCCATGTTGGCACTGCTTAGTGTCTTCGGTAACGTTGGTGGTGCTGTTGGTAGCAGTGTCTCAGGTGCGATCTGGACCAACACACTTCCCAAGAAATTGCAGGAGCTGTTGCCTGCAGACACTGTGGATCAGTGGGCGGATATTTACGAGTCGTTGGATATTCAGCTTAGCTTTGAAGTTGGATCTCCTACCCGCATCGCTATCCAGAATGCGTATGCTTTCAGTCAGCGCAACATGATGATTGCGGGTACTGCTGTTATGGCTTTGTCTATTGGTTGGGTGCTGATGATGAAGAATATCAAGGTGAAGGACAACAAGGACGTGTCAAAGGTTTTGTTCTAAGAGAACTGGAAATACGTGATGATTTCAATGGGGTATGAGTATGCTAGATTATAATATTCAGGACTCGCACAATATGTGGTGATTCTACAAACAATAAAGAAGTTTACAAAAGAATTGTGTCCGACGTGAGGTCTCCTCGACGCAGAATCCATTTGTATTCACGACTACTCTGCTCCATATGGTAATTTGACAAACGATCAACAGTTCAACAAACGAATTGTGGGCAACGAGTGATGCGCGTGAGGCCAGAAACCATTTCATTCACATCTCCTCGACTCAAAGAAATCCTCGACAAAGAAAATAATCAGACAATAGTCCCATTGTTACTGAGTGACTAGAATGCATTCAACCAAAAAATAAGCTCGAATGTGTGTGACCGTTCTTTTATGAGTCCAAACTAGACGCCTATAAAACCCCCTGCGAGCCCTTCCTTTCCCTCTTAGCACCAATTTCCAAATCTTCTGATTTCGGACTAACATAGCTATCAAGCTTCAAGCTTCAAGGAATGCATTAGCAATCGTAACTCAATTACACTTTTAGCAAGCTGGCCTTATTCCCAAACTATCAAGCTAACAGAACCGTCATCATGGAGTCTTCACAAGACAGCTTTCCCCACGAGCTTTCTCGTGAAGAATACGAGCACGAATAGTGCCCGTTCGAGAGTGACTGGGAGTATGACAAGCTAAGTCGTCCATTCCATGATGACATAGAGGCTGACGAAGAACCAGAAGAAGATAACGTCTTCTTGACTAACGATTTCTCCTATTCTGATGATGATGAAGTTCAAGAAGCCGACGAAGAACTTAGTGTCGATGAGGAATACGTGCAAGATTGTGTGGAATACGTACATTTCGGCAAGGGATTAGAGTATGACCGGGAGCGGTGGATTTGGAAGAAGGATGTCGACTTTGAGTCTGAGATTAGTAGGTGTTTCTCTCCATTTTGTCATTTCATTTGACCTGGGCGTTAGCGGGATCTTTGGATATAAAATAGAGGAGTCAAATTCAACAAAACGCAATTGCGATATTGGCCAGTAAATTAGTTAGCAAATGCCCACTGCGATCGATGGCAAGCAGATAGACATTTAGCTGAGTGAGATGGGAGGCAGCCCAAGGCACGGGACGATTAGAATCGAGACAACTGACTCTAGAAGCATCAAACGACAAGTTCATTCAAGATATATAACGTAAGAAACCCAGAATCAAAAAGCAGTCGCTCATTCGCACATTTCAGAAACGTCTGGACGCTCAACCGCCAGTCCCTATAGGGGGTCTGGTCTATAGACAAGTCTAGCTCCGTTCCTCCCTATACACTAACCCATTCACCATGAAATGGTGCCTGTCATGCTCTGAAGTGGATTACAGAGGCTTCGAAGACGCTGCAAAGGAAATTTTATTGATGAAACAAGGACTCCTTGTTATACGCTTAGAAGCAGAAGACCTGGTCCTCCAGCTTGCTGACAGGGCGGGCCTTGGTGTAGCCAAGGGACTCGGTGGCCTTCTTCATGGCGCTGATCATGGGAGGAGGACCGCAGAGGAGGACCTTGACGTCGCTGGCGGGGGCAGGGAGGCGCTCCTAATTGAGAAAATTAGTTATCATGACAATAATACCGCCGCGTTTCGGTTACATACCTTGATCATGTCGGGGGTGACAAAGCCAACACCACCAGTCCATCCCTCGGGGGGGTTGTTTAGGACGTAGTAGACGTTGAAGCCTTCGTCCTCCTTGGCTAGCTTCTCCAGCTTCTCCTTGAGCAGAATGTCCTCGGGGTTGACGTTGGCGAAGATCAGGTCGACCTTGGTGGTGTCGTTACCACCGTTACGGGGACGGTTGCGGATGATAGCCTCAATGACCTGCAGCATGGGAGTGATACCGGTACCACCAGCGATCATACCAATGTGACGGCACATGTTGGGAGTGTAGACCATGGCACCCTTGGGGCCACGGACCTTCATGGTCTGGCCAACCTTCAGAGTGGTCAGGTACTTGGAGATGTTACCCTGGGGGTAGGCCTTGACCAGGAGGTCGAAGTAGCCGGCCTCATTGTCGGACGAAATGGGAGTGTACGAGCGGACAACCTCCTTGGGCTGGCCGGCGATGGTAGCCGCCAGGGAGATGTGCTGACCGATGGGCAGGCCGAGGATATCAGTAGGACGGGGCAGGGCGAAGCGGTAGATGGCGACGTTGTGGGAGATCTCAGTGATCTCCTTGAGGACGAATTCCTGGAACTCAGTAGGGTTCAGGACCTTGCGCGGCTCTGCAGGGGACGTAACACACGAATGATTAGCCTTTTTAATTTTTGGGTATTGGAGAACAATCGCGGTCGGGAGTAGCTTCAATCGGGGGAACGCGGTGCGACATACTGCTTCCACCCGCGAACAAAGCGACACTGGTGATGATACCGGCAAGAGCGACGGCATAGGTGATGAACTCGGGCTTGACGGCATAGACACCTGCGACCAAAAGGGCCGAGGGAATGAGGGCCGTGCCAACGGTGACAGCACTAGGGGAAACTCGGAGTAAGCCATTGTCCAGTAACAGGCGGGAGAAAACGGATATTATGGATTGTATGAGCTGGAGAGCTGCGCGACTTACCTCATGATGGTAGGAATAGGGAGTATAGGGGGAGGGGAGTTCAGGGAGGGAGGAAGTGGAAGAAGAGAAGAAGCAAAAGAGAAGAGAGGAAGAGGGGAGGATCGACAACATGTGGGAGAATTCCGCCCGACGGAAGTTCGAACCTTTTTGGGGCGGAGGGTCTTTTTCCCCGCTGATCTCTTCTTTTTGTTGACAGGAACCACTTTCGAAGTATACGGAGGACGAAATATACAGACTTTTTGATAATTTTTCTACTTGAATCCTATCCATCCTATCTATACACATCATACGACCGTCATTCCGCTGCCATGCGCCAACCTCCAGCGTTCAACTTGACACCGCTGGACCACCAGCTGTTGGCGATGACTGACGAGGAATTCATCGCTCACAGCTGGGAGGACCTGCGCGATATTATCGGTAAGTACAGAGGATTATTTCGACATGATTCCATCCTTCCCCTCATCTGAACATAAACACACTCTCCTCATCTCCAACTTATTCCAGCGCCTCCCCTCCTCTCATCTCCCCTCACTAATCTAACTAACCCACCACCACAGCGCGGAACGATCTCGGCGCCCTCAAGCGCAAACCTTCCGATTTACGCCGATATCTAGCCTGGTCAGCCGAAACCAAAGCCCAATATGGTTCCATGATGAACTATATCTGTCAGGAGCGGCTACACTGGACCTCCCCCGGGCATCCATCACCGGCAAATGGCACCCCCAACGGAACCACGCAGCCACCCAACGGCGCTATACCCGCGGCTATCACAAGTGGGCCCATCCCCTTCACAAACCCGCGCCCATTTGCCGATCCCGAGGACTACAAGATCTTGCGCAATGACTGGCCTTACGGGCTAGACCCCGGCATTCACCATCTGGTTGTGTGGCTGCGGACTCCGATTCCTGTGAAGTCGGAGGAGGGTCATTTGACGGATGAGTCGCGGGCGCTGATTGAGGAGTTTGTTCAGAAGACCTTTGTGCGGCGATTGGCTGAGGATCCTGGGAAGAGGTTCCCGGATCCCGAAGCTCAGGTGCTGTGGTTTAAGAATTGGGTCGGCTTGCAGAGTGTGAGAGCTTTGGAGCATGTGCATATCCTTGTCAGGGATGTCCCTGAGGACATTCTGACGGAGTGGTCACATGAGAAGGATCGGTCATATTAGAGAATAGTTTTGTTTGTAGACCATTGCATCTAGACATATATATTCGGCATGAATCCGAGCACGAATTTGCATTTTTCATATTATTTCTGTCCACCTATCTTATACCGCAGCAAGGGAAGTCTAGACCGAGGACCATTTACATGAAAGAATTGGAAAAGTAAAGATGAATGATAAAATAAGTAATACTGTAGAAGAAATCCGGTATCAAACGCCATGCCACCACCACACGCAGCAATGAAAGAAAAAGAAGAATTTACATCAATAAAGCCTGTTTACCTCCCCCAATCACGCCTTCTGCCCTTCCACAAACTTCAATGCCTCCTCTCGCGAGACCACGTCGATCGTACTAGCCTTCTGACTGAAGCTCACACCGTAGCACTTCTCTGCCACATGCAGCATCTCCGGTCGGAAGGTGGTACAGATGAACTGTCCATTGGTCGAGTCCGAGATCGACTTGAGCATCTGCGCCACAGCCGTTCGGTACTGCGCATCCAGGTTGGCGTCAATCTCGTCGAACAGGTAGAAAGGCGCCGGGTCACATGCTTGGATGGCGAAGACCAGGGCGAGAGCGCACAGACCTGAAGGTTTGTTAGAATGGGGATGGAACAAATAACCAAGATAAGATCGAGTGGGGAACTTACTCTTCTGGCCACCACTCAGTTGCTGAATACGCTGCTGATCGTCGTGCTTACTATTGAAGCTGACACTGATACCGACACCCACGTAGTTCTCCACGCTCTGTCGGACCTCCTCGTCATCCGAGTCGAGGTCATCGTCAGCACGGGCGGTGCGATCTGTCTTGCGCTGGATCACCAGGCGGCCACGGCCAGCCGGTACCAGCTTCTCAAAGACATTGGCAAACTCGCGAGACACCTGCTTGAAGGTTCGCTCAATCGCTTCATCTTTACGCTGATCCAGAACGGAAATCAGGTCGTCAATGGACTTCTGGGAGGCATCCAGTTCCTCGCGACGGGTGGTCAGCGTCTCGCGCTGCTTGGTGAAACTGTTGTACTGCTCGAAGGCCTTCTTGTTGACATGAGAATACTTCTTCAACGCCTCGTTGGTCTTGTGGAGCTTCTTGACAACCGCATTGGAGTCGGTGTTCTTGTATTTGGTGAAGGCCTCGTCGGGTAGTACACCGAGATCACGGATGTTAGCGGCACACTCCGCGGCCTGCTTGGTGAGGGCGGCCTTCTTCTGCATGCTCTTCTCCATGCGTCGTTGGTGTTTCTCGATAGACCGGGCCAGGTCTTCCATCTCACGTCGGGTATCAGCATTGCGTTGTTGCAGATTACCCACCTTAGCGGTAGCCTCTTCGATGGAGGAGTCCACCTCCTTGAGTCGACCATTGAGCTTCTCCAAGGCTTTGCTGAGACGCTTCTGTTCACGCTGCGTCTCCTTCAGGTTGCCCTGGACTTCCTCCTCGGCCATTTCCACATCTCGGTTTTGTAGCTGGTCGAGGCGAGGGTTTAGATTCTCACGCAGCTCAACCTCCAACACGGATTTGCGGGCCTCCAACTCGCTTCGCTGGCTTGACAGCTCCTGATATTGCCTCCGAAGCTCCTGCACGGTTCCGCTCAATGTCTCCAAGTGAGACTCTTCCTCGTTTGTCAAGGCCTTCTGGAAAGGGGAGGACATTTCACCCTGGAAAGCATTGACCTGATCATTAAGAGCCGTCAGGTTAGAGTCGACATTGCGAAGTGCACGGCGCTTGGAGTCAAGGCTATCAGTCTTCTTCTGTAGGAGATCGCGCTTGCTCCGGAGCTCTTGTCGCAAAGGACCACTGCTGTTCTGCACTTGGTGCTTCTGCTGCTCAAGCTTCTGCAGCTCCCCAACAGCCTTGGTGATCAGCTGGTCAAGCTTCTCCAGCTCCTTTCGGATCTCAGTGCCGCGGTTGCGCTTAGACTCGTATTCATCCCTCCACTTGCCCACGTTCTTCACTGCATCCAGTCGCGACTGGCGTGAGTCATGATAACCACCGGTGAGAGCACCGCGCTTATCGGAACGATCACCCTCGGGAGTGATGGCATTGACACCGTGGCTTCGGGCATACTGGGCAGCGACCTGCAAATTGGGACAAATGATGGTCTTTCCAAATACATGTTGGAATGCTCGCTCATAAGCGGGGTCGAACTGAAGCTTGTCGAGCATGGGAATCGTGTCACTGGCGCGAGGCATGTTCAAAGGCTTGGAGCGGAGGCGGTTCAATGGCATGAATGTAACACGACCAGCCTTCTCTTTTTGCAACATCTCCAAGACTTTGGTAGCAGTCTCATCGTTATCGACAACATAGTGGAACAAGCTCTGTCCGGCGGTGACCTCGACAGCGGTTCGGTACCTGTCGCTGACATCAAAGAGCTCGGCCAAGGTACCATAAACGCCTTCCAGGCTATGTTGACGCTTGATGCGCCGAACAGCAGCAAGACCGCGACTAGTGTTGTTGTCCATCATCTGAGAAAGGCTGCGCTCCGCACGGTCCATTTCTTGAGAGGCACTAGAAAGGACGGAGTCGAGCTTGGCTTCTTCTCTCCAGAGTTCCCTATTCAAATATTAGCATTCGAATGGAGACAGACTAAGCAGCGGAAACCTACTTTCTCTGGTCCATGAGTCGGTCTCGCTCGTCCTTGGCGTTCTGAATGTCCTGATCTACTGAATGCATGGTATCGCCGCGACCGTCGATCTGTTTCCGCAAGCGCTCAGTTTCCGGCTCAAGCAGAGCAATCTCCTGTTCGAGCTCCTGGATATCTTCTTGAGTTTGTGTGACAACGCCTTGCACATTGGAAATGGATCGATGTGTCTCTCTAATCTCCATTTGTAGCCACTTATCGCGCTCTGACTTGTTCTTGAATCGTGAATTGCGACCTTGCTTGGCATATAGACGTTGCCGGGATGTCTCCGCCTCGGTCAAACGGGTCTTGACAGCATCTTCCTCGTCCTTGGCGATGTTGAATCGGGGGAGGAGGTCATCAAGTTCCTCTTCGCGCTCCTGGATGGCAGTCTGCACGGCGTTGAGATCGCTGTCGTGGCGTGACTTCAGTGCCTGTGCAGCGGCCTGGTTGTCAGAAAGAGCCTTGGCGCGAAGTTCAATTTGGGCCAATGACTTGGAGGCTTCACGGCGCTCATCCTCCAGTTGAGCCTTGTCCACTTTCAAGAACTCAATCTGTTGGCGATACTCCGCAATCTCCGCGTCGATTTGAGCCATGGCTTTCTCGCCCTCAACGAACTGGTCCCGATTGTTATCAGCGTCCTCAACTCCATTCTGCCGCTGTTCCTCGAGGTTCTCAAGCACGTTCGCGATTTCATGCTGTTCGCGGGAGTAGATGGTGTATTCGAGGCAGCGGCGTTCCTTGTCCTTCTCTTGGTAATTTCGCAGCTCATCCTTCTCCTCTTCGAGCTCGGCCAGGCGCTCATTAATATAGTCCAGCAATTCGTCAATCTTGGCGCGCTTGCTGTTTGTTTCCTGCATGATTTTCAAAGACTCCGTGCGACGAGCCTCGTAAACCTGGGTACCAGCCACTTCCTTCAAGAGCACCAGACGCTCCGAGTCTTTCATATTGGTCAAAGCGGTCACTCGGCCCTGAGGGACAATGTAGTACGGATTTGATCGTGAAAAACCGGCGGACTCGAGGAGGTTCATGACGTCGTTTTTGGTCGCATTCTTGCGGTCGAGGGTATATTCGTCCTTTTTGATACCGATCGTACGGCGAAGAACTAGCTCTGGCTTTCCGGTGGGGAATCGGTCGTCCGAGTTGTCGAAGATGATCTCGACGTAGGCCGACATGACGGCCGAACCTGAACCTTCCTGCGCCACATCAATACCAAGAATAACATAGTTACATAGGCGCAACATACGTGCAGCAGAGCTTGACGCTCCTCTCGACCGAGGTGAGTGTAGGCATCGCTTAGGACAAACCGAATTGCCGCAAAGAAGTTGCTCTTGCCGGAACCATTGCGACCGACGATGACATTATGTTTGGGCGAAAAGGGCTCAATGACCGTCTGGTCCTTGTAGCTATTGCCACAAAATGGTCAGTCGTGGTCGCCTGCAAAAGCGGGGGTAATTGTTGATCTTTCACGTACCTCTTGAAGCCTTGGATGATAATCTGTTTCACATACATCTTGGGGAGACACGCGTGACGCGATGATCAGAGAGAACAGCGCATTACGCAGCCAGCGCTAAAGTTGTAAAATCGAGTTTTGGAGCAACTCTGGGTGCTCCGATCACTTCTTCCTCTTGCCGAGAGGTAAATCACTGTCGGATTGTGTCACGCTTTGTCGCGATGGGCAAGGAGACTACGCGAGGGAGCGAAATCAGCGCGTCTCGTTGGGCGCGGGGTTCTGCCGGGCGGTGAAGCGGGCATCCACAGAAAAAAAAGTAAATGCGGGCATCGCATTCGACTTTTTTTAATCTGAAAGAATTCGACATTTCTACATCGATCATGAGTCCTTCTCAGTTGCCTGCAGAGGCTACAGGCCCTGCTGATGGCCTCCAGCCATCCCACACCTATGTGCCAAACCAAGGATACGTGCAACCCTTGGGCGCAAATTCAGCCATGGCGGGGCAGGAACCCACCGAGCAGGAAGAGGGGGAGGGGGAGGAAGACGACGAATACTATGACGATATCTTCGAGGAGGAGGAAGAATTGGATCAGGAAGATTTCCAGTCCTCCGATCCTGCCGATCTTACAAAGGCCTACAACCGCCAGCGAAAGTTGAACGATCTCGCCGCCGATCCTAACGCACCGAGATGGACCTATCCTAAGATGAACACCCAGAAGCCCACAGTCAACACATACGCCTCCGTCGACGATCAAGTCAAATCCCTGACACGCCATGCTGCCAAGATCAAGCTCGACGATCAACAAGCCGGTCTCTCTGGCGGTGGTGGACGTGGTGCAGATCGGGCGGACCGCGCTACATCGGAACAGGTGCTGGACCCCCGTACTCGGATGCTTCTGTTGCAGATGATCAATCGCGGACTCGTGTCTGAGATTCACGGTTGTCTGTCTACTGGTAAGGAGGCAAACGTCTACCACGCCATGTCATTCCCCGATGACGATCCAGAGGCTGCCCCGGAGCACCGTGCGATCAAGGTCTACAAGACCAGCATTCTGGTCTTCAAGGATCGCGACAAGTACGTGACTGGTGAATTCCGATTCCGTCAAGGATATAACAAGAGCAACAACCGCGCAATGGTCAAGTTGTGGGCCGAGAAGGAAATGCGCAACTTGCGGAGAATTTACGCCGCCGGCATTCCTTGCCCTGAGCCCATTTACCTGCGTCTGCACGTCCTGGTTATGGGCTTCATCGGTAACTCGAAGGGTCTTGGCGCTCCTCGTTTGAAGGATGTTGAGTTCGATATTACCGAGCCTGAGACTCGTTGGCGGTCCCTGTACATGGAGTTGCTCGGTTGCATGCGCGTTATGTACCAAGTCTGCCGTCTCGTCCACGCCGATCTGAGCGAGTACAACATTTTGTACCATAAGCAACGTCTGTACATTATCGATGTCAGTCAAAGTGTTGAACACGATCACCCTCGCAGCTTGGAGTTCCTTCGCATGGATATCAAGAATGTTAGCGACTTCTTCCGTCGCAAGGGTGTTGACACCTTGCCCGAACGCACAACCTTCCAATTCATCCTTTCACCCGAGGGCCCTACAGACGTCACCCAGGGCAACGAGGAGATGTTTGAAGCTATTGAGAAGCTCTTCGCCGCCCGTACAGAGGGTGGTGATCAGGAGGCCGAGGAGCTCGATACTGCTGTGTTCCGACAGCAATACATTCCCCAGACTCTCGAGCAAGTCTACGATATAGAGCGTGATGCCGAGAAGATCCGTGACGGCTCGGGTGCCGACCTGGTCTACGGAGATCTGCTGGCCACTGGCAAGGCCAAGCCTACCGATGCCGAGGTCGACGCAGAGTCCGACGCCAGTGGTGGAGTTTCCGTCTCAGGTTCCGACTCCGATGTGGACGAGGAGGGCGAAGAAAAGGATCCCTTCGCGAAGAAGGCCCCCGTGGCAAGCGTTTCGAGGACAAGGATTCCAAGCGCGAGCACAAGGCCAAGGTCAAGGAGGAAAAGCGTGAGCAGCGTGCCAACAAGATGCCGAAACACCTCAAGAGACGTCTGGTCTCTACTTCTTCGAAGAAGAAGAAGTAGTCGTTGATTTTGGACTTTCAATCTCTTTTGGTTTTTTGCATGCACACATGATTATGGGCTCTACGATTTCTTCCTTTCGACTCTTCACTGATGGATATTTCTGCCATGATTTGACGATAAAAATGCATATATGGGGCTGGAGCATTTGGACATAGATACCTGGGTATAAAAATAGGATTTATCTGCAAAACACAAGTTACACTTGATGGCTACTCGAGACAAGTAGAGAATAAGTAAATTTTGATAAAATATGGTTGGAATCACCCATCAGAGCTCTCTTTGAAAATCATGCCTATCCATCCTCACAACCTGGTGGTGCCGGCCTCGTCTTGTAACCATGCTTACATCCCTCGCACAAGCGCAGGAGTATGCATCAGTCCACAGAGAATCAGACAGGACCATAGGAAGATTTTGGACGGGGAGTCAGACCTATTAGCTTTCATCATTCGGGTTGTCAATCGAGTACATCGGAAAAGATCGGACGCAACGCTATCATGGAAGACATGGCTGAACGGAAAAGAACGAAAAAAAAATAGAGATACATAAGAACCAAGAAGTCAACCTGTGATATTGTCTCCTAGAAAATGAAATGGATAAGCTATACATGAATACAAAAATATCAGCAAAGAAATGAATGAGTAGATTACTGTCGGTTTGGGTATAAGATTTTCAAGCAAAGGCCCTAGTCCGAGCTTTGAGACGAGCATATGCCTGGTCGACAACATCCTTTGGCAGACTAGGGATAAGTTCACCCTCAGCGGCATCATCGATAGCACTGTGATTTGCGCTTTCAGCAACTGTTTGTGCCTCACGGTGCTGCTTAATTTCCCGAGCTTCCTCGAGGAGACCTTCAAGCTGACCGCCTGCAAGACGATGGAACTGGACTTGCATGGGCGCACGGCCAATGCCAGGCCAGATATCTGAAGGAAGGAAATCGCCCTGCTCAACGCGGAAGGCTTCTCGTGCGGTGACATCTTCATCATAAAGATGATTCAGTTTATTCCTCGTCTCTCGAAGGACCTTCTCCACACGAAAGCGAATCTGGCTTCGGCGGTTCACTTCAAGTATCAGGCTGTCGTACGCATTGAGGAATCCATCATAGAGGGAATGCAAGTCCAACAATTCCCCTAGCCCGGCATTAATGCGGTCATTTTCTTCGTTCCAGACATTGGTGAAGTTGTGTGCCTGAGAGATGTACCGTGGGAGGCGAGTCGAAGCCAATGTTAACAAGTGCTGGTGAACCTCGAGTGTCGCGTTTGAGATCGCGATAAGCGCATCTCGTTGCGCGCTGACCTGCTCATGGGTTGATTCCATTTCGTTAATGCGATCTTGGATTTCCATGACGACGTCATCTGCTTCGTGCGCATCTTTCATGAGCACATTCACCATCTCCAGATACTCCGAGTCGCTCAGCGGGTCCAGTGGAGCATTTAGATTTGCGTTGATTTCCTCGCCAATATCTGGCATCGCGTCATTCTTCGCTTGGACTTCGGCTGGCATGTCTCCTGTGATAGACCGAGCAGCCGCGCCCCCGCCTTCGGTGTGCTTCACCGCGGTGACACAAAGATCGAAGTGACGGACAAGGGACTCGAGAAGACCAGCCATCTCCTGGGCATGCCCTTCTAATGTCTGGAGCATAGTAGGCATAGTTGACAAGGCGAGCAGATCTGAATCCGATGTCGATGATGAGGATGAGGATGCAGAGGCCCGAGAAGAAGCCATCCTGGTAGCCGACCGATAATGTTGAAGCGCCTGTTTAATAGAGTAAAGCTCGTCATCAAACTCCCGATTCGAGGTATCGAGATCTGCTCGTGCTGCATTTGTCCTGTCGATGGAGCTCTTCATGGCCGCACTGAGCTCCTCAACGCCGCGCTCGTCGACGAAGTCATGCAGAGACTTTGGCTCTTCATCTTTTGGCCGGAATGAAGCGTGAACAATAGTATTCCGCAGAAGATCGATGGTGGTCCGAAGACGGGCATCTGCGGCATCAAGACTTTTCAAGGCATCCGAGAAGTCCTGTCGCCCGCGATGCGAGATATGCTCCACCTCCGACCGAACGTCATAGAGCAACCGGAGTTGATTGTTCAAGCCGCGACGCAAGAAGCCTGTTCTAGATGACACAATGACGCTTTCTTCGAGGGCCGAACGTGCAGCAGTGACAATTTCGTTGGCCCGCCAAACGTGGTTGATGGAGGAAAGGGAGCGTTTGGCGGCCACGAGGTGCGAGATGAGTGTATCAAGTTGGGGCATAGCCGTGTGTTCGGAAAACCCATGGCCTCCACGGGTATTAGTGGAGGATAATGAAGATCGTGAGGACTCCATGATGACGCCAGTCGCAAACTTCAAGGTAAAGTAGGCTATGGAAGTTTGGTATGGTGCGCGGGAATGCCAGGCTGGGTTGGTTGCTAGGTCTGTTCAAGCTTTATCGATGGGTAGGTGGTGGTCAGTCGTTGAGGAATCTGCGGTATTCCTGTAAGGCAATCGCGAATACTCAGTATTGTTCAAACATTTTGAGGGGAAGTAGGCAAAGGTGTACAGCATAACAGATCAGTTCCATTGAGGTCCGGAGCTGTCCAGAGCTTAACAAAGCTCAGATGCTGGCACACTCAATGTTTCGACCGCATGGATCATGAAATACAAAATAGCAACTCACCATGAGTGTAAGACAGTACTGGCTAAGCCGTTTCCTACAAAAGCCGGGCACTACTGAGCTGATAGGTGTAGTGCACCAGTACTTCCCTTCCGTGCTCGAGTCATCCACAACAAATACGAGCGATGCAAACAGGGGATATTCCTGGGAGCCCTGCTCGAGAAGAAGGAAACTGGAGCTGTAGATTGACCGCGGGAGACCAGCTCACACCTCGGCAGGGATAGATACGGACGCAAAAGTAGCTGATTCCAGTTGGGGTGAGGTGATGAGCCGCGAGATAACGCTATCACGTGGGATGACCCAATCGACCGGCGGCATGTCTTGGCATCTGTAGATCAGTTGCTCACCGCCTTCTACAGGTCCCAATATGGGAGTATGCAGTCATTCATCTACACAGGCGAGTACTATTAATCGCTGCCATTGTATGAAACTGACACGTCTAGGGCATATTGGTAGTTCAATGGGCATTCTATCTGCTTTGACTAATTTTTGAGACAGTAGCTTGTGTAAAGTACTCTTGCCAATGTAGAAAATACATAATCAGCATAAATCCAGCCCTCCGTGTTACAAAAACCTTAACTAGTTAAGGTAGTATTTAAAATTGGTCATTAATTCAAGATGGTTCAAAACATACGCTAAGTTAAGACAACTTCCAACAATATATTATCTCCTTTTGCATGTAGTCGGGGAGCTATTCAGGGATCGTGATCACTGCCTGGTGGGTATGATACTATGGACTGGGAACGTAGTCTATTCCTCCAAATCGCCTCTGAGCAAGCAGCTGTTCTAGCCAAGGCAGGTTGCTTCGAAATTATTCTGGTTACCACAAAAATCTATATATTCCCTCGATGTAGCGCAAAATAAAATATTTTTTGGGCTCTGTGAAGAATGTAAATGCAGGTCATCTAGTACCCGGAATCACCCACAAACTGTAGCACTCACCTCTGTCGTCATATCATACCATGATTGGAATAGTCTTGACCGACCCTCGTCATTGGTGATTTCCATTGTGGGACGCGGCCTGACTGGCCCACGTTTACCTTGAGAATGGAACGATATTGCTGAAGGACTAGACCTATTTTGAAACTAAATTCAAATAAACTAGTATCAAATTGGATCAAAATACTCCAGATATGCTTAGGATATCCTTCAGATTCTTGTTAAAAGTCATTCCAACGCTCCCCTCGTTTTCTTCTTTCTTTCCATTCAACTTTCTCTCAAAGATCCTTCTTCTCTCACTCTTTCCAAACAAATTCACTTATATTAACTCAATATAAACTAACTCACAATGGCACTTTCACCTGTCTACACTCCTTCGGTTCCCGCCTTCCTCCCCACGCCTATTTCCGGGTGGATAAAGAGAAGGTCTACCGACCTTCATCTCGTAAGGCTTACCATCTATTTCCTATTTCTGCATTGACAGCAATACTAATAGATACAGCATCTAACTGCAAATGGACTCTTCTGGAGTCCCTGGAGGCCAAGCATAATACTTCACGCGAGATCAAGGCCGAGGTGAAGAAGTCCCGCGCTCGAACGTCCTGGGATGCCATCTGGGCTAAGCCCAAGAAGTCTGAGCAGAAGAGAACGACATTATTGGGGATATCCGTTGGGTCTCTTTATTGTTTCCAGCTTCCTCCTCGTTGTGGCTAGTAAGATCTATGTGACCTACGACCATATCCCCCAACACAAGAGTTAAGATTGGGCCAAGTACAAGGACACAGTTGGACTCTATCAGCGAGTGGAAATCGTCGAAGGTGGAAAGAGACACCCCCGTCCTGACCGAGTCTGCCTGGCCAACCGAAATCACCACTGTTGGTCATCTTGCTACCTCGTGGACGGTGAGTCCCAGCATGATCGCTGTGCCATTCACCGCGTGAACCCGGATTGGATGTACCGTTTTGTTTGGTGTGTTGGACTGAATCACGTCTGTCTTGTTTGTATGTTACTTTGATGTTTGGAATATTCTCGACTACCTGTTTTTGTAATATTTATGTGTTGAAAGAGCTCGGACCTTGCTATTGATTGAAACTGTTGTCCTCTGCTCATGTTATTAGTCCCCAGAGACTGAAATACACAAACATTCTTTCATCAATCCAAGTGCCTTCCTCCTCCTTCTTCATCTCGCCTTCCCTTTCACAACTTTGCTCTCTTTCACAACTTTGCTCTCTT
The DNA here is from genome assembly GCF_028828155.1 of Penicillium subrubescens. Lineage (NCBI taxonomy): Eukaryota > Fungi > Ascomycota > Eurotiomycetes > Eurotiales > Aspergillaceae > Penicillium > Penicillium subrubescens. Next base: position 256,797 of record NW_026643160.1, on the reverse strand, counting down.
TCACAACTTCAGTCGCCTCACACCTCGACACCTCTCGCTCAAAACCTCTCATCTTGTTCAACCTGTGCCACCACTCACGATACTCAACATCATGGCATACTCCTCTGAGAGGCTTGAGAAAGCCCGAAGGCTATTCCCAAGCCAGACCCCAGCGGTCTCCGAGAGCGGGGAGGGTTATGACTTGAGAAGCCGAGCCAAAAACACCACCTCAACCATATCCTCTTGGATCGACAATGACAAGGACGACGATTACCTCCCTCATCAACCATCTCGTTCAAAACACCGATTGCCCTCGGACAATGAGACTCGCCCGCACTCTCGACCCGACAGACAAGCCAAAAGACACTCAACTAACCCGAGATCTTCGCTCGAGGAAGATATCGAAGAAGATGCGCCGTCCTCATCTTCTACCGCCACCCCTGGAGATACAACTGGCCACTCAAAATGGGAAGAACTATGGGAGCCTCAAACGAAGAGAGATCCAACCAAAGCCTATCACCTGCGAGCCCGCAAGGATACAGCCGGTTCTCCCAGCAACACCAGCATCAGCCCACAGACAGACTCGACACTGTTTGAAGAAGGCAAATCCCCCACAAAGGGATGTCTGGCTTGCCAGGAACTGGAGCTCGACTGCTCGCTGGTAGAGGATCCATTTTGCTATCCTTGTGATAGCTGTCGCGACGACGAGTGTGACTGCTTTCCGGATCCACCACCTACCTGGAAACAACCGTGTGAGCCTTGCAGGAGCCAACGCCGTTCTCGGTGCTCATATCTCTCGCCAGACTACGATCACAGTCAGCCTTGCTTCGAATGTGTGCAGCATGGCTTCCAGTGCGTCGCTGGGCCCGCCAAATGCCCGCCTTCTGGTGGGTATCGCCCCAACGACCCGGAGGGCACGGCTACCGATACAGAATATGAGGAGCAAGATGATGAGCCTGTGGACAGTTCTGCCGAAACCTCTGACCGGGATAAAAAGGGAAAATCCCGCCTACAGGGATCAGAGGGCATCCCAGCCCCGGCAGAAGAAAACAGTCAGAACACTGCAAGCCAAGAGTCGACACTGGAGACATCAGTTACTCCCCATGCTACACTTGCCGGCTCGGGACTACCGCCATCCACTATCCCAACCTTTGGATCCAGTTCCTCGAGTCCATACGGGACTGCATACCGAATCCGAACATGCTATCCACACCCGCTGACCCTTCTAGATAGAGAGAGCCCTCTATCATGCCACTGGTGTTCGAATTTCGCATACGGTATCGTCGGGCTCGGTCCTCGAGACACGGAGATTCTGGACTTTGGTACAGGGCGAATGATTGAAATCACAGACGGGCACCAAGGCGAAGGAAAGGAACCGAGTCGTATGTGTTGCTACTGCGCCAATGAACGGCTCCAGATCATGGCGTGCACGCACTATGACATCGGTCCAATGCTGCACGAGATAAATCCGGCAACTCCTTTCAGTGCGTCGACAGCATTCCAAAATCTGGCTCAAGCTCGTGCAGCTCTCCAGGAACCATCATCTCCGTGCTATGGCCAGCCCTTTGAAGAGCCTGACTACCAATGGTGCAGTCTTTGCCAAGAGCCTGCTTTCTGGACTTGCAACAGTAACCAGACTTTCCTCACAGATGCTCGAGGTAACATCTTGCAGACTACGGGACCTATTGACATTGGATGCGGCCTCTTTCTCTGTGATTACTGCACTCGTCAAGTCAAGCGGTTCAATGGTGATCTCGATGAGGCTGTGGAATGGGGGAAGCAGGATCCACAGAAGCAGACCGAGTTTCGGGCAGATGTTGACTACATCTTGAAGAACTCGAACTTGAACTTCGTGCGGCACCAGATCTACACGATTTAGGTTGCTGCAAGTTTCTCGAAGGTAGCTAGCCGGACCCAGGCCAATATCTACGGATTCAGAACAGAGCTAAAGTCATGTCTTCCAGATAGTTTGCCAATTTCAATGGAGATGATGACTGCACAGTGTGTTTCAATTGTGTGTACTCTATCTGTGTATGTACTCTACTTGTGTATGTATTCTATGTGCATGTAATTTTTAGTGTGATGAAGAACACTATCAAGTTCTTGTTATAAACCTATTTAGGAAACTAGGAAGCGGTGCCTTGCACAAACAAACACCAAGGCAACGATCCCAGAGGCAGCCCTATTCACACAATATGAGTAGATCAAATGACTGACAGCCTTCTCAAGGCAGCACTTCTGTGAGTATAGCTGCCTCTATTTTCCCCTCAGCCTGTCCTCCCCATAATTAGAAAATATCTCCATCCTTCTCCCACGTCGACCTCATTCCTTCTCACCCATCCTCACAACATTCACTCCTTTCCAACATCACCCCAACTCAACTCTTCCTTTCTTCGATTCAACTCTTTTGCAGCTGGCCTGCAGGTTCTCTCCTCTTGAACTCCTGTCGTGATTCGCTGGCGTATCATTGATAGGGTTCGTTGTTCGCTGGTCGTTTCCCGGGGCGGAAAAAAAAACTCCAATCGGCTCCGATTATTTTCTGCCAGCACAATTTTAATTTGCTGCCAATAAATTTCTTTGGCCCCGACCTTCCTTCTCTTCGTGCAAAGAAGAAGGGCTTGCGGGGAAAGAGAAACTTCATTTGTCATTCTCTCCAAAACCTTTTCTTTCTTTCACTCCTTCCCCCCAAGTTTCTCCCGAGCTGCCACGCGACGTGCGCAGCTCACCGTCACGACGTCTCCCACAAAGCGTCGCAAAGTTTCCCCCGAGCCAGGTCGCAGTAGCCCAGGAGAGGTACGACGTCACGGCCGCTCCGAACCTCCGCAGGTGCCTCCATTGCCACCGAGAAGCTCCTCTTCGGCCTCAAATTCACGGAGCAAAAGCTCCTCGCCCTCCCCTCCTCGCTACGTACCGGCTCATCTCCAATCCCTCGTCCCAGGAACCCGATCCCAGCCCGGTGCTCGCTCGCCAACCCCCGCGACTGCGACCGCCGGACTGACCCTCTCCAGTGAACATTCCGACATGCCCCCCGATCCTCAAGCTGGCTCCCCGCGAGCAAATGGCGATGGTCGCTCTCCTTCCCCCGGCGAGAAGCGCCCGGCTTCTGAGATCACCGACCCTGACCCGGAGGGAGGTGTGAGCACAACGGTTGATGTCCCGGCTACCGATTCCATTGATGACCAAATCGCCAAGGTGGTTGCGCTTACCAACCAACCTTTAAAGGATGGACAAAAGGGCTACGTGGTTTCGTCGAGATGGGTAAAGACGCTGTACGCGCGAAGCACCTCCTACGCCGACAAAGCTGATAAAGAATCGATGGACAATGAGCTGGGCCCTGTGGATAACCGCGACATCGTGCTCGACACCGATCCGGCCAACAGCAACTTCAAGTACGAGAATGGAGAGCCCTATGTTCCCTTGCGCCCGAATGTGCAGCTCGGCGAGGATTACGAGATTGTTCCGCAGGAGGCCTGGGACTTGATCATGAAGGAATATGGACTCGCAAACCAGTCGCCCACCATCGTTCGCTTTGCACACAACACCAGCTTGGATGGCTCCGACAACATCATGTATGAGCTGAACCCGCCAATTTTCACCATCTTCAAGTTGGCCAACCCCGCTGCGGGGACTACACCCCAGTCCCTGAAGGAGAAATCCCTTCCGCCTGCCAAGATGCTGGCTGGTCGCCAAAGCAGCGTCCAGGGCTGGCTGAAGAGAGCGAAGGAACTCGCGGGCATCAACATGTCTACCAAAGTCCGAGTGTGGAAGATCATCGGCCAGCTGCCCAGCCTCAACCCGTCGACCGCTACCACTCCCGCCGTGTCCCGCACTGTCTCGCCCGCCCCTCCGTCGGCACTCATCTCGGCCTCCAGCAGAAATCTCTTGGTGGATCTGAACACGTTCATCGATCTCAGCGAGGGCACTCAGCGAGAGCTTCTTGAGACCTTCAAGGACCAGACAGCTAACGACAACTACAACGGAAAGATGTCACTGAGCATGGCGGGTCTGATGGGGTCTGATGTCTTTGTTCTTGAGGAGCAGGTTGGAGCAAAGAGTGGAGAGTGGGTGTCTGCGGTTTCGGCGGAGAAGCTCAAGCGCCTTGGAATTCCCGTCACCAGACCTAAGAAGGAGATCACCTCCGTTGCTCCCGCTGCCTCGAAGAGTCAACCAACCAGCGGCCGGACCAGCCCGGTTCAAAGTGAATTCCCCTTTGCCAAGAAACCTCATGGCCACAGGATGGGTCTAACGGGTCTTTCGAACTTGGGCAACACTTGCTATCAGAATGCGGCCACTCAGTGCGTTCGGGCTGTGGAAGAGTTGACATACTACTTCCTCGGTATGTGCATTGTTTGCTATTCTTGAATCTCACTGCTTCTTTGATACTGACCTTTGTTATGCAGCCAACCGCCACAAGAAGGATCTCAATCCCTCTAACCCTCTCGGATTCTCTGGACACCTCGCCAAGGCGTATGCTGGGCTGATTCAAGGGATCTACCGCGACCCACCCCCATCCTCTTTCAACCCTCACAAGTTCCGAAACCAAATTGGCCGGAATAACCCGACCATGGCTGGCTGGGATCAGCAGGACAGTCAAGAGTTCCTGATGTTCCTTCTCGATGGTCTGTCAGAAGACTTGAACCGCATTCTCAAGAAGCCCTACATTGAGAAGCCTGACTCTACCGACGAGATGGTCCATGACCGCCAAGCTCTGGAGGATTTTGCTGTTCGATCTTGGGATATCTACAAGGCGCGCAATGACTCTGTCATCACTGATCTGTTTGCCGGCATGTACAAGTCAACACTGGTTTGCCCTACTTGTGACAAAGTCAGCATCATCTTCGATCCCTTCAGCAGCTTGACTTTGCCCATTCCGCAGCAGAAAATCGAATACCGGCATGTCGTCTTCCAAGGACTTGAGCAGCGCCCGCAGAGCTTCGTGGTTGAGGTTGATAAGACAAGTACAATCGGAGCTTGGAGGGATACTGTGGCTACCAAGCTGAGTCTCGCGCCAGATCAGCTTATTGCGGCTGAAGTCTCTGGCGGCAATTTCTGGGAAGTCTACACCCGGCAAAAGCTGCCTTTCGAAGAGCTGCACCTCAAGGACAAGGAGGTCATGACTTTCATCCAATTGGATGCTCCAGCGAATGATCGTATCCTTGTGCCCGTTTTCAGTCGATGCGAAATCAAGAACAGGAACCCGAAGGGTCCGGTGAGGTTTGAGACTTTCGCACACCCTACCATCCTCTCCTTCACCCGCGAGGAAGCCAAAGACATGGCCACCATCTATCGCAAGATCTTACGTCATGTCGCGAACATGACTACACGTGATATCTTGGGAGAGGCGGAATCAAAGACCAAGCAGAAGGCTGAATCCGAGGATGCGGCACAGGCTCTTGAAGATTCCGATACTGTGGTGATGAATGAAGAAGATGCTCAGTCAGCGGACTCCCGCATCAAGACCGGTTCAGTTGAGGGCGATGATAGCATTGTGGACATCTCTATGGGCGATGCTTCACAAACCCCCAGTGCATCGTCACCCCAAGGGATGGATACAAGCGAGGACACTCCCGCTCATCCCCTGGCTGGTGCTTTCCCTCCCGGTCTTCTCAGTCTCTTTGACGTCAGGGTGTTGACTAGTTTCGACAAGATCCCCAAGGGCCGCCAGATGCACGGCTACAACTACGAGAACATCTTGACCCGGCTGCCGCCCCCGAAGAAGGTACGTTTTGATCAGTTCAACCAACTGAAATAGATTGCATTCGCTAATTACAGATAGGTCTCGAAGAAGTCATCCAACGCATCGGATGATGAAAGCAACGAGGACTCCCCGTCCGACGAGCCCGACCATGAGACTGCCGAGCTGAACTCATCGACGCCACTGCTCAAGCAGTCCGAAGCAATCCTCCTGGACTGGAATGAGGACGCCAAGGATGCCCTCTTTGGCAAGTCAGGACCCGAGGACGATCTGCGTGGCGCGGCCACTTGTGATGATATTCCATTCATCCAAGACCAGGCCTTGATCGACCGCCGTGCGCAACGTGACGCGCGAGCCAATCAAGGCGTCACACTTGATCAGTGCCTCGATGAGTTCAGCCGCGAAGAGACACTGTCGCAGGATGACGCGTGGTACTGCCCACGCTGCAAGGAGCATCGCCAAGCTCGCAAGAAGTTCGAGCTGTGGTCGACCCCCGACATCCTGGTCATTCACCTAAAACGGTTTATGACCCAGTCGCGCTTTTCGCGGGCCAAGCTGGGCACCAAGGTCGAATTCCCGGTGGATAATCTCGACCTGTCCAGCTGGGTCTCGGGTCCCGCAGGGGATAAGTCTCTGGTCTACGACCTGATCGGCGTGGACAACCACTCGGGCAGCATGGCGGGCGGCCACTATACCGCCTACGCCAAAAACTTCATCACCGACGACTGGTGCAGTTTCAACGGTAAGTGCTGTCACTAAAATCTCTCTCTTCAGTGTTTGATCTGATTGGCTAACACCTCACTTTAGATTCGTCGGCGACTGTGCTTGGGGATTTGAACCGGATGCAATCGTCCCAAGCATACCTCCTGTTCTACCGCCGCCGCTCGGACCAGCCTCTGGGTGGCCCCGTTCTTCAGAACATCGTCAACAAGTTCAAGAACGGTGATAAGGACAGCACGGCGGAGAACTCGCGGGCTCCCTCTCCGTCGGGGGACGGCATGCGCCTCGGCGGCTCATTCCCCAATGGGCCGTCGAGCGCATCAGCCGGAGCCGGAGTAGCTCGCCGAGCGGGCGGTGGTGGTTCGGGGGCCGCGACTCCGGACACGAAGTCGAGTGATGATGAGAACGAGGAGGAGTCGCACAATCCCCTCGACGATATGTTCTCTGCGCCCTCGTGGTCATTTGAACGTGCCGGCGGTTCCCTTGGTCTCGGCGCCTTGACCTCCGTTCGTCCGGCGTCCCCTGATGAAGACAATGATCTTTTCGGTGACAATGACAGCAACATGGCGGTCAATGAAGACTCCGATGTTGAGACCCGTCTCCGTGGCCTTGATAATTCGCGGCCAGTCTCGGAGCATGAGGGCTCCTTCGAGGATGTCCCGCCTCTGCTGGATGATGGTTCGGATGAGGAGTTGCCCGTTGTGGAGTTGCGTGTGGACACCGATGAGAAGATGCATTCCGATATCTGAAGAGATGGATAGATCCCTGGACCTTTTTATCTTTTCTTTGGCATTCATACAACATTTTCCTTTCTTGTTTTTCATTGTTCTGTTCTGGAGGATACATGCATACAGGCCTTGTCTCCCTCCCAATGTTCATGATGGCGCACGGCGTTTTGCATGGGAAATACAAAAAAGTGGTGGCCTTTGTTTTCTCTTTCTGTTTCTAATGATCATGTTTCTACAGTTATGATCACGAAATTTTCCATTCGTCGTGGGGTATGACGATATTTCCTTTTTTTCCCTGCTGTTTTTTCCTATCTGGCCATCGACACTTCCTAATAGACAGGGGTTATGGCATGATCTGGATGTCCGAATTTTCTGCTCTGCTCTGCTTTTTATGGGCCCTTTTCTTTTTCTTTTTATTGCATTGTTAAGTGGCCATGGCAGAGGAATCTTCATTGCATATTATGGAGGAATAGGACTTACATAGAACGGCTAGAGCTTCCCGGCCTAGAAACAAAGTTTTCTTTCCTCTTGAGTATTTCGTCTGATGTATTCACGATTTCTTTTTCGAGACCTGTTTATTTGTTTAGTCTAATCCTACCGCATCAAGTAAGTAAACAGGTGGATGTGTTCCTGCATGCAATTTCATCCCCATGTTGTAATTCGCTAATTCGTCGTACCAGGTTCGATGTATAGAAGTGTCCCCTTCGCGTCTCAGGATTATGCTCGCCTGTAATTTATTCCGTACACTCTCATATATTTTCTACTATACCATTTCGTGTTTATTAATCGCATTCTCGTGTTAGGGGCCTAACATTGGCGAAACGGGAAGCGCTACCCCGAAAATGCTCACATCTCGACATGCGTTCGGCGCCTTCCCGATTAGGATGTTTGGACGGCTTCATAAATTTATAGCAAGGGCTCAAGTCACGTGAAACGCTCCCTCGTATTCGTCCGTGCACCTGTTTATTCAAAATGAGCAGCCCACATAACCTTCGACCTCGTCAAGGCGGCGAAAAGGAATACACTGAGCTTGACTCCGAAACCGAGAAAGAAGAAACCGATACAACCGTTGAGGCAGATACCTCCTCGGAGGACTCTGAAGAGAAAAGCTGTGTCTCAGCTGGCAAAAGTGATAAGAAGGTCGATTCATCTGATGGTCGTCCCTCTTCATCGCGTCCCACTGCGCGCTCGCGTCGTCTGCCTCTGCCTCTGAGCTCTCGCACTCGTGCCTCCGCTATCTCCCCGACTCGTCTGACTGACCGCACCGTCGACCTGGACCTCACTCGTCTTTACTTGGAAAGAACTGCCAACCAACAGAGTGACTCCAACCAGACCACCACCATGTCCGACACCAACCCAAACCTCAACCAGGCTATCCAGAACAAGGCCGAAACCAACCCAACCTCCAACCAGGCCATCAACAATACCTCCGGAGCCGACCAAAACCCGAACCAAACCATCAACATGTCCGACACCAACCCAACCCCCGTCCGTCAGGCTCCCAAGCGTATTACAAGTGAGCCCGCTCTCCGAGATGTGAATGGTCGCGCTAAGGAGCGCCCCGAAAAGGACCGTTCGTCTCAATCCGAGAACGGAGACTGGAATGATGGCCCAAGCCGGGGGTTCGACAAAGAGAACCGTGTCTACCTTACTCCGCGTCGCCAATTGAACTTTGCTCAGCGTCACTTTATGAGAAAGGCACTCCGCAAAGACCCACCAATCCCCGAGTTCCCGCCACCGCGCCGGGCTGAGGAGACTGCTCCCGTTGAGGAGACTGCGGCCCCCGAGGAAGAGGCCGAAGAACCGGCACCCGCCCGCGATGGGCTCAGCCACGACAATGTCCTCCCTGAATACGGATACGGTTATGGCTACGATGTCGCCGACGACGATGAGCCAAGCTGCTTTCGCGACACCCTCGCCGCGATCGAAGCACGGGACGCTCTCCTCGCTGGCCTCATTGGGCCAAGCTCCTACAACGACGTCCTCCGTGCTTTTGAAAGGGCGGACAGCTATTTGAGGGCTGGAGCCAGGACCCAGTACCCTGAGATGGCTGGTGAGACTGGGGGAGATGATTCGTGGATGGAGGAGTTCATAAACATGGATGAGTTCGAGAACTGAGCGTCGGATTGGGTTATGCCCATCATCGTTTATGTATGTAGCCGTCGGGCCGAACCGCCAAAAGTGGATCTGCCCATAATCAAGCTAGTGTAATATTAATTGTGTTTTGACAACTTGTTCTTGTTTACACGTAGCAAGTATGATTAAACATAATCTTTAATCCTCATTACATCTTGATATGGTAGAATTATTAGGAGAGTCATTATGTTGGTACGGGATGAAAGTTGTGTCGTTGGAATAGAGTTAAGCTTATTCCCGATGACGTATTTCCTCTAAGATAACCTTCTTTCGCCTTATCTGTGATCGTGGACATGGATAGTCTTCCATTTGCATTCATATCTGCCACCTTGTAATACCCAAATTTCTATACAGCATCCTTCAAGAATCCGGTAGCAGTATCTACGCTATACTCCCTTGGATAACGCTCAGTTATTATTTACAATGAAGTCAAAAGAAGCTGATACGACACGAATTTTCCATTCAAATTCAACAGCTGGTACTTGGATTATTGACTTATCAAGCTCCCAACCGCCCACCGTCGGATGATAGTGTACAGAAGAAGCCTCACACCATCAAAAACTATGGAAGTTCTCGATCAAAAAATTATCAAGATTTCGGGTACTTAGGGAGGGATACCTTACAGCCTGGAGATTGGCAAGCAAGACGATATCCTCTTCGGACGAGGTGCTATAGTCGTCCTTTCGGAAAGAGAAGACCCAAAATTCCTCCTCACCTTCTCCCCTAAGGTTCTCCAGGATAATCACGGTACTAATGTCCGTGCATCTCGAAAACGGTCAAATAGGATTATAATATTTAAATCGGTTTTGCCCATAGAAAAAGGGAGCCAATTAGCGACACGACTTCACAGGCCGAATTTCTATTGAACTTTATAAAAGATAGCCCCCTTTAGCCTCAGATTATAAGGAACGAGGAGACCACTTTGGAAGTATTGTTCTAAGCATCCACTCGGATAGGGTAGACCCAAAATACTTCCTCAGCTTCTCTTCCGGGGTGTCTTTAGCCGATCACAAACCTCATTCGCTAGAACTTAGTAATGGTGTACGCGAACCTTCGATGACTAGCGACACTATTTCTCAGGAGACAGTAGATCAAGCTAGTACTTCTGTTGGGAAGAACCTACCGCGCAGCTCCTATGCGGGATCCGTGAAACGAAAACCATCACACGATGGGATTCAATCTGAACTCAGACGATCGGAGCGACTGGCCAAAAGAGCTCGAACTTGACAGAGATACTTGGTCTGCTTCATGTATTCATTCTTTTTCAATCCAGCGGTAGAAAATACGCATATGAACCTTAGGATTATTCCCGAAATCCAGCATTGGCTAACAAACAGCAAGGCGCTGAAACCATGTTCTCGGGCCTAGTAAAATGTCGAAACGCAGTAGTGTAGCTCGATGCTCGGAGAGAGTATGATAGTCCGTAATCCTCGTACAATATGGATGTAGTGCTTCCTGCCCCACTCCTGATTATTTCTGTATGTGGGCAAGTGCCAAGTGCCAAGAATTCCCAACTACTGAAAGTTGAAAGTGAAACCTGCTGAGATCATCGCAGGCTGCAGCGACCTAGATTAAGGGAACATCGCTGAATTTCCTCTTCCACCTGGCATCATTCCTTCTCACCTACCCCCATCCTGATCATGTCTGACGAGTGTGACAAGACTGGCCCCCCATGGGGCGACCTAGCTGTTGAGCAGTACTTTATTGTAAGATCCTCTTGTCACCTTGTCATTCCTTTACTTTGCACTTGGGACATGAAAACATTAACTCGGTACCTACAGACAAACTGGGACCACTCTTCCGCTGAAACTCCAGACCAGCAGCGGAAAAGACTTGTGGCTGGATTTCTGGACCTAAAGCTCATCCCCGCTGAGTGGATGACAAACTGTGAAGGGGATCCCTTACTCATTCCCCCGCGGGAGCCCAGCACGGAAGAAATTGAGACGATCCTTCGACCTTATCGTTGTGAGAAACTCCGGTGGCACGCCGATAATATCTACACCGGTGAACTGTGTCCTATGCTTCTACGCACGCACTACAGCAACGACGAGGACGAGAAGAAAAGACACGACGAGATGATGGAGAAATGGACAAACGGGGAGATATTTGGCGACGAGGCTTGGTGGGCCGTTCTCGACGATGCGGATATATTCAATTTTGGGTCTGACTGGCGCCGCATCTATGACATTTTACCTGAGGTCTCTTACCCTATTGAATTTGGGTGTATTACAAAGGACGATCACTGGTATTTTGTACGGTACATCGAACCATGTGAATATGGTGAGATGCGTCCATTTTTCAAAAGAGATCTTACGGCTCGGAAGCAAAGCGATCCTCAAGCGTGGCGCGACGACCGGGATTCAGTGATCGAGTCGGTGGGCATGACGATGCAGAGCAGCGCTACAACCACATACATCTTCATCGCGGATGAAGAAGCTTTTGAAAGCGGGCGTCCACGAGTGATTTATCTCGACGGACTTCGACGAATTGTTCGCGAGGGTCGCATGGACCCTGAAAGGGATGATTTCGGCAGTATCATCGGTTTACGGATGACGACGTATGAATTGCTGGAGTATACGACACTTGATGAGAAGTATCGAGTCAATGGGGAGATCGGGAAGGAATTGTATCAATTGACTAAAGAGGATCTCGCAGACCTATAAGCGGGCGCGTGCAAGTTGTGGATTATGTTTGGAATTCTTGGAAATCTCTGATGGCGATTATTCGACATCGTGCTTGGTTCATAAGAATGCAGATGAATGCTTTTGTTCTCTTCGATGTCTCCGTTCTTTCTTCCGTGCAGATCGCCGACCGGTGATTCCTTAGTTCTGGCTATAAAATGGCCTTCCTCTGAAAATTGTGTAAACACTGGCCTCAACTATTCAAGTACCCGCTGCAATTCAAAGAAAAATAAATAAACGATATTGCCCGGGCGTTATGAATCAAAGGGTCACATGAAGTCACAGTGCTCCGTATAAACGTTAAAATTCCTGATCAGTAAATCAGGAGTCTAACCTATGCAGATCTTCAATTTGATCACTAGTAGTAGTTGATAGATACCCTAGCAAATACGATTGCGCTTGATCATACTAGTAATCCCTTAAGAAGTGAAAATCGTTTTAATTCACGATCGTTTACCTATGACTGTAATGAGAATAGTATCCAAAACCTCCCCGTCCCACTGGCCGCTAGGATCATAACCATTCTTCATCATCAACATCCTCCACCCATTCAACGCCTAGAAAAGAGTCAGCAGATTCTCAAAAGCATGTTATCCTCTAGTGCCAATATACATACTTTCGACTTCCCATCCTTGCCATTTGCCCATGTCTCTTTTCGATGAACCCGGGCTGCTGCTCGCAGGGTTCTGGAATTTAACAAGACACTTCCCCATGTTGAAGCGCATGTTCCAGGACGCCGGCTGCATACCTCCCGCATCGGTTCGCATACAATAGGCGTTGTACTCCTTCTGGGGTTTATTTGATGGAGTTCCATCAGGCTTGAGGTGCGCCCCTGGCAGCTTGAAGGCTTTGTCTTGATTGAAGTGGTTGATCGCACAGAGAATGGAGTCCATGTCAAGAGGTCCCTGGTAGTTGGGCTTGTCAAATTTGGGCGAACCTGCACCCCACCAGTCTCCTGCTGTGAGTGATGATTGTGGCTGAAGCCAGGATACGTCGTAGTCTCGTTTGTAGGCCCAGGAAAATTTGTCATTGTCTCCCTTCAAGAGAAAATATTAGCATGTGCCTAATTGATGACAAAAGAGGTACGTACCTGATCAGCGCCATCTGGGGGTGGCATAGCGCTCTCGTACAAAACAAGCTTTTGCTTGTAGTCGCCATTTTTCCCGTAATCGCCGGCTGTGACCCACTCTGGTGATGTCGAAAGAGCACCAGGTTAGAGAAGTAAAATGCAAAGGGATATGGAATATATGGAAGATTCTTACTTGTCTTGTCTTGCCATGGCACCCAGAGGTTTGGTACGTCGGAGTCTTCCCGCAGAGCAGAATTCAATTGTTTCCAGTTAGACGTGAGGCTTCCCATCATTCCTAAAAAGAAAGGTTAGCAGATTGCTGGTAACATGTAAAAAAGAAAAAAAAAAAAAAGAAAATAGCAAGCACTTACCCTGCTCACTGGATTTCCAGGGGAATTCATCACACTGTAGCTGGAGAATACTTCGCCGCACAGCCGCATTCAAATCCCTTGTTGCCTGCCGACATGTTCCATCTAGACAGACGGACTTGTATCGTGGCCTTGTGTATTTTCTCCCTGGGAAAATGTGAATCGGCTTTGCAACGGGTTAAGCTTGACAATGTCATCACACAAACCCGGAACGTCCTCAGTAAGTCTTTCAGAGACACCATCAGCATCCTTGATCTCATTGACGACTTGGTATGTACTCAGGAATGCACAATTGACTGAGAAGAAGTTGCAAGTCAGTCACCAGGTGCCATATGAAAATGATGGGGATTTGGGTACAGGAATCGGCCTTATATCGCATCTCTGGTACCCTGAACCAGTGGCTCCGGGGTGGGCATTTGCCATTGTTAGAAAACTCTGGGGTTCTAGGATCTGGAAGCCTTGTCAGTATCTGGTTTTAACCAAAGCAACCTGAGGATTGTTCGTTCACACCTCCACTCCTACTAATGTCAGTTCGGCGAAAGATGTCCGCAGCTGGGTTCAGAACAGAGTGGGTAGTGTTATCAAGCAAGTCCGCATCAATTTGAGGGATTCGATCACTATGGATCGAAGAATCTCTCTTCTCCGCGTTGGAGTGCGACATTGGAATTGTTCCCTTCTTTTCGTACAATTGGAGCATCTTGTCCAGATTATACGCCATGCGATCTCCGGTCGCCCAGTCAATCACGCTCAGGATCTTTGCCTTTGCCTTGTAACCGATATTGTAGAACAGGTATGCTCCAAACCGGTAATGGAAAGCGTTGTCGGAGGAGTCGTAGTCCCCATGGGCTTGGAAAGAGAGGTCACCATTGACATAGCCACTGAGTTGGGCATCCATCAACGTTTTGCCGGGCCACGAGCTTGCCGCCACCAATTTTGATCCCCATGTTGGCTTGCGGAGTGATGATCACGTCAATCTGCGCATCGACGGCAACACCAGCATGGAAGACGGGTTCGATTTCACCTGGCGCGGGTGCACTGGTCTTGCTTTCCAGACCAAGTAGGTTTGTGTACTTCTCTTGGACCTCGTCGTCTTGAGGCCAGAACACCTCGGCCTTTCCAAACGACAATTTGGCGCCAGCATCGAGCGAGCCGTATAATGTGATTTTGCCGCGGATCTAGATTGCATGATTAGCGACCGTGCTTCATCTGATAGGGAATTATACCATATAACTGTCCGTAGATGTCCAAGGTGGGACCAACGGCAGCGATTTCTGGATAGCAACAGTTAGAGACAACCGGGATCAAGCAAGCCTTGCACCTATAAATATCTCATCAGACGTAGACGTCGGCCCTCCTGATATTTTCTAGCTAGATTAAGCTAATGATCGTTGCAGATCCTGTCAGCGAAGGCAGTTTAGTTTGCCTCGTGCACAGAGCCTATTCCTTAAGAGGGACTAAACTATCTACATAGGTCAGGTACGTCTTTTTTGCTGTCGATAAGGTCCTTTAGATAGTGACTGTAAGATGTCTAACCCCTAGAGCCTAGAGCAAACAGCAGCGTGTTACGTAAAACAGACAGACAACGAGAGAGGTACTGTAAGCCTATTCTCCCAGTTTAGAAAGAACTTTTGCTAACTACTAGCTTAGTTGTGTACCTCCCTCGTAGCAAAATCACACTAGAAGTTATCCTTCTGAAGCAAAACAGTATTTATTAAAGGACGGAATAGGGGCCTTAAGAGTAATATAATTGAAATAGTCTTATAGTCCTCTCGCTTCGGTAACTGTACGGAGGTCTATCTCAAAAGTTTTGTCCTGCCAAGCCACTGCTCCAATACTAGCGTGGTTTCCTTATGGTGTATTTTTACCACGTCATCAACCCCTCCCCCCAAAAGAACAGAGGCTTATGGGATTTGGCCGTCAAAATTACTATGGATCACTTGACGATGCTGAGAAACGCAGGGGAATCGGCTCCAACCCAAATGCAGCCTTAGGCACTGGCGCCTGTCTGGCCCGATTTCATTTGATCAAAAATTTCCCCAAGTTCAGCTATCGAACTATCGATCGCCGCCCCGCTTCATTTTCTTCTGGTATTATTGTGTCGATCGTACCCACTATGGTTCGTGTTGTGGAGTCTGTGCTTTCTCCTCTGTACACCAGCGATCTTATTTCCGACCAGAAGAAATAGATAGACGGGTTGGTCATAAATGGAGTGTCTTTCCTACACCGACTTCTTACAATTAAAATCTTAGATCGAACCTTTGACTCTCTGAAAATACATTAACTATTATCTCTAGCACGGAGATTATTCGGATCTCGTGCTGCCCTTATTTCATTCATCGATAGATGAGACATAGCTCTAACATCTAGCAATTGTGAATGAGCACGTATTATAATTGATTTAGATGTGACTGGCAGTTAAATAATATGCTCGAGATAGTCTCTTGACATACACAATGTGCTTAGAGCGAGGCTCTCTAGTTGTACAACAGTATCTGTGCCCTCCATGATATTACGACCCACCCACCGCTCCCGCTTATGGCTAAATCCCCGTCATCCCGAAATCCCCGTCACATTTTTACCATTCGATTTCAGCTACCTTTGCCAACCACCCAATATGCCTAAACACTCTAATTTTGACGAGGATCGCTTGCAGGAGGCCTGCAAAGCTGTTCTACACCAAAAAAAAAAAAAGAATATCGCCAAAATTGCGCGTGAATTCGGCGTGTCTCGTACTACCCTTGCCGATCGCGTTAAAAAGGCCCAATCGCCCTTTTCTATCACTGAATCGCGCAAGAATGCGCTTACATTATATCAGGAGAAGGCCTTGATCGCCTGGATAGTCAAAATGTGCGATTGGAACCTACCGCCCACTGCAAAGCTGATAGAAGCGTGGGCAAATCAGGCCCTCGCGCGCGCGAATGCGGAACGGCAGCAGGTTGGCAAGAATTCGGCATGCTACTTTATATTACGCCTTCCAAAGCACCTATCTCTCGCTCCAGTGAAGCAGAATCTAAAGGAATCGAAGCGTATTCAAGCTGAAGATACAGGGGCTCTATCTTTCTGGTATGATCAGCTTGCAACCCTGCTAAAAGATGTCCCTGCACGGCTAGTCTATAATTTTGATGAGTATAGTTTCCAACCTGGCCAGGGCTAGTCTCGGAAGGTTATTAATAGTAGATTACACTGCCCTGACCTTGCTGAGGCTGAGCGAGGCGAAACTATTACCGCGCTTATATATATCGCTGCTGATAGCTGGTATATGGATCCGCTCTTTATCTTTAAAAGTAGCGGCGTCTTTATGGAAAGCTAGTTTAACGATAGCGAGGGTTTACCTCTAAAAACCCTTACTGCTACCTCACCGAACGGCTGGATTTCTGATGAAATTGCTTCTGAATAGCTATATCATTTTATTTCGGCGACTGCTATACCCGACCGTCTTAAGAGTAGTGAAAAGCGTTTCCTTATCTTTGATAGCCACGGAGCACATCTTGCCTTCGAATTCCTAGAAATATATAAGTTAGCTGGTATTATACCTTTCGGCTTTATACCTCATTCAACATATCTCTGTCAGCCACTTAATAGTAAGCCATTTTTGAGCTATAAGCAGCAATTTCGGCTTATGAATAATAAGCTATCTTTCTATCGTGGTCAGCCGTATAGTAAACCGGATTTTCTACGGGTAATTGGGCTGTGCGAGCGAAGGCTTTTAACCTACGAATTATTCGGTAATCCTTCAAAGATCGTGGAATTTGGCCAGTCAACGGTCAAAGGATCGCGGATAAACTAGCTAGTACGCTAGAGTTCACTCCTCTCTACGCCCAAACTCCATCACCAGAACCTACCGATTTATTATCATCAAGCGTGGAGAATACCCCTCCTAAGTCAATTGAAGCGCTAGAGAGAAATCAGAAGAAGATATCAAAGAAGATAGCTACCTTTGAGCCGAAGGTTCAGCGAGATATTGCGATGCTTCACAATCACCACAGGATCATCTACGAGCGGCTTAAAATGGCGGAAGCGACTGTTTCGCGAATTAGGGCCGCTCAGGAGCCCCTAAGGCGCTCAATTACCAAGCGCCAGGTTAAACCGCTTAGCCATACTGGTATACTAAGCGTTCGCGATGCGAATCGGTCAATTAAGACTAGGAAGGAGAAAGAGGCTGCGGCGGAGCAGAGGAAGCTTGCGAAGCAGTATAAGAAAGCTACTGGTTTAGATATGCCACAGAGACCCCAGGAGGATATTGATAGGTCTATCGAATCGGCTAGATTGGCCCAGGAGCGAGGAGATCTTTTTTATTTAGGCTAGTTATCTAATTTGATGGTTTTTTTTAGACGAATGGTAAAAATGTGACGGGGATTTCGGGATGACGGGGATTTAGGGCGCACCCATAAGCGGGAGCGGTGGGTGGGTCGTAATATCATAGAGGGCACAGATACCCCTTTTTAACCTTGCATTTCGTTTTACAGGGGCTGGCTGTGCATTAAACTATTAAAATGCCTAGCCAATCATGCTTTTTCAGCAACATACCTCCGAGCCACTAAAACCTCCGTGTATAAACATGTTCAAATGCTTTATCCGGTTCTTCACTCTTCCTTTGCGGGCTCTTTTCATACATAATCATCCTCCTAATTGGAAATTAAATGAGTTCGATCGATTATCTAATTCATTGTTGTATTCAAGTCCTCAATTTTAGGACCTCTTCCCACCCCATGAACTTTGTTGAGTTCCCGATCAAGATCTATCCACTTATGGAGTAGGGCCTGGGCTCAGCTCAAGATCCACTAAGCCCTGGTATAGAGTCTTTTCGTACCTACAAGCGATCATCTTTACTTCATATGTATGAAATTCATTAGGCCTGGTAGACTCATAGCCATGTACTTCCTCAATAGAGGTGAATTGTGTCGATCCCTGGCAACCATCTATAAGAAGGAGCCGAAGTCCTGTTCCTGACCCTATTCAACCACCATTACTACAAAATCGTTTAAAATGCAGTTCAAACTCAGCACCATTGTTAGCCTCCTTGCTGTTGCTTCTCCCGCCCTCGCTGTGGATGCAGTTAGCAGGATTGATAGCTTCACCGTCTTAGCCAAGGACGTGCAAACAACCGCAAACTCCATTGAACTCACAAACGCCCTATCGAAGGCATCTGTTCGTTTACCCACATATATTACAATAATTTACGTCATATACTAACCATAAATCTAAGGATACTATCGATCGCTTTTACTTGCTTTCCGATGCTGAAAGAGTAGCAAAGAATGATCTCGTCCGGAAGGGAGAAGCCTTAGCTGCCGACCAACAACAGGCCGCTTGTAACTCATTCACCAACGTAAGTTGTTCTGTTCTCTAATAATACCGAAGTCATGTTAACCCAAAATGTCTAGTACGCTTCCGCTGCCACTGATATGCTGAATACGGTCAAAGAAAAGCAAGTCGATGTAGAGCTTGTTAGGAAAGGATACTAGATAGCTGCGCACCTCCGTACCTTAGAGCGTGTTAACAACGTAAGTACAAATATTTCAGAATCAGAAGCTAGAGGCTTTGTTTAGCGTACTAACAGTTATAGGATTTTGCCGACCTCCTTACCGAACTCCTCGCACCTAGCTATAGAAGTAGCTTGGCCGACACTATTAAAGACCTCGAAAAGCTCCTTACTAGCACCAAAAAAGCTTATACCTACGGCTTGCCTTAAGTAATCAAGGTTTAATTATATGTTACCATAATACGCATTTGTTTGAAGCCATAACGACATAGAATGAGGGGCCTTAGAAGTCAGCAGTCTGATTTCAAAATAAAATATAGTAGTAAAACATTTAAATAATGAGGATTTCGCACATGACTCCAAAGATTTGAATCTTTGGATCATTCTAAAGCAGTACTTTGTACGGAGTATAGAAAAGAAACAAATTTTAAGCCTCGGGACTTCCATTTGCATTTCTTTATTCCAAGGTTTGCGATTTATCGAGGGGAACTAGGTACGAGAGGGCCAAGCTGCGCCAGAGAAATGATGATCGACACAGGGAATGACGAATCGGACCCTCACCCCACCTCGATCATCGGGCTAAGTGCTTTATGATTTATATACAGAGTTACCAAGGTTTTGTGATCTTATGCCAGCAAAATACAACATGATAACAAATCAACTGTTAAATCGACGAACATAGTCCATGGTTCAAAGCGCACGTAGCTTCTTAATGAGCGTATGCCTCAGAATATATGTGGCTAACAGCCTGTTGGAAATCAATTATCGCCGGTAAATGCTCTGTGAGAGTAACTGCTAAAGGTCCTTCCTTCTGCACACTACCGAATATTAATTGATTTACCTTGCGATTCCTCCCGGCATACAAATTACTGCTCAGAATTACATGCACCCATCTCTGTTTTGTGCTTTTGTGAATGAAATAATCGAAGACGTTCATTCTAAATTTGGTGAGGATGCTCAGATACTCACAGAGATCAACGAACGGCGTAGCATACGAAGCAAAGGATGTCACGGGATTCGAAGTATACGATACCCCGGACTTTCGAGGCCGGTTCATGGACGAATCTCCTTCGAGTCACCTGCACATCGGTATCCACCCGAGCCCTAGTGTATTTAAGATCCCACAAGCATTCAGGATTCTTAATCTCTTCAAGAATCAGTCTCTATGTATTAACTGTCCAATCTGATCTCTACCGTCCGATATCCTTGCCTAGTCATAGGTCTCTAGCCTAATAACTTAGTAACTATTACAATTCTGATTCTTCTCTCTTGACTACCCAAAGCTTAAAGATAGTGCCTTCTATGTGTCGAAACCCCATATCCTCTCGCAATAGCGTTTAATTCAAGCCCTTCTTGAAGAATTCCGAGTCAAGAAAGTCAATGTCAGGTGCGTCAACAGATTTGAGGTGCTCGGGTGTAAGGGTGAGCGAAGACATGTCGAGGGAAGCGTGGTGCCTTTAAAGGCGCGTTGGATGAATTGAGGTTGATGAAAAGATAGATGTGGTGGGTACTGTATTTCTTTGACAAGAAGAATATCGAGGATTGGAAAGAAGGAGGCTCCGACGGGAGGATGATTCCGGTTTATTTTATATCAAACTATCAGCTCGTGCCTTCCACGTTGCTGCCTTGGGCTGAGGCTACATTCAGATTTTTTGCTTCGATATTGTTATTTTCAAACCTGTTGCCTACAGTATACGCTAGCTAGCCTTGTAATATATAAAGCAAACATTTTCATGGAAACATGCCGAAACCTACCGCCTTTAACAGAACTCTATACAGGATAACAGGATACTGGATAGACGTTAGGGCTGGTCCGTCTCACGTGATGTATGCCAATAGGCCGGCATTATTGAACCTGCAGGTTAGTAGAATTTAGCCCTTTACCTGTTCTATTTAATTAGTTTCATGGTTATTAGTAATAGCTGAATACATAAGATCAGATGGGTCACTAAGTTTCAATCCTGCAAAATATGGAGTTGTTCATTGTCATTCTATTATGACCACGATGATTGTGCTTTACTCTAAATTATTGAAAGCCTCGCATGCTAGCAACAATGCAGTGAAAATAGAACATTGAATGAACATTTATCACCATACAATGGGAAAGTACTTGCCTGTGCACGGCAGCGATGGACACGAGCTCAATATCGAGGACGAGACAAAAGAATAATAGACAAAGCTTGCCAAGAAACACAGTACATAATCTGTATGTATTTCAACGCCTCCATGTCTATGTATAGATGGAAAAATGATATGTACAACATCGAAGCAAAACAGTCCAGATAACGTCACTTGAACAAAGTGACTGACCCGATAGAAGCCAGCAAAACACCCTTCCTGAATGACCTGGACACCAAAAAGGTGAAACTTGTCTCTAGCATTGACTATCCACATAAAATGCTGTGGGTGGTCCGAGTGCCATAGATCATTGGTCGCAATTCAGGATCCCAAGAGTCATGGATATGGTGTGGTGGGGCAGATATCACAGAGTCGGAGAGGTAGACCGTAGTCGAAGAAGAATCCGGGCATGTATATGTATACCGGCGATCGAAATGAGCGGTGGATTAACATTCTAGTCGGTAGAATGATGTATCGATATAGCGATGAAGAGAGGATACTTTGTCTATATGCTCGCGTCATACGTGGGTAAGCCAATCCTCCATCGCATCATGGCTGTGCAACGGGCCATCCATTGACATATTTCAGTGGATTGAAACCAAGTAATGCATCCTGTTCCACAGTGTTAGCTGATATTTCGAGATTCATGACGTTGCCGAAAGGGGGAATGAAGGAGGATCGGCGGGTAGGCCTGGACTATCCTGCTCGGTCCACAAGCGTGCCGGGAGAGATGAGGACTTACAGAAAATGCGAGGCCCACAGTTTTGTTTTCTGTATGATTCATATTTCATCAGTTTTTGTAATCGAGGATGAAGATGAGGATGTGGTGTGTTGATGCGGACTCACGGTAGTGATAGTACAGGATATCGGTATCGCCGACTCGAATCACACCTTGCCCGCCAGGGGCATAGGTTTCGGCGTTGGATCCGTAGATAACGGTGCCGCCGCCGTCGACCAGGTTCTTTCCTGACTGGTCGATATATGGACCGCGGGGATCTTTGGATCGTCCTACGCGGATACTGTATTCTGATCCAGCGGCGGGTAATTTGCCTCTATCCAGATCGCAGCATCGGCCGTGGCTAAACCAAAGATAGTAGTATCTGTCGTGGTATGAGGTAAAGGCGCCTTCGATAGCGTGCGGTCCGGTTGGGTCGCCGCAGAGGGAGTTCGCGTTTCGGTTCGGTGCGCTGATGGCATTCGGTTCGTAGGCGAGGTGTCGCGCATCTGGTTGGGTTGTGCTGACCGGGGAGATGAGGTCTTTGCCGAGGGGGATTTGATAGATACCGGTCCAGTAGCTTCCGAATGTCAAGTAGGCTGATCCGTCGGGTAGAACGAGTGTAGCCGGGTCAATGGCGTTGGAGATGGTATATGGTGCCACGTTAGATGCATTGCCTGTTCCTGTCTGGACAACCACACCGTGATCATGCCAGTTGCCCGGACCTGGGGATTGGGACGTGGCTACACCCACGGCGCTGTCCCGACATCCTGCCTTGCTCACACTGTAGTAGCAGTAGTAAGTACCGTCGACGGCGACGACTGTGGGAGCCCATGGGACGGCACGATCGCCCTTGGGGATAACACTGTTGGCATCTAACACACTACCGACATGCCTCCAGGGACCAGCCAGGGTCGGCGCGGTGTGAATGAAGATATGCTCGCCAACATGATACAGATAATACGTATCGCCAACACGGATGATATTCGGATCATGTGTATGCTGCCCCGTCTGACGTGGAGGAGGGAAATGGACAACGGCGTTATCACTCTGCAAACCCGCCTCGTCCCGAAGGTTCAAGCTGCGGCTAAGGCTAACGGTGAAGAGACATAACAGTCCCAATAGAATAAACATCTTCACCCAGCGTCGAGGAATTGATGGATACCAAAAGAACCGCAGAAACCACTCCTGGCGAAAATCAACCACGGTGGGCGAGGGCGGCATCGCCGACCGTGATAAGTGGCCGCTCCGGACGATCATCCTGGCGCTGCTCAATCCAGGCACTCATCGTTTTCGGTCTGGACGCCACGGCGTTTCCACCTGCCAGTGGTTAACAGGTACAACCGTGGGGATGTGGATTCAACGGGGTAACGATGCTGTTCGAGGGGTATGCCTTGTGGGATGCTACGCGGTCCACTGGCTCTCTCCCCCTCGAGGTGGGATCCACTAAGAGGGGAGTCGAAAGGGGATAGCAGCTGCAAGGCACGGAATGTTCGGTAGATCAACTTGAAGCTCAATTGCGTGGGATGCTTCGTCGGGGAGCGTTGAATTGGGACCCTCTTGCCCGGCGATGAATGCGGAAGACTACCGTGGCGTGTTATTGAGATGCGCGGGGCTCCGATTCATTTGTTCTGTTCGTCAACACATCCTTTGGATCTGTATAGACTGAACGAAACCTTGAATCTTTTCGAATTTTGTGCCTGTTATCGCAGGCCACAGGCACAGTTGACACCAAGCAAGGGCGAGTTCCAGCAGTCCTTTGCCTTGTCGAAGGTTGGCCCCGATCGGCTGCGGTTCCTGTCGATCATCACCGTCCTGAAGACTCCTACGGACCAACGAGATCGTCCCGTTCGCCACGGTCCCCACTGACATCCCACTCGTGCTTCATGTTCGGCGTCTGTGGAATGTGCCCTTTCCCATTCCCATCGCAGGGCTCGTCCTACTTACTCCTTTGGTTAGACCGGGGATTAGATCTTGCGGATAGGTTCTGAGATGTTCAGTGTGGGTATACCTTGAGAAGGTCTTCCTAACCTTTTCTTTCTCCAGTTCACTCCAAATCCAAGACTAACGTCCAAATCTCGAGATGGAAGGTCGTTGAAGCAGGGTTATCAAGGTCACACCGAACCACCACGAGCTTCAATGGGGTCAAGTTCCCCACTGTTGGTGTTCGGGTGGAGCCAAGAAAAGCCAAGAGACGAGACCCAAGAAACTTGGGGGTAGGAGGGTCCAGGCTCAAGCCACAAATCCTGTCTACTGTTTGTAACAAGATCCAGGTTACAAGGGAAACATTGTGTTCAAATGTAACCTGCTGAGGCCATCAAGGGCGTGATTATTCCAGCTATATTGGTAATTACGCCAGAAAGGAACCGAATACAAGAAAAGGGGGGGGGAAAAAGAAAAAGAGAATGCCCCCTGCAAGTCCAACACCATCGACGCCGAGCCCAAAGCTTGTAGAAAGTTACAAGAACCAGCCAAGCAGGCAATCTACCGCGCAACGATCTTGTCCACCTCGTCCTTGGCTTCGGTCCACGTCTCGAGATTCTTCCGTGCCCAGTCCAGGTGACAGCGCGCATATGCGACCTAAATAATAGAAAAACCGTGGTTAGTAGGATGATTTCCAGTGGAGAACGTGGGAACCGCAGCCGCTGTGCATATTGCATACCATGTAGCGTCGGAGGTCGGCTTCCTTGTCCTTCTGAAAGCGTTGCAGATCTTGCAGCACACCTGCACTAGCGTCCTTGGTATCCTTCTGTGATACCTCGAGTGCTTGCTCAAGCTGCATGAGAATCGTTAGCGTACCATACTCTTGACGTTTACAGATACATGATATACCTACCTGGATGAGACTTTCTTTGGTCTTGCCGATCTGATCCCGGCGAGTGCGCTCGGGATCAACATCGGCAAAGCCATGGATGGCGTGGCTGATGCGACCGAAGATCTTGTTCGTCACAAAGTTACCACTGGATGTCTTGCGGTGTACCGGGGACGATTGTGAGGGCTCGGGTGTCTTGTATGCGGGGCTTTGGGGTGGGGAGGAGCTGCCAATCGATTCGCCATGCGTGGGTGGGAATTCGGAGTCAGTGGAGGCGTCGGCCATGCTGCCACCTTCACTGCTGACGGCGGAAGAAGCAGATAGAGATCGCCGCGATCGAGGGCCATTGGACTGAGGGGAGGTGCGGTTGAGATACTGTTCGATTCGTTTAGCTTCGAGCTCGCTGCGCTCGAGGGAGTCGAGAAGCGTCTTCTTCTTAGCCAATTCATCTCGAGTCATATCTTCTTGGACGCGCTTGAGCACCCGGTATCGTAGTACATTGCGCACCACACTTGCGAACTGGGCACTCTCCCGCATCGGCTCGGCAAAGCTAGCACTCAATGCGGTGGATAGCTCCTCGGTCTCAATATAGGATGTATCCGCTGCCTGGCCGATGCGCTCGATCGCAGCAGCCACTGTCGGGGATTGTTCAGATAGAGAGAATCCATTGTAGCGCGCACCCAGCTCCATCAAATCAGCAGAAAGAGTCGAGAGGTGTGAAAGTGTCCGCCGGTTCACCCGCTCAATATTGCCCTGCAACAGCAACTCTAATTCTCGGGTCGAGGCTTCGAAGTTGATAAAGTACGGGTCTAGCTCCTGTTCGCTCAACTTGCGCGACTCGGGTGGGAAACGGCCGAGAACATCCGGGCCTGGATTGGGCACCGTAGGTCCCTCGTTTGTATCACCGGGCGATGAAGGGGGTCCTCCAGATCCGGAAGACCCGCTACCACCGTGCTTTAGCTTTGCGGACGAGGAGGGAACGGGGAGCCAGGCATGAGCTTGCGTTGGGTTTGCGGGGTCGAGAGGAGGAGCCTTGAGGTTGTTTTTAGGGACGGAAGAGGCCGGGTGGGAGTGCAACACCTCGTTCTACAAGCTCAATGTCAGCCGTCATCCACTTAATCACCAAAGGTTGACCACTTACCCAGCTAACGTTTGGATCCAAGAAACGCCACCACAATCCATCTTCCCGAATCTCTTTCATGCGACGACACCGGTTTAGGAATACTGCGAGCATGCGCTTCCGCAGTTCAATGATCGCTGTGTCTTCCTTCGCCTTAGTGGGTTTCGCGGCATAGTCGGCCATGCTATGCTTCTCAGGAATCGGAGGGACAACGAGTGTCGGATGCAAGTTCACAAGTGTTTGGCGCAACGAGGCAAACTCCGAATACCGGCGACGAACCTCCAGATCCTACAGCTCCCCCAGATATTAGCCTCGTCCGAAGCTTACTCCGCAGGTCAACATACCGCAGTCCGAATAGTATAGACGATAAAGCTTCCACCACCTTCATGATTCTTGCCGGCATCTGTAATGAGAATCGGCATTTCCGGGTTCTCATAGAGGATCTGCTCGATGCGACTATCGTATACACTCTTCCGCGGGTACTGTTGGCTTGCGGCTCCATAATCGGCTTCCTCGGGATCACTCAGATCCTCTGGATGGGAGATATAGTCTGGCGGGTCCAGGTTGGAGTCACGGCTGGATGGGGGTGTGGAATCATGCTCGAAGGAAGCTGTCTTGGGTCAGCACCATGGTAGAGCCATTTGCCTAGGATGAGAGATAGCTTACGGGGGGATATGGCGGCTGAGTGCAGTGAGTCGGATAGGCGGGACTCGTGTTGGTCGAATGCCCCATAGGGGTTGTTATCCTCGTCGTTCCACATGTTTCTGAGGATACCAAAGAGGTCAGGCACCGGTGCAACGGAGCCTTGGGAAGTCTTGGAAGTTGGAACTCAAGTTAGCAAAGCTGTGCCTGGGGGATCTGCGGGGAGAACCAACGTCACCGACTGCGGCGGGCGGAAAAGACCACTGACGAAGTGGCGCAGCTTAGATCGACAGTTGATGCCTGAGGAATTACTCCTCTTCCAATAGTCTAATGGTAATGCTACCTAAAAAGATGTTCATTATCTCAATCACCAACTCGTTACTTCTCAGATGTCTATAACTGTGAATTCTCTGGCACCTTTGACAGGTGCAGTGTCTCATCACCGGGCAGCTTTGCTTACCTCTAAGTATGTAGATTTGACAGTTTCTTCCCGCAACGAATTTATTGAATGCCCTCTGCTCAATCAGAGCGCCCATTCACTTTCAATGAACCAACTTTTTCCCTACAGTTTGAAACATGTTGGATTCGTTCATTTTATCGATGTATATAGGTTTCAAATTGATGAAATGGTCATTGTGTCTCCTCAAACTATGATAATATGATAGCATATGGGTGTATCTCTGTGTGATATCGATTGCTCAAGAATCAATCCGGCACCCATCTGAATCAAATCGGCTTGTCTGAATTTGGTAGAATATAAAATAGTGGCCGCCAAATTCACGCACAATTACTCTGTTCGAATCTTGCTGGGCAGACCCAACGGTTCAAAACATCTGCTTCACCAACCGGCGTCGAAGGCTGTCGTGTTCTGGTTGTTGTCCTGTGAGCCACCTTCGCGGTGACTTCCTCGACCACTTTTATGGCCTGTCCCATTGCTACCACCTTGGCTACCCTTGTTGGAGCTGCAATTTGCACTTTCCTTGGGGTTTGTCCATTCGTCGTCCCCGCGATGGCTTCCGTTGTGCTGGCTGCCATTGCTTTGATGGTTGTGTTGGGCGTCGTAGTCATCCCAGGAGAAACTATTGCCATCTTGGTTGTTTTGGCTGTCTTGCTGACCACAGTTGCCCTCCTGCTGATCTTGCCTCGGGTTGTCGTTCCCCCAGCTGTTGTTGTCCTGCTGATCCTCTTGGGGCTGCTGATGGGCCTCTCCATTGTTGTCATTGTTGTTCCCCTTTTTGTTCTTTTTCCCTTTGGACGGGTTATTCGCTTGGTTCCCTTGGTTGTTCTTGTTTCCTTGCTTGCTCCCCTTCCCCTTGTTTTTCTGGCCATTCTGGTTGTTGTTGTTCTGGTTATTTTGGTTGCCCTTCTTGTGCTTCTGTTTCTTTCCCTGGTTTTGCTGCTGCTGCTGCTGCTGCTGCTGTGGTTGCTGTTGCTGTTGATGTCTTTGATCCCGCCGATGCGCTTGCCGCTGCTCGCTTTCGGCGCGGGAACCTGGATGTCGCCGATCTGGGGACAGATACTCTCTTCTGAACCCACGAGTCCGGAAATGGGCATCTTCCTCGTTGGTACGGCGAAGGATCACGTAGTCTGGCTCCATGGGGTCCCGGGGGATGGGTCTCGTACTCGGTCGTTGCCAGGCATCTGATCTGTATTTGGGACGAGGAATGTAGTCACCTTGATGGTCACCTCTCTCCAAATCATAGTTGGCATGCCGTCGGTTGCCCATGACCCTCGCTCGGGCTTGGCTAGCCATGACTCCCATACTGACATGTCGGCGGTACCAGCAGAAGACCAACCATCCAATTGTAACAATGAGTAGCAGGATGCCAATGAGAAGGGCAATGAGCTGGCTCCCCTGCATGTCGAGGAGGCCCTGCCAGCCACCGATCACTGGTAGGCGATTCGTAGCGACGTAGTCAGGTATCTTGATGATAGGCTCGAAGGATTAAGATGCGAGATCGTAAGGTTCTGTAGGTTGTGGCCGAGACCGGCCTGCAGCAATTGATGGAAATCTCCGATATTTTGAAATAGAAGCTGGTGGGGGAGACTCCCACTCCGCCTCGATTCGGAGTGATCGATAGAAGGTTGGTAAATTAAACGAAGGGAAGACAAATCAAGAGAGGTCAAAAGATGAACAGGAATCCCCAGGAAGCAATTGAGATCCTTTATCGAAACACTCGATGGGAAAATGCGAAATAAGGAAGCAAACCAAACAGGCAGGAGGGAGGGAGTTTGATTCGCGCGAAGAGGTACGTGAAGGGGACGCGACCAGATGAGCAAGTACAGCCTTCAAAAAGGAAAATTGGTATTGTCTATACTAATATGCTCTACTTTTGTTGCCCCGTTGCACCGCCACTCTTTAATACAACCCGCATTCGCGATAGCCAGTCATCGTGGAGAGATGCCTTCTGGCCAGCATCCAACAGATCCTGTATTTGCCTGCGCAAAGCAACCTGCTCGACATCCAAAGCCTCTGGAACATTGAAGCTCTCTGATGTAAGTGCAGCAGCAATGCTGATGACACGAACACCCAATGTGAAGGACTCTGGCTTGGAAGTCCAGCCCAGCAGCCCATCTGAGCCTGAATCCTGGTTCACGAGCACGAGCAAGTGGTCCAAACCCTCAGACACCCAGCTCGAGATTTGCCTTATCAAAGTGTCTGGATAGGCATTGCGCTTCAATTGCAAGAGCACGCGAGACCAGACATCAACTTCATGCACTTCGTCAATGAAGAGATTCTGCTTCTCCTCAACAAATAAGACGGTGCTCTCCTGGCAGTGCTGTGCCATGAGAACAGAGACTGGCACAAGGCTTGATTGATTGTCAGATCCGCTGATGCGAGACTCCTGCCCGGTAAGGTACCGAATGACACGACGAGCAAAGTAAACAGAGTCAGAATAATGATCGGTGATGAGAGTAGCAAGTAGCTTGCTTCCATTCAGGGGCCCAAGGGCAAGCGCTGAGGTGGGCGAGACTGAAGAATAGGAGAGCACCCATGAAGCAGAGGTTGCGGCAATGTCCCGAAGTTCCTCGTCGTCATCGTTGAGCATGTCATACAGAACCAAATAGACGTCGAGCAGAACGGCATCTGCGCGCGCTGAACCACCTTGAGGGCGTAGAGCCTTGGAAAAGCTTTGAACAGATGCTACAGCTGCGTAGCGGGTAGTAAATTCCTAGCATTATATGTTAGTAATTGGCTTGCAATATTTGCATGGGACAACTCACCGTTTCCTCCCTGAGAGCAGACCGCAGCTTGATAACCCAACGTTGGATATCGTTCTTGACTGAAGGCACTGACCGATCTTGAATCGAAGAAGCTCGAAGAGCAAGAAGGCATCCGAGAAGTCGAAGTTCTGCATCGGTAGCATGTCGATTCCATTGCTTGATGTCCGACTCGGGCTTGAAGCTCTTCGCCAACTCATCATACGGAAGGTTGAACTCGGAGATAACGTCTGGTGACGAGTCCAGCATCTCCTCCAGCACAGTGGCCAAATTAGAAGCAGCCAGTGTCTTAGAGTCCACTGGGTGGGCACCCTGGATGATTGAAGAGTACAAGTTCACCAACGGCTTCCTGTAATTGATGAATTCAGCGAAATTTTCGGGTAATTGTTCCAGAATCCAACTGCCGGCATCAGCGTCAAACTGTGAGATGCTGTGGTAGAATGCAGGAATTCCAGTCCACTCCTGTGAAATGAGCATTTTCAACAACGTACACCACGCAAGAGCTCGTCGAAGAAGAGCAGATGCGCGAGTGCGGCTGGCAAGGTTCCATCCGGCTTGGGAAGCATCGAAAGCGTGGCCGAGAACTCCGTGAAGGTCATGTTCATTGTAAATTTCGTTCACGAATGAACCGATTCGATCTGGGAGAATATTAGCTTGATGAATCAAGTCACCCCAAGTGCAACGTACCTTCAGCTTGGGCCGCAATGCTCCTCTCAAGGGTATCATTCAACGTCTCAATAAGGCAAGCTGCAACGGAAGGAGATTTGGCAGCGGCGAACAACTTTGCCAAGACATCTCGCAGAGTCGCGAGTAGATCGTCAAGGTGGCCTATGAAGGTCAGTGGAACCGCGGTCATATCTACTTGGATTGATGAGTCTTACTTGTCCAGAATGCGTCGGTCGACGCTGCGAAACGGCGGAGAGAGTATCGAACACAGAGAGCAATGCTATGGATATAGTTCTCGGATACATTCTCCTGGACAAGATTGACCAAATACTCAACATCCTTGAGAATGTTCGTCCGGGTCAGCAAAGATGCATAAACACGAGCGGCATGCTCTCGAATGCCCCATACTGGGCTCTGGAAGTGCGCGAGCACAAGACTGCATAGCTTGGTGTCATAGTCATCTCCAATGGTAGGCACCTTCTCTCCAATCAACTCCAAGGCGGGGAAGATTCGTTCGGTGACGATATCAGTTCCCTCTTGAGCAGTTGTGCCTTCGGTTGGTGCCAGGAGCTTGGAAAGCAGCTCAAGTAGACCGGGGTACTTCGGGAATGAAATCTTGGATCCTGGTTCAGATCCCGACACGCCGCCGAATCCAGCTACAGCTCCAGGAACCATGCGACACATTCTGGTCAACAGAGCGCGGAAAAGCATCAGACCAGAATTGCGAAGTGCCCAACTGAAGAGAGGATGTTAGTACGAACCATTAGACGATGGATCAATCACTTACATAGGCGACCCGAGCCGTTCGGCAGACAGCGTAAGTGCGGGCATAATGAAGGGCTCAGTAAATGGGCCGAGCTTCGTGTTGGTGAAGATATCTTTCAAGCAGTTCATGGCGTGGACTTGAGGAAGCTCCAAGTACTGCTGTTCCTTATTGTATTCGACGGGCAGACGAGAAATTTCGTGAAGGTCATCAATGGCCTCTTTGAAGAAGGGCGTTCTGTGCAAAGAGCAGAGTATACCCGTGACCAGTGCAGGCAGACCAGCCGACCGTCGAGTCAGCTTTGAGGCAGACTCGAAGATTGTAGCTCTGGCCTCCTTGTACCAGCCCTTTGGAAGTTCTTGGATGGATGCATCCTTTGAACTACTGCATCGTTCACAACAGGTAGCAAAGGTCTGGGAGACGGTTGAGAAAGCTCCACGGTGTCGTAACTCAGCGAGTTGTGTGAAACTAGCACGGCCAACCTTTTCAAAGTCTGCAAGTTTAAGCCCATCCGGACCATATGGCCCATAGGTCGTATTGAACATGGTCGCATGAAGTAGTAAGCTATCTCTATTAGCGATAATCTTCTTCCCAGTGAGAACCCGACACATACCTGGACTCTCGAAGAGCTCTCCATGAATAAGAGAGGATGTCTTTGGGACCCACTGCAAGATCTTCGATTGGGTCGTCGGTATGGCCCTCAGGAGAGTCGATGCACAGAACTGGCTTCACCTCTTCCCAGACCCTGTCACAGATCGATACGATGCGATCATGGATTGACCGCCAGGCTCCAACATCCGGACCATTCAGGAGAAGGGCATGGAAATCGGGCATCAACACAATATATCTGAAATATTTATAATTAGTCATAGACCATATCCCTGTATTGAGCATCGACTTACCGTAGTCCAGACATGTACCCATGAAGAGGAGCTTCACGCAAAGTCGAGTTGAACAGGCCCTTCGAAGACGACAATCGTTCCTCCAACTTGGTCAAAATTGAGTTGACGACTGACGTCTTTGTAGACCACCAGTCTGAGCCTGCTGCAGAAGAACTGGTTGATAGAGCTGCACAAAACAGAATGTGATAGAGGCGGGCCACCGTATCCGCATGGTCAGCTCGACTAGTGTTGCTTGCAGTGAGCTCAGCTCGAGTCA
Organism: Penicillium subrubescens; assembly: GCF_028828155.1. Taxonomy (NCBI): domain Eukaryota; kingdom Fungi; phylum Ascomycota; class Eurotiomycetes; order Eurotiales; family Aspergillaceae; genus Penicillium; species Penicillium subrubescens. Next base: position 224,723 of record NW_026643160.1, on the reverse strand, counting down.
GAGCATCTGTCAAGCGCATGCACACAGCTGGAGAATGATCGGCCGCGGCTTCGAAACCGCCTATCAAAATATCTTGAGGGAAAAAGTTGATGATCAACAGAGAAGTCTGTCTTACTTCCTCGAATGGGTCAAGAAGTAGATCGACCAACAGCCGGAGCAGACGAGGCTCGAAGACATTCATATGAGACTTCCAGCGTGTTTCAACTTCAGACTTTGCTGGCGGGATGTTCGTACGTGGGTCGAGATTAGACTCCAGCAAAAGCTTGAGAGCTTTCAAGGCACTGATATGTCGTGGGTACGATGCAGTGACAACGAGATCGCCCGCGATTAAATCGATGTATTTCCTCAAGAAAGCCATCGTGACATCATCGCTCTTAACCAAGCCAGAGGGCAAGCCAGAAGTCGCCTGTGATGCCGCTTCTGTAGAATATTGTTGCTTGAGAATGCCACTCTTGAGACGAACTATGAGCTTGCGGGTAAGACTCATGATTTCACCCCTGCTGTAGGAATCAGAGTCGGCATGCATTGACGGAAGACCACGAAGAATTGAATCAGTGGCAGCTGATGTGAATGGCTTGATAGTCGAGAACGCAGTCACTAAGAGCGACAAGGCTGCAATGCGAATGTTCGGTTCACGGTGGAGCAGGAAATTGCCCAGTACCTCGCTCTTAAGCACGAGTTTCTGCGGAGTACCCTTCTTAGATTCGCTGGGTTTAGAGCCATCATCTACCAAGGTCAGCAACTGCACTTTCAGGCGTTTTGGTGTTGTTCAACTTACAATCTTCATGGACAAGATTGGTCTTCTTGCCTATTTGCAAAGCTGCGAAAAGAAGAATATACTCTTTATCTTCGGCATCTGTCATGTCACCTGTCAGAAGACTCTTGAGGGGCAAGCTCTCCACAAAAGCCATAAAGCCACTAGGATCGGCTGAGAAGATAGGCTGAAGGATCTGGGTTGACATGGCTTCCAGGTTGTCCACAATATGAAGCATCATGTACCGAACAGGCGCGACCCAAATCGTGGATACTGACCACTCTGAAGATTCAGACTTTAATTTCTGCAAAAGAGCCCCCAACACGTTTCCACATGCTCCGGAAAGATCACGACTGTTTGTCTGGGTAAGAAGGCCAAGCACGAAAACCTTTGCCGCCAACTCCTTGGACGGGTCGCTGGAAAGCTCTTCGGAGTTGATTGGAGACAGAGCTTCCTGAGCATTCTCGAAAACATGCACCCATTTTTGCTGGCTCTCTCCAAGCCATTTTCGTAGCAAGGAGATAAAATCAGAGCCAGAGATGGCGCCTTTGCGGATAGCAAGCTCGAAGCACACCAGGGAAGCCTTCAGTCGCGATCTAGGCTCGCCGAGCACAATACTGGGAATGATTGCATCTGTGACTGCTTTTTGAATGTCGTCCTTCTTGGGCCCGTGAATATACTTGGCCAAGAGGTTAATCAAGGAGCCCAAAAGCTGCTTGAGTGGCTTCGGCTTCGCATCTTCATATCGGCTCAGGAATACCTCAAAAACAATGAGCCAATTTTCCGTTGACAGAGCCAATTGCTTTGTTTTTTCAACTTTGGAAGTAGCAGCAGCATCCAGAAAAGCTGAGACTGCATTGCAGGCGGCTGCCGTATGCTGGTTCGACAAAGATGGCGTTGAAACCGTCTGGATCAAGGACTGCCAGACTCGGTTCACTTTTCTATTCAGGTATGAGCATTAAGATCGATTTCGTGAATTTTCAAATGTATTACAACTCACTGGTTATCGTCACAATTCAAGGCGAGCTTGACAAGTTGACCTTTGGCAATATCTTGCAGAGTCTTTTCTGATAAGAATTGTACGTTCTGTGCGATGTCATCCATGTTGGTTACGGTAGCACGCTGAGCGCTACGAGATGTTTCAGCATTCATCACCAATGCAATTCGGCATGACCTGATATCTTTGCAATCAGACTGTACTCCAACTCCACAGAAATATTGAAATTGTCCGAAGCTCCCCGCGATGCCTCAGGCTTCAACATGGCCATTTTTTGGATGTGTGATTCCCAAAGTGGACTAGTGTCGGGCTAACTATATTCCGCGGTGTCCCAGTCACGGGACCGAAGTTTTTGCTGGTCGCCGACAGTCGGTGGAGCTGCGATCAAGGGCCAGCGTTCTCCTTCTCCGACTCGTCGTCGTGTATTTTAATAACCTCATATCCCTACCTCCTCCGCCATCATGCCTATCTGGGACAACCTCAGCGGCCGCAAGGAGACCGCGGCCCCCCTCTCCTTACGACTCCTCCAACGCCCAAGATGCTTCTTCTTTCCTTTCCGAAGTCGCCATTCCCGATCCCTCCAGACTCCATCCCCTGGCCGGCCTGAACCAGGATACTCTCGATTATCTGACCCTTGATGATTCTGCTCTTGATTCTTTGCCCGGTTCCCGCTCCGTTTTGCCTTCTCGCGGCTGGTCCGACGACCTTTGCTATGGTGCCGGCACCACATACTTGGCCGCTCTGACTGTCGGTGGCGCATGGGGTCTTGCCGAAGGTCTGAGGAAGACGCCAGTCACTGCTCCTCCTAAGATTCGTCTCAACGGTGTGCTCAACTCAATCACCCGCCGGGGTCCGTTCCTCGGCAACTCCGCGGGTGTGGTTGCGATGGTTTACAACGGCTTCAACTCGGCTATCGGATATGCGCGCGGCAAGCACGATTCTGCCAACAGCGTGGTGGCCGGTGCCCTGAGTGGCATGCTTTTCAAGAGTACCCGTGGTGTTAAGCCAATGATGATCTCCGGAGGCATCGTAGCTTCAATTGCTGGTGCTTGGGCCGTAAGTTTCCGAATATGACGCAGCATTTATCTACGAGCCCTCGACCCTTGCTAACATGCTTTTCCCTGCAGGTGACGCGAAAGGCCTTCTTTTAAATAATACTGGCATGAACCAGTCTCTGTCTTACTATCGTCCTCCCGGATAGCCCGAACAACCATACCCTTTCTGCCCTACTATCCATGACCCCGGCGGTAGCCGATCACCGCCAGCTTCTTTCTCCACCTGCAATGTATTACAACGGCTTTTTTTTACTCTTTTCCCTTGCAGATCTCTTCACTCCGGCGCTCAAAGCATCCATGTTTCGCATTTCTGCGTGGGTTGGGAATGGGGTGTGTTTCTGGGTTTGTACTTTTTATTGCTTTTTGTCTGTGTACATAGAAAAGTCTCTTGCATTTCTGGGCTTATTGACTACGACGCTTGTTTTGCAGTGTCTTGTCCTGTATCCTTAATTCTGCGAGGGCTTACAATAGAGAATTATTACGCATCCAAGTTTCAGTACTGTCCGGTGAAGATCAGATACAACCTGCATTGAATGTTGATCAAATGAATGAGCTTACTGGGGAAACTTGAATCCGATCTCCAGACTCTGACAGCACCGAAGAATGGCAACAAAATTCAAGCGCTTCGGGAGTCATCTATGATATTAAATCTCCTAATCGCCGAATCTCGAATCCCGAAACATCCGAAATATCCCGAGACAAAGTTATATATGCAAATCCACCAACTTTTGCATCGACCCAGGGAACCAAGTCTGTGACGACCCTAAATAAAATGGCCCATTACCGACCCGGCAAACAAAAGACCAACCATACCAATGGCAGACTTGGACAAAGAGCTAGGCACAAAAACCCCCGCAGCGTTGGCAGTCGAACTCGCAATGGCACCGCTTGAAGTGGCCGAAGACGTGGAATCAGCAACGGTACCCATCGCACTGAGGGTGACAACTCCAGTCCCTGTAGCAGTGGCAGTTGCAGTCGCGGTGGCATTGGCATGGGTGTTGCACCAAACTTGACCAGGCTCGGATGCCTTGATGAGGCATTCGGCTAGATCGCCAACGCTCTGGCCTTGAGCCAGACAGTAATAATCGCAGCTGTCGTACTCGATGATGGAAGCCGAGGAGCAACACCTGCTCATGATTGCTGAGTAGTTGCTCCTCATTGGCATTGCGCAGGCGGCATCGTGCGTGGGGATGTCGTACAGCTTCGCGTGGCAGCTGGAGGTTGCCGAAGCGGAGGTGGTAGTCGAGGTGGTAGTGACAGTCATGGTGTTGTTGAGTTGTGATGAATTGAATGAATGGGAGTATATTTGAATGAGTGGATGAGGTGAAGACTTCTTTGAAAGAGATGTAGCTGAAAGAGGTCGCTTGAGGTCGCTGACAAGGGACTGAGGTTTCAGAACCTGTTATATACCAATGATTCGGCAATGATAACTGATATCTTCAAAATGACGGCTTTTCTTTTCCCACTCAGCCTCAATATTTTGATAGACTCAAGGGGCCTGAGGGTCTCGAAACGACCAACCGAATTGCCATACCGGTTTTTGTGGATATCCCCCATCCACCTGCTGCATATCGTGGACTATTCGCGACTCAAAGATCCATTTTAGCTGACGAAATGTCTCAAACTCAGGGCACTCGCTTAGGAGGTTGTGGATAAAACGCGTCTTGGAGAAAGACCACTAGGTTTGTTTATCTCATCACCATAAGGTCCTAGTGGACCTATTTCAGATCATTCCTAGGGGCCAAGTGACGCGTCTTTCGTAGTTTCCATGATACATCACCCTGCTATCACATCAAATCTATCCATTCTGAAGTTCTGACGACTATCAATCGGCTATTCAGCTCAATGACACTCGAAAGCTTGTCCTATATCTAGTTCAGGCATAGGTAAATCTAGAGCGGCGAACCTTCGGCCAACGCGCGCAGTACTTTCAGTCGACAGCTCTCATGTAACATATCTTTCTACTCATTTCGGCTACTGTGAATCAAGTGCTTGCCCAAGCTAAGTCCAGGCAAGTCTGCACTGTCAATCGTGTCTGCCTAACTCATGCTATACTATTTTGATGTTGAATCTAAATATAATTCTTCCTGGTTAAGAAGCCTGGCGATCGGAAGTTGTCGGCTCATTCCGATTAATCTTTACCCGGCTGACCCCCATATATCAAGGAACCCAATTTGAACATGCAAGTGGGACGGTGGCTTTGTGGGGATCGCCGTCTTGATCGCGCCATGAAGACCGGCTTGCCGTTTCCATCTATAGTTTCGGCAGCACATCCATGAATCAAACTCCGTGAATCCGTTCCCTGAATATCAGGCTTTTATATTTGTGAAACTCATCAGCATCCTTCAATTTGCTAGCTATGCATATATCTCTCCTCGATAGCGTATTATGCATTCAGTTATTGCTCGAACAAAGCGGATCTGGTCCACCCAGAAAAATATATATCAACATGAAATCTGAAGACTGCAGGTTCGAGAAACTAAATTAGCAATAGCTAACCGTAACTTCCACAGCAGGCATGTTGATTGCTGCAGAAGCTGAGTTGAAGCAGCTATATATCTACACAGCTAGATTCAGACCTAGCATAATGGCTTTAGCACATACATGGCTACCGAAATTTCGTTCTTTCACGCTGAATCAACGAGAATAGTTGATACCGAGCAATCGCTAGCACAAAACAAAAGGATAGTCAGTAGTAGGACTGGAGACATCGCATTAACCTCTGCCAGAAACTTAGGGGGTTGATACCATGACGTCTTGGGAGGTCGAAAGAGCAGGTGGCGCACTGTCAATCCCGACAAAATCGAGCTCTGCAGATGAACTGTGGGGCGGCAGCTCCTTTCTGGTTAATGACCATGACGATCTCGTCAGGAGCGTCGCGCATCGCAACCTTTCCTCCGCTAAACACGGTATGGATCACAGATGGATCACCACGCGCTTTCAGCTGCCCCACCACACGGTTTCGTCTTCAAATAAAAATTAGCTTCACTGACGGACAGCAGGTCTTGGAGCTGGCCAAGTCGCGAATAGTGTGGCCCGCAGCTCAACAAAAGCTAACCCGAAATCGAGATGATTGACACGGCAGACACGAACGATGATGATCGCTGCATCATAAATAAATAGACCAACGCAGCAGCTCCTCCCTTTCCCTGCAATCGCAGCAACGCTTTCTTGCTCAGCATACCATCATGGCGGGCGCATCTCAATCACCACCAGTCCAAATCGTCCTTTGTTTCGATGGAACGGGGAACACATTCGAGGTCAATGGCACAGACACCAATATCCTGAAGATTTGTCGCATGTCGCCACGGTCTGATCACCAATGTGAGTTGGCTGTCATGTTGTCTCTGCTAGTCAGATTTAGTGAGCTAACACCCTGCCTCTGTTAGTGGTTTATTACCAGCGTAAGTTCGCGCCCATCGTCGCAGTGCCTCATCAAAAGTAAGTATAAAATTTGACAAGTACACAGCGGGAATCGGCACCGAAATCACGCCAGGCTCCCTGGCAGCCACGACTCTGAAAAAGAGCAGTCGCCTAGGCGGAAGCAAAACACTCAGCCAAGCTCTGGGAAAGTCATTCGATCGCCATGTCCTGGGTGGCTACCGCTTCCTCATGCGACACTACCGCTCGGATGGAAACATCTACATTTTCGGCTTTTCTCGTGGAGCTTACACGGCGCGTTTTCTAGCAGAAATGCTGGACTACGTTGGGCTGCTGGGCCCTGACAACGAGGAGATGATTCCGTTTATCTGGGACGCTTTCTCTAGGTGGAAATTGACTCGATACAATGGGGACACAGAGAAGGGCAGCTGGGAGCAAATGCAGGCAAAGCAATTCATGTACAGTTGTCGAGACACGTTTTGTCGTCCGATGACCAGAGTTCGATTCTTGGGCTTGTTCGACACTGTGAATAGCGTTGCGGACTTTGAAATCAACAATGACGACAGCTCGAGTGCTCGCGTGATACGACATGCTGTCAGTATCGATGAGCGCAGAGTCAAGTTTCAGCCGGTGCTGCTACCACGGTCTCGCGGAGGATTTGGACGAAAGACGGCAGTACCCGCCGTCAATAGCTCCCCTGAGGAAGACGGGGGCACTGAAGACAGCGAGAACGCTGGCAAAGAAGCTAGCAAGGCTTTCGGACAGACCCCGAATGCCGATGCGCAAACCGAAGCGCCTGACGAGGATGATGAGGTCCAGGATGTACAGGAGGTGTGGTTCCCCGGCAGCCACGCCGACATTGGTGGCGGTTTCAGCGTGGAAGAGGGTGAAGCGTGGCAGCTAAGCCATGCTCCACTCGTCTGGATGGTCCAAGAGGCCCAGCGGGCTGGGCTTGAATTTGATCAGGAAAAGCTGCAGCTCTACAATTGTCTGGGAGAAGAGCACCTAGATCCGTCCTCGGTTGCACGCTTCCGCCATGCCCTTGTGACTTCGAGCGCGAAAGGTGCTCTGCACGATCGTCTTGGTTTCGGCACCGGTCTGTCGGCTGTTTCTGTTCTCGCCTGGCGCTTCATGGAGTATATTCCCATACGCCGCGCGAGCCTGATGGAGAGTGGCAACTGGGAACTAATTCACTGGCCACTGCACCGTGGTTACCCTCGCGATATGCCGCTTGATGCCGAAATTCATGGCTCTGCTATCCACCGAATGCAAAAGGATCCGAATTATCGCCCCGGAAATGTCATCGTGGGTGGTGGTGGTCGGGGTGTCAAACGCGCTCCTGAGGCATATGGGATTGGTAACTTGAAAGTCCATAGCCATGAAGGGGACCTGGTACGACATACATACGTCCAGAACAGATGAAGGATTTTCTACGCATTCTTCTTTGGAATGATCTAGGCCTTGCGTGGTATATGAAGTGATAATCTAATCTGTCTTATTCTACTAGAGTCCCTTCGTAAACAGTGACCCAAGTAACCCAGAATGCATACGCGTAGAACTTATGATTTCCTTGCTAATTGGGACCAATTGACGACTCAGTAATTACATGGAAGTATCCGGTCAATAATCATTGCTCCCGAGTCCCGATTTAGCAGGGCCATCCGTGATCCGTGTTGGTCCTTAGTTAGGGGTCAAGCCTCACATAGATCGGGACCGGCGGGTGCCGATGCGGGGAGGCAAATTTGTGACGAGAAGAATTGATTTTTGTTATCCTCGCCAACGTCCCGAACATCCACCAACCCTCATTCAAAAAAGAGTTCGTGGGGATGCCGAATAGCTCTCAAGCCACAAATGTGAAGGCTCCCAAATCGCGTACGAAGACTTTCACGGGCTGTTGGACCTGCCGGGCCCGTAGGGTCAAATGCGATGACGAACGGCCGCATTGTCGTCGCTGTTCCCGAAGCGGCTGGCAGTGTCAGGGGTATGGGCTGCGTCTGGGATGGTCCCAAACGCCAGGGACTCGATCGCAACGACGACAGATATGGTTGAGTACTCCTGAGTCGACGCAGGATCTGTCCTCGGCAGCGGTGACGGCGCTTCTGGCAGAGCTGGACGGTTGGTCTGGAGACGGTTCGTCTCAGCAACGAGGGCCTTTTACGGTGTTTTCCACGTCTAGTCCTGGGTCGGATGAACCCAAGTCTGCAGAAACTTTGAAGAGAAATAGCGCATACTCATCGCCCTCGCACGATACGGAGATTGCAGAGGACGCTGTTGACCAATGCATCTCAATCCCGCTTATGCCAGATCAGTCGGCTTCTAGCAGTGATTGCAGGACTGGGCCGTCGCCAGAACAAGTCTCAGAGGCCTTGAGATCTACGAGTACTTTATCATCAATATCTAGCCCTGATAAGTGGCCCTCGCCAATGCCATCTGAGTCTCCCGATTCAAGCGACAATGATCGGACCGAGATGGTCTCGATAGTCAATTGCCAAACCCCGAACAGGGAGCGTCGTTTTGACCAGCATCAACGCAAAGATCTGATTTTAATTCCATCATCATCGACAAACCCGTCTCCCATGATGGCCTTAAATCCTATACAGCTTCCGAGACCCGAAACAGAACTCGTGCACCACTGGGTGGTTTTTCTGAGCGGCAACATGCTACTGATCGACACCCCCGATAATCCCTGCAGAACAATATTCATGCCAATGGCCCTCAAAGGCCTTGATGCGGCTCCAAACGAGCCTAATATACACCTCTCCATATTCCATGCGATATGTGCCTCCTCGGCGTTCAGTCTTTTCCATCTCCGCCGAGACCCACGATATCTGTCTGTGGCGATGTATCATGATCAGCTGGCTCTGCGCCATTTGCGCCACAATTTACAACGGGTGAAACGGCTAGATGAGCCCACCTTAGCTGCTGTGCTTACATGCATCACCGCTGAAGCTATGTCCGGACGAAGAAGTCGGTGGAGAACACATGTCGCTGGTGGACTTGGCCTTTTAGAAAATGAGATTCTTGGAGGCTGGGTCCCGGGGCCGATAGCGTCTCGCTTGTTGCAAAGCTATTTATCGCTTTCATCGCTCTGCAGTCTTCCCATGTCGTCGCAGCTGATGGCCTTACTCAATGGATCGTCAGATCTACGGCACTATCTGGAGCGCTCGCATGGCATTACGGCACCTTTGGTTCAATACCTGGCACACATCACGTTCCTCGCAGAATCACAATCCGACTTCTCGATGGAGGAGTTGGATCGTCTCGAGTTGCAGCTTTATCTCAATTTTCCGAGCTTGTCCACGCCTGATGCCCCTGGGTCAATCATCATTCAACACGCCCTCAATTCTTTCTACTACGCTACTATCATCTATTTCCGACGAACTCTGCGTCAAGCGCCACTCTGCGAGATCCAAGATCTGGTTGAGAAAGCCATTCAAGAGTTGGAGGCTATTGACTTGTTAAGCAACGACAAAGGAGGCTGTCCCTATAATTGGGCCAGTTTCGTCGTCGCTGCTGAATGTGAACGGGATGATCTTCAAGCCCGGATGCTAGCCTCATTCGACCGAAAGAGTCGCCATGGCATTCAAAACATCAACATCCTGGGCGAGATTGTACGAGAGCTCTGGCAGCGACGTGCATTGGCTCCGGAAAAGGATATCCATTGGCAAGAGATTGCTAAACAAGCAGACTTTGACATTATGCTCGTATAGATGCTGGCTACCTATACGGGTGAATTTAATTACGGATCTCTTGTACATATTTCTCAATTTCAGTATGTATTTATATGTAGTAGAAATGACCTTCGGAAGTACTTCTAGACGGTAAATCCTCCATCCACTACCATGGCTGCACCACACATGTAGCTGCTCATGGGCGAGGACAAGAAAAGGATCGCGTCCGAAATCTCCTCCACTTGTGCGGGGCGTCCAACAGGTGTCATTTCAAAGACGGCGTTCATTGATCCAGATTCAATTTGCTGTTTGATGATGGGAGTGTCGACGAAGCTGTTGATGTGTGTCAGATTCTATTTGGTAGTATAGAGAGTGGGCTGGGGACTTACCCGGGACAGATGGCATTGATGCGAATTCCTTGTCGCGAGTATGCTTTCGCGTCCTGTCTTGTGTTAGCCATATGATCGGAATTCAGTTGATAGATAGAAATATCTTACCATCTTCGTTAAGCCAACCACCGCTGCTAGTGTTAATGAAAGACTGAGTCATAGATAATAGGCGCACTTACCATGTTTCGCTGCTGTGTAGTGGGGGATATCGAATGGCCCAGGAGGACCACTGACACCAAACATCGACGAGACATTCAAAATGACGCCTCGCCCTTCACGGCCACCGCGGGACCTATTTTGGAGTTAGAATCTTCGTTTAAACCCCCATTTAATAAAGGTATCACCCACTCCTGTTGCAGCATCTGCCGAATCAAAGCTCTCTGACACAACCATACACCAGTCTGGTTGACGTCGATAACCTTCTGCCACTCAGCCAGTGTCATCCGGTCAGTTGGAGTAGGCGCCCCACTAATTCCAGCGCAGTTGATGCCGATATCAATACCGCCGAAGTGCTCGACCGTCTCGCGCACTGCGTTCTCGACGGATGTTTCGTCGGCAACGTTTGCTTGGAATGCCTCCACTTTGATCTTCGGGAACAGGGCTCGGAGCTCATCGCGGGTCCTTTCGAGGAGAGGGAGGTTTAGGTCGACTAAAGCCATGGATTCGATGCCATTTTGGGCGAAAGATATGGCGGTCGCTTTGCCGATTCCTGAGCCGCTGCCGGTGATGAATGCTGTTCCTTTGACTTGGCATGCCATGATCTTGGTGACAGGAGTTGACGGTGTTTTGATGAAGGGGAAGGATTGATGGATGTGGTGCGATAAAAGAGTTGGGTTTGAAGGTGGAAATGGGGAGATCAAGGGAAAGAGAAGGAGACAACGACTGAGCGAAGGAATATCTCTTGAAAAACAGGCACTTCTTTATTGAAACGCAGAGATTCAGCAATCTACAACCCCTCAAGTCTATCGCCAACGTGAACCTTCAGTACTTTGGCACCGAGCTAACTACTTCCATCCAAGTGATTCTTCATTTACTCGCCGGTCCCCTCCTGTGTACCTCCGCCAGTGTTACCAACCTAACAAACGTCGCAACGCATATCGCCCATTCTGGATCGGATACGGAGCTGGCAGATTCCGAATTGACAGCCATCGCGAAACCCCCACAATTTCAGGTAGGACTTCCTTTCTTCAGATTATTCCACGCGGTGCCGCCCATGGCTGCATGCACTTCGCTTGTGGCGTCGCGTGGGGCCGGAGTGGGCCGAAGTGGTAAACCTTCTCGCGGTGGATTTCCTTTTTCGGTGACTAGTTCTATACGACTAACAACTGCATTACTTTAAGCAAAACCGAGCAGGATGACATGCAAAGTGGAAGGTAGCGGCTTTCGGATATCATGTCTCCGTTCCAGATTTGGCGGGCAAGGGTCTTCCGTGCTGGTACTGCTGGGCTGACTGTTCGCGATGGATGAAAAGGTGCTTCTTCCCAGCTTGTTTGGATAAGCATATATTCTAACTTCTACATTGACTTTGTATTTTCAAAATCCAGAAGCTATGACCCGAGAAGGTCCCCATCTCGAGATCGATGCCATTGTCATTGGTGGCGGCTTTGGAGGATGCAATTCCCTGTATAGGCTGCGCAATCTCGGTCTCTCCGTCAAGCTGATCGAAGCCGGCAGCGCATTTGGAGGAGTTTGGCATTGGAATCGATATCCCGGCGCACGTGTTGACTCAGAGACACCTGCATATCAGTTCAATATTCCTGCCGTCTGGAAAGATTGGAATTTCTCGGAGCGATTCCCTGGTGACGAAGAACTACGCCGGTATTTTCAACACGTGGATAATGTGCTGGGTCTCAGCAAGGATACATTCTTCAATACAATCGTGACCAAGACAGAGTATAACCCTGTCTCGCGCCGGTGGACTCTACAGACCAATACGGGTCTGACTGCTACTTGCAAATATGTCATCGCCGCGACTGGATCTTCATACAAGAAGTATTACCCGCAATTCAAGGGCTTGGAAACTTTCAAGGGAACTCTCGTCCACGCAGCCGATTATCCGGACAACTTGGATGTCAAAGGCAAGCGAGTTGGTGTTGTCGGAAACGGTGCATCAGGTCTACAGATCGTGCAGACATTGGCCAAGGAAGAATGCGAGCTCAATGTCTTCATCCGAACACCCTGCTTCACCGTTCCCATGCGCCAGCGCTCAATTCCACCCGAAGAAGCCGAAATGATGAAGGGATACTATGACGGCATCTTCGATCGCTGCTACAAATCGGTGTCCGGATTCGCTCACAACACTCGCTTCCAATCGGCTCATCAGGCTACGCCCGAAGAGCGAAAAGTGCTGTTTGATGAACTCTGGGCTCGAGGTGGCTACAGTTTCCTGGTTTCAAATTACTACGACTTCCTGCTTGATGAGAAGACCAATGGCATTTTCTATGACTACTGGGTCCAGCAAGTGCGTCAGCGCATGTCGAACCCTGAAAAGATGGATCTTGTCGCTCCATTGAAGCAGCATATGTTCATCGGCACAAAGAGACCGAGTTTGGAGCAGGATTACTTTGAGATGATCGATCGTCCAAACGTGACCCTCCATAACCTCAAACAGTCACCCATTGTTGAGTTCGACGGTTCGGGAGTCGTGACTGGCAACGGTGAGACCGCTGAGCACCACGATCTGGACGTCGTCATTTTCGCAACTGGCTACGACGCAGTCACGGGCAGCCTTATGGATCTTGGAATCACGGACAAGAACCAGAAGCCTCTCACTGAGAAGTGGAAGAGCGGCGTCCTGACTCACCTCGGCCTCATGATCCCCGATGCTCCAAACCTGTTCATGGTTTACGGTCCGCAGGCCCCAACATCCCTGGCAAACGGTCCACCATTCATCGAGATGGAGGTTGATTGGATCTGCAATGCTATTGAGAAAATGCAAAGGGAGGGAATTGAATGTGTTGAGCCTACTCAGCAGGCTGCCGAGCAATGGCGTGATCAGGTCTTCGAGGCCAGTCAGCGTACCCTGTATCCGAAGACTGATTCGTGGTATATGGGCGCGAATATCCCTGGGAAGCGCCGGGAGCCGCTCGTTTGGCTTGGTGGGATGCCAAGTTGGTGGAAGTGTTGTACAGAGGCGTTGGAGAAGTGGGATGGATTCCATACGTCGTCCTGATGAAAGTGTTGAATTCAATTTCTCGTGTGATATGTGGGTATTAGATGTATTAGACTTTGAAATTATTCTCGAGTTTATGTTCACAAATCTTGCAATGGAGTCCTATGAGAAAGTGGAGGACTGGGATGAAGCAATTAATTTTCATTGATCTAGTAGAACAGGACTTGTCCCGTGCTGAGCTCATAGGATTGATCCAAACAGAATAGGCTCCTTCATTTACTTGACTATATTATGGTCATGAAGATAGTAGAACTAAGACCTCTAAATCACTCTAAATAATCGCCAGCGCATTAGCAGGACTCCCCACTGCCCCCGGTACATTCAACGGAGCCGAAGTAAGCAAAAAAGTCCACTTTCTCTCATCCCGGCACTTCTCAGCCAATTCCTTAAGATACCAAAGCTCCCCAAGCGGCAGTCCAAACAGACTCAAACACCACTGATGCAAAACCAATTGGGTCAATGGCTGTTCCTTACCATCCAGCATTGGGGGCATAGCTTCCACAGCGACGTTGTCACTGGCCACTGCTGCGAAATGATTGTTCCATATCCAACGGGCCATCTCCTCGGTACCTTCTAATCCGCATGCATGGTGGGTTGACATGGCCGCGGCTTGTTCTTCGGCGTTCAGTTTGCCGAGTACCTCGGTGACGCCGAATCGGATGATGAGGATATCTCCTGGTTGGAATTTTGTGCCTTGATAGGCGGCTACGGTTTCGATGTCGGAGGGAGTGATGCGGTGGCTGCTGAAGGGGGAGTATTGGATGCCTTTGTGGTCAGCGTAGGATTTGTAGTCGATTAGTACGCCGCGGCCGACGATGCAGCCTCGGTCGTGCCATTCTAGACAATGTCAGGGTTACGAGTGGTTATACTGAAGGTGGAATGGAAAAACTGACTGTCGAGTGTAGGAAGGTTTTGGGTTGCAGTGCATGGGCTCTGCAATCCTTCAAGGGTAGGCTTCATTCCGTTGTATGCCATTCCAGTGGGAAGATGTAAGAAGTGACCTACTTAGGAATCAGAGTTTATCCTGCGGTTCTCCTTCGTGGAAACTTACACAGACTATCCCACTGGCTGCTTGCTTGTGTATTGAACTCAACCTATTGGGATTGAGGAGTCAATCATCAGCGAGAGGACAAGAAAGACGCCATGATTTTTGTGTACCTCATCATCAAATCCAAAGTGTGAACCTGTCTCCCCATCCTCCAACTTCATTACCTTGTGAGAAAGGCTTTTACGGAAGAACTCAGGATTTTTGATACTTTCGAGAGACCAGCTACGCGATGGTCAGCAGGCTGTAGACACTAACTATAATCAACTAAGACTCACTTGAGAGAAACAGAAATTCCCTTTCGCACCTCTGCAGTCGCAGCCTTGACTACCTCTGGCGTCAACAGATTCAGCGTACCAAAAATGTCATTTCGTCCATCTTTATCGAAGATGCCCCACGCACAGCCTTGAGGCATGCCCTCGACTGGTGGAAGCTCATCGAACGTAGGTAACTGGAAACTCATGGGTATTGAACTTAGTTTCAATAATTTACGTGAATACTACGATGCAGGGCCAAGGCTTTTACGCAATAGAGTCGACCTGCCGTCGATACCCGCGTTCGGGAGATCTTGACATGCTCCGAATTCGTTGTCTGTCATTGTATTCTGAGGATGGGCAGTTAACTGCGAGTTTATTTTTGCCTCATGTCGACCCGAGTGAATGGGTGTGGATCGATAATCCGTGCCTCGCTGTCAACTACCTAAAAGGTTGCTTCCCCGCCGTGGGGAGAAATCGGGACGGGAACTAGTGCATTCCGAGGGACATTGGCCAGTCAACCTCGCTCGGATCGCGGAGAGAGTTGTCGAAAATGTGTGGAAAGGTTCAACGGGACTTGGAAATAGGGAGTAGTTTATGGGGATTTTGCGTAGACAGAGCGGATGCAGAGATTGAGAAGCCGAAGCTAAGAACGTCACGATAAATTGCGGAGTAGAGACGGAACCTGCAAGCGTTGGTCAAGCTTGTTGTTATTTGCATGGTTCGCTGAAGCACGCAATTTGTTTTCACTCCAACTGCAATGTCTCTACAGTATCATCCCGAATTTCTTCAAGAGGCTGGCCCAGTGCTACAACAATTAGCACAGTTGCCCAAACCACCACTCCATGATGTTACGACCAGACGAGCCCTGCTGGCGACAATGATCAAGGATCTACCTCCTCTACCAGAAGATATCGAAAAACTAGTCCATCATATTCCGACCGCCGATGGCCACCAAGTAGTGGTTTATCACTTCCGTCAGCGAAGTGCAACTCACGACAGTGCCAAACCAGCTATAGTGCACATCCACGGTGGAGGATATATCTCCTTGAGTGCTGAGGGGTGTTCAGTGCCACATATTGCATCCGTCTCACGTACGGGTGTTCAGATCTTGACGGTTGATTATCGACTTGCCCCAGAACATCCGTACCCCGTTCCGCTAAATGACTGCTGGACTGCGCTGCAGTGGGTTTACGAGAATGCGTCCCGCCTATCCATCAACCCTACACGCATTGCGTTGATGGGCGAAAGTGCAGGTGGAGGCTTAGCTGCAGCGTTAACACTCAAAGCTCGTGATGAGGCTCTATCTCCGCCAATCGCGAAACAAATCTTGATCTATCCAATGCTAGACGACCGAACAACCACCAATCACGCCGGGGAACTAGCGTTCTGGAACGAGATTGACAATATCACCGGTTGGACAGCATATCTCGGTCCAGATGCAGGAACGGAAAAAATTGAGGCATATGCTGCACCGGCACGGGTGGAGAGTGTTACGGGTCTGCCTCCGTTGTATCTAGATTGTCCGCAGTTGGATATTTTTGTCCATGAAGGACTGGAGTATGTGCGCAGATTTGTGACGGCTGATATCCCCACTGAGTGCCATATTTATCCTGGTCTTCCGCATGGGTTCGAGGCTTTTGCGCCGTTGGCTGATGTGACACAGCAGGTTCTTGCGAATCGGGATAGGGCTATGAGGAGCTTTTGAAATGGGACCCGGGGTGCATGTGCCGAGAGCGCGTGGATAGAATGGGATTAGAAAATACTGGAAATCGGGGGAAATAGTTGCACATAGTATCAGCCCATGATTAGACCGGATTTACCATAACCGAAGTCACCTCGCTGCTAAGATCTAAGCACTAGTAAGAAGTAGAAGACGGGAAATGCATATGCCGAGCTCCGTGTGGGCCTGCACACGATGCCAACACATATAAGACTAGGGTTAGCCACTCGTGCATAGTAAAACCAGTTCAACCATTCTGCCACTCCGGTTCATCCTCAGGCCTCCAACCGTCTTCCACAATGACAACCATCCCCAGACCCAGCAGCGATATCGTTACCAACATTCTCGAAGGCCGCGTAGCCATCGTAACCGGCGCAGCTCGCGGTATTGGCTTTGCAACTGCATCTCTTCTCGCACAACATGGTGCCCGCGTGGTCCTGGTGGACTTGCACGAGGATGCCCTGAAGACGGCGTGTACAACGATTGGTCACGGAGTGACGTATCAGACCTGTGACGTGAGTGATTGGAATCAGCAGATCGCGTTGTTCGAGTACGTCACCAATACCCTTGGTCCTATCTATCTGTTGGTTTGCAATGCTGCGGTTAATCCCGAGATTACGCTTCTGCAAACGTCCGATGCGGAGAGACACGCCCGGATGGCTTCACAGGTTCGCTATAGCTACCTCGCCGATGAAGTCGATGGCCAGAATGAGAGTGGTGGTCAACTCCAGCGACCTTCGACAAGTCTATTTGACGTGAATGTCAACTCCGTGGTCTTCGGTCTGAAACTGGGCATTCACTACATGAAAAAGACCGGTGGAGGACGTATCGTCGTCGTCGGATCTGCGGGCTCATACGTGCCTGTCTCCTCGCAGCCACTATATACAGCCAGCAAGCACGCGGTGCTCGGGCTTGCCCGTAGTACAGCGCAGATCAATGAGGTTATCGAGGCAGGCGTGTCTATCTCATGGATTGCTCCGTGGTTGACGTTGACTCCGATGGTCGAAGGTCTCCAGGCGACGACCCACCCGGATACACTGAAAAGCTCGCCTGAGGATGCGGCGTGGGCAATTATTGTTGCTGCGACTGCGGAAGAGGCCAATGGCAAGGGGTATTGGATCCAGGGACAGATGATTAGTGAAGTGGAGGGTGCGTATGGGGAGTTGGCGGGGAGATTGATTGTGCCGGAGAATCGGTTTTAGGGGGATGTATGGAGGTAGGGATGTGGTGGAACCTCAGTTGATGTGAATATCCATGTTAGGATGGAGAAGGAAATGAATTGGCAGTTAGTCCTGGAAATAGTCAATTGATTTCCTTAGGGACCATTCGAAGCTATTCTGCATTAACGAGGGTTATTCGAGTGCATAAAGGTTCCGATTGTAAGCGACCGGGCATAGGCTCTACCTTGAATGCAAGGCTCGAATAATTCCAAGTCCAGTCGAACCTAGCATTCACCATGGTGGATAGTGTACACAGGAATGAGTCGAGGATATATATTCCGTAGATATATTTCTGTTTCTTGTGGATCGACCAATGAAATTGTCATGATTTAGAAATGTGCAGCTCCCAGCCATCTTTATTTTGAACCCCTACGTCATGCTTCGGATAGGATATTCTCTATCCTTGCGACCGTATATACATACCTTGATGATTGGCCAGATGGACTCGGTAAATCCCGCATTGAATGAACCGGTTCGTATAGAAGACTAGCTATGGTCAGGGCTAGGCTAAGCTAAGCTCTGGTTGTGGATATATTTGTGGTCCCTGCTACGGCTGATGTCATTATTCAGGATGTTGTTGATTTTCATATTTCTTTACTCACCCAGTACTAACATGGCTAGTTTAGACTTGAATTACATAGTAGAATTCCATCTACAGTGTAGAATCGATCTCGAATTCCTTGGCGCCCAACTCATCGTCGGCCTTTTTTTCTCGTGGCGCATTGAGACTTGGCCCCTGCGTCTGCAGGGGGCCCTCCGCAAATAATAAAACAGGCCATCGTGTTGGTTCCAACTTAACTTGGGCCTTGGCAGAGGGGTGGCTGGTGAGTGCATATGGTTTCCGAGAAAAGTAAGAAATGTGAGCTCGTATTGAGATATATTAAGATATGGTTACTATGTACATGTTTGAGGGACTACTGAACTATAGGTTAGGAAATACTACTTTGTAGTTTGTTTGTAGGAGGACGGGTTTCTTCGGAGGACACTAAGATTACAGTCCCGACCGGGAGATTTGTTGTTTGCCCCGGTGGAGATATGATTATTACTGGAGATTACTCAGAGTTAGGTCAATTAAGCATAAGCGAGGGTAAGGATCGAGAAGATGGATGGAAAGTATAGAGGAGAATAATATAAGATGATACTAAGAATAATCCATCTATTATTAAGTATACTCTTCATACTAATTTACCCAAATTGGCACTTCCGAATGCGGGGAAAACTTCTCCTCTTTTTCTTTTGTACGTGACTCCGTCAGCTGACCACCCGGTTTTCCCAGTTGGATCGTCATCGTTCAATTTCCCTAGCAGATAGAGGGATTATTCCCGCATTTCATCCTGGTCCATTCTCGTGGCATCGCGTTGTTGACTCGCTTGTTCTTCTGTCTCCCCTCCCTTCTTCACGGTATATGCTCTCCCTCCAAAGCCTCAAACGTTAGACCGTTGACCCTGAAACGGGTCTCCCTCCCCACGCTAAGACCCCTTTAGGTCTGGAGGCTGAGACACCTTATCTACTACCGGGTTGCCTCGCCCTACAGTCTCGATTCGCCCTTCTCTTTTTCCTTCCTCCTCTGTTCGACCTTTTTCCGTTTTCGCGCCCTCACGTCCATGGTGACCCCCGAGTCCGGACCGACCGCGAGGTCAGGCCTGGCTATTAATTGCCCGCAAACTCTCCCAGCCTCACACGAGGCCGTTTCCAGCAATCATGGGTCCGATCCTGATCAAACTCCGCAAGAGTCGTCGGCCTCTTCTGCGCCTCGCTCTGCCCCGGTAGACGTCCCTTCCATATCCAACCCTTCGATACCAGGCCTGCCCTCGCTGCAGATTCGTACCGATTTACCCAACGTCCGTCCCACCAGCTCGCATCGCGACTCCGATTATTTGGCTTCAACCAGTTTCTCCTCCGGCAGCTTCCCGCAACGCACCCCGAGTTTGCGCGCGCTTGTCGCGCCTTCCATGTCCAACGCCGGTTCTTTGTCTCCAGCCTCGATCATGTCCTCGCCCCAACTCAACGCCATGGGGGACATTACCCCGTTACCATCACCTATCGGCGGCGGAGCACCGTGGCGCCGTGGGGATCTGCCGTCCTTATCGCGCACCTCGTCTACCGCGTCAAGAAGCGGTTCGAGTTTGCGACTGAGTGACTCATCCCAGATGCTCGGTCCTCCAGCGATGCGACCGCGAAACAACAAACCTTATAATGGATTGGACAACCTGGGGCAAGAGTCACCGTCGAATCGCGTCCGTCGTGACTCCTCGCACACGAAACATCACTCGCGCAATCGCAGTCTAAGTGACTATGCGCCCCCGGGCCGCATGTCTGTACCGCGCCCAGTTGCGGTCTCGGGTGCCGGTCCAAGCATTGCGCCCTCTTCGAGCACTGATTCTAAATCGACGGGTCTGCATCGCGAGCAATACCTCGCTGTTCACCGCGGCATCGCCTTGCCAACTGTGCGCCCTCCTAGCCCTCCTCGCAGCAGTGGAAGTGGTTATGGGGATAGTGACACGGAGCTTATTATTCACCACCCTACACCGCTGTCCAAGTCGGAGGAACTATACTCGGTCAAGTCGGTTCGCACTCAGCAGGCCAGACTGTATCGCAAGATCCGCGTGTTGGGCCAAGGCACCTTCAGTCAGGTTAGCCTCGCGGCACGAGTGGAGCAATTAACCGAAGCTCCCCTCTCTCCGGACACTGATGGTGACGCTGGCGAAATCACACCCATCGCGACAACTCAGAAATTGGTTGCGGTGAAGATCATCGAGCATGGTCCCGCTGGTGGTGCCGACGAGGAGCGCCTTGAGGTTTCCCTCAAGCGTGAAGTTGAAATCTTGAAATCGGTGAACCACCCATCCTTAGTGCAATTGAAGGCATTTGGGAGTGATGAGAAGCGCGCTCTGCTCGTGCTGGACTACTGCCCAGGCGGTGATCTCTTTGAATTCGCCACTTCGGGCCATCGTCCCATGTCACCGGGTCTGATTCGTCGCATCTTTGCCGAGTTGATGGATGCAGTCCGTTATCTGCATTCCAATTATATTGTTCATCGGGATATCAAGCTCGAGAGTGAGTCCATAACCGGGTTCCTACGTCCGGACTCTACTAACTTCTTTGCTAGACGTGCTCCTGACCATGCCAATTCCCGCCATGGAATCGGTGACGGACTGGCGTACATATGATCGCGCCGTGGTTACTCTCAGTGACCTCGGCCTGTCTCGACGTATCCCTGAGCCACCCGAGAGCCCGCTCCTGCAGACTCGCTGCGGTAGCGAGGACTACGCTGCTCCTGAAATCCTAATGGGCCAGCCCTATGACGGCCGTGCAACTGATGCATGGGCTCTCGGTGTACTCCTCTATGCCATCATGGAGAACCGCCTGCCATTCGACGTCCTCCCCGGTACTCGTGGTGATCCGGCGAAACTCCGCGCGCGCACTCCCCATCGGATTGCCCGATGCGAGTGGAGCTGGTATCGATATGCCAATGAGGACGAGGAGTGGGACCCCGAGAAGGCCGAAGGCCTGGACGGTGCTCAGCACTGTGTTGAAGGCCTACTCAAGCGCAACACCAAGCGGAAGACGCTGGATGAGATTGCTGCTATTCCGTGGGTGCGCGATGCGATCGATGTTCCTGCTGGGCTGAAACGAGGTGACAAAGAGGTGCCATAGAGCAGGACTCATTCAACTCTTTGACCCTTGATTACTTTTTTTTCTTCTTTTGCTTTCATTCTTTCCTCTGCATTTCTCCTCACTTCTTTTCTCCACACTTCTCTTCTCTTCTCTTCTTACCTTTTGTTTCATTATCACAACCCTTTCCCACCTTGCATTTGCATATATTCCTCCTTCATTCTTCACTTCTTCACCCCTCTTTTCGTTCCATTCTATTTAACACATTCCATTTTACGAGGCATATTGACTTGACCACTGGGGTCTACTGGGATTCAGGATTTCTTTCCATTGTTACTTGTCTGCTTGTGGCTAGACCAGCTGTTATACCCATATTACTACTACATAAACACACACGCCTTGCCATTCAAGGTAGATTTGACAGATAGATGCAAGAAACGAAGGCTTTGATGCGCAACATGCGATACTTGACTATTATTACTCGAAATTCAAATTTCTCGATTCTTGCAGGTCCACAATGACTTATGCACTGCCGGAGCCTCACAGCGTAGATCGGTGATCCTTCCGAGCATAAGCCTTGCATATTGCCCTTTGTCTCCTTATCCAGTCATGATTCATGTAGTCAGTGGATATTCTTGAATTAGACATTCTTTTGTCGTGCATCTCACACTTAATTGTTTCAACACAAATCCCATCCTCGGTCGATGACAATTGCGGGCCCAAGATTGGATGGAACCCGCCAGTAGTGGAGGTGGAGCCGGGGAGAAACGCCGCAACTCCGACTTCCTGAGCTTCCGCCCATTTTTGCTTTCTGACCCCGGCATTTCCTCCCCCACCGTCTTCTTCTATCATTGTCGTGGTTCTTCGGGTTGCTTTCCTTACGCCAACCCTCATCCATTACAATGCTGCCTCAAACCCGGGCGCGCATGCCCGCTGCTCTGCGGAGCTTGTCCCGGTCCAATGCGACTGTGTATGTTTCCCGTCCTTTGCAATTGCTCGGTAGCTGTGCTGTGCCATGCTGTGCCCTCCTAGCTAACCAGTGACTCTGCCCTTCATAGCCGGACTCTCTCGACTACCCTCCCCCGCTTCCAGAATGCGGACAAGGCCCTTAACAAGGTCTCGCGCACCATCACCCAGCCCAAGTCCCAGGGTGCCTCGCAGGCCATGCTGTACGCTGTTGGTCTCACGGAGGAGGACATGAACAAGGCCCAGGTTGGCATTTCCTCGGTCTGGTTCAATGGCAACCCTTGCAACATGCACTTGCTCGACTTGAACAACAAGGTGCGCCAGGGTGTCCAGGACCAAGGCCTTATTGGCTTCCAGTTCAACACCGTCGGTGTCAGTGACGCCATCAGTATGGGTACCACCGGTATGCGCTACTCTCTGCAGAGTCGTGATCTGATTGCCGATTCTGTCGAGACTGTCATGGGTGGTCAGTGGTATGATGCCAACATCAGTATTCCTGGCTGTGACAAGAACATGCCTGGTGTCCTGATGGCGATGGGTCGTGTCAACCGTCCCAGTATCATGGTCTACGGTGGTACCATCAAGCCCGGCTGCGCCGTGACTCAGAACAACGCCGATATCGATATTGTTTCTGCGTTCCAGGCCTACGGTCAGTTCATCGCCAAGGAGATCACCGAGCCCCAGCGTTTCGATGTTATTCGTCACGCTTGCCCTGGTGAGGGTGCCTGTGGTGGTATGTACACTGCCAACACCATGGCTACCGCTATCGAGACCATGGGTATGACCCTGCCCGGTTCTTCTTCCAACCCGGCCAACTCCCAGGCCAAGTACCTGGAGTGTCTGGCTGCCGGTGGTGCTATTAAGAAGCTCCTTGCCGAGGACATTCGTCCCCGCGATATCCTAACCCGCCAGGCCTTTGAGAACGCCATGGTCGTCGTCAACATCACCGGTGGATCCACCAACGCCGTCCTGCACTTGATCGCCATCGCCGACTCCGTTGGCGTCAAGCTCACCATTGACGACTTCCAGGCCGTCTCTGACCGCATTCCCTTCCTGGCTGACCTCAAGCCCTCCGGCAAGTACGTCATGGCCGACCTGTTCGCCATTGGCGGTACCCCGGCTCTGCTGAAGCTGCTTCTCAAGGAGGGTCTCATTGACGGTTCCGGCATGACCGTTACAGGTGAGACTCTCGCCAAGAACTTGGAGAAGGTCGCCGATTTCCCCGAGGATCAGAAGATCATCCGTCCCTTCTCCAACCCTATCAAATCCACTGGTCACATTCAGATCCTGCGCGGTTCTCTGGCCCCCGGTGGCAGCGTTGGTAAGATCACTGGTAAGGAGGGTACCACTTTCACCGGCAAGGCCCGCGTGTTTGATACCGAGGATGATTTCATCGCTGCGCTGGAACGCAACGAGATTAAGAAGGAGGAGAAGACTGTTGTTGTCATCCGCTACTGCGGTCCTAAGGGTGGTCCCGGCATGCCTGGTACGTGACTCCTCTTCTCTTATATGTCTTCCTCCTTGTTCACTTACACGTTCCTTTCAGAAATGCTCAAGCCCTCTTCCGCCCTGATGGGCTACGGTCTCGGCTCATCCTGCGCCCTGATCACCGACGGCCGTTTCTCCGGCGGTTCCCACGGTTTCCTGATCGGCCACATCGTCCCCGAAGCCGCCGTCGGTGGACCCATCGGTCTCGTCAACGACGGTGACGTTATCACCATCGACGCTGACAACCGCGTCCTTGACCTGGATGTCCCTGAGACTGAGCTTTCCGAGCGTCGCAAGGACTGGGAGGCTCGCAAGGCCGCTGGCAAGTTGCCTGAGACTGGTCTGACTATGCGTGGTACCCTGGGCAAGTATGCCAGGAACGTCAAGGATGCTAGCCAGGGATGCATCACTGATGCTGTAGAGTAAATGTGAATTATCCTGAGGTGTGGGTGTTGCTGTTGTGTATGTGTGTGTCTGTGTCTGCCCCGAGCATAAAAGCGATGTATTTTTGTCTGGGCTTGTGCTATATAATATCATTTCAATACGATCTATATTTGTTCATTCAAGAAGCCTTTCTGATATCTACCAAACACAACATTCAATATCGGATAGTAAAACTAACTATCTAAGAAACGCACCCTATCCACTCCCCTTCCCCTTCCCATTAGTATCACCCTTCTCCTTCTTATCCTCCCTCTCCCTCTCCTTTTCAATACCATCCACAACCTCCCTCCTCCTCAAGTAACCCCCCATCTCCCCCGCCAACGTAACCGCACAATCCGGACAAATCCCCTCCCTCTGTTGACGCCGCTCATCTGGAATACGGAATTTACTCCATTCAGCATCTACAGCGTCGAACTTTCCTGATGCTGATGGTCGCGGGGTGAGAAATGGTTTACAGTGTTGGCGGTATTTTGTAGGTAGATTTGCTTCGGCGCAGGGGGTTTTGTGGCTGGGGTAGGTGTGGGTGCAGGTTTTGTATGTTGTGTAGTTTTGGTGGCACATTGATATAGAATGGCAATGATAGTTGTGTTATGGGTTAGGAGGGTCAGGTGTGTGATGGGGAAGTGAGATAGTGGTATGTTCTGGGTGTTTTGGGGTTGGTATAAGGAGGTTCTGTTGGCATTTGGGTGTGATATTGGTCTTTATATAGAGGTAGGGTTTCTAGGAGGAACATGTAACAAAGGAATTGTGTTCTGCTTTGTTTGAGTAGTCTTTGCTGACTATAATGGCTTTCAGTGGCAATGATGGTTTTGAGTCTGGCATGTTTGTATCCATAAGATTGTTACTACTTACACTTCATTGTATTTAGCGAGGCATTGTGTTATCTACGCATTTGAATTTATCTTGCTGATGGATTCCATGATGACAACAGTGGGAGTTCATGTCCCTAATGAATACAACTCTATATAAGACGACCCTAACTAGGGTAAACAGGCATAGTGCTCTAACAAGAAAACAGGTACAGGTACTATCACCAGGTCCGCCGCGTCTTATTCCACATCCGCACGAACTCTTGCTTCTCCTCCACACCCAATCCAACGCGTTTAACCCGGCCCAGGCGAGCCAAAGACTCACCAACTTGATCAAGCAGCGCCTTCTCGCTGGCGGTGACTTCCCCAGTCGCAGTATCCTCGTCCAGGGTGTCGAGATAGTTGGTGTTGAAGGTGGACTTTCGGGTTGATCGTGCCGGTGGTGCATCAAACGAACTCCGTCCAATCATGATGCATTCTGCGATGCGCACCCTGATACAATGCGTGGGTCGACTCAGTAGCGTCCACAGGAAACTGGTGTAGCTACCCGGCAGTGGGGTGACCACGTCAACGGGTGTGTACTTGAGGCTGAGGGGGAAGATTTTGGTCTTGGATGGGACGCCCAGCAGCGAGCGGCTCAGGGGTAGAATGCCCCGGCTGTTGGTGGTGGTGCATTCCGGGAAGATGACGATGGGTCGGTAGGGGTATGTCTCCACCAAAGTAGACACATCGACTAGCTTTGTACTGGGTTCGGGGTTGGTCACTGGCTGCGCGAATGCGCGTAGAATGGCCTGGAGCAGAGAGATGTGCTCGACCTGTCGCGTGTTGGGGTAAGATGCTGTAAAGATTGGATCGAAGATAGCGGCCAAGTAAACCGCGTCGATTGGAGAGGTGAATGAGGACGCGATGATGGAGCCGGGTTGCGGTAGACGGGCCTGTTGTTGCTTGGAAAGGGATCTATCAGATAGGGTTAGCGACTTTCCATGACGGTCAAGCAACTACACACACCCTTTCTTCACTCCGTCAACTTGCAGGTCAATCCACCAGATACTAGGAACACCCAATATACACCACAAAGCTGCTTTCTTGCCCAGAGATCCGATAGGAAGCCATTGGAGAACCAAGAAATATGACACAGTCACGAAAATGAAGATTGGAAGCCGAAAGCAGAAGAGGAACAGTCGGAGGGGTGCTTGGAAACCCAGTGGTTCGGCTGGAATGGGGAGGAAGGGCGCGATGCCCGAGCCTGTGGAGACTTAGTTAGATCTGGAGTCAAGATCCTCGGCCTGACAGGAGATTTGACTTGCCTCGATCCCGAAACTGGGAGAACTTCTCCATTGCAACGTCCGCGGTGGCTTGGAGGGGAAAGTGGTTGTGTTCGTGGAATTTCTGGGGCTTTGGCATGTGAGATGCACGTGACTGGGTAGCTCGCCGAGCTGGCTTCTCCAATATAAACATGAAGGGACTACCCACGCGACAGATAACAACGATGAACTATGTGTTTGTTTCAAGATAAGATGAAAGATCTCTGTATCTGATTTTCCAAAATTGAATAGATTACCAAAGAATCAAAGACATAATATGAAAATGCAGTGAAATTCACCCCAACGCCCTATCAATGATCTGATCTCTATATACTATACAAAAATCTATACACCATGCAAATCACCCCCCTCATCAAACTCCCCAACCACAAACTCCGGCGTCTGCGGTGTGGGTGGCAGCCGGAAAAACCATATAGCAGCCGCCACCATGCAAAATAACGAACTAGTCATCATCCACGCCAATCCAATCCAGAATCCTCCCAACCGAAGACCAATCTGGAAAACCGTCGTAATAGACAGACTGGCCACGACGTTGCCAAAGGATTGAATAATTTCAATCACCGTGTATAGACGGGCGGTTTCGTCGCGCTCGACGAGAGTGGTGATGATTGAGCGGGTGAGAAATACGAAGCCTGATCCGGAGGTTTGGATGATCATGCTTGGGATTAGAGTGGCGACGGAGGGGGAGAGGCCGATTCCGAGTGTGCCGAGGGTGAGGCAGAGGATACTGGCGCGGGCTAGCCAGAGGTCTTTTTCGGTGGAGGTTCGTCGTGGGTTTAGGACGTATTTCTTGAGGTACGGCAGGCCCCAGAGGAAGACGGGGATAGAAACTGTTGGCCGGGATGCCACGAGCATATTGGCCTGGGCGAGTGTCCAGTGGTATCTCGTGGAAATGTACTGGGTCAAAAACCAGGATGAGCCCCGGCTTAGGCGGTATACCAAAAAGGCCGTCAAAAGAAGAAGCACCGGTTTCCGGTTTAGAATGAAGAGGTAGGGTTTCATGTAGAATCGGTAATTGGCGCGGCATTTACCCCAGAATGACTGGGGCTGATGCGTGGGGTAGCTCCATGACATGTGCGCTTCGTGGTCGCCCACATCGACATCGCTCTCATCGTGGTACATGCCGGCCTCCTCGGGCTTGTGGTAGGTGTGTTTGGGATCGGATTCTGTGAGATCGGAGAGCTCGACATTGGGCGGTTCCAAGTTGATGGATGGGATTGCGTGTTTCGTTTCGGGGAGTACGAATATAAATAGCAAACCGCCAGTCACAATCGCGTATCCGATCAGTAGCGGAGCCCAGGGGTCCATGGTCATGAGCCACGAAGCGAGGGCGCTAGAGACAAAGTCGGCTCCCATGGAGACAATGGCGAATTGGAAGAATAGTCCGGCCCTGGAACACTATGGTGAGTTCTGAGTATAAATAAAGATGGGCATTGAAAGCTTACCTCTCCGCCTCGCTGGTCACATCAGCCATCATTGTCCAGATGATCGCAAAAGCCACCACTGGTCCACCACCGATTAACCAAGCCAGAGAAGATAGCCAAACCGCCCGCAGCGGAAGTACATCCGAGAACCACAGGACGGCGATCGTGATAATCGAGTTTAGAAAGAATCCGGGGACACCGAGAACGAGGGTCGATTTGCGGCCCCGGCGGTCTGCCAGCAGACCATAGGGAAATGCCATGAGCGCGCCTACACCAGAAAACAAAAGCAGTCAGTCAAAGGGTCGCATTTCCCTCGCCATTGGAGTTCAATCCATCCCGTGAGACAAAAGACATACTCAATAACCCATCGAAGAACATATGATATCCCTTAACCGCCGCCAATTCAGCCTGAATCTCCGCCAACTTGCACAATTCCTCCGGAACCTGGCCATTGGCGCCGATCTTCGTCGGATCAGCCTCGGAATAATACTGGCGACAGGCGATCGACTCCATAACGCGGACCATCGGTCCATCGAGGAAGGCAAAGCCAATCTCCACGGCCAGTACCATAGCGAAGAGAATGAGTTTCAGCCGGAATGTGATCTTGCTGGCGGAGGCCGGTGCGGACGCTGTCGCCGGGACTGGTTGTGTGGGCTTTGTATGGTCATTGTGGTCGTGGTCGTGGTCGTGGGTATTGGCGCTACCGGAGGCATTGGATTCGGAGGGTAGGAATGGTGCGTCTTCGCGATCCTCGCGGTCAAAGTCGGGTTCCGCGGGCATGGCGGCCGGGCATCCCGTAGGTATACTATATACTCTGTAGATTGGAGGGGGGGAGGGAAGAGGGGAAAAGAAGATTATAAGAAAGTGAAACGAGATTGAGAGTAGAGACAAAGAGAGTTATTGTGGCATGGTGAGAGAGAGGAAAAGAGGGACTGGGGCTGAATCGATGAAACCAGAGTGTAAGAGGTGCGTCGACTGGGGATAAGTCTGACGGAGTTAAAAGGAGAAGTCCAATCGTCGCCAGCGTTGCCGTCACGCCCCCCTTGAACCAGATGGAGACACGGCCCCACTTGGGTTCAGGGGTGTTGAGTTATAGAGACGATAGTCAATCTAGAGAACAAAGCATTTATTGAAATAATTCATGCAATGATTGGATTCATTTTGCTTTGTATTCTGCTGACAACAAGGGACAAGGGGTCAATACAAGTTCGGTGATGGCCATTTGAAACTATCCCATGTATTCTATTCCAGAAAAAGAGTCTCTCTCCTATCTGTAGATTACCATACTTTTTTTTGTCTAATTGAGATCATCCTTGAGTTTTCTATTAGTCTATTCGAGGATAGATTTCTACGGAGTACAGATGGCAGACTAATGTATCAAGTATCAAGTATTAAACCAGCGTCGCTAAATCTTCCACTAATAACCCCCACCCTAGTCTCTCCAGGCATTCAAGTGAATCTGCCGTCAGCTGAGTCGATCCTAAGCCCATTAGAGTAACAAAGCGCGTGGCTCATCTGCTTACCTGCGTGGGAAGGCTTCCACATCCGGCAGAGGCCAGATCACCTACTGTGACTTGTACTATTTGGAGTTTCATTATGTATCCTCAACACCGCCACACTGTAAAGCTCATTCATGGAGCTCTTCCAAGACTCGAGGACCCACGAGGTATGCTACTAAGGTTATGCTATGTCGATCACGACCTTTTTCCAGTTCGGCAAGGAGGGGCCCGCCCGCACTAACCACTAATCCAATCAACTTCATCCCCTGGCAACTGTAGAGTATGCATGCCGAGTACATACCCAAGTAACAAGGGAACACCCTATCAATCTCAACGTCACCAAATGAATAGATAATCACATCACTAGTATGATCAAGGTAAATATGTGTGTCTATAATGAATATACAACAGTGAAGGTACTAATTACAAATATCCCGATTCTTCAAAGAGACTTCCTCTTGCTTGCACCACAGCCGAGAGTTCCAGTAGGAACTCGTACAGAATTACCACGTTCGTCAGAACATGGCCCAGCGTAGCTACCGGGGGAGCTTCGGCCTCGGCATCCTCTGTCGTAGTGGCCTCGTCCGTTGACTCGGCGGTCTGTGGCTCCGCACTTGTCGTAGGGATAGGTGTAGCCAGTCTCTGGCGAAGGGCCTCCATCGCGGCGATGCGAGAGGTGGATGAGCCTCGGGATTCTAATGGCCGGACGGAGGATTCACCTCTCATCAAGCTTGGAGCCATCGGTGGGGAGCTAATGGACTGCGGCGATCGGCCCCGCGATACTGGAGCAGAGGGATCGGGGGATCCGGGGTACGACGGACGAGATCGATCCCCGGAGGCTGCGACTGGAGGCTCCGATGGCTCTCGTGAGCGATCAGGCGATTGTGGGCGGTCTTCTTGGTGCAGGACTTCTCGTCGGGCTGCGACTAGGACATCAAAGTCTGGCAGTTCCCGCTGCCATTGACGGACCTGGGTTACCAGCTTTTCGAGAGCCGATGTCAATGTCGGGTTTGCACTGGCAGGCCAGGTGGGCGTTTGATAAGAACGGTGGATATTATCGGTGTCGTCAGAAGACTGTTCTTGGTTATACTGGACCGGGTCGACCAAGATCCAACCATCCAGTGAAAACAGATGCGAAGAGGCCAGACTCATGAGAACGCCGGTTAGGGCAAGGTTGACGATCACACTGTTGGTGAAGAAATTCTCGACACACACAAGAAGAGCCTGGATGATAGGATCGTCCTGCTGAAGCTGTAGCGGAAGAGGAATTTCATCTTCGGTCGCGTCCATGGATACAGGGAGGCACAGTCGAGACTCAAGTACCCAGACCGCGTCCGCAACGTAATTCTCGAAAGATTCGTTTAAGGTGGGCTCAACGATGAGTGACGTGCCTAGACCCAGAAGATGTTCAAGTTCTGCGTTGAACGCACCAACAGATCGCTGTCGTGCCGGTTGACTCGGGACAGTGTGGACAAGAGCACGCGCAAATGGGTGATGACGCTGCAAGACGACATTCAACAGCCGCAGTGTGGCCAGCACAGTCTGTCGATTTGAAGAATGAAGTCCAAGTAGAGCCAGGTCACGTAAGTTGAAAAGTGAAGGGGATGGCTGGGCTGCCTCTGATGCCAGCGCAGCCAGAACGTCGAGCGATTTCCGACGACTGGCAGACATGACAGACATGGACATTGGTTCCTCTGGTGGTGGAGAAGAGGCTAGCAAGAAATGTAAGATTCGGTGAACTAGTTCCCCTTGATCAATTGAGTCCAGGATCCGGCAGAGGTAAGTCAAGACAGCCGCAGTGGAACCGCCAGCTACATCCGAGGATTCCAACAACGAAGGGTATCTGTGATAATTAGTATGGTGCAAAATAGGGCAAAAGCGAGTATCAAACTTACAAAAGTTGCTCGAGGAAAAGCACCTGGAAATGATCCAAGAGCGTGTCGTTTACTTCCGCGGACTTGCAATGATCAATGGTATCTTGCCAGAAGAGTAGATAGGACATGAAAGCATCCATTGCCTCGCTCAACGCAGGATGCAATGCCGTCTCTTCTTTGGCATGGTCGGAGAGTGCAACGATACGAGGGACAGTCTCATCGGTGGGCGTGAATGTCAAACTATATCTAGTTAGCACTGCTCTTGTTTTCAAGGAAGTGATCAACTTACCCGCCCAACTGGCTATACAATGCACCCAGACCTGTCGCCATCAATGTAGCCAAGTCACTCTCAATCAACCACTTCTCCAAATTCTTCGAGCGCGACGCGGTTTCAATCAGATACAGCAAACCCGTCCGAGCAAAGTCACCCGCCCGCCCGTCATTATGGACATATTCCACCAGTAGATAGAACAACGGAAACTCGTCCTTGCGTGTCGCACCGGCAAACTCCGTCCCACTTGGCGCTAGTGATCCATTGTCCTGACCCGTAGGCGTCGCCCGAGGCACGAACCACGCCGGCAGGATAGCAGGCTGTAGACGAATATTGTTGGCGATACCAAACAGCAATTCCACCAACCGACCTTCAATTTCGCCAGAGGCCTTGTCCGCACGACGAACTAGATCAACCAGCGCGCGAGCAAAGAGCCTGTTATCCACTACACCGTCGACCTCGGCATCGATGAGCGTGTTGAAGAACACCGTCGCTGATCGCAGCACGTTATCGTCGTAATATGATAGAGCGAGCTTAGTGACCGTCACGAAGATCTGAGAGGATGCCGCGTAGGCGACACAGGGGTGCGGCGCTGGACCTCGGGACTCATCGCTGAGGATGGAGTTGAGTCGTTCGATGTAGGTGTGCGCGTGGGCAGTCGACTGCTCGGCGGAGGGGGTATTGGTGGAGCGCCATATTTGCTAGACAGTTGCAATTAGCTTAAGTCACTCAGGGCAGTACGAGTGCCAGGCAATGAACGTACCTGGAGGGCATTGCAGGAGCGTTTGAAGGCCGTCAGTCGTTCAGTTGGGGATGTGGCCCGCGAGGGCTTGGACGGCGCGCGTGAACCGCCGATGAGACGAGACCACTGAAGCATGATTAGTACCCAGCTATTCGGTAAAGTGAATCGCTAGAGGACACTCACAAAGTCCATTTTGTGGCAGCATGGTCTCACGACCTGGAGAGGGGGAGGAGGAGTTGACGGGGTCGAGAGTCGAGTGGAGCCGGTGGGCACTGCGTGTATCGCGCGTCGATCATCCACCGCACGAGACGGTGGACAGCAACCACGTTCAGCTTGGAATCCCGACTTTCGAGCCCGAGACTAAATAAGATAGAAGAGGAGAATACTGGTTAGACGAGACTAGTTCTACGATTGAAAATGCGATTATAACGCTTTAATTGCGGCCCAATTTCTTGTTTGTTTAGAACCGGACTCGAGTATACCAAGCGTAGCGCTGTCCCGAACTATTCACAGAAAACAATGCGCTGCCCCTCCAAAAAAGTAAATCAAAAAATCCCAACCCAGCCATAACGCCCTCCCAGAAGTACAGCTATAAGAAAGAAAGAAAAAAAAATGTCTTCCAGATCATCAATGCGCCGGGTGCCGATCCCATCTAGCACGTCGTCAATCGTGTCCAATGGCGCAGTGCTCGTTCATCAATCACTCTCCTCCTTGGGTCGCCGTCCACCTCGCTTCCGACGACCCTCATTTTGATCACTGCCATCATCTTCATGTTTCCGGCCGGCAGGAGCATCGGGAACCTTGGCGATAATATCGGCCAAGAAATCGAGTACTTCGTCCTTGGCGACCGCGTGTTTGAGATGGGTGGCGGTGACGCGCTTCGAGTTGCGCTCCTTGGCTTCTTGGGCAGCTTTGGTGACGAGGGAGATCATGAAGAGCTCTAGTGCTTTGGCTGTAGAGAGAAGATTAAATCATGTCAGTCCCCTATCGCTGGTGATTGTTGATCAAAGGATGAAAGTACGCGACGAAAGAGAAAGAGTCTTTGTTACTTACAGACAGCAATGGGAGTGACTTGGGCCACCTTGCCAACATCCTCATCGGCTTGCATGATGCGCTTGATACGCGCGACGGGGAACTTGGTCTTCACCTCGATGCCAGCCCCGGGGCGAGTTTGGAGAGGCTCCTCTTGCAACGGCGCGACGGCGGGCATTATTTCGGGAGCAGCGGGGACGGGCGCGTCCGCGGACTGCAAACGCGATGAGCGACGGGCCATCTCGTCGAAGTCGTGGAAAGGAGGCACGTACTGTTGGGGAACGCGACTCGAAGTGGGGCGTTGATAAGAAGAAGAGAAGAAGGGGGAGGCGTCGTAGGAGGCGCGCTGGTGGACGGGACTCTGCGGCGCGTAGGAGGGAGTGGGGTTAAAAGTGAAGTTGGAGTTGAGGTTGGAGATGGCGTCGGAGTGAGAGGGAGAGGAGAAGTCGGGCGATCGTGGACGATAATTCTCTTCGGTCATGCTGTGGGGGGGGCCTAGTCTCTTGAAATAGAAAGGGCAGAAAAAAAGAAGAAGAGGAAGAGTGGGGTTGAATCAAAACATCAGGACGGGACTGATATATAGGTAGTGATTCAAATAATAATGATCTCAAAGAAGAGATTCATTCGAGTTTGGATACAGATGGCCCAAGCTCCTCTGCATAGAAACAGGACTACTAGTAGGTAGACTCTGGTGTCCCTTATGCAGTACTGTATGTAGTATTGTGGTAGTACGTAGCCGTGTCGACTCTGATCCCATCCTTACGGGGCGGTCGCGTCCTTTTTAAATTCCGCTCGGGTGGAGCTGCTGATCTTTTTTTTCTTTTCCCTTTTTTCCCTTCTTACTTAAACCATCCCATCTCATCTCATCTTGACTTTCTGACTCCTGCAGGTTTTCCCCTTTTATACTTTTCCTACTTTATTTCTACCACCACGCTTATATTCTTCTTCTTTTGATCCTTCTTCTTATTCTCCTCTATGGCAGCCTAGACTCTGCTTATGTACATATTCGCAGGAATATCAATAATCCAATATTGATCTGCCTAATGTCTCTTTTTGCCCCCATTTTTCTCTGATGCTTTTTTCCGTGGCTTTTGATTTGATCTTTGTTGTTTGGGAATGCCCCGCCGATGACGATAAAAGGCTGTCCGGAGGCGGACAGAAGACACCACAACGATGGTATCGCTGCTCCCTGGTGATGGACCCAAAAATTACTTGATCTAATCTGACGGCGGGCATAATATCAACAAGATTTCCAGCTCAGTCGTATATTTTAGCCATAATTAAATCATTTTAATCTCACTCATCTCAAATCATTACTTTTAATATTTTTTCATCTTAAAGAAACATGTTTGTAAAGTATGAAACCCGTGTCTTGCGTGTCTCGTACTGAAGTACTTCGGCGAAACGTTTGCCCGGCCAAATTCAAGAGCCCAAGCAGTGATACTCAAACTTCTTCCTCTTCTCACGCCAACTTCCTCTGCGACGGTTCCATACTCCGAGTCTCTCTCGATCCAGCCATGGCGGCGGAGGATCCGCCGGCAGGTCTTATGGACATCGCCAGGTACGCTCATCTTCATCCTCGGTCTTCAAGGCTGCTCGTGCTAATCCTCCACCGCATCTAGCACTCTGTCCCAGGATGAAATTCCATTCAAGCTGCGATGCGCCATCTGCAACAAGTTGGCGGTGAATGCCTTTCGCCTTCCTTGCTGTGACCAGTCAATCTGCGAGTCCTGTGAGTTGCGAGGCCAAGGCAATGCTTTTTTTGCTTCAAAATTCCAGCTGACATGATTTTTCTGCGCTACTCTAGGCCAAACATCTCTCCCCGATACCTGCTCCGTATGCGCGCATACTCCGCTCTCGCCAGATCTGTGCAAGCCCAACAAGGCACTTCGAACTACGCTCAAGGCCTTTTTGCGCACGGAGGAGAAGAAACGGGAGAAGGAACGACAGTCAGCGGCACCTGTCACTCCCGTGATCACCACCCCCGCGGAGAAAGATGTGACTCCTACGGAGCCAGTTCCCGAGCAGAAGCAACCCGTCGAGGCTTCGATTGAGATTCCCGAGACTGCTGCGCCCGTGGAGTCGAAAGATGTGGAGGCTACAAACGAAGCTCCGGTTGTCGATGCGGTAGTCGACACGGATGCGCCCGAGCCACCTGCGTTGGCGACTGAGGTATGGCGCTCCATCAGCATGGGAGTACTTGTTCAATGTTCTAACCTTCTCAGTCTGAAACAAATGGCCACGCCGAGCCAGAAGGTGACCAGGCTCCCGATGCCAGCACTGCCCCCGCTACCGACGCAGATGCCCAGCCCACTACCAACGGTGACGAGCCGGCTGGAGATGAATCGGCCTCGAAGGATCCGTCCGAACAGTCTGATGCCAATATGATGAACGCGAACCCCGCG
Source organism: Penicillium subrubescens (assembly GCF_028828155.1). Classification (NCBI taxonomy): domain Eukaryota; kingdom Fungi; phylum Ascomycota; class Eurotiomycetes; order Eurotiales; family Aspergillaceae; genus Penicillium; species Penicillium subrubescens. The sequence continues at coordinate 189,168 of NW_026643160.1, read as the reverse complement.
GGCTTCCCCGGTATAGGAGGTTGGAATGGAAATATCAACTTCAACGGGATGAACCCTTACATGGCAAATTCCATGTTCAATTTCCCCAACGGCATGGGTATGTTATATGATCCTTCGTAGTGCTGCTTTTCCTTGAACTTCCGATTTGCTCACCCTTCTACCATTTCTAGGAATGCCCATGGCGATGGACCAAATGGCCGCAAATCAGGGGATGTACGGAATGAACATGACTGGTATGGGCATGAACATGGGAATGAACTTCAACGGGCAGGGCATGTATGGATCTTCAGGATGGGATGGCTCTCAGCAAAACATGTGGCAAGCCGGCCAAGATAAATTCAATCCCAATGCTTTCGCAAATGGCACAGGCCCTCCCTATGGAGGAGGAGCATTTGGCGGATCTAATATGTCTTACCCTTCTAACACGGACTATCAGGCTGGTTACTATGGGCCCGGATACGGCCGTGGAGGTGGGTATCGAGGTCGTGGTCGTGGCTATTATCACGGTGGTCCCGGTCGAGGTGGATATGGAGGCTCTGGACAGGGTCATTTCTCTCCTACTGGTAACTCTGGTCTTCCTAACGGTCAGCCGGCCCCCGGTGGCGGCCTAGCCGGAACTGATGGTACTGCTGGCAACAGTCAAGATCCCTCTCGGATGAATGAGAATGCTGGTACAGACCCCGTATCGAATGGAAATGCACAAACCGCAGATGGCACTGCAGAGGCAGATAATGAGGGCCAGCAATTACAAGGAATCCCCACTATTGACAGCCTGGATCAAGCCTCTGGTTCGATGGAGCCAAACGGGTATCAAAACCATATGGGCCCAGGATATGGCCGTGGCGGGTACATGCGAGGCCCTATGCCCGGAGGTCGTGGGGGTGGTTACTGGGGCGGAATGCCTAATTCGTATCTACCTCAGATGCCGCCCCAAAATCCTGGCGTGGAGGGCGCGCCTGCTGCACCACGCGCAATGCGACAAGGTCTCCCAAATACGAGTGTACTACGGCAACGAGGATTCCATGCTCATGGAAAAGCATCGGTTAGCAGTAATACACCGACACACTCTCAAAGGTAAGCCGAGACTTCACTGTTCACCAAGAGATGAATCCAGTACTAACTCGTTGCAGGGGAAACTCTGAAATTCCCCAGGATGCCATGCGCACTCGATCTCCCTCGAAAGCTCCTTCTCAAGCGCAGGGGCCAGGATCGCGATCCCGTTCGCCATCTCAGGGTCGAGCTTCTCGAGCTCGTTCACCCGATGAGAATCGGGTCAACCAGAGAGAGACAGACTCACAACGACCAGATACTATGCGGCAGCCCCAATTCGCTAACCGCCGCTCGCGCTCCCCGTCAAGGATGTCATCTCGACGATCATCACGACGCAGGGATCGTGACGAGGATCGAGAGCGAAAGAGTGGACAGCGTTCACATCGATCTCGCCGTCAGCATAGTCGAGGCGGCAGCCGCAGTCGCAGTCTCACGAGGAATGGAGACCCCCGCCATCCCGATCGTTTGAAGCAAGTTGCCGAAGAGAAGGAACCGAATGGTCACAGCAAGATATCATCCGATACTGGTGATCGTGGTGATCTCGCCAGCCGTATCAGTAACGGTCATCGATCTGGGAGGGATGGACACAGTCGGCGTGAAGAAGATCGAGAGCGAGACCGCGATCGCGATCGCGATCGTGACCGCGCTCGAGATAGCCGTCATCGTGATAAAGATCGGGAGCAGAATCTACGGGATCGCGACCGGGACTCGGAGCGAGATCGCCGTCAAAACCGGGACCGTGAGCGAGAGCGAGATCGCGAACGTGGTCGCGGAGGGGAACGGGAACGGGAACGGGAACGCGATCGTGGTCGTGACCGTGGTGCTGATCGTGAGAGGGAGCGCAAGCGTCGTCGCGACCGATCTGAATCGCCTAACGCCAACGCCAACGATCGCCCCTCCCAGCCTCAAGCTCGTCGCGTAAAAACCAACGGTGAAGAGCCGAAACGCGACCAACCACGAGCTCAAGCAGCGAAATCAGAATCTGAAAAAGATCCCTACACTCTCGAACGAGAAGCCCGCAACCGCGAGCGCCTCCTGCGTGAACAACAGAATCGAGGCAGCGTCAAATCGAGCAACTCCAAATCCAGCCACCGTCGCGACAGTCGTCAGGAACGCCTCGTTGGTGGCCGGCGCATCAATTACAAGTACGAAGATGAGCTCTAGATTGAGATCCTGTGAGATTAGGCCAATCAGGTCAGGTAACTTCAGACCAGACCAGACTAGGCTCGGCGAGATCTGAATACGACAGATATATCACGGCATATCTTGATGACGATAACAAAAGTTTCCATGGCACGGGAATGGCGTCAGGCATCGTCTCTGTTTGTTTTACTTTTGCTGCTTCTCTCTTCGTCCTTTTCTGGGGGTTTTTTCCCTCCCCTTTTTACTTACTACTTCTTGCATGTTTTTATTCTTCTTTCGCTGTTCACCCAGTGGATCTGGGTGGATGGGCATTGCATCTGGTTCTGGTTGCCTAGGTAGATATGGGATATGAAATGGGCGAGAGGCAAAAGTGCCCTCGGTAGATAGTTTACCCTGAGAAATGAAATCAAAGGGTATCTCACTTCATTTCTGTGTGCTGTTTGTCTATTTACAGTTGTACAACCTAAGCCTGAACACCTCACGATACATTATACACTTTACCCCAACACCACCTGCGTGGTACTGCCCCAGAGTACTGTACTCCAGGCTTAAACCTTGGTAGCATGCTTGGTGACATCGAAGCTATACGAAGGCACCATATCGTGAGCAACGGGGTAATAATCAGCACCCTTGAGCTGCATATCACGAGCATAGTACTCAAAGTGCAGCGCATTATAGCTAATGTCAAGAGTGACAAAGCCATTAGCAGCCTGCTGAGCATTAGCACCAAGCCACTTGGTAAACGGACCCATAGGAACACCGTAGTTGCAATCACCAGCCTCGGCATAGCCCGCTCCACCGGTGAGAACAAAGTTGGTCCCGTTGAACTGGTAGTGGGCCATGCAGTGGTCGTGACCGTTAATAACAACACCGTTGTTCTCGCGGACAATGTCCATCAAAGGCGCGAGCTCGGTGTAGTTGGTCGACGAGGAGATGAAACCGTGGTGGATCTGGAGGATCTTCCAGGTAGCATTGGACTCGGCGAAGGCCTTGCGCAGGAACTCGACTTGGGTCTGGGTGGTCTTGTGGCATTCGATGACGTAGTCGGTGTTGTACACCGAGGTGCTCTGTTGGTACTTGTTGATGAAGCAGTCCGAGTCGACGACGGCGAAGGTCGCGGTCCAGTTGGATCCCTTCAGATCGTAGGTGTAGTAGGGCAGGTTGTCGTTGCCAAAGTACCACCGGTCCTCCATCAGAGGGGCGATACGGGTCTGGAAGTCGACACCGGCTTTGCCGGCCACGACGTCGTGGTTGCCCAGGGCTTGGTACCAGGGCTTGCCGTCGAAGGCTTTGCCGACGTACATGTTGGCCCAGCCTTCGTAGAAGCGCTGGATGCCCTCGGAGGTGAAGTCGACACCGCTGTCGTAGAAGTTGTCGCCGACGGACATGAAGGCGGAGCAGTTCTTCTTGAGGCAGACCTTTTCGATGTACTTGGCGGTGCGAGCTGTCCAGGCTGTTAGCATCGATGTCTTTGCTTTTGACTCCCGCATCGTCCGATCTCTCCCCAGTGTATAACTTACTCTCCTCGATGGTGGCATTGGCGATATCAGCGCGGTCACCAGGGTCACAGTCATTCTGGAGATCGCGAGGGATGGTCACACCATCAGCCTGGAGCTTAGGCAAGGCAGTGTTGCAAAAGTCCAGAGGCAGAGGCTGCCAGCCAGTCCAGCCGTAGTCTACGATAAGTAAACACAAGTCAGACTTTTTGTTGTTTGTGTTTATAGCAGTGGATATCGCCAAGAATATGATCAACATACCTCCCAAAAGACCAACAGTAAGTTTCTCGGCCCCAGTAGGCGCGACAATTGAGTTCGGGGCGGCAGAAGCACCCAGAGCCAGGCCCAGGGTGAGGGCGATACGAGACATGGCAGGCATGTTGGCGAAAAACGAAGGTAGAAAAAGAGTGAACACTTCTCAACCAGCTTTCCGTCTGTGTTGATCAATAAACTCCATGACCCGTATATATACAGTACGGGATTAGGACAACTTCCGAGAAGTGGAATGTCGCCGCCAGGCTGTGACAGGTCTCGCGAAACAGAGCCATTCCTGTGTTGTGCTTTGCTTCCGTTAAATCCGGGTTATTGTCCAGGCAGACGAATACGATAAAAGCTTATTTCACCTTCTAGAAAAGCTTAGCTCTTCTCTTGCAGCTAATGAGATGTCGTGCCGAGCCCTTGTGGTCAAGAAAGCTCCGCCGTTGCCGCCAATGTTGTGGTGTGCGCTCGGACGATGTAATCTCCACGAGTCCTACTCCACCAGACCCCTAAGGACCCCAGCTGCGGGCCGAATACCAATGAAAGTGTGTGTTGCATCCCACGTGGGGGATTTGTTGGGTGAGTATAAGTCTCCTCGTTGAATGCCTTGGCCTATGACACGACTGGAAGGTGAGTTCCGATGATTCGGGCAAATGCAAGAATGTAACAAGGAAAGAGAAGCGGTACAGAAACGACAAGTCACAACGAGAATATAGGGACCTGTGAAATCGACGCCGACAATGACAGCCTCTGCCGCCAGAAACGGCCGCCTTTCCACCCGTAACTTTGGACGGCGAGCCGTTGCTTGACCGCCCGCTCTATTGTACTGCCCCCTATTCTGCACCCAACTAGCACTGTTAGTCATTACCCTCTTGTCCTGCTGTTGACGCTTAACTTCAACGATTGTTCCCCCTGTTTCCACTGGCGACTAAGCGACGCCAAAAATGGCTCCCCTGCGCATCCCAACCCAGGGTCCCCTCCTTCTTAGCCAGCCTATAAGCGCCTATAAGATGCCCCGTCCGCCCTCTCTTCCGGGGTCTTTCAATACCCTCCTCCCCTTATCCCGACCCCGCCGCCTCGATTGCTCTCGATACACTGGTTCTAAGGTTATTTATTAACAGAGATGAAATTTGACCACCTTTTACGACGCGATTCAACAGCACAACCGCCTTTGGGTTCATACGGGACTGTGAGCTATTAGTATTAGAGCTCCGGTTCGGACAAGGCGCCCCATAGAGCCCCCGACTCGTATAGTATCAAGAACTAAACCACCGGTCTGAGAAATTCGGGGAGTGGGGTTGTCTATTACGTATCCACAGTCATAATTTGCCAGTGGTATATATACAAGCCGGTCCCCTAGTCATGTATCGAAGTCACAAGACCAGCATTCCGATATGATATCCCCATACTCGTGCATTAAAGACCTCAAAACCAGTCCGAGTGTTTGAGATCCTCCAATGGTAACGTCAAGCGACATTAGCCCCTTCATAAGACAGTCGATTTGTCTACGCCACGAACCATCTGATGAAAAATCCGGATCTCCATCCGTTCTCCCAAGACCAGGCGACAAGGAAAACCGGAGATTGATAGTATGCACCACAGCCTTCCCCAGAGCCGTCGTTATAACGCTGGGGGTGAGATGATAGGCGGTGATTGGAGCTTCAGGGGCAAGCCCATGTTGAAGATTAAACGCCTCTTCGATGGGTAATGCAAGGACGCTTTCGATTATTTGGGCAACGGAGGAAACCGCTTCCCGTTCGTGTATTCGGACGCTTTGGCCGATTTCCTGCGACAGATTGTGGCTCACTAGGTCTACAAAGGGTTTCAGTGCCTCTGCGAGAACAAGTATTCCAGCATTCCAAGGCAAAACAAGAGTAACTGGGGCCACGCATCAGCAAGATATAAAAGGATAGCAGAAGAGGGATCTTACCACAAGATACCCTTGATGCCAAAGAAAGATCCCAGAAAATATCTCTACAGCGCTCGATGAAGGGTCGGAGAGTCTCATCTATTTTCCCAACGACGGCCACCACGGAATTGATTGATTTCAGTAATTCGGGATTAAGGTGCTGGGGATTATCGTGCAGCAGTCGGAGGTCATTCTTCACATCCGCGATCTTTCTCCAGATATAGAAAGCCTTTGATGCTACACGTCGACATATATCAGGGATGGTTCGGTCGCACCCTCTCGTAGTACACAAGAAAAATGCTGGAGGCACTGGAACTCCAGGGGTAAAACCTGGCAGATATTAATTTTGCATTCTAGCCTATTTTCAATGGCTATAATTCGAACCTACTAATTTCGTTGGAAAGGGGATCTGGGAGTTGACATTGATGAGTTGACGTCAGAGCGGCTCCAGTATCACGAATAAACCCGGACCATCGCACAATGGCCAGGCTGGCTTCCGCAAGAGCACCGTAGTGAGATGATGGCCCTAGGGTAGCGCAGTAGTTTTGGACGAGTTCATCTAGTTCGCGCAGCTTCTGCAGCCCCAGGCTGAGAAATTCATGCTCTATGTCAGCCTTGTTTGAATCATCGAGAGCGCTCATTGGGATAGCCACTCCATCGAAAATTAATGTTGCAAACATAGCCCGAAAGGACCGAACCGACTTCGCTTCCTGGATGGCCAGACGAGCTTGGTACCAGGCGTCAGTATAAAGATCGCATAGAGAACTGCGAGCTGATTGCTTCCCACGAAATCTGGCGATAGAAATTTCATTAGTAGAGGTCCAGTACTCTCCTTCAGACCCAACACTAGGTAGCCACTGTAAAGCAAATACTCGGAGCGCTGCATTGAGCGCTGCGTCAGACTTTCTTTTTGAAGAAAGACTTATTCTATTCCCATAAAGATCTCCAAAATGGTCCAAGAATTTTGCACATCCCACAATTGTCATCCTGTAAGCTTCGTCGTGGGTATGATCGCGAGAACTCGGTGACCCGCTGTCCTGTAATTGACCCGATGAATTGAGAGAATCCGCAAGAGAGTCTATTGCTTGTTGAGATGAGGTGAATGACTCCATATCTGGTCCCAGAAGCATCGTTAACCGGGCAGGTGTCGGTTTGTCAGAGCTTCCAGGCCTGCTGTTTTCTATCTTGTAACGAATTCGCGTTGCATATAAATTAATGTCGCAATCCAGGAACCTCGTCGCGGAACCCGTAAAGATCGCATCATATATAGTGATCAGCCGCTCATTGAGTATTCTGGAGTCTAATTTCGAGTTCAATAGGTGTATGGGGCTGCGGGATGAGCTCCCAGGTACGAATTTCGTCCCATATGAAACGTGATTCGCTGGCTGTGACTGATTTGGTAGAAGAAAACGGCTTCGGTCATTTTGTGAGTCAGATTGTGCCTCGGAGGCAAGCAGCGTTGGGTTAGCCGTGGCGGGTAGCTGTAAATCGTTCGCAAAGTAATTGTCGATGTCAAAATTGAGCCATGCGGCAAAATCATCATCACAGGTGTTGGAAGGCCTGAACGCGCTTTTTGGGGTTCTCCCAAGGGTTTGTGATGAGTTTTCGGGTAGTAAGTGACCATCAGATTCATATGCCGAGACTTGATTCGATTTCAATTTACTCCGTCGCTGTCGATTTCTTGGTCGTGAGCTCAATCGAGATGTAGCAAAATTAAATGTGCATGTATGCCCCAGGCGTGCGCAATGCGCACAAGAGATATTCGGGTCAATTGATACATCAGAAGGGAAAAAGCAGCGGCGTTTAGAGCGTCTGCAGGGATCGCAGCTCGAAAATTGACGGCGCTGCGGCTCCGACGGGGATGCGAACTCCCCGGGACTGGACATGTTGAGCATCGCGAAATTAGCTCAGGACAGAGCCCAACGCGTAGTGCAATATTTCTATGAAAGTGCGGATGGGACTATGGTCAGCTTCTGCATTGAAAGCCGGACGCGACCGAATGGCAAGTAGTTTTTTGTTCTGGAATATCTGTGCCCTCCATGATATTGCGGCCCACCCACCGCTTCCGCTTATGGGTGCGCCCTAAATCCCCGTCACCCCTAAATCCCCGTCACATTTTTACCATTCGATTTCAACTCCCTTTCCCAACCACCCAATATGCCTAAATACTCCAATTTTGACGAGGATCGCCTGCAGAAGGCCTGTAAAGCCGTTCTACACCAAAAAAAGCCGAATATCGCTAAAACTGCGCGTGAATTTAGCGTGTCTCGAACTACCCTTGCCGATCGCGTCAAGAAGGCCCGATCGCCCTTTTCTACCACTGAATCGCGCAAGAATGCGCTTACATCACATCAGGAGAAGGCTTTGACTGCTTGGATAGTCAAAATGTGCGATTGGAACCTACCGCCTACTGCAAAGCTTATAGAAGCGTGGGCAAATCAGGCCCTTACGCGCGCTGATGCGGGTCGGCAGCCGGTTGGCAAGAATTGGGCATACTACTTTATATCACGCCTTCCAAAGCACCTATCCCTCGCTCCAGTGAAGCAGAATCTAAAGGAATCAAAGCGCATTCAAGCCGAAGATGCAGGGGCTCTCTCTTTCTGGTATGATCAGCTTGCAACCCTGCTAAAGGATATCCCTGCAAGGCTAGTCTATAACTTCGATGAGTGTGGTTTCCAACCTGGCCAGGGCCAGTCTCGTAAGGTTATTAATGGTAGATTGCACTGCCCTGACCTTGCTGAAGCTGAGCGAGGCGAAACTATCACTGCACTCGAATGTATTGCTGCTGACGGCTGGCAAATGGATCCGCTATTTATCTTTAAAAGCGGCGGGGTCTTTATGGAGAGCTGGTTCCATAATAGTGAGGATTTACCTCTAAACACACTTACTGCTACCTCACCGAATGGCTGGATTTCTGATGAAATTGCTTCTGAATGGCTATATCATTTTATTTCAGCTACTGCTACACCCGACCGTCTAAAAAAGGGTGAAAAGCGCTTCCTACTCTTTGATGGCCACGGAGCACATCTTACCCTCGAATTCCTTGAGATATGCGAGTTAGCTGATATTATACCATTCGGCTTTATACCTCATTCAACACATCTCTGTCAGCCACTTGATGGTAAGCCATTTTTGAGCTATAAGCAGCAATTTCGGCTTATGAATAATGAGCTATCTTTCTGGGGTGGTCAGCCATGTGGTAAACCGGATTTTCTACGGGTAATTGGGCCTGTACGAGCGAAGGCATTTAACCAACGAATTATTCGGCAATCCTTCAAAGATCGTGGTATTTGGCCAGTCAACGGCCAAAATATAGTAGATAAACTAGCTAGCCAGCTAGAATTTACTCCTCTTCACGCACCTGATCTTCGCGCTCATGGAGAACCCCGAACTCCATCACCGGAGCCTACAAATTTACTATCATCAAGCGTGGAGAATACCCCTCCGAAGTCAATTGAAGCGCTAGAGAAGAATCAGAAGAAGATATCAAAGAAGGTGGCTACCTTTGACCCGAAGGTTCAGCGAGATATTGCAATGCTTCACAATCACCACAGGATAATCTACGAGCGGCTTATGATGGCGGAAGCGACTGTTTCGCGAATTAGGGCCGCTCAGGAGCCCTTGAGGCGCCCAATTACCAAGCGCCAGGTTAAACCGCTTAGCCAAACTGGTATACTAAGCGTTCGCGATGCGAATCGGTCAATCAAGACTAGAAAGGAGAAAGAGGCTGCTGCGGAGGAGAGGAAGCTTGCGAAGCAGTATAAGCAGGCTACTGGTTTGGATATGCCAAAGAGGCCCCAGGAGGATATTGATAGGTCTACCGAATCGGCTAGAGTAGCCCTGGAGCGAGGAGATCTTTTTTATTTAGGCTAGTTATCTAATTTGATGGTTTTTTTAGACGCATGGTAAAAATGTGACGGGGATTTAGGGGTGACGGGGATTTAGGGCGCACCCATAAGCGGAAGCGGTGGGTGGGCCGCAATATCATGGAGGGCACAGATACCTAATAGTGGCTCGGGGCGGATTTGCTCCGCAGACAACATGAATTTTCCAAGACAGGCAGCTGGAATGTCCAACGCAGCTGTTAAGAGCTCAATTGCCCTTATTTGGATGCGCAGATTAGCGAGGGTCGAAGTTCAAGGAGCTGATGTGAAACCGGCTGTTCTCGTTGACCCAACGGTGACTACAGGTCATCGTACGTAACTAAAGGTTCAGCATAGCGACCTCCCACTTGATTACTAAGGTTACTTGCGTTGTTCAGCGTGCGCAGCTCCGCTATTTCCTATTTAAGTTTAGCTTCTATTTCACTTCAGGTTTGAAATCACTTGGTATCTGTGCCTTTTTACCCACCCACACAGTCCCGTTGCGCTTCGACAGCCTTATTTGGGCCAGATTCTCCAAGGCAATCAAGCAGATGGAACCTTGGAATTGAATGACGAAAACTAAAATGAAATTTTGATTATATCCTCACGAAAGATGTATTTGATAATTCTGGCCGTTGGAAATATCCTCTACGGGGTTTCCGTAGGACTCTAATCAAAGGGGCATTCTTGTTCAATTCAATGAACCTCCCAATGGTCAACATCATTAGAGTACCCGAGTCGGGTTCGAGGGATTGAAGACGGCAGTTATTCGCGCATTTGGATTCTGATCGGCTAATATCGGGATATCCCTGGCATAGAACAGAAGAGCAATACTTTATCTGCCAAATCTTGGATCTTATGTTTAGACCAAAGCCCTATGTATGTCAAGACAGAGCTGAATAGTGCATAGACTAGTATGAATGGGAAGACGGATAACTACCAGAATCATCAGAAAACAGTGATTGATTGAAGAAGAGAAATCTAAGTGTATAGAAAGGAAAGGGTCCGGGTTGAGCCGTCCCCGTGCGGTGTAACTGAGTATTCAGAGTATCATACCGAAGTCGAGGTGTTACCCACTTTTACATACAAATACGCAGGCAATTTGGTATTCCACATCACAACTCTCTTGTCACTGAAATATACGTCTCCACTTTTCCACGACAAGAAGCTAAACGTTCTCCCCTGCCGCCCTGCGAACACAACGAACGACATAGTTTGGGTTGCTTAAGAAAGGCGAATGGCCTTCGTCACATCGCTCAACATGCAATGCACCATTTCCCTGTGCCACCATTCTTTCTTGTATGCAGGCTGCCAAAGCCTGGTCATTTCGACACACAATGTACGTGCTTGGAATCTCAAGATACGCTGTGTACGTAACTGGCACAGATAATGGAGCCGCCGGAAATGACCCTAAAAGAGAAACTGCATTTTCTGCATCTTCAGGATCGCAGCCATTGTACAGAGCCATGCCACAGACATCTTTGTCAAGCACCATGGATCCATCCTAAGAAATTATATTAGGGACCGGGGACACTCTAATATAATATGGTCCTTGGAAGCAAACACACATCGAAGGAAGAAAGGTAATCTTACCGGCTTAAAATGAATTCCGCCGTATTTTTCCTGCATCTCTTTCCGCTGCTTGTCCAGCTCCTCCTCTTCGGGGGTGGTGGGTATCATCTGGCCTGCATAGCTTTGGCCTTTCGGCAAAGCCATTGCACACATATAGACGAGCCGGGAGACTGAGCCTTTCAGCCCTTTCGCCTCTCGACTTTCTTTTCCGAGTCCTTTAACTGCTTCGGACATAGCAATACCACCAAATGAGTGAGCAAGGGTAATGACATCTTTGCCAGCATCTAGATACTTCAAGATGACGCGACGGACTTCTTCTGCATCTTTCTCCCAGGTAGCATGAGGTGGATGTGAGTCGATGGAAGGAAGTTCGACTCCTTCTGCTTCGTAGCCCAGGTTTTTGAGACCATTAATGACATATTGATAGTGCTGTGGCCTGTGCCACGCGCCTGGCACAATAACGACAGCTGGTTTATCCATTGCCAACATATTGCGAAATGGGAGCTGGGCAAAGAGCAAGAGTTTCAAATGAATTCCGCAGTCCCAGGGAGATGCAAGAATTTATATACTGCAACTTTCTTCCTCGCCAGGAGCATCGGTTCCGCCTTTTTTTATCTTTGCTGCCGAAAGTAGGAGAAGGACCCATAAAAGTTACTTTTCCACAGCCACCATTGGTTATCAGTCGCGACTAGACCTCGACAGGAGTCGCGACTCTCCAGGTCCGGTCCGGTTCCAGAACCGCCAAGACCCGGTTCAGGTTCTGGGTTTTTAGAACCGCGATTCTACACTTGGGCTCTTGGAACCGACCCTGCAGGTTCTTGAAGACCCTGCAGGTTCCTCAAACACTGCAAACTAGGGAAGCCCCGTGACCTGCATATTTTATGCAGTTTTGGTCCGTATTTTCAAGTATTCGTCTTACATCTCTACACGGAAAGAAGAAATAGAATTGAAGCAGATTAGGCAGATTTTAACGCAATATAATAGCATGTAATTGGGGTTCTATCTTTTCTATAGCTTTTGATATTCATATAAATCTTCATCTCTTCGTATACGCTTCGGAACCCGCCCAGATGTACGCCTTTAGGTACAGCTATTCTGTGGAAGAGGTATCCCATCTTCTTCGTCTTCACTATTCCCGTCTTGTTGAATAAGCGGCGCCTGGGTACTAGGTAGAGCTGTTGCTGTTGGTTCGATTCTTAGTCTTTTACCAAGGACACTCTCATCGGCTACCTGATTCGGCTCAGATATTGTATCAGTGTAGTCCTCTTCCTCCTCCTCCTCCTCCTCCTCATTATCACTAATCAGATCGAACACCTCCTCCTTCTTTTTCTAAGCCTTATTCTCTTCCTTTCTGGCATGAATCTCTTGTATAGATAGATACTCATCAATAAAGGCCAGCTTCTCCGATTCAATATCAAAGCGAGTGGTACACATCATCATTATAAGATCCTAGATAGTTTTGGGCTTTAGAGATCCTCGGCGGTAGTGACAGATATCACGAGCAGAATTAAATAACCGCTCAACACCAGCACCAGATACAGGAGTAGAAAGGATATCTCTTGCGAGGCTTGCGAGAATAGGAAGTTCATTCTGATTATCCTTCCAGAACACACACGGATTAATCAGACGAGTACCTATCGGCAAGGTTAGTATATAACAAGTACGAGAGAGAACGTCCACTTACTACTACCCAGGTAACGCCTAAGCTTATCATTAACGCTCGTCTGAGACTGGCTAGATTAGGCAGTTGATACCATCAACTCTAGGTTAGAGACCTGTGCTGCGGAGGGTACACTACCACGCATAGGTTAGGACTGCAAATAACGCTTCTCATATAGGATAAGGTACTTCTCGAGACTCTTACGGTATCGAGGAGCCTACTCTAGCTCCCACTCTGGCTTCTGAAAGAATTCAATCTTATTCTGAGGTGCCATAATAGTAGCAATCGGATAGAGATCATCGCCAATATCGTCTGTCGCCATATAGTACTGCGAAAGCTTTTTCCTTGCAAATTTAAGTGCTCTAAGCATCACAGTCTTCCACTTAGCCTGCTTTCGCACTAGCTATCCCTTTGACTTCTCTAGGTAAGCAAAGAGGGCATTATAGATACCAAAGACGGTGTAGATAGTGATATCCCTGCTCTTTGAGACCTCATTGGTAAAGCTGAAGAACGGTTAGGTGATTAAAAGAAGATAGTCGACTTAACGCCATTCCTCTTCGTTTAGTTGAAGATCTACCTAGTTATATACCCGGCAGAACTCATTAAACGTTGACTGTAGCCGTTTCGCTCGCCGGAGCATCAGAAAGGTTAAATTCCAGCGGGTTTTAACATCTTGCATCGGCACAAGCTTTAGCTCTTTAGTCTGGAGCTCTAAGAAATACTCTCGGCGCTAGGGACTCTTGTTGATGTGGACAGCAAGCTTTCGGATCTAGTGGATAGAAGACTATTAGTAAGGTTAGAAAGATAAGTAAGAGGTAACCGTACCTTATTTAGCGTATAGATGATCTTATAATTCTCTCGGCGAGAGGATACAGTTCCACTAGTAAAATCCATCTCTTCCCGCTCATTCTTCGGATTAGCGTCTATCTAGCCAAGAAGCTCTTTCAGACTAAGCTGAATAACGTGTGCAATACATAGCATACGGATAACAGGTATATTGCTTGGTAGCTCAAGCCCCTAAATAGATCCCTTAAGGCTCTCTACCAGCGTTGAGTTATTAGACGCGTTATCAGTAGTAATAGTTAATACCCTATCCTCAACTCTATGCTTCTGCAATAGTAGGAAGAGAACTGCGCCAAGATTTATACTAGTATACGAACTATAAACAGGTTCAAAGCCAAGCAGTATCTCGCGGTAGTTCCAGTCTTGGTCAATAAAATACCCAGTAACTGCCATAAAGGCCTAGCGGAAAGGTGAGGTCCAACAATCTAATACAATAGAGAGCTTCCTATCCTTAGGTAGCGTTTGAAGGAGACTCTGTTGCCGTTCTTTAACGATTACATATAGCCGACGACGGATAGTAATCGATGTGGGTAATTCGGGCATACTTAGGGCAAGACGGATTATTTTAACTAAAGCGCGAAACTAGGGGTGTTCAACAAGCTAGAACGGTAGTTGTAAGCTTAAGAGGAAGATAAGAATCCTCTCAATCTAGGCATCGTTTGTAAAGGCAGACTTTTGGGGTGCGAGATATATCTAGTGTAAACCTAATATTATTATAAGTCGGACAAGTAGATATATTTGTTAACTTACCCTATTTTGGATAAGTCTTCGAATATCCTTTGACTGTGGTGTCTTTTTCCGACAATTAACACTCCCCTAGTAGTGTTTATTTATAGAAGACGTTCCTCGGTGACTATCTGCGGGGTGTGAAAGGGTATAATCGCATATTTTGCACATAACCCTCGGTTCCCTATCAGAAATAGCAGCAACTTAGTAAAAATGCTTCCAGCATTCTACTGTTCGTGCTCTACGCTTATCCTCGAACAGATTGCGGTTAATACAGCTACCAAACTCGGTTTTCAACCACTATTCGATAAATTCATTGTTCACCATCTCCGTCCACAATACAAAGTTCTTCCTTCTTAGAGATCCAACGCGCTTAAGGATCTCTAGCGGAGATACTAATCGAGGGTGAGAAAAAACAATATCCGTGGTATAATCTGAAGTCTCGCTGTATAACGCATTAGGGGGGAAGGATTGGACGCTATCGGATAGAAGGAAAGGTAGGTTATCTTAAGGTGTATCCTCGAAGATAGATAAGGGATACTAATCGGAGAACTAAGAGAGTTAACTCTGTGACATTATGAATAAGAGAACAGAGGTATAAGGGAGAGTAGATAGACAGAAGAGACTTACAGAAAGCCCTATAACTAGGAAAGGATTTATCAGAAAAGTTAGCATACCGCGGTCGTCGCTAGCTATACGAACGCGTAGATATTTCAATATAGACTAGGTCTACTGCCGCTGCGCGTAATAATTGGCTATTAAAACCTACACCGCCAGGTTCTCTCAGGTTCTTCCCGGGTCGAACTAGGTAGAACCTGGCAGCCCCGGAGAACCTAGCAGCCCCTAGGGTTGTAGCATTTCTACAGAAATCAGCCGACCGAAGACTTCAGCAGATACTACGGCCAAGTAGATTAGCTACTTTGGACGACAAAAATTGTTCATATTAGCAGGCCGATTTAAATTTAAAAAGCTAATGTTACTTCTGAGAGCTATCCTGTTCATTTGAGCATATTTTTAGCTTGTTCAATTGAGATTCTAGGCGTCTATATTATTTAAAGCGGTTCTACAGAGCTACATAAGGCAAAATATATATTTCCACTATCTTACACTACGATCTCTTTAGTATACTATCTCCCCACCCACAAAGACTAAAGTAAGATTGAATCTAAAGGTAAAGCTATATTTCTAGCCGAAATAACTGACATACGAGATCATTTCATATAATTTCATGTACTAGCAAGGTACAGTCGAAGACCAGTTGATGCCGAAACCAGAACAGGTATAAATAACAGTAATAAAAAGGAATGAATCAGCAATTTATCCAGCCAAAATAGGAAATTTCTTGGCAAAATTATGCACTCCAGGTTCCTGCAGGTGCGAACTGGGAAGAGCCTGCAGGGTTGTTGGTCCGGTTCCAGTTCTACAAGTTGGAACCTGGGACCCGGATGGTCCGACTCCAGGTTCTGACCTGAGGAACCGGAACCGGACCATGTCGAGGCCTAGTCGCGACGGAGCCGATGTAGCTCGGCTCCGCTCTACTGGCTCCACTCCTTAGATGAAGAATCAGCAAATGCTACTCATTTTATTCACAGAGTCGTCCCCTACATAAAACCCTTAGTGGTACAAGATTGCTTGAATAATTTGCAAATATACAGGGTCGGGAGAAATCCCAGAAGCGATATATCACATTGACCCCAATTTCACTGTTCTTGATGCATAATTCTTTCGCATAATTTTCAACCCCCCTGCGATGTTGATAGCGATGATCCTGACGACAATGACTAAACAGATGGGAACGATTCTGGTGTTGACATCGTCGCGTAACCACGTCTAACGAAGAGGCTGAGGCGAACTGCTGCAACGAAGATCCTACCCGTTCAGGCTCGACGTGAAAGCCCACATCGCGTGTTCTCCTCGCCAGCTCCAGCAAATGAAATTGCAAGCCCATGTCCCGGCACAAGTTTGCAGGACATGCAAACTATTCCCATTAAAGGCTTTCTGACGCGGCAAACGTTTCTATCAAGGGTCATCTACTCGTGTATCTTTGAGGAAGATAGGCAAACTGCTTGTCTGCATGAGCCAACAAAAGCTCCCGCGTACGAGGAAAGCTTAGAGAAAACAGCTCACACCACGCAGCGCAGCAACAAAAAGCCATCAGCGCATGCAACTCGTTTCCTGCCCGATGAGAATGAACTCTTGATTGAACTGAAGGAAAAGCGAAGTCTCCCGTGGAATCGGATCATGAAGCACTTTCCATGGAGTTTTCTTACGTGTGTTGTAATATTACGTAGTTAGTTAGTTAGCTGGTACTGTAACTTACTAAGCCGATTTTACTGCTCCCTCGTTTTAAATCAGCCGGCTCAATGAATGATCTGCGCTAAGGTCTTAGCGGTGGGGCTGGAAGAGACAATGTGAGTGTGTACTGGTTAAGCCAATTTCGAGAATGACTGTATAATCAAACAGAAGAAAAGATTATAAGGGGCGGGCGGTGAAACTGTGATCGAGCCTTCTTCAAACGGATATTAGCATTTGAATCGCCAAAATAGAAAAGCGGGGGGTTGCGAGTTGATTGGCTACTCAGCGTCCATTTTTCTACCTGGCAAAATAAAGCTCCGTACGGAGTACAGTCCCTATCACCGCAGGAGCCCCTAGGTCTCCGGCCAGAAATATCCCAACCTACTTCACGAACACTACTATAAGGTTCTAAATCCAGTATACATTACTCACAGCGTGATTTGAAGTCCAAAATTGACCCTTTACGCGTTTTAATCTTAATTCTAGAGCAAGCTAGGTCTATCAATTGTAACGCTATTACCGTTAAGACTAAAAAGCGAACAAGCAAAACTCCGTATTTACAGTACCACAAAAAATATATCAATGTGTCACGCCAGCCTTCGTTACGGCTTGTAATATCGCCTTCGAAGTAAGCTAATCGATCTTGTAGGGAAGTATTTTTCGATTTCTTTCCACTTCATTCCCCTTTCTTCCCTTAGCTTAATCACAAGTTCGTCGTCTCTTAACAAAATTCGAGCTAACCTTCTCTGTCGAGGTGATTTTTTGCGTTTATGTTCTTTGAGAGTACTCCTCATAGGAACAGCTAATTCTCTATTCTTCTGATTACCGCTTACCGTCGCTAATAGCTCTTCCTGCGATGAATCGGTCGCTGTTGTTTAGATAACTTGCACCTGAAAGGCAAGACCGCCTATAGAGACATTAAGTTCTCCGTTATATCGCAAAGGGAACTCAAGGGTTATAACAGTCTTTAGCAGCTGTTGGTTCATTTTATATAGTAGTTGCTTAGTTAAGTCCGATAGTATTAAACGGTAGAGGAAAGGGCAAGAGATGAGAACGGTCTACTTATACCGTAAACAACATTAACACGGATAAGCGACGATACTAAGAATAACCTCCCTATTTCTTAGAACTTCAAATTAGACTCTACCTTGCTAGGGTGTCTCTCGCTGTGTTTTTAGCAGTGTCAACGTCGGCGTCGCGTAGCCTTAGGGGTAGTAACCCCTTCCACTCCGTTCCTCCGTTTCAGAGTATCAACTAACTAACCTACTGTATCTAAAAGCTATATTCCTTCCTTAGAGAGAGGTACCCGAGATAGAAGTTAGGTATATTCACCAGGACGATAACTTATCTTTGTCTCCCTTAGAATCGGCCAGCGGAACATTATTATTCCTCAGGCACCTATTTACTAGTCAACCCCAAAATCGTCCGGGGACATCTCTCCCGAAAGACTTCATTGCAAGGTTAGACCATAGTTCCTCTTTATCCAAGTCTATAGTTATCTCAATTGACTTTCCTAAGCTAAGCTATTGAGCCTTCCTAGGTATTTCCCTATAATTTTACACTACAGTTGTAAAGATAAACTCTATAAGTCAGGATAGAGGCCTGTCAATCAGGTAGGAGAAAGGGACCAAGTCAATTGTTCAGAAAGGTCAAAGACTGTTTCTTGAGGATCGTAAAACCTCTTCAACATGGGTCAATTTATATACAGTCTCATTGCTCAAACAGGAAGGAGATGTATCCTTGGTAGGGAAATGGGAGCGGGGTGAAACACGAGGCTTGTGTAACCTCTGTTAAGGGTGTTCCCTGCAGGAGTTCGTACACGTACTGATGACGAAGCCCCAGCGAGCCTCCACAGAAAGCCTGCCGGCTTATCAGGTCCGGGAAGCCTGAGGCACCAACACTTGGGAATAACCTCATGCCAGGGTATATCATAACATGTGCAATCTATTGATGTCAATCGTTGAAGATCGTCGTCACGTGTACGTTCCGTCGCATTCTGTCAAGTTCGATAGCTCTTGGGGGCTTATGCACCCACTTATGTTGACACATAATTTAAGATCAAATATAAGAAAGATTACTAAAAACTCTTCGGGGTATATTGTCTGTACTAGACTGCGGCATGGTTTTGGTTGCGGTCTTAGGTTGAAGACCAAAACCAAAAACCTGCGGTTGCGGTTAGCAAGGTGAAAACCGCAACCAAACCCGCAAATTTGCGGTTAACCAAAACCACAGTGCGGTTAACCAATGGTTAACCGTAAATGCATAATTTTCGAAGATCCTCCCTATTCTAGTAGTCTCGTGATCTTTATGCAGCTATCTAATAATGCATTTCTACACCATGTTTTGGTTCTTACAGGCAGCTTATGTTAATACTATTGATTATCTTTGGAAAGTTTTTGAAATCGAATTGTATTCAAGTCTGACTAGGTATATTAAATGAGTATTAGTGTTAGATTTATCCAGAATGCTAAGTGGGTAGTGGTATATGTGTGGTTATGGATGGATACTTTTGAGACTGCGTAAATATATCCTGACACCTCTGAGGGAGTTGTTCTGTATTCTGAGTAAACTGACATTTGAATATCGATTTCTCCTAATTTACCTCCAATGATAATTCATCCTAGATATAATATAGAGTTCGCTAAAATTTAGTTTTTAATGATTTTTAATTGAATATAACTCTATAGAAAATAGAAGTAAATAATGAGTTTTAATAATAAGTTAAAGTAGCATATAGTTAGTTTGCGGTTAGTTTGCGGTCTTTGCGGTTGCCTTGCGGTTTTTTAGCGGTTATCCATTGGTTAACCAAGAGAAAACCACACCAATGGATAGTAGGATCCAATTAGCTTGCAGGATTAACTAGCAAACTATAATTGCTTTTGATATCTGTTAATTCCCCCGGTCGCAACTCATTCCCTCTCATCCCAAAGTGAACCCCTAGTAAGTTTTCCTTCTCCTCTCTACTAGACCCCTACTGCTAAGGCCTTTCCTTATTATGGCTTATTCCCAAGTATCTAGTTTTACCGATCAGTTTTCTGAGGCTGACTTTCTACAGTCAGACGATCTACCTGCCCTTAGCAATACCTGCCGAACGGCCACTTCGGTTGCGCTATTGGATCCTCGCCAGTATTCTCAACAGCTAGCACTATCCTCGTTAAAACGCGTTGGCCCTCGGTTCCACCAGATCTGGATACTGTACGATACAGATCCTAAGATGGAGCAATCTCGTTTACAATTTACGGAATGGTGGCTACAGACCGAGTTTGGAGTAAAGGAGGATACTAGAGCTTCGATCGGCTGGGATAATAAGAAAAGATCAAATGTTTGGGATGAATTCGACCAAGTTGCAAACGAAAAGACTGGCGAGCTAAGGATTATATGCAAGCGCTGCTATACTACCCTTACTTATCCCCAGTTACGCCGCGGGGGAACAAGCCTAATGAATACGCATCTTAAAAGTACTACTTGCAAGCCTGGGCTGCAAAGACGAGGGATTGATCAGCTACTACTCTAATCGGTTAGTTTGAATATCATCCTAATCATCTACTACTATTTACTAAAACTCTTCTCATTCAGCCCCAGACTCGATCGCTACAGTCATTCTCTGAAGATCTTCTTATCCATCATCTTCTCCAGCTCATCACTATTGCCCGACTCCTATTCCGTATACTTAAGCGTCCTGAGTTCCAACAACTTTGTGATATTATTCAACTAGCTCCTTCTAAGATTAAATTACCCTCTGCTCGGTCTATTCGTCGTCGGCTAGACCTAGAGATTCAACAAGGACAAAGGAGCGTGCTCGATAATTTACTACAGGGAAGCAGACTCTCAATTGCATTAGACTGCTGGATATCACCCTTTTCCTAAGCATTTATGGCAATTACTGGCTATTTCGTTGATAATGACTGGGAGTATCGTGAGGTCCTTCTTGGATTTGAGCCACTACATGGTTCACATACTGGAAGCAATTTAAGTTCCGTCGTTCTCAACATTCTTGAGGAACACCAGATCACTGATCGGATATTGTCAATCACGACAGATAATGCAACGAATAACAATACCATGATCAATAGCATCCAACAAGAGATCAAGGTACAAGGAATTGGTGACACAGGGATCTTTCGGATTCCATGTCTCGCCTATGTGATTCAGCTGAGTCTTAATCAATTACTGGGTAAAATAAAGGCAGTACCTATTAATGATGAGACTGAGATTGAGTGGTCGGATGAGCGTGCATACTCAACATATCCTAAGCGCACAAACAGAGAGATAGTTGATACTCTGAACAAGGTAACTCTTCCTTCATCTCTTTTACAACAAGATCACTAACCTCTCACTCTATGTGTAGATTCGGAACCTTGCTATCTTTATCAATGGAAGCCCACAGCGCCGCGAAGCCTTTTTAGGCCTTCAGACCGAAGAGCCTTATCTACTCCCTATTCAGGATGTCCGTACACGATGGAATTCTACCTTTCTAATGCTCGGCCGTACAAAGCGACTACAGGAGAACTTCAAACGATACTGTCAAACCTATAGATACCCCCAATTCCAACTTGACAAAGAGGAGTGGCGCCAGGTCGACTACCTACTTTGTATCACTTAGCCGTTCTTCAAATTCACTACCGCTCTTTCAAAGTCAAAGGATATCACTATTCATCTCATCTTTAGCATCTACAATAAGCTCTTCAGTCACCTTGAGGCCTCTGAAGAGCAGCTTCGCCGGAAGAAGATTCCCTGGAAGCAAACTATGCTTCAAGCACTTCAAGCAGCAAGGGAAAAGCTCTCAGAGTACTATAAGATGACTGACTATGAGTGCTACGGTGATATTTACGCAATTGCAACAATCCTGGCACCTTCGAAGAAGCTTCGCTTCTTTAAAACTAAGGATTGGCAAGGTGATGTTGACTACGCTAGACGATATCGTGGTCGATTGGAAGAGGAATTCTACCGTTATAAGAGACGGCCTTCAGATAATAATAGCCCGCTATCACCTAGGGCTTTGACTGGTTCACTTAATACTGTGGATGAGATTGAGATACTTTGTGACTCCTAGAATACTCTCCAACCGGAAGAGCCCCAAGGGAACAATGATGACGAGCTTGATCGCTATCTTGCTAAAGGTGAGCCCCTACCTTTCTACAAAGAAACTTCGAGTAATTAAAACTAATAAGCTAGGACTGATATCTCAACATCCTCGTATGTTCTGGAAGGAGCACTAACAAGAGTTTCCAATTCTTGCAGCCCTTGCACGGGACATCCTCTCGATTCCTGCTAGTGGTGCTGGTGTAGAGCGTCTGTTTAATTGCGCGCGTGATATCTGTTATTATCGACGTGGGCAATTAAAACAGGAGACAGTCAAAGCGCTGATGCTTTATATGTGTGCAACAAAATTCGAGGTTGAACAGAAGGAGATTAATTTCACTAAACAGCTTATTTCAGTTGGAGAGTTAGCTCTTCTTGAACAGGAGAGAGGCTCACTACCACCTCTCCCTTCTCTAGATCCTATCAGTGATAGTGAGGAGGCCGAAGATGAAGATATAGTAACTAAGATCCCCTCTCAGCCACTACAGCCTCAGGCTCGGGGTGAAAATACTAGAACTAAAAGGCCTCGGAGTAGAAGCACTCAATCCCAGGAGAATGAAGTCATACCTGAACCGGCTGATCTGGAGAATACACAACGACCTAGTCGAGTACGGAAGAAGACTAGGATGCCAGAAGGATTTGAAATTGGAACCCCATGAGTGTATAAAAAAATCAAAGGAGTGCACTATTATATTAAATGAATTATTTACAAAAGAAAGGTTGATTTTGGTAAGATACTCTATACTGACTAGATACTAGAAAAATACCGAAAAGACTGCATAAAAAATCATCTGACCAAAAGGTCACGAGGCTTAGCCTGTTTGCTATGTTTATCTAACCATTGGTTAACCAAAACCGCATTGCGGTCTTGAGTTGAAGACCGCAACCAAACCGCAAAAATTTGCGGTCTTGATCCGAAGACCAAATCCAAATGGGTTTGGATATGGTTGCGGTTAACCATGGTCTTTGCGGTTAGTGCCGCAGTCTAGTCTGTACGCACTCAGAAAACAAGAAGACTAGCAGAGGACGTAAGACAGGTCAAGAGGAGAGTTTAAATATAACTCGAATTCCACTTTTGCTGTTATAATAATATTACAGTCTCTTTTGTTGACAGCAGAAGCCCGCGAGGTAGATTCCACTAAGAGTAGATAATCTTGACTAGATCCTGCAATCTACGCTATTGCATCTAAGGACGTGAGGACTTACCAGTTTCACACCCTACAATAACGAGTAACAATTTACTAAAAAAGTTATCCGCTACCCTCGCAGATAGTCCTTTCGATATATACCCTTATTTATCAACTGTTATTAGTACGTTCTTAATTCCGTGGATAAATTAGTTTCGTTTCCGGTCTTAGTCTATAGTTAGCTGTATAATGTAGCATCGGCCGAGGTTAGGGGCGTATACAGTATTTTCGCTATTGCCTAAATGCCTAGGCGAGGCTTTCGAGGATTTATCTACTAGGTATAGACGAACCGGAGAGACCAACGATATCGAAGGTATACTAGCACATTGCAGATACGAAGGAGGGTAGCGGGCGCAGAGACCAGCGAGGCGCACTATAGATAGCTTCCTAGCATAGAGGAAATTCATACTCTTAGGCAAGAAGTAGGAAGCTCGACGTAAATCATACAACTGTGGCTACGGGCTGGATTATCCTCCCAGTAGTTCTGCTCCCCGGCGACTGATTCATTCTACTAGGGGAAATATACTGAGCGTCAGATCGAGCGGTAACTCCGGTAAAATGAAAGGGGCAGTGCGTCGGGCTGAAAGCCAAGGCGCAATAGTCGGTGGGGGCCGGAATGGAAGAAAAGGGGCGGCGATGGGTGCAAGATAGAGGAGTTGAAGGGAGGAGAGAGAGGGAACAAGAGGTCGAGAGGGCAGGCTTGTCTTTTATGTTGGAGCAACGGAGGGAGAGGTTACATGACAGTGTATTGGGGCGCTAGGCCGGGAACGGCAAAACTAACTACACCCAGTAAATCCCAGGTCCCAATATTACAGTGACACTAGCCGAACCACGTGCCAAGAGGCACCGAGACCGAATTAGACTGCATAAGTGGGATTTACTAATGAGCCAATCCGATCGACTATATTAGTCGTCATCATTCAAAGTATTTTGAGATTGCTTATTCCCCTGGATATCCCTGGAACTGGTGGTAGAGATATCTGGTTCGACATGCCTCCCTCTCGGAGATCTGATGATTGTCATAGTCGACCTTCGCTTATAGCTAGGCGAGGCTACTCGCACGACAACTTGTGCTTTCCAGGTTGTGAATCACAGGTACATCGAGTAAAGCCTTTTATTAAAGATACATAAAGATTCTATGGTAGGAACCCCTAGTATGGATGTTTTAAGAATCGTTTTATCTGTCACGACTTTGAACGACAGACCATAAAAAAACCTGAGCTATCAAGAAAGTCGATCCAAAAGACGTCTAGGAAGGTCTTTCCAAAAGAGAAAGTTACAAGATTTACATCCGCTCTAGGAAGTAAGACCACTTCTCTAATCTGGGTGTTAAGGATCCAGGTGTACTTTAGGCGGTATCGTGTGCCCCGTCGTGCGCAAGTACAAATTGTCGTACGATTAGCCTAAGCCAAAATCAACTGCCAATTCTGGCTGGTGTGTTGATCTTTAGCTATCTAACAGTTTTGACGAGCCTAATTCATCAAGTTATCCTCCATGTCATTATTGTCTAACAAGTCAAGTGCTAATAATAATAGGGTACCAGACGGGTCTTATCCTGCGAAGGCCAAGAGTTCCAATTGGTTTCCAATCGGCCCTCAACTCTCCCGCTTTCTCCGCAACCGCTCACACAGACACCCCTCTTGCTGATTTTCATCTCCGAGTCACTATGGATCCTTTCTCAATATTCCCACCCGAGGTAATACTGTCCATCCTTGAGTTTTGTACCGACTTTGCCAGCTTAGATGGCTTACTCAGAACGTCCGCCCGAGCCGATCAAGTGTTCGGCAAATACTACAAGACCATCACTGAGCGGGTCATGAAGAATTGCCTGATCCTTTCCCATGGGCTACAGTACGAATTTCGCATGATCATACTGCTCGAATTAGAGAAAACTTCATTTACTCTCTCGAGCCTCCCAGTGGTACTAGATAGCATTAACACACCATCTGATGTGCCGCTTTCTGTCCCTGCTGACCATTCGTTGCGAGCCGTGCGAAAAGCCGTTAGTATAGCGGGAAATATCTGTTACGCTGCTTCGGCTTGTCTTCATGTTATGATGGATCGTCTTATGGCTGCAGAGCCCCGCCGTGTGGTTGGCTCTCCTAGTGCTGTTGAATGGATAGAGGGAAGTTTATCCGAGGTTCAAAGCGAACCCATCCGGATCAGATACCATCCTCCTTCCTGGGCTGAAACATATCGAACACATCGCATTCTATGGGCGCTTGCGATATTCAGTTGCGTTTTGCACGCGGCAAACACGCGATGGGACTGGTCTCTGGAGGACAAAGACTCTTTCATCGAGCGATATACCCGAGTGGGACTGACATGGCGTCCCGAGCAACTCAAAACGATCGCAGAATGCTTGTGCATTCTTAATCCTAGCGAGGCAATAGCCCTAGATCACCGTTTCCCTTTTATGGTGACCATTCCTTCGTTCCTACACTCACCCGCTCGTTTGATCATACCCAACCCCCCTGAAAGGAATCAAGCCGTGGATAAAGATTGGGAAAAGATTTATCGACTCGCCGGAAGACAAAATGGCGCTATAGGCACGTATCGCCAACTTCTACGCGTTCATTGGCCTCCGAGACCTCCTCTGCAATCTGGGGATTTACGAGTCTTTCGACGCCTTGGGATCCCGATATGGGATGACTGGCGACTACATCTAATTGGGTTGATTGACCGGCCAAGTGATAGCAATTGTCTGGACAGTTCTGTCTTTGATTATCTGCCGAAGGAACTCGCGAGCTGGTCTACTGCTTGCGCACTTTTCACATGGTGGGACCTAGCAAAAAAGGGGGACCTTGACGAGAAGATTGTCGCTGCGCATTCATAATGCACTCATTTCAGCTTCACATTTTGCTCAAATCATTATTGATGATGAGGTGACAGAGAGGCATGATCGGCGATTATGGAGCCCAAAGAAGATTCTGAAACTGGGACAGGAGTAGAACTAAACCAGAAAAGTATGGTGGCCATGTGGCTGGCTACCAGGTTTAACGATGTACATACCATCCTTAGTAACGATCAAGTTCTTTTTTCTCTGGTGAACAACGCACGATGTGTATGAGAATAGAATTGGACACTCACCTGTACAACCCGTGGACCTCAGCATAATCTGATAAAGAAATTCTTGTCTAGGAAGCTCCAAATTAGTAATGTCTAGTATCAGGTAGTTCTTTTTAATCGCTCTTCGACATTGCGAACATCTTGGTCGCATCATATCACACTATTCAAAAGTATAAGATACGTGAAATACTCTGCAGGAATGTCGCTAGGGCTCAAGGCCTACCTTACGTCTTTTGGTGCGGCATGGCTAGCAGGCCTTCGACGGGGTAGCAGGGTTTCCTCTTATGGTTGTATGGAAGGATTGAAGATCCGCGTTAGGGGGTTACTTTATAGTTAAGGGATTTCTTCAGAAACTAAAGTGGCAAACAATTCGACATAACATTTAGGAAATAGAAATGTGTATCTTCCCAGCTACCTATTATATCCATACACTTAATGTAGAATTATTCTAATCATTATCCTTATTCCTGAAAAAAGAAAAAAAAAAAAGAAGACCCCCTCGAAACACCGGGCCGCGACTGCGTCAAACACCGACTCCGCCCATAGAGCGAAATATATCAATTACGCGAGGCATTAATACCACTCAGGTCCGAACCCACTCCCCCTGCCGGAGGGGCACGATAACATGGTGATTTACCACTAGGTTACCGCGGTGGTCCTGTTGAAATTTGGAAGGTGGAAATCCTACTTAGCCTCCCATGGCAAACAAATGGCGTCAACCGTGTTATTTTCTTTTCAGCGAAGCATTCTATTCGAAGAGCCTGAGGGTGTGATGCTATTACAAATCACTAAATGCTGAGCATCTAGCTATTGTATATATCATGAAAGCCTACAATTCATGCCATGGTCTTCGTGTCTTATATTACTACAGTAGGTAATCATGTCAACCTAAGTTATAAAGAGTAAGTGGGTCGCCGAGAAGGACCCCATATCGCCGCATGATTCGGGGATCTCCAGTATCCCGTTGACCGCTTAGGAGACCGCCCTCCCCTTATAGTACAGTACCGTAGTTGGATGGAATCGATTCCAGGATTCTGTCGGTCTTTCTGCCTGCAAAATCAGGCATCGAGTTGGTGGCCGCTATCAACCCCGATACCCTGCATAGCTTAGAGCGCCACCAGTGATTAAGTGGTCCCCGATGACGACGCTTCTTTTTCCGTTATACTTCTCAAATTCCAGCTTCTCAAAATACATCTGTTGATTTAACCTCTGCGTTGTTAACGTGAGATCTACGTCTATCTCTGACTCAATCCATTGACCATTGATCGCTCCGACCCCCCAATTCAAGGGTCTGGCGTCATGCGGACTCCACCATCTCCCTCCACTTTCACCTCTACTAAATCACGCCCCTCGTCACTCGCCTGTGTCGAATGTCGCAAACATCACATCAAGTGTGACGCCCGCAGGCCGACCTGCTCGCGATGCGCGGCCGCTCAGATCAATTGCATCTTCCTCCCATCTCGTCGAGGCGGTAGACGGAGGAAGATCTCGCCCGCAATGCCTGTCGCGAAGCTCGTCGCAAGCGCAAAGAGTCAATTCCCTACAGCAAACCTATTGGGCGATCAGGCACGAAACGGAGGTACTATTCCCCATCTCCCGGGCGCAGATAATGCAGAGACACTGGCAGTTCAAGATAATACACCCGAATCCATCGTACCGGAAGCTCGGCTGGTGCGCCTTTATTACGAGAACTTTCATGCCGCACATCCCATCCTCGTCCCGGCACCGCTGTTTGAGAGGTGGGAATACCCCCGGTATCTGCAGCAGGTGGTCAAGTTTATCGGCAGCCACTACTCCGTAATCCTCGATAATGATACCTTGCAAGAATCGACATGGCTCATGCTCAACGGCACGGCGGAACGAACACCTCATATGTCGCAGGCGCTGCTATTATACTCAATTATCATGCGCGCCCGCAATGAGACTTCCCAAGCCGAGTCATCCTTGACGCAAGCAGTCGACATTGCGCTGGAGCTGGGGATGCACCGAGAGGAGTTTGTGATTACAGCCGCGCCAGGGAGAGACCACGAGGCGGAAAGCTTGCGGCGTACATGGTGGAGCCTGTTCATCTGGGAGATTTACGGAGGAACATTACGTGAGAAGATGCATCTCAGATGCAGTGATGCTTACTCCGATGTTCAACTGCCCTGCGAAGAGTCAACTTACTCCTCTCTCGAGACGATACCACCGCCCCAGTCCCTCGCTGCCTTCAGATCGCGAGTCTACACTGAGGATGAGAATACAAGTTACTTCTCCTCATTCGCCTATTGCATTGAAGCGGCTCGTATTCTAGCCCGGGTCGTCATCCTCAACGGCCTACCCGAGACACATCACGATCACTTGCAAGCCGTGGCAAACACGATCGTGAGTTGGAGCCACCACCTTCCACCTGAGAAGATTGAGATCGTGGATATGTACGGGACCATCGATGAGATGCTATTCCAGGCTCATTGCACAATACAATACGCGGCCATGCTTCTCCATTTGCCACGCAGTAATATCCGGCCCCGATTCCCGGACTCGATGTTTTCCATCTGTCCTGTAACGCCATTCCGTCTCTCCCCTTCCCTGACACGCCATGTCCACGATGTCAAAACCATGGAAGCTTCCAAGAATTTCTCCAATCTACTTGCCGTCCGCTCGGATGCCCGGGGGTATAGTCCTACGATCGTTTTTATCGCGACATTATGCGGCCTAGTTCAGCTGGCAGCCACCGAGATCCATGGACCAGTATGTGCGGATCATCATCAAAATCGAATCGTTCTCGTTCTCGGCTGTCTCAAGTTGTTGCGGGCAAAGTGGTCTTTAGCACAAACGGCTCATGCTCATTTGAGGAGTGCAGCTGCGCAAGTGGTGACTTCTTCGTCGGAATACTCGCCGTTTGAGAGGAAACCTACCCAGCCACAGGGTGATCCTCGAGCTAGTGCGAGTCTCGATGAGACTGCCATGTACCTCCCCATGGATGATGATTCCATCAATGATCAGTTTTCCTCCAGGCTTCTCTCGGAGTTTATTGATCCAACTTGCGGCGTGTCGTTTCTGTGATCTTGGGTCTTATCTGGACAGGACGGGAATTTTGCTTGATCATTGCATTGCGTAAAGGCGGTTTTGAGCTCATGATTTTGGAAGCTAGAGATATCTCCATGTATTAATATTAATCTGCGTCGCAAAATAGAAACGGAGCTAAAATATAACTCCACGGGGCTTGATGGATAGAATGAGTGACCTCAAGTCATCATTGAACCTTGACTAGTTATAATTGAAATCAAAATAATAACCCTAGACAATTGCGCAGATTCACTCCGCTGTCTTCCGCCGCAACATCCTCGACCGTCTATTTCCGTTTTACTGCCTCGACCAAAGCCCCATTTCAGCCCACAGCAGGACCGCCACACCAAGACCGTCAATCAAGGGAGAGCATATACCGGTATGAATCAAAAAGACATCCTTCGCTGGATATCCCGGCTTGAATCGTTCCCCGGCAACCCTGCCAAAGTCACGCAGAAGAGCGCGGACCATACCGCAGGAAACCCCCCAAAAAAAACACAGGGTGGGAGAGCGCGACATAGCAGAAGGTGTTCCTGTTTACCCCGACTCGACGCTGATGGGGAACAGTGTACAAGGAGGATTATCGTCTCGGTCGCGAACAATCGTCTCCGTCCACATCGCCGCCCTCATTCACACAATCAGGGCAGTCACAAATCTCAAGTCCAGTCTCACCTACGAAGCAAACGGCACTTATGGAATCATACCCCGACGGTATCGAGACAAAGGGTTTCACAAACTCGAAAGATGATTTGCCGCCTGACCTTTCGAGGTTCCTACGGCCGCTTGAACACTGTAACAAAGGACTTAGCGTTATACCCATTATTCTTCGCAACAAAATCAACAAGCTCGGTGGCTGTGACATCCCTGCCCACATGTATGGTGGTTCTGATCTACCTGGACCGATGGTGTTGCCCTCTGACTGCACTCGCTTTGTTCGGGATGCTGCGGCATGCGTGGCTAATAAGCCGTCTGAGGCAGCATAGTATATTATGGTCTATATTCCCCTTCTAAGGCTATCTATCTGTGGTCAGAGCAGTCAATTGGGTCGACTAAAGACATCGTGGATGTGTACAAGGTGGTGTGGGCATGGAAGTATCTGGTCCGATGGATTGCCACGGTGTATTGGCCTTGGTATCAGAAGAATGCATTACAGACTTAATTTCTACTCTTGCTCTTGTTCGATGTATGTAAATCTCATCGTGGCGCGGCGACCAAGTGGGTCCCCTTTCATGAGGTCCGTTAAACGGCGATTCGCGGGCCCACAAATAATCGCCGAATTCTTTGGGCTCCGGGGAACTGTACTTTTGATGTATTGATCACCGATCTCGCCCAGAGTAGTCTGCTTAGATACACGATCAACATATCCCCGAAATCACCATGGGTTCATCCACCCCGTTCTCGTCGCTCTTCATCTCGCCAGCGGAATTGCACGATGCCTTGTCGGATACTTCAAGTGCTGTTCGGGTGATTCCCCTTATTGCGGGGAGAAACTCGTCACTGCAATCCTTTGAATCACAACATATACCAGGTTCTGTGTAGGTACACCAACCTCTAATCAAGTGATGATTTCATCCTAACGTTCTGATCAGATTCCTCAATATGGATATAATCAGAGACACCAACTCCCGGTATCCAATGATGCTACCCACGCCATCCCAATTTGCGAGCTACATGACAGAACTCCAAATCACACCCAATGATGTCCTAGTCATCTATGACCCAATGGAGCCAGGATTCTACTCATCGCCACGAGTTGCATGGATGTGTCAGCATTTCGGGCACAAGGCCGTTCACGTCTTGAATACTTTTCCCCGTTATGTCGAAGAGCGGTTCCCCGTTGCTACAGGCAAGGTATCAATGCCTACAAACACCACGACAGAAGCGACATATCCGGAACAAACTGTGTCCATCGCGAGGAATGTCATTTCCTTCGAAGAATTGCGCGATATCATCGCCGAGCCCGCTCAAGCACAAAAATACCAAATCATCGACTCGAGACCCAGCGCCCGCTTCTCCGGTCCCCCCGATACAGAGCCCTCGGCTCTGCCGGTGGGCCATATCCCGTCCGCTATCAATGTACCTTTCTCTTCTCTGTTGGGATCGGATAAGAAGGTGTTATCGCCGGCTGAGCTTACGGAGCTTTTTAATCGAGCTGGTGTGAGAGCGGATGTGCCGACTGTGTTGTATTGCAATACGGGTGTTACTGCGGCGGGATTGGATTTGGCATTGAGTGCGAGTGGGTTGAATATTAGCACGAGGCTTTATGATGGGAGTTGGAGTGAGTGGAGCAAAAGGGCTGATAAGGAGGGTATGATGGTCAATGAGTAATACTTTTGAGGGAATGTACATAGAGTCTTGATTCGAAGATTGTTTTTGGCTTGGAGTTTGAAGACATGGATCTTTTTACGCTGTCTTTTTTTCGAATTTAAACGAGTTGAGTTATTTTAAGAACTTTGGGCAAGCTTAGTATAGTTCTATAATGGTGTCCATAATATCCATTTAGGCAAATGTTCCGATCCATGGTAGATCTCAGGGAAAATATTGGATAGAGAAATAGATAACGTGGGAAACTTCCACTTCGCATGCATTGATCAACAAATTCTATAGGTAACAGTCCTAGACTCGGCCAACTAAATTCTCGACTCAAAGTGCTGCCCCTGCAACTCATCAAAACTCAGAGATATGAAAAGGCACCTGAAGAAACGTCCTCTGCGTTCCATCCGGACTCGCCGGTAACCGACCCCCTCGAATATTAACCTGCAACGCCGGATGCAAAAGTCGCGGCTCATTCAAACTCGAATCACGTTTCCGTCGCCAGTCGACAAACTCCTCTTCACTAGTCCCTTGCTTCACATGTTTGTTGCCTTCCAGTTGATCTGCCACCGTTACGAAGGGGAGTGGCTCACGGCCTGAATCAGTGGGAGGATAATCGTGTCCCGTATACAGCTTGTAGTGAGGTGGCAGAATTAGTAATATCTGCATGGAGTTGTACAGGGCATTTGCGTCCCCGTTGGGAAAATCACATCGGGCACTGCCGACGTCGGGGTTGAAGATGGAATCGCCTGTGAAGACGTTGCTGCCGATTTTGTACCCACTGTGATCGGGTGTGTGCCCGGGTAAATGAAGGACTTGAGCGGTGATATCGCCCACGCTGAATGTCTCATCATCGTCAAAAAGGTAGTCAAAGGCTTGGTCTAATTCCGCTCTTGGGACTCCGTATCTGGCAGCGAATGTCTCCTGGACCTGTCGGATGCGCCGGCCCGTGCTGATGGGGGCTTTGGGTTGCTTTGTGGCGAGCAATTGTTGTTGGAGGTAGAATGAAGCCGTAAGGTGGTCTGCATGGGCGTGTGTTTCGAGGTGTCGTACGATGGTGTAATTGTTGGCTTCTACCACGGCTAGGAGCTCGTCGGCGGAGGTGGTTTCGATCTTGCATTCGGATAGATTCAGGTTGAGAACCGGGTCGATGATGACTGCTTGGCGAGTATTCGGGCAGGCTACAATATACTGCCATGTTCCGGTATCTTTTTCGAAGATTGGATGTACAATTGGCTCCATGTTGGGATGTGGGTGGCAAGTATAGCTCAGGATAAGACTATTGCGTGAAGAAGAGATACATCTGTGTTTTCTAAGTCAAGGGCACAACGCTGGGTTTTATACCGGAGTACCAGGTATTCAAGGAGATATGGTGTAGAATCATATGGCGATCCAGTCCCCTGATCGCCAATCAATCCCGGGGCACCGCCCCGGAAATGTGGAAATGTGCATGTTGAGCTCGCCATCGGGCTGCAACCTCCTAATGTCAGTCAACCTTAATTCGGATTGTGGGGACCAAAGTCTGGCCGACAGCCCGAGTCCAATGCAGAATGGTCCCCGTAGTGCCCGGCTGCATCGCCGATCCAAGTGTAAGTAGGTAGAAGAAGACGGACTCTGGTGGATGGCTCGAGCGACCACATACAGTAGTTACGAATAATGCAGTTGCTGATGAAGACTTGATTCCTTCAACATCAGTTAGGGAGCTGGACAGTCTCTGTGGTCTAGACCTCACTAGCACGTGACCCTAAGTCCTGGCAAATAGCCATAGTGGTCACGTGAACCTCCAACAAGGTAGAGAGTAAGTACCAGCAAGATGTTGGCATTCTTTGTGGCCTAATGGATTGCAGGTTAGATGCTCAACAAGATTTATCCTCCAAGATATGTTTCATGGAAAATCCAAGTCAATGGAACAGATTCCTTGTAAACGATCCTTAGCTGAAACCCACCGGTACTCACATATATATCTTGCCAACCGAACGGGTGCCTGTATATCTCCTTGGCTTCCTCCTGTCTTCGACCAACCAGTGCACCGTGTCTACACACCGGGGTATCCATGGAATTACACAAGATAAAAGAAAATCTTACAAAAAGCTCGACAAGATCTGCTTTTGGCAACCGATGTATTGACAAATCCGCTAAAAAAACAAGACTACCTATCCACAGGCCGTAGCGTATCCATCCTTGTCATCTCCACCGAGACACTGAGCATGTACACATGCATGTATGTTTAGGTATCGACGCCCAAACCTATCTTCACTATGTCCAAGCACCAAATGGACATTAGAACCTCCCCATTCGCACATATTTAGTCACATCTCACAGTTTTACCTGCTTCAGTTCAGCTTGCTCTTCAGAGCTTCAACCTCGGATGTCAGCTTCTGGATATGCGAGGCCTGGTCGGCAATGATCTTGGTTTGCTGAGCGATCAGGTTCTTAATCTCTTCGATTTCCTTGTGGCTGGCTGGGGCGGTGGACTCGCTCACAGGCGAGGAAGCGGTGGCAGTCTACGGACGGGCAATTAATATTTGGCCTGGGAAAAGAGAAAATTTGAGGCAGAATGATCACTTACAGCAACAGGAGATTGCGGCTTGACCTCGGGCTCAGGCTCCTTTGGTTGCAGCGGGCTGCTGACTCGTGGAGAAGCAGACTCAGCAACAGGCGAGCGAGCAGGGCGCTCGATGGGCTTGGGGACCTCCTCAAAGCTGGAGTCATCATCCGCAGGCTCCTCAACTTCCTCATCGTCGGCGAACTTGTTGACCATGGCGGCCATTGAGGCACCCTGCTCCTTAATGGACGGAGCAGGACGAGCGACGGGGGCCGGCTCAGGCGCAGGCTCTGGAGCAGCCTTGGGGGCAACCTTGGGAACAACGGGCTCGGGCTGAGCGGGCTTAGGAGTAGGGGCATCAATAGTACCGGTGGGCTTTTCCTGGACACCAGAAACTTCCTTCAGGCCCTCACCATCGAAGAGGCTGGCCATGGAAATCTTAGGAGGAATGGCCTCCTTGCCTGCAAACCACTCGGAGGGGCTCATGGCGGGAGTAAGACCGAATGTGGGCGGGTAGATATCATCCTGGAAGTTCTCCGACCGACGAGGGACGATGAAAGAGACGGGCTCGATGTAACCGTCGTTGACGGTCTTGAAGGCGCGAGTCACCTCGTTCTCGTGCATGTTGACACCGCGCTTGGGCATGAATGCGACACCACGCTGGGGGTCGGCGGATTTGTACTCGGAAAGGAACTCGAACTTATCGTTTTCCAATTCGAAGTAACGAATGTTTCCGTCGCTACAGGAAACCGTCAGCAACTGAAGGAGGAAGTATAGCAGTAAAACACTCACCCTCGTCCAGCCAGGTAAAGACAGCTGGTACCGTCATCCCAGAAGGGCATGCAGACACCAGAGATCGAGTCCAGGGTCTTGAAACCATTGATCGGTTCCCGGACGGCGCGAATATCCCAGAGAGCCAGCTGGCGATCACTCATCTTTGAGAAACCGGTGGTCGCGATCCGGTCGCGCTCGCCCAGCCAGACAGTACGACTGTTCTTGGCTCCCGAGTGGCCATTGGTCTCATGCGCGGGCCGTTCCTGACGGACATCCCAGATGCGCAGCTTCTTGTCGCGGGAAGTTGTCACCAGCAGAGAGCCATTGGCGCTCCACGCCTGGGACTGAACAATGTCACCAACATCCAGCGTGAGCTTCGCCGCACCAGCCTCAATATCCCAAATCTTCACCGTGTAGTCTCCCGAAGCCGTTGCCAGCACGTTTTCCGCCGCGGGGTTGAAGAGCACGTGGCCGACCTTCCTGCAGGGGGTAAAACAAAGGTATTAGTAGTGCGCCGCAATGTCGCAAAGTTGGGCGGGGATTTCGTACTTCGGGTGACCGGCGAGCTTTCCAACGGGAACAATGTCTTGAATGTCGTCCGCATCGGCATCAGGACGGACAGTGAAGTTCTCCGGAACCCGCCAGAGGAAGACCTGGTACTTGGTCAGCTGCAGTTCCCCGCGATCGTCATGAGAAAATATACCTTTCCGTCGTCGGAACCAGAGGCAATCAAATCATCGTCGAAAGGGTTCCTGTTGAGTGGAACAAGTCAGTTTTATGAGTTCAATACACCGAATGCATATCCCTCACCAGTCGGTGTCGAGAACCACTGCGGTATGGCCACGGAACAGAGGGATGCGCTCTGGCAGCTTGCCTCGTTCCTCGAGAGGAACAACGGCGAAAGCACCACCACCACCAGCTTCCCAATTGACGGCAAGATGCTTCGGGTTAACCTATTTCGTAATCTGTCAGATCGAGGAGTGTTGCGGCGAAAGGTCAGGGGGGTGGCATGGGATGAGAGCGACGCACCTTGATCAGGTTGGTGTCCCACGCATTTCGCGAGATTCGAAGGTTGTCATAGCATTGCTCCTGGAAAGGGTGTTAGTATTGTGGTCGTGCCCGAGAAGGAACGGGGTTTCAGGAGTACCTTTCTCGTCGAACGCCCGAAGACGTGGCCTTGCCAGTTTCGCAACGGTCAGCGGGGACGCTATTAGGATGCAGATCACAGTATACTTACGATACTTCGAGGAACGCACAAACCGGCCAGACATGATCGATGCCGAGGACCGCAAGAGACCGAAAAGGATTACAAAGAACTAGGGAGTGAAGGTGAAAGAGAAGACCCAGCCAATTTGCCCGCGAACAACCAGGGAATGCGGGAACTGGGGCCTTTGGGGTGTTTCGAGCGGGCCGAGTGGAGTCCGCGCTGCAACTGGGATGCTTCAAATGGCTGCCACCTACAACAATGGGATGTCGTCACTTTTGGACACTTTTTCAAAAATTGGATAATTGCGAAAAGATGAATTGAAATTGACTCGATTCAGAGGTTTGTTTGACTTACCCCACGGACAACGCACCATATTTGTTTTGATCGCAATTGGCTCACGTGTGGTATCGGAGGCTGTATCACGTGACCTAACCGCTTATGAACTAGTCCCAAATTGGCAACGCCAGATCAGCTGACTCAGCGTTTGTTTACCCGTCGTCTCTCCAGAAACCGGAGCTTCGATACTCTCCGCTGGCATGCTCACCTTTTGCACCTTCACCTTGGACCGCCATATCGTCAATTGAACAGCAGAGACCGTGGCTGGACGAGAGTTCTCCCTTCTCGCCCGGATATTATACTCGCCGGTGACCTGGCGAGCTACTACCCACACGATGGACGAGGAGAACATGGTAAACAACCCCGCCCAGATCTCGTCGCAGCTCTGTTTACTGACTCCCGTTGGAGATGCAGCCTCGAGCGTCGACTCGGTCGCGCATCCCCCAAGCTGGCCTTCGAGAGATGAATTCTGCGACAACGAATGCTCGGTCTGGCATGTCTGGTATCCTACCGCCAGGAACCATTGCGAACAAAGCCATTTCCCGTACAAGCCCTTCTTGCGCTTCCCGAGGCCAAAACTGCGCGATACGCTGACATTGCTATATAGCGACTCGAACGAAGCCACCCAGCGTTGCCGAAACGAAAAGACAGCCGCCTCTGACACGCTCAATGGTCGGCGCACCCCACGCGCGCACTCGCGGCAACTCCTACGCATCCTCCACGACGTCGCGAACCGGTTCGACCACCACCCGACCGAATAACGGTACCTTCTCGAACACCATGGGGTACGGTGCGCGCCCTGCATCCGCTATGTCTCGCCCGCAGACATCCCTCGGTACTCGCAAACTCAACGGTTCCTCGATGTCCATGTCGCGCCCCGCTACTTCGTTAGATCTCCACCCGGATGATAACACAGGAAGTGTACTCGGAAAACGCAAGGGTATGCCACCATCTATCTTCTCCTCCACTCGCAGTATTTCCTGCCCCAATGGATCCCTGAATTTGCCACTGCGTACCTCCCACTCCGAAGGGTCTCGTTCAGTGTCAACCTCTGGCCTGGAAAGTAACCTCTCAAGGCTCGAGGTTCAAAGGATGCATCCCCCACCCATTGATCATGCACTACCTACCCAAAGGAATCCAAGTGATGCTGATCACAAGGACTCTACACCGGCGAGACCTGGCCAGCGGTCCAAAGTTCCCATTCTTACCCCATCCAAGCCCACCCGACCGTCCTCCGTGTCCCCTCACAGAAAGTCCAAAAGGGCTCCCACTTCATCGTTTCTTTCCAAGAAATCCATAGTAACCAATTTTAACCATCTTCTAGATTCTGAATGGGACCAAGAGATGAAGGAGAAGACGATGGAGGAAATCATGGCCCGTGTCTTCTCGCGCGTCAACCAGTCTGGGCAGGAAAGCCAAGGCCTGAAAGAGGCTGTGGAGGTATACAAAGCTAGGAGTGAGTGGACCTGATATTGCCAGTGCCGTTTTCTTTCTAACGAAAAGCTTTAGTCCACGAGCTTGAGGCTTCCCGTGACGGACTCAACGAAACTAACATGAAGCTGCGGGTCGAAATGGAATCACTGAACCAGCAACTAAGCGCAGCAGAGGACGCACTGAAAGAAGCCCTGCGAGATCAGGAAATCGCCATGGACGACTTGGACCGACGCCAACGAATAGAATTGGAAACGATCAGACAACAGGGCAAAAACGACGTCGAAGCGTTGAATACTCGTCACCAGGATGAAATTCGCAGCCTGAAACGGAAATTCGAAAGCGAACTCGCGGATGAAAAAGCCGTGCGAATCCGAGAACTAGGCCAACTCACATCGCAATCGGCAATGGACATTCAAAAATCCGAAATTGAATTAGTCAACAAGACTCGTGAACTCAACGATGCACTGGCTCAGATCCAGGGCATGAAGGCCGAATTGGAACGCGAACGAAAGATGACCTACGACCTTCGACATAACTTGGACACTGTCAGCACCAACAGTGTTACTCTGGAGTCGACCATCCGCGCCTTGAAGGCCCGTATCGAATTCTTGGAGGGCGGGCGAGAAGAACAATCCCAAGCCTTTGAGCAATGTAACCAGAGAATGATGGACGCGCTCGCCGAGACCGAGGCGACGAAAGAAAAACTGCGCAGGGAAGAGACGCTGCGCCGAAAACTCCACAATCAAGTGCAGGAGCTCAAAGGCAACATTCGTGTCTTCTGCCGTGTCCGACCACCACTCAGTGAACCCTCCTCTGCCATTGCTCTGATGCAGTATCCCGACGAGTTGGAAGACGCCAAGGAGATTAACATCTTGGGCCCCGAGGAGAAGAGCAGCCTAGGCACAGTCTCTCGCAAAAACAACAATTTCGCCTTTGATCGGGTGTTTGGTCCCTCGGCGCAAAACAATGAGGTCTTTGATGAGATCAGCCAATTGGTGCAGAGTGCATTGGATGGTTACAATGTGTGCATCTTCTGTTACGGCCAGACAGGTAGTGGTAAGACCCATACCATGTCCTCACAGGACGGTATGATTCCTCTCGCTGTGCACCAAATCTACGAGACAGCTCAAAGTCTGGAGGAGAAGGGTTGGCGATACACGATGGAGGGTAACTTTGTCGAGGTCTACAACGAGAACTTGAACGACCTGCTCGGCAATCCCGATGAACTTGACAAGAAGAAGCATGAAATCCGCCATGACATGCAGCGTGGCAAGACCATTATCACGGATATCAATACTGTCCGACTGGATTCACCGGAGATGGTTGAGTCGATTCTCAAGAGTGCGGCTGCCAACCGTTCAGTCGCTGCTACCAAGGCTAATGAGCGCTCCTCGCGGTCTCACTCCGTGTTCATTCTGAAGCTGATCGGCGACAACCACATCACTGGGGAGCGCAGTGAAGGCACCCTCAACCTGGTCGACTTGGCCGGAAGCGAGCGCCTAAGCCACAGTGGTGCAACGGGAGAGCGCCTGAAGGAAACTCAAAATATCAACCGCAGTCTCAGCTCACTAGGTGATGTGATTGCCGCTCTTGGCCAGGGCAAAGATGGTGGACACATCCCATACCGCAATAGCAAGGTTTGTTTCATCTTAATCTGACAATTTGCCATATCAATACTTGTGAATGCTAACTCGTGTCTAGCTGACTTACCTCCTCCAATTCTCCCTGGGTGGTAACTCCAAGACGCTCATGTTCGTCATGGTCAGCCCATTGAAGGCGCACCTTTCCGAGACCTTGACGAGCTTGAAGTTCGCCACGAAGGTGCACAACACCCACATCGGTACCGCCAAGCGCCAGGCGCGTGTTCGCGACTCTTGAATATCATGATACCTCTTCTTTCCGTCTTTGCATATACCTGTTTGCGAGTTTCAATCTTTCCTGGAGGCAGAGGTCTTTAATGATCCCGTCCTCTGTCTGCCTCGGTGTTTGGGTTTCTTTTTTTTATTGTTTTTCTCTTGTTGGAGGTTACAGGGTCTGGGGATGTGAGGCTCAGCCCTACTTTGGCGTGTCATTTACTTTTCTTTTTTTGTATGGACATCATGAATCTGATTATTCAATGCACAGTAACAGTTTTGATAACAATGATTGGGCACATATGCATATGTGTCCTGCTCTGCTTGAGTGGTATGAGACTCTCTCCTCTCTCTCCTCAGCTCTTGCGACCTTCGATGAATCGCCGAACATCCCTCATGAACTGTTCCTTTTGCTCAATCCACGGAAAGTGTCCACAATCCTTGTAGGTGATCAATTCTACACCGGGAATATCCATCGTCCGTACAGCAATCTTCAGGCCAACGATCATGTCATCCTGTCCGAAGATAACCAACGTCTTAGCCCGCACATACTTCAGACCATCAGCCATCTGCGTTGGGTTCAAGAGGTGTCGGTCACAATGGGCTTGCCAGCGATATGTCCACACAGGCATAACCTGGTCCCCGATTGCGTGCAACAGTTCGTCCGTGTACTTTGCCGGATCGTAGAAATACAGAGGCCAGATTGAGTTCACTGCCTCAGTGAATTCGTCGTCCGTATCGGTACGTCGATTCACGAAATTATCCCAAGCACCGCGATATGCAGGGTTGTCCTTAGTTGCGACCAGCTTTTCGGTCTTGCGGTCTTGCAGGCCGATGATTTGGTGGTCGACGAGGATCAGTTTTTGGACTCGGTCTGGGAAAAACTCTGCGTATCCAAGTGCGATCGCACCGCCGTTGGAGTGACCGAGTAGGATGGGGAACTGTTCCACTTCGAGGTGTTTGCGAAGTTCCTCAATGTCAGCGGCCATGTCTGGCATGGTGGTCATCCTGCCGGTCCCGACGGGTTGGGATGAGCCTCCTGTGCCTCGGCGATGCAGGAAGACGACCGTGTAAACTGTGGATTCGGTATCGTTGTCACTTTTGGATGATGGTGCCCAGAGGTCGGAAAGACCGTGTTGGAGATAGGCAGATCCTAGGCCCCATCCAGGGCACTGGGCCGTGATGAAATTGCGACGGACATTGTCGTTGCTGACTCCAGCGGGACGGTGGACGATATACTCGAGTCCCATGCCCGTTGCTGGGGACATGAACCGATGGGCTCCGGGATCGAAGGAGCTGGATGACATCGCGGTAGACTGGATGGGATGATTGTTTGATTGAGAATGAGGAAGAGAGTAGAAGAAGTGAAGAAAGGAAATAACGTGTTCGGTGTGTTTATTATGACTTTCACAGCGTGTATGATGTCGGCCTCATGTCGCGAAAATGGAAGTCGCGAACTGAGAAGGCTTCTGTTTCTTTCACTATAACGAGCCAAAGTATTTGTCTGCTTTCTGTTGAACTTCTTGGGCCTTGTTGTGAATATCAGTTGCCCCCATCGCTCCTTCTTCCGTGATGAACGCATCGATCAGGTTAGCATCCACCCATTCGAAGTAGACATTCTTCACTTCCACAACACAATTGGAAGTCTCTTTCTTTGTGCCTCGAAGTCTTTCCTGCAGTTTTCCCACGCCTTTCACACCCGTGTCCACCCATGGATTGATGACCTCTATTGGGTTATTTTCCTCTGGTTGGTGGTCATCTTCAGTACCAGGCTCTGCCACTTTCTCCAACCCACTAAAGACAAGCACCTTTGCTTCTGGGCTTATGTGTTTGGCACAAAGAACAGCTGGAAGGGACCCAGTCTTGTTGCTGACGGACCCTGAACTGGAAATGCGATCCGCTCCTAGCAGGACAAAGTCCACATCTTTGACAGCAAGCGCAGCTGAAGCGTCGGTATGAACGCTTATCTGTAGATGTTGGCCTGATGAAGGAGAAAATTTGCATTCAAACTCCAACAGCAAGGAAGAAGCCATGCTTGCCCCTTCGAAGAGAGGTCTTGACTCGAGTATTCGTAGATCCAAATGGGATACAGGTAGTGATTTGAAGGCATCCAAGATACTGTCTCGAATAGTTGAGCTCGCCGACAGGGTCAGAAGAGTGAGTTTATCCTTTCCCTGTGACTGAATCTTGGGTAAGAAATCTGAATCCAAGTAAGCAGTAAATGCTTCGTTAATATGCGAAGCCGTCTCGCGACGACGTTCCAAGTGGTGATCAACCGCAGTGAGAATACGATCCCATTGATTTTCAGGCCTTCGCGTCTTGATATTATCGATATCGGCCAGAACACCGAGGAAAGCGTTGAGAGTTGCCGATCCCATGCTCTCACGCCCATTTTTCCACAGGTGCCACGCAGCCATTCGTGTAGTCTCCCACCAATTTGTGTGCCCTTGCAAATGCACGAGAACATTCCGAAACGCCTTGAGGGCGAGGGTTGTCAATTCATGTGAACCGCTCGAGTGGTCTGTTTTGAGCAGCTCGAGACCCGACTGTAGTGCGCTTCTGGCCTTGTCGTTCATATCCAATTCGAAGTAGACTCGCCGCAAGCTCTCTGCTAGACGGGGTACGCCCCCGAAGTGTTCATCATCCACCACTTCCTTTGGATCGTACCATTCCCATTCTTCGTGTTCCCAATCGATCTTAATGGCTGCTTCGCCTTTGCCACCCTCTTCGCGACCTTTGAGTCGGAATGCAAAGGGATAGATGATCCATTGGCGTCCTATTGATGGGTCGCTGAAGCTGTATGGCTTGCCTTGGCGCCAAAGTTCGATATCTTGTGGTGTCAAGCTGGTTTCTTCGTTGATCTCGCGCCAGGCGGCTGTGAGAGGCGATTCCTGGTGGTCTATACTCCCCGAGATGGGGGCGAGATGATGTCTTTTCCAGTCAGTCTCCTGTTTGAGATTTGACCATGGGGTACGGGGTAGAATGTGAATACATACTGATAAGTATTAACCTTATCGCTGCGCTTAAAAAGGGCAACCTTTGGGGTTTCGCTCGTAATGGAGAAGATGAACGACGAGACAACTGATTTCTGCTGTAGTTTTGTGTGAGACTCCGACATGACTCTGGCCGGCAAATCAGGAGTTTAAACGAATAAGGTAAGCTAGAGTGTTCGTTGAGTGTCAGGAGAAAAGAGAGTTTGGGGAGTTGGCGATCGCCTCATGTCATAATCGCATCACCGCGGGGTAGCGGCAAATCGACTGGCAAATATGAATATCCTAACATTGATCAAAATATTGATGAAATCTCGCTTAATACTAACTATTTTTCATGTTTGATATTGTACACGATCAAATTCTGTTTCCTAGTGGTACCTATCTTTCATGTTGCGCGACAGAAGATTCCGGACAGTCTCGTTGCAATATCCTGAATTAAGACATAATCTTAATTATTGTTCTTTCCATTTGGTAAAACCCGAGTACTTCCCAATTTACCAGGTCCATTCATCTTTGAACCTGTTTTCCCTTAACCAAGATCGGTATTATCTAGTCTTTTGCCTGTCCCCAGACCCACGAACTGCAAGTGACGTCATATATCATTCACCTGTCTATCAAGATCTATATACCCTTCACACAGCACATTGATTTTCTGAAAGAACATCCATGTGAACTCAAAATTTGACTTCAATACCACCATGCCAGTCTTGAAAGGATCTTGCTTTTGCCGCGAAATCGAATATGAGTTGAGACTGGAGTCGGCAGACGATGCTCGCACAACCCTTTGTCACTGCCAGAACTGCAAAGTTAGCACCGCAAACGCCTAACACTAGTATCTATGCTAATTATGACCTATGAATGGCCAGAAAGCATTTGGAACAAATTATGGCCTCACAGCCAAGGTCGCTAAAGATGCGTTCCATCTAACCAAGGGACAGCCAAAGGAACACGCAGCGGATAGTGGATCCGGGGTCGCAATTTATCGACATTTCTGTGATACTTGTGGAAGTTTTATTCTTGAGTTTGGTGTGAGTGACTTCACCAGTCAATGATTATTGGGATGCTTGGTGACAGAAGAGACAGGAGAATGCGAAGGATCACTTCCGCTATATCTGTGTGGGATCCCTCGATGACCCCGAGATGTTGCCACCAAAGGGAGAATTCTTCTGCAAGGCTCGAGCGAGTTGGATGCCAGAGATTCCCGGTAAGTCCTTTCAGCATAATTATCTCAAAGCTTCTAGTGCATGATCTAACAAACGTAGACGTGTTCCACAAACAAGAAATCAAAGAATGAAAACGTTTATCATAAATCATATAGCTCAAATCCATGACCACTTCATTAACCCGCTCCATTGACATTCACACTCACACTCTTCACCACCAAATCCGGGCCTATCAACTTCTCCCGAATTGATACCCCATTCAAGTAATCATTACTATCAACCCTTCGATACCCATCTTCCAACGTTTTCTCAATGCCAGCCAAGACATGTCTCTTCGCCGTCCGATCCCTTGCTTCCTGTAAATCCGTATCCACAAAGACACGGTAATCTACTAAATCTGCAAGATCACGCCACCCAGGCTCGTCGAGGAGGAGATAGTTGCCCTCGACGATAATGATATTCGTATCGGGCGTGATAACTA
Source organism: Penicillium subrubescens (assembly GCF_028828155.1). Lineage (NCBI taxonomy): Eukaryota > Fungi > Ascomycota > Eurotiomycetes > Eurotiales > Aspergillaceae > Penicillium > Penicillium subrubescens. Next base: position 144,868 of record NW_026643160.1, on the reverse strand, counting down.
TCTTATCTTCGACGGGGTCTTTAGCCTCGTGGTCAAATCCGGGGGCATGGATGGTTTGGGATGATGGCGCTGCTAGCGGTGTCTTATCAGACCAGATTCGGAGGTCATGCATAAATTTGACGAAGCGGCTAACATCGAAGGTCCAGGGTGCGCCGCGTCGGATATAGGCTTCTTGAGCGTTGGGGAGTTGGTCTAGTGCGGACCGTGGTAGGTGGAAGCCGTCCATTGGGAGGGGGGCTGCGTGTATATTCAGGTCTTTGTTTAGCTGTTGGACGACTGCTTGAGCTGTGGTGGTTTTGCCGGAGCCTGGGACGCCGGCAATGGCGACAAGATAGCGTGGCTTTGAGTGCTCGCTGGCTTGTTGGCGGATTGTGTCAGCCAGACGGCTATATTCGGAGTCCATCTGGGTAAATGTTAGAATTTGTTGTATATTGAGTAGTGAAAGAGATAACAACCCGCAGAGGTTACTTACGCTGTTTGAATTTATTATTGGTATATGTCGTAGAGCTCGTAGAATCGGGTATCGCAAAGGATATAGGCTTAACGCAATCAGGCGCCAAATGTCAACGGACTGGACTAAGTATGACATGCACATGCAACTAAATTTGACGAAGATGATATTGCTACTGTTCCTATCTTTTTCTCCAGGGCATCTGGTTGCTATATACAGGACAGTGGAGCGGTCTCGGGTCACGGTGCTCCGACTGTCAAGTTTGTGGAGGCGACCGGACTCGGCTGTCCGATGTCTCTCAATGGGGAAGAAGATCAATTCGAGTCTTCGCCGATATTCAAGCAGCTGTGCGGAGGAGCCTGTCCGGCGGTGTGGGCGGAGATTTAATATTGAGAAGCCACAGCGGACTACTCAATGAGTGGCCCGGCCCAGTCATAAATTGAGACACTCAATTCACCGCTTCTCTCAGACCATATAAGTAGATGTGCACAATGTATGGAAACAGGAATGCCCTGAATCAAATTTCTGCCGGTTCAAAATTTGAAAAAGCGTTATGGACTCCGCTGTAAGAAGCCTTTTGTGGCAACCGCCGCATTTGGCTCGTCCGACCGAGGACAGGACGACTCTGCTCCGAATCCTTTCACACTGAAGTACATCGGGATTATCTATATCAATTGTAGTGATCAGCACAGAGAACCTTTCTTATTAAAAAAAAGACAACCGGCCCGGTCCATGTTTTCATCACATGCACCGATTTTCTCTTCACGTATACTTCACGGTTAATAGACCGTCGCCGCATTGTGAAGTGCATCTCATAATGCTACCGAGGAAGAGAATAGAGAATAGTATCTGGACGTTCTCTTGAGTAATATTGTTCAGACTAACAGGTCTGGTCCGTTTTTCATGTCAAAAATCCACCAGGCACCTCGAATATATTCAATTCAACCTCTCCTTGTTGCCTGCACATCAGAACGGATGCGCACGCCCCTCTGAGATGCCCGCCACTTCCACTTCCCCGCCCCCGGCTATGTTTTCCGTACGCCTCCTCGCCTTGCGCTTCGGATTCTGGCTGGGACTGACATAGAAGCAGAGGATTTGCTGTTCATAGCAGTGTTCACACTGCGGCCTGGCTTGATCGCATACCACGTTCCACTCACGACACGCCTTGCAGTCCAGCGAGGCACTTGCGGCGGGCTGGATGTGTAGCTGCGGGCGCGATGCTGATGCTGATGCTGATTGATGGGAACTCGTGCCAGAGCCAACGCACTGAGCAGATCCAAGTCCGGTGGATTTGCATGAAGGGCCCCACCCGCCAGGAGGCCACAGCCACTGAGCGATGCGGGCACAGATTCCCCGCGAGATCGCGGGCGGCTGGGCCGTGACGGCTGTTCTTACTCTTGGGCCTCTTGTAGCTCCGTCTCTTGTGGGTTGGGCAACAGCTTTGTTCTGAACGAGTGTTGGTGACTGGTAACCGAGCAAGTCATCCTGGGGTCGCGTGGAATTCCTAATAGGGCATGCGAGGGGTTCTCTGTTCTCTGGTTAGTCCTTGAGAGAGCTATACTAGCGATAATATTCAGGTCACGTACCCTAGCGCTGGGCTGGTCATGGTTGAGGTAGGATATAGTGGTGATGCCCCGACGATCGCGGGTTAAGGACTATGAGGGACGAGATGGCGGGAGGACAACCAGGAGAAAGGAAGAAGAGAATGCGAAAGAGCAGATGGGAATTTTTGAATCAACTTGACCCCAAAAGCACAAGCAAACAACGTTGCTTTGGGGTTGTCCAAAAGGTCCAGTCCACACGCCAACACCATCCACCAGGCTCTCAGACCCCCACGAAACACGAACAGCGACCAATCCTTGAATCGCGCGCTAGACAGCGCTCGTTGTCCATGAGTCCACTTTTCAATCGTTGACCTGTCTAGTAGGTTATGTGTACGTGGTAAAAGTAAGCATTTCAAGGGCCCGGACCTGACCAGCAGGGCCGATGTGGATCATCGGACTCTACCAGGTGATCTTGAGTGTTGCACCGGATCTCGATTCCTCGGAGAATTTATGCGTCAACAAACCACAACATCTATATATGCACGTCATATTCACTTCAGAGAAAATCACTGCAGGGTGAGGAGTAGCTTACTGCGTGCCTGGAAGAAAAGAAGAAAAAAGATGGCTAAAAATGCTAAACGACTGCAGAAATATATCCATACACCACCACCTGCTCAGATAATCAACTCGACTCCTTGCTGAGGTTTAGGCTGAAAATGAGTCGCATTACCGATGTGATTAGCGCCGATCATCGCGAGTTACAGGCCTACTATGATCGCCTGGTTGACAACGATGACCCGGACGAGCAGACCCGCTTCCAGAATCAGTTGACTTGGGGTCTCGCAAGGCATATCATGGGCGAGGAACTGGTCCTCTTCCCCGCACTCGACCGATACTTAGGGCCTGGGGAGGCTACCCAGGATAGGCGACAAAATCAGATGGTAAGTCTAACCTGCTCTGCCGCACATAAATTATCTAGGCTATGCATCTTTGCGGTTATCATAGATCAAGCTCAAACTGACTGTCCCCTTATTAGATCAAAGAAAAGCTCCAAGTCTTCCAAGATCTCAAAGCCTCCGACCCTCGATTTGTTCCTACGCTCACAATTCTAATGGATGATTTGGCTTCCCACTCCCAAGCCGAAGAAACCAAGGACCTTGTCAAGTTGGAAAACGCAATCACGGCGGAAGAGAGTAAACGCCTCGCTAAGTCGTTTGGCCGCACCAAGTGGTTTGCGCCGACTCGAGCTCATCCTGATCTCCCTGACCCTCCTTACCAAACGGTGGTAGGGTTGATGGCGGCGCCGAAGGATTACTTGCAGGATCTATTTCGCAAATGGCCGGATCCAGAGGATCTTCCGCAGTTGGATTAGATCATGTAAATCACCCGGGGAGTATAGAATGAGTAGAAGATCAGTTATCGCGACCTTGAAGTGTATGAAATTGCATTTCTTTTTTGATTAACAAAGAACAAGCACCTCCTGGTTTGATTTTGAGTTCCTCTACACCTACAGTGGATGCTTGATGTCAAGATAATGCTCGATACAATGACACCAGGTCTCTATACGGTTGTTCCTCGCTAGTCACCGCACGTTTGAGTAGATCAAGCTATTTATATTGCAAAATTATAGTTTGAGGTTCATATAAGGATTCACCTGGATGTGACGCAAAGGTTCTTGAAAGTTTGTGCCCACGACCTCATGAGACCTTTCATCTTCGTATTTCTCCGAGTTAAAAGGCGTGTGATGGCGTAGTCGATCTGCCCCATTCAAGATATTAGAAGGATTCATTGCTGCTTTCTCATCCTGGGCTGTCCAAAGAACTATTAGCGCAACTTCAGCATAACCAAGAACATTGATAATTCGTTCACGAACATACCAAGTTGACTTCCAGTATCAGCATAGTGCGAGACCATGGGATCCTCAAGGTCGAGACCATCCCCTAGCATAAGAGCCTCCGGCGCACTACGGGCCCTCCTCGCTTCCTTGGTCAGCGTCAAATCAATGACACTTGTAGGAAGCGGTGACGCGCTCTCACGGTCGTAAATAATCTCCACTTCCGTCACAAGAGGTGTCTTCATGACGATGATAACTTGCGGCTCAAAACTCCGAACGCTCGGAAGTATCGCAAGAATGAAGCTGCGAGGCCTGAACAAGGAAGGTAGTGTGATGCGATCATGAGCTGCCGGAAAACAATCGCGCGGGATGCTGCGCCGGGGTCAGAGTATTTATACTCGAGGGCCCCCCGTGAGACCTACTAGCCACCGGAGGCAAGTCTGAGATCAACCACGGCTGTTCATCTTAATTGATTGGTGCTGCTGCATGAGACCGCTATTTGTTAGCCATTTAGAATCAATCGAGCTCTAAGCTCTTGATATGTGGCGCGGTATCTGCACAAAATTTAAAACTCTGCCAACCCTCTGATAGCTTCCTGGCTGTGAAGAATTTCTTTTACACTCTAAGCATTTGATTTACCGAATTAGAAATGATGAGACTGTACTGGGGCCTGAAAGCCCCCTAGGCCATTTATGGGCACTGGTAGTATTGGAATATCCATCTGTGACTGGTATATGTCGCCACCTAGAAGCAATATGTTTACTTATGTCTTACGATAGCGTGATGTACTTTCTAATCAAATCACGGAGCGCCACCCCGAACAATAACAAGTTGCCCTGAACGAGAATTCAAGCACTCTGAATAGAGTTGATTTCTAAGATGTGTCTCGGGGGTGTCAGCATTGAGGCTGATCCTTCTCTAAGACGCATTTTCGTCACCCTCCTTGGTGGTCTGGCTCTCAAGCTTGGTCTTCGCAAACTCCAAAGTATACTCGTCGGGATCCCATGCCAAGACTCTGCTTTCCATCTCTTCGACTTTGAGAGCAACGTATTTCTCCATTTCATCTCGTTCTTCCGGCTCCAAGAGATCCAATCTTTGCTGCCAGACATCTTCCAAGGCACAAGTCGCTGATCCGAAATATCGCTGATCAATCCTTTGCCAGTATATCGAGTCAAAGGCAAAGTTGTTCATTGCGGCGTACACCACCCAGAAATCTCCACTTCTCCAGCTTGCTTCCATCGGACTAGACAGTCGCTGATCACTTATTAGTCTACCATTCTGCATCTCAACGTCTTCGTGACGAGTCAGTGCTTTGAGGAAGGTCTGAAGTTGCCGCTCATATTGCATACACCAGTCATCCAAGCCTTGAGGCCAGTACTCGGGCTTTTCGATAAGAAGCCACCAAGGTGGCGCGTAGGAAAATTCAACTGGGGCTGCATAGGTGAATTCCAAATCAACAACGCCCGCGAGCTTTAAGTTCTCATCCATGTCATGAGAAAGTTAGTCGGTCGGAGGTCGTCAACCAGATCTTGAATGGACCGTTATCAAGCGAGGCCCACGTTTTCGTCCACTTCCTCTCTCTGGAAAGTTTGCGAAAGAGATATCTGGCAACGAACTTTCGGCGCAATCTTCGGCTGAAAGGATTGCATCGTTTCGCTGATGAATGAGATGTGTAAGATGTAGTTCTGCCAACGCTTCAAAGTAGGATGACTTCGAGTGGAATGTTTCTCTTGGTAATTTCGACCGGGGTAGGGATCCGAGTCGAATAAGATCGTTCATAGGCCTGGATAGAGGTCGAGATGCCAGTTTCCAGGTGAAATCGTCAATCTGGTCTAGTGATCCGATCTGGGGTAGATAGCCGAGAAAGTTGGACAAGTACACTTGCTGCCTCTTTATAGAGAGTTTGTAGCTTTGCCTCGTTGATATTGGGATCCAGAATTCCACGTTGATCATTCGGGCATCCAGGCGTGTTAAGAAGATCGTACATATCGGCAGTATACTCGATACAATCCATGAGGATAAAAAGGACCTACTTTCAGTGGACTCTGATCTTTATTCCCCCAGTGGTAGATGAAAGGTACCGGAATTGAGGTTTTACCTCGAATATATCGCATTATAGCGACTTCATTACGGAGTTTCTCTTCAGGGAACATGATAGCACCCGGCTGTGGGAAGCGTATCACAGCAGCGCTCGTGTTCTTGTATGTTATCTTGAAGAGGATGTTAAAGGCCCCTTTGGCTAGAACATCGAAAAGACCCGGCTTATTTGGACGACGGTATTTGACAAGAAAATTGCCAACGGATGCAAGAACCTCAGGATCAAGAAGCTGTTGTACCCGGGTATCAATGATCTCCTCGCTCTTCTCCCAGGCGACATCATCATAATGGAGGCGCAGGCGCATCTCTAGCTCTAAAATTGCCACTCGTTCAGAACAAGACAGAATTGGATGAGCGATAAGGCAATAAAGTGATCATGAACGATTCAAATCATCCAGTATATCAGAGAGTATGCACAGCATGTACAGTTCTCTTGGTTGGTGGGGTTCAATGCCAAGCCTCTCGAGTCTAGTTCCCCTCCTTTGGTTTCATCTTTTCTTTCTTCTCCCTCCCTCCAATCATCGTCAATTCTCCTTTCACCTGTCCCATTTAGCCTGTGTTGCTTGGCTTCATTCATCCCAACTTACCAGTTCTGATTCATGCAATCACACTTCTGACTCGGGCCACCCCGAGTGATCGCCCGTCATCTCCGGATCAACGGCTCGGTCGCACTACGCAACCATAAACATGGCCGCGAGAATGAGGAATGTGAGATGAGGTCATACCATTCACACAGTCATCATAATTGAGTATCTTGACTGAAAGAATGATTCAGAGACATTTCTCAAAAGCGCGACCACCATGTCGGACACCACTTCCCCTTTTAACGCCCATGGCAAGATGGCTGGACGAGGGAGGGGCTTCTGTTTCGCCGGTTGTTTGGAGTGTATCCGTGCCGAGCAAATGGCGTTTCAAGTTGACCCCCAGTCCACCTCTTAGCCGCCATGCCCGGAGCCAGTCACCGCGCGTCCTTCCATCATCTTGGTGAATCGCTGGGATCCACCCCCAGTGAAGAATGGTCGATCGCGCACGTCGGTGGATTTACTACCCCTGGCCGAGACCGCTGAACGATGCCCGTTGGACCATCCGTGGCGAGTTTGGAGTCTTTGGACAAGGAACTCCGCCGTCACATACAAAGCCATCGTCCAGGGGTTGGTAGCATCCAGAGTCGTTCTGGCCGATGAGTGGTGGAGCGAAGGCAAGTGCCTGAAAAAGAGCTTGCAAGTGGAGTGTCCGCCTCCTGGAGGCAGAGAAGTGAGGAGTATGGAAGAAATAATTCCAAACATTCGAAGATTCTAAATACTTGGGATGCTGCTGCCTCGCGCTTTCCTCCATCCCCTCCTCCTCCTCCTCCTCCACGCGCTCATCGCACATTCCTTTCTTCATTCTTTTCGTTGACGATCTGGGATTGTCTGCCTTTCTTTCATCCTTTTTTTTTTTTCTGATTAGATCTTTCGTTCCTTTTATCTTCACATCCCTTCCCTCGCTACCTTTCGCTTTTTCTGCTCAGTTGCTGTTGTGCCACTCGATAGTGTGTGTATCGAACCAGCATCTGGCCTGAGCATTTGCGTCCCCTTTCACTTTGTACCACCTTTCATACATCCGACGGGAACCATGTTGTCCTCGTCGCTTTCCCTCAGCGCTGGTTCGCTGTTCTTCGCTTTGCTCGCCGCGCCAGTCGCGGCGACTGCTGAAAACTATCAACTGGTTGAGAATTGGCACGGCGAGGGTTTCTTGGATTATTTCAACTTCCACACTGGGTCCGATCCCACCAATGGTTTCGTCACATATCTCGACAAAAGCAGCGCAGAGAGTGCAGGCCTCGTCAAGATCAACGATGGCGGCAGTGTTTATATCGGTGTCGACCACAAGACAACTCTATCCACAACTGGCAAGGGCCGTGATTCTGTGCGCATCGGCAGCAAGAAGTATTACGACCAGTCCTTGGTGATCGCTGACATTGCGCACATGCCGGGAAGTATCTGTGGTAGCTGGCCTGCCTTCTGGTCGGTGGGTAAGAACTGGCCTGCGGACGGTGAAATCGATATCATCGAAGGTGTCAATCTACAGGACCACAACGAGATTGTCATGCACACTGCTGGTACTTGCAGCATCACGGACACAGGTATGACCGGAGCCGTCAATGCCACTGGCTGTGGTGAGGACCTGGGCACCGTCGGCTGTGTTATCGAGGGCCAGCAGGGCAGCTACGGTACTTCGTTCAACAAGCAGGGTGGCGGAGTTTACGCTATGCAGTGGACTGAGCAGTTCGTCAAGATCTGGTTCTTCCCCCGCGCTTCTATCCCAACTTCAATCACCAAGGGCGCACCCGACGTTTCCCAGTTTGGCACTCCCATGGCTCTCGTCGAGGACGGTTGTGACGTCGGCAACAGCTTCAAGGCTCAATCGTTCGTCTTTGATGTGACCTTCTGTGGTGACTGGGCCGGTGGTGTTTACGGCCAGTCCGGATGCCCCATGTCCGGCTCTGATTCTTCCCAGAGCTGCATCAACTACGTCGCCAAGAATCCTACCGCATTCGAGCAGACCTACTGGGAGATCAACTCCGTCAAGATTTACCAGACCGGTGTGGCTGCCGAGACGGTTGCCTCTACTACGCATTCTTCGACCACTACCCACACTGCTGCTGCCCAGGCTGTGACCGAGGCTTCTGCTACTCAGGCTGCCCCGGAAACCACTGCTCACACTTCCGCCGCCGTGATTGAGACTCCTGCTAGCCAAGGATGGAGCACTGCCTCCGCTGCTTCTGCCTCCACCGAAACCCGTGCTGCTGCCGTCACTGCTGGCACTGTTGGCGAGCTGGGTGGTGATGTCTCCTCCGCCACTGAACAGTCTACAAAGAGCTCCTCTACGCGGTACGTCACCAAATTTGTTACTTCGACCACCACTCTTTGCCCGGTCGCCGAGGCCTCCTCATATTCCGCGGCTGCTGCTGAGAGCAAGGCTCTCGCTGTTTCGTCTGCCCAGAGCTCCAACGTCGTGAATGTTCCTGCGACTGTAGAGTCCGTTCAATCTGCGTCCTCATCTGCTACAAACTCTGTTAAGGAAGTTCAAACCCAGCCTGCAGCCGAGATTACGGCTATCTCTACCCCTGCTGCTTCTTCTGCATTCGCGGGTGTCAGCAGCCAGACATCCAGCCAACCGACTGGTGCTGATGCTGCATCTAGCGGTGTGCCAGAGACTGCGGCCTCCACGGATCGCCCTCTACCGACCATTATCCTCGCTCCTGGGGCCAGTTCCATGCCCACCTACAAGGCCTCACAAACCAAGTCCGCCATTGCTGTAGCTACCGCCGCCTCCAGTGCCTCGGGTAGCACGTTCCAGGGAAGCACCAGCAGCGCTGTCAGTCCTGTCTTCACCGGTGCTGCCGAAAGGGCATCTGTGAAGTTCTCGACCATTATTGCCGCGATCTTGGTCGCTCTGATGGCTTAAAATCCTGCTTTTTGTTTCATAGCCTGATCCAATTTCCTTTTCTTCGTACCCTGGGGTCGATTTGGAGGATGTCACCTGTTTTCTCTCGTTGCCATGTACAATAGGCCTATTATTACGTCCATAGATGCCGTGCAGCTTTTGGATTATTATTAGAATATCAAATGGTAGTCAAAAATTCATGAAAATCTACGAAGACTAATGTGGGGGTCTGGTGGGCAGTAAGGCACTGATAAAACTGTCGATCAAACCAGTGAACAGTCAGCAATTGAAAGGGCTTTGTCATAAGGCGGAAGCATTCCGTTCTGATGACGAACGGAAATTCTCGCTTGTTATGATTCATGACACAACGTACATTGCTTGCAGCACGACTATTTAAGATCTTGCAACAATATCCCGCCAGCTACGTAAAAATTCTTCAGTTCAATAACAACCCCCTATTAATCAAAATGGTTCTCAAGCTGCACGGGTTTCCCCTCTCTACATGCACCAACCGGGTCCGCACCGTTCTCTTGGAGAAGGGGGTGGAGGTCGAGTTTATCCCTGTTGATCTGAGCAAGGGCGAGCAAAAGTCTGAGGCATACCTCAGCAAGCTGCATCCATTTGGCAAGGTCCCCGTTCTCGAGGATACCGAAACTGGTGTGCAAGTCTTTGGTAAGCGTCATCCCTATCCTTTGGATATTTGATGCATAGTATCCATGTGAACTACGTGCTAAATTACACAGAGAGCAGAGCCATTGCTCAATATATCGCTACCAAGTACCGTTCTCAGGGAACTGATTTGTATCCCGATGAGACTGATTTGAAAGCATTCGCTCTCTTCCAGCAGGTATGAGACTTACCCTTGCCCGCAAATGACTGCAATGCCTACTGACTGAAAAACTACAACAAGGCTGTCTCCATCGAGCAGGCCTATTTCGACCCCATCGTCTCGCAAATTGCATTCGAGAAGATTTTCAAGCCCCGAAAGGGTCTTGGTGCCACTGATGAAGCCCGAGTCCAGGCTCTCCTGGGTCAACTCAACACTGTCTTGGAAGGTTACGAGCGCGTTCTCTCCAAGCAGCCCTACCTAGCAGGCGATAAGCTATCTCTCGCAGATCTCTACCACCTGCCTTATGGGGTTCTTGTTGAGCAATTTGGTGCCGCGGAGCTTTATGCCAAGTATCCTGCTTTCCAAAAGTGGTGGACCAGCTTGAAGGCGAGGGAATCATGGAGAAAGATTACCGCTTAGATATCTAGCGGAGGGGAATTCCAGAAAATGTCTCAGTATTCTCTAGTCTTGGCAGACTACAGACAATTCCGGGTAGAATCTTGAGCCACATATGTTGGGATGTTACTTTGCGCAACTTTGCTTAGGCATATTTCTCTTTTTCCAGCTGAAAGAATCTACTGTCGTATATTGTGGGTTGATGAGAGTCTGTTATTGCTATCTAATAGGGCTGTGCAATTTCAAAAAAAAATAGGACAAGGATATTCCTTCCCAGTACGACCTCTTCAAGTACCCACATAGATGTACGAGGAGGCCAGAAAACAAGATGTCGGTAGGAAAGTAAATGCCTTATTTAATTTACCGGGCAGAAAGTCGGTTCTAAGCATGGCCTGTGCACTTCATCCTTGAGTATTTTAGCAAAGGGAATGCCAGGAGGAAATCGCTTCTTGACTCCATAACGATTCAAACCACTCAACTTCGTGAATCATCTTATTCTTGTATCGATTCACTCATCCTCCCTCCTCAATCATGCAACTGGCAGCTCTCTTCTGTTTCTCCATCTCCGCAGCCTACGCAGTTAAGCATTATGGCTTGACACCCACCGAGGACGTAAGAAACATGGTAAACCATCGTGTTCAGGCGTTCTCGGGCGATGTCATGAACCTCACCTCTTTGTTTATGACTGACGCCCATCATGACCATGGCCCCAAGCTTTAAATACAGTTCTATCAGGTAGTAAGCACGGAGTAGTCTTCTACCTAACCTTATTGTATATGATATTGCGCTACGCTTCGCCCTTTTTGGTGTTTCCCGTGAGGGGGCGCCAGTGGAAAACTTATAACTCTGGCTGGTTGATTGACTCCCCGATGATGTCAGCGCAGCAGATCGGTCACCTATTGTTGGACGAGTTTGTGAAGCATCGGTCATTACATTATGCGTGAGGTCTGCAAAATCCGAAGATAACACGGCTAACAAGAGACTACAGTCTGTTCCGATCGTCTTCCTCGGCCACAGCTTTGGGGAAATATCATAAAAGAGGTGCATCGCGACTTTAATTCCCCCACGTGCAGACCTGAACCTTCAGCAGACCTTGGCCAATCCCAAGGATGCCGCTCGAGATATCGTTAACAGTACTTGCAGCATCGTATTCTTCGTCACTCCTCACCAAGGGTCACCTGTATCGGGCCTATGGACCGTTGCAGCCCGTATGACAGGCCTTTTAGGGTCAAACACAAGGCTGCTCCTCCCTAACGAGTTACCGGGGACATCCTTCGGCTATGGATCGCCATTGAAAGAAACGTCTGCCGGTAGGCGAACAGGTAGGGGATGCTGCCCAGCTCTCGGAGCGTATACATCCTGGCTGGGTGACATGATTTGAAGAGGCAATTGCAGGGTGTATAAAGCGGCCTTAGAAAACCAGTGACAGGAGGGAGTCTCCCTTGCCCGTGCTACCTATTATCAACGCCGTCTTCCCGCACCGCTCATCCTGTCTCCGTTTTCTTCTCTTCAGCCGCAGGCATGACGGTGGTCACGCCTCTGTATGCGATGGTTCATCGCCTCGGACAGCTGGCCTTGCGAGATGCCTTAAATTCGTCACCACATACCCACTTCGAGCTCCTTCAGATGATCGACCAACTTAAATTGGCCGTGGAAACACCGATGGAGACTTTTCTGCGCCTTGTTTACCAGGTCAGTGAACAGAGTCGCTCGTGTGGTTCATGGAAGACTCCCAATCTGACCGTGAATAGCCTCCCCAAAATGCCGCCTATTCATCGGACACGACTGGATTGTCTGTCAGTGCTGAAGTGATTCGTTCAGTCCCCAATGCATAATGGTACAAGATGAGTATCATAAGATAAACTATCCCGACGGAAACAATGCTAAGCTTCCTGTAGTTTGGGTTCTGGCAATCTCGAACTGCCTCCAGTGAGTTGTCTGTTGCAATTTCAAACAAATTCAAAGAGCCCCCGGAAGCTGATTGCTGGACTCGAGTATTATCAGACAAAATCGAGCGGCCCATTTCGGTGTCTACTCTCTGTTGGCGACCACCTTGTGGCGTAATTTGATCCAACGCATCCAGTGTACTCTGGCGAGAAAGGGGAGTAGATAGATTCAAGTCAACTTCTGAAGGGGAGTACAGTGTCTCTTGAGACTCGCGCGCAGGTGATTGCTCCGTCTCCTCGTTACGCTGCTGGTTTTGCGCTGATGATTCCTCGTTGGTATTCGGCTTTTTCGATGGACATGATGATGATCGTCTAGACTCTTTTAGACCAGTGTCCTTGCGATCTATAGCATTTATTAGATATTTTCTGGTCTTAAATAGAAAGGAAAGACTGCGTGGGAAGATACCTAGCACCATTTCCATTGTTTGAAAAATGGGTAAGGTTAGGAGTAAGAGAGGCAAGATTTGCCCAAATCCCCACGAGTTTTCGTCGCCTTCCATTCCATTATTTCGGGCATTTTGCCTTAGGGCAACGAGAAGGGCGGAATTTGACATCAGTTTGATGTAAGACAAGAGGATCTGGAAGCTTCTTGAAGTAAAAATATCCGTAACACAGAGAACGATAATGAAGATCAGACCGGCAAGAAAGAGCAAAGTTTTTGTGATAGGCGTCATCGCCGCCCGCAGTAGAGAGCTTTGTGTTGTCATGCGCTGCTGGTCAAGTCTGCACGCTCCTTTGAAACTGAAGAGAGAAAGCTCCAGGATCAAGTCCGGAAGTTGTTGAAGAAAGTTGAAGCGTTCCGAAGACGGGAAAAAAAGAGCTGTGGCGTACGAAATATCCGACAGCGACGTGAATACGTCCAGAATGAGCAAAACAAGGGCATTGCCGCTATAGTGACCAATAGTTCTCCACGCACACTGCATAGGTAGTCCCCAGTTCAGGTCTTTTAAAAAACCATCATCCCATATTATGAAACTGCTGATAATGTCTGCGATGCAGATAGTGAAGACCCATGGCCATCTCCAGAAGCGTTTATACCAGCTTTTGCGAAGAATGTCTCGGGTCGCGAGTGCAATAATCGTGTACATCGCGAGCGCTATCTGGGCCTGTAAGACCGCGATGTTGAAATGATATTGCGTTATGCTGGAATGTCTGCTGTACGCAACCAGGTATATCGAAGTACCCGTGACAAGTTGCAGGTCCCCCAGAATCAGCATAACATTCTGTACCACCTTCGGGCGATGTAAGTGGGTCGGGATCTTGTCCAGAATCGGGGAAAAGACCCAGTCGGCGCCACTGAGTACGTCGGGAGGCAGGCAATCTCGTGTGAAGTAGCTAATTATTGCCACGATGAAGGTACACCATGCTGTTGCTAAAAACGCGATAAGTACCTTTTGTTTTATCAGCGATCATGAATCGAGTGTAGGAGAACGAGGATACTGACCCCTTCTCCAGCCTACAGAAAAGATGAATACAGTCAGAAAAAGGGTTAAAAGCCCAGCAACTCATGGTCTCTTACTCACAACGTCCAGATCCGCATCAAACGTTCCATTACTGAAAGAGCAGTTCAGAACACGCCCCATCTTAAGCACTGTGACTGATAAATAGTATTTCAAGCCGGGGAAGACAAATCTCTGGAGGCTGTTCAAAATTTGAGCCTAAAAACTCGTCTGGGGTCTGGTGCATCACATCAACACCCACGGACAAAGCGCGATTCGAGAGCGTAGTATGTATCACCTCGTCACATCACGTGTACATGCGTTCAGCCGCATAGAGTATCCGTGCACATCACAGAACGAGGCAACTGTCAGGCAGCGAGAAGCAGGCAGGGATCATGCATAAAGGCTGGAGTCTTGCGGCTCTTGCCAGGCTTGCCTCACGTGTTATCTACACCGACATAGCCTCTGTAGCTATTCCTGTCATGACTCACACAGTTAAGACTCGATTAAGGATCGGCGCAAGGTGCCTGGGTCTTGTGTCCGCTTTATAGCGGTCACTCTATGAGTTAGTTCAGGAATTACTAATATAGTATTGATTTTGAACGAGGTCAATTCAGTTTGCGGAGTCGCTATGAAAAATTGCTGTTTGGATTTCTTGGTAGACCTTAGCAGATAGGATTCCTGTAGGTACAGCAGCAGATAGATACTATGGAATAACGCGCTATATTTGACCGCTTTATAGTCTGCCTTACGATCATTAGATAAGTTCCTCTTGGGCAAACGGCTAGCTCAAGGAGCGTACTCCACCTATGTGACTGCGTAGCTTAGTTAGCCTGTATTAAACATCAGTATCGTAGGTAGATTGATGATGAGCATCGGTGCTGGGGTCACGCGATCTGAGAGTCAATGGGAACTTGCTGCATAGTGTGGCTTGGAGATTTCTGGAGTTTGGAATCACAGTCCTGGCATGGAGTCTGTGATCGAAGTAGTCCCCATAGCTGGAAAGAGGAGCTGACGCGACAAATGGGCGACTGTTTTGCCAAGGGAAGGATTTTGGACAACTACCGGGGAGTTGAAATTGCGCGATACTCAAGGCTAGGCCAGCTGTATTCACCAAAATGCAATTCTCTTCTATGTACTGCTTGAGCTATCGTTATATTTGGGTGTTTTTTGGGGAGGGGGTCATAATCTGTCAACTTTCTACCTCTTCACTCTTTCCTCTTCAACAAGAACGTGGCCCCAGCCGCAGCAACGTCGTCCACCACGCGAACACCCTCAAAGTGTAATCCTCGCTGGTCCAACTGCTCTCTCAAAGCCCGTTGATATCCCTCATTCCTCATCAACCCACCCGCAAGTACTAATACGGTTTCTTGGGTTGCTGCATAGCCAGTGCTCTTAGGGTCGGTCAGTCGTCCCAGCGTCTTGGTGACAAGATGAGCTGTTTGAGCCCTCACGATTGCATTAGCGGTGCTGTCGTGGAATGCCAGTTCCAACACGGTCTCAGCCAGCTGGGCAATCCGGGTTTTGACAGTCTCTTGGTGATTCCCAGACAAGAGGTCGCTCAGAATGTCGATACGGCCGTCTTTGGAGGCTGCACAGCCCAGCTGCTTGATCACTGCATCCTCGAACTTGTCCAACGCTTGTGGTCGAAGACCAAGAGTCTGCTCTTCCAAAACGAGCAGCGTGTGCTTTATGGCCTCTAGCCCAATGGAATGACCGCCACCCTCATCTCCCAACATATGGCCCCAACCACCAGAGCGAGCCAGGCGAACATAGCCCGAACCTTCTGTCCAAGTGTACCGCATGGCAATGCTGCCAGTACCCGCGATGAGAACGAGTACAGAACAAGGATTCTTTTCAACTGAGACTGATGCGGGTAACAGGTCAACGTCACTTGTCAGCCGGAAGCGAGATGTGGTACGATCGAGTCCGAAGATCTCCGCCAGCGTCGGAGCCAGTGTTTCGTGCAATCCAGCGCGGTCCAAGCCTGCAAGACCGACCCAAACGGAGCTAAAGCAGGATTTCAAATATTGCTTCCACTCCGCATCACTGAGCTCCGTCCCAGTTGGCAGATGTTCCTTAAGCGCACTCTTGGTGGCCTTAATCAAGGTAGCAACAACCCCAGGGATATTCCCGATACCGTCGGTCCTAGCAGTGCGGTCAGTCCACATCATTCATACCGTTATAGAGGAATAACTGCTACATACAGGTTACAAGGGCCAGCATAGCCATGGCTCGTGCTACCAGAGCCGTCAGCAATGGCCACAGCACATTTAGTACCGCCACCATCGATGCACAGCGCGAATCGCCTTGAGATAATCTCGTTGGGTGACAAAGGCTGGGTGGATGGGCATGCTCGATCCAATGCGCCAGCCAACACGCCACCAGCCGAATCCAAGTGCTGTTGGCAAACCTCCGCTGTTTCCCCGGTTTCGGCAACAAGCATTGCAAGCTTAACGCTGCGCTTGGACTGCGCAAGAAGTGCATCTAGCTCCGAATCCGACATTGAGCTGCACTTTGGGCTGAGACGACGGAGCATGTTTCGTGATCGCTGCTCCAGTTTGAGATTTGACGCCACCATATCGACCATCTAGTCTCGTGTCAGTCTTTTGTGGGTCATCAACTTCTAGAGGGAGGTTCATACCATATTGCCGTAGGTCTTGCCCACTCGGATCATGGTGCCTGTGCTTAACATGTTCAAGACTAACTTCGTCGCTGTGCCGGACTTGAGTCTCGTGCTGCCTGTCACAACCTCTGGTCCTGGAAGCGGAGCAATGAGAAAGTCCACATCGCCTGAGCGGCCCATCGCCGAGGGTGATGCGCAAGCCACGCCAATCGTGACGCAGCCTAGCCGTTTGGCAAAAGCAAAACATCCTAAGACATACGGTGTCCGGCCTGAACTAGCGATTCCAATGACACTATCAAGCTCCGGGTTCAGATTGAGGCGCTTTAGGTCATCTTCACCCGCTTGTGCGTTATCCTCGGCGCCCTCTTGTGCTTGACGGATAGCTGCATCTCCGCCAGCAATAATTCCAATGAACTGGGAGTGCGGAGCGGCAAAAGTCGGTGGAATCTCTGAAGCATCCAGGATTCCCAGTCTAAATGTCTTCGTTATTGGTCACCGCAGTGATTTGTACAGCTGAAAGGGTTTCACTCACCTTCCACTAGTTCCCGCCCCAACATACACAACTCGGCCACCTCGACGAACACGCGGTGCCAGTGCGTCAATCGCTCCAGCGATCTCAGGTAGACAGACACTGACACTCCCCGCCACCCTGTGGTCATCAGAGTTGATGACTGTGCACATCTCCATTGTCGACATGCGGTCGATGTGTACTGTTCGGGGATTAACCCCCTCGGTCTGCAACTGGGCCAAGCTGCTCAGATCCATTTTGTCGGCACTCGATGAATGCGCCGATGTAGGGATCAACTCTGGTCTTTTGAATGGCAGAGTTGACGCACAGATTCTTCTACGAATCGCTCTCCGTGGCACAGAGGCTGACTAGCTGTGTAGCGACCGTTGATGAGAACCCGACAATAGCCAGGGTCCAAGAGCAGTATTGCCGACCCCCGTTGGCCGACTTGGTCTCTTCATCGTTCCTGGGCCGCCTCGGAGTCTCGGATCCATGCCGTGCAGAGCCGTCGACTAGTGGTCCGTCAAACAAGGGTCTTCCATCGGCTCTCGCTCAGCGAGATGCGGGGTGGGGGCGTCACAGCCGGAGTCGTAACGCGGACCATGGTGGTATTGAGGCGGCGCCCCTTGGCGATGTCAACCGCGGTTGGTCCCCCAAACACGCGACTTGGTGGAGCTTCTTTCCCCAGAAACTTGCCTAATGTGGAGGGATTCCGCGGTTTCCCCTGCCGTTCCCCGACGAGTTGATGGATACATAATCCGTAGTCCATCGGCATTTGCGAGCAACTGATAAGTGATGACAGTCTTTTGATTGGCCTACTCCACTCGTGATACTACAATGCTTGTTGCAATCAAGGAGGGATCGGCAATTTGACCGAAGTAGCGTTGCAGATACCACACAAATGACCCTCTTATTCAGGGAGGGGGCCCCGGCCTTGCGTTTGATTGTCTCTGCTTGGTCTACTGCTTAATAAAGCTTGCAGTCCTTGACAGAGTGAATCAGTGTTGGCTAGGTCCCTTGTCATACCTACTCAACGCGATGGAGGACGGCACGAGACATGCAGATGCTGCCGACTCGGTGGTGCATGCTAATGAGGATGGCAAGCGTTCGATCTTCTACCAAATTTACACGCACTGCTGGTTTCAGATCATCCTCATCAGCTTCATCTGTTTCTGTTGCCCTGGAGTAGGTTTTTGGACCTCCTGCATGGCTCGACTCTTACTAACATTTTGACCAATGTAGATGTACAATGCTCTCGCGGGCCTAGGAGGTTCCGGTCAAGTCGACCAGACAGTGGCTGCCAATGCCACTGTCGCGCTCCTCGCTGCAACTGCAGCCACTGCGCTGTTTGTGGTAGGGCCTATCTTCGACCGTGTTGGTCCTCGAGTCTGCCTCCTCCTGGGTGGATGGACCTATCCCTTATACTCCGGCAGTCTTTTGTGCTTCAATGGTATCGCAACCAATCTTCGAGACTCCTAGACGGCATGCTGATATCAGCTTCTCTTTTATAGCCACCAAAAACGGAGCCTTTGTGATCGCGGCCGGTGCTATTCTCGGCGTAGGCGCCTCATTCTTATGGGTTGCACAGGGTGCGATCATGACTACATATGTGAAGGAATCGCAAAAAGGGCGCGCCATTGCCGCATTCTGGATTATCTTCAACCTTGGTGGTGGCGTTGGATCCCTCGCAAGCTTTGGCCTCAATTATCACTCCAAGAGTGGCACTGTTTCGGACGGAACTTATATCGCTCTTTTGATTATCATGGCCATCGGGTGGCTGCTGGGCCTGCTCATCTGCCCACCTTCGAGTGTTCGTGTCTCGCAGTTGCAAGCCACACCACAATCTGAAAAGAACTGGCGCAAGACTGCCCGACAGGCACTCAACACGATGACTGACTGGCGCGTGTTGTGCATGTTGCCGTTGTTCTTCTCGGCCAACGTCTTCTACTCATACCAGCAGAATGTGGTCAATGGCATGACCTTCAATATCCGAACGCGCTCGCTCAACGGTGCTCTTTACTGGATTGCGCAGATGCTTGGTGGTCTAATCATCGGCCTCATCCTTGATATGCCGGGATTCAACCGACCGACTCGCGCTCGTATCGGATGGGGTTTCCTGTTTGTGACAGGAATGGTCATCTGGGGTGGTGGATATGCGTTCCAGAAATGGTCGGATCGTCGGATGGCCGCGGGCCTGAAGCAGGACATTGATTACACCGAGGGCAGTCTCTCTGTCGGTCCCATCTTCCTCTACATCTTCTACGGTGCTTACGATGCCTTCTGGCAATCCTTCTGCTACTGGCTCATGGGTGCCCGCTCGAATTCACCGGCCGAGACAGCAATCACTGTTGGGGCGTATAAAACATTCCAGGCTACTGGTGGTGCCATGGCGTGGCGCATCAACGCCTTGAAGAAACCTGCCATGACGCAGTTTGCGATGGACTGGGGTCTTTGCATGGGCTCGCTCGTCATTGCCATTCCGGCGGTCCTTGCTGTCACCCTCACAAGTGACCCCAATTCGGAAGCTGGTGAAGGTCGGGATGCTGGTGACTCGATGGACAAATCTGATCGGGAAGTCAAGGCATGAGATGATTCGTAATGAGCTAGCTAGCTCGAAATGCACACAATGATCTTTGTATGGACAAGACTGGACATGTCTCCCACTTGCTCCCTTTCCAGGGGCTTGCTCTCCTTCGTTCGTAGACCATTAAGAGAACCGTATATACACAGATTATCACGGACAGGCCATGCTGTCATTCCTAGTCCCCCTACCGAACGCAGTTCTTCAGGATAGCCGTCTCCATCCAGAGCTTGGCATATTGTTGGTGCAGCCAAACCA
Organism: Penicillium subrubescens; assembly: GCF_028828155.1. Classification (NCBI taxonomy): domain Eukaryota; kingdom Fungi; phylum Ascomycota; class Eurotiomycetes; order Eurotiales; family Aspergillaceae; genus Penicillium; species Penicillium subrubescens. The sequence continues at coordinate 124,930 of NW_026643160.1, read as the reverse complement.
TGACCGGGCCCATGGGCGCGCCCTCCGCCTTCCCCAGGCCCTGGTAAAAGCAGCTCTTCAAGGTAAACTCGGCCTCTCCTTTCTCCTGGTTCACCACAGCGCCAATTTCAAACAGACCGTCGGAGGGGCGAATACCTTGTTCGCGGGGAGAGGCACCACAGCGGACGACAATCTTCTCGTCGGTCTTCTCGACGACCTCGAAGTGGTCGGTGATTACGGTGCCGACCTCGTAGGTGCTTGCGAGGAGATCCTTGCGTTCCCAAAGGTGGCTGGCGGTCTCGGGACCTTGGTACTTGTTGGCCAGGTACGCGCGCTGGGGGATGTATCCTAAAAGAAGAGAAAGAAGTGGGTTAGAACAGAATCTCACAAGCTCTCGAGCATGACGAGATGCGCAAAAGCTTACCCATGCCACCCCAGACACCCGCACAGAAGGCCTCCACCAGCTTGCCCTTCTTCTCCAGCAATGAGGGGTTGATCTTATCCAACGGCATGCGACGAACACAAAGATCGTGCAGAGTTGGATTGCGCTCGGGGTTGAACTTTTGGAAGAATGGCGAGGAGAAGATTGGGTCGTTGGCGTCCATGGGCTCGAAGACGTCATTGCGAGTAGCTCCGAAGAACACACCGACCGAAGCGACGGTGCCGGCGGCGGTCACCTTGAGGACGCGACTGATGAGGCCCATTTTGGCCAAGCGAAGGGAGGTCGGGGGGAAATGAAGGGAGGGTAGAAGAGAGAGGAGGTGGAGGAGAGTAGGTCAGCTCTGAAGTGCTGAGGAGGAAACCGCGGAGAGGAGCCGACCGAAGTTGGGCCCCGTCATGAGGGCTCGGCCATTGCCCCGATACTGTGAGCGAAAGCGTATAACCCAACACTCACTTATGTATTCGATTGGAGTGCTCCTGAACATCTGAGCAAGAGTCCGAGTCAATTGACATGTCTGGAATTGTTTCAATGACTATGAGGCAGACATTAGCGCTTGATGAGTGCCAGTTGACAGAGCTCAAGAAGCGCCGATATATTTTTTTCGGCTCTCCATCTTCCGACGTCATGCTTCCCTTTCTTTGTCACCAAGGCGATCATCAAAGAATTTCATGTCACCCAAACTCAGGCCGGCCAACTAGTCTACTGCAATGTCTTCATGTTCGGTGTCGGAGATATCATTTGGGTCCCGCTCATGCGGGTCATTGGAAAGCGCCCTGTTTATCTTCTGGCAATGCTGGGACTTTGCATGATGAATGTCTGGTCAAGCGAGGCCAGGAGTTATAGTGAATTACTTGCGGCTCGCATCTGCTCTGGTTTTCCTGCTGCGGCTGCCGATGCCACTGTACCTGCTGTGGTCGCAGATATGGTTCCTGCAAAGGATCGCGGTCATTGCATGATGATTTTCCATCTAGCCTTGACAAGTGGCCTATTCGTTGGGCCTTTGATCAATGCCTATCTCATCCAGGGGGAGAACTGGCGTTGGATGTGTTACTTCCTCGCAATTGCCGTTGGCATTGTCTTCGTGGTCGCTGTGTTTACTATCAGAGAAACCTCGGACATCAAGAGACATAATTCGGATCCTTCACGGAAGCGATCTCACTGGGAGTGGATGTCCCTGACACTGGGCTTCAATCGAGACGCTTCCTTCCTCCGAGCATTTTTGGATATCCTGGGCAACGCAACATATCCGCCTTTGATCTGGTGCTCCCTTACCATTAGCATTTAAGTTGGCTGGTTTGTACTTCCCTGAGGGGCTTTTCTACCTTTCGCTAAATTGATGACTAGGAACAACGTCGTGCTGTTGACTTCCACTCGCACATTCACCAAGCCGCCTTACAACTGGACCTCGGGAGACATTGGCTTACTTTCTTTATCTGGATTCATCGGGTCTCTGTTTGCCTTTTATATTGGTGGACGGTTGATCGATGTTATCTCAAGTCGAAGCACAGCCCGACACGGCGGTCTTCGACTACTGGAATGCCGTCTACCTGCAATCATAATCCCAGGCATTGTCGGCCCCGCGGGGATTCTGATATTTGGTCTTTGCGTCGCCCACAAAACACATTGGATTGGTCCTGCCGTTGGATATGCCATACAAGCATTTGGCGTGGCTGCTATTTCTAACGTCGCAGTCACTTAGTCACTCGAAATGTATAAGCCGGTGAGTGCAATCAATCGGCCTTCTATCATCTTCCCTGACTGAAGATGGAAAAAGTGACGGGCGAGGCTGTGGTGAGCATTTTTGTCATCCGAAATACGATTGGCATGCTTCTCTCCCTGTACGCAGCGGACTGAATTGAACGTCAAGGTACGGCGCAGGTATTTGGCGAGATGACTTCAATTGAGGTCGTCAGTATCTTGTTTGCTATCCCCTTTTACTTCCGTGGAAAGTCTCTTCGAGCATTAACATCAAGCTATGGTCCCATGAAGCGATTCCGGGACATGAATTTTAAATTGCATGGTTAGGCACGCCGCAGAGGCTGATACAGGAAATCTGATTCAAAATAGTCGCATCAATACTGGACTTTCAAAATTCCGAGGCTAGTGACAATTCATTCCATGCCAGCCTTCGCATTACTGCGTAGGAAATGAGCCCTACTCGCGAATTTCGTGGAAAGTAGATCTCCACCCCTGTCGCAGTAATTCAAAAGAGCATCCAAAGAGCATCCAAAAGACGGTTCAAAAAGACGGTTCAAGAAGGCTTTAAACGAGATTTACAAGGATGTCAATAAGGGAGCTTGCGCTCATGCTCTTTGAAAAACAAGAAGATTGTAGCTTGTAGTGATTCTTAAAACAAAATGTAAGATACCACTAAAGGGAAATCCCAAACCTAATCACAATAAGCCACGCAGAGAGCGTTTCCCAGAGGCATTCATCGGCTCCCTATGAAACATGATTCTCTCCACGAACAAAAAGGCGAAAGAACAGAATATACCCACAGAGGAAAAGCCGGTCACTGGGCGGGGAAAATTGAATCTAACGATTGTAACGAATGAACGGCAAAATAGCCGGCAGCGTGTAGAAAACTAGCAGGTCTGCCTTCCCCCTGTCAAGGGGTCTTCCTCCACCCACGTTTAGGCAATAGGAAAGCCAAGAATAGAGAAGCCCGTGGGGGAGGAACCGGCTGCTGCATATGGAGTACTAGAAGGCAATGCAAGGCCGGAACCCTTAGGAGTAGCACTAGGGACGCAACTGGGGGTTACCAGAGGGGATACCACTCCCACCCACAGTAGGAGTAGGCCGAGACTTAGATGTGAAACCACGCTTCTGGGCGCCACTGGAAGCCAGAGCACTGGCGATCGACTCGGTACCAGACAGTAGGGAAGGTAAATCCGTAGGAATAGACAGGGATCCATCACGCTTCTGCGCACCAGCGGATGCGAGTGCACCAAGTGTGGACTCGGCATCAGAGATCAGAGAGGGCAGGTCCGTGGGCAGAGTAGCAGAATCAGCACGCTTGTGCTTCTGAGCGACACTAGAAGCAATGGCAGCGGCTACAGATTCAACATCTGAAACAAGAGCATCTGTCGGAAGAGCCAGGGATTCATCGCGCTTCTGAGCACTATCGGAGACAAGAGCTGCAACAGCGGACTCAACGTCAGAGACCAGTGAAGGGAGATCCGTTGGAATTGACAAAGATCCGTCACGTTTCTGGACCCCCGCGGAAGCAAGTGCTCCAAGAGCCGCCTCCGCGTCCGAGACCAATGAAGGCAGATATGTTGGAATGGAAGGCAGGCCGCTACGCTTAGACAAGAAAGAAACTGGCTCAGAGCCTGATCCGCTTGGACGGCCAATGCTCGAAGTAGCCAAAGGATTGGGAAGTAAAGGATCAGTCGGGACTGACGAGGACGTAGCCGCATGGGGAGTGCTCGATGCGGTCATTGAAGGAGTTTGACGAGCCGAGGAAGTTAAATAGACATCGGTTCCATTGAGGCTGAATGGTGCAGCTATGGCAGAGCTCGAGAGAGCGAGCACCATGGTAGCAACGGAGGACTTCATTGTGGAAGATAGATTTGAGAGAAAAGTGTTAAGTCGAGAGATTCTGGGGATATCAATGTACACAAAAGGATTCTTGGTTCCGAATGATAATGAGAGACCTTGTCGCCGATTCGAGGGGGTTTTTATATCTTTTCCGGCTGGCGATTTCGTCAGAATTGACGATCTACAGCAGTCGTGAAGGAGCTGGAGTAAACGCTCGGGGAGAAAGTGATCCTAACTACAGCGTCCACATCGCCGCTGCCTATGATAATGAGCCACGGGGACGGAATTTCCCCTGGTTCCTGGACATGAACTTGAATGGGCACACTGTGGACTGATCAGCAGTCTTCAACATCGTCAAGTTCCAACGGGAAGGGAATTGGATATCACGAATACCCAGGAAAGCAAGCAATTTGTGACGAAGTGCAGATCAGATGCTCCACTGAAGAAGTTCCCCCTGAGGACAAGGATGGCTCACGGGGACATGCTCGATATGAAACAAGCAATAATCTACGCGTATTGGTTATCGATAAGCATGAGTTGACTTAAAGTTCAACGTTTCAGGGTAATAGGTCCACTTACAACGGTTTGGGGAGTGAGACGAAAAAAGATGGCCTTGACTGGACCAGAAGAGATGGTGTGGAGAAGAGCGTACACCACGAGGCCTTTTATCATTATTGTCTAAATAATGGAAAGAGGAACGCATCTGGAATAACCGCCGACAGGTGGAGGCTGCAGGTAAGGAACTGGATCGGAGCAGATCAAAAGACTCCATGATCGAGTCTGAATTTTGAGGATTATAGGGCTCAGGGACCGGTGCCGATCGACGATCCTCTGACGATCCCCCGTTGAGGCGCCGCTTTTGGCGATTCCACCGAGCTTTTCCACTTGTTCCATAAGCAGAGGATGCTCGGTCCGCCCGCCATCACCATTGCTGGTGGACCCTCCCCGACGTTGAACCATGGGTTGTAGTCGGCTAACCTCCAAGCGCGGATAAAATCATAATCTCTTCGACCAACGAAGGAGAAGTGGTCAGCAGGGCATCGGATCTTACAATGCCGAATTTGTAGGCAGTATAGTGGACCAGTTCAAGCTGGGTGACGCAACGTCGGACTTCAACAGGTTTTCGATCATGTTATGGGAAAGAGCCATGGAAAGGTGATCGTCGGTGCATTCGGCTCTCCAGAGATCGCCTCAGGTCAGAATAGGAGAAACCGATACACGAGTGTCGTTCGGATGGATGTTGGAGACGTGGCGGCAAAGCGGAGGTAATGCCAAAATAGTGACTTTTGAGGTCGCCATATCACAGACAATCAATCTCATGAAGGCCGATCCTGTGGACACAACAGATCGAGATGATTACCTCCTTCATCATCCCAATGCAAAAGATTCATGATCATTATCTGGAAAGCGCCAATTGCCAATTCCTAGCAATCAATGATGTCAGCTATCGCATGGTTCTTACCCATAACTAATGGTCAAATGTGGTGTGTTGGATATTATAGCCTGCAGGCCTGGATACTCTCAGCCCGACCAATCAATCAATAGTCCCCAACACTCCTTCCTGGTTCACAGTGGCAACCACTGTCCCAGTTCAAGACTGCCCAAGGATCGTGGCCTTGGATCCCTCTATTGCGTCGAGTGACTCGAGACGAAGCACGTAATCCTCTATCCTTGGACGGCCAGTTTGATTGGCTGTAGGGGCAACAAAAGATCGGAGCATGGATCGAGTTGGATATCGGTAGTACGAGTTTCCTGCAGAGAAAAGCAGGTGACCATGGAGAGGATGGATGTAACTTGAGTATAGGTCGGTGAAGAGACACCAGGGTGTGAAGGGCACATGAATCAATATTAATAGACAGCATTAAACACATTATTTTGAACTAATTGTAAGCAATAAGCAACATCCAAAGCGCTGTTCATAATTCATGCATCCATAGCATAAAAGCCTCGGGGCCCCGTAGGCGTACGGCCCTGGGCTGGAAAGAGACATAGTTCAATGGTCCAGGGTGGAGGCACTTTCAGCGGAACACTCAGTTACGTTTCTGGATCTTCTCCCACTGGGGCTCGAGGTTACGGCCAATAGCCCGGGTAGCCTCCTTCTCCAACTCGCGCTGACTCAAGCCAGTGCGCTTGGAGACCTTAGACGCGGAGTCCTCACGAGACAGTTGCACTAGAGACGTTGTTAGCTAGACTACGAGGAATAGTGTATGATATAGATACATACCATGAAGATAGACAGCGGCCTTCTTGCCAGAGAACATGGCGTGGGGCACGTTAGTGCTGCCATCACTGTTGGCATCGCCGACTCCATAGACACCCGTGACGTTGGTGCGCATGCTACTGGCGTCGACAACAATCTTCTCCTTGGTGACGTTTAGATGCAGCTGTGACGGCAGCGAAGATTGCTGCACCGCCGCAAAGTTGGTGATGAAGGCGCTGCGCTCGACGGGCTCGCCGGTGGTGAAGTGCACCCGGAATTTGTCAAACTGCATATCAGTGGTCTTGTTCTGGTGCGTCTCACCATCCTGAAGGCGCTCGATGGAAGCTATGGTGCGGTTCTCGATCTGGATGTTCCAAGCCTTGAGCTGTTCCTTCCAATCTGCGTGTGATGCAGTGGCCTGGGCCTCTCCATCCGGCGTCTGGGTCCCGTTGACGAACGCAATGATGTCGGAGAATTGAGTGTTCACCTCCAAAACACTGCCAAGCACATCAGACAGGTTGCCGAGAATACCAAAGGGCTGATCACGGTGCTCGTAGCCATCACACCAAGGGCACCAGAAGATACCCTTGCCCCAGGCTTCCTTCAAACCGGGAGTATCAGGAAGTACATCCCGCATGCCGGTGCCGAGAACGATCTTACGAGCAGTGTAGTTCCTTCCAGAGGCATCGACAACAGAGAATGCAGTGACTGCGTCAGTACCAATGGAAGTGATCGACTTGACGGTCGCGTTCTTGATATGAGCCGTGGGATACTTGAGGATCTGCTCGCGAGCCAGGGCACGAAACTCGGCGGGGGAGTGCCTGTGTTTCGGTTAGTCTGGTTGTTATATAGACCTCGAGAACAAGATAAGTGTATGAATATTACCATCATTGCCAATGACATCGTGCATGTTACGCGTGGGGCCATTGCGGTACTCCTGGCTGTCGAAGAGCAACGCAGTTCTCCGCACGCGAGAGACGCCACTCAGGGCACTGAGACCCGAGGGACCACCACCAACAACGATGACATCGTAGTCCGTCTTGGGAATTGACTCGGCTGCCACCAAGGTCCACAGAGACAGAGCAATGGACAAAAAGGTTGCGATTCTTGGAGCCATTGTGATGTGCGATGATGAGATTCAGGAACCTGGAGAGTACGGGGGAGGAAGGCACGAGTGATCACAAGCTCCGGGGGAGCTACCTGTTGGCTTTTATAAGCTTCCAAGACCAGCTTCTCAGCTCGTGATCGCTGCGCATCTTCTCTCAAAATGGCTGACCTCCACCAGAATCATGCGCATCCAAGCACATTCGGCGGGCCGATCAAGCTAGCGACCGGGACAGTGTCCACTGTCGAGGAAGCAACAGGATTGATTGACTTTCACGATGTCCCTAGCGGGGCAAGGTGCAGAGATCGTCGAGATCGGCATCCCTTGAAGAGCTGTCCAGACTCTAGCATGGCCGCTGCTTGGATCAGCTCGGACACCCCAGGCTAGCAGGGTGGATGCGATGGCACTCGAGTTGCTTGGCTGGCGTGGAACAGAACCCGATCAGGCGATTGGCAGTCTGAATTCCGACAAAGACAACCGAAGAATGACAGTGAATTATCGGGATGTTTTTATCGCTCAGTCAATGGTCAAGCCTGTCATTTCAGGGACCACACCAGCGCCAGCAAACCCCTCAACAAAATAAACATTGGCTAGGCAGCGGGAGACAGCCACTGAGCCAGCGATGGGAAGAGGAGCTGCAAGATCCAGATCGTCCGGCCGAACGCTGGGGCTGGCCACTCTTCAGCGAGACTTGATTGGCTTCGGGGGCACCAACTCAACCAGCTCAGGAGCTGGACATGGTTACGATCGGCCCTCATGTTGCATAAGCTAACGAGACCGTGCATCATTTGCTGTCAATATTCCCGGAGAAAATGAATATGGCAGAATGGAACGTGGAGAGAAATCCAGAGAGAAGAAAACTGACTGTTGTACAGAGGACTCCTCATTTCTCTTCCGAGAGCGGTCAATCGAAGAGTCGAGCTTTCATGGGCTCTTTGGAGACGCGATAATGATCAGCGACTGCTGCATGTTTGCTCTTCTTCTTTTCAATAGGTATCCCGGCTCGCAGGACTTCAGCTCAGCCCGATCGATAGCTAGTGGGTTCTGCAGCCCACAGTGGGTCGACCTGTTCAGCTGCCAATCGTGGTTTCTCGGGCCGCGTCTGCAGAGTGAGATCATGAGGGAATTATTATTTCCGTAAATCTGGATTTTAATCCGGTTTCTCCAGCCTGTGAGAAGACCTTGAATTCCTTGAAGGAGTACTCCGTACCAACTCCGGTATTGAGGTGGGTGGAAAAAGAAGGGGAAGAAGAGGAGGAACAGGAAAGAAGAGAGAAATGCGATTGTTGTTGTTCCGCCAGTCTATCCCGTGACTTTGTACTGAATAACCAACTCTTGGAAGAAACATCCATACTTCAAGACTTCATTTCTATTTCTAATCGAAACACCCACTCTGCTTCTTACAGTCTCCAGATTTACCGCCCCATCCATCCTCCATCCACCGTGTGCACTTCACCACTCACATACGCACTCGCCCGGCTGGCCAAATACACCACCGATCCCTTAAAGTCATCTGGATTTCCCCAACGCCCAGCAGGAATCCGGGCTAGAATACTCGCCGCCCGCTCCTTATCCTGGATCAATGCCGTGTTCATATCCGTCGCGACGTAACCGGGCGCAATGGCATTCACATTGATTCCCTTGGATGCCCACTCGTTCGAAAGGGCCTTGGTCAACTGTGCGACTCCCCCTTTGGCTGCGGCATAAGCGGGCACGGTGAGCCCACCTTGGAAAGATACTAGTGATGCGATGTTGATGATACTCCCGCGCTGACCTGAGGCATTTGGGGTACGTGTGAGCATGTATGCCCCGACATCACGGCAGAGGGTGAAAACGGTTGTGAGGTTAACTTGAAGCACCTATCACAGCAATTGATATTAGTTTTTTGGGCACTCTGGACGAGCTAGACCACGTATGGAGAGAGGAGACCGACCTCGTGCCAATCTCCGTCAGGAAAGATATGGCTTGGGTGGCGTCGCTGGATCCCGGCACAGTTCAGCAGGATATCGATATCATGTCCATCATGGATCACCGTCGACACCAGCTGGGAGACGGATTGCTGTGAAGCCAGATTTGCGGTGTATATGATGGCCCTGCGACCGAGTTTCTCAATCTGCTCTTTTGTGCTGAGATTGCTTGTATCTCGCTGCTATGGTATTAGCTAATTTGCATTTCTCGAGGTCTAGCTAATACTCTGAACACCGTACCTGGACTAACACAATGTCGGCTCCTGCTTCTGCCAGTGCAATTGCCATGGCTTGCCCGATGCCACGGGTACCGCCAGTCACTAGAGCAGTTCGGCCTTTGAGAGAGAACAGATCCATGATGAATGAGGCTTGCGGGTGAGGTACCCTGTAGCTGTACAGATTCGATCTTATCAGCCTTGCGGGGAAGAGAGCCACCTTATATTGGGCCCGAGACTGTCTTTAGCCGATAGCTTGTGCCCCCACGCCTTCCCCGCATCTAGCGGGGAGATCCTTCAGATAGATGATGTTACTGCCGACAATCGAAAGACTGTCGGGCTGACTGACACCGAGTGAGATGTGTCATACAGAGCTTGGAGCTTTTTGTAGTGATAACTCGATGTAATTTGGTCAGATAGGTTGGCTGACATCCTTCTACGGTAAATGAAAAAGATGCGCCATCAACTAGAAAATTACCCATTCAATGCAGTCTATAAAGTATTAACCTACCACTCCCGAATAGACCCATCCGGTCCAAAGAACTCTTTCGGCTGCCACGGTTCCGTCTCCAGGCTAATCTTGCGCACCAAGTCCTCGTCAATCTCAATGCCCAGACCCGGTTTGGTAAGGGCAGCCACATATCCCTCGTTGATATCAAACACCGATTTATCAACCAGGTAGCTGTTCAAGTCGATATCACCGGCCTCCAGATTATAGTGCATACCCAGAGACATCTCCTGAATTACAAAATTGGGGGTAGTCAAAGCGATTTGCATCGATGCCGCAAGGGCAATGGGGCCTAGAGGGCAGTGCGGCGCAATCGCCACATCGTAGGCCTCGGCCATTGTGGCAATGCGCTTCGTCTCGGAAATACCACCAGCGTGTGCAATATCAGGCTGGAGTACATCCACCGAGCTATCTTCCAAAAAGCGCTTGACATCCCACCTTGTGTAGAGGCGCTCGCCAAATGCAATTGGGATGGTGGTGCTATTTGAGAGCTGCTTGATGGCCTCGGGGTGCTCACACAGAAGGGGTTCTTCAATGAAGAGAGGCTGATATGGTTCCAATGCCTTGGCCAGCTGCTTGGCCATAGGTCGATGTAGACGACCGTGGAAGTCAAGACCAGCATCCAGACCCAATGCCTTGACTTGTTTGAGACGGTCGACGCAGGATTGAAGGGCGGCGGGAGAGTCTAGCCAGTTGAGATCCTCGGTAGCATTCATCTTGACACACTTGAGACCTTGCGCAATCCGGACCTTACTATATCCACGGTTTGTTAGATTCGATTTCTCTTGTTTCGACTTCGCCGTGTCTGATTCGGGTGTACGTACGCCATGGCCTCAACATCACTTGGCCGGTCACCACCGATCCAGCAGTAAACCTGCACCTTGTCGCGCACCTTGCCGCCTAGCAGCTGGTACACTGGAACTCCCAATTTGCGGCCCTTCAAATCCCAAAGGGCAATATCAATTCCAGAGATGGCGGACATGAAGACCGGACCTCCTCGGTAGAATCCGAGTCGCCAGATGAATTGCCAAACGTGCTCAATGTCGCTGTCCACCAGGTCAGTACTACAAAAACAATGCGCTGAAGGGTTGCCTGATAGTGATACTCACTCGGCTTCAAACCCAACGATTCGCGTGATGATCTCGTCCAGTGCTCCCTCGACGGCCAGCGAGTGCCCCTCGAGAGTCCCCTCGCCCCAACCAAAATTGCCTTCTTCATCGGTGACCTTGACAAACAGCCAGCGGGGCTTAACTCGGAAGTACTCGATGGACTTGATCTTAGCCATTGTGGAACGAGAATGCGAATGTAGAAAAGACAACTGCACAAATCGGGCGGAGCCAATTCCAAGTGGCGGAGCTGATACCCGGCGTCATATATGAACTTGCGCGTCAAGTCGAGAAAACTTCCCCGCGTCCATGTTACCCCTCCCTCCCAACATCGCTTTTCGGATGATCGCATTTACCCCGATACTCCACACGTCTCAGTAACACCCCACGTGGGGGGTGAATGGGGAAAAGAAAGAGACTCTGGAGAAGTCCGGGAGAAGTCTGGGAGTGGAGATGCGATCGCGCAACCATTATGCCCCCACGCTACAGGGGTACGCGACTATTGGTGGAAGAATATGGGAACCGAGTGGAAAAAGAGGGGGAAACATGCGGACAGCTGGTAAGTGACGACTGACAACTGGGGACATTCCGGATATCCAACGATGCAGTACAGTATTATTGTGACCACAACAAGTCCAACCCGGCGGATAAACGACGCCGTTTACCCGATTGGGGAATGTTTGGCATCAGTGGTTTGATGTATACAGGAACGTTGTATATAATTGCAGTATAATGGAGAATTGCGAAGGATTATTGACTACTTCATCCTTTGAATTGTCATTCGCCAGAGTAACCATGCCCAATATGTCAAATCAGACGTCTCAGCATCCCCAGTAGGAGCATTCCTTCCCACCCCCTTAGTAGAGATAGCGGAAGTTCAAGTTCTCCTTATCAGTCAAATCACTAAACGCAGTCCGATCAAGTTCCAATTGTCGCTCATAGTCTGTCCCACTTCCAGAAATCACTCCCTGCACCCGGTCGCGGCGTCGATTCTCCCACGCGAGAGCCAACCCGAGCACAACAATCAATGCAATTTCGACCAAATTGGCCACAATCATGGACCAAATCCCCAAGGAGTAACCTGGTGCCTGCTCCGATTTATAGAAGAAAGGACCTGCAATGTTGCCGACGCAAACTCCAAGGAAGATCATCGCGTTGGTGACCACTTTCTTCGTGTGGCCAGCGATGTTACCTGTCAGGATGGACAGGATGATCACAAACGACGCATTGTAGGACCCGGTGAGATAGTAGCAAATTAGCCGGCCTATACGATGAGACTCGGACACGTAGTGTAGACCAAAGGAGCCGGCTAAGTTGGGGAGTAGAAACACGATCGCGACGATGCAGCGATTGCCTTGTGGGAGGTGATCGTTGACAAAGACGGCCGTTAAGATCATGATGGTAATGAAGGCTCCATATGGAATCTGCATGAGTGTTGTCACCACTGTGTATTCTCATTAGCTTCTTAATATCTGATTTGGAGACTTGTCGGGCATACAAGTAGAGAAACCAAAGCCCTTGATAATCAATGTGCCAAAATTCGAAATACCCCCATTGGGAATATTCCCAGAGAATCCAAGCAAGAAAAACGTCCAAACTTTCCAATCCAAGAAAGCTTCGAGGATCTGTTTAGGCTTCATGGTCCGGTTTTCCACGCCCGTTTGATTGTCGCGCAGACGCTCGACAGCCAGTCGCTTTTCGCGATCGGAGAGTTGAGGAGCCGTGACTGGAGAGTCTGGGAGGAAGATGACCATGACGATGCCCCAGATGCAGCAGAGAGCTCCGATGATGAGAAATTCATACTTCCAAGATGGAAGAGCCCCCTTGATCTGGCCGATGCCATATCCAAATAGCCCACCGATGGCGATGCCGAAACCGTTTGCTGTGTACCACAGGCCGATTCGAATGGGCTGTTGACGGCGGGTATACCACATACTGGTAATAAGCATAAACGCAGGGTCACTGGGCAGTACATCAGCTTATGAGACACAGCAAATCACATATAGCATTAATCTCATTGTCACCAACCTGCATGCTTCCGCGGCGCCTGAAATGACTCGCAGCACTGCCAGTTGAGTAAAATTCTTTGCGGCCGCTGTAGTCATCTTAGTTATCTTTACCGGGCCTGAATGAGAGGACAGTGAATACCTTGTAGCATCAAGAAAAAGCCCCAGAGAAAGATGTTCACCCCGAGATATTTGCCAACGGGGAACCGCTGCATCAATAGGTTGGTGGGAAACGACCACGCCAGGAAGCCAAAGTAGAAGACACTCGAGAGCCATGAATATTCCGTGCCAGAGAGATGCAGGTCATCTCGAATCCCGAAGATTGCAGCATACGACAGCGTTGTTTTGTCAATCTGGAAGTATCATGATCATGAATTAGTCTGTTCTTTCTGGTCTGCTTCTCCTTGTCCTTGTGGCTGTGATTCAGACCTACATAGTAAAAAGCGTAGCAGACTGCCAGGAATGGCAGGATCATCAGGTCAATTTTTCGAACGAGCTTCTTCTCTTCTCCCGGCTCGAAGCCCTCGTGCATATCCTCCAGGTTCTCAAACAAAGCCAGCGCAGCGTCCCCATTATGTATTTTAGCTGTATCGGTCGGAATGTCCGAGCCTTCAACATGCCTTGCCGCAGGTTTAGAGCCTGCATTCGAGTCCTGGCTGGTACCCTGGGTCATGGTCAATGTCACTGTTTGGATCCTGAGTTGTTGGCAAAAAGGCCATGCCATTTGAACAACAAGCGTTACCGGCCAGATGTGATATGAGATATACCTACCATAGCTCACATCACGATTGGCGAGGATTCATTCTCCTCAGTTACACCCCAAATTCCACCAACAGCATCGTTGTGTGTATGGACCAAATGTCGATCAGGACGCGGAGAAACCAGCTGGACTTGGGTAAGCAGTCTGTTCTCCGCACTAAACATGCCAGAATCACCACCAAGATCAAGATCATCATCATCCTTCCCTCCCCGTGGGGGTTACACCCCCACGCAGCATTCGGGAGGAGTCCGGCACCCCGCAAGGATCGTCGACGTGGCCCCCACCCAGCCGCGTTTGCCTAAAAAAGAGGGATCTTCCCTTTTGTACGTCAACTCCGCGGTAAATGAAAGTTGCCTCTTAGGGCTTATCGGCTATCATCTAGCAAGGTTGATCATGACTCTAACGAAAGCAGAGATCCGGCAACACAACACCCGGCAGTCGTGTTGGGTTGCCATTCACGATACCGTCTACGATGTCACTGGTATGTAGGCGAAAATATGAGTCGCCAGCTTCAGATATTTGCTGATATATCAGCTAGATTTTCTTGATTCACACCCCGGAGGGCCCATGGTAATTCTCCGCTGTGCTGGCAAAGATGCTACAGAGGACTTTGATTCGGTTCATCCACGAGACCTATTGACAGAGGCATTGCCAAAATCTGCCATCTGTGGATACATTGACCCAGCTGAACTGGCAATGGTTGAGGCTCCTCCTACTTTAAATGAAGACAGACCATCATCAAGTCCAAAGCCCCAGGGGCCTCCACTCCTCAGCACGTTGATCAACTTGAACGACTTTGAAGAAGTGGCTAAGCAGTACCTTCCAGCCAACGCCTGGGCATACTACTCTTCGGGAGCAGATGATGAGATCAGTAAGCGGAACAACCGTCGTGCCTATCAAAAAGTAGCTCTACGGCCTCGCATTCTCAAGAAAGTCTCCAGCGTGGACACAACAACTTCCATCCTGGGTCAAACTGTGTCGATGCCGGTTTATATGTCTGCTGTGGGCATCGCTAAGCTTGCACATCCAGATGGAGAGTGTGCTCTAGCTCGAGTAGCTGGCAAAGAAGGACTAGCGCAGCTCCTTGCCAATAGCTCAAGCATGTCCGTTGAGCAGGTTCGGGTAGCGCGTACCTCGGAGGATCAGCCTCTCTTCTTTCAACTCTATGTCAACAAAGACATCCAAAAATCCGTGGAGATGGTCAAACGTGCTGTTCAAGCGGGTGCCCAAGCTATTTGGATTACTGTGGACTCTCCCGTCGTGGGAAAGAGAGAAAGCGATGAGCGGCTTAATCTGGCCGTCACAGTAAGCCTCACTCCTGTGCCCCTTCTAAATTGACATGCTTATATTCGAGTAGGCCATGGATAGCGACGTACAAGGACAAGGAGTGGCCAAAATTATGGCTAGTTCCATTTCACCTGGGATTGACTGGGGCATCCTGTCTTGGATTCGGGAACTCACTGATCTTCCTGTGGTCATCAAGGGCATTCAGTGTGTTGAAGACGCTGTCCTTGCATATAATCATGGCGTCCAGGGTATTGTATTATCGAACCACGGAGGCCGATCTCAGGACACGTAAGTTTCACTACCGAACTACAAAAATGCTCGCCTGCTGAACTTCAATCTCTATGTAGCGCCCAGTCGCCACTCTTGACTTTACTCGAGATTCGCAAATTTGCCCCCCATCTGGTAGATGGCAAGATGCAAATATTCATCGACGGTGGTATCCGCCGGGGTACTGATGTACTTAAGGCTCTTGCTCTAGGTGCAACTGCTGTCGGTCTCGGTCGGCCATTCTTATTTAGCATGTCAGCAGGCTATGGAGAAGCAGGTGTTCGCCGCATGTTAGAAATTCTACGACAAGAGATGGAGATGAACATGGTATTTTTGGGAGCTACAAGTTTGAAGGAACTACGGCCGGAAATGGTCAATGCAAGCCGGTTGGAGAAAGACATGATTGGAAGTGTGAAGCTATAGAACCCAGAATCCTATCCGTTCAAGACTTATTTCTTAATCTACAATATCCATTTTGGGCAGTTGGCACCAGTATGAGTAATGCATAAGCCGTAAGACTGGTCGCATAGGTGGTTGTTTCTATTCTTCGCCACAGTGTCAGCAAAATGATAAACGCCAGTACTTACCTGGAAGGTGTACGACACCCAGAACCCCCACGCCGGAATACCGCCGACCCCACTATGCAGGTGCGGGGAGAGAAGTCCGCTATGAACTCCGGTGAGGCTGACATTTGTTTAGACTGTTTTTAATCCTTAAGTCCCATCGCCAGAGTGTCGCTGCACAATCCATCAATTTACAATGGCTGACCAGATTGACGTCCTGCTCTACGGCCTAGGAGCGTAAGTACAATGATGCCCTTTTGGCCTGTGATTGTCGCTAACAAGCTGCAGTATTGGCTCCTTCTATGCCTTCATCCTGAACCGTTCCGACAGCGTACGTCTGACGGTAGTCGCGCGATCGAATTACGATGCAGTACTCGCCAACGTACGCTTTGATCATTGTCTGATTGAAACAGTGATGTTGACTTCGCCCTAGGGAATCACTATCAACAGCGAGAATCATGGCCAGCACAACTTCCGTCCCTATAAAGGTAAACCGAAAGCTTTAGTGATCAAGGGTGACCATGCAGTACTAACCTTTGACCTCAAGTTGTCAAATCGCCCACAGAAGCATCGCCGATGGACTATGTCGTCTGCGCACACAAGGCCATTGATCAAGACGAGGTGGCAGCCCAATTGACGCCCGTCGTAGACCCCAGTCGTACCACCATTGTGGTGATCCAGAACGGTGTCGGCAATGAAGAGCCATTCCGGAAACAATTCCCCCAAAACTCGATTATTACTTGCGTGGTAAGTATCCCACACGCCATCGGAGATGTTTGGACGAGACTAACAGCAGCAGACATGGGTGGGAGCCATGCAAACCAGCCCAGGCGTCGTCAAGCACATTAAATCCGAGGACACGCAGCTCGGTCTCTTCCCTAATGAGCAAGTCGACAGCGCTCTTGAAAAACAACGCCTCGACACCTTCGCCGACCTCCTTCGACACGGCCAAACCCGCTTCCAAGTCATTGAAAACATGCAGCAACAACGATGGGAGAAGGTTGTGTGGAATGTGGCGTGGAACTCGTTGACTACGCTTACTATGGTGGATACACAAACTTGGTTACACTCCTCTCCCGATGCGGAGCCATTTACTCGCGCGCTCATGCGTGAAGTTATTGCTATTGCTCGGGCATGTGGCGTGCCATTGTCGGATGAGTTGGTTGACCAGCAGATGGATAAGATCAATTCTCTTCCTGGTATTGGAAGCAGTATGCAAACGGATTGTAAGTCAGGACGGCCGATGGAGATTGATGTTATTCTGGGATTCCCTGTGCGCAAGGCTAGAGAGCTGGGTATATCGGCGCCGTACCTCGAGGCCATTTATGTGATTCTCCGAGCTGTGGATGGCCGACTACGTGCTGCACTATAGTAGATCAATAAAGAGAATGTGTGAAACCTAGAGTTTATGATCTAGATTGACAAAGCTTCACTAATGATAAAGATCCTTCCAAACATCTCACTATGCATATAGCTAGTGTCGGCCTTGGAAGTCTCAAGTAAAGTCACAACACATTATCGGATGGAAGCAGGCTATAGTCAGGTGGAGATGAATTCTTTTATTCAAAAGTAAATATCGACTCAATCATGTATGTAAATGTTGAAAAAACGCTAAATGCTATCACCAGAATATGTCAAACCCATATATCCCATCCCAGTCCAAACCAGGAATTCCAAATCCCATCGCGCCAGCCAATCAGGCGCATCTCCTTACAAGCGTCAGGATGTTTCAAAACACGGTCAGAACCCGCTGACAGGGCTGAAACATCTATGCATCAAGCACCAGTTCCATGATCGGAACATATCCAATAGTCTAGAAACGCCAGATATCCCAAAAATATACACAAGTCGTGGTATCCAAAATAAAAAATCAAAAGGTCGTCACATACATAACAAAGGTGGGTGATTAGTTTCGCGCCCGGGACTGCTGGTTTGGTAACTCTTGCAGTTGGATGGACGTCGTTTTACCCGCTTCTGAATCGGATTCCTCTTGGGACGGATCGGGCTGCGGGTTTTCGAATGGTGGTGATTGTGGTGGTACTTTGACGTCCGGGGGCTCTTCATCTACTGCGAAGCGCCAACGACCATCAGGGCCCATGAATTGTCGGAAGGTGTACCGTTTGTCCAAGGTTGACAGGTGGTCACGGCGCTGAGTGTTGGTCCACTTGTGAGTGTCGCTGAAGTCGCCGAGCATGCGGCTGTGTGCAATCCAGGGGATGATCGCGCCAATGGACCGTGGCATTCGTGGGCCTCGGAACCGGCCGTGACGAGTGCCAAAGACCACCAAGACGACTAGCGTGTCAAAGGCGATGATGATCAAAGCAATGGCAAGTGATGGCACTGATGGCACCATGCCCCAGGTACTCCGGATTACAGTGGCATTGGTCGCAGTATGCGGGTGTTCCAGTGGCTGGAGGTAGATATCATGCCATATGGAGAAATAAGTGGCATAGACCCACTGGTAGACGACCTGAGTGAGGTCTGTAAACCGATCAATATCAAGAGAATCGAAATCCGGATCGTCCCGCTCGTACAAGCGTGCCACAAGAAACCCAGCCCAGTCGTAGGAAGAAATGTTATAAGTCCCATTTTGAGCGGTGGTGTTCCCCACATAACTCTCGGGAATAGCGACAAATACTTTGTTGAACTGTCCCAAACTCACGGTCGCATTCTCATACATTTCACCTGTGGTGATGGATGTATTTGCAATGGGATCATGGTCCTGGATCTGACCCTTTTGGTCAAACGAGACTGAGTAGTTTTGCAGCTGAACGTGTGGTTCGCAATGTAAGGCGATCGTGTTGCTATCCGTAATTGCCGTGTCAGCCATGTAATTCCAGCGGCCAACCACCACAACACTCGAGGTCTGACAGATGTCTGAGTGATTCGTATCACTAGCAGAGAGAAATTGAATGGACAGAGCAATTCCTTCATTCTTATTCTTCGGTGTAGGCATGGCAGCAAAACACTCTTGGGATGAATTGTCAAACATGGTATACCGCCAGTATTGACGACCAGCGGTTGTGTTATACTGCAGACCACTGGCTGGGGAGAGCTGGGAGCATTGCAAGTGGGACCCGACGCCGAGGGTGGTTGCGCCATACATCACATCCGAGTTACGGTTGTGGATATGAAGCGGGATGAATGACTGGTTTGGGCTCGTCCAAGACAGCATAGGAACCCCACTGGTGATGCTTGTCTGAATCAAGTCATACTCGGTGAACTCCGCCGCAAAGTCAGTTCGCCAAAATACGGAGTGGCTGTAGTTGGCGGTCAAATCTTGCGTCGATAGAGTGGACGATGTCAGCTCCTGAGTGAACAATCCACCCGCCACGACCGTAAGAACCATATTCACAAAACATGCGAAGGAAACCAGGCCGAGCAAGAGATGTCGGTCGCGAATCGCTTTCAACAGGACTACCAATGGGCTCTGGGAGGAATAGTTGAGCGACAGGGAGAGTTTCGCGGAAGCCTTTCCTCGTTGAAGATGGACCCAAGGCTCGAGTACACTGAGATTCCGGTGGATGGACGTGCATAAGGAGCCGACAGAGGATGCCACAACAGAGGGCAAGACGGAGAGAACGACCTGAAAAGACGTGGAATCGTTTTGCGTCAGATGTTTGAATTTGCCATCTCGGGCAAGCGAAGAGACCACAAGCGCCATCAAGATGATGACCCCTGCCAGGGCGAGAAATTCGACAATGAAGAATGGTATGAGCAAGAAGTGAGGCATCGGGTCGGCATGAACGCGTAAATCCTCTCCGAGTTGCACTGGCGAGCCTATGCGAAAGAAAAGAAAAGTCAGTCGACCAGTTGATAGGATGATGAGTGATTCAAATACAGAGCCAACAGCTACTTACCATCCTCGGCGAGAATCTCCAGTCTGTTGCCAGACGCATCAGAACGCCAATAACAGCGAGCCTTCTTGAATATACGACGCATCTGGCGAGTGGAGAATTGGTGAAACTCCACATGAGGTTCGGCCAGGACATTGGAGGGATGAAAAATATCCGCCGCGATACTGCACATGGCGCCGATGGAGCCAGGGTCACTCTGGAGGAATGTTTCGCGTGAGCGGTATAGGAAGAGTAGATAGATAGCGGTCAAAGTGGCCAATGCCAAGATAAGTTCGGACCAAAGGGCAGCGAATTCCACCACGGCAATGGCAACTTGGTTGGAGACTCGAGTCGCTGAAACAATGGTGGGATGAACGTCGGGATCAAACAGTCTGCCCAGGGTGAGGACAAAGGTTTGTTCCACATCTCGCGTGATCTTTGATTCAAACTCGGTCTCGGTCATCAAAGTTGACGTGTCCAGGACGAGGAGCGGTTGGAGCTCGCCGAGTTCCTGGCTGATCACGGGCAGTTCTGTCACGGTGCGACCCCCGGTGGTGGCATTGTCGCGAATGAAGAGCATATCGCTGGTATAAGGGGCCCGTTGGGAGAGGAGGGCTTGGAAGTGGTCGATGTTGAACTCTGAGCTGGTCAGAGTTTGGGTCGTGGCGGATTTGATGTGAAGACTTTCAATGGAACTGTTGGAATGCATGGAGACACGGGCTTGGGCCTTGTGGTATGTAATGTCGCAGGCAAAGGCAACCCCGGATGCTGCGTACGAAGTATCATTCGAGGACGCGGAATCGGACTCGGGCTCGGTTGCGTTAACGGCGATGAGCATACCATATAGATCGTAGGGGTCACATCCGGTGACATTGAACGCCCGGGATTGATTTCGATATACGGATTCGGCGGCAGTGCTGATGACGGGTTCCCAGTAGCGAACTTGAAGATAATCCGTGGCGGGAAAGAAGACGCTGTCGTAGGCAAAATCCAGCTTGCACGAAGTGGAATGGCCATAGGCATCATTGAGATCAATGCCAGAGGCGTTCCACGACACGGTGGGATATCCCTGGTCCGGTGTGCTGATCGTGACAGACAATTTGTTGTCGAGGGACATGTTTTCACATGTGACCTGGGCCCAGTAGACTTCTTGTTCCAGATTCCAGAGCGTATCTTCCTCCTCATGCGCGCTGTCGGGAATCTCCACGGGAGCGATGGCGTATTCCGTTGACCGCGATCGGCGCGCTTGCTCGTCTGCTGACAGAATCGAATCCACGGTGTTGTTGGCCTGGGTCGACATCCACGTTGCTTGCATTTCGAGGTTCGCCAGGTCCGGCCAGCTTTTCATCGAGACTTTGTTCCTCACAGTGACTTCACGTAGTTCGAATACTGTACTTTGCAGGGCCGGCAGAATCATGCGAATCGAGAGTGTCAACAGCGAGACCCATAGGACTACCCAGTGCCGACGGCGGGCCGCATTGATGGGAGTTAAGATCGTCTGACCGAAATTGTAGTTGATGAACAGAACCGTGGCGGGCGCACCTTGGGGTAGGGAGAGTTGGAAATACGGCTCGAGGCGCAGAACATCGAAGTCGGTGACCGTCCAGACCATAACTAGCACGAGGGCAACGATAATAGGCACATAGTTATAGGCGAATGACTGCAGGGCGGAGACCTCGTCGGTATCACTGAAGAAGACCAAACCGCCTCTGCGATGGCTATATTGTCGTAGAGCCTCGAGGGCCAGGAACATGAACAGCAGAAGGGAGACGAGGGAGATGAGGTAGGGCGGGCGCAAAGCTAGCGGACGCCAGCCTCGACGTCGAGGAGCGACGAAGGGTGCGACGAATGGTGCGATGAACGCTGGATGAGAGCATGCATGGTTAGGTTCAATTCAGACCGCTAAAGCCGGAGGATTGGAAAATGTTGGGTAGATTGGGATGTTTGAAGATGTCCAACTCACCGGCCAATTGAGCGCAGAACCCCCGCGGCGCCTCGGGTCCATCGGCGGACATGGTGGATGGACGGAGCCCGACGAGGAGACGAGCGGGTGGAGATGACGAGCATCTCCAAGACTGGCACCAGATTTAGGAGGAGGAGGGAGGGGATGAGCAACGGTGGGCCATAGTCGAAGGTTGAGGAGGAGGATGGTGATGGTGAGGGACTGAGGGTAGGACGTCGATGGGAGGAAGGAGGAGCCCGGATGACGGAGATTGAGAGTGGATCGAAGATCAGAGTTGAACCAAAGGAACACAAAGGGGGGACCAGCGGAAGAAGCCAAGAAAAAAAAAGAACACCAGCATTCAGCAACTCAGCAAGTTCGACGGACCAACTGGCGATGATGGGAGACGGGCGCAAGAGAAAGGCTTGGCTTGGCTAAGCTGGACTGTTCAGCTGGTTGGTTGGTTCGGTTGGCTATCATTGCGGTTGAACTGGATCGCCGACTGGCCGGGCTTCTCGGTATTAAACAGAAGCTAAAAAAAGATGTCGATAGTGTAGATAGAAATTAGAAACACCATCGCACTAACTGTTACTCGGAGTTAACTACTGGGTTGGCCGCGCGGTCATAGTGACTCGATCAGCCGCTTTCCTGGTCGTAGCCTTTTAGTCCCAGACATACTGAGCAGAATATTATTATAAATACAAAGTAATCTGGACTTGGTCTTGTCCTGCTGTACGACTCCTTGGCAGAGCTCGTTTGCGCTGTACGCGGGGCTACGAAAGTGGCCAAAGAGAAGTTCTTCCGTGAGCAAGCCATGGCTTGCACTCGGCCCCTTGCGTGGCGTCACTACTGATGATTGTTCTCTCTCTCTCTCTCGTATGCCGGAAATCCTCCGAAGCTCGTACAGACTGTACTGTACGAACTAGACGGAGTATACATACTCCGTCTGTTATTACTGGGTTTCTAGGGCCAAGCAAAAGGTTCCGATCCCAGAAGACCAGAAGAACGGGGACAAAACCGACCATCGAGAGAAGTATAATGTTGCCACAGTACATAAGAGAATACATAACGATCTCCCTCGATGAGATTAACATTTTTTTGGCAAGACGACCAGTGTAAAACCGGATTTTTGGTTATTCGATTTTTCACCGGAACACGATGCGGTGGTGGAAAGTCTTGGCATGCGCTACAGGAAGGAGTATACAGTACACTCAATAACCCTGGTTTGATAGGACAGCGTATAATGGATACTTCGCACATCCTATTACTGCCTTATTCAGTAATAATATGAAGCAGGTAAATACATTGGGCTCCGTGATAATTATCATGATTCTGTACAAGGCACACAGACCCCTACTCCATCCCTCGATTCGGTCCTATAGATTGAGATCAAGATCCAGGAGAGTGCCCATTCATCTTAAATGATCATTGCTAGCAGCGATATATTCTGAACGAGAATAAACCTAACTCTCTTCCACATCTCTCCTTGCTCCTCTCTTCTACGTGCGTATTAGTCCCTATTTCATCCGCTCTCAGAGTCTGCCGCCCCGGCCGACCACCCGTCTGTGTCCACCTCGATCATCTCAGCGGCGGATGGGCCTATGCTACATACGGGGCTGTATTCTCAAATCTTGTTTGGGGGACTTGGTGAAGTAGTGAATGTCACTCCATGGGAAGGGTCCAGGTGGAAATAGATCAGTAGGATGTGAGAAATGCCTAATCTTTAATCTAAAATTCTTTCGCGACCAAAGAATATATATTTTGTTCCATCTTCCCAAGTGCCAACTTCTCTGTCGATTCCACCCATAAACCTGGCACCAAACCCTGAGGTACTCCTTCGTGTTGAAGTCACCCACGACGCCTTTCAGAATGCCTGAGCGTTGTCACATTAACCATGATCAGGTACCTTCAATTGCAATTGTCTCGAAAATTTCACTCTAAGTTGCCATCTCACCCGTCGAAAGTTGAATAGAAACTCGCGGCCTTTCGAGATTCGAATGTTAAGAAACCGAGCATAGCCGAGGTACAAACGTGACTTGAGGTAGGTCAACCCCTCAGAACGACCATGCAACATTTAACTCTGAGAACTACGACACGTCAGAGCCCGATTTCCAAGCACGATATTCTGGAAACCGACACATTTGCTAGGCACCAGAATATATAAACTCAAGAATGATGCAAGCGGTTGTCTTCAAGGGTCCGTTGCAGGTCGCTCTGGAACAGCGACCCCGTCCCCAGATTCAAGATCCCACTGATGCTATTCTGAAAGTGCGATACACCGCACTATGTGGAAGGTAATCCCCTAGATGAATTAGTAGCTGAGTCAATAATAGATGCTAATTAATCTCTAGTGAACTCCACGTTTTCCGAGGACATCAACCCTCAGGAACGGGGTTTATCATGGGCCACGAGTTTACGGGTGAGGTGGTCGAGGTCGGAGCCGACGTGCGATCTTTCAAGCAAGGCGACCGGGTGGTTTCCCCATTCACCGTCAGCTGTGGCGAGTGCTTCTACTGCGCCAGCGGGTTCTCCTCCCGTTGCACGCGGGGACAACTCTATGGAAGTGCGGTGCTGGATGGAGGACAGGCCGAGTATGTCCGAGTTCCGTTGGCAGAGTCAACACTTTTCCAGGCGCCCGCGACGATCGATGAAAAGAAGCTGGTCTTGATGGCAGATATCTTTCCGACCGGGTATTTTGCTGCAAGCAACGCATTCCGTGGCCTAGAACCCCAGACAATTCAGAACAGCACCGTGTTGTTGTTTGGATGTGGGCCAGTGGGGATTTGTGCCTTGGTTAGCGCCTTGGAGCATCGTCCTAAGCATTTGATTGCGATTGATAGCGTTCCTTCCCGACTACAGCTGGCCCAGAGTCTCGGCGCCGAGCCATGGAATTTCCAAGACAATGAAGCTGGTCTACGCGAAAGAGTCAAGGAACTCACAGATGGTCGGGGTGCGGATGTTGTGATTGAGGTCGTGGGCCACAGCAGCGCCTTACGGATGGGATTCGAGATGCTTCGTCCATGGGGAGTACTCTCCAGCGTTGGTGTGCATAACGGCGAGATTCCTTGGACCGGTAATGAAGCCTATGGCAAGAACCTGCGTCTGCAGATGGGACGATGCCCGGTTCGCAGTAAGTACCGTCATTCGAGCTGGTCGCCTGTAAGCATGCGCTGACTTGTTTAGGTATTTTCGGAGAAGCCATGGAGTTGTTGGCTAAGAAGCAAGGCGTTTTGAAGTAAGTCTCTCGCGGGAACTATAGGTACCCGTTCAGAAGACTGACTTGAAATAGTTTCATGTCTGAAGACATTCGTCCACTCTCTCAAGCTGTGCAAGCGTAAGTCGAGTCCTCCATACAGGCTGAGAATAGGCCTCTCTGCAGCCACCAAGATTGAAGCTCACCATGTTCGCAGGTATGATGATTTCAACCAGATGAAATGTCAGAAGGTGATCTTTGAGGCTGATAAGTAAGCCGGTGGAATCACTATGGATATATATTGTAATTTTTGATGAGCAATGGTCAATAATGTTCAGTGTTAGATACCAGTGCACCCTCTCCAGTGGGAAGGGATCAGCCACGGCCGATTCGGTGAGTCAATAGGGGTGACGTAGTACAGATCTATTTGATCAATAAAGATGATTTAAGTAGAGATTCCTTTGACTCTTCAATCATACTGATGTATTATTTCAAGCGAGTGATCCAATTCAGGGGTCTGTTGATTCAAGCAACACTAGTGGACGACATCTCCGGTCGCGTGGAAAAAACAGACAAAGAGTCTGCCCCCATTCGATCGAGAGGCTCATTCAAAGCCATCCCAAATTCGCTACGCTAGTTACTTACACGATGGGCTTCAAGACCCTGCTGATCTTGGCGACACTGGATGTCGCCGCTGCGCCAAACTTCGGTCGTTTCGCTGTTCATTTTCGATGCTGATCCCCAGTCGCTGGTGGGCTCGGTCGTTGCAGCAGTTCGTCAAGATCCTCCTTCCCTCTTCCTCCCTTCTCCACTTCAGCGTCAATCAGCATGGCCCTGACTAACATCATGTATACATTACAATATAGGCTTCACCGTGGTGTGCTAGCCTGGAAGTTGTGCCGTTATTGGACTCGAGTGGGACTTTTGTTGGGATTGTCTTTGATTCTTCTAATCATTGTATTATTAAAACTTACTAGGCGGCAGGCACAAATGAAATGGGTTTGTATATAATCGCATGGTTTTGATAATTTCAACAGGTTGCAAGGATGTACAAAGTATTTACAGAGTGACGGAAAGTTCTGAAAAAGTCTGCAGAGTCCAACACAGGAAATTTCGAGACGGAATGGGAAGAACAACGGGGGTATGAAGAAAGCACGCCAAACCCAAAGACAGTTATCAAGTCGTGACACAAGAAGAATAATACTTGCTCAAACCCCCACGTCTAGCCGATCGTTTATCAAATCGTGGTTCCGGGGTTGCATGTTGTGATGAATGAGTCGATCGTGATGGCCGAGTAGTAGAAAGACGCCCCACCTCCCTTGACATGTCGACCACACTGGCCCAAGCCGGGTCTGCAGACGTGGAACTTCGTCGTTTTGCCTTTGGGTGGACTGGGACTGCTCGATGCCGGACTCATATTCAGACGTCGCTTCTTACGGGAAGACACCTGGCTGTCACTCGATGACGAGTCATTTGGTCGTCTTTGGTGCTCGCTGAAACGGCGACGGGGTTTACGGACAGCAGATATCCTGTCATCAGCACTTCGGGGAACCGCCGGTACAGGCCCGGTGGGCACGGAAGTGACAGTGAGAGGGACACGAGACGCGAAAGGCTGTTCAGGCTCACCAGTTAAAGCTATTTGCTCCGTCCCTTGCGTAATCTCCGCCGAGAATCGACGACTTGCGATGGCTCCTTGAACGCCCGGAGGCATGCGGCGCTCACTCATACCAAGCCACGGCTCACCTACCTGTTCGTATAGATCTGGACCTGCACTAGGTACGACTTCATTTATTAGCTCTGCCACAGGAGGGATATATTGACCTACCGCCGAAGAGTCCTGGGAGCTTCTATGAGCGACCTTCCAGCGGAGAATGTCCGCGGCATACTCCTCGCATGTCGGGGCATTCTTTGACGCACACTCTGCCACGTTCGAATGCCAAGTGGCCGGTTGCGCTGCCCAGTCTATTTAGTCGAAAGGAGACGAGGCGGCGATCGGGCAATACTGGGCTGCGCAGGCCAACCAAGAGAGTCACTGAGTCGTCTTGTTTCTGCCAAGCCTATGGTATCTGGCAACGACGAGGCATCAAACATGCTTATATCGGTGGATTCCTTTGATGGGTCAGGTCGCGAGGAACCTTGATCAGACAGTCTTCGTCTCTGAGTGGGACGGTCAGAGGGTTCGTCATCAATCTCCCTACGACGTCTATCGCCCGGATTTGCCGTGGACTGCACGGTGGGCTGTGCAGTCGGCTGTGCGGTCGGCAGTGCAGCAGGTTGCGTCGTCTCTGGAGCAGGGCTTCTCCTAGGAACAATAACCAACCCATCGTATTCAAACCACCCAGAGCCCGGCCCGGGGGCGTTCAGAGCATCAATGGCCGATTGTGGAATGGTGAGATCAAACCCGGGAGCATTCTGGACCGAGGCGGCCATAGGACGTTTTCGAGGAATGCGCCTTGCAACAGGCGGAGGAACAGAAGGAACAGTAGGACCAGCACTGGTAGAAGGAACTGGGGGTTCGGTAGTGACTGAAGCTGGGAGAGGGCGCTTTGGAGTATCCCGTTGAGGGCCAGGAACTTCACTAATTGTCGGTCGTGCACCCGGATCTCCAGTTGCGGTTCGTGGAGGTAGTCTTGATCTGCCAGGACTCGTGTCCAAGGATCCTCGACGAGTAGTCCCAGGGCGTGCGAGTTCTGGCTGTTGCGACACTAATGCCCCGCCACTGATCGCCTGAGGCCGAATGATGATTTTGAAACTGGGTCGTGGCAGTGGTGATCGAGGATTTCCGTCCACATTGTCCGGAGACGGATTCCGATGAGACGGATAATAAGTGGTAATGACCCGTATCACAGTTGATCCCGGATTTATCGACGTCAGGCGGGTTTCGCCTTCTTGGGGAGTACCAAGCTGTGTCTGATCGATATCATTCAGGGCGTGAGGACTCAACAGAGTGTTGCACCCTCCCCCAGGTAACCTTCATTGACAAGACCTTCTCTCAAAACATCGAGGCTGATGGCCGATGCATTAAACCCAACCACCGTTCAGGGTCCTGTGAGTGAGATCGTTTGAGTCTGGCAGAAGATCACTGAGTCGAACCGGCAAGGGCTGACCAGGGTTGTCGTGGGTGATAATTTGCACATCAGCATCGGGTACAACTGACAGGCCGGTCTGGTCGAACGTACTACCGGGTGGCTGGGTGTTTTCTAACTGCGTTGCGGGCTTGGGATTTTCCGACGGAGCTGGAGGCTCAGGCTGCTTTGAAGACTTGGAAGGTCCTTGTTTTTTCCACTGCGCTTGCAGCAGTTTGAACATTGTATAGAGGATATCCACAACGGAATCCCGTGAATCTGAATGGATCTGGATTTCGCCCTGCATCTTGTCCATTCGATCGCGAATCGCTTGACTGACTTTATTGCGGTGGACACTGGATCTGAGATCTCCACTACCTTCATCGTATATCCCTCGAAGGAGGTCGAGAACGCTTTGTTGAAGTGTGGCATCTGTGACGCTGGGACCTGCAAAGAGCTCGGTCTGCGAGTTACGACTCTTGCTATCCTCTTGGCAGCCTGATGCCGAACCTTTCTTTGAAGCTCGTTTGCCCATGATGTCCATTAATAGAAGAGATGGTATGTGGAAATTCAATTCTTTGAGGGTCAGAGGCTTTTTATAGGGCGGATGCAAGGCAAATGGTCCTTTTAAAAATTTGCTCCGAGGTCCACGAGAACTGCTCCACAACGAATCTGGCAGTGAATGCCTATTATACAATCCAAGAATGGAGAGGACTAAAAAAAGACTGAAATACATATGAAAAACCCCCCAAGAAGATGTTCTTTCAACAGGAACTTGACTGACGGACTAAAAAGAGAAGACGGTAACTTTGAGTATCACAAAACAAAGGAATAACAGATGTAGAGAGGACGACTCGTTCTATTCATATTTTCTGTGTTTCACGACTGATCTCTTTCAAGGTTCACAATTTCTTTGACCATGCACACGGAGACCTTTAGCTCAATCCTTGGCCCAATCTTGAATAAATAGATCAAGACAAACGTCAACGTGTCCGAGGAAACGAAAGATCCCGCGGCGCTTACAATGGAAGGCATCACTGAGGAAAGATGCAGGGAATGAACCACGCCCAACTAAAACGTTCCAACTGCCAACTATTCATCCAGAATGAGGGGTCTTGGACAATGATAGACGGTCGGGGAAGGGCGACTTGGGTTCTATTGTTGGAAGGAACAAACGCCGATTTTGCTTTTTCATAATCAAACAAAAATCAAACAAAGACGGGGAGCTTTGCAGTAACTATGAAGTGATCATGCGAATGAGTGGAACCGATATCAAGAGTCATGAGCAAAAGAGATGGGGAAGTACGGAGGAACTTAAGACAGAGATAGATATATCAATAAATATAATTATACTAATCTCTTACTTAAAATAGAAGACCTAGAAACCATTCTCTTCCTCTTGAATCAATCCAGGGACCAATTTCATATACCGACCCTTTATGCCCTGGTACAGGCCGTCGGGGGACAGTATCCATGATCGCAAGAAAAACTACATAGCCCAGAATACGAGTCATCTTCACCCGGCAGGGAAACTCCTCGAATACCAGTAGATGGCGGAGCTGGGATGCGGGCCCCATATTGAGTACAAGTGCAAGGCCCAGGGGGCAGTAGCCAAATCGGCAGCAGAACACGCAGAGCCCAACGTAATTTCCTGGTCCTGTTCCGCCCGTACAAACGTTGCTGTTTCCATCACCTCCTGTTAAGCAGCTTGTGGCCGACACCGTGAGCGTCTGAGTTTGGGTCATGGTTTGAGTGATTGTTGTAGTGAAGGTTTGTGTTAAAGTAGAGGTGGTGGCTTTGCAAGGGGTAGTTGGAGGAATACTAGAGAAAGTAGATGTCGTCGCGCTGCACGTAGTGACAGACGTGGCCGATGTTGTAGAGGCAGAAATCGTCGTTGTCGAGGTAATACTGGCCGTAGGAGGTACCGTTCCTAGTGATGGTGATGCCTCGCAAGTTTGTACATGCAAGCCCTGACGGAAGGAAGCGAGGCCATCGGATTGAAGTGGATCGCTAAATTCAGCCGGCAAAGTCCCAACTAAGAAGCACTACATTAGATAAGGCCGCCCTATAGTGAAACAAACAGACCAGATCATATAACCAACTCACCATAGGCATTAAAGTTATAAAGACCACACACGCAAATGTTGATGATAGGTTTTAGACTGGTATCCGAAAGAACAACTTGACCGTTACGGCTGATAGAGAAGCTTTGGACTCCAACATTCATAGGAATCGCCTGTACAGATGCGCCAGCAGGGGCCTCGTAGATATAGACTATCCCTCCGCTGTTAACGTGAACAGAAGTAGGGGCAGTACGTAAGGAAACCACAAAAACCGAGTCCTCCATCGGCTCCCAGCCATCAGGTCGCCCAAGGAAATAGTTTCCGCTCGCATTATTTGCGGAGACCATACAAATGTCAGTCGAGTCACAATTAACATCTCGTCGAGCCGGTCGATACCAGTAGATAAGCTGATCAGATTTAATCGTTAACGATGATGTACCGGCTTTGGACGCCGCGATAAACGGCTTAGCCATATCAAGCCACCCATCATGAGGCCTACCAAATGTATTCAACGTTAGTATAAAAGGAAAGCGAAACAAAATAATCTATACCTCACATGTCATTAACCCATTTAGATGCCCCATCATCGGTGTGTTGAGATTGAAGCGGTCCAATATAATGAGATTCACCGTAATCATTCCATGTCACGATCTCAACAAAACGAGGTCCTAATGCTAGAAGTTCATTCCATCGATTGTACCATAGAAGGTCAGACGGAAAGGCCCAGTTCTTACTATAAGACACTTCAGGGCCGAAATGCGTGAAGAATCAGGGTGATACGGCTAACCGCCACGATTAGATATCTCTCTAAGTATTGATCTTTGAAATATTTCGATAGGGCTAAAAAAGGAAGACTAACGCGCAACGTATGCCTTTCCACCTAAGGCGTTTATATATGCACGATCGCCATCTGCGACAGAGATATTTTGGGTAGACGTAGGAGCCTTATTTCGGCCATTATCAGGCCACGCCATCCAGTTCAAAAGGCCGTCCACAGCCGAAACCGAAGTGTTCGTCCCATAGGACGGGTGGAAATTAGGCGCGAAGAATATCGGCTTGCCAACGGAGGCCCAAAGAGCTGCAACATCTAAGTCATCTCCAGCAAAAGTAGACACAAATATCTTATCATCTATCATCAACTGAGCTGATAGGCTAGCGTATTGAGCAATCTTTTGGCCGATCTCCTGGACTGGTCCCTTGTGCCACCAATTAAAGTCAAAGGAGAGAAATACCTTCATGGAGTTCCGAGCAGCCGACGCATACGCGAGTTGTAACTGTTGATCACTATATGGATCGAGACCGATATTGAGTGCAAAGGCATCGATGCCAAGCGAGCTGGCTCGCTTCATGTCATCGTCATACTCAGACGCACTGCTTCTATCACTCGTGATTCCTATCTGCCGCCTGTGTTAATCTTGGTATTTTACCTCTATCATCCTTGACCTGTCGATTGGTTTTATAGGGATGTTGATAGGGATCAACTGACCATGAAGTGTGCAATAACTAGCCGGTTTGCAGACTGGTCTTGGTTGCGATAGTTATAAGTGCCATTTTCTGGAAGCGAGTTGACCAGAATAACCAAACTGGACACTATTATCATGAGATATGCCTTTGTCACCATTTTGAAATTAGTGTGAGCTTGAAAACTTTGGAGAAAAAGCGATTTGGTTGACGCTCTAGTGACTTGTTCCAATTATAGAGTCGTGAAGACTAAGTTTATATGGTCACAGCACTCAGAAGATGATAAAAAGCTCACAGCGCAGCTGATCTCCGAAGTGTAACTCCAGTAAGGCCTATCTCCAGTCAGGAAGACATATCCACATATCTCAACTCAACCTAGTCCAAATTCAGGTCGGTGAATATAGCTCTATTCTGCTCACTCGCCTTCCATCCTTCTAGGGACCTGTATTTTCTTTGGGCTGTTCCACGGCAGCTATCGGCGGGCCAACATGTGTAAGATTCGAAAACGGTATGGCGTAAGGCTTTCGACTACGAAGAAAGGCCGCCATTGAAAGCTAGATCCGGATTATAATGATAAGAACAACCATAGAAAAGAGGATTTGTTCGACGTATTTCTTTCTAGATACACC
The DNA here is from genome assembly GCF_028828155.1 of Penicillium subrubescens. NCBI lineage: Eukaryota > Fungi > Ascomycota > Eurotiomycetes > Eurotiales > Aspergillaceae > Penicillium > Penicillium subrubescens. The sequence goes on along the minus strand of NW_026643160.1, from coordinate 92,796 downwards.
TCTCCTCGGAACATGTTGCTTAGCCTCAGATTGTGTAACACTTTATCTCTCCCTGTGCAGAAACCTGAAAATTTGATAGTCAGTCGTGGACGGGGTAACATTCCGAATGTAACATAGGCATGTATTTATGCCACGTGAGAAGGAATGTGATACCTACGGGACTCGAATAGAGCGGGCCTTCAAAAGCTCATGACTTGAAGACTGACCTACACGAGCGAAAATAAGTAGTAGTTATCCGAAGGTAGGATCGGTAAGTATACATAAATCCTAGCTTATTACGAGCCAGAACCATTGAGACCAAGCCTGTTTTCATGGTTCCTGTAGATAAAATAGATAAAATGATTTAAGCATGAGGGCTGCGATAAAATATGGTACATTTATTCCAACTATATCCACACAAGAAACTTCGTCACTCATTAAAGAGAGCATCGGATACTAAGGCAGTATTTGCATCAGTCATGAACTAAAATTCTCAAATGTGACCTATAGTCTCTACTATCAGTAGCTGTTACAAATTTTCTTACTAAAAGAGAAACGAAAAGGTAACAAACTTACGTCCGAGCGGCTTCGCTCTCTTTGAGATAGACTTAGCTTGGTCCTGTTTGATTCTCGCTAAGCGGGCCCTATTTGTGAAACAAGACGATATTAGTCAACGTTATGAGCCACCTCCATTCGCAGGATGATACTGACTCCTCAGCCGCTTCTCGCTCAAGATGCTTAACATGGTCCCTTGCCTCTTTCACGGCCTTCCGGGAGGCAATGAGTGCCTTGTCGGCTTCTCTTTCGGCCGTTTCTGCACGCATTACCTGCTCCCGCGCAGCCAGAATAGACGGATCCTCGGCTGTCCTGTGAAGAAGACCACGGCGGCGAGAGCTGTTTAAAGAAGAACCAGACCCGGAAGAAAAAGAAGAATGAGTAGAATGAGATGATCGACTCCCGAACAGTCCTGAGTGAGTCTTTGTTTGATTTGGATCATCAATGCTCCGCCCAGAGGAGGAGCTAGCAGTAGAATCACGGTGGAAGATAGGCATGACTTAGAATCGGCCTGCCAGGTGATAAGTAGAGTATTTGTATATAAAAACGAGCAAATCCCGAGTTGTTCCTGGACTGGGGATAGGGAAAGATTTAAGAATTATATCGAAGCCCGAGAAGATGGTACTTATATATTACATTCTGCATCTTATTTGTATATAGCTGACGTCAGGGAATGCTCTGCCATTGACTATAAGCGCTCAGATTTTTATTAGTTATCAATTTCACTTCACCGTTTACAGGCCTCGGTGACGTCAGCTTCCTAGGGGGTCAAACCTAGCTTCAGCGATTGCCGCCATCAGATACTCGCTGTGAGTTTCCAGGAGATCAATAAGCCAGGATAAATGTTAAGGTAAGAGCGCTCAAAATGTACACAAAATTTGTCTTTGATTTATGTTGCGTCATTTGGCAAATGTGCGGTTATGCAAATAAATTAAATGCCCAATGGGCGCACTGCCCAGTAAAGTCAAATGCCATAAGCCCCATGATCACTTCCATATCAGGGGGGAGCTTTAGCCTAGGTCGGGACTGGAAGTGTAGATCCCCGTTGACAGGTAGCTGCCACGGGCTGTGGCGTTGAATGCGAGATTACCTCGTGCGTCATATTGTGCGGTCAATGCCCTTGGAAAAAATTTGCTTTGAGATGATTGATTGTGAAATATCGGGGAATAACACGAGTTAAGGCCTCCATTACAAGCAAGCTAATATCGGTGGCTTATTTCTGATTCCTCTGTTGAAAGTAGATTTGTTCAAAGATAAGTATCAGTCGTCGAGAACAGCTCTCGAGCCCTGCGCCCGATGTCTCTATGTCGCGAATCATAACGGCTATTGAGCTTTCGCTTGGTCAGGCTTGAGTAGTATTTCCATATATGCCACTTTTGTAGCTATCGAAATTTTGGAGTGGTTGACTGGTGAAATGACGATCTTTAAGCTCTTCCCATGAAGACAAAGATTACGCGACCGTTACCTAGTAGTTGGGCGAAAGGTGGCATTGACTAGTTTGTCAATTACTGAGTCACAATTGAACATTTTTTACAACTAACGAATCAAATTCAAGCTACGTCTCTACATGTATGTGGCGCATCGATTGGAGTCTCATTATTGTTATCAGTTGATGGAGACAATAGGTTCACTCAATACCCACCCGCCACCTCCGTTAGTATAGGAAGCCACACTCCACTCTTGCCAGAGCAAGAGGATTTTTCATGTTAATACCGAAGCCCTCAAATGCGGCCAATGTTAATCTAAGTTAAACTTTTCTCTCAAGGGCTAAAATACTATAATTCAGACCAACGGATATTAACCTCACATGCACTTGGTAGATATAAGCTGTCAAATTAATCTGCCCAAGTTGTGCGTCCCCACCGGTCGGCCAGCATCTTACCCACCGAAAATCTCACACACGTAAGGTATCTGAGCCACAAATCACTAACCTTGGCCACAGTTTGTAATTATGGAGTCACATGTTTCTCACCCAGGGTGCAACAGCTCACACGATAACGCAGTCGTCTCTCTCAAGCTCTCTTTATCATCAAAGCCAGCGTGATATGCGAGGAAGAGGGAATAGGCCAAGGCATTACGATTTGGTCCAATACTGGGTGTTCAGCCTTCTCCCACACAAGTTATGATCAACTAAAGCCATGGTATGCTGTGAGTGGCAGCTACGTAAAGCAAAACTATTGAATGGGCTGCGACGGATATGTTTTTTGGCGACATTGCAATATCAGGTTAATCGTTAAGGAGAAACAGCAACGTCAAAGTGGAGACATCATCGGTACCCTCACACAACACAGGCCAGGGCAGGACTTTATATGTGCTGAAAGTGACAAATATAGAGACTTCTACTTCTTGAACGGCTAAATAACATGAATTTCAGGGTATTATTTTCTATCATCTAGAACAATCAGGAATGAATTAAGTGATGATAACGTTTTTTCGATCACCTTGGATCAGCCCTGTGTTGGTGGAGCATTGCCGCGCGGCATGTGCGTGTGCCATTGAATTATATTCTACTCCACCACATCACCAGTGGCTTTCTCACGATTCAATATTGCAAAAATAGTTCAGACCATGAGTTTCATCACGAAGCTAAGCAAATTAGTGAGAACATGCAGTTGAGGACGGTGGAAACGGCCAATAGGAGCCTCTGTTCACGTCAGAACCATACGTCAAACAAGTCGCAACCACGTCAAGCGAATTTTTAGTAGCTCTACTTAAGGCTCTTGTTCTTATTCCCTATAGACCCAACTTTCCTTGTTATTTCCCTCTCTCGTGGTAGCTTATGATCAACATGACCAGACTCCGAGGAACAGCTATTCTGCTACTAGCGTCGCATTTTGCATTAATCGCATGCCAGCCGTATAGGCCCTCAACGTCTTCAATCGAATCCGAAATATATGATGTTCCATCATCCAGTACCGATGAAAACTTGAACCATCCTAGTGCACGAGACGATATCGATCGAGTCATCATTATCGCTCGTGATACACCCACAACCTCCGAATCAACAACATTAACAACAACCGCGAGTACGAGCTCAGAAACATCGACGAGTACAACATATTCGGACACATCAACCACCTCTACTTCGTCAACCTCAGCTTCCACTTCCACTTCTACTAGCACATCATCTACTTCGACTATAACTACGAGTACAAGCTCAACCACATCGACCTCTACCCAGTCTACAACCACTTCAACTTCGACGACCTCCAGTAGGTCGACGACGACAGCAACAAGTTCTTCTACAACGACCACTACCGCCTCTGCCACAAGTACCACAAGTGCCGAAATTGCCGAGTGGAATCGCAAGGGAAACATCGCGGCTACCATCTTCTCCTGTTGTCTCATCTCGCTATTTTCCGGTGTCAGCATTTTGCACTGTGCTAGGGATCGGGCGAAATCCAAGCGCCTTGCCGCACGAGAGCTTATGAGTGCCAAACCTACAGAGCCACTTGTTGCATCTAGAGGAGGTTCCACTGCCGAGCTTATCCCTGACCGCTCGTCGATCCTGTTTAAGGATAATCCTTTTGGTGAGCAGCGTCCACAGACTGCGTACAGTGCAGTTAGGTCAAATAATGGCTGGGGGAGAGTATCCCCGGCAGAGCAAAATGCAACAACAGAGAGGTCAATGCCGGTTAACGGGAGCTCGAACGGGGATCGTCAGCATGAAACTTTGGTCTGAACGCACTATGGAATCATGAAAAATCGGTAACCCAAGCTGGTTGTTATGACGATTGCACATTGTACTTTTCCTTGTCACACTGACCTCAAGCCATCATATCCAAGGGTTGAATGGACTGGGAGTGCGCTTTAGCCATGATACTAGTGGTTTGCAGCCAGATCCATATCCGGTTCAGAGCCCATGGCTTGCAAAAACCTCAAGCCAAGGCTTGTGGACTATTTCGACCTCAAGTCTCCACGACCTATTACACTCAGCATTAGAGGGGACGCCAGCAGCGGATAGCCACAATTTGAGTTGTTCAGCGGGTAGTGGCTGTGCTAATCTGATTATTGCTGCCTGATTTGTCAGGCAGTAAATGAAAACCCAAATCCATGTTTCCTTTTTAATCAATCGAGATCCCGCCCAATTTTCTTTCTTGCATTCGCTACCTAGTAACTCATAACTAAGTTATCTTCTTTGTACCTGGGAGTAGTTCGTCTCAAGAAGCATAGGCTATCGCAACGAAATTAGTTGCTCGCACCTATTTCCCACCAAGATATATATTGTACTATGTAGGCGACCTGCGTAGTCAGGGGACAACTGAGGGGGTTCGGGTTTACACCTGTATTAGGGGTTCGTAGATTTCTTCTCTTTGGTTTGGCTCCTTGTTTATTCTTTTTGTTTCATGAATTTTTTTTTTTCACTGACTTGGAGGATTACGACGGATTGGAAAGGATATATCGTCATTAAAAGGGGAATCGCTTATGGACAAGTCATTGACAGTGTTTACCTACCGGGATAAATTTGTTTGATTGTCTTCGTCTTCTTTTGCTCGCATCACATTTGCTTTTTAGTACCACCTATCTCAATTAGGATTTGTTCGCCTGCAGTACATGCCCTGAGAGGGCATCATATGTATTCCTGCCGTCCTTGTAATGCTGTTTCTGCTCTGGGTCTTCGTCTCGGGCGTCTATGTCTCTCGTGCCTCGACTACAAAGCCATGTTAAGAAGAATTCGCATGCAAGAGATTATCGGCGTGCGTGTATTCACAGAGAATGTCAGATCAAAAGAAAAGAGTGGGGCAAAAAGAAGACATGAGATCGAACGAAATCATTTGATTTAAGTAATACAGGAAACATGGCAGGGCCACGCGAGAAAGCGGAAGTTGTAGAACTGTTCACCTTGGACTAGAGTTACAGTAAGGAAGATATCACCATGCTATTCTTGCAAAGAACTGGTTGGGCCAGCGACGAACTGCTGCCTTCCTGGCTTCGTCTAGGCAAAGTAGTCCGAGGCCCAGAGAAGCAGGGAGAAAGAAATGCTCTGCAGGTATGCCTGATGTGTTGAGAACAATTTGCAAACTTGGGATATAGAGCCAGATGACAGCAATGCCCAATGAGAACACGATTGCTGGGAAGAGATACAGATTTTGGGTGTCTTTATTGAATGCAGGTGGATGCTGAAAGATTGAGAGATGGCGAGTCCGCACGGCCATGAGATTGAACCATTGCCTGTATCTGAATTAGTCGACTGACAAAACTTCCATGTGAAGGAGAGACGCACATGATGACAAGGTTGATGAAGTAGATCGAACTAGCTTCATTCACACGTGCATTGTAGTAGTCGACGTCTATTCCCGATGGAATTTCACCAAACTTGAACCATAGGTCAGAGAACGGGATGCCATTCCTCTGAAGATACCAGAAAGCCATGGCGAAAGAACAAACGGTCTCAATCATCCCAATAACGGCGTAAGAGTGGAATATGAGCTTCCAATCAACAAGCCGAGTCTTGGTTGGATGGCGTGGTGGGCGATAGAGTACATCTGCTTCAGGGGCCTCATATGCCAGAGCAACTGCAGCGGCACAGTCCGTAAAGCAACTAGGAGTATTTGTTAATTAATCACTCATGGTAAGAATTAACGGACCGTGTTCTTACCAAATGATAATCATCAAGAATGATGACAATATTTGCGGGATGCCGAATATCAAGTTGGTAAAAACGGGCCAGAATTCGGACCAGGAACCGGCCGGAAGGAGGTATGCGACTGTCTTTTTGAGATTGTCAAACACTACCCTTCCATATCGAACAGCCTCCACAATGGCTGCGAACGAGTCAAGTAGGACCATATCGGCAGCTTCAATGGCAATATCCGAGCCGCTCGCGACACTGATACCAATATCAGCTGCTTTGAGAGCCGGGGCATCGTTGACACCGTCTCCTGTCATAGCGACCGTTTCACTTCTGGACTGCAATTCTCGCACGATTCGCAACTTCTGATGGGGGGTAGTACGGGCGAAGACAATTTCACGATACTTGCATAGCTGTTCCCATTGCAACTCGTTAAACCCCATCAAATCGCTTCCACTGACAAGCAAGGCGGATGGAGACGAATCAACGTTTTTCTCGTCGAATGCGGGTTCCCGAGAGAGTGCAGACGAATCGTGGACGAAGTCAGAGGTCACGATACCACATTGGCGGGCAATCGCAAGTGCCGTCTGACCAAAGTCACCAGTCACCTGTGAGAATGTTAGTGTTTAGAAGGAATCAAGTTGTTCGAACTGGGCGGTGTACCATGAAAACACGGATTTGGGCCTGTCGCAGAATTTTGATGACCTCGGGGATTTCTGAGCGCGGTGAATCGATCAGTCCCACAAGGCAGACCAGAGTAAGACCCGTCTTCGCTTCATGGAGCATCTGCGCCTCATATTCTGGCCCCGAGGGATCTGTGGAAGATCCATCCTGGGCCAATACCTTGCGAGCCAAAAGCAGAACTCGTTTGCCGTCGGAAGACCACTCCTGAATCCTTTCTTCAACTTTGCGCAAAACATCTTCACTCAATGGCCGAGTTTCGCCGTCTGGTCCTAGAATGTGTGTACAACGAGTGACCAAGATGTCAGGGGCTCCTTTGATAGTGAACAGCCTTGGAAGGACGTCAATGTTTGCTGAAAGCTCATTTGGGGATGATTTGAACGCACATATCATCTGGCCGAAATTTCGAAGCCTCCGTCGGTGATAGCGATAATCCAGGGCTGTCTGCCCTGGCTGAGGCAAACGTCTTGATCATGAATTTATTTTTGCTGTCGAAAGCCAGGGTATAAAGGGACTTCCATGCTTGTCTCTCTTCAGAAACAGGTCCTAATCCTTCTGAGAATCTAAGGATTGCTTGGTCAGTAGCGTCACCGAAAATGGCTCTTTCACTCAAAGGCAGATTCTGAGAATTGTTGTCAAACTCAGCAGCATTACAAAGACCGGATAAAGAACGAAGCTGATGCATAGCAGATTGGTTGATTTGGGACGCTTTATCTGAACCCGTTGTATCCCAAGTCGAGCTCTCTGTGTGCACCGCATAGTCTGTGACAGACATTCGATTCTGAAGCAGCTTATCAGCATCATGTGGAACAGTGTCGTAAAGGTAATGGACATACCCGCGTTAACGTGCCAGTCTTGTCAGTGCATATCACAGAGACTGCCCCCAGAGTTTCGACAGTCTTGAGAGATTTGCACAGAACTTTGTTCTTCTTTAACAAGTTGGCTGTGATCGTCAGGCTGGCAGTGACGGCAATTGGCAAGCCTTCCGGAATATAGGCAATAGCGACACTGACGCAATCAACAATAAGGGTAGGTACGTTGATGTAGTCCGGATGCGCTTTGCGAAGCCACCCGCCCCTAATAAATTGTGAGACCCTGCCTGCATTCGTCGAATGAATCCTTGAGCTTGTAGGGTGATACATACCAAACCGCAGCGAGAATTACAATCCAAATGACCATGATGATGAAAATCAATAGTACAAACCGCAATACCTCCGTTTCAATGGTTGTCAGACCAGTTTTTGGCTCACCCGCAAGCTTTGCGATGCGCCCGAAGACGGTCGAGTCGCCTGTAGCCACGACGATTGCTGTAGCCGTACCGGAAACGCAGTGTGTGCCTTGGAGACCAATGCATCGTGTTTCAAGGTAATTCTCGGACGTGGAGTCGATCGTAGCCTTGATGGGATTTGACTCGCCTGCAACTGTTAGTGACTTTGAACCTAGCGAGTGTCCACATAAAACGTACCCGTAACAATAGAGCGATCGATCGTTAGGTCGTGTGAAGCTTCGATGAACCTCACATCCGCTGGTATCTTCGTGCCTGATTTGATGAATACTGTATCGCCTGGAACAATCTCCGTGGATACAACCTCAGACCGAAGCCCATCTCGGAGGATAAGACACGATTCAGGTAGCATCGCGGTAATCGATGCCATCACACGAGACGAGGACCAATCCTGCCAGGCATTGAAGCCCGCTTGGATGACAAATACCGCGAGTAGAACGATGCCCAGTGCAAGGTTAGCCACAGCCGGGGGTTGACCAAGCGGCTTCCATGAAATGAAGACCAGGATACCACCGATGAGAAGAATTGAACCAAAGCCCTTGAAAAAGTAACCGAATATTTTCCATAGCCAGGGGTTGGGCAGAGGGGAAATCTTGTTGAGGCCGTATTGTTTCAGACGCTCAGCGGCTCTGTTCGTAGACAAGCCAGACATCACATCGGCGCTGAGTTGCTTTTGTACCTCCTCCACAGACAGAGTGTGCCAATCCGTGCTTTGCCATTCTATTGTCGGCGTTAGCGCGCGCCCACAAGCTGGATTGAAAGGTGGAAGTTAGGCTTCATTACCTTCGGCTAATTTGTCTCTGCGACCCTGACGTTTGAACCGTTGCTCTCTCTGCGCGTCATCCTCAATCTCGAACGAACTTGAATCTTGACATTAGCGCTAATAGGGTGAGAAGGGGATCATGGGGACTGACAGGCTTCGATATTCGATTGGAATAGCAGCTGCAGGATCAATTGATCGCTGACTGGCTCGTCTTTGAACCTGATGTTTTTTGTTGCCCTTCGAGCGCACATGTTCGTGGGGCCAGATGGAGCGATTAGCCGACTCCTCGTCTGCAGCATTCCAGCGCACGGAAGTGACTAATGGCGGCATTGTGGCAGACTAAGTCACAGACTCTCTGTCAACGGCCAAGGCAAAATAGAATCAATGTTGAGTGGAAGTTAACATGTTGCGCCGTGCAGGGTTTTTATAGTCCCTCTGCCGACCAAGCCCACCATGATAGACTGAGGCATTTGCACTTGCGATGACCAGTGTGTTGACTTGGATCGCGTCGAGGGTGAGATTGAGTACGATGCCGTCGTAGGTCAGACGTGGTGCGAGAGATTTGGTCTGTCCAATCATGCCGGTAGCTGATGGAGTTGGTTGTGCTTCGTTCCTGACAGTCCTGAGATCGCGCTAGTTACAGTAGCTGTCAGGTTGTCAGCACATGAGCAGGGCCCATGGCCCCCCACGTGTGGATGCGTGGGGCGGCTTGCGGAGTCGGACGAAGCCATCTCGTTGGACGGAACAAGTCACTCACTATCCAGGTGCATGGCGCAGGTCTCCCGCTAAGAGCAGTCAGTAATAATGCCGCATGAATGCTCTCGATCAACGTCACATTGCCGACCGAACGAAATGGCCTAGTCTGGTACTGTCGAAGAAGACTCGGACCAAGACTGGATGATGTGGCTTGGCGCCATCGTGACTTGCGGAGATGTTCACTGGCTCTCCAAATCGCGCGTGTCAAACCGACCACATTTCTCCTGTCAAGGTGTGTTCCATGCCACTCAGGTTCATGGACCTTGCAATCGAAACATCAAAGAGGGATGGAATTTCTGGCTTCATCATGCTAATTATGGGACATTGCTGAAATGTACAGAGGGAACAAAGTGAACATGGTGAAACAATGAAGTCAACTCAATATCACGTGCTCATTATGCCTGCTGTTTCTGCCGGGCGGTGTGACATTGGACGGGTGGCGCATGTTGGGCTTTTGTTCAGGTTCAGCCTCCCTCGTATTCCATCTCAGGAGAGAATCGGTTATTTCTCCCCTGGCAGATTGACAGATGTGAATGTCGCCATTAGGTAAACAGGGTATTGGTCCAATAATGGCCATCTTGGTATCGGTCCGGCAGTGAAAACAAGCTGCAGAATCCACTACAGAGTGACTAACCTCGGGGGCAACGAATCAACGATCGAAGTCATGGTTGGGGTCCCCCGCAGTCGGGGATGTTCCCGGTGTATTCAGCGCAGGATCAAGGTCAGTTGTTAATCCAGCATATTTCATGGGTTACACTGGGAGCCCCAGTGCCCACCAAATGATGCAGAGAGACACTTCCAATTAAGGCCCGGAGCGATGAGCTAAAATGACATACAGTGCGATGAAACACGCCCAGAATGCGTGCGGTGCACTAATCGCGGGTCAAAATGCCCGGGTTATGATCGTGCCCGCAAATTCAAGGACCAGACGCAAGATATCATACAAAAACATGCCCGGTCAGCCATGGATGAACAATTTGCCCCAAGTTTGGCTTACGAGGCGATCAGCATTCAAACCAGAGAATCCTTCGAAGGATGGCTCAGGTATTATTTCCCTAGTGTCAGTGCCTGCGTTGATTCCCGGGTGCAGGTGACCTGGATGGGGTTCTTCCGGAGCGGATGGTCCACGTTTCCCCCGGCTCTAGTGTGGGCCGTTCGCGCTCTGACGGCTTTACTTATGGGGGCCTCACAAGACAATCGGCAAGCGATCCTGTGCGCTCGTCATATGTACAGCCGGGGAGTCCGTCATTTAGCTTCTCTCATACAGACCGAGTCAGCACTCACAGACGAAACTCTGGCAGCGGCCATCTTGCTGGGCGGGTATGAGGTTCTAGATGGTAGCAGTGACCGTTCCTGGATCATTCATGCACGCGGCATCTGCCAGCTGATGCGCGCTCGTGGTCCTTCCGCACATGAACGTGGCATGGGTCGGACCCTTCTCATGTGTTGGCGACCTTATATAGTTGCAGATGCCTTTATCCACGGGGTGCCATGCTTCTTAGGCGATTCGGAGTGGACTTGCAAATCGATGACCACAGAGATTGCCAGAGCGGAAGATGAGCAAGGACTGGGTAGCCTCATAGGTCAGACAGCTGATTATGCATTCAACGAAGTCGCCAAGTGCCCTGGTTATCTTGCGACAACGAAACAAATTCTCATGGCAAACTCACCTGCTCTGGCACTTACGCGGAAATCCCTCTTGGGCAATCTTCTGAAATCAAAACAAAATCTTGTCGAGCTCGACCTCATGTTGTCAGCTACGAAACCACCAGCTGGTTTTGTTGGAGTGATTCCGTCGAGGCATGCCACAACCTTAGTGCACGGATCTCGTGGTTGTATCGACTCTGCCATCGCGTTGCTCGACCGTTTACTGGCCGCGCTACCGACAGACTCGAGGGATTTTGCTAATTCTCAGTCGCTCGGCTCGATAATTCAAAGTATCACCATGCATAACGATCAAGTATGGCAATTCCCTACAAAGAAAAGCCGTCTTGAAATTCCACCGAGTCAACGAGCTGGCAGTTTCAGATATTCGCAAGATGCGAACCCTCGTAAATATGCTATCGGGGATCGGCTGGATCGATTTTCGTTAACAATGGGAATGGGGAGCCTGTTACCAAATTCCTGTGGCATCCCGCAACTCTCTGCGGATGATGCCATCTCAGGCCACTTTACCAAATCTTCTTCAACGTAAAAGCTTTAATTGTTTGGCTGATACCCATTCATGTATGATACGACTCAGTGGCGCTTTTTGTGTTCCCTTTTCTCGACTTCGAGAGAGCAAAAATAACAATGAATAAGCTTTTCACGTGGTGGCGTAGATTTCAATACATTATTTTGGCCCTCTAGGCCTTTCAGCTATCTCGCTTGATGTCGCCGGCGTTTCAAATAGTAATTTCCGGGTAAGACGTAGAATGGGCTGACTGGCATATCGCGAATGATGCTAATAGCACGGAGGTACCTTTTCGTCGAAGACTCAAAATGAAGTGTTCTTGTATTTCTGGGCTGACTAATGGCTGGTAGGATTCCTGTGACACTGTAACATGTGTATTGATTCTCTGAAATGATTTCCGCTTAATTTGTCTCCCAGCGACGGTCTGGTTGATTAGTTCTCTCGTCACTGAAGGAACCACCGGAACTACACCCCCTAACCAACCAGGTGTTGACTGAGAGAGAGAAAGAAGGCAATATACAATTGTGCTAGACCTTATTTTCTTACCCGCACGAAAAGATTGAATTCACCCAAGAGCATAAGAAGTGTGACAGAAATCGGGAGCTTAATCACCGGAAGCGCCGGTATCTATCTAGACTGTGTACATAAAGACCTAGGTATGTTTCTACCCTGTCACTTGTGTCCTATAATTAGAAGAGTGATGTGCTCCCTAAATATAGCGGGTTCAATAAGTATACAATGTCGGATTTACGCCGTGTGCATAAACCAGAGGAGTGCACGAAGCGTATGTGCAAGGTCGATCGAATACCACGATTATGGAAGGGAGACTAAAGTGCAATAGAGGTGGGTCAGCAGCGAACAGGTTGAACAGTGGAGAGGTCAACACAGTTTAATCAGAATTGCCTTGAGCTCTATTCGTGAGTGAAAAGGGTGTCAAACTTGTTTCATTTAGCTAGGAAAATAGGCAGTATTTATAACTTTAGGTACATGGCAGAATGTCGCAGGAAAGGACTAATAAAATTTCAGAATAACATGGGGGCATATGAGAGTGTTAGGAATCTCCTTGTTCTTTCCATCTGATCACATGTTGACATTATCACTAAGTTAGCTCCGATATATTATACCTTTATACTTAACTACTAGACCCGGTACGAACGCCTTATATATCTATATACTCGATTTAGTAGATTAACGGTAGCAGAGGAAGATATTCGTGTACAATAGAAGCGAGTATTAGCGTTACTACTAAAGAAAGGTACTAATATGAAGGCGGGCCATATCAAAAAGTCCGAGCGGCTACTATCGGGAAAGTCTCGTGGAGATTAAGGTGAGAGCATAAATCGACAGCGTTTATAGCTACGATCAAGATGAACTAAATACTTACTCAGTCTGTAGCGCCTCGTTACGGACTGGGACCAGAGCACAGTAGGAAGCTGAATGAGGCAAAAAAGTTATTGTAGTACATAAAGTATTTGGATCTAGATCTCCTACCCCCTAAACAGATAACTCCACGAGCGATCAATGATTCGCAGAGGAAACAAAAACATCTCATTACCAGTTCCCGCTCCCGTGGGTAGCCCAACCCCCGGTCGAGGTAGCTGTCTGAGTGCAGGTGGTAGTGACACTGACGGTGTCAGTAGTGGTGATGGTATCGGTAATGGTGACGGTAGCTGTAGCGGTGATGGTGTCCGTAGTGGTCACGGCATCCGTAGTGGTGACGGTAGCCGTGGTGATGACGGTAGCCGTAACGGTTGATGTACACCAGGAACTGTGAGGCTTGAGCAAACGCGAATTGTGGATAAATGGATAAACATTTGTGAATACTAACGTAGAGACCTTTTTCAGCCAGCCCGACTCTTGCGCGATGCGCTCGCAAGCTGCCTGGTCACATGTGCCATTGTGTTCGAGCAACCCAGGCAGCGCCGTGACATGGGCACACACAGTTAAAAGGGTGAGGAGGGAGAATTGCATCTTGAGGGGTATTTCGTTGCAGTTGGGAGTATGTAGAACAGTTTGCCTGGGGTCCAGGGTTCTTTTGTCTTTATAGGGATAGATTAATCGTAGACGAAGGTAGACCTATATATAGCCTGCTCATGGTAACGAATTTAGTACTAGGCTACAATGATTTGAATATTTGTCTAGATGCTTCATTTACCATGGTAGGCAAGGTTTATGCATCGTAGGGAAGGAATGTGAGCATGAAGCTTCCCATCCTTCAAATAAAGGGATAGCTCTAATTCCTCGACGCCACAAATACAGTCTCCATTAACAACCCTCGAAACATCTATATTATTGGTGGCTCTGGAGTTCCGGATGCTACAATGCATTCAACAGAAAGGCTTAATATGTGTGAGTCTGAATCGGAGACAATGCGTCCCTATCTAAAGAAAAAACGCCCCTGTTCTTGGAAAGGGCTCCATTATTGGAATTTATTAGACTTCTTTAACCTAGCAATTATTTACGTGTTATTTAGGTGAAGAATTCTTTCATTGTTGGGTCTCAAAAAAGACTCGAGTTCTTGCACGCTGTGGCCATCGTCTATATCTATACTCTTCCAATGCGAGGCAAAAGTAATTGCCTCCGTCATTTAGTAAAAGGCGCATCCCATACAGTATCCCTAGAATGAGCCAGGTGTTGCTGCTTAGAATTGCAGGCTTTGCAGGCTTGCTGTCGTTGGCCCAACTATTACAAGGCTTCGATCCGAAGATGGGAGATTCGAGGAAGCATGTAAGGTGTTTCTGTTATCCATTTTTGTCTTCAGGCAGTAACGATCGAGACTTCTTGGATGACAAACTTGTAATTTCCTTAGGATAATAGTAATATCATTAGCGGGTTCTTGGTCTGTTACTCCAAATCAAGTGCCAAATGCATGGTAGGTTCGTATGATTGGCATATTTGAAGTAGGATTTTCTTGCCCTTTCAGGCGACATTTGATTCCGTTCCGAAGCATCCATGTGGGGTGCTGGAGTGCCTATCACGCAAAATCCAGTGTGGAATCACAGCTGGACCAGAGAAGCCTGGTATAAAACCAATTGTCGGTAGTAGATCCAATGTGAAAGGTGTCACTTAATATATAAAGCATTCAATTGAAGGAGAGTAGATTCCACAGCGGAGGTCAGATGCAAGCAGGGTACTGAAGTCTCGGTCCTTGTGGAATAAAGTACAACGGATAGCTGCATTGACATCTGCAAAAAGATGTTGACGCAACCTTCCGTTTCCGTAATGTTCAGGGGAAAACTCATAATTTTATGGAATTACATGCAACTTCACAACGAAGAATACATTTTCTCGAACCCCAGCCAGTATCCCCGAGTCTCTCTGCCAGACCATAATAATCGTATTAGCGAATGGCGCGAACTTTGATTTATCGTTTCCCTCCCAATCCTGAATGATAAATAGACAATTTATTTGACCAGAACCGAATCAACGAAAGGCAATGTGGGATGTCAAGCCTAAAGCTGAAGCCCCTTGCTATGTATTCAAAGTTGGAGCCTGTCCTTTCATCTAAACTAAGCCCTGGTCGCCCTACCGAGCTTAGCCCATTTTGAAAAGGTCACAGATATCAGTCTTTGTGGACCTCTTCAGGATATAGAGCGTTGGCAGGATTCCATCCCAAGCGAGCTCAAAATGAGCCGTTAAAGTCTTGTCAATGGTATTGTTGCTTGCCAGGTGCTACCTCCTCTCATAGTGCTACTTTTTGGTGGCACAACGGCGGCTACTTTGCTGGTCAATTACGATTTAGGTACCAGAAATGGTTTGGGGTTTCGCCAAGTCTAGGATGATTGTGCAGCCGAAGACATTCATTCCGCAGAGTCTCGAACGCGGGAATTTTTCTAGGTGGCTGTAGCACAGACCGCTAATTCTTGAATTGGAATGCACGCACCTGAAAAGAACCGTGAGTATCAGGACAATCTGACGAATGGAAGTCTGTCTTATGCAGAGAACCTATCAAACGGGTTGGAATCGTGTCAGAAGATTGAATTTGTTAAGGACCGGATGACCTAGAGGGAGGAAGGTCTCGATCTTTGACATCTCTTTAATCAATCTAAAGGGTCAGTGTCCTGACAGGAAAGGCTTGTAGAGAGAAATAACCTCAAGTAAATTGCTTTCGTTGAAAAACTATCGATATTATTTTTTGGTATGTATGACACAGGATCGCCAAGGGATCAACGCGGCATTAGGACTGTGACATTCCACATTAGCCCTGGTGCAGACAAAAACAATTATAAATATGCTCAGACTGGCTGGACTTTGTATTGGCTAATTGTGCGCCAGCACTGGGTGGCATGAATCATTGCCTCCAAGCCGCTGAACCCAACATATATCTCATAACTATTTTCTCTCTAACTATTTTTTATTGGTCCCCCGCACCTTTGTCAACGGCATCAAGAGATTCATAGGCGGCCTATGGGGTTACCGAAATTAGAGTTCCTGTCAAAACGAGCTGAATCGGTATAGACTAGTATGCATATGGACGAATAAGAAATACCGGAACCATCAGGTAAAGAGTGATTGGTTGATTAAAGAAGGAAAACTAGAACGAATGGAAAAGGGACAAGTTGAGCTGTCCCATGGCGGTGTAACCGAGTATTCGAGTGACAATACCGATGTCTAGGTGTTACTCGCATATTACATACAGTGCAAACACAGGAAATGTGGGTTGGATTTGGACTACCACTCCCATGTCACTGTAATAAATCTCTCCACTTTTTCACAGTTCCCTAGGGAGGGGCCTACAGGTCCCCAGGAGCAATGTTCTTGGACCAAAATGCTTAGCCCCAAAAAGATGGTGATTGCCAGTTGAGGATTCTGACACGGGCACTCAGAGGAAAGACAAGTAGACTTGGTCCTCACACTTCGATCAACGTTACTCTGGTGGACGATCACTCTGTGCAAGCTTTCCTAATCTAGAGTAGACTCATGTACATATTCCTAAGAGTAGCAATTCGTAGTTAAGTTAGTAGGTTTCAGTATGTAATCAATGGGTAACTAACGTAATTCACAAGCAGGTGGCCCACACAAGCGAGCCGCCCGGCCCAAAACACCATAGTAAAGGCCATAACTTACAACCCAATCTGCATGTCCGGTTTTGCATTTTATGCGTACTGACAGTCGATGGATGTCAGAAATATATACTTCCGCCGGTCGCATCTGAATAGACGGGTAGTCCCGAAATCGTCCCCCATCAAAGAAACCACTATTTTGAAAACTTCACCACAATCTCAAATTGATATCAATGATTCTCAACTTATAATTTTGTATAGAATACTACTGACTCTCTTAAATGACAAAATTTAGGGTCAGTAAATTACCGGGAAGGTTAAAAAGAATGGAGTATAAAAAACTAAATCGAATGGACTAAAATCGGAAAAGTGGGGCCTAACAAAACAAATCGCGTCCACCTGATCCGATTTACCCCCTATAGGATAGGCTACAGCCATAACCCCTGTAGTATCCTCAGCCGGGCGCGCTATAGTATCACAAAGATAGTGTTATAATATACCCTGGCATAAGGTTATTCCCAAGTGTTAGTGCCTCAGGCTTCCAGGACCTGATAAACCGGCAGGCTTTCTGTGGAGGTTCGCTGGGGCTTCGTCATCAGTACGTGTACGAACTCCTGCAGGGAACACCCTTAACAGAGGTTACACAAGCCTCGTGGTTACCCCGCTCCTATCCTTCTACCAAGGATATATCTCCTTCCTGTTTGAGCGATAAGACTGTATATAAATTGACCCATGTTGAAGAGGTTTTACGATCCTTAAGAAACAGTCTTTGACTATCTCACGCAATTGACTTGGCCCCGTTTCTCCTACCTGATTGACAGGCCTCTACCCTGACTTGTAGATTATATTCTTACAGTTACCACAGAGTGAATCCCCTACTTGTAGGTTGGGTTGTCTTCAAGGTGAACTATAAAGTGCAAAGTACGGAGTACTAAAGGTAGTAACTAAGTAACAATGTGAGATTGATCGCGAAGAACTAAATGTATAGTGCGAAACGAGTGTCCTTATATATCGAGTCCTCCGATCCTGGGTTGTGCTCGGGTCATACCCTAGGTATGATCCGACTATATCGTGGGTATAATCTTGTTATAGTGCGGCTATGATCTAGTAACGTTCTCGTTATATATTAATTATGTCGTAGCTATAATAGTGATCACGTGTGACGATATACCCGATATGAGGATATAACTAACGTAATCCATGGCCGATCTGGACACGCGGCCGAGCTGGACACCCCAAAACACCATATTAATCGCGATAAATTACAACTTCATATCTTAACAACCAGATAATTTTATGATGAAATATCAAGGTTTTATAATTTAAATAGTATTTCTAGGTCACTGATATTTCAAGGAAATCAATTAAAGTATTGATAGAGATATATGGATTCAAGTTTGAAAGGGCAAAAATACGGTGTATTTTATGGTAACGTATCTAAATTATAGTCTAAATGGCTTAAAAATCTATGTAGGTTGTTCCGGCAGCTTAATAAATGTATAACCTTTGATTTCAATCGAAATGAACCCCTGGTTGTTGAAATATCGATGAATCAAAATGTAGTATTTAGTATGGTGTTTTGGGGTGTCCAGCTCGGCCGTGGAGTGCGTTACGTTAACTTAGCTAACTAGTTAACTTGCACTGTTTACTATAGGGAAACTACGGAGTAGTGGCGGTCGAATAACGTAGCCTATAGGTTACTTAGGGGACCTTAACGGGATCCCCGTTCCCGGTCGCACCTCATCAAAAAATCCACTAATTTTAACCGCGCCAAGACAGACTTTTTCCTGTTGAAATGATCCGAAATTTGGCAGCTATAGAATCTAAAATTAATTCTACAAAGTGTAAAAATCTAAAGTTTCTGGATCACTGGATCTAAATCAACCCTACAGATGAAATTAAATCGGAATCAGTACCTTCTCGCAAAAGTGGGGCCATAGTTAAGCACGGAACCCTCAATCAACCGTGACAGATCCGATTTACCCCCATAGGATAGGGTATTGTATTAGCTAAATTGGCTACTGATTTGACACTCTCCCTACTATAGAATGAAGATAACCCTAAAACGAATCCACTCCCGCTCTATTATAACTCAGACAATACAATAAGAATCGTCGCCAACGGCAAGTTAAGCACTAAAGTGTCATAGATCAATACTCGATATCACTTAGTGCGCGATTTGGTGAAAAAGAATCTTGTTGCATGAATCAACATTCCCAGCAAAAAGAATACAGCGGATATCTTAACGAAGGCAAAGCCACATGGTGTTTTTGAAGACGATCGTGATAAATTGTTGAGCATGACGAAACCCCCAGACTGTACGAATTGATTTCCTTGGTGATTATCACATTTGACCAAAAAATTGCAATCTTTCACACATTTTAGGTTTACAAAATTGTTGATTTTGAATGCTTTCCTACATGATTTTCTACTATTGTTTCCTATCAAAAGATGCTATTTCCTAAGCCTGTTTACTTGATTCTATCACCAAGAAGATTGTGTTCAAATTGCTTCTGTTACAAGACAGTTTCGGTGACTTCGGCCTAGGCCCTGTGGGGGATGTGATGACTCGATCCCTTTGACCTCGAGGGTTTGCAGGGTTTGTCGTCTTCTTTGGCCCTGCATGAAGCAGGCCGGTGATTTCCTGCCAGGTCTAGGCCTGTTCCTTTCCTTTGTGCAACAGGGCCTTATGGACCCTGTTCTGTTCCCTTCTGCTTCTTCTTCCTTTTTCCTAGTCGTCTTCGTCTTCATGTTCTAGATAGACCAATTGACTCAGTCTCCCTCTCTCCCTCTTCTCGCTTCCTGTGCCAGCAGTGCCGTGGGCGCTGTCATGAAGCTTCAATACCTGGCCACGCCCGCAGAACAGTTTTCACGTCACTGCAGGTATTACACTCTGCAATTGCCATGGAAAGTGCGAGGCATGGTATGGTGATGTACCAGCGAAAGCCGCTCCCACGAGGGATCGGTGCAGAGCAGCTGTCCCCTTTCTAGATTTTGCAAGGGCACCCTTCCGCTCCGTTCCTTCGTTTCAGGACATTACACACACAGACTGTACTCACGTCAGCAGATAAAGACTTTCTCGTAACGAAGCGACTAATGCTAAGTTAATTCTTCCGAAAATGAAAAATTATCTAACTCCACAACTTTTTTTAAGTCTTTTGCCGGGGACTATTTTGCAACGAGAACTAAATTCATGTGAGTTGCCTACTCCTGCAGGCATCAACACCAGCATCATACAGCACCATATGTAATTCGATACAGTCACCACCAGATCAGGACAAGCGTAATCAATCCCGACTACCAGGTGCAAGCTCCGCTACTCATTCCAAAGTAAGTAACATGAGCAGCATTCACACCTTGACCGCCCTGGGCCTCGCAGCACTGGACCTGGTCTCCGGTGCAGATATAAGTGTTATGGGCGTTATGGGGCTCAACACTCCAGAATTCCACACCCGAATGAGCATAACCCTGGGCAGTTGGGGGCAAGTTCGGAATGCCGTCATCAGTATGGGTGACCCGGAAGTACTTAGTCGCCGCGGGGTCTGTAGAATGAAAATGCGTATTCATATACGACGCGAAGGCTGAGTTGCCGGTTCGTGGTTCACCAAAGGTGTATAATTTAACGCGATTATATGTGGCAGATAGCTGAGCAGCAGTGATGGCTGCCATCGAGGCACCAAGACTAAATTATGTGTTGGTCAGATCAGAGATTGTAAGTTAGGAAGGGAGATATTATTGAGGAATAGCATAGGAAATTCATGAAGAACTAGACAAGACGAATTGCCTACCTATGGCCCGTGACCGTCAGTGCATAATCCGGATACTTTCTGGCCTGTTTTTGGACAAGCGACTCGACCTGATCCTTGACTGAGATCCAACCAAGATAGTATCCGCCATGCACAAAGCAACCGACACATTTGGGATTGGTTTGGAAAAAAGCAAGAGTGTAGTTGGTATCGAGCTGCAGGTTTACATCACTGCCAGTACCGCGAAAGACGGTAATGATTTCTTTCCGTGAATCATCGCGAAGAACCCATCCGTTGATGTCAGTCTGGGCATTGTATATCTTCTGCACCATGGTAATGGCCGGGGGAATTTTACACAAGTTTGCGTAGGCAGCTTGCGAGAGCGTGGCCATCTCAATCAGCCTGCCGTAGAGTGTATCAGAAATACCCTGCGTGACGGCAGCCAGACCTTGTCTTGCGGCCAGAGACAGGGCGAGAGCGCGCGTTATAGAAAGAATCTTCATGGTAACAGAGCAGTTCCCAAGAATATTAGATAGATAATGGTTCAACGAGAGATGAGTGAGTTCAATTTGTGTCCATCGTAGGAAACGTTGTTCAATAAATAGTTAGAGTGGGAAAACAGTCCTCGGATAAAGAACGAAGCTGTCTTTGCCTGAACTTAGGAGCCTTCTCCGCCTCAATAACGGTATACTGCCATGCCAGGGGCAACTCTGGCGTTTTCTTGGTGATTGGCGGGGCTTGATTTAGTGGCCAACTAATCCAATTTTGATTGACGATCTGATCGGCTATTTGAGGCAAGACCTCCGTATGGGAACTCCAGGTCTGTCGTGGACGACCCTACGCTCTGCTCGGTAGTTGTCAATGCCCCATCTCCCGTGTGACTTGCTGAAACAAGTTGCTTGGCCGGTGTGGAGACCTAGATCAGGTCTTAAGATGATGTGGGGCTACTCTCCTCAGTAGTCCGTACTTTCAAGCCTAACCTAATTCACGGTTAAACGGAACACATGGTGAAGCAGATCGCCTCCAAAACCAGTAAATGCAGTATTTCACAGCTTCATATTTCAACGCTCAAGGATAATTACATAGTCCCAGGCTGTATTAGCGTCAGATATCTCATAATAGGTATTTATAAGCTCGAGAGATATTTTGGGACATGCCAGTGTAGATACATGTACAATGTACTGTGACTATGCAAAAATCCGAAACCTCCTTATGAGCCGCCCATCACACCACTCGTGCCAAGGCTCCACTGCCTACTAACTCGTTCAACAGGTCATGATAAAAGGCAACTAAAGGAGCTGGAGAACCTGGTGGAAATTTAATTCGGAGCTTCAAGTGTAATTTTTGAGACAGAAAGGTACAGTCGTGTTCCATAAATATTTCGATAATCCGCCAAGTTGAATTATATACTATTAGGTTCATGGCCATTCAGTGCATTCAATATTGAATACAGTACCGATTTAGCCTTCGCGTGTGTTTAGAGTCACAGACTCACAGCCACCAAACGTTGGTCCTCTCCAGGCGACCTTTTTCAGGGAAGGAGCCCATTCGGTCGACGAGTTATGGAAATTCCTTGTCTTTAAACTCCCGATTGCCCGATTGATGAGGTAGGACCCTGATTCGAGCAGAAGGAGATGGCCGCTTCAGTGGTCGAAGGCACCTACAACTCACAAAAGCTTTAATGCCCTGGCCCACGGGCCACATGACCACGAGCCACGTGAACAGATACGAGCGAGGTTTAACCGACATTTTAACCGGGGATACATCCACTTGACACTACAACCCATTCATTTTCGTCACTGGGTGCTAAAGGAAAATTTGCTTCTTGCCAGTGTCTCTTACCCCCTCGAATTCTCGAAAAGGCGGACAAGGGTGGCTAGATTAGTGGGGATAGGGGGAAGTAATCCGACCCACCTACACGAGAAGTCAGCCTCGCACGAATTTTGTCCTACCTGTTTCGAAATTCTAATTTTTCTGATGTCTTCCACCGGCCGAAGCGCTGTCAGCCAAACATTTATAATCGCGGCTCCACTGCCTCGCGATGAAGTCCTG
The DNA here is from genome assembly GCF_028828155.1 of Penicillium subrubescens. Classification (NCBI taxonomy): domain Eukaryota; kingdom Fungi; phylum Ascomycota; class Eurotiomycetes; order Eurotiales; family Aspergillaceae; genus Penicillium; species Penicillium subrubescens. Next base: position 70,231 of record NW_026643160.1, on the reverse strand, counting down.
GAGGCCACCCGCATGAAGTATCCCCATTAAGGATAAATCAAACTCCAAATCGCTGTTCTAGATTACTGGAAGTATCATGGAAGGCGGCGTCGTGCTCGATTTTGTAGACTAGAAATGTCTTATAATCGTTCAATGGTTTATCGGACGCCCATTCGAAGGCCGGGATCTCACATTGTACTGTTATATCTGTTGATTACCCATTCTTAAAATCCCGCGGATCAAATCGCTTCGAATCAACATATCCATCTCAGATATTTACCACCGCCGGTGACAAGTTAGAAGGAATGATCCAGTACCTACTTATGTTGGATACAAGGGCTAGGGTTGTCCTCATTGATTCCCGGATGTTTAGGCAAATACCATCATTTTTGAAGGAAGAAAAATGGAAATCTAATGGCTCTACCCCACTGATCTGAATGCCATGGCCGGGGTATCCGAAGCGAAGAACTGCCGACCGGGGGAGGGGAAAAGCTAGATCAAGACACCCACAATTCTGGACCTCTGAGTATAATAAGGTTTAAATCGAAGCTTAACCCCGTTCGACGCGCAGTCACTATCCGGTACTTCAGAAACTGGCGCCTGTCTCCTTGAGACTCTTCGCAAGTTTCCTTCGCTATGGCTTCAACAGTGTCGGACGAAAACTACAATGCCGGTACTGGTGTACTAGCAACTGCATGGGCTCTTACAGCGGCCGCAATTGTCGTTTTGTCCCTCCGAGTGGTCGCCAAATTCAGAATTTCCAAATTCAACGTCGACGATGTGGTGATGATCCTCGCGTTTGTGCGTTCAACCTGCTCCCTCCAGTAGAATAACGGGCTGACTTTGCTATCGTGCTTCCGGATATAGGTGTTGCTTATTTCCAGCGCTGCTTGCGTTACCATCGCGGTCCAGGCTGGTCACGCTCGCAACGCCGTCATAACACATGATCAAGACGTGCGCAGCATCATGTTCTACCTCCTGGCACAATCTCTATGCATTTTATCATGTATGGTTGGCCGTATCGCATTCATCATGTACCTCCGCCGTCTTGTGCCGCTGCAATCGAAAACGCGAATTACATTACTCATACTTCTGGGACTACAACCACCCGTCAACGTGGTGCCAGTTCTTCTGATATTCGCCGGGTGCAAGGATATTAGGGCGGTCTTCGATTATTCTATAACCGGTGTATATTGTTTACCTCCGAAAATTCTGATTACCTATAGTTATTTTCAGAGCGGTTCGTTTTACCTTCTCTCTAGCCCCCATGAGTGGTACCCTCGATACTAACTGCCCTAGCTTTCAACACGGCAACCGATTTCTACCTCGCAACCTTTCCATTCTACAGCTTCTGGAGCTTGCAACTCAGACTGCGCATAAAGATCGTGCTGCTGTGTCTACTTAGTATGGGTCTGTTGTAAGTGCATGGACAAGCTCGCTTGATTGCCATGAAAATATTCTGTCCAAAATATCACTAACACAACCCGTGCGGCTTTCTTTTAGTGCTATGGTCGCCAGTTTAGTCAAGACGGTCAAACTCCGTTCACTTAATCAACCTGGAGACCCTACAATCAAACAAGATCAGTTGTTGCATTGGGCCTATATCGAAGCAGGCCTGGTGATAATCACTTCTTCTATTCCGTGTCTGCGGCCGCTCTTCATCGCGATGGCTAAGGATTTCAGTAGCTCACCCAGGCCGACATACGAGCTTACTCCTACATTTGGACATTCCCACAGCCACACTCGATCTCGTGTCACGTCGCGAACCCACACATACGTCCCCGGAGATGCCAATGATGGTTGGGGAGATGGAGACAGTGCCCGCCAGATCTTGGGGGAAACACGTGGTGGGATTACTAAAGAAACAACTGTGACAGTGCGAAACGAGTTATCAGCTTAGAAAACCCTGAATGAGAGAAAACACATATTATAATCAACCCCGAGGGCTCAGCTACTTACAGCAAGAATATTTAACTTCGCTTTTCAGGGCCGCGAGATTCATGCAAACTTGGGGCCCTGAAGGTGCCAGCTGAGAGCTTTGAGGTTTCGTTTGGCGTGGGCTAAGGTAGAAGAAGTTCGTATAGTCCGACGAAATGTCTATTCTGCTATATCATTCTATCGTTCGAGAGGCACTTCCTGACTAGTTAGTGGATACATGGATCACTCCAAGCATTCAGCAGACATTCCAACTTCTAATACGTATTCGGGACCACGCTGACCCGCCCACCATCACTAAGCAGAACAGCACCATTTACGTAACCGCCAGAGTTGCTGGCTAGCCAGATGATCAAACCAGCGAAGTCCTCCTCACTACCACTTCGAGTCAGAGGAATCATATCCCTCGGGAAAGAACCTTCGGAGATGCCACCGCCCTGAACACCACTCTCAACAATGCCATTATTGGCCATATCGGAGTCATACAGTCCCGGTGCGAGACCATTGAGTCGAATATCATACGAGGATAGATTAGTGGCAAGCATCTTCACGATATGAGTAGTGGCAGCCTTGGACGCATTATATGCATAGCTAAACGGCACTTTTCGGTGGAAACCCGCAATAGAGCTAGTAATTATCACCTGTGCAGTCGAGCCGTAAGCACACCTACCTGCCGCGTGGGTCGCTTCTTGTTGGCTGCCTAGAGCAGCGGCAAGAAGGCTAGAACCGTATAGTATGAGCCGGTAACGTTGACGTCCAGGACATTTGTAAACTCCTCCATTGGGACGTTGAACAACTCATCGCGTATTTCTGAAAGCGATGGCAGTGTGCCGTCAGCCTTAGGCAGGGGCGGGCGCATGAGCGGACCCAGGAGATCGCCGTTAGCGAAGAGGATGTCGACATGGGATATATGTGCTATGAGAGCCTGGTATGCTGATACTAGGGACTCCTTTGATGTGATGTCGCATTTAATCGGGATAATGACCCCGTCCCGTGCGGGGGCAGCTGTCTCACGGAGAGCGTCTTCCCGGCGTCCGAGGACGAAAGTCTTAGAAGCACCGTTGATAGCGATGGCTTGGCCATAATCCGGCCCAGGCCTGGAGAAATAGCCTTCTGTCAGTGTGAATTCGATCAGGGTGGGTATGTATTCCCTTGACTTCCCCTTAGTGGGCCTTACCGCTGCCTCCGCCAATAATGACCACGACGCGACCCTGGACCGAGAAGAGATTTGAAGCTTGGAGATTTAACATGGTGTCTGAGGATAAAGGGTGACGACAGGCTGAAAATAATTAGATCAATGTGACTTGGAGGGAGTATTTTAAGACTGACGGTGTTGCTCTAACCCCCACGATCCAGAAATCGTCGTGCTCCACCCCCGCTCGGTGCTGGTCCGAAGTGGTTCGGGCTATTAATACGACGTAATTTTCGCATATCCGTTCCTTCTCGCACACCCGTATATAGGAATTTGTATGGGTGTGCCGTACTATGACGGAGGGCACAGATATTAACGTAATTCCCGCATGACCGGGTCACTAAGCCCCATTAGAAATCTTCGAAATCGATTATCTCAACCAACACCCATTAATTTAACTAGATAGTACGATTCTTACATAAAGTAATCCTGTAGCCAACTCCTCCACATCCGCTACAGGTGGGCGGAGCCCTCCTCCATCGCTGATCCTGCTGACTAGGCAACTCGCCCTGCGCATACGATACTACCCCATCAGCTTCCACCGGATAGTTTAGCTGTTCCACTAGCCGTAGGCCCTCTTCAACGGTCGAATCCTCTTCATAGTGTACCTACTTAGTTAATAGATTGCGCTTCTTAACGATCTTCCCGTTCGCTGCGCGTAGATTCGCATTATCCTGCGTAACCAATGTAAGGGTGGGTAGCGAAAGGTAGTGGCCTTTAAGAATCTGATCTACCAATGATTTGAACTGGCTTAGAGAGCCTTTTGAGAGCCGATCTAGTAGATCCTTCATCATACTAGCCTACTTACGTAGCTGAGCTACCGTTCTAGGCGCTTTTAGTGTGAAATAGCTAGATCTGCTGCTTAGCCGGCTGATTTATATTCAAAGTCGCCAACTTCTGAGGTTGAAGAACTCAAGCTCGTCTTTCAGTGCTAGAGAGACGTGGCATTCATCGCTAATAAAGCAGCAGCCATAACAACTTCCACGTTCGAGATTAATAACAAGTTCAAATACTTGAATAGCTTCAACAGCTTCCACGAGTATATAGACTCTCTTCCAGTACTTTATTCAGGTTACTAATCAATTACAGGTCTCCAGCTGTAGAGGGTGCTATTCCATCGGTTATTAGTATCCCTCAAAAACCCTCCTATAGGCTCTATACCGAGTGAATCTCCGGAAGCTCTTTCACCGTGCCGAGGAAGGACTCAAAGCAGACATAGCTATACCGGCTTCTTCCATCGACATGCCATAAAAGTTTTAGCCTCCTCGAGAGTCATCCATTCAACCTCAATAATACCTTAAACTTAAAATATATACCTAACAAGGCATTCTACAGTGCGGATAGAGACTTCCTTCTAGGTACGCTGCCCGACCCTCGTATTTACGACATTTTCTTATAATTACTATAGCTCCGCAAAAAGGCACACTCGACATACGCACAGAAATAGGCTACCTACGCGTCCGATCCAACGAGATTTGTGTCGTTCCCAGAGGCATTCATTTCCATATTTCGCTCCCAGTAGGTCCGGTTCGAGGCTTTACGCTTGAATTGTTTGAGGGCCATTTCGAGTTACCGGAGCTTAGGCCGATTAGTTCTACTAGGCTAGCTAATATCCGTGATTTTAAAATCTCTACTACTAGCTTCGACAACTCCGATATTAAGTCAGAAATCATCGCTAAATTTGCCGGCCGATTACACCAGGCTATATATCCGGGTAGTATCTTTAATGTTGCTAGCTAGTCGGGTAACTTACAACCCAGACACACACTTTCTTTCCCAACGCCCTACTTACGCTAATACTAACCCTCAAATAACTAGTGATTGGTCTCCATAACAGACAATTATTTATATATAGGGATAGTGTCAATTTTGAACTTTTGAAATTTTCATAACGACATCCCTCGTACGGATCTCAAGGCAATCTAGGCTTAAAACTTTGTCTGTTATTAAAATCCCCTGTAACTTTATAGTACAGTATCTTGCATTTTGGTACACCCATTACAATTAAGCTACTCATAAGTCTAGATTTGGTGATATTCTTGTACCGTTATCCATAAACGTTGAACGGAAACAGTTGCATAATTTTGTATAAGATTTTTGCTATCTAGACCAGCTCCCTCGCAAACCAACCAGCCATTTCAGGTAGAAGAGGGGTGCATATCTAGCCAGGTTTATAACTCACACTACCTTCTCTCAGTTATTTAGTTCCATAGCCAAATATAGTACTACCATTATCGAAATCAGATCACCCTTCGTTCGCTGGAAGAATAATATTCTAGCCCTATTATCTGAAGAAGCATTAGTATATATTCGGATTAGCTGCAGATATAGCCTGTAAGTAAAACAGTCACTATCTGTGATTTTCTAAAATAGGGACTAGCGCACATTATGATAGGATTGGATTATTAATTTCTGTGTAGACAAAGAGGAATCTACTTTAGATATAGCATAGTAGTACAGGCGATTTCGAAAACAGATTCCCCCATAGACACACGCACATTGTTTCTCGGCCTGTGTGTGAAACCACCCTAGTCCATATTTAGCTAGGCCGTAAACAATCATCTTTCAAGCACAGATCCTCTTAAATCCAAGAACGAATAGATTACGTATAATACTGTATTTTACACGACCACGCTTACACTCCTACCTCAGTGTACCTCTATACTCATTGAGCCCCCCATACCTTGACATCCATCCTTCTGCAGCACCGCTATCCTCAGAATTGTTGAAATCATATACACAGTATAGCACCGAGAATACCCGTTTGGAGCTACATTTATATAATGCACAGTAGGTTAAAAATAATTAAGCTATCAGCTGTCATATCCTCCTATCTGCTCTATCCTGGTAACTCTAATAATGAATTCAAGGGGCAGAGGCTAAGATACAAAGGGATCTTTTGTACCATCATCCTCGCTGTCCCAGACATATTCAATTTCTCTAGCAATGCTTCCGGCTAGATCTTTTCCATATACCTATCGTACGAACGCCAGTGTCACATCAATACCGGCGCTCACCCCAGAAGCAGTCCAAGTATTCCCATCCATAACCCACCTTGCCTCCTTAACCCAATAGACCTCTTTTCTAAGAGCAGTTGTCGGCTCCCATAACAACTTAGTAGTAATAGCCCTCCTTCCATCCAAGATCCCTGTTCTTGCTAATACACCCGCCCCGTTACAGATAGAGATAATATATTTCACCGATAGGAATACCTTCTCAACAGATTCGATAACGGGGTTGATAGTAGCAGGGAAACGTATCCCAGCACCACCAGGGACCAGGAGAACATCAATAATCGATTTGCTTTCTAGACTGCGGTCTGTGCCTATAGCGTCAATGAAGTCATTGAATATTCCTGTTAGCACTATTTCTTACGAACAAATTAAGCCCGTTCGGTGGGCAGCCGGATCTAGAGAACGCGTTGAAACAGAAGGACAGCTGAAGATAAGTTTGCTCAGAGAGGACATTAAGGACTTCCAGCGGCCCGAAGACGTCTAGGGCTTCAAAGCCAGGGAATAAGACCATAGCATAATACATCTTGCCTATGGCAGTGAATATACTGCGCTAGACCCTACAGGGCTTAATAATTCCCCGCTCGCCACAGCGTAGTAGAGGGGCTTGCTTGGTTGTAGACCAAATGTGAGAAAAAATTATGAAAAGATAAAGACAAAGGCTGTAGAAGGAAGTGAAGAAAAGGGGGACGCTAGGCATAAATAGGGCCAGATCGATCGCTATTTCTCTTAACCCCTTCCCCACCCATTTAAGGACTCTATGTCGAACGTTCGATAGAGACGTACTCCGTACAGTATTTTACAATAACTCATTCGCCGCTGAGATCCAATAGTTACGTTCAAGATACAGTACGGCTAAGCAGGTATTATTTGTCCTGTAACTGTATGCGAATTAGTGTTGTTTCGGGTACGGGCTGAGAAACAATACATGTGTCCATAAGGGAATCTGTTTTCGAAGTGCTACCAGAGTGTAGGGCCAAGTCGTGGAACGAGAATCTAGCTACAGTAAGGTTACATAAGTTTTTAACACACCCGCCCCACAGGAATTAATAAGGACACTCCAACTAAAAAGTTAGGGCGGGTGTGTTAAACATTTATACAACGTCACTGTTATACCTAGTACAGTACAGTACAACGAATAGACAACGTTACATTCAAGAGTTAGAATACAACCACCCCCTAAGTTCATAGGCTTCTGTGAGCGATCTGGTTCGTATTTGATTACGACTCATTAACCAACTAAAAGGTCACCTCTAGAGATCTGACAGCGAAGGCTCACGTATACCCTTTATATAAATAATCTCTCTTCGCTCTGTTAACTAACCATCAAGATACCGACAGTTCACTGCTTGCCCCTTAGCCTTCAACAAGCCCCAGACGATCGCAATAGATCCTTTCCCATTAGAACCCTACCGCTCCGCACGTCTTCTCTATCGCGCACCAGAGGACAACCCGAAAGACGAGACATTCTTTCACGCTCTCTACAGTGACCCCGTAGTCGGATCTATAGCCTCCACCGCCCTCATACGCCCGCTCAGCAACAAGGAGCGAAAGGAGATACGAGCAAATCTCGAAGCTATTGTGTTCATGTCAGTCATAATATGTATCATCCCAGACGTAGGCTCCGATAACGTTCCTGAGGCGATTAGTGTGATCTCATTAAGAAAACAAGCGCCTGGTTTCGCACATTATCGAACATATAAGTTAGCAATTACTATTGCGCGAGAGTACCAGGGGAGGGGATATCGGCCTGAGGCCATATCGTGGATGCTGGACTGGTCCTTTTTGACTGCGCGGCTGCACCGTGTTGAGTTAACGGTTTCTGAGTGGAACAAGAGGGCACAAAAGGCGTACCAAAAGCTTAGTTTTGTAACGGAGGGACAGAAGAGGGAATATTTATAGAAGGGTAGGAGATAGTGGGATTCTATACAGATAGGAATTCTGGCGCATAAGTAGGATATAAAGACGAAGAATACTGATTCTTGAGGTGCGGATTAACGCATGCGATAAATAGGAAAGTGAGATAGTATTCTCCCAGACAAGGTTTCGCACAAACCACTATCCTCATATAGAATAGCATTATAGGGAACACACGACACGTCCGACGATTTCCTGATCAGACACATTATAGAGGCACCACCAGAAGTAGCTGAGATTCCAGGAGCATCAAAATCCTCAGGGCCAAATCTTTCATTCCTAGACCCGGTCGAGCAAGCTTCATATATCCATATATATCCAAATCCAATTTCGGGTACTAGTAGCTAGTCTCTAGGCAGGGAACGACTTAATATAAGCCGATTTAATAGTCTATGCGGCCCCAGGAGCTCCGTCGCGGCTCTTAGGACTTATTTCCTTCTAGGATCCGGAGTGACGTTCCCGTAAGTGATTCTTTTCCCCCTAGGACTCATAAGCTTCTAGGAGCCCCCCGTTTGCCTCTAGAGATCCATAGAATTACATTCTAGTCCGAACCAGAAAGCTAGGCTGATATAGAAGAAATTGAAAGGGCGGTATAAGACCGAACATATTCCCACGCACTATTTTTCGGGGCCCGTTTAATTATAATATAGGAATCTTCACATTTGTTCCTAGTACGCTTTTGATATCCAAGAAAACGGAGCGAAGTCTCAGACCTTAGACCCTGAAGATCCTGTTTCAACTTCCACCGGAAATTCTCCTCAATCTTGCCGATTTCTTAGATTCATCGCGAGATCTACTTGTAATAGCTCGGACGAACAAATTTTCAAGAGACCTCTTCCTCCCATATCTCTATACCTTCAATGTTCGCCATCAGGGAAGCTCTGTCTTGATCTGGGCTACTCGAAACAACAAAATTAACTTAGCAAAACGTGTGCTAAAGGAATATCGAGGAAATGCCAACACAACAGATTCTAGATCACGCACCCCTATTTTTCACACCATTCAAGTCGGAAGTAAGGAAATGATTCGAACTTTCCTGGAAAGCACAGCAGACATTAATTAGCAAGATAACCAAAAGCAGACCCCTCTACTGTACGCAGCGGAGACACCTCTCTACAGCGAGCATTTTATTGTGACCTTTCAATCCATCAGTGGATTATACGGATTTCAAGGATCGAAATACCACTTAGTATACTTTGGCCAATTACGATAAGGATTTAGTACGACTCCTCCTGGGACTGCAATAAGATATATAGACTATAGACTGCCCACGGACCACCCCTCTCAGCCTAGCGATATCGAAAGCGAATTTGCCTATAACCGAAATACTTCTTCATCATTCAGAAGTGCATCCTTCACAATCTCGACTAGTAGACGTAAATACCGGAGACCACCCGCTCTACTTCGCTACCGACCCTAGTTTGAAAGAAATTTCTCAGACTCTGATTATCTATAGCGCAGACCTCTATATCACAGACAGACACGGCCAGCCCTTGTTGTAGCAAGCCGGCAGCAACGGGCATAATAATATCATCTAACTATTACTAAGCTATAGAGTCGATATCAATAGTACCGACCCAGGGGCCGCATTTCGCTATATTTTATAGTTATAAGTCAACTACAAAGATACTTTTGAGCACGCCTAGAAATAACATTGCTGCTTATAACAGCGAAGGAGCTACAGCCCTCAGTACGGCCGCTCGTAGGAACCACCGACCCGTCGCATTACAGATCTGAGCCGAGGAACTAGCCAATATCAACACATGCTACCTTAGCCAAAAGACTGCTCTTCACTTTGCTATTAGAAATAGAAACTTTCTCCTCGTTTATACGCTTGTAGACTTAGATTCACTAGACCTAATCATCTGCGATAACCAGGGGTAGACAGCTCTCAGCTACGCGGTGGGCAAGGGCGATCTAAGGATATTAGAGCTCCTCCTTACTAGGACCGACCTAGATTTGAATATATCACGGGCATCTCCTATTTATCTTGCTGCTAAAAGAGGACATCTAGAAGTTGTCTGCCTACTTTTCTCCTTTACAGAGGTTGATATCAATTAGACTATCTAGCACAAGTCTCCTCTATTCATCGCGATCGAAAACGGCTACCATGCTGTTACAAAGCTGCTTCTTGAAAAAAGGGTTCAACTAGATATTAATGCAAAGACCTCTCTTGGGGACACAGCACTACATATTGCCACCTCTTATAGGAATCTAGATATTGTGAAGCTATTGCTCAGAGACGATTGACTTAATATTGCGGGGGTACTAATCGATATAGACGATATAACGAGTCAGCCCTAGAGCTAGCAGCCCGTAATAGGAAGGAGCACGTTGTTAGGCGTCTTTACCGCGACCGCAGAGCAAGAAATGTTTGCCACTTCCGGAGTGCTATAGAAGCCACATCAAACCTTCGGATTCTTTATTTCCTTCAGGGGCAGTTGATGAGACATAGCGTAGAACACAGTGTGCGTCAGTCAGCTCGACTTACCAGAGGAAGTTGCTAGGTCTTGGAATCTCGCACCAGGCCGTCACTTCGAGGGTCGGCGCGCTTGCCACAGTCATGGCTTAACAGATCTTAGATAACGTGTTCCGACTGGTGTAAGTTTTAGATAAACAGACAAAACTTCGGAATACGACGCTCCACAGTTCACTCGTAACATTATTGCAAGTGGGTCACAAGGAAAGGGTATAATATTTTCACCCAGAAGTTCTCAAATCATAAATCTGCTCTTCCATACACCAATCGCTAATCCGTCCAAGGTAGTTTAGCAAATATTATTGTCGGCAACTGGCAGTTTTCAGGAGAGGCAACCTGCAGCATATCAGGAATATTTTGTTATAAATTCATTGAACGAAGTTCGAGCTTTTCACAGTTCGGATTACTGTTTAATCGAGTATCTCTGAGGACACGCGTGTAAGAAGGCGCAGATCTCACATACAGAATCCTCTCCGTAAACCACTTAGAAACTAGCTTCGCTCTGCGCTACGCATCTTTTGATAATCCGACATCATGGTTTGGCTAGACCCTGTTGCCAAAGATAGGCGGTATTTTTATTTGTAAGGAACTTAGTCTTCACGTACTACGTAATGTTATTGTTGGCCTCGTCCTCCGTTGCGGAGCACAGCACCCCACCACCGTATCTGAAGTAGAGTTAATCGAGATTACCTTCGCTTGCTTAACGAATAATGTTTAGGAGGACCATTTCTATTAGCTGTCAGATAGCGCGGGACCTCAGTTGGATCGAAAGGACCACGGTCATCTAGACTATCCCACTTCGAAGCTAGTAGAAGTTGTTATCGGCGACTATGCATAAGGCTGTTTAGATTAGCGACGTATAGACAAGTCCACGGCGTTGCAATATAAAGCACGCGGCAACAAGGCAAGCAGAAAGCCTATAAATACAGCGTTCTCCCCTGGTTCTCTATCGAAACAAACCTCTGCTTTGTCGCATTCGATAGATTTCCTCGCACCAAGAAGCTGTTAAATACTCTGCAGCAGTCAATTCATAATCAGTTCTTCACCTTCCATTCCATCCGAGTCTTTCACTTACTTACACAAACAGTATACGCCCAAGCCATAAAGCTGTCCAGCTTTTGCTAGGCCCTCGGCGGCTCACTCCAATCCACTTATATTCGTGCCGACTAGCCAGACCCTCAGTCCAGACTAGGCTCAAACCGTCCGTACATTCGCACATATTCATCAGGCTCATTGAGTCGATATAACCATGTCAATTTGCACTAGCCCTTTGACGAAGAGAAGAAAATTCAGGCTTCCTATGCAGGTGAGTTTTTTGTCAGCACAATACAATCAAAGACTGTGCTGAAACACCAATATTAAGACCAGCCCGGTCCATTCAGATACAACCGCTCCAAGTTAGTGTCACAGATATTCCACACCCACCAGCCAGCCATAGATAATAGCCAAATCACTAATCAGTCCAGAACGTACGAGCCAGCTATTTACGTGAGTCATTAGTCTCTTGTCTGATCCACTTGCTAAATTATGCCCGACAAGAAGTGACTCCGGCGAGACCTTCGGGGATCGTCAGCGTCTGATAATAATACATACGTCGACTTGTACGGCAATATCTCGAAAGGAATTTGCTAGGTTCACGCACACGTCGCCGTTGTCTCGGGTAATTCGAAATCTAGGGGAGTGCTATACTCCGGAGCATAGCTACACCTGCAGTCCGCCACAGCTAGAGCTGCAACTAGCTCGTACTGAAGTATTTGTTAGTACCTGAGTATGTCCCCTTATCGATACTCTAATTCCTCTAACTTAGCAATCTCCTTATAATTACGAGTAATAAAGTTACCTACCCGACTCCCTCATAGACAGGACTGCTTCTTAAGGCGAAGGAGTTTAGTTAAGGCCGCCTCCTCCTCTTCGCGAAGAGTTTAACGGGCTTTTATCAAACGGCGCTATTTAGCGTCAGAAAAGGATAGTTTCGACATAGTATACTTAGAATTGCCGGCACGAACACACTCGCTATAACAATCAGAATTGTCGGAGCGAAAATAAATCTTATCAAGACGTACGCAGCGATTACAGGGAAGAACGGACTAATAACCCTCCTCCTCGATACACTAGCACTGTAAAGATATACCCTATAAGTCAGGATAGAGGCCTGTCAATCAGGTAGGAGAAAAGGACCAAGTCAATTGTTCAGAAAGGTCAAAGACTGTTTCTTGAGGATCGTAAAACCTCTTCAGCATGGGTCAATTTATATACAGTCTTATCGCTTAAACAGGGAGGAGATGTATCCTTGGTAGAAGAATAGGAGCGGGGTCTTATGTAACCTCTGTCAAGGGTGTTCCCTGCAGGAGTTCGTACACGTACTGATGACGAAGCCCTAGCGAACCTCCACAGAAAGCCTGCCGGCTTATTAGGTCCGGGAAGCCTAAGGCACCAACACTTGGGAATAACCTCATACCAGGGTATATCATAACAATTAGTATTTGATACTGTCGATGACTGCTGGATCTAGCGTATAAAGCGATAGTGTGGGTTATATATACGAAAACTAAATTGGTCCTGAATTGCCCCCTGTTGCTCAAATAGCGGATAATCTTGAACTAGGGACGGACTTGCTAAAAGATCCTAATATGATAGCCCTAAAATGTATTGCAGAGTGAGTACTATCTCTACTCTCTCTAAACCTTGAAGCTAAATCCCTTATTTTTGCTAAGGCTAGATATAAGAATAAAGTACGCTACATCTAGGTGTATCGTCTAATCTGATGGGACTTATAGGCTAATAAATAATACAGGAATGTGAAAGAGACTATGTAAAGCTAAGAAAATGTTAATGAGGTGGTCCGTAACGATTTGGCTGATATACTCGGTCGACTAGAAATTATAGAAGAGAAAATTAGTATAGCCTCGTAAGTTGGATAACAGGTCCCGCCGGAGAGTCGGCAAACCGAGCGAAGACGGTCTTTAAGACGGTAAGCGAGATCTTTAAATCGTTCTAGTCATTGTATATAGCTGAAATTCAACGCGAAAATTGATTATCGCTATTTATGATCATAGACAAATATTGTCCTACTGGCGAATACGTAAAAGACGTTATAGATTCCATTATACTATTAAGGTAAGCTTAGGTAGTAAGATTATTCTTTAATAGTCTATAAGACTTAAAAGGGCCTAATAAAGTAGAGAGCTAGTTTCCTACTTCCTTTTAACCTTAGGTTCTGTCAACATGTGGATGTGCGATACCCCGCACTAAGCGTGTAGATAAGCAATACACATCGGACCAATCGGATATCCACCACTACACGATACGATGATAAGATATCAACTATCTTATCAAATGGAAAGAACAACGAGTTTCCTAACACTCTCGTATCCCCCATGTTACTCTGAGAGTTTTATTAGTCTTTTTCCTTGACATTCTGCTATGTACCCAAAGTTATAAATACTGCCTGTTTCCCTAGTTAAATTGAATAAGTTTGACACCATTTTCACTCACGAATAGAGCTCAAGGCAATTCTGATTAAACTGTATTGCCCTTCCACTGTTCAACCTGTTCGCTGCCGATCCACCTCTATTGCACTTTCGTCACTCTTCCATAATCGTGGTATTCGATCGACCTGTGTGCGCCTACAAGCACACGCCTCAGGGTTTATGCACACGGCGTAAATCCGACAGTAACCTTTCGACAGACCTCTAAGAGATAAGGCTACTGTCGGATTTACGCGGGGTGGGCCGGAATACCTTTAGGGCACGGATATATCTTGTCTTTCAACTCCCCGAGTCCCGCATAGGATTAGGGTTCAAAATCGTTGGGTGTTGGACCATCAGTGTGCTGGGCTCATCAATTCTTTTCCTTGGTTGTGAACCATCATATTGGGTGTCTGGCGTTGAATGGCGTTTATCCATCCATCAAGCTTGCATTTCTCTTCAATTATTACATATTTTAGTGGCAATATTGCCATAATATACGTATTTACTACTCAAGTAACACAGCACACTTTGAATCATTGTGACGTTATAAGTGTATGACAGCCACGTACGATCCGAACTCGTAGCCGACCCTCTCATTGGCGCCTCTTGGCAATGCACTTTCCTTCACCTCCCACCGTTTCCCTTGCGACGTAAAGGAGTTCTCCATGCCCTGCATAAGCAGGAATTGGATCAGAGGAGTAGACCTTTGCTGGGCGGCCGAAAGCAACAGATGCAGCTTGCCTTTCTTCACAGGAACAAGAGACGCAGCTCGGATGTCGGCGCCATGCTCCACCAGCACTCTCGCCAACCCAACATCTCCTTTCTTCACCGCAATATGTAATGGAAGTAGTTTCGTTTTTAGGTGGGATTCATTGGGATTGGCCCCATGATCCAGAAGGAGATTCATAATTGGCAAACTCGTCGGTTTCTCCAACAGTGCTGTAAACATTACCCCATAGGGGCGCTGCTCTGTTTTTGTGTTGATGTCGAAGCCACCCTGGTCAAGAATCTCTCGTACCGTATCCACTCTTCTGGAGAGAATGGCTAGTGCGAGAGATTCAACCTGCGCCTCAATCTTGGTCTCGGTGAAAATAACCCCGCACTCCATTTCAAGGAAATCCACCATATCCCACCTTTGAATCAGGATAGCTCCTCTGACAGCCGAATGAAGATTTTCGTAAAGGCTGCCCCCAGTGCTCTTCAGGTGGTCAATCCAGACCTTCAAGGCCTCTCGGTTCCCGGCTTTTGTAGCCACCGTTAACATGCGGTCTGTGTAGCCGTATTTACTGGTGATATATTCCGAGTGACACTGGTTCGTGGTTAGGACTTTGGCAATATCGGCTGAAGCCCGTTTAGCTGCGAGGTCTAGTGGACAGATACCACCAAAACGGCCACTTGCGCGACCCAAGACCCCGCCAGGTGTATAACGGTAGGTGTCAAGGTCTTTATGATGGCTAAGGAGGGCTTTTAGCTCAACGTAGTCGCCTCTCCTAATTGCGCTGGTCGCAAGTGCAGCAGACATTGTTATTTCGAAGGGCTCCCAGGGTCCATATCTTGGGCGGGTGAGGCTCGACATTTGATGGTCCTGGAAATACTTCTCACAGCGATTAGGATCGACGAGATCACGAATTCGATAGAATTTGCCGCATATCCATGCATCAATCAACTTATCGACCAATTCGTGTTCCTCTTTGGGCGTACGTGGCTCATGCGGCAGCTCAAGGAGCTTATGGACAAACGCGGAAAATGCGCACCGGCTGTGCAGATCTCGCTTCACCTTGTGGTGAAGGTATTGACATTTGTAGCGGCGGGGAAATTTATACCACCATGTCTCGTGAGACTTATTTCGGCCAATATCATAAACAAAGGGTGAATCGTCGTCTTCTCGGAAGCCAAAGCCGTCGCTTTCTAGGCGGGGGCTTCGCATAAGGCAGGTCATTATTTCCTCCGCGAAAAAGCCTAATATTGTTCTTCAATACCATTCTGCTCAATAAAGAGGTGGAAGGCCGACAAACTGTTGACGAGTCGTGCTTGGACCAAGTCTGCGATCGGTATGGTTTGAACCGCAGCCTCGATGATTTGAACCTGGATCTCGACGGGGAGCCGCATGTTGCGGAGAGCGTGTAATCGCGGTGAAGTATCAAGATTTCGTTTCTTCCTTCAGGTACCTTAACTTGAATCATATTCCTTTCTCCTGTTGATGTTCCTAGAAAATTTGTGAGTCACGGGCTCAGGCCCCCTAGTTAAACTAACCGCAATTGTGATGTTGGGTGCCTCAGGAGGCAAAGCCTCAAAACTAGGAGCAAATGCAAATGAGATAAAATGGAATCTGCGACTTATATCCAGCTATATAGGGAGGATAATGTATTCCAGGTGCAGCATACAATAATTATGCACTTCTGCTAACGCACCTGCTCTCGGGCTTCCGGAAGAGGCCCTCCTTCGTTTTCTCACCATTATCCGACTCGCCCAATTATTTGACGGTATCCACCACGGTTGATGTAGTATTCATGACGCCCTATCTTTGGCCGTCCGTGCGTGCGCCCGTGGCAGCCAATGCTATGGCTCTCTTCCCAGGCTTACTCTGTAGCTGAACAGATAAAGGGGAATTCCGGGAGTCTACTATTTCTCGAGGCGTCTCCCTTGTTCCAGGGCTGTATTAAGGGCCGATGTCCCGGCGTCTTCCTAGCATACAACTACTTGGTTACATCCATGTCGGGGTTCCTCACCCGCCGCACCGAGGTTGATCAAAACTGCTCCTCCACATCTGGGGTCCGTCCCTGGTACCACAGCAGGCATTCTAAGTATTGCACGTGCAACATTCTCAGAAGATATTGCAAGAGCACTGGACGGATATTCGACTATAACAAGTATTACTTTGGTAAATATAATTGTGGCTTGGTAAGACAATTTGGATTCAGGACGAACCGGACCAGTACCGCTGAGTCATTGACCCTTCACCGAGGTGAGCTTATAGATTATCGTTTTAGCTCTGGAGGTATCCCCTTTATTGCCCCGTCACGCATACGCGCCTCGGTAATGCCCCACCGTGAGATGTGATGTTGGACACGGCGGGCGACCTGTGGAAGCCGAAGGGATTGGTACGGTGAAGCTCACACTCCGGGGGAAGTCCAACCACCTCCTGGTGTTAAGAACGTGTATTTCGCGCCACTCATCGGGATGAACCTGATCAGCGTGCCGAAACTGCTCAGCGACCGCTACTCGGTGGTGGCGCACCCCCAGAACGTCTTTGTGCAACGCCGAGGCGAACTCTCGGGACCGCCTACCATGCGGAGGAGGATCTGTTGATCTTGCAGTCCTATGTGAGCCCAAGCTCAGGAGAACGAGTCCAACTGGTGAGGGCGCCGACGAATCGTGTCCATGAAGATTCCTTGGAACTGCGGGCGGTGGCCATGGACGTCGACGACCCTGGCATCCATAGCAGAAGCCCGCGATTGATCAATTTAGTCCGCGGCTTTTGCAATTCCCAGGCCGACGACCAAGACCCACTAGCCAGCAGCCCAAGGCATACGTTGCAGGAAGATGGGCCTCTACGAGGTCGTGCTGTCTTTTCTCTGCATTCAGCTTGCACTGTCTAGGGATGAGAGAGCCTGTGGTATTGGTAGTCAATATTAATCTACTCCATATTGGCTAATGTCTTGGCGATAGGGCTGACTAGACCCTATCCTCCTGCTCTAGCTCGGTGACAGATTTCCCTTTAAAGCGTATGAATTTAGTCGCCTTCGACTTCTCAAAAACGCGAGTAAGCAAGGCGGCGGAGACACTCGGGAACATGTTGATGAGTGGTTTAACCTTAGGGGGTGGCTCACGGTTCTCCTCGAAATTATCTTTATCTTGCGAGTCCACACCAGGCTTCCTGCGGCGGAGGTTGGTCTCTGCTATATCCAAATTTAAGATGCTTAGCCCTGTCTCTCTGTATCTGTCCTAGCTAAAAAGCACGGTCCGCTTCGCCTATGGTTTCCCAAATGGGGCCGGATGCAAGCCGAATCAAGTGGAGCAGGCGTGACACTGCTGCACTGCCTGGAGATCATGGTGGTGAGCGATATAGTTGAGGCGTCTTGGAACGGGTTGCCGTAGAGGAAGAATGTATACAAAATCGAGTTATAATAAGATCGCTTCAATGGAAAGACTGGCATGGCTAAAGGTTGTCCATTTCCCTTGAAAGCTTTCTGTCCCGGAATGGGCAAAGTTATTTCTAAACGATTTGTTAGCTTCCTAGGAATGTAAAATGTGTCTCCGAGAACATGAACAGCCTCTCTTGGGAACTGTATTGCTCCTGGAGGTAGCCATGGGCCATTCCAGGATCGACGAGAGTGCTAACAGGATCAGAATTCCTTTAAGGATTCCGAAAGGTATAGAAGAATCTCTGGACGAAGCTGAAACAGCCTATTCGAAGTGTCACATCTGAAAGTTTGCGTCATGAATTCGTATCAAGTTCAAAAGTCAAGATTCGAATAAATAAACGCAAAGCGTCTTCGTGGAAGGATTGGTCGCTTTTATATTGCTTGTTTGGCTCCAGATGCATTATCCGAGCTTTTTGGTTTAGGCTAGCACCCCATTCTATGGATCTGCAGAGGCAAACTAGAGGCTCCCAGGAGACTTTGACTTTGACTCGCAGATTCAAGAGAAGCCTTTTACCGTAACTTCCCACTTGATCCTGGAAGCAAATAATGATGAGAGCGTAAGTCGGCCTCCAGAGCCATATAGACCGTCAAATCAGCGTGTTTCTAATAGATACCACTCTTATGTCCTGCTTGTCCTTTTCGTATATTCAGTGAATGAATACTTGACTGCTTGGAGAAACCTGTATTATTAAATAACGGCTCTCGCTCATGATTGATGCGCCAGGTGCCATCTGGCACGGAGGAAGTGTCTTACGATGTTAGATCATCTCAAGGTTAGTGAAAGAGGCAACCTTGCAAGGGTGAAAATTACTAACGACCCACTCGTAGAAACAGGATAGGTGAGAGCACTGTGATGCCAACCAGGCGCCAGATGCCGGTTTCCACCTTGACTCTGTCTTGAAGACTCGAAACGATCTCTCAGCCTTATCTCAGAGAGTGGTGTTGCCGCCTCCCGCCATTAAAGAATGCGAACCTTTGTCCGTCCACATAGCTCCGAAATATCCCGACGGGTCTTGCCCACCAGAAAATCATCCATTTGGTTCTACGGATTCGTACTGTATTCCTGGAACCGACAAGGCTCCCTGGAGCTCATACGAGTGGTCCTCGAGTGAACATATGGCCTTCAATATCATTCAGTTGGTTCCAGGAGCTGTCTACGCTCAGTTTTGTCGAATATAAAGATATCTACGGCGGGAAATAGGGATCACCTTGCCAAATTTTTTATTCAGCAGGTTTGATTTCTTTAAACCGGTAGAATTTCGATTTCGGCAATTCTGATTCCCGCACAATTCGTATTCCCCCCACATTACACCAAACGAGTGCGATTACTGCTAGTTGATGCTGATAGAGTGCTTTCTAAGCTGAACATTTCTCTCCGAACGCCTTCACCACAATCAAGCCGACCAAGCAGCAGATCTAGCCAATTCACACCAAAAACGCCCCGAACAGTGAAGCAGCTAGAAAAGCAGGCTAAAATGATGAAAGATCTAATAGATCAGCGGTCAAAAAGCTCGCTAAGCCCGTTGAAATTAGTGGTTGATCAGATTCTTAAGGGCCACTATAAAGCATTACACAACACTGCTTTATTAGTGAAGGAGAACGCTGATCTACGCGCAGCTAATGAAAAGAAACGCCAAAAGCGCACTCGATCGACTAGACGGATTACACACGAAGGGGGCCTATCAATCGAAGAGGGTCTACAGCTAGCTCAGCAGCTAATTCAGCCAGTAGAAGCTCATGAGGTAGTATCGCATGAGGAGGTCGATCTGCCTAATCAGCCGATTCAACCGGTCAGGAGGACTCCGCCTACCTGCAGTGGATGTGGCCGAATTGGCCATAGGATTACTTCATGTAAAAATCGTATTATCTAGTTAAATTAATGGGTGTTAGTTGAGATAATCTATTTTGAAATTTTCTAGTGGGGTTAGGTGGCCAGGGTGACCGGGAATTACGTTAACTGTATGACCGTACGGAGTAGTCACTACCGTATAGCTCGGCGTCCAGACCTCCGACAACGCCGACTTTGCCTCGTATACTCCGTAATGGCTGTCAGTTCGGCCACAGTCTTTATTACCAAACACGACGAAAACGGGACCGTCGGCTTGATGGTAACCTCCGATAGCCGACCTGGAGCTTTTCTTGTTTTCCTATAGAAAGGGAGGGTTGACCGGATCAGTGGAACAATCCTCACGCAGACGAGTATATCGACTACCTCAACCAGTAGAGGCGGGCGGAACAACAAACGGCGAGACATCACTAACACCCTCAAAAAGGCCACACTAAAGTAACTATAGCTACCAACCTGTCCCAAAATGTTAGGGCAGTTCTCCAGCCGGACCCTAAGATCGACACCCTTATCCTCACCGAGACGGCCCTCCCTATGCCTAAGGAAGGCGACACCGAAGAGCAGCTTGTGCAGATTAAGGCTACGTCGCCCTGCCTCAGCTGGCTTACTTAAGAGCGCTACTTCCCGGAGGCCTTCACTACCGACCGCGAGCGCGTCCCCGGCACTAAGGGCGCTAGCGTCGTCGTCACGGCCCCTATTAGGTCCCCCTTTAAGCCCGGCGATAAGGTCTACTTCCGCAACTATGCCGACCGCTGTAGCTGCCTCAGCGACTATACGCTTATTAACAAGAGCAGCCTCGCCCTTAAGCCTAGGTCGCAGAGCTGGGTCGAGGCTGCCGCTACGCCGCTAAGCTCCCTAACCGCCTATTAGGGGCTCTTTGAGCACAGCCTGCTCAACCCACGGGCTATCGTTACTTAAGGCGGCGACGCTAAGGTTCGTGAAGCCAACGGTAAGGTAAGGGTACTTATCACAGCGGCGAGCGGCAGCGTCGGCAGCTAGGCCGTGCAGCTCGCCGCCGCAGCAGGCGCAGGCGCTATCGTCGCTATGTCTAGGCCCTCCAAGGTTAACGACGTGCACAAGGCCGGCGCTACAGATATTATCGACTACACTAAGCAGTCGGTCGCCGATTAGGCTGCCTAGGACCCGTCCTCGACGTAGTGTGATATAGCGCTCGACTGCGTCAGCGGCGACTCTCTCGCCGGGTGCTGGACTGCCGTTAGGGAGGGCGGTGTGCTGCTTAGCGTCTCCGACACGCCCGACCGCGTTAGGCCTGCGTCCGTGGCGTCCAAGAAACTCGCTAAGGCGACCTGGTTCCTTGTCTAGCCGCGCGGTAGCGACCTCGCCGAGATCGCAAAGGTAGTCGACGCGGGTATAGGTAAGCTATAGATCGACAGCGCCGTAGAGTTTGAGGACTTCTAAAAGGCGTTTGACAAGGTGGAGACGAGGCATGCCAAGGGCAAGGTAGTGATTAAGATCACGGTATAACGGCCGGGCTGTAGACAGTGAGGTTGGGCCGTGGAGACGAGAGGCTATAGTAGTAGACGCAAAGGACAGGGTAGATTCGCCACTCAATGGACCAATTGAATCATGTAGCGATATGGAATATAAAAATGTGATGATCTGATCAAGTGTTGAGACGACTTTTGTGTACGGTGGGTGAAGGAAAGGTGTAAGACAGTTTGGTGTTAGTATTTATAAGCCTTTGTTTCGTGTTTCGTACGTACGTAGTAATAATACTGTACTAATTGTGGCTAAGCTAGAGCAGGCCGCAGCGAAGCCTATTGTACCGTGGTTTACGATTTGGCCTTCCTTCGCTGTTCAGCCTTTTTGAAGCACGAGGTAATGATAGCGGTCACAGTAGGGATTTTGATTGGCTGGTAATATGCTGTGGCGGCATCTGACGCTCCAGCCGGTTATTAGGCTTAGGGTTTATCTCCTTATTCCTATTCCCCTCGTACAGCTATTCAGATTTACGAATATCTCCCTACACTCTAGCCCTAGTTACTATCTATCTTTGATTTTAATCTAATCCCCTATTAGCCGCTACCTTTTGATATTCTTCCTGTTTTCCGAGATAGTATCTAATACTAGTGTACCCCCTTATACTATTATATTTATTGTACGATAAAAGGTATAAAGGAGCACTAGTAAGTTCGTTATTAATAGCGTGCTTAATCTTCTTCTTAATTATCTGATTCTCCTTCTACTCTCTTTACCTAAGAGATATTAAAGAAGTATACTCGCTCTATTACCTACTAGTGTCTCTATCGCTAAGGGCCTTACTCTTACTACTAATATGCATGACACGGTGAGAAACGGCCGCTTTTGACGCCCGCAGACAACATGTTTGTATCTCCGCAACCTCATCAACAAAACCCTCCATGTCACTTTATAAACCACTGGAGCCGTCTAAACTCTTAAAATTGTGGAGCAAGAATTGAAATCGAGCTACAATCATCCTCATTTTGGCAAGTTACTCAAAATTCCGAGTATCCAAGTGGAATCAAATAGTATTTATGGTACCCCCTCCTTTCAATTACCGACTGCGGGTCCTTCCAAAGCCCAAAATTCCCTAAAGGTATTCCGGCCCAATACCGGGGGGGTACTCATAGTTAAGAAAGTGGGGCGAGGGGGGTATTGGGGTTATACGATACCCCCCCCCCTTAGTACCCGAAATCTTGATATTTTTTGATCGGATTTTTGGAATCTTTTAATTGAATAATTAGTCCAATCTAAATGTCAAATAATATTCCACGATTATCACGTCAAAGGGCCTTACCCTAAGGGCGGCCTTTTGGCTGGGATTTTTTTGGTGGGGGATGCCAAGGCCAGGGCGGCGGGTAGGCTATGCCCGATTCGGCCAGCCAGATTGCTAGGGTTACTAAGCCTAGATTCGTGGCCTTAGCAATCAGGCCTTAGTGGTCTCTATTCGCCAGTTGCTAGCCAGCCTACTTCGCGATATCTAGCTATCTAGCTATGTGACTCTATCCGGGGAAGAAATCCTAGGTAGGTTGAGGGCCCTTCTAGGTTGTGAGGCTATCCCCGTCACGTGACTGCCCCCGGGCCTTGGTGAAAATGAGGTTGAACAGGCTTGGAAACTTTTTGACTGCTGACTAATCAAGATTATTATAGCTAGATAGCCCTCGCTTCGGGCATTATATTAATACTATTAGTAGCCTAGTAGGCCTAGTAGTTCCGGAGTAATCGAAGGATTTAGTATTTTATCCTTACTAGAGGAGGCACCCTGCCACTAAGGGTAGTGTAGCAGCGGGGGCACCCTGCCACCGGGAGCAGTCTAGCAGCGGGGGCAGTCTAGCAGCGGGGGCAGTCTAGCAGCGGGAGCAGTCTAGCAGCGGGGGCACCCTGCCACCGGCAGCAGTTTTGTAGCGGGGGGCACCCTCCTACCGGGGGCAGTCTAGTAGCGCGGGCACCTTACTAGATTGCTAGCCTCCTATCTACTAAGCAGGGACCTTATACTATACTAAGTAATCTACTAAGGGCCTAGCCTACTACCTACTAAGGGGCACACCCTACTTAGCCTACTATAGGCTAGGCTATAGCTAACATTAGCTATAATAGCACTATCTAGCTATATACCCTAGTATCTATGCTTTTGTTATGATATATCCTGGCATGAGGTTATTCCCAACTGTTGGTGCCTCAGGCTTCCCGGGCCTGATAAGCCGGCAGGCCTTCCCCATGTGTTGGTGCATCAGGCTTCCCGGACCTGATAAGCCGTCAGGCTTTCTGTGGAGGTTCGCTGGGGCTTCGGCTTCAGTACGTGTACGAACTCCTGCAGGGAACACCCTTGACAGAGGTTACACAAGCCTCGTGTTTCACCCCGCTCCCATTTCCCTACCAAGGATACATCTCCTTCCTGTTTGAGTGATGAGACTGTATATAAATTGACCCATGTTGAAGAAGTTTTGCGATCCTCAAGAAACAGTTCTTGACCTTTCTACACTATTGACTTGGCTCCATTTCTCCTACCTGATTGACAGGCCTCTATCCTGACTTATAGAGTATATCCTTACAATTTCTGTTTCTTCTTCTTCGATCACCTAGGAGAAATGGCACCAAGGACCCGTTCTACTCCCTCTACCGAAGGGGCACCGAACCCTCCCCGCATCGCGGAAGAAATCCCAATTGCGACCGACCAGGGTTTAACCCCGACCGATCTTGATGCCAACCTCGCAGCTACTCAAGCTACCATAGAAAAGCTGCAGAGGCTCAAAGATTTACAAGAACAAGCCGAAACGCTCAGATCACAGCTTATGGGACGAAACCCAGACGAAACTCTGTCGAACCCATACCAGGACCCCTACGAATCATCAGGAAAGGGTCAGGACATCAAGCTTAAAAATATTCCTACGTTCACTCTTAACTCTTCACTACAACAACGACAAGAATGGCTCCTAGACCTCCAACAGCAATTCGAAGGAGATCTAAGGCGCTATCACGACGGTCGGACCCAAATCCTTGGAGCATTGAGCTATATGGATACAACCTGTCGGCAGAGATGGTACCGACACATTGACGAAAAGGCACCGATTACCGACCGAAACCTCAAAGAAGACTGGCCCTACTTTAAGGACTGGACCCTAACCCTTATTAAGAACGCAGCCAGTCTCCAGTCTGAAGTGATGGGCCAGCTCGAAAGGGCCCGCCAGCTGAAAGATGAGGACCCACGAGAGTTCCACGCCCGTCTAGATACCCTAGAACGCCACTTCCTAAGGGTAGCCGAGAAAGAGAGAGCCCTTTCCTTCTTCGCGAAACTTCTGTACGACCTCCAGAACGACATCCGCCGCCATATCATAAAACTCCCGGAGACCCGCGAGGAGATGATTGATATCGCGTACCACTTCTGGGACTTACAGCGATTGGAAACGAATCGAAAGCGAAAGCATACAGAGACCACAGATGAACCCTCACGAAAGAGGAATTCAACTAAGAGAACCCAAGACAACAAAAAATCCCGAAAGCCCTGGACCGATAAGAATACGCCTACGAAAGACCGCCTAAACCCTATCGGAGACAACGGGAAACGCAACCGATGCTTTAACTGCGGGAGCGAAAAGCATTACTCCAACAAATGCCCCGATCCGCCAAAGGATAAACCCACTGCCGCTATACAATCTGCCCTACAGGGAAACGACAGCGAGACAGATTAAATCCCACGGATCTGTCTCTCCCTACAGTGGGAACCCGAACTCGGTTCCATGTCCCAGTCACCGTCACCGCCCGAAACAATCTCGAAACCTATGCCGACCTTGACAGTTGTGCTGAGGTCGACCTTATAAGCTTCGAATTTGCCAAAAAGTATAAGCTTAACCAAGCGAAACTCACTGCACCCCTTATCGACGCTATCAACAAACGAGCAACCCCTACCTACGGAGTGTGGAACGTCCCCCTAAAGGCTACCGATTCCAGGGGTACAACCCGTCGATTCACTCGCCCATGTGTAGCAATCGACCGAGACCCCCGGCTAGAAGGAAGCCCTATACTCCTCTCTATGACTACGATTCACGACCTAGATATCCATATCGCGGGACGAAGCGGCCTCTGGTGGTTTGGAACGTCATCTATCGAAATTCTTCCACCCACACGCTTTGCCAAGAAAGCCCGAAACCACGCGCACGTCTTCGCCGTGGTCAAACTGCCTGAAGAAGTGTGGCTTCCAATCGACCGCGATGCCGACGAAACCGCACCGGAACCCTACCGATTACCCCCCGAACTATCAAAGTTTAACGAGTCCTTCTCATCCCAAAACTCGAACACCCTACCTTCATCGAATGAATACGACCACGCCATTGACCTCGTACCCGGAGCGAAGGTCCCGTATGGGCCTATCTACCCTCTGTCGCAAAAGGAGCTCGCTGAACTACGCAAATACATCGACGAGAATCTTAAGAACGGCCGAATCCGCGAATCCAAAAGTCCAGCCGGAGCCCCTATTTTATTCGTACCAAAAACCGACGGAGGCCTCCGCCTCTGTGTCGACTACCGAGGACTCAACAAGGTTTCGGTGAAGAATCGCTACCCTTTACCCCTCATTTCGGAGATCTTAGACCGACTCGCCGGTTCAAAGGTCTTCAGCAAGATCGATATCCAAGACGCCTACTACCGAATTCGCATTAAGGAAGGCGACGAATGGAAAACAGCCTTCCGCACTCGTTACGGGCACTATGAATACACAGTCATGCCCTTCGGCCTTACAAACGCGCCTGCAACCTTCCAGAACTACATCCATGTTGCGCTTCACGATATTCTCGATACCTTTGCGGTAGCTTATCTTGACGATATCCTGATCTTTTCGGCAGACCGGGATTCACACACAAGCCACCTTCATCAGGTGCTTGAACGGCTACAGAAAGCGGGCCTGTACGCTAAGCCTAGTAAGTGCGCATTCTACCAAGACCAGGTTGAATTCCTAGGTTTCGTTATATCCCCTACGGGCGTTTCGATGGACCCTCGCCGGGTTAGCGACATCGCTTCGTGGGAGATTCCCAAAACATACAGGGACATCCAGGTGTTCCTAGGATTTTGTAATTTCTACCGCAGGTTCATCAAGAATTACTCTCATATTGCACTGCCTCTCACGGCCCTACTGAAAGGCAGTAAAAATGGGCGAAAGCCAGGTCAGGTTAACCTGACTCTTGGCGAAAAGGTAGCGTTTCGCCGCCTAATCGCCGCCTTTCAGTCTGCGCCTCTTCTTCGACACTTTGATCCATCAAAGCCTATTCGGTTGGAGACCGATGCGTCCGATGGCGCTATGGCAGGGATCCTCTCTCAGCCTGACGAGAGCGGGATATGGCATCCAGTAGCGTTCTGGTCGCGGAAGTTCAGTGGGGCGGAGACCCTCTATGGAACACCGGATCAGGAGCTATTTGCTATCGTATATTCGTTCAAACATTGGCGGCACTACCTCGAGGGGAGTGTACACCCAATTGAAGTGTTCTCAGACCATTCGAACCTCCAAGCTTTCATGAAGCAACCAAAGCTTAATGGTAGGCAAGCGCGGTGGTGCTTGGCCCTTACACCATTTGATTTTGTGATAAAACATCGCGCTGGGAAGAATAATCCCGCGGATGGACCCTCTCGGCGTTGGCTCCCGAGTGATCATGAGGTTGACCTGATTTCGCCGTTAAGCCGCCGAATGGCTAGCGAATCGCAGACGACTGATCACCGTTCTGTTATGGTCCAGTCGCTGACTGTGAGTGCGCTCACCTCGAATATCCCACACTTCGAAGAGAACGAAGATAGGGATGAATCGATTGGTGCAATCGATTGGGGGGAGCTCGGGCGTGCGCGCCGTCTCCCTGACGCACGAGTGAAGCCAGCTTGTGCCTCCGAGCAGGCATACCTTGCCGAGGCAGGTACAGACCTTAAGGAGCTTGTTGGGCAACTTCAAGGCGAAGACCCAGAGACTCAGCGCCGAAAGACCGCCGTACAGTCGTCGACTCCGGGGTTTAAGGGCTGGAGTATTGGACCCGAGGGTCTTGTGCGGTTCAAAGAACGCATTTATATCCCCGCGGGGAGTAACTTGAGAAACACACTGATAAGCATACATCATGATGACCCCCTTGCTGGCCACTTTGGTCATACGAGAACCCTTGAGCTGATAAAAAGGAAATATCATTGGCCGAATATCCACATAGACGTCGCCGAATACGTCCGGGCTTGTCAGACCTGCCAGGGTGTCACGGCAAGGAGACACAAGCCGTATGGGAAGCTGCAGCCGCTCCCGATTCCTTCAAGGCCTTTCTCAGAAATTTCAATGGACTTTGTGACGGGCTTACCGCCAACAACCCACGAAGGGAAGCCAGTCGATGCGATCCTGGTTATTGTTGATAGGTTCACGAAATGGTCACTATTCCTCGCCGTTTCCACGACGATTACCGCGGCAGAACTTGCTGAGATCTTCCACAATCATGTTGAGCTGCGCTTTGGACCACCTGAAGGCATTGTTTCAGACCGGGGGTCCCTGTTCACTAGCAAGTTCTGGTCAAATCTGTGCTACCTTACCCGAGTACGCCTGAGGCTTTCAACAGCGTTTCACCCCCAAACCGATGGTCAAACAGAGCGCATAAACCAAACGCTCGAACACTACCTTCGATGTTTCGTAGCCGACAACCAAGTGATATGGCCGAACCTCCTTAGATCCGCTGAGTTTGCATGTAATAACGCAACGAACGCAACAACTGGTGTCTCTCCATTCCAAGCACTGATGGGCTACTCACCAGATTTCCGTCAACGTTTCGAGGGCGAAACTTCTCACGGAGAGGTCCCAGCGGCATCCGCACGAATTAAGAAACTCGAAGCGCTCCGTCAAAAGCTGCAGGAACACTGGCGAAAGGCAAGCGAAACCATGACGAAACACTACAATAAGGATCATATTCCTATGCAATTCAAGAAGGGAGATCTTGTCGGATTGTCAACAAGGAACCTGAGGTTGAAAGGAAGCAGGAAACTAGCCCCCCGCTTTATTGGGCCCTTCCGAATCTTACAGACTATTGGAGAACAAGCTTACCGCCTAAGCTTACCTCAGCAGTACGACCGAATCCACAACGTCTTCCACGTATCCTTGCTCGAGCCATGGCGGAATCTCCACGGAAAGGATGACGAACCCTTACCGATGCCCGAACTCGAGGAGGAGGATGAGTACGAAGTAGAAGAAGTGCTTGACGAGAAGCTGATCGAAGGAGAAACCCACTTCCTCGTCAAATGGAAAGGCTGGCCCTCGGAATATAACCAATGGGTCCACTACGAAGATATGGAAAACGCTACGGAAGCAATACAATCTTACTCGAAACGAAAAGGAGTGAAGAATTCCCTAGTTGCTAAGAAGAAGCAACGAAAACACACCGAATCCCTGGCGAAAGCCGGCAAAACACGCAGACAGAGGAAGCCTTAAGGGCAACCTCCAACTAGATCATCAGCAAGGAGATCTGCACAAAAGATCCCCGCCGGAAAAGTGACGAACAGCCACCGAAACCACAACGAAAGTACCCAGCTCCACCAAGCAAAGGGAAGGGAAAAGACAACCCCTAAATTTCCTCCAGGGGCAGAGGAAAATCGATCATGGTCCGCTCCTCCAACTCATCTCCGCCAATAGAAACATTACTATCATTGTCCGAATCCCGGTCATCCTGGGCCTCGCGAACCACCTGCGAAACACCGTCGAAAAAGGCCCGTTTTCCCAGAGTCCAAGTGATGTATCCCTCGTCCCCGGGAAGTAAGCGAAGGAGTCGCTTGGAGAACCGCGCGGCCTTCTCCTCCTTGGTATCGAGAGGACTGGGAGCAGGAACGGAGGGAAGTTCAGAGCGGCGGGCCACGAGGAACGCGTTGTAGTCGGCATGGTTTTGCTGTCGAAATTGTGGTTAGAACATACCGAAACCCACGATCTATGAACATACCTTGACATGTGCCTTGTTCCCGGTCAACCGATGCTCCTTACGGTGAGCCTGTTCCGAAACGTCGAAGCAATGCGCCAGTTCCTTCATGAATTCGGCAACCTTTCGACGGACTTCCGAGGGATATGGCCACTCCACAAACTGTTCCGGATCGGCCGGGTCAACCGTCCAGAACACTCGCCGAGCCCACGCGAACACGAGATTCAGGTCCTGGCAATCTCCCAGCATCGCAGTCGCGGCCTACAGAGTCATTAGCTTTTGTCTCCAAAGAACTTGGCGAAACCCACAGGAATACATGTCGAAGCACGGCCGGAACACTGCTTGCACGAAACCGAAGCCTTGGCATCGCGAACACACTCCACAGCGAAAGGCAGGCCCAGGGTCACGTCCCACTCAGCGATCGTCGTACGCAGACAGTGCATACACCAGAGGATTATCATGAAAACAGGGTTATCCAGGAGAGGACGAGCAGTAGTGCGGGTTCCAGGAGGCATCGTGAGGTTTTCGGTAGCGAATAGATGGTGAAACGATGGTGAAAGGGTGCGTCTTGATGAGGGTGTAGGAAAGGAGATGGAAGAGGATGAAGAAGGAAGAAGAAAAGGAGAGGGTGATGTTGGCGATGTCAACAAAGAAACGCGTCTCCTTTGTTTGCCCCTCCACCAGGCAACCCCCCAGTGTTGACCTTCCCTTTTCAGCCTACACGCTCCTTCCTTATTTGACTGCTACTCCTTATGATTGTTTACGCGTCTGTTTACCTCGCTTGAGGGCAAGCGATCCTTGGAGGGAGGATAATTGTTATGATATATCCTGGCATGAGGTTATTCCCAACTGTTGGTGCCTCAGGCTTCCCGGGCCTGATAAGCCGGCAGGCCTTCCCCATGTGTTGGTGCATCAGGCTTCCCGGACCTGATAAGCCGTCAGGCTTTCTGTGGAGGTTCGCTGGGGCTTCGGCTTCAGTACGTGTACGAACTCCTGCAGGGAACACCCTTGACAGAGGTTACACAAGCCTCGTGTTTCACCCCGCTCCCATTTCCCTACCAAGGATACATCTCCTTCCTGTTTGAGTGATGAGACTGTATATAAATTGACCCATGTTGAAGAAGTTTTGCGATCCTCAAGAAACAGTTCTTGACCTTTCTACACTATTGACTTGGCTCCATTTCTCCTACCTGATTGACAGGCCTCTATCCTGACTTATAGAGTATATCCTTACAGCTTTGCCCAATAGCCCCTAGCAAAATTATAAAACACCCAGGCCGCCAGGACTATTTCAGTATCTAACTCCCACCTAGCATCCGCGAAATCCTTTGGTAACCAACCCCTCGGCACCAAATCAGTATCTAGAAAGGGAATATCCATCTCATCAGAGTCATCACCATTATCCATCCAAGTCATCCTACATAGGCTCCAAAAGATCGTCAGCAGATCAGATGAAAAGCAACCAGACCCCTCAGTAAGCAATCCACCCTTGCATAGCCTAGTAGGCAGGAAGCAGGTAAAGCAGCAGGTATTATCTGCTGGGTCTAGCCGAACCCGTAGCTTATTCGCCATTTCCCTTATCCTATTAGCCCGATGAGCCGTACAGGTAGTAAGGGAGTGGGCTGAGGCCTGCTGCCTATCTACCCCAACAGAATCTATAAGATAGATAAGTAAGTATATATAATCATATAGGTTTATAGGGTTATCGGGTATAGGGATATAGGGATATAGGGTAAAGGGTATAGGGCTATAGCTCACCATTCCATCTAATAAAACAGGTCAAACAACGCTCATTCGTCCAATACCTCACTGCCCGCTCAAAGAAATCAAGACTCTCTGAAATCTGCCTGTCCTTCTGCCGTACTCCCATACTCACCGCCAGGGTGGTCTCTAGGCGGTCTGCGCATAGATCATGTCGGATTTACGGGGTCAGCATAAATCCTTCGGCGTGCACAAGCAAGCGAGTGTGCACGATTGGTCAAATCAGTATACGATTGGCGAAGAATCGTATACTGATTTGACCAATCGTGCACACTCGCTTGCTTGTGCACGCCGAAGGATTTATGCTGACCCCGTAAATCCGACAGTTATGAGCCCGATCGCTGCAGCCTGTTGCTAAAGCTTTCGGATTCACTCTTCTCTGATCTTTCGACTACTTTCGCCTTATCTATCTCTTACTTTCGTCTCACCTGTCTATCACTTTCGCTTTATAAGTGATGGATTCGACCAATATTCAAGCCACCTGGCTTAACTACCCTTTGAAGTGCCACGCGCACTGGATCCCTTGGTATACTGCTGTGCAAGACTATGCACTATCGAATGGTGTGTGGAAATACACCAATCCTGACGAACAGCCTGCTACACCTCCGCAGGAGCCGATAAAGCCACAGATATCTGATGTGGTTAAACGACCATCGAATACGTTCACTTCAGACGAACAACCTACGCGCCTGATTGATCTTACACCTGATCAGCTATCAATCTACAAGATTCTGCTAAGCGAGTATGAGTCGTCGAAATCAGACTACCTTCGCTATATGCGCGCAATCGAATTGCTAAAGCAAGGCATTCGCTCATCACTTACGCCTGAGGGAAGGCAAATCGTCAACGGCCTATCCCCACGTGAAGCCATCATAAAGCTTCGTGCTACGTTCGCTCTATCAAGCCAATCGAAGAACCGCCAAATCCTACGCGATTGGGATGCATTGAAGCGCCAAACGCCGCCTACCAAGCCTTCCAACCTAGCCACATGGTGCCAGAAATGGGTGATTTGCCAAGCCGACGGCGAACAGGCCAATATTGCCCAGTTCCAAGATCCCTTATCACCAATTTATGACTTCCTAGAGGCTATTCAACCTTGCGATCAAAGCTTCTACACGTTCTGGCATAACACTATCCTTCAGGGGATAAAGCAGCCTACTTTGACAGAGCTAGTCAATCAATTTATCGACCAATATCGATCAGCCCCGCCGTCTACTAGCGGAAGCAAACGGCAGATTGCTCACACGACCTATCAGGGCCGAAATCCTGATGACGACGATGATAGTAACGAAAAGCCACCGAAACCACGCCGAAAGGGCACCTGCCCTTGCCAGGGTCCACCTAATGACGGCAACCACGATTTCAACAGATGCCCATACATCAATCCACGCGCTAGGCCTAAGGGCTGGCAGCCAGACGAAGAAATTCAACAGACCTTCCAAAGGATTTGCGAATCATCACCTGCATTTAAGACTGCGTACGACCTTGCGGTCAAAAGACACCAAAAGCCAGCTAAATCGGGCAACCAGAAGCATACACACAAGCGCGAGCTAGAGCAAGCTCCACCAGATGAAGAAACGACGACTAGGGATGCTTTCTCTGCCTATATCCCGAAACAGCAAGCTGAAGACCTCTTCCGAGCCGATGATGGGAAAGCCATAAGCACGATTTGGATCCCAGCTAAGAAAAATGACACCTGGTGCTATGATACTGGAGCATCTATCCATGTCACGAACAACAGAGATCTACTATCAAACTATAGGCCAGTCGTTTCCTCCGTCATGGTAGGAAATACTGAGACCACTATCCTCGGATATGGAGAGCTTATCTTGAAGCCAACACAATCTCTTGATGGAACCAGTTTTCCCTTGAAGCACGTCGCATATTGCCCTGGATTCCATATCAACCTAATCTCTGCAGAAAGAGCTGCAAGCGCTGGAATCTATCTGAATAGCAAAGACTACACGCTAGAGGAGAAGGATGGCACGCCAATATGCCGATTGAATGCGAAATCAGGCATTTATTTGATCAAATGGGACGAAATGTCTACTACCGGACACTCTGCCAATCACGTTTCCCTTCCTTCACCTATCTCTCAGCTATCTCTCACTTCCGATTCACTTGATGATGATATTGCTAGCCAATTCGACAAGATTGCCCTATCTTCACACACGAAGAAGCCGCTGGATGGAACCATCGACCAATGGCACCGACGATTAGGCCATATCAGCCACGACGTTATAGCACGACTACCAGAGCACTCATCAAATATCACTGTCAAAGATATATCCTCGCCTATCAGCCATTGCGAAGCATGCAAACTGGCTAATTCACCACGTCAAATCTCTCGATTACCGATGCGATATAATCGACCGTTCGAATCGCTGCACTAGGACCTTATTCACTTCGAGCAATCGCTCACGAAAACTTCCTACCTATCACATTCGGTCGATCCAGTGACTAAATATCAGCTAGCGCAAGACCTTCCTTCGAAAACCGATTCAACACAATCGCTGTCTGACCAAATCGACTTCGTACGAAACCAATTCAACCTAAGCGTCCTTACAGTGCATTCAGATGACGAAAAGACACTATCCGACTTCTTCAACCAGCAAGCAACCGCTCGCGGAATCAAGCTAGAGACTACTCCGCCCTATCAGCCTGACCAAAATGGCTACGCCGAACGATATGGTGCATTGATATCAAAGATGGCTAGGCAGATGACGATTGATGCAAATCTACCAAGCTATCTATGGCCTGAAGCAGCTAAGACAGCTGTTTATATTCAAAATCGCATACCACACCGATCAATCAACTGGCAATCGCCACATGAAGCACTCGCAGCCTATCTAGGCGATAATGCACCACATTAGCTACAAGCCAAACCTGACCTTTCGAATATACGAATCTTCGGATGCAAAGCGTACGTGCGCATCAACAAGCTTCCTAGACTAGCTAAGCTAGCGCCACGCGCGGCTATCGGCTACCTAGTAGGCTATGAAGCACACAATATTTGGCGAATTTGGATACCCTCTAATCGCCGAGTGATTCGTGCACGGGACGTGCAATTCAACGAAGACGAATTCTACGATTCCTTATTGCCTAATCAGAAGATTCGCATCTATGAAGATAGCAATCTATCGCAGCCGATTACCACTCTTGATGATGAAGAAACGCTCAAGATCCTTGACGATATCGATATACCAATTGCCTCCCAACAGACGATGCAGTATGATCTAGGGGGTGGAAGCCCTAGTACAACGGCTAATTTAGATCCTGCTGCACCCTCTCAGCCTTCCGAAACTTCATTTTCGCCTCACTTTCAGCTCACTTCTGATCCTGACGATCATGACGAAATCCTTGGAGACCAACCGCCTACCCCTCCACTGGATCCAAAAGCAGACGAATTTGACCAATCTGACCAATCAGACCCTTCTGATACTGAAGATACTGGCCAATCTAGCCAGATGCAGCCTTTCGTGCTTATTGATAACACCAATTTCGACCCTTCCGGTTACGAACCACTGATATCGACTAAACGCCCACGTTCTGATTCAGATGCTAGCCAAGACCATGGTGAAGCTAAGCGCCCTCATATCAACCTCACAGCGTTTATGCAGGCCTTCCTGCTAGACCAAAGCATACAAAAGCAGCCAAAAATTCTGATATCCTCCATTCCACCTGCACCATCCGGCTACAATCAGCTAACTAGCCACCCTTTTGAGAGCCAATTTCGTCAAGCTATGCAGATTGAATTCAACAAGCTTATAGATATGCGTGCATTTGAACCAATAAGCGCACATCTAGTCACCCACGCACATCAGACGAATTGCAAAGGAATTGACCAATCAGACTGCCCCCGCCACCAGTTTATTCCAATGCGATGGGTATTCGCTTATAAATCAGACGAATCAGGCTATCTCACACGCTTCAAAGCCCGTTTATGTGTGCGTGGAGACACACAAGTTCCTGACGACCAAGACGCTCGCACTAGCACACTCGCGGCTAGAACGTTTCGCACGCTTATCGCGATTATCACACGATTTGACCTTGAGACCTTTCAGATGGATGCTGTCAACGCCTTCCTAAACAGCTCGCTAAAGGAAGAAGTTTACTGCCGATATCCCCCAGGATTAGGCAGGAAATCGATGGTTTTACGCTTGCATAAAGCAGTATATGGCCTACGAATCGCTGGTAAGCGATGGGAAGATGATATTAAAGAGATGCTGCTCTCACTTGGATTCAAACCTTGCCCTGATGACCCTGCCCTTTATACCGATAATCGTATGATTATTATGGTATTCGTCGACGATTTCCTTGCTGCCTATCACAAAAGTGAGAGTTCGCACGCTCAGCAAATCAAAAGACTACTCTCAGAACGATTCGAAATGAAGGATTGCGGCGAACTGACACAGTTTATTGGTATTCGAATCGTACGTGATCGATCAAAACGAAAGACCTGGCTAAATCAAGCAGCCTACATTGAAAAGATAACTGCTAGATTCAACCTGCTAAACAGCCAGAAAGCCCCGATACTACCACTTCCAGCCACACAAAAGCTTGATCCAATTCTGACAGAACCAATTGACCCGAAAATCGTCAAGCTATATCAACAAAAGTGTGGATCTACCCTTTTCCCTGCTGTTTGGACCCGACCAGATACTGCATTCGCCAACCAATTGCTAGCTAAATCGCTTACTCGCTGCAATAAGAAGCATTTAGCAGCTGTCGACTATCTGATATTATATCTCTATGCGACGAGATACCTTTCGCTCTGCTTTGACAGCGAAATGAGAGCTTCTATCTTCACTGCCGCCTCAGATGCAAGCTTTGCTGACAATCCTGACCGAAAGAGCTCTGAAGGATTTATCTTCTGCTTATTTGGTGGCCCAATTGAATGGAAATCGCGCAAGCAGAAGACTATCACCACATCGACCACAGAAGCCGAATTGCTAGCTATTAGCCACGCGGCTAAGCAGCTATACTGGATCAAACGCCTCTTTTCCTTCATCCAATTCGAAACTGACCAATTGGATATAATCGAATGCGATAATCAGCAGACAGTTGATTTGCTCACGCGCGAGAAATCAACATTTCAGACCAAACTTCGTCATGTTGATATCCACCAGCTTTGGATTCGCCAGGAAGTCCAAGCTAGACGATTGCGAATTGAATAGGTCAAATCGGCCGAAATGATAGCCGACGGCCTCACGAAGCGCTTATCTGCAGAAAAACATGCTGCCTTTGTTCAACAGCTAGGCATAGAGATCTTACCTGCAGAGAAATCCCCTTCCTTCTGATATCTCTCATTCAGCTCTCACTTTGACCTCACATTGAGAGCTAAGGGGGTGTGTCGACATAAGT
Organism: Penicillium subrubescens; assembly: GCF_028828155.1. Taxonomy (NCBI): domain Eukaryota; kingdom Fungi; phylum Ascomycota; class Eurotiomycetes; order Eurotiales; family Aspergillaceae; genus Penicillium; species Penicillium subrubescens. Next base: position 33,740 of record NW_026643160.1, on the reverse strand, counting down.
GGGTGCATAAGCCCATGAGAGCTATCGAACTTGACAGAATGCGACGGAACGTCCACGTGACGACGATCTTCAACGATTGACATCAACAGATTGCACACATAACGAAAGAGCTTCAACACTCTATTTCTTCTGATTTCTATGAGATTCTAGTCTGACGTATTGCCTTGATTTCATGAAGTTATAAATATTGCCTGTTTTCCATAGCTAGTTGAATCAAGTTTAATGATTGTGATAAAGTTGGAGCATTCTTCTATCATAAGTTAACTTCCGATTCTGAGCCGAATCGTACGACCTGACCTGACCTATACGATTCTTCGCCAATCGTATACTGATTTGACCAATCGTGCACACTCGCTTGCTTATGCACGCCGAAGGATTTATGCTGACCCCGTAAATCCGACAGATCACATTAGTTCCACGTAGGGTCACATAACTCTAGGGCCTCACTATCATAGACCCGGGATATCACCCGCCGGCGGCAGAGCTGATCAAGCAGATACTGGCTGAAGTGTAGCTGCTCTAGGGGCACCTCTTTCTGCACAATTAGTAGCTGTAGCTGCCCGGGCTGCACTAGGCAGTACGACCAAGCTAGACAATCAGGGGATCTACCAGCCCGCCCTGATTCCTGCATAAAATTAGTCATCTCATAGGCCCCAGGCATAAAATGGATGACCAAGTCAACATCAGGGAAATCGTAACCAGCACCAATCCCACTAGTAGCCACTAGTAGTAGGGTATCACCCCTAAAACGCGCTAGCTAAGTAAGCTTATCATCATCAGCCAGGCTAGCATGAAATCTAGCCGCAGAAGGGTCTAAGGCCTTAATAGACCTAGCACTCACCCGCCCCGCGGGTCCAAGATCAGGAACCTCCACCCGCACCTCAGAGGGTCAGGGTCCAACCTCACCGACCCTGACCCTGACCCTAACCCTCTAAGGGTCCCTTAAGGGTCACCCGCATCGACCCTCATCGACCCTCAAATGCATAATTTCTCCGCACCTTTCCTATTTCGGATATATAAATTTGCTGATTCAGCTTCTTAAAATACTGTTATTTACAGCTGTTCTAGTATACCTCTAAATTCTTCTTGTCTTTTACTATAAAGGCTTTCGAAATATAAAGAAATTGAATTGTAAGTCAATACTTCGTACATCGTCACCTTAGGTTTCTTAGTATCGACTAGAAATATCTTGTAAAAGGTTAGTTTTAATAGATATTGTGGAATACTCGTAGTGTAGTTGTCAAAATATATTTCTGAAGCAGACTAATAGTGGTGCACTTGTGCGATGAGAAATACATCTTTTTATTTTTAATGCTAAACAAGCATTAAATATAAAGTTATCTTAGGCAATTAACTAAGTAGAGTCTTGTTTTATTTTCTGCTAATTTAGCTTATCTCTAATTACTCTAGATCTTGTACGAAAGAAGGTTGAAAATTAGATTGTTGGACTTCAACGTTTTCTATTAGAAAAAAAAGACAACATAACTTGAGGGTCGATAAGGGTGACGGGTGACCCTTACCGACCCTCAGGGTGACCCTCATCGACCCTCGGGGCGACCCTCTTTACCCGCATATACCCTCTATACTAGCTAATCGGACAAGATAACCTTAGCATGAGTAGGTAAGAAGATGATCTATTAACTTCGCGTCCTCTCGCGACTAGGGTAAACTGATTTCCCCCGTACGATAGCTTTTTTTCATTTACTTTTCGTAAGTCCTCTTCCTTAGCGACTATACAAACTACCTATAAAGCATATCTTAACTCTCGGATAGATATCCCTCCTTAATAGCCGAGGGGGTTGGACTAGAAGATCTCTTATACCTTGTCCCGGACGACACTGTTTTCTCAAGTTCATTCCTATCTAGTCAACCTTTATTTAATACAACACTTAACAATTCCTCTGTTCCTCGACCGCTAGTACCCCAGGCACCAGAAAACCTTCGGCGGATTAAACCTGACCGGATTAACGAATATCTATCGTACGAAGCGAATATAAGTAAGGAATTCGTGGAGTGGTAGCTTTAAACTGACTATAGGAGGAAAAGGCGAATTAATTAGGATAGAAGGCATTATGCAACCTGCTAGGAAGGCTTCGATCAAGTGGCTAATACGAAAGATGGAAAGCCAGGCGTGATGTGCAAACGATACCGTACAGTTCTTGAACATCCAGCGTCAGCTCATTCTGGTACCTTATCGATAAACAAACACCTTAAAGGGCCACAATGCTAGCGAGGAACAGGCAAGCTAAGCATCCAAAAACTACTCGTACAAGCTGTATATACAACTAAGATCATTTCTCTACTTAGAACCAACTAATAGATAATCTACTAGGGTCAGAGGGCGCCTGCCCAAGTATTCACGCAGAGTACTTGGGAACAGAAGCTTCTGAATCTAGTCACAGTATCGTATTTACCTTTCCTATTCCTCGAGCATCAAGAGTTCTATAATCTTATCTTATACGCACGACTAGCCCCCACGACACCGACTATTCCCTCTAGGAAGGTAATCCGTACGAGGCTTCGTGAATTTGTCACCGAAAACCAAACAACTACTTTCCGAAGCCTACCACTAGACGCAAAGCTATCCCTAGCACTTGACTGCTAGACGTCGCTATTCTAGCAAGCATTTATAGCGATAACAGCATATTTCCTTGATCGGGACTAGGACTACCGCGAAGTCCTTCTTGGGTTTAAGCCGCTTTCCGGTATATATTCAGGGGTCAACCTTAGTGAGATTATCGTACGGACTCTACAACAGCATCGAATCCTCGATCGAGTGCTTACGATTACGACAGACAATACGTCTAATAATACTACGCTTATAGCTATCGTTAACGATACAATACAGGCTCTGAAGCTCAACAATAAGTCTGTAATCATCCAAGTCCCTTGTATTGCACATATAATTCAACTTAGTCTGAATGATCTGCTTGGGAAGATAAAGGCTTCACCAAAGAACGACACTGCGGAGCTCGAGTAGAAAGAGGATCGCGTACGAGCCCTACGTGCTCGACAGCAGAAGCGAGAGATTGCCGACACACTAAATAAGGTTAGTTCTCTTACTTTCTAATTATACGATGATTATACTTATACCTATATTTTTAAGGTTCGTAGTCTTGCTGTGTACATTAACGCAAGCCCTCAACGCCGCGACGCTTTCTACAATCTTCAACCCGACGAGCTAAAGCTCGTGCCTATCCAGGACGTACGAACGCGATGGAATTTAACGTATCTTATGCTTCGCCGGGCTAAGAGACTCCAAGCGACGTTTGATATATTCTGCTCGTAGTACGATCAGCCTCATTTTGCACTAAACACCGAGGAGTAGCGACAAATCGATTATCTACTGTTTATCCTATAGCCCTTCTTCAAATACACAACCGTCGTTTGTACGACTAAAGATATAAGTATTCACTTAGTCTTTAGTTTCTACAATAAGCTTTTTGATCATCTTAAAAATTCAATCCGTCAACTCCGACGAAAGAAGGTGCCTTGGAAGCAGTTAATGCTTTCCTCGCTCAAGGCTGCGCAAGAGAAGCTATCAAAGTACTACGCTATGACAGATAGGATAGAAGGCGACCTCTACGCAATTGGTACGATCCTAGCGCCAGCAAACAAGCTCCAGTTCTTCTCAACTAAGGACTAGCAGTCCGATGATCCAGAGAAGGACTATAAAAGGATCTATCATAGCAGTCTTAAGTCTCTCTTTACCTCGTACAAGGAGAAACGTCCGGAAGAAAGGCTACGATCGGACGCAATATTGTCAATAACGACAATGACAGACGCTGATCTACTATTTGAAAACTCGTATACGTCACTGCCTCTGCAACAGAACGAGCTTACGAGGTACCTTGAAAGTCGTACGTACTCTCTTCTCTTCTTACTACATAACACTAACTCTTTCTTTTAGCGACCGTACGAGGCTCCCCTCGGGTCTTTTGGAAAGACTATAAACACGAGTTTCCTGTACTTGCAAGCCTTGCCCGGGATATTATATCGATCCTAGCAACTGGGGCAGGAGTGGAGCGTCTCTTTAACTCTGCTCGGGATATCTGCTATTATCGACGAGGGTCTTTAAAGCCAAAGACTATCCGGGATATTATGCTTTGGATGTGTACGACAAGATTTGACCTCTAAGAGCAGAAACGGCTTATGCTACAGGAGTATCTCTTACACCAAGAGATCGCAGCTATGACAGAGGCTAATGAAACACGGGACGAATCCTTTGATCCGATCAGTGATACCGAGGAAGAGACAGAGGATATAGTATATAAGGCGGAGGGTATACAGCCCCCAAACGCACAGTCCCTTCCACGGTCTCGTACGACAACACTTGACCTTGAAGATAGAGAGGCTATGGATCATGATGAGCATGATGACGACGACGACGACCTAAACCTTCCTTTGCCTGACACCCAGCAGCGTGTATCTAGTAGAAAGCGTAAGCGCTCGAAGCTACTTGAGGGCTATGTACTTGGATCTTAATAATTACTACACTGTTTGATTCTATATATACTATGTTGTTATTCGTACGATAAAGAATATAATTTCTTATGATTTCACCTTTTGATCCTTAATTCTTTACTCTTCTGCTGTATTGAAAGTTACAAATGAATACGTGGAAATCCTCTCTAAATCTACATAATTTATGCATTATAAGTAAGTCACGTTTTCTACCTGTTTGTCTTGTTTAGGGACCCTGAGGTTCACCCGCGGGTGACCCTCTTGAGGGTCGGACCTCTAGGTGAACGACCCTCAGGGTCGATAACTCAGTCGCTTACCCACCCGCGGGGCGGGTCGGGTGGAGGGTCCGGAGGGTCACCCGCGGGTGAGGGCCAGGTCTAGGTATTCCTATGGCGAGGTCTACACGGTCCGTTAACCGCACCATCGTGTACCAGACAGTTGGTCTAATACGGTGGAGAATTAAGCAGTGTGAGTGTTCTGGCTAGAAACAATCTGCAGAATGATGACTCCCGTCGTCAAATTAGTCTGGGTGTTAACGTTGACGGCCGTCGCTGGAAGTTGGGTCATAACAGCTCCGTGGTTATTTGGCTCCAGCTGGTGCAGCGGCCTATTGCTTGATGGCCTAGATGGCCGCAAAGCTAGTGACGGCCGGATACGTCACTGCGCTGTAGAGTCAGATGGCAAAGTACGAGGTTAGGCGGTTCCAAGGTTACGTCCACTGGCGCTATTGGCTGGAACAAATTCCGCGTGCCGTTTTGTACACTAGTATATACATCACCAGTTTCTCGATCTCCGGACTCCTTTCCCAACTCTGACTTATCAAGCACCACTGCACCGCTTCAGATAGGATCAACTTTCTGTTGAATTGTGCCTCAAAACTTCAATATTATCACCTCGCATCGACAACGATGGAAGAAGATCAGAGGCTTAGCGAGAAAATTATTCAGACAGCTGACGCGCTGAAGGATTGGGATGGCGTGAAAGATCTGGTGGATGAAACGACGAGCCTTGTGAATAAATACAGGGAGGTCATCGATGGCGTCAGCAGCATATTCACCGTCATCGGCGCTGTCTGGGACATCTATTCGAGCATGGAGAAAGCTAAAGAGGATGCAGCACGACAACAGGACATGGTCAAGCAGATCATCCATGCCGGTACGTACCGGCTGCAAGTCGCTAACGACCAGCACTCACTTATACAGCGTACTAGTCGAAATGATAATTACAAGCGCGAAGACCGAGATAATTCACAACATGGACGAGATAGAAACCCGGACAGCCGTTGCGGCGGCAGAGACCGTTCTGGAGGGCTTCAGCCATGACTTTTTGCCCTACGTCAAGATAAACGCACTCACGGACAAGGACATGGACAAACTTGACAGCCTCATCAAAGAGGCGCGCGATGCCATAGTGTTGCTGAAAAACCTCATTCCAGTCCGCGCTAATGGCGGCGACGGCGCCGCCCTCCTGAAACTCTATCGCGATATGCTGGCCGTCGTGCAGTGCAAGCTCACGATGGACAGGCTGCGACACGGCCTGACACATAACGTCGTCACGGAGGCCAAGTTCGAGGTGAATCGCCTCCTCTACATCCTTCCTGTTGTCAACGAAGGCCTCTGGCTCGTGAGCGACCGCTGCTTTTCGCAGGGTATTGTCTATTTCCATGTCGGTGGCGGTGGTCGGCCTGAGCTCACAAAATATTCGTACATGTATATGGGCAAGACCCAGCCGGTGCACGGTCCTAACATGGCGCCAGTCTCCCAGGCCTTCATCGCGGCCCGCAAGGCTGCCCGTGACCATGCAATCCCGGAGGAGGTCCTCGATTGGGAAAGACAGTCGGTTGACATAATGGGAAAGTTAATGGAGCTTGAGAAAACGGTGCCTGCATAAAATGGCGAGTGTCTGGTGGGAACTTGGTGTCAGGCGAGGTGTGTGCTGCTTTCAAATGGCGGCATCTTAGCTATTGTTGTAATGCAAAAGGAAGCTTGATTCTTCTCATTTCAGATGGATACAGAGAGGCCATATGTACACCATGAAGTCCAAGTTGATTTCCAATCAACTTGGAACTTCGTATAGATAGTGCAGGAATTATTTCCGATGTTGCGGCTTCATTCCTGAGCAGCTACAGCCTCATATCACAACAGCTATCGCTCGCTCCATCAGTCGTGCAGTACGCAAGGAAGTCGCAAGAGGAAGTTCGAAAACTCTACATCAGAGCATGCTTGCGTAAAGTATTCGAGAGGTAGTTGAACAGCATTACACTACCGTGTAGATACGAGCGGCTCTTGGATATTCGCCGTTGTCAGTAGCGATATCCGGGGAAATTTGAGTGGAGGAGCGAAGGAGGGTGTGACAAGGAAAACCACACCACTGTATGTTTTTACATTACAATCGATGGATGTATGGATGGATGGATGGATGGATGGATATTTCTATACGCCGACCCCTCGCAAAGCGTTGTGCAGCCTATACTCTAGTACATGAACAGATCAGCCCTTATTCGAATTACTTGTCCCCTGATTGGCCGGCCTGCCTGCCTCGTGCGTGCTCCCGACCCCCTGAGGTGCGTGCCCGTGAGGAACGTATATCCTCGATTCATCTCATATCATACATAATTGCTTCTTTTCACGGCCCGTATAGGAATAGTGGCGGCGCGGTGAAGAACGACGCGTCCGTGACCGTGTCTGCGATTGCGGTCGCGTCCGCTCCGCCTCTTGTATTTCTCTTGTTATAGCACCGGACCGGTGCCCTGAGTTGCCTTCCTGATTCCGTTCGCACGAGGGCGCAGATAGTTCAGTATCTCGAGATGGATCTCTTTATATACAACGCCACATACCAGATATGGATCTGCATCCACTGTTGTTACGCCGTCACGCCCCGCCAATTCAATACTCATCTCCGTAGCCATCACCGACACCATCCAGCAGCTAGAACCGCAGAACTTCGTCAGGCTGCCCTGGCCGAGATGTTGAAACAGCCCTGGATAGAGCCGACGCGGGAGCCGTGCAAATTCCCCCCACCGGACTCTGCGCCTATTCCAGGTCTTCCCGTCTACCCTGGCTTACGCTGCCCGTGCTGCTCCTATGTGTCGCGATCGTTAGCGACACTGCGCAAGCATCTGGAACGCATACATCCGGAGACCCGACGACCGCGTGGCCGTGCTTTCAAAGCCAAGCCTGATATCGCTGCCACTGCAGAACTAGTGAGCTGTCAGCGATTATTTATATGTGGTCCAGACAGCAGCTTTTTCAGTGTGATCCCACCGTCTCCGATCAGGCAACAACGGCTAGCTGGTACAATGTCTGAGGCCGAGTTCATTCAGGCCCAGGTGAACCGGGATATCGAGGAACGGTTGGCGGATGAGGCAGAACAAGTGCAACAGATCACCAGCCAGAAGCATGCTACTGAAGTATCGCCATGGTTAGACCTCACACAGTGGCCGAAATACCTTCGAAGTCATAGCTTTTCGGAAGTAGCAAGTCTAGGCATGCTTCCTGACCCTTCCCGAGAGCCACTACTTACCGCGTTCGCGCAGAGTGTGGAGCGATTGGTCAAGCGTGCATATCACACAATCCAGGACCGGTGAATCAATGAGTTTGACCAAATCCGAATCAACAGCTTTGTCTCCCTCCGCGTATTTGGGAACGGCCGATCCTAGTGGATCTAAAACCATCCACATACACCCGGTACCAGCAGGTATGGCAGCGACTGATCTGTTTCGCCTACCGCAGTAGTCCGCCAGACCAAGAGATCATCCTGCGCCACCAGTTGACGACCACTCAATTTGCCAAGTTAGACTAGATGGAGGATCTTGGATCGCATCTAATGGCAGAGCCATCCCCAGCAGTCCAGGATCATCTAGATAATGCCTATCTCGCACTCTCGATTGCTTTGCTCGACCACCCGCTCAAGCAAGACCTGTTTGAGAGTACTGTTATTGGCTTCCTTGCTGTTCTTAGGGTAGATGTCGAACGTCAGACGTTTCGGGAACCGTGCGACTATACCAGCAATCTATCGGCCGTTATAAAGATAGCCCAGATGCTAGTAGTGGAGCAGGCGGTCCAGATGGCCGATGATGGTCTTGTCACACACCCAGCAGATGCGCTAGACGATATGCGCGAGCGGTTCCTCTTGTATAGAGTTCGGGCAACCTTTAGCTGGATCAGCCGTCTACGTACGTACGGTAAAAAGGTCCAGAATAATACGACTAGCCTGGGTTGTATCTATTAGAGTGATAACGAGCAGACCTTAAGCTATAAGGGGCTACGCCTAACCATGACGGATTTTCAGCGCTTTGCCCGGACTCAGGTGATATTAGCTCAATCTGATCTAGAGCAACTTTTCTTGCTTCATGAAGACGAGGAGAGAGATTCCTTACGGGCACACACCTCAGGGGGACGGGAGCACGCACGAGGCAGGCAGGCCGGCCAATCAGGGGACGAGTAATTCGAATGAGGGCTGATCTGATTATGTACTAGGGTATAGGGTAGAAGCCGCCCGCCAACCTGCCCCCGGCCCTGCCCGCCAACCTGCCCCCGGCCCTGCCTGCCAACCTGCCTGCCAACCTGCCTGCCAACCTGCCTGCCAACCTGCCTGCCAACCTGCCTGCCAACCTGCCCCCGGCCCTGCCCCCGGCCCTGCCCGCCAACCTGCCCCCGGCCCTGATTTATCGGATTCTGATATTGATTCCGACGATGACGCTACCCCTGACCTGCCTCAGGCCACCTTCGAAAACGCCTATGTGGACCAGGGGGTTAGCTTAGTCTTGAAGCTAGCCCTTTCCCTTGTGCAGTATCAGATGATAGACCAAAGTGTTATGCCGCTATATGCCTTCCTTGCCTGCTTTAGCCGAAACTACGCAAACGCCTAGAAGAGATTAGCCATGCTTACTCGGCAATCATCAAGTGCTACCAATTCATTATCCTCTATTAGCTGCATACTGAGCCCTTTGTTGATCCGAAGCCTAACGAATCTATGGCTGATTTTATCCGAAATTGGATACGGCAGTACTTCACTACCCAATCGGAGTCTCCTTTAGGCTATGTGCTTGTGCTTAGGGGCCTAGCCTTTACTGTCATAAAGTCGTCAACCTCCCTTGGAAGGATCTATATCCTAGCACCCCATACCCTACGATACGCCCAAATCACTATTTCACAGCAAGACCTTAGAGTTTTTCTCACTAAGGCTATCTCCAATCTAGCCCTAGAGCTATCGAATGATCTTTTCCTAGATTTCGCCAATTTTCAACAGGTTAGTCTTACCCGATATATATATATCTCTCTATCCTACTGATATACTAACCTGAATATATATAGGTCTTGCCTACCCTGGATCTTCAGAAGGCTGCTCGCTGTGAGGATATAGGCAATATGACGAATCAATGGTCATGCCTATCCGCTTATCTAAACAGCGTGTCACCGGAATATCTGCTACAGAAGGCCCTACACTTCCCTGACTGGTCTACTCCTATCCTCGGCCAGGATAGCCGACCTACTATCGAAATCTCTAGGGCTAGGGCCCAAACCTACCTAGAGACTAGTAGTAGGTGGCTAAAGAAGCTTCTAGCCCTATGTCATATAACTAGTGGTGCCCCGGCTAGGGGTACAGAGATTAGCCAGGTGATATGGTATAACACCCAAATCAACCCTAGGAACCTCTTCCTAGACCCTGTGAATCATGTGTTCCTGATTCGTCTGGCGTATTCGAAGACCTTTAACCGGGATCGGCATGAAAAGGATGCTGTGAGGGCCCTTCCTCAATCACTCTCCTACCTACTATTAGGCTATCTAGCCTATATTAGGCCCTTTGAGGAGAGCCTGCTGATTTCGCTGAATAATCGGCAGCCTGAGGCCTACTTTCTGCTATTCTGGGATTATCGGACTGAACAGCCATTTTCGTCCAAAGTGCTGTCACGTACTATAAAGTCTCTCACTACTGAGCTACTTACTCAGCGCATCAGTATTCAGTCCTGGCGTCATATCGTGCAGGGGTTTATTCGTCACGGCTTAGGCCTAGCGGATACCCTTAGTGAGATAGAAGCTGATGGCCTTGATGATGAGGGCCTAGGGCTGATCAGATGAATCACAGCAGGGCTACTGGCCTAGCTATCTACGGCAGGAGCGTGGCTACCTTCTAGGGGGTTAGGGCTGATATCCAGACTGCCCTAATCAGCTTCAGTCAGCGATGGCATAGCTATATCGGCCTATCACCGGATCAGCTAGTCCTAGCGTCACTCTTTTGGGACCGTGCTCTCTTAGTGCCTAAGGCAGAGGTTGATACAAGCGTATATAAGCCCTCTGAGCCTATTGCCCTACCACTAGCACGCCCGCTAGTGGAGTTTCGCTACCCTCTCCGTGATGGGGCTACTGCACCTACCTATAGGGTTTCCCTAGGGCAGTTCAATGAGTTTATAAGCCTAGCTGGGGTAGATCCTGTAGCTAGCCCTAGCCCTAGCTATAGCGAGTCACAGGACCTAGGTGATAGGCTAGCCATCCGCCGGCTAGCCTATTCGCCTATTGTGCCTAGCCAATTACATTCAGGGCTAGGGTTGCTGACCTGCGTGCTGAAGGAGTTTCTGAATGATGAGGATGCTTCCTTTCGAAGTGCTGAGCAGCAGGGGGCCTTCTATCTGATGATGAAGCAAATCCCCTACTTCTTCCTGATTCTGCCGACTGCTGCTGGTAAGACTACCCTATTCCTCCTAGGGGCTAGTCTCTTCCCTGATCGGGTGACTATATTAGTTATCCCGCTGATATCTCTGAAACTTGATCTCCACGATAAGGCTAAGGCCTTAGGGCTACAGCCTACTGTGTGGGAACCCTATATGGGCTATCGAGAGCTTCCTCCCCAGGGTAGGATGATCCTGGTTCAAATCGAGCATGTGGTTCATCCGAAGTTCTATGAGATGGCTGAGCACCTGATTAGCCTGAAGCGATTATCCCGTGTGATATGGGATGAATGTCACCTGATTCCGCTTAGCCAGAGCTATCGGCTAATCATGAGGCGTGCCTGGCATGCCCTAGCCCTGAGCGCCCCAATGGTCTTTGCCTCTGCCACCTTACTATCTCATCTCCAAAAGGAGCTTATAGATATGCTTCAGCTGCCTGAGCGCCTTTGTAAGACCTATAGGGCTGGCACTACCTTAAAGCATATAGCCTACCGGGTTCAATCGCTGCCTAAAAGGCTTTGTCAGCCTGACTATCCTGGCTATCTAATGCAGTTCATCAAGCAATTCGAGAGCTCCTATAAGCCCTTCGGGCAGCGGGATAGGGCTCGGGTAATTATCTTCTGCCGCAGTAAGGCCCTGGTTGATAGCCTATTCAAGGCCTAGACCTGGCCCTCACCCGCGGGTGACCCTCCGGACCCTCCACCCGACCCGCCCCGCGGGTGGGTAAGCGACTGAGTTATCGACCCTGAGGGTCGTTCACCTAGAGGTCCGACCCTCAAGAGGGTCACCCGCGGGTGAACCTCAGGGTCCCCAAACAAGACAAACAGGTAGAAAACGTGACTTACTTATAATGCATAAATTATGTAGATTTAGAGAGGATTTCCACGTATTCATTTGTAACTTTTAATACAGCAGAAGAGTAAAGAATTAAGGATCAAAAGGTGAAATCATAAGAAATTATATTCTTTATCGTACGAATAACAACATAGTATATATAGAATCAAACAGTGTAGTAATTATTAAGATCCAAGTACATAGCCCTCAAGTAGCTTCGAGCGCTTACGCTTTCTACTAGATACACGCTGCTGGGTGTTAGGCAAAGGAAGGTTTAGGTCGTCGTCGTCGTCATCATGCTCATCATGATCTATAGCCTCTCTATCTTCAAGGTCAAGTGTTGTTGTACGAGACCGTGGAAGGGACTGTGCGTTTGGGGGCTGTATACCCTCCGCCTTATATACTATATCCTCTGTCTCTTCCTCGGTATCACTGATCGGATCAAAGGATTCGTCCCGTGTTTCATTAGCCTCTGTCATAGCTGCGATCTCTTGGTGTAAGAGATACTCCTGTAGCATAAGCCGTTTCTGCTCTTGGAGGTCAAATCTTGTCGTACATATCCAAAGCATAATATCCCGGATAGTCTTTGGCTTTAAAGACCCTCGTCGATAATGGTAGATATCCCGAGCAGAGTTAAAGAGACGCTCCACTCCTGCCCTAGTTGCTGGGATCGACATAACATCCCGGGCAAGGCTTGCAAGTACAGGAAACTCGTGTTTATGGTCTTTCCAAAAGACCCGAGGGGAGCCTCGTACGGTCGCTAAAAGAAAGAGTTAGTGTTATGTAGTAAGAAGAGAAGAGAGTACGTACGACTTTCAAGGTACCTCGTAAGCTCGTTCTATTGCGGAGGCAGTGACGCATGCGAGTTTTCAAATAGTAGATCAGCGTCTGTCATTGTCGTCATTGACAATATTGCGTCCGATCGTAGCCTTTCTTCCGGACGTTTCTCCTCGTACGAGGTAAAGAGAGACTTAAGACTGCTATGATAGATCCTTTTATAGTCCTTCTCTGGATCATCGGACTGCCAGTCCTTAGTTGAGAAGAACTAGAGCTTATTTGCTGGCGCTAGGATCGTACCAATTGCGTAAAGGTCGCCTTCCATCCTATCTGTTATAGCGTAGTACTTTGATAGCTTCTCTTGCGCAGCCTTGAGCGAGGAAAGCATTAACTGCTTCTAAGGCACCTTCTTTCGTCGGAGTTGACGGATTGAATTTTCAAGATGATCAAAAAGCTTATTGTAGAAACTAAAGACTAAGTGAATACTTATATCTTTAGTCGTACAAACGACGGTTGTGTATTTAAAGAAGGGCTATAGGATAAACAGTAGATAATCGATTTGTCGCCACTCCTCGGTGTTTAGTGCAAAATAAGGCTGATCGTACTGCGAGCAGAATATATCAAACGTCGCTTAGAGTCTCTTAGCCCGGCGAAGCATAAGATACGTTAAATTCCATCGCGTTCGTACGTCCTGGATAGGCACGAGCTTTGGCTCGTCGGGTTGAAGATTGTAGAAAGCGTCGCGGCGTTGAGGGCTTGCGTTAATGTACACAGCAAGACTACGAACCTTAAAAATATAGGTATAAGTATAATCATCGTATAATTAGAAAGTAAGAGAACTAACCTTATTTAGTATATCGGCAATCTCTCGCTTCTGCTGTCGAGCACGTAGGGCTCGTACGCGATCCTCTTTCCACTCAAGCTCCGCAGTGTCGTTCTTTAGTGAAGCCTTCATCTTCCCAAGCAGATCATTCAGACTAAGTTGAATCACATATACAATACAAGGGACTTAGATAATTACAGACTTATTGTTAAGCTTCAGAGCCTGTATTGTATCGTTAACGACAGCTATAAGCGTAGTATTATTAGACGCATTGTCTGTCGTAATCGCAAGCACTCGATCGAGGATTCGATGCTGTTATAGAGTCCGTACGATAATCTCACTAAGGTTAACCCCTGAATATATACCGGAAAGCGGCTCAAACCCAAGAAGGACTTCGCGGTAGTCCCAGTCCCGATCAAGGAAATATACTGTTATCGCCATAAATACTTACTAGAATAGCGACGTCCAGCAGTCAAGTGCTAGGGATAGCTTTGCGTCTGGTGGTAGGCTTCGGAAAGTAGTTGTTTGGTTTTCGGTGACAAATTCACGAAGCCTCGTACGGATTACCTTCCTAGAGGGAATAGTCGGTGTCGTGGGGGCTAGTCGTGCGTACAAGATAAGATCATAGAACTCTTGATGCTCGAGGAATAGGAAAGGTAAATACGATACTGTGACTAGATTCAGAAGCTTCTGTTCCCAAGTACTCTGCGTGAATACTTAGGCAGGCGCCCTCTGACCCTAGTAGATTATCTATTAGTTGGTTCCAAGTAGAGAAATGATCTTAGTCGTACATACAGCTTGTACGAGTAGTTTTTGGATGCTTAGCTTGCCTGTTCCTCGCTGGCATTGTAGCCCTTTAAGGTGTTTGTTCATCGATAAGGTACCAGAATAAGCTGACGCTGGATATTCAAGAACCGTACGGCATCGTTTGCACATCACGCCTAGCTTTCCATCTTTCGTATTGGCCACTTAATCGAAGCCTTCCCAGCAGGTTGCATAATACCTTCCATCCCAATTAATTCGCCTTTTCCTCCCATAGTCAGTTTGAAGCCACCACTCCACGAATTCCTTACTCATATTCGCTTCGTACGATAGATATTCGTTAATCCGGTTAGGTTTAATCCGCCGAAGGTTTTCTGGTGCCTAGGGTGCTAGCGGTCGAGGAACAGAGGAATTGTCAAGTGTTGTATTAAATAAAGGTTGACTGGATAGGAATAAACTTAAGAAAACAGTGTCGTCCGGGACAAGGTATAAGAGATCTTCTAGTCCAACCCCCTCGGCTATTGAGGAGGGATATCTATCCGAGAGTTAAGACATACTTCATAGGTAGTTTGTATAGTCGCTAAGGAAGAGGACTTACGAAAAGTAAATAAAAAAAAGCTATCGTACGGGGGAAATCAGTTTACCCTAGTCGCGAGAGGACGCGAAGTTAATAGATCATCTTCTTACCTACTCATACTAAGGTTATCTTGTCCGATTGGCTAGTATAGAGGGTATATACGGGTAAAGAGGGTCGCCCCGAGGGTCGATGAGGGTCACCCTAAGGGTCGGTGAGGGTCACCCGTCACCCTTATCGACCCTCAAGTTATGTTGTCTTTTTTTTCTAATAGAAAACGTTGAAGTCCAACAATCTAATTTTCAACCTTCTTTCGTACAAGATCTAGAGTAATTAGAGATAAGCTAAATTAGCAGAAAATAAAACAAGACTCTACTTAGTTAATTGCCTAAGATAACTTTATATTTAATGCTTGTTTAGCATTAAAAATAAAAAGATGTATTTCTCATCGCACAAGTGCACCACTATTAGTCTGCTTCAGAAATATATTTTGACAACTACACTACGAGTATTCCACAATATCTATTAAAACTAACCTTTTACAAGATATTTCTAGTCGATACTAAGAAACCTAAGGTGACGATGTACGAAGTATTGACTTACAATTCAATTTCTTTATATTTCGAAAGCCTTTATAGTAAAAGACAAGAAGAATTTAGAGGTATACCAGAACAGCTGTAAATAACAGTATTTTAAGAAGCTGAATCAGCAAATTTATACATCCGAAATAGGAAAGGTGCGGAGAAATTATGCATTTGAGGGTCGATAAGGGTCGATGCGGGTGACCCTCAAGGGACCCTTAGAGGGTCAGGGTCAGGGTCAGGGTCGGTGAGGTTGGACCCTGACCCTCTGAGGTGCGGGTGGAGGTTCCTGATCTTAGACCCGCGGGGCGGGTGAGTGCCAGGTCTAGGAATACCACGCAGTAGGGATTTTGGCTCCGGGTCCGTGGGACGGGTAGGTAAGCCCTACCCATTACCCATAGTCATAAGCTTAGTCAGCTAAGGCGCTTAGGGGTGAAACCCTACTGCTATTGGCTGCTAGTGGGATTGGTGCTTGCTACGATTTCCCTGATGTTGACTTGGTCATCCATTTCATGCCTGGGGCCTATGAGATGACTAATTGTATGCAGGAATCAGGGCGGGCTGGTAGATCTCCTGATCGTCTAGCTTGGTCGTACTGCCTAGTGCAGGCCGGGCAGCTACTGTAAAGGTGCTGCTTGTCAGTGCAGCTGGAATGTTGATTAGGTAGTGAAATGGTAATGATTTGCTACTGATTTGACTTAGAAGTTTTCCAAGAGTCTTTGGGGCTATTCAATAGTAATGTCAGATTGTGTACAAGACTGAATCTTGATCAGATTCAGTTTACAATGAAGTGGGCCTCCCTTTTAACCTCGAGTAAGGAGAGGCCAAAGGCCTAAAGTCTTTGACGTATAGAAGCTTAATGATGATAGAGTCTTGGCGTAAACTCTATCATCTGATTTCCGAAATAAGCTTCTACACCTCGGAGCTCCCCCAGACCAATTCGTTAGAGAGTCTAGGCCCCTTCGGTGATGATTCGTTATGGAAACGGATCAAAAGGGTTTCCCCACGTTTCAAAGGTCATTTTCTTTCAGACAATGAAACAACAAACTGACTCACAACATAGACATAAAGAATTCCTTCACACCCTAGCTCCCGCTAGGATCTGCGATCGCACCCCATCAAAATTAATCGACCAACTTCGAGCGCGCCAAGATTGCAGTTTTTTATACTGGATCGCTCTGAAAATCCGTAGCGTTAAAGAAAGATCAATAATGGCTATCTGGTGAGTTTTTCGGGGTATGGTGTCACCAAAAAGCTGGCTGGGATTTGGGTTCAAAAATGGCTGGTATTTGCGGTAACCCCAATAACCCTAACCATACAAAATGGCTGGTATTCGCCGAATACCAGCGACCCCCATGGGTTAGGGTTCACTATGGGGCGCACAGACGAAAAGCGTGGAATGGGTCCCATTCCCGCGCGGCATAGGACAGTAGGATTTTAAACCATAACCCTCTAGGCTGAGAGCGGATTCGTATTTTAGTCTAGCTGGTAAATTAACTCGCGAGGGGTCGGGGTAAATGAAACAATCATCATCATCATCAACAGTACAATTGAAGAGTTCTATGAGCAGCCGTTTTCTTTACACATCTCATTCTTCTCCACACATTTCGCAGCTTTGCTGCCTCCACACCCATCTGCGTAAGGGTGGAACGAACAGTAACCCGATCCAAAGTCTGTGCAAGCTTTCTCTTTGTACGGACATCCCAGGGCCAGGCAACTCTGTGCTTGGGGACATTGAGCTTCGTAAATTTTGCAGACCCGTTCAAAATCCGGTACATCAGGGTTTGACGGATGGGCTGTTGGCAATGTGACTGTCGTATTAACAGGCGTTAATGTAAATGTGCCCGGAAGGGCGAAAGCTTGGGAGACATAGTGCATGACGGAGTTGACATCATATTGATATTCATAGGATTTGCCCAGGCCACTGATGATGTCAAAGTTGTGTGCATTACCGCAGCAGCCAGGTGGGGCTCCAGAACAGCAGTCAGAACCAGCAGGCATGGTGGCACCGCCTGTGCAATTAGGGGATAGATTTTCACAGTGGTAATTGACCGTTCTTTCACGGTCAGGGCGTTGATGTTCATGAAGAAGACCTGAGTACACGAATTTGTAAATATTCAATGCTGTATACGGCAAGATACTCGATACATTTAAAAGTAGGCAGAAGGAACTTACCAAGCACATGGCCAAGCTCATGGGTTGCTTCGTTCGGGCCGCAGGAACCATTGCATGCTGTACTGGGCTGCTGTAGGTTCATTTGTAGAGGTAAAAGGGCGCCAAAACCAACATTAGCATTACAACCTCCGCAGTCATTGGATGAGATAGTAAGCACTCCGTTCATGGGTGTGACATTGTTGGATAGTTGCTGGAAGGTCAAATAAGGGCTCACCAATTGCCAGCGGACAATTGCGGTGTTAACGATGGCTGCGACTCTGGCTGCAGTACCGGCGGTGTCATACTTGTACACAACTGTGGCGCCCGGCCAAGGTTGTTTGACTGCAAAAGAGCGGAATTCGCTACTCAATAATTGAGCCTCGGTACCATAAATAACATCCCCATCAATGATTGCCAGCCTTTCAACGGTCGTGAAGTAGCTGACATTTCGTTCACCGAAGCTATTGTCGAATATAGTAGCAACACTAACATTCTTATCCAGTGGATAAAGCGGATCGGACCCGGAAGGTGTTTGGGCAGCAATAATGGCGGAGGAGAAGGAGAAGATCAAGAGGGTAATGCATATAGTTACAAGCGGAGACATTGTTGTAGACTTGTAAAAATGGAAGTGGATCTGCACGATCCAAATGATGAGGATGTGGAAGAAATCAGTAACATTTATATGATCTGTCGCGCGCAACCCTATGAAATCATATTTTCGTATTAAACATGGCATTTTTTGCTGCCGAATCACAGTGACGCTTGCAATGATACCCTGTGGTTCCACTATGGCAAATATGCTCTGAAGTAGACTAATTCTCTATGACGCGTTGATGTGAATTGAAGCCTGACTAGGCTAGATGCAGTCACCCCGCCGTCCAACTGTATTTATGTGCCTAAACATATTTCGGCCTGTCACTCGGGGTGGGGGGTCCGGCATTTAAGGTTTAAACACGACACCCCCCCTATAGGTCAAATTCTGAGAGTTTTTTGATTGGGTCTTTTAGATATTGCATAAGAATCACCTAAACTAAGGGAATTGTTACACACACAGCAGCTTTTGCTAGCCGCACAGCAATTATGTAATATCCCGCATCACATAATCAATTTTGCCAAGAATCCTTACCATACATTACCACAGCAACTGCATTACTTACCACTACAGCAACTACATTCTATCTACTACTACTACTTTACTATAAGAGCTTTTCTTTCACTGATTCCATTTCATATTATTTACATATCCTATTATACCCTACATGATCGAATTGTATGGCCAATTTCTCCACAATTTGAGCACTTTGATGGCCCTTTCTTTTTGATAACCCTTTCGTCTGATGTTTTGTTGATTTGAAATGATATGTCTTGGGCTGATTTCCTTGGTGGCGGCAGTGGTAATAGAGGATTGAGTATTGGCAGATACTCTGATAGCTCATTACCAAGGCCAAGCCTCCAAAATTGATGGATATCGCTTAGTGGAATTGGCTGCTGTGTTGATAATAAGCTAGCAATTCGGTGGGCACATGGAAGGCCCATTGTCCTAGAGAATATATTAGTACAATTTGATAAAGGGGCTTCGGGGGTAGCTCTCTTAGCTATAGAAGCTTGCTTATAGATCTGGCGAAGCGAGTATTGTGATGTTCTCTTTGTAATATTCGAATAGAGAAAGTGTGAGCAAAAGTTTAGCGTTTTAATCCGATTTTCTGCAAGATCAGACAAAAGGGTATAGTGCTGAGCTTCCAAAGAATTATTAATTCGTTCGAAAACAAAGAGGATATCACCTGTTGATGTCCCTATATGCTTTTTTAAAATAGCATGAGAGCCTTCTACCCGTGAGGTTGCCCAATTTCCAAAATGAAGATATTGCCCTACCCACGCCCTGATAAACATCTCTTTATAGGTTAGCCAGGTTTGTTTCACATATCGAAGAGCAGCAGGAGTAAGACTAAATCTAGTCTCAAACTTAGCTAGTTGATCTTGATATTCAATAGTAGTAGTTGAATTAATAAGGCTTTTCCACGATTGTATAAAAGCTTCAAATTCCTCATTCGAAGAGAAATATTGCTTCGTCTTTGCAAGCACATTCTTATTAATATGCCAGACGCTGTCACGGGCCAGTGCCCGATGTTGGTCACGTGTATCACGGGACCTTGGTATGTTGACGTGGGGAACGCGCGGGATTAACTTCCCCTCCTTAAGCTTTTTGTAAACAGCATGTTGGCCTAGTTAGATTGAATCTAAGTCTTGCTTCAGCCCTTCACATACAAAAAGCTTCCTTCTACACCCAGAAGTATCATTGGTCATTGGAAAAGCCCTAGGAAAGCGACCTAGGCACTCATTGGAAACACCCCTGAATCCCCAGCGATTCAGCGACGAACACACATCGGAACGGAATCCTCGCGCATAGATCTCTTAGCGCTCGAGACGTATTAGAAAGCCCTAGAAGATCCCAATTCCTAGGCATATTAGAACATTGGACGAAAAGCGACCGAAGCATTACCGGCACGCTACGTAACCCCTAGCAGCAATGCAGCAACAGGAATCGACAAGCCCTCCCGGGTGGGCGCGAACGCTGCTACAGCAGATAGCACAGACCCAGGCTATGCAGAACGAAGAAAGGGAGCGGCGTCACCAGCAAGATGCTGCTCAAGAGGAGCGGATGCGTCGCCTCGAGGCAATGCTGGAGCAGCAGGCCTCACCAGCCGCAACGACGACCACAACGAACGAAGAGCAGGCGACACCAGCGCGATCGGCCGCCGAATCGGTGCCGATTCCCCCCCGAACTGAGACGATTCACCGACCGAAGCCACGCCTACCAGACCCAAAACCATTCGGTGGAAGCACGAGCGACTGGCCAACCTGGCGAATTTCGATTGAGAACAAGCTTAGCGTGGACGGCGAAGCTATTGGTTCTCCCCAGGATCAATTTATCTACGTATTCTCTAGACTAGAGAAGCTAGCATGGAAGAACACTGGAACCTTTGTGAAACTCCGCCGAAACACTGGCGAACCGCAGGCCTTGCTCGATTTCCTTGAGAGTATCTACGGAGACCCGAATATTAAGGCACGCGCAGCAAGACGACTCCACCAGATTCGACAACCAGAGGATATGAGCTTTTCTAGATTCCTTCCCCGACTAGAGAAGGAGTTCGCGGATGCAGACGCTCTTGAATGGCACGACGAAGCAAAAAGGCAGATCCTTCTTAGCGCGCTCAATAAGACCATGACGAACGCGTTAATGAATCGAGGTATCCCTGCTACCTCGTCGGGCCTAATCTCCCGGCTCCACGAGATCAGCTCGGATATAGATGCCCTTAATATCAACAGAGAGGAACGAACACGTCGTCCGCGCTCGACTAGGCAGAATAGCGACGAAATGGATTGGGCACCGACCGTGTCGGTAAACCGTGCCGAACCACACACGAAACACCGCCGACCCGAAAGTGGAACACCGAAGCAAGCTCAATGGGTCAGCCAGGACGAGATAGATCAGCGACGGGCCGAAGGGAAATGCTTACGATGCGGGAGATCTGGACACCTTATCGCGAGGTGCGCGTTACTACCAGCACAACGGCCGAATAGTGCGCGTATCGCTACTTCCTCGAGCAAGAAAGAAAAGGGGCGCACAGTTAAAGTGAAGAGGTCGAAGCCTACGAGTGACCTAGATCTAACGACTTCCGACGACGAGAGTGTGACCACCGAGGACAATTCGGAAAAAGAGTAGCTCCTGTTCTAAGCCGCGAGCAGGAGCGAAAGGGGGTCGAAAAGCTACTAGAACGTGAGACACTACCGTTTATAGTCGATGCTAGAGTGAATGGAATTCAATTTACACAAGCTCTTGTCGACAGCGGTTGCCGCTGTTATGCAACAGTGAATGAGTCCTTAGTTCAGGCGTTTGACCTCCCGCGTATTAAGATACGGCCACGAATCCTTGACGGAGTGGTGCCGAATCAGTACCAAATCACCCATGTTACCCATTTCGACCTCGATGTCCACGGCCAGCAACAAGGCCGGGTATTCGCGTATATTATCGAACCGCAAAGCGATAGTATGATACTTGGGGACCCATGGCTACACGAAGTGAACGGACGATATTCGGCAAAGAAAGGATACCTAGACATCTTCACGAAGTCTGGAGAGCGAACTAGATGTTGGAACCGCGCGGATCGCACTATTGGGCCTATTGGAGTAAAGAGACTACGCGTTGCGCGGGCCGAGGCATCATACATCCAACATCTTATGCAGAGCGTATCGGGCGCAGATCGCCTGCGAATCGGCAAGGTTTCACTAGACGACATCGAGAGAGCACTCCGCCCTAAGAAGCATATTAACCCAAAGGATAAGCTACCGAAACACTACTGGCGATGGTTGGCCGCTTTTAGCCAACAGCTAGCCGACCAGCTGCCTCCGCATAGACCAGGAATCGACCATAAGATCCCTCTGAAACGTGACCGAAACGGTGTCGAAGAGCCACCACCGTATGGTCCACTCTACGGCATGAACAAGGAAGAGCTTCTTTACCTGCGAAAAACGTTGACGGACCTACTTGGGAAAAACTTTATACGCGTGAGCCAATCGCCTGCAGCAGCACCAATCCTACTAGTTAGGAAGCCAGGCGGTGGCGTACGATTCTGCGTAGATTACCGAGGGTTGAATGAACGAACAGTGAAGGATCGCTACCCTCTACCGCTGATTCGAGAGACATTACGGAACATGGGCCATGCCCGCTGGTTCACGAAGCTTGATATTATCGCAGCCTTCCATAAGATTCGTGTCCACCCTGGAGAAGAATGGAAGACAGCATTTCGGACGCGATACGGGCTCTACGAGTGGAACGTGACTCCCTTTGGGCTAACTGGTGCACCGGCAACGTTCCAGAGGTATATCAATCAAACTCTACGAGAGTACCTAGACGACTTTGTGTCGGCATACGTGGACGACATAATTATCTACACCAACGGAACGCTAGCGGATCACCGCCGAAAGGTCGGCGATGTGCTGCAGAAACTAATGGATGCTGGCCTACAATGTGACATTGCGAAGTCGGAGTTCGAACAGGAGTCAGTGAAATACCTTGGCTTTATCGTCGAAGCTGGAAAGGGGATCCATGTTGATCCAAAGAAGGTAGAGGCTATTAGAGCATGGGAGAGACCGAAGTCTATACGGGATGTGCGAAGCTTTATTGGATTCGCGAACTTCTACCGGCCGTTTATACCTCGATTCGCCGACCTTTCGGCACCATTAACACGGCTTATGAAGAAAGACGCTTTCTTCAAATGGGACGATGACTGCCAACTAGCCTTCATAGAATTGAAGGAACTCTTCATAAATGCACCAATCCTAGCTCACTTCGAAGAGGATCGTCAAACAGTCGTGGAAACTGACGCCTCTGGCTGGGCTACTGGAGCAGTTCTATCGCAATACGGGCCCGATGGGCAACTACGGCCATGCGCCTATCTATCCCAGAAGCTATCCCCAGCAGAATCGAACTACGAGATCCACGATAAGGAGCTCCTGGCGATTATACGGGCCCTACGCGAATGGAGACCGGAACTGAAGATGGTGCCCCGATTCACTATCGTAACGGACCATAAGAACCTTCGATACTTCGGTAAAGCACAACACCTTAACGAACGGCAGATGCGCTGGGCAGACCTCTTAACAGAGTTCGATTTCGATCTCCGTTATCGCCCTGGTAAGCTTGCAGTAAGGCCAGACGCACTATCACGACGAAGCCAGGATATGCCACAGAGTATCACCGACGAAAGGTTATCGAATCGCTTCCGAGTGCTACTCAAAAGGGTCAAGGTCAAAACGGGACGGCTAGACCCTCGATCAGCCGACGACCAATCTAACGAAGAGATCGATTTCGAGAGAAACATCCCTCTCTTTGAAGAAGAAGAACTCCAGGTAGAATGGAAAAGGGCAAGGGCGTCCGACTCGATCTACCAACGAATCACCCACGCTTTACTAACGGGGGAGCGCCGAATCGCCGCCGAAACGAACATCAAGACAAGTCTATCGGAGTGCCATTTAGACGATCGAGGGGTACTCCATTTTAGGCAACGGGTCTGGATTCCCGACAACGAGGTTCTACGCACGAGGATTATACAGAAGATCCACGATTCACACGTTACGGCACATCCTGGGCGAGACGCCACCTATTCGATACTGTCTCGACGGTTCTTCTGGCCAGGAGCGGCGAAAGACGTACGACGTTTCCTCCGGAACTGCACAGTTTGTGGACGAAGCTCTGTATGGCGAGACACGAAACACGGGTTATTAAAACCACTGCCAATCCCCCAGCGAATCTGGGCCGAAATATCAGTGGACTTTATCACAGAGTTGCCACCCTCTGGACCCACAGGAGTAACGAACTGCATGGCAATAACAGACCGGTTGACGAAGGGCGTGATTCTGATCGGAATGAAGAATACAACGGCAAAAGATGTAGCAGAGGCGTTCCTCACACACTTCTATATGCATCATGGGGTGCCACTAGCGATTGTAAGCGACCGCGGCCCCCAATTCGTGAGCTCTTTCTGGGAAATAGTATGCGAAAGGCTATCGATTCGACGCCGATTATCCACTGCTTTTCACCCCCAGACCGACGGCGCAACAGAGCGTGCTAATCAAGAGATCGAACGAATCCTACGTGTGTTCACGACGTACGCACAGGATAACTGGAAGGATCTACTGCCAATAGCTGCCGTAGCAATTAATAATCGTGATGCTGCTTCAACTGGAATCTCGCCATTCTTCTTCACCCACGGCTACCATGTTGACCCGATTGGCATTGACGAAGCAGGGCAGCTAGAAGACGCCCTGACCCCACCGCGAAAGGCAGGCGAAACGTTCGTGAATCGCCTACGAGAAGCCACCGATTGGGCCCAGGCCGCTATCGCTTCGGCACAGGCCCTTCAAGAAGAACAAGCGAACCGACGTCGACAGGCCGCGCCTGTCTATAAAAAGGATGACTGGGTTTGGCTAAACCTTCGGAACGTACGCACACAACGACCATCAAAGAAGTTAGATTGGCTACATGCTCGGTACCGAGTGGTAGACGTTCCGTCACCGTTCACCGTCCGACTCAATGTGCCTACTGGCATACACCCAGTGTTCCATATCGAGTTAGTTCGCCCAGCAGCAACGGACCCGTTCCCATCTCAGCTAGTAGACGATTCGCAGCCACCACCACTACTAGTTGATGGAGAAGAGGAATACGATGTGGAGCAAATCCTAGCCGTACGACGGAGGAAGATTGGGCGAGGATATCGTGACGAAGCGTTAGTGAAATGGAGAGGATGGGCAGAACAGACCTGGCAAACATTGGACTCAGTGCAGGATTGTAGCGCCTTGGATGCCTTTGAAGAGCAGTACGGCCCCGTTTCGGATGTGATTCGCCAGCAAATCGGCACCGAAACCCATGTCGTCGCACCCCTAGCGAGCTCGACTAGGAGGGGGTATTGTCACGGGCCAGTGCCCGATGTTGGTCACGTGTATCACGGGACCTTGGTATGTTGACGTGGGGAACGCGCGGGATTAACTTCCCCTCCTTAAGCTTTTTGTAAACAGCATGTTGGCCTAGTTAGATTGAATCTAAGTCTTGCTTCAGCCCTTCACAGACGCATAGTAAATGTGGGCTTTTTGGATAGATCGATTTAATTGCACCTAATAAAGCAAGATCTCTATCAGTGCAAAGAACTGGGGGAAAGGGTAAAGGATTAAGCCATGAAAAGAAGGTCTGTAGAGTCCACTTATAGCTTTCTTCCTAAATGTATTCCGGCCGTTCACCGGGGGGGGTGCACATAGTTAAGAAAGTCTTGGCGGGGGGGGGGGGTGCACGATTTTTTTGCACCCCCTAAGTACCCGAAATCTTAAGATTTTTTGATCGGGTCTTTTGAATCTTTTTATCTAATCGTTGGATCTATCTAAATGACAAATAATATTCTAGGATTATTATATGGAAGGGCCTTACCCAACTGGGTTGGGGTAAGCCTGGATTTTTTTGATGGGGGATGCCAAGGCCAAGGCCGGCGGATAGCCTATACCCGATTCGGCCAGCTAGATTGCTAGGGTTGCTAAGCCTAGATTCGTGGCCTTAGCAATCAGGCCGTAGTAGTCTCTATTCGCCAGTTGCTGGCCAGCCTACTTCGCGATATCTAGCTATCGAGCTATAGGATTCTATCCGGGGAAGAAACACTAGGTAGGTGAAGGGCCCTTCTACTAGGTGAGGCTATCCCTCTCACGTGACTGCCCCCGGGCCTTAGTGAAATTGAGGTTGAACAGGTTTAGAAATTTTTTGACTGCTGACTAATCAGGATTATTATAGCTAGATAGCCCTCGCTTCGGGCATTATATTAATACTATTAGTAGCCTAGTCGGCCTAGTAGTGCCTGAGTAATCGAAGGATTTAGTATTTTATCCTTACTAGAGGGCCACCCTGCCACCAGGAGCAGTCTAGTAGCGGGGGCACCCTCCTACCGGGGGTAGTCTAGTAGATAATGTAGTCTAGCAGAGGGGGCACCCTGCTGCCGGGGGCAGTCTAGTAGATAGCGTAGTCTAGTAGAGGGTGCACCCTGCTACCGGGGGCAGTCTAGCAGCGGGGGCACCCTGCCACCGGTAGCAGTTTTGTAGCGGGGGCACCCTACCACCGAGGGCAATCTAGCAGAGGGGGTACCCTGTTGCCGGGGGCAGTCTAGTAGCGGGGGCAACCTACCACTGAAGGTAGTCTAGAAGCAGGGGCACCTAGCCAGCGGTGGCAGTCTAGTAGATAGCCTAGTCTAGCAAAGGGGGCACCCTGCGGCCGGTGGCAGTCTCGTAGCTAGTGTAGTCTAGCAGGAGGTGCATCCTGCCACCGTAGGCAGTCTAGGAGAGGGGGCACCCTACCACCGGGGGCTCCCTGCTACCGGGGGCAGTCTAGTAGACAGTATAGTCTAGCAGCGGGGGCACCCTCCCACCGGGGGCAGTCTAGTAGATAATGTAGTCTAGTAGAGGGGGCACCCTCCCACCGGGGGCAGTCTAGCAGACAGCATAGTCTAGCAGCGGGGGCACCCTCCCACCGGGGGCAGTCTAGCAGATAATGTAGTCTAGCAGAGGGGGCACCCTCCCCACCGGGGGCAGTCTAGTAGACAGCACAGTCTAGCAGAGGGGGCACCCTGCGGCCGGTGGCAGTCTCGTAGATAGCGTAGTCTAGCAGCGGGGGCACCCTGCCACCGGGAGCAGTTTTGTAGCGGGGGCACCCTCGCACCGGGGGCAGCCTAGTAGTAGGGGCACCTTACTAGAGTGCTAGCCTACTATCTGCTAAGCGGGGGCCCTTATACTATACTAAGTAATCTACTAAGGGCCCTACCTCCTAGGTGCCTGCCCTCCTAGGTGCCCGCCCTCCTAGGTGCCCGCTCTCCTAGGTGCCCGCCCTCCTAGGTGCCCGCTCTCCTAGGTGCCCGCTCTCCTAGGTGCCTGGCCTACTATCTACTAAGGGGCACACCCTACTAAAGGCCTAGCCTACTATAGGCTGGGCTATAGCTAACATTAGCTATGATAGCACTATCTAGCTATATAGCTTAGTATCTATACTTCGCCCAATAGCCCCTAGCAAAATTATAAAACACCCAGGCCGCCAGAACCATCTCAGTATCTAACTCCCACCTAGCATCCGCGAAATCCTTTAGTAACCAACCCCTCGGCACCAAATCAGTATCTAGAAAGGGAATATCCATCTCATCACCATTATCCATCCAAGTCATCCTACATAGGCTCCAAAAGATCGTCAGCAGATCCGCTGAAAAGCAACCAGACCCCTCAGTAAGCAATCCACCCTTGCATAGCCTAGTAGGCAGGAAGCAGGTAAAGCAGCAGGTATTATCTGCTGGGTCTAGCCGGACCCGTAGCTTATTCGCCATTTCCCTTATCCTATTAGCCCGATGAGCCGTACAGGTAGTAAGGGAGTGGGCTGAGGCCTGCTGCCTATCTACCCCAACAGAATCTATAAGATATATAAGTCAGTATGTATAATCACAGACGCTTATAGGGTATAGGGTACAGGGTCTAGGGCTATAGCTTACCATTCCATCTCATAAAACAGATTAAACAACGCTCATCCGTCCAATACTTCACTGCTCGCTCAAAGAAATCAAGACTCTGTGAAATCTCCCGGTCTTGCTGCCGCACGCCTATACTCACCGCCAATGTGCTTGCCAGGCGGTCAGCGCATAGATCACATTGGTTCCAGGTAGGGTCACACGACTCTAGGGCCTCACTATCATAGACCCGGGATATCACCCGCCGGCGGCAGAGCTGATCAAGCAGATACTGGCTGAAATGTAGCTGCTCTAGGGGCACCTCTTTCTGCACACTTGGTAGCTGTAGCTGGCCGGGCTGCACTAGGCAGTACGACCAAGCTAGACGATCAGGGGATCTACCAGCCCGCCCTGATTCCTGCATAAAATTAGTCATCTCATAGGCCCCAGGTATGAAATGGATGACCAAGTCAACATCAGGGAAATCGTAACCAGCACTAATCCCACTAGTAGCTAATAGCAGTAGGGTTTCACCCCGAAAGCGCCCTAGCTGGCTAAGCTTCTCTGTATCCGTTAGATCAGCATGAAACTTAGCTGCGTGAGGCTGTAAGGCATCAAATAGGCTATCAACCAGGGCCTTACTGCGGCAGAAGATAATTACCCGAGCCCTATCCCGCTGCCCGAAGGGCTTATAGGAGCTCTCGAATTGCTTGATGAACTGTATCAGATAGCTAGGATAGTCAGGCTGACGAAGGCTTTTAGGCAGCGATTGAACCCGGTAGGCTATATACTTTAGGGTAGTGCCAGCCCTATAGGTCTTGCAAAGGCGGTCGGGCAGCTGAAGTATATTAATAAGCTCCCTTTGGAGATGAGATGGTAAGGTAGCAGAGGCAAAGACCATTGGGGCCATAATGGCTAGGGCATGCTAGGCACGCCTCATAATTGGCCGATAGCTCTGACTAAGGGGAATCAGGTGATATTTATCCTATATCACACGGGATAATCGCTTCAGGCTAGTTAGGTGCTTAGCTATCTCATAGAACTTCGGGTGAACCACGTGCTCGATTTGAACCAGGATCATCCTACTCTGGGGAGGAAGCTCTCGATAGCCTATATAGGGTTCCTACACAGTAGGCTGTAGCCCTAAGGCCTTAGCTTTATCGTGGAGATTAAGTTTCAGAGAGATCAGCAGGATAACTAATATAGTCACCTGATCAGGGAAGAGACTAGCCCCTAGGAGGAATAGAGTAGTCTGGCCAGCAGCAGTCAGCAGAATCAGGAAGAAGTAGGGGATTTGC
This sequence comes from Penicillium subrubescens, assembly GCF_028828155.1. Taxonomy (NCBI): domain Eukaryota; kingdom Fungi; phylum Ascomycota; class Eurotiomycetes; order Eurotiales; family Aspergillaceae; genus Penicillium; species Penicillium subrubescens. Next base: position 4,787 of record NW_026643160.1, on the reverse strand, counting down.
TTTATTATCAGATAGAAGGCCCCCTGCTGCTTAGTACTTCGGAAGGAAGCATCCTCATCATTCAGAAACTCCTTTAGCACGCAGGTCAGTAGCCCTAGCCCTGAGTGTAATTGGCTAGGCACTAGGGGTGAAAGGGCTAGCTAACGGATTGCTGGTCCACTATCTTGGTTATGTGTCTCGCTAGGGCTAGGGCTAGCTGCTTCAGGCACCCCAGCTAGGCTCATAAACTCATTGAACTGCCCTAGGGAAACCCTATAGGCAGGTGCAGTAGCCCTAGCACAGAGAGGGTAGCGAAACTCCACTAGCGGGCGTGCTAGTGGTAGGGTAATAGGCTCAGAGGGCTTAGGTACGCTTGTATTAACCTCTGCCTTGGGCACCAAGAGGGAACGGTCCTAAAAGAGTGACGCTAGCACTAGCTGATCAGGTGATAGGCCGATATAGCTATGCTATCGCTGACTAAAGCTGATTAGGGCAGTCTGGATATCAGCCCTTACCCCCTGGAAGGTAGCCACGCTCCTGCTGTAGATAGCTAGGCCAGTAGCCCTGCTGTGATTCATCTGATCAGCCCCTAGGCCCTTATCATTAAGGCTATCAGCTTCTATCTCACTCAGGGTATCCGCTAGGCCTAAGCCGTGACGAATAAACCCCTGCACGATATGACGCCAGGACTGAATACTGATGCGCTGAGTAAGTAGCTCAGTAGTGAGAGACTTTATAGTACGTGACAGCACTTTGGACGAAAATGGCTGTTCAGTCCGATAATCCCAGAATAGCAGAAAGTAGGCCTCAGGCTGCCGATTATTCAGCGAAATCAGCAGGCTCTCCTCAAAGGGCCTAATATAGGCTAGATAGCCTAATAGTAGGTAGGAGAGTGATTGAGGAAGGGCCCTCACAGCATCCTTTTCATGCCGATCCCGGTTAAAGGTCTTCGAATACGCCAGACGAATCAGGAACACATGATTCACAGGGTCTAGGAAGAGGTTCCTAGGGTTGATTTGGGTGTTATACCATATCACCTGGCTAATCTCTGTACCCCTAGCCGGGGCACCACTAGTTATATGACATAGGGCTAGAAGCTTCTTTAGCCACCTACTACTAGTCTCTAGGTAGGTTTGGGCCCTAGCCCTAGAGATTTCGATAGTAGGTCGGCTATCCTGGCCGAGGATAGGAGTAGACCAGTCAGGGAAGTGTAGGGCCTTCTGTAGCAGATATTCCGGTGACACGCTGTTTAGATAAGCGGATAGGCATGACCATTGATTCGTCATATTGCCTATATCCTCACAGCGAGCAGCCTTCTGAAGATCCAGGGTAGGCAAGACCTATATATATTCAGGTTAGTATATCAGTAGGATAGAGAGATATATATATATCGGGTAAGACTAACCTGTTGAAAATTGGCGAAATCTAGGAAAAGATCATTCGATAGCTCTAGGGCTAGATTGGAGATAGCCTTAGTGAGAAAAACTCTAAGGTCTTGCTGTGAAATAGTGATTTGGGCGTATCGTAGGGTATGGGGTGCTAGGATATAGATCCTTCCAAGGGAGGTTGACGACTTTATGACAGTAAAGGCTAGGCCCCTAAGCACAAGCACATAGCCTAAAGGTGACTCTGATTGGGCGGTGAAGTACTGCCGCATCCAGTTTCGGATGAAATCAGCTATAGATTCGTTAGGCTTCGGATCAACAAAGGGCTCAGTATGCAGCCAATAGAGGATGATGAATTAGTAGCACTTGATGATTGCGGAGTAGGTATGGCTAATCTCTTCCAGGCGTTTGAAGCAGTCACGGGCGTAGTTTCGGCTAAAGCAGGCAAGGAAGGCATATAGCGGCATAACACTTTGGTCTATCATCTGATGCTGCACAAGGGAAAGGGCTAGCTTCAAGACTAAGCTAACGCCCTGGTCCACATAGGCGTTTTCGAAGGTGCCCTGAGGCAGGTCAGGGGTAGCGTCATCGTCGGAATCAATATCAGAATCTGATAAATCAGGGCCGGGGGCAGGTTAGCGGGCAGGGCCGGGGGCAGGTGGGCAGGCAGGTTGGCAGGCAGGTTGGCAGGCAGCTTGGCGGGCAGGTTGGCGGGCAGGCTGGCGGGCGGCTTCTACCCTATTGACTAGGGCAGGATCAGGCTCAGGAAGGCCAGATAGGAAGGTCTCTAAGGCTTCTAGGGCAGATAGCTGGCTAGGCCCTAGGATATAGAGGCTAGTATAGCTATCCGGCCCCTCCTCCTGTAGGGAACGGAATGAGGTAAGCAGGAAATTCAGGAAGGCCTGAAAGACTAGGCTATATCGCTGGAGGGAGTGCTGGCTTTGGAGAGAGCGAAGAGGGCGAAGGGAGGCCTGATTGATCGGATCCTGGCTAAAGGTATTCAACGCACTAAGCGATTGGATAGTAGTACGTGAAATCAAGGTATCCCCTCGAACGAGAAGGCGGTAAACGATAGCAGAAAGCCAGATCATATGACTAGTGTTGTCTAGGGTAAAGAGGGCCTCTAGTTCAGATGAATCCCGGCCAGAGAGGAAGGTAGGGTATTGACTCTCTGTGAAGAATCCCCTAGCTTCATAGGTTTCACCTGAGGTTTTGATCACCCTAGATTCCTTCAGGGATTGACGGAAGGTGCCGAAACTCGCTAGGAAGGCAGCACGAATTTCTGAGTCATTAGGGGTTGATTGGGCTACTACCCTAAGGCGCTGAGGGGTAGGGGCCTGGCTAGCACTAGCTAGGGAGAGCTCCCTAGACCGCTTTCGAGTAGGCAGGGCCGGTAGGGGTAGGGTAGGCTTAGTCACGCTAAAGAGATAGGCGGATCCCTTTAGGGCCTGCACTAGGCAGTTAATAACCTCCTGATCCTAGGCCCTAGCCCCACTAAGGCTATGTGCATGGCGGATATAGGTACGCATAGTTCGCTAACTAAGCTTGATCATATCACAGATCTTGCACTGAAAGCCTATCCCATGGGGGTAAATCGAATGGGGGTCGATTCGATTTGTTTGTATGGACCCGCTTTTTCGGTTTTAGGTCCATTCGATTTGATTCGGGTTCACCCCCATTCTTTCTATCCTATGGGGTAGTACGAACTCCAAATTTAGGGTACTTGGAGAAACAGTAGTTATGTATAATATTTTGTAAGTAAAGAAGAATTAGCTGTAAATTGAGGTGGTCGTCAGGCTTTTAAAATGGTGGATTTCTTGATGTGGTACGGTTGCGGGACTACCCGTCCGTTCAGATGCGACCGGTAGAAATATATAATTCTGGCTAGCATCACTGTCCAGAAAAGATAGAAATACTAACTAGTTAGTTTTAAAAGGGGTGTAATTCAATAGAACTCGCTAATCAATGCAGGGAAACAAGTTTAAAGTTAATGCACACATTATATCAGTAGATTTCAAGTTACATACAGGGTAGAATATATATTTTAGACTTCAGAGGCTCTATAACAAGGCTCTATAACAAGGCTCTATGTAGCAATGTAGATATCCTACAGAGACCTATATACGAATAGTCCGACCGGGATATTATAAATACTAGACTTTTTCTATAGTTTATGCTAGACTCTAGGATATTATGTGAACTAATTGAACCGCCGTCGTCCTGGTAAAAAGTTCTTTAGTATAGTAAAGTTCATTCGATTTTCCTGTACCTTAGTCTATTCGATTTACTAGTACCTAAGTCTATTTTAATTTCCTAGGCAGGGGAGTCTATTCGAGTTAACTCGGCGCTAGCCTATTCTAGTTCCTAGGAACTGAGTCTATTCGATTTATTAGTTCCCGCGTCCAATCTAATTTCCCACGCATAAGCCCATTCGATTTTCCTAGAGTAGATTCCGTTTGATTTATTTCCGCCCGAGTCTATTCTATTTTCCTCAAGGGCAAGGCTATTTATTATATATATATACGAGTAAGCTAGTTTTATATCGAGACTCCTGACGCGTTCGAGTTTCCTGAGCGCGAGCGCGTTCCGCCTTAAAGGAATTCGATTAGAAGATACGATTCGATATATCGCAACAACCCCGGTTAGTTACGAGTAGTCGATAGATAGATTTTTGAATATTTAGGGGATTGTCTAGGTTAAAAGCGATCCCCTATCTTTAATTCTATTCGAATTTTTCGTGCTTCGATCTATTCCGATTTCTATTACTTCCTACTGTTACTTAATTTACTTCCCTGAGCTAGTTAGATACTACCTGTACTAGGTACGTTAGTTGCTTATGTTTTTATCGCTTAACTAATGTTTAGCGATTTAGAAATTATGTCTATCCCGACCGCTGAGCAGCTATTTCTTTAGCTCCCTGAGTACTAGGTGATTGTGTGCCGACAGTGCGAGTTCGCTGTTTGCCCGAATCGGATTCTCGGCCACCTTCGCTATAGTAACTACTATATCGGCGCTACACACAGCCGGCAGATCCAGGAAACCGTTTCTACGTGGTATAGAATCGTATATGATTTATAGCTACTGCAGTTTCCCTGAGAGATTGATGAACCGATCGAGGGTTTATATCTTTACCGCGATAGGCTTCGGTGCACTAAAGAGCCGGATTGTCTTTACGTCTACCGCTCCGAGGATACGATGAAAAAGCACTGGCTCGCTGAGCATCACTTCTCCTTAGTGAAAGGCCGCGGTCGCGTTCGGTAGCAAGAACTACAGACTGTGTAGGAAAGCCGAGAGCATGCGATGAAACGGGTGATATGCTAGCGATTTTTTACCTAGGGTCCTGGATCGCATTATATATACGTCCGTAGCCTGTCTGAGTCTCAGGACCCGGAGCAGGCCCCGAGCTCGCTTAGGGTTTTTAGG